>NC_092741.1:135850884-138509217 GCF_047496795.1 Chiloscyllium punctatum | reverse complement strand
TGCAAGACCTCGCACTTGCTCACGTTAAATTCCATCAGCCATTTCCTGGACCACTCTCCCAACCTGTCTAGATCCTTCTGTAGCCTCCCCACTTCCTCAGTACTACCTGCCTGTCCACCTAACTTCGTATCGTCGGCAAACTTCGCTAGAACGCCCCCGGTTCCCTCATCCAAATCATTAATATATAATGCGAACAGCTGTGGCCCCAGCACCGAACCCTGCGGGACACCGCTCGTCACCGGCTGCCATTCTGAAAAAGAACCTTTTATCCCAACTCTCTGCCTTCTGTTAGACAGCCAATCCTCAATCCATCCCAGCAACTCACCTCGAACACCATGGGCCCTCACCTTGCTCAGCAGCCTCCCGTGTGGCACCTTATCAAAGGCCTTTTGAAAGTCTAGATAGACCACATCCACTGGGTTTCCCTGGTCTAACCTACTTGTTACCTCTTCAAAAAATTCCAACAGGTTTGTCAGGCATGACCTCCCTTTACTAAATCCATGTTGACTTGTTCTAATCAGACTCTGCTCTTCCATGAATTTAGAAACCTCATCCTTAATGATGGATTCTAGAATTTTACCAACAACCGAGGTTAAGCTGATTGGCCTATAATTTTCCATCTTTTGCCTTGATCCTTTCTTGAACAAAGGGGTTACTACAGCCATCTTCCAATCATCCGGGACCTTTCCTGACTGATTGATGAAAGCTAAGTGGCAGAAGGGGACATGAGGAAAAATATTTTAATGCAGAGTGTGGTAGATGGTGGAGGTAGAGATCCCAAACATTTTTGAAAAGGATTTGCACCTTAAGTGTTGTAAGTCACAGAGCTACGGGCTGTGTGCAAAAAAATGGGATTAGAATGTGTCTTCGGGCCAGCATGAAGAAGATGGGCCAAATAGCCCCTTCTATGCTGTATCGTTTCTCTGGTTCTATGATTATGACCTTAAATTATGCTCTGGCCATCTGAATAGTCCAGGCTACCCAGATTGAAAATGCAAAACCTGAGGTCAACAAGAATGGAAACTCAATGAAATGTCGAGGATTTTGCATTTTTCTTTACTCACGCCACCCTAATCTGTTCAGATTTTGGAGTGAAAAGATTAGATTAGATTAGATCATTTGCAATGTGTTCAATTTGGAAAAGACAACAGAGATAGACTTAAAATATACAACGAACCACATTTCAGCAGCTTTCTTCAATCAACAATGGAAAGGGAAAGCAATACGGACTGAACAGAAATGAGAGTAGAAAATGCTGGAGTAACTCAACAGGTCTGTGGAGAGAGGGTCAGAGTTAACACAGAAACAACACAGTTGTAAAGAAGAGTATCCCAACTCGTCTTCACCCACTCCAAACCATTTCTCCTCCCCCCCCCCAACCCCCAACCACACATTCACAGACAAAAGAAACAATGTGGTGAAATCTCCATTGGCTGAAAATTGAGGGTATCTGCAAGCTTTGTCACTCCTAAGAAAACAGGACAGCAACTTTGTGCCTGCAGTAGATAACCCTTCTCCCCTATCTTCTGTGTTAGCTCATTTCCTGTGTTTTTATATGTATTTGTTGTCATATTTGAGGAGGGAGGTACTAAAACACCATTCTCTTTCTCTTAAGAAAATCTTAAGTTGATTAAGGGGGAAGAATAGAGCACAAGAGTAAACTTACAAGGAACTTAAAACACAAGAACTTCAACAAGTTTATAAACAGAAAAAAGATTAGTGAAGACAAATGTAGGCCCTTTACAGTCAGAAATGGGATAATTGATAATGTTGGAGAACAATGAAATGGTAACCTCTCTACACTAGAGCAATTAAATAACTACTTCAGTTCTGTCATCTCAGAAATGCCAGAGAAGCAGCGATCTATTGGGAAGGAGAAATTAAAGGAGTTTAATATTAGTTCAAAATAAACTGCTGGAGAAATTAATGGGACTGAAAGCTGATAAATCCCTAGATGCTGATAATCTAACATCCAAACGTCATCCTAACATGAGTAGAGAGTGTGGCGCTGGAATAGCACAGCAGGTCAGGCAGCATCCAAGGAGCAGGAGAATCAATGTTTCGGATATAAATCCTTCATCAGCTTACGCCCAAAATGTCGATTCTTCTGCTCCTCGGATGCCGCCTGACCTGCTGTGCTTTTCCAGCGCCACACTCTCGACTCTGATCTCCAGCATTTGCAGTCCTCACTTTCTCCTAATCAACCTAACATTAGCCTAACATCAACATGGGAAAGTGCTGGAGCCTATCATATAAGATGCAAATACCAATGCTATTATACAAAATCAATATGGATTTATTAAAGGGAGATCATAATCAACAACACAGCTGGAAAAATGAATGAAAAGTTGGAGGATGGCCTTTCTTGAAGTCAGAGGAAATACATCTAATTTTCTAACCAGGATCCAGATGTTGAGAGTTGAGAATGTGTTGCTGGAAAAGCACAGCAGGTCAGGCGGCATCCAAGGAGCAGGAAAATTGATGTTTCGAGCCGAAGCCCTTCATCAGGAATTCCTGATGGACTCCGGCTCAAAACATTGATTTTCCTGCTCCTCAGATGCTGCCTGACCTGCTGTGCTTTTCCAGCAACACATTCTCAACTCTGATCTCCAGCATCTGCAGACCTCACTGTCTTCCAGATGTTGAGAGTTGAGTCCCAAGAGTGAGCAGCAAGACCCTAGCTGTGGGGATTACAAATCTTTACCACTCTCCTTATCACTTAATCCCGCTTATTCTACTACCTGTTAGATACAAACTAGATGCCAAGAAACCTGATACGAAAGTCAGAGTGATATTTGGTGACTCCAGCTCACCAATTGCCCCGATAGCCCTCCACGTTGGACCTTCAAAGTCCCAGAGGACGTGTCATGGGTGGCGGTTCCAAGTGTCCACAGATACTGGCATCTGGCATATGCCAATCTCATAGTAATATCATGGCATATCTCCAATCCATTTACATCATGGGTCTGGACTTTGGAGTGCACTGGCACCTGTCATTGAAATTCTTTTGCTGGCATGCTTTACACCCAGCTCATGGATTGGAGAGGGCTGCTTGCTTGATTTCTTGACAATCACTCACTTATTACCTACCCAGATGCTGATGGCTTTGTCTTGCCTGTTAGTATTTTTCCCCCTCAACCAGAGCTCATAGTACTTCTATCTTATCGTGCACTTCAATGTAGATACAAAGCCAGAGAGCTTGTCAGGCTTGTCAGCAGTCATTAATCAAAGGAATGGGCATATTGGTGAAAGGCACAGTGTTATTTCAATCTCATACTTACAAAATGCACTGGAAACCTGCATGGTAAACAAAAGCTTCAATCAAATGGGAGTAGTCCTCAGTCAGCTAAGGGGTCCTGCTGTTAGTCGGAGTGTCCTTGTGCAGTCAGACAATGACAATGTTCCCATCAGTCCAAGGGTTTGGGTACAGTCAGACATCTGCTTGGGACATCAGGGTCAGGGAATCCATCTCATCCAATTCAGAGAGTGGATCACGATTAGTCCAGCAGGTACAATTCAATTGGTCAGGGGATTAATAGTCCATAAATTGGGGAAATGCATGGAGATTGGCTTGGGGTCTGACCAGTCATCAGTATCAGCTGTCCATCCCAAATTAGAAGGTGAGTCATGGGGGTGAGGGGGAGGAATGTTGTCTATGTGGACTTACTAAAGCATTTGACGAGGTCCCTAATGGAAGGCTGGCCCAGATGATTAAGTTGAATGGAATCCACAGTGATCCAAGTGGGATACAAAATTGGCTTGACCATAGATGAGAGAGTTTATTCATGGAGGGATGTTTTTCTGACAGAATATCTGTGGCCAGTAGTGTTCCTCAAGGATCAGTGCTGGGACCTCTGTTGTTTGTAGTACATATATATATATATACATACATATATATATATATAAATGATTTCAATGAGATGTAGTTGGTGCGATTAGTAAGTTTGCAGATGACAGGAGAATTAATGGAATTATGAATAGTGAAGAAGGATGTCAAAGGATGCAACACAATATAAATCAGTTCAAAAGTAGTGCAGGGAAATGGCAGATGGAATTTAATCCTGACAAGGATTAATCCAATGCATTTTGGGAGGTCAAATGCAGGAGGAAAGTACATAGTAAATGGCGGGAGCCTTAGGAGCAATGAGGTACAGAGGGATCTTGGGGTGCAGATGAATAGCTCCCTGACACTGGCAACACAAATTGATAAGGTGATAAAGAAGGTGTACGGTCTGCTTACCTTCATTGGTCAAGCTTTAAGTATAAAAGTTCGCAAGTTATGTTGCAGCTGTATAAGACTTTATCTATGTGTGGAATTGTGTGGAATTCTGGTCACCACACTATAGGAAGGATGTGGAGATATTGGAGAGGATGCAAAAGATGTTTACCAGAATATTGCCTGGATTAGAGTGTATTAGCTATAATGAGAGGTTGGACACACTTGAATTCTTTTCACAAGAGCGCAGGAGGCTGAGAGAAGGCAGGTTGTGGGGAAGGTCGAGTAGGGAGTGGCAGGTGGTGGAGGGACCTGAGGGAAGTATATAAAGCTATGAGAAGCATGCATAGGGTGGATAGTCAAAGTGTTTTCCCAGAATAGAAATGTCAAATAATCGGGGCATAGATTTACAATATGTGAAGAAAACGTGAAAGGAGATGAGCAAGGGAAGCTTTTTACACAGAGGGTGGTAGGTGTCTGGAATGCGCTGCCAGGGGATGTGGCAGAAGCAGAGCCAATAGCAACGTTTAAGAGGTAACTGGGCAGACACATGAACAGGCAGGGAATGGAGGAACACAACCCTGTGTAGGCTGATGGGATTAGTTAAAGTGGCATTTTGGTCAGCACAGACATGGGTGGGGGGGGGTTAGTGGTGAAGAGCTGTGCTGTGCTGTACTGTTCTGTGTTTTATAAAGGTGGGAGGAGTAGTGCAGGGACATGGAGTATTTTTTGAGAGGGGGTTAGGGGGCATGAAGAGGTCACTACCAGTGCCGTGAATTGGGAAGCATCGATAGTGGGCATGACCAAAGTGTAGTGATGGGGCTCAAGGGAGAACACATGGGCATATTCTCGCTGTCCAGCATGACCCATGTTGTCTTCCAATGATGTATTGAAAGCCAAATGCAACATATGAATGGACAGCAGCCGCAACCACACCTGGAGTGGATGAAGTCAATGTCTGTTTGTTGGGCAAAACCACAGGCTCTCCTTTTGGGTGATGGTGAGCCCTTTGAGGAGCAATTGCACCAAATATGCACTTGCAGAGTGCAGGATGAAATCATTTGCAATCATGTCATTTTGCATAAGAAATGCATACAGTGTGCTACTGTGCAGGGTACATACACAAGCAATTTTAGAAGTCAGCTGACACCAGGTTATAGTCTGACAGGATTTTTCGAAAACACAGGCTTTCAAAGCACTACCCCTTTGTCACATGAAGTCACCTGATGAAGGGGCAATGGTGTGAAAGCTTGTGACTTCAAATAAACCCGTTGAACTATAACCGGGTGTCGTCTGCCCTCTGCCCTTGTCCACCCCAATTCAACACCGACATCTGCACATTATAACAGGCAATGTTGACCATGTCATTGGTCCTTGCAAATAGGTATCTCAGAAGCAGAAGCAATCCAGCTGCCACATGAGGAGGTCACAGCTGAAGGGTACCTGAGGATGTGATGGAGATACAGAATAGCGAATTGCTCTTAATACCATTACGTCCGAATGAATGAGGCAAAGTATCTCTGCAGGCTGAGCATCTCCCAGGATACTGTGACCAAACTATGTTAACTGCTGGTGCGAAACCTGAGACCTGGAGGAGAGGGGAGGGGGGCCATCCTATCCAAGTGGTTGTCAGCTACATTGAACTTATGTGAATGGCTCTTTCCAAGGATCCACTGGGAACCTATGTGGGATCTCTCAATCCTTAATCCACAAATGTATCAAGCTGTGACCAATGTGACCCCTTTCTCCGTGATGAGGTCAGTGCCACAGCCCAGGCTGTAGGCTTTGGCAATGCAGCTGCCTTTCCCCAGATGCAGGGTGTAATAGACTATACATACATCATGTTGAGGGTCCCATATCATAACACAGTTGAGTTCATCAATAGAAAAGTGTTCCATTCCATCAATGTGAAAGCCATCTGTGATCATTGGTGTCACTATCAGGTACCCTGGGATTTGCCATGATGCCTATTTCCTTGAAAGCCTTAATGTTCTTCCAGCACTTAAGGGTCCAGATGCCTTACAAGGATGGTTACTGGGAGACATGGGCTAGCCAGTATTGATCGTGGCTGGTGACTCAGTTATACAACAATGTGCTTGAGGTGGAGCACAGATACGATGCAGCCTATTCTCCACTAAGGATAATGATGAAGCAGACGATAGGCCTGCAGAGGATGATATTCTGATGCTTGGTAAAAACAATGACTGCAGATGCTGAAAACCAAATACTGGATTAGTGGTGTTGGAAGAGCACAGCAGTTCAGGCAGCATCCAAGGAGCAGCGAAATCAACGTTTCGGGCAAAAGCCCTTCATCAGGAATAAAGGCAGTGAGCCTGAAGCATGGAGAGATAAGCTAGAGGAGGGTGGGGGTAGGGAGAGAGTAGCATAGAGTACAATGGGTGAGTGGGGGCGGAGATAAAGGTGATAGGTCAAGGAGGAGAGGGTGGAGTGGATAGGTGGAAAAGAAGATAGGCAGGTCGGACAAGTCAAGGAAACAGTAACTGAGCTGGAAGTTTGAAACTAGGCTGAGGTGGGGGAAGGGGAAATGAGGAAACTGTTGAAGTCCACATTGATGCCCTGGGGTTGAAGTGTTCCGAGGCGGAAGATGAGGCGTTCTTCCTCCAGGCGTCTGGTGGTGAGGGAGCGGCGGTGAAGGAGGCCCAGGACCTCCATGTCCTCGGCAGAGTGGGAGGGGGAGTTGAAATGTTGGGCCACGGGGCGGTTTGGTTGATTGGTGCGGGTGTCTCTGAGATGTTCCCTAAAGCGCTCTGCTAGGAGGCGCCCAGTCTCCCCAATGTAGAGGAGATCACATCGGGAGCAACGGATACAATAAATGATATTGGTGGATGTGCAGGTGAAACTTTGATGGATGTGGAAGGCTCCTTTAGGGCCTGATGCTTGGACCTATCTGGACGGTCTTGCAGTGCACTCCTGAATGAGTGGGCTACATAATCCTCATCTGGTGGGCCCTGCACAATTGGAGCATGTTAAAGAGGGATATGAAGGAGGCTGATGAATGCAGAGAGTGGAAGTAGTTTTCTGACAATGAAGTCAAGGGGCACTGAGCAGGAGGAATATCACCTTCTGCTTAACAGCTGCACTGTGTGCTCAAAGTCAGCCAGGACTTCACTTCCACCCAGTTCTAGTTGATGAGAACTGGGTGCAATGATCATTCATTTACTGTAAAGTTATTGATGCTTGACATGCAAATAGTTTTCTATTCCAAGAGGAAATGCGGTTTCTGTTTATTTGTCTATTTACAAACACCGAACAGAAACAGTGAAAGCGAATTTGTTGAGGTGACGGAGTGTTTTCCTTGAGGTGACGGTCCAACATTGAACAATGATTAAATGTTAGGCACTGGGGAAAGAAAAGCAATGACTGAGAGAGGGGTGAAAGATGAGACATGCTAAGGCTGGGTAATCTGTGTAGCCTGATGATCAACACGCAGTAAGTGTAAAAATGTGCAGTTGTATGTGGAAGGAAACCTCTGTTGTGCCCCCAATTCCAGCTCCTCGGAACCACGTTAGGGAATGGAGCTGGATGGACTTCGGATCATTCGGTAGGCTGAGGGGGTAATTAACAGGCGTTACAGGAAGGTAGTCACACCTCAGGTACAGGAAAAATGTAGGTGGGTTACAGTCAGGGGAGAGAAAGGGAACAGGCAGACAGCGCAGGGTTAACTTATCGGGGTAAGCCATGGGATACACATCTCTGGCACAGAGTCTGTCTCTGTTGCCTAGAAAGGAGGGAGGGGGGGGTGCAGAGGAGGAGAGCATTAGTCATTGGTGATTCCATAGTTAGGGGGACAGATAGGAGATTCTGTGGGAACGAGAGAGACTCGCTGTTTGTGTGTTGCCTCCCAGCTGCCAGATATCTCAGATCGTGTTTTCAGGATCCTTAAATGGGAGGGGAGCAGCCCAAATCATGGCCCACCATAAGCATCAATGACATAGGTAGGAAAAGGGATGGGGTTGCAAGACAGAAATTCAGGGAGCTAGGGTGGAAGCTTAGAGCTAGAACAAACAGAGATTTTACTCCTGGTTTGTTACTTATGCCATGTGCTAGCGAGATGAGGAATAGGAGAGAGAGGAGTTGAACATGTGGCTACAGGGATTGTGCAGGAGGGAGGGATAGCTGGATAATTGGGCAGGAGGGAGGGATAGCTGGATAATTGGGGTTCATTCTGGTGTAGGTGGGACCTCTACAAACAGGATGATCTACACCTGAACCAGAAGGATGCCAATATCCTGCGGTGGGGAGTGGAGAAATTTGCTAATGCTCTACAGGAAGGTTTAAACTAATCCAGCAGGGGGTGGATCCTGAATTGTAGCTCCGATGTACAGGAGGTTGAGAGTAGTCAGGTCATGAATACAGTTTCAAGGTCGCTGGACTGTACAAGCAGGCAGGAAGGTGGTTTGAAGTGTGTCTACTTCAACGCCAGGAGCATCCAGAATAAGGTGGGTGAACTTGCAGCATAGCTTGGTACCTGGGACTTCAATGTTGTCGCCATTTTGGAGACATGGATAGAGCTGGGACAGGAGTGGCTGCTGCAGATTCCGGGGTTTAGATGTTTCAGTAAGATCAGGGAAGGTGGTAAAAAAGGGGGAGGTGTGACATTGTTTGTCAAGGACAGTATTACAGTGGCAGAAAGGATGTTTGATGAGGACTTGTATACTGAGGTAGTATGGGCTGAGGTTAGAAACAGGAGAGGAGAGATCATCCTGTTGAGAGTTTTCTGTAGGCCTCCAAAAAGTTCCAGAGACAGAGGAAAGGATTGCAAAGATGATTCTGGATAGGAGTGAAAGTAACAGGGTAGTTGTTATGGGGGACTCTAAACTTTCCTAATATTGACTGGAAATGCTATAGTTCAAGTACCTTAGGTCAGTTTTTGTCCAATATGTGCAGGGGCATTTCCCAACATAGTATGGTGATAGGCTATCAAGAGGCGAAGCCATATTGGATTTGGTACTAGGTAATGAACCAGACCAGGTGTTAGATTTGGAGGTAGGTGAGCACCTTGGTGATAGTGACAACAATTCTGTTATGTTTACTTTAGCGATGGAAAGGGATAGGTATATACCGCAAGACAAGATTTATAGCTGGGGGAAGGCAATTATGATGCCATTAGGCAAGATTTAGGATGGATAGGATGGGGAAGGAAACTGCAGGAGATGGGCACAACTGAAATGTGAAGCTTGTTGAAGGACTACTGCGTGTCCTTGATATGTATGTACCTATCAGGCAGGGAGGAGGTGGTCAAGCAAGGGAACTGTGATTTACTAAAGAAATTGAATCTCTTGCCAAAAAGAAGAAGGAGGCTTATGTAAAGATGAGACATAGTGCGCTTGAGATTTAAGGACCTAAAGCAAGAGCTAAGAAGGGCCAAGAAGGGACATGAAAAATCTTTGGCAGGTAGGATCAGGGAAATCCCTAAAGCTTTCGATAGGTATATCAGGAATAAAAGAATGACAAGACTAAGATTAGGGCCATTACTGGATTAGTGGTGCTGGAAGAGCACAGCAGTTCAGGCAGCATCCAACGAGCAGTGAAATCGACGTTTCAGGCAAAAGCCCTTCATCAGGAATAAAGGCAGTGAGCCTGAAGCATGGAGAGATAAGCTAGAGGTGGGTGGGGGTGGGGAGAGAGTAGCATAGAGTACAGTAGGTGAGTGGGGGAGGAGATGAAGGTGATAGGTCAAGGAGGAGAGGGTGGAGTGGATAGGTGGAAAAGGAGATAGGCAGGTTCGACCTTTAAGATTAGGGCCAGTCAATGACAGTAGTGAGAAGTTGTGCGTGGAATCTGAAGAAATAGGTGAGGCATTAAATGAATATTTTTCATTTTCACACAGTATTCCACAGGAAAAAGACAATGTTGTTGAAGAGTATACTGAGATACAGGCTAATAGACTAGATGGGATAGAAGTTCATAAGCAGGAAGTGTTAGTAATTCTGGAAAATGTGAAAATAGATAAGTCCCCTGGGCAGGATGGGATTAATCCTAGGATTCTCTGGGAAACTTGGAGGAGATTGCAGAGCCTTTGGCTTTGATCTTTATGTTGTCATTGTCTACAGGAATAGTACCAGAAAACTGGAGGATAGCAAATGTTGTTCCCTTGTTCAAGAACGGGAGTAGAGACAACCCTGGTAATTACAGACCTATGACCCTTACTTCAGTTGTGGGTAAAGTGTTGGAAAAGGTTATAAGAGATAAGATTTATAATCATCTAGAAAGTAATAAGTTAATTAGGGATAGTCAACAGGTTTTTGTGAAGGGTAGGTCATCCCTCACAAACCTTATTGAATTCTTTAAGACGGTGACCAAACAGATGGATGAGGGGAAAGCGGTTGATGTGGTGTATATGGATTTCAGTAAAACATTGCCCCATGGTAGGCTATTGCATAAAATATAGAATCATGGGATTGAGGGTGATTTGGCAGTTTGGATCAGAAATTGGCTAGCTGTAAGAAGACAGAGGGTGGTAGTTGATGGAGAATGTTCATTCTGGAGGTCAATTACTAGTGGTGTACCACAAGGATCTGTTTTCGGGCCAGTGCTATTTGTCATTTTTGTAAATGTCCTGGATGAGGGTGTGGAAGGATGGATTAATAAATTTGCATTTAACACTAAAGTCGGTGGAGTTTTGGATAGTGCGGAAGGATGTTGCAGGTTACAGAGGCACATAGGTAAGCTGCAGAGCTGGGCTGAGAATTGGCAAATGGAGTTTAATGTGTAAAAGTGTGAGGTGATTCACTTTGGAGGGAGTAACAGGAATACAGAATACTGGGCTAATGATAAGCTTCTTGGTAATGTAGATGAGCAGAGAGATCTCAGTGTCCATGTGCATAGATACCTGAAAGTTGCTACCCAGATTGATAGGGTTGTTAAGAAGACGTACGGAGTGTTGGGTTTTATTGGTAGAGGGATTGAGTTTTGGAACCATGAGGTTATGTTGCAGCTGTACAAAATTCTGGTGCGGCTGCATTTGGAATATTACGTACAGTTCTGGTCACCACATTATAGGAAGGATGCAGAAGCTTTGGAAAGGGTGCAAAGGAGATTTACTAGGATGTTGCCTGGGATGGAGGGAAGGTATGATGAGGAAAGGCTGACAGATTTGAGGCTGTTCTCGTTAGAGAGAAGAAGGTTAAGAGCTGACTTAATAGACACATGCAAGGTGATCAGAGGATTAGATAGGGTAGATAGAGCCTTTTTCCTCAGATGGTGATGGCTAGCACAAGGGGACAGAGCTTTAAATTGAGGGATGATAGAAATTGGACAGAAATCAGAGGTAGGTCCTTTACTCAGAGAGTAGTAAGGGCGTTGAATGCCCTGCCTGCAACAGTAGTAGATTTGCCAAATTTACGAGCATTTAAATGGACATTGGTTAGGCATATGGACGAAAATGGAATAATGTAGATTAGATGGACTTCAGATTGGTTTCATTGGTTGGTGCAACATTGAGGGCTGAAGACCTATACTGCGATGTAATGTTCTATGTATATTAAAATAAGTAGGAAAGCAAGCTGTGATGAGGAGGTAAAAAGTTTACATATGGATATTGATAGACTAGGAGAATAGGCCAGAACAGTGCAATGTTTGGACAGAAAAATAAGAGACCAAATTATTAATTAAATGGGAAGCAGATTCAAAGTGCATCAGTGCAGAGGAGTCTGGGTGTCCTTGTGCATGAATCACAGAAAATGGATATCAGGTGCAGAATATAATAAGAAAGGCAAGTGGAATCCTGGCATTTATTACAAAAGGAGAGGATTATAAAAATAAAGAAGTATTGTTACAAGGATATAGTGGCACTGGAGGCAGTTCAGAGGAGGTTCACCAGTTTGACTTCAGGGTGAAAGGGCTATCGGATGAGGAGCAATTGAATAGCTTGGGCTTGTACTCACTAGAGTTCAGAAGAATGAGGAAGGATCTGGTTGAAGAATGTAAAATGCAAAAGAGGATTGATAAGGTGGATGTTGAACAGATGTTCCCCCTTATTGTCGAACAAAAGGGTATGGATATTGACTGAAAGGAGGTAGGTTCAAAACTGAGAAGAGGCGAAACTACTTTCGCAAGGCTGTGAATCTGTGGAATGCACTGCTCCAGAGTGCAGTGGAGGCAGAATCAATCAACAGGTTCAAGAGAGAAACCAGTAGGGTAAGGGCTATGGGGAGCAGACAGAAAAATGGAGTTGAGGCCAGGATACGATCAGCCATGATCATGTTAAATAATGGAGCAGGTTCAAAGGGCTGCCATAGGAAGTGGTGGAGGCTGGTACAATTGCAACTTCTGAAAAGCATCTGGATGGGTATATGAATGTGAAAGGTTTAGAGGGATTTGGACCAAGTGCTAGCAAATGGGACTACATTAGGTTGGGATACCTGATCAGCATGGATGAGTTGGACCAAAGGGTCTGTTTCTGTGCTGTACGTCTCTCTGACTCCATGACTGTATGTGCTGTGAAGGATTGTGGGTATACATTTGCAACTGCTGTGCTACGATCATGATGGTGAAGGACAATTCAGGACTGCCAAAGCTTGGCCATATTGGAGTTCCAAGATGGCACTGGCAACAGGGTTACTGGGATATCTTGGCTGTGGCAATAACATCCAACTACTGCAAATGGGAGAATTGGACTAGCATTAGATAAGAGCAATGCCTTATGGACATAGGAGGTAATTACTGAGGCAATTTTGGGAAGCGAGTATAAGAAAATCATTCAGCCTCATGGAGAGAAACCATTCATGAAACTCAGTGAAAATGATACTTTTCGAAAATATGGTAAGATTCAGCCCAGAGAGTTAGGCGGAATATAATTTTCAGCCATCTGCCTGGGTTGAATTAGATCCAGTGATACAATCACAGTGTCTGACCCATTATACTAGGCATGGTTTGCCCTGACAACCCTCAATTGCACATTAAAATGACATTCAATATAATTAGTTGAGTTTCAAGAACTTTGTCCATCCATAAAATGCCTTCACCCCTTATGCCATTGTGTTTGTGACCTGCTGTCTGTCAATAATCTAATTCCTTTTTCTATTAAGGGAAACATTCCTGCATCATTATCCCCTTAATATCCATCCCTCAATGCAAAGTGCATAAGTTCCAAAATAACATTAACATGTGGTTGCATTTGAAAATGTCTGTACAATTAAATAAAATGCAATTTCTCTCTGTGTAGCTGCCACTGTGTCTGAACCATGAAGCAGATCACCCATTTAGCTCATTAGACCAATTTTCTCTAGGACAGTGAAAAAGTGTTCTAGATTTTAAAAATGTAATCAAACTTGATTGTGGAAATGATGAACGCATGTCGTAGTCGTAAGGTTCCAGTTAGCCATTCAGATCCTTGTTCTCAATCTTTTTGGTTTCATTTCATTTAAATTCATTTGAATTAATTTCCATTCTAAATCAGTACCCCATCTCAACTACTGATGTAACTTCACAGAGAGGATAGTCTTTCCTTAAATGTGCAGGTCACTTCAGGAAATTTCCTGTTCCATCAATGTGCATTGATGTTATCACTGAATATTACAGCAAAATAGCAATGGTCGGCATGTCAGTGCCTGACTGTTTATACAGTTTATATTTGATTCTGAGTGAATGCAGATCATGATCAGAAATCCAAATTTTAAAAATAGATTTAGGTTAGAAGATCATGGTTCTGAACTTTAATTTCTGCAACACTGGACATTTTATTCTCTATTTTCTAAGATCTTGTAACTAAAGATGCTGTACCTATGATGGCACCGTAAATATAGAATCCCTACAACATGGGGACAGGCCATTCGACCCAACAAGTTTACAGCAACCCTGAGGAGCATCCCATCTTGACTCAACCCCGTCCCTGTGATCCTGGATTCCCTATGGTTAATCCACTTAATTTATACATTCCTGGACACTGTGGGCAATTTCACACGGCAAATCTGCATATCTTTGGATTGTGGGAGAAAACCAGAGCACTTAGAGAGGAAACCAACGCGGACACAGGGCAAATGCACAAACTGCACAGAGACAATTACCCGAGGCTGGAATTGAACTCAAGTCCCTGGCACTGTGAGGTAGCAATGCTAACCACTGTGCCACCACACCACATAAAAATGTTCCACTACACTCATGAAGTATATGTGACAATAAAGGTTAATTCTAATTCTTAAAGAAAGTCTTAAAAATTATTGTTAGTTTTCTGTACTTTATGCTGAGCTGATAATATAATTGCCATGGTTGTAAAATATTTGCAAACATATTACAAATGTAATACAATTTTCAAAGGCTTCAATCTACAACAAGTAATTGCTTGCTTAAAAGAAATGCAAATGAAAAATTAGCATCAAAATTTCTTCAATGGATTTTCTCATGTCCAGTGCTTTTGAAAGTGGTAGCTTGTAATCATTATTTGTTGATTCATGCAAATAAACATTTTCTATCAGTGACTTAATGGGCCTACTGTTTAAATCATTGGTACAAAAGTGTTAGGATAGTCCTCCTCTTGTCTTGCCTTTTCTCCATCGAGAAAAGAAGACAATTACCAACACAACTGACACAGATTGAGTGGTTGTCATCTTCAGGTGTTACAGCAGGAGTTTGTGATCTCATGTATGAATCTAACACTGAATACACTAACAAACGTACATGCAATTAGTTTCAGTATTCTCAGATTAAGAAACTGATCAGCTCAATTGATATCAGGCAGCTGTTTGTGGGAGGGATAAGGAAACAATATCGACAGAATATCAATATAAGTCCACACATTGGAGTCCAAGGATGGCTCAATTGGTTAAGTTTGTGAGTTCCTGAGGGTAGGGTCATTTTCTTAGTTGAGGTGAGGTATCTGAGATTCAACAACCCTTTTCTGAAGCAGTATTAAAGCATTTGGAAAGCCTGGCTTTCATGAAGGATAAGTACCACTAGGCACTCCATGCAGAGTAATGAAAACTAGCTGCAGATTGGTTGGGGGAATGGGGACCCATTGTCAAGGACAAGGGATTCTGCCTGAGAACACAAATATAATTGGCTTTGGGGTAGCTGAACAGCTTCTGGGTATGAGTCAAGAACAGAAATTACTGGCAAAATTCAGTAGGTCTGGCAGGATGTGTAGGGAGAAAGCAAAGTTAACATTTCAAGTCCAGTGACTCTTCATCAAGTCTGAACAGTTGGTGTGAATGTTCATTCAGAAACCATCCAAACTCCAGAAGGAGCTGTTCTTTTCTCTTCCATAAACATGCTTCAGCCTGAAAAAAGCCACTTAGAGTCAAAGAGTCAGAGAGATGTACAGCACAGAAACAGACCCTTTGATTCAACTCGTCCATGCCGACCAGATACCCCAACCCAATCTAGTCCCACCTGCCAGCACCTGGCCCATATTCCTCCAAACCCTTCCTATTCATATACCCATCCTTTTAAATGTTGCAGTTGTACCAGCCTCCACCACATCCTCTGGCAGCTCAATCCATACATGTACCACCCTCTGCCTGAAAAAGTTGCCCCTTAGGTCTGTTTTATATTTTTTCCCTCTCACCCTAAACCTATGCCCTCTAGTTCTGGACTCCCCCATCCCAGGGAAGAGACTTTGTCTATTTATCCTATCCATGCCCCTCATGATTTTATAAACCTCTATGAGGTCACCCCTCAGCCTCTGACTCTAGAGGGAAAATAGCCTCAGCCTGTTCAGCCTCTCCCTGTAGCTCAGATCCTCAAACCCTGGCAACATCCTTGTAAATCTTTTTTGAACTCTTTCAAATTTCACAACACTTACTTCCCCTCATCAGTTTCTATTCACTATGGCCCTTGTCTAATACATCAGAGACTTTGTCACAAAAACCAGTGACTCTGTCTCCTTAAAGCAACTGGAAATACCTGGTAAAGGAAGATCGAGGAGCAGCCATTCCTGACAAGATAAAGGGCTCATCACAGTGAACCTGGGACAGTTGAAACTCTTCCCAGTCTTCCTTTTTGCCCGTGACTACGTCTTCTTGGGTGTGTTTGTGCTTATGTCTCTTTGTATTTGTGTGTACGGGAGATTGATTAGGGGTTGCTTTTTGTTGACAGTTTATGATTGTTTACCTATAGCTAGAATCTATTTATAATAATCATTGTTATGTACTGAAACCTGGTCCATTCTTCCTGTTAATCTGTCATCCAGAGATAGGTAAACTGGGAAATTTTGTATACTTTTATGAAAACTTTAACTTTTGTGAAGGTTCTCAGAATAACAGGGCTTGATTTCAATTGAGCTACACCAGTGATTCTTGACACCCATCTGACTTGATTGAGCACTACTCTCCTTAGACTTTGCAACAAGCCGCTTGTTGAAGCACATACTGTGTGCTTGCCATAGACTGCTGGCACATATTGAAGATGTGACATCGATGTCGCACAGTATCATACAACAACATGTCCAAAATGCTTGAGGGATCATTGCTGACAAAAATGACAGGCTGGCTGACTTTTGTGCACATAACAAGACAGAAATGCCCCTTTTGGAATATTGCATGCAATTCTAGTCTTCTTCCTATCGGGAGGATGTTGAGAAACTTGAAAGGGTTCAGAAAAGATTTACAAGGATGTTGCCAGGGTTGGAGGGTTTGAGCTATAGGGAGAGGCTGAATAGGCTGACGCTGTTTTCTCTGGATTGTCAGAGGCTGAGGGGTGACCTTATAGAGGTTTATAAAATAATGATGGGCTTGGATAGGATAACTCGACAAAGTCTCTTCCCTGGGGTGGGGGGAGTCCAGAACCTGGGCGTATAGATTCAGGGCGAGAGGGGAAAGATATAAAAGGGACCTTAGTGGTAACTTTTTCACGCAGAAGGTGGTGCATGTATGGAATGAGCTGCTGGAGGAAGTGATGGAGGCTGTTTCAATTGCAACATTTAAAAGGCATCTGGGTGGTATATGAAAAGGAAGGGTTGAGAGGGATGTAGTCCAAGTGCTGGCAAATAGGACTAGATTAGGTTAGGATATCTGGTTGGACCGAAGGGTCTGTTTCTGTGCTGTACATCTCTATGACTGCATGACTCTAAGTACTGTGAGCCTATAAGTTGTGAATGAAGCAGCAACGTACAAAAATTTAAAGCAAGGCACATATTCTGTCAGCATCCAAGCAGATGCAAAGTGAATAGGTAACCCCCTTTGTATTAGTATTCCTGTGAATGACTGGTGGTCAAAACTCAAATTTCTCTAACTCTTTCTTTTAAGATTAGATTCCCTACAGTGTGGAAACAGGCCCTTCAGCCCAGCAAGTCCACACCGACCCTCTGAAGATCTATTTCCCTCTGACTAATGCAGCTAACACTATGGGCAATTTAGCATAGTCAATTCGCCTGACCTGCACATCTTTGGACTGTGAGAGGAAACCCACACAGACATGGGGAGAACGTGCAAACTCCACACAGAAAGTCACCCAAGGTTGGAATTGAACCTGGGACCCTGGGACCTGCAGGCACCCTGCCTCTATTCTTGATGAAGGGCTTTTGCCCGAAACGTCGATTTTCCTGCTCCTCGGATGCTGCCTGACCTGTTGTGCTTTTCCAGCACCACTCTAACCTAGACTCTGGGTGCCTGGTGCTGTGAGGCAGCAGTGCTAACCACTGAGCCACCGTGCTGCCCCTTTTTTTTGTTGTGATAATGTGATAATGTGTAATGTATTTGACTAATTAAACACACAGGAGAACCTAAATTGGGTGTAATCATACTGCAGCAGTTAAACGCGAGTGAACAGCACTTGACTTTGTATAACTCTTTAAAACAGTTTGTTTAAAATAGTTTAAAATGGGTCGTGGAAAGCTAGTGGCAATTAACAAGACATTGAGTTCTGATCCTGCAGCACATCTTCTTAGACTGGGTTGCCATTAATAAATCCTAAATCATCCTTGGAATTCTCAAGTGCTGATATGGCTTCTTTAGGTCCTAAAATATATCCAATCAATCGACAGTTCATCTTCGATATATTTTAACTCCAGTGATTCATAAAAAAGCTCTGCCTTGAAAATATAAGTTGGTCATTACCTCTTGCCCACCCCCCCACCCCCCACCCCCACCATTGTCTAAGTATTAAAATGTACGAGAATGCTTTTCCCAACCAAAACAAAGTTCGATAGTGCTTTCAAAACTGGAGGAAAATGTACTGGGAAATCTCCCATTATATTTTGGATGTTAATTTCAAGGTCAACAGATCTTTAGTTCTCAAGAAATTGCCCTGCTGATGAAAATAATTACAAACAAAGCACCTATTCCATTTTAATTAATCGACAGGCTCTATTTTGAAAAGAAAATGACACAGTATCTGCAGCTTTAAAAAAGACCATCCTTTTTGTCAGTTTTAATCAACAGTCATTATTTATATTTCCCAGAGTTCTTAGATTTAAGCCTATTGTGAATTCTTGGCAGGATTTCAAGTGTTTCAGAATCACTTATCGCAGTCAGATGATATGCCCCCATTTTCATTGACAGTTCTAAGAGATTATTAAAGAATGATCTGCCCTTGTTTTGATAACTGGGTAAATGTGTTGTTAGAACAGTTTGACCACTTCTGAGTATTTTGCTTTTGAATGGATTTTACAAATAAGATTTTTTTAATCAGTACGAATTGTCTTTTGACCATAAAAAAGTGACAGTGGAGAAAGAGGCCTTTCAGCTCATTGTGTCTACACCAGCTGATTAAATAAACTGTCCATTCTAATCCCACTTTGCACTGCCTGGTCCTTATCATTGTAGTTTAGATGCAGATCTGGATCTCCTTTTGATTGAGGGATTCTGCCTCAATCGGCAAATCAAAGAGCAAATTCCTGAAACACATGACCCTGAGCATAAAAGAAATTCCTTATATCTACCAATCAGCTCAAACCTCTGTCCCCTTGTAATTGATGTCTCCATTCGGGAAACCAAGTCTTTCCTATCCACACTTGCCAAGCTCCTCATTATTCTTTGCACCTGAAACCAACACTTAGCCTCCATTAGCACATTCCTGATGAAAGGCTTTTGCCTGAAACATCGATTTTCCTGCTTCTCGGATAATGCCTGATCTGCTGTGCTTTTCCAGCACCACACTATTGACTCTAATCTCTAGCATCTTCAGTTCTCACTTTCACTTAGCCTCCACTGTTTAAGGAAAGCGATCACAGCCTTCTAATCTTTCCTCAGTCGCAATTCTCAAAATCAAAATCATACTTGTGAATCTCCTCCACATTCTGTGTAGAACAACTATGTCCTTCCTGTAACACAGCAGCCAGAACTGGACACAAACCTCCAGTCAAGGCCTAACTAGTATCTTGTATAGTTTGAGCATCACATCCCTGCTTTTCTATTCAATCCCTTGCCAAATGAAAAAGCATCCCACATTCCTTCTTTACCACCTGATCTACTTGTCCTGCCACCCTCAAAAACCTGCAGACTTGCTCTCAGCCTCCAGTGCTGCTCTCAATACTTTCCCACTTATTGTGGATCCCCTTGCTTATTTAACCTTCCCAAATGCATAACTTCATACTTTTCTGAATTGAATTCCATTTACCACGTTTCCACTCACACAACCAAAGCATTGATACAATTCTGCCATCAACAACCAGCTCTTCACTTCCCAGCCAATTTTTTTTGTCTGTCCTCTGCGCATTTCCCAGTTATGCCTGTTACAATTAAGCCTAAATCACCGATGTTCCACCACAGGCAGCAAGGCATCCAACAGAGCCCTGTGGAATTTGACTGGAAACCATTTTCTGTTGTAAAGCAGTCATCAACTGTCCTTTGCTGTTGGAACAAATTATTGCAGATTATTATAGATGACTTCTGTACGGAAAATAACAAATGCTGGAGATCACAGCGGGTCAGACAGCATCTATGGAGAGAGAGCAAGCTAATATTTTGAGTCTAGATGACTCTTCAACAGAGCTGAAGTAAAGTATGGAGGGCTTTTATGCTATAGTTAGGGAGGGGGTGAGGGTGATGGTGGCTTGGGGTAGTGGGTGTAGTGTGCCAGTCTAGAAAAAATGTTGGTGGTTCAGATTAACTGATTAAAATATGAGAATGGCAGAACAATAGTGTGTTTCCTTTTGCTTACTTTATCTAATATTTCACTCTCCTCCCTTTAATTAAAATGTCTACAACATCCCTCTCCTTTATGAAGACAGAGACAAAATACTCATTCTGAACCTTGGCCACATCTTCTGCACCATGCACAAGTTTGTATGCAAGTCTCAACTTGTAAGGCCCAACCCAACAGCCCTGTGAGATTATTTTCTCATTCATTAAAGGACAGTCAACCTTTATATGGCGAGTGGATAAGCTTTTGGCTCAACAACAAATTGACATTTGACCAGGTTTACTTTTCTAAATACCTTTTATGAGTAAGAGGTTTTTTTCAGAATGATGTGTCTCAATGACAGCTCAATGCTCATTTCGAAGGTCTTGTGATTTCTATCGATGTGGGGCATGAGCATGTAAAGTGGCAATGAATTAACAGATACAACCACTGCCAAGGTAACATGGTCTAGCATCTAAATATCAGTTCACTAAGACCTGGCAGGCTGTCCATCCTATCAGGTACCTCAACACTGGATGCAGGTTAGCTTGCTGAGCTGGAAGGTTCATTTTCAGATGATTCGTCACTGCACTAGGTAACTTCATCAGTGACTGGATTAGTGGTGCTGGAAGAGCACAGCAGTTCAGGCAGCATCCAACGAGCAGCAAAATCAACGTTTCGAGCAAAAGCCCTTCATCAGGAAGGGCTTTTGCCCGAAACGTTGATTTTGCTGCTCGTTGGATGCTGCCTGAACTGTGCTCTTCCAGCACCACTAATCCAGTATTTGATTTTCAGCATCTGCAGTCATTGTTTTTACCTAACTTCATCAGTGAGCCTCTGGATGAAGCACTGATGGTATGGCCTGCTTTTTAATTATGTGTTTAGGTTTCCTTGGGCTGGTGATGTCAGTTCCTGTGGTGATGTCATTTCCTGTTCTTTTTCTCAGGAGTGGTAAATGGGATCCAAGTCAATGTGTTTGTTAATGGAGTTCCGGTTGGAATGCCATGCTTCTAGGAATTCTCGTGTGTGTCTCTGTTTGGCTTGTCCTAGGATGGATGTGTTGTTCCAGTCAAAGCGGTGTCCTTCCCCATCTGTATGTAAAGATACGAGTGAGAGTGGGTCATGTCTTTTTTGTGGCTAGTTGATGCTCATGTATCCTGGTGGCTAGTTTTCTGTCTGTCCAATGCAGTGTATGTTATAGTTGTTGCAAGGTAGTTTTGTAAATGAGATTAGATTTACTTGTTGTCTGTATCGGGTCTTTCAAGTTCATTAGCTACTGTTTTAATGTGTTGATAGATTTGTGAGCTACCATGATGCCAAGAGGTCTGAGTAGTCTGGCAGTCATTTCTGAGATGTCTTTGATGTAGGGGAGAGTAGCTAGGGTTTCTGGATGTGTTTTATCTGCTTGTTTGGGTTTATTGCTATGAAATCGGCGGACTGTGTTCATTGGATACCTATTCTTTTTGAATCCACTGTCTAAGTGATTTTCCTCTGCTCTGCGTAGTTCCTGTGTGCCGCAATGTGTGGTGGCTTCATTTGTGGATGTTGGGATTCTTGCTTCTGTAGGTTAGTATGGTCCATATGTGTTGTTTTCCTGTAGACACTGGTTCCCCTTCAAACTTGAAAAATCTTGAAACAACTTGAAAGACCTTATACAGACAACAAGCAAAACTAATCTCATTTACAAAATACCATGCAAGAACTGTAACAAACACTATATTGGAAAACAGGCAGGAAACTAGCCACCAGGATACATGAACATCAACTAGCCACAAAAAAGACATGACCCACTCTCACTTGTAACTTTACGTACAGATGGGGAAGGACACCACTTTGACTGGAACAACACATCCATCCTAGGACAAGCCAAACAGAGATACGCACGAGAATTCCTAGAAGCATGGCATTTCAACCAGAACTCCATCAACAAACACATTGACTTGGATCCCATTTACCACCCCCTGAGAAAAAGAACAGGGAATGACATCACCGTGAGAGCTGACATCACCACAGGAAATGACATCACCAACCCAAGGAAACCTAATCACATAAATAAAAAGCAGGCCATACCACCAGTGCTTCATCCGGAAGCTCACTGATAATGTTATCTAGTAGGGTGATGAAATGTCTGAAAATGAACCTTCCAGCTCAGCGAGCATACCTACATTCTGAACCTCCACCTGAGCTACAAACCTTCTCAAAACTCACTAACCTCAACACTGTTGTGCTGTGTTGCAGGAGTTGCTGGCCAATCAAAATTCGGCAACCGAAAGGTCCGAAAGGTAAGGCTCACTCAGGAGGGGATTCAGTAGAAAGGTGATAAGAGATTTTAATGTTCTTGTCCTGGGGTGAAGATTGTGGAGAGTGAGGCTGTCTAGAGGGATACTGGGACAATGGTAGGGTGTGACTTTTAGAAACCACCTGCTTGTCATCCATCCATTGCTTCTACTTTGGGGCATTTGCAGTCTCCCCTCTGTGAACTCAGCAGACCAATCATCCTAATCTTTTCAGAGGGAGAGCAGAAATAGGGCTTTGAGACAAAGGATCAACCATGATTATGTTGAATGGCAGAGCATGCTCAAAGGCCAAATGGCCCACTCCTGTTTCGAATTGCTATGTTATTATGAGTTTAGGTTCAAGACAGACTGCTCAAGGAGAAGGCCAAGTCACAAAAATGTCTTCAGACTTTGACTTGAAAACAACATTGTTTATTGTACATTCATACTAAATACTGCCATACATGGTAATCATCAACATAGTTCATGAGTTCCTGTCCACATGCTCTTAAAACTCTCATTTTAGATTACAATCTAGTGTAGTCTGGTGTAGTGTTGCTCTGCTCAGATATTATCACAGGAGATCTCCCATCCACAGCCTCCAACCTCATAGCCCTGCATTGCCCAGTTCTACCTCTTCCCAAAATCCACAAACCTGACTGCCCCAATGGACACATTGTCTTCGCTTGCTCCTGCCCCACTGAATTTATTTCCTCATATATTGACCACCGTCCTGTAACCCTTGGTCCAGGAACTCCCCACATGCATTCAGGACATCACCCATAACCTCCAGTTCTTCCATAACTTTCTTTCCCCCGGCCCCCAATGTCTCATCTTCATCGTGGACATCCAGTCCCAATACACGTCCATCTGCCACGGCGAAAGCCTCCAAGCACTCCATTTCTACCTCTCCAGCCAACCCAACCAGTACCCCTCCACCAACACAATCACTTGTTTGGCAGATCTGGTCCTCATCCTCAACAGCTTCTCCTTCGAATCCTCCCACTTCCTTCAGACCAAAAGGGTAGCCATGGGCACTTGCTATGCCTGCCTCTTTGTTGGATACATGGGACAGTCCATCTTCCGCAGTTACACTGGCACCATCCTCCACCTTTTCCTCTGCTACATTGATGATTGTATGGGCGCCACCTTGTGCTCCCACAAGGAGATTGAATAGTTCATCAACTTGACCTTCAGTTCACCTGGACCATCTTGAACACCTCCCTTCCCTTCCTGGACCTCTCTGTCTCCATCTTCGGTGACCAACACAACACACATATCTAATTCAAATCCACTGACTAACCCAGCTACCTGGACTGTACCCTACCCACTCTGTAAACACTATTCCTTACTCCCAATTTCTCCACCTCCACCATATCTGCTCCCTGGAGGAGCAATTCTACTCCAGGACATCCCAGATGGCCTCCTATTTTAAAGACCACAATTTACCCTCTTACATGATCAATAATACCCTCCAGGGTATCTCCTTCACTTCCCATGCCTCTGCCCTTGATCCCCACCCCTCCAACCGCAACAAGGATAGAAGCCCCTTGTCCTCACCTTCCACTTCATTAATCTCTGGATACAGTGCATTATCTTCCATCATTTCCACCACCTACAATCATACTTCACCACCAGAGGTATATTTCACTCCCCATCCCTTTTCCGCAGAAACCATTCCCTCCACGACTCTATCCACCAACCCACCAATCCACCCTCCACTCCTGGCATCTTCCCTTGCACCTGCAAGAGGTGTAAAACCTAAGTTCACACCTACCCCCCTCACCTCCTTCGAAGGTCCCAAAGGATCCTTCCACATCCGGCAGAGATTTTCCTGCATATCTAAACACTTCATCTACTGTGTCCATTGCTCTTGATGTGGTCTCCTCTGCATTGGGGAGACAGGACGCCAACTCGTGGAACATTTCAGGGAACATCTCTGGGACACACGCACCAAACAACTCCACTGCCCTGTGACTGACCACTTCAACACCCCCTCCCACTCCCCCAAGGACATGCAAGTCCTGGTCTCCTCCGCCGCCAAATCCAAGCCACCTGGAGGAAGAATACCCCATCTTCCGCCTCAGGACCCTCCAACCACATGAAATCAATGATGACTTCACCAGTTTCCTTATCTCCCCTCCCCCACCTCATCCCAGATCAAATCCTCCAACTCAGCACCACCCACCTAAACTGTCCTACCTGTCCATCTTCCTTCCTACCAATCCACTCCACCCTCCTCACTGATATATCCCAGTTACCCCCCACTTGCATCTACCTATCGCTTGCCCATCTACCTTCCCCTCACCTCCCAGCCTCACCCTCTTATTTATCTCTCAGTCCCCTTCGCCCCCAACCCCCCCCCAACATTCCTGATGAAGGGCTTATGCCCGAATCGCCGACTCTCTTCCTCTTTGGATGCTGCCTGACCTGCTGTGCTTTTCCAGTATCACATTTTTCAACTCTGCACACACTGTGCTATTTATACTCAGAGATGTGCAGCTCTATGACATCATCACAAGGTTGCCCCAGTGTGCCAAGCTTTCGTCCCAGTCATAAAAAATTGATGTATATTTATGTACATTCTCTTGAAGTATCTGGGTTGCTCATTTATACTATGTTTACTGCACATTTTTTCCAAACCTTTCCCAACATTCCCCAATCTTTGACTTGATACATTTTTATCAATAGTAGATCAGGTAAGTCAATCACCAGGTTGAGGAACACTTGGGGGAAAGTTGGTGATTTTACTTGTTCTCTGTTGGATTTTGTTAGATCCACAATTTAATTGAGCTGCTTGAAGGAACCTGCAGTGATGTAACAGCAGTTATGTATAAGAATTACCTGGTGGTTATATGTCTTCACCTTCATTATCAGATCCTGGAGTTAGTTCTGTTAGGAAGAGCCATGAGGCTGATTCCTTGCAATATTGACCTGCTCTTCAAGGCTTTCTTCCTAGCCATGAATATATATGTTGGGTTGGAATCAACTTGACTTGCAGCTTGCATGATCGTCAGACTGTCATGCATTTAAAAGTGACCTCTTTCACTACAATAACTACAGCATCAGTGCAAGGTGGATGTGGAGTTCAGGAGCCACATATGTGACAAGATACTTTCGTGTTACAGTCTTTAGGATCTCATTGGTTTAAAAAGGTACCAATTTATCCAGGCTTTGAGTTTAAAAAATGATTTATGTTACTAAATACAAGAAGAAAAAATAATGCAAATACGCATGCACATGGTTTAGAATAAGAAATAGGTCCCCAAAAAAGACAGCAGTCTTAAAAAGCATATACAGATCAATATCTGAGATAGAGTAGATAGCAGAATGTTACAGCCATTATGGTGGATGTGATGTTACTGGCAGCTTTGATGTTACTCTTTGTGAAGCCAATTTCAAGATTCTTAGCTTCGCAAGTTGCAAGTTTGTTTCAACAGTGATTGGCTGGCAGCACTCAGAATAAGAAAAAAAACTTTTCTCTTTCTTTACCTGTGGTGCAGGGATATTTAATGACTTTTCACAACTTGTGACCCTCACAGCACATTAGTCCACACATTAAAATGTCAAACCATTGACACACACAGGCCAATGTGAAGCTCAGTTTTAACTTTTTTTTGCATATCCCTGGAAAAGTAAGATAAAACCATGTCTGTACGAGCTAGCTGCCTGATGAGAGGGAGTTGGATATCAACCACTGATTATCTCTTCCTGTTTTAGTTTTTCCATTTGAAGTTATCCTGACTCTGTATTGGTCATAGAGTCATTGTGTCATAGCGATGTACAGCATGGAAACAGACCCTTTGGTCCAACTCATCCATGCTGACCAGATATCCCAACCCAATCTAGTCCCACCTGCCAGTACCCGGCCCATATCCCTCCAAACCCTTCCTATTCATAGACCCATCCAAATGCCTTTTAAATGTTGCAATTGTTCTAACATCCACCACTTCCTCTGGCAGCTCATTCCATCATGTACCACACTCTGCGTTAAAAAGTTGCCCCTTAAATCTCTTTTATATCTTTCCTCTCTCACCCTAAACCTATGCCCTCTAGTTCTGGACTCCCCCACCCCAGTCTTTGTCTATTTATCCTATCCATGCCCCTCATTAATTTGTAAACCTCTATAAGGTCACCCCTCAACCTCTGACAGTCTAGGGGTGTTGACATTCCAGAATTCCTCTCCAGCCAGCCAGAGGATTTTACATCCACTGTCATCTTGATTGTAACAGCACTCTGGTTTAAAAAAAACACACACGTTGGAATTAAAACTTTGATACATTAATTGGCAATCTGAATTGTGACATAATGCATAAACCTAAAATGACAATTATAAATCACGTAAGTTTCATTGACTCAGATTCCAATTGATCACTGAGCTAACTGAAATATATATGCATTCAGATTGAACACATAGTCATATATGGTAGGTATGGCAGCACTTTAACTGCTAAGTATTGTTAGGGACTCCCCATTCAATTTATGTATACTTAATATATAGATGTATTTATATATACCTGATTGTGTCACATCAATATAGTGCAAGAGCTTATAGTATGTAAGATGGGAATAGAGTGAGCTATTCAGCTCTGGAAACCTACTCTGTATTTCAATTAGCTAATAGCTGAATAGTACCTCAACTCTCTTTTCCTGAATTTCCCTTATACCATTATACACTAATTAATAAATTCTGTATTACTAAAAGTCTTAAAGTTCCACTTGTCTCAGCATTCATAATCTTTTATGGATTAGGAAAGGGAGAATCAGTGAAGATTCCCACTCCTTGATATCCAAACTGGATGTATACAAGGTCATTTTGGGCGAGGATATTATTAAGCTCTCATGTGATGCTCAATGCAGTTGCATGGTCACTTATGCACAGTAATAATACAGGGTTCTGAACACTGTGAAATTATACAGCAATGAATCCATTGGAGTCGGGAGAGAAATCAACAAGAAAATATTGAATAAGGAATGGGTTAAACCAGAACTCAAAGGAATACTGTTTTCCTTCTCACTGGTTGGTTAGTGATGAAACTCAATTTACATTGCAGAGAGAAATACTGTTCTCTTTTCGTGATGCCCTACAAAGGATTAGTGACCTTCACTTTCCAAATTAACCCCGGCCAATTTCAAGAGGGTGATGGGAGGGGAAATAAATTCCTTCCTGTGGAGCCGGAGTTCACAGTTCCAGCTAGCATTACATGCAGGTGCAACCACTAAAGTTTTAAATCCATACAAATTAAAGTGTGTTTGAGCTTCACTCATGATCTGTTTTGTTTGGTGGATAGATAAAGTAAATTTAAGTTTTACAAAATGTATTCAGATCTTTTAGAAAGCAGCGTTAGGAAAGAAAATTGTTCCTTTAATTCCACTTTAAAGTAATACAAATTACACTGCCTCCCAGGGGGTAAATGTTGGCACTCTGGTAGTGTTACTGGACTTACACTCCATAATCCCAGGCTTGTGTTCTGGGTGGATGGTAGAATTTGAATTTGATAAAAGCTTGGAATAAAGATCTGGCCGAATGGTAACCGTTGTCAATTGTCATAATAACTCATTTGATTCATTAATGCCCCTTAGGAAAGGAAATCCTTACCTGATCTCTAAACCCACAACAATGTGGTCAACTTTTAACTGCTCTCTGGACAATTACAGATTGGCAATAAATGCTGGCCCAGCCAGTGACACCCACATCCCAAGAACAAACAGTAAAGAAAAACAGCACCTCTGGCTGTAACCGATGCAGTATTATCATTCATATCACAGGAGAACTCCACATGGGTCAGTCAGGGAACATTCTGTGGTAATGCCTCCCGTAGGAAATCAATGCAGTCTTCGTAGCAAATCTACGTGTACAATTTTTTTGTCAGGAGTAATGGCGGTCAATAGAGAGCCACTGCTCAGCAAATGCAGCACCATCATTGCAGGTTGAGAAGTTGATGCAGGGAGGGCCATGGCTGTGTGGTGACTGAGCTGGAATGTGCCAGATAATGGCGGATTGGGCTGGATGTCACCGCAGTCGCTGGAAAGCTGAGTAGAGGTGGATGCCCAACGCATGGCCAATGCTATCATCATTTGAAAATGGTGGTGCTCGGACCCAATGTCATTTATCTTCTGGAGGGCACCGAGGTGTGTGGAAATGCTCTCTGTGACCTTTTGTATGATGTGAAGGCATTTCTTGTATGGGCTGCTGCTGCACACCATCTTCTCCCTGTCCTTTATCCACCACCTTGGTGTTCCATTGTATTGCTGGCCAGTAGGAGTCCTCAGTGGAGGGCTGCCTACATAGGAGTCCTCCTGCTTTCCATCAGGGATCCAGGGTGGATGGTGTTGCACATAGCCATCCTATGTAATGGAATGGTAAAGGTGATTCGCAGACTCCCAGCAACCTGTTTATTTTACAGTGTTTTGGCATCTATGGAACACATATGTTGTTTGTGGGTGGTTGAATCCCTGTTCTCTTGTTCTAAAAACCTGTTGTCGCTCTTTAGCGCCATGCTCCTAATTAGATTAGATTCCCTACAGTATGGAAACAAGCCCTTCGGCCCAACCAGTCCACACCGACCCTCCGAAGAGTAACCCATTCAGACCCATTTCCCCCTGACCAATGCACCGAACACTATGGACAATTTAGTATGGCCAATTCACCTGACCTGCACATCTTTGGACTGTGGGAGGAAACCACAGCACTCAGAGGAAACCCATGCAGACTCAGGGAGAGTGTGCAAACTCCACACAGTCACCCGAGACTGGAATCGAACGTGGGACCCTCATGTCAACCACTGAGCCACCGTGCCACCTGATCTTCAGGCAACTGGTATGGAGAAAGGCCTGGTAGGTAAGAGAATCCCTTCGCGGGCCTGGCTAAGGTCACCATCAACAGGGCCAGGCAGTGGGCCTGGGGAGAGGGTTGTTATTCCTAACTGTTTGTTCCTGTTCTGCAGCCACACTTGTTATTGTTACATTACCCTGCTGGTGATTGGTAGTGGATTGAAATAAAAAGGCTTGGATTTCTCCCCAGAATGAGAATTGACTTGTCAATAGGTAAAGGATCCAGAAGGGGAGGGATAGAAACTGGCACTTGTCCTACACTGTAGTTTAACAATAATACCATTGAAAATCTTTGAAAATCTGATTCAGCATATGGATCTCTGTCTAACAGACACCACCCTGCGGTGTTATTGCTGCCTGAGAGCTTTTTCTCCCCATTGTCGGTGTCACTCTTTCCCACTGCTCACACATTTAACTGAAGAAAGACCATAAAAGGCTAGGTTACTTAAGAGATTACCAGTCTTACAGAGAGAGAGAGATTCACATTTCAAAATGTGTACCAGCCTATTCCCAACATCTCTGTCCAAGCTGCATTTGAATCTGAAAATTAGTCATGGAAAGGGCCAGTTAACCTCCCATACCATCCAGAAAACCCAAAATAAAGCTGGAGAATGGGGCTTAGGCTCCCAATTAATGCAAGATTTTTTGTCAGGGATATGAAACCAACATCAACATGACCATTTACCTGCACAAGCTCTGCGACCTACAGTTCTGTTGCAGAATGACCTGTGTTAATAAGTTCTCATTCCAGCCTCTATTCAACTTGTCAACACAAGAACTGGGAAGCCAGTGGCATAGTGGTAATGATCAAAGGTATAGTAACCTAGAGGCTTATTATCTGGCAAGATGAGTTCAAATCCAGGTGGCATGGTGGCTTAGTGGTTACCACTGCTGCCTCACAGCACCAGGGACCCAGTTTTGATTCCAGCCTCAGGTGACTGTCTATGTGGAGTTTGCATGTTGCCTGAGTGGGTTTCCTCTGATGCTCTGGTTTCCTTCCACAGTCCAAAGACATGCCGGTTAGATGGATTGACAATGCTAAATTGCCCATTGTGTCTAGGTGGATTAGCCATGGGAAATGCAGTGTTATAGGGATTGGGTGGGATGCTCTTTGGAGTATGCTTCCATACTGTAGGGATTATGTATGATATGATTGTGGTTAGACTTACTCAAAGAGCCAAATCCACTGCTTGCTAATTCTAGGAATCAGTAAAAGTCCCTTCCTTTATCTTTTTCTCCATACCTCACTGCTGAACATGAAAACTTTAACAGCTCTGCTTTCTAGCTGCAAAATGTGATAGATTGTAACCCACTGGAAGTAGGAGTGTGGATGTTAGATGAGGTCTCATCATAACTGAGCAGTTGCAATTTCTCACCATCAAAGTTCTTCCATGAAAACATATCATTTGGGCGAAGTACCTTAGGGTGAACATAAGAGGAGTCGTAAAAGGGGAGATTGTATAAAAAGAAATGAAACCTCTCTCCAAAATCTTTTACAGATCCATAAAAATGCTTTCCATATGCTTTCTACAAATGAAAATGCATTTTACAGGTCTATAAAAACTTTACAAAGTGGGATTTGGACTAGATTTACTCGTTACCGAGAATTTGTTTTTACCTGCATTTTATTGGAATTGTTTTACTTGCAGTTTTACAATGAATATTGTTTGATTGTGTTTTTTTTTTACTGATTTGAAATTTCTGTTTCATTCCACCATCAACTCCAGACTTGATTTCTCCAATTTCGCCTGAGGCACTAACTCAGGAGCTCTGCCATGACCTCCCATTCTGAAGAAAGTCATCCTCACCTCTTCTGACTTCTGTACCTTCCTGGGTCTTCCTGCCTGCTGTGCTCCATTTGCATTGGATCTGCGGAGAGACCTTTGGTTCCTCTACTCTGCCAGCGGCAGAACCTTCAGTCATTTCAGACCTGGACTCTGGGACTCTGTCCTGAAATCTGCTTTCCAAAGGATCCTCAAAATCTCACTCTTCAATCTGGTCTCTGACTACCTCCATCAATTCTCCTCCCACTTTTCAAATTGGTTTCCAATTTGTTTCTTTTGTAAAGCAACTCAGGATGTTTTGTTGTGATAAAAGAGTGAAATAAAGAATAGCAGTTATTGAAGGTTTCGCAAGCTTCCTGAATAGAGGTTTATGATTCAAAACCTATCCTTGAACACTAACATTTATGCAAAACATGCTTGAATAGAATGAACACAATTGAAAAGAAGGAAAAACATGACCGTTAGCACATTTTTACACTCACATTTGTGATTTCCCACATGAGTCTCTGATCAATGAGTTACTGATTGGAAGCCAGTCTCTTCCTCACCAGATTTACAGAAGAGACGAAATAGGACATTTTCTGAGGGAGGGCTGCTCTTGAGTGTGCATACTGACTAGTTACGATTCATCCCGATCTTAGAAAGGTTCACGTAGCAATGTTTTATCCCAGGAATGGTACTGAATGGCAAAGACTGGGATTGACAAAAATGCCCAGCATTTCAAAAATGATTATGAAACCTGAATAAAAATTTAATTGAGAATTTTGATATGAAATATTGCTTTTACGATCAAACTAAACTGACAGTTCATTAATCGCAATGCTGAATTGAGGACTGGCATTTATTTTATGAAACACTAAATCAATTCCAGCTGCTTCCATAGCCTACATTTTATACATGTCAGTCAAGTGGATTCATTCTTATTAAATCCCTGAATCTTTCTATCTGGATAAATAGGCAGATTGCAGGAACTACATGTAACTTTCCAGTTCTGCAGCAGCTGTTGATTGCATCCCTTTCCTTTCTCATTAATGAAAACGACTCATTGCGAATTGGAGAGGTGTTAATTTCCTCTTTGCTAATGTCTGCATGTTGTTTACCTGAGAACCCAAGTGTAACTAAGGAAAAATTCCCACAGCCTGCGCTGAGAGATCTTGGTGGGGTGACAGAGAGCTGCATTGCTTAGCTGAACATCTCAAGACTCCAAGGCTTAATTATCGTGTGCAGTCTCGTGTAACATTGGAAGGCCTCAGTGGCATGGGAAGCTTTCCAGATTGATGACCCAAAAAGGAGCAGTGCAGGTGGGAAAAGTGAAGAAGTGTGTGACACTAAAGCCCTTCTTTATTTAATATTTTAACCTTCTGGAATGTGAACTAATAACAATAATGAAAAACCGATTTAAGTCATAATTGTGTGACAATTTTATAAGAATTATGCAGCATTCTTCTGCCTATCTTTTATTTGGAAACTCATTCGCTTAAGAAAAATACAGGAGAAATACAATTTGAAGTGTTTGTAAGACAGGTCGGGGACTAAATTGGACAGCTATTGTGAGTGGACCCTGGAGGTAAGAAGTGTGATAAACCCATGGTCCACCTGTGTCCTGCACCTTTGTACTGCCTGCTCATTTGATTGCAGTGCATAGGGAGATTGTTAATTAGTAATGGATTAGTGGGTTGGGAAACAGGCAGGAAAGTGAAGTTGAAACTGAGATGAGATTAGCCATGATCGCATCAAATGGCAGAGCAGATGTAAGAGACTGAATTGCAACTGCTGTTCTCAGTTCTTAGGTTCTTATGTGACACTCGTATAGAGTCATAGAGATGTACAGTACGGAAACAGACCCTTCGGTCCAACTCATCCATGCTGACGAGATATCCCTATGGCTTCTAGTTAAAATTAATTGTGGTTCAGACTCTGATCAATTCCATGGGAAAATGCTGAGCAAAGGTAAGTTCAGAATTGTTCTTCCAAACTTCACAAAATTAATCAGGGCCACAATCTGCCAGACTGTTTGGAATTCCTCTTATGTGATGATGTGGTCACTCCAGCACAATCCTGATCTGACTTTGATGATGTCAGAGTAAGCTTCAAGCTGCAAGCTGCTTTGGGTTGCCTATGTACTTCCTTGTAAATCACAACCTCTGAACTTGGCTTCCTCTTCAATTCAAACGCAGGCCAGTATACTCCTCAGAAATCAAAATGAGTTACCACATACTCCTTACTGGCATATTACAACTGGTTGTGCAGTTGACCAATCCAGTGTGAAATGGTAGCAGGCAGAAAATTGGGGTGCTATGAATCACCATTGATATAAACCAACCTGCACATTGACTGGAAATTAATGATGAGAAGAAATCTGTTTATGCAATAGACTATGATCACTGTTTGAAAGATTTCTAGCTTGTATCAAGTCTCAGATAATCTTTAGATAAAGCTCAGTGGTGCTGGAAAAGCACAGCAGGTAAGACAGCATCCACGAAACAGGAAAATCAATGTTTCATCATGAAGGGCTTTTGCCCAAAATGTCGATTTTCCTGCTCCTCAGATGCTGCCTGACCTGCTGTGCTTTTCCAGCATGACTCTGAGCTAAACTCTGGTTTCCAGCATCTGCAGCCCTCTCTTTTGCCTATTAGATAAAGATCACTGAGTTAATAAGGAAGCACGAAAAAGTTTACAAAGTTGTTGGGAAAACTGCTCTATTATACCAAACATTAGAAAAGGGAAATCAAGGTTTAGTCAGAGCGATAGGATTTGAGCAAGAGTCTAAAGCAGGAAAAAGAATCAGAATGGCAGAAGTATGAGGAAATGTTGCTGAACAAAGAGACCTTGGAGTGCAGGTTCATAGCTCCTTGAAAGTGGAGTCGCAGGTAGATAGGATAGTGAAGAAGGCATTTGGTATGCTTTCCTTTATTGGTCAGAATATTGAGTACAGGATTTGGAAGGTCATGCTGTGGCTGTACAGAACATTGGTTAGGCTGGTGTTGGAATATTGTGTGCAATTCTGGTCTCCTTCCAATTGGAAAGATGTTGCAAAATTTGGAAGGAACCAGAAAAGATTTACAAGGATGTTGCCAGGGTTGGAGGATTTGAGTTATAGGGAAAGGTTAAATAGGCTGGGGCTGTTTTCCCTGGAGCATGGGAACCCGAGGAGTGACCTTATAGAGGCTTATAAAATCACTAGGCGCGTGGATAGGATAAATAGACAAAGTCTTTTCCCTGGAGTGGTGGGAGTCCAGAATTGGAGGACTTAGGTTTATGGTGAGAAGGAAAAATATAAAAGATAGCTAAGGAGCAACTTCTTCATGCAGAGAGTGGTAAGTGTATGGAATGAGCTGCCAGAGGAGGTGGTGGAGGCTAGTACAATTGTAACATTCAAAAGGCATCTGGATGGGTATATGAATAGGAAGGGTTTGGAGAGATATGGGCCTGGTGCTGGCAGGTGACTAGATTGGGTTGGGATATCTGGTCGGCATGGATGGGTTGGACCAAAGAGTCTATTTCCATGCTGTACATCTCTCTGACTCTATGACTCAAAGTGGTTAGAAAAGGAATTAAACAAGACATGCTGCCAAGGGAACTGAAGGCAATAGCTATCATTGGTTCGTACAAAGACAAGTGGAATATAAGGGAAATGAAGAATTCAGGGAGGGTTGAAGAAATTTCATGAACAGGGAGAGGTGAATCCAAAAAGGGATTTTCAGTTTGAGACTTTAAGGACCTACAGTTGCTGTAAGTGGGAGAGAGCAGGTTGCTGGATGCATGGGACTTGGCACAGGTTAGACTGCAGGCAGTACGACTTCGGTGTACTGACATTTACAGAGAGAAAATGGAAAATTGTACAGGCTAGCTTTGGGATACTCATGTCCGGAGCGGATAAAGGTGAGCAAAGTTTAGCCATATGTTTGACATTGGAAGCAAAGTATTTTTTTAATTTGTGTGTCATTTTCATGGACATATTATTGGAAAATGATAATTAATTTCTTGATATAACAGGGTTATTGTGCATTTTACAGAATTTGCAATAGGTTACACACTCAATGAGATTAATATTCTTCCCCTATCTTTCTAAAGTATGGCTCCGAAACTGGTTAATGAATCAAAGATTTTGCTGAGAGATTCCCTCGATTGCTAAATGATGATATGCAAGTTGTGAAGCAGGCATCAGATTTCTCTAACTAACCTAATCCTCATTCCTTCTTTAGTCTACCATTACACCACAGGAACAAAAGAGAGATTTGTAGGAGTAAACCACACAGCCTATTGAGTCTTTCAAGATGCTCATGGCTGAGCTTGGGATTCAACTGCACGTTTCTGTCCACTTCCCATATGCTTTGAGTTTTGGGGACATATCTGTTTCAGATTTAAATACAAACACTGATGGACCATCCAAAATCAATCCTTCGAGAAATTTCCCATTTTCATCCCACACGGTCATCCTTTTATTCTGAGACTATGCTGCATGTTTTAAACTCCCCAGCCTTCAGATACAATCTCTTTGTGTTGATCAAGTCAAGCCCCTTTAGAATCTTGCATGCTTTAATGAGAGAATCTCTCATACTTCTAAAGTGGTGAGAAGAGATTCCCATTGGACACACTCGTTCTCTCTCTTAGAGTCATGGAGTCATAGAGATGTACAGCACGGAAACAGACCCTTCGGTCCAACTCGTCCATGCTGACCAGTTATCCCAACCCAATCTAGTCTCACCTGCCAGTATCCGGCCCATATCCCTTCAAACCCTTCCTATTCATATACCCATCCAGATGCATTTTAAATGTTGCCTCATTACTTCCCCTGGCAGCTTATTCCATACACATATCTCCCTCTGTGTAAAAAAGTTGCCCCTTAGCTATCTTTTATATCTTTCCCCTCTCACCCTAAACCTATGCCCTCTAGTTCTGGACTCCCTCACACCAGGGAAAAGACTTTGTCTATTTATCCTATCCATGCCCCTCATAATTTTATAAACCTCTCTAAGGTCACCCCTCAGCCTCAGACACTCCAGGGAAAACAGCCTATTCAACCTCTCCCTATAGTTCAAATTCTACAACCCTGGCACCATTCTTGTAAATCTTTTCTGAAACCTTTCAAGTTTCACAACATCTTACCAATAGGAAGGAGACCAGACTGCACGCAATATTCCAACAGTATTCCTGTATTCCTGATGAAGAGCTTTTGCCCGAAATGTCAATTTTACTGCTCCTTGGATGCTGCCTGAACTGCTGTGCTTTTCCAGCACCACTAATCCAGAATCTGGTTTCCAGCATCTCCAGTCATTGTTTTTACCTATTCCAACAGTGGCCTAACTAATGTCCTGTACAGCTGCAACATGACCACCCAACTCCTGTACTCAATGCTCTGACCAATAAAGGAAAGCATACCAAACACCTTCTTCACTATCCTATCTACCTGCGATTCTACTTTCAAGCAGCTATGAACCTGCAGTCCAAGGTCTCTTTGTTCAGCAACACTCCCTAGGGCCTTACCATTAAGTGTATAAATCCTGCTTAGATTTGCTTTTCCAAAATGTAGCATCTCGCATTTTTCTGAATTAAACTCCATCTGCCACTTCTCAGCCCATTGGCCCATCTGGTCAAGCTTATTACTATTGTGGCAATAATATAAGGAGGGCAGTTCACCCCAAACGTAATGGTATAGGCAGAGAAAATTGCATTGATTTAATCATGTTCGCTGTTATCAGGAGATAGGACCAACACATGGTATTTTTTGACAAATTATCTTTTCACGTTTTCTGCCAATTTCACCTTAAGACTTGTTCTGTGGGTGCTAACAGCTCTTTGGTACCTTGCTCCAATGGTCATTCCTGATGCTTGAGCCAAGACCATTAATTACAAATAGGAGTTCAACTGCGAATGGGAGTACAGCTGATCCCAATCCTGCCCTCACTGATATCCGAAGGAAAGGTGACTGACGGCAATTGAATGCATCAATGTTTGCTATCTGATATCTGGCAAATGAATCCATACGTTGCGCCCCCATCACTGCCTGGCTGGAGTCAAGGTCACAAGTCACACGACAGCAGCTTATAATTCAACAGGTTTATTTGATATCACAAGCTTTTGAAGTGCGGCTCCTACATCAGGTGAAGTGGAGAGGAGCACTTCACCTGATGAAGGGGCTATGCGCCAAAAGCCCGTGATTTCAAATAAACCTGTTGGACTATAACCTGTTGTCGTGTGACTTGTGACCTTGCCCATCCCAATCCAACACTGGCCCCTCCACTTCATGGCTGGAGTCAATTAACTTTGCGAAGTGCAAAGATGGACATTTGGAATTTAGGAGTATATGCAATCCAGTACCTTGTGCATAAACTAATTTGCTCATCAAGTCTTTGGGGGATTTAACAATTATGAAAAGAAAATGATGCAAAGTTCAAATGATTGCCACTCCCTGATTCCTTTACATCCATCTTCCATTTCACTATTCCTGAATGCAGGAGATATTCATAGATAATCGGGAGCAAAGAGACTTAAACCCAGATTGTGCAGCTTGTCATCACGTTTATTGGGGTAGATGTGATCAGATAGCCTGCAGAGGGCACTGTGTGTAGAGAATAGAATTCCTAAAATCCATATACATCTCGTGCAGCATAAATTACTGGGATTCTTGGCAAATGTTCAAGAAGTCAGCTTTGTCACAGCCCAAATATGTAGATCGCTCATTGCACCAACAGAGGTCTTCTGTATGAACCAAGTAAACCATTTTTTGTACAACTTAAATCCTCATATGTGAAACCTGAATGCGACTGTAAAAAAAAATGCAACAAGCCACTGAGGTTAATTAACTCTTTTTCCCATCTGGCGAGTTTGTTTTTTTTCTCTTTTATTCCAGCTCTTACCAAATTCCAGTGGGTTTCAGGCTAGACGTCTGCAATCAGCAGAATCACTTATAAGGTACTTAAGTGAAAACTTGTTTTTAAGAGGGTTGCTGTGGAGTGATGCTTCATGGAGATACTGCTCCAGTTTAAACAAAATTTAGGTATTATGCATCTGAGACCAAGACTCAACACTACTGGCTCAAATACAAAGCAAATTAGAAGTTGGGGATTCATAAGGCGATACACAAAATACCACGGGTTGAATAACAGTTTATTAATTCACCTTTGTATTTGTATAACATTATTAACCTACTAAATCAGCCAAAATGGAACATAATTAGTCACTGCCACATGTCAAGGAATCAAACTTGAAGCTTTCCTTCTCTCTGCTCAGCAATATCATTCAAACTTTCACTGTATAAATATTTTATTAATGCACTTTTTGTTCCCTCTTCCCCATGTCTTTTGTTTCTTTCTTGAAACTGTGCAGCTTCCTATATCTCAGCCTGATGACCCCGCTGTACAATTTTGAATCTACTCAGTTAAGTCACTGCAGTCAGTGGCCAGACCTCACTTTGTTTGGAATCTAAATGAGTGATAAACTTTGAGAGTATTAGATAGCAATCAGGAGTTCAATCCTGGCCAATTTCCTTCCTATCTCAGGAGCCCTGCGATCAATAGGTATTCCTATTGCTAGGTAAAAACAATGACTGCAGATGCTGGAAACCAGATATCTGGATTAGTGGTGCTGGAAAAGCACAGCAGTTCAGGCAGCATCCAAGGAGCAGAAAAATCAATGTTTTGGGCAAAAGCCCTTCATCAGGCATAAAGGCAGAGAGCCTGAAGCGTGGAAAGATAAGCTAGAGGAGGGTGGGGGTGGAGAAAGAAGAATAGAGTACAATAGGTGAGTGAGGGAGGGGATGAAGGTGATAGGGCGGGAGCAGGGGAGGGGGAGTGGATAGGTGGAAAAGAAGATAGGCAGGTAGGGCAAGTCATGGGGACAGTGCTGAGCTGGAAGTTTGGAACTGGGGTGAGGTGGGAGGAAGGGGAAATTAGGAAACTGTTGAAGTCCACATTGATGCCCTGGGGTTGAAGTGTTCCGAGGCGGAAGATGAGGCATTCTTCCTTCAGGCGTCTGGTAGTGAGGGAGCGGTGGTGAAGGAGGCCCAGGACCTCCATGTCCTCGGCAGAGTGGGAGGGGGAGTTGAAATGTTGGGCCACAGGGTGGTGTGGTTGATTGGTGCGGGTGTCCCGGAGAGATTCAAAAACACCAGCAACAGTTCTCCTTCAAGATCGTCTACTCCACGCTTGCAGCAATGTGCCGGCACCTAACCTCTCTACAGTCAGCCCTGCCTCAGCTGAGGGCCACACTCTCTCAGAATTGCAAAGGATCCACTCTGTACTACATCCTCAGGAGAATTCATACTCTCAACAAACAGTATTTCAGCTCCATCTCAAACATCAAAAACTGTAAGTACAACAAACTTTTATCTACCCACCTCCATAACCAGCGCTCCTCAAACATTCCAGAAGATTCCCCCAGCCTCTGGAACTATTTGGACTCCATTAGCCATGCGGCTTGTGCAGCTGCCACCCCCATGCTGATTGATGATGTCACTTCAACCCCCATCATGGCCACTCCCACAACCACTTCCGCCCCTCACAATTCCTCATACATCACATGTGACATCACTTCCGCCCCTCACATCATCGCTGATGTCACACACTCAGTGACTTCTGCGTCCCCTACTGCCGTGTCTGCCACCACTTCTGCCCCCACCAACGCCACTCACCTGCATTCTGCTGACATGCCCCCCCCACATATCCCACTGTCACCATTCCCGGCCCCCAGAACCCTGAGGGGAGCACCACCCCTGCTCATGACTCCACCCCCATTCCCCCCACCATCACACCCACTCCAGTTACTGGCTCTGCCCCCACTCCCAGCTCCAAACCCACACCAGATCCCAGCTCCCAGCCCTGCCGAGATTTCACCATCCCCCCAGACATCCCCATCACTGAGGACGAACGATCAGTCCTCAGAAAAGGACTCACCTTCACCCCCCTCCATCCACACATCAATGAATTTAATACACGCCGTGTCGTCGAACAATTCTTCCGCCGCCTGTGCCTCCGAGCTTACTTTCACAATCAGGATTCCCGCCCACCTTCCGAGGACCCCTTCGCCCACCTCCAACACACTGCATCCACCTGGACACCCCACGCTGGCCTATTACCCGCCCTCGATCTCTTCATTTCCAACTGCCGCCGGGACATTAACCGCCTCAACCTGTCTACCCCCCTCCCCCACTCCAACCTCTCACCCTCACAACATGCAGCCCTCCAATCCCTCTGCTCCAATCCCAACCTCACCATTAAGCCAGCGGATAAAGGGGGCGCAGTGGTAGTCTGGCGCATTGACCTCTACACCGCTGAAGCCAAACGCTAACTCGAGGACACCACTTCCTACCACCCACTCGACCATGACCCCTCTCCCCATCACCAAACCATCATCTCCCAGACCATACAGAACCTCATCACTTCAGGAGATCTCCCACCCACAGCTTCCAACCTCATAGTCCGGGAACTCCACACTGCCCGGTTCTACCTCCTTCCCAAGATCCACAAGCCTGACCACCCTGGCCGACCCATTGTCTCAGCATGCTCCTGCCCCACTGAACTCATCTCTACCTACCTACCCGTATTCCCAATTCCTCCGCCTCTGCTGTATCTGCTCCCAGGAGGACCAGTTCCACCACAGAACACACCAGATGGCCTCCTTCTTTAGAGACCGCAATTTCCCTTCCCACATGGTTAAAGATGCCCTCCAATGCATCTCGTCCACATCCCGCACCTCCGACCTCAGACCCCACCCCTCCAACCATAACAAGGACAGAACGTCCCTGGTGCTCACCTTCCACCCTATAAACCTTTGCATAAACCACTGTCCTATCCCCCCTTGTCCAGGAACTCCCCACATATGTTCGAGACACCACCCATGCCCTCCACCTCCTCCAAGACTTCCATTTCCCTGGCCCCCAACGCCTCATCTTCACCATGGATATCCAATCGCTCTACACCTCCGTCCGCCATGACCAGGGCCTCCAAGACCTCCATTTTTTCCTGTCCCAACATCCCCAACAGTACCCTTACACTGACACTCTCATTCGTTTGGCCAAACTGGTCCTCACCCTTAACAATTTCTCCTTCGAATCCTCCCACTTCCTCCAGACCAAAGGGGTAGCCATGGGCACACGTATGGGCCCGAGCTATGCCTGTCTCTTTGTTGGCTCCATAGAGCAGTTGATCTTCCGTAATTACACCGGCACCACTCCCCACCTCTTCCTCCGCTACATTGATGACTGCATTGGCGCCACCTCATGCTCCCGCGAGGAGGTTGAGCAATTCATCAACTTCACCAACACATTCCACCCTGACCTTAAATTTACCTGATCCATCTCTGACACCTCCCTCCCCTTCCTGGACCTCTCCATCTCCGTTAATGACGACCGACTTGACACTGACATTTTTTACAAACCCACCGACTCCCACAGCTACCTGGATTACACTTCTTCCCACCCTACCTCTTGCAAAAATGCCATCCCGTATTCCCAATTCCTCTGCCTCCACTGTATCTGCTCCCAGGAGGACCAGTTCCACCACAGAACTCACCAGACGGCCTCCTTCTTTAGAGACCGCAATTTCCCTTCCCATGTGGTTAAAGATGCCCTCCAACGCATCTCGTCCACATCCCGCACCTCCGACCTCAGACCCCACCCCTCCAACTGTAACAAGGACAGAATGCCCCTCGTGCTCACCTTCCACCCTACCAACCTTCGCATAAACCAAATCATCCACCGACATTTCTGCCACCTCTAAAAAGATCCCACCACCAGGGATATACTTCCCTCCCCACCCCTTTCCACCTTCCGCAAAGACCGTTCCCTCCGTGACTACCTGGTCAGGTCCACGCCCCCCCCATAACCCACCCTCCCATCCTGGCACCTTCCCCTGCCACTGCAGGAACTGCAAAACCTGTACCCACACCTCCTCCCTCACCTCCATCCAAGGCCCTAAAGGAGCCTTCCACATCCATCAAAGTTTTATCTGCACATCCACTAATATCATTTATTGCATCCGTTGCTCCCGATGCGGTCTCCTCTACATTGGGGAGACCGGACGCCTCCTAGCAGAGCGCTTTAGGGAACATCTCTGGGACACCTGCACCAATCAACCACACCGCCCTGTGGCCCAACATTTCAACTCCCCCTCCAACTCTGCCGAGGACATGGAGGTCCTGGGCTTCCTTCACCACCGCTCCCTCACCACCAGACACCTGGAGGAAGAACGCCTCATCTTCCGCCTCGGAACATTTCAACCCCAGGGCATCAATGTGGACTTCAACAGTTTCCTCATTTCCCCTTCCCCCACCTCACCCTAGTTCCAAACTTCCAGCTCAGCACTTTCCCCATGACTTGTCCTACCTGCCTATCTTCTTTTCCACCTATCCACTCCACCCTCCTCCCTGACCTATCACCTTCATCCCCTCCCCCACTCACCCATTGTACTCTATGCTACTTTCTCCCCACCCCCACCCTCCTCTAGCTTATCTCTTCATGCTTCAGGCTCACTGCCTTTATTCCTGATGAATGGCCTTTGCCCGAAATGTCGATTCTGCTGCTCCTCGGATGCTGCCTGAACTGCTGTGCTCTTCCAGCACCACTAATCCAAAATTCCTCTTGCTATCCCAGCTGAGAACAGGGTAACTCAGCTCAGAGTGGAACCTGAGACCTTAGTTAATTCGCACAATAGATATCGGATTTAATACCTGAGTCATCAGGCTGTTTGTCTCTCAATTATATTTCCTGAAGGTATTCCACAACATGAGTTGGAGGTACTCATGTGACTCAGCCAACGTTGTCTATCTTATACGTTGCAGGCAAGGATGTCCGGAGGCAAGGTACATTGGGGAAACTGAGCAAAGGCTACGACAACAGATGAGTGGGCACCACACAACAATCAACAGACAGGAGAGTTCCCTCCCAGTTGGGGAACACTTCAGTGGTCCAGGACATTCGACCTCAGATCTTCGGGTGACCATCCTCCAAGGCGGACTTTGGCAGAGGCAGCAGCAAAAAGTGGCCGAGCAGAGGCTGATAGCTAAGTTTGGTACCCATAGAGAGGGCCTCAACCGGGACCTTGGGTTCATGTCACATTACAGGTGATCACCATTGCACTATATACACACACATGGACACACACACACACACACACACACACATATAGACGGACACACATATACACAGACACGCACACAGACACTCACACACACCCTTACAGACACACACACTCCCACACTCACACATGCATCCTCTCAGAGACTTAGCCCACTCTACACTCATGCACACGCATATACACTCTCTCTCACAGACACTCACAACCCCCCATCCCAGACACGCACACACATTCCCACACTCACACATGCTCCCCCTCACAGACTTAAGACACTCTACACTCACTACACAAATATATACACTCTCTCTCACACTCACGACCCCCAACCCAGACAGACAGACACACACAGACAGACAAAGACCAACATGCACACATATATTTTGTGGGGTGAATTTGTACTTGCAGAGTTACATTGTACTTTGCTCAAAAACTGCATGAATTCATGTAAAACTCTGAGCTCAAAAACTACATGAATTAATGTAAAGCTCTATTATCTCACTTTTTTAGATTAGAATCAATCTAAACATTATGGCATAGACAGAGAACACAGGGGGCTAACACCTCCAACATATTGTCTAGCTAACACCCATTATTACAGCCAACCTGAGATTGCAACCTTTTTATAAGAACGTTTTGTGATTTTGTGAAAGAAGTGAAAGTATCATGGTATTCGAACAGATGAAAGACTCAACAGACAATCAAGGTATTTTTCAATATATAATTTCAGTTATGTCACACTGTAAACTTTTGCTATAAATTCTGTGTCTTACAATTGTGTCCTCCACAACCAGCTGATGAAGGAGCGTCGCTCTGAAAGCTAGTGCTTCCAATTAAACCTGTTGGACTATAACCTGGTGTTGTGTGATTTTTAACTTTGTACACAACATGAGCGAATCACAGTCATCAGATAAATTATTTTTGGTCTCGTCCCAAACACTTCCTGTGCATTTCAAACAGTTGCTGTCGAACTGCTGTATTACAATAGAAATGTGGAACTCCAATTTTCTTCGTTGCTCAACTGGTGGAGATGGGGGTCAGTCCTGAGGCAGGGTCACTCGATCTGAAATGTTAACTCTGGTTTCTCTCCACAGATGTTGCTAGGCCTGCTGAGCTTTTCTGTTTTTGTTAGTGAAGATGGGGAATTGTTAAGTTGCCTAAGACAGCAAGGTCCCAGATTCATACATAGCCTATGCTAAGCTCAGACAGAATGGTGAAATGATCATTCCACTAGGATCTAGCACTATTAGGTTATAGGGGAAAATTAACTGGGATGCCCACCTTTGTTTGAAACTTGGATATTCACATTTTAACTCCACTTAACAGACAAGGAAGAACGCTTCATTTTCTGTCTTGGGTCCCTCCAACCACACGGCCTCAACCTTGACTTCACAAGTTTCCTCATCCTTCCTCTCCCCAGCACATCCCAGGTCCTAGCCTCCAATATGGCACCACCCTCTAAACTGTCCTGCCTGTCCATCTTCCTTCTCACCAATCTGCTCCAACCTCCTCTCTGACCTTTCACCATCAGCCCCACCTGCATCTACCCATTGCCTTCCCAGCTACCTTCCCCCAGCCCCACCCTCCAATTTATCTCTCAGCCCCATTCCCCCCCCGCCCCACATTCCTGATGAAGGGCAAATGTCCAAAACATCGATTCTTCTGCTCTTCAGATGCTGCCTGACCTGCTGCGCTTTTCCAGCGCCACACCTTTTGACTCTGATCTCCAACATCTGCAGTCCTCACTTTCTCTTCCTTTACTTTGATGTCCTGATCAGTTTAATAAGTCATTAACTCTTACTGCAGATGGTTTTTACATGGACAACAGCAACTTGTATAATATATTCAAAGGAACCAAACCCTACGAAAGCTTCAAAGGTTTTTATGGAGAAGAGAAATAAGCACATAAGGAAAAAGGATATCTTAAATGCAGCTTCAGAGGTCTCAAACATCTGTGGACATGTGCAATCAAAGGGTTAAATTTTCATTTTTTTTCCCAAAATACCTTTTTTACAGTGTAGTGGAAGTATGTTGTACTAACTACAATAAATTTGCCACATAACAAACTTTAGTATATCAATCGTTGGGAAATAAAATGGAGACTTGTTCGTTACCAAAAATGGCAATTTGACATTTTTGTTTCCTATAAATTCTGCAATTAAGTTGTTTTTAAGTCAATTATTTAGACAGAGCAGCATACATTTCATGGTTCAAAAGGAACTGTAAACATGCTTTATTTCCACTGGTGCGCCTGGTATTTGCTATAAATGTCGAGGAATAGTTGAAAGATTGTTAGACATTCTGCAGAACCTTAAAGTGTGCAGAACTACGGCCCCATCAGTCAGTAACAGATGATCACACTTTCTAAGATAAAAACATTATAAAGTTCATTCTTAAACATCTATCTTGATAAGGATTTCCCGACATATTTTCTTCCTTGAGAGCTGAATTTCTGAAGTGAAAGGCCACAAAAATTACACTATGGTAAATACAAATTGCCTTGCATGATAATTATTCAAAGACGATTTCAAGTCCAGGGACATTCCATTTTAACAAGAAAGTCTTCTAAATAACATCTACACATTCTTTGATGTTTGAGTGAAATGTCCCAGCCAGTGGTGTGGCTTTCAAGGGTACTGCAGCCTTGTATAGCTTAACAGCGTTGCCTGAAACATCATCCTCCCCCTGAATTGTTCTGTAGAGGCTGCCCAAGTGCCTTGTCCCTGGAGAAACCTAACAGAGAGACCAACTGAAATGTTCCATTGCTGACAATGCAGTTAATATATTTCTGGTAATCATTTTCTTCTGTAACTGATAATGAAATTACTTAAAAGAAAAGGCATTTCCATTAGAAGTAAGTCCTCTTTTTAAAGGCAACTTCTTCGCTTGAATTGAAAATGCAACAAAAATACATTTCTCATTTATGACTTGCCAGCTAAGTACTCAGTCAATCACATCACTGTGAAATGCACTAGCATTTTGCTAAGTGAATTACTTTCTGTTTGATGTTCATTAACTGCATACTCTGCTGCTAATTCTAATACAACATATTTTTTCTCTAAAATACTGATGTAATTGGTCACTTCTTGCTATTGTATGAAAAGGACATAACTTTTCCATTCAAATCGGATACTGTATCAGAATCTAAAAGGAGTAAATTTAAATAAACTGTAAAAGGTTATAATTCTGCCATTAAACTTTAGATTTGGCATCCAAATCTAAAAGCATGAATTGTATTTGAAGTCTTCAGCTAAATAAATAAGATTTCATTCCTCCATTCCAGAAATTATAATTCTCTAGTCCAAAGCTGATTTTTACTTCAATGTTATTAGTCTGGCACTTTATTCTGTAAGTAAAACACTAGGACTGTTACTTATCAGCATCAATTATAGACAGTGAGACAGGATCATTACAGCAGTGAGTTCTTGCAGGCCCTTGCTAAACTCAAAACAAGCTGTAAATTATCATTGAGCTATTGCTGATTGGGTAGTAAACATTTGTTGAAATGTTTGCCACTCGTACTTAAAGTTTTTATCAGGAGAAATGCAATTCCAACACCTCACATATAAGCACAAGCATTTAGTACTGAGTTTGTGTCTTGCAATATAGCCTGCCTTTTCCTGGTAAAAGAGTTTAGTAAATGAAAATAAGTGCATTTATAGGACCAGAGACAAGCTGTTCCTACTTTATTATCTACGTAAAGTATTAAATTAACCAATCAGTGGAATTTATTCCAGCTTATTTGTAGTAAATTTAGTACAATCCAATGTCATATTTTTGCTTTATTTTGAGTTCTGATATTTTAATCTAGAGGGTGAATTGCATTGTAGTAACTGACTTGACCATACATAAGGTCAGAATAATAAGATGCAAAATGTCCCAACCCCTGATCAGGTATATGCTAGAACTCTGTGGGAAGCTAGGGAAGTGATTGCTGGGCCTTTTGCTGAGATACTTGTATCATCGATAGTCACAGGTGAGGTGCCGGAAGACTGAAGATTGGTAAACATGGTGCTACCGTTTAAGACCATAAGACCATAAGACCATAAGACATAGGAGTGGAAGTAAGGCCATTCGGCCCATCGAGTCCACTCCGCCATTCAATCATGGCTGATGCGCATTTCAGCTCCACTTGCCAGCGTTCTCCCCGTAGCCCTTAATTCCTCTAGACAACAAGAACCTATCAATCTCGGCCTTGAAGACATTTAGCGTCCCGGCTTCCACTGCACTCCGTGGCAATGAATTCCACAGGCCCACCACTCTCTGGCTGAAGAAATGTCTCCGCATTTCCGTTCTGAAATGACCCCCTCTAATTCTAAGGCTGTGTCCACGGGTCCTAGTCTCCTCGCCTAACAGAAACAATTTTCTAGCATCCACCTTTTCAAAGCCATGTATTATTTTGTACGTCTCTATTAGATCTCCCCTTAATCTTCTAAACTCCAACGAATACAATCCCAGTATCCTCAGCCGTTCCTCATATGCTAGACCTGTCATTCCAGGGATCATCCGTGTGAATCTCCGCTGGACACGTTCCAGTGCCAGTATGTCCTTCCTGAGGTGTGGGGACCAAAACTGGACACAGTACTCCAAATGGGGCCTAACCAGAGCTTTATAAAGTCTTAGTAGTACATCTCTGCTTTTATATTCCAACCCTCTTGAGATAAGAGACAACATTGCATTCGCTTTCTTAATCACAGACTCAACCTGCATGTTTACCTTTGGAGAATCCTGGACTAGCACTCCCAGATCCCTTTGTGCTTTGGCTTTATTAATTTTCTCACCATTTAGAAAGTAGTCCATGCTTTTATTCTTTTTGCCAAAGTGCAAGACCTCGCACTTGCTCACGTTAAATTCCATCAGCCATTTCCTGGACCACTCTCCCAACATGTCTAGATCCTTCTGTAGCCTCCCCACTTCCTCTTCCTCAGAAAGGTGTTTAAGAAAGGTGTAAGGGCAAGCTAGGGAACTATAGAGCAATGAGCCTGACGTTGGCGGTGGACAAGCTGAGGGACAGGATGTACATGTATTTAGAGAAGGCAAAGATTGATTAGGGATAGTCAACATGGCTTTGTGCATGGAAGTCATTTCTCACAAACTTGACAGAGTTTTTTGAAGAAGTAACTAAGAGGATTGATGAAGGCAGAGAGGTAGATGTGAACTATATGGACTTCAGTAAAGCGTTTGACAAGGTTCCCAATGGAAGACTGGTCAGCAAGGTTAGATCTCACGGAATACAGGGAGAACTAGCCATTTGGATACAGAACTGGCTCAAAGGTAGAAGACAGAGGATGGTGGTGGAGGGTTGTTTTTCAGACTGGAGGCCTGTGACCAGTGGAGTGCCACAAGGATCGGTGCTGGGCCCTTTACTTTTCATCATTTATATAAATGATTTCGATGTGAGCATAAAAGGTATAGTTAGTAAATTTGCAGATAACACCAAAATTGGAGGTGTAGTGGACAGTGAAGAAGGTTACCTCAGATTACAACAGGATCTTGATGAGATGGACCAATGGACTGAGAAGTGGCAGATGAAGTTTAATTCAGACAAATGTGAGATGCTGTGTTTTGGGAAAGCAAATCTTAGCAGGACTTATACATTTAATGGTAAGGTCCTAGGGAGTGTTGCTGAACAAAGAGACCTTGGAGTGCAGGTTCATAGCTCCTTGAAAGTGGAGTCACAGGTAGATAGGATAGTGAAGAAGGCGTTTGGTATGCTTTCCTTTATTTGTCAAAGTATTGAGTACAGGAGTTTGCGGCTGTACAGGACGTTGGTTAGGCCACTGTTGGAATATTGCGTGCAATTCTGGTCTCCTTCCAATCAGTGAAACTTGAAAGTGTTCAGAAAAGATTTACAAGGATGTTGCCAGGGTTGGAGGATCTGAGCTATAGGGAGAGGCTGAACAGGTTGGGGCTGTATTCCCTGGAACATCAGAGGCTGAGGGGTGACCTTATAAAGGTTTACAAAATTATGAGGGGCATGGATAGGATAAATAGACAAAGAGTCCAGAACTAGACACTTAAGGGGCAACTATCTCACACAGAGGGTGGTATGTGTGTGGAATGAGCTGCCAGAGGATGTGGTGGAGGCTGGTACAATTGCAACATTTAAAAGGCATTTGGATGGGTATATGAATAGGAAGAATTTGGAGGGATATGGGCTGGGTGCTGGGAGATGGGACTAGATTGGGTTGGGATATCTGGTCAGCATGGACAGGTTGGACCGAAGGGTCTGTTTCCATGCTGTACATCTCTATGACTCTATGAATCAATGAGATGGGCCAACGGGCTAAGAAGTGGCAGATGGAGTTTAATTTAGATAAATGTGAGGTGCTGCATTTTGGGAAAGCAAATCTTAACACTTAATGGTAAGGACCTAGGGAGTGATGCTGAACAAAGAAACTTTAGAGTGCAGGTTTATAGCTCCTTGAAAGTGGAATTGTGGGTAGATAGGATAGTGAAGAAGGCATTTAGTATGCTTTCTTTTATTGGTCAGAGTATTGAGTACAGAAGTTGGGAGGTCATGTTGCGGCTGTACTGGACATTGGTTAGGCCACTTTTGGAATATTGCATGCAATTCTGGTCTCCTTCCTGTCAGTAAGATGTTGTGAAACCTGAAAGTGTTCAGAAAAGATTTACAAGGATGTTGCCAGGGTTGGAGGATTTAAGCTATAGGGAGAGGTTGAACAGGCTGGGGCTGTTTTCCCTGGAGTGTCGGAGGCTGAGGGGTGACCTTATAGAGGTTTATAAAATCATGAGGGGCACGGATAGGATAAATAGACAAGGTCTCTTCCCTGGGGTCGGGAAATCCAGAATTAGAAGGCATAGGTTTAAGGTGAGAGGGGAAAGATATAAAAGAGACCTAAGGGGCAACATTTTCACACAGAGGTTGGTACGTGTATGGAATGAGCTGCCAGAGGAAGTGGTGGAGGCTGGTACAATTGCAACATTTAAGAGGCATTTGGATGGGTATATGAATAGGAAGGGTTTGGAGGGATATGGGCCGGGTGCTGGCAGGTGAGACTAGATTGGGTTGGGATATCTGGTCGGCATGGACGGGTTGGACCGAAGGGTCTGTTTCCATGCTGTACATCTCTATGACTCTATCACATTGGTGTGGCTTGTAGCCCTGCACATCTCTGACACCTCCCTTCCCTTTCTGGACCTCTCCATTTCCATTAATGATGACCAACTTGACACTGACATTTTTTACAAACCCACCGACTCCCACAGCTACCTGGATTACACCTCTTCCCACCCTATCTGTTGCAAAAATGCCATCCCGTATTCCCAATTCCTCCGCCTCTGCTGTATCTGCTCCCAGGAGGACCAGTTCCACCACAGAACACACCAGATGGCCTCCTTCTTTAGAGACCGCAATTTCCCTTCCCACGTGGTTAAAGATGCCCTCCAATGCATCTCGTCCACATCCTGACCCTCTGTCCTCAAACCCCACCCCTCCAACCATAACAAGGACAGAACCCCCCAGTGCTCACCTTCCACCCTACCAACCTTCGCATAAACTACATCATCCAAAGACATTTCTGTCACCACCAAACGGACCCCACCACCAGGGAAAAATTTCCCTCCCCACCCATTTCCACTTTCTGTAAAGACTCTTCCCTCCATGACTACCTGATCAGGTCCACACCCCCCCAACAACCTACCCTCCTGTCCTGGCACCCTTCCCTGCCACCACAGGAACTGTAAAACCTGTACCTACATCTCCTCCCTTACCTCCATCCAAGGCCTCAAAGGAGCCTTCCACATCCATCAAAGTTTTCCCTGCACATCCACCAATATCGTTTATTGTATCTGTTTCTCCCGATGCGGTCTCCTCTACATTGAGGAGACTGGATGCCTCCTAGCAGAGCGCTTTAGGGAACATCTCCGGGACACCCGCACCAATCAATCACACCACCCTGTGGCCCAACATTTCAACTCCCCCTCCCACTCTGCCGAGGACATGGAGGTCCTGGGCCTCCTCCACCACTGCTCCCTCACCACCCGATGCCTGGAGGAAGAACGCCCCATCTTCCACCTCAGAACACTTCAACCCCATGGCATCAATGTAGATTTCACCAGTTTCCTCATTTCCCCTTCCCCCGCCTCACCCCAACTCCAACATTCCAGCTCTGCAGTGCCCTCATGAACTGTCCTACCTGCTTATCTTCCTTTCCACCCATCCACTCCACCCTCCTCTCTGACCTATTACCTTCATCCCCACCCCTATTCCCCTATTGTGCTCTATGCTACTTTGTCCCCACCCCACCCCCCTATCATTTATCTCTCCATTCTGTAGGCACTCTATTCCTGATGAAGGGCTTTTGCCCGAAACATCGATTTTCCTGCTCCTTGGATGCTGCCTGACCTGCTGTGCTTTTCCAGCACCACTCTAATCTCGACTCTGGTTCCCAGCATCTGCAGTCTTTGTTTTTACCCTGCACATCTTCCATGTAGATCTGAAATGTCCCTCCACCATCCACCGACCAGTCGCCCTCCCTGACAGTGTGCTCTCAGTGGTCACATGCGTGGTTTACTCCATCTGTTCATCTGTTCATGTTGTCAGATTAGATGTTTTTCCAATTGACTGAAGTGCTGGCACTGCCAGTTCCTCATGGGTCCATGCAGACCAGAACAACTAAACTTCCCAGAGTCACTAATCGCTCTGCTGACAAATGCTGGGATACAGTTTCCATAGCACTCCATTAAATCTAATATAAGAATGGCTTAGGAATCATCTGCAAGCCTTTCTCCAGATACTGTATTGATGTCAAGTGAAATGTAATCCTCACAATCATCAAAGTGTTTCTGTGCAGAATCAGCCCCATCATGCCTGCACTGGTTCTTCAAGAGAGGATCAAAAGAGAGCCAATTTCCTGTTTTACCCCATCCCCTTGCATGTTAATGTTATCCAAATAATTGTCCAATACCATCATGAATGCCTCAATTGATCCTCCATCTACCATACTTCCATACAGTGCATTTCAGATCCTAACTATTTACTGAGTGAAAATGTTTTTTTCACACATCATCTTTTCTTCTTTTGCACATCAGTTTAAATCTATCCCCTTTGTTCTTGATCCTTTTACAAGTGGGAACAGTTTCTCCCCATCTACTTGATCTAACCTGTTCAAGATTTTGCAAACAGCTATCAGACCTTCTCTTAGCCTTTAGTTCAAGGACAACAATCCCTGACTCTTCAATTTATAATCATAACTGAGGTTTCTCATTCCTGGAGCCATTCTTGGAAACCATTTATGCACACAATATTCCAGATGACGTCTAACAGGTGTGTAATACAAATTCAACATCACCTCCTTGCTCTAGTACTCTCTGCCCTATTAATAATGCTGAGGATACTGTACCCTCTCCACCTGTGCTGCCACTTTGAATGACCTGTGCATATATGCACCAACCTTTGAACTGTATCCCTATTTTATATGGTCTTTCAATGTTCTTCTTACTAAAATACATATCCTCGCATTTCTCTGCATTGATCTCATCTGTCACCTGTCTGCTCACTCCACCAACCTGTCAACGTCCTTTTTAGAGATCTGCAAAGCCCTTCTCACGGTCTAATATTCTTCTAAGCTCAAAGTCATCTGCAAACTTTGAAAGTATGCCCGAACTCCAAGACCTAGATCATTAATATGTGTTTGGAAAAGCAAGGGTCACAGTGCTGAACCCTGGGGAATTCCACTACCAGTCTTCCACCACTCTGAAAAATATCAAATGACCATTGCACTCTGTTTTTGATCACTCAGCCAATTTTGTATGCACACTGCTATTAATCTTTCTATTCCACGATCTATACCTTTACAGATGGGTTTGTCATGTGGCACTGAAGCAAACACCTTCAGAAAGTCCACGTACACCACATCAACAGCTTTACCCTTCACCTGTTAACTCTTCAAAAGCTAGTTATTTAAAGCACAATTTCTTCTTGAGAAATCCATACTGAATCTTACTCATCCACCATTTTTCCCCATGTGACTACCGATTGTATCCTGAATAATTGTCTTGAGAAATTAAACTGACTTTTCCTGCCCGACACCTCTTTCCATTTCTCTCACACAACCTTTGCAATTCCCTTTTGTATGATAATTATTAACTGGAACATCCCAATATTCTTGCCTGTGTACATTACAAATCCATAGAATAGCAGCCAGTTAGAAAAGAACTAACAGGAAGATAAAACATCTTAGATAACACAAATATGAAATCAAAATATGCAAACAAAGTTAAGAAAGAATGAAAGAAAGAGGCAAGAGGAGATGGAGAGAGTAAATTGTACATTCACATCAACTTGTATGCATGAAGTGTTTCCTAATACAGTACTGCAAAAGCCTTGCAAGGAGTTTCTTAAGGTCATTTTCGAAAATTATTCAACATTAAGCCACATGTATAGATAACCGAATAGTTGACCAAAAGCTTGGTCAAAGATGAAAGATTATGGCCTGGAGTCTTTGATGCTCAAATAGTCATTGCTGTAGTGTCAATGGGAGTTGAGCTTCGGGACCCTGCAGAACTCTCGATGTGGCAGACTCCGAGGGAGCTGCCTGAGTAGTTGAAGATTCTCCACTGGGCAATTCCCCTCCACCTGGAATCCTGCAAACATAGCCATTCAACTCTGTGAAATCAGAGGAATCAGCTGCAGATTGGTAAATAGATACTCAGGAAAAAAAGTCATCTATCAAAAGTCTTACATAATATCTTTACACCGTAAGATGTAAGAGCAAAAGTAGGCCATTTGGCCCATTGTGTTAGCTCTGCTACTCAATCATTTCATGGCTGATCTAATCATCTTCAACTCTATTTTCCTGCCTTTGCTCCATAACACTTGACTCCCTTATTGATTAAAAATCTGTCTATCCCAGCCTTGAATATACTTAATAACTCAGCCTTGACAGTTCTCTGTGGTAAAGAATTCCATAAATTCCTCACCTCTGTTTTTTGGTGACTGACCTGTTACCTGGAGATTGTATCCTCTAGTCCTTGTGAGTCAGCCACAATGGAAATAACCTCACAGCATCTACCATTTCAAGCTTTTTCTGAGAATCACATATATTTGAATAACATTGCCTCTCATTCTTCTAAACTCCGATGAGTATGGGTCCAATCTACTTAATCCCTTTTAAGAAGAAAATCCTTCCATGCACAGAGTCATAGAGTCAGACAGCACAGAAACAGACCTTTCGGTCCAACCAGTCCATAATTCCAAACTAAACTGATCCCACTTGCCTGTTTTTGGCCCATATCCCTCCAAATCTTTCCTATTCATGTACTTATCCAAATGGCTTAAAAATGTTGTTACTATATCTGCATCCACCACTTCCTCTGGCAGTTTATTCCACATAAGAACCACGTTCTGTGTAAAAAAAAGTTGCCTCTCATGTTCTTTTTAAGCCTTTCTCAGCCTACCTGTCCAAGCCAAGGGGCAGCATGGTGGGTCAGTGGTTAGCACTGCTGCCTCTCAGCACCAGGCTGCCAGGTTTGATTCCAGCCTCCGGCAACTGTCTATGTGGAGTTTGCACATTCTTCTTGTGTCTGTGCAGGTTTCCTCCCACAGTCCAAAGATGTGCAGTGCAAGTGAATTGGCCATGCTAAATTGCCCATACTGTTAGGTGCATTAGACAGAGGGGAACGGGTCTGGGTGGGTTACTCTTCGGAGTGTTAGTGTGGTCTTGTTGGGCTGAAAGGCCTGTTTCCACACTGTAGGGAATCTAATCAACTTAAAAATATGACCCTTAGTTTTGAATTCCCCACTCGAGGGGAAGGATCCTTGCTGTTCACTTTATCTATAGCCCTTATGATTTATAAACCTCTATAAGGTCACCCCTCAATCTCTTACTGGGGATCAATCCAGTGAAACATGTTTGAATTGCCTCCAATCCCATTAGGTTTGAGTTCAGCTCCTCCAAACCCCTTATACACCCAACTCAGACTCAAACCCTCTCTCCTTCTTGGGTAGGCACCTCATCCACCAGAATGTGGCACTACATGGCGCTCTAACAGAAGCTGATCCTGCTGCTGCTCCCCCACCCCGCCGGGCCCAAATCCAACCCCTCACAAGACCAGACAGACAGCACCTCCTCCCACCCGACCTACATTCAACACTATGTTACCTACCTAGCCCCTTTCTCAGCTTGCGTACCTGCCTATCCCCTCAACACTTACCACCCTAACCTCACACTTACCTTTTAGCAGGAGCAGTCAAAGTGACTGTTTGTGATGCTGAACTTGTAAATGCAAAATTCAGCAACTGGCTGCTATGAAAGAAGGGACCATGGTTTGCCTTCCCCTGACAATTCTGCACTGCGAGGGCCTTTCAGAAGTAAACTACACTCCACATTGGCAATGGAGACCCAACGGAATCCTTTGTCAGAATCGCAGAGTTCTTTCTTAACGTGAGAAAAGAGCAGAGTGACAATCAGAGTCTAATGCCACCTCCCAGAAGATATGACCCACCAAGGAGTTGGAGAGTCCTAAAGCGGCAATTGCAAAGTTCAAGGCCTGAAAACAGCTGAGGCAAAAGTGGAGCTCTGGACGTTAATTACCACAAGTGCAAGAGGTCAGAATAGGAGGAACACAATTTCCAGAGGATTGTAAAGCTGGACCAGGATAAAAGGGAGGGATAAGATCATAGTGGGATTCACAAAAAAAAATCAAGGGATAGCTGGACTTTGAGCTAATGTCGATCAGCATGAGCAGGAATGGTGCATGAATAGGAGTTGGAGCCAGTTAGAATACAAACAGCAGAATTTTGGAAGAACCCAGATTTATAGAGGGCACAGGAGTGGGTGAGGCAGTCAAAAGTATATTGAGTAAAGCAGTGAAGAGAAAAGCAAAGTAAATTAAATGTCACCACGACAGATTCAACAAACAAAGGGCATGTACGCTAGCGATGTATCTATGGAAATCTTGAAAGCTCTAGATAGGGTGCCTTTGGAAATGCTTTGTTCTGATACAAGCAAGATTAAGGCATTTTAGCTGACTGTGCACTGTGTATGTCAAAGAATGATGCTGTGTTTGAATCAAACTGCTTTGTCAACATATGAAAAATATCTACACTCTAATCAGCCAATAGCTCAGTTCATAACAGCAATGCACATTGAAAACAGAAAGTCACAGGTTTGACTCCTATACTGGAGTGGTAAAACTCCAGGGAAGAGAAAGCCAGGTGGACTTTTCACTCCAGTTTGCTATCTAGGGCCCCCGTTGAAATAAGTCTGGTTGTAGTCATGGGCGAGGATTCTGGTGCTGCACACTTGGTTGCAAAGCCTGCCTACTCTTGCTGGGTGGGCGTGCATGTGAAGAATGGTCACTTGCCCTAAAATCTGAGGGCACCCACTATCGATGGGGAATTCTGCAGCAGCAAAGAGCAAACGATTGAATGAAAAGAGAGGAGAGACAGTCAGGCCTGTCTTGTGTTGTCCCTTTTGTTTTCATAATGAGGTGAATAAACCCACAAAAACTTTTGTTTTCAAACACAATGACACCTAGAGTTTTCATGTAATTTGATGAGGCCTATCATCTTATCAGAGTCTAATTATTCAGTCAGTCCAACATTAACAGGGGCATCATGCTCAGATATAGGGAGAAAATAATTTACTTAGAAAACCATGCGGCATATTTCCTGTTTAGGGCATTTATTTTAAATGTGTCAACTCAGAAGCTCCTTCATTGTCTGTATGTTCCAGTTCTCTCTAGTTTGACTCCAATTTTAACAATAAATAACAACAGGTATTATTAGTTTATTACAGATGCTGTGTCTAACCTTGATTAACACTTCAGTCACAATGTGACCAGCAGAATTAAATCAGTGCTCCTATTGACAAATTTATATTAGAGAAACACCAAAATAGATATTTTTCTATATATGCCTGGTCTAACAAAAATAAATGTAAAATATCTCACTGGCTGAAGGTGGAAAAACACAATTTGTGCAACCATTCTGTTTATTTCAGAAAGTGGCTGGGGAACAAATGTTTCACTGTTAATAAGCAGCACTGTTTTTCTAGGCTTGTTTCATTAGCTCAGAAATATTCTCATTATTTAATTTCTGTTTCACCTCCAGCAAGGTACCAGCTGCTTTTAGGTTAACAATACTCCATACAAAATTATTCATACAAATATGGTTGACAGTTGTGACCCCATGAATCGCAGTTGTAACAATGTGAGATAATAATCATGATATTTGCACAAAACATTATAACATCACATATTTTACTGTGGACACTTTCTTCAAATTAGACATGCATTCTTCTAAAAACAGGGGTTATGAAATGTGATTGGAAAGGGTGGATGCTAGGAAATTGTTTCCGTTAGGTGAGGAGACTAGGACCCGTGGACACAGCCTTAGAATTAGAGCGGGTAAATTCAGAACAGAAATGCAGAGACATTTCTTCAGCCAGAGTGGTGGGCCTGTGGAATTCATTGCCGCAGAGTGCAGTGGAGGCCGGGACGCTAAATGTCTTCAAGGCAGAGATTGATAGATTCTTGTTATCTCGGGGAATTAAGGGCTACGGGGAGAATGCGGGTAAGTGGAGTTGAAGTGCCCAGCAGCCATCGAATAGTGGAGTGGACTCGATGGGCCGAATGGCCTTACTTCCACTCCTATGTCTTATGGTCTTATGGTCTTATGATTGAGTCCAGGACACTTGAGGGACAACATTGCGTGGTTAAGTCCATTTATCTCTATATTTATGCTTCCCATTATTGCCTGATAGCCTTTGAGTGCGCCTTAGCTCCACAGTCAGATCTCCAACTTGCTTTGAGCACAGACGGATTCTTCAGTGCAGGTTTAGGGGAACCTCCAGCTCTATTTGGCTATTGTATTCCTGATGAAGGGCTTTTGCTCGAAACGTCAATTTTCCTGTTCCTCGGATGCTGCCTGAACTGCTGTGCTTTTCCAGCACCACTAATCCAGAATCTGGTTTCCAGCATCTGCAGTCATTGTTTTTACCTGAAATCTAATCCAGCCAATCAACAACATCCCCCCATAGTTCCTGGCAAGATCCAAGGGCAAATGGCTGCCGCAAAGACACCCTTCACCTCAAGATTGGAAACAAATGGCAAAGTACATCGGAGGAGGAGCTGGAGAATGCAGGAACCACAGGCAAAGGAGCAACACATCAGAGGAGAACGGCCTGAAGCAATGGCACAGGCCTTTGCCATATTCTGAGCCAAAGCAGAGAAACATTGGCAAAATTTGGTGTCAGAAGACCTACCACAGAATGACCACAAAAATGCAAACCGAAGCAGAACAGTGGATGGAGAGTGTTGAAAACAACAAATGCTGGAGATCATAGTGGGTCAGGCAGCATCCATAAAGACAGAGCAAACTAATGTTTCGAGTCTAGATAATTCTACATCAGAGCTAACGTTAGCCTGCTCTCTCTCCATGGCTGCTGTCTGACCTGCTGTGACTTCCAGCATTCGCAGTCTTCAGTACAGATTCCAGCATCTGCAGTGGTTTGTTCCTACCTGGTGGAGAGTGTCAATGTTCTTAATGAAAAATTAACAAAGACAGAGCTGAAGTGCAAGCCTCATTTGTTCAGAAGCAGAAAAGCCAAAGTAGAATGGCATGATAGAGCAAATCACATCGAATATGAAGAATTTCAAGGACAAGTGTGTGCAAATTGAATCAGAACATTGATAAAATAATTGCGCATGTGGCAAGCAAATTTCACAAGGCCAAGGGAAGAGACAGGTATTGTTATTTAAGCCAGATAGCTGGCAAGTGAACACAATCACAAAAAATATGTTGGATCACATTCAGAGGGGGAGTTTATCAACAAATATATCATTGGGATTCAACTTTACTCGCTCCAGAGAAACTACACTGTCCTGGAAATACTGAGGACTGGGAATAACAATTGGAACACAACTCTGCTTGTTACGTTTTGCATTAGGTTTGAGCTCAGCACTTCCCATTGTCAATTCCATTTCCAAATTCTTCAGAAATACAAAATGTACCTGAACTCTAATGGTTTCGCAAACTGCAGGATATTGAAGAGGAGTTTAAAATGTATCCACTATGTCATGGCAGGAGAAGCTGTATTCTGTTAAGTCAAAATTCCCTTTGCATATTGTTATTTATTATTCTATTGTTAGCATTCATACCCTGACAATGATCAACGGTCCATCAGATTAGATTACTTACAGTGTGGAAACAGGCCCTTCGGCCCAACAAGTCCACACCGACCTGCCAAAGTGCACCCACCCAGACCCATTCCCCTACACCTAACACTACGGGCAATTTAGAGTGGGTAATTCAACTAACCTGCACATTTTTGGACTGTGGGAGGAAACCGGAGCACCTGGAGGAAACCCACGCAGACACGGGGAGAATGTACAAACTCCACACAGTAGGTCGCCTGAGTCGGGAATTGAACCCAGGTCTCTGGCGCTGTGAGGTAGCAGTGCTAACCACTGTGCCACCATGCATCACTACTGCCTCTCCCTCATCTGACAGCAATCACTCTCCTTTCACCTTCACCACTCCTGATCCAATAATAATCCCCGTCCTTCACCCAGACTGCCCCCTATCCAATAATGATCACTCTCCCTCACCCTTAACACTCCCTATCTGAGGTGGTAGAGTCATAGAGTCATAGAGATGTACAGCATGGAAACAGACCATTAGATCCAACTTGGCCATCCAGCAAGGTACCAGCTGCTTTTAGGTTAACAATACTCCAAACAAAATTATTCATACAAATATGGTTGACAGTTGTGACCCCATAAATCACATTTGTAACAAAGTGAAATAATAATCATGATATTTGCACAAAACATTATAACATCATGTGATTGATTTACTGTGGACACTTTCTTCAAAATAGACAGGCTTTCTTCTAAAAACAGGGGTTATGAAATGTGATCGTGTCCAGGACACTTGAGGGACAATATTGCATGGTTAAGTCCATTTCTCTCTATGTTTATGCTTCCCATTATTATCTGATGGCCTTCAAGTGCGTATTAGCTCCAACTTGCTTTGAGCACAGATGGATTCTTTAGTGCAGGTTTAGGGGAACCTCCAGCTCCATTTGGCCCATTGTGAAATTTAATTTAGCCAAAAACAATGTTCCCATAGCTCCTGGCAAGATCCAAGGAGCTTGGATATCTTAAATTAATCTAGTCCCATTTGCCAACATTTGGCCCATATCCCTTAAAACGCTTGCTATCCATATATCCATTCAGATCCTTATAAATGTTGTATTGTACCAGACTCCACCACTTTCTCTGGCTGCTCATTCCATACACACACCACCCGCTGCATGGAAAAGTTGCCCCTTCAGTCCCTTTTAAATCTTTCCCATCTCAACCTAAACTTATGCCCTCTAGTTTTGGACTCCCCACCCTGAGGAAAAGACCTTGTCCATTTACCCTATCTATGCCCCTCATGATTTTATCAGCCTCTCAGCCTCTGATGCTCCAGGGAAAATAGCCCCAACCCATTCAGCCTCTCCCTGTAGCTCAAACCCTCCCTATAGCTCAACCCTGGCAACATCCTTGCAAATCTTTTCTGAACCCTCTCAAGTTTCACAATATCCTTCCTATAGCACGGAGGCCAGAATTGAATGCAGTATTCCAACAGTGGCCTCACCAATGCTCTGTACAGCCCCAACATGACCTCCCAACTCCTATGCACTAATCTATAAAGGCAAGCATATCAAACACCTTCTTCACTATCCTGTCTACCTGCAACTCCACTTTCAAGGAGCTATGAACTTGCATTCCAAGGTCTCTTTTGTTCAGCAACACTCCCCAGCACCTTCCCGTTAAGTGTATAAGTCCTGCCCTGATTTGCCTTTCCAAAATGCAGTGCCTCACATTTGTCTAAATTAAACTCCATCTGCCAGTCCTTGGCCCATCGGCCCATCTGATCAAGATTGCATTGTAACCTTCTTCACCGTCCACTACTCCTCCAATTTTGGTGTCATCTGTAAACTTACTAACCTCATCTCCTATGTTCATATCCAAATCATTGATATAAACAGTAGACCCAGCGCTGATTCTTGTGACACATCACTGGTTGCAGGCCTCCAGTCTGAAAGGCAACCTTCTACCACCACCCTCTATCTTCAATCATCGAGTCAGATATGTATCCAAATCCCTTTATTCTCTGTGATCTAATCTTGCTAACTGATCACTCCTCTCTCACAATATCCCACCCACCCTAACAGTCTCTCACTTCCATCACTGAACCCGTGCCCCCTGCAATGATCATCTTGTTAATGTTTTTCACCCAATATACTGATCACTGCAACAGACAACTGAAACCAGCAACTGGATGCAGCAGGAACAAAACAAAATATATTCAAGTGACACGGTACAGCAGCACCTCACAGGAGGCTCCACAGCACTGAGGATGTCACCTAGACAGGGGACGAAATGTCTGCAAATCAACATCCCAGCTCAATGCACATACCCACAACAACTGCAACCAGCACCTGAGCTACAAATCTTGACACAAACCTTGAACAACTTTTCACAATTCCAACTGTGATAAAAGCTTTTAGTCTTTGGTACCACCTTGCTGTGACTAGCTCCTATTGCTGACTTGCAGCTGCTGTGTGTGATGTGGCTTTCTATGTTAGCCTGTGTAACATCCACCACAAAGATTTAATTTCTTACTGAAACAAATATCTGGAAATTTACTATCAACTAATTAAACTACTAAAATTATACATAATTTGGGTTCTCTACTCATGTATTGTATCAATTGGGGTGGCATGTTGACACAGTGGTTAACATTGCTGCCTCACAGCACCAGTGACCTGGGCTCAATTTGGCAACTGCCTTTGTGGAGTTTGCACATTATCCCTGCGTCAGTGTGGGTTTTCTCCCACAATCCAAAGATGTGCAGGTTAAGTGGATTGACCATGCTAACTTGTCCATAGTGTCCAGGGATGTGCAGGCTCTTTAGGTTAATGAGAATTACAAGGATAGGATATGGTAGAAGGTGGCCTAGATGGGATGCCCTTTGGAAGGTCCGTGTGGACTCAATGGGCTGAATGGCTTGCTTCCACTCAGTAGGGCGTTTTTTCTTTGTTGTTCTCTTTTCTTACCCCCACACTACCGTCTAACTGCAGTAGTGCTTATTTTTCCCCAGAACTCATGTCGTGTGTGTGCAGGCATCGGACACAGTGAAAAACAGCAGGTATTTAAATCTTTATTTATATTCCACCACCAGGAAGAAAGGAAACACCTGAGTGGCCAGTGACAAGCAGTGCCCTTCTCATCAAAGGGCAATGCCGCGTAATCAAAAAAGTGAAGGGAGGGCAGGGATTAAATCAAAATAGAGTTGGAGTGGGATATAAAACACTCCACTCCCTGCGGTGCTCACCTCTCCCCGAACAGCTCGAGGGTGTTGGTGGACACTGCATGCTCCTTCTCCAGAGACACCCAGGCTCTGACATAACTGCAGAAGAGGGGCAGGCAGTTGGCCATAATGACCCCCTCCACGGCCTGCTGCCTGGACCTGTTTATGACCAGTTTGGCCAGGCCCACGAGGAGGTCCTCTAACCTACTCTTCACCCTCCGCAGCAGGTGCCCAAAAATTAGGAGTGTGATACTGAAGTGCAGCCAAAAGCAGAGGAGAAGGTTCTCTAGAAAACTAAAAAGGGAGTGCAAAGGCTCACACCCCAAATATACATGGTCCATGGACTCCACAGCACCACAGAACAAGCAGTTGGACCATAGGGATTCTCTGTGCCTTTGTTGACTGGCTAGCTCATTAAGTGACTGACTGACCAGCTGGCTAACTATCTGTCCAACTAATTGGCTGTCAAGGACCATTTACTGACTGCAGATACTAGTGTGTCACGTGCCATAGTGTCAACCAGCTATCTTCAGGGTATTGTGCCTTTCTGAAATCTGTGCAAAAATACAACACTACCCACCTTCTCCCATCTTTTCCTTTCAGGGTCTAGCCTCCTATGCATCCATCCCTCCTCTGCTCCACATTTGGTGTCAGAGCTATCAGCCATCTTGACATCTCTATTCTCAAATAACCTCTACCTTGTTCACCTTTTCTGCTCTTTCAGAGCCTGCACAACTTATTAGGTGAAGGTGAAGCCTGCAGATGCTGGAGATTAGAGTCAAGAGTGTGGTGCTGGAAAAGCACAGCAGGTCAGGCAGCATCCGAGGAGCAGGAAGGCTTTTGCCCGAAACATCAACTCTCCTGTTTCTCGGATGCTGCCTGACCTGCTATGCTTTTCCAGTACCACACTCTCGACCCCACACAACTTATTGTTTGGCAGTGTTCATGTTCACACAACGTAACATTTCTCACATTGTCTGTTCACAAATGTCAACACTTTCGGATACATTGCCGTAAAACCAATAAAGAAATGCAAGTTGCTGTACTACCTCTAAACTTCATTGAGCTCAGATGGAGAAACAGAAATGATCTCCATGATTTTTTTCTAGTTGAAGTAACATCAGTTACTCATTTCCCCCTTCCATCTGAACAGGCTGACTTAATTTCAAACATAAATATACGCTATTCAGTATTTCAAAAGGACACAAAGCTCATGTGATAATTTGGCTGAACCTGACTCCATTGAACTTTACCGTGCCTCAGAATTGGCCCAGACGCTTGTGAGGAGACCTGAACCAATTTGCCATTTCCTGCATCTGCCCCCACTGCCTTTCCCTTTGATAATAGCTGACTATTAAAGTTCAGAAGACAGCTGTATATGTATATGTGTGTATATAATGTGTGTAAAAATGTGTAAGCATGTGTGACTGTGTGTGGTAAGTGTGTATGTGTGTGTGCGTTCTGTGCTTGAACATGTTATTGAATATGCTTGAACATGCTGATTATTCTTTCACTTCAGCTTCATTAATTTTTCTTGAAGAAGAAATACAATGTGCTTGCTTTTCTATGTGTCTAACCTGGTGTTGTGTGATTTTTAACCGTGTGTCTTGTGTCTAGCTGATTATTATTCCAACAGGAAGGTTGGTTCGATCTCTATGACAAGCTCTTTCCATATTTGGTAAGTAGCCTGTGGTCTGAGTGGAACTGTTTTCTTGTGTGAGTGTAAAATAATGGTTCAATCCACCCAGGGTTACAATTATCTCCAGTCGAGAGAGTGGTGCTGGAAAGACACAACAGGTCAAGCAGCATCCGAGGAGCAGGAGAATCGATGTTTCGGGCGTAGGCTGCCTAACCTGCTGTGTCTTTCCAGCACCACACTCTTAACTCTGATCTCCAGCATCTGCAGTCCTCACTTTCTCCATACATGTATCTCCAGGAGACACAACGTTCCTCACGCTACCATTCCCACTGGATCCCACAATTCACAATCAACACCACGCCCCGTCAGATCCGTACACTCGAGTCCACTCTACAGCAACATCGGCTCACCCTCTCTCAATGCTGCACCTGTCCCCACTTTCACTTCATCCTTCACTTCACCCTTCACCTCAACAAAACACACGTTCCTCCTTCTTACGGACATCAAGGCACGCAAGCTCCAGCAACGTATGGACTCCAGCATCCATCCTGCAGACCATCCCTTAGCACCTACCCCTTTCCAGCACTAAGATGCCTAACTTTGTGCCTCCCCGAGGCCACACCCCTCCAACCCCAGCCCTTGCCGTGTTTTCACCATACCTCCTGACCTTCCCCTCTCTGAGACTGAGCATACTATCTTTGACAAAGGGCACAACTTCATATCCTTACACCCCCCAACCTTAGTGAATTTTGGGTTTGTCATGAGGTTGAACTGTATTCCCCCTCACCTCTGTCTCCGTGCTCACTTCTTCAGACAGGAATCACCTCCCCCGCCCCCTCGTTCCATTGAACCTTTCACCCACTTACAGTATTCGCCCTTGACTGGGACTGCTTCCCCTGGCCTCTTACCTGACCTCGATCTCATCATTGAAAACTACTGTGACATCAACCATCTCGATTTCTCTGCTCCTCCCACCCACACTAACCTGTCCCCTTCTGAAATGGCCGCACCTCGCGCTCTTTGCTCAAACCCTAACTTTGTTTTCAAACCTGCCGACATTGGCAGTGCTGTTGGAGTCTGGTGCACTGATCTTTACCTGTGGAGGCTCAATCAGAGCTCTCGGATACTTCGTCCTACCGCCCTCGGACCATGACCCAACATCAGGACAATTGTCACCAGGATTGTCACTGACTTCATTACCTCCAGGGACCTTCCCCCCACCACTGCTTCCAATCTTACAGTCTCCCAATTCTGGGCAGCCCACTTCAATCTGCTTCCTAAAGTCCACAGACCAGACTGCCCTGGTAGGTCCATCGTATCAGCCTGTTCCTGCTTCACCGAGCTCATTGCCTCCTACCTTGACTCCATCCTCTCTCCCCTTGCCCAGATCCTGCCCATCTACATCTGCGATACCTCTGATACCCTCTGCCGCATTGACAATTTCCAGTTCTCTGACTGCCTCCTGTTCACCATGGTTTCCCAATCACTCTGTTCCCCCATTCCCAACCAGGACAGTCTGGAAGTTCTCGGCTTCTTCCTCGACTATCGGCCTGAATGCTCCCCATCCACCACTACCCTCCCTCCACCTGGCTGAACTTGTTCTCTCACTGAATAATTTCTCCTTTAATTCATCTCACTTCTGCCAAGATCAAAGGACTGGCTATGTGCACCCGCATGGGTCCCAGTAATGTCCTGCCCCTTTAAGGGGTATGTGGAACAATCCTAGTTCCAGTCCTAAACTGGTCCTCTCCCACAACTCTTTTCTCAGTACATCAATGACTACTTTGGGGCTTCTTCATGCTCCCGATAGGACCTTGAAAACTTCCTTCATTTTGCCTCAAATTTCCACTCCTCTGTAACTTTCACATCACCATTTTTGATACTTCCCTTCCTTTTCTTGACCTCTGTGTTTCCATATCGGGGAATAAACTGCCCAGTGCTATCCCTACAAAGTCATTGACTCCAATAGCTATCTTCACTACAGATCATCACACGCCACATCCTGCAAGAACTCTATCTCATTCTTCCAGTTCCTTCACCTACATTGCATCTGTTCAGATGATGCCACCTTCCAAAACAGTGCTGCTGGCATGGCTTGTTTCTTCCATAATCGTGGTTTCCCACCCACGATAGTTAACAGGACCCTCAACCACATCTGACCCATCATCTGTGCTTCTGCCCTTGCCCCTACCCATCACTCACAATAGCATGATCAGGTCCCCCTTGTCCTCATTTTTCATCCCACCAGCTTCCACATTCAAAGGATCATTCTCCGCCATTTCTGACAACTCCAGCAGAATGCCATCACCAAACACATCTTCCCCTCACTCCCCCATCTGCATTTCGCAGGGAACATTCCCTCTGGGGCACCATAGCCCATTCCATAACCACCAACGTCACCCCCCTCTTCACGACACCTTCTGAACACAGAAGGTACACCACCTGCCCCTTCCCCTCCTTCCTGCTCACCATCCAAGGGCCTAAACAGTCTTTCCAGGTGAAACAGCATTTCACCTGTACCTCCTTCAATCATGTAATCAGGATGAACTGAAAATTAATGTTGGAGATCACAGCATCTAGACTCAAAATGTTAGCTTGCTTTCTCTCCATGGATGCTGTCTGAGCCGTTGTGATCTCCAGTATTAATTTCCAGTTCATCCTGATTACAATGTCTAAATTTGTAACAAAATTGAGAAATGACAAATTTGTCTGTGCCTGTACAGATTTAACATTTATGATGTAACTATTGATCAGAGCAGTAACTTAAAACTAAACATGATTCTTGACAATGGTTGGGGGATAAAGTGCTGAGTGAGAGGAGAAAATTTTAGAAGATGTGTTTTGTTATCTAAAGTCAACACAAGGTCAGTTACTGTCAATCACAATATATTATTTATCACTCATTAATTATGATGAATTAAATTTGAAACACCCTCCACATCCATCATCATCTTATTGGGCCCAACGTCATTTTACTTCCCAACCTGGACCCCCACCACAGTCCATAATTCCAACCCCAATTCCAGCACACAGGACCCAACACCTCCCCATATCCGAAAAAGGTACCCCACCCTGACCCAAACCTGTCCTCCTCCCCACCCTAAGCAGACATTCAGTTCTCTGAAGTTGGACCCCTCAGCCACTTGGCACTCGACCAACTAGGGACCAGAGCCCCTTGTCCCCGCCCACCTCCACCTCCCACTACATCCACCACCCTCTCTCCCCCCACCCCAACCCCCACCCTCCTAACCCTCCACATATCCTTTCACTGTAGCTTTCAATATGCATGTTGAACATTAAAATGACCAAACATAGCACCCAGTGCTGGGATTGTGCGACTTCGACAATGATCTACTGTGAGGCTGGTTCAGGGAATGTCCGTGTCTGAGAATGTCAAATGCAGACATCATCTCAAAGGCCATTGGGGAAATTTTTATTCCGATCCTCGTCTGAACATCTGGGCCAAGAGGTTCGCTGAGGGGCCACTGTGTTAAGAGAGTCCCAAAGTATGGAAAGTATGGGCGGCATGGTGCCACAGTGGTTAGCACTGCTGCCTCACAGCGCGAGACCCAGGTTCAGTTCCTGCCTCAGACGACTGACTGTGTGGAGTTTGCACATTCTCCCTGTGTCTGCGTGGTTTTCCTCCGGGTGCTCCGGTTTCCTCCCACAGTCCAAAAAAAAAGTGCAGCTTAGGTGAATTGGCCATGCTAAATTGCCCATAGTGTTAGATGCAGGGGTAAATGTAGGGGAATGGGTATGGGTGGGTGCGCTTTGGCGGGTCGGTGTGGACTTGTTGGGCCGAAGGGCCTGTTTCCACACTGTAAGTAATCTAATCTAATCTAAAAGTAATCTAATCTAATCTACAGCCCCTGACTCTTTAATATGGACCTGAAGATTCTCCTTGAGTCTGTAAGAATGAAGAGGAAACCCTCTTTCAGGAGGGTAGTAGGAGATGGCCCCTCATCCAGACTGACCAGGTCTGGTTACAGATAGATAATGCAGTCAGTAGATGAAATGTGCTGGAGAGAAACTGTATCCAGTGTCATTAGAGGGTTAATGACCTAACCTGCTAGGTCAACTTCCCCCAGCCTAACACTGGCCTCAGGATATTCATCCCCCAGCAGACTCATCAACTGAGAAGAGTCTGATTGCTACGCTTGAAAGATAGCTCAGAGCCAGAGTATTGCTGTGGACCAGATAGCACTGAAACATGCATCCGTCAATGAATTGGAGTGGCTGGAATTGGCCCTGCAGAACAGCAACGCCTTCTCTTTCTCTCCAATGCACACAAAATGTCCAGTGGGGGAGCCCAGACAGGAGGAAGCTTTGTTAATCTTCATATGGTTATATTCATGGAGGAGAAGAACATTGACATCACCAAGATCATGAATCACGAGGAAGATGGGGATGAAGAAATAAGCACCCATGGTAAATTTGCGGGTTTGAATTAGGATTAGGATTAGGATTAGTGGCTGTTCTTGGTTTGAGGATGACATCTAAACAGGGTCTCAAATTTCTTTCATGGGTGTTCATACAACTGGTGGCTGGCTCGCAACCCACAGAAGTTTGACTACATTACCTATGGGATCTGCTGCCTTTTCTGTCCTCCTCTCCTGCCATTTCGCCTTATCATTAAGAGGCTCTGACTCAAAGCATGATGCTGCTTGATGGGCAAGTTGACACCATTTTGAATGACTGGCACGCCCACTCTGAAATAAGGCTGCATTAGCGTTAAAGAGAGCTCCAGAATTTTTTTAGCTAGAAGAGAGGTGACTAAACAGAACTGGGAGAGAAAACACTTTTCAAGCATCCGGTCAGCGTCCTATCCATTGAAGCTGATTTTGCAGGAAGTTTGCCTGGGTGCTTAAAGAGCTGGCTGTAAGCATGACACTAGAGTCCATTGGATCCTGAGGAAATATCAAAGGTATTGCTAATGGAACTTCTCCAGTATTCTTGCTGATACACAGTCCAGGTCTCTCAACAGAGAGACAATATGCACATTAAATGGGATGCATAGCCAGTCATCTTAGCTCCAGTACATCTCTATAGGAGTTCCTCAGGGTAGTGTCCTAGGCCCAACCCCCTTCAGCTGCTTCATCAATGACCTTTCCTCATCATAAGATCAGACGTGGGGATATTTGCTGATGATTGCACAATGTTCAGCACCATTTGCAACTCCACAGAGACTGAAGCAGTCTATGTACAAATATAACATGATCTGGAGAACGTCCAGGCTGACAAGTGGCAAGTAATATTCACACCAAACCAATGCCAGGCAATGACCACGTCCAATAAGAGACAATCTAACCACTGTCCCTTGATATTCAATGGTGTTATAATCACTGAATCCCCCACTGTCCTGAAGGTTACCATTGACCAGAAGTTCAATTGGACTCACACCACATAAACATAGTGGCTAAGAGCAGGTAAGAGGCTAGGAATATTACAGCAAGAAACTCATCTCCAGACTCTCCAAAGCCTGTCCACCATCTACAAAACAGAAGTCAGGAGGATAGAATACTTGATTGGATAGGTGCAGCTCCAATCATATTCAAGAAGGTTGGCATCATTGAGGACAAAGCAATGCCACTTGATTGGTACCACATCCATGAACATCTACTCCTTCCATTACCATTGCGCGGTAGCAGCACTGTATGCTATTTCCAAGATGTACTGCAGAAATTCACCAAAGATCCTTAGGCAGCACCTTACAAATACACAACCACTTTCATTGAGAAGGACAAGGAGCAGCAGATACGTGGAAATACCACCACCTGAAGGTTCCTCTCCAAGCCACTCACCATCCTGTTTTGGAAATGGTTCCTTCAGTGTCACTGGTTGAAAATCCTGGAAATCCCACCCTAACCACATTGTGGGTCAATCTACAGTTTGTGGACTGCATTGGTTCAAGAAGGCAGCTCAATCACCACTGTTCAAGGTCAACTAGGGACTGGCAATAAATTTTGGGCAACCAGTGATGTCCATGGACCTCCAGTGAATGATCTTTTAAAATGTACATTTCATTTTTAAATGATAAAGGGACAAAACTAAGAGACAGAATGCCCTAATAGAAAGAACAAGCAGAAGTTACAAAAATGACTGTAAATCATCAGCGTACTAAGTAATTATAAACATACAGAGCCACATGATCCACGCAGGATTAAGTCTTCTGTTACTGTTGCTCATGAAGAGATGTTATTGCAGTTGCAATAGGCATCTGCAATGGCATGATGTCTTGTGAGAGATAGTGCTAAGCCTCAGTATAGACAAGGTCATGGTCACCATTCTGTATAGGTAGTGAAGTGATTTATCATTGTCAGAATCAGACAGACAAAGGATGTACAACAGGGACAAGCACTAAATGACGGCAGACCAAACAACTTGCTGTGTTACTGTTGCAAGTGAGTTATAAAAGACAATTTTATTACTTGTTCTCCCAATGCAAAACATCATGTGCACATATTAGGACTTCAGACATGGGTGTTGAAGACACTACAGGATTCTGAATTTGAAAATTTATGAGAAAATTTCTGTAAGGTCGTTGACTTCCATTTCCCAAACTTAGGAGATGTAGTCATGCCAAGTGCAATTATTCCAGGAATGCAAATCAATAATATTTTTCTTAAACTGCAGTGGAATTTCAAATCACAGTCAAAAGTAGACCAGTTCTGATTAGTGCAGTTATTATGAATTTTAATCAAATTATGTTTTCTGAAAAAAAATGGAAAAATGTGATGCTGAATTTTGTGTGTGCTACATGGACTTAGGGTAGAAGAGTCCCAGATGCCGAAAAAGTTTAGTATGTGGATCTTGAATAGGAACACAATTGGTTATAGAAATGGATTGTTTTGACAAGGGTGAATGGTCTTCTTCGTTTGTATCTATTTGCCAACTAGTTGGATGCAAATGAGCAGAAATTTGTTTACCTACACAATTAGAACTTCCATTTCTTTTACTCAGGTCAGAAAGTAGACCAGACTGTACACCCAGAAGCATTTTTGTGAGCTTTCTTTGTGCTGCCAGTATTCTGTGGGAATGTAACATTCAGGGCACACTCCGTACCAGGGGTCTATTACATTTGGCTGTTCCAAACTATGACTTTCTGATTAGAAATAGGGGCAGGTTTGAGAGAGAGAAAACACATGAAAGAGAAAGCCTAATAGTTCAGTAAAGCCAAGCGGTGAAAGTTGAAAACCCACAAGTCAAACTTGCTTGAAGTACTTAAGTTGAATTAGAACTCAAAAAAACATGAGTAGTTATATCTTAGTGAAGCCAGAGGTCAGTGAAAAGCAGGAATTCTGCCTGTGAGTACATTTTTTTTATTTTTCACTTGTGAGATGTGGGTGTCACTGTTTTTTTTTAGAGAAAAAAAAATTAAAAAAAACTGTTGTGCCAACATTTATTGCTTGTCTTTCATTGCCTCAGAAAAGGTGACGGTGAGTTGCCTTTTTGAACCATTAAAGGCAGCTCAGTAGTTAGTAACCCCCCACCCCCATTTATCTCTCCACCCTGGAGGCTCCCTGCCTCTATTCCTGATGAAGGGCTTTTGCCCGAAACATCGATCTTCCTGTTCCTCAGATGCTGCCTGACCCCTAGGGGGTTGTGTCTGGGTGGGATGCTCTTCTCAGGTCAATGTGGACTTGATGGGCCAAATGGTCTGCTTTCACACTGTGGAGATTCTCTGATTTTATGAAGTCCAGGAGCAAAGATAGAGAAAAGAAGAGTGATCAACCAAATCGTAATGGTGATTTAAGCAGTCAATGTTGGTATGGCTCTGGTCAGTGAGTTAAAGCCAGATCAGAAAAAGTAAAGGATTGTAATTACTTGTGTCAATAACATCTGGGGAGAATTGCTAAGAAATCTAAGTGATCTGTTATGATGCATTTGCTTTTTGATGGCCACTGTAGAACATTCAACCAAAGTATTTTATGTATATTTGCCACATATAATACAGGTTGAACATAGAGTTTAAGTAGTATTACTGCTCTACTACAGCACAGAGTTGTAGAGTCATAGAGATATACAGCACAGAAACAGACCCTTCAGTCCAACTCGTCCAACCAAATATCCTAGATAAATCAAGTCCCATTTGCCAGCATTTGGCCGATATCCCTCTCAACCCGTCCTATTCGTATATCCAGCCAGATGCCTTTTAAATGTTGCAATTGTACGAGGTTCCGCGACTTTCTCTGGCAGTTCATTCCAGATACGCACCACACTGTGTGAAAAAGTTGCCCCTTAGGTACCTTTTAAATCCTTCCCCTCTAACTTTAAACCTATGCCCTCTAGTTTTAGATTCCTATTCCCTGGGGCAGAGTTAGACTATTAACCTTATCCATGCCCCTCATGATTTTTTACACTTTTATAAGGTCACCACTCAGCCTCCAACACTCCAGGGAAAATAGCCCTAGTCTATTCAGACTCTCCAAACCCTCCAACCCTGGTAAAATCCTTGTAAATCTTTTCTGAACCCTTTCAGATTTAGCATCAGTCCTGTAACAGGGAGACCAGAATTGAACACAGCATGCCAATAGTGGTCTAAGCAATGTCCTATACAGGGTAAAAACAAGGACTGCAGATGCTGGAAACCAGGGTCTAGATTAGAGTGGTACTGGAAAAGCACAGCAGGTCAAGCAGCATCCGAGGAGCAGGAAAATCGACGTTTCGGGCAAAAGCCCTTCATCAGGAATAGAGACAAGGTGCCTGCAGTGGAGCACCCATATGGGCCCCAGCTATGCCTGTCTCTTTGTTGGTAACGTAGAACAGTCCATCTGCCATAGTTACACCAGCATCACTCCATACCTCTTCCTCCACTACATTGATGATTGCATTGGCACCACCTCGTGCTCCCGCGGGGAGGTTGAGCAATTCATCAACTTCACCAACACATTCCACCCCAATCTTAAATTCGCCTGGACCATCTCTGACACCTCCCTCCCCTTCCTGGGCCTCTCCATCTCCATTAATGACGGCCGACTTGACACTGACATTTTTACAAACCCACCGACTCCCACAGCTACCTGGATTACACCTCTTCCCACCCTACCTCCTGCAAAAATGCCACCCCATACTCCCAATTCCTCTGCCTTCACCGTATCTGCTCCGAGGTGGACCAGTTCCACCACAGAATACACCAGATGGCCTCCTTCTTTCGAGACTGCAATTTCCCTTCCCACGTGGTTAAAGATGCTCTCCAAAGCATCTCATCCACATCCCGCCCCTCTACTCTCAAACCCCACCCCTCCAACCATAACAAGGACAGACCCCCCTGGTGCTCACCTTCCAGCCTACCAACCTTCGCATAAACCACATTATCCGCTGAAATTTCGCCACTTCCAAACGGACCCCACCACCAGGGATATGTTTCCCTCCCCACCCATTTCCGCTTTCCGCAAAGACCGTTCCCTCCATGACTACCTGGTCAGGTCCATGCCCTCCTACAACCCATCCTTCCTTCCTGGCATACTCCCCTGCCACCGCAGAAATTGCAAAGCCTGTGCCTACACCTCCTCCATCACCTCCATCCAGGGCCCCAAAGGAGCCTTCCACATCCATCAAAGTTTCACTTACACATCCACCAACATCATTTATTGTATCTGCTGCTCCCGATGCGGTCTCCTCTACATTGGGGAGACTGGATGCCTCCTAGCAGAGAGCTTTAGGGAACACCTCCAGGTCACCCGCACCAATCAACCACACTACCCTGTAGCCCAACTCCCCCTTCCACTCTGCCGAGGACATGCAGGTCCTAGGCCTCCTCCGCTGCTGCTCCCTCACCACCCGACGCCTGGAGGAAGGGCGCCTCATCTTCTACCTCGGAACACTTCAACTACAGGGCATCAATGTGGACTTCACCAGTTTCCTCATTTCCCCTTCCCCCACCTCACCCCAGCTCCAGCCTTCCAGCTCAGCACCGCCCTCATGACCTGTCCTACCTGCCTATCTTTCTCTCCACCTATCTACTACACCCTCCTCTCTGACCAACCATCTCCATCCCCACCCCCATTCACCCATTGTACTCCTTGCTACCTTCCCCCACCCTCCTCTCTGACCTGTCACCTCCATCCCAACACCCCCATTCATCTATTGTACTCTATGCTACTTTCTCCCCACCCCCACCCCCCCCTCTCATTTATCTCTCCACTGCAGGCACCCTGCCTCTATTCCTGATGAAGGGCTTTTGCCCAAAATGTCGATTTTCCTGCTCCTCAGATGCTGCCTAACCTGCTGTGCTTTTCCAGCACCACTCTAATCTCGACCTCAATGTCCTATACAGCTGCAACATGACTTCCCAACTCCTATACTCAAAGCACTGACCAATAAAAGCAAGTATACCTAAACCCTTCTTCACTATCCTATCTACCGGAGAATCCACTCTCAGGTCTTTGCGCTCCAAGGTCTCTTTGTTCAGCAACACATGCAAGGACCTTACCATTAAGTGTCTAAGTCCTGTCCTGATTTGCCCTTCCATAATGCAACACCTCATGTTTATCCAAATTAAACTCCATCTGATCAAGATCCTGTTGTACTCTGAGGTAACCTTCTTTGCTTCCCACACGCCACAGTAACATTTATTGTTGATTGTTTAAAATATGGAAACTGTGGTTTTATTCTCTAAATCCCCTGAGTTTTCATACTTTGTCTACTTTAAACAAAATAGTTACTAGCTCCTAGCAAGAATATAATGTAAATTTTGTGGTCTGTTTGGGATCATAATAACTGAGTGATAAACAATGAAATAATATTTTGATATATTACTGAAGAGACAGGTATGGAAAGGACTTGCTGATTAGCTTTTCTATAAGGATCCCTTATCCATTAATGAACGATTTTGTAATCTATGGTGATCCAGCAAGTTTCAGGAACTGGTCCTCTTGCCGCTTTCTGTCAGTTTTCCCCATCACCATGAAGAGGTTAAAGAGTAGTAAAATATTTATCAGAAACAATAATGTTACCCATTTTGGGTCATTACATTGCAGAGTGCTATTTTTTCAAGTTGTTGATGGAAAAGGCTTCTGGTTAAGGTATGCAAAAGCATTTATTTTTGTTTGATTAACATGAAAAGCTAGTGGACTGAAAAAAGCTCCCCTATCCGATTATTGAATCCAACAATGATACAGAACCAATGGGGAAAATAGCTTTTTTTTTTGGTTTTGCACGATTGTGAAACACATGCTCTCACAACATCACAAGGTATATAAAAATAAGGAAGATCCTTTAGCCAATTCTAGTTGTTTCAGCCAGAAAGACTGACTATCGCAGTATTGTTGCTAGACATGGAATTGTACCATTTAATCATTTTAAAAGGCATGAATAATCTGACCATAAAGGGACAGGTTTACCTATTTCTGTATCTACGATGATTGGCTTATGGGTTTTCAGCAAATACTGAATTCAGGTGAGGAACCTTATACACTGTGTGAATGGAGACTGCCCCATTCCTTCTCAATGCTTGTGCCTCCCATCAATTTGATCCAAACAGTTGGATTAGCCCCATATTCATCTTGATTAATGATGTCTACTTAGTAATGCTTGCCCTTATATAGTGAAACAAAATGCCCAAATGTGCTTCACCACAACTTGTATTTATATTCTGCCTTTATCGTAGTAAATTGTCCAAAGGGGATGTCACTGGAGCGGTATCAGAAAAAAATTGATACCAAACAAAACAACGTTCATTTGAATATGACTGGAAAGCTAACTTTTGACCCAGCTTTAAACGATTGTCTTAAAGGGGGAGAGAAAAGTAGAGAGGTTTAAGGAGGGAAATGCAAAGCTTAGTGCTGCCAATGACAGGATGAAGGAAGTAGGAATTACAAATAGGCCAGAATTGGAAGAATGCAGAGCTCGCAGGGGACTGGACTAGGTTTGAAGTGGATCTATCAAATGTTGCACATTTTTGCAAAAAGAAGTTTCTCTCTATAACATCTGCTTGCCCTTAGACCCCTTGCTGGGTTTAATAATTTATCTTTTCAGGTACTGGATCAAGGGGAGAGAGTAGCGTAGTGATAACGTCACTGGACTAATAATCCCCAGGTTCATGTTGAGGGGATACAGGTTTAAATCCCTTTGTGGCAGCTGGTGGAATTTTAATTCAATAATAAACAAAATCCGGAACTTGAAAATAAGCTTGCCTCATGGTGACCATAAAATGATTATCAATTGTAATAAAAACCCATCTGGTAGTCTAATGTCCTTTGGACAATGAAATCTGCAGCCCTTACCTAGTCTGTCCTATATGTGACTTCAGTTGCATTGCAATCTAGTTGGCTTTTAACTACCCTCTGGGCAAGTAGGGAAGGGGCAATAAATGCCAATATCATATGAAAGTATCAACAAATTCCCAATGTTCCTCTCGCAAATCAATAGTTTCCAGAAATAATTGATTTCTATCAATGCTTCTTCCCTTCCAGCTTTGTTCTATCGTCCCTCTATTGGGTTTGTAAGTTTATACCTTGCACATTTTCATCAAACATCAATCTATTTTTCTCCAACCAGAGACAAGGCCCGTTGTATATTTGCAGCAATTTCTGCTGTGCTTCAGAATTCACTCTTTTATTGTATTGCCGTTCTTATCATACTGGGCACACAAAGACAGGAACAAATCAGCTGAACCTATTCATGAACAGACTGATTTGAATGACTATAATCAAAGTGTGCACAAATGGCTCTGCAATACTCAGAGGACATCACTTTCTTAAAAGAGTCCAGCTGCACTCTTTAGAATGCAAGAGCTGGCAGACCTATTGGAGCTTTTGAATTGAATGGTGAATTTACAAGGACTCCACATTAGAACAAAACAGCAGGCATTAGTCATGTGATGTGAAGCCAGTCTTTTTTTCTCTCTCTCGCTCTCTGTCTCTTCAGTCACTAACGAGCTTCTTGAGATGTCACATTTTTGTTGTCTTTAAACTGGCAGTGAAGTATTGAATGGCAACTAGTTGAAAACAAATAAGGCTAATTAGCTTGAGCTTGCATTAGATTCCAGAGTCACCACCTATAACAAACAGCGTGTGATTCAAGAGTCGCTCCACTGTTCACTCAGCGTCGAAAATGTGCCGGCATTTTGAATTGTTGTTTGGACTGAATTAACCTGTGTACTCAAATAGTGCAAACAACTCCAAATCCACTTGTGTGCTAACATGAATCAACGTCATTAAAGATGTGGTTGAAATAAAATGCTAATTTAAGAAAAGATTGTGAGCTAAGTTTTCCTGTTCCTGTGAATACAAAAACTGTGAAAGGCAGAATGAACTGTGAGGGAATATTTCCTACCTTGAACTAATTCAGTGCATCAGGAAAAGGTTCGCAATTTTGCTTCTCGAAAATTCTTCCCAAATTTTTCCCTTTGATTGTTCTGTGGTACTTTGATCATTAATCTCCAATATCTTATCCTGCAACAAACAACTTTCATTTTAAAGCAGCTTTAACAGTCAAATTCTCCAACTGTTTCACAGAATTGTTATTTGAGAAGAATTGATCTTGAGTCAAGTAAGGAGGTACTAGGGCAAATGGCCAAAAACTTGGCCAAAGAGGCATTATAAAAGAGGCAAGAGAGATGTTTAGGGAGGGAATTTGAGAGCTTGAAGCCAAGGAAGACATTGCCTTTCCCCAGATTCCAGTAGCCATTCTTTAAATATGAGTCCAAATATTAAATGGAAGGGTTTATGAGCTCTTATTGCTGTCAGCTTTGATAATTTGACAGTTTTTTTTCTGTTCACTGCGTTTATTGGAAAAGAATGGCGTTGTGCACCCTTGCTCCCATTTTAAACAGCCAGATAATTGTTAAAAATATGTGAACACCACTCATGCATATCAGGAAAATGCAAGTACCCTGAATCCTTATTTTCTATTAGTAAATTCATTTTATCAACATATATGAGATTTCTCAACATATGCAGATTTCAAAAACCCAAATGTGAATGCTGCAGGTAAGGGCAAAATTTGTTTCCAATCCTTAATTGCCTTTGAGAAAGTGCTCGTGAGCTGCTGTTTTGAATTTCTACAGTTCATGTGATGTAGGGTGGCATGGTGGCTCAGTGTTTAACACTGTTGCCTCCCAGCATCAGAGACCTCGGCTCAATTCTAGCTCAGGAGACTGTATGTTTGGAGTTTGCACATTCTCCTCATGTCTGTGTGGGTTTCCTCTGGGTGTTTCAGTTTCCTCCCATAGCACAAAGATAAACTGGTTAGGTGGATTGGGGTGCTAAATTGCCCATAATTTCCAGGGATGTGCAGGTTAGATGGATTAGCCATGGGAAATGCAAGGTTACAAGGATGGGTTGGATCCAAGTGGGAGGCTCTTCAGAAGGTCAGTGCAGAATCGATGGGCTGAATGGCCTGCTTCCACTCTGTCAGGTGCTATGATTCTATGAATTATATCCACAATTCTGCTAGTTAGCGAGATCCATGATTTTGAACTGGCAACAGTGAAGAAATAGAATACAAAGTCAGGGACTTGGAGGGGACCTTATAAATAGATGTCTTTCCATTGCTACTCTTCTCCTTCCAAGTAGTGGTCATGAGTTTGGAAAACATTCTCAATCTAGGCTTTCATGTGGCTACTGTACATTTTGCATTGGGTACACACTGCTACCATCATATATTAATGATGAAAGGACTGAATGTTTCAAATTGAGTTTTGTTGGATCGACACTTGTACAGGCAAGCAGACAAGATGCCATCGCAAACTAATGTGTGTTTTGTAGTTGATGGACAGGCTTCAGGAGTGCAGGCAAACTGCTTCCCACAAAATTCCCAGCCTCTGATGCTGCTGCTGCTATTCTCTATGAGAGATCCTAATATCGACAAATGGGGCAATACTTCCTGCAGGAATTGCCATAATGTTGATACTCCCTACCAATAGTGCACATAAATCAGCTGTCTATTGTCCTTTACGTCCATTGTTTCCTAGAACCACTGAAGTCGGATTTGGAAAATCGGAAAACTTTTTTATGCATGTCCATAAAACCAAAACCTCACTTTTTCTGCAAAGCCACGATCCATTTTATTGCAATTAACTATATGATAGCACCTTAGAAGCTTTGAAATTCTAAGAAAGCACCAAAAAAAACCTTGAAGATTTGATTTACCTCATAAGTGAGATCAAAGGGAAGAGACTAACCCAATTCATCCACTTCTCCCAATTGTTATCCCTGAAAATTCCTACAACTATGTTAAAGGTTCATAAATATATCCATAAGATTCAAGAATATCTTTGTCCCCACTGTTATCAGACTTCCGAAAGGACCTCTCAAATGTTAATTCTGATCTTGCTCTCTGCATCATCTCTATGGCTGTAACACTGTATTCTGCATTCTGTTCTGCTATCCTGCTGCACTTTGTATGGCACAATCTGCCTGTATAACATGCAAATCAACACTTCTCACTGTATCACAGTACATGTGACAAGAATAAATCAATCAATCCAAGGAAGACACTCTGATCAAAAGGCCATTGGGGTGCTGGCAACGAAGGTTAATATTACTTTGCTCACATGCTGAGCTCTTTAGTAATTTGTAGGACTAGTCAAGATGTTTGCTTTTTTTTTCACTCTGTAAGCTCTGCTCAATATATTCCTTTGCCCTGTGGATAAGACTTTCTCAACAAGGATTCCTTTAATCATGTCCTTTGGAAGAGAAAGAGGAGGATATTGGCAAAAGGCCACGTTACAGACTTCTAGAGTAAGGCATGACAAAAGGCAATTTTCCTGATGTAAGCACGTATATGTTCACTACAGACCAAGGCGGTCAAGGCTACACTTTTTTGACTACAAATGTCTCAGAAGGTTATGCTTGTTTTGCCCAGGGGAAATATGCCAAATTCTGGCTGGATTATTGCAAACTACCTTTAGCAGGAGAATAACACCCTTAAAGCACTGAAACATCAAGATTCTTGACAAAAGGGCTGTAAAACCAAGTATAATACTGGGTCATGTAAAGAAACTCTGTCAGATGATCAAAGTGATAGAGTTTAAGGAAAGCCATAAAAGTGGAATGTGAGGGAATGAGGCAAAATGTGTTATACCAAAGTTTGGAGGCTAGGCAACTGAAGGCAAAGCCAACATTCATAGAGGAATTCAACAATGGGTAGAATTATAGAATTCCAGATACCTTGGAGAATTGATGAGCTGGACAACATTATGGAGATATGAAGGGGCAAGGCCTTGAGGGACTTAAAAACAAGAACAAGAAATTTAAAAATCAAGGTTTTGCTTGAGAAATGTGTGTCAGTGAAGATAGGGGTGATAAGGATTAATTCTGATGTGAGCTAAGACACAGGTAGAGGAGGTTTGGATGACCTCATGTTTGCGGAGGGTAGAATAGACCAGGCCATTTCATTGTGCCTTGAAATCATCTATGAAGATTTACAAGGGGATTTTATCAGATAAACTGAACATAGGCAAAGTCAAACAATGTTATGAATGTGCAAGGTATGAATGGGGGATCAGAAACTCATCTTGGGGTCAAATGAGACACAGGAGAACAGCATTTCAAGTACCAATCAAGTTCACCATTGCACCTGGAATATTCCAAGTGAAGGATTTGCCTTTTGCGACATATCAGATTTCTGTCATTAATGCAGGGATGCTCTACTGTGACGGGCTGCACAATTCTCTGTGAAACAAGATGAACAAATAGCAATTGGTTACCAGTTCTACAGACCTCGGGATTCTCATGACTGCAAGGAGAAGTCAACAAGAAACATGTGGCATGTGAGCAATGGCTCCATACACCCGAATACATAAACATCCCAAAGGGGAAAGACTCTAATTCTATTAATGTTCAGCTAGTAAATGATGCATAATACTTAAGAGAAAACTTCATCTGCCTCCCGTCTATTCTCCATCAGTTAACCTTTTGGTTATTGATCAGTTCATTGCATAAACAAATGCAGAAAATGTCATATCAGACGGGAGGCATTTGAAAACAAAATGCTAAGTGCATTTGGTCAAATGCGGTAACTGTAGCTTTTCTACAAATGTAATTTTTATGATTAGACATGTTGATAAGACTATTAGTGATAAGTAAGATCTTTGTTTATTGAAAGGCAGGCACAGACTAATCCTTGTAATCTCTTACTGCAGACTTTTATAGTTCAATCGAGGTTACGTAAATCAATATGTTTTCTCAAGGAAGAAGATTACATCATAAATCATTGGTTTCTCGAACACTCTGCTGCTTCCGATCCTGGTGTGGGCATGTTTGTGGTTATTTTTCAAACTCTGAGAATGACCCAGAGAATTAGAAGTAATAGATGTTCTAGAGAAGTGAACATGATGATGTCTACTGCTATTTATTTCGGTTAAAGTTGAACAATGCACTTAGAATGGTTGAGAAATCATGGGCAGTTATTAAATATGATATCTGTGGAAAATGTATTGTGTTTGATGCATAATTATTATTGAACTGAATTTACAGCACAAAACAGGCTATTTATCCCAACTAGCCTACCAAGGTATTCAAGGATTAAGTAAAATGTTTGTAATAAATTACCAGAGTCTACTGTTTTAAGATTCTGATCTATATTATGATTACTGCATATTAAAATGAGAGACAGTGCATGATATATAGTACAAAATCAAGTCTGAAAAGTGTAGTAAATCAAAGTTTTTTAAAAATAATTCTTTCATGAAAAAGTCACCATTTATTGTTCATTAATTTAAAATAAAAGTGAGCCACTTTTTGCATCCCTCCAGTCCATGAGGTATGGACAAAGGTTGAGGATAACAGGGCATATCAAGGGCAACAATCAAGAGCCTCTGCCTCTAGTGAAGTCTCTATGCTTGGGTCTGAGATGGGACCACGGCCAGAAACAGCACTGGGGAGGTTGGGCAGGGTTGGGCGGGGGGGGGGGGGGGGGGGAGGTTAAGTTGCTACGCTCTTTGAAGTGTTGAACGTCATTTTTCACAGGTCTGCCCATAGTCAAGTTGTACAGTTCTAGATTTTGATCCAACTACAATGCAAGGGTGGTATTATAGTTCAAACTCGGGATGGTGGTTGGTTTGGAAGGCAACTTGCAGGTGTTGGTGTTGCCATATCTCTGCTGCCACTATCCTTCTGCTTGTTAGAGGATGCAGATTTGGAAGATGCTGCCAAAGGATGTTTTGGGAGCTGCTGCAGTGCATCCTGTATATAGCATACACTGCTACAATGGTATATGGGTGATAGATGAAGTGAATGTTGAAGGTGTTAGACAGGGTGCCAAGCAAATTGTCCTGGATGGTGTAGCAATTCTCAAGTCTTGTTGGAACTGCTCTCATCCAGACAAGTGAAGTTACTCTATTTATGATTTGTGCTTTATAGATAATGGGCAGGCCTTGAGTAGTCAGAAGGTGAGTTACTTCCTGCAGAAATCCCCACTTCCTCACCTTCTCTCATTGCCATATATCTGTATGGTTGGTTCACTTAAATTTATTATTAATTGTTCATCACAATGTCGATTTTGGGTTTTAGTAATGGTAATTGAATGTCAAGGGGAAATGGCAAAGTTCTCTGATTCAGTATCTAAGAAGAGGTGAATCTTGGGCAATCACCAGTAAACTTTCCCACTTCTGATCTTATGACCGGGCAAGGTCATTGATAAAGCAGCTGAAGCTGTTAAAACTACCCTAAGGTGCCCCCAGAGCAATGTCCTTGGACTAAGATGATTGGGATCCAATAACCAAACTGTCTCCTTTGTGCTTATTTCTACTCCAACCAGTCGAGAGTTTCCCTTTGGATTCAAGCTGACTTTGCTTTCCTCGGGCTCTTTGTGCTACATTTGGTCAAAAGCTGCCTTGATGTCAAGGCTACTGCCACCTCTCCTTGGGTGTTCAGCTCTTTTATCAATGTCTTGTTTGAGGCTGAAATAAAATCAGTAGCCAAGTAGTCTCAACAATATACATATTGACTATCAGTGAGTAAGTTTTGCTGCAGAAGCACTGTGTGATATGACTGATGATGACCCTTCCATCATTTTTATGATGATTGAAAGAACTAGGGGGCATATTCTCAAAATAAGGGGGAGCAGATTTAGGACTGAGTGAAGAGGAACTTCTTCACCCAGAGGGTTGTAAATCTGTGGAATTCCCTGCCCAGTGAAGCAGTGGAGGCTGCCTCATTAAGTGTGTTTAAGGGAACGAGAAATTTTTGGACAGGAAAGGAATTAAGGGTTATGGTGAGCGGGCTGGTACATGAAACAATAAGCCATAATCTTAGTGAGTGGCAGAGGAGGCTCGATGGGCCACATGGCCTAATCCTGCTACTACTCCCTTTGTTCTTACGATTGAGAGTTTGCCAATAGGGCAACATTTGTGTGGGTTAGATTTCTCTTGGTTTTGAAGACTGGGCACATTATTTTCCAAATGATTTATGATTTTATTGTCCTGTGTATTTTACAGAAAGAAAATCAATAAAAGCTTTTCCACTGTTGCCACAATCCGGGGTCATTTTGAATATTTTTAAGAATAAGAAAGAAATAGTAAGATATAGCTTAGAGAGAACCGATCAGTCCTGAGCCAGCTCATCGATGATGCCAGCACCACCATCTACAACAGACCCAACCAATGCTGAAATCACCATTCTTCAGGCACCATCCTTCACTGCTGGGCCAATTCTCCTCCGCTACCACCTCGCAGCCATCTGCACCAGATTCAATCAACGATGACGGTGCCGATCCTCGGGCGCTATCTTTCTCCAATGGCCCTACTTCGCTAATGTCACCTCCGCCAATGTAGCAGCCACCAATTAGATTAGATTTCCTACAGTGTGGAAACAGGCCCTTCGGCCCAACAAGTCCATACCAACCCGCCAAATAGCAACATACCCAGGCCCATTCTCCTACATTTATCCCTGACTAATGCACCTAACACTACGGGCAATTTAGCATGGCCAATTCACCTAACCTGCACATTTTTGGACTGTGGGAGGAAACCGGAGCACTCGGAGGGGAGAATGTACAAACTCCACACAGACAGTTGCCCGAGACGGGAATTGCTAACCACCGAGCCACCATGCCACCCTGCATTCTGATCCCAGGTCCTGAGTTCACCCAGGAAATGTAAACAGGGGTCCACTCGCTGCCACCACGAGGTCTACGCTGGGATTCCTTACCACCGCCAATGGTAAATAATGGAAGTAAGTAAGTAAGAGGCTGCTAATTTCTAAATGCTTCAAAGGCTGAAGGCTGGAAGGCTTCCTATTGATCATTCGGGGACATGCCAGTTATTGCCCATTGGATACCAAGCTACTCCTCGGCCTTTACCTGGCTGGAACATGGCAGATCCTGTTCAGTGTGTCCTGCAGGGTCTGGGTGTGGAGTTAGCCTCCCATATCCCAGGGCCCAATCATCAATTACAAACTCAGGCAGGAGATAGATGCACTTTTAGGTGGATGCACTTGAAGCTTGGGAAAACCAAGCAAGGAAAGTGCTGACAAACTATTGCCAATACAAAAGGAGATTAAGTGGATGCAACTTGAATGTTGAAGCCCGAGGTGGAAGGAATGCTAATCAGATGACAGGGTCTTTTACCCTGTCCAATAATGAGAAAGAGATTTTAAAGGGGCTTGAGAGAGTGCACTAAGTTATTAAGATCAAAAGAACTGTGTGGTGCCATGGTGCCATGTTCAACAGCAAAGCTCCAGAGGTATGCAACATCAGCAAAATGATCAAATGCTGCAGGAATAAGTAAAAACTTACATTAGTGATCACGGATTCCACCGGAACATTCTGCTTTGCCCACCTTCTCCTAATTTTCCTGCCCTTTGCCTTTGGCCTGAAGGCACTGACTCATGCTTCATAAAATTCCACTGACTCCCAAAGTTTCAGACGTTCCAGCATTGTTGAGGTAGCAGATTTTCTGATAATTTTCCAACCCTAATAGCGGGACATTGTGGTGAGCCATAACATCCTAACATTAAAGAGTTCCAAGAGGTGAGTGTGGTCTTTTGGTCTGAGCAACTAATGTTAAAGAAGTTGACATAGTCATCCATTGAGGAGGGAAGATAAACACTCTTGCTCAGTAATATCTGATGGGTGTTGACTACAGAGATGGCCTTGATTCTGGATTGCTTTGTATTATTAGATGTCACACTTCATTTGCAGGCTGAGTCTAGCTATTCACCTCAACCGACTCTTATGCTGCCACATTTCACATTCTTTCGACTCTTTGGATAAAAATGCATCTCCTAATTTACCTACTGGCATTTTGGGAGAGCATGTCATTTTAATTCTACACTTTACTTTCTGTCCTTAACCTGTGATAGTGCTACAATGAAGGTTGAGAAAAAGCACCATATTATTTGAGAAGGTACATGGTAACCTTCCAGACTCCACAGTGAAGTCAGTCAGTAACGCCTGCCTCTATTTGTCACCTTTCTCTTTCCAGGTTTTGATTTTTCAAATTACTTTTGGTTTTTGCTTTCTGGTGATAGCTGCTCATCATTCTGTCAGCCATTCCAATCTCCCCCGAACACTGATATTCACTTCACTTTGTCCTACACCACAAACCCTTGTCATTTAATATTTATTGTCTTCCACCTGCTTGAATCTTCAATCTTCAATACCCTAACCCCACTTTCACTTTGTTAGTAAGTATTATTTTCTACAATCCTGAAGGAATATCATAGATTGAAACATTACCGTTCAAGTGTGAGTATTGCTGGCTTGGCCTGCATTTATTGCCCATCCCTTATTACCCAGAAGGCAGTTAAGAGTTGACCACATTGCTGTAGGTCTGGATTCCTGTGTAGGCCAGACCAAGTAAGGATAGTCATTTCCTTTTCTTAAGGGCATGAGTGAATCAGATGAGACTGAATTTCAAATTATACCATCTACCATTGTGGGGTTCAAATCCAGGCTCCCCAAACATTACCTGGGCATCCGGATTAATAGTCAAGCGACAATACCACTAGGTCATCATCTCCCCTCTCCACAAGTATTGCCTAACCTGCTGAATATTTCCACCATTTTCTGACTGGATACATTTATGGGCAATCCCATCAAATAGAGAGTACAGTTCATCCATGCAAAGGTGAGAAAGACTCAATGGACTAAATGGCATCTTATTGCACTGTAAGGATTGCACCTGAATGAGTGTGGCTAAAATGATGAACTGTTACACTGAAATTCCTTCAAAACAGGAATGAAATAACCAGGACGCAACAATTTCTTACAGCAAATTACAAACTAATTGTCAAATCCCAGAAACACAACAAAAATTTTAATCAGTCTAAAATTTCCTGCAAATTGGTGCATCTGGTGGCTGTAAATAGCATGGTCTCTGTACATGTAAAATGCAACATTAATTGACAGATGATCAGTTTTGTTTTCAATGAAACCAGGGAGTATCATACTGAAGAAATTTATTGACTGTTAATTGTTGGTGTTTTCCTGGATCTTAGAACAAGTTTAGGATTTAATGTGACTTTGATGTGATGCCATGAGTGCAATCTGTGCATGTTCATATGGATCACAATGACTATTTTTGCAATAGGAGCATACACTTTCAGTTTATATTGTAGAATTCCAGGATTTCCAGTATTCTGCTTTAACTTTTATACACCATGGTTTTGATGATCTCCTTCAAGCTTAACAGCTTCAGTTAATTTGAAATCTGGCACTGGACAGAAATTTTGGCATCTATCGCAGTACATATCAACATTTGATGCTAGCACCTTCTGGTATTTGACTCAACACTAAATTACATGATGGCTTTATCCACTATAGGAGCTGTAACAGTTAAATTATAGAGTCAGATGATGGTAAATTGTTCATGAAATGTGTTATCAAGGAAATCCTTGAGAAGAATGAATGATTCTTGCACTATTAAGAAAGAAGAAGCTTTCCTTCCAATATTGCATACAGTCCAATCTGGAGCAAACATATTACATTCACTGTTATTTGAAAACACTCAATTGTTTCATTCTTAGATACCTTAATTGATGAATTGATCCATGATCAGAAATATACCATACTAAAAGCACAAACTCTCAGTTTCAATGGGTTTCAATTAAAATCTGTTCTTGAAAATTAAAAATTGCATAGGACAGTTTATTGCATACAGCTGACATATGATTCCAGGTTCATTTTACCATTTTAAATGGTTTACAATTGCCCTCCATAAGAACAGACATTACACCAGTCATCAAGTCTGCTCCACTGTTCAATCATGGTTGAAGAATTTCTCAATCCCAATCTCCTACTTTCTCCCCATAACCCTTGATCCCCTTTACAATCAAGAATCTATCGATCTCTGTCTTAAATACACTCCGTAACTGGGCCTCCACAGCCTTCTGTGGCAGTGAATTCCACACTCTCTGGGTGAAGAAGTTTCTCCCTATCTCCATTCTAAAAGGTCTTCCCTTTGCTCTAAGGCTGTGCTCTCGGGTCCTAGTCTCTCTTACCAATGGAAACATCTTCCCAACATTACTCTGTCCAGGCCATTCAGTATTCTGTAAATTTCAATTAGACCCCCCCCCCCCCCCCCATCCTTCTAAGCCTCATCGAGTACAGACCCAGAGTCCTCAAATGTTCCTCATGTGTAAAGCTTTTCATTCCTGGGACCATTCTCATGAATGTCCTCTGAACACGCTCCAGGGACAGTAAATCCTTCCTGAGATATGGAGCCCCAAACTGTGCACAATCCTCCAAATGTAGTCTGACCAGAGCCTTATCGAGCCTCAGGAGTACACTCCTGCTTTTAGGTTCAAGTTCTCTCAAAATAAATACCATCATTGCATTAGCCTTTCTAATTACTGATGCAACCTACAAGTTTACCTTGAAAAAATCCTGGACAAGAAGTCCCAAGTCTCTTTGTACTTCAGACTTCTGAATTTTCTCCCTATTTAGAAAATAGTCCATGCCTCTATTCTTCTGCCCAAAGTGTATGACTTACACTTTCTCATGTTGTATTCCATCTGCCACTTCTTTGCCCACTCTTCTAACCTGTCCAAATCCTTCTGTAGACTCTCCGTCTCCTCAATGCTACCTGTCCCTCTACCTATCTTTGTAACATCTGCAAACCTAGCTAGAATACCCTCAGTTCCCCCATCTAGATTGTTAATGTAGAAAGTGAAAAGTTGTGATGCCAACACTGAGCCTTGCGGAATACCACTTGTCACTGGGTGCCCCCTGGAGAAGGACCCTTTTATCCCCACTCTCTGCTCTCTGTCAGATAGCCAGGCTTCTATCCATGCTAGCACCTTGCCTCTAACACCATGGGCTCTTATCTTACTCAGTAGCCTCCTATGTGGCACCTTGCCAAAGGCCTTCTTGAAGTCCAGGTAGATGACATCCATTGCCTCTCCTTGGTCTAATCTGCTTGTTACTTCCTCAAAAAATTCTAGCAGATTTATCAGGTATCACCTCCCCTTGATGTAACCAAGCTGACTCTGCCCTATTTTACCATACACTTCAAGTATTCAGAAATCTTATACTTCACAATGGATTCTAGGATCTTACCCACAATTGAGGTTAGGCTAATTGGTCTGTAATTTTCCTCCTTCTGCCTTACTCCCTTTTAAGACAGGGATGTCACATTAACCATTTCCCTGAGACCCTCCCTGATTCAAGTAATTGCTGAAAGATTCCCACTAATGCCTCCACTATCTCTTCAGCTGTCTCCCTTAGAACTCTGGGGTGTAGTCCATCTGGTCCTGGTTATTTATCCACCTTCAGGCCATTCAGTTTTGCTAGCACCTTCTCCTTGGTGAAGGCTGTCATACTCAGTTCTGCCTCCTCACTCTGTTGAATCTTTGAGATATTACTCACGTCTTCCACCGTGAAGACTAATATGAAGCAATTATTCGATTCCTCAGCCATTTCTTTGTTCCCCATTACTATCTCTCCAGTGACATTTTCCAACAGCCCAATATCCACTTTTGTCACTCTTTTGTCTTTCATATATCCTTATATTACTAGCTAGCTTACCCTCATATTTAATCTTGTCCCTCCTTATTTCTTTTTTTGTTTCCCGCTGTTGGGTCTTTGCAAGCTTCCCAATCCTCTGGTTTCCCATTGCCCTTTGCCACATTATATGCTTTCTCTTTTGCTTTTATGCTATCGCTGACTTCTCCAGTCAGCCATGGTTGCCTCATCCTCCCTATACCATGCTTCTTTTTCCTTGGGTTATTATTCAGCTGAAATACTGCTACCTCAGACTCTATCTTCTCTCTCTCAAATTGCAGAGTAAAGTTGATCATATTATGATAACTGCTTCCTAAGGGTTCCTTCACCTTAAGCTCCTTTATTAAGTATGCCTCTTTGCACACCAATAAATCCAGTATTGCCTGTTCCCTAGTGAGCTCCAACAAGCTGCTCCAAAAAGTCATCTCGGAGACATTCCACAAATTCCTTTTCTTGCGAACTACTGCCAACCTGAGTTTCCCAGTCCACCTGCATATTGAAATCTCCCATGATCACTGTAACTTTGCTGTTCCTATTCATCTTTTCTATCTTCTGGTGTATCTTGCGCCACAGCTCCTGATTACTGTTTGGAGGCCTATACATAACTCTATGGTTTCTTCACCTTTACTGTTCCTCAATTCTGCCCACACAGATTCTACACCATCTGACCCTACTTCTTTTTTTACTATTGATTTAATTTCATTTCTTACTAATAAGGCAACCCCACCCCCTCTGCCCACCTGACTATCTTTTCGACAGGATGTAAATCCTTGAATATTGAGCTCCCAATTCTGATCCCTTTGCCAACCACGTTACACCTGCCAATTTCAATCTGTGCCACAAGCTCACTTACCTTATTCCTTATACCACATGCACTCAGATATAACAACTTCAGTCCTGTCTTAACCGTCCCTCTTCTCATTGCCATTCCATTGTCCAATGTCCTTGAAGTTTCCACAAACTCTGTCTTATTTGTAACTGTGCTGGGGATTTTAATAACCTCTCCTGAGTTCTGCACTCCTACCATCTCTTTTACTTCAGGTGTTCTAATTTCTGCCATAATGGAACCCCACCCTCCAACAACACCCTTCCCCCCCCCCCCCCCCCCCCCCACCCGCCCCACACACCCAATTTTGTTTAACTGTCCCATACCTCTCCTCTCAGCTGGCTCAGCAACTGGACTGGAATCATTGACATCAGTGCTCCCCGAACTATAATTATTAGCCACTTCCCATACCATCCTCTCATCCCCTCACATTGTGCAGACAGGGTGGGGTAAAATGCTTGATCAAGCTCAGTTTTGAAGCCTTCTACCTTCAACTGATTTGCTGATATTTGTTTTTTGGCTTTTCATTGAATTAGCAAATCCTTCAATAATGTGTCAATACGTGTAATACACAACAGACCTGCTGAGTTTCACCAACACATAAATGTCAGGGTTTACAGAATCCAAAGCATTTTACAAACAATGATAGAAATTGCTGGAAAAGCTCAGCAGGTCTGGCAGCATCTGTGGAGAGAAATCAGAGTTAACATTTCAGATCCAGTGATCCTTCTTCAGAAGAGATGGTAGATAGGAAATGGTTAGTATTTATGGGAAGGATAGGTTGGGGGGCAGGGATTAGGGGTGAGGAGTAAAGAATTGATGGAAATCGAGCCGAAAGAAAGAGAACAGTTGGACAAAGGATTGAATAAAGTCCTTTGCCTATCCAACTGTTTTTCTCTTTTTCTCTCTCTCTATGCTTCATCTCTACCTATCCTTTACTCCTCCCCTCCTCCCCTCCCTCACCTTCAGCATAAATACTAACTCTTTCCGAGCTACCATCAATTCTGTAGAAGCGTCACTGGACCTGAAAAATTAATTCTGATTTCTCTCCATAAATGCTGCCAGACCTGCTGAGTTTTCTAGCAATTTCTGTATTTGTTTCTGATTCACCACATCCGCAGTTCTTTCATTTTTATTTATTCCCCCCAAAGTATTTTATTTGTGTTACTATAATTTCATAGCGGCATCTACATATTAATTTTAAATTCACTAAAGAATTCATAAAAGCAATTGCTGCGAACCAAAAATGTAATAAGAGCTGGCTACTTTTCAGTCAGCTAGTAATTGCATAGCTCGCTCACTGTCAATGGATTTACTGCCTTACCTCAGATGGACTTTTGAATGACAGTGAAATACTTTCTGCAATATTATAAATGCTGTAGATAAAATTCCTGAGCTACTATCCATTTTAATACCATAATCTCATTGTGCAGTATTAAGTATGACTGGCAATTGGAGTTCACTCTAAATGAATTCGATTTACCCTCTTGGATGAAAGCCAACAAACAAGCAGTCTGCATTACACCACAAAATGTACAATGCAGTAGCTCCTCGCCCAGATTATTTAAAACATGCCACCCGAACACTTTGATTCTAAAACTTTAGTGTTGATTAAACCTCAAACACATGGAAAACAGTACAGGACTTTTAAAAAGGTTGCACTTTATAAGTCCAAGCCATTATGTCATATCCCATATACTATTCAGCAGATCTCAAGGATTACCAAAACTCCAGGTTTTAAGATTAATCTTATTACATTCCATGAAGGCAGATAATAACTAAAGGTACCCGAAATATATATCCTATGTTGGAGGGTAAGCCTAGAGAAGGCAAGATGGTTAAACCCATGAAATACAACTAGGATTACAATTTGATGAATGTTTTGTGTTTGTCAGAGGATGGTGGTGATGCTTGATGGGAAGGGAACTCATGGCAAAGGCTGCTTTTCTTGTTTTATACTTGAGCATCAAATTCAAATCAGATTACTGAGACTAAATCACTGTGCAACAGAGAGACATAAGGCACCATTGATTTGTATAATTGCATAAATCACTGGTTTAAGTGAAGTCTTTTTCCTCGCTGATGAAACAATAGAATTTAGCTATTAAATAATATGTTCAAAGAAATAATCTGATTTAGTTATAGCACATGACTGAGGGTGCTCTAAGATGGACCATTTATAGGATCATTACTTGAGACTGGGAATTGAAATTCTGTAGCCTGAGAATAAGAACGGAAACTGCAATGCACAGTTACACTATAGATATTTCTAATCAAACACTCAGACACGTTATGACACATTCCTGAAGAAGGTAAAATTCGAACCCAGGCCTCCTGGCTCAGAGGTAGGGACACTATCACAGCACCACAATTAACCTGCATTCATTCAATGCAGAGTAGATAACACACCGACCTTCTGCTACTTGTACATTTGCATAACCTTTGCAAACCATCACTAATCATGTTGGTGACTGTAACAAGGGGGTGATATTGTAAGTAATTGCCACAAATTAAAGCTAATGTTGGTTGTGCACAATTCAGCTGACCACTATAATCTTGAAACCCATTCTTCCAAATACAAAGCTCCTTCAGAGTGGTTCAGGCAATGCTCCCAATGTTGTGCTCTATCACATCTATGCTTAGCACCACAGTCATTGTAAGCATCCTGTGCACACATGTGTAGCTGTAAATCAGTCACCTGAAATATCAATGGATCATTTATTCGTCACTATATTGTTGATCATGGGAATATTAACTATATGATAGAATGAAGGCAAAGTGATTGCCACCATAATAGACAACATTGACTTGAACAGCCACTTATAATTACATACTAGCTAGACTTGTGGGAGTGAAATATCTTTTGTGTGAATTCAGCAATAACTAAATGGAGATAAGCTACCATAACCTCCCTTACCCAGCAGAAAAACAGTCTCCAACACCCCATGTATTGTTGCCAGCATTCAAAAGCAAAGAGAAATAGACAATTGGGAACAAATAATTAAAACTTTTCAATTAAGTTAAACAGAGAAATTTATTTCACTTTGTAGGTAGCATTAAGATAAAATATTTTTCAAGAAAGTAGAACAAGGCTACACCAAATACCAAAGTGGGATCTTGCTTCCAGCAGATTATCTTACCTGGTGCAACAATGCTTATGTTACTTTCCATAATGTAAGAAATTGGACACATACACAATTGTATTGAAAAATCCAGCAAACATTTATTACAACTAGCTATTGAATACAAATTTCCCAACTGCATCAGCACACTAAGATAACATTAGAACAACATGACTCAAGCTGAGATGGAGTCTGCAATCTTTATACTTTTAGGTCATGATGCAGAAAAGAAATCATGAGTATGTCTCTTAAAAACACATTGTGTCTCTTAAAGGTACATTGAGATACCAATTGTGAGACGGAATACAACATCCTCTATTGCTTTCATTGTGCTCTCCATTATTGACAGTGCACTGAAATCTGCCTGTAGTAGTGCTGCACCTCATTCAGGCACAGCACTGAGACAGGTTTGGCCCACATCCTCTGGAGTTTAGAATATTCAGAGGGGCCTTAATTGAAATATAAAAGATCCTGAGTGGAATTGACCAGGTGGTTGTTGAAAGGACGTTTCCTCCTGTGGGGGACTCTAGAATGAGGAATCAAAATTTGAAAATAAGACATCACTCATTTTAGACAAAGATGAGTTAAAAAACAATGGACACGGAATCTTTAAGTATTTTTAAGGCAGAGGTAGATAGACTCTTCATTACCAAAGTGATGAAAGATTATCAAGGATATGCAGGAATGTAGAGTCGAGGTAAGGCCTAGTTGTGTTGTTGCTGGACTATTAATCCAGAGACCCAGGCAATATTCGAGACACCAGGGTTTGAATCCAACAGCAGCAGGTGTTGGAATTTGAATTTAATATAAGTATGGAATTAAGAATCTAATAATAACCATGAATCTACTGTTGATTGTCAGAAAAAAAAATCTGGTTTACTAATGCTCTTTAGAGAAGCAAACTACCATCCTTAACTGGTCTGGCTGTCATGTGACTCCAGACTCACAGCAATGCGGTTGCCTCTTAACTGCCCTCTGGGTAAATTAGGGGTGGGCAATAAATTTGGGCCTAGCCAGTGATGCCCTCACCCCATGAATGAATACATTTTAAAAATCAGATCAGCTATTATTTTGTTGAACAACAAGCAAGGCTCAAAAGGCCAAGTTCCTTGTCTGTGTGTTCATATGATCATAGAAATTCTACATTTTGGAAAAGGTAGCAGAGTTATAAATCAAGCATGACAATACCAGAAAAAGTTGAATACTTTAATCAATGCTATGTCAACAGTTGCATGTGCTATCATCTGCAGTACTCAGGATGATGAAATAATCGACGGTACAGTGTTTCAATGTTATTAGATTAGATTAAATTCCCTTCAGTATAGAAACAGACCATTTGGCCCAACAAGTCCACACCGGCCCTCTGAAGAGTAACCCACCCAGACACATTCCCTTACCTTATCTTTAACCTAGACTAATGCACCTAACACTATGGGCAATTTCGCATGACCAATTCACCTAACCTGCACATCTTTGGATTGTGGAAACTGGAGCACCCAGAGGAAACTCACGCAGACACGGGAAGAATGTGCAAACTCCACACAGACAGTCACTCGAGGTGGGAATCGAACCGGGTCCCTGGTGCTGAGAGGGACATACGCTTGTTATATTAAAACAAGTGAACAAGAAATAATCATTTCCTCAAGTGTGCTATCTCAGTACATTGTCTGAATAGTGGTATGATATCAGTACTCTCAGCAATTAGAGGGGACGATGTAGTTCATAAAATCCCTCAATCTTAACCACTCAGTCAAGAGGAAAAGTGTGAAGCAGAGACTTAATGATTCCAGACAAGAATGAAGGACAGAAGAGAAATCAATACAACAGACAGCTTGCTCTGTAATAAGCGAACTGCATTCAAAGCAGAAACATTTCTCCTTTTCAATAATTTATTATGAATTTGGTGAACTTTAAAATGATCCTGCATAATTTGTGACCTGTAATGAACAAGTGAAAATCCTGTTTTAGAAATAATCCAGAAGGGGGGAAAATACTTTATAAAAAATAACTTGGGGATAGTATTAGTCAAATACAATTATCAGAAAGCTCAACTGAAAAATGTTTTATTTGTAGAGGAAATATGCAATGTTTTATATCAAAGTGCTTTGAAAGGGCTGGAAAGTGGACATGAGGAATTTCATATCAGACATGATCCAGGCCACAGGCCAAAGGGCCCACTCCTGTTCCTCTTTGTCATGGTCTTATGGTCTTTAGGGAAATATGGCAAACCCTGACTTTGCTTGTTAGTTATTGGCAAGATTTCTAGACCAAAGTTACAGCTGAGGAAATTTGAGCAGTGAAAAACTCCCTTAACAAGCACTGGCTGACCTCAAAAGAGTTACGCTCTATGATACCTGGGAAAGTTTTAATATTAATACAGTGCATAATTCCTTTTAACATTGTCTTAAATTGGTTTTTATGTGTGTATATATATACACACACACACACACACACACACACACAAACCTATATATATATACAGACATACATAAAACCAACAGTTTGGTTATTTTAATTGTGCTGAATTCCCATCAGAACATATCAGTAGGACTGATACAAGAGTTGAGAGTGTGGTACTGGAAAAGTGCAGTGGGTCAGGCAGCATCCAAGGAGCAGGAGAATCGATGTTTCAGGCAAAAGCCCTTCATCAGGATACAAGAGTAGCAAATTCAAGTTAGTTTGAACCAAACTGATGAATTTGGAATATTGTTTGGTTTGCCATACATAAGCTATGTCTGATTATGTTTAAAGGATGTTCATGAACTGGCTTCTATACTCCATTACAATTCTATAAGTATTTTGTACTATAGAACATACAGAAATTCTTACAGATGAGGTAACATGGCAATCTTTTCACTTCATTGCATTACAGTACTTCTCTAAGAAACATATTTACAAAGTATATTGCTTTCTCTAATGTTGACTAAACTAATTACCGTACTCTCTGGTCAGCCTTCAATTTTTCATCCTTAATAAACTATATACTATCTATAGAATTATAGACAAAAAGCATAAACTGTAGAAAGGTTACAGCACGAAAAGAGACAATTCAGCCCATTATGTTTACACTGACTTAATAAACTAACCATCCATTCCAATCTGACTTTCCAGCACCTGGGTCTGTAGCCTTGAAGCTTGTAGCATTTTCAGGTGCAGATCCAGATATTTTTAAATGAATTGAAGATTTCTACCCCCACCATCAAAGTGGGCAGTGAATTGCAGACCTCCATCACTCTCTGGGTAATGAAGATTTTCTTCATCTCCCTTTTGCTATCATCTTAATCTGCATCCTCTGCTTATTGACCTCTCTACTGAGGTAACAGATCTTCCCTGTTTATTTATCCAAGCCCCTCTTTGTTTTGTACAATGGCTATCAAGTCACCCCTCAGCCATCTACCACCCTGTGCTCACTGACATAAATTGATTTCAGACAAATTTTGATTTTAAAATCCTCATTCTTCTGTCTGCTATCCTTTATAATCTCAGACCTCCTGATCACTGCAACCTCTTCCAGGATCTTTCCATTTCTCCAGTATTTTTTGCATCATTGGTGTCCATTGTTCTGCTCAAGGCACCTGTGTCCAGCTGCCTAAATGCTAACTCCAGATTGTCCTTTCTACCTCTTTACATTTGCCTTTTTTAAAAAATATTATTTAAAAATCTACCTCTCTAACCACTTGGTCACCAGCCCTAATCAACATTTATGTGGCTCCATGTCAAGTAAAACCTTCTGTGAAGTGCTGTGGGTAATTTAGCAATGTTAAAAGCATGAGCATATATAATTGGTTGTTGCTCCTCTGTTTATAATGTAGAGTAGATTGCACAATGGGGGATTAGTAAACAAGTCTTCCCATGTGTACTTCTATAGACGTCGTGGTTTGTAACTTCACTTGTGGCTTTTTGAATGTTCCTGATTTCTATGGAAAATCCTTGTGATTTATTAGCCTGTATGATTGATTGAAAACTTGGTCTGCTCACAGGCAGAAATAATAGTGGCCCAGGTTTCCATCCACAGCACCTGTTATCTCCTAGCACTGAACTCCAGTGTAAAGAATCAGTCGTGGCTGAGTGTTAACATACTTGCCAATAAGTTGTGGCTTCAATTCTCACTTCAGAGACTTGAGCATATAATACTAGACTGATATTTCAAGGAAAGATCAAAGGAATGCTGTACTGTCAGAGGCTTTCAAAAGAGTTGTTAAAGCAAGGCCCTTTGAGCTCTCAAATGGATATAATGGAACCATGGCATGACTCAAAGAAGTTTAGGCCAGTACTCTTTAGTGAATATTAACTGTTAAACCCACAACTAAAAGAAAACAGATTATTTGGACACGGATGTAAAATCATTTGGAATGTCCAAAAGTCATAAAAAGGAATACATAAATCATAGATGTGGAGGTGCCGGTGCTGGATTGGGGTGGACAAAGTCAATAATCACACAACACCAGGTTAGAGTCAACAGGTTTATTTGAAATGTTAAGCTTTCAGAATGACGCTGCTTCATCAGGTGCAGTAAGAGAGGGCACACTGACACAGATTTTGTAGACAGAGAGACCAACAGATCATACAGTTGGTGTCCTTTTTAATTCTTTACTGCTTTCTCTTTTTGGGATTTTCTCTCACACTCACACATTCTCTCTCAAGGGTGCATATGTACACACACACACACACACACACACACACACACACACACACACACACACACTCATCCAAGATGTTTGTTTATTTTCAGATACATGCTGTTTTGTTCAAAAAACACACAATTTGTTGTCACAGTCAGCTAGTGCGGCATTTCATAAATTCCTGCTTTCGGAACAAGATCAGCCTGATTTAAAACTCGGAGGCAGATTCTGCATGAGTCGAGAGTGAGGTGCTGGAAAAGCACAGCAGGTCAGCCAGCATCTGAGGAGCAGAAGAATGGACATTTCGGGCATTAAGGGCTTATGTCCGAAACATGCATTCTTCTGCTCCTTGGATGCTGCCTGACCTGCTGTGCTTTTCCAGCATCTCACTCTCGACTCTGATCTCCAGCATCTGCAATCCTCACTTTCTCCTAGATTCTGCATGAGGCCTCACACCTACAATTCAGTACCTGACCTGAGACGTCACCTTTTGTATCTCTGCCTGATTGAAGTTTGCAAAGTTAGGCAGACACTAATAAAAGCTTTAATTATCTCAGGGCAGTGACTTGAAACAACTTCTGGACTTGCATCTTAATCAATCCAAACTTGCATCTCCTTTCTAAAAGAGTTCTCCATCAGCCATTTTCGGTTTGTTCACTCCACTTCCACCGATTGTAGGATCCTTTGATCTCTCTGCCTATAAACTCTGTGTTGGTGTGCCCTCTCTCACTGCACCTGAAAGTTACTCTGAAGGCTTGTGATCTCAAATAAATCTGTTGGACTAAATCATAGAAGGATATCTCAGAAAAGGAGCAAACTACTGCAGATGCTAGAATCTGTACTGAAAACAAAAAAAATGCTGGAAATCACAGCGGGTCAGCTCTGGTGAAGAATCATCTAGGTTCGAAACCTTAGCTTAATCTCTGTCCCACGGACATTGCCTGACTGCTGTGATCTCCAGCAATTTTTGCTATCTCAGAAAAGGAGGCCATCTGGCTGTGGAGTAGTGTTACTTAATTAGCTTAATTGACGTGCTCCTTCCTTACAGTTCTGTAAAATTATTGTCATCAAGTATTTATCCAGTTGCTTTTTTTTAAGTTACTATTGAATTTGTCTCAATAATCCTAACGAGGTCTGTGCAGCCCTGAGCTCAAAATGCAAAAAAAAAAGGTTTCCTTATGCTGTCTTTGGTTTGTTTGCCAATCTGCTTAGATCTACATCCATGGATTATTGAGTGTCCTAGCACTGAAACTGTCTCTCTTCATTTACTCCAGCGCAACTGATCATCTATTCAAACATCTCTATTGAATCACATCTTAATATTCTCTCCTTGAATTGGAACAACCCTGACTGTCCACCTCTCCGCACTTTCTTGAAGTGCCTCATCCTTGGGCTTATTCTGGTAAATCTCATTTGCAGCATCTCAGTATCCTTCCTGAGGCATAGTGTCCAAATCTGAACATAATACTCTTTTTGAGAGCTAGCCAATGTTTTATAAAAGTTAAGGGTAACTTGTTTTTAAAAAAAAATTCTTGTGATACGCGAACAGCTAGCAACACCATCACTTATTGCCCATCCTTGATTGCCCTCAATGAGGAAGTGGTGATTCATTGTCTTCAACCACTGCAATCTATCTTATGTTGGGCTGTTGGGGATGATGTTCCAGGATTTTGAACCAATGACACTGAAGAGAGAGTGATATGGTTCCATATCCAGGATGGAGTGTGCTTGAGGAGGTAATTGCCAGAACTTGTGTGACATGATACTTAGCAGCCAAAACCATCTTCCTTTGTGCTGGGTCTTACTCAACTAAGTGCAAATTCTTTTTTTTCCTCAAATTCTCATTGTTTTAATCTTACTTCTGTTCCTTATACAACACTGCCTTAATAGCCAATAATTGTACCTCATATCCCATCTCTGGAATTCAGTTTTAGAAAGTCATAGAGTCATAGAGATGTACAGCACAGAAACAGACCCATCAGTCCAACTTGTCCATGCCGACCAGATATCCCAACCCAATCTAGTCCCACCTGCCAGTACCTGGCCCATAGCCCTCCAAACCCTTCCTATTTATATCCCCATCCAGATGCCTTCTAAATGTTGCAATTGTACCAGCCTCCACCACTTCCTCTGGCAGCTCATTCCATATACACACCACCCTCTGCGTGAAAAAGTTGCCCCTTAGGTCTCTTTTATATCTTGCCCCTCTCATCCTAAACCTATGCCCCCTAATTCTGGACTCCCTGACCCCAGGGAAAAGACATTGTCTATTTATCCTACCCATGCCCCTCATAATTTTGTAAACCTCTATAAGGTCACCCCTCAGCCTCCGACACTCCAGGGAAAACAGCCCCAGCCTGTTCAGCCTCTCCCTATAGCTCAAATCCTCCAACCCTGGCAACACCCTTGTAAATCTTTTCTGAACCCTTTCAAGTTTCACAACATCTTTCCGATGGGACGGAGATCAGAATTGCGCGCAATATTCCAACAGTGGCCTAACCAATGTCCTGTACAGCCGCAACATGACCTCCCAACTCCTGTACTCAATACTCTGACCAATAAAGGAAAGCATACCAAACGCCTTTTTCACTATCCTATCTAACTGCGACTCCACTTTCGAGGAGCTATGAACCTCCACTCCAAGGTCTCTTTGTTCAGCAACACTCCCTAGGACCTTACCATTAAGTGTATAAGTCCTGCTAAGATTTACTTTCCCAAAATGCAGCACCTCGCATTTATCTGAATTAAACTCCATCTGCCACTTCTCAGCCCAATGGCCCATCTGGTCAAAATCCTGTTATAATCTGAGGTAACCCTCTTCGCTGTCCACTACACCTCCAATTTTGGTGTCATCTGCAAACTTACTAATTGTACCTCTTATGCTCTCATCCAAATCATTTATGTAAATGACAAAAAGTAGAGGGGCCAGGACCGATCCTTGTGGCACTCCACTGGTCACAGGCCTCCAGTCTGGAAAATAACCCTCCACCACCACCCTCTGTCTTCTACCCTTGAGCCGGTTGTGTATCCAAATGGCTAGTTCTCCCTGTATGCCATGAGATCTAACCTTGCTAATCAGTCTCCCATGGGGAACCTTGTCGAACGCCTTACTGAAGTCCATGTAGATCACATTTACTGCTCTTCCCTCATCAATCTTCTTTGTTACTTCTTCAAAACACTCAATCAAGTTTGTGAGACATGATTTCCTATGCACAAAGCCATGTTGACTATCCCTAATCAGTGCTTACCTTTCCAAATACATGTACATCCTGTCCCTCAGGATTCCCTCCAACAACTTGCCCACCACTGAGGTCAGGCTCACCCGTCTATAGTTCCCTGGTTTGTTTTTACCACCCTTCTTAAACAGTGGCACCACGTTTGCCAACCTCCAGTTTTCCGGCACCTCACCTGTGACTATCGATGATACGAATATCTCAGCAAGAGGCCCAGCAATCACTTCTCTAGCTTCCCACAGAGTTCTCAGGTACACCTGATCAGGTCCTGGGGATTAATCCACCTTTAACTGTTTCAAGGCATCCAGCACTTCCTCTTCTGTAATCTGGACATTTTGAATGGTGTCACCATCTATTTCCCTACAGTCTATGTCTTCCATATCCTTTTTGCACAGTAAATACTGATGCAAAATATTCATTTAGTATCTCCCCCATCTTTTGTCTAGGATAGATGCATCTATAAGATCAGTGAGGGTGAGGTCTATTAAGTTAGTTTAGATCAGAGTGGTGCTAGACAAGCACAGCAGGTCAGGCAGCATCTGAGGAGCAGGAAAATTGATGTTTCGGGCAAAAGCCCTTCATCAGGAATAGAGGCAGGAAGCCTCCAGGGTGGAGAGAAAATGGGGTTGGGGGGGGGGGTGCTGGAGAGAAGGTAGCAAAGGGTACAATAGGTGAATCGGGGTGGGGATGGAGGTGATAGGTCAGAGGGGAGGGTGGGGGATGGTAACAAAGAGTACAATAGGTGAATGGGGGTGGGGATGGTGAATGGGGGTGGGGATGGAGATGGTTGGTCAGAGAGGAGGGTGGAGTAGCTAGGTGGGAAAGAAGATCGGCAGGTAGAACAGGTCATGAGGACAGTGCTGAGCTGGAAGGTTGGAACTGAGGTAAGGTAGGGGTGGAGAAATGAGGAAACTGGTGAAGTCCACATTGATGCCATGGGGTTGAAGTGTTCTGAGGCAGAAGATGAGGCATTCTTCCTCCAGGTGTCAGGTAGTGAGGGAGCGGCGGTGGAGGAGGCCCAGGACCTGCATGTCCTGGCAGAGTGGGAGGGGGAGTTGAAATGTTGGGCCACGGGGCATGGGGCTGATTGGTGCGGGTGTCCCAGAGATGTTCTCTGAAGTGCTCTGCAAGGAGGCATCCAGTCACCCCAGTGTAGAGGAGACCGCATCGGGAGCAACAGATACAATAAATGATGTTGTTGGATGTGCAGGTAAAACTTTGATGGATGTGGAAGGCTCCTTTGGGGCCTTGGATGGAGGTGAGGGAGGAGGTGTGGGCGCAGGTTTTGCAATTCCTGTGGTGGCAGGGGTGCCAGGATGGGAGGGTGGGTTGTTGGGGGTCGTGGACCTGACCAGGTAGTCAGGGAGGGAATGGTCTTCGCGGAAGGTGGAAAGGGGTGGGGAGGGAAATATATCCCTGGTGGTGGGGTCCGTTTAGAGGTGGCTCAGCACTGTCCTCATGACCTGTCATACCTGCCAATCTCCCTTCCCACCTATCCACTCCACCCTCCCCTCTGACCTATCACCCCCATCCCCACCCCCTTTCACCTATTGTACCCTTTGTTACCTTCCCCCACCCTCCTCTCTGACCTATCACCTCCATCCCCACCCCTATTCACCTACTGTACTCTTTGCTACCTCCCCCACCCTCCCTCTGACCTATCACCTCCATCCCCACCCCCATTCACCTATTGTACTCTATGCTACCTTCTCCCTAACTGCCCCCATTTATCTCTCCACTCTGGAGGTTTCCTGCCTCTATTCCTGATGATGTGCTTTTGCCCAAAACGTCAATTTTTCTGCTTCTCGGATGCTGCCTGACCTGTTGTGCTTTTCCAGCACCACTCTGATCTGAACTCTGGTTTCCAGCATCTGCAGTCCTCACTTTGTGCCTATTAAGTTAGTTCCTTCACCAACTGTTACTGGCCCAATTTTTCACCTAACTCCTTCAGAACTCAACCAACTCAGTCAGTGGTGGTGCTTCCGAGCCACTGTTGGTGATGGGCATTGATGTCAGGCTGCATTTTTTTCCCATGCTACTCTCTTGCTTTGATTTTTCTGTACCTAGAAGATTCTTTTGGATGTGGCGTTCCACACCAATAGAAGGAGCAGTGCCACCTCACCTATTTTACAGTAGTCACTGGAATCTAGTCTGTGTTGTAAAGTAATTTTTACAGTAGGGTTTGGTAGGGTGCTGAGGGCACTATTGAGCACTATGTAAAGGTTTGAGGGCAGATTTAGCTTTCCCATTAAACTCAACATAAACCTTTTTTTTGGAGGGGACTGGGGGGGAGTGGTGGTAGTTGGGGCTGTGTAGTTGGCTTTCACTTCAGGCCAGCACATCAATATTGTATTCCATAAAACACTATACCTGCATTTACACATAAAAGCAAGTAGCTAAGCAGTTAAGTTGCTTTCATGCCTTTCTATTTGGAGGGAAAGACAAAAAGTTAATTCACAGTATACAATAGGCAGGAGCATTATCCTGTCAAAATGATTGTAACTCTATTCACACCTTATTTTAAGAGCACAACAGGGGCTGCAGTTTGCATAAACCTTTCTCTTCTGCATGAATAGAATTTGCATTTTCTTGCACGTAAACAGATCAAACAGGATATGGAGGAAAGCTAAGTTTTCTAAAGAACACTTTAAAAACACTCTGCCCATCAAAGTAGGTGCTGGATTTGGCAAACTGATTTTCACGTTTGCATTTGATACACGGCGTTAGCATCAATTACTCTCAGGTCTGATGTAAGACAGACAGCCAACTCACTTTACGCCTTCAAAAAGCCTACCTTTCAGCCTCAGAACAGCAGGTCCTGCTACACCAGTATGACACCTCCATCTTTTACACCAGTTGTGTCAATTCTGTGATAGACAACTATGCTTTTAAATATTTATTTCCCTTTCCATCCTGACTGTTGCCCTGGACAGATTACACCCAGAGAATTTGAGGCAGACAACATCAGTCCATTTAAAAGAAGCTATATAATCAGACGAGGGGGAAGGAGTGCAGATACACGAATGAAAGCAATGAAGCTTCTGTGGAGCATAAACATTGGCATAGATCTATTAAGTGGAATGCCCCTTTCTATGCTGTAACTTCCATATCGTTCCATGCTCATACAGAAATTTAGACAATTAGCTTTCAGAGACAGCAAGCAATTAAGAGGGTTAAGTTCTTTTGAACCTATACAGAGTGTTATGCAAATTTTTTTTTCTGTAATCTACATTCACAACATTTTCTTATACAGGTAGTTTAAAATGTTATGTACCCATATCTCCCACCATCATCACTTTCCTCTATTTCTACACACATGTATAATCTACAGTTGCTATTATTCTGGCAGGCTCTGCCATTTAGCCAACTCTTAGCTAATTCTTCAATATCTGAAATAGATTGCTAATAATTCTGCCTCAGAGAAAAGCCTGCTGAGAGATACCTTGTCAAAGCTTTTGTTCAAGACCTGGTCAACAATGTCAGCCCAAATACAGAAACACCTTCAAAAAAACTTGATCAAATTAGTGGTCACTTTGAACACCTTTTGTGATAATTTAACTATTATTGAAAGTTAACTATTGGATTGGTTCTTAAGATGCTTTGACAAAGTGTCAGTTTTGTTGAGTTTCATGGTGGTTTCTCTCCTTGAGACTGAAGAAGGTTTCTGTGCAATTATTCCAAACTTGCCTCAATAACAAGCTAACATGTCCCAGTGGCATGCCTTTTGTCTGATGCTAGTCTGACTCTCCCACAGGCCATTGCTGAAAGTACTTGGCACTGCTGGGATACCCTGGGGTTGTTAGTGCTGGTGCTGTATTCAAACTACTGTTGTGCACCTAATGAAGCACTGTTCATCCCAAGCCACCCTCGATGGATTATGATATTTGCCTTAGAAGTGGCAGACCAGGGGAATTTGGTGCCTTACTTTGCAGATAGGAATCTGAAGGCCCTGGTGGATGGGGTGGTACAGGGGAGAACCATCCACTTCCTCAGGACTGGCAAAGGAAGCCATAACCTGCCAGCATATTCCAAATTTGCCACCAAGGTTATTGGGGACAAATTTAAAAATCACACAATACCAGGTTATAGTCCAACAGGTTTAATTGGAAGCACTAGCTTTCGGAGCACTGCTCCTTCATCAGGTGGTTGTGGAGGTTAGTGTGGTCTCAGTTGTCTGTAAGGAATGCTCAGGAGTGTAGGAAGAATGACCTTCCTCACTCTGCCAGGTAAGTACCACCGTTGTCTCTGATCCACTTTCAGTATGTTTCCACACTTTAATGATTCACTTTCGAGCACACCAAATTGGTTTAGAGCCAAGTAGGTACATTTGAAGTATCAGTACTGTCACAATGTGAGAAACAGAGCAGTGAAGTTGTATACAACAAGCTCCTCCGAGTAGCTTTGTGATAATGACCAGATGCCACTTGTTTGACTGAGGGATAAGTATTGACCAAGTCACAAGGAATAACTCCCCTGGCCTTCTTTGAAATAGTGTCACAGAATCTTTTACATGTCTCCTTAGCAATCAGAAAGGGCCTCAAATCCAGATGTTATTTGAAAAGATGTTATTTCAAACAGTACTTCACTTCCTCAATACTGCACCAGTGTTAGCTTTTATTTCTGTGCTTTAAATCTGCATGAGAATTTGAGCCTATATCCTTCTAAATCAGAAAGTTTGCAAGTGAATCATAGAAACATATTCATTAGTATTAACATTCAAGTGCAATATATGTTGTGGTATCTTTGTAGGATATAATGCCAATTAGTTTGTTGGTGAAGTTGGAATAATTTTTCAAATTCATGAAAATATCCTTTTAGAACTTAAATTACAGGTTATTCAGTCTGCAGCTTGAGTTCTTGGTTAGCTCAATTACACTGAAACAACTGATAATATATCTGTGCCAATATCGTATATTAAATGGTAACATTTGCTATAGTTCTTACTTCCACCCTTTGTCCTTGTGTTTCTCCTCACCAGAGAGGACTGTGTGCACATTCCTATCATCAAACTAACCAATATGTGGCACATATTAACATGGGCATGCATATGTGCAAGATGTGACAATTCTTTTTTTGAAGATTGCTTTGTTGTCAAATGGCATCACAAATAAATGTTGGGGAGATATTAATTCTATGGCAAGAGAATAGTGAAATAAAGTTCCTGCTATTTAATTTTCAGGAGGTTATCTTAGAAAAAGAGCCAAGTAAGCTTTAAAATACTCAAGGCAGTCCTGATTCATTTTTTGTATATGCCCACAGTTATCCATTCAGAAACAGGCAGGAGCTTTACTGCAATATATAAATGTAAGTTTCTATACTCTTTCAAGAACTGCAGCATTTTGTTTGTTATCCAGGAGTGCACAGTCCACATAGTCCACCCAGTGATACTGAGGAATAAACAACAGAACAGGCACCCATTAAAAGACTGCTGTTGTTGGTAGCTATTCAGGAAATGCTCAATAGAAAAGCTATAGTGCTGCTGTTGGAAGATCCATGTGAACCATTTATACTGAATTTCATGTACCTTGCCATCTCCATCACCAAATCTCCTCCTGCCATTTAAGTGCTGACTTATGGCAACGTCTGTGGATTGAACACTGGAAGCTCACTCAAATTGTTTATATGTGAAAAGGATTTGTGCCTCTTGTTAATACTATCCATCAGGTATAGTGGACACTATGCCTATTACCCAGAGTATTGACAGCATGATTGTAAATTAACCTTGCAATAATTGTAATGAAGTCAACCAGGTGGACCTCATAGAATATAGATTCCTTGGCTGGGGTTGTTAATCTGGTCCAAGCAGGGAGCCCTGGCTGACAGACAAGAAAAGGAGTATCACCTGGACACACAATACATGAGTGCTGAGGTAAAAAAGCAATACCGCAGTTAGGTGGTAGTGTGGGGTAAGAAAATGAAAGAAAAACATAATAAACAGGAGTGTAAGAGGTTCTGTTCACTCTGAGAGCTGCCTCTGAGGGGGCTGGATCAGTGTGTGAAAGTCTCTCCATTATGTGTTAAGGAGGGGGACTGACCTTTGAACTGCCTGGACCACACACACAAAAAAAACCAGGAATGTCAGATATCCCGTTCATTCAGAGCTGGCTCTGAGGGAGCTGGATCAGTGTCAAGAACACTTCATGAGTAAATAAAGAGTGACTTGGTGATGGGATACTGGCCTCTGTGGAGCTTTTTCAGTGGGGACAAGAGAAAAGCATGCTCCTGAAGCAATGCGCTCGAAACAGTTGTCTTTGAGTAGGGGTAAGAATTTCTGGCATTGTGCCATTATTTGGGAAGGCTGACTCAATTGATCCTGCCGTTGAAGATTAGGCCCAATGTGTGTAAAAATGTTATTTTTATTTCCAGGCAAATGACATTTGGGCAGATGTAATTCAACGAATAATTCACCTGACAGCTTGTGGATCCACAGATATTTCTATTATTAGGAGCCTAACATTTCCCTGAGGCACCCACTACTCAAACCTTGCAAGAGCTGACAGATTTACTTAAGGAATATTATGACCCCAAACTTCGTCTAATTGTGAGTTACTTCAATGGAGGTTAAGCAGGTAGATAACAATAAGCATCCATCCCTCATTTTCCCACCAATATCAGTCATTATCCCATCCAATTTGAACAGAATAGTGCAGAATCCCTCTTGAGGAAACTATGATACTTTTTAAAAATTTTTTTCATTCTTCTTACTTTGCACTTTAAACTTATTTTCATTGGTAAATTATTTTTCACATTTCCCTTTTAGTCTTCAAAGCTTGTCACGTTTCGAGTAATTTTACTTGAGTGATTTGAGCAATTTAGCCCAAACATTTTACCATGTGTTAACTAGAGGATTTAGGCAGGGTTTAAGAACACACTTAGTGAGTGTTTCATCAAAAACCCTTCTGTCTGAGGCATGCTTTACACATTACGTTAGTTTGGTGTGCTGTATTTCTAATATTATAATGAGTTCGCTACAAGATATACACGTTAACAAAGATCAAATGGCTCATACCTAGCAGTTAAGCTGCTAAATTTGCACTATTATACATTTCACCACATGTTTTAGCATACTATCAACAATAAGTTGCTCATGTACAAATGCAAAAAGTACCTTTGCTACGCTTCAGAGGCAAATATGGAAAGGGAAGAGACTTTAGAAACTGACATATAAGCTGGCTCAGTTCTTATAACTTCAAAAAATATGATCTCATAAATGTCCCTGAAAGTACATGAAAATATTATGTTAACTCATCATTAATAAACTTTTAAAATTACACTTGGACTTGCAATGTTAAAGTGGACTGCGATCAGAGGTTGTCTCAATGTATTCAATCTTATAGTGGAGGGCTTATTTCATTGGATATTAAGATTGTGGTGATATCATCATCACATTTGAACACTTGGAATGCTGTCTTTGATACTGACTTCAAGTAAATAAAAGTGTATCATTTACTAACTATATTGCTGCATACCAAAAATACATAAGTGCAGATGGAAACACTACCACTATAAATGACCACAGATGGCAAGTAGAACTAGCAGCTTTGTTAAAAGGCTCATTTGAGAACTATTGGCACATATGGAAAAAATTATATAGGAATTATTAAAGTGCCAGTTCTTTGACAAAGTGCAGTGAGAAGCATGCAAACAGACTTAAGTGACAAGGTAATTTCAAAAACTACTTACAGCAGCTTTTTATACCATGTTGGTGTATTTTTTTTCTAACCTCCACACTACTGCCTAACTGCGGTAGTGCTTATATTTTACAATGTTGGTCTATGTGAACATCTTCATTAAAGTGACAGATAACAGAGCTGCAAGAATCATTTACACTGTAGGTTTTAAAACTGGGGACCAAGGACACCAGGACGTGAACTGCAAGGTCATATGCTGGCTTTCAGGCTGATCCAGGTATAGGAGCATTGTGAACAATGATTGGAGAATTCTGCTATTTATCATTATTGGTTCTTTATCAGTTGACTTACTGCCTCATTATTTCAACTTTTTTAAAAGAAAAACAGCCATGTCTGCAATGGCAGCACTGTAATCTTCTGAGTGGCAAGAGAGTTCCTTTTGAAAGTTACTATTTAAAGAAACTTACAGGGAAAGATATCTGTAATAGTTCCTTCACACACAAAAAGCAAAATTGGTAACTACAGGGATACTTTCATGTTCAGATGAAACCAAGTTCTTACCTGGCTTGGGAATCAGAGAGTTTAACAGTTTGTGAAATTCAAATTATCTTCTTGAATCCCCTTTGTGTTTGAATGAAATATCAGATATTCCACTTTCCAAATTTTCTCAACATGGTGCGTATCATGGATGTTTGGATATCAATCCATGCACATATCTCAATTGACACTGTTCTTTTGATAGCCCAGTGAGTGAATGTCTATTTGACTGCAGAAACCGTCACACATCAGTCTAAATCTGCTGCCCATTTTCTATGGCGAGTCACTGGAGAATGAGAATTAGCAAATTGTTTCCATTTCCCAATGAAGGGTGTGCTACACCATGGCCCATCTCTAGCTGAGATTATTTAACTCAACACTGACTAAAAATTACCTTGAAATGTTTTAACCTGCAAGGTTTGCAAACACCACAAACACATTTAGCAGTGCACCTTCAAGTTTTAATAACGTTCATCTTCAAAAATATATACCCACACGTCTCCTCTACTGGTTCGCTAGAACTTTTTTAACACTGTTGCAAAATCTATAGCATTGTTTCATTACATTCTAAACAATAAACAGATACATTTCTCATTTCGTAAAACATTCCACGATGCTTGTTATAGGAATACGATCAGACTAAATTTGAGAGCAAGCCAAAGAATATGTGGTTAAAACTTTGGCCAAAGAATTAGATTTTGAGAAGTGTCATTTCCAGAAGACATTTGGTAAGGTGCAACATCACATGTTTTTGAGAACACACAACTGGCTAGCAAACAAAGTGAATTTAAAACATAAGTGGAGAGTTCATGCTTCAGATACACTGGTGAGGCTTCATCTGTAGGATTGTGTACAGTATTGTTCACCTGGTTTAAGGAGGGATGCAAAAACATGAAAAGCATTTAGCATCTTTTGTAGACTAATATCTAGATGGGTGGTTTGTCTTATGAGGAAGATGAGACAGGCTGAGCTGGTACCTGTTGGGAGTTTAGAAGATTAGGGGCAATTTGTATGAAACAATGTATCTGAGGGATCTTGACAGTGTGAATATGGAAGGGATGTTTTCTTTCACAGAAATGTCTAGTACTAGCAGTCACTTATTTAAGACTGAGATAAAGAGGATGTTTTTTAAGAGGGTAATGGGCTTTTGGAACTCTCTTCCTCAAAATGTGCTTGAATACAGAGGTAGGTAGATACTTAACAAGCTGCAGTTAAAAGGTAATCGTGGGTAGGCAAAAATATGGCGCAATCAAATCAGTCTTGATCTTATTTAATGACAGAGCAGCAGTGTTCCCTCTAAGGTGCACACATTCCGAAGGTTCCAGACATGACAATCAGCATGAACACGCCGACAGTGGCAGTAACATCTTGATTGTGGAAGTTGCTGCCACATATAAACCTCAGTGGCTAACGAAGCCATAAAGACAATTGGAGGGAATACTGGAGAGTGGGGCCTAGTGGCTTACTTCTGATCCTAATTTGTATGTCTGTACATCAGAAACAGGGGCAAAGACATGGAGTGGCAGAGAGGTTTAGGGAAAGGGATCCAGGAATAATCAAATTGAATAGAAATTTAAGGATTAATGAACAAATAACCAAGTCAACGATGCACTACAAAATCTACAATACTGATTGCTTTCTTAACAGAATTATTATGTAAGAAATTAAATGTTCATTTGTTTGTCTTATGGTGTCATATCCCATCATGCAATTGAATCAATCCTGGCAATAAAATATTAAGTATACACAGAAAATTGAAAAGAATTATACTTTATGTTTTTAATATGAGGCTCATTAAATGGAAAGCTGCTAGTCACCAAATGGATGGCTTAACTTTAGACTTTTTACATAAATTAATATTGCTTATTTGTATTAGCATTCCTTTAGATTAGCCTAAAAATATTTGGCCTAAATCACTATTCCAGTTTTCTCCCATTGCACCTGGTGCCTTTTTATTTCACATAATTTGAATGCAGGCCAGAGTTAAGAAACTGTAGTTATCGAAGTACTAACTGGCATCACGATTGAACATATCACTCAGGAGCCACAAGGATAACTGGTCAATAAGGTACGAGAGAACCACACTGGGTCTACGAAAGCCGTTTCCAGAGGTCTATATCAGTCTATGTCACTCATGCCTCCTCTCACTTTTCACCATCTATCCTTCTCTTCCTTTTTCTCTCATAAAGCAGTAGACATGAATGGTGAAAAATTATGAAAATATAGTATTGCTATATTGGCCTCAGCAGTGTCTTGTGATGCAGAATCATATATTTGAACCATCCTCTGAGTAAAGAAGTTTTGCTTAAATATTGGACTTATTGGTATGTTCCATTTATGGTCTGTAGTTTTGGTAACTCCACAAACCTCTTCATACTGCAAAAGACTTCTACCATGTCAGCATTCAATGTTCTTTCTTAGCCTCAGACTGTTCAGATTACAACTCCCAAATGCACTAATGGATGCATAACTTCATTGTGTTATATCTGTGATACCGAAAGCCATTTAGAATTATGCTTCAGATCAGATAAAATGCTCAGAACGATATGTCAGCATCGTTCCAATTTCCAATTTCAGAAGAAGTATGAAATTTGGAGAACCAAAATTTTTGTGCTTGATCGTTCTTTTAAGGATATTGTAGAATTACAAGATGTACTTTTTTCTCTCCACAGTTCATCAAAGCCTAGCTATAGGAAAGATTGAATTACACTTCTTCATTGCTCTGCTGATTGTGCCAGATTACATTTCAAAAGTGGACCAACCCAATCGACAGACCCAAGTCTGTCTGAAGATCCAGCAGCTATTATGATGAATTCCAGAGTAAAATATCATTTTAAAGCTGACCTCCAGTACACAATTACTACTATAGTTGCAATTTGTTAATCAGTCTTTACTTCAAATTAATAACATGCATTAAATAAAAAGTAATTTTAATTAAATCCTCACCAGACTTGTTTAATATCTTTTGGAGAGCAGTCTATTGGGTCTGTCTATAGTAAAATCATTAGTTATTTACTGATTTCAATGCAATGTCCCCCAAAGTACTCAAAGAGGTGCAATCAGGAAATAAATGGGCACTGAGTTAAAGGAGAAGATATTAGGAGGGTAACCACCATCAGTCCATACATGGGTTTTCAGTATCTTCAAGGATGAGTACAATGTGAAAATGTAGAAGGATTTACAAATTTCAGTCTTATAGACACGATGGTTGGGGAAGTACCATTAATACCAGTGTCCAAAACTAATTTTCTGGAAATCTTTTGAAATAATTAGTTCAGTAATCACTGTATTTTGAATGCAGCAACATTTATATAGAATTTTCTTCTGGTACATTCAGCAGCTGTTGGATTCTGAAACTAAGCTGCATATCAAATTGACCATCTTTAGAATCGACATTTACCAAAGTAGGCTGTATTCACTGTTTTGTATTGGGGTAACCAAATTAAGTATTTTATTTCTGATTATTTTTCTTTGTTCAAGAGTCGGAAACAGCCCTGGATCATGGAATAAACTTCTGTTCCTTCATCACAGGTCAAATTCAGCTGAAAGCATCCTCACTCTACTGTAACAACATGTCATAAGGAAACAAAACCCAAGTGAAGACTCAAAGATTGCAGTCAAATTTTCTTTAGGGAACTAAAACATAATGTAAAATCCAGATGCTGTTAAAATAATAAACCTTGTACACGAGTAAAACATCTGACTCTAAAGATAATACTGGAGGATAATATTGTGCTGAAATTAATATATGTTGGTAATTAACAATGTGAATAGCATCCAGTGTAGATATGTAAAAACAGATAAACACAAGAATTGGGGATTGATTGTGTCAATTTTGAAAATGAAAATATTGCACTAGTCACAAAAAGAAAACAACTTACTGAAGGCATTTTTAATTTTAGGTTATATTGTACAAAACATCAAGGGAAGGGTCACCAATTACACTAATACTTCCACACCCACCACAAAGGAATACTTTCATAACAGCAGTATGAAATGTCCTTATTTCCCTACAACGGTAAGATTTGTATCCTTTTTTAAGCTGAACTGTCAACTTCGTACCCAACTTGTGTTGAAATCACTGAAAAGTGCCATGAAATGCATTAGGGGCTTGGCTTAAACTTTCCAATTTCATTATAAATAGTATTCTTACAATTAGCAGACTTCCATTAGAAGAGGTTGGATATGAACAAAGGCTAGAGGTGAGGAAGCAATGTTTTTCAATCTAAATGGGATAGCTATTTGACTGAGCAACTCACTGCTTCTACATTAATAAAGATATTGCACATGGCCACTATCTATGATATTCAAGTTACTTAATTAGCATGGGTGCCAGGCATGTGCAATAGCTTTATTGATGTCAAAGCAATGAGTTGCTCAGTCAAATAGCTATTCCATCCAGATAGAAAAAAAATGCTTCTTCAACTCTCGGTTTTGTATTTTCTACTTTTAAATAACTTGAACAACTTCAAGAAACTCATATACCAAGTTGAACATTCATCTTTAGCCTTAACAAATATTGTGTAGCTTCCCTTGAGAGAAATTTTACCATTTCTATCTGTGAGGAAATTGCTAAAATACATTTCACAGCAAGTTGACCAAAGAGATACAGTATTAGTAGAGAAAACCAGAAATTGATTGACCAATCATTGCCTTGCCCAAATGACACTTTTACTTTCAACTATTTTTAAATTATGTTATGTTTTGTCTTTTAAAGCATTGTTTAGAAATATTAGAGTTTGTATATTGTTCAACACTGCTCTAAAACTGATGTGCATTTGCAGTGGTGCATTTGGGTGACTTGACAAATTGTTGTTGAAATACCCAAGAAAAATGTAACTAGTCACCCAAAATGTACTTTCTGAAATAGTCAGATGCTCGGTAACAGGTCCAGATGTCTAAATCACAACTTTTATGCTGAGTGATTTCAAGGCTGTAAATCATTTCTGCTCCCCTTACCTCAGGTCTCCAAAGTCACCTTATAGAAAGTCTGAAAAAGTGTAGTTGGAACACAATCCCTGGAGAAAGTGAGGACTACAGATGCTGGAGATCAGAGTCAAGGGTGTGGTGCTTGAAAAGCACAGTAGGTCAGGCAGCTTCCGAGGAGCAGGAGAATCAAAATTTCAGGCATAAGCCCTTCATCAGGAAACTTATGCCCGAAACGTCGATTCTCCTCGGATACTGCTTGACCTGTTGTGCTTTTCCGGCACCACACTACCTCACAACCCCTGGAGCAAATTCAGCCCATGAAACCCAGATAACTGGATTTACTGTCTGCTCACATTTCTTACTTGCAGGTTGGCCCTCTTAGAATTTCTTTGGGGTGCATCGGCAAATGGCTGTTGCCAGTGTTGACGGTTCATTAGTGAATAACCCAAAATCAAAATACCCAGGCTGCTTGATTGTATCTGTAGCTTGAGACATCTGCAAATTCATGTAAGAGTTGATTGTACAGGGCCCATTGTAATTCATAGCAATGCACCTGATCTTAGCAACGCACCTAAACAACCTATGCAAGATGACAACACATTTAGGAAATTGGACATTTTCGGTCCCTTTTGTACAAATCCCACAAAACATCACTCCATATTTTAAATCCAAAATCCATTGGGTCTCTTTCTGATAAATGTGGTTGTCCAATTTTGGAAAATCACATTGCAATCCCTCCCCATATCACACTTTCAGTAAGACTGGGCAGCACAAGTCTCATCATCTTGGATTCTCAATTTATCCAGAAATTTGGAAATCTGTTATCCCATCAGCTATCTGGCTGGCTGCCAACCCTCATTAGTGACTTTGTAAGTGGTGATTGACTAACCATCTTTGGCACACGACTAAAGAAACAGGCTTGGAAGAAGCATTGGGTGGCAGGAAATTCGATCAGTGGCATGGCGTATGAACTCGCAGGATTCTGATAGACTCATAGTTGAAGGTGTTCGAATGTTCCCCACAACCTGCAATTGGTCGCTGTTGGCCCAGTCTGACGTATTTCTTAACTAATCATTAATGAACACCAGTTTTTTTTAGGACTAAGTAATTTGCGTCAAGTTCTGTACAAATGTAAAAACTGCATCGGCAAACTCTTCTAAGTTTTCTTTGAATTTCTTTTTGTGTTAGATAGCCAAAAGAATACCTGGACTTTTCAGAACTTTTACAGTCAACATCGGGTTAATCTCAGAAACAATCCTTTGTTCACTGCCTGAGGCAGCTCGTTCAGGATAAAACAAACTGCCGACACTGGAAATCTGAAACAAAAACAGAAATTGCTGGAGAAACTCAGCAGGTCTGACAGCATCTGGGGAGAGAAAAAAAGAATTAACGTTCCCAGTACAGTGACCCTTCTTCAGAGTTTCTCCAATAGTTTGTTTATTTTTTTCGGTTTCAGTTCTTTCAGAGTTTAAACGCCGGGACTCAGCCTGACTGTTGAGTCACTGTATTTCAATACAGTGGCGCTATAGTCATGCACATAACAACTATTAAGACAGCATCAGACAACTTCATCGCCAACCCCGTGTCGGAAATGGGACTTCTAGGAATCATGTCTCCTGTACTAAGGGACAACTTTGCACGTTCACGTTCACCTGGTGACTCAGATAAAGGCGGGGATTTGGATTTAAAGCGACAATGCCCGTTTTTTGATGTTGTGTCTGTTCTACAGTGTTCGCAGACGCCGCTGTTTCTCGTTAACGAAATAAATAAAAAGATGCGTTACCGATGCCAGAATCACTGGCGTCTCTTCCACGGTGCAAACAGAACTTCCTGCCCCAGAGTGCGGTTAGTAAGCGGAGCGATGTTAATATTCCGTATAAATGCATGTCAATGCTTCTGTTGCGATCAGTTCCAGCTGATTTCTTTATTTAATTCCCCCGCCCCTCCCCCGATACAGACTCTTAGCATCAAGACAGGCAATGATTACAGTGCACACGTCTGTTTTAGTTCATAAGTTTGCTACAAAATGTGCAGATGATCTGTGAGTCATATTGCACAAAAATGAATTAAGATTTCACATGTGCCTTGTTAAAAATCCTCCAGTTTACACCTGCCCTCGGGATTTAACCCACATATCACAGCGTATGAGTACACATAGAATTCCTACAGTATATGATACAGTACATATAATCTCACTAGGAACGAGTCGAGTTCTATCTCACGTCTTTTCAATAAAATTTCTTACCTACAAATATTCAACAAATCTAAATCTACAACTGTACAAAAAGACTGAGCACTTGCAGATTTAAAATCACAAGGCATTGATGCAAGGATTTTGCTTTTTTTTCCAAAAAAGAAATGTTTTTGAATCCTTTAAAGCAGGACGTACCAACGTTCATATGCTATACAGGAAGAAAAAGAAGAGGAAAATAATTTTTTTTAAAAAAAAGCAAGTGCCAGAAATTCTCACTGGACTATCACAGCGAGAAGGTTCCCTTTTAGCTATAGAAAAATACAAGTGAAAATATTTAGTATTCTTTTTCTTCGTTTTAAAAAGTCTTGAGGTCTGCATGTATCAAAAAAAATCTTATACTCTTGAGGTTTATGCTGCCTGTGTCATTAGGTGGTAAAAGGAGGTAATTGTGAGGGAACAAACAAAACTTACAGAGCAAAAAACAGTCTTATTGGAAATACATCACACGATTAAAACAGTACAACGGATCAAGTTAACTTCAGGGTCGTGGTGTAAGATAAAAGTGTCCGCATACAAGCCTGGATTCTCAATTTTTTTTGCCGTTTTAAAACTCCCTGCAGTGTTCACATCTCTCTCTATGTCGTGGTCCCGCTGGGAAAATCCAAGTAACTGGTTTTAACAGTTGCGCCGCCAAAGCGTTGTATACAAAGTCCGGCCACGATCTCCAATCAAAGTAAGTTTGTGTTTCTATTCCTTTTTTCAAAAAAAAAACAAACACCTTTTGGGGGGGGGGCTTCACAGATGGTTAAGGGGAAAATATCCCACTCGAAGAGAGCGAATCGGACCTGGAGACCGGTGGCAACTGTGTTTTGAATAAAAACATCCTGTCATAAAAAAAAGCAACCAACAGAAATGAGAAGTTCTGGGTTCTTTTTTTTCCCAAAAAAAAAGTATTTCGTTGAAGGGGAATAAATCAGTATGTGAAGACCAGGTCGGAAAAGTTGGCTTCTAACCAGTCTCCGGCAATCATCTCGCTGAGTTCGGGAGTGCAGTAGTCTGGAAATTCAAAGTGGGAGCCGGAGCTGCCCTCGCTGTACGAATCCAAGTCCTTGTCCACCAGCGAGAGGCTGACATTCCCTGAACTGAGCGGATCCGAGCCGTTCCCTCCTCCGGCGCCACTGCTGTTGCTGCCGCCAGCCCCGGAGAAGCTCATGCTGAAGTCGTACAGCAAATCGTCCGCTTCCTCGCTGGAGGTGGAGGCCGAGCGGCGGCTGGAGCTGGAGCTGGAGCTGGGCGAGTGCGAGCACCTCCTGCCGGCGCCCGCCTTGGTCAGAGGCGCCCTCCTCGTGCCGCCGTCCCGCTCCTCGTACAGGCTCGCCCCTTCCACCGAGTCGGCGGCCGAGCTGAGGGTCGGGCTGGCCGGCACCGCCGCCACACTCGCCCGCCGTGGGCTGGACGATGAGGAGGAGGAGGAATCCGCCGCTTGCTGAGGCAAGGGGGTCTCCGGACCGCCGCCGAACACACTCCGCACCGTCTTGTTGCCCCTCAGGTTCCCAAAGACAAAATCCTCGGACATCTCCCCGTTTCCCTGAGATGGGGAGGAGGAGTTGGTGCAGGGTTTGGGGGGTTTGAGTTTCCCGCCGCTGCATTTCTTGCCCGAATGTTTGGAGCTTTTGCCCTGACTCTTGTCCGGCGTGAGCCCGGGAGCGGCTGCCGCTGGCTGCTGTTGTTGATGAGGCGCCTGATGGTGCTGGTGTTGTTGCTGCTGCTGCTGCTGCTTGCCCGCCTCGGTCTTGGGTTTTTTCCGGGGCCGGTACTTGTAGTCGGGGTAATCGGCCATGTGTTTGAGCCGCAGCCTCTCCGCCTCCCGGATGAACGGGATCTTCTCGCTGTCCCGCAGCGTCTTCCAGCGCTTGCCGAGCCGCTTGGAGATCTCGGCGTTGTGCATGTCCGGGGACTGCTCCATGATCTTCCGCCTCTCGATCTTCGACCACACCATGAACGCGTTCATCGGCCGCTTGATGTGGCCGCTCGCCGTCTTGCACCAGTCCGGGTCGCCCTCGCACGGGGAAGGAGCAGCCGCCGCCGGGCTGCAGGCGAGCAACTCACTCTCCGGGACATCCCGGCACAAGCTGCCGTCCGCCTCAAACTTGCCCGCGGTTTGCTGAACCATCTTCGAGTGCCCCCCACCCCCCCGGCTCTCTCTCTCTCGTTGCAGCACCAGCGATTATTCCCCCCCTCAGGCTCTCTCCTCGGTAACTTTGTATCACATCCACACACACACACTCACTCCCTTTTCTTTTTTTTTAAACCCCCAGCCCCCCCTTCCCTACCCCACCCCCCAAAAGCTCCTTTTCCGTCAAAGTTTCTTATTGCAGCTTCTCAACTAGTTATTATGTTTTCATACTGGGTACGTCACCTTCAAAAGATCCAATAGTCTTGAGGACCCTCCCCCGAAAGGAGGAGATGGGAAGGGGTGGGGGAGGTTTGGATGGAGAGAGAGAGAGATGCTGAGAAATCACTGCTTTTTAACCCTTCTCCCTCTCTCTCTCTCCTTCCCCCACTCTCCCTCCCCTCCCCCTCTCTCTCCTCCCACACCCCTCCCCACTCTCCCTCTCCTCTCTCTCTCCTCCCACACCCCTCCCCACTCTCCCTCTCCTCCCCTCACTCTCCCTCTCCTCCCCCTCTCTCTCCCCTCCCACACCCCTCTCCACTTTCTCCCCCCACTCTCCGTCTCTTTCCCCCTCTCCTCCCACTCTGTCTCCTCTCCCCTGTCCTCTCCCTCCACCCCCCCCCAGTCCCCCTCTCCTCTCCCCCTCACTCTCCCATTCACCCCAGTCCTCCAACACGCTCAGACCTTAGATCTCACCAGAGACTCCCAGAGGAGAGAGAAAATTGGGAAGGTGCTCTCTCTCTCTCTCCCGTTTGCATTCAACCGGGATCCGCTCCGGGGAATAAAAACAGAGCTTTTGCTTTTACTAACTGTTGCACGCCGAACCAGCGAGTGAGTTTCATTCACTAAGTACAAACTGCAGTGTCCTGCACTGGCTGGAGGTGGCGCCTCACTACTACTCACTCATATGTAACTCTCTCTCCCTCTCTCTCTCTCTCTAGCCAAACCCTCCCCCCAGTTTCAGCTGAAACCCACACGCGATCTTCCAATTGGGTTCAGGTAACCAGCGCTGTCAGGTTTTACAAGAGAGAGACAAATAAAAAATACCCAAGACCCAAAGATTTAATGGGGGTAAGATGAGAGGCAGAAGGCACGAATAATGTGGCGATTGCACGTCACAAATTACTGGCAAAAAGAGTTTTAATCTCTAGGAGATTGGGATACAGCTCAGTGCCATCGATCGGTTTTCACCGTATCTCAGAACTGGAGTTGGCGCCAGCGCCTTGAAGACATGCCTTTAACCTAACAAGTGAGAGAAAATAAACCCTACAAGTTAATCCATGTCGTTTCCAATGTCACTGATTAAACATTTCAGAACATTACTCCAGTCGGGATTTTCGTGATTCGGGAAAATGAAACCTCTCCCTTTCCTCACTTAGTTCGATCTACCATTCACTTCATTTTGTAATAAAGTACCTTTCACCGCAAATAGATCGATTTCTAAATAAAGTGAGCGCTTTAAAAACGAGTTTCCAAATGTGTGTGTGCGTGTACTTGAAAGGATGGTGCCAGGAGACGTTGTCCGATGTGGGCACCACGCAGAGAAACGTGTAGGTTTTTGATCCCCGGAGATTACAATGTGCGAGCTGATTTGTTGCCCCAAGTGAGAAATCACTGCTGTTCAGCTTCCTGGTCGTCTGCTCCAGCTGGTACCTGATGCGTGGAACGTAAGGTTGGATCCAGGGCAGCGCTGGCTAACGCTCTGTTGCGAAATCAACGTCCTGATTAAAATGTTTAACTGAAACGCTGCTTTCGCGTGTTAATAGATTGTCCCGGTAAACAACATCACGATACTGGCCCTCCCTGAGAACGGTGAACGAATGCAATATTGCAATATGAGGTCTAATCAAATAATAGCTTGGAATAAAAGAATTGGAGTAGGGGGTCGTGGTGCTGGTGATGAGTAGGGGTCCCTGTGACCAGGTCTGGGAGTAGGGGTCCCTGTGATGGGGACTGGGAGTAGATGTCCCTGTGACCAGGTCTGGGAGTAGGGGACCCTGTGACCAGGTCTGGGACTAGGGGTCCCTGTGATGGGGACTGGGAGTAGATGTCCCTGTGACCAGGTCTGGGAGTAGGGGACCCTGTGACCAGGTCTGGGACTAGGGGTCCCTGTGATGGGGACTGGGAGTAGATGTCCCTGTGACCAGGTCTGGGAGTAGGGGACCCTGTGACCAGGTCTGGGACTAGGGGTCCCTGTGATGGGGACTGGGAGTAGATGTCCCTGTGACCAGGTCTGGGAGTAGGGGTCCCTGTGACCAGGTCTGGGAGTAGGGGTCCCTGTGATGGTGACTGGGAGTTGGGGTCCCTGTGATGGGGACTGGGAGTTGGGGTCCCTGTGATGGGGACTGGGAGTAGGGTTGTCTGTGATGGGGACTGGGAGTTGGGGTCCCTGTGATGGGGACTGGGAGTAGGGTTGTCTGTGATGGGGACTGGGAGTAGGGGTGTCTGTGATGGGGATTGGGAGTAGGGTCCCTATGATGGGGACTGGGCTTAGGGTCCCTGTGATGGGGACTGGGAGTAGGAGGCCCTGTGATGGGGACTGGGAGTAGGGGGGGGGGGCCCGCTGTGATGGGGAATGGGCGTAGGGTTCCCTGTGATGGCAACTGGGAGTAGGGGGGGGGGGGGCTGTGTTTGGGACTGGGCATAGGGGTTCCTGTGATTGGGACTGGGAGTAGGGGTCCCTGTGATGGGAACTGGGAATCGGGGTCCCTGTGATGGGTGACTGGGAGTAGGGTCCCTGTGATGGGGACTGGGAGTAGGGGTGTCTGTGATGGGGAATGGGAGTAGGGGTCGCTGTGACCAGGTCTGGGAGTAGGGGTCCCTGTGATGGGGACTGGGAGTAGGGGTCCCTGTGATGGGGACTGGGAGTAGGGGTCCTTGTGACCAGGTCTGGGAGTAGGGGGTCCTGTGATGGGGACTGGGAGTAGGGGTCCTTGTGACCAGGTCTGGGAGTAGGGGGTCCTGTGATGGGGACTGGGAGTAGGGGTCCTTGTGACCAGGTCTGGGAGTAGGGGGTCCTGTGATGGGGACTGGGAGTAGGGGTCCCTGTGACCAGGTCTGAGCATCGAGGTCCCTGTGATGGGGATTGGGAGTAGAGGTCCCTGTGACCAGGTCTGGGAGTAGGGGTCCCTGTGATGGGGACTGGGAGTAGGGTTACTGTGATGGAGACTGGAGTAGGGGTCCCTGTGATGGGGACTGGGACTAGGGGTGTCTGTGATGGCGACTGGGTGCAGGTGTCCGTGTGACCAGGTCTGGGAGTAGGGGTCCCTGTGGCCAGGTCTGGGAGTAGGGGTAACTGTGATAGGGACTCACTGTGATAGGGACTGTGAGTAGGGGTCCCTGTGATGGGGACTAGGAGTAGGGGTCCCTGTGATGGGGACTGGGAGTAGGGGTCCCTGTGACCAGGTCTGGAAGTAGGGGTTCCTGTGATGGGGTCTGGGAGTAGGGGTCCCTGTGACCAGGTCTGGGAGTAGGGGTCCCTGTGACCAGGTCTGGAAGTAGGGGTTCCTGTAATGGGGTCTGGGAGTAGGGGTCCCTGTGATGGCGACTGGGTGCAGGTGTCCGTGTGACCAGGTGTGGGAGTAGGGGTCCCTGTAACCAGGTCTGGAAGTAGGGGTCCCTGTAACCAGGTCTGGGAGTAGGGGTCCCTGTGATGGGAGCTCGCTGTGATGGGGACTGTGAGTAGGGGTCCCTGTGATGGGGACTTGGAGTAGGGGTCCCTGTGACCAGGTCTGGAAGTAGGGGTTCCTGTGATGGGGACTGGGAGTAGGGGTCCCTGTGATGGGGACTGTGAGTAGGGGTCCCTGTGATGGGGACTAGGAGTAGGGGTCCCTGTGATGGCGACTGGGAGTAGGGGTCCGTGTGACCAGGTGTGGGAGTAGGGGTTCCTGTGATGGGGTCTGGGAGTAGGGGTCCCTGTGATGGCGACTGGGTGCAGGTGTCCGTGTGACCAGGTGTGGGAGTAGGGGTCCCTGTAACCAGGTCTGGAAGTAGGGGTCCCTGTAACCAGGTCTGGGAGTAGGGGGTCCTGTGATGGGGACTGGGAGTAGGGGTCCCTGTGACCAGGTCTGGAAGTAGGGGTCCCTGTGATGGGGACTCGGAGTAGGGGTATCTATGATGGTGACTGGGTGCAGGTGTCCGTGTGACCAGGTCTGGGAGTAGGGGTCCCTGTGATCATGTTTGGGAGGAGAAGGTCCATGTGATGGTGCCTATGAGTCGGGGTCCCTGTAATGGTGCCTGTGTGTAGGGGTCTCTGTGATGGTGACTGGGAGGAGAGGATCCCTGTGATGATGACTGGGAGTAAAGGTGCCTGTGAGATCCCTCTTAATTCTTGTAAAGTGCAGTGAATATTGTCCAAACCAATCCACTCTCTGTTCAAACGTCAGTCCTATGGGAGTTGAAGCCCTCTGTGACCCAAACTGGGCGTAGGGACAGTCTCTGAACTGGACTATGAGGAGAGGGCCTCTCTGATTAGTTCTGAGAACAGAGAACCTCATTGAACATGTTAAGAGTCAAGGGTCTCTGCTTTTCTGAAGGCAGTGTCACCATTATGGAAAATTATCAAGCAGAGAACAAACTCATATCTGGAATATTCATAGAATCCCTACAGTGTGGAAACCGCTCATTTGGCCCAACAAGTCCACACTGACCCTCCAAACAGTAACCCACCCAGATCCATTCCCTTACCTATTATTCTACATTTAGACCTGACCTACACATCCCTTAACTCTATGGGCAATTTAGCATGGTCAATTCACCTAACCTGCACCTCAAAACAATTACTGTACGAGTACCTGACATAGTGTCACTTCCTATTACATGCAGTTACTTCTGCTAATACCTGTACATCAAAACTTTATCAAATACTTTCTGGAAGTCCATGCAGTTAACATTGCCGATCAATTGTGTTTGTGAGTTCTTCAAAAGGTTAAATGAGATTAGTCAGACACGACTTATTGTCCCTGAGTCCATGCTCACTCTCTTTGATTGTGTCATACTTGTTTGTACGTTTAGTCACTTAGTCAGAGATGCTAGATTCCAGTAACCTCCCTACAACTGGGGCTAAATGGGCAGATTTGTAGTTAACTGGCTTCTCTATGTCTCCATCCTTGACCAGGAGAAGGACGTATATATTTTTCTAATTCAAAGGTATATTTCTGAAAATTCCTGAAGAGCTTTAAAAAATTATATCTTAATGCTTCCAATTACTTTTTGCAAAAGTATACTTCATTCACAAACTGTCTATAAGTACATTACAAAACAATTTGTGTTGGACATCACAGAAGATTGAATGAAAAATTATATTTCTCATTTGAGTACTTTGCATCGTTTGGCGTCTCAATCCAAGTACAAAATTAGAACATTTCCTGAATATGACTAGAAACTATTTACATTCCAATACAAGGTATGAGTAGTTCTATAAATTAACAGGCCCTCAGTATATGATGGCAGAGAGATTTTAGACAGTGGCACTTCCCCAAGCTTTAGTGTGCCCCTCAGCATCTTGTCCTTGACTTTAGAATGTTCCAGTCTGAAACCCTTCATTGAGGAAACTCTTTGCACTAGAAGACCAATAAGTTTCAGGCAGAGCAAAGAGCCTCTTTCACCAAGTTGATTGTTTTCCAGGAACAGCTGATGTTTGGCTCTGCATGCATCCCAGGGAACAGTCCACGGAGTAGAGAGTTCTGCATCACAGAGCTTTTCGAAACAAGCTTCTCCAAAAAAGTGCATCTCACTCCAGTCATTCTTTGCACTTATTTGTCTTAAAACTTTGAGGTAAAAATTAACCCATTCAGAAGATTTGTCAACCTTATGAGCTAGTGTCTGTTTTTGAAGTGTTTGTACAGTTGGAACTTAGTTGCATGTAGAAACATTGATTAACAATTTGTGGAATTTTCTCCATATTTGATAATGCAAGGCGATGTTCTCCACATGTAACTCAGCTTTAAAAAAGGTATAATTTAGAATAACAGTCTGATAGTACAAGTAGACTAGTCAAAAAAGCCACAGGTTATGGCCCAGGTTTACTTTTCACTCAAACATAAATATCACTGCTAGCAATTGTCTTTCTCCAATTGATATGCCAGAATGTGATAGCAGAAAGTTCCATTTTAGGAGAGGAAGATGTGGTAAAGTATGTTCAGTCCACTGCAGAAACATCCTCTGACATCATAGTCCTGTCTGTACCACGATGGAAGTCTCCCTTTCTCCGTTGAGTTTCAGAGAGTTTTCCTGCCAGGAAAATTAAAATGACAGGAAGAAAATGTTAACAAGAAATATCTTGGAGATTTCAGAACTTATAACTTTCTGTGCTAAAGTAATGTTACTTTACAAAGTCACTTTGATGTCTCAAAAGCAAAGTATCTGGTTTTTTTCATTTGAACAATGAGATTTGATTTTAATGAGATAGCATATTTGCAGAGTAATGAATTGAAGTAACACTACTTGCAAAATTAGCTATTGATGTTGCACTCTGGATTTTGAAATGTTAGTTACTCAAATTCCAAATGCAGAAAAAATTCATGAAACTTCATTTCAAATTAAAATCAGAATTAGTTTTATTTGTACTTGCTGTAAAAGAAAAGGATTCTGTTCTTTTGAGAAATGTAAGTTCATATTATATTTACATGTCGATAGGGTGTTGCTGATTTTGCAAATCATCTGCATAAGCTTGCTGGAAACTGTCCAGAAATACCATTCCTAAATCTATTACTGCTATATCCATACCTTTCTTCTGCAACCCTGCTCCAGACCACATGGAGGCTAAATTGTTCCAACATATAGAAGTCTATGCTTCAGACTAGTTTTCAAACAACTTGCCTTCTAGTCAAATTTCACTTTGTCTGAAATTTAGTAAACATACTGAAGTAAAATTGGCATATGTATTTTTGAAAATAAATGGAATGTATTAGATGCTAGTTTTAATTGACAGATCAGGTATGTGTGAAGTTAACCAAGACAAAGTTAACCAGTTGGAATATGGAATGATTGAGAATTAGGTGTCTTACCATTCCCACCAAAAATTGTCAGCAAAAATTCTTTGAAGTAAAAGCCAGTCTCAAGACTGAAGTGTATGGCAACTTAAACATAAGAAACAGGAGGAGGAGTACACCATTTGACTCCCCAAACTGCCCTTCCTTTCAACAAGGTCATGGCCGATCTGCCCAAGGCTTCAACACCCTTTTTGAACCAACTCATTATTAGCCTAATTCCTGAAATTTCAAAAATCTATCTACATCCTCTTTAGACACTTCCAATGATCTAGCCTCCAGAACTTTCTGGAGTACAGAATTCCAGACATTTCTCTGGGCGATGAAATTCCTTCACATCTCAGCTTTAAGTGAGTTCCCCTTATTCTGTAACTATGTCTCTTATTTTGAGATTACCCCACTGGTGGAAACACCTTCTCAACATTTGTCCTGTCAAGCCCCCTCATAATCTTGTACATTTCAATAAGTTCTTCTAAACTGTGATGAATAAAGGCTTAACCTGTTTAGCCATTCTTGACAAGTCAACCTCCTCATTCCATGAAGCAGCCTAGTTAATAACTTGTGAATCACCCCCAATGCCAATACATCCTTTCTTAAATATAAGGACAAAAACTGTACACAGTCCTCCAGATTCAGCCTCATGGACACCTTTTACAGTTATAACAAGGCTTCCCTATTTTGAAATTCCAAACCCTTGGCAATAAAGGCCAAAGTTCCATTTGTTATCTTAATTACTTACTGCACTTGAATGCTAACATTTTGTGCTTCATTCACAATAACACCCAAATTCTACCATGATGCTCTTTTTTGGAGTCCTCAACACTTAAGTTATTGCCTGAATTTGGTTGGAAGGCAATTCCTTTGACTGACTAGTCTGAAATATGCAATTCTACATTGGTTAGATAGTCTCTGTATAGAGGTGTGCAAGGTGAAGCAATGGAGAGGTAAGTAAGAAATGCAAATATGACAGTAGAAGAAAAAGGAATGGCATTTTTTGAAGATCTTCTGATGGCAGATGAATGGCAGAATCATGAAAACATCTGCAGTGTTTCATACAGAATGCATAGATGGTGGAAATTCAATCCTTACATTTTTTTAGTTCGAAGTCTCCCAGATTTAGCTTTGTTTGAATATATCTGTAATCTTATGGATTTAATTGATGGTTCTGGTGTGGACTTTGGTCAGCTTGCAGCCTCTGAATTCACTGTGTTATTTTGTTGGATTTAGTACCACATACCACAGAAGGCCCAATGCAAAATTTTATATTTTATGAAGACGATTTGAATTTAGATGAGTTTCCAGTCTCTCAGCTTACATCCCCCCTCTCTAAAAGACCCCCGCAATGTATAACATGTACACATAGCTGTACCACCTGACAACATCTGCACTGTCAAGCAGACAGGAATGATTAATAGATGAGAATGGTACCAATGGCTGCTTCTTGCCCTCCCCCACTTTGCCTCACAACCTAAGGGAAACTGAAACCAATCAGTGTTTTGAATATATCCAACTCAGCACAGAGAAGGGATTAAATTTGGATTCTTCCAGGCCCACATGCCTGAATTCCATACTATTTCCCTTCTGAACGATTGCTGGGGAATATGCAGACAGATAACATTACTTCAGTAAGCCAAGACTTAATGGTGTTTCAGTGTTTGTATTATTTTACAACCTATGTCGGACAAAGTCCATTTCTCTTAAAGTGGTTTTCTGTGAGCATAAGCATGAATTAATTCACATGGAATCCCTACAATGTGGAAGCAGGCCATTCGGCCCATCAAGTCACACTGACCCTTTGAAGAGCAGCTCATCTAAATTCATCCTACCCTATACCTGTAACCCTGTACTTCCTATGGTGAATCCACCTAGCTTGCATATCCCTGAACACTATGGGAAATTCAGCACAGCTAATTCACCTAACCTGCACATCCTGGAAATGTGGGAGAAAATTGGACCACCCAGAGGAAACCCACGCAGACACGGGGAGAATGTGCAAACTCCACACAGTCACCCAATGCCAGAATCGAACCCATATCCCTGGCATGATGTGGCAGCAGTGCTAACACTGAGTCAACCTGCTGCCCTTCGCCACAACCAGCAATATGAATAAGATGACAAAGACACATCAGTTGCATTCCATGAGAGACTGTAGCATATTGGTGATATAACTGAATTAGTTTTCTAGGAGTCCAGATTAATGCCTTTGGGACATGGATTCAAATCCCACCACACCAGCTGCTTGGAATTTGAATTCAGTTAATAAATCTGGAATGTAAAGCTAATCTCAGTAATGGAGACCCTGAAACTATCTTTGATCGTTGTAAATACCCACTCAGTTCAACAATATCTGTTAAGACCATAAGATGTTGAAGTAGAAGTAGGTCATTCAGCCCATTGACTCTGCTGTGTCTTTCAGTGAAACCATGACTAATCTGATAATCCTCAACTTCACTTTCTTGCCTTCCCCATAACCATTACTGATTAAAATCTATCTCATCCTTGAATATGGTTAACCACCCTGCCTCAACAACTTTCTATAGAAAAGAATTCTCCAGATTCACTCTTTACTGAGAGAAGCAATTCATCCTTACCTCTTCTTTCATTATGTAACCCTTCATTCTGAGATTATGCCATCTGGTCCCAAACTCTCCCACAAGGGGGAATAAACTTTGTATATTTACCCTGCCGAGTCTCCTAAGAATCTTGTATCTTTCATTAAGATTGCTTCTCATTCTTCTCAGCTCCACTGAGTGTAGGCCCAGCCTACTGAATAGGACATTGGTTAGGCCACTGTTGGAATATTGCATGCAATTCTGGTCTCCTTCCTACCGGAAAGATGTTGTGAAACATGAAATGGTACAAAAAAGATTAGCAAGAATGTTGCCAGGGTTGGAGGATTTGAGCTATAGGGAGAGGTTGAATAGGCTGGGGCTGTTTTCCCTGGAGTGTTGGAAGCTGAGGGGGTGACTTTATAGAGGTTTAATAAATCATGAGGGGTGTGGATATGAAAAATAAACAAAGTTTTTTTTCCCTGGGTTGGGGGAGTCAAGAACTAGAGGGCATAGGTTTAGGGTGAGAGGGGAAAGATATAAAAGAGACCTAAGGGGCAACGTTTTCACGAAGAGGATGGTGCGTGTATAGAATGAGCTGCCAGAGGAAGTGGTGGAGGCTGGTACAATTGCAACATTTAAAAAGCATCTGGATAGGTACATGAATTGGAAGGGTTTGGAGGGATATGGGCCGGGTACTGGCAGGTGGGATTAGATTGGGTTGGGATATCTGGTCGGCATGGACGGGTTGGACCTAAGGGTCCGTTTCCATGCTTCTCTTCTCAGAAGACCATCCCTCCACCCTTGGGATCAACCTAGTGAACATTATCCAATGCTTGTATATTCTTCCTTCGATAAGGGGACCAAAATTCCTTACAGTATTTCAACCGTGGTCTGATGAGTACCTTGTGTAGTTTTATTAAGAGCTACTAATATTTGCATTTCATTCAATTTGAAATAAAGGCCAACATTCCATTTGCCTGCCCAAATAGCTGTTGAACTTGTGTGCTGGTTTTTTCTGATTTATACACAAGGATTCCCAAATACCGAAGCTTTCTGCTGTCTTGCACCATTTAAATAATTATTCATATTCTTTATTCTTCTTGCCAAAGTACATAACCTCACATTTTTCCACATTATATTGCATCTGCCAAGTTTTTACCCACTTGCTTTAGAGAAAGAAATCCGTCATCCTTATCTGATATGATCTACATGTGACTCCCAGAACACAGCAATGTGGTTGACTCTTAACTGCCCTCTGAAGAGACCTAAATAGTCATTCAGTTCAATGAAGGGTGGATTAAAAAATGGTCACCGTGAAAGAATAAACAAAGTTTGTTACGTCCCAGTTGTTAAATTGGTGGAGTGCTGTGGTTTGTGATCACCACACCATGTTCATTCTGAAAAGTCACTTCTTAGACATCGTGTGAAAACTGCATTTTCAAAGTCAGCTGATGTTTGCCATGATCAAGATACCTGCTGAAGTATAAGAAATAATTTCATGAAATTACAGCACGGTGAGGCGTTCTGACTACTGGGATGACATAATAGAAATTCAGGTGCACTTTGCCATGATTCTCCATACTGAAGATTAATGGGTCGAAAATCATGAGTACTACTTTCTGCCAGAAGTGTGCCACTTCATAAAATTACCTTTTTATTGATTAGAATGAAGGTTGAAGTGAAGCACTCAGTGATGCCATCATAACTCAATGTAAGTCACAAGTTACAGGATAAGAGTGGATTATTAGGTATAGTAACTAAAGATCTACACTACTGTGAATGAACAGCAATAGGCATTATTGAACATGATGATATATAGAGGATGTAAGAGAGGCCATTTTACTTGGACAGCCCAGGCTTCAGTTCCATGGTATCAGATATCACCAAGTGTTATCAATTTTTGCACATGCTCAGTAGCTATTTTTCAAATAAATCTTTTTTGGCTGGAGGGTGGGAAATTAGAAAAAAAGAGGCATATTGCCTTTCTAATTCTGTATATCTCTATGACCCTATAACTGTACCCATGATACTTTGGCAGTTAAGAGAAGATATTGGCATTTTTCTGTTCACCCCGATGCTTTATTACCAAATTTTTGTTTTGTATTTTCTATCAATTTTTATTCAGACTGACCACCAATAATGTTGGCCCCATGTGTCCTGCCTGAATACGAAGGGCCATCAAGATTTAATTGGTCTTTCTGATCTATTCGGTAAGCTCAGAGCCTCTGATGCGAATATGACAACACATAGAATGATTCAATGTGGGAAAAAAATGATGATGTAACCCTTGCACCACATCAGCCATTGATCTGCCAAAGGAACGAATAGAAAGAGGGAAATAGAGCATCAAACCTCTAATTGTTGGGATTAAATATGACAGAGACATTTCTGTGACATTTCAGTGAGATAGCTTCCTGTTGTGCAGATATGGAAGTGCTGATACCATGGCAATTTTGGAAATATGTTTATTCTGAAGTGACTCGTGGATATCATTACAACATTTGTCAGAGCTGCAAAATTGATCTTGCATTCAAATGCCAAAGTGGGTTATTAAAATTGTTCCATCAAAACAAAAAGGTCTAGGGATAAAATCTGTGGTAGAAAGCAGGCTATTTGATTTAAAAATAATGGCATGCATTTTATAAAATTGAGAACAAGGGTTATTACAGCAAATCACCAAGTGTTAAATGCTCCCATTTTCTTGTTTGACTTTACTTTTCAAATCGTAGGCTAGATGCATTGGTCAGGGGTAAATATAGGGTAGGGGAATGGGTTGGTGTGGACTTGTTGGGTCTGTTTCCACACTGCAGGGATTCTAATTCTAATTCTAATTCAAGCAGTTTTAACTGTTGTAATTTCAGATCAAACAATCCTGCTTGCTCCCCTCCCCCTCCCCTCCAGCACAACCATCACCACAAATGACAATGAGTAACAATAAAACATGGCAAAAACTCCTGAACCCAACACCATGCATAACGTCAGTCAGAATGGAATGAAAAACATCACTTGGTTGGTAATAACTGAGCGAAGGCAACTCAAAGCAGTTGTTGAGGCAAGTTTTTAGGTGATTTCAATAGATCAGTAAGGTTCAACCCGGACCAAAGAGCATGAGGGAGTCTAGTCTGAATTTTATGAAATCCACAGGGTTTCAGTTCCCCTTATTCTCTTTCTTCTGGTGGTTTCTTGCAGGCCATTGAGCTGTGTTAAAACCACAGAGGAACTTGTATTGTGTACGACTTGCGATGGACAGGTTCACACAACATAAAGGAGTCCTAGCGGGCTTAGCATGTGTATAACATCACAATGCAGTCTTAAACCCATTGTGCTTTCTACAAAGGGATTGACAACTGCAGTGTTATTGCCTCTTCCTACAAAAAAAAAGTTTAAAAATATCAATCACAAAAGTGAATTTTCATTCAGAAACAGTGAAAAACCTGTGAAGAAAGCTTGGGCATCTTACTGTTACATGTGGAGATTTCTGCTAACTGCTTGAAGGCAGATCGCAATGCTGGAACTAGGCAGCAAAATATTTTCTGTGAACGAAATACAACCCTCTGCTTTCATATAACATTTTTAAGAGTTAAATCATATTACACGCTGATTTATGAACTGCAATTAGAAATGTTTAATCAGTGAAATCTTTAAAATTTAAAAATATCACATGTTGAGAAAATAAACCAAATTGAAATGTAAATTATTTTTTGATTTGAGCATAGGTGTTCAGCTGTCAACCTTACATATATGCAAGCCATACTAATGTAGGCTAAATTCTCAAGCTGATCTTTGTGAGTCCTGAGATCTCTCTTGCTGTGCAAGATCTGCATTTCGAGGACCTGAGGGTGCCCTCATTGTTAACTTGGGGTCTGTCTTCATTTTGCTCTTTATATTAATTCTCACATTAGTGAACACATCCTAAGTTGCAGTATGGTCTTCCATGAGTCATACAGATTGTATACGCCAATGCCGCGTAGAGAAAACACATGATTTCTGACTTTTGTATTTTCTGCCCTGTCTTGAAGGCACTCTTCATGTTATGTAGCTGCTCAGTTGTTCAGATACCTGTTCATGGGAAAGTGATTGAATTGAATTGACTCCCTTCTTTACAAATCAGACAACTTTCCTTGCTACTGATATTAAGGAAAAATAATATCAGCTGGTGTGTAAATTTGCTATGGGGAAATTATAACTTGGTGCAAATGCTAGAAGATCTTACTCAAAAGGCAAATTCTCTAATCTATGGATGCTTTGCAGTATTAGTAATGGATAGCAATAAACAGTAAGTATATTTTATCCCTCATGGTCCAGAGTGTCAAAGGTTTCTTGTAGCACTCTATTACAATGCTCACTAAGATCAGCTAAACCAATACAGACCTGAGACTTTCTGATCTATATGACCATGCAATGCATTTACCTGCAAAAGCAGCAAGAAGCTCCCTAGATGGGTTTGGCTTCACAAAGCACTGCTTTGCATAGAAGAAACCAGTAGAAGTTGACAGGAAGCTGTTGACAAATTCACTAAATTTAAGGCACCAGTACCTCTTGCTTCAACCACTCTTATTTGTGATCCAGAATTTATTGTACCATGCATCAAAACGTAAACAGTTCTACAAACTGATTTGCACAATTGATTAAAATATAACTCATCAAGTAAGTGAGGCTGCTGTGCTTATGTTAAAGTTGAAGTGGAAATAGACATACACAGACAATAGACAAGCTTCAGACTGATATCAGAAAGCACTTTCTTTTACAAAAATGCACGTCAGGGAGGGGATGCAAACACTCATATCTGTTCAAGAGGAAGCTAAATGTTAATGGATGTCTATAGAGGAATACTCTCGTTGAACTTAACAACCTCATTCATCTTCTTATCTTTGTGATCACTGCATAACAATAACAAAAATATTTTAGATGTGTGGTGCAAATTAATTTATTGTCAGCCTGGATTAAAGTCTTTAAAACCTCTGGACTCTAGTTTAAAACCCAACCCATGCAAATAGATTCAAATTCATCTGATGTAAACAGTCTCATTGAGAAACTTGACAGCCTTCTGCTCATCTGACAAGTCAAACAACATTAAACAGGAAATTGGATACCCTTCAGTGCCTGCACTTGCTTGAGGCTGGGGTGAGTATGGAAACTATCGGGATCAAATTCAGTTTGGATATGCAGATTCAATTTCCTGAGTGTAAACTCGGTGAAAGACTTTTAACACCTCCGATAATCCAATGTTAACAGCACATCAGGCACAAGTCTAATGTTGAAAACATGCCCAAATAAAATTGAAATTACATTATATCACAGTTGTTGTAACATTAGAAAATTTGGTACCTAAGAACTGCTGACACGAAAAGTGCTTAAACCGTATTGAAAGCAGTTAGCAGCAAAGTGGATTTGCAGTACCAACTACACACAGGAAGTGGTGTCCTGGAGTTATATATGTGACAGTGTCAAAATGCAGTGACACAGTGATACTTGAGTGATTCACACATACTGTAATATAACATGAGATCATTTTGAAATGGGCACAGAAAACAATTTTCTGCCAAGTATAAATGGTGTGTGTTAGGGGGAAGCATCTTAATTCTGTTGATCACCTTCATTTAAGAATCTATTTCTTCACTTTTTTTTGTAGTGTAATAAATAGGGAATTTGAGAATTTGTGATCAGTCAGTGGTAAACGTACGATACAGTCTCCCCATAAGTGCATGCCCAGCCTACGTGTCATCCCAAAGCTGAGGCTCCCAAGCTTTTTAAAGACAGCAAGGGAGTTACAGACCAAATTAACAGTAATTAAAGCTTACCAAAAAGGGAAGCCTTCAAATGATATGGAAAATGACTGGAGCATATGAAGCCACCACAAGGGTCTGGCTCATACATGAGTCAAACCAAGAGCAGTTGAAATTGTCTGAATGTGCCAACACTTTCTGTTGTTTTGGCTGGTTCCCATTGAATGGTTACTGCTGTTTTGTGAAAGTAAGCTAGACAGACACAATTTAGGTGAAGGAATACACACACAATGAACCTGATGGCGACTGCTTCATGACATATGAAGTTTTGGAATGTAGTATATTGTGCATATGTTTTCCTCTTTTGTACAAAATGTTTATAGATTGGATTCTGATTAAAACCTTTTTCTACTTTACCTTTTCTCTCCTGTGAGCAGCACAGTGGCTCAGTGGTTAGCATTGCTTCCTTGCAGCACCAGGGATCCAGGTTTGATTCCACCCCCCAGGCAACTGTTTGTGTTTGCACATTCTCCCTGTGTCTGCATGGGTTTCCTCCGGGTGCTGTGGTTTCCTCCCACAGTCCAGAGATGTGCAGATTAGGTGGATTGGCCAGACTAAGTTTTCCATAGTGTGCAGGCGAAGTGCATTAGCCAGGTTACAGGGATAGGGTGAGGGTGGGGTGGCGTGGGTCTGGGTGGGATGCTCTTTCTAGGGTCAGTGTGGACTGGAAGGGTTGAATGGCCTGCTTCCACACGATAGGGAATTCTATGATTCCGAGATCTTCATCACTTAATACTTCAATTGAGGTGGAAAAAATGTTTACATTATGTATTTCACTAACAATTTGTTTACCTTCAAAATTTAAGGAGGAGCTCTGTGGGTTTATGATCCTGAGGAACTTGACAGGGGAAGAAGTGAATGTTAAACTGGAGTTTGAAGGCAGGCTAACTGATAGCCTGCTAACTGATAGCTAACTGATAGGCTAACTGAGAGCATAAGCATGTCAAAGAGGCAGAACTCGAGGAGGATTTTAAAAGTGGAGAAAATAAACAACATAAGGGAAGCCTTTAAGGAGAGAGTTTACAGGTGAAAAGTCTCAGGATATATTTATATTTGCTTCTTCACAGCCTTCCATAGGGACAGAGTTCTAGTATGAGGCATGCAATCATTGAAGGTTTGTTGATGGTGCAGTTTAAAGAGAGGGGTAAGAGGACTCATGACGAAAGACTGACATGGGTGCAGTAGATCTCAGAGCTGGAGGAGATAGTGACACGACAGAGGAATGAGATTATGAAAGGCTGTGAAGAAGCAGCGAAAACTATAACCTTTGACTTTCCACCTATAAACTCCAATATCATACTCACTGAGAAAACAAAGTTGAAGAACATGGTGCAAATGCTCATCTGTGCAACATTTTATGGTATAGAATCCATCTACCAGGCCCGCTGTCAAGGAAAGGTTGCCAGCATTTTCAGAGATCCATCCCACCCTGGCAATGTTTACCTACAACCTCGACCATCGGGGAGAAGGTACAGAAACCTGAACAGACGACACCAGCTGATTTTGTAACAGTTTCTACCCTACTGTTGTTAGAATACTGAATGGGCTCACAAACTCTTAACGTTCGCCTGTACCTGTGTTTTTGTTTTTGTCGCTGTTTACCTATTATTTACTATCTAAGCTACTTAACTATTTGATCTGCCTGTAGTGCTCACAAGACAAAGCTTTTCACTGTGCCTCAGTACACATGACAATATATTCAACTCAATTCATTTGGAGGTAGGGTTGAATATGTTTAAGACTGAGTTGGATAGGTTCTTGATTTTCAAGGGAGTCTACATATAGGGGTAAACAGACAAGTACAGTTAAGGTCACAAACAGATCAACAATGATCTTATCAAATGGTAGACCAGACTTGAGGGATCAAATGACCTACTTATAATTCATGTATTTATATGTATGTGATTGAACATTTTAGAATGCAATTCCACCATTGGTCACCAGTATATCTCCTAATTGACTCTTAGAGTCAGCACCAAAACAGACCCTTCAGTCCAACTCATCCATGCTGACCAGATTTCCCAATCTAATCTAGCCCCAGTTGCCAGCACTTGGCCCAATCCCTCTAAACCCTTCCTGTTCACATACCTATCTAGACGTCTTTTAAATGTTGCAATTGTACTAGACTCCACCACTTCCTCTGGCAGCTCATTCCAAACACACACCACCCTCTGCGTGGAATGGTTGTCCCCTTGGGTCACTTTTATATTTTTCCCCTCTCACCCTAACCCTATGTCCTCTAGTTCAGGACTCCCCCACCTTAGGGAAAAGACCTTGTCTATTTATCCTATCCACGCCCTTCATGATTTTATAATCCTTCTTCATTTTTTATGAAAGACAAGACTGGCATTTATATATTGCATCTTTCCACAACCTTGGGAACATCTCAAAGTGGTTAACAGCCATTTAAGTACTTTGGACATGTGTTCACTGTTGCAATGTAGGAAATAGAGCAGCCAATTTTCACACAGAGAGTCCCCAGAGCAAGAAATGGGGCCAAATCATCTGCTTTAGTGATTTGGTTTTGGAAATAAATATTGGCCAGGGCACGATAGAGAACTTCTTTGTTTTTCTTCAGATCCTTGTCCACCTGAGAAAGTAGTCAGCACCATGATTTAACATTGCAGTCTTTGTATGAAGGATAATAGACTGCAAGACATCTCAGTCTGACCCTGTCCTCACTTCATATCCACAGACTTGCATTTTCAGCAAGGACTGGTGAACAGTGATCAGGAACCTGAACACAGACTCATTGCCTGCCCTGTTTCCTGAGGCATTGAGAACAATTGCAGTACTATTTCCACTGTCTCGGTTCTGCGCAGTTAACTCAACACAAAGGATCCAGCTAAGGATCTTTCTGGTTTCTATGACTGAGCTACTCACTGGCTCCTTTCACTGACCCATTAGGGGGCTTAATCTAGCTAATTGTTGGGTAACATTTCTTTCATAAGCTTTCAGGGACAGAAATATTTTTTGAAGCAAATTATCTCACTAGAAGTTATCAAATTTACCTTGTCAGGGCAATGAAGTAACCTTTGGCTCTTTATTGATGAATAATTCTGTGTCTTGCTGGTGAGTTATTCCAGCAGTGCAAACAACAATCTTGTATCACAGTAATAACTGCTATTCTTCACATGTAAATCTGGACACAAGTGTGAAAGACAAAGTCGCCATAGTCTTAACAGACTTTAGGGCAGCTTTTTTATTAGAGAGAGAGAGAGAGAGATGATAGGTGTGGGTTAATTTGAGGGAGGGGTGGTGGTGGATCGAGAGGGAGAGGTCTTCATGGTAACTTCAGTCTGCAGGCTTGGAAGAAACATTGGTCTTTTGCTTGAGGACTGTTTACCCAGTTTTTGTTCGTAGATCATTTCTCTGCTGCATGACCTTACCCGGAAGACTATTTATTTCCACAATTTTCTTCAAATAGGAACTATTCCCAAATAATTTGGATCATTATCCCATAACATTGTCTGGAGGAGTTTTAACTTGTCCATCACGAAAAGTAACTGTTGTTGATGCAAGTAAGTTGTTCCTTCTGGATTTCTCGATTAAACAATAACATCCCAATTGGAAGAGGTAGTCTCTTTGTTGTCCTGGATATGAGACCAGGCAGTTTCCTTTTCTTGACCATGTTTTTAATTTATGGACGTGGGTCATGGGGTCACATGTAGCTTATCTTTCTTCAGTTGTTGATTAGGTTGGATGTTTTCACTCACCTTTTCTGGCTGTTTTGCTGAAAAGGTCAACTTTTTCAGCTTCTCAGTCACTTTACTGAAGTTTCCTCTGACTAGTTTTCTCTCCTTGCATGACAAATGTGTTGAGAACTGTGCTAAGTTTCCTGATGACCTGCTTATTTGGTGTTGCACTATCTCTTGTCACCGGTATTGACTGTATTGTTGTCTGAAGCTGATGAGTGAAAAATTCCTAAGTGGGCTCGAGTAGGTTGTGCTGCTCCCTTCCAGGTTTTTGCAATGTTTTAGGTTCAGATCTGCTTTCAGTTATGACAGGAATATTTTCCAGACTTGACCAAACATGGGGTGGGGAAGGCCAGAATTAGGGACATAGATTTATGGATGTGAGGAAAAAGATTTAAAAGGGACGAAAGGGACAACTTTCTCACACAGAGGGTGGTGTGTGTATGGAATGAGCTGCCAAAGGAAGTTGTGGAGGTAGGTACAATTGCAACATTTCAAAGGCCTCTGGATGGGTATATAAATATGAAGGGTTTACAGGAATATGGACCAAGGGTTGGCAAATGCGACTGGATTAATTTAGTAGATTTGGTTGGCATGGACAAGTTGGACCAAAGTGTCTGCTTCTGTGCTGTACATCGTTATGATTCTATGCCTCTATTTTGTGCCGATCAGATTTTGTAATGAGCTATGAGGTTTTCAATATCTTTGAGATCTCTGGTCACTACACCACTGCCTGGTAATGTCCATGTGTTCTCATTGTATCTTTTCCAATACATCATCCTAAAGGCAAGCTGAAGTAACTACTCTTTTATCAAGCAGTTGTTAATTGTCCATGATGATGAAATGCTGTCAGTTCTCAAAATATGTGTTCTCAGCCAACTTGCTAGATTTTTGCACTGACCATTTCTCATTACAATTCTGATGATTGGCAGTCCATTTTTTGTCACTATTTTATCCCTGTTGAATTTGGTTGAACATCTCTTGACTTGCTACCTACTGTTCCATGACAGCCACTTTATGCCATTAAATGCAAGCTCAACGGATTCTTGCATCTATTTGTGTTTTGCTAGGAAGCGCAATCTAATTTTCTACTGTTTGTTATTTGGCCAATATGTTACTGGACCACAGGTCATCTTGAAAGTAATGGGGTTTCTCCTGAGCTCTTCAGGAAATGGTATTGCTTTTAAAGTGATAACCTCACTCGCTTGAAATTTTTTTTCTTTCAGTGTTTTCTGGATTTTGTCTTCTCATGGTGGAAGTCAGACCTGCTCCACTACAACTGTGTGGTACCTCTGCTAGTTTGTGGTATTGAGTAAGCACTGTTTGAGGTAGTTTGCTATTAACAGCCATCCTTTTCTTTCATTTACCTTCCATCTGGTAGAGATACAGAATAGGTAAAGTTGCCATTGTCCTCCTGAACTGCAGTGCTGCTCTCTCAATGACAACTGATGGTGGTGATTTTTTTTTAATGCAAACGTATCATTCATCTCACTATTAGGCATGTCACAGACGCCTAATTCCAGAGGGTGGAGTAACACATCCACTTTGACATAGAGTGGTCACAGAAGGCATTGGACTTTGTCATTATTGAGGAATTCCCCAAGATTCAGTGGTTATTTATTGTGGCCCCAAAGCCATCAGGAAGGATCAGCAAGAAAAGTGTCTCATTCATTGAACATGCAAATTCTCTGTGAAATGATAACCTGAGGTTTAACCTGAGGACTACCACGCCTCAGGCGAGGGAAGATGTTGAGAAAGAGAGTCCTTCATGGTAAGCTCAGTCCAATTCAACCCATGCTATTGGCATCACTCTGCATCACAAACCCACCAGGTAACTGCATAAGCACCCACAAAAGAAGCCCAGTTCTTAGATAACAAGAAGGTTATTTTAGTAACATGCACAACTACATATTAGTACGTTACAATTGCTAATGACTGCTGCAGGGATGCCTGCTTCCTTTGACTGCAGGCATCTTGTCTCTGTCAATAGACTGTTGATAACATTTGTCAAATGGGTGGAGCTAAAGTGACATGAACATTAACCCTTCAGAATCATTACCTTGTACAACAAGAACTATGTCACTTCTGTGCATGTTCATTAATATTTTAATTGTTGCACATCTTTAAAAAAAAGTGCTGAAAAACACTCATTGTCTATGAAATGCATCTGAGGCTAGCCCAATCTCAATGTGAAATGTTGGTGGGAGATGAATGCAAGCACCCAAATCCCGCCTATTATTAGGCATTCCACTAAAATCCTGCCAATTGCTTTGGTAGGGATTTGGAAGAACCTCTCGAGAGAATTACAATCCACTGGTTTGAAGACTGCGTTGAAATCCACCACTTTTTCTCCTGAATATAGTATAGGCAGTGTTCCCCCTCGCTCTCCAAACAAACTGGACCAAGTACCCTATTTTCATTAAGTTAGGACTTTCACTTATAGTGGGGGGGGGGGGGGGGGGTCAAAATAATACATTACTGTAATGTGTTTGAGCACTGGCTGTGGGGAAATGGAAAAAATTAGTGCATTATATTCCATGCAATTGAAATGTTCTACAGCAGACACATTGCTTGCTGTGTGCATTGGCTGTGCATATTGTTTGCATATTTATCTTTGCTTATTACTGGGCTAACAGCAATTTATGTTTTCCAATTAAGGTGGTTTTTATGGAAACTAGTAAAACTGCAGTATATTTAATAGATTAATTGGACCCACCTGTGGGTTTAACTGTTTTCCATAATGTTGAATAACTGGTCTGTACTCAAAAATGAATTGGTGTGAATGCTTGTTCCAGTTTAAGCAATACAAACGATCATTTCATTTCACTTGGTGGTGGAGGATACATAACGAGGAATATATTTTATAAATATAGATTCAGTTTCCAGGGGAGAAAGAAAATTAAATCAAGCATCGCCCTCTCTAGCTACCTATGTAAAGGTGAATGTTTTGCTAATGCCATGGTGACACCATAAGCAGACATGGGAGTAGTCATAGTCATAGAGCCATAGAGCACAGAAACAGACCCTTTGGTCTAACCAATCCATGTCGACCCTAATCCCAAACTAAACCAGTCCCATTTGCCTGCACTTGGCCCATATCCCTCCAAACATTTGTTATTCATGTACTTATCCAAGTGTCTTTTAAACATTGTAACTGCACCCACATCCACAGCTTCCTCTGGAAGTTTATTCCACACGTGAACCATTCTCTGTGTGAAAATATTGCCCCTCACTTGTGTGCTGAATGCAACCAGGGCTCTGGTGGAGCAGGTGTTAGGGCTACTGAGGTTGCAGTTCTCCTACTAGGAGTGATCCAGTGAGACCCCACTTTATAGTGCAGAGAGAATGTGTTGCATTACTCCTGTCATGCTGTCCTCTGCATAGTTTGAGCAAGGAACAAAGTGATGTTATAGATGCTGAGGAGCCAGCAGAATGGGAGCAGTCTTTCAAAGGGGAGGGTGAAGACATTGAGCTGGATGAAGCTCTTTTTGTTCATGATAGAGCTGAGCTGTGTCAGGTGCTCCATTAGCTGCATGCAGCAGACCAATATGGACCATAAAATAATTGTTGGTCATCATGTTTACCTTGGCCAATTGTTTACCCGTATGTGTGGCTTCCCTGGTGAACAATGACCCAATGTGGGTCTATAGTGGTTATTAGGGTCATTCTGATGAAGGGCTCATGGCCAAAACATTGATTCTCCTGCTCCTTGGATGCTGCCTGACCTGCTGTGCTTTTCCAGCAACACATTTTCAGCTCTAATCTGCAGTACCCACTTTCGTCTAGTGGTTATTACGGACAGAGTAGCAGTGACTGCGACAGGATATAGTTAAGACCAGGTACACTGTACGTGCTGGTAGCTAGACAGCAACTGGGTTGAGAGATTGGATTGTACATATGAAGGGCTGTTAGCCATTTGCTAGGGGTAGCATGGCTTTGTGTCTCCTGAGCCATTATGTTATCAGTGAGGGGCAATGTTGGATTGCTAATACTTGTCTAATGCACAGCACAGACTTTGAAAGGTGGCACAGAGACAACTGATGCTGGTCTTTCAGCAGATAACTATTGAGTGGCAAATTGTTCTGAGACCCGCACATAGTAAAATGAAGATGGAATTGGATGTGAAGAATGCCATAGGGTGGGGTAAGTAATTAATTAGGCAAGTTTGGTAAGATTTGGCTTGAAATCTTGCTAGGCTTTAGGAGAATCCCTCAAACTCAATGCAACTCACACTTGCCAAAGCTGAGGAAGCAGGAAGGTAATTTCAAAATCTGTGGATGACACCATATTACTAGTATCGTAATAACAGGATGGTACAATTAAAGGAAGAAAACATTAATTCATTTGCAGAATGGATAGAGTAGTGGCAAATTATTTCCAATATAGATAAGTGTAAGGTGGTTTATTTGTATCAAAAGAATAATGGGATGTCACCTATTCTTGTGAAAATAAGTGTTTGAATGGTAATGGAGCAAAGGGATTTTGGAGTATAGATACACAAATCATGAAAAGACCAACACAGAAAAAGAAATCCATAAATAAAAATAATATTTCTATAGGATTATAATTAAAAATGAATTATGTCAAACTTATATAGCTCCTTGGTTAGACTACACTTAGAATGCAGAGTGTTGTTTCAATCTTGATATCACAGATAAGATGAAGATACACTTGGGAAAGTGCAAATAAGATTGATAGTGATGATGCCAGCATAGGATACAACAACTGGGAAGGAATGAACAGGCTGGAAGTCTTGGAACAAGGACTAATGTAGGTCAGCAAGGACAGAGATGATGGTTGAACATAACTTTGTAAGAATTACAATATGGACAATAAGATTTGGATAAGTACATGAGTATGGTATGAATAAATTCACACCAATGGTGTAAAACGTTTGTTTGCAGCTGATGCATGTGTTGGGCAGTTAGCTTTTACTCTGCTCCAGACAGCTCCACAATGTACAACATTGCAAATGTATCCTTGCATCGGTACAATAGTTTCAAAAAAAAGCACAAACGCTAAATATGTGTTAAGTATAAACTGATTGATTTGAATAAGGCAGAATTGCCTCATATGTTTTGCTCACAAAGATCCCAGCAACACAATTAGTGAGACAACATAGTACAACTGGTGCAAATTGAGACAATAAAAGCTCTTTTTGTATTGAATTGATGTTAATTCAGTTAAAGTTATTTATATTCTCCCAAGCAGGTTTGGAAGTAATGCAAAATGAACCTGTGATGCTCAGTTTTCCAGTTTGTCTTGGTGTTGGTTTATTGGTTGCAGAAAGGGTTACTTCAAGCCAAGATGTGTTCAATTCCATCATCTGTCCTACATCTGGCCAAAAAAAACAGGTCTCCCATCCCCCCTCAACCCCCACAAAATCAACCCACTTCAGCAGACATCTGCAATAGTTTCATTTGAACTTCCTGACCTACAGCCCCAAACAATACCCAAGGGAAGTGGGAAGAGCTGATACTTCAAAATTCAACTTCAATAACAATAAACCCTTCTCTTTCATTCACATGTCCCTTATTGTGACTATGTTTCACATTAACCAATTTATCACAGGAAGTCCTGACAGGTAATTTACCAGTAGATAAGACACCTAATTATGTTATAAAGACAGCCAGGCAGGTGTAATGGAAACAGGAAAATGTTGGAAACACACAAAAAGCCAAGCAGCATTTGTAGAGAGAGAATAGAATGAGTTAATGAGCCACATTTTCCCAGCACTTTGGCGACTGACTAGGCAGTGGGAGGGCTGATAATTTGTGAGTGAAGAAGCAGGCATCTGGCAGATAGCCTATATCTTGTCACCTTGATGGAATATTGCAGGTGGCCAAAGACTCTGCATCCAATTGAATGACCTCAGTTGAACAGATGGAAAATTAAGGACATGACCATTCCCATGCAGGCTTTTGCCATGTTGGGAGAACCACATCACAAGGGTCCCAAAGCTGGGGAATGCAGTGGTGAGGAAGAAGAGGTTGGCACTGGGGAGAGGGGAAAGGAGGTAGCCTTGATACTGGTCACACAACACTAATTACCATCCCTGTCCTCTGTACCAGTACTCTATGAGCCTCCTCCCATATTCTAATCACTGGAGCCTGCGTCCTTAACCCAGGATCCTCTTGATAAAACTGACCAGCTCTTGGATGGGTACTGGCCATTCAGGCTTCTCCATCCTGGAGTTGCAGCCTCAAAACTGGCACCCTTGGCAGTGACACTGCTGAGCTGCCAGCCCTCTGAAAGAAGTTGGAAGCTCTGAGGGGCAGGCCACCATCCTCAACCACCTGCCAGCCTCAGCTACCTGTTAGTTGGCTATCCATTGGCAAGAGGAGGAGCTGGCATTGTCACAGGGCCAGCAGATCCAGGCTAATGGTCTGAGGAACCTAGGTTTAAATCCCTCCATGGTAGATGGTGAAGTTTTAACTCAATTAATAAAGCTGGAATCAAAGCTACTCTGGAAGCAGTCTTTTGATTCACTCGTGTCTTCCAGGGAAAAAAAATCTGTCATCCTTATCTGGCATGGGCTACAGGTGACCCCAGGTCATATGTGATATATTTGACTTTTAAATGCCTCAGAAATGTCCTCAGTTATATCTAACAATGACAAAGTCTAAATAGAAGGAATAAAGCTGGATGGATTATCTGACACACAGCTTTATCAACCCTGCACACTCCTTGTTACCAGCATTTGGGGTGCTCCATCAAAAATTGGATTGCTGTTCTGCAAGCCTGTTCAAACCAACAGCCTGAGGCAGTCATTTTCAAAGATTCATACCTTATAAGCAATGTCCCAGACACAACTCCTGGGTGTATCCTATCCCACTAACAGCACAGACGCACCAAAAGTAGTGTCACGGTAATCTCCAATCACCAGGAAGATGCACAGGGAGTTCTCAACATTGACAGTGATCCCAGGAAGTGTCATGGAATCAGACCAAACATGGTTAAGGAAACTTCCTGCCAATTACCGACCACCCTCCATCAGTTGATGAATTGGTTCTTCTCTGTGTTGAGTACCACCTGGAGGATGAACTGAGGATAGCAAAGGCACAAAATGTATTCTGGACTTCAATGTCCATCACCGAGAATGGTGTATACATTGACTGTGCTTGTGGAGTCCTACAGAACTGTTAGATTTGGTTTGCAGAAAGTGGTGAAGGAACCATTAGGAGGGAAAATGCAGTAGTCATGACCCTTACAGCATCAGCAGCATGAAATAGCCAGAGTTAACAGATTCCACAACCTGCAGTTTGGATCTAAACGCTGCAGTCTGCCACATCCAGTTATGAATGTTGGAGGACAACTAAATAAATCACTGAAGGATTTACAAATTTCCTCATCCTCAATAATGGGGAATGCAGCATATCAGCACAAAAGACAAGGTTGAAAGCATTTACAAACACTCCAAACTAGCTTAAAAATCACACAACACCAGGTTACAGTCCAACAGGCTTAATTGGAAGCACCCCAGTCACACCAGCATTCCAAATTAAGACTCCAAACTAGAGGTGCCTGAGAGGATGATCTATATCAGCCTCTTTCTGAGGTTCCCAGCATCACAGATGCCAGTCTTCAGCCAATTTGATTCATTCCATGTGGTGGCAAGAAATAGCTGTGGGTACTCAATTTTGCAAAGGCTATGGACCCTGACAACATTCCGGCAATGGTGCTAAAGCCTTGTCCTACAGAATATATAATGCCTTTAGCCAAGTTGTTCCAGTATAGCATTTAAACATCAAGGTGCAAAATTTTTAAGGTATACCTTGTAAACAAAAGGCAGAAAAAATCCTACCCAGCCAATTATTTCCTTTCGGTCTATTCTCAATCAGCAACAAAGTTTTGGAAGATGGTATTAACAGTGTTATCAAGTGGCACTTACTCAGCACTGACCTGCTCACTGAGGTTCGGTTTGGGTTTTGATGGGCCCACTTAGCTCTTGCCCACATTTAGGGCAGCACGGTGGCACAGTGGTTAGCACTGCTGCCTCACAGCGCCGAAGACCCAGGTTCAATACCCACCTTGGGCGACTGACTGTGTGGAGTTTGCACGTTCTCCCCGTGTCTGCGTGGGTTTCCTCCGGGTGCTCCGGTTTCCTCCCACAGTCACAAAGATGTGCGGGTCAGGTGAATTGGCCATGCTAAATTGCCCGTAGTGTTAGGTAAGGGGTAAATGTAGGGGTATGGGTGGGTTGCGCTTCGGCGGGTCGGTGTGGACTTGTTGGGCCGAAGGGCCTGTTTCCACACTGTAAAGTAATCTAATCTAATCTAAGTCTTGGTCCATTTCTTTTTTAAAAAAGGTTGGATTCCAGAGGGGAGGTGTGAGCTGTATTTCAATGTGGCTTCAAAGACCCAAGCAAAACTAGAGACAATGAGAATAGGAATCTCTACTCCACTCTCCAGGACTCATGCCTCCCACCAAGGAAAATGTTTGTGGTTGATGATCAATCATCTCAGCAACAAGGTATCTCTGCAGGAGTTCTTCAGAGTAGTGTCCTCGACCCAACCAATTCAGCTACTTCATCAATGATTAGCTTTTCAACATGAAGTCAGAGACAGAACATCTGCAAGATGATTATATCATTTTCAGCACCATTCACAAATTTGGATACTGAAGCCATGCTACTGAATCAGTCCAAATACAGCAAGACTAGGACAATATCAAGGCTTGTTCTGACAGATGATCAATAGGAACATTCGGTCTACACAACTGCCAGGCAATGACCATCGCCAAGTGAGAAATCCAGCCATTTCCAATTGACATTCACGTCATTACCATCACTGAATACCCCACTACCAACCCCATAAACCCACTGGGGGGTTGCTGTTAACTAGAATCTGATCTGGACTAGCAATCTTGCAGCGAATATCTCAATTGTTAATCCCCCAAAGCCTGTCCACAATCTACAAGCCACAAATCAAGAGTGTGATGGAATACACCCCACTTGCCTGGATGAGTGCAACCCCAAGTACATTTAAGAGGTTTGAAACCATCCAGGACAAAGCCACCTATTTGACTGCCCTCCCGTCTAACATCACCAACATTCTCGCCCTCCGCCACCGATGCTTAGTGGCAGCAGTGTGTACCGTGCAAGATCACTGAGATTCTTCAGACAGTCCCTTCCAATCCTCCAATCGTGACTCCCACCCACCCTCCGAGGGCCCCTTCTCCCACCTCCAACATCCTCCATTCTCTTGGACATTCCATGCAGGCCTCATATCCTCCTTCAATCTCTTTATCTCCAATTGTTACTGTGACGTTCACCACCTCAACCTGTCCACCCCTCTCACCCACTCGAATCTATCAATCTCTCAACACGCTTCCCTCCACTACCTCCACTCCAACTGCAACCTCACCATTAAACCAGCAGACAAGGAGGGCGCTGTGGTAGTTTGGCGCACCGATCTCTACATTGCTGAAGCCGGGTGCCAACTCATGGACACCTACTCCTACCACCCCCTCAACCATGACCGCACCTCCCATCACCAAACCATTATCTCCCACACTATCTACAACCTCACCACCTCAGGGACATCTCTCATCCACAGTCTCCTCCTCACAGTTTGAGAACCCCGCACCACCGGTCCTATCTTTTGTCCTAAATCCACAAAACTTACTGGCCCGGTTGACCCATTGTCTCGGCCTGCTCCTGCCCCACTGAATGTATCTCTGCATACCTTGACACTGTCTTGTTCCCCTTGGTCCAGGAACTCCCCACATACATTTGGGACACCACCCGCACTCTCCACCTCCTCCATGACTTTTGTTTCCCCTGCACTCAACACCTTATCGTTATCATGGACATCAAGTCCCTATACACGTCCATCTATCATGGCGAAAGCCTCCAAGCCCTCTGTTTCTTCCTCTCTAGCCAACCCAACTGTTACCCCTCCACTAGCACACTCATTCAATTGGTGGGCTGGTCCACACACTCAACAACTTTGTCTTCAAATACTCCCACTTTCTTCAAACTAAATGGGTAGCCATGGGTGCCCATGGAATCAGCTATGCCTGCCTCTTCCTGGAACAGTCCATCTTCCGCAGTTGAATTGGCACCATCGCCCACCTTATCCTCTGCCACATTGATGATTATATTGGTGCCACCTTGTGCTCCCATGAGGGGGGTGTACAACAGTTCATCAACTTAATAAACACCTTTCACCCGGAGTTTAAGTTCACATGGATCCTCTCTGACACCTCCTCCCCCTTCCTGGACCTCTCCATCTCTATCTCCAGCAACATACTCAAAACGGACTTCTATTTCAAACTGACTCCCACAGCTTTCTTGACTACATCTCTTCCCTCTGCCCTGTAAAAATGCTATCCCTTACTCCCAAATACTCTGCCTCTGCCATATCTGCTCTCAGGAGGAGCAATTCCACTCCTGGATAGCCTAGATGGCATCCTATTTCAAGGACTGGAATTTCCCCTCCCACATGATCAACAATGTCCTCCAGGTCATCTCCGCCACGTTCCACACCTCCAGCCTTGAACCCCACCCCTCCAACTGCAACAAGGACAGAATCCCCCGGTCCTCACCTTCAACCCCATCAATCTCCAGATGCAGCACATTATCCTCCGCCATTTTTGGCACCTACAATCGGACCCCACCCCCAAAGATATATTTCCCTCCCTCCCATCTCTGCATTCTGTAGATACCATTCCCTCTGTGACTCCCTCATTAGGTCCATGCCTCACACTAAAACACCCTCCCCACCTGCTGCCACATGAGGTGTAAAGCATGCGCCCACACCTCCCCCCTCACTTCCGTTTTTGGGCCCTAAAGGATCTTTTCACATCCGGCGGAGATTTTTCTGCACATAGAGTCATAGAGATTCCTATAGCACAGAGACAGCCCTTCGGCCCAAACTGGTCCATGCCGACCAAAATGTCCATCCACGCTAACCCCATTTCCCTGCACTTGACCCATATCCTTCTTAACCTTTCCTATCCATGTGTTTGACCAAATGCCTTTAAAGTTGTTAATGAACCTGCCTCAACCACTTCTGCTGGCAGCTCATTCCATGTGCATACTATCCTCTGTGTAAAAAAGTTGCCCCTCAGGTTCCCTTTTATTCTTTCTCATCTAACCTTAAACCTCTAGTTTCTCAATCTTGGAAATAAGACTGAGTGCATTCACCCTATCCATGCCTCTCATGATCTTATACATCTCTACAGGGATCCCCCTCAGTCTATTATACTCTAAAGAAAAAAGTCCTAATACATCCAGCTTCTCATCTACTACGTCCGTTGCTCTCAATGTAGTCTCCTCTACATCGGAGAGACAGGAAGCCAACTTGTGGAGCATATTAGGGAACATCTCTGGGGGCCACGCACCAAACAACCCCACCGCCCTGTGGCCGAACACTTCAACTTCCCCTCCCACTCCCCCAAGGACATGCAAATCCTGGGCCTCCTCCATCGGCAAATCAAAGCCACTGCCAACTGGAGGAAGAACACATCTTTCAACTTGGGACCCTTCAACCGCACGGCATCAACGTCAACTTCACTGCTTTCCGAATCTCCCCTCCCCCCACCTCATCCCAAATCCAACCCTCCAACTCAGCACCACCCTCATTACCTTTCCTCCCTCCCATCTATCCGCTCCACCTTCCCCACTGACCTATTGCTATTATCCCCATCTGCATCTAACTATCATTTTCCCAGCTACCTTTCCTCCAGCCCCAGCCCCATCCCCCACCCGCCCCCCACCCCAGCCCTCAACTATCTCTCAATCCCATGCCCCCCCAACATTCCTGATGAAGGGCTTATGCCAGAAATGTCGAATCTCCTGCTCCTCAGGTGCTGCCTGACTTGCCGTGGTTTTTCATTGCCACACCTTTCGACGAGAGCACCCTCCAATCCCCAACCTCTACCACCTGGAAGGACAGGCACAACAGGTACATGGGAACACTGCCACTTGTATGTTCGCCTGTAAGCCATGCACCATTCTGACTTGGAACTCGATCATCATTCATTGAATGTCACCTGGTCTAAATTCTGAACCTCCCACTCTAACAGCATTGTGGATGTACCACATGGACTGCAGCAGTTCAAGAAGACAGCTCATGTTCCCTTCTCAAGAGCAATTAAAATGGGCGATAAATGCTGGCACAGTAGCAATGCCCACATCCCATGTTTGAGGACAAATGTACCCCTAGTTTTCTGTGATTTATGAGAGGCATGTTGATTCCTACTTTCTGTCCTGGCACTGGGACTTCAGCCTCCTTTTTAAGTTGCTGGATAATGTTTTAAGTCATCATCATTCAGCCTTTCATTAGATCAAGTAGGTGTAAGTTTTTTTGCTCCTAAGCAACATATAATTGAGATTGTGGGAAGTACCAATAATACGCCACATAGGTTCACTGACATCCTCTGTTAACTTTTGTGTAATCAGAAGATGAGAGGGGAGCATTGATGCAGACAAGCAAGACAGAATAAGTGGAAATCTGCTAGAGCTATATTCACACACTGCTCAGCAGCATTGTGGAGAATGAACTACAGTTAGATCATTTCAAAACCATTCAATTAAAAGGAAGTTTCTTAAAAAAACAAATACACTGCTGAAACACAGCTTTTAAAACAGACAGAAAGCTGACTGTAATCAAGGATTCAGTATTGTTGATGTGAAGTTTCTGCTCACTGAAATTTTCCACGTTACGACTAATTGTTATCTTTCTGTATAATTGTTTATTTTGTTGAGGGTAGTTGCAGTCTAATGTTTACAGATAAGGAGGATTTCCTTAGTTGAATGCAGCAACTTACTTAACTAACTCTGTCACTACATTTGTATAATTATCTGTGCTTGAAAATAAACTGCATAGGATGGTGATGAGTTTTACTTAATATAAAGAATTACTCTGAGACTCCCATAGTTAGGAGTTAACTACAACATACTACAGCAATGTGTTATGAGCAATTTTGGCTTCTTTGTGTGCGAATTCAGCATGTGGTTATGGTCTGTAGCTATTTTCAGTCTCTTTCAACCCTTGTGGCAGAAGTTCCACTGCTACCTTGCAATAAGTTGGAAGACAGAATCCATGAGGAAATGTGAAGATTGGTGTTATTAAGCATTACGAATTCATTTGGGAATTACAGACACAGTGTACATTAGTCAGATTCATGTCTTCAAAACACAAGTATAACTTGTGTTCATGTGAGCCAGTTCTTATGCATCTTTCTTTTTAACTCATTAACAATTGCAGTGCTAGGTCAATTTGGCATTCTGCATAAGAAACTAAAACCTTTTGACAGGTTTAATGGAGAATATCCATTAAAATGGTTGAAATATAGAAAGGCGTAACATACAAAAGAAGAAAAGTGAAGTTAAATTTTCAGAGTGAGCTGTCTTCAGAATGATCTTCCAATGTTCTCTGTCAACGATTCTGGCTCTCCTTTTAGCTGTTAAAAAATAAAACATGTTTAGTTAAATCAAATCATCATAACTATCAACCCAGTGAATCCCTTTAAATAGCCAGAAATAAATAATGAACCAGCATTGCATAGAGTTTCTCCAAGTCCAGGCATCGCACTGCAGGACAACGTCCTCATTGATATCATAGTATTTCAGCAATGGAATTGCCATCACCAGCTGCTTGACTTTAATGAATACTGCTTCTTGTTCCATGCCCCAGTACCATTGCACATCCTTGGCAATGAGTTGATGTGATGGTTCACATTCCCCAATGACAGATTGGGTGAGAACTTTGCCAAGGAGTTAATGAATCCGACAAAGCATTGCAATGCTTTTACATCTGTTGGTCACTGCATCCTTCTAGAGCTCTCAATTTTCTGGCATCTTAGCAAAGAATGTTTGCCATCAGTACATGCCTTATGTATTTGATTTTAGGCATCTTTCATTGTAATGTTTTCATGTTCAGTTTCAGGTCCATCTGGTGAGCTCTGTCTAGTAATCTGGATTTTGATGGTGGTCATCAATGGCTTCTTCCATTGAGTCTCCACATCCATAAACTAGCAGATCTTCCACTACAGCTGTAACACTGATACATTCATTAACTATCTACTGTTGTCTATTTTGATATTCTTTTGGAGCCATGGATATGCCAAATAGCATTCAAACCCAACTGTATCTCCTGAGAGACATCCAGAATATCATTAGAAAACCACGGCTTTCATAGCTTCACTTACCGGTAGCCATCTTTGTATTGGGGATAATGAAGATGTTTGTTCTTGCAAGTTTGGCAAAATTCCCTTGATGGTTGGCGCTAATTGATGATCTCTTTTTGGAGGTTTGTTTCGCCAATGGCGTGCTGCTAATCCATTCTGTGGGAGTTGTCACTTTCTTGATGATTTCCTTCTTTTCTAGCTCTTCTATCTTCTCTTTCAGATCTGGCTTTGATAGAAACTTGAACCACTGGAAGATATTCTAAACCTGCAAATACATCATTGTACCTCTTCAGGGTTGTCCCAGGGTGAGATGTTTAATGTACCTGTGATACATTGCAAGTATCTTCTGGTACATTCATGGTTAACATTTCAAGGTTGAGAGTTCTAGCTGAGATGAGTAGCTTATCCTTACCATTTATGATCTGGAGCCCGAGATTTTTTATCCTGTGTTTGCAGTTGGCTCCAGAGTCATTTGTTCTCTCATCATGAATATAGTTCCATCATACAGTCTTACCCTTAACTTCAAAGTTTTCCCATTAGGTTGCCATACTGAACTAATTTGCACAGACCTGTGAAAGTCATGATATTGCTGAAAACATCAGTATCTTCCTGATACTATGTTGTCTTGATGGTCTCCTCCTGAAGTCCTCCTTCCAATAGTCCCAAATCACGTCTCACCCATCAGTTATTTGGTGCAGAATTGTCAGAATCTTCAGCTGATATGGAAACTCACGAGTCAGGATTAAGAGAAGGCACATCACTCCTCAAGCCTCCTCTGCCATTCAATAAGATCACTGCCAATCTGAATATAACCCCAAATCTGCTTTCCTGCCGACCCCTTCAACTCCTTGTTTAACAAGAACAGACCTATCGCTGACTTAAAATATTCACGATTTCTACTTCCATCACCTTTTTCAGGAGAGAGTTCCAAAGACTCAGTTCACCAAATCAAAAAAAAGTCATCTAATTTCTGTTTTAAATGGGTCACTCCTGATCTTTAAACACAGGGCTGTGGTTTTGGTTCTACCTCTGCAATGGTCATGTGTAAGTGCTTGTTGCACTTTCTTTTAGCCATGGCTTATGCACAAAATTAGTCAGGTTTTAGTAGTGAGATCACTACCTTCTCCTTTGTAAGATGTCCTCCGCAGTACTTGTATACTGCCCTTTGTCTGTCATTGTTCTGCTCTTTGGACCTGCAATAGGAGGAGCTCGACAGACCGTTGACAGGAGTCTCCCTAACCCAGGGCATCGTGCTGCCTAACTTCCAATTTCATGGAAGCTAAAGGGGCAAGATGCGAAAAAGGTGAAAACTGATTGTGAATAAGGAAAACTGCACATAATCTTGACCACCCAAAGTGTGCTTCAGAACCACAGTCTTGCAGTTCACCAAAGTACACATGCTTGGGAACCATCCTTTGACCATCCTGTCTCATTCCCCTCCACGAGGCTTAGCACCCTTTCTCTGCTACTCACCAACTTGGGATCCTCATCTCTCCCTGTCAAGCTTAAATCCCTCCTCCTCCCCTTACTCATCCCCGATGCTCAGATCCCACCTTCCATTAATTCACCTTTCATTTCCCCTACAAAGTTTTGGTTCCTTCTTCTCAATCACACCACCTCCCCACATCCCAAAATCTGAGGCCATTCTCCTTTGCAAAGATTGGTTATATGCCATACCGGGCAAATGTGAGGACTGCAGATGCTGGAAATCAAAGTCTAGATTAGAGTGCTGCTGGAAAAGCACAGCAGGGCAGGCAGCATCTGAGGAGCAGGAAAATCGACGTTTCGGGCAAAAGCCCTTTATCAGAACGGGATTTGGTTACAATGGGACTGGGCCGCCCTTTTCACTCCCTATCTCAAAATTGGTCACACCCTCCAGCAGACATCCCAGACCCATTGACCTGAGTTTGAATGGAAGTTTTAGCATTGCTAGGAGTCTCATACTTGACAGGCCTGGAACAAGCCCTCAGCAGAAGGCGAAAAAGGGGGACTGCAGATGCAGAGTTGCAAAGGGTGGCACTAGAAAAACACAGCAGGTCAGGCAGCATCTAAGGAGCAGGAGAGTCAATGTTTTAGGCATAAGCCCTTCGTCGGGAATGTGGGGGGGGGGAACAGGGATGAGAGATAAATAGGGGAGTGGGGTGGGGTGGGACTGGAGGAAAAGTAGCTGGGAAAGCGATAGGTGGATGCAGGTGGGCAGTGATTGTGCTAGGTTAATGGAGAAGATGGACCAGATAGGTGAGAAGGAAGATGGGCAGGTAGGACAGATGAAAAGGGTGGTGCCAAGTTGGAGGGTTGGATCTGGGATGATTTTGGGGATGGGGAGAGATGGAAACTGGTGGTCGATGTTGATGCCATGTAGTTGAAGGGTCCTGAGGTGGAAAATGAGGCGTTCTTCCTCCAGTTGGTGGGTGGTTTTGATTTGGTGATGGACGAGGGCCATGTCTTTGAGGAAGTGAGAGAAGAAGTTGAAGTGGTTGGTGGCACAGTAGGTCTGGCAGCATCTGAGGACAGTCAATGTTTCAGGCATAAGCCCTTCGTCAGTAATATGGAGGGGTAAGGGGGATGAGAAATAAATAAGAGGGTGGGGGTGAAGCTGAGAGGGGACGGCGATAGGTGGATACAGGTGGGGGAGGTGATGGTGACAGATCGGTGGGGAGGGTGGAGTGGATCGGTGGGAAAGAAGATGGATAGATAGGACAGGTCAAGAGGGCAGGGTTGGATCTGGGATGAGGTGGGGGAAGGAGAGATTTGGAAACTGGTGAAGTCAATGTTGACATTGTGTGGTTGAAGGGTCCCAGAGCGGAAGATAAGGTATTCTTCCTTCCTCATCATAAGTCAGGTTCTGGCTAATACTTAAACTGAATGTGGGGGTGGGGTGGGGAACAGGTAGAGGGAAGGCAATGGCGGAGAGCAGACAAAGCGAGATCTATAATAATACACAATATTATAAGAAAATGCTATATTGCATTATAACTAATTATAGCAATTATAATTAGCTATAATCAACCATAATAACTAATACCAATAACTGTACAATGATCACTGTGCGAATTTGCATGTACCATACAATTACACATTCATGCCACTGCAGCTGGGACTGATATGTAGATTGCGGTTTAAGCTCTAGGACCACACAATGTATCTGACCTTGGCTACATTCCTTCTCATCAGCTTGTAAGTTACTACCAGTTTTTCCCTAGTGCCCACCAGGACCAGAGTGGATCAGATAATAGGTCTCCGAAAGATGAGGTTCTGCAGATTGGATCAATCTGTGGAGGTTGGGGGAGGGGGAGGGAGTTTGCTCTGTACTCCAGATGGTGTGCCGCATAAACCTAATATGCTGTAATGGATGTAAGGGAGACTCACAAACCTCAATAGCAGGAGCAGTAACACCGTCATCCAGTGAAAGAATAAAACAAATGAAATAAACATTCTTGTCCTCTGATACACTACTCTCTCTCCCATTATATGTTGAATTTCCCTCCTTTACCATCCTTGTCCATTCAGTTTTACAAGTTGTTGCCTGTTATCCCCAGCGTTGGGTCCACCCACTTCCCCTGATAACCCCCACCATGACTTTCATTGAACAGAAACCCAGGATGAACCACAGCTCACCCCAGTGACTAACTTAGATAGACAGACAGTGCTAACTGATTGCTGGCTGACCCTGACTATTCTCTATACAGATCCCTGACTAATAATCCACACTGTTTATGTTAGACTTGAGGGACAGACAGTAGATGGGGGCAATGAGAAGGAGAGAGCATGAGAGAGGAACAGAACTCTCATGCTCCAAACAACATCGCACAGCCACCTTCAGAAGGACTTTGGGGTGCACATACCACAACTCAACCCATCTCTGTCACTTGACTGTAGTGAAATGGGAGTCAAGAGTCTAGTGCTGGAAAAGCACAGCAGGTCAGGCAGCATCCGAGGAGCAGGAGAGTCAATGTTTCGTGCATAAGCCCTTCATCAGGAATTCCTGCTCCTCTGATGCTGCCAGACCTGCTGGGCCTTTCTGGCACCAGAGTCTCGACTCTGATCTCCAGCATCTGCAGGCCTCACTTTCTTTCTGTCGTGGGGATGAGACCCCAGACTTTGGACACTCGAAGTGGACAGCTGATTATGTCCAAGCCACTGGGCTGTCAGCGAATGCTGCCCCCGACTGATTGTACTGGGATCCCCAGACTGATAGCAGAATTCTTGAGTTCACTGAGGACCGTTCACCTTCAACTTTGATGCACAGGCTTTTGGTCTATGCAAATGCAGCGTGTTTGTGCATAAGTTGCTGACACATGCTGGAGGTGAAAGATTGACATAATAACGTACCAGACAGCAACAAATTCAAACTCTCGATTGATGAGTGCTGGCAACCCTGATGAGCCATACGTTTCACCTCTGCACTAAACAGCAAGGCAAGATAAAAGTACAGTGAGTCTTTAAGATCTGCCTGAGGGAGAAAAGTGCAAAAAGGCAAGGCAGGTGAGCATCCAGGTAGGCTGCAAGTGGGTGAGCATTAAGACAATGAGCAAGTCGCCTGGAGATGCAGCCTGGTCTAAGCTATGATCTGGGTGCCCGTCCTTGGGAGTGCAGAGTCCTGGCAAGAGCAATTCAATGAGAGGCGCTGGTGCACTCTGAAGAGCAACATTAAAATGCATAAACATGCCGTAAATGGATTGGAGGCATGGCATGATGATGCCTTGAAGCAAAATCCCAATGACTATGGGCATGAGGTGTACACGGCCGCTGTCCATGAATGTTGGCCCTGAGATGTTGGTCCAAGATGGTTGTCCAAAGATGCTTAGGGTTTAATAGTAGGGATGTTTTGTTACAACCATACAGTGTAAGGCCACACTGTTTATAGTTTTGGTCCTTGTATTTTAAAACATATCCTGCAATTGGAGGTAGTTCAAAAGAGATTCCTGGCTTGAAGAGGTAGATTGTCAAGTAAAGCTGGAAATGTTAGACCTTTACTTTTTAGAGTTTAGAAGAATGGGGTATGCAAGATTCGGAAGGGCCTCAACAGAGTAGATATTGAGAAGATGTTTTCATCAACGGTGGGGAGGGGGGCAGTCTCGAACTAGGAAACGCAGATAGAACGAGGGACACTCATTTTAAATGCAGAAAACTGAGATGCTGTGGTGAGCGAATATCTGTAATTCTGTACTCAAGAGGGTTGTGGAGGGTAGGTCACTGAAATTATTTAAAGAGGAGGTAGATAGGTTTTTGAAATATCGTGGACTTGATAGCTATGCTGAGCTGGCACAAGAGAGGAGGTGAGGCCTGGGACAGATCAGCGTAGCCATCTTGTTGAATAGGGTGGCAAGCCTGAGGGGACGAATGGCCTATTCAAGCTCCCACATTTTATGTTCTTATGTTGAATACTTTGGAACATAGGACATCGGGAGTGAATGCAAGCTCATGCATTTGAACACAGATTAATGACCGCCCGAAACTTTCTGGTAGGGAGTAGGCCACACCCTCATCACTTAATTAGCAACAATCATTATCAATCATGAATCACATCTAAAATTCATAGTTTGTGTCACCCTCAAAGTCTTAGCAATGCTGCACCCCCACATCTCACAGTTTACATTCAATGAGGCTATTCGGCAATAAAACGCACATCACCCAAAAAAAAATTGCACTACAGTTTTTCACACATTTCTCTCATACATTCATAGAGTCATACAGCATGGAGACAGACCCTTCAGCCCAAATAGTCCATGCCAACCACAATCCCAAACTAAACTAGTCCCATCTGCCTGCCCTAGGCTCAGATCTCTCCAAACATTTCTTATTCGTGTATTTATCTAAATATGTTTTAAATTGTACCTGCATCAAACACTCCCTCTGGAAGTTCATTTCACACACGAACCACTCTCTGTAAAAAATTGCCCGTCATGTCTTTTTAAAATCTTTCTCTTCTCACCTTAAAAATAATCCGCCCAGTATTGAAATGCCCCACCCGAGGCAAAAGACATCTGTCATTCAGCTTATCTATACCCCTCATTATTTTATATGTCTCTATAAGGTCACATGTCAATCTCCTACACTCCAATGAAAAATATCCTAGCCTATCCACCTCTCCTTATAATTCAAAACCTTCATTCCCAGCAACGTCCTGGTAAATCTCTTTGGAATCCTCTCCAGCTTTATAAAATCATTCCTAGAACAGGGAGACCATAACTGGACAGTACTCCAGAAGAGGAGTAAGAAAATATTTTGGACAAGAAAATTTTTGTCCAAGACGGGGTGCAATGTACTGCGCCCATTCTGGGAAGTAGTGTCTTGTGCAGAATTATTTAAGACAGGACAGAGTCTTTTAGCGTGGGCCACAAACAGCGTACAGGTTTCAGCAAAGCTCTACCACTCGGGAAACCATTGAATCGTTGCAAAAGTCAGTAGATGTCAATCAGCAAGAAACTCAAAGTTAGTTGATGATCTCTTTAAATTGTGCTGGCGTTGGGAAACAGGACCTCATCCTGCTGTAGAAAACGTGAGCATCTGTGCAAGAGCTCCTTCACTGGTGGCAGCTTTAGAGTTAAATCAACATTAAACGTGAAGTAAAATAATGATCTCTATGTGCTCCACGGTTTTGGTGAAGTGAGCTAACTAATACTCTCACAAAATTATTCTGACACAACCCACTCCTGAATTGTGCACATCTGATGGAGAGCCCATTTTGTAGGCAAAGCTGAACTTCTAAGATCGAAAAGACTCGGGGCCAAGGAGTGAAAGGCATTAGCTGTTTTGTTCCCATAAAGAAATGCATTCAGTTAAGAAGAAACCATTGACTTGATTGGCAGCTTTTTCTCATTCTTGTGAGGCCAGTGGGTTAATAGGATACTTCTGCAGAAAGAAACTATGAAGTCTCAGTGTTGTACTTGCACAGATTAGTGCTCTTTGATCCATACAGGGGATGGAGCAGGGGTCATGCAATTTAATCTGTATATCTAACTCACCAGAAATGTACCTTCCAAAACATTTGTTAATACAGTAGGTACTACTTTTCTTAGTCTTTACTTTGCTGTTTGTGTTCTACTGTCTAACTTCGTGTAACAGGAGGAAAAAAGATAGGACATGTATTGGGCTAGAACAAAGTCACTCTTGCAAATCATAATGAGATACTTCACAAAGCCATATCAAATTCAAATCACTTTTTTTTAATCTGTTGAGAGGTTGTTTAGCAGCAAAATGTGCATATCTTTCAAGCTCACATCTATATTAAATTGTGAAAGTAATTTAAAATGAGGATTTCACTGTATATTGAGCTCAGGGGATTCAGCCTAACCATTTTTGTTCATGTCAATGGAGTTAACAGAACAGTCTGAAATTCTGATGGCAGCTGTTGCAAAATATTTGGATCTGAAAGTTCTTTTCTCATTAGTCGTGACAGTTGTTTCAGAATCAAAGTTTGTAAAAAAAAACAGATGTAAGATTTGACTAGATCAAAGTTATAAGTTGGAACAGCACTTAATGCAATAACTTATCCATTACACTATGTTAGAAAGGTTATCAGCTTTAAAGGTTTGCTGAAACAATGTTCAGGTATCTTTATCATCACTGGGTCAGTTCTTCAGTCCATTGAAACCTGGAATGGAATTATTAGGTGCTTTCACTTGCTAGTGAGTCATAGGAACAACAAATAGTCACTGGGCTACGTTGAGAGAGTGGTGCTGGAAAAACACTGCTGTTCAGCCAGCATCCGCGGAGCAGGAGAATCAATGTTTTGGGCAAGAGCCCTTATCAGAATGAAGCTTGTGAGCCATGGGGGTAGAGAGATAAATGGGAGAGGGTGGGGCTAAGGGAAAGGTAACTGAGAGTTTGATAGATAGGTGGAGGTGGGGGTAAAGGTGATAGGTCAGAGAGGAGGATGGAGCGGATCGGTGGGAAGGAAGATGGATGGTAGGACAGGTCATGAGGGCGGTGCTGAGTTGGAAGGTTGGGACAGGGATAAGGTGGGAGGAGGGGAACTCTATCCATGACGAAGGCCTCCAAGCCCTCCATTTCTACCTCCCCCAGCATCCCCATTAGTACTGCTACACTGAGACTCTCATTTGTTTGGCTGAACTGGTCCTCACCCTCAATAATTTCTCCTTTGAATCCTCCCAGTTCCTCCAGATGAAAGGAGGTGTCATGGGATAACGCATGGGCCCCAGCTGCTCCTCGCACTTCGTTGGGTACATGGAACAGTCCATCTTCCACAGTTACACCAGCACCATTCCCTACCTTTTCCTCCACTACATTGATGACTGCATCGGCGCCACCTTGTGCTCCCAGGAGGAGGTTTAACAGTTCATTAACTTCACCAACGCATCCCACCCCGACCTTAAGTTCACCTGGACCATCTCAGACAGCTCCTTCCCCTTTCTGGACCTCTCCATCTCCACCAATGGTGACTGACTCAACACGGACATCTTCTACAAACCCACTGACTCCACAGCAACCTAGACTACACCTCCTCCCACCGTGCCTCCTGTAAAATGCTATCCCTTATTCCCAATTCCTCCGCCTCTGCCGTATCTGCTCCCAGGAGGACCAGTTCTACCACAGAACACACCAGATGGCCTCCTTCTTCAAAGACTGCAACTTCCCCTCCCATGTAGTTGATGATGCCCTCCAGTGTATCTCATCTACTACCTGTACCCTTGAACCCCACTCCTCCAACTGCAACAAGACACAGAACCACCCTGGTCCTCACCTTCCACCCCACCAACCTCCGTATACACAGTATCATCCTCCACCATTTCTGCCACCTACAAACAGACCCTACCACCAGAGATATATCTCCCTCCCCACCCCATCCACTGTCTGTAAAGATCATATACTCCATGAATCTCTTATCAGGTCCATGCTCCCCGGCCCCCCTCTTCCCCCCGCCACCAACCCACCCTCCTTCCCGGCACCTTCCCCTGCCACCACAGGAATTGCAAAACTTGTGCCTACACCTCTCCCTTCACCTCCGTCTAAGGCCCCAAAGGAGCCTTCCACATCCATCAGATGCACTTCCTGCACTTCCACACATGTTATTTACTGAATCCACTGCTCCCGATGCGGTCTCCTCTACACTGGGGAGATGGTATGCCTACTAGCAAAGGGCTTCAGAGAATATCTCTAGGACACCCACACCAACCAACCCCACCACCCCCTGGCTGAACACTTCAAATTCCCCTTCCACTCTGCCAAGGACATGCAGGTCCTGGGCCTCCTCCATCGCCACACCCTAACAACCCATGCATGGAGGAAGAATGCCTCATCTTCCACCTTGGGACCCTTCAACCACATGGCATAAATGTGGACTTCACCAGTTTCCTCATTTCCACTCACCCCATCTTATCCCAGTCCCAAACTTCCAACCCGGCACCACCCTCATGGCCACTCCTACCTGTCCATCTTCCTTCCCACCTATCGGCTCCACCTTCCTCTCTGACCTAGCGCCATTGCCGCCATCTCCATCTACCTATCACACTCGCAGTGACCTTCACCCCAACCCATCCCCTCCCATTTATCTCTCCACCCCCTCAGCTCACAAGCTTCATTCCTAATGAAGGGCTCTTGCCCAAACATTGATTCTCCTGCTCCTTGGATGCTGCCTAACCGGCTGTGCTTTTCTAGCACCACACTCTCGATTCTGATCTCCAGCGCCTGCAGTCCTCACTTTCTCCTACATTGTCCTAGTGGCTGACTGGGACTACCACTGGGTGCAGTCTGGAAGTTGGCAGCTTCAGTCCCTGTTCTCTCATCTCAATCAAAGCAGTTTTCAGGACTCAGTAGTTATTGTCACTTTGGAGTGAGAAAGATGATGACAAACATATTATTGGATTTTTTACTTATAAAGAGTGTGCAGCAATGGTGCAGAAAATTGAGCAGTGTTGCCTGTAATATACCTCCAAACAGAGCAGATTTTAACATTGCCCTTTAGATTAGATTAGATTACTTACAGTGTGGAAACTGCCCTGTGGATTGATTCAACTGTACTAGAAAGCCCTGAGTGTAGTAAACTAAAAGACTTTGCCACCAATGGCAGTTCCAAAACTCGTGGTAGACCAATGACTGGACAAGCAATAACAAAGTTATATGGTTTTTGGTTCATCTATCTGTAAACAAGAAAACATTTGCTTTGTAGGAGGCTCTGCAGCATATTCAAGGAGGTTTTGACAATAGTTTGTATGACCATATTTGCCCATTGATATCTGAAGGTGGAAGGGCATGTTCCTTGCTATGTCACCATTTATTGGCCATTCCTAATTTGCACTCCTTACTTAAGAAAAAAATAACTACGTTAGTAAAAGCTCAGAGAAGGCTCACTAAACTGATATAAAGCTAAATACTATGGATGCTGAAGATCTGAAATAAACATAGGAAGTACTGGAGAAACTCAGCAGGTCTGGCAGTGTCTGTGGAGAGTGAACCAGAGTTTCAACTCCAGTATAATTCTTACTTACTCGCATTTCTTGTGTTTGTTTCACTCAATGGAACTTATTTCTGGAATGAAGGAAAGATTGGACACACTTGGGCTGTATCCGTTGGAGTTTACATGAATGGCTTGCTCATCGAAGGCGGACGGTAGTGTCACAGAGATGCACAGCACGGAAACAGACCCTTCGGTCCCACCCATCCACGACGACCAGATATCCCAACCCAATCTAGTCCCACCTGCCAGCACCCGGCCCATATCCCTCCAAACCCTTCCTATTCATATACCCATCCGGATGTTTTTTAAATGTTGTAATTGTAGGATGGAAAGGTATTTTTCAAGCTGGAGGTAAGTGATAGTGTGTTCAGCAGGAATCCATACTGGGATCTCTGCTGTTTATGATGTATATAAATGACTGGATAAAAATGTAGATGGATGCATTAGTGAGTTTGCAGATGATACAAAGATCAGTGGAGCTGTGGGTGGTGTAGAAGGTTGTCAAAGGATACAGCAGGATATAGGTCAATTGCAGCTATGGGCAGAAAAATGGCAGATGGAGTTTAGTCTGGGTGATTGTGAAGTGCTGCACTTTGGGAGATCAAATGTTAAAGACAGTATTTACTGTGGAAAAGGATATGGAAGATATAGACTGTAGGGAAATAGATGGTGACATCTTGCAAAATGTCCATATTACAGAGGAGGAAGTGCTGGATGTCTTAAAATGTGTAAAGGTGAATAAATCTCCAGGACCTGATCAGGTATACCCTAGAACTCTGTGGGAAGCTACAGAAGTGATTGCTGGGCCTCTTGCTGAGATATTTGTATCATTGATAGTCACAGGTGAGGTGCCGGAAGACTGGACGTTGGTTAACGTGATGTCACTGTTTAAGGAAGGTGGTAAGGACAAGCCAGGGAACTATAGACCAGTGAACCTGACGTCGGTGGTGGGAAAGTTGTTGGAGAGATTCCTGAGGGACAAGATGTACATGTATTTGGAAAGACATGGACTGATTAGGGATAGTCACATGGCTTTGTGCGTGGGAAATTATGTCTCACAAACTTGACCGAGTCTTTTGAAGAAGTAACAAAAAGGATTGATGAGGGCAGAGAGGTAGATGTGATCTATATGGCCTTCAGTAAGATGTTCAGCAAGGTTCCCCAAGGGAGACTGATTAGCAAGGTTAAATCTCATGGAATACAGGGAGAACTAGCCATTTGGATACAGAACTGGCTCAAAGGTAGAAGATAGAGGATGGTGGTGGAGGGTTGTTTTTCAGACTGGAGGCCTGTGACCAGTGGAGTGCCGCAAGGATCAGTGCTCGGTCCACTGCTTTTTGTCATTTACATAAATGATTTGGATGTTAGCATAAGAGGCACAGTTTGCAGATGACACCAAAATTAGAGGTGTAGTGGACAGCGAAGAAGGTTACCTCAGATTACAACAGGACATTGATCAGATGGGCCAATGGGCTGAGAAGTGGCAGATGGAGTTTAATTCAGATAAATGCGAGGAGCTGTATTTTGGGAAAGCAAATCTTAGCAGGACATATACACTTAATGGTAAGGTCCTAGGGAGTGTTGCTGAACAAAGAGACCTGGGAGTGCAGGTTCATAGCTCCTTGAAAGTGGAGTTGCAGGTAGACAGGATAGTGAAGAAGGTGTTTGATATGCTTTCTTTTATTGGTCAGGGTACTGAGTACAGGATTTGGAAGGTCATGATGCGGCTGTACAGGACATTGGTTAGGCCACTGTTGGAATATTGCATGCAATTCTGGTCTCCTTCCTATTGGAAAGATGTTGTCAAACTTTAAAGGATTCAGAAAAGACTTACAAGGATGTTACCAGGTTGGAGGATTTGAGCTATAGGGAGAGACTGAACAGGCTTGGGGCTGTTTCCCCTGGAGAGTCGAAGGCTGAGGGGTGACCTTATAGAGGTTTACAAAATTATGAGGGGCATGGATAGGGTAAATAGACAAAGCCTTTTCCCTCGGGTCGGGGAGTCCAGAACTAGAGGGCATAGGTTTAGGGTGAGAGGGGAAAGATATAAAAGAGATCTAAGGGGCAACGTTTTCACACAGAGGGTGGTACGAGTATGGAATGAGCTGCCAGAGGAAGTGGTGGAGGCTGGTACAATTGCAACATTTAAGAGGCATTTGGATGGGTATATGAATAGGAAGAGGTTGGAGGGATACGGCCCGGGTGCTGGCAGGTGGGACTAGATTGGGTTGGGATATCTGGTCGGCATGGATGGGTTGCACCAAAGGGTCTGTTTCCATGTTATACATCTCTATGACTCTATGACTCTAAAAGTATACAGTTAATGGTATGACCCTGAATAGCATTCATGTACAATGGGATCTTGGGGTTCAGGTCCATAGCTCCCAAATGTGTCCACATAAGTAGATAGAGTGGTAAAGAAGGCCTATGGCATGTCTGTCTTTATTGCTCGGAGAAATGAATACAAGAGTCAGGATGTCATGTTGCAGCTTTGTAAGATTCTGGTTAGATCACACTTAGAGTATTGAGTTCAATTCTGGTCACTGCATTACAGGAAGGATGTGAAGACTTTGGAGAAGATGTAGAAGAGGTTCCCCAGGATGCTGCCTTATTTGGAGGGTATCAACTACAAGAAGGGGGTGGAAAAATCTGGGTTGTTTTATCTGGAGCAGCAGAGGCTGAAGGGAAACTTGAAAGTCCATAAACCTATGAGATGCATAAATAGGGTTCACAATCAAAATCTTTTTTCCCAGAAATGTCTAATGCTAGGGGCCATACATTTAAGGTGAATGGGGGAAAAGTCAAAGGAGATGTGAGGGGTAGGTTGTTTACACAGAGAGTGCTAGGAGTGTGGAATACACTGCCAGGGGTGGTGGTGGAGGCAGATATATTAGGGGCGTTTAAGGGACTTTTAGATTAGCACATGAATATGCAAGAATTGGAGAGATATAGATTGTGGGCAGGCAGAAGGGATTAGTTTAATTTGGAGCTGAAAAATGTGTTGCTGGAAAAGCGCAGCAGGTCAGGCAGCATCCAAAGAGCAGGACAATCGATGTTTCGGGCATAAGCCCTTCTTCAAGATGCTGCCTGACCTGCTGCACTTTTCCAGCAACACATTTTTCAGCTCTGATCTCCAGCATCTGCAGTCCTCACTTTCTCCTAGTTTAATTTGGAGTCATGTTCAGTACAACATTGCGGGCTGAAGAGCCCATTCCTTTGCTGTACTCTTCTATATACCTAACAATATGGAAATAAGAGATGATCCAGTTGAAACATATTGGATCCTGAGGGGAATTGACAAATTGGACGTTGAGAGGATTTTTCCTGTGTCAGAAGAAAAACTATGAGACACACTGTGAAAATAAGTGCTCATTCATTTAAGATTGAGATGTGAACTTATTGTGTTGCTAGTCTCTCCCCCCAGGGAGAAATGGAGGCATTTAAGGTTGAATTCAATAGATACTTGATTGATAAGAGAGTTGAAGAATATAGCAAGTGGACATGATCAGCTTGTTTGGTGGCAGAGCACGGGGCCAAGTGGCTGACACCTAATTCATATCTTCACATCAATGAGAAGCTACTTAATAGTTTCACAATTCAGCTTGACAATTTAAAACTTTATACCATGCACCTTGTCACACCCAATATTTCAATTTCATTCCATGACTAACCATTGGCTCCACACATCCATGATATTGCAACAAGGGGATTCACATTAGCTCTTTCAGGTTGCTTTTTTAAAGGTTTCTATTATTGGAAATGGCTGAGTTGTCATTTTACTGTGTAGAATTAGATCCAAACACTGTAGTTATATGGAGATGACACAATCATAGCTTTTTTTAATGCATGTTTAATCTCCACACCTTATTTTACTATATCTCAATGAGTAACTGTATTACATAAGACATAAAAATAAGAAGGGGTAAGAATCGATCGCACGCGGGTGTGTATGTGTTCGCGTGCATGTCTCTGCATGTGTCTGTGTGTATGTCTCCTTGTGTGTGTGTGTCTGCGTGTGTGTGTTTGTGCAAGTCAATTGATGATAGCAGTGAATTACTTTTGATAGCCTCAGTTCCATTCATAAGCATGCTGCAATTTGCATTCAGCAAAGTCCCACAGACAGCAATGAGAAAAAGGAATGGTTGTTCTGTTTTGGTGGCATTGGCTGAGACGTAAATATTGACCAAGGCATCTCAACTGACTTCGTCAAGTAATTCTTTGGGATCTTTTAAACAATGCCTGAACAGTTTAATAGCGCATTTGACTGATGCTGCTTCCATTGTGGCATCTTTCTAAATTATGAGCTCAAGTGTCACCATAGACCTGAATTACAGACCAGTGCTCCTACTGATCCAAGCTGATATGGACATAAGGCAACAGTTATGCACAAGCACAGTGATAGCCATTGACATTGGGGAACAGTCGAACTCCATAGGATAGAGAGTTCCTCAGTGTGCTCTTGAAAAAATAAGGTTTGATGTCCTCCTCAGTGGCCTTAAGCCATGCTCTGATAATGTTAAATCTTGTGAGTGGTCTGCCCTTATTTATCCACATACTTTTGCCCCACAGCAATTGTGCCAATGGCAGGGATGGCTTTGAAGTGTCCATGTATTGATGGGTCAATTGACTCCCTTAAGCAAGTAATAAACGGCACTTCAGACCTCCCTCCTTATGTCAGCATTTAACTGGTGGCAGATTCTAACTTGGTAAAAACAATGACTGCAGATGCTGGAAACCAGATTCTGGATTAGTGGTGCTGGAAGAGCACAGCAGTTCAGGCAGCATCCGAGGAGCAGTAAAATCGACGTTTCGGGCAAAAGCCCTTCATCAGGAATACAGGCAGAGAGCCTGAAGGGTGGAGAGGTAAGTGAGAGGAGGGTGGGGGTGGGGAGAAAGTAGCATAGAGTACAATAGGTGAGTGGGGGAGGGGATGAAGGTGATAGGTTGGGGGCGGGAGGAGGGTGGAGTGGATAGGTGGAAAAGAAGATAGGCAGGTAGGACAAGTCATGGGGACAGTGCTGAGCTGAAAGTTTGGAACTGGGGTGAGGTAGGGGAAGGGAAAATGAGGAAACTGTTGAAGTCCACATTGATGCCCTGGGGTTGAAGTGTTCCAAGGCGGAAGATGAGGTGTTCTTCCTCCAGGCGTCTGGTGGTGAGGGAGCGGTGGTGAAGGAGACCCAGGACCTCCATGTCCTCGGCAGAGTGGGAGGGGGAGTTGAAATGTTGGGCCTCGGGGAGGTATGGTTGATTGGTGATGGTGCCCCAGAGATGTTCCCTAAAGTGCTCTGCTAGGAGGCTTCCAGTCTCCCCAATGTAGAGGAGCAATAAATGATATTGGTGGATGTGCAGGTAAAACTTTGATGGATGTGGAAGGCTCCTTTAGGGCCTTGGATGGAGGTGTGGGAGGATGTGTGGGCACAGGTTTTGCAATTCCTGTGGTAGCAGGGGAAGGTTTTAGGATGGGAGGGTGGGTTGAAGGGGGGCATGGACCTGACCAGGTAGTCACGGAGGGAACGGTCTTTGAACAAGGTGGAAAGGGGTGGGGAGGGAAATATATCCCTGGTGGTGGGGTCTGTTTGGAGGTGGCGGAAATATCGGCGGATGATTTGGTTTATGCGAAGGTTGGTAGGGTGGAAGGTGAGCACCAGAGACGTTCTGTCCTTGTTACGGTTGGAGGGGTGGGGTCTGAGGGCGGAGGTGCGGGATGTGGACGAGATGCGTTGGAGGGCATCTTTAACCACGTGGGAAGGGAAATTGCGATCTCTAAAGAAGGAGGCCATCTGGTGTGTTCTGTGGTGGAACTGGTCCTCCTGGGAGCAGATACAGCAGAGGCGGAGGAATTGGGAATACAGGATGGCATTTTTGCAGGAGGTAGGGTGGGAAGAGGTGTAATCCAGGTAGCTGTGGGAGTTGGTGGGTTTGTAAAAAATGTCGGTATCAAGTCGGTTGTCATTAATGGAGATGGAGAGGTCCAGGAAGGGGAGGGAGGTGTCAGAGATGGTCCAGGTAAATTTAAGGTCAGGGTGAAATGTGTTGGTGAAGTTGATGAATTGGTCAACCTCCTCATGGGAGCACGAGGTGGCACCAATGCAGTCATCAATGTAGTGGAGAAAGAGGTGGGGAGTGGTGCCGGTGTAATTACGGAAGATCGTCTAACTTGCCAGGCTCAGCAGATTTCCTGGTCTGGGTTGAGGATAGGCACCTGGGATGAAGGTTTCTCCTCAACTGGCTCCGGGAGTGTATCTCTCAATCCCAGTATAACACTCTAACCTATCCCACCGATCATTACTTTCTCCCATTCCTCTTCTATCCCTGCTGGGGATGGGATGAGGGTGAAAACTATGATATCACTTTAAGTTCAGCCACAGCCACTAATGCAACACTCACTGGACATAGCTAAGTTGAATACAAATTCTATGTCTGTCCTCTTGAGCCAGAAAAGAGTACATTTAGATATGGCATTTGGGTGTATAATTTAGACTTTAATGGAGTATGAGGGAGTGTTTTATTGTTAAAGGAGCTACTTTTGCACAAGATGATAGAGACTCTGTTGACTTGTTTAATTGAACTGAAAAGGTCCCAAATAAATTAAGTGAAGAACAAGGAGCCCTCTTGCAACCCTGGCCAACGTTCCTCCTTCAGCCAACACCATTAAGAACACAAATATCTGGTCATAATCTTGTTCACCATTTTTGGGATTGCACTGCATACAGATTGGCTGCATTATTTGTCTACAAATAATGAAAGGATTACATTTCAAGTGTAAGTCTTTAGTTATAGAGCCTGTTACTATTACTATACACTGAGAAAATTACTATGTAAATTCAACATCTTTTTATCCAGAATGACACTCTCCTAATCTTGACCTGCTTTATTAGAGTTATAAAATCTCTACAGTGTGGAAAGAGGTCATTTGGCCCATTGACTCCACACCAACCCTCTGAAGAGCATCTCTTCCATCCTATCCCTGTAACCCTGCATTTACAATAGCTAATCCACCTATCCTGCACATCTTTTGGACCATGAGAGGAAACCGGAACCCATCTACCATCCCCTGAGAAAAAGAACAGGAAATGACATCACCAACCTAAAGAAACCCAAACATATAAATAGAAGGCAGGAATCAGCAGCAGTACTTCACCCAGAAGCCCACTGAAGATGTTACCTAGTAGGGTGATGAAACATCTGGAAATTAACCTTCCAGCTCTGCAAGCAAAGCTACATCCAGAACCTCAACCTGAGCTACAAATCTTCTTAAATCTCGCTAAGACCTGGAGAAAATCCATGCAGACACAGGGAGAATATGCCAACTCCACGCAGATAGTCATCCAAAGCTGGAATTGAACCCAGGTCCCTGGTGTTGTGAGGTAACTATGCTAACCACTGTGCCATCATGCCCTCCCATTACTTCAACATGTACCAACTGTAAAGTAGATATTAAAATATACATTGCTAAAATGATATTGTACATTTTGAACTTGCTGGGAGTCCATATTTAGCATGACCTTATGTGGAGTGGAGTTTTCCCATTTACAGCAGGTCTGGAAGCATCTTTGGAGAGAAACCAGAGTTAACGTTTCAGGTCCAGTGACCCTTCCTCAGAATGGCCATCCTGCAGAAATACCACCCTACACTGCACTGATTTACATGTTGAGAATTCTGCTCATGGAAAGAAAGGAAAATTGGAAGTGGTGCATAAATAAGCCGGCTTTGGGTTTTAATGTGATGAAGGGCTTATGCCTGAAACATCGATTCTCCTGTTCCTTGGATGCTGCTTGACCTACTGTGCTTTTCAGGACTACATGTTTCAGCTTTAATGTGATGGCAATACTTATAAATAAGGCAGTTGCTGCTCAATGGTGAGATTCTAAAGTTGCCATTTAAGGCTTGCTAGACAATTACAAAACATTTTCTCATTGTCATGATTCTGAGTTTTTCATTTTTGTTACATTTTGCCACATTGCATTCCATTGCTGATGTCATGTCAGGGTGGGGAGAATTCCATCCATGCTATTTAATGAGCAAAATTAACCAAAGTAAACACTGACGTCATGGTTTAAAGTCACAAAATAAAACAACATTTTCCATTTCTGTTTGACTAATCTTCACATTTACCATGTAAAAGTATTGATTGTTCATCAGTTGCAGATCTTAATTAGCAAATAGTTATTTCTTGCTAACATCATCACCTAATTCAGAACCGAAGCATGCAGAAGCTCATTGCAAACCTGCAACCTCTTAATACACAGCAGTGACTTCAATATTTGATTGAAGAGCTTGTAATTCATCCCTGTCTTCAATATTAAAAGGATTTTGATCAACACACCATTCACATCTTGTAGAAATATAAAACTTATTAGAGTTCGGGAAGTTTACAGAGCAAAAGGAGGTCATTAAATCATTGTCTTTAATTGTTAACCACCATATCCTTTTCGCTATAGCTTTATAACTTCCTTTGCTTCAAATATTTAACTAATTTTACCTTCAAAGATGAATCTTTTTATTCATGCTGTTCTGTTTTCACTTATACCATATGCTTGAACTTTTAAAACAATTGGCATGTAAGACTTTGCAAAATGCTTTCTGAAAATTTGTGCGCACTGCATTTATCATATTTCTTTGATCTATCTATGCAGTAACTTCAAAAAAAAACCTAATTAGGTTTTTAAAGTTAAAAATCACAACAGGTTTATTTGGAAGCACTAGCTTTCGGAGCGCTGCTCCTTCATCACGAGTGATTTTTAACTTTGTACACCCCAGTCCAACACCAACGTCTCCAAACCTCAATTAATCTATGCATTTATATCTATTTTTCACCTGTGTATTGAAATATAACCTGTGTTTACCTGATTTATTGTCCTCTTGCTTCTCCAGCAAAGGTGCTGCTTTGGCTACTCTCCAGTACTGTAGCACAATTTGCATATTTAAACAGAATTGAAGATTGTCACCAGATCCTCTGCTGCCTCCTCTCCAACTGCTTTCAATGGCATCAGGCCAGTGACATCCACCTCGATTTCTGTCAGTCTTTCAGATCCAACCCTTTCAGTGCAGTTGGCAGTGCTGATTACTTGCCCTGCTCTACCTCACCAATTCTGCTGTCATTTGTAAAAATAACATTTATCTAAAATGTTCACCATGCTTCCATCCTCCATAATTCGACTTGCTCCTTCATCCCTCTGTTGTTCTATTCATCTTGAAGCATTCATTTATGTTTACTACATTTCTACTATTTATTTTGATATTACCTGCTAATGTTTGTTCAAGTCCTATGTTTTATTTCAATGGTCAAGCCCTATTTTTTATTTTAGTTATTTGTCTCCAAGTGATTTGCAAAAGGAAAGTGCTTGCCTTTGCCACATGCATTACCCATATTGCTGTATAACTTAGAAAAGTTAAATTTAGCCAATATTATTGGCCTGTAATTTAAATGAAGAATTGTGTCTTTTTTCTTCCTTTTTTAAAATTCTATCCATATTGATCCTGTCTTATTACAACCCCCCGAGATAGCCTTCACTTGACAGAATCTATCATTAATATGATAAAATCTATCATTAATACTGCTACTTGAATGCCTATTTTGCATCCCTTTCTGTACTGAAAATGTTACAGAATTAGATCTAATGTACATTAATTACATGTATTATTTCATTCAGCTTCTGTGATTATATATTTAAATCGATAATTAGGTTGCAATGTTCAATTTAAAATGCATTGAATTCTCCTATGTCATGCTTTATAAGTGGGAAATTCAATTTTAAAACTGTCAACATGTGGATTCAATGTTCATTCCCACCTGTGGAGGATACTATCATGGGATTTACATTATAAATCCTGACACACAATATTAGCTTCAAGTTCAAGAATGGTCATCCATGCAACATATTGATCTGATGGCACCATTTCGTCTTGACCATCTGTAATTTGAATTTTGAAAACTTCACTCCATCATCACTGCTAATCTTCTTCTACATTTGTAAAAGCAAAATAATGCTGGGAAAAAAAACATTCAAATTAAATCCCAGCCCTGCACTACTCCAACACATTTTTATCATTGGGTTACAAGTATTTTCAATTGGCCCATATTCCCATTCCTGCAAAATCCTGACTAGCTCTGAAAACATGCCAACTAGGCCCAACTCTGACCTCAGTCTGAGATTTCACAGAACTCCCTCTCTTACTAAAAGATTCAAAAGCATGAGGAAGGGTTGAGCAGTTGTACTTTCTAACTGTCGCTAACCCTACCCCTATTCCAACATTCAACTGGGAAGGTCTTCTGTGGTGAAGTAAATTTGTTGAACCTGAAATTTCATAAGGTTCCTTTTAGCCTTCCAAATCAGTTCCAGAGAGACGTGGACAGAATTCCAATTTACCTTGTTTCTTTGGTCCTTGTGCCCTCCCTCTTATCAATCCAACCACCCTTTCCTTGGCTCCCACCTATCCACCTTACACCTTACACCATTCCCTTTGCCTCATTCTAAACCCCTCTCCCTGTTGTCATCAAACCCTCCAACTTTGCTGTCTCCTATTCTCCAGCGTCACTTGTTTTGTCAGGAGTCCTAATTAAACGTTAGTTACAAAGGAAATTTCCAAGACTTTCATGTCCTTAGAATGTATGAAGAACTTAGGTAGAAAGCTGCCAGCAATATCTCTGCTAGTGTTAGTCTAAGTTTTACAAACACTATGTGGTGAGGGGTGACCATGTGGATGTCTGAGCAGAAAAGACATGTTTTTGGGTGTTAAGATAGTAATTTACAGTCAGATTCTGACTGCAGACTGGAGCAGACTAAGGAGAACTGCTTACATTCTCCCATATACTGTTACTTGTATATCAGCGTGTGGAGGCATACAAGAGTTAATCAGCTCACTGTTTTTTATATAACATCCACTCGTGCCATGTTGTAGTTGTGAGATTGGCATCCACGTCTGGTGCAAAGTTATTAAGTTGTATCTTTAAATGCATCAGGATTGGGTTAGACGGAGTGGTGTTGGGGGGCGGGGGTGGGGGGGGGGGAGGGGTTGTGGTTGGGGGGGTGGGTGGTGGCACGGGTGGAATATGCAATATTGTACAGGAGGCTTCCTTCCCTGAGGGACAGAGGTTCAGAGTTGGATTGGCTGCTGGAAATACAATTGAGGCTTCTTCCTGTTCACAGTAACAAGCAGCATTGAGTGCAACTCACTTTCACCTGAACCACATCTAGCCACTTGGTAGGTTCATGGCAGGAAACTGAGTGTGAGAACTGATACTGGATTAGTGGTGCTGGAAGAGCACAGCAGTTCAGGCAGCATCCAACGAGCAGCGAAATCAACGTTTCGGGCAAAAGCCCTTCATCAGGAATAAAGGCAGTGAGCCTGAAGCATGGAGAGATAAGCTAGAGGAGGGTGGGGGTGGGGAGAGAGTAGCATAGAGTACAATGGGTGAGTGGGGGAGGAGATGAAGGTGATAGGTCAAGGAGGAGAGGGTGGAGTGGATAGGTGGAAAAGAAGATAGGCAGGTCGGACAAGTCAAGGAGGCAGTAACTGAGCTGGAAGTTTGAAACTAGGATGAGGTGGGGGAAGGGGAAATGAGGAAGCTGTTGAAGTCCACATTGATGCCCTGGGGTTGAAGTGTTCCGAGGCGGAAGATGAGGCGTTCTTCCTCCAGGCGTCTGGTGGTGAGGGAGCGGCGGTGAAGGAGGCCCAGGACCTCCATGTCCTCGGCAGAGTGGGAGGGGGAGTTGAAATGTTGGGCCACGGGGCGGTTTGGTTGATTGGTACGGGTGTCTCGGAGATGTTCCCTAAAGCGCTCTGCTAGGAGGCGCCCAGTCTCCCCAATGTAGAGGAGACCGCATCGGGAGCAACGGATACAATAAATGATATTGGTGGATGTGCAGGTGAAACTTTGATGGATGTGGAAGGCTCCTTTAGGGCCTTGGATAGAGGTGAGGGAGGAGGTGTGGGCACAGGTTTTACAGTTCCTGGGGTGGCAGGGGAAAGTGCCAGAATGGGAGGGTGGGTCGTAGGGGTGTGTGGACCTGACCAGGTAGTCACGGAGGGAACGGTCTTTGCGGAAGGCGGAAAGGGGTGGGGAGGGAAATATATCCCTGGTGGTGGGGTCTTTTTGGAGGTGGCGGAAATGTCGGTGGATGATTTGGTTGATGCGAAGGTTTGTAGGGTGGAAGGTGAGCACCAGGGGCGTTCTGTCCTTGTTACGGTTGGAGGGGTGGGGTCTGAGGGCGGAGGTGCGGGATGTGGACGAGATGCATTGGAGGGCATCTTTAACCACGTGGGAAGGGAAATTGCGGTCTCTAAAGAAGGAGGCCATCTGGTGTGTCCTATGGTGGAACTGGTCCTCCTGGGAGCAGATACGGCGGAGGCGGAGAAATTGGGAATACGGGATGGCATTTTTGCAAGAGATAGGGTGGGAAGAGGTGTAATCCAGGTAGCTATGGGAGTCAGTGGGTTTGTAAAAAATGTCAGTGTCAAGTCGGTCGTCACTAATGGAGATGGAGAGGTCCAGGAAGGGGAGTGAGGTGTCAGAGATAGTCCAGGTAAATTTAAGGTCAGGGTGGAATGTGTTGGTGAAGTTGATGAATTGCTCAACCTCCTCGCGGGAGCACGAGGTGGCGCCAATGCAGTCATCAATGTAGAGGAGGAAGAGGTGGGGAGTGGTGCCGGTGTAATTACGGAAGATCAACTGTTCTACATAACCAACAAAGAGACAGGCATAGCTGGGGCCCATACGTGTGCCCATGGCTACGCCTTTGGTCTGGAGGAAGTGGGAGGATTCAAAGGAGAAATTGTTAAGGGTGAGGACCAGTTCGGCCAAACGAATGAGTGTGTCAGTGGAAGGGTACTGTTGGGGACGTCTGGAGAGGAAAAAACGGAGGGCTTGAAGGCCCTGGTCATGGCGAATGGAGGTGTAGAGGGATTGGATATCCATGGTGAAGATAAGGCGTTGGGGGCCAGGGAAACGGAAGTCTTGGAGGAGGTGGAGGGCGTGGGTGGTGTCTCGAAAGTATGTGGGGAGTTCCTGGACGAGGGGGGATAGGACAGTGTCAAGGTAGGTAGAGATGAGTTCAGTGGGGCAGGAGCATGCTGAGACAATGGGTCGGCCAGGGTGGTCAGGCTTGTGGATCTTGGGAAGGAGGTAGAACCGGGCAGTGCGGGGTTCCCGGACTATGAGGTTGGAAGCTGTGGGTGGGAGATCTCCTGAGGTGATGAGGTTCTGTATGGTCTGGGAGATGATGGTTTGGTGATGGGGGGTGGGGACATGGTCGAGGGAGCAGTAGGAAGAGGTGTCCTCGAGTTGGCGTTTGGCTTCAGCGGTGTTGAGGTCAGTGCACCAGACTACCACTGCGCCCCCTTTATCCGCTGGCTTGATGGTGAGGTTGGGATTGGAGCAGAGGGATTGGAGGGCTGCGCGTTGTGAGGGTGAGAGGTTGGAGTGGGGGAGGGGGGACGACAGGTCACCTTCCACCCTACAAATCTTCGCATCAACCAAATCATCCACCGACATTTCCGCCACCTCCAAAAAGACCCCACCACCAGGGATATATTTCCCTCCCCACCCCTTTCTGCCTTCCGCAAAGACCGTTCCCTCTGTGACTACCTGGTCAGGTCCACACCCCACTACGACCCACCCTCCCATTCTGGCACTTTCCCCTGCCACCGCAGGAACTGTAAAACCTGTGCCCACACCTCCTCCCTCACCTCTATCCAAGGCCCTAAAGGAGCCTTCCACATCCATCAAAGTTTCACCTGCACATCCACCAATATCATTTATTGTATCCATTGCTCCCGATGCGGTCTCCTCTACATTGGGGAGACTGGGCGCCTCCTAGCAGAGTGCTTTAGGGAACATCTCCGAGACACCCGTACCAATCAACCAAACCGCCCCGTGGCCCAACATTTCAACTCCCCCTCCCACTCTGCCGAGGACATGGAGGTCCTGGGCCTCCTTCACCGCCGCTCCCTCACCACCAGACGCCTGGAGGAAGAACGCCTCATCTTCCGCCTCGGAACACTTCAACCCCAGGGCATCAATGTGGACTTCAACAGCTTCCTCATTTCCCCTTCCCCCACCTCATCCTAGTTTCAAACTTCCAGCTCAGTTACTGCCTCCTTGACTTGTCCGACCTACCTATCTTCTTTTCCACCTATCCACTCCACCCTCTCCTCCTTGACCTATCACCTTCATCTCCTCCCCCACTCACCCATTGTACTCTATGCTACTCTCTCCCCACCCCCACCCTCCTCTAGCTTATCTCTCCATGCTTCAGGCTCACTGCCTTTATTCCTGATGAAGGGCTTTTGCCCGAAACGTTGATTTCGCTGCTCGTTGGATGCTGCCTGAACTGCTGTGCTCTTCCAGCACCACTAATCCAGTATTTGATTTTCAGCATCTGCAGTCATTGTTTTTACCGTGAGAACTGATGGTTAACACAAGAGATTCCTGCCCCCAGTTGATCTATCCAGTCACCTGTTGTTTTCTGGGAGATAACCCTTTAAGGATCATGGTCAGGAAGCTGTGTTGATTTAACTGATCACTAATAGGAAGACAGTAAAAGCACTACAATAGGCTATCATGCACTTTGGTGTTCAAAGAGTAATGACAAGGCCTAGGACCTTGGGCTGAATGCTGCTGCCTATCATTCTTCACACACTAAGCTTGGTCTTTTTTGGTTGTTTGTGGTGAAGGATGAATTACAAGTTTCAGTGTACCTTAGGTAACAAGGTAATGCTATTTTGTCAAAGTAACTGTAGGTATGTTCTTGAGCAACTTACCCGGGTTCAATTCCCGCCTCAGGCGACTCTCTGTGTGGAGTTTGCACATTCTCCCTGTGTCTGTGTGGGTTTCCTCACGATGCTCCAGTTTCCTCCCACAATCCAAAAAAGTGCAGGTTAGGTGAATTGGCAATGCTAAATTGCCTGTAGTGCTAGGTGAAGGGTCTGGGTGGGTTGCGCTTCGGCGGGTCGGTGTGGACTTGTTGGGCTGAAGGGCCTGTTTCCACACTGTAAGTAATCTAATCTAATCTAATCTAAACTTGTTCAGACACAGTTCTGGAGCAGATGGGACTTTAACCCAGGCTCAGAGGTAAGGATTGTGCTACTGTGCTACTCGAGTCTTATAGTAACTACATACAGGTTATATTGTACTTACGGTAACATGAGCAGTGGAAGACTTGACTGTTTCCTACTGCAACTCTACAGAACTTCCTAAAACTCTTTAATATTCCTTAAGATGAGCCATACATTCCCTTGAGACTATATTATGTACCAGAATGAGTGGTGCTTCAGTTTAATTCAAATTGACCCTTTCAATTCCATGATGTTATACAACACATGGGTCTGAGAAATTAAAAATGAAGCCAGAGATTTTGATCCTGATTGTTTATCTGAATCTATGGCTTGAAACTGGGTGAAAACCACAGGCTTATGTATGGTGTTTGTCTTTGATTGCATGCTAAAAGGACAACGTGGACTCAGGCCAGTATACAGGGGGGGTCTCCTATAATTCACGTTTCATTAATGCAAATTCATTATAACATGATTAATGAATTGGGGACACTGTTTCTAAAGCATGAACTTTTAAAGTGTATTGGTTATAATGTGATTCCAGCCCCATTAGTTTAAATGGTGCTTCTATCAGACAATTTTCTTATAACACGGGATTGCATGAGGCGGAACCACCATGTTATCCCAGAACTGACTGTAGGTTCTTAGACATGATTATTCCATGAAGTTATACATAAGCCATCGTTTAATAGCTTTAGGAGAGGAGGATTGTGGATCGCAAGAACAAAAACCAAAGAATTTAAAGGCATCATTTCAATTTCCAGCTTCCAACACTCACTTCACCCTCCAACTACACGAGCATGTTCAATTAAATAGGCATTAAACCCGACATACAATAGTGCAAATGGTATAACATCCAAATGCTGCTCCACAGTCTCTGAATTTCAAAACTCATGAAGCTTATTGCATCACTAAGTTGTCACAAACCACAATCTGTCTCTTTTAAAAACAAGTTAAGAAGGAAAATATTAGAAGCAGCTGTCCTTTGCATTTACGGTGCTGTTCTAATTGGTATTTAAATTAGAAAACTGAGGTTAGAGTACAGGCAGTTCCATTAAATAACACGCCTTACAAGAACACATTCCACTGCAGAACAAGTTTTATCCTTTTTTTTCCTGTTTTCATTCATCTGTCCCCCAAATGGTGTCCATTTCTTCCCTGAAAGTACTAAATCTGGATTGTATAGAGCTCGATAGGCAATGGGGAGGCAATGGCCTAATGGCATTATCGCTGGGCTGTTAATCCAGATAATGGTCCAGGGACCTGGGTTTGAATCCTGCCATGGAGATGAATTTGAAATATGTGAATAATGATGACTATAAATCCATTACCAATTGTTGGAAAAATCCATCTGGCTCACTAATACCCTTGAAGGAAAGGAAACTGCCTTACTTACCTGGTCTGGCTGATGTGTGACCCCAGACCCACATCAATGTGATTGACTCCCACATTCAAACAGGGATGGGGAATAAATGGTGGCCTAGCCAGTGACACCCTCATCCTGTTAATCAATATAAAAGTTCATCTTTCCAGGACCTCACTGGATGACCATTCACTGCAGTGAATGTTGGCTGCCAATTTGACTCTAGAGTGCATTAAAACCATACCAAGTCCTGTGTACACCTATAGTCCACATATGTTCATTGCCTATTAGGATTCACTGGAACTTTAATCAGAGCTGACAACCCTGGCTAATTTTCACTCTCCTTGTCCAAAGGCTTTGAGGGTAAATGTATGGCCTGTTTCTACCTCAATTCCAATGAGCACAGTGCTGCGCTTGAATACATGTTGTAATGTAAAACAGATGTGGAGGTGTCAATGTTGGACAGGGGTGGACAAAGTTGAAAATCTAGGTTATAGGCCAACAGGTTGATTCAAAAGTACAAGCTTTCGGAGTGCTGCTCCTTGTCAGTTAGCTAGTGCCATCTGAAGCAGCGCTTTGAAAGCTTGGACTTTCAAATCAACCCGTTGGACTATAACTTGGTGTCATGTGATTTTTAACTTTGTAAAACAGATAACAGTGAGCTTGTAGCTTTTTTAACATCACTCCCAATTTTTATTGACTTCAATGAAAACAAAATGTTAAACAGGTTTGTTGATGTGCCATTGTCCATTTTAGATCATCACACAATGTTCGAGAGCTGAACAAACATTCCTTAATTCCCACTGAGAGGAAGTGAATTGGTGCAATAGAAGTCTAACAAAGGAGTCTTACCTAGAAGGTTACTTGATCAGTATCAGCTATAGAAAACACTGTCTTATTGTCAGACAGATTATCAGAACAGTCAGAAAACCAAACAGAAAATCAACTGCACAAATTGTGGATAGCACCATCCCAGCATTGCCTTTTTTGCACATTCCACCTCCATACGATGAAAAATCCTTCGCACAGGGCAATCAACAACCTTCTCCTCAGAAAGAAATCCTTAACCTCACCATCCCTGAAAATCACCACCCCATTTTCATCTCTCCAACATGAAGTTGCCTCCAAATTTATTCAAGGAGAAAGTGAGGACTGCAGATGCTGGAGATCAGAGCTGAAAATGTGTTGCTGGAAAAGTGCAGCAGGTCAGGCAGCATCCAAGGGACAGGAGAATCAGCGTTTCGGGCATGAGCCCTTTTTCCAGCAACACATTTTCAGCTCCAAATTTATTCACCAAACCAAACATCCTTCCACAACACCAACATGGCTCTTACCAAAGTCACAAGTCACATTCTATGTGACAGTGATAAAGAGAACATTTCCCTCCACATCCTGCCTTGGTGAGATTTTCCATCACAAGGTGCTGGTGGTGCAGCAGTGCAGCTGGTAGGCTCCTCAGCCTAGGAGCCTGGATCTCATCTACTCCATCCACTTTTTACCTTTTTTCTCTTTTTCTGCTTTTTCTGAATGTTCCTATTTGTTATCTTACCTTTCTCTTAACTTCTTTGTCAGAAGGCAGCTTCTCCCTGCCTGGGCTTAATGAAAAGGGAGGGCTTCCCACCCAGTGGGTACCCTCGGCCTGGCATGGCAGTGTCTCACTGTGGTGGTCTCATTCCTGAGGGGCACTCGCGGCCTGGCATGATGGTGTCTCACTGTGGTGGTCTCATTCCTGAGGGGCACCTGCGGCCTGGCATTGCAGTCTCCCATTTTGGCAACCTCAACCTGGAGGGGAACTCTTGGCTTGGCATGATGGTCTCCAGATTTTGGAGGTTTTGTCCCAGCCTGAAGGTGTGGAGGTCTTCTTCAGCAGCAGCTTCCGGGTATTCCAGTGTTTGCCATTTAATCAACTTGCTCCGAACTGAAATTGATCTGAGATGAACTCTATCGTATTCTTTACTTGTTTCTTCTTATCTATGACTTCTGTCATTAATACAGGCACCTGTACTATGGAGACTTTTGAAACTTTTCTCTTTTTGTTTGTAAAAATACATGTGACAATAAATTGCTATTCTATCTGCAGCTAATGATATGGTTAGAATCCCTACAGTGCTGATAGAAGCCATTTGGCACAGTAAGTCTGCACTGACCCTCTGAAGAGCATCCCACCCTATCACTATGACCCCACATTTTCCATAGTTAACCCATCTAGCCCTGGACCTCCCTGAAGACCTACGGGTCAACTTCAGCATGGCCAATCCATCTAAACTGTACATCTTTGGACTGTGGGAAGAAACATACACAGACACAGGGAGAATGTGGAAACTCTACATAGACAGCCGCCCGATGGTGGAATTAAACCCAGGCCCTGGTGCTGTGAGATAGCAGTGTTAACCATTGAATCACTTTTCCACCCATACTGTGGTCAACCACACCACTCTAGCCAAAGTCTTTTGACTGACATCCAATGGGGTAGGACTGTTCTTTTTTTATCTTTCTGATCATAGTGGTAGAAATATGCTTGTAATGGCTTCTCTTCCTGCTCCATTAATTCTGCTGCTCCCCAGGGATTGATCTTATTTCTTACTTACACTGTCATGTGGTGACATCACATGAAAGCACAGTGTTTGCTTTCACATGTACACCGACAACGCCCGATTGTACCACACCAGTGACACGCTCACCCCATCGCCAATGCTCCTAAATAATCGGACTGATTGTCCGATATCCAATGCAAGATGAGCAGAAGTGCCTTCCACTTAAATATTGGGAAGACTGAAGTAATTGGGCAGAATCCTATAAGGGCCTGTGTGACATGGGTATAGCGAGTTGTGTGGCAGACTCAGTCAACAAGAGCGATGAGGCCCATCTTGACGTTGGGAGAAATTCACATCGTCTTTTATGCTTTTCACCAGCAGCATGGTGAGAGTCTCGCTGGGCGATGGCAAAAGGCCAATTGACAGGGATTAACGTTTTAAGAAGCCTTGTTGATTGTACAACTCACCTCATTAATATTCACCCTTCCATCTTATCAAACATGCCAAATACATCAGGAAAACTCCGTAAGAAAACTAGAGGCTATGTCTTTCTCCCTGGTAGCGATCTAAGAATAAACCAATATTTGTCGCCTGAGGTGACTTAATCCTGAGGTGAACCTTCAACCTTATATTTGTGGCATCACTTAGACTACCTAATTTCCACCTCTATAATGTTACCAGCTTCACCTCATTTGCTGGTGAAAAGACCAATTTTGCTTTCATTCCTTCCAGATTCCATGGGTGACACTTGCTATTTTTGGGACTGAGTATGATGGACGGCAATAAGAGGCCTTCCATGGCAGATGAGAGCAGGCTGGAAGAGGTAGTTGCAGAGGTCAGTGCTCATGACTGACTCAAGGGAACCAGGGTCCTCCTACTCCACAAGAGGATAAATGATCTGCTGCACTCCAACATGACATGCCTACTGTGATGAGTAGAAGCAGCTTGAATGGGTGTGGTCATACTCCAACCCATAGAACCGGGATTTTTAGGTTGAGCATTCAGCAGCAGTTGTTGCTGAGGTCTCAGTAGGATTGCAAGGCAGTGAATCTCTCCTGGCTGCTACATCTGTCTCTCAGTTTTCTCTGGATATTTTTCTTCCTGGGCTGCTGGAGTTGCATGGGAGACAATTCTGTTTTCCAGTTTTGCCTTTTGCTAAAGGTGTGTTTATGGGATGTTAATACATTGGGACAGTTTCTGTTTATAGTAAAGAAATCTATTTTCCAATAGAGTTAAATGATTCCAAGTTCCTCTTTCTTTTGTTGTGTTGTAACAATAACGGTGGAATGAACTGTGTTTTGCTTAATGTCAATTAGTTTGGCTAATTGAATTGCATCTGATCTGGAACACAGCACCTCACATTTACCTTCAAAATAAGAAAAAGTCAGGGTCCAGGCTACCTTCCTAACATGTTTTGAGGGGGTCTGGTCTGGTCAATAACACACTAGAAGAAGGTGAGGGCTGCATTGCCGGAGATCAAAGTCGAAGAATATGGTGCAGGAAAAGCACAGCTGTTCAGGCAGCATCCGAGGAGCTGGAGAATCGATGTTTTGGGCATAAGCACTTCATCAGGAATGAGGCTTGTGGCCAAAGGGGGCTGAGAGATAACTGGGAGGGGGGAAGGTAGTCGAGAGTGCGGTGCTGGAAAAGCACAGCTGGTCAGGCAGCATTCTCCTGCTTCTCGGATGCTGGCTGACCTGCTGTGCTTTTCCAGCACCACACTCTCGACTGTGATCTCCAGCATCTGCAGTCCTCACTTTCACCTGGGGAGGGGGGGTGGTAGCTGAGAATGCAATAGGTAGATGAAGTTGGTCGGAGAGGAGGGTGGTTCAGATAAGTGGGAAGGAAGATGGACCCATAGGTCATGTCAAGAGGCCAAGTTGGAAGGTTGGATCTGGTCACTACCACCAGGGATATATTTCCCTCCCAACCCCTATCTGCATTCCATAAAGACCTTTTCCTCTGTGACTCTCTTGTCAATCCACTACCCCCACCAACCCACCCTCCATTCCCGGCACCTTCCCCTGCCACTGCAAAACCTGCATCACACCTCCCCCTTCATCTCCATCCTAGGCCCCAAAGGATCCTGCCATATCCATCAGAAATTTACCTGTATGTCCACAAACGTCATCTACTGCATCCACTTCTCTTGATATGGTCTACTCTACATTGGGGAGACAGGACACTGTGCCAAGGACATGCAAGTCCTGGGCCTCCTCCACTGCTAAAGCATTACCACCTGATGCTTGGAGGAAGAACACCTCATCTTCTGCCTTGGGATCCTCCAACAACACGGGATCAATGTGGATTTCACCAGTTTCCTCAATTCCCCTCCCCTCATGGGCGGCACGGTGGGCGCAGTGGTTAGCGCTGCTGCCTCACAGCGCCAGAGACCCGGGTTCAATTCCGCCTCAGGCGACTGACTGTGTGGAGTTTGCACATTCTCCCCGTATCTGCGTGGGTTTCCTCTGGGTGCTCTGGTTTCCTCCCACAGTCCAAAGATGTGCAGGTCAGGTGAATTGGCCATGCTAAATTGCCCGTAGTGTTAGGTAAGGGGTAAATGTAGGGGTATGGGTGGGTTGCGCTTCGGCGGGGCAGTGTGGACTTGTTGGGCCAAAGGGCCTGTTTCCATACTGTAAGTAATCTAATCTAATCTCATGTTATCCCAGATCCAACCTTCCAACTCAGCACTGGCCTCTTGACCTTCCCACCTATCCGCACCACCCTATCACCTATGACCTATCACCTTCACCCCCAACTTTATCTACCTATTGCATTCTCAGCTACCTTCCCACCCCAGCCCCACCCCCCTCCCATTCATCTCTCAGCCCCCTTGCCCGACAAGCCTCATTCCTGATGCAGGCCTTATGCCTGAAACGTCAATTCTCCCGCTCCTTGGATGCTGCCTGCCTGCAGCGCACTCTCAACTCCTAACCATGATGGTCAAGAAGTCCAACCCTCCTGAAAAGTTCTGAGAACTCAATGGCAAGTGTTTAACTTGCCATTAGGAAACTGATGTAACTGATATTTTGCCTCCCACTCAATTAAGTTTCCTTGCTCTGCCTCCCCACCACTCCACCCTAACCCTGGTGAGCCTGAAAAATCCTGCCTGATTATTCCAATGAATTCCTGGCTGGTTTCCCACATTTTATCCTGTGTAAACATGAGGTCAGCCAAAACTCTAATGCCTGTATCTTAATTCTCGGCAAACAATTTCCCCTTTCTTTTTCCCCTGTGCTTGCTGAACTGCATTGGCTCCTTGTTTTCTAATCCCTCCTTGATCTGGCCACTCCTTCCCTTTGAATCTTGTCCAACTAATAACCCCCTGAGATATCTGTGCTCTCTAATTCTGGCGTCTTGTGCCTCCTGTATTTTAAATGCTGCATCATTCATTGACACACCTCCAGCTGCCTGGGCTCTTGAATATTCTTAATTCACCCCCTCTCCCCCCCAACTCCTCTCTTTCTCTTATGACAATCCTGCAAAGTGCTTACATTTAATCATATTAAAAGCCTGATATAACTTATCGTTGTAAATGTATGGAAAAGGAAATTGGGCAGAGTGAAAATTATGAGGTAAAAACAATGACTGCAGATGCTGGAAAGCAAATACTGGATTAGTGGTGCTGGAAGAGCACAGCAGTTCAGGCAGCCTCCAACGAGCAGCGAAATTAGTGAAAATTATGCCTGGAATCCTTAGGAGAAGAATAATTCCTCTGTGCAAGCCGACTTGTGGAAACACTCTGTGCAGCAATGTAATCAGTTCTGGGCACTGCAACTTTAAATGAATACCCTAGCCCAGGAGTAGTGCAACAGAGACTCACCATAATGAGACCTGGAGCAGGTTAGGTTGATTGTCCATGCTAAATTGCCCATGGTGTTCAAGGATGTGTAGGTTAGGTGCTTTAGTCACAGGAAAACATAGAGTAATGGGATAGGGGAATGGGTCTGGGTGGGTTACTCTTCAGAGAGTCGGTGTGGACTTGTTGGGCTAAATGACCTGTTTCCATACTGTATGGATTCTATGAAATGGATAAGCTGAACAATTCTGGCTTCCAGTCCTTTGAGATGAAACAGTGATGGACGATCTAACTGGGAGATGGGTTCAAAAGAGTTCGTACAGATCAACTATATTTCTGGTGGGGGAAGTCCAGAAAGAGGGGACACAGTTTTAAATTATAACCAGGTGTTTAAGAGTGAACATAGTTGGCATTTTTTTCCCACAAGGGAGTCAGATTTCTTGAATTCTCTTCCCATCAATTAAAACTTGCAAATCTGAGTTCAACAGATTTTTAGTTGGCTTAGGATATTTAGGGTAACGGATCAGTTGAGGTAGAAATGAGCCTCCATTTGTTTGGATGGGAGAGCAAGCTTGAGAGGCTGAATAGCTAAATACACTTGATTTCCTTTCTGAGCTATGTTGAATATGTTCTGAAAATGACAGAGTTTTATGAGCAGCCAGTGCAGGAGAGAAACAGGTCAGAGTTACTTCTAGGCAAAACTGAGGACCGCACATGCTGGAAACCAGAGTTTAGATCAGAGTGATGCTGGAAAAGCACAGCAGTTCAGGCGGCATCTGAGGAGCAGGAAAATCGACGTTTTGGGCAAAAGCCCTTCATCATGAAACATCGATATTCCTGCTCCTCGGATGCTGCCTGACCTGCTGGGCTTTTCCAGCACCGCTCTGATCTAAATAAAGTTATCCTTAGCCTTGGGCAGCTTTGTGATAAAGGTCTAGGTAAGGGATTGGCTGTGTTTTGGAGGTGAGCAAGCAAAAAGAAGAGGTGCATATTGTTCTAAGAAAGGAAATAGAAATATATTGCTTTTTTGCAGGCTCTTCCAAGAGACTCAAGAACTTTTAGTTCTCAATTATCCACACACAGGTACCTCTCCTTTCCTCAATACATCACTCTCACATTTCCAGTGCCTGAATCGTATCAAGGAATGCGTAAACTGTTTATGACAGCTGTCTTGGAGTTAAAAGTCCTTTTAGAATCCACAGGGAAAAAAAATTGTTCATAGCTTATATGTCATCTAATAATTTGTTTAAAAGCTGTTGAAATGCAAATGAGTTCTTTCCACGGAATACTTGATTGTCACAGTCCATTACAATCCACAGTGAATCATTCGAGAAACGTACCAATTTGACTGCTGTAAACTCAAGCTCTGAATGTACATAATCAATTATGCATCTGTTCGTGAATCACCACTCCCGTGCTGAAGCTTGATAGAGTGACATGCAGGGTTGTGGTAACTCCAGTATGTTCTTGGTTTCAGCAGAACTATCTTGGGGAACTTGTGGAATTAGCGCACACTAGTCCAGGTTGTGAGCATGCAAGAGAGTGCATATGCTCCCACTGTTTGCATTCTTACATTGAGCACATTGCAGAATCAAAGATCCATACCAGCATTGGCCTACCATGGTGTCCTCAGGATCAGTAGGGCTTTGACATGAGGAAGGAAGTCCATTGCATTGCCGAGAGATTACAAGAATGTAATGATGTCTAAGTGCCACATCAGTCTACACGCACCCTACTTATCTAAACCTGAACTGAACAAAATATAACGAAATACAATGAATTAACAAAACAAAATGCTATCAGAATGTGCCAACACTTTTGTGCCCATATCCCAGTAAAAGTGAGCACTTACTGAAAAAAAAGGGAAGATCAAAAAAGAAAGTTAGGTTGGGACAAAGAAGAAATGAAGACAAAATTATTTTTAAAAAAGGAAGACCAAGGAATTAAGAGAAATTAAACAGAAACTTGATAAAAATCTGTTCTTCAGTGGAATGTGTTCTTCTGATTCTTATTAAGTGGAACTGCTTGTACTCTATTCCTGTTTTCCACTTTAAATGCTAATCAGTACATTGGAGCATACATTGATTGGACAGCTGCTTCTAATATTCCACCTCTTGCTGACTTTGCTCCATTTATATTGTTCTTCCACTTGACAGAATTTTTCCCTCCTAGTGAAGACATCCACTTCTTGCTAAGGTACAAATGTGTAATTGGGCCAGAGTGATAATTATTTACATGTGAGATGTGACAATGGGAATTGTCAGGCTATTTGACCATACAGTAACAATGCGTCTAATCTCAATCTGCTCTCAACCTGTACCTACGCATCACATTTCCACTCAGAGACGGGCCAGAATCCGCTCAGAGACTGGCCAGGAGTGGTCAGGATTGATACGTTGAGTAATATTCCCTCTTCTAACCTGGAAGTGCTGACACTAATGCCGGTGTGTTTCCTGACAGCCTGGTTGAGATTAGTTAACTCAATGCAGATTCTGTGGTTGGAGAAAAATTTCTGGGCTCTTTGGTTCTGCTACTCACTACATAAATTCAGAGAGTTATCTGTGAAGTCAGAAAGAATAACAATTTTATTATCTTGAGTGAGTTTTATCATTTACTTATGGATTGGAGTAGAGAGAAAGAAAATAGAAGAAGGGGAATAGAATCACTTACTGGGGATAGCATAATGGCTTAGTGTTTAACATTCCTGCCTCACATCACCAAGGATGTGGATTTGATTCCAGCCTCGGGCAACTGTCTATGCAGAGTTTGCACATTCTCCCCTTGTCTACATAGACTTCCTCTGGGTGCTTCAGCTTCCTCCCACAGCCCATAGGGTGGATTGGCTATGCTATATTGCCCATTGTGTCTAAGACTGTGCAGACTAGGTGGGTTAGCCATGGGTAATGCATGGTTTCTGGGGTAGGGTAGGGTGGGTGGGATGTGGGTCTGGTTAGGCTGCTCTGGTATGGACAGGTTGGTATGGACACAATGGGACCTGCTTCCGCACTTCAGGTTTCTATTACCTGCTGCTTTAGTGACAGGGAGGGAATAGTGAATTGGTAATTCGCTAAGTTAATAATCCAGAAGCCCTCGAGATGTGGGTTCAAAACCCACCATGGCACTGCTGGATCAATTGATGAATTTAGAAATATGAAGTGACAGTGATGAGGCCACAAATCTACTAAAGATTGTTATCAAAACTAATCTGCTTCACTAATGTCCTTCACACAATCAAATCTAAATTCCTTACCAGTCTGCCCTCATGTGACTTTCGGTTCACAGCAATGGAGTTGACAATTGATTGCCGGCTGAAATAACCCAGCAAGCCATTCAGTTCAAAGCACATGTCAGGAGTGTGATGGATGGAATAGTCCCCACTTACCCAGATGAGTTTAGCCCCAACAACACACAAGAAGCTTGACACAATCCAGGACAAAGCAGGTCACTTGATTGGCACTGCATCTACAAGCATCCACTCATACTATCTGCAAGATGCACCGCAGAAATTCACCAAAGATCCTCAGACAGCACCTTTCCATTGCACGAGCACTTCCATCTGGAAGGACACGGGCAGCAGTTATACGGGAACACCATCCCCCTCACGTTCCCCTCCAAGCCATTCACCACCCTGACTTGGAAGCATATCACCATTCCTCCACTGTCGCTGGGTCAAAATCCTGGAATTCCCTCCCGAATGGCATTACGGGTCAACCCACAGCAGGTGGACTGCAGCGGTTCAAGGAGGCAGCTTCACCACCACCTTCTCAAGGATAACTAGGGATGGGCAGTAAAATGCTGGCCAGGCAGCCACGGTCACATTCCATAATATGAATAAGAAATCAAAAAGAGGAATTAGAGATGACATACAAATACTAATCTTGGCAGTGATACCATATTCCACGAATAAGAGAACAGTAGGTTACAAAGACAGAGGCATTGTTCGGTCTGGATCTGAATAATCAAAATGTACCATTAACAGAGTTAATTTTTTTTGAGGATAAAAGAAAACAGCAAAGGAATATTAATAAAGTTGCAAATGGCTGAATCATACCTATAAGGTGGCATTTCCCAGTCCTCACCATGGCATGAAGAATGGTGAGGGAAGAAATCGAATTCTTTCTGTGGAAATAAACTTCAGTGATTCGGTTCTGCTCCTTCAGGTCTACATTAATGCATCTCATTAATACCAAAGCGCATTGAAATTGGCTTTGCCTTCCCAATTAATTTTTACGCAGCTTGATGCTTCAGAAACCCAACATCAGAGAGCAGGAGCGTACTTGGCGAGATGCACTTCTTCATCAACCTCGGGGGAACTAATTTTTTCTTTCTCCTTAAAGTGATACAGTTTCAGATGATGCTGAGTGTCACGTGCACTGTCGCGTTTCCAAGTACAGTCGACATATTCAAGTGAACACAGGCAGCCGGTTCACCAGAGCAGCTCCAAATCCAATTGGCACAGGCCTAAGGGGTTGGCCTCCGACTTAACAGAATTGGGGCCTGTGAAGAGAGGGGAAGGATACGACAGGAAAGGACGGGATGCGGTCAATCCAGGGTGCATGCTTCGGTCAGTCTGGGGAGCTGTGCTCAGCTCAATCTGGACAGTGGGATTTGGGGGATGTGCTTCAGTCAGTCTGTGGAGTAGGGAGGGCTCCAGTCAGTCTCGGGGTAGAATGTTCCAATTAGAGTGGGGGGCAGGGGATGCGGAGGGTTCAGTCAGTCTTGAGGGGGAGGAGTGCTCCAATTAGTCAGGGGGAGGGGAGGAGGGGTGTGCTCCAGTCAGTCTGGGAGGTGGGGGGTGTACTCCAGTCAATATGGGAGGTGGGGGGTGTGCTCCAATCAATATGGGAGTTGGGGGTTGTGCTCCAGTCAATATGGGAGGTGGGGGGTGTGCTCCAGTCAATCTGGGAGGTGGGAGAAGTGCTCCAGTCAGTTTGGGAGGTGGAGGGATGTGCTCCAGTCAGTCTGGGAGGTGGGGGGTGTGCTCCAGTCAATATGGGAGGAGGGGGTGTGCTCCAGTCAGTCTGGGAGGTGGGGGGTGTACTCCAGTCAATATGGAAGGTGGGGGGTGTGCTCCAATCAATATGGGAGTTGGGGGTTGTGCTCCATGGAGAGTATGCTCCCGTCAGTCTGGGAGGTGGGGGGTGTGCTTCAGTCAGTCTGGGAGGTGGGGGTGTGCTCCAGTCAGTCTGGGAGGTGGGGGTGTGCTCCAGTCAGTCTGGGAGGTGGACAGTGTGCTCCAGTCAGTCTGGGAATTGGGGGGTGTGCTTCAGTCAATGTGGAAGGTGAGCAGTGTGCTCCAGTCAGTCTGGGAGGTGGAGGGTGTGCTCCAATCAATATGGGAGGAGGGGGTGTATTCCAGTCAGTCTGGGAGGTGGGGGGGTGTGCTCCAGTAAGTCTGGGAGGTGGGTGTGTGCTCCAGTCAATATGGGAGGTGGGGGGTGTGCTCCAGTCAATATGGGAGGAGGGGGTGTGCTCCAGTCAGTCTGGGAGGTGGGGGGTGTACTCCAGTCAATATGGAAGGTGGGGGGTGTGCTCCAATCAATATGGGAGTTGGGGGTTGTGCTCCATGGAGAGTATGCTCCCGTCAGTCTGGGAGTTGGGGGCAGTGCTCCAGTCAATGTGGCAGGTGGGGAGTGTACTCCAGTCAGTCTGAGAGGTGGGGGTTGCTCCAGTCAATGTGGGAGGTGGGGCGGTGTGCTTCAGTCAATGTGGGAGGTGGGGGTGTGTGCTTCAGTCAATATGGGAGGTTGGAGGTGTGCTCCAGTCAGTCTGGGAGATAGGGGGATGTGCTCCAGTCAGTCTGGGAGGTGGGGGATATGCTCAAGTCATTCTGGGAGGTGGGAGGTGTGCTGCTGTCCATCTGGGAGATGGGGGATGTACTCCAGTCAATGAGGGAGGTGGGGGGTGTGCTCCAGTCAGTCTAGGAGGTGGAGGGTGTGCTCCAGTCAAAATGGGAGGAGGGAGTGTGCTCTAGTCAGTCTGGGAGGTGGAGGGTGTGCTCCAGTCAGTCTAGGAGGTTTGGGGTGTGCTCCAGTCAGTCTAGGAGGTGGGGAGTGTGCTACAGTCAGTCTGGGAGGTGGGGGGTGTGCTCCAGTCAGTCTGTGAGTTGGGGGATGTATTCCAGTCAGTCTGGGAGGTGGGAGATGTACTCCAGTCAATGAGGGAGGTTTGGGGTGTGCTCCAGTCAGTCTAGGAGGTAGGGATATGTTCCAGTCAGACTGGGAGGTGGAGGATGTACTCCAGTCAACATGGGAGGTGGGGGGTGTGTGCTCCAGTCAATATGGGAAGAGGGGGTGTGCTCCAGTCAGTCTGGGAGGTGGGGTATGTGCTCCAGTCAGTCTGGGAGGTGGGGGATATGTTCCAGTCAGACTGGGAGACTGGGAGGTGGGGGATGTACTCCAGTCAACGTGGGAGGTGGGGGGGTGTGCTCCAGTCAGTCGGGGGTGGGGGGGGGTGGGGTGGGGGTTGTACTCCAGTCAATATGGGAGGTGGGGATGTGCTCCAGTCAATGTGGGAGATGGAAGGTGTGCTCCAGTCAGTCTGGGAGATAGGGGGATGTGCTCCAGTCAGTCAGGGAGGTGGGAGGTGTGCTGCTGTCCGTCTGGGAGGTAGGGGATGTGTGCTCCAGTCAGTTTGGGAGGTGGGGAATTTACTCCAGTCAATGTGGGAGGTGGGGGGTGTGCTCCAGTCAGTCTCGGAGGTGGAGGGTGTGTTCCAGTCAATATGGGAGGAGGGAGTGTGCTCCAGTCAGTCTGGGAGGCGGGGGTGTACTCCATGAGGTAAAAACAATGACTGCAGATGCTGGAAAGCAAATACTGGATTAGTGGGGGTGTACTCCAGTCAATATGGGAGGTGGGGATGTGCTCTAGTCAATGTGGGAGGTGGGAGAAGTGCTCCAGTCAGTCTGGAAGATAGGGGGATGTGCTGCAGTCCATCTGGGAGGTGGGGGATGTGCTCTAGTTGGTCTGGGAGGTGGGAGGTGTGCGGCTGTCCGTCTGGGAGGTAGGGGATGTGTGCTCCAGTCAGTTTGGGAGGGGGGGAGTGTGCTCCAGTCAGTCTGGGAGGTGGGGAGTGTGCTCCAGTCAGTCTGGGAGGTGGGGAGTGTGCTGCAGTTAGTCTGGGAAGTGGAGGGTGTGCTCCAGCCAGTCTGGGAGTTGGGGGGTTTGCTCCAGTCAGTCTGGGAGTTGGGGGGTGCACTCCAGTCAGTCTGGGAGGTGGGAAGTGTGCTGCAGTCGAGCCTGGGAGGTAGGGGGTGTCCTCCAGTCAGTCTAGGAGGTCGGGGTATGTGCTCCAGTCAGTCTGGGAGGTGGGGGGTGTGCTCCAGTCAATCTGAGAGGCCGGGTATGTGCTCCAGTCAATATCGCAGGTGGGGGGTGTGCTCTAGTCAGTCTTGGAGGTGGGGGATGTACCCCAGTCAATGTGGGAGGTGGGGGGTGTGCTCCAGTCAATATGGGAGGAGGGAGTGTGCTCCAGTCAGTCTGGGAGGGGGGTGTGTACTCCAGTCAATATGGGAAGAGAGGGTGTGCCCCAGTCAGTCTGGGAGGGGGTGGGTGTACTCCTGTCAATATGGGAGGTGGGGATGTGCTCCAGTTAATGTGGGAGGTGGGAGGTATGCTCCAGTCAGTCTGGGAGGTGGGGGATGTATTCCAGTCAGTCTGGGAGGCGGAGGGTGTGCTCCAGTCAGTCTGGGAGGTGGGCGGTGTGCTCCAGTCAGTCTGGGAGGTGGGCGGTGTGCTCCAGTCTGTCTGGGAGGTGGGGAGTGTGCTCCATTACGTCTGGGAGGTGGGGGGAGTGCTCCAGTCAGTCTGGAAGGTGGCGGGTGTGCTTCAGTCAGTCTGGGAGGTAGAGTGTGTGCTCCAGTCAGTCTGGGAGTTGGGGGTGTGTGCTCCAGTCAGTCTGGAAGGTGGAAAGTGTGCTCCAATCAGTCTGGGAGGTGGGGGTGTGCCCCGGTTAATGTGGGAGGTGGACAGTGTGCTCCAGTCAGTCTGGGAGGTGGGGGGGTGTGCTCCAGTCAGTCTGGGAGGTGGGAGGTGAGTACAGTCAGTCTGGGAGGCGGGTGCTGTGCTCCAGTCACTGTGGGAGGTGGGGGGTGTACCCCAGTCAATATGGGAGGTGGGGGGTGTGCTCCAGTCAATATGGGTGGTGGGGGGCGTACTGGTCAAAGTGGGAGGTGGGGGGTGTACACCAGCCAGTCTAGGAGGTGGGGAGTGTGCTCCAGTCAGTCTGGGAGGTGGGTGGTGTGCTCTAGTCAATATGGGAGGTGGGGGGTGTACTCCAGCCAGTCTGGGATGTGGGGGGTGTGCTCCAGCCGGTCTGGGAGGTGGGGGATGTGCTCCAGTCAATGTGGGAGGTGGGGGTGTACTCCAGCCAGTCTAGGAGGTGGGGAGTGTGCTCCAGTCAGTCTGGGAGGTGGGTGGTGTGCTCCAGTTAATGTGGGAGGTGAGGGGTGTACTCCAGCCAATGTGGGAGGTGGGGGGTGTACTCCAGCCAGTCTAGGAGGTGGGGAGTGTGCTCCAGTCAGTCTGGGAGGTGGGTGTGTGCTCCAGTCAGTCTGGGAGTTGGGGGGTGTACTCCAGTCAGTCTGGGAGGTGGGGAGTGTGCTCCAGTCAGTCTGGGAGGTGGGTGTGTGCTCCAGTCAGTCTGGGAGTTGGGGGGTGTACTCCAGTCAGTCTGGGAGGTGGAGGGTTTGCTCCAGTCAGTCTGGGAGTTGGGAGGTGCACTCCAGTCAGTCTGGGAGGTGGGGAGTGTGCTCCAGTCAGTCTGGGAATTCGGGATGTATTCCAGTCAGTCTGGGAGGTGGGGGATGTATTCCAGTCAGTCTGGGAGGTGGGGGGTGTGCTGCAGTCAGTCTGGGAGGTGGGGTATGTGCTCCAGTCAATGTGGAAGGTGGCGGGGTGTGCTCCAGTCAGTCTGGGAGGTGGAGGGTGTGCTCCAGTCAGTCTGGGAGGTGGGGGATGTGCTCCAGTCAGTCTGGGAGGTGGGGGATGTGCTCCAGTCAGTCTGGGAGGTGGGGAGTGTGCTCCAGTCAGTCTGGGAGGTGGGTGGTGTGCTCCAGTCAGTGTGGGAGGTGGGGGATGTGCTCCAATCAGTCTGGGAGGCGGAGGGTGTGCTCCAGTCAGTCTGGGAGGTGGGGGTGTGCCCCGGTCAATGTGGGAGGTGGACAGTGTGCTCCAGTCAGTTTGGGAGGCGGGTGCTGTGCTCCAGTCACTGTGGGAGGTGGGGGGTGTGCTCCAGTCAGTCTAGGAGGTGGGGAGTGTGCTCCAGACAATGTGGTAGGTGGGGGGTGTACCCCAGTCAATATGGGAGGTGGGGGTGTGCTCCAGTCAATATGAGTGGTGGGGGGTGTACTGGTCAATGTGGGAGGTGGGGGGTGTACACCAGCCAGTCTAGGAGGTGGGGAGTGTGCTCCAGCCAGTCTGGGAGGTGGGGGATGTGCTCCAGTCAGTCTGGGATGTCGGGGGTGTACTCCAGTCAATGTTGGAGGTGGGGGGTGTACTCCAGCCAGTCTGGGAGTTGGGGGGTGCACTCCAGTCAGTCTGGGAGGTGGGGTATGTGCTCCAGTCAATGTGGAAGATGGGGGTGTGTGCTCCAGTCAATATGGGTGGTGGGGGGTGTACTGGTCAATGTGGGAGGTGGGGGGTGTACACCAGCCAGTCTAGGAGGTGGGGAGTGTGCTCCAGTCAGTCTGGGAGGTGGGGGGTGTGCTGCAGTCAGTCTGGGAGGTGGGGTATGTGCTCCAGTCAATGTGGAAGGTGGGGGGGTGTGCTCCAGTCAGTCTGGGAGGTGGAGGGTGTGCTCCAGTCAGTCTGGGAGGTGGGGGATGTGCTCCAGTCAGTCTGGGAGGTGGGGGATGTGCTCCAGTCAGTCTGGGAGGTGGGGAGTGTGCTCCAGTCAGTCTGGGAGGTGGGTGGTGTGCTCCAGTCAGTGTGGGAGGTGGGGGATGTGCTCCAATCAGTCTGGGAGGCGGAGGGTGTGCTCCAGTCAGTCTGGGAGGTGGGGGTGTGCCCCGGTCAATGTGGGAGGTGGACAGTGTGCTCCAGTCAGTTTGGGAGGCGGGTGCTGTGCTCCAGTCACTGTGGGAGGTGGGGGGTGTGCTCCAGTCAGTCTAGGAGGTGGGGAGTGTGCTCCAGACAATGTGGTAGGTGGGGGGTGTACCCCAGTCAATATGGGAGGTGGGGGTGTGCTCCAGTCAATATGAGTGGTGGGGGGTGTACTGGTCAATGTGGGAGGTGGGGGGTGTACACCAGCCAGTCTAGGAGGTGGGGAGTGTGCTCCAGCCAGTCTGGGAGGTGGGGGATGTGCTCCAGTCAGTCTGGGATGTCGGGGGTGTACTCCAGTCAATGTGGGAGGTGGGGGGTGTACTCCAGCCAGTCTGGGAGTTGGGGGGTGCACTCCAGTCAGTCTGGGAGGTGGGGTATGTGCTCCAGTCAATGTGGAAGATGGGGGTGTGTGCTCCAGTCAATATGGGTGGTGGGGGGTGTACTGGTCAATGTGGGAGGTGGGGGGTGTACACCAGCCAGTCTAGGAGGTGGGGAGTGTGCTCCAGTCAGTCTGGGAGGTGGGGGGTGTACTCCAGCCAGTCTGGGATATGGGGAGTGTGCTCCAGTCAGTCTGGGAGGTGGGGGGTGTACCCCAGTCAATATGGGAGGTGGGGAGTGTGCTCCAATCACTATGGGTGGTGGGGGTTGTACTGGTCAATGTGGGAGATGGGGGGTGTACACCAGCCAGTCTAGGAGGTGGGGAGTGTGCTCCAGTCGGTCTGGGAGGTGGGTGGTGTGCTCCAGCTGGTCTGGGAGGTGGGGGGTGTACTCCAGCCAGTCTGGGATATGGGGAGTGTGCTCCAGTCAGTCTGGGAGGTGGGTGGTGTGCTCCAGTTAATGTGGGAGGTGGGGGTGTACTCCAGTCAGTCTGGGAGGTGGGGGGTGTACTCCAGCCAATGTGGGAGGTGGGGGGTGTACTCCAGCCAGTCTAGGAGGTGGGGAGTGTGCTCCAGTCAGTCTGGGAGGTGGGTGGTGTGCTCCTGTCAATGTGGGAGGTGGGGGATGTGCTCCAGTCAGTCTGGGAGGTGGGGTGTGTACTCCAGTCAATGTGGGAGGTGGGGGGTGTATTCCAGTCAGTCTGGGAGGTGTGGGGTGTACTCCAGTCAATGTGGGAGGTGGGGGGTGTATTCCAGTCAGTCTGCGAGGTGGGGGGTGTACTCCAGTCAATGTGGGAGTTGGGGGATGTGCTCCAGTCAGTTTGGTGGTGCGGAGAAGGGGTGTGCTCCGATTAGTTTGGGGGTGGCAGTGAAGCGGGAATGCACCAGTCAGTCACAGGGTGGGGAGGAGGGGCGAGTTCTAGTCACTGGGGGGTGGGAGTGTGGAGGACAATGCTGTAGTAATCTCTATGATCCCTCCAATCTGATAATGCCGTCTTGTGCCCATTATCCAGGAAGCTTTCTCAATGCCTACAGTCTGGAATGCTGGTATATACTGGCATCTTCAATACCTTTGGTACACAAGGGGAAGGTTCGTCTCTGACAGGGGCTACTCTTCTCAACTCCTGGTAACTGATATCTGTCAGGAACTCACCGACTAATGTGAAGGTGAAATCCAGTGATATCCATATTTCCACATGGGTCATTGTAGAACCAACCATGGGGGATCAGAAAAATGAGATTCAGCTGCCTGGACCGATCGGGCAGTACAATGCAGAGAGTCCTGCATCATTTACTGCACACCTCTACAACCTGGCTTGACAAAGGCTCAATGTATTGGAAGTCGACAAGAGACAGGAACAGGAAGTCTCCTCAGAGGAAGAAGCTGACACATGAAGCCGAGATGGCCTAGGAGGCCTAAAGGCTTGTGATTCAATGGGTCAGAAAGGCATGTGAAAACATCAGAGCCAGCTGTTTTTAGCAGGGAAGCTGAGCTACAAAACAGATTTCTTTTACTGCTTTTTTTTTGTTGTGGAAGCACTGACTGGAAGGCCACTACGTCCTTTATTCAACCCATCTAGTTGGACTGAGTAGCATTTCAATTTGCACTATCATTTGCAATAAAAGCAGTTCATCTTCTATCTGCTTGAGATGTGACAACTTTAAGGCAGGAAGTTTAGCTGAGAGACCTCTTGGCTGTGTGCTGACTAAGAGCAGCTGCAGTCGTAATATAACCTGTACTCCTGTGAGTAGGCCCTCCCCAAGGGCTGTGATATGTGGGGCCACCCTTCTATTAAAGAGAAGGCTGATCGGAGAGCATTCATCGTGAATGAAGGCTCCCCAGCTCTATGACATCCTGCCTGATGTCATTAACCCTAATCTACCCTTTGTCTCCTGACAGTGCTGTAAAATGTTAGCATCCTACACTCTACCATTGCAATGGTTGCACATTCTCAGCTTCCAGTATCAAGAGTTGCACAAACGCTAATACTTCCCACAGATACTACATGCGCTAGATAATAGTGAGAGTCACCTCTCAAGTGTTTTTTGCCTATCCCGTATCGTGAGAACACCAACATTGATCTGGACATCCCGGGCCAACAGAAGACTATCTGCACCCCTGTAGATTCCAGTCACCTCTCTGCAAGACGTTTTCATGAACAATGTGGCTGTCCCAGGCCCAATATCCTGCTGTTGAAATGATGATGGGATAAAGTGTGGCTCTCTGGACTCTGCTTCTGAAGTTTTGACCGCCCCGTCCAAATGCTCAATGCATGGTTCATCGGATTATGAGAAGGAAAGCAGGTTGCTGAATCCGTGAGGCATTGAAAGGTGTCCTGAGGGAAGCACAGCATCTTCTTGTAATGGGGAGAATGCTGTACTACTTTCACTCTGTACAACTGTGTCGGCACCCAGCAGGGAGAGGGTCAACAGCAATCACGAGAACAGTAACAGTGAATATATATATATTCATGTATTACATTTCCATACATTAATTAAGGTGCCTTCAAATGATTTCTTCTTCCTTTGCCTACCATTTCATCTAGACATTGCCTAACTTTCAAAGTTGGGGTGGAGGAGGGTTGCTGACTGGTACACCTTGATGTCCATGAAGACATTAGCAGGTGTCTTCTGTGGACACAGAGCTTCACTTGACAAAGGAGCAGCGCTCCAAAAACTTGTGAGTTCAAATAAACCTGTCAGACTATCATAGAATCATAGAATCCCTACAATGTGGAAACAGGCCATTTGGCCCTACAAGTCCATACCGACCCTCCGAAGAGTAACGCACCCACACCCATTCCCCTACTACTCTACATTTACCCCTAACTAATGCACCTAATTTAAACCTATCGGCAATTTTTAGCATGACCAATTCACCTGACCTGCACATCTTTGGACTGTGGGAGGAAACCGGTGCATCCAGAGGAAACCCACACAGAGACAGGGAGAATGTGCAAACTCCACATACAGTTGCCCGAGGCTGGAGTCGAACCTGGGTTCCTGGCGCTGTGAAGCAACAGTACTAACCACTGAGCCACCATCCACCGAGCCACTATAACCTGGTGTCATGTGACTTCTGACTTTGTTCACAGGTAAAGGGGACGTCGCACATGGGAGATGGAGAGACAGGGCACCTCTGGACAGTCATGCGGAGAAGCTTCTCGGGTATCAGTCTGTCACAACAGCTCGCTGTGGGTGCTGACTGGCACCATCTTGTCTCCGTGAGAGAAAATGGCACTGAGGTGAGGCTTCATCCACCTTTCATGTTGCCCAGTGATGATGGGTACGCATGATTGGAAAGTTGGAGTGCAGGTCTGTGTGCATATCCAACAGGCAACTGGGTGTTCGACTAGCTATGGGCTTCAAAGGCAGATGCCGCCCTTTCCATCTCGGCAGCTGAGTGTTCAAATATTAAAACCCACCACCACAGAGAGGTGTACAGATTCCTTCATCTTTCATTTCAAACTATGAAGGGCCTCCCACCTTCACTGTGACAAAACTGAAAACAGAAGTCCAGGAAATCTAGGAGCGGGATAAACTCTTTTACACAGGGAATTGCAAGGGTGCTGGAACTCTAAGATTACTAGTTTAGATAAAAATTAAGTCAGGATTCAGGGTGAAACCAGATAAGTGAGTGAAGAAGAGCTTGACCATAAAGTGAATAATTCAGACTACTTGCTTGCATGAAGACTGAACACTGAGATTGGCCAACTGGGAGATATCAGTGATGTGGGATTTTAACATGCATGTGTCTGTACATTTAATGTATTTCTGAACGGACTGTATTTAATTTTTTTTGGTGCTTTTTGTGTCCCATTTTCTTCACCAATTATTATGTCACGATGAAACAGTTAAGTGAACTGTCTTCAGGAGAAATATTTACCCATAAAATATTTGTATCGGGAGATATCTGGCAAATCCTCACAGTTATGGGGTGGTGAGAAATGGCTATTGTCGAAGTGGGGCCCAGAGGTGATGGGAAAGATCAAAGTTCCACTGATCTAGAATACTTCAGGGTAAGAAGACAAAGGAATAGACTTCTCCAGGACTTCCTATACTTGTGGGTAAAAGGGTTCTGCCACCATTCCTCTTCCCTTGACCAGGTCTAACAGTCAACTAGGTGAAGATGAAGACTGCAGATGCTGGAGGTTAGAGTTGAGAGTGTGGTGCTGGAAAAGCACAGCCGATCAGGCAGCATCTGCAAGTTTTGCAGATGGAGGAACAAGAGATGTAAAACCGAGTGCCAGTTTCCTATCAGTCCTTTCACACAGTCAAAATTACACTAATTGACACCACATGTTCTGCTGATTTCTTCAAATCAGCTTTATTTGCATTTTAATTGAAAGTAATTCTGTTTTAAAGTATCATAACACTTTTAAACAAAGCAATTGTAGCAGCTTGTCTTTCTTACTCCATATGTTGGAAAGGAATGAAAACGATGCCTGAGAATTTGCTCCACAGCTGGGCAGTAAACTAGTCATACACTGGAAAGGCAAGCACACCAGCATTCTCAAATTTTGCTAAGTTCCAGCTACTGGGGGGGGGATGCGTGAGATTCCCACTTCCTGTTCTTCTCCCTATTGGAGAAACATTCTGGCCTTTTGGCAGAACTGGCTTGGCCTTAAACAGATCCTACAAATAACTCTGCTGCTTTGAGGTACATACCTGCTACAAATCATGTAGATAATCCCATTATTTTCCAGTAACTGCAACTCTATTTCCATTGTGACCATACCAACACGTCTGAGTCTGAAGCAAAACAGATTTTATCTTGTTTATTGTACAGGCAACACCTGAATATGCTTGTTTGTACCAAATCTTTGAACAATATCTGCTCTTTCTAATCAGCTCCTCCTTTGCATTATAGTTCATGATAGTGATTATGCTTGGATAAATTTAATGTACTTAGTTTTATCCAGCTTCAAGCAGTTAATGGAGGTTTACCTCCTTTTATAGCAACTAAGGGCAAGTTGCCTGATTGCCTGCAGCATTACTCCTGGATGACCAATGATGGCTGTTTCTTAACCAAATGGTTTCTTGAAATGAAACTTATTCCCTGTATGTGCAATTATTTGTGTTGACTAATTTACTTCATGTGTCTATTCCCTTGGACCATGGTGTTTTTATTTAGCATCCTAGTTCCCTGATATACAGGAATGTTTAACCGACTTGGACCCCCAAAAGCAGAGTTGAGGGACGACTGAACTGTCAACACAATGGATGAGATGTTAAATTATCCAGTGCTTATTCCAGTGTTTCAAGTGTATGTTCAAGGGCCCATTACTCTATTTGTAAAAGAGCATGGAGTTTCGTCAAACAATGGCTACACAAACAAAACCTGCCATTCATTGCATTACTGTTCTAAGGGTATTACTAGTGCCGAATAGTTCAGATTTGAAACAAAAGTCACTCAGCTCTGAAAGCAATTCATTGTGTGCAGTATTTCAAACAGTTTCAACATGATAAAGAATCTAACAATTGACAGTATTATTTTGTTTAAAGCAAATTTAAACTTAAGTCCCAGATGCCATAGGGAATACGTGAACAGCATGATGTGGTATTGAGATACACAGAACAGAGAAGACCAGAGTTCAATAGCTGCTCTGTACTGAGTTAACTGATCCCAGCTGAGGATACAGTGGGCAGAAAGGCGGGGGCAGGGTGGGTGTTCTGATTGCCTGCAGATTCTAAAAGATACAGAGGAAGAGGGCTGCCATTCATAAGAAGAAAGGGAAATTAAATAATTCTCACCAGCATTGTCTCCCTCCTCCTTGAGGTGCAATTCTCAGGTGCCCTCTGGTATCTCACCAAAGTAGTCATCATTCATAAATGTGCTAAGTCAACATATGGGTTAATGGGTTATTCATCCAGTGAGCTGAAAGGCTGTTTGTGATGCAGAGTGATGGCAACAGAGTAGGTTCAATTCTCATACTGGCTACGGTCACTGTGAAGGTCCTCCTTTCTCAACCTCGCACCATGCCTGAGGCACAGTGACCCTCAAGTGAAACCTCAGCTCACGTTGTCTCTCTCAGAGAGAGCAGCATTATGATCCTCTGGGGATGTGACGACTTCACGCTTACCTTTATTAACTTAATAGCTAAGTCTGATCCTACCTTCTGCTGAAGCACTTGGTACTTTTTACTGTGTTAAAAACATAAGTCTAAGTTCTATTGTTGATGTTGGCACACTTCCATCAGAGACATCATTCATTGCATTGTGGTTCTGACTCTTGTCAAATTCTCCCCTCTCTTAACCAGGATTGCTGAGGCCACTGCTGTCCTACACATACCACTACTGCAGCTGAGATCTGCCAACTCAGTAATAGCCTGTTCACTGACACTGAGTTTGGGTGTTACCTGGGCCACTCAGCTCCTACTTTAATTATAGTCTAGGTCCAGACGAAAGAGCTGAACTCCAGACATGAGGTGAGAGTGATTGCCCTTGATATCAAGGCAACAATTGACTGAATGTTGCATCAAGGAACCCAAGCAAAACTGGAGTCAATGGGAATTGGCAGTGGGGGATGTTTCCAATGGCTGGAGACATACCTAGCTCAAAAGAAAAGGGTTGTAGATGTTGGAGGTCCATCATCTAAAGTAATCAGAATATCGGGAATTCCTCACAGTGCCTCAGATCTGATCACTTTCAGTTGTTCCATTGCTCTACCTTCAATCATAAATTCACGCATTGGATGCTTGCTGGAAAATGTACAGTGCACAGCACTATTTTGTGGGTCATTAGATACTTGTGTGGTAAGGCCTGGATAACATCTAGGTTGGGAAGAAAAGCAGAATGTAACATTCAAATTGCACACATATGGGAAACTGAGGACTGCAGATGTTGGAGATCAGAGTCTAAGAGTGTGGTCCTGCAAAAGCACAGCTGGTCAGGCAGCATCTGAGGAGCAAGAGAATTGACGTTTCGGGCAAAAGCCCTTCATCAGTAATGAACAGCTTATACTTGAAACGTCGACTCTCCTGTTCCTCAGATGCTGCCTGACTGGCTGTGTTTTTCCAGCACCATACTCTTCGACATTGCACACGTGTCAGACATTGACTGTCCGATAAGAGATAATCCAGCCATCATCCTTGAACAGTTAAAGGCATTACCATCACTAAATTCCGATCTATCAACATCCTGGAAGTTATCTTTGAACTGGACCAGCCATATAAATATTGTGGCTACAAGAGCGAGTCAGAGGCTAGGAATGTTGAGGAATTCAGTCACTAAAAAGGAGAAATAAACAAAATTAAACCTCATACACATATATGCATAAACATAAGACACAGAAATACACATTCCTATTCCTCTCGCCTTGTTCAATTATTTTTTTCATTTCTAACTGAATCTCTTTAAGTTCTGGTCAGGACATCCACAATCACATTCAACTTCCCGTCAATAAGAGCGAAATATTGTGAATGCTGGAGGTCTGCAACAAACATACTGGGAAATAATACTGGGGAAACAATAGGACTTGCAGCATCTACCGTGAGAGAAACACAATTAACGTTCCGAGTCTGATATGAGTCTGCTTCAGAACTACTTTTTTAAAGATAAGGCTGTGGAGGGAAGAGGCAATGTAGGAGAATAGAGAATGGACAATTGCAGTCGGTTTCTGGAGTTAGGAGTTCAATGTTGAGACCTTGAGCCTCCAAAGTGTCCAGTTGGAAAATGAGATGTTGCTCCTTGAGCTTGTGTTGTACTTTGTTGGAAAATTGCAGTAATCCCTGACCGAAATGTTAATATGAAAACAAAGTGATTTATTGGACTGGCAAGCGATGGGCAGGTCAGGCAGAGGTGTTCTGCAAACTGGTCACCCAGTGGGGACTTCTGTCTCACAAATTTAACGGAGGCCACAATTCTGAAGAAAAATCATACTGGACTCGAAACATTAATGCTGTTTCTATTTCCACAGATACTGCCCAACCTGATGAATTTCTCCAATCTCCCGGCAATGAGGGTGAGTTTTAAGTGAATCAACAAGCTTCAACTGAATAACTTGAGGTTCTGAGTTGGACAGCCAGTCAGAAAGCGATGGTTTTCCTTTTTGAATGTGGAGTGCAGTCTCCGATATTTGTTTAGTTTTTATTTTGGAGAAGTCCCCGATTGGTCTCTAGTCCAGGTACGTCTTCCGGAAGGAGGAATGTTTGATTCAAGTTTGGACCTGCAAAAACTGGCTCACTGATTAAAATAGTCTTCAGCATTCCAAAAGTACCTGGCATTTCTCAGTTTGTGCTACCATTGCTTTGTTTCCAACTGTTGATGCACCAGGATGTAGTTAATCTTCTCCTCAACCTGGGCCTGTTTTTCTGGGCCTAGTCAACATTGGCTAAACGAAGAGCCTGTTCCACATCATTATCATGTATCATTTCGGTGCTGCGGCTTTGCTCATCTGTGCTCAACAGCATTGAGCAACCGCATTAAAGTCTGGTTGTGTTTCTACAATGAGGTGGACACATAAGGAGTCTAGGTTTACTAGTACTTCATAGAAATGTAGAAAGTAGGAGCAGGAGAAGGAGATTCAGCCCATCTAGCATCTTTGAGAGGCCCATCCTTGGCTGGTTGGAGAAGGCCCATCCTTGGTCCTTGGCTGGTTCGAGAGGCCCGGATCCTTAGCAGTTGGACAGGCTCTGATCTTCTGCAATGGCGGATTGGTGAAACCAAGCGGCTATGAAATGAAGTAAAATTATATTTGTTTTAACTTTGTCTCTTTTTTAAAATATATAATTTATGTGGCAACTTATATACATTTTACTGTATATTCACAAATACGTGTAACAATAAATTTCTTTCTTTCTTTCTATCTATCTATCTATCTATCTATCTATCTATCTATCTATCTATCTATCTATCTATCTATCTATCTATCTATCTATCTATCTATCTATCTATCTATCTATCCATCCATCCATCCATCCATCCATCCATCCATCCATCCATCCATCCATCCATCCATCCATCCATCCATCCATCCATCTAGCTTTCTATCCTTTGCCTATTGCTCTAGATATCTTTACCATCTGCTTCATTCACGCCTGCTCCCCTCTGCCTATAGCATAAAAATGACCATTTTCTTTAGCGAATGACAATCACCTGATGAAGGAGTGTCACTCCGAAAGCTAATGTACTTCCAATTAAACGTGTTGGACTATAACCTGGTGTTGTGTGATTTTTAACATTTTCTTTAGAGTCTCAGAGAGGGTGCAGAATGATCTCAAGGGGGAGAGGGGTGAGCACGAGGGCATTGTCCACATTGGAACCAACAACATAGGAAGGGAAAAGGATGAAGGAAGATTACAGAGAGTTAGGCAGGAATTTAAAAAGGAGGTCCTCGAGAGTAGTAATATCTGGATTACTCCCAGTGCTATGAGCTAGTGAGGGCAGGAATAGGAGAGTAGAACAGATGAATACATGTCTGAGGAGCTGGTGTATGGGAGAAGGATTCACATTTTTGGATCATTGGAATCTCTTTCGGGACAGAGGTGACCTGTACAAGAAGGACGGATTGCACCTAAATTGGAAGGAGACTAATATACTGGCAGGGAAATTTTCTAGAGCTTGCTCAGGAGGATTTAAACTAGTAATGGGGCAGAGGGGAGGGGAGGGGGAGGAGGTGGGACCCAGGGAGATAGTGAGGAAAGAGAACAACCCTTGACTGTACAGTTGAGAACAGAAGTGAGTCAAACACTCAGGGCAGGCAGGGACAAAGTAGAGAACTATGTAGGACTGATAAATTAAACTGCATTGATTTCAATACAAGAGGTCGAACAGGGAAAGCAGATTAACTCAGGGAATGGTTAGGAACATGGGATTGGGATATCATAGCAATTACAGAAACATGGCTCAGGGATGGGCAGGACTGGTAGTTTAATGTTCCAGGATACAAATGCTACAGGAAGGATAGAAAGGGAGGCAAGAGAGGAGAAGGAGTGGCATTTTTGATAAGGGATAGCACAACAGCTCTGAGAGAGGATATTCCCGGAAATACATCCAGGGAAGTTATTTGGGTAGAACTGAAGTAAGAAAGGGATAATCACCTTATTGGGATTGTATTATAGACCCCCCTAATAGTCAGCGTGAAATTGAGAAACAAATGTGTAAGGAGATCTCAGTTATCTGTAAGAATAATAGGGTGGTTATGGTAGGGGATTTTACCTTTCCAAACATAGACTGAGACTGCCAAAGTGTTAAGGGTTTGGATGGAGAGGAATTTGTTAAGTGTGTCCAAGAAAATTTTCTGATTCAGTATTTGGATGTACCTACTAGAGAAGGTGCAAAACCTGACCTACTCTTGGGAAATAAGGCAGGGCAGGTGACTGAGGTGTCAGTGGGGGAGCACTTTGGGACCAGTGACCATAATTCTATTAGTTTTAAAATAGTGATGGAAAAGGATAGACCAGATCTAAATGTTGAAGTTCTAAATAGGAGAAAGACTAATTTTGACGGTATTAGGCAAGAACTTTCAAAAGCTGATTTAGGGCGGATGTTCGCAGGTAAAGGGACTGATGGAAAATAGGAAGCCATCAGAGATGAGATAACGAGAATCCAGAGACAGTATATTCCTGTTACAGTGAAAGGAAAGGCTGGTAGGTATAGGGAATGCTGGATGACTAAAGAAATTGAGGGTTTGATTAAGAAAAAGAAGGAAGCATATGCCAGGTGTAGATTGAATAAATCCTTAGAAGAGTATAAAGGAAGTAGGAGTATGCTTAAGAGAGAAATAGGAGCGAAAAAGGGGACATGAGATAGCTTTGGCAAATAGAGTTAAGGAGAATCGGAAGGGTTTTTACAAATACATTAAGGACAAAAAGCTAACTAGGGAGAGAATAGGGCCCCTCAAAGATCAGCGAGGCAGTGTTTGTATGGAGCTGCAGGAGATGGGGGAGATACCAAGTGAGTATTTTGCATTAGTATTTACTATGGAATGGACATGGAAGATATAGAATGTAGGGAAATAGATGGTAATATCTTTAAAAATGTCCAAATCACAGAGGAGGAAGTACTGCATGTCTTGAAACGCATAAAAATGGATAAGTCCCCAGGACCTGATCAGGTGTACCCTAGAACTCTGTGGGAAGCAAAAGAAGTGATTGCTGGGCCTCTTGCTGAGATATTTGTATCATTGATAGTCACAGGTGAGGTGCCAGAAGACTGGAGGTTGGCTAACGCAGTGCCACTGTTTAAGAAGGGTGGTAAAGACAAGCCAGGGAACTATAGACCAGTGAGCCTGATGTCAGTGGTGGGCAAGTTGTTGGAGGGAATCCTGAGGGACAGGGTGTACATGTACTTGGAAAGGCAAGGACTGATTAAGGATAGTCAACATGGCTTTGTGTGTGGGAAATCATGTCTCACAAAACTGATTGAGTTTTTTGAAGAAATAACAGAAGGATTGATGAGGGCAGAGTGGTTGACATGGTCTCTATGCACTTCAGTGAGGTGTTCAACAAGGTTCCTCATGGGAGACTGGTTAGCAATGTTAGATCTCATGGAATACAGGGAGAACTCGCCATTTGGATACAGAACTGGCTCAAAGATAGAAGACAGAGGGTGGTGGTGGAGGGTTGTTTTTCAGACTGGAGGCCTGTGACTAGTGGAGTGCCACAAGGATCGGTGCTGGGTCCACTACTTTTCGTCATTCATATAAATGACATGGATGTGAGCGTAAGAGGTACAGTTAGTACGTTTGCAGATGACACCAAAATTTGAGGAGCAGTGGTCAGTGAAGAAGGTTACTTCAGATTACAATGGAATCTTAATCAGATGGGCCAATGGGCTGAGGAGTGGCAGATGGAGTTTAATTTAGATAAAAGAGAGGTGTTGCATTTTGGGAAAGCAAATATTAGCAGGACTTATCCACTTAATGGTAAGGTCCTAAGGAGTGTTGCTGAACAAAGAGACTTTGGAGTGCAGGTTCATAGCTCCTTGAAAGTGGAGTCGCAGGTAGTTCGATAATGAAGAAGGCATTTGTTAGGCTTTCCTTTATTTGTTAGGTACTGAGTACAGGAGTTGGGAGGTCATGTTACAGGACATGGATTTGGCCACTTTTGGAATATTGCATGCAATTCTGGTCTCCTTCCTATTGGAAAGTTGCTGTGAAACTCGAAAGGGTTCAGAAAAGATTTACAAGGATGTTGCCAGAGTTGGAAGATTTGAGATATAGGAAGAGGTTGAATAGGTTGGGGCTGATTTTCCTGGAGCATTGGAGGCTGAGGGGTGACCTTACAGAAGTTTATAAAATCATGAGGGGCTTGGATAGGGTAAATATACAAAGTCTTTTCCCTGGAATTGGGGAATCCAGAACTAGAGGGCATAGGTTTAGGGTGAGAGGGGAAAGATATAAAAGAGACCTCAGGGGCAATTTTTCACACAGAGGGTGGTACGTGTTTGGAATGGTTGGCCAGAGAAGTGGTGGAGGCTGGTACAATCGCAACACTTAAAAGGCATCTGAATGGGTATATGAATAGGAAGGGTTTGGAGGGATATGGGCCGGGTGCTGGCAGGTGGGACTAGATTGGATTGGGATATCTGGTCGGCATGGATGGGTTGATCCGAAGGATCTGTTTCCGTGCTGTACATCTCTATGAGTCTATGACTCTCTGTCTGACTCAAAACATGGATTGTGTTTGTCTCTCCAAAGATATTGCCAGACCTGCTGAGTTTCTCCAGCACTTTCTGTTTTATTTCAGATTTCCAGCATGTCCAGTGTTTTGCTTCTCATTGAGCATCTACTGCCTCATTCAGCACCTTGTTTAAGACCCTAGGATGAAGTCCATCGGGAGTTCCATCTTGTCAGCTTGCAGCTCCAACGATTTGTACAGTCGCACTCCATTAGTGATTGTATTTTCACAATGTCCTTCTCTCCCTTTCACCTCCTAATTTGTAGCTCTTCCTGTATGCACCACAGTAAAGTGTAGAAGTGAAATGTTTGCTAATTTCATCTACCATTTCATTATAATCTAGAATTCTCACTCTATAAAACCAACATTCATTTAGCTTACTCTTTTTCTTTTTACATACTTATAGAAACTCTTTCCCATTGTTTTTTCATTTTTAGCTTCCTCTCATACTCTAACTTCTTCTTCCCAATTATGCTCTGGTCATTTTCTGCTGTGTTTTGTTCTCTGAATATCATCCTGTCTACCGCTCACCTTTGTGGAGTTATATGCTTTTTCCTTTACGTCGAATGCTTTCCCTACCTCCTTTCATTAGTTACAGATAGTGGGTCTTTCCTTTAGAATTTTCCTTTACAGTAGGAATGTTCTTATTCTGGCCATTCTGAACCATTCCCTTAAGTTCCTGCCACTCATCTGTTGATCTATCTGCGAACCCAAAATCCCAGATCATGTCAGCTAGTTCAGGTTCATGCCCGGGTGGAAAGGCAGGCTCTGAGAGGGATACAATTGGTTTACAGAGATATTGATAGGCTAAGTAAGTGGACAGACAGTTTACAGATTGAATATAATGTGAGAACAAGTGAACTTGTTCATTCTAAAAGGAAGAACAAAATAACATAGTATTATTTAAGTATAGAAAAACTGCTAAAAGGGATTTGGGTGAATTCTTGTACATGAAACGCAGAAAGCTAACATACAGGAGCAGCAGGTAATCAAGAATGTTTATGGAGTGTTGGCCTTTATTTCAAGAAGGTTAGAATATAGGAGTAGGGATGTCTTACTGCAAATGGACAAGATGTTGGTGGGACTAAATTTGGAGTACGAGGTAAAAACAATAATTGCAGATGCTGGAAGCCAAATACTGGATTAGTGGTGCTGGAAGAGCAATGTTAGATCTCATGGAATACAGGGAGAACTCGCCATTTGGATACAGAACTGGCTCAAAGGTAGAAGACAGAGGGTGGTGGTGGAGGGTTGTTTTTCAGACTGGAGGCCTGTGACCAGTGGAGTGCCACAAGGATCGGTGCTGGGTCCACTACTTTTCATCATTCATATAAATGACTTGGATGTGAGCATAAGAGGTACAGTTAGTATGTTTGCAGATGACAGCATCTGCCTGAACTGCTGTGCTCTTCCAGCACCACTAATCCTAAATTTGGAGTACTATGAGTATTTTCAGTCCCATTCTTTAAGGAAAATCATTATTTCATTGGAGACAGTCCAGAGAAGGTTCACGAGAGTGATCCTTGTAATGAAGGACTGGTCTTATGAGCAAAGGCTAAACAAGCTGGAATTTTATTCACTGGAGTTTCAAAGAATGAGAGATGATCTCATTGAAACATATAGGATTTTTACAGGGTAAATAAATGTTGAGAAGATATTTCCCTTTATGGGAGAGTTTAGAATCAGAGAGCATAGACTCATAATAAAGGGCACCAACTTAAGACTGAGATGAGGTGGAATTTCTTCTCGCAGAGCCTTTGGAACTCCTTGCCACAGAGAGCTGTTGGGGCAATGTCTTGAGGCTGAGATGGATTGTTGGTCAGCATGGTTACGAGGAAACTGCAGGAAGGTGGACGTGAGGAAAGTCAAATCAGCCATGATCCTATTAAATGGCAGAGTAGGCTCAAAGGGCCAAATGGCCTACTCCTGTTCCTAGTTCTTCTGATCTTATTGTGATTGTTACTACAGGGCCTGTGGACCTCTCCCACTAGTGACTGTTTACCCTACATCCTGATCTCCTGAACCAATGTAATTTCTAATTATTGCACAAATGCTGTCATTGACTAAGCGTGCTACCCCTGTGGAAGGAGAGACTGAGTTACTGTTTCAGGCCAATGAATCTTTGTAATTCAGGTGGGATTTCGCTATGTGAAAGGTCGGACTGTGAAAAGAAATGGGGTCACTGCTGAAGCATTACCAAGGAAAAGGTTCAAAATGAGCAAAGATAAAATGGATTTCAAGGAAGGAGAAGTGATGTGCTCTGCAGATGAATACAAGCTATTCCTTGTTGAAATTGAAGCTGTATTTAATTGATAAACAACGTGTCCAGCACATTATTAGAATTTTTAAACTATCTGCAAGATTGTTACAGCTAATTGATTACCTTCATACCTACTGAAGGAATAGATTTAGTAGGCTTGAGACATGAACAAGATAATTAACTTTCAAACACCAATGCTGAAATACTTTGATGTCAACAAGGAGATACATTTGTAGTGCAACTCAGCTGGATGAGGGCTTAGGGCATGGTTCATGGAAGGTTAACCTGCAACTTATGATTCAAGATCTCTGAACAAGAGCAGAGATAAGTTAGGCTGAGATCAAAAAAAAACTATGCTTTGGATATTTTAGCTGCATGGTTCTTGGAAATTAAATCACTGTGAAAAATGCTCACAGAACTACTTGGAGCTGTTTTGGAGTAAAGTCTAATTAGTAAGCCCAAAGGGCTCCAAGGAATGATGGGATGTCAATCAAAAGAAGTTCAAAAGCAGAAAAGTAAGATCAAACCGTTCATATGCTGTTTAATTTTCCGCTCGCTAAGGATGGAATGACTACGCCTTCACACAGCGGTGGAATACATGAGCTGGAATTGTTAAAAATGAGGGTTTGCATAAATGAGGGACATAAGACAAATGTTACCAGAAGATTGCTTTTCGAGAAGAACTTAATAAACAGACTAGAAATCTGAAATTAAAGCACCAGGCAGCAGAGAGAGAAACAGTCTGAGCTTTCAGGCATGTGCTATTTAATCAGAATTAGTGGTTAAAACCTGCTTTTGCTTCATAAACAATATTACATTCCACTCGGGATAGGGAAATATAAAGTCTGTATGGTGATACACACTGCCCTTCCATCTCTAAGACCTGGATTTGTATCCAACTGAACTGGCAGGGTTCCAGACTTCACTCCTCATTTTTAAGATGCATTCACAGCCTGGCACCAGTATTGGGAGAACGGCATGTTCTCCAATTCAACGTGCAGTTACAATACATAGTAACCCAAGTGGAATTACCTGACTAATTCACAGTAAAATCACTGCAACAGATTACAACAGAATAAAAGACAGTGACAAGCTATCAACAGATCACACGAGTGGATATCTAGACCAGAGTGGCATATCAGATGACAATTCTAATTTATCAATAACAATAAAATGACAGAGTATAACCAAAGGAAGAAGTGTAATACAAATACAGCAATTCCCAGAGAAACTCAGCAGTTCTGGCAGCATCTTTGGGAAGAAAGGAGAGTTAACATTTTTGAGTCATCGAGTTATACAGCACGGAAATAGACCCATCAGTCCAACTCATCCATGCCAACCAGATGTCCCAATCTGACCCAGTCCCATTTGCCAGCACTTGGCCCATATCCCTCTAAACCCTTCCGACTTATATCCCCATCCAGATTGTTTTTAAATATTGCAATTGTACCAGCTTCCACCATTTCCTCGAGCAGTCCCTTTTCAGTCTTTCCCCTTTCACCTTCAACCTATGCCCTCTAGTTTTGGACTCCCCTTATTCTCGGAAAAAGACCTTGGCTACTGAGGCTTCATGAGAACTTGTTTTATTATCGAAGTGTGTTGACCTTTTGGTTTGTCGTACACAGAAAATAAAACTCCTGACTCACTGTCTTCCCATAGTAACAGGCTTGTACTTTCCATGGGTTTCAGATCCTATAAGCAGCATAGTGTCTTGACAGGGTAAATGTGGAAAGGTTACATCACCTCAGGGAGAGTGTAGAACCAGAGAGTATAATCTCAGGGTAAGGGGACGCACATTTAAGAGAGATTAGATTAGATTAGATTAGATTCCTTACAGAGTGGAAACAGGCCCTTCGGCCCAACAAGTCCACACCGACCCGCCAAAGCACACCCACCACACCCATTCCCCTACATTTACCCTGCACCTAACACTATGGGCAATTTAGCGTGGCCAATTCACCTAACCTGCACATTTTTGGACCGTGGGAGGAAACTGGAGCACCCGGAGGAAACCCACGCAGACACGGGGAGAATGTGCAAACTCCACACAGTCAGTCACCTGAGGTGGGAAATGAACCCAGGTCTCTGGTGCTGTGAGGCAGCAGTGCTAACCACTGCGCCACCGTGCCGCCCACAAATGGACTTTTTTTTCACTCAGAAGGCAGTCAACATGTGGAATTCTTCACTGCAGAGGGGTGTCAAGGGCTGGATCATAAAGTATATTCAAGGCTGTCAGGGACAGATTTTTAATCTGTCAGGGAATCAAGGCTTGTGCAGAAAAGGCGGGAAATTGGAGTTGATGAATATAAGATCAGCCATGATCTCATACAATGGTTAGCAGCCTTGATGGGTTGAATGGCCTATTTCTGCTTCAACGTCTTTTGATCTTCCCTGATATTTGATGGACACTGGAGATGGATGGAATTCTGAATGAGGAGGACAAGACCAAAATGGTGCCATGCTGTTAAAGCAACTTTAGAGTAAAATACTTTTATCCAAATTTTTAAGAGAGCAAGACAGTGACTCATGCCATTCCACACCATCATTCACATCCCCTCAGTGTAACAACATTGTCTATGAAGTAAAAACTGTGTTAATTTTAATCTGATGATAGAGCTATCAATCTGACTTTCAACTCTGTTTTTTTCTCTCTCTTCAGATATGCTGCCTAATCTGCTGAGGTTCCTCCAATGTTTTCTGTTTCTATTTCCGATTTCCGTCATCTGCAGTAATTTACCTTGGTTTCACTGTTTTTTTAACACCAGTTTTATCTTTGGTTGATAGTGAGCCACCACCCCAGCACTTGTGCTGAAAACTTCTTAAAATGGATTTAACAACAATTCAGGGGCCAGAAACTGCTTCCTGACTTTGAGATTAGAAGCAGCCAAAGAGTTAACAGGAGGTTAGCAGAGAATAAATAGGAGGCTGATTCAGAACTCCTTTCAATTGCAAAACCAATTGCAAATTCAGTTCTATGTGTCAGTTTACAGATAGTTGAGCTACTCTGAATTACAATTACAATTACAATAACCAGCACTCACCATATAGACATTCAAACAACCAACAATTAACACCTCGACTTAATTGATATGTATGAACATGCTCTTAATTAACAAAAAGGTTGATAATGTTGCCTCTCTGCCACATTGGGGATTCCACTGAACTGTACACTATTCATCTCACTGATTAAAAACTGATATTGCAAATGATTATCCTTTGCTGGCTTGATACTGTGAGTCGAGAATTCCCTTGCAGCAGATCCTGATTTTAAGTTAATGGCATTTTGTTTTAACGTCCAAACCATCAATTTCTATTCTGATGTGTTGATATAAACTCTGATCTAGGCGGAGGCGGGTACTGCAGATGCTGGAGATTAGAATCAAGATTCGAGTGGTGCTGGAAAAGTACAGCAGGGTCTGAGGAGCAGGAAAATCCTAATGAAGGGCTTTTGCCTGAACCGTAAATTTTCCCGTTTCTCGGATGCTGCCTGACCTGCTGTGCTTTTTCAGCACCACTCTAATCTATTGAGTCCTGCTCTGAACTGTCAGTGCCAATTTTACAAAGATCTCAGTGAGTCTCTCTCTCTCTCTCTCACTGCAACCCCCACCCCACCCCGGTCATCTCTGCTGCCCTGAAGCTCTTCAGCCACATCCTCAAACAAACTCAATTTCACCAGTTTTGTCATTTCCCCTCCCATCAACCTTCCAGCTCAGCACTGTCTTCATGACCTGCCCCATCTGCCCATCTTCCTTCCCACCAATTTGCACCACCCTCCCCTCCCACCTATCACCTTGACTCCCACCTCCCTCCACCTATCACACTCTCAGGCTACCTTTCCCCCAGCTCCAAACCCCCCTCCCATTTATCTCTCCACCCCCGAAGCTCCCAGCCTCATTCCTGACAAAGGGCTTTTGCCCGAAACATCAATTTTCCTGCTCCTTGGATGCTACCTGACCTGCTGTGTTTTTCCAGCACCACACTCTTGACTCGAATCTCCAGCATCTGCAGTCTTCACTTTCGCTAATTTTAACCTGTTGATTCATGTTCCTGTCTGGCAATTCCCACTCTCAACTGAGGATTTCTTTTCTGATCTGTTGATTTCCCACTCTGACGTGTCAGTCCCTGTTCCAGCCTATCAATTCACAGTGTACTGCATGTTTTCCATGGAGCCATGCCAAAGATGCCACAGCTTGGTGCTGAGTGATGTAGCCCACTCCACAGCATTCAGACCGCCTCTTACCATAGCTATCTGCATTGTGTGTTTCCACAGGCTGATTAACACCACAACCACTATATGCGTCACCTCATCCCAACAGACCAAAATTACAGCTGTTATGGCAAGCTTTATAAAAGATGTTTGAAAAATACTTACTGAGCTTTTCAAGCATGTTCTGTAATCCATGGGTTTATTGAACTCATTGGATAACTTCCCAAAACATCATGGTTAAAGACATCATCTGATGTGCTGCTGTGTAACACAATTGGGTACGTGCGCTCAGTGAGTTTGACTGAGTTGAATTCCTACAGTTGGACTTGGACCCAATGGGCTGGTAGGGGTGAGGTACACAGTGAACATCGGTGAGGGATAAGGACTCCCTGAAATGGTGAGGACACATTGGCCTCTTAACTCCTGTGAATTGAAGCTGTGGCTGGGTTTTCCCCCAGAGCTGCCCCCAGAAATAGGGTCACTGCTACACTTACTTTCAGTGAATTAATGGCATTCCTGAGGACAGTCAACATGGAGCAAAGTTCCCAGGCTGCACACACTTAAAACAAATGTATCCCTGCCCTGAAAAAGAGAATATTTAGAAAGAAAATCTTAACCACATGCCTTTTGCAAACCCATGTAATTCCCATCTACATGGAGCATTCACTGTGTCCTATAGCGTTGGCATTGATGGCATGGGTGTGGATATTTTCAGCTGTGGCAACAGCAGAAACACAAACAACGCTGTTGGTAAAGACGCTGCTCTGTAATAATATCCAGCCACTGGAGCTATTTAAACTTTTGCTAGCTTTCACAAAGGGTCATGTCAGAGTTCCAGATTTCCAATGAAAAATCCACGTGGCACAGCAGGCACAAGGGAGCAGAACTTGGTGCATATTTTACTCAAGTTGCAACAAATAATATGATTCTGAATACACAGCTTTACCTGTTACTGATAGAGCTCCACTGTGTTGACATGTACAGGCAGTGATCAGGAGTGTCAGCAAACTGTAATGCACAGTGTGCACTGTCAGTGACAGGGAGTATCCACACTCTGCACTGTCTGGGATCGGGAGTGTCAGCACTGTGCACTGTCTGTGACTGGGACTGTTAGCACTGTGCACTATCTGGGACCGGGACTGTTAGCACTGTGCACTGTCTGGGACCGGGACTGTTAGCACTGTGTACTTGGGTGACTGGGAGTGTCAGCACTGTGCACTGTGTGTGACTGGGAGTGTCGGCACTGTGCACTGTCTGGGACCGGGACTGTTAGCACTGTGCACTGTCTGGGAACGGGACTGTTAGCACTGTGCACTGTCTGGGACCGGGACTGTTAGCACTGTGCACTGTCTGGGAACGGGACTGTTAGCACTGTGCACAGTCTGGGACTGGGACTGTTAGCACTGTGCACTGTCTGGGAACGGGACTGTTAGCACTGTGCACTGTCTGGGAACGGGATTGTTAGCACTGTGCACTGTCTGGGAACGGGACTGTTAGCACTGTGCAGTGTCTGGGACCGGGACTGTTAGCACTGTGCACGGTGTGTGACTGGGAGTGTCAGCACTGTGCACTGTCAGTGAATGGGAGTATCCGCACTCTGCACTGTCTGAGACAGGGAGTGTCAGCACTGTGCACTGTCTGGGACTGGGACTGTTAGCACTGTGCACTGTGTGTGACTGGGAGTGTCAGCACTGCGCACTGTGTGTGACTGGGAGTGTCAGCACTGTGCACTGTCTGGGAACGGGACTGTCAGCACTGTGCACTGTCAGTGACTGGGAGTGTCAGCACTGTGCACTGTCAGTGACTGGGAGTGTCAGCACTGTGCACTGTGTGTGACTGGGAGTGTCAGCACTGTGCACTGTGTGTGACTGGGAGTGTCAGCACTGTGCACTGTGTGTGACTGGGAGTGTCGGCACTATGCAATATGTGTGACTGGGAGTGTCAGCACTGTGCACTGTGTGGCTGGGAGTGTCAGCACTGTGCACTGTGCACTGTGTGTGACTGAGAGGGTCAGCACTGTGCACTGTGTGTGACTGGGAGTGTCGGCACTATGCAATATGTGTGACTGGGAGTGTCAGCACTGTGCACTGTGTGGCTGGGAGTGTCAGCACTGTGCACTGTGCACTGTGTGTGACTGAGAGGGTCAGCACTGTGCAATGTGTGTGACTGGGAATCTCCGCACTGTGCACTGTGTGTGACTGGGAATCTCCGCACTGTGCACTGTGTGTGACTGGGAGTATCCACACTGTGCACTGGTTGGGACAGGGAGTGTCAGCACTGTGCACTGTCTGGGACTGGGACTGTTAGCACTGTGCACTGTCTGCGACCGGGACTGTTAGCACTGTGCACTGTCTGGGACTGGGACTGTTAGCACTGTGCACTGTCTGGGACCGGGACTGTTAGCACTGTGCACTGTCTGCGACCGGGACTGTTAGCACTGTGCACTGTCTGGGACTGGGACTGTTAGCACTGTGCATGGTGTGTGACTGGGAGTGTCAGCACTGTGCACTGTCTGGGACCGGGACTGTTAGCACTGTGCATGGTGTGTGACTGGGAGTGTCAGCACTGTGCACTGTGTGTGACTGGGAGTGTCGGCACTGTGCACTGTCAGTGACTGGAAGTGTCAGCACTGTGCACTGTGTGAGACTGGGACTGTCAGCACTGTGCACTGTCTGGGACTGGGAGTGTCAGCACTGTGCACTGTGTGAGACTGGGAGTGTCAGCACTGTGCACTGTGTGTGACTGGGAGTGTCAGCACTGTGCACTGTGTGTGAATGGGAGTGTCAGCACTGTGCACTGTGTGTGACTGGGAGTGTCAGCACTGTGCACTGTGTGAGACTGGGAGTGTCAGCACTGTGCACTGTGCACTGTGTATGACTGGGAGTGTCCGCACTGTGGACTGTGTGTGACTGGGAGTGTCGGCACTGTGCACTGTCTGGGAACGGGACTGTCAGCACTGTGCACTGTCAGTGACTGGGAGTGTCGGCACTGTGCACTGTCTGGGAACGGGACTGTCAGCACTGTGCACTGTCAGTGACTGGGAGTGTCCGCACTGTGCACTGTGTGTGACTGGGAGTGTCAGCACTGTGCACTGTCAGTGACTGGGAGTGTCAGCACTGTGCACTGTCTGGGAACGGGACTGTCAGCACTGTGCACTGTCAGTGACTGGGAGTGTCCGCACTGTGCACTGTGTGAGACTGGGAGTGTCAGCACTGTGCACTGTGTGAGACTGGGAGTGTCAGCACTGTGCACTGTGCACTGTGTGTGAATGGGAGTGTCAGCACTGTGCACTGTGTGTGACTGGGAGTGTCAGCACTGTGCACTGTGTGTGACTGGGAGTGTCAGCACTGTGCACTGTGTGTGACTGGGAGTGTCCGCACTGTGCACTGTGTGAGACTGGGAGTGTCAGCACTGTGCACTGTGTGAGACTGGGAGTGTCAGCACTGTGCACTGTGTGTGAATGGGAGTGTCAGCACTGTGCACTGTGTGTGACTGGGAGTGTCAGCACTGTGCACTGTGTGAGACTGGGAGTGTCAGCACTGTGCACTGTGTGTGAATGGGAGTGTCAGCACTGTGCACTGTGTGTGACTGGGAGTGTCAGCACTGTGCACTGTGTGTGACTGGGAGTGTCAGCACTGTGCACTGTGTGTGACTGGGAGTGTCCGCACTGTGCACTGTGTGAGACTGGGAGTGTCAGCACTGTGCACTGTGTGAGACTGGGAGTGTCAGCACTGTGCACTGTGTGTGAATGGGAGTGTCAGCACTGTGCACTGTGTGAGACTGGGAGTGTCAGCACTGTGCACTGTGTATGACTGGGAGTGTCAGCACTGTGCACTGTGTGTGAATGGGAGTGTCAGCTCTGTGCACTGTGTATGACTGGGAGTGTCAGCACTGTGCACTGTGTATGACTGGGAGTGTCAGCACTGAGCACTGTGTATGACTGGGAGTGTCAGCACTGTGCACTGTGCACTGTGCACTGTGTGTGAATGGGAGTGTCAGCACTGTGCACTGTGTGAGACTGGGAGTGTCAGCACTGTGCACTGTGTGTGACTGGGAGTGTCGGCACTGTGCACTGTGTGTGAATGGGAGTGTCAGCACTGTGCACTGTGTGTGACTGGGAGTGTCAGCACTGTGCACTGTGTATGACTGGGAGTATCAGCACTGTGCACTGTTTATGACTGGGAGTGTCAGCACTGTGCACTGTCTGGGACAGGGAGTGTCAGCACTGTGCACTGTGTGTGAATGGGAGTGTCAGCACTGTGCACTGTGTGTGAATGGGAGTGTCAGCACTGTGCACTGTGTGAGACTGGGACTGTCAGCACTGTGCACTGTGTGTGACTGGGAGTGTCGGCACTGGGCACTGTGTGAGACTGGGAGTGTCAGCACTGTGCACTGTTTGAGACTGGGAGTGTCAGCACTGTGCACTGTGTGTGACTGGGAGTGTCAGCACTGTGCACTGTGTGTGACTGGGAGTGTCGGCACTGTGCACTGTGTGTGACTGGGAGTGTCAGCACTGTGCACTGTGTATGACTGGGAGTGTCAGCACTGTGCACTGTCTGGGACAGGGAGTGTCAGCACTGTGCACTGTGTGTGAATGGGAGTGTCAGCACTGTGCACTGTGTATGACTGGGAGTGTCCGCACTGTGCACTGTGTGTGAATGGGAGTGTCCGCACTGTGCACTATGTGTGACTGGGAGTGTCAGCACTGTGCACTGTGTGTGAATGGGAGTGTCAGCACTGTGCACTGTGTATGACTGGGAGTGTCAGCACTGTGCACTGTGTTTGACTGGGAGTGTCCGCACTGTGCACTGTGTGTGACTGGGAGTGTCAGCACTGTGCACTGTGCACTGTGTGTGACTGGGAGTGTCCGCACTGTGCACTGTGTGTGACTGGGAGTGTCAGCACTGCGCACTGTGTGTGACTGGGAGTGTCAGCACTGTGCACTGTCAGTGACTGGGAGTGTCAGCACTGTGCACTGTGTGTGACTGGGAGTGTCCGCACGGTGCACTGTGTGTGACTGGGAGTGTCAGCACTGTGCACTGTGTGTGACTGGGAGTGTCAGCACTGTGCACTGTGCACTGTGTGGGACTGGGAGTGTCCGCACTGTGCACTGTGTGTGACTGGGAGTGTCAGCACTGTGCACTGTGCACTGTGTGGGACTGGGACTGTCAGCACTGCGCACTGTGTGTGACTGGGAGTGTCAGCACTGTGCACTGTGTGTGACTGGGAGTGTCAGCACTGTGCACTGTGTGAGACTGGGAGTGTCAGCACTGTGCACTGTGCACTGTGTGTGACTGAGAGTGTCCGCACTGTGCACTGTGTGTGACTGGGAGTGTCAGCACTGTGCACTGTGCACTGTGTGTGACTGGGAGTGTCCGCACTGTGCACTGTGTGAGACTGGGAGTGTCAGCACTGTGCACTGTGTATGACTAGGAGTGTCCGCACTGTGCACTGTGTGTGACTGGGAGTGTCAGCACTGTGCACTGTCAGTGACTGGGAGTGTCAGCACTGTGCACTGTCTGGGAACGGGACTGTCAGCACTGTGCACTGTGTGTGACTGTGAGTGTCAGCACTGTGCACTGTCTGTGACTGGGAGTGTCAGCACTGTGCACTGTGCACTGTGTGTGACTGGGAGTGTCAGCACTGTGCACTGTGTGTGAATGGGAGTGTCAGCACTGTGCACTGTGTGTGAATGGGAGTGTCGGCACTGTGCACTGTGTATGACTGGGAGTGTCGGCACTGTGCACTGTGTGTGACTGGGAGTGTCGGCACTGTGCACTGTGTGAGACTGGGAGTGTCAGCACTGTGCACTGTGTATGACTGGGAGTGTCCGCACGGTGCACTGTGTGTGACTGGGAGTGTCAGCACGGTGCACTGTGTGTGACTGGGAGTGTCAGCACTGTGCACTGTGTGTGACTGGGAGTGTCAGCACTGTGCACTGCGCACTGTGTGTGACTGGGAGTGTCAGCACTGTGCACTGTGTGTGACTGGGAGTGTCAGCACTGTGCACTGTGTGAGACTGGGAGTGTCAGCACTGTGCACTGTGTGAGACTGGGAGTGTCAGCACTGTGCACTGTCTGGGAATGGGAGTGTCAGCACTGTGCACTGTGTATGACTGGGAGTGTCAGCACTGTGCACTGTGTGTGACTGGGAGTGTCGGCACTGTGCACTGTGTATGACTGGGAGTGTCAGCACTGTGCACTGTGTGTGAATGGGAGTGTCGGCACTGTGCACTGTGTGTGACTGGGAGTGTCGGCACTGTGCACTGTGTATGACTGGGAGTGTCAGCACTGTGCACTGTGTGTGACTGGGAGTGTCGGCACTGTGCACTGTGTGAGACTGGGAGTGTCAGCACTGTGCACTGTGTGTGACTGGGAGTGTCAGCACTGTGCACTGTGTGTGACTGGGAGTGTCAGCACTGTGCACTGTGTGTGAATGGGAGTGTCAGCACTGTGCACTGTGCACTGTGTGTGAATGGGAGTGTCAGCACTGTGCACTGTGTGAGACTGGGAGTGTCAGCACTGTGCACTGTGCACTGTGTGTGAATGGGAGTGTCAGCACTGTGCACTGTGTGAGACTGGGAGTGTCAGCACTGTGCACTGTGTGTGAATGGGAGTGTCAGCACTGTGCACTGTGTGTGAATGGGAGTGTCAGCACTGTGCACTGTGTGTGACTGGGAGTGTCAGCACTGTGCACTGTGTGTGACTGGGAGTGTCGGCACTGTGCACTGTGTATGACTGGGAGTGTCAGCACTGTGCACTGTGTGTGACTGGGAGTGTCAGCACTGTGCACTGTGTGTGAATGGGAGTGTCAGCACTGTGCACTGTGTGTGACTGGGAGTGTCAGCACTGTGCACTGTGTGAGACTGGGAGTGTCAGCACTGTGCACTGTGCACTGTGTGTGACTGGGAGTGTCAGCACTGTGCATTGTGTGTGAATGGGAGTGTCAGCACTGTACACTGTGTGTGAATGGGAGTGTCAGCACTGTGCACTGTGTGAGACTGGGAGTGTCAGCACTGTGCACTGTGTGAGACTGGGAGTGTCAGCACTGTGCACTGTGCACTGTGTGTGACTGGGAGTGTCAGCACTGTGCACTGTGTGTGACTGGGAGTGTCAGCACTGTGCACTGTGTGTGAATGGGAGTGTCAGCACTGTGCACTGTGTGTGACTCGGAGTGTCAGCACTGTACACTGTGTGAGACTGGGAGTGTCAGCACTGTGCACTGTGCACTGTGTGTGACTGGGAGTGTCAGCACTGTGCACTGTGTGTGAATGGGAGTGTCAGCACTGTGCACTGTGCGTGAATGGGAGTGTCAGCACTGTGCACTGTGTGAGACTGGGAGTGTCAGCACTGTGCACTGTGCACTGTGTGTGACTGGGAGTGTCAGCACTGTGCACTGTGTGTGACTGGGAGTGTCAGCACTGTGCACTGTGTGAGACTGGGAGTGTCAGCACTGTGCACTGTCTGGGACTGGGAGTGTTAGCACTGTGCACTGTGTGTGACTGGGAGTGTCAGCACTGTGCACTGTGTGTGACTGGGAGTGTCAGCACTGTGCACTGTGTATGACTGGGAGTGTCAGCACTGTGCACTGTGTGAGACTGGGAGTGTCAGCACTGTGCACTGTGTGAGACTGGGAGTGTCAGCACTGTGCACTGTGCACTGTGTGTGACTGGGAGTGTCAGCACTGTGCACTGTGTGTGACTGGGAGTGTCAGCACTGTGCACTGTGTGTGACTGGGAGTGTCAGCACTGTGCACTGTGCACTGTGTGTGACTGGGAGTGTCAGCACTGTGCACTGTGTGTGACTGGGAGTGTCAGCACTGTGCACTGTGTGTGACTGGGAGTGTCAGCACTGTGCACTGTGTGTGACTGGGAGTGTCAGCACTGTGCACTGTGTGTGACTGGGAGTGTCAGCACTGTGCACTGTGCGTGACTGAGAGGGTCAGCACTGTGCACTGTGTGTGACTGGGAGTGTCAGCACTGTGCACTGTGTGTGACTGGGAGTGTCAGCACTGTGCACTGTGTGTGACTGGGAGTGTCAGCACTGTGCACTGTGTGTGACTGAGAGGGTCAGCACTGTGCAATGTGTGTGACTGGGAGTGTCAGCACTGTGCACTGTGTGTGACTGGGAGTGTCAGCACTGTGCACTGTGCACTGTGTGTGACTGGGTGTGTCAGCACTGTGCACTGTGTGTGACTGGGAGTGTCAGCATTGTGCACTGTGTGGGACTGGGAGTGTCAGCACTGTGCACTGTCTGGGAACGGGACTGTCAGCACTGTGCACTGTGTGTGACTGGGAGTGTCAGCACTGTGCACTGTGTGTGACTGGGAGTGTCAGCACTGTGCACTGTGCACTGTGTGTGACTGGGTGTGTCAGCACTGTGCACTGTGTGTGACTGGGAGTGTCAGCACTGTGCACTGTGTGGGACTGGGAGTGTCAGCACTGTGCACTGTCTGGGAACGGGACTGTCAGCACTGTGCACTGTGTGTGACTGGGAGTGTCAGCACTGTGCACTGTGTGTGACTGGGATTGTCAGCACTGTGCACTGTGTGTGACTGGGAGTGTCAGCACTGTGCACTGTGTGTGACTGGGAGTGTCAGCACTGTGCACTGTCAGTGACTGGGAGTGTCAGCACTGTGCACTGTGTGAGACTGGTAGTGTCAGCACTGTGCACTGTGTGTGACTGGGAGTGTCAGCACTGTGCACTGTGTGTGACTGGGAGTGTCAGCACTGTGCACTGTGTGTGACTGGGAGTGTCAGCACTGTGCACTGTGTGTGACTGGGAGTGTCAGCACTGTGCACTGTGTGTGACTGGGAGTGTCAGCACTGTGCACTGTGCACTGTGTGTGACTGGGAGTGTCAGCACTGTGCACTGTGTGGGACTGGGAGTGTCAGCACTGTGCACTGTGTGTGACTGGGAGTGTCAGCACTGTGCACTGTGCACTGTGTGTGACTGGGAGTGTCAGCACTGTGCACTGTGCACTGTGTGTGACTGGGAGTGTCAGCACTGTGCACTGTGTGTTACTGGGAGTGTCAGCACTGTGCACTGTGCACTGTGTGTGACTGGGTGTGTCAGCACTGTGCACTGTGTGTGACTGGGAGTGTCAGCACTGTGCACTGTCTGGGAACGGGACTGTCAGCACTGTGCACTGTGTGTGACTGGGAGTGTCAGCACTGTGCACTGTGTGCGACTGGGAGTGTCAGCACTGTGCACTGTCTGTTACTGGGAGTGTCTGCACTGTGCACTGTGTGTGACTGGGAGTGTCAGCACTGTGCACTGTCTGTTACTGGGAGTGTCCGCACTGTGCACTGTGTGTGACTGGGAGTGTCAGCACTGTGCACTGTGTGTGACTGGGAGTGTCAGCACTGTGCACTGTGTGTGACTGGGAGTGTCGGCACTGTGCACTGTGTATGACTGGGAGTGTCAGCACTGCGCACTGTGCACTGTGTGTGACTGGGAGTGTCTGCACTTTGCACTGTGTGTGACTGGGAGTGTCAGCACTGTGCACTGTGCACTGTGTGTGACTGGGAGTGTCAGCACTGTGCACTGTGTGTGACTGGGAGTGTCAGCACTGTGCACTGTGTGTGACTGGGAGTGTCGGCACTGTGCACTGTCTGGGAACGGGAGTGTCAGCACTGTGCACTGTGTGTGACTGGGAGTGTCAGCACTGTGCACTGTGTGTGACTGGGAGTGTCAGCACTGTGCACTGTGTGTGACTGGGTTTGTCAGCACTGTGCACTGTGCACTGTGTGTGACTGGGAGTGTCAGCACTGTGCACTGTGTGTGACTGGGAGTGTCAGCACTGTGCACTGTGTGTGACTGGGTTTGTCAGCACTGTGCTCTGTGCACTGTGTGTGAATGGGAGTGTCAGCACTGTGCACTGTGTGTGACTGGGAGTGTCGGCACTGTGCACTGTGTGTGACTGGGAGTGTCAGCACTGTGCACTGTGTGTGACTGGGAGTGTCGGCACTGTGCACTGTGTATGACTGGGAGTGTCAGCACTGCGCACTGTGTGTGACTGGGAGTGTCGGCACTGTGCACTGTGTGTGACTGGGAGTGTCAGCACTGTGCACTGTGTGTGACTGGGAGTGTCGGCACTGTGCACTGTGTATGACTGGGAGTGTCAGCACTGGGCACTGTGTGTGACTGGGAGTGTCAGCACTGTGCACTGTGTGAGACTGGGAGTGTCAGCACTGTGCACTGTGTATGACTGGGAGTGTCAGCACTGTGCACTGTGTGTGACCGGGAGTGTCAGCACTGTGCACTGTGCACTGTGTGTGACTGGGAGTGTCAGCACTGTGCACTGTGTATGACTGGGAGTGTCAGCACTGTGCACTGTGCACTGTGTGTGACTGGGAGCGTCAGCACTGTGCACTGTGCACTGTGTGTGACTGGGAGTGTCAGCACTGCGCACTGTGTGTGACTGGGAGTGTCAGCACTGTGCACTGTGTATGACTGGGAGTGTCAGCACTGTGCACTGTGTGTGACTGGGAGTGTCAGCACTGTGCACTGTGTGTGACTGGGAGTGTCAGCACTGTGCACTGTGCACTGTGTGTGACTGGGAGCGTCAGCACTGTGCACTGTGCACTGTGTGTGACTGGGAGTGTCAGCACTGCGCACTGTGTGTGACTGGGAGTGTCCGCACTGTGCACTGTCTGGGACTGGGAGTGTTAGCACTGTGCACTGTGTGTGACTGGGAGTGTCAGCACTGTGCACTGTGCACTGTGTGTGACTGGGAGTGTCAGCACTGTGCACTGTGTGTGACTGGGAGTGTCAGCACTGTGCACTGTGTGTGACTGGGAGTGTCAGCACTGTGCACTGTGTGTGACTGGGAGTGTCAGCACTGTGCACTGTGTGTGACTGGGACTGTTAGCACTGTGCACTGTGTGTGACTGGGAGTGTCAGCACTGTGCACTGTGTGTGACTGGGAGTGTCAGCACTGTGCACTGTGCACTGTGTGTGACTGGGAGTGTCAGCACTGTGCACTGTGCACTGTGTGTGACTGGGACTGTTAGCACTGTGCACTGTGTGTGACTGGGAGTGTCAGCACTGTGCACTGTGTGTGACTGGGAGTGTCAGCACTGTGCACTGTGCACTGTGTGTGACTGGGAGTGTTAGCACTGTGCACTGTGTGTGACTGGGAGTGTCAGCACTGTGCACTGTGTGTGACTGGGAGTGTCAGCACTGTGCACTGTGCACTGTGTGAGACTGGGAGTGTCAGCACTGTGCACTGTGCACTGTGTGTGACTGGGACTGTTAGCACTGTGCACTGTGTGTGACTGGGAGTGTCAGCACTGTGCACTGTGTGTGACTGGGAGTGTCAGCACTGTGCACTGTGCACTGTGTGTGACTGGGAGTGTCAGCACTGTGCACTGTGTGTGACTGGGAGTGTCAGCACTGTGCACTGTGCACTGTGTGTGACTGGGAGTGTCAGCACTGTGCACTGTGTGTGACTGGGAGTGTCAGCACTGTGCACTGTGTGAGACTGGGAGTGTCGGCACTGTGCACTGTGTGTGACTGGGAGTGTCAGCACTGTGCACTGTCAGTGACTGGGAGTGTCAGCACTGTGCACTGTGTATGACTGGGAGTGTCAGCACTGTGCAATGTGTGTGACTGGGAATCTCCGCACTGTGCACTGTGTGTGACTGGGAGTGTCCGCACTGGGCACAGTCTGGGACTGAGAGGGTGAGCACTTTGCACTCTCTGAGCCCAGGAGCATCAGCACTGTGCACTGTCTGTAAACTTGGGGGTGCATTTCTTTCATTTTTTATTTACTTTCTTCACCATTCCGTACATGACTCCTCCTGTGATGCAATGGAAGGAGCTGTTGGAGATGGAGTTAACCAGTTAAAAAGACAATAATACTTGGAATAAAATGTACTGGTTATGCTGGAGCATTGTTCTGAGGTTTTCAAGACAAATCAGACCAATATGCATCATTTGCAAGTTTTACTGGTTTTATCTCTTGTAGCATAACCATTTAGCTTGTTATTGTTTATAGAACACCAAACTGAAGTGGGAATGTTGGGTAAGGTATACTTCAGGAAATTGTGTAATATGCGTCATGTGTTCAATACAGTTCGAAGGTGTGATTTCAATCTACTTTGTGCAATGTGTAAACTGATTCAGAATTAAAGCTGTGGAGTACCAGGTCCGAAAGTGCCTGACTTGGATTTCTGGAAGAATATAGTCATGGTCATAGAGACGTGGAGATGTACAGCACGGAAACAGACCCTTTGATCCAACTCGTCCATGCCAACCAGATATTCCAACCTAATCTAGTCCCACCAGCCAGCACCTGGCCCATATCCCTCCACACCCTTCCCATTCATATACCCATCCAGATGCATTTTAAATGTTGCAATCCTACTAGCCTCCAACGCTTCCTCTGGAAGTTCATTCCATACACGTGAAAATGTTGCCCCTTAGGTCTCTTTTATATCTTCCCCCTCTCACCCTAGAAGTATGCCCTCTAGTTCTGGATTCTCCCACCCCAGGGAAAAGACTTTGTCTATTTATCCTATCCATGCACCTCATGATTTTATAAATCTCTATAAGGTCACCCCTCAGCCTCCGACACTCCAGGGAAAACACCCCTAGCCTATTCAGTCTGTCCCTATGGCTCAAATCCTCCAACCCTGGCAACATCCTTATAAATCTTTCCTGAACCCTTTCAAGTTTCACAACAGCCTTCTGATAGGAAGGAGACCAGAATTTCACACAATATTCCAACAGTGGCCTAACCAATGTCCTGTACAGCCGCAACCTGACCTCCCAACTCCTGTACTCAATATTCTGACCAATAAAGGAAAGCATACCAAACGCCTTCTTCACTATCCTATCTACCTGTGACTCCACTTCCAAGGCGCTAAGAACCTGCACTCCAAAGTCTCTTTGTTCAGCAACACTCCCTAGGACCTTACCATTAAGTGTATAAATTTCTGTTAAGATTTGCTTTTCCAAAATGCAACATCTCACATTTATCTATGCCGAGAAGCTGATGAGATACAGGGTTATTTTGCTTTTAGTGTTGTATAATAAGACAGGACTAATTCATAATCTTGCTGCAGTGGATCCAGTAGGAAGTGTTCACCATACTATGATCAAATTTTACATGAACTTGAATGTAACATAGTCCATTTCAAAATAAGAAATTTGTTGGAGTTGTTCCCGGATCTGCTGTGTTTCTCCAGCTTTTTTTGTTGTTATTTCAGATTTCCATCATGTGCAGTATTTTGCTTTCACTCATAGTTTGTTTCGAGGCTTAACTCTAAAGTAAGCGCCTGAACTGCTTTTTTAGCCATATTATTTATATGGCTAGTCTCGTTCACTTTCTGGTCAATGGTAACCTCCAGGCTGCTGTTAGTAGGGTATAGAGTGATTGTAATGCCATTGAATGTCAAGGGGGGGTGACAGTTAATTCTCTCTTGTTGGAGATGGTGAGTTCCTGGCACTCGTGTGGCACGAATGTTGCTTACAACTTGCCAGCCCCATGTCTAGACATTGTCCAGATCTTGCTGCATTTAGTCATGGACTGCTTCAATATCTGAAGAGTCACTAATGGTGTTGAAAATTTGCAGTCAGTTATCAGCAAACATCCTATGTCTGACCTTATTACAGAAGGTTGGTCATTGATGAAGCAGCTGAAGATGGTTGGGTCCAGGACACTACCCTAAGGAAGTCCTGCGAGAGAGTTCTGAAGCTGAGGTGACTGACCTGTGAAAACCACAATAATTTTCCTTTGCACCAGGTGTGATTCTACCAGCGGACCATTTTCCCCATGATTCCCCTTGCATCCTCTATTGCTTCGGCTCCTTGATGCCAAACCTGGTCAAATGTGGCCGTGACGTTAAGACGGGATGCTTCCTCTGACTAGTGAATCAGGAACATAGCCTCAGGATATGGGATAGGCAATTTAAGGCTTGAGATAAGGAGGAATTTTTTTTCATTCCGAGGGTTGCGAATCTTTGGAATGATCTGCCTGAGAAAGCTATGTAAGCTCAACGAAGGAATAGAGACAAGGCAGAAATTGATAGGTTTCTGGATTCTAATGATATTCAGGGAGACAGAGGTAGTGCAGGAATTTAGCATTAAGGAGATGATTAGCTATAATCCAGATTTGTGGGACAGGCTCAATGAACTGAAGGAATGACTCATGTTCATATGTGTTGTGTGATTTTTACCTGTGTTCTTAGGCACACTGTTAAAAATCACACAGCACCAGGTTGTGGTCCAACAATTCTGCGTCCTCTGATCCTGCTCCACAACTACCTGATGAAGGAGCAGTGCTCCGAAAGCTAGTGCTTCCAAATAAACCTGGTGCATTGTGAGTTTTAACTTTGTCCACTCCAGTCCAACACCAGCTCCTCCACATCTGATGCACACTTTGTGATCAGGAGTGTGAACAATTTAACCTGTGATCACAGATGTCCATACTTTGCACTGTCTGTGATCAATGTATTAATTCTGTGCACTGTCTGTGTTAGTGTTGTGAATTACCTGTCATTAGCAGTATAAGCACTCTGAACTGGTCATCATTGGGATTGTCAGGGCTGTTCACTGGTCATTATTCTGAGTGTTGGTGCTGTGAACAGGTCATAATTGGAAGTGCACCGCTCATGGCTGTGAATGTTAACACTGCGTGTAGCCTGTTTTGTAATTTGTAACCATCTGAAACTTGAATATACAATGCTCTCTATTGTTTAAAACATTGTGTTTATGATAAAAATCTGATAGCCCAGAACAGATTCAAAGCAGTATCACTTATTACAAGCTGTTGATCTGTGGTCCTTCTTTTTATCTTGATTCTCTTGTTTCCTACCTCCCAAACAATTTCCAACTTCCATCATAAGGTAGTATGGGCTGAAGTCAGAAATAGGAAAGGTGCAGTCATCTTGTTGGGTGTTTATTATAGGCCCCCCAATAGCAGCAGAGATGTGGAGAAACAGATTGGGAAACAGATTTTGGAAAGGTGCAGAAGCCACAGGGTCGTAGTCATGGGTGACTTCAACTTCCCAAATATTGATTGGAAGCTCTTTAGATCAAGTAGATTGGATGGGGCGGTGTTTGTGCAGTGTGTCCAGGAAGCTTTTCTAACACAGTATGTAGAGTGTCCAACCAGAGGGGAGGCCATATTGGATTTGGTACTCGGTAATGAACCGGGACAAGTGGTGGGCTTGTTAGTGGGTGAACATTTTGGTGATGGTGACCACAATTCTGTGACTTTCACCTTGGTTATGGAGAGATATAGGTGCGCACAACAAGGAAGATTTTACAATTGGGGGAAGGGAAATTACGATGCTGTAAGACAGGATTTGAGGAGCATACATTGGGAGCATAGGCTGTCAGGGAAGGATGTGGTGGAAATGTGGAACTTTTTCAAGGAACAGATACAACGTGTCCTTGATATGTATGTACCGATCAGGCAGGAAAGAAATGGTCGTGTGAGGGAGCCTTGGTTGACGAGGGACGTTGAATGTCTAGTAAAGAGGAAGAAGGAGGCTTACATAAGGTTGAGGAAACAGGGTTCAGACAGAGCATTGGAGGGATACAGGATAGCCAGAAGGGACCTGAAGAAAGGGATTAGGAGAGCTAAGAGAGGGCATGAAAAATCCTTGGCGGATAGGATCAAGGATAACCCCAAGGCATTCTATGCGTATGTGAGAAACCTGAGAATGACGAGAACGAGGGTAGGTCCGATCAAGGACAGTAGTGGGAGACTGTGTATTGAGTCGTAAGAGATAGGAGAGGTCTTGAACAAGTACTTCTCTTCAGTATTTACGAACGAGAGGGACCGTATTGTTGAAGAGGAGAGTGTGAAACGGACTGATAAGCTAGAAGAGATACCTGTTAGGAAGGAAGATGTGTTGGACATTTTGAACAACTTGAGGATAGACAAGTCCCCCGGGTCTGACGGGATATATCCTAGGATTATATGGGAAGCAAGAGAGGAAATTGCAGTACCGTTGGCAATGATCTTCTCGTCTTCACTGGCAACGGGGGTGGTACCAGGGGACTGGAGAGTAGCGAATGTTGTGCCCCTGTTCAAAAAAGGGAATAGGGATAACCCCGGGAATTACAGGCCAGTTAGTCTTACTTCTGTGGTAGGCAAAGTAATGGAAAGGGTACTGAGGGATAGGATTTACGAGTATCTGGAAAGACACTGCTTGATTAGGGACAGCCAGCACGGATTTGTGAAGGGTAGGTCTTGCCTTACAAGTCTTATTGAATTCTTCGAGGAGGTGACCAAGCATGTGGATGAGGGTAGAGCAGTGGATGTAGTGTACATGGATTTTAGTAAGGCATTTGATAAGGTTCCCCATGGTAGGCTTATGCGGAAAGTCAGGAGGCATGGGATAGAGGGAAATTTGGCCAATTGGATAGAAAACTGGCTAACCGGTCGAAGGCAGAGAGTGGTGGTAGATGGTAAATATTCAGCCTGGAGCCCAGTTACAAGTGGAGTTCCGCAGGGATCAGTTCTGGGTCCTCTGCTGTTTGTAATTTTTATTAATAACTTAGATGAGGGAGTCGAAGGGTGGGTCAGTAAATTTGCAGATGATACGAAGATAGGTGGAGTTGTGGACAGTGAGGAGGGCTGTTGTCGGCTGCAGAGGGACTTAGATATGATGCAGAGCTAGGCTGAGGAGTGGCAGATGGAGTTCAACCCTGCCAAGTGTGAGGTTGTCCATTTTGGAAGAACAAGTAAGAATGCGGAATACAGGGTTAATGGTAGGGTTCTTAGTCAGGTGGAGGAACAGAGGGATCTTGGGGTCTATGTACATAGATCTTTGAAGGTTGCCACTCAGGTGGATAGAGTTTGTAAGAAGGCCTATGGAGTATTATCGTTCATTAGCAGAGGGATTGAATTCAAGAGTCGTGAAGTGATGTTGCAGCTGTACAGGACTTTGGTTAGGCCACAGTTGGAGTACTGTGTGCAGTTCTGGTCGCCTCACTTTAGGAAAGATGTGGAAGCTTTGGAGAGGGTGCAGAGAAGATTTACCAGGATGTTGCCTGGAATGGAGAGTAGGTCGTACGAGGATAGGTTGAGAGTTCTCGGCCTTTTCTCGTTGGAACGGCGAAGGATGAGGGGTGACTTGATAGAGGTTTACAAGATGATCAGAGGAATAGATAGAGTAGACAGTCAGAAACTTTTTCCCCGGGTACAACAGAGTGTTACAAGGGGACATAAATTTAAGATGAAGGGTGGAAGGTATAGGGGAGATGTCAGGTTTGGGTTCTTTACCAAGAGAGTGGTGGGGGCATGGAATGCGCTGCCCGTGGGAGTGGTAGAGTCAGAATCATTGGCGACCTTTAAGCGGCATTTGGATAGGTACATGGATGGGTGCTTAATCTAGGTTAGAAGTTCGGCACAACATCGTGGGCCGAAGGGCCTATTCTGTGCTGTATTGTTCTATGATCTATGTTCTATGTTCTATAACCCATCTCCAATAACAGGCATTCTATTTTTCGTTAATCATCTCACATGCAGAACCTTATCAAAAGGCTTATTGGAGTTTACATACAGAACATCCGCCTACCCACCTACTGTTCCCATGGTCTGCTCACAAAATTCAACAAGATGAGTCAGATTGGACTTATCTCGCCCAAATCAAAGCTGTTTCCTTTTCAGCATTTTGTACTTATCTTTGTGCTCATTCACTTTGTCTAAAGTGCCAGACTGTGATAACTGCCCTACAATTGTTGATTAATGGAAGGTCTGCAGTTACCTGGTTCTACTCTTGCCCCCTTCAGGAGTAATGCATGTAATGAGCAGGTTACAAATCATACTGCACGGGAATCTATTATGGGGTCTCAGGGAGGCGATGTCGTGGTATTGTTACTGACTCATAATCCAGAGGCAAAGACTAATATTCTGGGGACTTCAAATCACAGATGGTGAAGTTTGAATCAAGCTTAAAAAAAGCTAACCTAATGGCCACCATGTAACCATTGTTGATTGTTGTAAAATCCCACCTGGTTTGCTAGCCTCCCTTAAGGAAATTCTGTCATGTGACTCACTTGTTCAAGCTGTAATTAGAGATGGCTATAAATGCTGACCCAGCCAGTGATATCCATATCTCAGAAATGAATAATGAAAAAATGATATTCATTATTTTTCAACCGAAAGCTATAACTTCCTCAATTTGGACACTTTTAGGAAATTTCCTCACCTATTTTCTTTTTAACAGCTTGAGTTGGGAGCAGTCAGATCCTGAATACATAAAGAAATAACATAGATAACTAGGAATGAGAAAATGAGAAGAGCATACATTAACAGAATGTAATGAATGGACAATAACATTCTCTTTTGTTTGTAATGTGCATTGTTAAAAAAACTACTTACACAATGTAAACCTATCACTGTTCACCATTGGGATTAATTTTACACATCGGCTCTCCTTTTAATGTATTGTAAATTCAGCTCCATACTATAAGACCATGAGCTGTTGGAGCACGATTAGGCCATTCGGCCTATCAAATCTACTCCACATTCAATCATGGTTGATAGTTCTTTGAGAAGGTGACTAAGGAAGTGGACGAGGGTAAAGCAGTAGATGTGGTGTATATGGATTTTAGCAAGGCATTCGATAAGGTACCCCATGGTATGCTACTGCAAAAATTACGGAGGTATGGCATTGAGGGTGCATTAGAGGTTTGGATTAGGAATTGGCTGGCTGGAAGGAGACAGAGGGTAGTAGTTGATGGTAAAGGTTCATCTTGGAGTGCAGTTACTAGCGGTGTTCCACAAGGATCCGTTTTGGGACCATTGCTGTTTGTCATTTTCATAAATGACCTGGAGGAGGGGCTTGAAGGCTGGGTGAGCAAGTTTGCGGATGATACGAAAGTCGGTGGAGTGGTGGACAGTGAAGAAGGATGTGGCAGGTTACAGCGGGATATAGATAAGTTGCAGAGCTGGGCAGAAAGGTGGCAAATGGAGTTCAATGTAGCTAAGTGTGAAGTCATTCACTTTGGTAGGAGTAACAAGAAGATGGATTACTGGGCTAATGGTAGGCTACTTGGTAGTGTGGATGAGCAGAGGGATCTTGGTGTCCCTGTACACAGATCTCTGAAAGTTGCCACCCAGGTAAATAGTGCTGTGAAGAAGGCATATGGCGTACTGGGCTTTATTGGTAGAGGAATTGAGTTCCGGAGTACTGAGGTCATGTTGCAGTTGTATAAGACTCTGGTGCGGCCTTATCTGGAGTATTGTGTACAGTTTTGGTCGCCATACTATAGGAAGGATGTGGAGGCACTGGAACGGGTGCAGAGGAGGTTTACCAGGATGTTGCCTGGCATGGTAGGAAGATCGTATGAGGAAAGGCTGAGGCACTTGGGGCTGTTCTCATTGGAGAAAAGAAGGTTTAGGGGAGATTTGATAGAGGTGTACAAGATGATTAGGGGTTTAGATAGGGTTGACGGTGAGAACTTTTTTCTGCATATGGAGTCAGCTGTTACTAGGGGACACAGCTTTAAATTAAGGGGAGGTTGGTATAGGACAGATGTTAGGGGTAGATTCTTTACTCAGCGGGTTGTGAGTTCATGGAATGCCCTGCCAGTATCAGTGGTGGACTCTCCCTCTTTATGGTCATTCAAGCGGGCATTGGGTAAGCATATGGAGGTTATTGGGCTAGTGTAGGTTAGGTAGGCTTCGGTCGGCGCAACATCGAGGGCCGAAGGGCCTGTACTGCGCTGTATTTTTCTATGTTCTATGTTCTATGTTCTATATGCTTCTCAACCCCATTCTCCTGCTTTCCCCCCAACCTTTGACCCCCTTACTAAATAAGCATCTATCTATCTCTGTCTTAAATATACTCAATATGGGTGGCATGGTGGCACAGTGGTTAGCACTACTGCCTCACAGCGCCAGGGACCCAGAATCAATTCCCACCTCAGGCAACTGTCTGTGTGGAGTTTGCACATTCTCCCATATCTGCGTGGTTTCCTCCAGGTGCTCTGGTTTCTTCCCACAGTCCAAAGATGCACAGGTTAGGTGAATTGGCCATGTTAAACTGCCTGTAGTGTTAGGTGTATCAGTCAGGGGTAAATATAGGGGGTGGGTTTCTCTTCAGAGGGTCGGTGTGGACTTGTTGGGCCCTGTTTCCACACTGTAGGGAACCTAATCTAATCTCAATGACTTAACCTCCATAGCTGTCTGCTGCAATAAGTTATACAGACTCCCCATTCTCTGACTGAAGAAATTCCTCCTTATCTCAATTCTAAAGGGTTATTCCTTCATTTTAAGGCTGTGCCCTCAGGCCCTCAACTCCCTCTCTAGTGATTACCATGTGCACTCTATCCAGGCCTCTCAGTATTCTGTAATTTCAATGAGATAACCCAAATCCTTCGAAACTCCATTGAGTAGAGGTCCTCACTACCACTTTATGACAAGCCCTTCAAGCCCAGGATCAATTTGTGAATCGTCTCTGGACCCCCTCCAAGGCCAGCACATCCTTCCTCAGATATGGGGCCCAAAGCTTCTCATAATATTCCAAATGTGGTCTGATCAGAGTCAAATACATCTTTAGCAGTACTTCTCTGCTCTTTTATTCTATTCCTCTCAAAAGGAATGCTAACATTGCATTTGCCCTCTCAGATGTCAATGGAACCTACATATTAACCTTAAGATAATTGTGAATGAAGACTCTTAGGTCCCTTTGTACTCCAGGTTTCTGAAACCTTTCCTCATTTAGAAAATAGTCTGCACCTCTATTCTTCCTACCAAAGTGCATAACCTCACATTTTCAACCATTGCATTCCATCTACCACTTCTTTACCCACTCTCTTAGCTTGTACAAAGTCCTTCTGCAATCCTCCCATTTCCTCAACACTCTCCTGATCCTCCACCTATCTTTGCCAACAAACGCGGCAACAATGCCCTCAGTTCCATCGTCCCGATTGTTAATGTGTAATGTGAATAACTGTGGTCCCAACACTGACCCCTGTGGGACTCTACTGGTCACTGGTTGCCATCCTGAAAAAGACCCCCTTATCTCCACTCTCAACCAATCCTTTCTCCATGCAGTACCTTGTCCCTAACACCATGGGGTCTTGTCATATTTAGCAGCCTCCTGCATGGTACCTTGTTGAAGATCTTCTGGAAATCCAAATAGATCACCTCCACTGGCTCTCCCTTGTCTAACTTGCATGTTACCTCCTCAAAGAGTTCTAACAGGTTTGTTAGGTATGGCATTGCCTTGGTGAAGCCATGCTGACTAAGCCCTGTTTCACCATGCATTCAGACAACATTATTTTCATGGCTTAAAAATCAGATGGATGTCCTGACCCTCATGGCCAAATCTTCTAGGAGAAAGTGAGGACTGCAGATGCTGGAGATCAGAGCTGAAAATGTGCTGCTGGAAATGAGGGAGGAAGAGAGTTTCTTCAAGGAAGGCATCCTTGTAAGAGAATTCGCAGTAGGTTAAAATCTTCTAGCAGAAAGTGAGGACTGCAAATGCTGGAGAGAGGGAGGAGGAGAGCTTCTTCAAGGAAGGCATCCTTGTAAGAGGATTCCTGAAGAAGGGCTCATGCCTGAAACGTCGATTCTCCTGCTCCTTGGATGCTGCCTGACCTGCTGCGCTTTTCCAGCAACAGGTTTTCAGCCCTCATGGCCAAATCTCAGATATGTGATCCTGTTGCTCAGAGCTCTGTGCTGGGTGTGTTAATTGATAAAATGTGCCTCCTTGGCCAACACTGCGTACACTCATTTGCTGCATGTAAATCTATCACACACGATTAAACTCGCTGCCAAAGTCTCAGTTACTAGAAATGAGCAGGATTTTCCTGCTGTTATTTTTAAGTGTTTGTTAAGTCCTTGCAATTTCAGAGTGGATTTGCAGTTTTTGAGATCAGGTTTGCCATCCAGCTAAGTACTTCTGCAAAAGAGCCATTAGTGTGCAGGTCACATGTAACATAGCAGCTAAAAGTGAGTCATTATCTCTGGTCAGATAGCATTATGTGGTTGTGAGGGAATCTGTATCAAATTGTAAATACAACATGAGTGTGTGGTCTAGACTTGTTATTTTAACAAATCATTACTGCTGTCTGAATTACTCATATGGATCTATATGATCATCTGTCTCTTATTTGTAGTGAGACTGTTGCTGTGGTGGGTCTCTGGGATCTGTGTCTCCTTCATTAAAACTGATTTGATTTGTACAGACATGTCAAAACACAGAATAAACTCAGACAAATCTTTCACCTCACTCACCTCACATGCCTGCAAAGCCAAGAGAAAGGAAAAGATTGTTAGTACCTAGGTGCTTGTCTTTCGATCGACCAAAACTAGGCACAAGAAGTTAATAGGCATCACTTTAAGTTTTCTCTGTGCACATTAATTGATTTTAAGAGTCAATGGCATAAGGCCAATTGTACTTCACAGGTAAACTGTACATCAGCTTGGTTGCCTCACTTAGGCACCTTGGCATAACAAGTCTGCACAGGTGGAGGCTTGTACCATTTCAACAACTGTGGCAATTAAATGTTCTTTCATGTTCGCCTGCCACAGATGGGTGTGCAATCTCTCATGGTAGTTCCTACTCATGCTAACTTTCTGTCATGATCAACAAAGCCTGTCACAAATTCCCCATCATCAGAAGAGAATTCTTAGTGGCTTCTTTGATTATTTTCTCAATTTTTCTTCCTCGCTGTCCTGAAGGCACCAAATCATTGATTTTGCGTTAAAGTTGTGAGAATGCATCTAATTCTCGCTTACCTTGTCTGATTGACCTCTCTTTGCTTTGACAATACCAACAGTCTGTATGAATAGGGGGGTCCTAATTGGGGAATCTGACACAACATCAATCTAAAGGCACATTCCAGCTCAGGCTTATTTCTTACTAAAGTTAGTCCTGGTACTTTACCACATACTTTCCTCAGGTTATGACTTTACTACATAATGGTACATTCCAAAGATCGAGTCAGGGTGCAAATCTTAGCGGATTTCCCCTCCCACCAACCACTCGATCATGGAAGAGATTATGCAGTCATAGAGCCATACAGCACAAAACAGAAACTTTGGTCCAACTCGCCCATGTGGACCAGTTATCCTTAACTGAACTAGTGCTATTTGCTGGCGTTTGGCTCAGATCACTCTGAACCCTTCCTATCCATGTACCTGTCCAAATGTCATTTAAATGCTGCAATTGTACCTGCCTCGAGCACTTCCTCTGACAGCTGATTCCAAACCCTCTGTGTGAAAAGCCTCTTACCCTTCAGGTCCCTTTTAAAACTTTCCCCATACTTTAAATCTCTGCCTCCTAGTTTTGGACTTCCCTACCTTGAAGAAAAGACCTTGGCTATTCACCTTATCTATGCTCCTCATGATTTTATAAACCTCTATAAAGTCACTCCTCAGCCTTTGACACTCTGGAGAAAAAAGTCCCTGCCTATCCAGCCTCTCCTTATAACTCAAACCCTCCAGCCTCGGGAACATCCTTGAGATTTTTTTCCGTACCCTTTCTTGGTTTAACAACATCCATGCTGTAGCAGGGTGATCAGAATTGCATGCATTTTTCTAAAAGTGGCCTCATTACTGATTGCTGTCTGAAAGTGCAGACTGCAAATTGAAGCTGAGACTTCTGTTTTCCCCAATAGTGTATTCTTCAAGTTTCTCACCGATTGAAATTCATTTCTCCTCCCTACACCTCCCTGGTTTAGCTGATAGAAAAGTAATTTGATTTTAAAACGCCTTACCGCAATTGCAAAAAAGTACATCTAAATCCTGATGATACCAGCTCTGGTGAAAAGGTGTGAATCTATGTGAATTCTCTCATGGTCCAAGCAAATTGCAGCAAATTACATATTTGCCCTTTAGGCACTTTCTGATCTCTTCCCCCCTACCTCATATATGTTTGCGTTTGTTTTGTTACAGACAGTGCTTCACCTTCCTCTGAAGATATTGTCTCTGACATAAGTGGAATGTCCTTGCAGCAAGCCAGACAAGTTTCTGACCTCCAAAAAATCTGACAGGTTTCCTCATTGCCTCACGGTTTCACAGGTACTGTAAGATAACCGGTACAATGAGTGCTCTTCACAAATGAACCTGGGCAAGATTAAGCTCGATTTTGAAAGTTTGATGATTGTAAAAGATTGATGAAGTTGAGATGAGTTAAAGTAGAAAAGTTCAATTCCCGCCTCAGGCGACTGACTGTGTGGAGTTTGCACGTTCTCCCCGTGTCTGCGTGGGTTTCCTCCGGGTGCTCCGGTTTCCTCCCACAGTCCAAAGATGTGCAGGCCAGGTGAATTGGCCATGCTAAATTGCCCATAGTGTTAGGTAAGGGGTAAATGTAGATGTAGGGGTATGGGTGGGTTACGCTTCGGCGGGGCGGTGTGGACTTGTTGGGCCGAAGGGCCTGTTTCCACACTGTAAGTAATCTAATCTAATATTAAAAAAAATGATGTGATGGGTCTGAGGAGGTGACTTCATATTTCAGTGTGCCAGGTGATCAGGAGTGCAATCAGAGAGGGAGGAACAAGGAATTGGGAGTGAAGTCTTTCAGTGCTTCACTTCCCAGCTCTCCTCTTATTGATGAACGTCCACAACCCTATGGATGGTATTGCACTGAAAGGGGTTGACATCAGGCAGTTCCTGACTAGATGCAAGAGACTGAATGGAACTTGGAAATGATGGAGCCTCTTTGGCTCCCCCAGGTCACTAGTCTAAAAGATGGAGATGCCAGGGTGGGAGTGGTTGGTGAAGAATCTGGCATTGGAGTTCCTTATATTTCTGGCTCTATAAGAGTCCTGGTGAATAGTCAATGGGGGATTTCCCATTAAGGTAAGAGATAGTTTAAGAACAGGGATTGAAATGAGGAGAACTTTCTTTGCCCAGTGAGTGGTGATCCTGTGGAATTCAATGCAACAGAAATGGGTGAGGCCAAAATATTGTATGTTTTCCAGAAGGAGGTAGATATAGCTCTTGTGGCTAAAGAGATCAAGTGATATGGTGGGAGGATGGGATTAGGGAATTGAGCTTGCTGATTAGACATGATCATGAGGAATGGTGGATCAGGCTTGAGGGGTCAAGTGGCTTCCTCCTGTCCCTACCTTCAACATTCCTATGTTTCTATGTTGACCAACAGTTTCAAAAGAGGCTGACAGTTCAACAGAGTGAACTGAATGGGACATTAAACGGAGAAACAATAGAGTGCGGAAACAGGCCCTTCGGCCCAACAAGTCCACACCAATCTTCTGAAGAGGAACCCACCCCGACCCATTCCCTACCCTATTACTTTACATTTACCCCTGACGGATGCACCTAATCTACACATCCCTGGACACAATGAGCAATTTAGCGTAGCCAATTCACCTAACCTGCACATCGTTGGATTGTAGGAGGAAACCGGAGCACCTGGAACACACCCACGCCGACACGGGTAGGATGTGCAAACTCCACATGGACAGTTGCTTGAGGCTGGTGAGGCAGCAGTGCTAACTACTTGGCCACTGTGCCACCCCAGTCAAGGGACATGAGGACCCAGCTGTGCTGGCACACATGCAAAGGAGTGACCACTGATGAACCTCTGCTCCTGATACCAAAATAAGCACTGAAGCAAGGTAACCTCAGTTGGTAGCTGGCACAAAAATAAAGACCTATCTTGGCTGTGTGCAAAAGAGTTGGCACTGAAGAAGCAGGAATACATGCTGTCAACATTGTAAGATTAAATCTCGTACCCCAACAATGGAAACTTTTCAAGTCTGTCCCAAATAGACACACTACAAGAATGTTGAAAAGAATTGCAGCTGCCAAAATCTTGATAGGGAGCTTAGGCTAAGATCCAGGTTCAAGCCAATTGTTTGTAGAGTTTAAGGGAGGAACTTGACAAAAACAATTTTTACAATGAAATTTGATTGAATTTGCGTAGAGATTAGCGAAAGTCTTTAAGTGTTCAGAAAAGATTTACAAGGATGTTGCCAGGGTTAGAGGGTTTGAGCTACAGGGAGGGGCTAGAGTATGGTGCTGGAAAAGCACATCAGGTCAGGCAGCATCCGAGGAGCAGGAGAATCGATGTTTCAGGCAAAGGCTCTTCATCAGGAATGAGGCTTGTGGGCCGATGGGGTTAGAGAGATAAATGGGAGGGGGTGGGCTTAGGGGGAAGATACATGATAGTGTGACATGTGAATGGAGGTGGGGGTAATGGTGATAGGTCAGAGGCAAGGGTGGAGTGGATAGGTGGGTAGAAAGAAAGACAGGTAGGACAGGTCATGAGGGTAGTGTTGAGTTGGAAGGTTGGAACTGGGATAAGGTGAGGGGAAGGGAAATGAGGAAACTGGTAAAATCCACATTGATGCCATGGGGTTGGAGGGTCCCAAGGCGGAAGATGAGGCATTCTCCCTCCAGGTGTCGGGTGGTTAGGGTGTGGCAATGGAGGAGACCCAGGACCTGCATGTCCTTGTCGGAGTGGGAGGGGGAGTTGAAGTGTTCAGCCATAGGGCAGTGCGGTTGGTTGGTGCAGGAATCCCAGAGATGTTCTCTGAAGCACTCTGCGAGTAGGTGTCCTGCCTCCCCAGTGTAGAGAAGACTGCATTGGGAGCAATGGATACATTGACTGACGTGTGGAAGTGCAGGTGAAACTTGGAGCATTGGACGGAGGTAAGGGGAGAGGTGTGGGCACCGGCTTTACAATTCCTGCTGTGGCAGGGAAAGGTGCCAGGAGGGGAGGAGGGGTTGGTGGATGGCGTGGACTTGACAAGGGAGTCATGGAGGCAACAATCTTTATGGAAAGTGGATGGGGTGGGGAGGGAAATATATCTCTGGTGGTGGGGTCTGTTTGTAGGTGGCGGAAATGTCGGAGGATGATGCAATGTATACGGAGGTTGGTAGGGTGGAAGGTGAGGATCAGAGGGGTTCTGTCCTTGTTTGCAGCATCACCTCGTGCTCCCAGTGAACAGTTCATCAACACATCCCACCCCAAACTTAAATTCACCTGGACCATCTCGGACACCTTCCTCCCCTTCCTGGACCTCTCCTTCCCCATCAACGGTGACCGACTCAACACCAACATCTTCTACAAACCCACCAACTCCACTGTTACTTGGACTATACCTCCTCCCACCCTGTCTCCCGTAAAAACACTATCCCTTACTCATGATTCCTCCACCTCTGCCACATCTGCTCCTAGGAGGACCAGTACCACCACAGTACATGCCAGATAGCCTCCTTCTTTAAAGACCATAACTTCCCCTCCCAAGTGGTCGATGATGCCCTCCAACACATCTCATCCACAGCCTGCACCTCTGCCCTCAAACCCCAACCCTCTAACCACAACAAGGACAAAACCACCCCAGGTCCTCACCTTCCACTCCACTGACCTCTGCAAAAACCGCATCATCTGCCAATATTTCTGTCACTTATAAATGGACCCCACCACCAGGGATATATTTCCCTCCCCACCCATCCACTTTCTGGTAAGACTGTTCCCTTCACGACTCCCTCATCAGGTCCACACACCCCACCAACCCACCCTCCCCTCCTGGCACCTTCCCCTGCCACCACAGGAATTGCAAAATGTACTCCCAAACCTCCCCCCTCACCTCTGTCCAAGGCCCAACAGGAGCATTCCACATCCATCAATGCTTCACCTGCACTTCCACACATGCCATTTACTGAATCCATTGCTCCCAAATGCGCTTTCCTCTAAATCAGGGAGACAGGACGCCTACTCGCAGAATGCTTCAGAGAACATCTACAGGACACCCACACCAACCTATCCTACCATCCCGTGGCCGAACACTTCAACTCCCCATCCCATTCCGCCAAGGACATGCAGGTCCTGGGTCTCCTCCATTGCCACACCCTAACCACCCAACGCCTGGTAGGAGAGTGCCTCACCTTCCACTTCGGGACCCTCTAACCCCATAGCAACAATGTGGATTTCACCAGTTTCCTCATTTCCTCTCCCCCCACCTTATCACAATTCCAACCTTCCAACTTAGCATCACCCTCATGACCTATCATACCAGTTCATCTTCCTTCCCACCTATCTGCTCCACCCTCCCCTCTGACCTATCACCTTTACCCCCACTTCCATCCACCTATCACACTTTCAGCTACCTTCTCCCCAGCCCCATCTCCCCCTCCCCACCCCATTTATCTCTCCATCCCCAAGGCTCCCGGCCTCATTCCTGACAAAGAGCTTTTGCCCAAAAGGTCGATTTTCCTGGTCCTTGGATGAAGTCTGGACCTGCTGTGCTTTTCCAGCACCACACTCTTGACTCTGATCTCCAGCATCTGCAGTCCTCACTTTCACTTAAAGAGGGAGGCTGAATAGCCTGGGGTTATTTTCCCTGGAGTGTCGAAGGCTGAGGGATGACCTTGTAAAGGTTTAGAAAATCATAAAGGGCATGGATAGGGTATAAATGGTCAAGGTCTTTTTCCCAAGGTGAGGGAGCCCAAAACTGGAGGGCACAGATATAAAAGGGACATAAGAGTCAGCCTTTTCACCCAGAGGGTGGTGTGTGTATGGAATGATCTGCCAGAGGAAGTGGTGCAGGCTGGTACGATTTCAATATTTAAAAAGCATCTGGATGGTTGCAAGAATAGGAAAGAATTAGAGAGATATGGGCCAAATGCTGGCAAATGGGACTAGATTAATTTAGGATATCTGGTCAGCACGGAGAGTTGGACCGAAGGGTCTGTTTCTGTGTTGTACATCTCTATGATTCTATGTAAGACAGGAATGGCTCATGTTAAACCTTATTTTGAAACAATGTCATGAACTTCAATTTTTTTCCCACACATTGTACTCATTGAGTTTTGGCTGCTGCTTCGTGTTTTGAAAACATTGACTTGGGAGTATTTTCTCACTGGCTGGAAACAAAAAAAAATCACGGTCTTTCCTCTTCTTGACAGCACTAAGATATTGTGTCCCAGTTTTATTAAGTTCTTTCTGGGAATATTGGTGTTGTCAGCATAGTTATAGCACTGTACAGCATGGAAACAGACCCTTCGGTCCAACTCTCCATGCTGACCAGATATTCTAAATTAATCGAGTCCCATTTGTCAGAATTTGGTCCATATCCTTCTAAACCCTTCCTATTCATATAACCATCCAGCTGCCTTTTAAATGTTGTAATTGTACCAGCCTCCATCTCATCTGAAAGTTCATTCCATACATGCACCACTCTCTGTGTGAAAAAGTTGCCCCTTGAGTGTCTTTTACATCTTTTCCCTCTCACCCTGAACCTATGCCCTCTAGTTTTGAATTTTGCTACCCTCAGGAAAATACCTTGTCTATTTATCCTATCTATGCCCCTCATGATTTTATAAATCTCTATAAGGTCACCCCTCAGCCTCTGAAGATCCAAGAAGAACAGCCCCAGCCTATTCAGCCTCTCCCTATAGCTCTACCCCTCCAACCCTGGCAACATCCTTGTAAATCTTTTCTGAACCCTTCCAAGTTTCACAATATTGTTCCTATAGGAGGGAGATCAGAACTGAATGCAGTATTCCAAAAGGGACCTAACCAATATCGCGTACACCCACTACATAACCTTGCAACTCCTATACTCAATGCTGTAACCAATAAAGGCAAGCATATCAAATGCCTTCTTCACTATCTTGTCCACCTGTGACTACACTTTCAAGGAACTATGAACCTGCACTCCAAGGTCTCTTTATTCAAGGCCAGCCATCCCTAATTATCCTTGAATTGAGTGACTTGCTCAGCCTGAAACAGTTGCCTTTTGAGAGTGCCAAATAAACAGGAAAATAGTTAACAGTTATTCTATCCTACCATAAGTTATTCCAAGAACAGTGCACAAAGTGTTGCATTGATGCAAATGCTTTGCTCCCAGAAGCAAAAAGAAGGAGTACTGGGCTACCTCATTGCAACATATTGGATTCTGAGCAGGCGTGACAGGGTCAATGCTGAGAGGGTGCTTCCCCTCATTGGGGTGTCTCGGACCATAGTCTCATCATTAAGGGACACCAATTCGAGACTGGGATGAGGAAGAATTTCTTCTTTCAGAGGGTGGTGAGTCTTTGGAACTCTTTGCCAGAGACAGCTCTGGGGGCAGAGTGCTTGTGGATACTGAATTTGCTAAATTCTTGATCGTTGCGGGATTCAAGAGTTACAAGGAAAAGGCAGGAAATTGGATGTAAGGAATGTCTGATCAGCCATGTTCCTATTAAATGTCAGCACAGACTCGAGCAGCCAAACAGCCTCTTGTTCCTATTTCTTATGATCTTAAAGTCTAAAACAAGACAAGTGTACTATGAGAGGTGCGACCAGTAGTTCATACTGGTCCATTAACACTGGTCTTTGTGCTGGTCATAATGGTCTTGAAGCCAAATGTATTAGTCATGGTGTCAGTCAAGATGCAGATACTGAAAATGAACAATATGGCACCAGTAAATGTTACTGTCAGTGACGTTACATGAAGGGCCATAGAACCATATAAAGGGCTTGTATTTGGACACACAATTAAAATTTTTCACCTGTTGCAATAGAGCTAACTTTTAACAGCATTCAGCTCAACTGGAGAAAGTGTAGGTTTGGGTTCAGGGCTATTGTCCTTATTGTTGAGATGGGCACACTCTCTGCCTTGGGTCAATCTGTCAGGGAGTATATCAGTGAGCTCTACACAGTGACAGCCAGGATTTTGATCAACATTGAGCTTGTCTTGGAGCTGAGAACATTACCTCTGAGAACATTAAACAGAAAGTACATGCAGTAAAAAGGAAGAGTAGTAATATCCCATCAGCCAGTTATGTCAGTTGAACCAGTACACAAAGAAGGACAAATGAGACTTTTATAGAATAATATCCAACTATTTTCTCGTGATTGTTTGATTGCTTTATTGTTGTCACATGTGCTGAGATACAGTGAAAAGTGTTGATTCACATGCTGTACAGACAGACCATACCATACCAAGTATATCAGGATAGCAGAACAGAGTGCAGAATACAGTGTTCCAGATGCAGAGAAGAGAGAGAGAGAAAGATCAACATTAATATTTGAGTGGTCCTTTAAAATCCTGATGGGTATATGAATAGGAAGCGTTTAGAGGGATTTGAGCCCAATCTTGGCAAATGGGACTAGATTAATTTAGGATATCTAGTGGGGAAGAAGCCATCCTTGAAACTGTACATATGTGTGTTTAAAAGTTTATATCTTTTGCCTGATGGAAGATGGTGGAAGAGGGTATGACTGAGTAGGAGGGGTTATAGATTCAGAGAGTCATAGAGAGGTACAGCATGGAAACAGACCCTTTAGTCCAAATCGTCCATGCAGACCAGATATCCTAAATTAATCTAGTCCCATTTGCTAGCACTTGCCCCATACCCCTCTAAACCCTTTGACCATGTTGGTTGCTTTCCCGAGTCAATCCTTTCCAAGCAAGTCAGCATAAATGTTTTACAAACCAACCATAAGAATACTTGGTTATAGTGAGAGAAGCTACAATTCAATAGGGGATAAAATCAGCTCAAACATATCCGTTGAATCCACCCATTCACTTCAATTATTGCCTCTGTACTAATAGCCTCAGAGGTTTAATTCTACCTGGGGTAAAGTGTTCTGCTGCTTGTGGGTTTCTGATAGATACCTCACCTCATATCAAGAGACTTTTCAATGTGTACATGCATGTATATTAGATCAGGATCAGATTGACATCCTGCACGTGATAGGTGAGGACACATATAAATGAGTTGGATGTGAATATAGGAGTTATGGTTGGAAAGTTTGCAGATGAGACCAAAATTAGAGGTAGAGTGGATGGTAAAGAAGGTTACCTCAGAGTACAATGTGATCGTGATCAGATGGGCCAATGGGCTGAGGAGTGGCAGGTGGAGTTTAATTTAGATAAATGTGAGGTGTTGCATTTTGGAAAGGCAAATCAGGGCAGGACTTAGACACTTCATGGTAAGGTCCGAGGGAGTGTTGCTGAACAAAGAGACCTTGGAGCGCAGGTTCATAGTTTCTTGTAAGTGGAGTCACAAGTAGACAGCAGTGAAGAAGGTGTTTGATACATTTGCTTTCGTTGATTAGTGCATGGAGTATAGGTATTGGGAGGTTATGTTAAAGTTGTACAGGCCATTGGTTAGGCCACTTTTGGAATACTGCATTCAGTTCTGGTCTCCCTCCTATTGGAATGAGATGAAACTTGAAAGGATTCAGAAAAGATTTAAAAGGATGTTGGCAGGGTTGGAGAATTTGAGCTATAGGGGGAGGCCGAATAGACTGGGGCTGTTTTTCCTGGAGCGTCAGAGTCTGAGGGGTGACCTTATAGAGGTTTATAAAATCATGAGGAACATGGATAGGTTAAATAGTGAAGGCCTTTTCCCCACGGAAGGGGAGCCCAAAACTTGAGGACATAGATTTAAGGTGAGAGGGGAAAAATTTCAAAGGTACCTTAGGGGCAACTTTTTCATGCAGAGGGTAATACGTGTATGGAATGAACTGCCAGAGGAAATGGTGGAGGCTGGTACAATTGCAACATTTAAAAGGCATCTGGATAGGTATATGAATAGGAAGCGTTTAGAGGAATTTGAGCCAAATCTTGGCAAATGGGACTAGCTTAATTTAGGATATCTAGTCAGCATGGACAAGTTGGACTGAAGGGTCTGTTTCCTTGCTGTGCACCTTTATGATTGGCAGAGACTTAACTGGCTGTTACCCATTTTAGGATTTACTAAGATCATGAAAGGCACTAGATAATTGCAAGTATTCTCTGCATTAAAAAAGCCTTAGAAATGGAGACATTGGAAATTCAACCAGGCAAGTTTAAATTTAGCTTGTGAAGTTTAATGGCTCAAGTTATCTGTATCAATAGAATGTAAATCACTATTTCTCCCTGCTAAAACTCCCCTTTGCCAACTGTCATATTTCAATGGTCAGATTTAAATTTCTGTGCTGCACTTCATTAAAACAAAGCAAAAAGCAACAATGATAGTCATGGAAGCTAAAATGTCTGTAACTACCTAGTGACTTCATCAATCACATTTCAAAGAGAAAGAGACCTGTAACTGTGCCTTTTGCTTGAAAAAAACAAATAAACTCTGAATATCACCATTTAATTAATGGTAATTAGACTAAATATTGATTGGTTTAAAGGAACTAACTTTACTTTGGCAACAAGATAACACAGCCTGGGTTATAGAGTTAGATCAGACAGCACGGAAACAGACTCTTCGGCCCAACTAGCCCACACCAATCATGTTCCCACACTAAACTAGTCCCACCTGCTTGCATTTGGCCCATATCCCATTAAACCTTTCCTATTCATGTACTAATCCAAATGTCTTTTGAAAGTTGTAACTATACCTGCATCCACCACTTTCTCTGGCAGGTTATTCCACATACAAACCACTGTCTGTGAAAAAAAAAATTGCCCCTCATAAATCTTTCTTCTCTCACCCTAAAAATATGCCCCCGAGTGTTGAAATCCTGTACCTTAGTTGTATGATAGAATATTATCTTTTTCAAAACAGTCAATCATTCCCATGAAATATTCTTGAGTCACTTAAGTGGTAACATGGACTTCCTACTGTATTTCCCCCAGATCTTCTCTCATGTCATAATTCACCTGTTAATTTCTGCTGCACAATTTGCCATCAAACGTTATGTTGAACAAACCACAATTCAGTAATGATAGAATCTACAAAAGCAAGCAAAGTACTGATGAATCAAGCATCAGCAAGAACTGAAATATGCCAATCCAACTAGAAAATGACCCAGTTAAATCGTTCAAAATTGTTTCTTCTACACTACTATTATTTTCTTGAGCACATGACATTTCTCATGTGGGCATTGTGGTTGTTTCAAGAGTTTACTTAGAGTTAAGCTTAGATCCTCTGATCCCATGCACGATAAAGGTTAGCAAGACCCTGTTCCCAGCCCTGACCCATTTCACTCCAGCCCAAGTGGTGTGCCACTGTTGAAGGTCAGCCTTAAATATGTCTCACTGGGTCTTCTTTGGCTAGCTCCACCTTCCTTGTCCATATTTGGATGTCCATACTATTGCCGAACATGGTGTGCATCCAGGAAGTGAAGGACCTGGCCTATCAGACTCGGACATCTCCTCATCAAAGTTTCTCTACAGTGCACTAAGATGTCAGTCTAGAGGATGTACTTAAATTCCAAAGGATCCTTGAATCCATACCTGTCAATCTAGGTATCAAGAGTATTAAATTGGAGCTAAGAATTGAATTGGTGAAGATAACGTAATCACAGGGGTTAATTTTCTTAACTCATTAATTTTGTTTTGCAATTTATGATTTTTGCCAAAATCCTCAATTAGATCAGTGTTCAAAAGGCTATACTTGAAAATTACTTCCTATAGACTTCATCATATCGCTCTCAACATTCTGGCAACTGTGCTATTAGATTAGATTCCTTAGAGTGTGGAAACAGGCCCTTCAGCCCAACCAGTCCACACCAACCCTCTGAAGAGTAACCCATCTCCCTCTGACTAATTGACCTAATACTATGGGGCAATTTAGCATGGCCAATTCACCTAACCTGCACATCTTTGGACTGTGGGAGGAAAGCGGAGCACTCAGAAGAAACCTATGTAAACACAGGAAGAATTTGCAAACACAGACAATCACGAGGTTGGAATTGAACTTGGGACCCTATTACTGTGAGGCAGCAGTGCTAACCACTGAGCCACTGTGCTGCCCCAACCACGGAGCCACTGTGCCACCCCATTAGGATGTTGAACCTGAGCCCGTCATAAAGTCCCATTATGTTTCAGGCTGTGTTATGGAACAGTATTTGATGCATCATTATAGTATACAAAATACTTGTGTGGATGGTGAGATTGGCACATGATTGGGATCAATTAAAGAACTACTTCAGGGAGACCATATGATACATTTGTGATCAGAAGTATCGTCAGTAAAATAGACATAATTAAAATCCTGAGTATATCACTAACCTAGAGCAATGTTTTTGATAGCTTATTTTTCATTTTAATGCTACTTTCTTAGGGCACTCTTGCTTGGACATGGTGGCACAGGTCCAGTCCAGCTTTGCTCTTGTTGACCTGGTCAGCTGCCTTTGAATGCCCAATCTACATCTGCCCTCTTTATCAACATACTGACAAGATCTGAGATCCACTCCTTGTGTGAACTTCAAACTTTCAACTTCTGGGACATTGATTCCCAGTGGAAAGGGAATGACAATCTGAAGCACCGGGTGAATTTTACCAGCCCACTCAGGGATGGCTCAGGATCTGGGATGGCTAGCAGGCGAGTGTGGACAGGCCAGCCTGATGTCTTCCTGCTGCCTTGGGGGCAAGGGTAGTGGGCATGGCTCATATTGAGCTTGAGTGGTAATTAAGGGCCTCTCTCTCTGCCTCGGTGGGCGTTCTTCCTAGGTTGCAAGAGCTTGCTGTCACATGGCAAGGTGTCAGTGAATTGAGGGAGACCCTCCGTTCTGATCACTCAAGGAGGCAGAATTGGATTGAATATTCGGAAATGGATTCCATCTTGCTCTATTGGTGCACCAGGATAACTTCAAGATAGGACAGCTATCTAGACTTAATGTCAAACTCCCTACCCCAGTCTGTGCTTAAACTGAACCATTCTCTGTCAGGGCCCAAGTGTCCCTGGGGAAGAAAGAGAAAAAAAGGTCCTCGTGCTTCCTAAATACTCCTGCTGGAGCATTGGTAGGAGTGCGACAGAACACTCATAGATTTCCAGTTCCAGACCTCCAAAAATTCAGCATTCCCACAGTACTTCAGTGAAATGTCCCTCTGGGTGTAGTTCTTTTCCGAAACCTCTCCCTCCACTTTGTAAACCCTCCTTGAGACCTCATTCTTTGACCACGCTTTGATAACATGTGCTAACAGTTCTTGCTTCAGGTTGCTGTTTGCCTGTGACGATGGCCTGTGATTGTCCTTAAGTTTGAGATTTACCACATCAAAGGCAGTTTGCAAATATAAGTGCAGAAATACTACACATAGGTTCATTTACGATGAAAAGTGTCGGCAAGTAAGAAGCAGTTTTATTTAGTTTGGGCTTGAAAATGAGCAGCTTGTTTTTACTCTTGGAGAACCAAGCACTGAGGAAGGTTTAGATTTTACCAGAATATGTGAAATGTGACTCGTGAAAGAGTACAATAAACCCTGGCAGTTGCAAAGCTTTCCCTCACATGTTTGCTGAACTGGTTCAAAAATAGACAGGAGACTAAACAAAAGCAAAATGTTGTAAGCATACTGGTTTGAGTCTTAAGCTGTGCTCAAGAAGGAAGTGTATAATTGCATTAAAGCAATCTGCAGCCAGGGAATTGGAAGCAGGAACTGATGCAGACTTGGAAACACAGAGAGGGAATGATTGTGCTGTGAGAAAAGATCTCCATAATTCGCTGTGATCTCAGTGCAGATTGACAGGCAACAGAAACATTCAGAGCGACAGTCCCACATCTTCCTGGCATTAACAAGTAGCAGACGCATCAAGTTCAAACAATCCCACCCGAGCAGGATATCACTAAAGGCCAGCAGTGAGGGTTTGGAGAGCAATACAGGAAGCGTTTGGCAAAGGATGGAGCATTTGTGTTTTATATCTCGGCTTTCCAGCTGTGACTGACTAATTTCTTTTAAAGTGTGCTGTGTTCCATATGTAAATAAATAACTTAAACAAAAGGGATCTATGGCAAATCTATCTACATTTATGTAAACGTTTTGATGTCCTGCAATGTTGCCCATGGGGTGTCAAGTCCAAGTGCCATTTTTGGTCAGACAGGCTTAAAGGTTAGGGGTTAATTGGAACAAAGTTGAAGGGGAGCAAAGATGGAGGGGGAGGAAGCAGCTGGCTCTGGGAAGGGTGAAAGCTGATTGAAAGGATTGGAAGGATAAGGAACAGGCAGCAAGGGAGAAAAGAAAAGAAAGGCAGAGGAAAATATAGACACATTTCCAGCTGCTGATCACAATCCAGTGCCCTGTGCTGGAAAGTGGGCACTTATGGATTTGGCTGAAGACAGGTCAGACTTAGTTGATTGTGTGATTCAACACAATCCATTAGAATTGCACAGAGAGAAATAGATTTGGACAATCATCTGATGACCATCAGCATACCTTGACAACAGCTGCCACCTCCACAAAAGGCTGACTAAAAATGCAAAATTGTAGAAGATGTATAAATGTCACCTTACAGTTGCCATCTAAAGATAATAAGGGGTGAAATTCTACAGGGTTTCCTTAATAAATGATTCACTGCTCATAAGCTCCACTTCTGTTTTTGTCAACGTTTATGGACTAGGGATGTTACCTCTTGCTCCTTACGAATGGTTCACACCCTCACCATGTGGGTCATACCCAGGTTATCTGCATGCCTTAGAGGCCAGAAAGTCTGGGACAAATTGCTGGTTCCATGGGAATGCGACACTTCTTATCTGGCTGTTCAAGAATCCCCACACAAGATTCCCAGTGTAAGGATGTCTCACACACACACACACACACACACACACACACACACACACACACACACACACACACACACACACACACACTCCCCACCCAACATAGCCACTGGGGAGCTGGGAGCTGCAGGTACTGTGAATCCCTACCTCCAGCTCCTTCCCAATTCTAAAACCACTGGGTTTACAATGGCTGGTCAAAGACACTCCCTCTCTTTGGATCAAGGTTAAAAATCACACAACACCAGGTTATAGTCCAACAGGTTTAATTGGAAGCACACTAGCTAGTCCAGCACCGGCATCTCCAAATCATCTCTCTGGATCATGTGGGAATACCATCCAGTCAGCGTCTTCTGCTGCATCTGTCCCCTTTACATCCCACCCACCAAACCAAACTATGTCTCAGGTAAACCTGAGTGGCACGGTGGCTCAGTGGTTAGTACTGCTGCCTCACAGCACCAGAGACCTGGGTTCAATTCCTGCCTCAGGCGACTGACTGTGTGGACTTTGCACATTCTCCCCGTGTCTATGTGGGTTTGCTCCAGTTTCCTCCCACAGTCTAAAGATGTGTAGGTTAGGTGAATTGGCCATGCTAAATTGCCTGTAGTGTTGGGTGTAGGGGTATGGGTGGGTTGCGCTTTAGCAGGTTGGTGTGGACTTGTTGGGCTGAAGGGCCTGTTTCCACACTGTAAGTAATTAAATCTAAACCTGAACTTGCACCTTGTTTAGTTTCTCTCCTATCTCTTTTAAAGCCCTTTTCACAATTCAATTTTTTTCTATGAGACCTACCTCCTGCTCCCTCAATCCTATTCCCACTAAACATTTGACCAGCTAACATTCTTTCTTGGCAAGTGGTCAGCTAATATTGTTAACATTTTCTTCTCCTCAAGTACCATCCCCCTCCCCTTCAAATATGATGCCATTGCTCATATTTTCAAAAAGAAAGCATATTTGTTCTTTCCACCCCAACAACTGATCATTCCATCTCCACATTTCCTTTCCTACCCAAAGTCCTTCAATGTGTTCTTGTCAGGGGAGAAAGTGAGGACTGCAGATGCTGGAGACCAGAGTTGAGAAGTGTGGTGCTGGAAAAGCACAGCAGGCCAGGCAGCATCTGAGGAGCAGGAGACTCCTTGGATGCTGCCCAACATGTGTTCTTGGCACTCAGGTTTGTGTGCACCTTTCCCATAGTTCCTCACCAGGATTGTAACACCAGACTTCTGCTCCTGTGACAACCTTGGAACAGGCCTTCTCGAAGCCACAGATGACATTCTTTGTGACTATAATAAGCTATACTCCCTTGTCCTTCTCAATCTGTCTTCAGCCTTCAAAGACATTGACCACAACATCCTCCTCCAGTGCCACATATTATCAACTGTGTGAGATTGTTCTTGTTCATAAACGTCACTTTCATCAATCCAATTGTAGCCACAGAACCACCTGCAATGTATTGTTTTGTCACTCCAGATCTTCTGGTGTCCTTCAAGGATCTGCTCCCTTTGATTTCCCGTTTACATCAAGCCCATGAATAATGCCATCTAAAAGTACACCTTCCATGTGTGCTACAATGCTACCTGACTCTACCTCACTCCTTTCACCTCCTCTATGGTCCTTGGTTCTTGGCACTGTTTCTCCAGCACCCAAACATGAACAAGCAGGAGTTTCTCCAACTAATTCTGGAGAAGACTAACGCCATTCTCTTCAACCCCAGTTACATTTAACCTCCTTTGAAAAGATTTGAGACTGTGAGGAACATCTGGCCAAATATCTGCTCTGTCATTAATGACTGCCCATTTTCACCCTCAGTAACATGCTTATCTCCATTTATGCATTTGTCAGATATGCATCTAGACTTGACTATTCTGATGGCCTCCTGGTCAGCCTCCCATTGTCCAACATCAATAAACTTGAGCTAATCCAGAAGTTTTCCCCTAAATTACCACTGATCTACCCATCAGTTCTCAATTTACTGACCTATATTAATAGTTTGTTTACAAACCTTTCCATGTCCCGATCCCTTCCTCTCTCTGTAACCTTGTCCAGCCCTACAATCCTAACTCTTTGACCAAGTGTTTCATCATCTATGCTAATCTTTCCTTGTGTAGTCTGATGTCAAATTTTGTCTGACTCCTTTAAACACCTTTAACATTTTTCAATGTTAAAAACGCTATACAAATGCAGTTTTAATTGTTTTAATTGCAAGCTGAAACCATCCTGATCTGCTACCTAGTTACACCATTTCCCAGGCTGTCTTAGAAACCTACTCGCATGGAATTTCAGTTCCAAGTATTCAGAGTGATGACTGTTCATTTTCACAGCCTAACACTCAAGCATCCTCCTCTATTTTGAGTTTCAATCATGAAAATTATTCCTTGCGCTGTTTTACATGGAAAGAATGGCTTGCTTCACCAAATCAGACTTTTTAATTGCCCTTTGGGAGTCACGGGGGAATGTATGCTTCAATTCTTTTTCAGCAATTGCAAAGTGTTACAAGGGAATTAGACTTGATAAGAACAATATAAATCAAGGGCAGTTTGATTCCTTTATCAATGGCATCTCACTCCTGAGATGCATCATTGTTAGGAACACACTCCACAGTCTGTTATTCTGTATAATTGATGCAAGCTTTACTTTGTTTATGATTCAACACTTCTTTTTTCCCCATCTCTAGATTGAATAACATAGCTTGAACAGGCGTGTTAGCACAGCATGTGATTCGAACAGAGTTTAATATTGCGATTTCGCTGCATGTTACAGAATAATATCAGAGCTTCTATATAGTATTTATTATATCACACAATGCACTTTTGTTGCTGGTGCAGTGATTGCAATTTGAAAGAACCCAAACTTACAAAATGTTCTTTATGGCATTAAAGTGCAACTTACCAGCTCAGTTCCCAGAATGACCTCTGACTTTGCCACTTAATGTTGCTGCAGAACAAAGCTCTGTGGGTCAAAATGACTCCAGACACAGGAACTGCCTTTAGGAAAAGTCCAAAAATACACAATGAAAATTGCTGAGACTGCATGAAACATAAAGATTGATTGAGGATCGTTAATACCATAACATTAAAATGGGGATTTTAAAATACTTTAAAGGCTGTGATTGACTTTTTAACTTACTATCAATAGATGACTTTAAATTAAACTCATTCAAAGTTCAAAATTCAGCTCTACCCATTGTGTGTGTCGGTTTCATTAGGCTCCATTGACTGCTTCAGAAGGTATGCTGCTGTTAACCATGAGTACACAAACATCATCAGTAATTGCAAATCTGACGACGTAGACTGGTCAACCCTGCATCCTTCTGCAAGAAAAACAGCTGGTCAAAGAGTCAAGGGCGAGTTTACTCAGAACATACTTACTACACTACTGGAACTGCAACAGAAATACAGCGGAAACTTTGTTTACATGTGTAAGCAGAGTTCATTTGGTAGACTGGTGAAGTTATGTAGATGGATAAAGGGAATTCAACCCATGATGGTTACACAGAAAGTAGCAACAAACCTGGTGAAATAACTCCTCAGAGGCTGCTATCCCCCGTCACCAAGTCACATGCGTATGGTACACGGTCTCTGACCAGCCTTCTCAGAGCAGTCCCCAGAGTGAGGAGGCTCTCTCAATCTCCTGTTTATATCTGTCAGCCAGGGCTTCCTGATCGGCCCAGGCTAACAACCCCAATCAGGCATCTCATAGTCCGTGCGAACTGCTCCAATTACTACACCTGGGTAATGTACAATGAATTTCAGTACTTGATATTGTACAACACAAACAGTTTATGACACTGACAAAAGGTAGGTTCTGTTAAAAACAAACAGTACATGTTCTGTGCAAATCTGACTTGATACAGTGTTGCAGTTTTCTCTTCCTTCAAAATGTGTGTGCAGTAATCGGTTGTTCGGTGTTTGATTATGTGAATCTGTTCACTAATGAAGCTCACTGCTTGATTGGGTCAGCCTAGGGGTAGAATCAGGGAAAAGTGAACAAGATGTAGAAACATCTGCAAGTTAGGACAACAGCATGGAATAGATATTTTATAGCAACATAAGTGAAACCCGTTACAACCATAGAAACTATTATTTTTATTTTTACATAACTGTCACACAGAATATAGAGCAAACTGGCAATATGACGATGAAGTAAAGTTCAATTCTATTGATTTTGGAACCTTTCCTTTCTGTGCTAGGAGGTCCGACTGCAAACTCAATTGATTTCAGGGCTCAAGATCTAGTTGCTTCAAACAGGCATGGAGGGACAGGAGGTGGTGCTGGAAAAACACAGCAGGTCAGGTAGCATCTGAGCAACCCCACCCCCTTCCCATTTATCTCTCCACCCCCAAGGCTCCTAGCCTCATTCCTGATGAAGGGCGTTTGCCTGAAACGTTGATTTTCCTGCTCCTCGGATGCTGCCTGAGCTGCTGTGCTTTTCCAGCACCACAGTCTCGACTCTAATCTCCAGCATGTGCAGCCCTCACTTTAGCCATGGAGAGTCAGGATACAGCAGTAATCTACAAGAAGGTGACACTCGTACATTGTTACAGAATAGAAGGCCAACTATTGGCCGAACAGTTTGCAGCATGGTTTGAAATGTTTGGCATAAGTGCTCTTCAATGTGATGGGGCTGAATACAGATGCTGCTCCATTTTATGGTAAGCAGGAGCTAAGAATTTCTGAAAAGAGAATGTTCTCATAAAGTCTTAAAGTCATTGAGTGTACAACCCATAAAAGCCCATTTGGCCCATCAAATCTGTGTTGGTCAAAAACGAGCACCGAACTGTTTGGATCCAATTTTCCAGCATTTAGCTTATTGACTTGTATGCCTTGGCATTGTCAGTACCCATCTAAAGACTACTTCAATGTTACAAGAGTTACTGCCTCTACCACCCTGATAAGCATTGAGTTTCAGATTCCTACCATCCTCTGGATCTCACAGACAGCTACTTTGATACCATCTTAGAGTTTCTGCGAATGATAAAGTATGTCATGGAGTGAGAGGTTAAAGTGTTAAGAGGCAGGGTGCCCGATGGGTAGGGTACCAGTTGGATAGTAAATCAGGTGCCAGGTGGGCAAAGGGTAGCGTGCCAAAACAGTTGCACGCTTGGTATATAGGGTGTCAATTGGGAGGGATTGATTCCAGGGTGCAAGATGTCATGTGGACCAGGAAAATGATGGAGTGTTTAGGGAGGTCAGGTCTGGGTTTCATTTGGACAATATTACACCACCCTGGGGTAATGTATTGGAAATCAAGCCCCAGTATTCCTGGAGTCATCACAAAAGTTAAAGACTTTATAGAAGTATGTAATATTCCCAAATTTTCCTGTCTTCTAGAACCAGGTTTACAACAAGCATGGCCCAAATATCTTGACTTAATAATGATTCTTATTGCATCAAATAAATAGATTCTAGCTAGGGGTAAGCAATTATCAACTGTCAACATATAATTCAACAATTAAAACTCTAATCCATTTATAAAACTCCCATCATACGCAAACACATATAAACAGAGACAAAAAAATGGATATTATGGGTTGAGCTAAAGACTGAAAAGCAGTTCAATGCCTACCCACTAGATTCACTGAAACAATCGTTTTGGCTTGGCAGGACCTGTTGGTCCTCAATCTTCCTTCTCCAGGTACTTTCACTTGCTGCAGGAGGCAGAGTGATTGGTTCACACTTTGTGAAGTCTCTGACTTATGGTTAAGTGCCACAGCTTATAGAAACCCATTAGGGCTCTCTTTCGGCTTGAGGGTTTTTATTCTGCAGCAGAGAAAAGGACAGCTCCTTCCTTATCAGAATGGCTTCTGCCCAACTTGACTTCCCGAACTGCTTGAACAAACAGCAGTATAAACAGTACTTACAATGAGTTTTATGGAACTATCTTTTTAGATTGTGCACTAATCCTTCCCACAATGCTTGGGGTTTTAAAAAAGTCATTTTCCTTTTTCAGCACACAGTCAAAAACACATAAAAATTTATTTTGGGGAGGAAGTTGGATTCTGGTGATGTCCTATCAGACCCAGTAGTGGGGGATTGGATGTCAGAAAGGTAAAAACAATGACTGGAGATGCTGAAAACCAAATACTGGATTAGTGGTGCTGGAAGAGCACAGCAGTTCAGGCAGCATCCAACGAGCAGCGAAATCGACGTTTCGGGAAAAGCCCTTCATCAGGAATAAAGGCAGTGAGCCTGAAGCATGGAGAGATAAGCTAGAGGAGGGTGGGGGTGGGGAAAAAGTAGCATAGAGTACAATGGGTGAGTGGGGGAGGAGGTGAAGGTGATAGGTCAAGGAGGAGAGGGTGGAGTGGATAGGTGGAAAAGGAGATAGGCAGGTCGGACAAGTCCGGACAAGTCAAGGAGACAGTTACTGAGCTGGAAGTTTGAAACTAGGATGAGGTGGGGGAAGGGGAAATGAGGAAGCTGTTGAAGTCCACATAGATGCCCTGGGGTTGAAGTGTTCCGTGGCGGAAGATGAGGCGTTCTTCCTCCAGGCGTCTGGTGGTGAGGGAGCGGCGGTGAAGGAGGCCCAGGACCTCCATGTCCTCGGCAGAGTGGGAGGGGGAGTTGAAATGTTGGGCCACGGGGCGGTTTGGTTGATTGGTGTGGGTGTCCCAGAGAGGTTCCCTAAAGCGCTCTGCTAGGAAGCGGCCAGTCTCCCCAATGTAGAGGAGACCACATCGGGAGCAATGGATACAATAAATGATATTAGTGGATGTGCAGATAAAACTTTGATGGATGTGGAAGGCTCCTTTAGGGCCTTGGATAGAGGTGAGGGAGGAGGTGTGGGCACAGGTTTTACAGTTTCTGTGGTGGCAGGGGAAAGTGCCAGAATGGGAGGGTGGGTCGTAGGGGGGTGTGGACCTGACCAGGTAGTCACGAAGGGAAAGGTCTTTGCGGAAGGCGGAAAGGAGTGGGGAGGGAAATATATCCCTGGTGGTGGGGTCTTTTTGGAGGTGGCAGAAATGTCGGCGGATGATTTGGTTGATGCAAAGGTTCCAGCTCAGTAACTGTCTCCTTGACTTGTCCGGACTTGTCCGACCTGCCTATCTTCTTTTCCACCTATCCACTCCACACTCTCCTCCTTGACCTATCACCTTCATCTCCTCCCCTCTATGTACTCTATGCTACTTTCTCCCCACCCCCACCCTCCTCTAGCTTTTCTCTCCACGCTTCAGGCTCACTGCCTTTATTCCTGATGAAGGGCTTTTGCCCGAAACGTCGATTTCGCTGCTCGTTGGATGCTGCCTGAACTGCTGTGCTCTTCCAGCACCACTAATCCAGATTGGATGTCAGACTCTAGTGATGGGGTTTTTCAGCTCCAGTGGCAGAAACTGTGAGATCCCAGGGGACTGGGGTATTGACAGTTCCCTGGGGGAGAGGGGCTATATCGGGTCATGGTCTAGAGTAGAAGGGATCTGGCAAATGTGGTACATTGAGTCAGTGGGGAGAGGTTGCTGTTTAATGATCATTCAGGAGTCAGACTAGGTTTTTAATAGTCAAAATGCTCCTGAGTGACTATTTAATTAACTGCAGAAGAACCCATCAAGTTCTCCAACTTAAACTTATATGCTTTCAAAGGGTTCTAGGCATAGGAAATTGCTCATCAGAATCTTCAATTGTGTCTGGAAATCTGAAGCATCCTGATGCACAACTCCAAGCTATGCTGCAGGGATAATTCTCTGGTCATCAGAAAATCTGGCCCACCTTTGATATTATCTCCTATCTTCATTACCTGTCTGCTAACAATGATCAAGATTACTCTCACCATAAACTAGTAAATCTGTTAATGCTCAAATGAACCATCATCAATGAATTAGCACCACAGCAGATTATACAAGTCTATATAATTGTTGCTGCCAACTCCGTCTTTCAAAACAAGACCCCTCTTATGATGTTCCTCTGTCCACTATTTAATGCAGCCATTAACCTATTCAATGCTTCTGTTGATAGAAAAGGAACATCGTGCCAATATAGTAAGATTTTTTCTTCTAATATTGCAACAAGCAAGTTCTAAACAGGTTCCAGTATATGTGGTGCAGTGTGTTAACTCTCTAACTTCTCATCTTTAATGCACTGGTGGAAATCCAGTTTGTCATTATGATGCAAATTTATTCTGTTGATTTGTAGTGTGGAATAACTTTGGGAAAGTTCTACCCATATCTTTAGTAGGAGCAAGTGAGGACTGCAGATGCTACAGAGTCAGAGTTGAAATGTATGGTGCTGGAAAAAGCACAGCATCCGAGGAGCAGGAGAGTCGATGTTTTGGGCATAAGCCCTTAATCAGGAATGTGGAGAGGGAAGGGGGATGAGAGATGAATAGGGGGGTGGGGCTGGGGGAATGGTAGGTAGGATAATGATAAATTGATGCAGGTGGAGGGTGATTTTGACATGTCAGTGGTGAGGGCAGAGCAGATAGGTCGGAAGGAAGACGGGCAGTTAGGTCAGGTCAAGAGGGCTGTGCTGAGTTGGAGAATGGGTCTGGGATTAGGTGGGGATTGGGGAGATTTGGAAACTGATGAAGTTGATATTGATGCCATGTGGTTGAAGGGTCCTGAGGCAGAAGATGAGACAATGTTGTCTTAGAGAGTACTGAGATACAGGCTACTAGACTAGACGGGATTGAGGTTCATGTGTTCCAATTCTGTAAAGTGTGAAAATAGATAATTTCCCTGGGCTGGATGGGATTTATCCTAGGATTCTCTGAGAAGCCAGGGAGGAGATTACAGAGACTTTGGCTTTGATCTTTATATCGTCATTGTCTATAGGAATAGTGCCTGAAGACTGGAGGATAGCAAATGTTGTTCCCTTGTTTCAGAGGGATAGTAGAGCCTTGGTAATTAGAGACCAGTGAGCCTTACTTTGATTTTGTGTAATGTTTTGGTAAAGGTTATAAGAGAAACGATTTATATTCATCTCGAGAGGGATTAGTTGATTACAGATAGTTAACACAGTTTTGTGAAGGGTAGGTCGTGCCTCACAAACCTTCTTGAGTCTTTTGAGACGGTGACCAAACAGGTGGATGAGGGTATAGCGGTTGATGTGGTGCATATGGATATCAGTAAGGCATTTAATAAGGTTCCCCACAATAGGCTATTGCACAAAATACAGAGGCATGAGATTGAAGGTGTTTTAGTGGTTTGGATCAGAAATTGGCTAGCTGAAAGATGACAGATGGTGGTGGTTGATGGGAAATGTTCATCCTGGAGTTCAGTTACTAGTGGTGTATGGCACGGATCTGTTTTGGGGCCACTGCTGTTTGTCATTTTCATAAATGACCAAGATGAGGGCATAGAAGGATGGGATAATAAATTGTGGATGACACTAAGGTTGGTGGAGTTGTGGATAGTGCTGAAGGATGTTGCAGGTTACAAAGGGACATAAATAAGCTGCAGAGCTGGGCTGAGAGTTGACAAATGGAGCTTACTGTGGAAAATGTGAGGTGATTTACTTTGGAAGGAGCAACAGGAATGCAGAGTACTGAGTTAATAGTAAGATTCTTGTTAGTTTAGATGAGCAGAGAGATCTTCATGTCCATATACATAGATCACTGAAAGTTACCACCCAGGTTGATAAGGTTGTTAAGAAGGCATACGGTGTGTTAGCTTTTATTGGTAGAGGGGTTGAGTTTTAGAGCCATGAGGTCATGCCTGCAGCTGTATAAAACTCTGGTGTGGCCGCACTTGGAGTATTGTGTACAGTTCTGGTCACCGCATTATACAAGGATGTGGAAGCTTTGGAAAGGGTTCAGAAGAGATTTACTAGGATGTTCCCTGGTGTGGAGGGAAGGTCTCATAACAAAAGGCTGAGGGATTTGAGGCTGTTTTGTTAGAGAGAAGAAGGTTGAAATGTGATTTATTTGAGACATATAAGATAATCAGAGGGTTAGATAGGGTGGGTAGTGAGACCTTTTTTCCCTCAGATGGTGATGGCTAGCATAAGAGGACATAGCTTTAAATTGAGGGGTGATAGATATCAGACAGATGTCAGAGGTAGTTTCTTTACTCAGAGAGTAGTAGGAGCATGAAGTGCACTGCCTGCAACAGTAGTAGACATGCCAATTTTAAGGGCATTTAGATGGTCATTGGATAAACATATGGATGAAAATGGAATAGTGTAGGATAGATGGGCTTCAGATTGGTTCCACAGGTCGGCGCAACATTGAGGGCCAAAGGACCTGTACTGAGCTGTAATGTTCTATGTTCTATGTCCTCTAGTTGGCTGGTGGCTTTGATTTGGCAGTGGAGGAGGGCCATGTCTTTGGGGAGCCGTGAGGGGGAGTTGAAGTGATTGGCGACACAACAGGTCAGGCAGCATCCAAGGAGTAGGAGAGTCGACAATTCGGGATAAGCCCTTCATTAAACACAGCAGGTCAGGCAGCATATCTTCAGTGGACAAAGCTACCTTTAAGATTCCAATTTTAGTCAGACAATCCAGAGAGTGACTGTAAACAGAAAATATCAGGTAGACATCTACAGCTGGAACTGTAAGTTTTGGAAGTTAAAATGTAGGCACAAGGTTGGTGGAGGAATCAGAGGAGCTGCATTTTACATATTCTCTGTTATAGCAGTTCTGGGAATCTTTGATGGTGGGTGTCTGAGATAGGAAAGTGATTATTTTCCAGCACTTTCAAAAGAAAAACAAAAATCTGCTCCATGGAATAACATACTCTGTGTTGCTTTCCAAGTTAGTAACAAATTTCAAGGTTAAGATGACATTACAAGCTCCCCACTGTGTTCAGCCAAGCCATTAATAATGTGAAGGTCTCGTGTTTATTCCTGGGTGCCAATAAGATATGTTATCTGTGCCAGCCAGTGATAGAGGTACTACAACTGGTTGTGGTTCCCGGGGGTTAGGGAAAGGAAGACAGCCAGCAGCACTTGTGTGTGGATTTTCGGAATGGCAGCATTAGCCTTGGATACCTCCTTTTCTTAGTTAAATAACCCACTAATACTCACTCACAAAACACAGCCGTTCATGGAAGATGCATGTTGGAAGTATGTAAACATTACTCAGGGAATTGTGCCCTGGCAAGAAATTCAAAAAGAGGAAAGAGAATAGTGGACTGATTATGTAGAAGGGAAAACAAAAGCGCATTATAACAAATTAAAGTTTGTATTCAAAATTTTCAGTGCCATCGCAATTCCATGAGTAACAGCATACTTCAGATCCTTTTGATACAACCCTGCACCTCTGTTTGTTTTTACAGTTAAAGTTACTTGCAATTTTCTTGTATAGTCAAGTAACAAAGAAAATGTAATCGTTAACAGGGATGGAGAGAAGTGCAGCTATTTCAACCTCACCAAAGCCTTACATTTAGAGAACAAATATGAAGGATCATAGAATTACTTTTGCAGATTATAGCTAACCCAATGATAAAATAAACTAAAAAAAAATTCCATCAGGACATTGGATTTCATCCGTTATGGATCTGGCTGTTCATGGTACCTTCCTCTGTTGCAGTTTGAGTGTTTCCAGCTGCTTGCGTTGAACAGCCTCGACTTCCTGCCTCAACGCTTGCCAGTTGTTCTCTATTTTACTCAATTTTGCTGCTGGAAGGATGTAGGCGATGATTTACTCAGCATGTCCAATTGACTGTACTTGTCTGAGTATGCCTGCTTCCCATGCGTTTGAGGTCACCATTGTATATGTAGGTAACAGGCCAATCCAAACACTGAACGGCAGGGGAAAAGGGAAAAGAAGTCCTAACTAAGCAAAATGATATCAGGAATGCAGCCCTTGCATCTACACACTTTCGCTTTTCCTTAGTTTTATTGGTTTAGAATTTATTGGGCTTAATTTATTTTTATGTTCTGTTTTTTATATTTGTCTAATTCTGCGATTCTGGCTTGAATCCTGTGCTTAGAGTGGTCAAATTACTTCTGATCTGAAACAATTGACTCATGCCATGCTACAAAAGGATTCCAATCTCACCGTTTGCTTTCATCTCATTTCACCCATAAAGATGATCTCTTTCACCTACCAACTCCCTTCTCAACTGGGGACTTTCCCCTTCTTTCTTTTCGCTACGGTTTCAGGATTGTTTACTGCAAGGCCGACTGAAATTCCTGGCCACCTCAACAGAAAAAAGACATAGCGACCCGTTTCCCTTATTGCTGGCTTGCCTTGCCATCTCTATGACCGATGTTAGCTCTGGCAACTCAAGAATATTACAGAACTGAGGTAATTGAATTCAAAGAGGGGAATTTTCTTAGAAAGCCATCTGTGGCCTGGCTTTCTAAAGGAGAATACTTTTTAAAGAAAAATCCAGTTGCTTCTTCTATTCTTCATAATGTCGAGGCGCCAATGTTGGACTGTGATGGACTGAATTAAAAATCACACCACACCAGGTTCTAATCCAACAGGTTTATTTGGAAGCATTAGCTTTCGGAGCACTGCTCCTTCATCAGGTAGTTGTTCACCTGATGAAGGAGCAGTGCTCCGAAAGCTAGTGCTTCCAAATAAACCTGTTGGACTAGAACCTGGTGTGGTGTGATTTTTAACTCTATTCCTCATGTCAAAGTAACAGGCTCCCATCTGACTTCTTGTTGGCAAATCAGGCAAGAGTCTCTAATGTCGACCAAATATCTTAAACTGATCTAGTCTGTTTTTTTTCATCCATTCATGGGATGAGGGCATCACTAGCTCAACCAACATTCATTGCCTATCCCTAATGTCACTTTACGTATAAACTGACCATTCTAAATATTAAAATGATTTTTTGTCTCATGAAACTGAGACTAACTAACTTGTCATTAGACTGAAGTTCTGTTCCATGGCACTTTCCCTGTTTCAGGTCATTGGATGAAAATGTAACAAGTTGCTATTCTATTTTCCTGCCTCTCCTAATTTTTAAGTTAAAAATGACACAACACCTGGTTATAATCCAACAGGTTTATTTGGAAGCACTAGTTTTCAGAGTACTGCTCCTCCATCAGGTGGCTGTGGAACAGGATCATAAGACAAGAATTTATAACAAAACATTATAGTGTCATGGAACTGAAACAATATATTGAACAAACTTAGATTTTTGTTAAATCTTTAATTCTTTTAACATATTGGATCCTTTAATTATAGAGTCACAGAGCTGAGTAGCACTGAAACAGACCTGTTGGTCTAACATGTTTGCACTGACCAAGTATCTTAAACTGATCTTGTCAGTTTTATCTAATTCATTCATGGGATGAGGGCATCACTGGCTCAACCAACATTCATTGCCCATCCCTAATTGTCCAATGGGCAGTAAGAAACAGCTACATTGCTGTGGATCTGGAGTCACATGTAGGCCAGATCAGGTAAGGATTGCAGTTTCCTTCCATAAAGGGTCAGCATTTGGCCCATATCCCTCTAAACCCTTCGTATTCATGTACCCATCCAGATGCCTTTTAGATGTTGCAATTATACCTGGCTCCACCATCTCCTCTGGCAACTTGTTCCAATCGCGCATCACCCTCTGAGTGAAAAAGTTGCCCTTTGGGTCCCTTTTAAATCTTTCTTCTCTCACCTTAAACCTATGCCCTCCAGTTTTGGACGCCCCCATCCAAGGAAAAAGACCTTGTCTATTTACCCTATCCATGCCCCTCATGATTTTATAAACCTCTGTAATGTCAGCCCTCAGGCTCCAACACTCCAAGGGAAAAAAACTCAGTCTATTCAGCCTTTCCCTCTAACTCAAACATCCAGTCTCAGCAACATCCTTATACTGTAAATCTTTTCAGAACCCTTTCAAGTTTTATGACATCTTTCCTATAGTAGGGAGACCCGAACAGAATGCGTTATTCTGTTTTTCATTCTGACAGCAACCTTGTTTCTGTAAGGTTTCCTCAAATTCTAAATCGCTGATCTTTGCTGTTCCATATTCATCCTGTAAAAGCTGAGAATGTCCCAGCTCTTCCACTGGGAAAATAATTGTTGCAGCAGCACAGTTAGGAGTTGAGTATGGTGACATATGGAAACTCCAACACAGCTGCTTTCACAGGAATTGCCTTGGAAGCTGAAGTTGTGATGGACAATTGCCCTGTATCTGAAATGTCCCCAATTCGGAGATCGAGTTGGAGACATCAGAGAGTTCCAATTCACTGAGCTACTGGTTATCTCAGAAACATCAGAAGAATGAACACCTTCTCTAACTCCTGGGTACCTGGTAAACTGATTGTCCAGAGGCTTTATCCTTCGAGGAATACAGCAACCCCATTCTCCTTTTCCCAACTACCCCAGCCCCAAATTTGGCCTGTACTCCAATTTCCCCACTGCTATCTTGGAACTGACACACCTCCCTGCCAGACCTGACATAACCGTCGCTCCCAATCCTGCTCACAGACAGCCAACAGCCTCCAAGCCCTGAGCCTAATGCACTCCATGCAACCTGAACCCATTTGATATTGCACAGACCTAATCCAGCTTGACCTCAGTACCTTACCCTACTTCCCCCATGCTAATTTGAACCCAATTTCCCCTAGCACCCTAACCTATCCCACAACCTCCTGGCACCCCCAAACTACTGGCATGCTCCCCCATTCCCCATCCACCTGGCACCCTACCCCAAACCCCCAACCCATCTGACTCCTTACCCCATTCCCAATCCACCTAACTCCTTACCCCAACCCCTAACTACCTGACTTCATATCCACTTGGTACTCCAACACCTCACTTCCCTGAAACATTCTGCTTGGTAGTGAAAATGCCTTCAGGCCTTTTAAATCATGGAATATGGCAGGAATTGTCTTGCAGGAGGGGTATGGTTCCACCTCAATCCATTTTGCTGCTGGCAGGGTAGATTTCTGAACTACATTAAGCTGCTTTACCTGAGAAATCTCTTGGCCCAGAAATTCACACAGGCATCTTCCCAAACATATGTATGCTTTTCTTTGTTTGACTAGGAGCAGAAATAAGGTTTCCAACCCTATATGGATGTCATGTGCCAATATTTTCCTCTAACTAACTAACTAACTAACCACATATGGCTTCCAAATTTAGTGAATTTTCAGACCTGCCTCCTTTACAGTTGATGGCTTAAGATATTTGAGCTAGGTTCTTGGTCCATTTGAACCTGTTTGAAACCAAGTCCTAGGTTAATTGCACAATGTCCTGCCCCTGCTGCACTATCCCTGTAAATCGAGTGCATGTCTTAAGCAACAACCTCTCCTCAATTTGGGTAAGAATAGATCAGAATGAACTGGCCAATAATTATGTCTTGATTAAATCACAAATACTAATTATCTGCACATGCTCACATTGATGTTTGTGAAAACTTGCTGTGGCTTCAGCTAGTTGCAGACAATGCCTACAGTTTCAACAATACCTTCTTCTTTAGCTGTAAAGCTCTGTGTGATGTCCTGAGACAGGTGCCGCACGGATGCAATTTTGCCTTTTTGTGAAAATACCACAACCTTTTCTTCAATTGGAGCCCAATTCTACTTTAGGGCCCATTACCATATTATCTTTATTGAATTAACAGTTATTTTCCTTTACTGGGATGACAAAATAATTGTGATTTCTCATGAGCTGATCAATATGGAGCAGTTTCACTCCCAGTACTATAAACATTTGGGTAAAGAAACACCTTGATTATGAGGAAGACAATTTATTGGAGATGTTTGTGGCTACAGAAGACTGGTGGAAGAAGGCTGTCCCAACAGATACACACCTCATTTATATAATCAGATTTGTGAACACATGTGTTTCTTGTTTTGGGCTTGCAAGATTGTGCCTGTGAATGTAATTGGTTGGAGTTTTATTGAGTATCCATGAGTATTCATGTAAATGAATGCAAAACAGAACACCATCACACCTGAAACAGAATATCAAAACCTTAATCTGCCATAGGGAAACCAGGCTTTAGTTTCTAATCCAACACAGGCTCCCACCTATCCTTTAGCAGCTCTGGGTAGGTCCAGAAATTTCCACCCAGGGGAGCAGTGTGATGGGCTTCTGCCCATCTGGATTAGCGAAAAGAGAGAAAGTATCCAAGTTCCCTCTTCCAATTAATATCCATGGGCTTGTTGAGATGAGCAAGGTTCTGACCTCAGGGAAGAACAGAAATGACAGGAATACTTTACAAGAATAACTGCTTCCCTACAACTGGAGTCTGAGCTCAGACATGAAGAATGATTACTTTGAAAAATTCAGAAAGATTGTGAGTACTTTAAGCAAACGAACAGAGGTTGATGACTATAAATCGTCACTAATTCCATTATCATGAGATCATGGGTAAAAATCACACAACACCAGGTTCTAGTCCAACAGGTTTATTTGGAAGCTCTAGCTTTCAGAACACTGCTCCTTCATCAAGTGGTTGTGGAGTATAAGATCGTAAGACACAGAATTTATAGCAAAAGTTCACAGCGTGATGTAACTGTCACTATGTATTGATAAAGACCTGAATTGTTTGCTGTGTCTCTCATCTTTTAGAATGAACGCAGGGCACACACAGGGCACCTCACACCTTAAATGCATTATTTGGGCTGACATGACACCAATTGTTAAAGTTCACTTGAGAACGTAACTTTAAAAAAGTTCTGCGATTTACGTATGAAAGAACTAAAATCAACATGTTCATTTTGTAGCAATAAAATCTGTGTCTTAAGATCTTATACTCCATAACTACCACTCCAAAAGCTAGTGCTTCCAAATAAACCTGTTGGACTGAAACCTCGTGTTGTGTGATTTTTAACTTTGTACACCCCAGACCAACACCAGCAGCTCCAAGTCATGAGATCATGAGACTGCTAGAATTATAGATGCAAACTAAGTGGAACTTTATCATTTCTAACATTTCTTCGAGAGTCAGTGTGTAAAGAGAGGAATAGAAAAGTTGGAACAAAGGTTTTCACTTCTACAACATTGAAGACTTTCAAAAATAATGTAGGTATAGATTTTAGGAAAAAAAAGATTGAAGGTTACAGGGAAAAAGCGGAAAGAGTTGGATGCTCAGCCAAAGAGTCATAGAATCATACAGCACAAATCCATACTGAACATAATCCCAAACTAAACTAGCCCCACCTGCCTGCTCCTGACACATACCTCTCCAAATCGTTCCTATTCATGTATCCATCCAAATATCTTTTAAACACTGTCATTGTACCCACATCCACCACTTCCTCAGGAAGCTCATTCCACACGCAAACCGCCCTCTGTGTAAAACATTTGCCTTTTATGTCTTTTTTAAATCTCTCTCCTTAAAATGTCCCTTTTTGACTGGATATTCCCCATCTTAGGGAAAAGACAACTACCATCAACTTTAAATATACTTCTCATTATTTTATAAACTTCTATCAGGTCACCTCTAAACCTCCAACACTCCAGTGAAAAAAGTCCTAGTCTATTCATCCTTTCTTTATAACTCAAACCTTCCATACCCGGCAACATCCTGTTAAATCTTTTTTTGATAATCGCATTGAATGGCAGAGCAGGGTCAATGGACTGAATAGCCTTTTCTTGTCCGATAGTCGATGTTTCTGTCAGCATCCTGGAAGTTACCATTGAGCAGAATCTGAACTCATCACACAAATACAGTGGCAGTATAGCAGGTCAGAAGCTAGAGATATGACAGTGAATAATTCACCATCTGACTCACCAAAGACTGTCCACCATTTAGACGGCATAAAACAGGAGTGTGGTGGAATACACCTCACTTGTGTGGATGAGTGCAGCTCCAACAACACTCAAGAAATTGACACCATCCAGAGCAAAGCAAACTTGATTGGCACCACACCCCTAAAGATTAAGTCACTCCACCACAATACTCAGTCGCAGCCGTGTCTACTTTCTACAAGATGCACTGCAGAAATTTGTATAAAATCCTTCAACAGCATCTTCCAAACTCACACCATCTTCCATATAGAAGGACAAGGGCAGAAAATACTTGTGAACACCACCATCTGCATGGTCACTGCAGTGATTGTCATGAGGTCAGCCAGGTGGACCTTATAGAATATGAGTTCCCTGATCAGGGCTGTTAATCTGGTCCAGTCAGGGAGCCCTGGCTGACAGATATAAACAAGAATGTCAGAAGTTCTGTTCACTCTGAGAGCTGGCTCTGAGGGAACTGGTTCAGTGTCAAGAACTTTCCACGTCTAAATAAAGGGTGAATTGGCGGTGGGATACCAGCCTTTGTGGAGTTATTTCAGTTTCCTCCAAGCCACTCACCATCCATGCTTGCAAGTATGTCACTATTCCCTCAGTGTCGTTCAGTCAAAATCTTGGAGTTCTCTCTCTAATAGTATCGCGGGTCTACATGTAGCACATGGCCCTGAGCAGTTCAAGAAAACAGCTCACCACCAACTTCTCGAAGGCAGCTAGAGACGTGTAGTCAATGCTGGCCCATCCAATGATGCCCAGGTTCCACAAGAGAATAAAAATTATTCCCATATATCAATCCCACTGATCTAATGCACCATGTATCCTGGACTACTGGTCAATGTTTGCAGCATGTTTAGTCTTTCTTTTGAGAGTAATAATAACATTTCTTTGCAGGACTTTAATTAGTTTTAATAGTTTCAACATGTAATCTCTAACTATGTTCTAGCAGTTCTTTCTAGACTGTATGTAAACTGTTTAAAACAAATTACTAATATTATTCCTCTAATCGAAACAGTGGGTTTCGATGGAAAAATGAACGTTCTGCATTTATGTATCTTCCATGACTATTGACTATCACAAAGCATCTTATAGCCAATGAACTGCTTTTTAAAGTGTCGTCATGGCAATAGTTTGGGAGTTGAATCAGCTAATTAGTGCCTAACAAGTTCCTATGAATTGCAAAGCGCTAATGACCAGGTAATCTGTTTTTGTGGTATTGAGAGAGGGATAAATATTGGTCAGGGCACTGGGAATAACTGACATGGTCTTCTTTGACCTAGTAACATGGCGGTATTTACATTTGCCACAAAGGTGGACAGAGCCTCCATTTTAAGTTTTACGCAGAAGATGGTACCTCTAATAGTGTAACACTCCCTTAGTAATGCATTGGAGTGTCAACTTAGATTGTTGCAATAAATTTCTGGACCGAGACTGTAGGTTACAAGCTTTTGAGCTCCAGTATTATATTGCAGCTCCTGCAGCATCATATAACACCTGAAAATGACTAAGGAATATTGAGGAGGATTTTAACTAAAAGCTATAGAACATTGTGATTAAAATAAATGTCATGTTTACTTTCCGACAAACGATTAACTTCCTTTCATGTAGGAGCATTGTTTCTTCAGTGACAAGAACTATTCATTACTCTGCTGTGCTTTTACAAATATGAGCTTGGACAGTGAATTAATTAACTAATTCATTAAACATGTTATTTAACTGTGCTGGAATCACAACCATGTCCTATCTTAAACTCAATTTAGCATTTCATATGTATGCTTTCAAACGGAATCAGCCACAGTGTGTGAGAAAAAGTTATTGAGTCATACTGCATGGAAACAGACCCTTCAGTCCAATTAGAGTCATAGACTCATAGAGATATACAGCATTGAAACAGAACCTTCAGTCCAACCCGTCCATGCCGACCAGATATCCCAACCCTATCTAGTCCCACCTGCCAGCACATAGAACATAGAACATAGAACAATACAGTGCAGTACAGGCCCTTTGGCCCTTGATGTTGCGCCGATCCATGCCCACCTAACCTACACTAGCCCACTATCCTCCATATGCCTATCCAATGCCCGTTTAAATGCCCATAAAGAGGGAGAGTCCACCACTGCTACTGGCAGGGCATTCCATGAACTCACGACTCACTGAGTAAAGAATCTACCCCTAACATCTGTCCTATACCTACCACCCCTTAATTTAAAGCTATGCCCCCTCATAATAGCACCTGGCCCATATTCCTCCAAACCCTTCCTATTCATATACCCATCCAAATGCTTTTAAATGTTACAATTGTACCAGCCTCCACCACTTCTTCTGACAGCCCATTCCACACACACACCACCCTCTGTGTGAAAACGTTGCCCCTTAGGTATCTTTTATATCTTTCCCCTCTCACCCTAAACCTATGCCCTCTAGTTCTGGACTCCCCCACCCCAGGGAAAAGACCATTGTGAGAGATCTTCAATTCATTTATGCCAACCAGCTATTTCAAACTTAACTCGTCCCATCTGCCCGTGTTTGGCCCAAATCCCTCTAAACCTTACCTATTCATGGATGTGTCCAAATGTCATTTCAATGTTGTAACTGTACTTGTATCTCCCACTTCCTCTGGCAGTTCATTCCAAATACACACAATCCTCAGTATGAAAACATTGCCCCTCAGATCCCTTTTAAATCTTTCTTATCCCACCTTAAACCAATGTATTCTAGTTTTGAACTTCCCTAGCCAAGGGAAAAGACATTTACTATTCACCTTATCTATGGTTCTCATGAGTTTATAAATGTCTATAATCTCAACCTCCTATGCCCCAGGAACAAATGTCCCAGCTTATCCACCCTCTTCTTATAATTCAACCACTCCAGTCCCAGTAACATCCTTGTAAATCTTTAATGCACCCTTTCCAGTTTAATAACATCCTCCCCATCACGGGGAAACCAGAACTGTACGTAGTATTCTGAGAAGTGGCTTCACCAGCGTCCTGTAGCGTTGCAACCTGATCTCTCAGTTCCTATACTCAGTGCTTTGACTGATAAAGGCAAGTGTGCCAAATGCCTTCCACACCACCCTGTCTATCTGTGATGCCACTTTCAAGGAACAATGCCTCCGTCTCTCTGTTCAACGACACTCCCCAGAGACCTACCAGGGACCTTGTGTAAGTCCTGCCCTGGTCTGTCTTACCAAAAAGCAAAAACTCACATTTATTTAAATTAAACTCCATCTGCCACTTCTTGGCCCATTGGCCCAACTGATCACAATCCCATTGTACTCTTAGATGACCCTATTCACCATATTCCTTTCCCGGGGATGGCATGGCTATAGTAACATTCTGTGATAGTTAAGGCTAATTCCTACAATTGCATGATTCAGTCTATTTTTATAATGTTCTCCCCTCTGTTTCTTTTATTTCTTTTGTGAAATATTGCACCAGAATATGAGACTGTGCACATAGGCTCTCTTCTTGCTTTTTATCCATTTGCCCAGTGAGTGTAGGTGGTAAATAGCTGCAGGGTGTTTCATTCTGAGAGATCTTCAATTCATGTCCCATTAAAATACTTTGTGAATTCTAAACTGACACTTCAGTGCATAACTGTAGGATTGATTCACTCTCTGTCAGATAAAACATTAAACAAAAGCTCTGTCTACCTTCTCAGGTGTGGATAAAAGATTTCATGACACTGTTTGAAGAAACACAGGAAAACTTTTTCCTAGTCTCCTGACCAACATTTATCAATGTCTCTGAAACAGATTACCTGGTCTTTCTTGGCACAATATTGCTGTGCATATTTTGAAGATCACATTTTATTAAATTACAACATGGCAACATTTCCAAAGCATCTAGTGGAGGCTGGGAAGTGATAATAAAACCAGAAGGAATAGGAACAGGAGTAAGTCAATCAGCCCCTTGAACAAGATTTGACTTTCAATAAGATCATGGTTGACCTAACTGTGACCTGAACATCACTCTTATGCCTGATCCTACTTTGTGTTGTTCTAACCCCAAGTTCAATCCTGTTTAAGTTGGACAACTCAAAGGGAGGAGAGTCCAAAGAATCAACAACCTGAGAGTTGTTGAAACAGACTGTTATATCAGAGCTGCTGTCTGAGATGAGAGCATTTAATTCAACAAATAATTCTCTTATTCGGACAACTTGGTTCCTATCACCGAAATCAAATGACGATGCCTTTAAACTCTAAACCATCAGCAAGGCTGGATAATGGAATAAAATAAAGAACTGCAGATGCTGGAATTCTGAAACTAAAACAGAAATTGCCGGACAGACTCAGCACATCTAGCAGTATCACTGGATAGAGAGCAGAGATAACCTTTCAAGTCCAGTGACCCTTCTTCAGATTTGATTGTATTGAGGCATCGGTTCTATATAAAGAGAAGACATGGGGCTGGGTAGAAGGAGTGAGCAGATACACAGAGATGGATAACACGAAGCCAGGTGGAAAGACAATCTGATAATAGGAACCATAGGTAGGTGAAAATGGGTTGGCTGTGCTGAAAGCAGCCTGTGTCATGACAGGGACTGGGGTGTGAGGGGGTAAAGAAGATAGGAAAAAGCCATTCAAACTTTTCATGGTCCTAGTTGCTGGGAGGTTTTAAAACAACACAAGCAACACCACTGGGGAAAAATGAACAGGAATACACAGAGATGAAGACAGCCAACTCCACAACAGAAATAGGACTCAAGACAGGACTGAAATGCAAATGGCCCCACAACTCTCTTGTTTAATGGAGTCCAGAGAGAGGGATCTCGCATTAAAGGGAAATGTTAAAATGCACACTTACAAACAAAGGGTCAAATGTAAAAAGAATTGACAGGATAGGAGTGCCCATCATCTTGTTGTTCTGGTGGAAACGATATGATTTGTGAGATCTCACCGATACTTTCTGCTCAGAAACCAGAAACCCAGATTTTGGATTTATGTGTATTGTCTAGTCAACCTGAGCTTTCATGCACATGGTGAGCAGCTTGAAGAAAACTTTGGATATCTGACAGGAATTTCAAGAGTATCATAATTGCAAAGGAGAAGTGCGGCACTAGTTTAGTTAAATGGAGGGTTTGGGACATAAGCGGCTCATTTTCCAGCAGCATTGCTCTGACTGGATGATGTGGAAAGAAATGCGAGTTACCTCCCTTGAGCCTTCGAAGTAACTGGCAGAAGGTAACAGGCAGGACACATGCTGCCAGCGACAGGTAGAAGGCTAGGCTTCAAGCAAGAATTTCCTGTCCATTCTTAGTCAGGTAGTCCCTACTGGGTCATGACAGAACCATTCTCAGTGCCAATGGATGAGGGAGTGGGGAAATAGATTTCATTTTTTGACCGTCAATCATGAAATTTGTTGCAAACATATGTCTTTGGATATTGACCCTGTTACTGAAACGCCCGTGATTCTCACGAGTGCCTTCACCACAGCAACCATTAGGGAAGGTGTGCGATGTCAATACCATTGACATGGAAGAAAATTACCAAGGAAAATGTTCCCTCGGTTTTCAAATAATACAAGCACAGCATTTAGAGATAGGTGAAACTGAATAGTCATTAATAAATAGTTCTACTTGAGAAATCCTTTTCCTAATATTCACAAATTGCATACAGGAAATTTGCCATGCAACAAAAATTAGCCACTAATGAGCAATCACTATTAATAACAGTACCAGCAACGAATATTTTTGAGTGCTATAAGTAATAAAATCTTACCGGATAAACGTCTTCACTCATTCCAGCTAATCACATGAAAAAAAAAGTCAGATGATAGGAATTGTAGTCTTGTGCAGTGACCTGGCAATGTATTCCGGGGCTCACTATTTTGCCTTTGGTTAGCTCAGCTGTTTGCTCAGACTGCCAAACTATGCAGCCAATGCACAGGTCTCACATAGCTGAAATCCACAGATAGATCTGTAGGTTCATGACTGTCGGTTGTTCTTAACTTTAAGTATCATTCTGTTTAAACTTTTCCTGGATTTTGCCTTATCGCTGATTCACTGGTATGAACACTGAGCACCAACAGCATTGGGAGAAGGAAATGGCTCATTCAGCCAAACAGAAGTTACAAAGTTCTGTCTTATTACTTGCCTTGTCCTCAAGTTAGAATGTAGCGTGCCTTTGAGCAAAACTTGCAGATGGTTGTGTTTCCATGCAATACCTTCCTTTCTTCTTCTAGGCAATAAAGGTCACAGCTTTCGAAAGTGGTGTTGTTTGGTGACTTTTATATTACACATACACACACACACTTTGGTTTAACATCTCAACTATATCACAGCACCTTCTACAATGCTGAAGTAGGGTACCTGCCTGTACTGTTATTTTATTTCTCAAGATGGGAAAGGCAGGAAAGTTGAGGTACACCTAACACCCATGGCATGTTTCTAATGCCTGACTCAATCTGGTCAGCAAATTTTGTTTCTTTTAGAAAAGCTGCTTTCACCGTGTGAGTGACAAAGGTGATCTAGCCACATTCATTGGCCAACTCTTATCACACTGATTAATCTTTTCCTGCTACCTATCAACTTCTGCTTCTCAACAACTGCATGACTTACTAGGTTACTTCAGAGAATGTTACGACCATTTGTGTAGTGTATGACTGGCATTAAATGGAGATGACAGCAGGTAGTGGACACATTTTCATCACTACAGAACATTCGTTAACTTGTTGAGTCATTTTTTCTCTCTTGATGATGCCAGCTCACAAACCAGAAGCTTTATTAAATTGGATTACACAGCTTGGCATAATGGGAACTTCATGAGATCTGGATAGCCAGTGCAATACTATAACCATTACAATTTGTATCTAATTCAGCTCTCCACAAATATCTTCTACTCTGGTTTAAGAACAATCCTCCTATACCTTTCAGGAAACTGATGAAGTGCTTATGCTCGGAACGTCAACTCTCCTGTTCCTTGGATGCTGCCTGAACAGCTGTGCTTTTCCAGCACCACACTCTTTGACTCCATAACCAGATAGTTAATTTCCGTTTGTATTCCAAATAAAGTTGAACTTTCTGCTATTGACCATCACCTCCAAGTCCATGACTGCTTTTGGATTGCTTTCCTGTCTATTAAACTGTGAAAGAGATAAGCTTTCTCCATAACAACACGTCTGGACCTACCTATTTTGCCTGGCTCTAGAAACTTTGCAGCTGAGTTCTTGATTCTATACCTACCTCCTGCCATCCTCCCCCACCTTTTGAACATCTTCAGAGTCTTGTTCCTGAATAAACTGAGCTCCAAATTAGACATCTGATTCAAGAACGTGTACACTTTATCAATGATGGGATCACCTTGATACTTTACCTGTCTTTGTTGTAGCCATGCTTTTCACTTCATAAAGTTTACAGTGTCCAGCACACCACTTTGACTTTAAATTTCTTGTCCAATTGATGAAGGCAATGTTCATCTTTCAGTCTTCCCCTGACCACGCCCCCAGTCCCGACCTCGTTTCCTTTCTGAAACTGCTGACATGCTGGTGATAGCTTGCTAACAAGCAACCTGTAATAGCTCTCCCATGGTAATACCTCATCCTGACTTTGTGAATGAACTTTGATGGTAAGGGATAGTAGGATTGTCCACTACAGAGGCATTGCGCTGAAACCTCTTTAATGTTTGTCTTCAGTACAGTGCGGTGTCTCAGTTGGAGCTGGTGTATTTGGTCACTGTTTTTGTGCCCGCCAACCCAACGAGCTTGGCCATCTCCCTGGGCAGCAGCAGGCGCACAGTGGTCTGGATATCCCGGGAGCTGACAGTGCCATGCTGGCTGTAATGGGCCAGACAGGACACCTACCCCCATGATGAGCTTGTAAATATTACTGATGAACAAGTTCGTAATGCTCATGTCCTTAGAGGAGTTACTAATGTCCAGCTAAACCTTTCTCGTTAAAGTGTTGATACACACAGCATTAATGTCTATCTTAGACTTCCTCCTTTTCTTGCTATTCTTCATTGGCGGCCAATTCACTGCTTTCTTAGTGTCATGGTGACAGCCAACTTCAGACTCTGCACTCTTCTCCAGTATGATTGCACCATGGCAGATCAATGCAGGAAGCTCTGCCTGTCATTTTGCCTGCTTAGCTCATGGATTCATAAACCTTTTCTGACTAATGTTAAAGCAGATTAGTCTGACCTCATTACCCATCAACCTTTATGCACTGGGCCACTGGGACAGCTCCATGTACTGATTATTAATTCAGCATGGCTCAAAAGGAAGATAGGAAGGGTGGGAGGAGGAAAGAGGAAATAAGTGAATTTCAGCTGTAAGCAATAGGATATGCCATTATGATTGCAAATTTCCTTTTATATTCATAAGCATCCAAATTGGTTAGGGGCAAAATCTACTTGGCAAAAGTGAGGACTGCAGATGCAGGAAACCAGAGTTTAGATTAGAGTGGTGCTGGAAAAGCACAGCAGGTCAGGCAGCATCCAAGGAGCAGGAAAATCGACGTTTCAGGCAAAAGCCCTTCATCAGGAATAGAGACAGGAAGCCTCCAGGGTGGAGAGATAAATGCGGGTGCGGGGGGTGCTGGGGAGAAGGTAGCAAAAAGTTCAATAGATGAATGGGGGTGGGGATGGAGGTGATAGGTCAGAGGGGAGGGTGGGGGAAGGTAGCAAAGAGTACAATAGGTGAATGGGGGTGAGGATGGAGTGGATAGGTCAGAGGCGAAGGTGGAGTGGATAGGTGGGCAGGGAGATTGGCAGGTAGGACAGGTCAGGAGGACAGTGCTGAGCTGGAAGGTTGGAACTGGGGTAAGGTGGGGGATGGGGAAATGAGGAAAATGTTGAAGTCCACATTGATGCCCTGGGGTTGAAGTGTTCCGAGTCGGAAGATGAGGCGTTCTTCCTCCAGGCGTCAGGTGGTATGGGAGCGGCGGTGGAGAAGGCCCAGGACCTGCATGTTCTTGGCAGAGTGGGAGGGGGGGTTGAAATGTTGGGCCACGGGGCGGTGGGTTGATTGGTGCGGGTGTCCCAGAGATGTTCCCTGAAGCGCTCTGCAAGGAGGCATCCAGTCACCCCAATGTGGAGGAGACCGCATCAGGAGCAACGGATACAATTAATGACATTGGTAGATGTGCAGGTGGAACTTTGATGGATGTGGAAGGCTCCTTTGGGGCCTTGGATGGAGGTGAGGGAGGAGGTGTGGGCGCAGGTTGTGCAATTTCTGCAGTGGCAGGGAAGGGTGCCAGGATGGGAGGGTGGGTTGTAGGGGGGCGTGGACCTGACCAGGTAGTCACAGAGGAAACGGTCTTTGTGGAAGATGGAAAGGGGTGGGGAGGGAAATATATCCCTGGTGGCGGAGTCTTTTTGGAGGTGGGGGAATTGTCAGCGGGTGATGCGGTTTATGCAAAGGTTGGTAGGGTAGAAAGTGAGGACCAGGGGGATTCTGTCCTTGTTACGGTTGGAGGGGTGGGGTCTGAGGGTGGAGGTGCAGGATGTGGACGAGATGCGTTGGAGGGCATCTTTAACCACGTGGGAAGGGAAATTGCGGTCTCTAAAGAAGGAGGCCATCTGGTGTGTTCTGTGGTGGAACTAGTCCTCCCGGGAGCAGATACGGCAGAAGCGGAGGAATTGGGAACATGGGATGGCATTTTTGCAGGAGATAGGGTGGGAAGAGGTGTAATCCAGGTAGCTGTGGGAGTTGGTTGGTTTGTAAAAAATGTCAGTGTCAAGTCAGCCGCCATTAATGGAGATGGAGAGGTCCAGGAAGAGGAGGGAAGTTTCAGAGATGGTCCAGGTAAATTTAAGGTCGGGGAGGAGTGTGTTGGTGAAGTTGATGAATTGCTCAATCTCCTCGCGGGAGCACGAGGTGGCACCGATGCAGTCATTAATGTACTGGAGGAAGAGGTGGGGAGTGGTGCCGGTGGAACTATGGAAGATGGACTGTTCTACGTAGCCAACAAAGAGACAGGCATAGCTGGGGCCCATACGGGTGCCCATGGCTACCCCTTTGGTCTGGAGCAAGTGGGAGGATTTGAAGAAGAAATTGTTAAGGGTGAGGACCAGTTCAGCCAAACGAATGAGTGTGTTAGTGGAAGGGTACTGTTGAGAATGTTGAGAGGGGAAGAATCGGAGGGCTTGGAGGCCCTGGTCATGGTGGATGGAGGTGTAGTGGGATTCGATGTCCATGGTGAAGATGAGGCTTTGGGGGCCAGGGAAATGGAAATCTTGGAGGAGGTGGAGGGTGTGGATGGTGCCTCGAACGTATGTGGGGAGTTCCTGGACTAGGGGGGATAGGACAGTGTTGAGGTAGGTGGAGATGAGTTCTAGGGACAAAATCTTGCTGTTCTTGGTGCCAATATAAAATCAGAATTCAGATAGCCTGAAGTGAGAAATATTGTGTTTGTGTCCCAGAGGTATGCAGAAACCGCACCCACTTCAATGTTGGAACTTGCTTTAAAATGTCTTTTCTCATGCTTAAAGCTTCTTGCATCAGTTCAGATTAGATTACCACAGTTTGGAAACAGGTCCTTCGGCCAAACAAGTCCACACCCACCCTCGAAAGAGAAACCCATCCAGACTCATTTCCCTCTAACTAATGCAATGGGCAATTTAGAATGGCCAATTCACCTGACCTGCACATCTTTCGACTGTGGGAGGAAACCGGAGCACCCGAAGGAAACCCACGCAGACACAGGGAGAACGTGCAAACTCCACACAGTCAGTCGCCCGAGGCTGGAATCAAACCTGGGTCCCTGACACTGTGAGGTAGCAGTGCTAACCACAGAGCCACCATGCCACCCATAAGCTTCTCATTCTCCCTGTAGCTACACCTGGGCTTGACTAACAGCACACAGAACAGATCCAATGCACATAATCAAACATCAAATAATTAAACGACTGAATACCTTGTTTTCCCTCCACCTAAACCCCACAACACTAAAATGCTTTGTTTTAAAATAAACGACCCTTAAAGAAAAATAAACATACATGCATTGAACCATTTCTTAGAGTTCAGCACATCCGTTTTCTCTAAGTACATAAATAGTCTTCAAGATGTGAAGGTCACTGATGTCAGCGCCGAGATCTATGAACTTAAAGGTTGTGGATTTTGTCTAATCATCTTGATGAGCTGAATGGTGCACATCACAATCATGCACTGGAGGAGGAAATCTATCATCATAATCTTTGTCCTCGAAATATCCTGGTCTGCTTATTCCCAAGGGTTTCACATTCCACTCTGTGCTGCCATCGAATGGATAAACATTGGTAGCAAGGGACCATGCGATCTGCTTTGGGCCAGATAGAGATCTATTCAGCTTCTCGTAATTTGACCATTTGATACAAACGCAATCTGCAACTTCAAATTGCAATTCTCTTGCACATGCTCAATTGTTGAAATAATCAAGTGTTCTATCTTTCACTTTGGCAATGCTTCTCTTATTCGTAGAATCCCTACAGGGCAGAAGGAGGCCATTCAGCCCATTCAGTCTACACTGACCAACCAAGGAGTATCCCATCCAGACCCACTCTCCTACCAGACCTCTAACCCTGCATTTCCCATGGCTAACCCACTTAATCTGGACATCTCTGGAAACTCCAGGCAATTTAGCATGGCCAATCCACCTAACCTGCACTTATTTGGACTCTGAGAGGAAACTGGAGCACCTGGAGGAAACGGGGAGAATGTGCAAACTCCATACAGACAGTCACCCAGGCATGGAATCGAACCCAGGTCCCTGGTGCTGTGAGGCAGCACTTCTAATCACTGTGATATCATGCCGAGTAATGTTGAATGATATCCTTGCTGGATGTTAATGACAGATTAGGAAAGGTCAGCAGAAGTTACAAACTTGTGTTCAGATGCTGTCTTTCTGGTTTGAGAATGTGGAATGGATCAATATGTGTGAAGTAGCATCTGGATGGATGGTTCAAACATTTTCCCATCTGACATGTTAGAACTTAAGCTGACACCTTTACCTCACCAAGCATCTGGTCTGTGTGTACAGATGGAACTTAGAACTTCCTTGGAAATCCTCTCCTCAGCTTACTGGCTATGGTGAAGCAGTTTCATGAAAATCAGTCAGGCACAACACGAATTCCTTTCGAACCTCTGATGGTGTGAAGCAGGAATGTGTTCTGGTCTTGACCTAATTCACCATTTTATTCGACACGATGCTGCTGCTCAGTGGTTAGCACTGCTGCCTCACAGTGTCAGGGACCCAGGTTCTGTTTCAGCCTTAAGTGACTGTCTGTGTGGAGTTTGTACATTCTCCCCATATTTGTATGGATTTTCTCTGGGTGCTCTGGATTCCTCCCGCAATTCAAAGATGCGTAGGTTAGGTGAATTGGCCATGCTAACTTGCCCATGGTGTTCAGGGATGTTTAGGTTAGGTGCATTAGTCAGGGGTAATTGTAGAATAATAGGGTGATGGGGCTGGTTCTGGGTGGGTTGCTCTTCAGAGGGTCGGTGTGGACTTCTTGGGCTGAAGGGCCTGTTTCCACACTGTAGGATTCTATGCGGGCAACATGGTACCGAGTTGGAGGAGGTTACATACCCTTCTAGACCGATGGAGGGTTTTACATCCTCCAGCGTCTTCAGACTTTCTTTCTCTTTGCGGTTGCCCATGCTCTCCCGGTCCACTTGCAAAAGATGACAACACATTTTTTTTCTGAGATGACACAACTCTTGAGGCTGAAAGATCACTTTTAAGAAACCTGAGGTCCTGCATCAGCCTGCATCCTAAGAAGGATATAAACCATGAAGCTGTATTATCAAGGGAAATGAGCTGGAAGCCTTTGAGAAATTTCCCTCTTTGGGGGAGCATCAGCTCGTTTGATGCGACCAAAGGGACAAAAGTGGACAATCGATTTTCTAAAGCAAACAATGCATTTGAGAGACTCTCCAGAAGATCCAAAAGCTTGAAAACATGTACCAACAGGTTCAAGAACAGCTCCTTCCCTGCTGTTGTTAGACTGATGAATGGACTCACTAATTTCAATCTAATCATGATCCCATCTTTGTGCACATCCTGTGCACCCATAACTCTGTATGCCTCATTCCGTCTAAACATCCCATGATCTCTATGTCCTGTAAGATTCTGTATGATAGAAATATGGCTCAGGGATGGACAGGACTGGCAGCTTAATGTTCCAGGATACAAATGCTACAGGAAGGATAGAAAGGGAGGCAAGCGAGGAGTGCGAGTGGTTTTTCTAACAAGGGATAGCATTACAGCTGCGCTGAGGGAGGATATTCCTGGAAATACACCCAGGGAAGTTATTCAGGTGGAACTGAGGAATAAGAAAATGATGATCACCTTATCAGGATTGTATTATAGACCCCCTAATAGTCAGAGGGAAAGTGAGAAACAAATTTGTAAGGAGATCTCAGTTTTCTGGAGGAATAATAGGGTGGTTATGTTAGGAGATTTTAACTTTCCATAGACTGGGACTGCCATATTGTTAAGAGTTTAGATGGAGAGGAATTTATTAAGCGTGTACAAGAACATTTTCTGATTCAGTATGTGGATGTACCTACGAGAGAAGGTGCAAAACTTGACCTACTCTTGGGAAATAAGGCAGGGCAGGTGACTGGGTGTCAGTGGGGGAGCACTTTGGGGCCAGCGACCATAGTTCTATTCGTTTTAAGATAGTGATGGAAAAGGATAGACCAGACCTAAAGGTTGAAGTTCTAAATTGGAGAAAGGCCAATTTTGACGGTATTACACAAGAACTTTCAAAATCTGGTTGGGGACAGATGTTCACAGGTAAAGAGACGGCTGGAAGATGGGAAGCCTTCAGAAATGAGATAACGAGAATCCAGAGAAAGTATATTCCTGTCAGGGTGAAAGGAAAGGCTGGTAGGTATATGGAATGCTGGATGACTAAAGAAATTGAGGGTTTGGTTAAGAAAAAGAAGGAAGCATATGTCAGGTATAGACACGATAGATCAAGTGAATGCTCAGAAGAGTATAAAGGAAGTAGGAGTATACTTAAGAGGGAAATCAGGAGGACAAAAATGGGACAGGAGATAGTTTTGGCAAACAGAGTTATGGAGAATGCAAAGCATTTTTACAAATACTTTAAGGGCAAAAGAGTAACTAGGGCGAGAATAGAGCCCCTCAAACATCAGCAAGACGGTCTTTGTATGGAGCTGCAGGAGATAGAGGAGATACTAAACGAGTATTTTGCATCATTGTTTACTGTAGAAAAGGACATGGAAGATATAGAATATAGGGAAATAGATGATGACATCTTGAAAAAAGTCCATATTACAGAGGAGGAAGTGCTGGATGTCTTGAAACGCATAAAAGTGGATAAATCCCCAGGACCTGATCACGTGTACCCGAAAACTCTGTGGGAAGCTAGGGAAGTGATTGCTGGGCCTCTTACTGAGATATTTGCATCATCGACATTTACAGGTGAGGTGCTGGAAGACTGGAGGTTGGCTAACGTGATGCCACTGTTTAAGAAAGGTGGTAAGGACAAGCCAGGGAACTGTAGACCAGTGAGCCTGATGTCAGTGGTGGGCAAGTTGTTGGAGGGAATCCTGAGGGACAGGATGTACGTGTATTTGGAAAGGCAAGGACTGATTAGGGATAGTCAACATGGCTTTGTGCTCGGGAAATCATTTCTCACAAACTTGATTGAGTTTTTTGAAAAAGTAACAAAGAGGATTGATGAGGGCAGAGCGGTAGATGTGATCTATATGGACTTCAGTAAGGCGTTCGACAAGATTCCCCATAGGAGACTGGTTTGCAAGGTTAGATCTCATGGAATGCAGGGAGAACTAGCCATTTGGATACAGAACTGGCTCAAAGGTAGAAGACAGAGGGTGGTGGTGGAGGGTTGTTTTTCAGACTGGAGGCCTGTGACTAATGGAGTGCCATAAGAATCGGTGCTGGGTCCACTGCTTTTCGTCATTTATTTAAATGATTTGGATGTGAATCTAAGAGGTATAGTTCATAAGTTTGCAGATGACACCAAAATTGGAGGTGTAGTGGACAGCGAAGAACCTTACCTCAGATTACAATGGGATCTTGTTCATTTGGGCCAATGGGCTGAGGAGTGGCAGATGGAGCTTAATCTAGATAAATGCAAGTGCTGCATTTTGGAACGCAAATCTTAGCAGGACTTATACATTTAATGGTAAGGTCCTAAGGAGTGTTGCTGAACAAAGAGACCTTGGAGTGCAGGTTCATAGCTCCTTGAAAGTAGAGTCACAGGTAGATACGATTGTGAAGAAGGCGTTTGGCATGCTTTCCTTTATTGGTCAGAGCATTGATTATAGGAGTTGGGAGGTCATGTTGCGGCAGTACAAGACATATTTGTGCTATAGGGAGAGGTTGAATAGGTTGGGGCTGTTTTCCCTGGAATGTGGGAGGCTGAGCGGTAACCTTATAGAGGTTTATAAAATCATGAGGAACATGGATGGAGTAAATAGACAAGGTTTTTTCCCTGGGGTGAGGGAGTCCAGAACTAGAGGGCATAGGTTTAGGGTGGGAGGGCAAAAACATAGAAGAGACCTAAGGGGCAACTTTTTCATGCAGAGGGTGGTGCGTGTGTGGAATGGGCTGCCAGAGAAAGTGGTGGAGGCTGGTACAATTGCAACATTTAAAAACCATTTGGATGGGTATATGAACAGGAAGGGTTTGGAGGGATATGGGCCGGGTGCTGGCAGGTGGGACTGGATTGAGTTGGGATATCTGGTCAGCATGGACAGGTTGGACCGAAGGGTTGGTTTCCGTACTGTACATTGCTATGTCTCTATGACTCTGTTATGATCTGCCTGTCCTGTTTGCTAAACAAAACTTTTCACTTTACTCAGGTACCTGTGACAACAATAAATCAAATCAAATCAAATGTGTATAGAACATCCACACTCTCAGAGAGGTGTCCAAAGTGTACAAAGCCATAGCTGCCACCACTTTTCAGTATGGTGCTGTACTGCTGGGACGTAAACCTTTCCAAAATGTTTTCATCAATCTTGCCTCGACAGTATTCTCACGATCCATTGGAGTTGGGTGGATCCACTTGCCGGGATGGATGACGGTTGCCTGCCAAGGACCATATGGTATGTCAAGCTGACCCCCAGTAATTGGAACAGAAAGGCCCACGGAATTGTTTTGAGGATTCCCTGTGCACCACAGTGACCACCACTCGTGGGATGCAGAATCCATGCATTACCATTGCAGTTGCTATCTCAGGACTTCTACAGACACTTTATGAGGCTACACAAATAACCAGCACGAGAGAGAAAAGTCAGAGAAATCGAAATTAAATTGCCCGTATGAATGACTACACCTTCAGTTGCGCCCCAGCACCTGGATGGGTTTATGAATAGGTGGGGTTTAGAGGGATATGGGGCAAGTGCTAGCAAATGGGACTAGATTAGGTTGGGACATTTGGTTGGCATGGACGTGTTGGACCGAAGGGTCTGTTTCCGTGCTGTACATCTCCATGACTCGATCACACTGTGGGACAATCTGCCTGTCATGGATAGGTCTGATTGGCCACCAGTAAACCTACAGTTCATGAGTGCAACCTTTCTAAAACTCTCATCTATGAAGAAATGCCAAGATAGAGATTGAGCAGTTTGCAGGTTGGCCTTTGAAGATATTCTGTGACCTCTGCTTCCCGAACAACAAATTTGTGATTAAAGTAGGTAGAACCAAGGAATGATAGCAACCCGTTCACTTTAGAAGGGGTCAGAAGTACAACAATATCTTTGACATTGTCACATGTAGGTTTTACTCGAGCTACTGCCATTCTGGATCCCAGGGAGTCCATCTCTAATGCTGCATTTGTCCTTGCTGAGCTTGTCTATTGAGCATGAATTATTTTGTGCAAATTGAGTAAGAATATCTGATAACAACTAACAAGTGTTCCACATTGTCTAGGAACTAGGATTCCTTGCTGCAAATGTACAGTGCATTAGCTAAGCCACATTTGGAATATTGTGTAAGTCCTGGTCTCCTTATCTGAGGAAGGATGCTTTTGCTCATAGAGGAAACATAGTGTAAATTTCCAAAATTGATTCCTGGGATGACAGGATTGACATCTGAGGAGAGATTGTGTCAGTTAGGATTGTATTAGTGGCGTTTAGAAGAATGAAGGGGAGTCTCAAAGAAATATATAAATTTCTACCAGGACTAGACAAGTTAGATGCAGGAAGTTAGATGCAGTAGTGGGACGTCTAGAACCATGGATCACAGTTTAGGGATAAGGGGTAAACCTGTTAGGAGTCAGATGAGGAGACATTTCTTCTCCCAGAGTTCAGAGTGTGGCGCTGGAAAAGCACAGCAGGTCAGGCAGCATCCAAGGAGCTGGAGAATCAATGTTTTGGCCATTAGCCCTTCATCAGGAATGAGGCTTGTGAGCCAAGGGGGCCCAGAGCATGGTGAGCCTATAGAATTCACTACCACATAAAGCGGTTGAGGACAAAACAATATGTCTTTTCAAGAAGAAGGTAGATATACCTCTTATGGCTGAAGGGACGAAGGGATATGGGGGGGGGGGGGGGGGGTGGGATTAGGGTGCTGAGCGCCATTTGCATATTGAATGGCGGAGCAGCTCAAGGGATCGAATGACCTACTCCTGCTCCTTTCTTCTATGTTTCTATGTTCCTTCAATGCACGTAGGCAACTCCTCAACATCTGACAATTCTGAAGAAATTATCTTCTGGAATCCACTAAGTACAGAATTTAATCTGTAGGGAACACTGCGGTGCTGAAACACAATTAACAAAAGCTGTGAAGTATTGGCTTTGCTTTGCTGATGGTATCCAAAGATAGCTCCATTGAAAATGAAGCTTTGTTAAGACTGTGGAGCTCTGAAATGATACTGATAACTCATCATTTGGAGGAAGTGGATACTTATCTGGCATAATAGCATTTTTTGACTGCCTAATTGTCAACACATCTTCTAAATTCCTTTAACACCAGGTTATAGTCCAACAGGTTTAATTGGAAGCACTAGTTTTCGGAGCGCTGCTCCTTCATCAGGGCAACCACCTGATAAAGGAGCAGCACTCTGAAAGCTAGTGCTTCCAATTAAACCTGTTGGACTAGAACCTGTGCTGTGTGATTCTTAACTTTGCACATGCCAGTCCAACACCAGCATCTCCAAATCTAACTTCCTTATTATTGTGTTATGTAAAAAGTAAGTTTGATATCCACAGCAACAAATAGGTTTGTGCAGCGATATTGCTGGTTCAAGCCATTTCAAATGCTGTGACATATTGGCATGGATTACAAACAGCAACTCTCTTAAATTTTGTGAAACTGGTAAATTGGGCATAAGCATAACTGCAAGGTGAATTACTCTGACCCCAAAATGCATAGAACTGAGATTAGCTGATTTTTCTGGAACCTGTCTTTGAGCATGTTGAGCTCAAAGCACTACAGAATGTCTGTCATTAGGAGTTTGTCCACAGTGTGTGAGAGATGAAAAGCTGCTGTGCAATTTGAAGTCGAGCAGCAATTTAAATGGCAGGCATCCTTACGGTCAGAAATTCAAGCACAGGAAGCTTAAAGGCTACAAGTGTTTACTAGGATTGAATTAAGCCAAAGTGTAGCTTTGTTATCTGATGGTACATTGTAATTCTTCTGAACAATGTGACACAGAATAGATGCATAACTCTAAGCCCCAGGCAACTATCAGAGGATTTACAAAGAGGTTGTATACAGTGTGAATGCAGGCTCAAGCAAACTGTGAACGTGGAACCAGTATGCAAGGAGTTTAATGAACTTTACCAAGAATTAAAAAACACAAATTAATGCAGCAGATGTTTAACACAAAAAAGAAATTCCTGTCATAATCAAAAAATACAAGGATACAAGAGTGGGTCAGAGGTTTGGAGTTCTGTGGAGAGTAATTCACTTCCTGATTTCCCAAAGCCCGTCCACCATGTACAAATTTCAAGCCAGGAGTGAACTGCAAGTATGATCTATCACCTAAAAAGACAAAGCCTCAGATGCATGGCAACACCACACCTGCAAGTTATGCTCCATTTTGATTTTGAACTATACTATCATCCCTTTACTGTTGCTGAGTTAAAATCCTGGAACCCCCTCCCCCGCCCACAAACATCTACCTCACGTGGAGTGCAGTGGTTCTGAAAGGCAGCTTGACACCACTTTGTCATGGGTAATTAGGAATAATTAGATTAGATTACTTACAGTGTGGAAACTGGTCCTTCAGCCCAACGAGTCCACACTGACCCTCCGAAGAGCAACCTACCCAGACCTATTCCCCTACGCTTACCCCTTCATCTAACACTATGGGTAATTTAGCATGGCCAATTCACCTAGCCTGCATATCTTTGGACTGTGGGAGGAAACCGGAGCACCCGGAGGAAACCCACACAGACACGGGGAGAATGTGCAAACCCCACACAGACAGTTGTCCGAGGCAGGAATTGAACCCGGGTCCCTGGTACTGTGCCGCTAAAAATGCTGGCTCTACAATTGATACCCACAACCTGTGAACAATTTAATGACTAAAAGCAAATCAAGGTCTAGGGTACTCTTCTTTATATACTCATATAAAACCAATTGTGGCACAATGACAGAAAATGTCTCACAGCAATAACTACGAACAGATACTAGGAAGGAGAAAGATTCATAAGAGTAAATGCTTGATCAATGACCTTCCATTGTTTCAGTGTTAGCACTCCCTTTTAAAACTAATTTTAATTTGCATTTCTGAATCTAATGATTTTACCACTGAAGAGTTAAAAAAGCTGTCAGGATGTTTTCCTGGTCACCTGCCTAACCTCTGCAGGACACGACTGACGCTCGAGAGAAATGGAAACATTTCTAAGAACTTACACGAACTTTCTGCTGAAGTTACAGGTGCAACTCGGATTGCTGTCTTCAGGAGTTGATGCAGTCAGTTTAGGTGAATCAGACGGAATCATTTTGGCCAATGTGATGTGAAATCAAATGCTATGGTGAATTCATTTACATACAGGTGCTAGTGATTCCTGCCTGCACATTTTGAAAGACATTAGGTGAGATTAGATTCCCCACAGCGTGGAAACAGGCCTTTCAGCCCAACCAGTCCACGCTGACACTCTGAAGAGTAACCCACCCAGACCCATTTCCCTCTTACTAAGGCACCTAACACTATGGGCAATTTAGAATGTTGATTTACCAGGTCAGTGTAAACAGAAGAATTGTTTGCTGTGGCAAAGAGTGAGCTCAAAATGGCTTTGAATTTCACAGGAATTTAGCCTCAGACTATTCTCAGATTATTCTTAGAATAATGGCAAGAATGGTTATCCACACTGTTGCCCCCAAGTAGTTTGCTGATTTATTCCCAAAGTTATAGCAAAATATTGAGACAATGTAGGCAAAATCAAGACAAATGCATATATTCATATGAAAAAAATTTAAATGCTGTGATTTAAGCAGCTGTGATTCCAAGAGTCTAGCTCACAGCTATAACCCCCAGTTACAATTCCACTCCACCTTAAAACTCAAAGCTGAAGCTTGTCTGTCATTTCTGATTGTGTTCTTTTGATCTTATAGATAAGGAAGAACTGACAGAATCAGGTACGTTCATGATATTTGCCCATGCTGAATAATTTGGTTACATTCTGGCTGGACTTTTAAACAACAGTGACCACATACTTGAGCTGGTATGTGCATAGCTTTTGTTATAATGGAAATCAACTTTCATTCAAACTTGGTTCAATTTTAACCTGTTTTGTGATATAACTAGAGAATTGGCAGCAACATAATCAAGTAGTGTTGTGGGTGAACTGGGTAGCATTATGCTGTGTCATTACTGAGATAATAATACTTGAAGAGAAATCTAAAATATTATCAGCTGGTTACCAAACTTTATTGACTGGGAGATCAAAGATTTTCTGGCTGTTCCATGCTGCATTAGCTATCTTCAGCCATAGTGATGATAGGTTTAGTCCAACTGGCCAGACGAGCTCTGCCTCAGGGAATGGAAAAATCAATCATGGCCCCAGCTCTTGCTGTCTGTTCTGGAAAACACGATGTGAGCTGTGACGGGATTAAATATTGAACAAGCATTCACTATCCATGCTCAGACATGAAGCATGGCCCTGTACCTAAGAGATTGAACGTCAATGGGAGTCAATCTCTTGAGACAGAAAAGCAAGGGGAGGACAACTTGCAATATTAAACAAAAAACACTTTTTTTAAAACTCCAGAATCATTTTCAGAAACAGTTGGCAATACCATGTGTGGATCCTTTCTGTGGATGAGCTAAGATTGGGTGAATATCCGGTAATAGCTGCACAATCCGGTGAATACTAGTTTTCTTCATTTGTATCATTGTACACACTTTTTTCTCCCCCTTTGGGGAATAGTTGGGAAATTCTGAAGGAATAACAAACTGATTATTAACTTTCTGAATCTCATCATAATTACTTCTGCTGTGATCAAAATATCCTGGAGTGAGACTTGAAAACCCAAACTTTTGGCTTAGAGAGAGGTACACGACCTACTGAGCCACAAGAGTGCTAATGTAGCCCCAGTGTCATTGCAAATGCTTTCACCATTTCTTCAACTGCAGCTCAGTTGATAGAATTCTGACCTCTGAGTTATAAGGCTTAGAACATAAAAAAAAATTAAGGTTTGCATTCTCAGTGCAACATTGAGGGAACACTGCAATAGGGAGTGTTACCTTGTGGATGAAATGTTACACCAAGCCCCTGCCTGCACTCTCAATTAGATATAAAATAATCCCATGTCACTGTTTCAAAATAAAGTTATAAATCACACGACACCAGGTTATAGTCTAACAGGTTTATTTGGAAGTAGAAGCTTTCAGAGCGCTGCTCCATCAGATAGCTGACAAAGGACCAGAGCTCCGAAAGCTTGTACTTCCAAATAAACCTGTTGGACTATAACCTGGTGTCGTGTGATTTTTAATTTTGTCCGTCCCAGTCCACCACCGGCACCTCAACATCATGTTTCCAAATAGAGTAAGTTGTTTAATTCCCTGGTTAATATTTATCTGTCAATCAACATCACAGCAAACAGGTAATTTGGTCACTATCACTTTGTTGTGTGTGGGAGCCTGCTATGAGTAAATTGACTACTCTATTCCATACATGGCAACAATTGTTAATTTCCAAAAGTACATCGTCGGCAATAAAGTGCTTTGGGATGTCCAGTGTTAGGATCTAATTGTAGTGCTTTTCCTTAAAACTTCAGTTTTGAGAAGATTTGTAGCTCAAGTTGAGGTTCTAGAAGTAGGTTTGCTCGCTGACCCGGAAGGTTCATTTCCAGATGTTTCGTCATGCTACTATGTAACATCTTCAGTGAAAGCCAAACACAGAAATAGAAAGCAGAAATTATCAGCAGTGCTTTACCCGGGGACCCACTGAATATGTTACCTAGTAGGGTGACAAAGCGTCTGGAAATGAAGCTTCCAGCTCAGTGAGCAAACCTACATTTAAAACTTTAGTTTTGCGGCAAAATGTTCATTTCTGAAGAATACAAGGGCATTCAGCACAAAAGGCCTCTTCTGGAGTACTGTGTACAATTCTGGTCACCCTGTTATAAGCAGGATTTATTAAACTGGTGAGGGTTCAGAAAAGATTTACCAGCTTGTTTCCAGGAATGGAGGTTTAAATATATAAAAGTATACTTGAAAGACTGAGACTTTTTTCACTGGAGTGCAGGATGTTGAGGGGTGACCTTACTGGGGTTAATAAAATCCATGAGGGGCATAGATAAAGTGAATGACAAACAGTTTTCCCTAAGATGGGGGAGTTCAAAACTAGGAGGCATGTTTTTAAGATGAGAAGAGAAAGGTTTGAAAAGGACATGAGGGGCAACGTTTTTACACAGAGAATGGTCCGTGTGTGGAATGAACTGCCTGAGAAAGTGGTGGATGCAGGTACAGTGACAGTGTTTAAAAGATGTTTGGATAAGTTTATGAACAAGAAATGTTTGGAAGGAATGGGTCATAGATACATATGGTAGCATACCTAGTTAGTCATTATTTGATATCTAAACACAGGACAATTCAGAGCAAAGATATAAAGGGACTTAAGGGGCAACCTTTTTTCATGCAGAGGGTGGTATTTGTATGGAATGAGCTGCCAGAGGCTGGTTGAATTGCAACATTCAAAAGGCATTTGGATGGATAAATGAATAGGAAGGCTGAGTGCTGGCAAATGGGACAAGATTCATTTAGAATATCTGATTGGCATGGATGAGTTGGACTGAAGGGTCTGTTTCTGTGCTATACATCTCTTTGACTCGAAGACTCTAAGTGCAGGCAGGTGGGATTATTTTAGGAAATTGGTTGATATGGATTGGTTGGATCAAGGGCTCTATTTCCATGCTGTATGACTCTAATATTCAAGACTGCACATTCGGTAAAGGAACAATGAGAACATGCGCTTTGAGGAAAGAGGACGAAAATATGAAAAAAGATTAGTGAAAATCCAGTCATGAGGATTTTACTTTTGAAGGGATACGTCGTGTGCAGTTGGAACGTTTGAAAATTTTGCATAGTGCAATCATAATCGTGCTGAGTTTTCATCAATTACTTGAGTATAAGCAGTCATCGGACAGAATCAGGAGCCAAGTATACTGACAGGAGTGATGAAGTGATGGATTAACCTCAGCAGAGTTCCTTATATCAAAGCACATATTGCAGAATCGGTCATAAAACTCAATCTCAGCCCTCTAAATTCTGAATGCTGAACATCTGAGATGATGAATATAAATAATTAAAGGATAACATTGGAATCTTTCTATTTCCTGAAGAATTGTCAGGCCTCAAAATTCTTTACAATGCTGTCATAAATCACCAAAAATCTGTCTCCCTCCCTTTCCCATCTACATGAATAAATAATCAACACCTCTGAATATCATGAATAAATGTGCCAGTAAGTGGGAAAAAATCGATATATTACAACTTTACAGCAAAAGGAATGCTGTGCTCTTATTCAATGTGTGTACGGTGATTTGAAAAAGTGCACAAGGAATCACTTAGATGAGATAGTAAAACAACATGTGAAACTACTGGAAATAAGCAGTGGGCTTGCCAGGATATGCAGAGAGTAAAAACAGAATCACATTTTCATCAGAATTCCGAAGGGAATGTTATCTTAATAAAACACGCATTGAAATTCTTATGCATCCCTGATTTTTTTGAGTCATATATTTTTCAGCTGTGTCTTCAGCTGTTCTGAAATTTTCTCCTTAAACCATTTTCTCTCGTCATTTGAGAGGTCTGTGAAAATCTATCTTTTTGAGCAGCCTTATGCTCACTGGTTTTGGTGTTTCCTTCTTTGGTTTGGTGTCAGTACTTGTTCAATTTCATTTTTTGTGAAGTTTTGTTACGTTACAGGGACTATACATGTGTATGCAAGTTGTTGTTGGTGGTGTTAAAAGGCCACGGAGATCCAGTGGGAGACAGGCAGACCCGGAATTGCACCATGTCCCTAGCAATTCAGACATTCCCTAGTTACCTCTTAGGAGGTGGAATTTCCATTTACCCGGACTTTCCTTTTCTCAAACACTGTTGAGACCAGGCTTCTATGAAATAGATCGTAGCACACGACTCTCTACAAGGTTGGATGTAGGCTCCTATGGTAAAGCACAGATCACTAGAAAAAGAGAACAAATTCTACAAACAAAATCTTTCTGGGTGGGTTAGTCCTGTATATAAAGGATCAAGCAGGAGCCCGAGCAATTTTCCTCTCCCTCTCGGTGAGCAGGTGTGTGCCAGGGCTATCGGTTTCTCTACACAGAATTGCAGAAAGCATTGCTGGCATCTAACTTTTCCACCGAAATGAGGCACCATCTTGTTGATCCAAGAAATCTACCCGAGTTAGCCACCAGTGGTTAATAAGACTGTCAGGATCATAGACAAACAGGTCTGGGCACACACTGACTGCAATTGTTCATGCGGTTAGTTAGTTCTTGTAAAGTTCCAGGATGAGCTTTTGAACTGCCAATCTGCCCCCAATTGCTCCGGAGTTAGAAATTTATCTGTTCAAACCCAATCTTGGAGCACTTAATCTTGGCTGACACATTAAACCAGTGCTTTGGGCTGAGATGCTAAATCAAAGTTCTGTGTGCCTACTCAGTAGAGGGTAACAAAACTCATGGGTATAAGAAACTTCATCAAAATCCTGAAGTTGCTTCATGATGATATGACTATTTAGAATTGGAGATCTGAAACAGACTATCTGAACAGTGTTCAAGAAAGATATGATAGTCTCCATACTGTTAACAATTGCCAGTGGCAATTCCCAGCATTAAATATCATTACATTCTCATATTATTATTAAGTACTGCCTAGATTGAAGACTCTTGAACCTTAGCCTCTTCCTTGCCAAAATTAAACGTGACCACCATAGACGTAGACAATCGACAGTTGGCAGATTAATGTGGTGTTGCTGGCTACTCTGCAACAAATTTATGAGCCACTCTCAATCAGTGCAAACTAAAAATTAGCCTGTTGCCAAAATAAAGCTCAGATTAACCCACAATTGGTCAGCAGCCAAATATTCGACCTCGCATATATGTTGAAGGAGAGACTCTGGAATGTGTTTGGCACTCTCCATACCTTGGCAGCCACTTCTCTCCCAAGGCAAACGTTGATGAGGGGATCTAGTGTTGATCACCTGGGAAGTGCAGCCCTCTGCCATGTTCATCGACATGCATTTGACAACAAAGACCTTTGTCAGTCAACAAAAAGCTGAAATTTTGGAGCAGTTGCTTCCACCTCAGTCTTGTAATGCCATGAGGCTTGGACTATGTATTAGTGCCATATAAGAATGCTAAAGAAGTGTTATCAGATATGCTTCAACTGCATCCTGTGGATTCAGTGGGAGATCTGTCCAGAAAATGCTCCTTGATGCCAACCCCACAAATATTATTGCATCATGTCTGTAAGATCAACGACACAGAAGGATATGTCTCCTGCCAGATCCTGTTTTCTCAAACCTCAAAGAGCTAATCTTCCAAGGGAGAACAAAAAAAAGTTTCAACAACGCTTTTCTTGAAGAGTGGCAACATTGACATTAATGATTGGAAGGATCATGCAAGCAATCAGACAAAATAGTGACAACATGTCTAGCAAACTGCACCATGATTTCAATGATGATATTTTCATAAAGGCATAACAGAGAAGGGAAGAAAAGGAAACAAACTCGACACTTCACATCCAGCTCCACCTTCTCAAAGAGTTGTGGGTTGAGAATTAGCCTGTGCAATTAGCTGTGCTGTTGGTAGAAAGTCATTTCTCTGCGGAGACAGCATTATTGGATTGAGGTGCACTTGACCACAGAGTAGACAGAATTAGTGAAGAAAGATGGAGTTCCTCTGGTGTCTTAGGCAATGTTTATCTCAGCCAGTACCAGCACTGATACACTGTCTAATTATCGCATTACCATTTATGGGACTTTGATGTACAAAAATTATCTGTCGTGATTACTTACACAAACTACAGTGAAGATTCATCAAAATAATTCATTTGATGTGAAGCACTTTGATAGATCGTAAGGACATTGAAAGCACTGTTCTAATGCAAGTTTGTTCTCCTTTGTAAATGGCACAAACTTTCCTTGTTGGGTTGTGATCCTAACTCCAGCAGGCTTGCTCGGAAACGGAAACCCTTAGGATAACTAATCTGATTGACTGTTTTCCAACTTTCTTCCTGGTCCTACCTCCCAGCCTGTCTTTATGAGCTTGGGAAAATTCTGTTTAGCATATCTAAAGTTGTTATATTCCAGTGCTAAACCTTGTGGGCTACATTTTCCTATTCTTTTGGAAAAATTGTTTCTTTGATGAGATGTGTGGCAGTAAATCCACACTGGCAATTTTTTGCTACAATCGTCTACTCTCCAGCTCATTAATTATGTTGCTGGACTTTACGGTGCCCAGTGCATGCATCCATGTGGCAGGAAGTGATCGCTACAGCTCTCCTTTGTGATGTTCACGCTGTTGGAGGCATATTGGTGTGGCAAATCAGGAACTGTCCTTCACACTATGGTCCTACACTGTTAGAACTGGGCAAATGAAGGGAAGCTGACACCCGTTTCACCCATAGACACCTGGAGGAGCTCGTGGTTGGTATGGCTGAGATAAAAGCAGTGTTGTTACCTTCAGGCCATATCATAAGCAGTGAATACCCAAAACCCCAATTCTGACTGTGACTTATCCTCTGGACTGAACTGAGACGACACCCTTAACAAGGCATGGCCTAGCCTCAGTTTAGGTATCTCCACAGAGCTTGGACTGACATGCCTGTGATCCCTAGACAGGTTGCATTTGACCTGCACTTGACTGAGAGTGGCCCAATCCCTGGACACAAAACCCCAGACACTGGTTGGACCAAATACCTGAATGATTGTGGTCAAGCCCATTGACAAAGATTGACTGAGCCCCTTGACTGAGTGTGGTGGACCCCCCACTTAACTGACCATAGTTCGCCTTTGCTCCACTAAGAATGGATCTCCTGTAACTTTCAGGTATGACTAATTGTTGAACCACACGCAGTGTGTTGGCAGTGTAAGCTTCTGGTACATGCTCATGATGTGACAGTGACATACCCGGTGCCATACAGCAACACATTCACCCCCTTTTACCATTCAGTCCTCTGGTCAGTGACTAGCTGCCTGCTTCTCCTGTTGCAATGCAAAGAAGAGATGCTCAAAACCTCCAAGTGACTGCAAAGTGATTGAGTGCTAAGAAAATAAGCTAAGAGCCATAAACTTCATCTGTGCAAATGCATGAGTATATATGTATTCCTGTGGGCAAAGTGAGCTGACAGAAGCATGCAGTGGTTGGGGGTTTGGAATACAGTATACTGTCTTTGGTGAATTTCTGCAGTGCATCTTGTGGATAGTTAAAATGCTTTTACTGAGTGTTGCAGGCAGAGGGAGTAGATGTTTGTGGTTGTAGTGTTAATAAGTGGACTGCTTTGTCCTGGATGGTGCCAAGTTTCCTGAGTGTTGTTGGAGCTGCATCCATGCAGTTAAGTGGGGAGTATTCCACCTCACTCCTGACATGTGCCTTGTAGATGGTGCATAGGCTTTGGAGGTGAATTACTCAAGTCAGTATTCCTAGCCTCTGATCCACTTTTGTAGCCACAGTGTGACAAATCCAGTTGAGTTTCTGGTCACTGGTAAGCCACAGGATTTGATAATGGGGGATTCAGTGATAGTAATACCACTGAATGTCAAGGGTCATGGAAATAAAGTAGTCACAACCCATTAGCGAGATTTTGGGTTCATCACTTAAATCATAAGGGGAAAATGAAAAGATTTTACTTGACATTGTGAATCTGATTTTTTTTTCTTTCATGCTCACCATATTTTCCTAACTTTTTCACTGATTTCCATGTTGTTTAAGACAATGGAAAATCTTACATCTTGTCTTGATTTCTTCAAATCATGAGGAGCATATCTTGTTATTTTTTCAGACCTGTGGAAGAAAATGAGTTCTCCATTCTTCAAAAATATGTCTGTCATATGGAATTTGGCTAGCCAACAACCCTCGAAGCATTATGTTTGCAATGGAAACAGTCTGTACATTATTAGTTTGATCATTTTATGAAGAAGCATTTAACAATCTGCATCTGTTCTGTGCCTGTTACTGACTGAATGATCTGCATAGAAAAGATGAAGAGATGGTTTATCATTAGGTCAGCCAACTAGGTCTGTAAGGTTGTACAACATGAATATGGGCTAAGAGCAGACAGATGGGACTAGTTTAGTTCGAGATTCTGTTTGGTGTGGCCTGGTTGGACCAAATGGTTATGACTCTACCGGGGTTTTGAACCTCACCGAAGGTTTGTAGTTTCCTTGGATATTGGATCTCAGGATGAAGATGATACATGAAGCCAAATAATGACGATCTTTACAAAATGGTTCCCTGCATTGGATATTGTCAGGGGAGGTTCTGGGAAAAAAAAACAGAGTTCTCTCGATCCTAGTAAGATAGGTTGGTAATGGGTCAAGAGGTAGATAGTACAAAAAAATGGTTCATTCTTTGACTGGCAAGATGTAGTGCTCCCAGGGGATCTGTACAGGAACATTAGGTTTTCATGATCATGAGTAACAGTTTGGCTGAAAGAAGTTTGTATTTCTAAGTTTATAATTCATTCTAAATTTGAAAGCTCAGTAGGTTATGTGGGTAACAGTAGAATATTACAAAAAACATAAATTAAGTCAGGAAAATAATAGATACCAATGGTGTGGGGGTGTGGGGAAGTGCAAGATTATCCACACTAGATCTAAGGAAAATAATTTGGAATATTTTATAAACAATGAGCGATGAAGAGCTATGGAGGAGTGAAAGAATTTTGGGGTTATGAGTGCACACACAGAAAAAAAAAACCGAAAAGGCTAATAACAAGCAATAATACAAAAGCTAAACACTGCAGATGCTGGGGGTTTAAAATAAAGGGTTGCCACCAACTTTAAACATTGCCTCTGATTCCACTAGTTGTTGTCTGACCTGCTTAATCTTTCCAGAATGTTCTGTATTAATTTTAAGTCAACAGGAAGTCTTAGTCAAACTTCATCAGGAGCATTGTGTGCAGGTCTGCACTCCTGATGCTCAGGAAAAATTGTATTGGCTATAGTGGGATTACACTGCAGATTCATCAGACTGATACTCTCGTTAAAAATGTAAACATAAAGGACTAGTTTCACCCTGCTGTGAAATGTCTGAAAGTCGGTATGTTAGTAGACCTTTAAGAAGCATATTTATGATTATCATGGCTGAATTATAGTGTGTGACTCGAATGTACAAATGTCTCATGCTCCACCTTGCTCGGGCACAACTTGAAGTATGACCTGCTACTAAAAGCATGGTTTTCTGTTTGAATATAATAGGCTAATACTAGCTTGAGCAATATGATGCTTGTGACTAATAGTCAGCTATAGCAAACATTTGTTGGATTCTTCAACACCACAATCTCAATGGGCAGTTTCTTATATTAAAGGGGATGACATAAGCATTGCAGCAGCGATAAAACTTCCTGATGAAAACAGGGTCATCGCAATCTTAGTCATGGTGACCATCCGTAAAACTTAAGGTTGTAATATCTTTGTGATAGACTTTGGAAAAAAAATCTAATTGAAGATCAAATAGGCAACATCTTTGGACGTCAGAGAATTCATACAATCAGGAGAAAGTGAGGACTGCAGATGCTGGAAATCTTAGTCAAAGAGTGTGGTGCTGCCTGACCGACTGTGCTTTTCCAGCACCACACTCTTCAATTCATACAATCAGCAGCATCAGTTTCTGTGAGTGCAGACGGGCATGCAGATCTGTAAATAGTGTACTGCCCACCACGAATACAGAGTTGACTTCTTCTTGATTAGAAGGTAAGCTGAGGTAGAATACATTGGTAAGAGTGCCTTACCTAAACATAAAGAAGGTTAATGTTACGGGTAGGACCAAAATGAAAGGCGGCAAGCTTGAACTGAAACAGAGTGAGGTATTTTCCCTCTCTCTCTTTAGACAGAAGCAAGTTTGACAGGCTGCTGGTTCAATTTTGAAACAAAGAGAGCTGAATAGTCCTGAAAACACAGAAAAAGTGAAAACACTACTTAAAACCTCTAACACATTTTTTTCTCATGAAGAAGTCTTAACAGCTGAAGATAAGAATTAACTGTAGGATTAACAGACTCAAATTCATGTCAGACAGCAAGTCCCAAGAATTTAGTGACCTGTTTATGAGAGGATGCTGCAGCAAAAGGTATAAATGTGACTTTTCCAAAGACGAACGGTCAGAAAGACTCATTGAGCTAATCTACACCTCTACCCCAATTAAAGCCTCCAAGAAGGATCTTTTGGGTAAGGAAAAATGCTGGACCACGGACACATTACTTGCAGATGGATTACTTGCACGAAGCCATAGTGGCAGACCAACGACAGTTACATGCTTTAGGAGCAGCCAACATTGTTTCTGGAGTCAGCAAAGCACACTAAACCATAGATATCTATAACAAATACATCACCTCCCCAGAAGTGTCCAGCATTTCCTCATATCTGTGAATTATGTAGCAATAAAGGATATTGGGTATGCGTGAACAAGAAATCTGTTTCTAAAGGCCAAGCCAGATTCCAGAACAAATCATAGATCATTGACAAGATGCTACAATAGATCACTGACAAGATAATACAATAACATAACTCTGGTAACAAGGTAAATGATAAGAAGGTGCAGAAACTCAACCAAAGAAAGAAGATCAGAATCAACCAAATAAAAGGCCAATTTTAGATGGTGACCACACCTTTCCAAATTGTCAACCTTATACACCATATTGATGAGAGGATAGAGGTGACCAGAAGTTTTGCCAGACATTAATGTTATGTGTCGAGATAAGGCAGTATAACACCCATTAAAAGCTAAAATTGACACGGAACCTAGAGCTAAAATGTGACCGCCACGCATCCCGTAGGACATGAACTTTAGCAAGAAGTGCTCCATGATGCAGCCTGTGAGAGGTTGTCTCATAGTATAATGCATCCTCAATTCCATGTATTGGCAGAATCCCACTCATCACAGTCTCCTGAAATCTTCTACCAATGCTTCAATACTAGAAGGACTACCAGAATGCACCAATTCATGCTATTCAAATCATATCCACAGTGATGAGATAGACCACACATGACACAAATCAAACCAGTGTAAGATCTTAAATGCCTTTACATGGACAGAATTTGACAGGATCAGGACTTTTAAGGGTGATGCATTAATGAATCTTAAGGAGAATGCAAACTAAGTAATGATCTGAAGCATGATTTCTTTTCCAAGCCAGATGTGAATTATAGATACTGGTCTGACCATTTAGCAGAAGATTCCCCAGAAGCAATGACACTTAGGGTACCAGTTGGACAGCACCATTTCCCCCAGTGTACATTTGGGCTCTCAGTTAACCAAGACCTTCTTCAGCAGCAATGGAAAAAACTGTTGAGAATGTATTTGATGATATTATGGTTAGGGTAAGACAAAGGCAGAGAATGATCACAGTCTTCACCTACTGATGAAAGCAGCATGGCAAAAAGGGACTGGTCTTCAGCATTAAGCGCTAAGTCAACATCAGCCAGAAAAACTCCTTTGGGCCAATTTATGTCACCCATATAGTCAATAGACAGCACATAGGGAGGATACATCATTGTGATAGATTACTTTTCTAAAGAAGCAAGCTGGGACCAATGTACAACATGTCAACTGCACACAAAGAGAGTGAAGAGGAATACTCCAGTGATGATGATCGTGGAGTGAAATTGCTTGACAGGAGCAACACAATTGAGTTGTCAAATAAGTGCGACAGAGTACAAAATGGATTTTTCCAAGTGGATCTACAATCATCAGTTCAGGTTGACTTGTCAAGCCACCAAAGTGATAGACTGATGCCTGAAATGTTATTTTTATAACCTGTTTTACCTATCGGTGTAATTATCAAATTGGCATTACGTGTCTATGCAAAACTATGTATATTGCTAAATGTAAACATGCAAGTGCAGTAGTTGATGAAGAATGCCTTCAAGGTGAAAGGATTTGAGTACAGGAACTGTGATGCCTTGCTGCAATTAAGGTTCCACATGGTGGACTAGTTAGTAAGGTTAAATCACGTAGGATCCAGGGGGAGCTAGCTAATTGGATGCAAAATTGGCTTGAAGATAGAAGATAGAAGGTGGTGATGGAGAGTTGTTTTTTGGAATGGAGGACTGTGACCAGCAGTGTCCCACTAGAATCAGTGCTAAGTCCACTGCTTTTTGTCATTTATATAAATGATTTGGATGTGAATATAAGAGGTATAGTTAGTACGTTTGCAGATGACACCAAGTAGCAGACAGCGAAGAAGGTTATCTCAGACTACAACAGGACATTGATCAGATGGACCAATGGGCTGAGAAGTAGCAGATGAAGTTTAATTTAGATAAATGTGAGGTGTTGCATTTTGGTAAGGCAAACCAGGACAGGACTTATACAGTTAAACTTGGGGCCTGAGGGAGTGTTGCTGAACAAAGAGACCTAGTGATACAGGTGTAGAGGTCTTTGAAAGCAGAATTGCATGTAGACAGGGTGGAAAAGAAGGCGTTTGGTATGCTTGCCTTCATTAGTCATAACATTGAGTATAGGAGTTGGAATATCATGCTGTGGCTCTACGGGACATTGATGAGGCCACTTTTGGAATACTGTGTTCAATTTTGATTGTCTTTCTATAAGAAGAATGTTGTTAAACCTGAGTGGGTACAGAAAATACTTACATGGCTGTTGCCCAGACTGGAGGGTTTGAGCTGGAGGCAGAGGTTGAACAGGCTGGAGTATTTTCCTCTGGAGCATGGAAACTGAGGGGTGACCTTATAGAAGTTTATAAAATCATAAGTGGCATGGATAGGCTAAATAGCCAATGTAGGGGAGTCCAAAGCTAGAGGACGCAGGTTTAAGGTGAGAGGGAAAGATTTAAAAAGGACCTGAAGGGTAACTTTTTCACACAGAAGGCAGTGCATGTATGGAACGAGCTACCAGAGGAAAGGTATCTGGATGGGCATATGAATAGGAAGGGTTTAGAGGGATAAGTGATGGCAAATGGGACTAAGTCCGATTGGAATGCCTGGTTAGCATGGAAGAGTTGGACTGACAGGTCTGTTTCTGTGCTCTGTTAGTCTATAATTGTACAGAGCATTGAGTGCAATCAAAATTTACCAGACTGATATCTGGGACAGTCAGACTGATGGATGAAGAAAGACTTGATCAGTTGGGACTACATTCACCAGAGTTTAGAGGAATGAAGGGAATCTAATAAAAACCTATAGAATTCTAATAGGGCAGACTGGAAATGTACACAACAGCTATTCCTGATGACTGGAAGTCCAGGATCAGGGATCACAATTTAAGGAAAGAGGTTAAGCCATTTAGAAGAAATTTCTTCACCCAGAGACTGGCAAGCCCATGGAAGTCTCTGTTACAGAAAGCAGTTGAGACTAAAACATTGAATGCTTTGAAGAAGGAGTTAAATATAGTTCTTAAGATTAAAGGGATCAAAGCTCATGGTGGAGAAGTGGAACAGAATACTGAGTTGGATGGTTATCTTTGGTTTATTGAAGAGCAGAGCAAGCTTAAGCAACTTAATGGCCTACTCTTGATCACAGTTTCTACATTTCTATATCTGCTTGAGATTTTTATTTTATTGGAAATTGGGAAATTGTGTTGTGTCAGAATTACATTTGAGAGAGATGTACACAATATCATCAAAACATGATAACACATAGCCTGAGGAAATAATAATCTCATCCTCCATCTTACCTCAGGATTACTTGAAGCATGGCATGCTATTGAAAACATGATCCTCTTTTGTGATATAATAGCTTAGTATTAGTTTGGACACTCATAGACCTGAGCAATGTAATATTTGTGTATTTTAGTGAGCTGTCATAAATGTCTTCAATGCCACAAGTTTCTTACACTATAAGCGTTGCCACATCAGCTAAAACACCCTGTTGGAGGCAAACTCACATCACACTCTATTGAATTTAAAAGGCTGAAGGTTATTTCAGCTGTGTAAAATGTTCAAAGGATTTAACAGGATAAATACAACTAATTCTTCTGGTTAGAGAAATTTAACATTAGAGCTAATCTTTTTAGGAATCACATCAGGAACCAATGGTAGTGGAACTTCCTCTCCCAAAAGAAAGGCTGTGACCCTGAGACAATTGCAATTTTCACAATTTCAGTCAAGAGATTTCCGCTAGGTATAATGAGATGAATCTGCTCCTTTAACATGGTTTTGTTTTTCAGAGAACTCGTAAAAGTCATAAACTCTGAAAAGTTGAAGTTGAAGGACTTTTGGGACAATTTGATTATAGCTAACCGATAGTGCCTCAGATAACAGGCTTTCACGTTTTTTGAAAAAAAAACTTGTAAAGGGGAGTGGCCAGTTCTTTCAGCTTAGCTTTACTCTGGTTTGGTTTGGTTTTTAGCAGCAATGTTGAATAAGCTGCTGGACCCCAAAGAAGCAAGCTGATCCTCCTCTCTCTCTGACTTCTCTTCTGTAAGACCCTGTGTTCGATTTTACCTTTTGTGCCAAAGGATGTGTATGGGGATTGTTGCAAGCATCGTTAAGTTGGTATAGTCTGTTGGGTTTTCAGATAGGTTAAGTTATTCTGCATTCTGTTCACTTTTGTTGTGTTTCATTTGATAACCTTGTAAATTAATTCTATTTTGTTTAAAACTCTGCCGTTTGACCAACTGCACCCCTCCTGGAATATCCACATTACACCTGCTTGAATCAACTGGCAAAGTTAGGATCTGGGCTACTTTCTTGAAATGCTTTGAGGGATCTAGCCTGGTCTATAACAGTAGGGTATCAAAGGATGTGAAGCAAAGTGACCAAATAGTGTGAGGTATAAATTAGCCATGATCTACAGGCTTTAAAGGGGATGAGTGGCCTACTCCCTTTCCTATCTTAAGTTGTCAACACTTTCTGCCCAGATTCACAACTTGAAGGTGGTTGAACAGATTGTCTCAGAATATGTTTCTTTAAAAACTTGACAAATAGATCTCAAATTTTCCCTCCCTTTTCCTCATATTTCTGTCGACAGCAATGATTCATGTTCATGGATAATATCACTGGTAAATTATGATTTCTCGGGAGGACTTTTAACCCGACACAGTGGGTGGGTTTGCGAGCTGATGGCAGGTTAAGTGAGCCAGCATCTCAAACCTGCCACCTTCCACCTGTATCCTGAGTGTGATCTAGATCATATGGGAGTGGCCTGCCCCAGTGTGGGACAGACGTGTTAGCAATTTAAACACACACACTGCTCTTTAACTGCTTCTCTAACCTTTGAAATTGTGAGTGGATTTCCGTGACTTCTTAGACTTGCCAGAGAAAACAAGACGAGACGTCAGAATGAGCTGACAGTGTTGAATAACTGACAGGTAGGAAATGAATTAAATACTGAGATACGACAGCTGCTTCCTTGCTGCAATGAAAGATTTTTGCACACAGGACTTGTTCTGCAAATGTGTTTTCACTGCTTTGGAAGTGATTGCCAATTCATCATAATTTAAACTTTAGAAGTCAAGTTTTACTACCTTGGAGGTTTTTTAACCTTTGATTTGTACTTTCCAGCTATCATCCTCCAGCTCAGTGTGAAAGCTGCTTATGTAGCTCTTGGATCTCAAATGAGGAATTAATTGAGGAGCAACAGCAAAATCAGCTTCCTCCTCACCCACCTGCCATTCTGCTGAAGAAAGGAGTTGAACGCGGTGCCCCAGCTCACAGGAAGTGGTGCTCCCCACAATGAATGCACAAATGACAAAATTTTCTGGATGTGATCGAACATGCCTCAGGAGGCTCAGAGTTTACAGACAGTTACCATGTTGTTCTCCTGAATGAAACCCACCTACCAAGTTAACTACTTGAGAGCATACATTGTCAGTAATAGTCAAAGCCACAGGGCCCTTAATTTCTACCTCTGGTAGTTGTGATGTAGAAGTCAGAAGAAGGATAGAGATAGCCCAACGTAATTTTGTGAATATGAAGAATGTGTTAATAACAAGAAAAACTCAAACTTGTAACAAGGAAACCAATCTTAACATGGTATGTTCTATCTACTCTTCCACGTGCCTCAGGAGGCTGGACAATAAATGCGGATCGATGGAAGACAATATCAGCATTTGAAATGTGGATACCATATGTCAGCCAAAAATGAATGAAGAGAACTCTAAAAGTGACAAAAAGAACACTAAAAGAGACATCCAGAAAAGTCAGTTATTTTGTCTATTTGATCAGAGCTTTAAAGCTACAGAGATCTTTTCTAGAAGGCAAAGTGGAGGCCAGAACAGGGCTTGACCTTGGCATAGTTGGAGGATGGATGTGACAGAGCAGTTACAGATAGGCTGCAGTGGATATGTGAGGGTGGTTCATGACAGGCAAGTGTAGAATACCAAGACAACTGAACTCCTAACAACAGAAGCTGCAGAGGCTGAATAGGCTGGGGCTGTTTTCCATGGAGCATCAGAGGGTGAGGGATGACCTTATAGAGGCTTATAAAATCGTGAAGGGCATGGACAGGGTAAATAGGCAAGGTCTTTTCCCCTGGGTGGCCGAGTACAAAACTAGAGGGCATTAGTTTAAGGTGAGAGGGAAAAATTTAAAAGGGACCTAAGGGGCAGCCTTCTCATGCAGAGGATGGTGAGTGTAGGGAATGAACTGCCAGAGGCTAAGAGGAGTATGGGCTAAGTGCTGGCAAATGGGACTAGATTTATTTTGAATATCTGGTCAGCATGGTTGAGTTCGACTGAAGGGTCTGCTTCCGTGCTATACACATCTGTGACTCAATGGCTCTATGATTCCTTCCAGTTGTGTGTATTGCCTCTTGTATTGAGGATTACACTGGTTTGCTTGTGCTTTCCTCAATATAGTGCAGCAGTGAGAACTGGAACTCCAGCTGAAGGAAAATGCAATGTTAAGTCCATCATCAGAGGAGTAACAGGATGATGAGGCAAAATGTTCATGTGTTGAGTGCACCAGTCGCTGCCTATAAAACTGCCAGAATCCCTGGAATGGATCCATTTCTCAGGTAACCAGAACTCCTCTTCTGTCTACTACAGAAGATAGGAAGCCACTTGTCAGTTATCAAACTAATATTGACAGCACAGAAAAAGTGAACCCATTCGATTAACCTTTGAAGCAAAGTTATTACACAGATTGACGTTGTGGTAAACACCCAGTTGTGTATCTCTTACGCAATTACAATTCCAGTAAATTCATTTACTCTGTTGTCTGGGATAGAATTAATCGACACATGGGCAAATATGGTTTAATTAGGGAGTGACAGCATGGCTTTCTTAAGGAAAATTATCCTTAACTAAGTCGTTGGAGTTCTTTGAAGTGGAAACAAATAGGATTGCAGGTCAGTCAATCGAACTTCAGCAGTGAGGAGATTCATGGAAGCAATTCTGAGGGACAGAATTAATCTTGAAAAAGCAGGAGTTATTCAAGAACAGACAGCATGGCTTTGTTAAGGGCAAGTCACGTCTGACTTAATTGGTTGAAGTTTTCAAAGCGGTGACCAGGTGAGTAGAAGAGGACCATGCAGTCACTGTAATCGAATTGGATTTCAGCAAGGCTTTTAATCAGATCCCAGTTGGGAACCTGATAGATCAAGGGATCCAAAGAAATTTGGTAAGTTGGATTCAGAATTGTCTGAGTGGCTGCAAGCAGACGGTGATGGTTGAGAGGTGATTGTGCAACAGGATGCCTGCGTTCAGTGGGGTCCTGCTTGGTTCAGTGTTGGGGACCTTGCTGTTGTGACCTATGTACAGCTTAAAGGATTTAAACCTGAATGTAGGAGGGTTGTTCAGTAAGTCTGTGGGTATTATAAAAATTGGTGGGAAGGTAAATAGTGAGGAGGATAGCTTTAGATTACAAGAGGAGATCTGGTCGGATGGGCTGATCAGTGGTGAACGGAATTCAATCCAGATAGGCGCGAGATGATGCACTTTAGGACAAACAAGTTAAAGCAACACATGATGATTAGTAAGGTCATTAGAGCCACTGAGGATCAGGCAGACCCTGGTGAGCATGTCTACAGGTCCCTAAGGTAGAAGGACTAAAGTGGTTAAGAAACCATATGGGAATCTGTCTTTAAGAACTGAGACATAGAGATTAAAAGCAAGGAGGTTACTGTCTGAAATAATGGTTAGGCCACAGCTAGAGTGTTGAGTACAGTTCTGGAATCCACATTATAGGAGGGAGGTTATTGCACTGGAGAGATTGCAGTAGAGATTGCCAGGGTTGGAGGACTTAAGCTACAGGGAGAGGCTGAACAGGCTGGGGCTGTTTTCCCTGGAGTGTCGGAGGATGAGGGGTGACCTTATAAAGGTTTACAAAATTATGAGGGGCATGGATAGGATAAATAGGCAAAGTCTTTTCCCTGGGGTTGGGAAATCCAGAACTAGAGGGCATAGGTTTAGGGTGAGAGGGGAAAGATATAAAAGAGACCTAAGGGGCAACTTTTTCACACAGAGGGTGGTACGTGTATGGAATGAACTGCCAGAGGAAGTGATGGAGGCTGGTACAATTGCAACATTTAAAAGACATTTGGATGGGTATATGAATAGGAAGGGTTTGGAGGGATATGGGCCAGGTGCTGACAGGTGGGACTAGATTGGGTTGGGATATCTGGTCGATTTGGACGGGTTGGACTGAAGGGTCTGTTTGTGTGCTGTACATCTCTATGACTCTATGACTCTATGTTGTCTTGCCTGGAGTGTTTTAGTTATGAGGGGATATTGGATAGATTGGGGTTATCTTCCTAACAGTAGGAGAGACTGAGGGGGCACATGATTGAGATGTTTAAAATTATGAAGGGCATAGACAGGGTAGATAGGAAGAAATCTTCGAGGAGAAAGTGAGGACTGCAGATGCTGGAGATCAGAGCTGAAAATGTGTTGCTGGAAAAGCGCAGCAGGTCAGGCAGCATCCAAGGAGCAGGAGAATCGACGTTTTGGGCATCAGCCCTTCCTCAGGAATGAGGAAAGTGTGTCCAGCAGGCTAAGATAAAAGGTAGGGAGGAGGGACCTGGGGGAGGGGCGTTGGGAATGCTTGACTGAGACAAGGTGGGGGGAGGGGAAATGAGGAAACTGGAGAAACTTTACTCCTTGATGGAGGCATCAATGACTAGAGAACATAGATTTAAGGTCAGGAGAAGGACGTTTTGAGAGAATGTGAGGAAAACCTTTTCACCTAAAGACGGATGGGAATCTGGAACTTATTGCCTATAGGTATGGTAGACTCCCTCATAACATTTAAGAAATACTTAGATATACACCTGTGATTAAGGCTGCAGAGTTATGGGCTATCTGCTGGAAAATGAGATTAGAATAGCTATGTGGTTGTTTTATATTCCATATATTTTATATTGCTGACCAAATGTAAAAGGGTCTTTTATTGTACTGTAGAGCTCCACGGCTCCATGACTGGAGTGTTGATGAGGTAATGTGATCAATGTTCTAAATGGACTTTCAAAAATATATTCTGTACAGTATCATCTAACAGACTTTTGAGAAAAAGTATAGCTCATAGAAGAAAAGGGATAGGTCAAAATTGGCTGAATGTAGGAAACAGAGAGTAATGGTTCATGGATATTTTTCAGGATGGAGAAAGGCTTACCATGGACTTCTCCAGGATTTGACATTGGGAACTTTGCTTTTCCTGATTACTGATCTTGACCTTGGAGTACAGGAGACAATTTCCAAGATTGCAGTTGATACAGCTTGGTCTAACCTCACCACCTTACCACCCTCCCAGTCTGCCACTCTACTTTGCTGCCACACAACCCATTGAGCACCCTGTCACTCTGTCACCTTGCCCAGCTGGAACCTTAGCATCTACTACCTGATCACCTTCCCACTCTGCTACTTAACCCCTGCCACCTTACTCAACTGCCACTCTACAGATGACGACACAGTCACTGCCACTTTGCCACCCTACTCATACTACTCACTGTACCAACACACCTTAATCACACTCATTCACTAACGCACTGTAAAGTATTTTATATGTCCCAAAGTTCTTCAGTGTGAAGACTTACTGGAATATGGCAGCAGGTGCTGTAAAAGGAGATGTGGCTTGATTGTATTTGGTGATCCGGTATTACAAAGAAAGACTCCACTAACAGATACACTTTGCATTATTGAAGGGGCTGGGTATGGAAGTCTAGGCCAGAATTATGGAACCTGATTGTAGTGGTAAAACGTGGGAGCAGGAGCAGAAACCCCCCTTGTGATTGTCCGTCCTTGAAAGATTTGGATTCTGTGCTAATACTGTGCTAATGTCAGCAAGTGTCCATTGAAATGGATTGTATTACTGGAGGCTGGACTTTTTAGTGCCTACTCGAATCAAAGTCACTGGATAACAGTCAGAAGCAGAAGGTCATTGACCTGCAATGTTGGCCAGAGTTTTACAGAATGGTAGGGGAGTCACCTATTGGCTGTGAGGTCAAGGGCTGCCCATCGCTACAGGGTGCATGTTATAGTCATCTGCCAGTTAATGACCCTGCAGTTTCAGCTTCCATTCCAGGGACAGGATGTTACAAGGATTCTTGTCAGAGCTGCCAGCCAGTTGGAAGCTGGTAGCCTTTGCTGGCATGCCAGGAAACCTCTGAAGAGCAGCTATATGGAGGTGGTCTGAAATGGAGCTAATCGGGGTCAGTGCTTGGTCAGGCACTTGGTGGGGGGGGCGGGGAGGTGTTAGTTCTTGAGAAAAATGTGGTGTCTTCCAGCTAAAGGATGCTTGCCACTAAAGGGCAACAGGATGCCTGACCATGAGGGCTACTCGCTAGAACTGGCATGGAGTCTACTTATTGGCAGATGACAAGGCATTGTTGTCAAAATACCAGTGGGAGCAAGAGGATGCCCCTAAGTGGCCACCTTGTCTACTGCTCATAAGATCCCAACAGTTCAGTTGTGGGTGCCAAGGTGGCTCAGTGGTTAGCACAGCACACAGCATCAGGGATCCAGGTACAATTCCAGCCTTGGGTGATGAACTGTATGGAGTTTGCACGTTCTCCCTGCATCTGCGTGGACTTCTGCCAGATCCTCCCGGTTTCCTCCCACAATCCAAAGAAGTGCAGGTTCGGTGGATAGGCCATGCTAAAATTGTCCCGTAGTGTCCAGGGAGGTTGGGCTAGCTGTGGTAGATGTGCGGTTACAGAGGTAGGGTAGGGGATGCTCTTTGGAGGGTCTTTCAACACTATAGCGGTTCTATGATTCTAACAGGAATGGTACACCCCACCATCCTGCTCAACACCACACCCACCCTCACATACAAACCCATTGTTAGGAATAAGGATAACATAAACTATCAGCCATTAACTCACTCCCATAGCTGCTGCTAAGTGTTTCCAGCCTTTTCGGTTTTTAAATCAGATGCAGAACCCTGGTTCATATTTTTGTTTTCTCTTCCTATGTGCAGGAGACTAAAGGCCTAATGTAAGATGTCCTGGCTGGAATGATCAAACTCAGCAAAAACTAGGAATCCAGTTCTTCTGGCCAGAGGCTTACTAAGATACAGTTGCAGGGGAGACAGAAGGGGATTGTTCCTTACCCTGCAGGGCATTGACTTTACCTTTCTCACGCATACACTCATATAGCTTAGCCCCAGGGCACTCATATTAATTCGAGTTCCTTTGCATCACAGGCAAGGAATCAAACTGGGATTTCCTTGGCCCTATATTCTGTAGTAGGTTTAGCCACTGAGCCGTTGGGAGATCAGTGGATTCCATCTCAAGGTCATAAAGAATTCAGTGCATTCCCGTTCCATCTTGTTGCAATGATCTCCCAGATTAATAAATGTGAACCACATATGGTTAGTCGAAAAAGATACCATTTCAAATGGTTCACAGATGAGAAATTCTGCATTCCATCAGAAAAATAATAAACTACCAGAGGACTCAAGGCCAAATCTTTATGGGCATTTATCAATGTTACAACTGCAGAAAAGACTTGAAGTGCTGTACCAGAGAGCTGCTCCTCTGTTCTCGTTTATTTTGTAATTTTAAACCATTGTTGAAAACAAATAAATGTGACAGAAGAACAAGAAAGTGACACTTATTTTACCTTTCAGTGGGATTGAAAATTGCCTGTTGATAATGTCTAATTTGTAAACTACCTTTTGATGCCTGTAAATGATAGAAGCCAAAAGAATCAATTGTGCATAACACTTGCTACTGCCATAGTTGGATGTTTCTGACAGATAAACAAAATAAACAAAGAAGTAGGAATATGACTCGAAAGTGGAATTGACATACGAGTTCACCCATGATTTTATTGAATTGTGGAGAAGGTTCATTCACATCCCTCCACCTTTTATTTCTAATGTGGTTTATTTGTTCCCACTTATGCCTCTTTCAAACCCATCTTTTACCTCTTTTTCTGTGCCACCTTTTGCCTTGCCCTTGAATTATTCAATTACTTAATCACTCCTGTCTTCCACACCTATGAGATAGCTTTTTCGACTCTTGACTCATTTACTGCCCTCTTCGCTTAGCACCATTTGTGATGGTTTGATAAATTCTGAAAAAGATAGTTTAATCTCCATTTGAGATGAAATGTCACGGCCCTGAAAAAATAGAGAATTTGAATTGGGAATAGCGCTAGACGTTACAGGTGGTAGATTCTGGGAAATACACAAGCCTGTGTTTCTCTTGCATGATGTGAGGCTTCACTTCACAGTTTATGTAGGTTCTCATTAGTTGGTTCCCTATCTGGACATCAACATTATTGATTAGCTTGGCTTCCATGAGCATGGGGAATGTTTTAGGGGAGGCTGCAAGACCAAAACGGTCCAATATCCACTGTGAGGATGGAGGTTTGGTTCAAACGAGGGTCAGAATTCTCAATGCCATGAGGAAGAATATTGGCCCCAAGGGTAGAGGAGAGTCCATTCTTGGGGAAGCCAGTTCTCCTCCTGCTCCTGATCCACAGAGTATGCTCTAAAGACATTTACAACGATGGCCTGACCATGCTGCAGCTGCTGGGTGTCCTACGACTCAAGAAATCTGAGTCACCATTCAATTATGGCTGATATGTTTCTCACCCTCATTCTCCTGCCTTTGCTCCAGTTACACTTGATTCCTTTACTATTCAAGAACCTAATCTATTTCTGTCCTAAATATACTCAATGATTTGGCCTTCACAACCCACTATGGCGATGAGTTCCGCCGATTTACCACCCTCTGGCTGAAGAAATTCTTCCTCCTCTCAGTTCAAGAAGGTTGTCCCTTCACCCTAAGACTGTGCCCTTGGGACCAAGTCTTTCCAACTGGTGAAACCACCTTCTCCATAAACTCTCTAAAAGATCTCTCAGTATACAATCAGATTCACCACCTCATGCTCCTAAATGCCATCGATACAGACCTAGAATCCTCAATCACTCCTCATATGACAAGCTCTTCATGCCCAGGATCATTCTTGTAAACCTCCTCTGGACTCCCTCCAATGCCAGCACATCCTTCCTTAGATATGGCACCCAAAGCTGCTCATACAATCAGCGCTACATCTCTGCTCTTATATTCTCTCTTGAAATAAACGCTAACATTAAATTTGCCTTCTTAAATGGAATACATATTAACCCTAAGAGAATCCTGACCAAGGATTCATAAGTCCCTTTGTGCTTCAAATTTCCAAAGTATTTGCCCATTTACAAAAAAAGCCTGTATCTCTTTTCATCCTAGCCAAAAGCATAACCTCATAATCTCAGACTTTCCCACATTGTATTCCATCTGCCACTTTTTTGCACACTCTCCTAGACTGTCCATGTCTTTCTGTAGCCTGCCCTCAATGCCACTTGTCCCAACACCTATATTTGTGTCATCTGCAAACTTAGCAACAAGGCCTTCAGTTCATTTGTCCAAATTGTTTATGCATAACATGAATGGTTGTGGGTCCTAACACACACCCCTACGGAACTCATGAGTCACCAGCTCCTCCTTCATCCCAACTCTCTGCCTTCTGACAGTCAGTCAATCCTCTAGCCATGCAGGTACATTGCCCCTAAAACCATGGGCTCTTATCTTATTTGACAGTCTTCTGTCTGATACTTTGTCAAAGGCCTTCTGGAAATCGAAACAGTTCAGGTCCACTGATTCTCCTTTGTCTAAATTTCTCATTAACTCCTCAAAGAATTCTAACAGATTTATCAGGCATGACCTCCCCTTTGTTCTCTATTCATTGGCGTGATGTTGGTGTCCTAGTTGGGCCAGCATTGATTGTCCATCCCTAGTTACCCCTCGAGCAGTTAAAGGACAACCACATGGCTGTGGATCTGGGGTCACATGTAAGCCAGACTAGTTAAGGATGGTTGTTTCTCTCCCTAAACGACTTTAGTGAACCAGATGGGTTTTTTCGACATTTGACAATGGCTTCAAGATCATCATTGGATTTTTAATTCCAGATTTTTATTGAATTCAAATTCCACCATCTGCCATGGCAGGATTCAAACCCAGGTCCCTAGAATGTTAGCTATGTCTCTGGTTTAATAGGGTAGTGATAATATCACTAAGCCATCACCTCCCCTTGGTGACACCATGCTGACTCAGCTCTATTTGACCATATACTTCCAAGCATTCTGCAACATCATCATTAACAATGGGCTCTAAAATCTTACTAATGACTGCGGTCAGGCTAACTGGCCTATGATTTCTTGTCTTTTGCCTCCCTCCATTCTTAAACATAAATGTGAAGCTAAGAATGCCCAATTTCAAACTATCAGGCAAATTTACTAGGGGAGAAATGTACGCTGACTGGTTGGCAAGTCAACTCTGTTTGGCTTAGCCATTGCTATGGAAAAAGCAATGGCTAATTATAGACTCCCTGAGTTTCCAAGTGATAGTAAAAAGATACAAGACTTCAATATGTTCTTATTATTGGTAAAGAACAGTACCCTGCATATGAATATATGTCACTTCTAGTAAGCATAAATGAGTCACATCAAGAGCTCAACTGATTATCTTGCAGCGATTGTCAATGTAGCTATTAGCATAATGAGAAAGCCCAACTGTAGAATCATATGCGACAATCAATGTTTTGTTCTGGGTTTGGAAAGCACAGATTAGGGGAGTATAGTCTGTACTATGCTGATTATGAAAAACCAAGAAAACATGCTGTTTGATTCGATCAGTCAATTGGAATGTTGGGTCAAAGTGTCGGGAATCATGCCATCACTGATATTTACATAGCTTCACTCCATTGTGTGGTAGGTATTGCATCTTTTTCATTTGATAGCAACATCCTATTGGAAGGAAATGCCCCAGACCCATTGAATAGTAGCAATTTGAAATTGTTTGCTTAAATTGTTTAATATTTTTTCAGATACTTTGCCTTTCCAAGGTAGTTTGAAGTGGACAGTGTATTTTCAGATCCTAAAGTCACAGCCTTTGGCCCTTTTGTGCAGAATGGCAAGCAACTTGTCAACCAATCAGCATGTTTCCCTCTTGTAATATAAATTGCTGTGTTTGAAATTTGGCGCAAGATGAAAAGGTTTGACAACCCGTCCCTTTTCGGCAACATTCTGTTTAAATGCCATAAGCAAACTTCATTATCAAACGAGGACCACAGTTTACTGTTTATAGTGAAATATTTTTAATAGCAATGGCAACAGTTCAGCTCATGATGGTTGCTCAACCCAAAATTAATATCATAGGTTGTAAGCTTGACAGGCGCTGGGTATCCAACTAATCGCTATTCACTCTTCTGGATCAAGAACACAGAGTATGTGCAAAATCCATTAAAAATGCTCAACTCCATTTAACATTACTTTACACAAAATTGAATCTTGATTCCCATAGAATTCTTGTTGATAATTAACAGTGAAGGTAAAATGCAGGTAATCTTGGTGCCACAAAATATAAATTGCGATTAGTATCAATCCTACCACTATCTTACATTGAATTTGAGAATAAATAAATAGAAAAGTTGTTTAATTCATTACTATTTTGGATGAATTTTAAGTTCCCCAAATCTCTGACCGCACCACTGACTTCAACTAAAGCCTTCAGCTGTGCCACACCCTTATAACACTTGCTAATGTGAGGTTGTCAATTAAGAATTAAATGTTGCATGGTTTTTATTTAATATCAAAGAGCTTTTTGCTTGTGATCCCCTCCCAGGCTTGCTTTCTTGCATGCAAAGTGACTATGATATCAGGGTTGAATGATGCCCATACTGAATACTTAGAAGTATAGAATCCCTACAACATGGAAATAGGCCATTTGGCCCATTGAGTACACACTGACTCTCCAAACAGCATCCCAACCAGGCCACTCCCCTACCCTATTCCTGTAACCCTGGCTAATCCACTTAGACTACACATCCCTGGACACTATGGGCAATTTAGCACAGCCACTCCAATTAACCTGCTCATCTTTAACCCATGCAGACATGGAGAGAATGTACAAGCTCCACACAGACAGAAACACAAGGGTGGAATTGAACATGGGTCTCTGGAGCTGTGAGGCAACAGTGCTAACCATGGCTAGAGGGAAAGAGCAGGTGAGTGAGATTGATTGGATAGCTCCTTCAAGGAGCTAACACGGGCACATTGGCCTCCTTTCCATGCTGTAAGATGCGATGATTCATCTGATGAGTAACTCTCACATCATCAACCCGTTTGACAAATGATAAACATGACTGTCCTGAAGTATCCCTGGCTGCTTTTAAACACAGTGTTAGCTTGGCTCAGTTGATGTCATGCACACTTTTGGGTCAAAAGGTTGAGAGTTCAAATCTCAATCCAAATACTTGAGTAAAACATTTGGCTGCCACTTCAACACCATGCTGAGGGTGGACTGCGCTCTGGCTATTTTTCAGTTGAAATGTTAAATCGAGGCCCTGTCTTCCCTTTTTTGGAGAGTTTATAGAAGAACACTATATAAGGAAGATAAAGGACTCTCTGATAAATATTTATCCTTCAACCAAACTATTGAAACAGATTGTACGGTCACTTATCTCAGCACTGGTTGTAGAATATTGCTATGTGCAAATTGGCTGCAGTGATCCCCCAGTGGCTGCACTTCAAATGGAGAACATAGAATCATTACAGTGTTGAAACAGGCCATTTGGCCAAACCAGTCTGCACTGACCCTTTGAAGAGTATCCCACCCAGATCCATTCCCCTACCTTATTTCTTTACATTTTCCCTGACTAATGCACCTAACCCACATATCACTAAAAACCATGGGCAATTTGGCATGGCCAATTTTATCTAGCCTGTACATTTTTAGATTGTGGGAGGAAACCTACGCAGACATGGGGAGAATATGCAAACTCCACACAGACAGTTGCCCAAGGTTAGAATTGAACCGGGGTTCCTAGCGCTGTGAGGAAGCAGTGCTAACCACTGAGCCATTGTGCCACCCTGATAGAGTCATAAGCATCTACTAAAAATGACTCCTCAGTCCATCGACAAGACAAAAACAAGCACCTTATTTCAGGCTGTCCCCAGTTTGCAAACAAGTTCCTTCTGGAGTGGTTTGCAAATTGATGCAGGACATTATAAAGCAGCTGCTCTTTTGGGAAAGGAAACGTTTGTACGGTAGGTCGTTAAGTTACACCCCTGTATGGAATTGTGTTCATAAGTATGAGTATTTGTTCATAAATTGGGAACTTCTTGTATTCTAATTCCATTTTCCAGCACTTGGCCCATAGCCTTGTGTGTCTTTGCATCACAAGTGCACATCTAAATACTTCTTCAATGTTATGAGGGTTTCTCCTTCTATTACCCTTACAAGCAGTGAGTTCCACATTCTCACTACCGTCTGGCTGATAATGCTCTTCTTACAGCCCTTTGAACCCTTTTGCCCCTTACCTTGAATCTATGCAACCATTGTTATGTATGTAATGTATGGTACCTGTGCAGCATTGGAATCTCTATACACTGTTTTTTGTCCTCTGTGTATAACTGTGTGCCAAAGTTGACTCAGAGAACTGGGTTTTGCTCAGGCAATAAGAAATTTTACAACCTGGAGTGACAAATAATGATGATAGAGGAGCTCCAAAGCTCTTTCTATCGCATGGTTGACCGGGGACCTCTTCGGACCTCACTTCCTGCCCTTGGGATGTGTTGCAGGGTTTACAAGTTGATAATCAGCCTGTCTGAAATTGAGGACTGCAGATGCTGGGGATTGGAGTCAAGAGTGTGGTACTGGAAAAGCACAGCAGGTCAGGCAGCATCCGAGGAGCAGGAGAAACCACATTCCTGATGAAGGGCTTTGCCCGAAACATCGAATCAGCCTTATGTGGCCACCTGATGAACAGTTTTTTTGTTTCACCAAGTTCTGGAGGGTGGGGATAGGGAAGTAATGAGAGTCTGATATTTCCTATTTGGACAGGAAGCTGGAAGAACACAGCAAGCCAGGCAGCATTAGGAGGTGTAGAAGTCAATGTTTTGGATGTAACCCTTGAAGAAGGGTTATACCCGAAATGTCAACTTCTACACCTCCTGATACTGCCTGGCTTGCTGAATTCTTCCAGACCCTTGTTGAGTTGCGTTGAGTTGAGTTGAATTGAATCGAATTTATTGTCATGTGTACCGAGCACAGTGAAAAGCTTTGTCTTGTGAGTAATACAGGCAGATCACACAGTTAAATAGCATAGATAATTAAATAATGGACAAACAGCGGCAAAAGCAAAAACACAGGTACAGGTGAATGTTAAGAGTTTGTGAGTCTATTCAGTATTCTGACAACAGTAGGGTAGAAACTGTTGCGAAACCACCTGGTGCATTTGTTCAGCCTTCTGTACCTTCTCCCCAATGGCTGTGGTTCTAGAAAAACATTGCCAGGGTGGGATGGATCTTTGAGAATGCTGGTGGCCTTTCCTTGACAATAGGCCTGGGAGATGATTCTATAGCTTGAAGGTTGGCCTTTGAGATTTTCTGGGGCGAGTTCACCACTCTGTGTAACGGTCTCTGATCTTGAACTGTACAGTTGCCATACCAGGTAGTGATACATCCAGACAGAATGCTCTTGATGGCGCACCTATAAAAGTTGGCAAGGTATTCGCTGTCATGCCAAATTTCCTCAGCTGCCTGAGGAAGAAGAGACATCGTTGAGCCTTTGTAACCAGTACAGCTACATGAAGAGCCCAAGAATGTTTGTTGTCTATGACCACTCCTAGGAGTTTGACATTCTCCACTCGTTCCACCTCTGTGCTGTTAATGTGTAGGGGGGCATGAGTAACATCCCGCCAAAAGTTAATAATGAGTTCTTTGGTTTTGCCAGAACTGAGAGCTAGGTTGTTCCCAGTGCACCATTTTTCCTGGTCTTCCACCTCCCATCTGTAGTCTGTTTCATCACCATCTGAGTTTTGACCGACTATGGTGGTGTCATCAGCGAAGTTGTAAATGGCATTAGTCTGGTATTTGGCGACGCAGGCGTGGGTCGACAGTGAGTACAGTAGGGGGCTGAGTACACACCCTGGGGTTGGGGGGCTGGGGAGTGGGGGCTCCAGTGTTGAGTGTTAGTGAGGATGAAATATTGTCCCCAATCTTCACTGATTGTGGCCTATGGGTCAGAAAACTGAGGATCCAGTTGCAGAGAGTGTGGCTTAGTCTGAGATCACTAAGTTTAGTAATCAGTCTTGAGGGGTAATAGTGTTGAAGGCTGAACTGTAGTCAATGAATAGGATTCTTACGTAGCTGTACTTGGTGTTAAGATGATCTAGGGAGGAGTGAAAGGCAAGGTCATCTGACTGTGGATCAGTTGGTCCGATAGGCAAATTGGAATGTGTCAAGAATAGTGGGGAGGCTGGAATTGATTAATGCCATGACCAGCCTTTCAAAGCACTTCATAACCACCAAAGTTAGGGCCACTGGGTAGTAGTCATTAAGACACGCTGCATGAACCTTCTTAGGCACAGGGATGATGTTGGTCCTCTTGAAACAGGCAGGGACAGTGGCCTGCTGCAGGGACTGGTTGAAGACCAAGAAGACCCCTGCCAGTTGATCTGCGCATGCTCTGAGTGCCCGGCCTGGTATTCCATCTAGTCCCATTACTTTCCTTGGATTCACACGAAGGAAAACTGATCTGACCTCTGATGCAGTGACTGTTGGGATGGTTCGTAAGGACTTGGGGGAATAGGTTTTACCTCTCCGCCAAAACTCTGCTCAAAATGAACATAGAAGGCATTGAGATGATCTGGGAGGGATATGTCATTGTCTGCTATCTTGTACTTTCTCTATTTAGAACCTATTTTTTGCCATAGTCACCAGGTGTCTGTTTGATCTCTAGTTTGAATTGGTAAAGGTTCTTGGCTGTCTTAAAGGCTCTGCAAAGGTCATACTTGAATTCCTTATATTTGAGTGGGTCTCCTGATCTGAAGGCCTCACACCTGGTTTTCAGCAGGTTTCCTTTTGGGGAACACCTGGATTGACTTCCTGGGTTTGCAGTTGTCCACAAACTTGCTGATAAAGTCTGTGACAGTGGTGGTGGATTCGTACAAGGTAGCTGCAGATCAGCCGATTCCAGACAGCACCAGAGTTGATCCTCTGCCTTCTCCGACCAGCACTGGACCTGGATCTGCGAGGGGGGGTCTAATGCTTGAGCTTTTGCCTGTAAGCCGGGAGAAGAAACATGGCATTGTGGTCAGAGTTCCTGAAATAAGGGTGGGGGATGGAGCGGTAGGCATCCTTCACAGTGATGTAGCAGTGGTCTAAAATGTTTGGGCTCCTGATAGGGCAGGTAATGTTCTGGTGGAATTTGGGCAACACGTTCCTTAGACTGGCTTGATTGAAGTCCCCAGTCACAATAATCAGGGCCTGGGGGTGTTCCATCTCCAGTGTGTTAGTGGTGGCATACAGCACATTCAGAGCTTCCTCAACCTTTGCTTTTGGTGGTATGTACACAGAAGTTAGTATAGCAGCGGGACATTCCTGTGGTAGATAGAAGGGGCAGCATTTGATGGTGAGGAATTCAAGGTTCGGGGAGCAATGGCTGCCCAGGGTTGCAATGTCCATGCACCACAAGTTGTTGATTAAAAAGCAAACCCCCCACCCTTTTTCTTATCCAAGGACACTGTGCGGTCCATATGGTGGATAGAAAAACCATCAACCTGAAGTGCGCAGTCAGGAATGGATGGGTTGAGCCAGGTTTCTGTGAAGCAAAGTGCGCAGCAGTCCCGTAGTCCATGCCGGAAGCTGAGCCGTGATCTGAGTTCGTCCATCTTGTTCATCCAGCATCTGCAGTTTTTTTTCGTAATTTCCTATTCAGAAGCAGTGATGCTACCCACACCGTGACAAAACCTCCTGTTATGAGACTAAAATGAGCTGTCATTATATGCGGTCAAAGCATCCATTGCCCAGATAAAAACAAAATATCTGGAGGTGTCATTTCTCATTGTTAGCCAGCTTAGAAAAGTGTGGCATACTTGAAAATTGACCAGAAACCTGAATGGCATAAATTCTGATGCTCCACGTGGTAGAGTAACCAACCAAGAAATTTGCAAAGACCCAGTGATGAGGAATGTCTACTTGAGAAAGTTACAGGACGGCAACTAAGATCATGTAGCAATGAACCCCTGCAGGAGTGAACTGCCAGAGAGAAAATTGGCAAAATCTATCAGGAAAATCGGTTTCTTAAATTTATGGGTGTGTCATAAGGAACTTCATCCCTATGCAGACTCATGACGAAGTAATAAATACGCCGCATGGAATTACAAAAAAAACTTGTGTGGGAATAGCTTGAACTTTATATGAACCAATTTTGTCCAAAGCTCAGGAAACACAATTACCAAATAAGCAATAGCAAATTTCATTGTACTTAATGGATTATTTAGCGACATTTTATCAGCAACATCAAGAATTTGAATATAATTGAATATAATTCATTGCCATTGTAATCTAAATGAAGCTGAAAACCACAGCATAATATTCCAGTATTGCGCCCTGCATATTCAAGGCAGCCTTGTTGTTTTCTCCTTTTGTTCAGGTTAATTAACATTTAAATCCCATTTGGATTTGTTACAAATGTTCTGACAGATTCCAAATTGCATTTGCAGAGCAGTAACAAATGAATTGCTCAGACTTTAAGCAACAAGTTAAAAACTTACGGTAATAGGTAGTTTATTCTATGTGTTGTTTCATCTGTTCATAATTCGTATACTATAGATTGACAGCCTCATGCTTCATTCACGTCTTTGTTACTTTCAGTCATGACGATTCCAACACACTCCTGACTGTTCCTTCGCATTGCAGTCTCTTGAATTTGAGGTCATCTAAATTTCTGCTCCTTATAGTTCAACTTGCAGATACTGCAATTCCCTTATCACCATTCAGCTCGTTGACATATATTCGCTTCCAGTTATGCAGTGTCTCATAATTGTTTTCAAATACCTCGATGGCTCTGTCCCTTATCTACTCCAGTTGCACAAAATGCCAAAATATCTGTGTTCCCTAAATTCTATTCCTTGTTACTTGTTACGCCATTGGTGGCAATGTTGTCAATTGCGCCAAGCTCTAGAATACCTTTCCTACACCTTTTTAGGCCAGCTGTTTCATATTCATCTTTTAGCACACTTCTTAACATCTATCTCTGTGATGACATTTTTGCTCTTCTGGTCTAATGTCTCATTATGTGCCTTTGTGCATTATAATGTTTTATGATACTCCTGGGAAGTGCTTTGGAATATTTCCTTATGCTAAAGATGCTATTGTTGCTGTGGTTGAGAGGAAGCTTATCTACTTCTAAACTATGTCAGACATGAAGCTAATTCAACGAAAATGCAATTTACACCAATGCTAATGAGGCAGCACTAAATAAGTTCTCGTTTACTCATTTGCTGGGGAGAGTCTCACTCATGGAAGCACCTCCACACCAAGTAGATTGCACCTGTTGAGGTTAAAGACAGTGCTTTTATAGATAGTAAGTAATTTCTGAGTAGTTTTTAAAAAAGGTTTCTTTCAGGGGCATGGTTAAGGATGCTACTGGGGTGCAGTATAGGTGAAAAACCTCTGGTTAAACCACATTCACAGTATTGTGAGCAATTTTGGGCCCCATTCCTCAGGGAAGATGTACTGACCCTGGAATTGGTCCAGAGGAAGTTCATGAGAATGATCCCAGGAATGAAAGGCTTAATACGTGAGGAATGTTTAAGGACACTGGGACTATACTCAATGGAGTTTAAAAGGATGAGGGGGTATCTGATGGGAACGTACATAATACTGAATGGCCTGGACAGAGTGGATGTTGGGAAAATGTTTCCATTGGCAGGAGAGTCAAGGACCCCAGGGCACAACCTTATAATAAAGGAAAGGCACTTTAGAACAGAGATAAGGAGAAACCTCTTCATCCAGAGAGTGGTAAGTCTGTGGAATTCATTGCCACTGAAGGCTGTGGAGGCCAAGTCATTGAGTATATTTAAAACAGAGATAGGTAAATTCTTGATTGCCAGGAGGATCAATGGTTACTGGGTGAAAGCAGGAAAGTGGGGTTGAAAAACTAATCAGGGAGGCCCGAAACATTGATTCTCCTGTTTCTTGGATGCTGCCTGACCTTCTGCGCTTTTCCAGCAACACATTTTCAGCTTTGAAAAACTAATCAGCCATGATCGAATGGCAAAGCAGACTCGATGGGCTGAATGGCCTAATTTCTGCTCCTGTGTCTTACGGTCTTATGGTCTAAAAACAGGAATCAATCAGACAGAGCGAAATCTGTAATCTCAATGATATCGCTTAGTCTTATTTGCAGATTTCTAGTCTTTGAGCTACATAACTGGAGGATATACACCCTCATGGCACAAATCTGTACTGTACTCAAAGGGTCAGTGAGATGTTCAGGGTGGATAGTGGATATAGGGCAAAAGCAACACCCAGATTGAATAATGAGTTAGGGTAGCACAATGTTAGAGCTGGTTGAATCCTAAAGGATGTTTCTGCAGGCTAGGTCTGCAGCAAGTGGCAAAATAACCAACAAGAGGGAAAAAACATACTTATCTCATCCTCACCAATCTGCCTGCTGCAGATGCATCGGTCCATGACAGTATTGGTAAAAGAGATCATCAAACAGTTCTTGTGGAGACTAACTTCCGTCTTCATGTTGAGATCGCCCTCCATAATGCTGCATGGCACTATCACTGTGTGAAATGGGAGAGACTTCCAACAGATCTAGCAATTCAAGACTGGCATCCATGAATGTACAGTGGGCCATCAACAGCAGCAGAATCATACTCCAATAGAATCTACGACCTCATGGCCCAGCATATCCTCCACTCAACCATTAGCATCCAGCCAAGAGATTAACCCTGGTTCAATGGAGAGTGCAGGAGGGCATGCCAGGAGCAGCACCAGCCATACTTGAAGATGAGGTGTCAATCTAGTGAAGCTACCCAAGGGGAAACCTTCTCTATCAAATAATATAACCAACAAGTGAAAGACAGAGCTAGATGACCAATGGATCAGATCTGAGCTCTGCAGTCCTGCCATAGCTAGTCATAAATGACGGTGGACAATTAACCAACTCACTGGAGGAGGAGGTTCGGCAAATATCCCCATTCTCAGTGATGGGAGAGCCAAGAACATTATATAAGACCATAAGACATAGGAGTGGAAGTAAGGCCATTCGGCCCATCGAGTCCACTCCGCCATTCAATCATGGCTGATGCGCATTTCAGCTCCACTTACCAGCGTTCTCCCCGTAGCCCTTAATTCCTCGAGACAACAAGAATCTATCAATCTCGACCTTGAAGACATTTAGCGTCCCGGCTTCCACTGCACTCCGTGGCAATGAATTCCACAGGCCCACCACTCTCTGGCTGAAGAAATGTCTCCGCATTTCTGTTCTGAAATGACCCCCTCGAATTCTAAGGCTGTGTCCACGGGTCCTAGTCTCCTCGTCTAACGGAAACAATTTCCTAGCATCCACCTTTTCCAAGCCATATATTATTTTGTACGTCTCTATTAAGTCTCCCCTTAATCTTCTAAACTCCAATGAATACAATCCCAGTATCCTCAGCCGTTCCTCATATGCTAGACCTGTCATTCCAGGCATCATCCGTGTGAATCTCCGCTGGACACGTTCCAGTGCCAGTATGTCCTTCCTGAGGTGTGGGGACCAAAACTGGACACAGTACTCCAAATGGGGCCTAACCAGAGCTTTATAAAGTCTCAGTAGCACAATGGTGTTTTTATATTCCAACCCTCTTGAGATAAGAGACAACATTGCATTCGCTTTCTTAATCACAGACTCAACCTGCATGTTTACCTTTAGAGAATCCTCGACTAGCACTCCCAGATCCCTTTGTGCTTTGGCTTTATTAATTTTCTCACCATTTAAAAAGTAGTCCATGCTTTTATTCTTTTTGCCAAAGTGCAAGACCTCGCACTTGCTCACGTTAAATTCCATCAGCCATTTCCTGGACACTCTCCCAACCTGTCTAGATTCTTCTGTAGCCTCCCCACTTCCTCAGTACTACCTGCCTGTCCACCTAACTTCGTATCATCGGCAAACTTCGCTAGAATGCCCCCGGTTCCCTCATCCAAATCATTAATATATAATGCGAACAGCTGTGGCCCCAGCACCGAACCCTGCGGGACACCGCTCGTCACCGGCTGCCATTCTGAAAAAGAACCTTTTATCCCAACTCTCTGCCTTCTGTTAGACAGCCAATCCTCAATCCATCCCAGCAGCTCACCTCGAACACCATGGGCCCTCACCTTGCTCAGCAGCCTCCCGTGTGGCACCTTTTCAAAGGCCTTTTGAAAGTCTAGATAGACCACATCCACTGGGTTTCCCTGGTCTAACCTACTTGTTACCCCTTCAAAAAATTCCAACAGGTTTGTCAGGTATGACCTCCCTTATTGCAACTCATAAGGCTGAAGCACTTGCAGAAGTGCCAAGTGGATGATCCATCTTTGTCTCCTCAAGAGGTCTCCAACATCACAGCTGCCAGTTTCCAGCCAACTTAATTTAGTCCACGTGATAGCAAGAAATGGTTGGAGGCTGCAAATGATATGGATGCTGACCACATTCTTGCAATAGGACTGAAGACTAATGCTCCAGAACTTACCAAAAACCTAACCAAAATGTTCCAGTATAGCTACAACTCTGATAGAGTCAGAGAGTCACAGAGATGTACAGCAGAGAAACAGACCATTCGGTCTAACTCATCCATGCCGACTGGCTATCCTAAATTAATCTTGTGTCATTTGTCAACATTTACTCGATATTCTTCTAAACCTTTCTTATTCATGTACCCATCCAGATGCCTTTTAAATGTTGTAATTGAACCAGCCTCCATCACCTCATCTAGCAGCTCATTCCATACACGCACCACCCTTTGCATCAAAAAGTTACTCCTTAAGTCCCTTGTAAATTGCTCCCCTCTCATCTTAAACCTCTGGATCGCTGGACCTCTGCTTTTGAACTCGCCAACCCTGGGGAAAAGACCTTGACTATTCGCCCTATCCAGGGCCTTCATGATTTTGTAAACCTCTATAAGGTCACCACTAAGCCTCCAACACTCCAGGAAAATTAGCCCCAACCAATTCGGCTTTTCCCTATAGCTCAAACCCTCCAATAATGGCAACACCCCTGTAAACCTTTTCAGAACCCTTTCAGGTTTAACAACATGTTTCCTATAGCAGGGAGACCAGAATTAAATGCAGTATTCTAAAAGTGGCCTAACCAATGTTCTGTACAGCTGTAACATGATGTCTCAACTCTTATACTCAATGTTCTGACCAATAAAGGGAAGCATACAAATATCTTTTCACTATCCTGTTTACCTGTGATTCTAACCAATAATGCGGAACATTGTACAGGTATATCCCATACATAAAAAGCAGGACAAATCCAACCTGGCCATTACTAGTTGAGATCAACAGTAAAATGATGGATGATATTTTCAGTAGGGCTGTTAAACAGCACCTGCTCACTGATGCCCAGTGTTTGGGTTCTGTTAATGTCATTCAGTCCCTGATCTCATTGCAGCATTGGTTCAGACATGGGCAAAAGAATTGAATTCCAGAGGTAAGGTGGAAGTGGCAATACTTGACATCAATGTCACATTTGACTGAGTGTGGCATCAAGGAGCCCTCATAAAATTGGAATCAATGGGTATCATGACACAAACTCTCCACTGGTTGAAGTCTTACCTGGCACAAAGGAAGATATTGTGGATGTTGGAGTTTTGATTTCTCAGCTCCAGTTCCTCAGCGTAGTATCCTAGACCGAACTGTGTTCTGCTGGCTTTTCAATGATCTCTCCTGCATCTTAAGATCAGAAGTGGGGATGTTCACTGATGATTGCAAAATGTTCAACACAGATGCTGTGTCTCCAGCATCTGCAGTCCTCACTATCTACTATTTGTGACTTATAGAGTCATAGAAATGTACAGCACGGAAACTGACCCTTCGGTCTAACTTGTCCATGCTGACCAGATATCCTAACCCAATCTAGTCCCACCTGCAGAACCTGGTCCAAAGCCTTCCTATTCATATATTGGGAAAATTGGGAATTCACATTCATGTTGATTTCCAGGGTTGGATGATTTGAGCTATATGGAGAGGTTGAATAGGCTAGGGCTGTTTTCCCTAGAGTGTTGGAGGCTGGAGATCGGCTGTCACAAACAGTATGGCTCAAAGATGCAGAAGAGGTCATTTTGGATAGAAGTGACACATCTGCATTCCTTTGGTAGTGAGAGGTATCTGATGACATAACTATGAATATTTGCTTGGTAGTACAGAGCTTGAATATTGCTGCAAGGGAGATCCAGTGCCACAATTCTTCAACTTGCACTAATTGCAACAAATGTAAGAATGATATATTTCAAACAATCACAATGATTTGCACAGCTGAAGAATATGTTGCTAACTGATTGACAAGCTAACACTGACTGGCCGAGCTGTCATCACGGAAAACCCCACTGGAATAATCAGCTCTCAAAGTATTTGTGTTGGTCATTGAAGTTAGAAGATTGAGGGACATGCAAGATTCTTAGACAAGTTGTCAAGATAGATATGATGAGGTTGTTTTCTCTTGTGGGAGAGTCTAAGACCAGAGAAAATAATCTCAGAATAAGGAGTCTTCTATTTAAGATCGAGGTGAAAAAGAATTTCCTCCCTCAGACAGTAGTGAATCTGTAGAACTCTTTACCATAGAGGGCTCTTGAGGCTGGATCCTAAATTATATTCATAGCTGAAATGGACAGATTTTTAATTAGTAAGAGAATCAGGGGCTATGGTGAAAAGGCAAGAAAGTGGTTTTGAGAATCATCAGATCAGCCATAATCTCACTGACTAGTGAAGCAGACTCAATCAGTTTCTACATCTTATGTGTGTAAGTGTAGGATAAGGGAGACCTTGCAGGACCTAGAGAACTTCCCCTCGAGGGCTTCTTCCCTTGCGTTGTTGACCTGCTTTGATCTGACAGGAATTTTCTCCCAATTTCCCATCTTAGGTCCAGGTTGAAATATCACAAGAATTCTATTGTTGAGAATGCTTCCTTCCTGTTTTAGGTTGCACAGAGACTATTTTGAGAGCCATATAGTAACTCAGAAAGCTAATGGTACAGGAGGAGACCATTTGGCACATCCTGTCTGTGTCAGTAGGAGGTTAGAACTATGTATAGATTCTTAGAGGGCTCTGAGTGACATGGGCTATGGTAGGATGTCTGGTAGAATTGGGCAAAAAATGCATCAAGGCCCATGTTGAGATGATCTCACTCCATCTTTTATGCTTTTCACAAGCATGTGTTGAGGGTGAGGTTCTCTCTAGGCAGTGGTGAGATCTTACTGTGGTTCTGCCATTTATATTGATAGGATCTCACCATATAATGATGTGCTGTCACCGCCTTTTCTTCAAGTCAAATACTTCCTTTCAGATATTTCTCCAGGCTGCCTGGTGATGTATTTTGGTAATGCAAACCAGAGCAGGACTTGTACGGTTAATGGTAGGGTCCTGTGGAGTGTTGCTGAACAAAGAGACAGTGTGGTGCAGGTGCTTGGTTCCTGGAAAGTGGAGTTGCAGGGAGAAATGGTGGTGAAGAAGGCATTTGGCATGCTTGCCATCATTGGTCAGAACATTAACTACAGGAGTTAGGACATCATGTTACAGCTATACAGGACACTAGTATGACCACTTTTGGAATACTGCATTCAATTCTGGTCTCCCTGATATAGGAAAGATATTTTTAAACGTGAAAGGGTTCAGAAGAGATTAACAAGGATGTTGGAGGGTTTGAGCAATAAGGAGGGGTTGAATAGGCTGGGCCTATTTTCCCTGAAGTGTCAGGTGCAGAGGGTGACCTTATAGAGGTTTACAAAATCATGAGGGGCATGGATAGGGTAAAGGTAGGGGAGGGTAGGTTTAATATAAGAAGGGAAAGATTGAATAGGGACCTGAGGGGCAATGTGTGATGAATGGATGGAGTAAGCTGCCAGAGGAGGAGATGGAGGCAAGTACAATTACAACATATAAAAGGGATTTGGATGGTAGATGAATAGGAAGGGTTCAGAGGGATAGAGGCCAAATGCTGGTGAATGGGACTACGTCAGTTCAGGATATCTGGGTGGCACAGATAATTTGGACTGAAAGGTCTACTTCCGTGCTGTATAACATCTGTGACTCAATTGCTTATTAAGAACACGGTTGGTGTTGTTTTACCTCTGCCTGTTACTTAATTGCCTCTCAACATCAACACTTCAGGCCAGCAATACCTCAATTTTAAAATTCATTTACTGACCAGCCGCTGGGAGAGAAAACCAATGGCAGGAGATCACAGCCATGGGAGCCCAGTCTGACTGTTAATGCCTTTGATGCACAAGACAGACCATCGTCTTACCTCAGTAAAATACCTGGCACAGAAAGGCGAGGAGTTCAATTATTTGATTATAGTATTTCACATCTACCTACATCTGCTTTTCTACCTGCATCTCCTCCCTTAAATCACTCCTTAAAACCTATTTCTTTGAGCTAGCTATTTGTCATCCATTGTCTCATATTCTGCATTTATTCGGTGTCACATTTCACTGGTCATTGCTCTTGTGGAGTGCCTTGAGAGATTTTACTGTTGCTAAAAAATACACGTTATTGTCATTGTTAACAATAATCTGAGAAAGTTCATCAGTAAAGTGGGTCTTGTGAGACTGCACTCCAATGTTCTGTTTTATACTTTGCTGGATTGATGCATTGAACATCATTTATAGCTCTTATATACTTGGTGAAGTTTATGTACTTTATTCCAGTTTTTTTTTCTGCTTGGCTCTTGGTTCAACACACATTACAATGTATCTGAACTCCAAGAATGCATGATAGTTAAAGCAGCATGTACCTGCAATTGTGGTAACACTGCATGGAAAATCAATAAAAGGAAATTATATCATCAAACATTTTAAATCAAAATAAAGAAGCATGACGGCATAAAAGAAAATAAAGAACTTGCATTTATATCACACTGTTTGTAATCTGCTGATGTGTTTCAACCAGGCATGGCCTCAGTGTGGACTCCCAGTTTTGAGGTGAATCCAGAATAATCTTCTGGCCTCTGAACCTCAAGGTGAAGCCCAGCACGGTCTGGACCCAAGGCCTGGTGTGAACTGGGGGCCAGGTGCCAGCATGGGTTGGAAGACCGTTGCTCTCAACTTTTATTTCTGCAATGCTAGACTCTTTATTTCCCTTTTCTTCCGAAGATCTTGCAATTAAGAAAGCTGTATGTAGGTACCTTGCACCTAAGATGTCGCTGTAAATGGTGACTGATACACTTTTTCTGTACTCATTTGAATACAGCTGCCAATAAAGCTAATTCTAATTCTAAATTCCAGAAGGCCAATGTAGTATTTTGATGTACTGCATAGTCACTGTTGTAATGTAGTAATGTGCATATGAAGCTCATATGCACAAGTGGAGAGTTATTATAAGCTTATCCTACTTGCATTTTTTCAAACCATATTTTTGAAATGATTATAAACCACATCCAAGTGTTATATTGAAAGCATTTGGATCACATTTAGATCAAAAAGCAATATGTTAAAAGCAGGATTTACTTTTGCTGCTATCACGTTTCTCCTGCTTTCCTGTGACATAATCTTATAAGACAGAGTTGGTTCACCAATGAAGTAAAATGACCCTGACTGCGGCTCTCAGTGCACACGCAGTGTTAACTGTGAATGAAAATTAATCATGTGCATTATGAAAGGTGACTTTAGACTAATTGATGAGACAACACAGAATGAAAGGAAAAGAAACCTGGGACAGACAGTAAATATTTAAGCCCCTGTATCATATCTTGACAACATGACCCTATCTCTGGAATATAAATCAATTGTGACTTCTATTGACAATACACAAAACTGCTGTAAAAATGTTTTGTGTCTCTGATTACAAAGCTAAATAGATTTTTTTTTATTTACAAGTCCAGTTAAAAGTGGTTATCAAGGATTTTGAACTTTGGGCAGGCTAGATTCTTCCACTAACATAATGTAATTCCTGTTCCCACTACAACCATTTTTCAATCATTGTCAATAATTGTAACACCTGCAATTTTCACAGAAATACGGCTCTAGAGAGACTTTGATCTGAGTGCAGGATTTTACTCAAGGTACAGACAAATGGAAGAGTTAATCCATCTGATCAGCAACAGTCTCATTGCCTTCAATATTTATGAAGAGGGGAGCTGGTCAATACTCGCTGAAGATTTTGCAATACACAAGAACCCGGAATTAGAGTTAAGAATTCCTGGATGCTTATAGAGCTGGTAGATGCTATAGAGATGGGAGAGTGTGGATGTGGAGGCAGGAATTTTAAAATTAAGGTGCTGCCAGCATAGATCTGCAATGACTGAACATGGCTTGGAGCAAGTAATGATGTGGACAGCATTGCTTCGGATGAGCCGAGTTCAGGGTAGGTTCAAGGCGGGGGATCAGTCAAGTGTCGATTGGAATATTCAAGTTTATAGGGAACAAAGACATGGATGAGAGTTTCAGTAGCAAATCTGCTGAGGTGGGGGAAGACATTTTTAGAGATGGGGTAGAGGGGGTATTTGGAAGCTCAAATATGACACCAAGGTTAAGAACGATCGGGTCCACTCAGTATTCAGGAAGAGGATTGAGCCAGTAGCTAAGGAACAGAGCTTGATGAAAGAAATAATCACTCTGATTCTCCCTGCTGTGGAGATAATGCACCTTGAAGTCATATTGGCCCAGACTGTAACTTTTCCTTCATAATGATGGGATCAATGAAAAGTACGCAATGAGTTTAGGCTTCTCCAGTCTCTTTCTTCTTCCCTCCAAACCTCTCACTTCTCCTCAACTATATTAATTATCCCAGTAGTTGACCATCCAATAGGAGTGTAGATTGTCTCCTGACACCTATCCAAATCAGCCTCAGATGTCAACTGACTAAGTCGCTGAGTTCAAAACACTCCTCATCCCTCATTCTTGCACAGTAGGTAGCTGCATTCGTGATCCAAAATACAAACAATGCCTGTTTTTTCTTAACATTAACTCAGGACACTGAAGCCAATTGAACTGAAACGACCACTTCCCATACTGTAATAAGTTATCATTATAGAAATTCTACCAAACATGTGACTACAATACACAGACTAACAAGATTCCAGATTCTATCTCTGATCTATTCTAACCATGATGAGATGAGATGCCATTTATTTGGAGATTGGCCATTGGTTTTGAAAATGCTAAACAGACACATGTCAATACTTGTAGAAATGAGAAGGAAGAAAAATCAAAAGTGAAGAGAAAGTTCAATGTAAACCAGCCATGTGACCTGTCTGACTAGGAACATTGATGCAAACGGATAATGAGGGAATTACTAGAAAAAAAAAGCAGACAGATTTTGCGCTTCAGTGGAATATGCAAATGATGGTTTCCTCCCACAATCCAAAAATGTGCAGGTTAGGTGTATTGGCCATTATCCAGGTACATGCAGGCTCGGTGCATTAGCCATGGAAATGCATGGTTACAGGGCTAGGGCTTGGGTGGAATTTTTTTTGGAGGGTCAGTGTGGACTTGTTGGGCAGAATGGTCTGGTTCCACACTGTAGGGATTCTATGGAACTTCTATGGATCCAAAATGGTGTGACTGGCAATGTAACTCTGAACACCACTGAACAGTGAAGAAATAATTGGAATAGAGAGATGTGAAGAAGCATATAGAGAGAAAGGTCTTACATTATTAGACAGTTCTGAGGAATGAGCTGAAAAAATGTGTTGCTGGAAAAACGCAGCAGGTCAGGCAGCATCCAAGGAGCAGGAGAATCGACGTTTCAGGCATAAGCCCTTCTTCAGGCAACACATTTTCAGCTCTGATCTCCAGCATCTGCAGTCCTCACTTTCCCCCAGTTCTGAGGAATGGACAGGGAAGTGGAGTTGAGGTTGAGATGAGATAGCCATGTTCACAATAAATACAAAACAGGCTCCTGTTCCTAGTTCTTACGTTCTTAGACCATAGCTTCCAAAAGTAGGAATTGGAACCCCAAGTGGGATTGTCAGGTGAAATTGCTGAGCTCTGAGCCATGGATGGTCACAATGGAGCTCTGAGAAAGTTATAATAGATGTTTTTTCACTTTACTATGCCTGTCCTTTCCCTGTCCTCCTCCGCTGCTCCAACAGGGTCACAACAATTTTCAAATCTTAACATGGTCTCACATGTGTGAGAAAACGTTCTATCTTCAGCGCTGCATGAGAACACAAGAACTAAGAGCAGGAGTAAACCATCTGGCCCTTCGAGCGTGTTCAGCCATTCAATAAGATCATGAGGACTGCAGATGCTGGAGGTCAGAGTTGAGAGTGTGTCGCTGGAAAAGCACAGCAGGTTAGGCGGCATCTGAGGAGCAGGAAAATCGACATTTCGGGCCAGAGCCCTTCATCAGAAATCGCTTAGCGAGGTAGCCTTAACTGCTTCACTGGGCAGGGAATTCCACAGATTCACAACTCTTTGGGTGAAGGAGTTCCTCATCAACTTAGCCCTAAATCTGCTCCCCCTTATTTTGAGGCTATGTCCCCAAGTTCTAGCTTTACCCAACAGTGGATATATCCTCCCTGCTTCTATCTTATGTATTATCTTCATAATTTTATATGTTTCTGCACTACAGTGCAATATCCAGTGACCTGTAATGTATAAATGTAAATAAGGAGTGCTACAGTACTGAAGAGAGTAAGAGTGCTTTACTCAAGGTTAAAGAGGAACTAGGGATTTGAAGACCAAGTAGTGTGTAACCCAGTGAAATGGAGCAGTTTGTAAGTGTGCACATGTTGACATCTGCAGCCGAGAGATAGTAAAACCTGTGGAGAGGTTTTCCTCTCTGCTTCTCGGCCACTCTAGGTTTGCTGGGGCTTCTTGATGCCATAGATGGCCACATACAGCCTTGATGTTCAGGGCAGTCCCTCTCACCTCACCTCAGAAACTAATCTCTTTTGTCTACGTTTGAACCAAGGCTATAATCATGCTAACATATTACCCTTTACCTCACGAGCCCTTATCTTGCCTGTTGACCTTAAACGAGACATATTATCAAATGCCTTTTGGAATTCCAAGCATTCTACATTTACTGGTTTTCATGATCTATTCTAAAAGTTACATCCTCAAAAAACTATAATTTATTTGTCAGTAAATACTCACACCGTTTCATACCCTATAAGTCAGCCAGCTGCGATTGGGAAATGGAAATAAAATAATTTGTTCTTGAAAGTAAATTGGGTAGGGAATGTGGGACGCACGATCTACTGGGTGCCCAATGCCCCTTGCTACCCATTGCTTCCTTGTAAAACATTACTCCACAGTTGCAGAATGAAACAGCATTTGGGATTGGAAGATCAGTGCTTTGAGGAGGTTAATACTCAATTAGGGTGAATGTTTGGGGGCTAATATTTTAGGCTGGAACGTTGGTACTCTAGGCACCATTTCACATGATATAACAAAACAGGAAATTCAAAATAGACAAGTTAAAACTGATAAACCATAATTTTTAAACCAACAATCACATTACCATCACATTGCTTCCAATCAACTGACTGAAATTGTTTTAAAAACGCAGCAAATCTTTAAATGAGATGATCAAAAGGAGCAGATTACTTAAAACATGTCCTGTTTGAAGTATAGACCCTCCATAAAACCAGACCTCTTTCTCCACCCCATGATGCCCCCCAGTTGAATAAATGCGTCACTTTTATCGCAGTGTCTTTGTAATAGTGATCTGTATCTTTCACTATCAATCAACCATCACATCAAGTGTGTGCACAAACAACTCTACATGATTCAACAATCTGCATACACATTCTGTTAGAAACATTTTCTCAAGTTTAACCCACTCCATCTGCATACAATGCTATTCAACAATTCCTCTACCAGGAATTCAATTCAGTCCAGCGTCTGCATACATACACTATCAGGTATCCCCTCAACCAGAAGTTCATCTCAATCCATCAGTCTGTGCACAATAGTGGCACACATCCCTTCAACAGAAACTTGGCCCAAGTCCACCAGTCTGTTACTAATGTCAGAAAGCATTGTCCCAGCTAGGAACTCAACTCAATTTATCAATCTAAAGACCCTTGACCATTTTTTTGAATGGAAATTGGCCTCAGAATGAAAGCTTTTTCATGAAATATATTGAGTAATGATTAAAAAAAAATCACTGTGACCAACTGAGTACAAACAACACCACTTATTCGTGGAATAAGGAAAATTACTTTGACCTTGGCTGGAACATACATTGCATTGAAAAGCTAATCCCCCAACACACACAATAAAGCGTAGGGGTAGTTTCCAATCTGTTTAACCACACATTGGCTGTGTGACTCCACAACAAGAAAGGCAGAACCACCCAGTGCAGGTGGAAACAGAATATATTCCATAATTATTTTGGGGACAGGTTCCATTGATTTTGCAGTGTTTCAAATATCCCTTCCTTCTGTAAATAAAACTCCCAAGGGATAAAATATGCATTTCATGTCCTTGCAATATCCAAAACACCAGACAAATTGGTTCATTGAAGGGCTGTTAGTGTTACTGTGTGAATAAACTTCACAGCCTATTTGTGCTCATCAAGACATTGCAAACAATGGTTGAAATGAATGACTTTTTTGTTTACTTTGGTGATTTAGGTTAAGGGGTGAATTTTGTCTGTTCCAAATCAGAGCTATGATTTGGAGCTGCCGGTGTTGGGCTGGGGTGTACAAAGTTAGAAATCACACAACACCAGGTCATAGTCCAACAGGTTTATTTGGAAGCACTAGCTTTCAGAGCGCTGCTCTTTCATCAGGTGATTGTGGAGTGCACGATTGCCTACAACCAACTGATGAAGGAGTGGCACTCCAAAAGCTAGTGCTTCCAAATAAACCTGTTGGACTATAAACTGGTGTTGTGTGATTTTAAACAGAGCAAAGTTACATTGAGACAAGGGTCATTACAACTCCTTTTGGCTGATACAGAAAGGAAACAGCCAGTTGCATCACACTCTCTGATAATCCCCAAGAGAATTAAGGGACAAGAATTCAGACATCAAACATTCGACCTGGCCATTAAGGAAAGGTCCAATGATAAGCAACAGATTGGCACACACTTAATGTGGGTTATTGATAAATAAGAGCATAACACTAATGGACTATCAAAATGCATTGTATGTGCAGTCAGTGAGATAGGATTTATGGTGATCCTGTTGGTCCAGCTGAGTCTTTGTTCATTAAGTGTGGTGCTGGAAAAGGCACAGCAAGTCAGGCAGCATCTGAGGTGCAAGAGAGTCAATGTTTTGGGCTTGACCCTCCTTTGGCCAACTGAGGGAAAGAACATTTGAAGATAAGGATCTCAGACACAAGTCTAAGGTTGTGGTTTACCAAGCATCGATAAAACAAGGGGGAATCTTATAGAAACATATAAAATCATGAAGAGAATAGATAAGGTAGAAGCAGGAAGGCTGTTTTCACTGGCAGATGAAATTAGGACTAGGGGGCATAGCCTCAAAATAGGGGTAGTAGGACTGAGCTGAGAAGGAACATCTTCACCCAAAGGGTTGTGAATCTGTGGAATTCTCTGCCCACTGAAGCAGTTGAGACTACCTTCTTGAATGCTTTTAGGACAAGGTAGATAGATTTTTGAACTGCAAAAGAATTAAGGGTTATGGTGAGCAGGTGGGTAAGTGCAGCTGAAGCCATGAACAGATTAGCCATGATCTTATTGAATGATGGAGCAGGCTCAAAGGGGCCAGATGGCCTACTCCTGCTCCTATTTCTTATGTTCTCAAGAGTTTCCTACACGCTTTGGACACTTGGATAATGTACAACAGGTGCTTCAAAACACTGGAGAAATATCACTGGTGCCTTTGCAAGATCCTGCAAATCTAATGATTAGAAAGCCAGCCCCATGGTAGCATTGTCTCCCAAGCCAGCCTGCCCTGCACCAAGATACAAATCACACAAAACCAGCTCTGCTGGGTGGGATATATTTGTATGCCTGGCACCAGACTCCCAAAGCCAAGTGCTCTACTTAGTACTTGATTGTGTCAGGAAACTCTCAGAAGGATGGTTGAATTGCTTTAGGGATATCATCATAGCATCCCTGAAGAGGTCTAACATATTCATCGATGGAGGCGACACGGTAGCTCAGTGGTTAGCACTGCTGCCTCACAGCCCCAGGGACCCGGGTTCGATTCCAGCCTCTGTGTGGAGTTTGCACATTCTCCCCGTGTCTGCACGGGTTTCCTCCGGGTGCTCTGGTTTCCTCCTACAGTCCAAAGATGTGCAGGTCAGGTGAATTGATCATGCAAAATTGCCCATAGAGTTAGGTGCATTAGTTAGGTGGAGTGGGTCTGGGTGGGTTACTCTTTGGGGGGTTGGTGTGGACTAGTTGGGCTGAAGGGCCTGTTTCCACACTGTAGGGAATCTAACCTCACTCAGAATTTAATCTAATCATGATGGGAGACAATATGGAGGAGGCTTATTGGGAAGACACTGAGACAAAGTCAATGTATCAGAGAGAGTGCAAAAACATCCAGAAAACGCAATGATCCAGTGCTTTAAGCTCTATCTACCATCCCCTGCAACAGATCACATCTTGGAGTCAAAAGCCATCTTGGAGATCATTGAACTGGAATAGAAGCAACTCATTCTCAATTTCAAGGGGCTACTGAAGAAGAAAATAGAGATGAGTATACATTTACAACAGCGTATTAATGTCTGGTAGCTGCACATATATAATGCCTATGTACATATGTGCAAAAATGCATATGTGCAAATATATTGTGAAACTTGTAAGGGTTCAGAAAAGATTTACAAGGAAGTTACCAGGGTTGGAGGATCTGAGCTACAGGGAAACGCTAAACAGGCTGGTGCTGTTTTCCCTGGAGCATTGGAGGATGAGGGGTGACCTTATAGAGGTTTACAAAATTATGTGGGGCATGGATAGGATAAATAGGCAAAGTCTTTTCCCTGGGGTTGGGGAGTCCAGAACTAGGGTTAGGATACCTGGTCGGCATGGACGGGTTGGACTGAAGGGTCTGTTTCCATGCTGTACATCTCTATGACTCTATGACTCTATATTGAAACAGCGTGAGACAAAATCTAAATTTTGTGCTGCATGGAGAAAGAATAGGAACACTTGTTTGCCTCATAAACTACATCAGTGTTGTCATGGCTAATTAAATCAGGGGCTAATTGACTTAGTGGATCTCAGCTGCAGGAACCGTTAGAGCATTACAATTGGCTCTAGCCCACCCCTGCATTAAACAGGCAACAACACCAGCCATGATCCCTGCTCCTGATTGTCATCCCGTGATGGAGTTTGACACTTTTTTTATCAATTTCAAAACTAGATTAGCACCATGACAGGAAGAGAATCATGGCTTGAATTCTAATATTTACCCTGCTGATGATGAATATTAATTGTAAAAATACTATCAACAACTAATGGCTCTGCATTACCAAGGAGAGTGTAACATTCAATCAGATTTTTAATGATTTACACATTAGACATTTCTGGGAAGCTCACCAAAATGCTGAGTACACAGATTTCGTGTTAGATCGAGGTGTAATATTTCCACTTTGATTCCTGCACAATTATAATTGTATCAATGGACACTGGTCTAACCACACTACAGAATGTGTATTCAGAGAGAGGACAATATAGCTAAGACATCCCCAACTTTGTATTTAAGATTAAACTTTTCCACAAGCTTCGGTAAATGATGTTAAAGGGAGTCTCAATTGCGCGATCACACAAATAAACCTTCACTCGTTCTGTTGTCACATTTCCTTTTTTGGGTTCCACTGTTGCTTACTGGCCACTACAATAAGAGATCTGTTCTATCGCTGTGAGCCCATCAGTTCCAGGTTGCTCCAGAAATGCCAACCTCTCACATGACAAACTGCTTCTATGTACCGTTTTCAACACACTAATCAAAACATTTGAATTATTTTCTTGCTATTTTATTTTTATTTTTATTTGCAAGTGTCCTGTTTTCAATACTGACGATATGTGGGAGAGATTGCAGCCCAGTTTTATGCTTTGGCACAATTCAGACAAATCCTCAACAGCATGTGGCCCCAACCAAACAATTGTGCCCTTAACTCGAATCAATTATCAAGCCATTGAGCCACTGATTGGACATTGGTTTGCTAAGAGATACACAGAGACTGGAGGCAGAGATTTGCTGTGACTGGTGTTAGATGTCAGTCACAGTGGCCATTTTTTTTTCTAGTTCCAAAAAGAGGCCAATCATGTTAAATAGTTAATAGATTTCTCCTGGGTTCTGTGCAATTCATCGCTCTAGCATGTCTGAACAGGACATGGCTGCTAAAAAGTTATACGCTTTTGGGCTGTCATTTGAAGCACCAGCTGTGGGTCAGATACAAATCTTTCTGCTATGTTTTCATGGGATGTGGGAACTACTGGCAAGACCAGCATTTCTTGCCTCTGTATGTAAAATAGTGACAGGCCCAGATATTTTGGAAGCAATGATAGCAAACTGTCTGTGTTTGCCATTGTCAAATCCATGAAAATATCAGCAACGACAGAGGGCGAATGAAGATGTCCAGCCTGATCAGCAAGTTGAACTAGAGAGCAGACACGCTTCAATTCAGATATGTCAGCAAATCGAGAGTAAAGCCGTGCTTGAACAATGTGGAGCTGGATGTCAGGTCCAACCTCCACAGATTCAGGACGTGGTCAAGGAGAGGAAGTTGCCAGGTCTGAGTATCAAGAACACTGCAGAAAAAAGGATATCTGTTCAAAGCAAAAATTGAGTTCCTGGTCAGGAAGCTCATAACTCCGCAAGGATGAAAATGCTTGTTTTTATGGTGTTAGAGACAAAAAAGACTGCAGATGCTGGAATCCAATGTATACAAGCAGGAGGCTGGAAGAACGCAGTCCTGAATAAGGGCAACATGTGAAACATTGACTTCTCCACCTCCTGATGCTGCCTGAATTGCTGTGTTCTTCCAGCCTCTTGCGTGTTTCAATAGTGTAGCGATCTTCCCTGATGGACACTCATAAGTTTGAAGGTATAGTGGTAAAGGATTGTAGTAATGATAGTGGTAAAAGAGCAACTTGTGGAATTTCATTTTAGTTAATAAAGCCTGGATCTGGAACCTAGTCTTACTAATGGTTCCACATACAATTGATGTCTTAAAAACCCACTTCATCCACCTTTGGGGAAGGAAATCTGTCAGCCCTACTCCGTTCTGACAATTTTGACCCACACAAAGTTTTATAGTCAAGTTCCCCAGGGATCGACCTTGGCATGCTGTCTTGTCCTGATCTATATCATTGATCTACATTCAGTATGCAAGTGAGGACGATGGTGTGAAACTGCATAAGTGAGTGCATTGAGTGGGTAGATAGGTGACAGATGCTGTGAAATATGAGGTGATGTATTTTTGGTAAGAATAACACACTTATAGGATGTGAGTGCATTGGACAGTGTGCAGAAGGAATTTGCTAATATGGTTCCAAGGATGAAAAACTTCAGTTATAAAGGATAGATTGGAAAAGTTTGGACTGTTCTTCTTGAATAGGATAAGAAAACTACGAGGAAATGTGACATAAATGAATAGAATAGATGGGAAGAATATATTCTTGCTCATAAAAGTTCAAGAATTTTCCCTGGGGTCAGGGAGTCCAGAACAAGAGGGCATAGGTTTGGGGTGAGAGGGGAAAGATATAAAAGAGACCTAAGGGGCAACATTTTCACACAAAGGGTGGTACATGTATGGAATGAACTGCCAGAGAAAGTGGTGGATGCTGGTACAATTGCAACATTTAAGAGGCATTTGGATGGGTATATGAATAGGATGGGTTTGGAGGGATATGGGCCGGGTGCTGGCAGGTGGGACTAGATTGGGTTGGGATATCTGGTAGGCATGGATTGATTGGACCGAAGGGTCTGTTTCCATGCTGTGCATCTCTATGACTGCATGACGCTAAGAAGAAGAAAGCATTGTTTTAAAATGATTTGCAAATGTAGCAAATGTGATGCAAGAAATATTTTCACACATGGACAGGTTGGACCGAAGGGTCTGTTTCCTTGCTGTATATCTCTATGACTTTATGACTCTATAACAAGTCTAGGGTTTAGGTTTGCTCATTGAATTGTAGGTTTGATGTCTAGATGTTTCATTACCTGGTGAGGTAACATCATCAGTGGTGATCTCCAAGTGAAGCGAATCTGTTGTCTCCTGTTTTCTATTTATATGTTTGTCCTAGATGGGGTTCCTGGGGTTTGTGGTGATGTCATTTCCTGTTCGTTTCCTGTTCTATAACAAGTCATTTACGTCCAGGCACAGCTTAGAAGTCACACAGTCATACAACACAGAAACCGGCCTTTCAACCCAACACCTCCATGCGACCAGGTTTCCTAAACAAAATTCGTCCCATTTGCATGCATTTGGCCTATATTGCTCTAAATCCTTCCTATCCAGGTACCTGTCCAAATGCCTGTTAAATGTTGTAATTGTACCTGCTTTGACCACTTCCTCTGGCAGTGGTTCCATACACGCACTACCCTCTGAGTGATAATGTTGCCCTTCAGCTCCCCTTTAAATCTTTCCCCTCTCATCATAAACCTATGCCCTCTAGTTTCTGAGCTCCCCCTTTCTGGGGAAAGATTTTAGTTATTCATCTTATATATGGCCCTCATGATTTTATAAATTTTTATAAGATCTCCCAGAATATTGAGTACAGGAGTTGGGAGGTCATGTTGCGGCTGTATGGGACTTTGGTTAGGCCACTGTTGGAATATTACATGCAATTCTAGTCTCCTTCCTACTGGAAAGATGTCATGAAACTTGAAAGGGTTCAGAAAAGATTTACAAGGATGTTGTCAGGGTTGAAGGATTTGAGCTATAAGGAGAGGTTGAATAGGCTGGGGCTGTTTTCCCTGGAGCATCGGAGGCTGAGGGGTGACCTTGTCGAGGTTTACAAAATTATGAGTGGCATGGATAGGATAAATATACAAAGTCTTTTCCCTGGAGTGGGGGAGTACAGAACTAGAGGGCATAGATTTAGGGTGAGAGGGGAAAGATATAAAAGAGACCTAAGGGGCAATGAGCTGTATGGAATGAGCTGCCAGAGGAAGTGGTGGAGACTGGTAAAATTGCAACGTTAAAAGGCTTTTGGATGGGTATATGAAAGGAAGGGTTTGGAGGAATATGGGCTGGGTGCTGGCAGGTGGGACGAGATTAGGTTGGGATATCCCGTCAGCATGACCGGGTTGGACCAAAGAATCGGTTTCCATGCTGACTCTTGAAGAAAGAAAACGACTGGTAATAGAGCCGATTGAAGAGTAGCATCAGAGTACTGAGAGCTCAATGGACAACCAAAATAATCACTACTTCTGATGGTGCAAAACAACAATTAAAGAATCATAGTCTCCATTTAAAATGTGTACACCTCAAAACATGCTAAGGACTTTAAGCTGTATATTCTATTCAACTTTCATTTGCATTGAACACTATCCCTTTTCAACATTGTGCTTGTATGCATACATAATTGACATTAGGCCTTTATTATTTTTTCTCAGGGTTGAATAAACATAAAGATAATAAAGCTGCTTCTTCATTCACTCAGAAAACCTTGTAATTGACTCCTTACTGATGTAATAGACATCGGATAAACTCATTTTTTTTAAGAGACAATCTTGGCCTCATGTGAAAAAGAAAATAAATATTTATTGTAGCCATCAAGGAGGCTGAGTAGAGGGAAATATACTAACAACATCTGAAAACCCTTTTTAGGTTTCAAAACACGTGCTATCTTCCTTTCAAAAACGTTTACATTTCTTCCTAACACCCAGCTTCTTGAACAGAACTGTAGAAATGAACATAAATACAGATTCTTAATTTTTAACATCAAGTAAAAACAATTTTAACATTATTAAATGCACAGAGTGACATGAAGGAATTAGAGTCTTTGAACTAGAAAACATATAACTGGGGCACAAGATTAAATCTATGCAAAGCCTGACCATGTCTCTCAGAGAAACGTGACCGTTGATTTAGACAATTCCTCTCCTACATGGGTCTACTCGCATCCATTTCTTTCACAGTTAATGCTGAAGACGAGGATAGTGGAATATGAGACAGGTTTCCTTTGCTGGAGTGGAAGTGGATCTGGCAGATGGAAGTTATCCTAATTGTACAGTTGATGTAGACAACCTGTTTCTGCATGCAGCTGCTGCCATTACAATGTCAGAAAGTGTATTATTAGCATGAAACACTGCATTCAGACCTGGATTTTTGGGGGAATGTCTAGGTGATTTGCACCATTAAATTGCACTGTCCTTCCCTTAACCCCTGCAATATATTACTGTACCTCCCACAGAACCACTTCCTGGACTGAAGTTCTCCATTCAAGTTTCACAGATTTAGTGATTGTTGTGACATGTACAGGGATGACAGGCAATGATGTTGGTCAGCGCGCAGATTGTAGCTGTTGGGAGGGATAAAGGTGAGCAGCTGGATCCTTTGCAGAACAGCAGTTGAAGAACAGCTGAAGAATAATTTCAGGAAGACTAATTTTGATCAGGATTTCCTGACTAGGTTCATTGCTCAGAATAAAGGCTTCAATGATATCTGCAGCTGAGAGTCATAGTTATAAAGTCATAGAGTCGTAGAGCACGGAAACAACCAATCCATGCCGAACCTAATCCTTTAGTCCAACGAACCCATAATCCTAAACTAAATTAGTCTCACCTGTCTGTTCTTGGCCCATATCCCTCCAAATCTTTCCTATTCATGTACTTATCTTTTAAATGTAATTCTACCCATATCCACCACTTCCTCAGGAATGTCATTGATACCATTCTGTTACCAATAACATTTCCCGCTGAAGGGAATCTTCTTCAATCTAATTAAACTTCTTCCTGTAACATGTTGGCGGGACAAACTCTACAAGTCTCGCACAGGGATCTTACGGGTTACTTATTTTGCTAACAATGATCTCCCTGACGTGAAGGTAATGATCCTATTATTGGTGGCCTCTCGTTTCATGAACAAAAAACACATGTGAATTCTTACCTGAAGCCATCTTGAGAAACACTTGGAAAGTTGTACAGTAGGTTGGTAAAGTTGGTTCTGATATGAGCAGTAATCACTGCACAGGAGAGAAATCAATGTGAAAGGTACTCCCTAGATGTGGAAATTGTGATTTGCTTGCAAAACCTAGCATAATGAACATGACCAATTTCAGTGGGACGTTGAGTTATCCCAATTGCAGACAAGTAAGACAGAGTATAGAAATCCATAAGGGTCATGCCTGGGCTTTTCCATTTGATCTTGAAGAAGGCCTCACAGGAATCATAAAGGATCCTTGCAACATACAATAATAGCCAGACAGAAGTTTGAAAGTCAGTTAAACAAATTAAGGCATCTTTATGTTATTCTCTCACAGCTTTCCACTCTGGTAAATTATGATTAACTATGATTTGATATAAGATACTACTGTTGACTGCATGCATGATGTCATCTAGGAGTTGTCAGGCAGCCATTCTGACTGTGATTTGAGTCACAGTATTAGCTAGACCCATAAAGCACCATTAGCTATGTAGACATAGTTGATCAGAAGCTATAATGCCACCAAACTTCATTTCCAACTTTACAAGATTTATCAGAGAGTGTGCAGCAAATGAATGCTATATATGGCACTTATACGATTCTGTCCCGCACTTGTGTGGTATTCTAGCTGGTAATTTCTATCAACACCAGCTTTTCTTTTTGTAGAATCTGCTTCTGCATTGTTGATGGTATATTCAATACAGTGCAAGTTTTGCAGCCTTATACATTGATCAACATGGGAGTATAAGTATACATCGGTTCCTGCACTTAGTTGATGTAGTGAGATTAGATTCGAAAGTGTGGTGCTGGAAAAGCACAGCAGGTCAGGCAGCATCTGAGGAGCAGGAGAATCGACGTGTTTGGCATAAGCCCTTCATCAGGAACGGACAGACTTTGAGATTAGTTTGGGTTTAAGCTACTTTTCTCTCAATAGGCTCAATGGAACATTGCAGTGACTTGTCCATGGTGCAGACAAGCCTGTGACACAGAAAACAAAATGCTGCCACCTTCCAATATGTTCTAAATCAATGTGTACTGAGGCGTTGATCTTGGTATGAGTTTGCCTCTTCATTCCAAGGTTATGGGCTTCTACAATCACCTGAGAAATCAAAGTGCCAAACATCAAAGTGGTACTGTTGTTGGAGAGGAGATGTACAGAATAGGGGAAATGACATCAGTAAATGAAAATGAGTTCTTGACTGTTGATGATAATGCAGAGATGACCCCAGAAGCTCTGTTAATTTTGCTCCTTGCCAATATCATTGGCTTGCTTGCATACCATCTTTGGCATTCCACACTGAAGAGTTGAATTTCATCATCTGTTTTATTTTGGGAGTTGGCAATTTTGCCTGTGTGGAATTATTTTAGAAATACACATACTGTCCAATACTGAAGATTGTAACAGTGACTGTCTATATATTGCTGTGCTGAGGAGATTAGTGATTGCCCAAAATACAGAAGTGGAACTCTGTAATGATCCATTTTCGAGAATTGCATTTCAGCAAATGTATTTAGTTTGAAGCAAATCTGTTGAGTTTCCCACAATCCCTGTAAGCTTCATAATTATGCTTGTGTGCATGTCAGCATTGGTATGGGCACGACAACTTGCCATATCTTGAATTTATATTGTTGTACCCCCCCAATCGTGCTGAATCTGATTTAAAAAGTGTATTAAGGCAGCACTGGCTTCACCAATTTCTGTTAGCTGTCAAATATACACCTGGAAGTTGTCACCATCCAGACGAAGATTTATAGCTTTGTAAGGCCCAAGACATGACAATCTATTTTGCATTTACAATATTCATGTTGAGTCTTGATATGATTTCACTTGTCTGATTTTTGTGTAATATAATATTTGTTGGCTTATTATGCCTGCTTCTAGGTATCCTCAAAAATTATGTCACCGACTATATAGCTAAGTGTTTTAAATGGATACTGCATTAAACATTTACTCTTACACTGTCAAAGAGATGATCTGACTATTTTAATTATTTGAGACTCCACTTGTAATATGGTAAATTTCATTTTAATGTAATACAAAGTTGGCTCTTATAATAAAATATTATTAAACAATCATCAAAAAGTTAACTTGCAATTAACATTGCAAGGGGAAATAAAAATATGCTCGAATTCTTAAGACACAGGCCCCCAGCCTGTGGGACCAAGAAATCAGTAATGACCAACATCAAAATGATGCATGGGACTTTGTCAGATTTTCTATTAGATTCTCACTCACCCAGCTGAAAGCAACAAAGGAAATTAAATGATAATGGTCAGATGCTTGAGCACTGTGGAATTACATTTGATGCCAATTAATGACAATAATGTCAGTTGAAGATCATTTGGGATGTCAAGTTAATCCCATGCATTTGGGGCTTTCTTATGGTGCAATATCAATGGCCCTATCCCTGGACTGGGAGACCTGGGTTCAAATCTCAGTTGCTTCAGAAAAAAGAAAAAAAAATGGAAGAGACGTGGGGCCCTCTTGTGGCATAGACATAGATCCCCTACCTTCAATTAGAAGGCCTGGGGTCAAGGCCCACCTGTTCGAGAGGTGCGTAATGACATTTCTGAAAAGGTTGATTAGAAAAAATAGAATTAATAAAAAATGGGGTCCCTTTCATGGCACAGTGGTAGTGTGCCCTCCCTCTGGACAAGGAGGCCTGGTCTATGGTTCCACGAAGTTGGTAAAAATATCTCTGAGCAATTTGCTTGGTAAAATAGCTTAATAAAACTAATTATAGCCATGTCTTTACTCTTCAGTGCAATTCACACCAACTGATACCTAGTAGATTGCATTCCAGTGCGAATGAGACCAAGCTATTTGTTAGTGCGTTGAGTATAAGAGTTGGGAGATCATGTTACAGCTGTACAGGACATTGTTCAGGCCACCTTTGGAATACTGCATTCAATTCTGGTCTTCTTGCTATAGAAAATATGTTGTGAAATTTGAAAGGATTCAGAAAAGATTTAGAAGGATGTTCCCAGAGTTGGAGGATTTGAACTACAGGGAAAGATTGAATAGGCTGGGCTGTTTTCCTTGGAACGTTGGATTCTGAGGGGTGACCTTATAGAGTTTATAAAATCATGAGGGGCATGGATAGGCTGAATAGCCAAAGTCTTTTCCCTACGGTAGTGGAGTCCAAAGCTAGAGGGCATAGGTGAGAGGGGAAACGATTTAAAAGAGACCTCAGGGGCAACTTTTTCATGCAGATGGTGGTGCTGTATGAAATGAACTGCCAGAGGAAGTGGTGGAGGCTGGTACAGTTACAACATTCAAAAGGCATCTGGGTGGCTACATGAAGAGGAAGGCTTGAGAGGAGTAAGGACCAAATGCTGGCAAATAAGACTAGATTAATTTAGGATATTGGTCAGTGTGGATGAATTGGACCAAAGAGTGTGTTTCCATGCTCTATGACTTTATGATAACTGAAAAATTGTGTTGAAGACCAAATGAAAGCTGATGAAAAAAATGATGTCAAAATTTTCTGGTAAGGATGACCTAAGTAAGGACTTAATGTATTCAACACTGATACCAAGTGTTGTAATTTCACCCCATTAATTTTATGCATGAATGCTACAACAGTGCTAAAAGGTTGAGAATCTACTGTTTTATCTCATCCTACACCCACCATCACTGTGCTAATAGTTTTGGATTCTTGAAACAATCTCTTCATTGAATAAAATGTGTACTGTCTCAGTACTTCAGCTTCTTCATTCTAAGTTAAAAATCACACAACACCAGGTTATAGTCCAACAGGTTTAATTGGAAGCACACTAGATTGACAATCACCTGATGAAGGAGCGTCGCTCCGAAATCCTTCTTTGAAGTTACAATTCTCCACTTCTTCCTGTAAATGATTGCACTCACTGTTGTCCTGCTTTCCTTCCTTATCTAAAGTTTACAGTCCCAGTTCTCCTTTGTGATACTTACTTCATGCCTCTCAACTTAATTCACTATGATTGCTCTCATTTTATCCAATGGAACTGCACAGTGCAAACAGAAATTAACACGTGCTTCTATTTTCCATTCCGTAAATAGATTAACAACACTGGCTCTTTTGAAAGCAAACATTTAGTTATAACAGCTAACTAGTTTCCACCAGCACAGCATGTGAGTAAAGGATTTGATCATTTAAAGCAATACAAAATTCTCCATAAAATCCAGATGTTAATGGCATCTCTTTGGGAGATATTGACTTGGATTTTTGAAAAAGATTTAATAGATTTTTCAGTCATTTTCTAGCAACTGACAATTCTTCACATTTAAAGATTAGCAACTTGGAGTTGAAAGTATTTTATAGAGTCATGCAGTCATAGGCTTGTACAACATGGAAACAGACCCTGTGGCCCAATTCATCCAAGCCAACCGTATATCTTAAATTTATCGATTTTCTTTGCCAGCATTTGGCCCATATCCCTGTAAACCCTTTCTATTTTACCCATGAAATGCCTTTTAAATGTTGTAATTGTACTAGCCTCCATCACTTTCTCTGGCAGCTCATTCCATACAGACACCATGCGATACACCTGATCAGGTCCTGAAGATCTTGGACCCATTCTGCTGTCCTCATGGAATATCCAGCCACACGTACATTCCCCAAGGAGAATTTGGGCACAAAGCAGACTGAGGAGTTTTAGCTGATTGTTCATTTTCCAGATCGGGGCTCTGCAGATCAATTGTCGTTTCCCTGTTGTCATTTCATTCAAGATCAGAGAACTGAGCCTGTATACAAAAAAAATGGAGGCTGGGATCTGACTTTGTATTGTACTTCTTTTACCAAATAATCTGTCAGGGTAGCACTTGTTAGGACGAGCCAATGTTCAGACCTTAACCAGACAATATATCATGTCGACATGGATCATCTGACCATTTTGCTTGAAAGACACACTGGGCATGGGTAACCTTTCCTTTTGTGAAACAAAAAATAAATTTGTGAAGAAGGAATGCAATATCAGTATTCAAATTTGTGCAATCTACTGTATCAGCATACAAAGTATGAGATAAAGCTGGTGTGTAAGAGCTTTGGCTGGTAATGCCTTCATTGCACTGGTTGAAAGGGATATCATGTTCATGCTTTGAAGATTTGATAAAAGGAGAGGAAAGTGATCATATTTCTTCTTGTTAATAAGTACAGAATGTGAGAACACATAAGAGGATGGGTTTCTTGGAAATCAGCCGCTTGTTAGCTCAATGGCATCAAGCATTAATGAACCTGAATCAGGCCCTGAAAGTTACTGAAATAGCCAGTTCATTAATGTTAAGCTGTTTAGGATTGTGATCCATGATGTAGCCACGTTGAGTTTTTAGACTTGCTTAATTTATCAGACGGCATCTTTTAAGGAAGTACATTCTGCTCGAAGCGGCATTCTCTGGGCAATGACATCTTTGGTAGATTGGATGATGAGTTTATGTTTCTGTGAATTTTCAACAAATAACTATCTGCCTGTATCCCAAAGATCACAAAACCTCATGTAACCTGTTTGTGGGAAATTGTACAAAAAAACCTATCAGGAATAATGAATAATCACTTCAGGATACAGAATTTGAGTATTTTTGAAAAAAAAAAGAGACCAACTACTGAAACTTTCAAGTTGCACTCATCAGGACAGACTCAAGAATACCAAATTTCGAAGGGAAAATTATTTACATATTGCATGAGAAGTAGGATGTTGACAAGTGAACTCTGACTGGTCAAGGTGTTTCTTTCCATGGAGGGAAGAACAGGGGACACTATCACCTAAGTTTTTTTTTCAATTGAAAACATTTGTCAGGATGGGCTAATCTTATAATTATTTGGTTGGGTGTGAGTAGCGTTGAGTTTTTTGGCAAGTTTGTCACTATGAAGCCTAGCAGGATTTTACAAAACTCACCATATTAATGACTTATCCTATGTCTCTCACATCCAATTTCTGCCTCATCTTACCATTTCCCATTTCCAGGACAACCTGCCACTTTGGGGTATCCACTAAGATCACCAGCATCCCTCACACCTGCACTACAGGTCATCATGCAACTGGACACGAGATAGTCAGGAACCGCCCTCTTCTGTGCTGGATGACTCTATGATTCCATGCTTGTGCCTCTGGATTTCCAAACACGTTCTCTCAACTTTCAATACAGAATGAGGCCATTCAGCCCATTACGTCTACCTGGCAAAATAACAACTAGCTATACACTCTAATTCTACATTCCAGCTCCTGGTCCTTAGTGTCAAAGATTGCAACATTTTGGGTAAATATCCAGGTACTTTTCAAATGACTTGAGGGTTTCTGCCTCTGTAACTGTTCCTAAGCAGTTAAGTTGGCTGAACAGCTGGTTGCAATGCAGAGTGATATCAACAGCACCAGTTGAGGTTAGAATGAAGATCCCTGCAGTGATTGTGATGAGGTCAACCAGGTGGACCTCAGAGAATGAGTTCCCTGATTGGGGCTGTTATCTGGTCCAATCAAGGAGCCCAGACTGACAGATATGAACAGGGGTGTCAAAGATTCTGTTCACTCTGAGAGCTGACTGAGGGGGAGCTGGATCAGTGTCAAGGACTCTCTCCATGTAAATAAAGGGTGACTTGGTGATGGGATACTGGACTCTGTGGAGTTATTTCAATCCCACATTCTCAATTTTGTCCCTTGCCCGAGGTGTGGTAACCCTCAGCTTAAACCACAGTCAGTGATTTCTCTAAAATAGAGGGACTATGGCAACTTTACCTTTATTTTTCTGTCTAGCCTGCTGTATGAAACTTTGTTCAATGCCTGACCCAAATTCATGCAGACAACATCTGCTGCACCATCTTCCTCAATCCTCCTTGTTACTTTCTCAAAAAAATGCACTTATGTTGTAACCACAATGCCTCCTTAACAAAACCAGCTGCCAATCTCTGAATACTCCATTTCTCCTGTTTATTTGAACCAATTCTGATAATTTGTCCACAAATTGAAGCTAAGCTGACATGTGCGAATCTCCAATCTCCTTGCTTGTATTTAGTAAGAATTGGAAAATTATCCTCAGAGCATTTGTCATTTTCTCCCTGGCTTTCTTTAACAGCCTATGTTAAATCCATCCAGCCCTGGTGATTTATCCACTGAGAAGAATGGCAGCCTATCATATACATCATCTCGCATTATGTTAGCATCCAAGAAATGACTCAATTGTCTTTCTTTCTCAGAGCATTTGTTATTCTGCTCTTTCCTTGCAAATTTACAGTGGGAGATTTGAATAATCCCAGGAAATTTTAAATAAGCTTGCCATTCCCAAATATTGGCAAATATAGCTCCATAATGGACCTCAATCATTCATAGATTGGAATCAAACTTTGATCTTCTGAGTTAAATAACACCAACTGGTGTGTTTATCCACTGAGCCATCAAGGCAGTGTAAACATTTATTTAGAGTCATACCCAACATTCCAATCTGATCCAGTCTCATTTGCCAACATTTAGCCCATATCCCTCTAAACCTTTCCTATTCATATATCCATCCAGATGCTTTTTAAATGTTGGAATTGTAACAAATTCCACCACTCCCTCTGGCAGCTCATTCCAAACATGCACCACCCCCTGGATGAAAAAGCTACCCCTCAGATCTTTGAAGAAAGGTAATTATAGCAGTCAAATGTGAAAGAGTCTGAGAAGCCTATAAGGAATCAAAGTAATGGAGATGGTGGGAACCTCAAATGCAATTTGCTTTTATTTTATGATACAACTGGATGTTTGGGGATTGACTGAATAGTGTTATATAGTCTGCAGAAAGAACATCGATGGGCCAAATGGCCTTCTTCCATACCTTAGGGATTCCAGGATTCTATAATACCTTTGTGAGAACGCCATCACCCGGAGAACTGCAGTGGTACAAGGAGAAAGTTTGCCAACACATTTTCAAGGCAACTAGGATATGGGCAATAAGTATTGGCCATGCAAGCAGCCCCTACAACACAAGAACGAGTTTTATAAATTGGAGCTCCATAACCATTTTTCCTTGTTTCACGTTATGATCTAAGAGGAAGGATATACTGCAACAAATGTACATCTCCTAGGATAATTAACCACACAGTCAATACAAGAACTTCACTGGTTAAACAAAACCTTATCAACAGAATGAAGACGCATGGTCAAGAGCACAGCAGTAATCAATGGAGCCAGTTCGCTGTAAAAGCCCACTGAACACATTGAGACTGAAGCTGCCATTGGGAACACCTGGACGTCTCAGGTTCTGAGTCTTCATTTTTGACAGGCCATGTGTTTTCTGCACAATGTCAGAGGATTGAACTAGCCTTTTGGTTACAGAACTGGCTCAAAGGTAGAGGACAGAGGATTGCTTTGCAATCTGAAGGCCTGCGACCACAGGCATGCCACAAGAATTATACTGGGTCCACTGCTTTTCCTCATTTGTATAAATGATTTGGATGTAAACATGGCAGGTATTGTTAGTAAGTTTACAGATGACGCCAAAATTGGAGATGTAGTGGATAGCGAAGAAGGTTACCTCTGATTACAACGAGATCTTGATCAGATGGGCCAACATGCAGATGGAGTTTAATTTTGATAAATGTGAGGTGCTGCATTTTGGAAAAGCAAATCAGAGCAGGACTTATACACTTAATAGAGACATAGAATCATAGAGATGTACAGCATGGAAACTAATCATGGATCCACCCAGATGCCACTTAAATGTTGCAATTGTACCAGCCACCACTTCCTGTGGCAGCTCATTCCATACACATACCACCTTCTACGTGAAAACATTGCCCCGAGGTCTCTTTTATATCTTTCCCCTCTCACCCTAAACCTACGCCCTCTAGGGAAAAGACTTTGCCTATTTACACTGTCCATGCCCCTCATAATTTTGTAAACCTCTATAAGGTCACCCCTCAGCCTCCGATGCTCCAAGGAAAACAGCCTCAGCCTGTTCAGCCTCTCCCTATAGCTCAACTCCTCCAACCCTGGCAACATCCTTGTAAATCTTTTCTGAACCTTTTCAAGTTTCACAACATCTTTCTGATAGGAAGGAGACCAGAATTGCTCTCAATATTCCAACAATGGCTGAACCAACATCCTGTACAGCCGCAACATGACCTCCCAACTCCTAGACTCAATACTCTGACCAATAAAGGAAAGCATACCAAATGCTTTCTTCACTATCCTATCCACCTGCAACTCTACTTTCAAGGAGATAGGAAACTGCACCCCAAGGTCTCTTTGTTCAGCAACACTCCCTAGGACCTTACCATTAAGTGTATAAGTCCTGCTAGGATTTGCTTTCCCAAAATGCAGCACCTCGCATTTATCTAAATTAAACTCCATCTACCACTTCTCAGCCCATTGGCCCATCTGGTCAAGGTCCTATTGCAATCTAAGGTAATCTTCTTCGCCATTCACTACACCTCCAATTTTGGTGTCATCTGCAAACTTATTAACTATACCTCCTATGTTCATATCCAAATGATGAAAAGTAGAGGGCCCAGCACCGATCCTTGTGGCACTCCACTGGTCACAGGCCTCCAGTCTGAAAAACAACCCTTCACCTCACCACCCTCTGTCTTCTACCTTTGAGCCAGTTCTTTATCCAAATGGCTAGTTCTCCCTGTATTCCATGAGATCTGCTTTGTTAACCAGTCTCCCCTGGGGAACCTTGTCAAACGCCTTACTGAAGTCGTCCACCACACTGCCCTCAAAAGAATTCTGGGTAATCCAAGGTGGAGCACAGGAAAAATTTCGGGTTGTAACAGGCTGCTCATTGAAGGTGATTTCCTCGAATTCCAGGAGCAGCAATACTGTTTTATATGCTGTTGCATTGCTTTGGAACTTTGGAGGAAAGAACAGTCAAAACAACAGCACTTTTAAAGGGAGAGGAACAGACAAAGTAAGCACATGGTGAAGTCAATGCAAGAGAGAGAGAGAGAGAGAGAGAGAGAGAGAGAGAGAGAGAGAGAGAGAGAGAGGGAGAGAGAGAAAGAAAGAAACCCACACTGCTAGCTGACGCAGCAGTGAACCTGCGCAGTTACTGCCTTTGCTGTTTGAATTCATATGTCGCTGGACATTGGATTGCGTCAATAAAATTAACAAGCAGTGAAATTCACAACTGATCTTGGAGGAACCTGTTTGGGAGAGGTCACAGTACAGAAACAGTGAGTATTTTTTAAGTGTGGTCTTATAGTAAATCTGTAGTCGTGAGTAGAGTGGGGTCTTTCTTGATTGTATGCTTTATTGAGATATGTCTCTTGATTAAACTTCAAAATATATGCCAGAAGTATTAAGTTAGCCTGGAGCAGTGTTTTATAGAGGAATAAGACAGTACTTTTTTTCTGGGTCTGTATATTGAAAGAAGCAAAAATGGCCTTTAGTGGAGTGATATGCTCTTTTGTTGAATGTGGGAGTTTAGGGAGAGTTTACGTGTTGCTGAGGATTATATCTGCAATAAACGCCATTGGTTGCAAGTCCTATCAGATCAAATGAATTGGTTGGAAACACATTTAGAGGCAATGAGGAATTCGAAAGAGCAAGGGGATGTGATGGTTGGCAGTTATATGAAGGGGGAAAACAGTTGCAGTTACAATCACATGGATGGGTTAGCTCCAGGAAAGGTAAGAGAGGTAGGCAGGTAGTGCAGGAGTCTTCTGTAGCTATTCCCATTTCAAACAAATATGCTATTTTGGAAAATGTAGGGGGTGATGGATTCTCAGTGAATGAATCGAGACTGGCTCTAATGCAATGAGGGGTACATTGAATTCCAAGAGATCAATTGTGTTAGGGGATTATCTAGTTGGAGGCACAGACAGACGTTCCTGTGGCCAGCAGTGAAAAATCAGAATGGTGTGTTACCTCCCTGGTGCCATGATAAAGGATGTCTCAGAGAGGGTGCAGAATGTTCTCAAGGGGGAGAGGGGCCATTGGAACCAATGACACAGGAAATGAAAAGGATGAGATTCTGAAGGGAGAATATAGAAAGTTGGGCAGGAATTTAAAAAGGAGATCCTCAAGAGTAGTAATATCTGGATTAATCCCAATGCTATGAGCTAGTGAGGGCAGGAATAGGAAGATAGAGCAGATGAATGCATGGCTGAGGAGTTGGTGTATGGGAGAAGGATTCATATTATTGGATCATTGGAATCTCTTCTGGGGTAGAAGTGACCTGTACAATATGGACAGATTACACCTGAATTGGAAGAGGACTAATATACTGGCAGGGAGATTTGCTAGAGCTCCTGAGGAGGATTTAAGTTATTAAGGTGAAGGCGGTGGTGGGGGGTGGGGGAGGGGGGGTTGGACCCATGGAGATCAAGAGGGAAGAGATCAATCTGAGACTGGTATAGTTGAGAACAGAAGTGAGTCAAACAGTCAGGGCAGGCAGGGACAAGGTAGGTCTAATAAATTAATCTGCATTTATTTCAATGGAAGGGGCCTAACAGGGAAGGCAGATGAACTTATGGCATGGTTAGGAACAAGGGACTGGGCTATCATTGCAATTACAGAAACGTGGCTCAGGGATGGACAGGACTAGCAGCTTAATGTTCCAGGATACAAATGCAATAGCTAGGACAGAAAGGAAGGCAAGAGAGGAGGGGGAGTAACAGTTTTGATAAGGGGTAGCATTACAGCTGTACTGAGGGAGGATATTCCCAGAAATACATTAGGGAAGTTGTTTGGGTTGAACTGAAAAATAAGAAAGGGATGATCACCGTACTGGGATTATATTATAGACCACCCAATAGTCAGAGAAACAAATGTGTAAGGAGATCTCAGTTATCTGTAAGAATAACAGGGTGGTTATGGTAGGGGATTTTAACTTTCCAAACATTGACTGGGACGATCATTGTGTTAAGGGTTTACATGGAGATGAATTTGTTAAGTGTGTACAAGAAATCATTCTGATTCAGTATGTGCATGTACCTATTAGAGAAGGTGCAAAATCTGACCGATTCATGGAAAATAAGGCAGGTGACTGAGGTGTCAGTGGGGGAGCACTTTGGGGCCAGCGACCATAATTCTATTAGTTTTAAACTAGCAATGGAAAAGGATAGACCAGATCTAAAAGTTGAAATTCTAAATTGGAGGAAGGCTAATTTTGACGGTATTAGGCAAGAACTTTCAAAAGCTGATTGGGGGGGCACATGTTCGCAGGTAAAGGGACGGATGGAAAATAGGAAGCCTTCAGAAATGAGAGAAGAAGAATCCAGAGAAAGTATATTCCTGTCAGGGTGAAAAGGAAGGATGGTAGGTATAGAGAATGCTGGATGACTAAAGATTTTGAGGGTTTGGTTAAGAAAAAGAAGGAAGCATATGTTAGGTTTGGACAGGATAGAACGAGTGAATCCTCAGAAGAGTATAAAGGCAGTCCAAGTATACTTAAGAGTGAAATCAGGAGAGCAAAAGGAGGAAGGAGAGAGTGATGGCAATTAGAGTTATGGAGAATCCAAAGAGCTTTTACAAATACGTTAAGAATCAAAGGGAACTAGGGAGGGAATAGGGCCCCTCAAAGATCAGCAAGGTGGCCTTTGTGTGGAACTGCAGGAGATGGGGGAAGATACTAAACAAGTATCAGTGTTTACTGTGGAAAACTACATGGATGATATAGAGTATAGGGAAATAGAGGAGGAAGTGCTGGATGTCTTGAAACACATAAAAGTGGATAAATCCCCAGGACATGTTCAGGTGTACCCCTGAAATCCATGGGAAGCTAGAGAAGTGATTGCCGGGCCTCTTGCTGAGGTACTTGTATCATCACTAGTCACAGATGAGGTGCTGGAAGATTGGAGGTTGGCTAACATCGTGCCAATGTTTAAGAAAGGTGGTAAGGACAAGCCAGGGAACTATAAACCAGTGAGCCTGATGTCAGTGGTGAGCAAGTTGTTGGAGGGAATCCTGAGGGACAGGATGTACATGTATTTGGAAAGATTAGGGATAGTCAACATAGCTTTGTGCTTGGGGTGGGGGAGTCCAGAACTTGAGTGTTTAGGTTTAGGGTGAGAAGAGAAAGATATAAAACAGACCTAAAGGGCAACTTTTTCATGCAGAGGGGGTTACGTATGTGGAATGAGCATCCAGAGGAAGAGGTGGAGGCTAGTGCAATTGCAACATTCAAAAGACATCTGGATGGGTATACGAATAGGAAGAGTTTAAAAAGCCAAGGGTATAGTGCTGGCAAATGGGACTAAATTAGGTTAGGATATCTGATCAGCACGGACAAGTTGGACTGAAGGGTCTGTTTCCATGCTGTATGTCTCTATAACTGAATCAAAAATATCAATAACTTTATGGTTTTTGCATCTCAGTCAGTTCCCAGATGGATTTAATGTTTTGCACCGTGAAGCAAAACAGTAAGTTATTTTGCAAATGCAGAAAAAATTCTTACCAAATTTCATAAATATTAGATTAGCAGCTTCATATGGTAATCAATGCTGTTTCATATTTATAAAATATAACCTTGTTCTGACCCAGAAACATTTGGATGAAAGTCACTTTATGATTTAAGTAATTCATAGAGTTAAAACTTTGGAAAAGAAAAAAAAAGGCAAAAGTTACTGAGGCCTTATTAATGCTCCATTACAAATGAATAATATTACGTTTCCCTGCCAAAAACAAAGTTACATAAGTATAACCTCTTATAAGGAATGTTCATGCATTCTGTATTTGGACTTAGCTTACTGTACGCACTTATCCTTGTGTCCTATTTCATGGATGCAGCCTCCTCTGTCAGCAATCCAAGAAGCCACTTCCAATGTTTGACATTAATTAGGAAATTCCAATTGGTATTTGACTGTGGTTGAGGCATCAAGGTTGAGTGAGGTTGAACTTTTTTAAAATTTCTAACCTCCGCACTGGTTTTATATTTTCATGTTTGTCACAAGGACAATGCAATTTCACTGATGTAGGGTCTCTGCTCATCTTTGCCACAAGCTTGCGCCTCTGATCTCAAAAAATGTCAAGGACACTTTATCAATTTGAGTGGAATTACTGGGGCTAAATTGTCATTAAACTACTCAGTGCTGGCAGGAGTGGGGAAATGAATGGTACTGTTTTAAACACTAATACAGCAAAATCAGCCAGTGGAAATGTGGGGCAAAACTGTAGTTTGAATATTATTTCTCTGTCATGTTTGGTGTAATTAATTATCTGTAAATGACTGTACTATGTAGGCAGCTCCTTTAAAATTAAATCTCCTGAAGTCCAGAGGCTTATGGCAACTGGACAACAGAAAAGAATAGAATCTTCTGAAGAAGAGTCAATGGACTCAAAATATTTACTCTGCTTTCTCATGCTGCCACATCTGCTGAATTTCTCTCGCAATTTCTGTTCTTGATTTCCACAAATTGCAGCTCTTTGTTTTAAATAAGAATAGAGTGCTTTGAGTTCAGTAATACTGGTGCACAAAGACGAATTAGTGGACCTTATTTCTGTATTCCCGCTGTTACTTATCCATCGATTAATATCATTAATAGAGATTAGCTAGTCATTAATTAATTGCTGTTTCCGAATTCTGTCCACAAATTGTCTGGAGCATTTTCTTTCATAAAACAATAACCCCACTTCAAAAATACTTAATTGGCTGTATGTGCTTTAGAATATCATGAAATTTAAAAGTGTGCTATTAAAGTGCAAATATTTTCTATCGAAGATTGCTGTACCATGCACCAAATTTTTAAAAATAGCCATCTTGTTTGGTAGCACCTTATGTGGAGATGCTAGTGTTCGATTGGGGTGGGCAATGTTAAGAATCACTCACCACCAGGTTATAGTCCAACAGTTTTATTTGGAAATACACCCTTTGGAAGCGCTATTCCTTCGTCAGGTAGCTGGCTATCTGATGAAGAAGCAGCAATCTGAAAGCTAGTGCTTCCAAATAAACCTGTTGGACTATAACTTGGCGTTGTGTGATTTTAATATTGTCCACCTTATATGGGCAAATGTATCAAATGTTCATTGTCACTTCCTATCTTTGTACAGTCATGAGTAATTCAGCACAAAAACAGATCCTTCAGTCCATCTCGTCCATGCTGACCATTTTCCCAAACTAAGTTAGTCTCACTTGCCTGCTCTTGACCTATATCTCACCATTCATGTACTTATCCAAATGTCTTTTAAATATTGTAGCTGTACCCAAATTCATCACTCCCTCTGGAAGTTCATTCCACATATGAACCAATCTCTATGTAAAAAACAATTATCCCTCATGTCTTTTTTAAATCTTTTTCCACTCACTGGAAATCCACTCACTGAAAATATGTCCCCTGGTCTTGAAATCCCACCCAAGGGAAAAGATACCTGCCATTCACTTCATCTATACCTCTCATTGTTTTATAAGGTCACTTCTCAACCTATTGTACTCCAGTGGAAAAATGTCTCAGCCTATCCAGCCTCTCTTTGTACTGGGCATGCTCAGTGTATGTACTTTACTGGGATAACTACACAAAACCCTTGGCCCCAAATCCCTTTGTCCCACTGCAGAATGATCAGCAATGGAAACACCTGACTGCTCTTTCACCAGCCTAGCCCACAGGTGCTGTAGCAAATGATAGAGCTGCCCTGGCTGAGGTCGAATTGAATGCCAATCTTTGAAAACTTCTTGTATTTGTTATGTCAAGCAAATCATAAATGTTTAGTTGTATCATGCTTTCCTAGCAAACCTATCAAGAGAACTGGTGCCTGTTACTTTAATATTCAGTCTTATTTGCAGAGATCTTCCAGCTGGTGATCAGGGAGAGCTGGGAAAGGATAGCATGGAATACAGTAATAGAGTCATTGCGATGTACAGCACGAAAACAGATCCTTTGGTCCAACGCATCCATGCCAACCAGGTATCCTAAATTAATCTAGTCCTATTTGCCAGCATTTGGGCCATATCCCTCTAAAGCTCTAAACCCTTCCTGTTCATATAATCATCTAGATGCCTTTTAAATGTTGTAATTGTACCAGCCTCCACCACTTCCTCTGTCAACTCATTCCATATATGTACCACCCTCTGTGTGAAAAAGTTGCCCCTGAACTCACTTTTAAATCTTTCCATTGAATTGTCCTGTGTTTAAATATCAACTAATGAATAACTAGGTATGATTTGGAGACAGTAATCTAATTAATCAACTCAAGCTGTATTAAAATTAATGAGAAAAAAAGATCAACCATGTTTAACTTGAGCATTAAGGTGAGATTATGGAATTAATTTTATATCCTAGCTCTCCACTATTGCTACTAATATAATGAAATTGTTATATTTTCTGTTATCCACATCAATTCTATCAGGAAAACAATTTAGATGAAATATAACTTCATTGAAAAGCATCATAATTTTTGTGATGTCTTCCTTTTATCTCCCTTTCCAGGTAAATAAAACTGCGCAACATCCTCCTTATACTCACCCATTGTGAAATAATCTTGGTGCAGCCAAAGGAAGAAAGTAAATGTTGGAATCTCCATTGTCCAATCCACACTGGAACTAAAACAGGGCATAGTCCATCTTCACCTCAGCTGCTGATAGACTGCTTCATCTTTCATTGTGAGTACTTGTACATGAAACACAGAAAGCTAGCACACAGGTGCAGCAGGTGAACAGGAAGGCTTATTGAATGTTGGCCCTTATCTCACTGGGGTTGGAATATAAGAGTAGGGAAGTCTTCATGCAGCTGCACAAGGTAATGGTGAGATCACATCTAGAGTACATTGAGCATTTTTGATCCCCTTATTCAAAGCAAAATCATTTCATTGGAGGCAATTCAGAGAAAGTTCACTTGGATGATCCCTGATGTGGATGGATGATCTTATGAATAAATGCTAAACAGTTTGGGCATCTTCTTAGTGGAGTTTAGAAGAATGAGAGGTGATCTCATTGAAACGTATCCGATTCTTAAGGGGCTTGACGGGGTAAATGCTGAAAGGATGTTTTCCTTCATGGGAGAGTCTAGGACCAGAGGCCATTATCTCAGAATAAAGGAGTGCCAATTTAAGAACGGGATGATGAGGAATTTATTCTCTCAAAGGGTTAAAAGTCTTTGGAATACCTTGTCACAGAGCACTATGGGACATTTAAGATGGAGATAGATAGATAGATAGATTCATGATCAGTAGGGGAATCAAGGGTCATGGACAAAGTCAGGAAAGTAAATGTAACAAATGACAGATCAGCCATGATCCTATTGAATGGTGGAGCAGGCTTGAGGGCTGAATGGCCTTCTCCTGTTCTTATTTCTTGTGGTTTTACGATCTTATTTGCCCATTCCACTGCATAAAATGATGGGAAGATGGGTTTTCTTGATGCATCCACTTTCCTTCCCAACAATCATAGTCTAGCTCTAGAAAAACAGCACCTGAAATGGGAGATATATCAGGGCTTGCCTGTGGCAGACCTAAGGCACTAGGGTGCTTAATAGTCTATGGGAGAAGCAGAAGTAGCTACTGAAGAAAAATGCTGCATTTCTACAGACATGTTCCAGATTTGAAAGGGTCTGAAACAGTCTAAAAGGGGCTTATTACTTGATGGGTGTAGTAAGCATTGTCCCTTGTGATGAAGTAGGAGCTTAAAGGAGACAGAATAGTTAGTGTTGTGCAAATAGCAATAGTAGGTCATAAACATGTGATAAATGTTCACTGTAATGGACTGAGCCTCATATTGTTTATTCAACAAAACTCTTGACTTGTTAGACTACAAAAGATGGATGGCCTCAGACACAGCCCATTACTTTGGGTGTAAAAAAAAACCCACCACAGAACATGATAGCAATGGTTGGTCTCGTCCACAACTTGTTGAGCACTGGTGACCACCACTATTTTCAAATCATACCAGCTAAAATGAATTAGAATTTGGCCTTCAAGAAACTTCAGGGAAAATCTTTTGTGTGACCTCGACAACGTCAACTGAAACAGATGTTGCTGGTTGCCGATGGCAGCACAGCCCCAAAGCATCGCAGCAACATTTAACACAGTAGGATATTTCAGAAACTGACACCACGTATTTCAGAGTTGATGAAACTCACACAGGAACAGAAGGTTTCTACAGCTCCAAGAGAAAGGCATAGGCTGTATTCTGAACTGTTGGTCTGTGAAACTGGTGCTGAGTCCAATTTATGCTGGTGACCTGACTTGGCATTTAAGGATTGAGTGAGTTAAAGCCACAAATCCCTTGGTTGAAAGGGGAAATCTTAAACAGTGCAGGAACTGAAAAGCTGAAAAGGCAGTTATTTTAAAAACAAGTTACAGCTGTAATGCGAGGTATGGATGTGATTCTGATGTCGAGGGCAAAAACCATTGGGAACAATTGGATGGGAAAAGCTAATGCAAATGGTGTTCTCCTCCTAATACAATGTACTTAATTTGGCTTCATTATGACAAACATCCCTTTCCAGAAGGACAAATACAAAACAACATGGAAACATTCCCAGATCAGAGTACTGGCACCTCCTGGATTATGCACCATTCAACTCTCAGATCTAAGTGATGCCTTTAGCAATTGATCCATATGGGGACTGATGTGCATTGAATGGATGGATAGATTTGTTGAAGCACTGACGTGAGCCGGAGGGCTGTATTTTTGTTTTATTGGTTTTTTTTCAACTTATTCAGGATAAGGACAACAAATATATGGGAATGCCACCACTGCAAGTTCTCCTCCAAACCACTCGCCATCCTGACTTGTAAATGTATCACTGGTCCTTCACTGTTGCTGGGCCAAACTCCTGGAATTCTCTCCCTAATGGCATTGTAGGTCTACTTACAGCACATGGACTGCAGCGGGTCAAGAAGGCAGCTCCCCACCCCCTTTTCAGAGGCAACTAGGGATGGGCAATAAATGCTGGCCAGGCAGAAATGCCCAAGTCCCACATGAGAATTTTTAAACATATGATTGCTTGTTCCAGTTCTCTTGTAGATAGTGAAATGCCAATAGAATCGACCATATAGTATCAGCTAACATTGTGGATTCACAGTTGATGGAAATGTTCTACCTTACAACAAGTCATAATGAAAATCAAAAATCTAAGAGGAAGAAGATCACTGTCGAAAATATAAAAGCTTCCTGACTGGATACAAGAATTCCAAGCCCGGCTTATGACCAATTTGGGAAGTCTGCACACATCCAACTTGACATCAGAACAATGGACCATGTAAAGTCACTTGCACAAGACTCCTCATTAGGTTCAAGCACCTTTGTCATCATGACAGGCTAGATCAAAATAATGTAGAAATCCTGCGGCCTCTAGAGACAAGAAAACTGTATTCGTCATCTCTCAGGACAACTCAAAATCACAAGACAAAAAGGCACCATTCCACCAACTCAAAGCTAACAGCCAAAGACAAATCTGGAAGATAAATGACAATTGGTGAAGAGAAAGCCAACAGTATGATGACTGGAATGATATGTAAAGCACTTCTAAAGTGACCAGGACCAGATATAGACCAAGGTCAAATGGACAAAATCCCGCTTGCCAACAGGATACATCTTTCTTAAGCTTGACAATTCTGTCCATCAACACTGGATGGAACATTTCCATCAACTCCTCGACTGCGAATTCACAATGGTAACTGGTTTGAACTACCATGTCATACCCTCTACCTGTCGTCACCTATCACATTTCATCCTGTCCCCACCACCCTGTTTATCTGCAGCTCCTCCTACACCCATCCCCAGTCCTGAAGAAGGGTTACATCCAAAGCGTTGATTTCTCCACTTCCTGACACTGTCTGGTTTGCTGTCAGATTAGCACTGCTGCCTCACAGTGCCAGGGACCCAGGTTCACTTCCAACCTTGGGTGACTGTATGCATGGAGCTTGCATGTTCTCCCTGTGTCTGTGTGGTTTGCCTCCTGGTGCTGCGGTTTACTCCCACAGTACAAAGATGTGCAAGTTAGATGAATTGGCCATGCTAAGTTGCCCATAGTGTCCAGGGATATGTAGTTTAGACAGATTAGCCATGGGAAGCACAGGGTTACAGGGGTAGAATACTGGTGTGAGTCTGGGTGGGATGTTCTTCAGAAAGTTAGTGTCGACTTGTTGAGCCAAGTGGCCTGTTTTCCACACTGTAGGGACTCTATGACACTTGCATCACTGACTGGCAGCATTTATTGTCTGTCCCTAGTTGCCCTTGAGAAGTTGGTAGTGAGTGACCTTCTTGAAGGCTTCTTCTTTTCTGATGGAAAGTCACTGCACCCAAATGTTAATTCTGTTGTTTCTCCACAGTGCTGCCAGACCCATGGAGTTTTCCCAGCAATTTCTGTTTCTGTTTCTGTTTCTGATTTCCAGTGTTCGCAGTTCTTTGTTTGTTTAGTCCTGAAATAAAATATACTTTTGTAATCCTTTCCCATCTATAAGAAAGTTCTAGATAGTAACTTTAATTTCAAACAGCCCTAGCTATTTGTTATAACATATGTACTAAGTTCCCAGTCATGTGATATCCCAAAGTACAGTATTCCAGCTTTTGCATGTTCAATAATGCAAATAGACAACGTAATCAAGTGACATTACCTGGAATGCAGCTCAAGGCACTCGCTTTAGAAACCACCAGTAAACTATATTATGAAGACAGTGTTTATTTCATTAACATAAAAATTCATGGGTAGCAACTAAAGCTGTGATAAACTAATAGATGGAATATGCAACAATAGCTTGTGTAAAACAGATTGTCATTGATTATAAATGAGCTGTGATTACCAAGTCCAATTGTTGAAAACCCTGGCTTGCCAAGCTTATTAACATGGCTTCTAATTTTATTAGGTGTGAAAATGGCACATTACATTGATAGTCAATGTGTCTTTCTTTGAATTTATTGCTATTGACTGCAATGAATCTTCAGTTAATGCTTGTAGCTGTTTTTTATTGCAGTAGTTGATTAGGTACAACAGCAGCAGCTTATCTATTCCCCGTGGACAGGATACAGCTAATAATTGCCAGGTCAGGAAAATTCATTGTGGCTTCCTTAATGCTATCTTGACTGGTAGAATACTCAGGCTGTACAGGAGATAAATGCTGAGGACAAAGAGACTTAAAAAAACTTGTACCAACAACCATCATAATAGAAATAATTATCACTTGGTTCAGTGGCTCTCAAATCCCACACCCATTGCAGCTCAAGGAAAAGAAGATGTGGGGTGAGGGTGAATTGGTTCTTGCTGAGAATCCTAAACTGCCAACATTCACTTGCTAAAGATTAAGATGACCCATTCAAAGCCTGAGCTTTTATCCTTTCCTGTTGCCTTGGAGACAGCCTATTAAAAGTGATGCACTAAAGCCCGCTCACAAAATGAGTTGCTACCTTCAGCCCCACATTTCTGAGGTCAGCTGCCAGCCATGGTTACACTGGTGAAACGTGATACTCCTGACTGACCTTTTCTTATTAAATGAGGACCCAGTTACACTTAGAGGATACAATGGCCATTTTCTTTCTTATATTCAATTCATTATTACTGAGCGAGAATTCTATATACCTGTGGAAGACAATGTAACCTTGCTCACTGTCTGAACCTAGAGGTGCGGGAAAAGTAAGTTCCAAAGCATTTAAATTCTTTTGACCTGTCCACTGCTGAGTGGCCTTAAGATTCCAGTTCATGACAATGAAACTCATTGAAGCTGAATCCCTCTCTGTTAGCATCCTTGAGTGGGATGGGGAGAGCAACCAGTGACCAGAAACTGCACTGGACCTGCCATATAAATGTGGCTGTGGCTACAAGAGTAAACCAGTAACTGGGAATTGTGCAAACATAAGTCACCTCATCACACCTCAAATAAAACGAAGAACTGCAGATGTTGGAAATTGAAACAGAAACAGGGATTGCTGAAAGAACTCAATAGATCCAGGATCATCTGTAAAGACACAGAACTTTCTGAAGGAGGGTCACTGGACTCAAAATGTTAACTCTGCTTTCTCTCCACAGGTGCTGCCAGATTTGCTGAGTTCCTCAAGCAATTTCTAGTTTTCCTGGTATCATTCAATCCCTACAGTGTAGAAGTAGACCATTGTGCCCACAACAACCTTCTGAAGAGCTTCCCACCCAGACCTATACCCCTTACCTTATCCCTTGAACCCTTCATTTCCCATGGTTAATCCACCTGGCCTGCACATCCCTGGATACTATGGGAAATTCAACATGGCCAATCTAACCTGCACATCTTTGGACTGTGGAAGGATGCCTGAGCAACCGGAGGAAATCCACAGAGACACGGGGGGAACGTGCAAACCCCACACAGTCACCCGAGGGTGGAATCAGACCTGGGTCCCTGTGAGGCAGCAGTGCTGACCACTGAGCCACCATGCCACCTTGAACTTTACTCTTGACTTCTTGACTCTTCAGGGTCTGTCTACAATTACAAAGCACAAACCAGCAGTGTGATGGAATGCTCTTCCAATGCCTAGATGAGTGTAGGGCTAAACAGGACCTTGTACAGTGAGATATATCAGGCCCCTGGTTACTGTTAATCTGAGTTGAGCAAATCAGAAAATGATTTCATTCTGAGAATAGAAAGTGATTTGGAACAATATGATTCCACCTAAATGCACTTTGAAATCTAAGATTTTTTTTTTGTTCTGTTACCAATGTGATCCCTGTATTGAAACTGCAACAATATTGACTTTGTGGATGTTCATATTAATGTGTGGTAGAAACACTGGACTAGAATAGGTCATTCATGTACTGGAGCCCTTTCGGCCATTCGATTAGATGTCAGATCTTTATCTTAATTTTCATCAATCTATTTTGATTCCATAATCCCTAAGACCTAATCTTATCAATTTAGTTTAGCAATTTATCAAGTTTTGATATTTTCAATTGATCTAGATGAGTTTAAAACTCCCACCACCCTTTGTGCAAAGAAATGCTTTCTGTGATCAAAATTGGACATCTTTTACAATAAAAGCTCTGCTCACTCTTTTGAATAGGTTCAAATTTTTGTGGAACACTTTCACTGCAGAACACATGGCTGGTACCAAAATTATCCATGAAAGGGAAATTGAGTTGATAACAGAAATGTACACTAAACTGGAGGCACTAAGGATTTTGGCAAGTTACCTTGCCTGCTCTGCCAAATATTTTGAGGAAATCTTTAAAGGATACTGCAGCATCACAGGGTCACAATGTGATCATCTTCACCTAAGGGGCAACGTTTTCACACAGAGGGTGGTACGGGTATGGAATGAGCTGCCAGAGGAAGTGGTGGAGGCTGGTACATTTGCAACATTTAAGAGGCATTTGGATGGGTATATGAATAGGAAGGGTTTGAAGGGATATGGGCCGGGTGCTGGCAGGTGGGACTAGATTGGGTTAGGATATCTGGTCGGCATGGACGGGTTGGACCGAAGGGTCTGTTTCCATGCTGTACATCTCCATGACTCAATGACTCTATGACTTCTGTCAGAAGATCTGTTCCTGGTCCACACTTGAAGGTTGATTTCTTTTTATCCATAGGATTAGAGTTGGGTCGAGACAACACAGCCCCTTCAATTTATTTAATTGTATTTCCCACTTTCCCATGTGACTGCCAGGGTACCCTCCAGGATCTCCCATCCTACCCTGAATTCTCCTCTTTCTCTAATTTTTCTCCCATTTTTCTTCATAGATAATTCAAGTTTATTTTTCCTTTGCAACTACATTTTCACTAAGTCATAAACCAAGTTTTTTTTTACAAGGAATGTAATGTAGTTGACATTATAAACTATTTCATTCACTTATATAACCTTCACTTCCCTTTCAAAATTGTCATCAAAACGTTTTTCTCACAAAATCTTTGAACCCTCTTTCCTTCTCGGCGAAAGTGGGTACTGCAGATGCTGGAGATTACAGCCAAGATTAGAGTGGTCCTGGAAAAGCACAGCAGGCCAGGAGGAGCAGGAAAATCAACGTTTTGGGCAAAAGTCCCTCATCAGGAATGAGCCTCTTTCCTTCTAGCCCATTTTCAACTTCACTTTTTTTCTCCTAAGTCCTTGAAAAAGTGTTGTTGTCAACACAATCATGCCTGGCCTGCCTGCACTATTAGATTCAATCCCCTCCAATCAAACTTATTAAGATCATTAAGAAGGTACTAATACATGCAACAATTACCAGTTTTTATTTTTAACTGGGGTCTTGGTGCACTATTCCTTCTCATCCTTTTTTCAATTTGTCTATACCCTATGTTGGCTAATGTGAGACTATGTTGCTTGGTAGCTCTTGATCTATCCACTCAAAACCACTAAATCTCTGCAATGGTTTTGTTTTCAATTCCTGCACCATCAGTTCTCGTACCTCCCAAGGACAGGTCCTTTGTCACTACTTCTCATCTATATGCTGTTATTCAATGACATCTAAAGACATGCCATCAGATTCCGTTTTGCAATAGAGAACTCAACTCTAACTCGCCACTGTTTCGCTTGTCCTCTCCACTGCCTCATTAACTCAATACTGCCTCTTTCAATCTCTCCACTGCCTTGCTCTAACTCACACAACTGCCTCTCGCAACCTCATAACTCTGATGTTAGTTTGTAACATCCTCATCGGTTATCATCTCAGGTTGAACAGATCACTCAAAGTCATTTTTATTTGGCCCTGAGCTGAACCTCTGACACATTCTCAATGACAAAGATCATTTCATCGCACCTCCATGTTATCACCCACCTCTGCCCCTCCTTTAGTCTTTTTGCTGCTCCCTACTCAATCCTGTTTCTGTTACTTTTGAAGTTGATTATTATTCTAGTCCCTTCCATCATCTGGTCATGCTAAATTGCCCATTTTGTCTAGGTAGATTGGCCATGGGAATGCAGGGTTACAGGTCTAGGGTAGGAGAGGTAGGTCTGGATGGAATACTCTTCAATGGGTCACTGTGGACTCATTAGGTGAATGGTCTGCTTCAACACTGTAGGGGTTCTATGATTCTGTCCGCTACTCACCCTAAATATCAGCTCATCCAAAACCCTGCTGCCTCTATTTTAACGCCTACCAAACCCTCTTCATTCAATGTTGTCCCACACCTTTCACTAATCCCCAACCCATTCTTCCTATTGGTGACCATGTTTAATAGATGAACCCTTAGTTCTGGAGATCTCTCATTAAATTCTTCTGCCTTTCTACCTCTCCCTCCTCCCTGCACTTACATCTCTGATGAGGTTTTTAATCATCTTTTAGGTTTAGTTTAATGTTTTGTTTGTTTACAATTCTATGAAGCACCTTGGTACCTTTTCTTACATTTGTTGCACAATTGGTACTCTGCAGAATATGTTTACATTTCTTGGAATAAAGCTCCAAGGGTTCTGGTTGCTGTCTGGATGTTAGCCCAATGATTTGATTTATCTATTCATAAATAAATCAGAAATGACTTGGCTGAGTAGGGCATCATATCAAAGCCATTAATCACCCTGTTCAATACCCGACCAATATGCACTTTCCACAGATCTCTGGATCAAGGCAGGAATCATGGAAGACTCAGCACAAGTATATAAGATACAGTGTATCTACAGTGCTCGGTTCCATGGATGTCCAACAATGATCTACATTTATATAATACCTTTGATGTAACAGAGCATTCAAAGATATTTCACAGGAACATTACCGGAACTGTCAACCAAGCTTCAGGTGGGTCATTGTCTAATTATCAGCAGTGGTCTGAAAATTTGAAATTTCCAGCTCAATCTGACATATTGGAGCATTTTGAAGACAGCCAATATTATGAACAACACTGTATTATCCTACCATGATAGCTACTTGTCTGTGAAATCTGTCACTACCGCAGCTGTCACAAATATGTTTTAATGGGATGATTTCACATCAGATAAAGATTCAGTTGTCTTACCCACCATGCACATATTGAAATGGTCTTGTGATGGAAACCCACTTTGCAATTTTGGAAATACCTTTATTCTGATGAAGCACTGTCACACAGTTCTGAGCAGTTGAAGTTCAAGGAGCTTTAGTGAAAAGAGATGGATTCATTAAACCAGTTAAATGAGCTCAAAGAAACTGGAAAAAAGCAGGAAACAGAACTGTCACTGTAGTGCAGTATTTTAAGTGGTTGCAGTAGAATGTTGAAGAATTTTGGAAGCATTTCCTGATCACTTTGATAGCTAAAGTCATCTGATAAACATATGTAGCCTGGTTTCTATCCTTTCCTCAAGTCAACTCATGGTGACTGATGAGTGCAGCATTTCAACTGTGCACTTTCCAGGATTTATTCATTGGAACAGAATAATTTTAACCCCTGTACCATGGTTTATAACAGGCCTGCTTCTGGAAGCCACCCTTGTTTTCCAATTACCATAGTTACATTTTGTTTTCTCTTTCATAGTTTGCTAAGTTGAACTCAAACACATCAAGTTATGGTTTAAAACACTTTCATTCGCCCTTTATCTCTCAAGTGACTTTTCACTCAATTTTGTTTGCAACCCATCTGCTTTTATCAATCCTCATTGGTATTGTGTTTTACTTGATCTTGTTCAGTGCGATTACTTTGCTGTTTTTGTACTTTTATTCAAGGCCTGTTTTTCCTTTGCATTCTCAAAGACTGGTTATTCCCTCTTGTAACTTTATAAAAATTTCTCTCTCTTTAAGCTTTGAAACAACAAGTCATTTGGACCATGCAATAGATGATATGGTTCCCATGAGTACAGAAAATCCCACAGAAAGAAGCTTTCCCAGGAATACTTTTACTTAATGACCAACAATAAAAACATGGTATTTATAAAGTTCCTTTTGCAAAGTCAAACTATTAAGTTGTTCGCTAATTTTAAAGTAATTTTCAGTCATTTAAAATCAGGTTATTTATAGTAGTCAACTGGACACCCATATTAAAATTGTTTATTTTTGTTAATGAGCTCAATTTCAGCTGTATTAATATAACTGCAATAAGTTATCACATTAAAATACAACAAGGATTACTTTTTTAACAGAAGCAAAAAGTAATAGAAATGAGTTCATTCTATTACATTGCTTCATTTGCTGATTCATGGAAAGTTTTAAGATTGTGGTTCTGCAAGTGATTTTGTTTTAGCACTGAAAGGGAGGGTAAATTAACCAGCGCAATTTCAAGCACAACTTGGCTGCAATTTCTTGACTTCACCCAAAACTAGAGAGTCTAGACCGATGGAAAGGAATATGTTGTGGAAGGTGTTCTCTACACGTGATTGCCTCAGTTTCAGGTTAAATTTTAAACCTGGATTAAGGCAACAAAACACAGAAGTTGCTGTAACTTTCATTATTTTAGATAAAATATCTTCCGGAATTGAGAAAGCAAGGCAATAATTTTGGTCTAATCAGTCAAAGTCTTTCAGCCACATTTCTTTTAAAGTGAGCTGTGAAAGAACATGCAGCTTTAACTTGCACTGAGCAATATCCCACTACATTGTGGAACAATCTATCTCCGGTGAAGATTTATATTGATGGATAATGATCTTTCTGCACTATAGCAGTCAATTAATTGCCGCAATAAATGTAATGCTTAGAGGGACAAATGGCATTTAGCCACACATGATTGAGCAACAGGATACGAGGTGGCCAGGAATGTAAGATGCAGGGAGCTTGAGAAACTGTTCTGAGGTGTAAACAGTGCTTCAGCATGTTAACAGGGTTTCTCCCACCTCTTTGGGACAAACAGCAGTGAGATGGGAACTCTCTCTCCGCTCCGCCCTGCCCCGGGGTGTGGGGGTGGGGGGGGGGGGTGGGGGGGGGGGGGGGGGGGGGGGGGGGGGGGTGGAATCCCTAGCTCTCTGAGCAGGGTTTGTGAAAGGTTAAAGAAAATATTGCATTCTGCTTTGCAAACTTTCAAGTAAAAATTATTAAAAGACAAAGGCCCCTTTGGAAAAAGTATTCCAGTGGGTGTGACACAGAGTGAGAGCGGCTCTATGAAATAGTTGAGAAAAAAAAACTCCAGGATCAGACAGGAGGATGTAGTGATGTGGAGATGGGAGGGAATGAATATGTCACTGTTATGCCCCGCTAATGGTCAGCAGATATACTTATGTGACAGTGCCTCAAAGCAACTCAATTTGGAGTAGTCACTAAGATAAATTGTGTAGAATTTACTGTAATGGATGCAGCCGTGCTCTGAGTGAAACCTCTGAAATGGTAGTTCAACCTTGGACCACTGACTTGATTCTCAGACGGTATCATTGTGTATCTCAACATTTTCTTTTTCTTTACTCATTCACAGGATGAGGGCCTTGCTGCCTAGGTCATCATTTATTGCCCATCCCTAATTGTCCAGAGGGAAGTTAAAGAGTCAACTACATTGCTATGGGTCTGGAGTCTCATGACAGCCAGACCAGGTAAGGATGGCAGTTTCCTTCCCTGAAGGACATTAGTGAACCAGATGGTTTTTTCTCACAATCAACAATGGATTCATAGTCAGCATTAGACTCTTTAATTCCAGGTTTTTATTGAATTCAAATTCTATCATCTGCCATGGCACGATTCAAACCCAGGTCCCCAGTACATTGCCTGGATCTCTGGATTCACAATCCAGTGATAATACCCCTAGGCCATTGCTTCCCTTGCTTTCACTCATATTTTCCTAGGATATCTTCAGCATGACCATCCACATATTTGGTTCTGAACAAGTCAACAAGTCACCAAAGGAGAACTTGGAATAATCCTTACTTTGATATTTAGGCCAATTGGGGGGGAAACTCAAGGTAAAGAATCAAAATTACAGAATGGCAGCAGCACAGGAGGCGGCGTTTGGCGAATCATATCTGTGCAGGGCCTCCGTCAGAGAAATTCACTCAATTCTATTCTCCTGCCTTTCTCCCAAGACCCTGCAAGTTCTTCCTTTTCAGATAATAATCCAATTCACTTTTGAAACTCTCAACTGATCCTGTCTCTATCACATGTGCAGGCAGCATATTCCAGATCCAAAAAGACTTGCTGCATGAGAAGCTCCCTTCTCAATGTCACCTCCAACCTGTACTCTCTTGTTTTCAATCAGTTTCCCCCATCTACTTGTCCAGAAGGAGGCTGGTATCTTTGCCAGAAAATCAGGAATGTTTCCCATGACACCTGGAAGGAAAGTGGTACTGGTGCTAAAAAAACCATGTCTCACTCCATGATTTGTTAGCAAGTGCCACAGTACGTTCAACGATCACACCAAACCAGGCAAAGTGCTACACCATAATTACTTAAAGATTTTTGTTTAGGTAAAGGAAATGTTGGGAAAACAACAACGCTGCTATTTATGAAACAATGTGGAAAATTTCCCAAAAAGCAGGACAGATCTAACCAGCCAGTTACTACCACATCAGTCTACTCGACTGTTAATAAAACCAACAGTGCTATCAAGCAGCACCCACTCAGCAATAACCTGCTCAGTGATGCCCAGATAGGGTTCCACCAGGGCCAATCAGCTCCTGACCTCATGACAGTCTTGGTTCAAACATGGACATAAGAACTGAATTCCAAAGGTGAGTGAGAATGACATCACTTTTCATCAAGGCTTCTTTTGACTGAATGTGGCATCAAGGAGCCTTCACAAAACTAGAGTCAATAGGAATCGGGGGCAAACTCTCCAACTCTGGTTAGAGTCATGCTTGGCCCATAGGAAAGTGGTTGTGGTGGTTAGAGGCAGTCATCTCAGCTCCAGAATATCTCTGCAAGAGTTCCTCAGGGTAGTGAGGAACCATCTTCAGCTGCTTCATCAATACTTTCCTTCCATCATAAGCTCATGTGATGATTGCACAATGTTCAACACCATTAGCAACTCCCCAGATACTCAAACAGTCTATGTTCAAATGTAACGAGATCTGGACAATATTAAGACTTGGGCTGACAAGTGACAAAGAGACATTTGTGTCACATAAATACCAAGTAATAACCATTTCAGTAAAAGACAACTTAGCCACCGTCCCTTGACATTCAAGGACATTATCATCCCTGAATCCACACAAATCACTTTCCTGGGGGTTGCCATTGACCAAACATTATACTGAATTAGACTCACCATATAACTACAATGGCTACAAGAGCAGGTCAGAAGCCAGGAATACTGCAGTGACCAACCCACCTACTAAATCCCTAAAGTTTGTCCATCATCTATAAGTCCACAAGTCCCCAGGAATGTGATGAAATATTCTCCATTTGCCTAGATGAGTGTATCTCCAACAAAACTCAAGAAGTTTTGAAGCTATCCAAGACACAGCAGCCTGCTTGTTTGTCACCAAACCACAAGCTTCTACTCCATCCACTGCCAATGCTCAGTAGCAACAGGGTGTCTGATCTACAAAATACACTGCAGAAATTCACCAAAGATCTTGACGCAACATCTTCTACAGCCACGACCACTTCCATCTAGAAGGACAAGGGCAGCAGATACATGGGAACACCACGCCTGTAAGTTATCATCCAAGCCACTCACGCTTCTGATTTGGAAATCTATCACGGTTCCTTCACTGTCTCTGGATCAAAACCCTGGAATTCCCTCCCTATTATTGTGGGTCTCCCTCCAGCACATGGACCACAATGGTTCAAGAAGGCAGCTCACCACCACTTTCTCAAAGGCAACGAGGGGAGGACAATAAACCCTGGCCCAGCCAGTGACACCCACATCCCATAAAGAGAATTTAAAAAAACCTGGGCAGGTTAGGCAGCATCTGTGGAGTGAAACAGAGTTATCACATCAGATTGATGTTCCTTCTTCAGAACTAATCATTCCTCTGTTTTGATGGAGTGTCATTGATCCAAAACGTTTTCTCTCTTAACAGATGGTGCCTGACCTGGAGTACCTCCAGCATTTCCTGCTGCTCTTTCAGATTTCCCAACATCTGCAGTATTTTGCTGAAGGGACTGCTGAAGAATTCTGAGTGGGGCAGATATTGAAGGATTAAGTTTGCACAGAAGTCTTTAATCAGGTGAATCCTACCGTGGTAGACATTGAAATTTGAATTCAGTAGGAATATTGAATTAAATAGGAATCTGGAATTAGCCTCAAGGTGACTGTGCCACAAAACTCCTTCTGGTTCACGAATGTCTTTTGGAAGGAAAACTGCCAGCCTGACCTGTTCTAGCCTCATATGACACCAGACCTTCAGTAATTCAGATTGGCAATGCTGACTCAGCCAGGAACCCCCGCATCCTATGATTTAATCCAAATCAAAATTCTCTGCCCCAAGACAAGTCTTTGGTGATGATGTGCCCAGCCATGGATAGGCTGAAAAGGTGCTCAAATCAGCTGGAACAGGAATCAAACTCTGTCCTGTAGCAGCACTGACCATCTAGTTAACAGCCTCCCCCGGCTATTCAAGACACAGCAGCCTGCTTGTTTGTCACCAAACCACAAGTTTCTACTCCATCCACTAGTTAAGCATTCAAAGGCTCCAATGTCTGTTGACACATCAAAATGGACTCAGCACATTTAACTGAAGGATTAGTGGTGTATTCCTTTTGACATGAGAAATTGGAAATATATCACCACTGTCGTTAAGTCAAACTCCAGAAATTCTTTCCCTAACAGTAGTGTAGGTGCCCTTACACTGGTTCACAAACTCACCACCGCATTTAAAACATCCAGGCTAAAGGTACAGGTGGTGGGTCTAGCACTTGATGAATTTCTTGTTCAGAGGGTCATCACGGACATGATGAGCTGAAGGGCCTCCTCCTCTGCTATTCCTAAACCATTCCATGATTCGTGAGGGCAATTAGGGATGAGTAACAGGTGCTGGCTTTAATAGTGATGCTTTCATGGCGAGAATGAATAAAACAAAATCTCAGACAAGTATGCAGCTGGATTCTGCAGAATATGTGAAAAAAGAGGAAAAACCGGATGCTGATCCCATGCTTAGATTTTGCTCCATAATATAGCTGTGTGCACCCTTTCACGATAGTGTTCTTCACCGGTGTCTACAGCTGCGCCTGAAGAGGATTTAGAAATGTAAATGCCATGCAAATGAATATTAGATACTTCTCAATTTAAATCTGGTCTAATGGCAGCAGGTGCAATTCAGGGGAAAACTGCTCTCAGAGCAACTTGATACTATTAAGTCCAAAGCGGTCATAGTAGGACTACCAGTCTTAGTGGATAGATTGTCTTGCCAAAACAAAAGGTAATTTTGTCTTTTTGAATACAAATGATCTATGTCCATATCTGCTCTGGGATACTGTTCATTTCTCACATGAACATAACAAGCGCCATGTTCAGAACAGTGCCATCCAGAGTTACCAACTGTCCAAGACTCTCCTGAAGTCTCAAGCAATTGAAGATTAAACTCCAGGAGGGTACCACAAGCTGCACAGGAGAAGAAAAATAATAGGGGTTTTGTTAACTTTTTGTTTTCTTTGCAAGCTTTAATTTATTCATTATAAAAATACTTGGAATTAGAAAAGAGGGTGTTGGATATTCAGTTAAGGATCAACCAGTTTGATTTTGAGGAGTCTTTTTGCTTTCCAATTCCTGGTGGAAAGCAGTAAACTATGAGGCTGGATGTTTCAGGCAAGCAATGATGGAAGTTTGAGAGTGTGTCCATTAGAGGTCATCTACGAAACTTCAAAGAATAGGCCCAAGCACAGTTGGCAATCTTTGTGACAAGCCCTTAATAAAACGTGACTTAATTACCTAAAGTCAATCAAATTGGTCAGATTCTGGCTAAGCACTGCTGCTTGGTGTTCATAAAATCCTTACAATTTGGAAGCGGCCATTCAGTCCATTGAGTCTAGACTGACCCTCTGAAGACCATCCCACCCAAACCCAAGAACAGTTAAATATGGGTTTTACCCTGAAGATACTACTCCAATGGGATCTATAGAATCCCTACAGTGTAGAAGCAGGCCACTTGGCCCATTGAGTCCATGTCAACCCTCCTAAGAGCATCCCAATCAGAGCCCCCCAGCCCATCCCTGTATTTCCCATGGCTAACCAACCCAGCCTGGACACGATGGGTAATTTAACACAGCCAATCCACATATCTTGCACATCTTTGGATTGTGGGAGGAAACCAGAGCACTGGAGGAACGCACACAGACACAGAGAATGTGCAAACTCTACACAGATAGTTGTCTGAGAGTGGGATTGAACCCAGGTCTCTGCTGTTGTGAGCCACCGTGCCACTCACTGAAGTAATGCTGCACTATTTCGTAAATTAACTCTCTGCACATCCGGAGCTTTGCTTCATGTGAGCTGTTATTAACTGCCATCCTCTTTTTTTTCCACAGGGGAACATTATTTTCTTGCAGTTAAAGAAAACATATTCAAGTGCTAACCGTTGAATGTATCTGTACCATTTACTTCAAGAATTCCCTTTTTAACAAGTTCTATATTCTTACCACTCTGGTTAAACATGTTTTTTTTCTAATTACCTTAATGGATTCCTTGCAAATATTTAGCATTAATGGCATTTGTTGATACAATGCAATTCCCGAAATGCCTCCCAAAATCAGAAGCAAGAACATGTAGTTTTTAAGTGTTGTCAAGTCCTTCATGGCTTTGCTCCCTACCATTGAGAGGTTTCCTTCTAATGTGAATGAAGCATTTTGCATGATTATGGATAACCATGTTAATGGTGTAAGGAGAGCCAAAAAAGGACCAACAAATGTGAGAAGACAATTGGTGGAGTTGAAAGTATCATAGCAGTGAAAATTAGTATCTTCAGGAGTCAATAAACTTTAAGGTTTCTCTACTTGCAAGACCGCCTTTTAAGAACTTTTGGAATGTAGTTCTGCGAAGTACTGTGGGGTTTACTAAAGTTTCTATCTTTGGAAACTTTGTTGGGGCATTAAGCTTTCTATGAAATGGTGACAATTCACCCCCTGAAAGTAGACATTGCATTGACCTACTCTGCAACATCTTCTCACTCAACTGCCTTGTGAGAAGAACACAATAAATGTAACTTCTCTTACTCCACCTCCCTGAGTCCTACACACTATTGACAATCAAAACAATGGGACAGATCTCCCTCATTCTTTTGCTCTTATAATCCCTCATGACGTATCAAAAGGATTGAAGACATAGCCAACTTTACCAGTGCGAGAAATGCAAATATCCACTTCAAGGCCAAGAGTCTAATCTTTCACATTGATTTCCTGGAGAGACCAACTCCTAAGTATTCCCCATGCTGCAAGCCATGGGCTTATCTGTATTGGAGGGTTTGTACTTCTACAGCATCATTGTATTCCTAGCTGAATATTGGCTTTTAAAATTCCTCAGTGACAATTCCAGGAATGTAAGTGGAGCTGGCAGCCAAGATAGAAAGCTTATTGCTTTTGCAGTCAAAGAAACGATAGAAACAGTTCAATTTATACATTTCTTTCATGACCTCAAATTGGTGCTGAAATATTTTGAGACAATGATAAAACATTTTGAAGTCTCCCTGTCATAAAGTAGGGCGAGTAGTCCAGAGCCACAGAAAATATTTGTTCTGTTATATGGCAAAGTCAACCATATTGTAGAAATGTAGGTATCTTTTACAGGACTGCAAATGAAGTAGGCCATGCGTCGCTGGCTCACATAATCTTCGTTGGATTTGTCTCTGAAGGTATCTTGTTGTTATGTTGCCTAATACAGGAAAACAGCTTCAGTTTCAAAATCATTTGAGTCACTTGGTGCATATTTGATTTGCTTTCATCGATCATTTCATCTTTACCTCCCTCTATACCCAATTTTTTTTTTCCCCTGTGAGACATGATATTCTCTACATTATGCATAAATGTGAAGGTTAAGAATTACACAGAGCATGTATCAAAGTATCTTACGGCTTTGATGATGTCCACAAGGCACTTAAGCTTTGTTCTTACTAACAGTGTCTTCTGATTTATTCTCTTTGCCATTGCTTTATAACATAGCTCCAGGTATACATATTTAAATGTTCATTTACCAATGGTATAACATTGTTTACCAGAAATGTAACAAACAGTTTCTGTTTCCGATGAGATTCTCAATGTGCTGCAGTAATGGGCCAGAATTCAGTGCTTTGAAATGCCATTAATATTTTTATGTAATATTTATAGGAAATGCCAATGTTTTACCAAGTCAAATGCAGAAACATTTAATGTTGAAAAATTACGGATCCTCAATTTTTTAATTTCCAAAAGGATACCTCGATGTAAAACTGTTACATTTTGAAATATGTGCATTAATGTTAGTTTCAGAATAACAAACATTTTTGCAGTAGCATTTTTTTCAGAGGAATTTCATCTGATTACAAATACTTTGCAATTTGTGACAGCATGATTGATGCTAAGCTTTCATGAGGAGAATTTTAACAGCACCTCTTCAACACTCAATGCACAACCAATTATGCGTCTGAGCCAGTAACCTTGAATTTATGTTGCCATGGCTACAAACTGGTCATGCATTATGGATTATCATTGAAATTCTACACCCTACCTAACATAATAAGATCTGGGACTTAATCAAATCAACCATTCTGTGTTGCACAAAGTAAAGAACTAGCTCTCATTGTTCAGTGTCTAGAGATGGAGCAGGCTGTCGGATCAGCAGCTGCACTGCCGGCCCTGATAGATTGCCCCATATACATCCGAGAATGTATAGACAGATGGTTCTCAAAGCCTGGAATTTCCAACTCAGGAAGCAGCTGTTCAGAGTAACCTCTGCTGGCTCACCTTGTTGTCATGGTACATTGAACATAGACTGAGAATGTGTACAGATAGATTCAAGAGCTGAGTGGATTTGCTCTGTGTGGCACCTTCCCCCCTTCTTCTTTTCCTCCTCAGCGCCTGAAGGCCAGTAACAAGGATCTTCTTTGCTAGAGGCTGGGATAAGCCCTGGAAAGATGTTTTCTTTGCTGCCCTATTTCTGCTGCTTCCCATTGCATGAAGCCACAGTTTTAGACGGGATTATCAGAGTGAATCAGTGCTCTGCAGTTAATGCGATCATTCAGAGACCTTCAATGTAAAACACCCCTCTCTGCTTGTACAGAGCACCTAGTGCAGTTGGCTGATGAAATATAACCAGGATGAGTTTTTTGGATAACAGGCGAAGTAATTCATGAAGATTTCTCACTGAATGACTTGCTTCCACAGTTGTCATAAAGAAGAAATTGCATACAAATATTGTTTTTAGTCAGATATCTTCATTCAGAATTTTATTCAGACATGCCATTCTTGTATCTAAAAAATCAAGTCTCGTCAATCCTGTTTTTGCAATTAAGACAATTAAAGAAAGACTTGCATTTATATAGCATTTTTCACAACCACAGGCTGTCCCAAAACCATCATAATACTTTTCGAAGAGTTCCTCTGTTGCAGTGGAGGAAATGCTGCAGCCAATCTGCACTCTGCAAACACCCACAAGCAACATTGAGATAATTCACAAAAACAGGCCATCTGTTAATGCTGTTGATTGAGGGATAAATGTTGATCAGGTCGTGCAGCAAGACCTCTGCTATTCTAAGTCAAAATAGAGCCATGAGATGTTTCAGCGCCACATAACACCTCAACTAGGATTCTCAAGATCCTCTCGTGTATCCCTTTAATTATTTACCTGCTTTCAGATAACTCCTTGATTCTGTAAACTTTACTTGACTCAATCAGTATAACGCTGCAGAAAATCAGCTGAACAGACTGTATAACATGTTACTGTCAGGTGATTGAAAGTTGCTGAGCTATATGGTTTTAGAAGCAAGGAGCTGCATTTTTGAATTTTGAAATGCCTTGTCAGTCTGGAAATAAGTACAGCTCGCAAAAATTTCTTTCCTCAAGCTTTCATTTATGTGTCCTCTGTGCTACTCCAACTCAGATTGGGCTATCTGAGCATGGCTGGTGAATTGACGATGGAATCAATCTGTTCGATTTACTAACTTACAACTATTGAATCAATGTAGGAGGAAGCCTATTGTGGATCCTAGTGCACTAAGGCTGTTGACTATCACATTGATGCTTCAACAAATGACAATGTGCATTCCTGTAGCACCTTTAAATGGAACAAAACATTCCAAGGCACCTCATAGAAACATAATCATTCATAAGTGGACTCCAGAAGAATTTTGAACAAGTGATCAACATGTTAAACAAACAGGTAGATAGATTTAAAGGAGTGTATTAACAAATGTGAGAGACAGATAAAGAGAGATATAATGGATTATGGTGGAAATTCCAAAGACCGGAGAGGAGGCACCTGAAGCCAGTGTCAATAATGATGGTGAGTGAGAGGGATAGACCAGAATTCAGAGTTGAAGGAACAAAGAGTTCCCTGTGGGTGACAGAATTGGAGGTGGTCACAGAGAATAGGAGAGGTCAAGTCATGAAGGGATTTGAAGAGCAGGATGACAGGATTTTAAAAATTGAGGTGATGATGGATCAGGCACCAGTGTAGTTCAGTGAGGGATAATGTATGTGAAAATGATCTGGTGTGAATGAGAATATAATTAGCGTGCTTTTGAATAGATTGAGTTTATAGAAGGTAGAACATGGAAGAGCAGCCCAGCCAGAGCTTAATCTTTCTAACAGAGTCTGGTCAGTAAGTACCAATTCAACTGGGATTCACAGATGAGCGTGTCCTGAGGCCAGAGTCTCTAGAAAGTAACTCACCAACTCACCGTCCAAAGCCTGTCTATCATCTCCAAACACAAGTCAAACCGAGTGATAGAATTTATTCCACTTGCCTGGATGATTGCAGCTTCAACAATACTGAAGAACTTGACACCATTGCAAGGAACCCACTTAACTGGCACATTATTCAACACCTCAAGCATTCACTCTCTCCTCAACTGGAACACAATGGCTGCAGTGCGTGCCATCTACACAACGCATTGCAGCAGCACATTGGTCTTCTTCAACACTGCATTCCGAAACCATGACCACTACATTCAGAAGGACAGGAGCAGTGAATGAATGGGAACACCACCACCTGCAAGTTCCCCTGCTAGTCACTCACTACCCTGACTTAGAACTATACTATTCATTATCACTGGTTTACGATCCTAAAACCATCTTATTAACAGCAATATAGTTGTCACCATGTCCGATGGACTAGTGATTCAAAAAGGCACTCATCACCACCTTCTCAAGGACTCTTAAGATGGGCAGGAAATACTGGCCTTGGCAGTGATAATCACATCCCTGAAGGAATGATAACAATTTTGAACTCCGCACTGGCACATCTTGTAGCAATGGTGACTGGTTTACAATTAGCAATAGGAACCCTAGACCAAGAGTACTAAGGTCAATTACAGAGCCCAATTGCAACCTCATACTTAGACAGCTATAGACAGAAATTGATATCTTTAAGCTTACATTGACTCTTGCCACACTATTGAGTGCATTTAAACTATGAGGAAAAGGACAGATAATGGTGAAATGACTACTCTGACTGCGAGATAACAGCATCAGGAAGATAACAGAATGAAAGTTCAGCTGGTTTTCTAATTTGTCATCTTATTGCCAGCTCGTCACCTAATGTTAATGCAGAAATTTAGGCCATATCTTCTTTAAATTCTTTTTCTACATCCCTGCACATCATGGTCAGTGCAATTCTTTCCTTGTTATGAGCTTTCCTTCTCAGGATGTAATCATAGCACGTGGAATTCATGTCAGAAAAGTCCCAGTTAAACTTTTAAATCTCTTCAGAACATGTGCAAAAGCGTGTTCACAGAGAGAGATGTTATTCCTTTGGTTAAGTTTATGAAGGTTGATCTTTAATCCTTTCAACAATTAAGCCACACAACATTCTTCTAATTTTTGAATATTTGACTTAAAGTTCAGTGCATGTGAAATAAATGCAGCAGCATAAAAAAGACTATGTGTTAATAGACCTTGAAAAATAATTAGAATTTAAGTGCACTACTTAGATTAAAAATCAAATTATGCAACAAGCACTGCATAAATGAAACAAATTCCCCAATACTTGAACATACTTTACTATATCATTATGCTGATCCCCAATTAATAGCTGTTGACAAAGTCTAGACAGCAACCTAAATCTTCAGTTTATGTCATAATCACCATACGGATTTGAAATTATTCAGCTCTTTTAAAAAGCTGACACTCACATTCAGAGAGATAATGTCAACCCTTTTAGCTCCTGTGTCACCAAATGGTGTCAAGTTCATTTTCAAAGGAAGTCAACACAGTGATATTTTAAAAATTCTATGACAGATGCTTCCATAACAGTCTTAGAAGGCAAACAAAAGCAGTATTATGAACAGGTACAGAAATTATAACGGTAAGGTTTTCCTTCTCACCGATCCTTCCCTTTCAACCCCACCCCAATTTGTTGCCCTTCCATTCTAAAGGGACTGATGAGTGACATCATGAGGATTGGGGGTTTTGCCAGTCTCCAATTAACCCTCCCAAGAGACTATCCTTCAAACTTCAATCTGCATGGCGAGGATAAAACGCACTTTGCTGTTATCACAGAGAGGTGATAGCACGTCGACAATTGAGTTCACTCTAAAGCTGACTGCCTTACACAAAGGAAGTGTCAGAAGTCTCAGGGTGCTGATGCATCACAGACGCTGGTTTGCAACTAGTGTCATTACAGTGTGATGGAAATCTTTTGCATCTTATATTGAAAGGTTTTCAAGAATGAAGTGGAAAAGTTCCCAGTTTGGGGAATGGATTTTCTGAGCTCCAACAAATTGTCATTCTGCTTCAAGCGTGAGGCATTACTCTTGGTGCAAATCCAAAGGAGACCTTCAAATACAAACAGACTCTGCATTTTCACAAGGGTATTTACATTGCCACCCTTGTAGAGATGCTTCAGATCTATGTGATAACAGTAATGCAATTGGAAAACAGAAACATCGGAGAGACATCGGAGACTGGGCTCATTTTCACTCATGTACAATTTCTAGCATGGATTACTGAAGGACATAATCTTCAGTATTCCTCTCTATCATCCAGGGGCATTGAAGGCAGTCACAATATTGTCTAATCACAGCCACAAGAGCAAAGATTCATAATTCAACTTTCAGACCCTCTTGGGGAGTGTTGCTCGATACAATCATACATTTACCCACAATATCATTGGAATCAAGAAATGATATAGGTTGAGTAAAGTTTTTAAGTCTAATACTTCACTGACTTTTGAATAGATGGTATGTATTTTATACACTTCAGAGCTATACAAAAATGACTTACTAGTCTGTATGTCTGTCACAGAAATTTATTTCTTAAAATGTCTGTTCCATGCTTAGAGTTCTTTACTTCTCACAACTTTTATCATTTCTTCACCATTATGATTCCAGATCCAGGTTTAACCAATCAAGCACAATGAATATCAACAGTAAACAGTCCCAGACAGTCAAACACAAAACAATTGAAAATTGTAGATAATAGGGTGAGGATAAGACAGAGGTGACTTTGTGTGAACTTAAACAATACTGGGTGAGTTCCTTTACTTTTTTCAATGTATTAGTTGAGTTTAAATAGAATTGTTTTATAAACAATGACATTTGAATGGAATCATTTTCACCACCAGTGCAATTTTAAATATTTGAAATATATTCTATGACTCTACTTGCTGAAATCCTGAGTGCTCTTTGAGCCTTCCCATGATCCATCCATTGAAGCCCCATTGACCTCCTTTGCAGTGGTGAGGCTAACAGGCAATAGAGAAGCAAATGTAAGTTGGCTGGGCTTACACTGTTTGTGCACCAACCAAAACTGATGAGATGCAGCAACCACCAAGATCAGACGCAAGTTGAAAAGCTTGTAAGTGTGAAGAGCCTGGAAAACTTCCTTAAAGGATTTCTGCTGAAAATATGTTGAACCCTTGCCTTCTTTTGAATTTCTTCCTGTACTTGACTCTGATTGCCATCTCACAGGGCCAGTATATTAGTAAGGGATTTTCATTCACACAAACACAGCGAGAATGAGCACAGTTTGTCCCATAGGTGTATGAGTGAATGACATCATTGTGTAGGAGGAAGAAGGATACAACGGAATGGAATTAATGAGAATTCAACCCACCAGCTACTTCCGTCTACTCACTTCTACAAGCAGAGGAATTCATATCCCTCTGAAGAAGTATGCCAAATAAACAATATGATATAATTCATCCCTGCATGCTGTGCTGTAAGCAACTTAGCTCTCCACACCTCTGTCTCAGTGGGAATTATGATAATCACCATCATGTGCATACAATACAGAATCAATTCAGGAAGCAATGAATCTCCAAATTCAGTGATGAAGCATTTGACTGTCATAAGTGTTAGTTCATTTCAGAACAAAGCAACAGAGAGATCAGGTCAGGCATGTCTAAATTGGATTGCTGGCTTCTCTAAGGTCTTGATTTCGTTATATATATATATTCACGGGATGTAGGAGTCACTACACTAGCATTTATTGCCCATCCCTAATTGCCCTGGAGTAGGTAGTGGTGAGCTGCTTTCTTGAACTGCTCTGCTCCTTGCAGTGTAGGGACACCCTAAGAGATGTTAAGGCTGAAGTTCCAGGATTTCGGCCAATTGACAGTAAGGGAATGCTGATACAGTTCCAAGTCAGGATGGTGTGAGATTTGGAGGGGACATGCAGTGGTGGTGTTCCCATGCATCTGTTACCTTTATCCTTTTGATGATGGAAGGTGCTGTCAAATAAAGCTCGGTGAGCTGCAGTGCATCCTGTGGATGGTACTCATTGCTACCTGTGTGCATTAGTGGTAGAGTGAGTGAATATTGGAGGGGGTGGATGGATGCCAATGAAGTGAGATCGAGTCATGGAGTCATAGAGATGTACAGCACGGAAACAGACCCTTCGGTCAAACTCATCCATGCCGACCAGATATCCCAAGCCAATCTAGTCTCACCTGCCAGCACCCAGCCCATATCCCTCCAAACCCTTCCTATTCATATACCCATCCTAATGCCTCTTAAATGTTGCAATTGTACTAGCCTCCACCACTTCCTCTGGCAGCTCGTTCCATACACGTACCACCCTCTGTGTGAAAATGTTGCCCCTTAGGTATCTTTTATATCTTTCCCCTCTGACCCTAAACCTATGCCCTCCAGTTCTGGGCACACCCACCCCAGGGAAGAGACTTTGTCTATTTATCCTATGCATGCTCCTCATGGTTTTATAAACCTCTATAAGTTCACCCCCTCAGCCTCCGATGCTGCAGGGAAAACAGCTCCAGCCTGTTCAACCTCTCCCTATAGCTCAAATCTTCCCTGGCAACATCCTTGTAAATCTTTTCTGAACCCTTTCAAGTTTCACAACATCCTTCCGATAGGAAGGAGACCAGAATTGTATGCAATATTCCAAAAGTGGCCTAATCAATGTCCTGTACAGCCACAACATGACGTCCCAACTCCTTTACTCAATACTCTGAATAATAAAGGAAAGCATAACAAACACCTCCTTCACTATCCTATCTACCTGTGACTCTACTTTCAAGGAGCTGTAAACGTGCTGTCCAAGGTCTCTTTGTTCAGCAACACTCCCTAGGACCTGACTATTAAGTGTATAAGTCCTGCTAAGATTTGCTTTCCCAAAATGCAGTACCTTGCATTTATCTAAACTAAATTCCATCTGCCACTCCTCAGCCCATTGGCTCATCTGATCAAGGTACCATTATAATCTGAGGTCACCTTCTTTGTTGTCCACTACACCTCCAAATTTGGTGTCATCTACAAACTTACTAATTATACCTCTTATGCTCACATCCAAATCAATGATATAAATGATGAAAAGTAGTGGACCCAGCACCAATCCTTGTGGCACTCACAAGGTCACATGCCTCCAGTCTGAAAAACAGCCCTCCACCACCACCCTCTGTCTTCTACCTTTGAGCCAGTTCTGTATCCAAATGGCTAGATCTAACATTGCTAACCAGTCTCCCATGGGGAACCTTGCCGAACACCTTACTGAAGTCCATATAGATCATGTCCTTTGCTCTGCCCTCATCAATCCTCTTTGTTACTTCTTCAAAAAACCCAATCAAGTTTGTGAGATATGATTTCCCACGCACAAAGCCATGTTGACTCTCGCTAATCAGTCCTTGCCTTTCCAAATACATGTACATCCTGTCCCTTAGGATTCCCTCCAACAACTTGCCCACCACCAACATCAGGTTCACTAGTCTATATTTCCCTGGCTTATCCTTACCACCATTCTTAAACAGTGGCACCACGTTAGCCAACTTCCAGTCTTCTGGCACCTCATCTGTGACTATCGATGATACAAATATCTCACAAGGGGCCCAGCAATCACTTCCTAGCTTCCCACAGATTTCTAGGGTACACCTGATCAGGTCCTGGGGATTTATCCACTTTTATGTGTTTCAAGACATCTAGCACTTCTTCCTCTTGGGAATAAGGCAGAGCAGGTGACTGAGGTGTCAGTGGGGGAGCACTGTGGGGCCAGTGACCATAATTCTATTCGTTTTAAAATAGTGATGGAAAAGGATAGACCAGATCTGAAAGTTGAAGTTCTAAATTGGAGAAAGGTCAATTTTGACAGTATTAGGCAAGAACTTTGAAAAGCTGATTGTTGGCAGATGTTCACAGGTAAAGGAACGGCTGGAAAATGGAAAGCCTTCAGAAATGAAATAACAAGAGTCCAGAGACAATATATTCCTGTTAGGGTGAAAGGAAAGGCTGGTAGGTATAGGGAATGCTGGATGACTAAAGAAATTGAGGGTTTGGTTAAGAAAAAGAAGGAAGCATATGTCACGTATCGACAAGATAGATCGAGTGAATCCGTAGAAGAGTATAAAGGCAGTAGGATTATACTTAAGAGGGAAATCAGGAGGGCAAAAAGGGGACATGAGATTTTTTTGCAAATAGAGTTAAGGAGAATCCAAAGGATGGAGATGTTTTGTCTTGGATGGAGTTCAGCTTCTTGACTTTTGGAGATGCTCCCATCCAGTGAATGATGGAATATCCATCACATTCCTGATATTTGCCTTGTTGATTATGGGCACATTTTAGGAGTTAAGATCTGAGTTACCTGCTGCAAAATCTCCAGGCACTGATCTGTTCTTGTAGCCGCAGTATTTATGAGATGAATCTGGTTCAGTTTCTTGTCGATAGTAACAAGAAGGATGTTAATAGTGTGGGACTCTGTGATGGTAACTCCGTTGGCTGTCAAGGGATAACGGTTAGATTCTCTCTTTGGAGATGGTCATTGCCTGGCATTTATGTAATATTAATGTTATTTGGCACTTGTCATCCCAAACCTGGGGATTGTCAAGGTCTTGCTGCATTTGGACATGGACTGCTTCAGTATCTGAGGAGTCACAAATAGTGCTGAACATTGTGTATTCATCAGCAGACATATTTACTTCAGACCTCATGATGGTAGGGTTGGTCATTGATGTAGCAGCTGCACGTATTGAGAAAGTCCTGCAGAGATGTCCTTGAGCTAAAATAATTGACTTCCAACAATCACTACTGCATTTCTTTGTGTCAGGTATAATTCTAAAGAGCAAAGTTTTCATAGTGATTCCCATTAACTCCAGCTTTGGTAAGATGGCTTAATGCGATCTTGATTTCAAGGACAGTTATTGTCACCTTACCTCTGGAATTTAGCTCTGGATACAGGCCCGGCTGATGCTGTTGTATTTGGATTTGAAAGGGTTCATTCTTGACTGAGTGCAATAAGCATTAGAAGTCAGCATCCAGAAGGAACTTGCAGGGGACTGACAGGAAGCTAAGGTGCTCTTTGCAGTAATAGAGATCAGTGTTCATATTAATTGTAAATAGTTGCAGTCAGACAATATACTTTCTATTGTTTGCTTAGTTTTCGAGTGAGACTGGACAGTGGCTATTCTCATCCACACAAGACCACTTCGGGCTTGAAGGAACTTCATCACAATATGACCTTCACTTTCTTCACAAGTGAAACATGCTCCTCAACCCTGCTAACAGTCAAGTGAACCTTCTCTGAACTCCTTCTAACATGCTTATATCCTTTCTTAAATAAGGTCACCAAAACTACACACTGTAGAGATAGGCAATAAATGCTGACCCAGCCAGTGATGCCTCTGTCCCGTAAGTGAACTAAAAAAAAATAGTCTTACCAATACCCCAGCCAAACATTCCTACCTTCCTGATCCATTCTCCTTGCAACAAATGGCAACATGCTATTTGTTGTAAGTAACTCATCCTCTGACTCCCTAAAGACTTTCCACATATTAGGGAAGTGATGGAATATTCCCCATTTGCCTAGATCAATTTAGCTCAATAACACTCAAGAAGCTCCACACCATTAGGGTCAAAGCAGCCCACTTGATTCACATTCCCATCTCCGATCTTAAGCATTCATTCCATCCAGCACTGACCCATAGCAGCATCAGTGTGTATTATCTATAACGATGTGCTACAGTAACAAAAGGCTTCTTCAACAGTACATTCCAAACCTACAATCTCTACCACCTAGAAAGTCATAATCAGCATATACATGGGAACAGCGCCACCTTATAAGTCCCATTCTAATCACAACCATCCTGACTTTGAAACATTTTGCGACTCCTTCAGTATTGCTGGGTTATGAACCTGGAACTCCCTCCCTGTAGCCACAGAACATGGATTGCAATGGTTCAAGAAGGCTCACCATCACCTTCTCAAGATCAGCTGGGAATTCTCAATACATTCTAGTGAAGTCAGTGATTCTCTCATCCCATGAAATAATAAAAAGCAAAATTGAATGAATGTTTCACAAACACCAGGGTCTGGATTTTCTTATCAGACTTTGTAAACATGAGAGGGGCTTGTTTCAGGTTTTGGAACCAACCTGTGTCAGGGACTATAACCTGTATGTAATTTTTAGGGAGCTGGGATGCTGTTCCATCCAGTAGAGTTGAGGTGAAAATGGAGATGGGTGATCTAAATCTAAAAGGTTATAATGCTGTGCCACTATTGTTGTTCCCAATATCCGTGTTCCATCCTTGTACTTATACAGGCGACATTCTGGGAATCTTAAACATTTACCTGAAAAACTTGTCAATGCTCTTTAATAACACTCTCTGAACACTGGCCTCCAGAAGGATTATAGGGGTAGCTATTTAAAACCCTGCATGCTCCAAAACTCTGTGCCTTCACTTTACTGACTTAGAACCCCTCCAATGCATGCAGTGATTGTCCTAACTGTCCACTCCTCTCACCTTCACATACAACTGTTGTGGATCTAACCAAATTGTGCAATTGAGCACACCAGCCTGTTTGATTGAAGGCCTTTGTGTGTTAATTGTGTAAGTTAGGTTGATATAAATACAGGTGGGGCACACTGACAAGATAATTGCTGAAGCACATAGAGAGAGACAGACAGCTGGTGGCTCATTTGTTGACATGCTTGCCTCTGAATCTCAAGCTTCTGGATTTAAGTTCCATGCCAGGGCCTCAGCAGAAGGATCAAAAGTAAACACAGGCATGCAGCACTAGGGGAGTACTACACTGGCGGATATGAGATATGAAGATGAGATGTCAATTTAAGATGAGATGTCAATGCATTCTTCAGTGGATATAAAAGATCTTAGTGGTATTTCATTAGAAGGGTGAAAATGGATACTTATGGGCATTGATGGTGGGCTGTAAAATTTGAAGTTATACATTTGTACTGTCTCACTTTGTGAATACATTTAAAATGGAGTAAATATTGACTTTTTCCATTTAGGACTGAGATGAACAATTTCTTCACTGAGACCTAATGGAGTTAGAGTTGTGAGGAACGGATGAGGACTTTCACATATTACTCTTTGGAGAAGAGGAGGATGAGACAGATTCAAACAATGTCTTTTAAGATTTCCATCAGCGTGAAGAATATGGATTCAGGGAAGTTTGTCTAACAAGCACAAGGATGATTCAAGGATGACAGAGAATTTTAACGAGGTAAAAACAATGACTGCAGATGCTGGAAACCAGATTCTGGATTAGTGGTGCTGGAAGAGCACAGCAGTTCAGGCAGCATCCAACGAGCTTTGAAATCGACGTTTCGGGCAAAAGCCCTTCATCAGGAATAAAGGCAGTGAACCTGAAGCGTGGAGAGAAGCTAGAGGAGGGTGGAGGTGGGGAGAAAGTAGCATAGAGTACAGTGGGGGAGGGGATGAAGGTGATAGGCTAAGGAGGAGAGGGTGGAGTGGATAGGTGGAAAAGAAGATAGGCAGGTAGGACAAGTCTGGACAAGTTATGGGGACAGTTACTGAGCTGGAAGTTTAGAACTAGGGTGAGGTGGGGGAAGGGGAAATGAGTAAACTGTTGAAGTCCACATTGATGCTCTGGGGTTGAAGTGTTCTGAGGCGGAAGATGAGGCGTTCTTCCTCCAGGCGTCTGGTGGTGAGGGAGCAGTGGTGAAGGAGGCCCAGGACCTCCATGTCCTCAGCAGAGTGGGAGGGGAATTGAAATGTTGGGCCACGGGGCGGTGTGGTTGATTGGTGCGGGTGTCACGGAGATGTTCCCTCAAGCGCTCTGCTAGGAGGCGCCCAGTCTCCCCAATGTAGAGGAGACCGCATCAGGAGCAATGGATACAATAAATGATATTAGTGGATGTGCAAGTAAAACTTTGATGGATGTGGAAGGCTCCTTTAGGGTCTTGGATAGAGGTGAGGGAGGAGGTGTGGGCACAGGTTTTACAGTTCCTGCGGTGGCAGGGGAAAGTGCCAGGATTGGAGGGTGGGTTGTTTGGGGGCGTGGACCTGACCAGGTAGTCGCGGAGGGAACAGTCTTTGCGGAAGGCAGAAAGGGGTGGGGAGGGAAATATATCCCTGGTAGTGGGGTCTGGTTGGAGGTGGCGGAAATGTCGGCGGATGATTTGGTTTATGCGAAGGTTGGTAGGGTGGAAGGTGAGCACCAGGGGCGTTCTGTCCTTGTTATGGTTGGAGGGGTGGGGTCTGAGGGCAGAGGTGCGGGATTTAGATGAGATGCATTGGAGGGCATCTTTAACCACGTGGGAAGGGAAATTGCGGTCTCTAAAGAAGGAGGCCATCTGGTGTGGTATTATAGAAAAATTGGAAATTTCTGGGAGTTAATTTAATAAGAGGATGACAGAATTATGCAGGAGGTGAATCTTGGAACTAATTGAACAGAAAAACCATAGTCTGGAATTTATGTAAGGCAATCCAATGGTTGCAAAATCAAGGGAGAACCATCCACTAGTTAGAGAGGCTATGACTGGAATTTACAGTTTTCTGGCTTCCATCCTCATATTGAAAGATGTCAAACCACCAAAAGCTACCAGACAAGCAATTCTTCAGACTCAGCAGCACCACAGGGAGTGCTGGTCACTCCTGGGACTACAGTCAGTTTCCGACCAAAAGCCATGGAAGGGGTCAGGGAGAATGTTAAAAGGAGGCAACTTCAGAAGGTGCAGAAACAAAAACCCCAACGAGGGACGACAGTGGAGCAGTGGGAGTACCTGGTTGGAAAGTCATTGGGCCATTGAAGGATGTCAAGCAGGGGTAGTCCATTATATTGGAGGATGCTTTCATTAGAGTATAAGGTTTTCAAACCAGAGGAACCTCCCACAATCCTCTCCAGCAGAGATTTACCTGGCAGCCAGGAGTGTTCCCTCCTGCTGATAGAATATGAACAGCAGCAGAAAGAGGTGACCCTTAGGTGGCCATTAATTGAAATATATCAGAACTAAGTTGATTAAAATACCAAAGAAGGCAGGTAGGTGATAGGCCCCAACCCCACTCAATTGAATAGTCCCCTTGGCTGACAGTCTATTGTCATGAATGTGAGGGCAGGGTAAAGAATAAAATTCCAGCCCACATCCAACTTTTAACAAAGGACTAAATGAGTTCAGGAGAAAAGTTATAGACTGAAACATCCATAGGTGCTGGTTGACTTACTGAATATGTTTTTTTTTGTTTCAGATTTGCGGCATCGGCAGTACATTGCTGTTCCACCGGATGAAATCCTATTAGTAAAGGGAATATAGGGGAAGTGCTGGATGGGAGATTTGTTAGGGTGAATGGAATGCACCAATGCTTCCGTGCCCAAAACATTACTATATTCTTCCTTCCCAAAGCCTGTGTGATTTAGCACTCTACTGCGGAGATCATCCACACAGGGGATAGGACTCAAAAACTTTGCCGACCTGTATGACTTGGCTACACATTGGAGAAATTTGCTCAAGCCACTGAGGGAGACAAGACTGTGAGCTTTTAAAAGAATGAAGCTTTCTGTCAAAGTCATTTGTGCATTAAGAGTTTTCTATTAAAGTATTGTAGGTTTATATTAATAGCTCAACTTGCCGCAGATGAATTCCATTTACTCATTGAATGCAACAGCTGCTACTAAGTCTGTCCGTCTGAATTCATTTACCATAATCAGTTTCATGTGGCTTTAATGTAATCATACATTCACTCTCAGTGAATAACTCAACCAATTCCAGGTACTATTTGTCACAGGATTGTAGAATAACAGACTTTAAATTCGACATTGTGCACTTTGTACACTTCAGTTTTTGAATGGCTGTGGAGAAAGCAGTTCTATTCAGTTAATTGAAAAGAAAATCTTCCATCAAACAGCAGGTTGGGTGCTAATTGAGGACCTGCAAAGTTATTGTCAGAAGAAAACAGAATAAACTAATGAGTCTGAGATACAGAGCCTTTTTAATTTTCAATCATTCCCTTATATAACTTACAAACTTCATTATGACTCTCCCCATCCAGATGTAATAACAGCATTTGTGAACACTACACTGCAGCAAAGTATTTATCATAAACTATTCAATACTCTTCACTTATACTCATTCTGTTACATATGTTAATATGGAAGAAATCAGGACATACATGTCAAAATACCTTTCAGATTTTGACTTACGCTGTGAAATGGCAGAAAGGGTTTAGAGAATTGACCTTAATTTTATGAAACATTTTTAAGCCAGTGGGCAAGTATATTAGAGGTAATTTTGACTTACGATGACAGAGTAAAAATTGGGATATTAGGCAATATCCCTCCACTTCAATGTGGTAAGAATGAAAATTGGAAGAATATATATTTGTAGTTGATTCAAAATTGGTTGTTTTTTTTTATTTGTTCAAAATTAAACTTACACCTTGTTGTCTGCATGGATTTATATTCCATGTGGGTGGGGTAAGTGAATTGGGGTATGTGTTTATTGGGGCTTCATGGTGTTTTATTTGCATGGTGGTCACTTTGTGTATCCTCCTCTGTTTTTTGATTGTCTGTGATTGTCATTTACACACCTTGAGCTTGGTTTTAACTCCCTGGGAATGAAGCTCCCATCTAGGAGCAGCAAACAGCAGAGTCAGCTAATCTTAACAGTTGGACCTCATTAGTCGGCTGCCACAACTCCTGTCCCACAGGGAATCAAACAGAATTTTTAAAAATTATCTCATGGGACCTCTTCTTGCTTTAGCTGATGTTCACGACTGGTTTAGTCCATGTGGAAGACACAACTGCTCAGTGGTGTCAATGACCCTAATCTGTATATTTTAACTGGATCCTCATGACCTCTCTTTGCCACTGACCATTGAAAATGTATACAGTGAGGGCATACTGGGTGTTAAGGTGGGTACATTCTCCATATGATCTGAAATGTGGAAACAGTGTTGGGAAGGACAGAATTGTTAGAGTCTGTAAGTCTTCTTTCTCTCATTTAGTGCAAAATCTTCCCAGCCCCTGAATGAAGTATGCATTGGGAAATCACTTGAAATGTCCTGTGAAGAGCTTCTTGATGTTGAGTGCAAAAGGTTTAATTTTCCAATCAAGTGTTGATTGTCGAGATGAGATTCTCACTAGCGAGTGGTAGGAGGCCTGTTTGCATGCAGCAACATGCATTGGTATCTCACAGTTACTGAATAACACCTCATTAATATCAATTTCCCATTCTCTCACATGTCAGATAAAAACTAGACAGATGCAATTCCCGACATGAAAGTCAGATTGGTTATTTGGCAACTTGAGCTCACTGCTTGTCCCTCTGATCTCTATCTTGAATACCCAACACCAACAGCTAAAAGGACACTCCATGGACAATAACTGCATGTTACCCCGATCGACTGGCATAGGCATCCAGCCCATATTAGCCTCAACACATCATCATGGCACATCTCCAATTCATGTGCTACACTTTGGTCTCCACACTGTCTGGAGCAGAATGGGATATGTCAGCCCAAGCCTTTAGCCTTGATTGCTATGCTATGACACCAGCCTTAAACTGAGTAGAAGGTTAAGCTCATGTCTCAAAAACTGGCTGATACTAGGCAGCACCTAAAACCTAGCAGAATGCCTATCTGGATCATGCTGGTCACCAGTTTTAGATCTTAACCAATTCTGCTTTACATTACACTCAGTGGAGAGTAAAACTGAGTCATGTGTAAAACCAAAATTCAACCAGATCCCTCAATTAAAAAATTTAAATTGCATCTGACGTGATGTCTTTTCATATGGCCAAGCAACAGAATGTGGTTGATGTTTTTGAGCTATTTCCCAATATGAACCTTCACTGGGAAGGGGGAAGGAATCTTGATTGACTTTGTTTTTGATGCTAATCGCTCATATGAGCAGCTAATGCATTCACTAACTTGGCTTGATCTGGTAGACAGGATAGTTAGGAATACGTCTCATTCTTCGCTGAGGCCGAAAATACAAGAACAGGGAAGTTATGCTTGAAGCATTTAAACCCAAGGTGGATCAATGGTGCATAGCAGAACAAGAAAAATGTGATTGTGATATAGAGAGTATAGAAGCGATTTACTAGGATATTGCCAGGTCTTAAGAATTTTGTCTATCATGAAAGTTTGGTTAAGCTGGGATTTTTCTTTGGAACAAAACTGAAAATTGGAATTGGGTTGGATAGCTTTTTCACAGCTGGCACACAAACCGTGCATTAAAAGACCTACTTTGGAGATGTAAATGTTCGTACTTTATAATTATGGAAAAGACATATACTACATAAGACTATAAGTGAGGGAGAGTGATGTCAGTGCATGTTTATCAGGGCATCCTCCTGAATTCAGAAATGTTAAAGCAAAAAAGGTAAAGGGAACTTTGACTGATTGACTTTTGGAGAATGTTTCACATGGTTTATAAGTATGGGACCATCTTTGCAAAGTTAAAAAAAAGTATTCTAGGAAACTTAATTTAATTGAATTCCATTAGTGCCCATGACCATAATTAAAACGTATTTAGATAGACCATAAGACCATAAGACATAGGAGCAGAAATTAGGCCATTTAACCCATCTAATCTGCTCTACCATTCAATCATGGCTGATAAGTTTCTCAACCCCAGTCATATTTAATTTATTATCATGTAACATACATTCACAAATGCATAAAGTTAGACATTCCAATCTTTTGTATGAGTGAAGGAATTCTATCATTGGTTATAGATCCTGTTAGGAATTGAACTAACCTCTGAACTCAATATCTTCTATTAGTGATAATGGTAACTGTTGAGTTGGGAGTCAGATTTGCACTATTTGTCATATTTATCAATAGAATGACAAATAATATTTGATTAGTAGAACTACAGAAGAATGTTAGAGGCTTTGAAGAAAGATTAGCCTTAGGCTAATGCATAAAATTAGCCTTAGGGTTGCCTTGATGGTTCAGTGAGGTGTAACTTACGCAGAGTTGTTCATGCCCTCAGGAATCCTAAAATACTTTATGACTAGCCCAATTAAGGACTTTTGAAGTGTAGTCACTGATTTAAAGTAGGAAACTTGGCAGCCAACCTGCATTAAAACATGGTCCCAAGATAAAACGGTGAAATGATCACATAATTGGATTTTAGTTTTGATGTTTGTTTTGCATTAGATGTGGATGGGTGAGGGCATCTCCCTTGCTGTTCAATGAGGTAGTGCTGTGGAATATTATTATATTGCTTGAGTGCACAAATGAGGCTTGACATAATATACCATCTAAAACGTGGCATCTGTGATGATTTAGAACTCTCTCAGGACTGAACCACAGGAACATGACCAGTTTTTGTGTTAGATTGGGACCTGCACCCATAACCTTCTGATTCAGAGGCAAAATATTACCAGGTGAGCCAAAGTTGGCAAAGTAAGTAAGTTGCAATTGTACACTGAGTTAATGAACTTCAGTTTGGACAATTGTTCTTGGTTCAGTAGTGAAAGAGCAGCTAAGATACCAAGGTATTTTCTCAAATGATTGTTCTTGTCATCTTGTGATATTTGTCACTTTAAACAGAATGTGGCACTGGGTACAGGTTTCATTGAGGTAACGCACTGCACAATCCTCATTTGCATTTTTTGTCTTGGGCCAGAATAGTCATTAGTAGTGGAGGTTACATCACTGTAGTGGATGGACAGAATAGATATATTGCTTTTAGATAACTGGAAAGCTTATTGCACAACAATAATAAGTACAACTCCATTTAGTCAGTATAATTCCAATGACCTTAGATAACTGGTAGAGATACATCTGTTCCCTCTGAAAACCACCCAGACTATATGTGACATCATTAGAATGGGCGGAACCAATGTTACGTGAAAATGAACCCCCTCAAAACTATAATACACAACATTTGCTTCTGTTGTATTCCAGTGAGACATATGTGTGGACAGAGAATTAAATGTGTCTGTGAAACCCCTGAATGAAAGGTCCTGATATTTGTCCTCATTCAGTCGAGGTGCTGGTTAAGCACAGGAAATTAAGCGGGTCTATGCTGCTTTACCTCTCCATATTGTCTAGGTGCTGAGTAGCAGGGCCAAAATTTCATTAAGGTCAAGCCAGATTGTGTCGCATGGAATTGCAGTTATAGTTCTCCCTTACTACAGTTGGCTTGGGAAATAAACTTTGCTCCATAACCTTTTCATAGAACACAAAATAAAATCATATTCATTTCTTCTCTTGCCTGATACAGAGATAAACAGTAAGCTTGCATCCTCATCTTCCCCAGTGCACCTGCTAAACTAGTTACCAAACTTGTTGATTGTCTAAAATAGTAAGCTGAAACGGTGATGGCAGATCTTCATGAGATTAAGGATAATAATTACAAAATAACAAGATTTCTTCCAAAACAAATATTGGTCTTTCTGGCAAGGGCTTCCTAATGAAGGGCTTTTGCCCGAAATGTTGATTTTCCTGCTCCTCGGATGCTGCCTAACCTGCTATACTTTTCTAGCACCACTCTAATCTTGACTCTAGTATCCAACATCTGCAGTACTCACTTTTGTCTCATTGTGAATGTGCATCAATTGATTATAGTTTGAGGTAGAGGTCTGGGCTATTTTCCATTAAACTAATATTTTAAAGCAAATCTTAGTGGGACTTCTAGACTGAATGATAAGGTCCTGGGAGTGTTGCTGAACAAAGAGACCTTGGAGTGCAGGTTCATAGCTCCTTGAAAGCGGAGTCACAGCTAGATAGGATAGTGAAAAAGACTTTTGGCATATTTTTCTTTATTGGTCAGAATATTGGGTACAGGTGTTGGGAGGTCATGTTGCGGCTGTTCAGGGCATTGGTTAGGCCACTGTTGGATATTGCGTGCAATTCTGGTCTCCTTCCTATCGGAAAGATGTTGTGAAACTTGAAAGGGTTCAGAAAAGGTTTACAAGAATGTTGCCAGGGTTGGAGGATTTGAGCTACAGGGAGAGGTTGAATAGGCTGGGGCTGTTTTCCCTGGAGCGTCGGAGGCTGAGGGGTGACCTTATAGAGGTTTATAAAATTATGAGGGGCATGGATAGGATAAATAGATAAAGTCTTTTCTCTGGGGTGGGGGAAGTCTAGAACTAGAGGGCATAGGTTTAGGGTGAGAGGGGAAAGATATAAAAGAGACCTAAGGGGCAACTTTTTCACACAGAGGGTGGTACGGGTATGGAATGAGCTGCCAGAGGAAGTGGTGGAGGCTGGTACAATTGCAACATTTAAGAGGCATCTGGATGGGTATATGAATAGGAAGGGTTTGGAGGGATATGGGCCAGGTGCTGGCAGGTGGGACTAGATTGGGTAGGGATATCTGGTTGGCATGGACGAGTTGGACCGAAGGGTCTGTTTCTGTACTATACATCTCAATGACTATGATTCTATGACTTTCACAAGCACACAATCACACCAAGAACAATTGTGGAATTTCATCAATAGTACAATGACACAGTTATTTAAATAGTAAATGCACATGCATTTAAGGCAATAAAAGAGCAAACACAGTAATTGGAAATGGCAAATGTGCAAAGTGGCATATCTATATTCTTTATTACCTTAGAAAATTATCCCTGGAATTAAATTAACCAACAACGTTGACTTCTATCTGAGTAATATATCAGTTGATATAAGGGCTCTTGTGGCACCGTGGTAATACCTCTGGTTTTAAGATGATGTGGTGGAAGCTGATACAATTACAACATTTAGAAGGCTTCTAGTTGGGTGTATGAATAGGAAGAGTTTATAGGGATATCGGCCAAATGCTGGCAAATAGGACTAAGTTAATTTAGGATATCCGGTTGGCATGGACGAGTTGGACTGAAGGGTCTGTTTCCTTGCTATACATCTCTATGATTGGATTTGAAGCCTAGGTGCTCCAGAGATTTGTTATAACATCTCTGAACAGGTTGATTAAAAATATCTATACCTGGACAATACTTAAGTTGTGTCTCCCTTGACAGCCCAATGGGTGAAGGGAGCATCCATTAAATCTGACCTACTCACATGTATCAACTTCAATTCCACATCTTTGTCAATTCGTGAAACTCAACAGTTGGGTTTCCATAACAAATCATCATAAAATTGCAAGTATTTGCCATTCTACCATCCTTGCTGAAAGGTTTGGCACGTACATGGCTATTGAGTGAGTTTAAGGATTGGTTTAGCTGTGATGTGTAAGGTTAAGTGTCCAGCCAATATTCCTTGTCCAGTCTCACATTATGAAAAGTAACTATATTAAAGCTTTCATGAGCTCTTGATGTCACAAACTATTTTACAATGAATGAGGTCTTTTAGAAATGGCTTGTATTCTTCTAACATTGGAAACATAGCTGTGAGTGAGAATACTGTAACGTACCACAAAGAGCAACTTAATAACAGGCAGATAGGCTAGTTAGAGGATAAGTCGTGGCCAGAACAGAGAGAAACACTTCCCTGCTCTTCTTTCGATACTATCATTGAATCTTTAACATCTAAATGAGAGGACAGATGTAGCTTTGTTTAAGGTATCACCTAAAAATGGCACCTCCAACATCCTAGGTACAGCACCAGCTTGCCAGTATAGGGTTATGAAAAACGTCATCCAGACTGATCAGGTTTTTGAGAAACATTTATGATACTAACATCTGTACAGAGAAGCTGAATATATTGATAGCATACATTACTTGTCATATGTACATTGTTTGTACCTTGTTTATATAAACAAACCAACAACACAAGACTACCATTTATGAGTAGCAGGCAGAGGTATGTCATGCAGAATATACAGATAATTACAAATATTGTGCCTTCATCAAGAAAGAACTAGCAGCATTCTATTTGTTTCTCAAACTAATAATTTGTTTAGCATTTTGTATTAGTCACACCGAGGACTGGATAATTGCAAATATTATGCCCTTGTTCAGAAAAGATGGCAAGTGTAAGCCTAGCAAATACAGAACAGTCAATTTAACTTTGATTGTGGGGAAACTTTCAGAAACAATCACTCAGGATAGAATTGATAGTCACTGGGATAAATGTGGTTAATTAGGGAGAGTCAGCATGGATTTCCTAAAGGAAAATTGTACTTATCTGGCTTAGTGGAGTTCTTTGAAGAGGTAGCAGAATGTTGGAGTGGTGTACATGGACTTCCAAAGGTTTATCACACAATGTCACTCAACAGAATTGTGAGAAAAGTTGGTGCTCAAGGAATAAAGGGGACAGTATCAATGTGAACGCATAATTATCTTAGTGATAACAATCAAGATAGTAATAGCTAATGGATAGTTTTCAGGCTGAGCGAAGAAAAGTAGTGAGTTCTTTGTTTTTCCTGATTTCTATTAATGATACAGATCTTAGAGTGCAGGGGAGAAATGTCAAGATTGCAGATTAATAAAAACTTGGAAGCATTGTAAACTCTGAGTGGATAGTCCAGAACTTCAAAAAGACATTGATGAGATGGTGGAATGAGCAGCTGGGTGGCAAATGAAATTCAAAGCAGAGAAGTGTGAGGTGATAACATTTTTGCAGACAGAACATAAAAGCACAGTATGAACTAAAGAATACTACCCTAAAATGGCGTAGGAACAGAGGGATCTTGGGGTATAAGCTGTTAAAAGTGGCCAGACATGTGAAGGGAGCAGTTAAGAAAGCATACAACATCCTGTATATTATTAGGTCTAAAGACTACAAGAGCAGGGAGGTTATGCTAAACAACTAGAAGATATTAGTTGTACCTGACCTGGACTTCTTGTATACGGAAGTGGACACCACAGTTGAGAAAGGAACATATTGCATAAATTGTGCAAGAAGGTTAGAAGAATGGTTCCAAAGATGAGAAATTTCAATTAAGAAGATAGTTTGATGAAGATAGCAAGGTTTTTCTTTGAGAGGAGAATTTTAAGAGTAGACTATGTTGAAGTCTTCAATGTCATAAGAGCTCTGGACAGTGTAGACAGGGAGAAAGTGTTCCCGCTTGTAAAAAAACTCAAAAAGCAGATTTTAAATGATTTGTAGAAGAACTAAATGTGTTATGAGTATAGATCTTTTTCACACAGCTAGTGGCTCGGGTCTGGAATAAACAGTCTGGAAGTGTGATGGAAGCAGATGTAATCAAGGCAGTAAAAAGACATTAGATAATATTTGCAGGGGTCAGTTAGCTCAGTTGACTGCACAGCTGGTTTGCAATGTAGAATGATGCCAACAGCATAGGTTTCATTCTCACATTGGTTGAAATTACTGAGAAGGACCCTTCTCAACCTCTCTCCTCGTTTGAGAGCTGGTGACCTTCAAGTTAAACTCTAAGGAGAGAGCATCCTTATGGTCTGGTAGGACAATGGATCTTTACCTTTTGTTTTTAGATGGCACTTAAACAGAAGTAATGAGAGGAGTTACTGGGAAAGGCTGTAACATGGTTCATTCAGAGAGTTAGTGGAGACATGATGGGCCAAATGGCCTCCTTCTGTGACTCTGTGACATTATTGATTGGTGATGTGGCATAGTTCCTTCAACATCAGGGACCTTCTGCTATTCTTGCTTCTTGAATCTGGGCTACATGTGTTAGCAAGAGGCCAATTCAATCCAGTCTTCACTTGACATCTACATGTCCACAGGCCCTTTTGCAAAGTTTGTTTAACCACAATCAGAAGCTAGAACCTTGGCTTAGTCTTCCCCCTCCCTATCTAAGATGCTTTGAAGCTAATTGTAAGTTGTTCTAGTTGTTTCGGTATTTAAATGTGTTAGACAGTATACAATGGAGCTTTATATTTTTTGAAATATTAGGCAAGGTTTGACTTGTAAGACAGTGACTTAATTCTCCATTGTACATCACTGGAAAAGATATCTGAGTACAGCCTTACTGGGCAGAAAATTCACCACTGCATTTTTTTCCAGTTAAAATAACCACCTTTGTTCTCATTTTGCTGAAATCAAATGGCACAGCAATAACACTATGACAGAAAGAGGCCTTTTAGCCCATTGTATTTGCATGACCCATCAAACATCCATCTATTCTAATTCCATTTTCCAGCACTTGACCCATAGCCATGTATAGTATTGTGCAGCATTTCAAGTACTTACCTAGATATTTCCTCAGTGTCTTGTGAGTTCTTGCTCCACCACCCTTATAGACAATGAGTTCCAGATACCCATAAACTTCTGAGTGAAAAAAATGTTTCCTCAAATCCCCTCTAAACGTTACGCTCCTAACCTGAAAATTGTGTTCCCTGGTCACTGACCCCTCTACAAGGGGGAAATATTTCTCCCTGTCTAGGCCCCTCAGAACTTCATATACCTTAATGACCTTCCTTCAGCCGCCTTTGCTATAATGGAAATAACCCCAGCTGTTCTAGTCTGTCTTCATGTTGAATTGTTTCATCCCAGACAACATCCTGGTGAATATCTTCTGACCCCTGTCCATGCTCAGAACTGTACACATTACTTATTAAACATTTGGATGCAGTTAGAATTTGACTTTGTGTCAATTGTAATTATTGTATAAAAACTGATTATGCACCTACTGTCCAACGCTTGCCACCCAGGTTGATATGTAAAACAAAGTGGAATTAAAAGCATGATATTAGCATATAACTGTGACAATTTAGTTGGTCCTTTGTGTCTTCAGTGTGAGAAAATGAAAAGGGTAAACCATGGAGGAAATTTTATAAAATAGATGAACTTGTAAAGTTACAGATCAATGTATGAAATAGAATTTATTTCTATAACCCAGTTCCCATTCTGATTTATTCAACCCTGACCAATTCAATTGTGAAATGAGAATCAAAAAGCAGGCATTAAAACTCCTTGACTGACGTCAAACAGCTTATGTTGATTGAAATATAAGGAATAAAATAACGAATGACCAACAGGGAAACATCCACTGGTCTATCCAGCCTACCACAATAACTGTGATAATTTAGATATCAGAATATATGCTCAATTAACCTTGCCCAATTCATGCATATTTCAAGGTCTGAAGTTCCTCAATCCCAATTTAGCTCAAATGCAAGCTCAGCCCAATTACAGCCCTAACACTGCAAACCTCATCAAATCCACAGAAACACTAAGTCTTGATCTAAGATCTGATCTCACAGTGACCCCAGGTAACTCATGTCCAAGACAACACATTGCTCCCCACATGATGCTGGTGGCAAGTTAAGATTAAATTTTATGCATTTTAACAAAAGATTTTAGCAGAGCTGTGATGTCATTGGAATCCTGTTTATTTTATATCCCAGCTGCAGTCGGCTGTTTGCTAAGGTGATCCTGTTTGTTAATCTATTTGTTAATGACACTTACTTTACTCATCAGTGGCACTATGGGAGTGTGAGTGAAAATGATCATCAGGGATTTCCAGTTTATTATCAGTATTCAATTTTTTAAAGTACTCATTTTTATCTGGTGGCTTATCTTCCACAGCATATGACTGGGAAATTCAGCTGACATTTAAATTTCTTTCAACATTTTTTTCACCCACCTCAAAATTAGAGTAAGATTCAACCTATAATCCCCTGTGTAGATAAAGTACAGCAAAAACAAACAAATTTAACACATTTTCTTTCTCTTAATTAATTAGCATATTATCTTTGGCATCTTTTATTAGCCCCATCATTTCCTTTATTACTATCAACTATTAATATTGTGAGATGTCTTATGTCTTTATGCACTTTGTGCATACAAGGTATTATTTGCCATTGTCAAATCTTTGGTTCCTTCTCATTCAACGTTTCCCTATTCTAAATTGCAACGTCACAATTATAATTAAAATTGCTTATAAACCTGTCGGACTATCACTTGTGTTGTGTGATTTTTAAGATATGGAGATGCTGGTGTTGGACTGGGGTGTACAAAGTTAAAAAAAAATCACACAGCACCAGGTTATAGTCCAACACGTTTAATTGGAAGCACTAGGTTTCGGAGTGCTGCTCTGAAAGCTAGTGCTTCCAATTAAACCCGTTGGATTATAACCTGGTGTTGTGTGATTTTTAAGTTTGTGATTTTTAATATTGTCATGTCATTCATCTGATAAGGTAGCAATAGAGCACCTTTCAGTATTTGCTCTTTTCTTTTAGCTTGAACTGCAGAGAAACTGCCTTTGTTTTAATTATTTTCTTATGTTTAAACTGAGAAATTGGAGGGGACAACTTCTGGTGAGTTTCTTCTAAGTCACACGAGATCAACAGGAGCTTGAGAGAAATGATACAAACATTTATTTTCCTTGTTATAGTAGGGTTCATGTCAAAGTTTGTCTTGTATTTTTAAATGGTTCAAATGAAAATCTATCAATGAATTATGTATTTTAATTGCTACTCGTGAGGAAGTTATTTATACACTTCACAGTTGTGCAATAGGTTTACACAAATATTGAAGTAAAGTAATGTGCAGCAATTTAGATACGTATATATGTTGTGCAGTTAATCTTACTATTGCAAAATATAATATTTCATATTCAAAACAAAGAAGTAGCATGCATTTTTATATGTAAGTTTGCCTATCCATATATCTGATTGCATACATCCATGACCATGTGGTTTCATCTTCACACATAGCTGTATTTGCTTTTGTAATTGTTGCCAAAGTAACCATAAGCTGACAGCATTTGTCATTACCTACCTGCAAAAGCTACTTCAGCTGTAGCAGTCTGCCATTAGTCTCACGAGAGCAACATCTGAAAGGTGTGGTTATTTTATTGGTCTGGGGTCATTATTTAATGAACTCTATACACAGAGTTAAGTCAATTAATTGCTTCTTAAGTATCCTCATAACTGCACAATCAGTATTAATTACCATCAGTCAATTTCTCCGAAATTCAAAATTAACTATCACGAGTGTGAAGTGTGAATAACAAAGTGAAATAGTCCAATCCAAAACTTGGGTTCTAAATCTAAACAAGGAGAGAACAAAGGCGTGAAGGATGAGTCAGCTGCAATAGACTGGATATCTTTATTAAAACACATGACTTTGTGTAGGTAATTGTTATGATGGAAAGAATGAATGAATGTATGTATTGCAACAGTTGCAGTAAAATGTGGAATAGCGAAGACATGGCAAACAAAACAAGTAACATCAAAAAAATGGACTCATAAAGTTGCCAGAAGAAGTGGCAAGCCTGAGCACTGGGAGCAATTTAGAATTCAGCCAAGAGTTTAACTAAGAGGGGAAAATATAGAGTATGAGAATGAAAACAAACTTGAAAGGAATATAAAAATAAGTTGTAAGAGCTTGTATAATTATAGATTTTTTTAAAAAGAGTGTGATGAAGATAAATGTAGGTTGTTCACAGTCTGAACTAGAAGATTGATAACAGAGAATCAAAAAGGCAATGCAATTAAACAACTACTTAAATTCTGTTTACACAGAAGAAGATGTAAATAACTTCCTAGAAATGTTAGGGATGGAAGGAACTATCAGGAGGGAGGAATTGAAAGAGATTAGTATCAGGGAAAAGGAATGCTGAAGAAGTTAATGGCATTGAGAGCTGATAAATCTCCACATCCTGACAACCTATATCCTGAGGTACTGAATAAGATGACTATTGAAATAGTGGATGCTGTATTGTCATCTTCCAAAGCTTTGTAGATTCTGGAACAGACTCAGCAGATTTGACAGGGGCAAATGTAAACACCATTATTTGAAAAAAAGGAGGATGAAAACTAGGAATTACAGAGCAGTTAGTCTAATATCAGCACTAGTGAAAATGTCACAATCTGTTGTAAAAGATGTATTAACAGGATACTTAGAAAATACCAGTAGGAATACATAAGTTCAACAGAGATTTATGAAAAGAAAATCATATTTGACATACCTGCTGGGGTTTTTTTTGAGGATGTAACGAGTAGTATAGATGAGCAGGAACCAGTGGATTTCGTGTATTTGGATTTTGAGAAAGCTTTTGACAAAGTCTCACAGAAGAGTTTATAAATCAAATCACTTAAATTAGTGGTGACACATTGGCATGGATTGTGAATTGGTGAGCCGATAGGAAACAATGTCAGAATAAATGGATTGTTTCTTGAGTAGAAAGCAGTGACAAGTGAGGTCATAGAGTCAGAGATGTACAGCACGAAAACAGACCTTTCAGTCCAACAGGTGATGTAGCTGTTTCTTTGACCAACAGCCTCAAAACTGACTGCTTGCTCCAAACAGCCCAGACTATTAAAACCCAAACCAAACCAAACTAAACCAGAAAAAAGCTGAGCTGGGAGAACTGGCCGCTCCCCTTTCATTGTACAAGTGTTTTTTTAAAACTTAAAAGGTCCATCAAGTAGATCAACCCAGATAACCCAACGTGCTGATCAAACATCCCAATCTGATCTTGTCCCTTTTGCTGGCATTTGGCTCATATCTCTCGAAGCCATTCCTATTCATATACCCATCCAGATGCCTTTTAAATGTTATAATTATACCTGTCTCCACTACTTTGTAATGCTGCTGCTCCTTAAGCAAGTTTATGTTGTCCTTGTTTTTTTATTCAGGAGGTTGTAAAGACACAGGTTGTGAAATGTCTGGGTTGACCTACTTGATGGACCTTTTAAGTTTAAAAAAAACACTTGTACAATGAAAGGGGAGTGGCCAGTTCTCCCAGCTCAGCTTTTTTCTGGTTTGGTTTGGGTTTTAATAGTCTGGCTATTTGGAACAAGCAGTCAGTTTTGAGGCTGTTGGTCAAAGAAACAGCTACATGGAAGGTGTTCCAGCTGAATCTCTCTGACATCTCTCCTTCAGAACCTGTGTTTGATTTTTCCTTTTTTTGCCAAGGGGTGTTTATGGGGATCGTTGCAAGAGTTTAGAACAGCATCATGAAGTTGAGATTTAAGTTAAGTTTTTGGATGGATTATTATTCTATAAGCTGTTCTCTTTTGTTTGTGTTTCTATCAGTAATCTTGCAAATAAATTCTGTTTTGTTTAAAACTAAGTGGTTGGGCCAGCTGCATCATTCCTGAAGTATCCACCTTATACCTGCTCAAAACAACTAGAAACAATAGGGTCTAGGCTACCTTCTTGAAATGTTTCGAGCAGGTCCGGCCTGGTCCCTAACAACTTCCTGTGCCAACTCATTCCATATATGCACCACCCACTGTGTAAAAACGTTTACCCTTCAGGTCTTTTTAAAATCTTTTTCCTCTCAGCTTAAACATATGCCCTCTAGTTTTGGATGCCCCTACCCTAGGAAAAAGACTTTGGCTATTAACCATATCTATGCCCCTCATGATTTTATAAGCCTCAGTAAGGTCAACCCTCAGCCTCCAAGGCTCAAGGGAAAAAAAACCCTAGTCTATTCAACCTCTCCCTATGGAAAGCTTTTGACAAAAGCTCAAAAACTCAAAATCTGCAGTCCCAGCAACATCCTTGTAAATCTTTTTTGTGTCCTCTCAAAAGTTTAACAATCCTTCCTATAGAAGGACCAGAATTGTATACAGTATTTTAAAAGTGATCTCACCAATGTCCTATTCAGCCACAACACGACATCTCAACCCCTATACTCAATGTTCTGACCAATGAAAGGAAGTGTGCCAAACACCTTCATCACCACTCTAACTACACTTTCAAGGAATCATGTATCTGTGCCCCATGATCTTTTTGTTCAGCAAGGGCCCTACCAATATCTGTATAAGTCCTGCCCTGGTAGGTCTTAAATGCGACACCTCGCATTTATCGAAATGACACTCAAGAGTATCAGATGAATTGGTGCTTGTAAGGTCCAGCTATTCATGATATATCAGTGATTTGGTTAAGGGAATCAAAAGTAATATTTGTGAATTTGGTAATGATAGAGTGCTAGGTTGGATTAAGAATTGTGAAGCAGATGTATTCAGACTCAGGGCAGTTTAGACAAGGTGGGTTAGTGGCCAAAAGAATGGTCATGCAGGATAATGCATCTAATGTGAGGATGCCATTTTGATTTTAAAAAGTGTAACAAAATGGCAGAATATTATTTAATGGTGATAGATTTGGAAATGTTAAGAACCTGATGACCTTGTGCATTGGTCACTAAAACCAAGCATGAAAGTGTAGCCAGTAGTGGGGAAAGTAAACAGTATTTTGGCTTTCATTGTGGAGTGTTTCAGAGTATAGGAGCAAAGATGTTTCACTGTAGCTGTACAAGGCCTTGGAGTATTGCTTGCAGTTTTGGTCTCCTTACCTAAGATAGTTTTGATGTGGCGATGCCAGTGTTGGACTAGAGTGGACCAAGTTAAAAATCACACAGCACCAGGTTACAGTCCAACAGGTTTATTTGGAAGCACTAGCTTTCGGAGTGCTGCTCCTTCAGCTAGCTACCTGACTAAGGAGCAACGGTCTGAAAGCTAGTGCTTCCAAATAAACCTGTTGGACTGTAACCTGGTGTTTTGTCATTTTGAACGAAGATATTCTTGCGAAAGAAGGAATGAAGAGAAGCTTTACAGATGGTTTCCTCCGATGACAGGTATGGCACATGTGGAGAAGTTGGATAGATTAGACAGGGCTCACCAGAGTTCAGAAGACTAAGAGAGGATTGAACTTTGATGGAGTTGGACAGACTGGATGCAGGGATGGTGTATCCCCTCATCAAGGGATACAGAACAAGACATCACAGTCTCATGATACACGATAGGCCATTTCAGTCTGTGACATGGAGGAGCTTCTTCACTCAGCAGAAGGTGAATGGACTGCACTTTCTACCACAGCAGGCATTGAAGGCCAACGTACTGAATATGTTTAGGGCAGAAATAGATAGATAGATTTCCAGAGGCTAAAGTTGTCAAGGGGTATGGGAAGAGAATGTGAATGTGGCACTGTGTAAGGGAACTGCCATGGTCATATTGATTGGCAATGGAGGTTTAGTTGGTTCCACAGTAACTGCTGCTCCTAGTTTCTATGGGTCTATCCATTCAGATATCAATTATAGCTTGAGACTTATATTTTCTTTATCCTTTTCTCCCTTCTTTCTTTCTGAAGCTAATTTAACATTGAGTTGACCTCTCTAACTTTTTTGTTTTGGACTGAAGTTTTTTGCTGTTCATTTCCACATGATTGGTTAAGGACCGGAGATGTGGTATGAATGGTAGAGAACCCTGCATTATTGGCAGACAACCCTACCAGCAACATACAGAACAAAATATTGTGAACATTCCAAAATTGAAATTGCTGGAAGAGCAGTATCTGTGGAAAGCTGCAGAGCTGGTGAGCTTTTCCAGCAATTTCTGTTTTTGTTTCTGATTTCCAGCATCCGCAATTCTTTCGGTTTTCAATCATGAAGATGCAATGAGACACAGCACATTGAAATAAATCTAACTGTTTTTAGACACTCCCACAGATGTACAAAAGTTATCTGACAGATCGGCAGATATATATCAATAGTGTGTTTATCATTTGCAGGAGTCCGAAAGTTTCTGCTCTTAGTATGGAACCTTGCTAGATATGTGTCAGACATGCAGATAAGGCGATAACACTTTACCCATTTCTCTGACCCCTGCTTGTTCCACATCAATATTTCCATGCCTTTATTGTTTTAACTATCAGTAAACGGTTGGCATTGGCATTAGGAAAAATTCTCATGCTGACACCTGAGCTAATTTTTCCCTCAGCCTAATGAACAATTAGTGCCGTTCCTCTTCTGTTCTCTATGAGGTGCTGGGCCTTTATCTACTCAATGCGCTCCATCCTGAATGTTCACCTGCACTGATGAAGCACAGTGACACAATCACAAATAACACAAAGGTGCATGCACCTCAAGCACAGCTGTTACAGTCTGGCTTTGTATGAAACAGGTTTTTAAAGTTCATTTATACAGTTCCTAATGCAAGTCTGTGCCCGTGGTGCGAACTGCACAGTTGCAAAGTCTCATGGCATTGTACCCGAAATCTCCTGTACTTCTGTTGCCCTTTTATGTTTTTTTCAGAAAGCAGTTGTCAGCTTCTCAAAGGAGGAATAAATCTCCTCTTCAGTGCCAAGGATGCTTTATTGCTTCAGATCTCTGTGCATACGGTTCACAGCAGTGACAAGATGTGAAAGAAATACAATATATCTTTTTAATTCTCAGACCTAATTCAATATCATTTATCAACCTGAGTGGAATAATTGACTGATAAAAAGATTCCATTTGAGATTTAACTATAAATCTTAGCTTTTGTAAGCTTGACATATTAATATTTGTATAACTGAACCACCTGAATGTACATGTCAATGTTGCCATGCGCATGATAGCATTAACATAATCATTTCAATGGCTGCAATACAGATAATTTGATCATCAAATGTTGTCAATAAGTATTTGACAATGCAAGCAGCTGAGCTTCCAGGAAGTCAATGATCATCAGTCTTTTTTTTTGAAGGAGCAGTTCCTTTTACGCAGATAGCTGTTAAGAATTAAACAAGAAAACTTGATGAATAGGTGGTTATGTAGATGACTAGATGTTTCAATACTACAGGTCAGAAAATATCTCAGTTTGGTGATTAATTTCTACTGTCAGCTGACAATTAGCCAGAGGATGAGTTGAACTTGATGACTGATCAATATTCCAGACTATAGATAGAGTGAGAAGAGAGCCAAGGGTCCAACTCTGGATTGGCATCCAGGAAACAATTTAGGAATAGGTGCTTATGTGATGCCAAGTGAGGACGAGCGTCCACAAAGCCAGGCCACCTTTCAGCGTTCACCATCTCTGTCACCCATCAGTATCTCAAGTAAGGCTACCCTCCTGATGATTGAGGTGGGGTGGGGGTGGGGTGGGGAGGGGGAGGTGGGGGGGTCAGTGCAGAATGTAGAGTTGCCTTTCAAAAAAAGGTTCTCACTTATTTTTAAGTAATCTCATGCCTGATCTCAGAGTGTTAAATGCAAGAGTGGTGGATCACCTCCAGCCATGCTCTGCCAATATTATGAGGAGGATTATGAAAAGCACAAAAACACTGTTGTGTTGACTCTGATGCTCATTTTTCCCTCTCTGTGGAAAGTTTCTGTCCTCACCAGATCTCAGGTGATATTGTGAGGGCAGATAAATTCACAATTGTAAATCGCTTCCTGGCCCTGCGTAGATAATTGAGTTTGCATTGAATATCATGGAGCCTTTCCATTCCAGTGCTAATAGAAACATCAGTTCTGACAAGGTATAGTCAAAAATATAAAAGATAGTGTAATTTCAAGGTAGCACACAAATTCCTCAAGGTACCACAAAACCATAAGACCACAACAGCAGAAATTAGGCCATTCAGCCCCTTGATCCTGCTCCGCCATTCAATCATGGCTGATAAGTTTCTCAACTCCATTCTCCCGCTTTCTCCTCGTAACCCTTGATCCCCTTGATAATTAAGTTCTTCCCCATTCCCAACACCCCTCTGAGTTCCACTAAGGGTAGCAGTGTTAAGTACCAGTAGTGTGATAGGACACTGGAAACTTTTAGTCATAGGATGACTACATGCTCAGCCTACCTGTCCAAACCAGAGATGTAAGCTTCCATTTCCTAGAGATTCTTTCTAATGTTTGCATTTGGACAGAGCCAGAAACCAAGTTAATAACTTCGGAAATTCAAAGTGCTTATGCACATTTTTCCCCCCCTATTACTGCTGATTCTGTGGAATCCTTTCCTATTGTATAATTGAGACAGGCTCCATAGACTTACATCTGACCTTGATGTGTTCCGGCATAGGAATAAAATATCTGCTCCAGTGTGCCAGTTATAGCTTTCCCAAATAACAACTTTTTCAGCTGATTATTTTATCAAAGAGTAGACAGTAGAGTTTTGATTAGCTCATTCATTAACATAAGGATGTTCTCATTCCAATTTAGAGCATCATTTAGCAAGAACAAGACCTAAGAAACTCGGGTTGCCTTGCAAAATATACAGCAATCTATCTATAACCATGCACATTGCCATTAATGCTACATGCCAAGAAAAAAGTCGTGCAAAATACATCCCAGATTGCAAATTGTAGAGACTCTGAAAGATGTGCTACTAACATTGAATTCTATGCTCTTTTGCAACCACTGAAGACCTAATATATTCCAAACCTCTTTATTGAGTGAATCAATTGTAACAATCTCAAATGCTTTATGAAATATTCCCATGTGGATTCGCAGCCAGACATGTTGATTCATTCTGCTGTGTTTCTATCTTGTCGTTAAACAGAAGAGCAACAGAAAGGTTAAAACGAGTCACTTGGGTTTTTCTCCTAGAATCCCTACAGTGTGAAAAAAGGCCCTTCAGTCCAACAATTCCACACCAACCTTCCAAAGAGAAGCCCACCTATTCTGCTACTACTTTACATTTACGCACATATGCTCCACATTCCTGCACACTACGGGCAATTTAGCATGGCCAATTCACCTGACCTGCACATCTTTGGACTGTGGGAGGAAGCCCGAGCACCCAGTGGAAACCCATGCAGACACGGGGAGAATGTGCAAGCTCCACACAGTCAGTCGCCCAAGGCTGGAATCAAACCCAGATCCCTGGCATTGTTAGGCAGCAGTGCTAACCACTGAGCCACCGTGCCAGCCCTTGGTTTGGACAGGTAGGCTGAGAATATAGTCATCCCATGACCACCGTGCCATTTTGGGGTATTAAAAATCACACAATGCCATTTTATAGTTCAACAGGTTTATTTAGAAGCACAAGCTTTCAGATCGCTGTTCCTGCATCAGGGAAGACTGCAGTACATTCTTTCCCATCATGACATTTTGTAATTTGCTGACAAGTAATGCCATTGGAATAATGACAAGTCTGCACTCAATATTACAGAATTGTTATATCGCAGAAGGAGGTCATTTGGCCCATTGTGTTTCTGAATGAGTAATTCACTTAGTGGCATTCTTCTGCCTTCTCCCCATATCCCTGCATGTTCTTCCTTTCAAGTAATAGTCTAATTTACTTTTGAATGCTTCAATTCCACATTCTCAGGCTGTACCTTTCCAGACATCATTTGAAAAAGGTTTTTTTCCCTCCTCTTATGTTACTTTTGCATCTCATTTTCCGTCAATGTGTGAAATCTCACAGCTCCTTGAGTGTGACGTAAGTGTGATTATTTGGAACTGAGTGAGAAGATTGGTAATGGCTTTGATATGATTCAGATAATGATGGGACACTCAGGGATGTGCTTTTTGAATGTCAGATGTGCAATAGTTCAGTTAATGTTGATTACTGACCAACCAGCTTGTTTTCTTATATCAACAGGATGAGTGTCTAAAATTCTTTCCATACATCCCCAATTAATACTGAAAGTCAATGTCCAAGTGGCTGGAAGGTCACTGACTGACTAATTATCAGTGGGTGCATCTTGATTGGCTGCTGAAAAATTCATTTCCATGTGACAGTTGACTGTTCCCATATTGTCATTGCGAGATTCTGACAAGTGAGAAAAGAAACCTTACACCTTTCTTAAATTTATAGATAAGAGGAATTTCATACTCCTGTTTTAGAAATCGTGGATGCATTGGTGATCATTTTCCAATGTTCAATAGATTCAGGATCAGTTCCTGTGGACTGGAGGGTGGCTAATGTTGTCCCACTTTTTAAGAAAGGAGGAAGAGAGAAAGCAGGGAATTATAGACCAGATAGTCTGACCTCAGTGGTGGGAAAGATGCTGGAGTCAATTATAAAGGATGAAATTACGACACATCTGGATAGCAGTAACAGGATAGGTCAGAGTCAGCATGGATTTATGAAGGGGAAATCATGCTTGACCAATCTTCTGGAATTTTTTGAGGATGTAACTCTGAAGATGGACAATGGAGATCCAGTGGATGTAGTATACCTGGACTTTCAGAAAGCCTTTGATAAAGTCCCACATAGGAAGTTAGTGAGCAAAATTAGGGCGCATGGTATTGGGAGCAAAATACTGACTTGGATTGAAAATTGGTTGGCTGACAGGAAACAAAGAGTAGTGATAAACGGCTCCCTTTCGGAATGGCAGGTGGTGACCAGTGGGGTACTGCAGGGATCAGTGCTGGGACCGCAGCTTTTTACAATATACATTAATGATATAGACAATGGTATTAAAAGTAATATTAGCAAATTTGCTGATGATACAAAGCTGAGTGGCAGGGTGAAATGTGAAGAGGATGTTAGGAGATTACAGGGTGACCTGGACAGGCTAGGTGAGTGGACAGATGCATGGCAGATGCAGTTTAATGTGAATAAATGTGTGGTTATCCACTTTGGTGGCAAGAACAGGAAGGCAGATTACTACCTAAATGGAGTCAAGTTAGGTAAAGGGGCAGTACAATGAGATCTAGGTGTTCTTGTACATCAGTCAATGAAAGCAAGCATGCAGGTACAGCAGGCAGTGAAGAAAGCTAATAGCATGCTGGCCTTCATAACAAGAGGAATTGAGTATAGAAGCAAAGATGTTCTTCTGCAGCTGTACCTGGTGAGACTGCACCTGGAATATTGTGTGCAGTTTTGGTCTCCAAATTTGAGGAAAGATATTCTGGCTATTGAGGGAATGCAGTGTAGGTTCTCGAGGTCAATTCCTGGAATGGCAGGACTATCTTACGCTGAAAGATTGGAGCGACTGGGCTTGTATACCCTTGAGTTTAGAAGGCTGAGAGGGGATCTGATTGAGACGTATAAGATTATTAAAGGATTGGACACTCTGGAGGGAGGCAGCATGTTTCCGCTGATGGGTGAGTCCCGAACCAGAGGACACAGTTTAAAAATAAGGGGTAGGCCACTTAGAACAGAGTTGAGGAGAAACCTCTTCACCCAGAGAGTGTTGAGTGTGTGGAATGCTCTACCCCAGAAGGCTGTGGAGGCCAAGTCTCCGGATACATTTAAGAAAGCGTTGGATAGAGGTCTTAAGGATTGTGGAATCAAGGTTTATGGGGATAAGGCAGGAACAGGATACTGATTGGGGATGATTAGCCATGATCATAATGAATGGTGGTGCTGGCTCGAAGGGCAGAATGGCCTACTCCTGCACCTATTGTCTATTGTCTTTTTTCTTATGTGAGTATGCTTTTTCAGTTTGTGGGACAGAGAAGATGGCACAACCATTGCCCCAATCATTATTTCATTTCTGTCGTTTTTATTGGACAAATCTCATGAAGCATCAGTGAAACTGGGATCCCTTCTGAACACCGCCACTTGCTGCACTGTTCTGTTACTTCATATTGAAGAATACTCGCTCCTTTCATTAGCTACAGCTTTCTTGAGGCAGCATTAAATATCTTCCTCTCCCAGCAATATCCATCTCAGTCCATGTAACTAACAAGGGCTTGTCTAACTTCAGCTGGCTAGTGACAAGAACATGTGTGCAGATGGAGGCTCCTCTTTGTCACTGACATATCAATGTTTGGAGAAAAGAAACCAGTTTCCCTCTGTTTGATGCACTTTTTTTTCAGATTGGCTACAGTATGGAAACAGGCCCTTAGGCCCAACAAGTCCACACCGACCCTCTGATGAGTAACCCACACATGCCCATTCCTTTACCCTATATTTACTCCTGACTAATGCACTTAACACTATTGGCAATTTAGCATGGCCAATTCGCCTGACCGGCACATCTTTGGATTGTGGAAGGAAACTGGAACAACCGGAGGAAACCCAGGCAGACACAGGGAAAATGTGCAAACTCCATGCGGACAGTCGCCTGAGGTGGGAACCGAACCCAGATCCCTGGCGCTGTGAAGCAGCAGTGCTAACCACTAAGCCACTGTGCCGCCCAAAATGATATAATACAGTATTATGATGTCAATGACAAATTGAATTATTGAAGATGGAGATTGGGGGAGAACAATCTACTGAATCTAGCCATTCTTAGCTCAAAGGAAAATCTTTGGAGGCCAGTCATATAAGCGTCATGTCACTCCTCCACATCAATGTGATTAGCACTTAACAGATCCTGAAATGGCTGAGTAAGACATTCACTTCAAGGGAACAACATTCTGAAGAAGGGTCACTGGACTCAAAATCATAAATCTCTTTTCTCCCTACAGATGCTGCCAAACCTGCTGAGTTTCTCCAGCAATTTCTGATTTTGTTAGTTCAATGGCAATTAGGAACTGGCAACAAATTCTGGCTGTACTAGTGATGCCCACATCCCATGAATAAATAAAGAAATAAGAATGTTCTGCAGGGTAGGTGGCATCAACCCAATCAGCTGTTTGAACAATAACTTGCTCTCTAACAAGTTGGAGAGTTGTTTGCTTATGTTTGTTCAATGTTCAGTCCCAATCTCAACTCACAGATAACAGACTAGTGAATGGCTGGACAACACATTCAGTTTTGGGTTGATAAGTGGCAAATGACACTCGCTGGAACGCTGAGGTGAGAATCTCTCCTGACCCATGAAACCTGTCCACCATCAACAAGACCAAAGCTCCATGAAGAAATATACTCCAGTTGCCTGGATGAATGAAGGTCTGGAAATTCAACCATCTGTGATAAAACATCACCCATCCACCATTTTAAATATTTTTCCCTCAACCACAATGGCAACAGTAAGAACCATCAACAAAATACACTACAGCAAAGTTTTTCTGGCAGTACCTACCATACCTGTAACATCCATCATTTACAAGAGTGAGGGGAACAAAGATACAGGAGTACAACCACCTGCAACAGTCCTTGCAAGTTACACACACTTCTGACTAGGAAAATATATTAATATTCTTTCATTGTCATTGGGTCAAAATTCTGAAACTTGCTTTGGGTCAGCCTGCAACAGAGAGCCTGTAGAAGTACAGGAAGATAACTCAAAATTAATGAACAATCGACAATAAATGCAGGCTCTGACAATGATGCACACATTCCAAAAAGGTATAAACACCAAAAAAGTTGTGCATCATAAATGCATTTTATTCCTCATACACCTGTGATAACACATACTGATTAAAACATTACTTAATGTAAATTGTATCTGAATAATGATTTAGAAACTTAGCCTCCAGCTTTCATTACTGCAAAAACATTTGAGCAGAAAGTGTGACATGACCAAGAAGATTACTCCATTAGTGCATCGATTTAAATGGTTCTGACGCATTCTGAGAACTAAGGGCCTGGATTCTATTAGGGATGCATTCTGTTTGCTACTTTAACACCCCTCCATATCCCGCCAAAGAAACATCGGAAATAAAGCAAGTTCACAAAAAGCCTTCCCTCAGTGGCAGCAAGTTCTAACCCTTGACAGCTGTCAGCCAAACAATGCGCCGAAGGTTCTAACAGCTCCAGCAGTACTGGTAAAAGCCGCACATTGAAGAGTTATAGATGCTGGAAGCAGCTAAAATCCTGGAGTTTGAGCAGAGTGGGATTGGGCACCCAAAGGTCAGGGGGCAAGGGGAGGGCAGGAAGGCAGATTTTGGTGGTCAGGCAAGAAGGCACAGGGCAATACCCAAAAGATGTACCTCCCTTCCTTCCCATCTTTCCAACAAATTTGTGAAAGTGAAGTCTTCTCACTCTCACTTGCTCTTTGCTACCCAGTGTATTCTGGCAATGTGGCCACTTAAGGGTCTAAATAGACCGAAGGAGAGATGGGCTAGCCCAGCATTGAGGGGATTGGTATGGCTAGCCATCCAACAGGTTTTTTTTCCCTTGGCATTGGAACTCTCAGGGTCAAGAATCAGAACCCAAGCTCTGGGATCTGACAACTCTATCCCACACTCCCAAGTGACAGCTGCAGAGCCCTAACATTTATCTGCCCCATACTCTGGACTTTTCCCTGCCTGACTAGAAACCATGTCTGTAAATCCTGTTAAGTATTCTGAAATTCCAAAGCATGGTGGGGGCAATTCATGCTAACATATTTCTAGGGCAAAACTCTCATTTGTCCTCTCCTCCCATTTGTAAGTCAATATTGGTGCCAACAGACCACTCCTGCTGCTGTGCAATCTCCATGGTCACCAGCTGCCCACTCATGGTTTTCCTGAGAGTTCATTGTTCACATGACTGGCAGTGCAGTGGGCCTTCTGGTTATTCAACCGTGGTGTGGTCAGTAAAAACCTCAAAGCGGCTTTTATTTGTAGTCAAATTACTCAGGCCTCTAAAATAACTTGTTTGAAGGTTGTTATATGTGGGAATTCAACTGATCTTCCTACGACCAAGTCGTGAGACAAATTCAACATCATAGGAGAAAGTGAGGACTGCAGATGCTGGAGATCAGAGCTGAAAATGTATTGCTGGAAAAGCGCAGCAGGTCAGGCAGCATCCAAGGAGCAGGAGAATCGACATTTCGGGCATGAGCCCTTCTTCAGGAATGAGGAAAGTGTGCCAAGCAGGTTAAGATAAAAGGCAGGGAGGAGGGACTTGGGGGAGGGGCATTGGAAATGCGATAGGTGGAAGGAGGTTAAGGTGAGGGTGATAAGGTGAGGGTGATAGGCCGGAGTGGGGGTGGGGGCGGAGAGTCCGGAAGAAGATTGCAGGTTAGGAAGGTAGTGCTGAGTTCGAGGGTTGGGACTAAGACAAGGTGGGGGAAGGGGACATGGGGAAACTGGAGAAATCTGAGTTCATCCCTCGTGGTTGGAGGGTTCCCAGGCGGAAGATGAGGCGCTCTTCCTCCAGCTGTCGTGTTGCTATGGTCTGGCGATGGAGGAGTCTAAGAACCTGCATGTCCTTGGTGGAGTGGGAGGGGGAGTTGAAGTGTTGAACCACGGGGTGGTTGAGTTGGTTGGTCCGGGTGTCCCAGAGGTGTTCTCTGAAACGTTCTACAAGTAGGCGGCCTGTCTCCCCAATATAGTGGAGGCCACATCGGGTGCAGCGAATGCAGTAAATGATGTGTGTGGAGGTGCAGGTGAATTTGTGGAGGATATGGAAGGAACCCTTGGGACCTTGGAGGGAAGTAAGGGGAAGGTGTGGGCGCAAGTTTTGTATTTCTTGCGGCTACAGGGGAAGGTGCCGGGAGTGGAGGTTGGGTTGGTGGGGGGTGTGGACCTGACGAGGGAGTCACGGAGGGAGTGGTCTTTTCGGAACGCTGATAGGGGAGGGGAGGGAAATATATCCCTGGTGGTGGGGTCCGTTTGGAGGTGGCGGAAATGACGACGGATGATACAATGTATATGGAGGTTGGTGGGGTGGTAGGTGAGGACCAGTGGGGTTCTGTCCTGGTGGTGATTGGAGGGACGGGGTTCAAGGGCAGAGGAGCAGGAAGTGGAGGAGATGTGGTGGAAAGCATCGTCAATCACGTCTGGGGGGATATTGCGGTCTTTGAAGAAGGAGGCCATCTAGGTTGTTCGGTATTGGAACTGGTCCTCCTCGGAGCAGATGCAGCGGAGAAGAAGGAATTAGGATATTGGGATGGCGTTTTTACAGGGGGTAGGGTGGGAGGTGGTGTAGTCTCGGTAGCTGTGGGAGTCAGTCAGTTTATAGTAAATGTCCGTGTTGATTCAGTCGCCCGACATTTCTATCTCGAGGAACCCTCCAACCATAAGGGATGAACTCAGATTTCTCCAGTTTCCTCATTTCCCCTCCCCCCACCTTGTCTCAGTCCCAACCCTCGAACTCAGCACCACCTTCCTAACCTGCAATCTTCTTCCTGAGCTCTCCGCCCCCACCCACACTCCAGCCTATCACCCCCAAGTCCCTCCTCCCTACCTTTTATCTTAGCCTGCTGGACACACTTTCCTCATTCCTGAAGAAGGGCTCATGCCCAAAACGTCGATTCTCCTGCTCCTTGGTTGCTGCCTGACCTGCTGCGCTTTTCCAGCAACACATTTTCAAATTCAACATCACGACTACTGCAGGAGCAAATAGCACAGACTGAGGATCAATACAACTCTTTTGAACCTAACCTCAACTCATTGGCAAAATGATTTCCCATTCTGATTAAATAGCCCAGACTGATATACGCACTCATTATATTTATTTTAATTTTCCCTAGAGGGAATATAAATTCAGTATGTGTTGTTTTTCTGGCTTCACTGAAACTGATTTTTCTTCTGCTTGGTTGGTCACCTGGTGCTGCTGTTCAGCAAATCACCCAATCAAGAACAATTTAACTCCACTTATTGATAGGGTGAAGGCAAAGAAGTAATCTCGAGGAATCAGCTCACTGCAATATCAAAGTGGCATTGAGCAAGGGTCATTTGTGTTTTAGCTTCCAAAACAATTAATAATTTCCACCCAGTCAATTCATAAAGTTATATTATCAGCTACCCCAGTGACTCGACTGTTCAATGCACTGCACCATGTGCCACGTAGGAACCTTCCAGTTTCAATCTTCAGCACTTGCTGAAGGATCTTGGCTAGCATGGCATCACATTCAAAAGACTCTTCTTTTTCTATGCAGCTTTGGCATCTGTTGCTTTTCTTCCCCAACATAGTGAAAATTCGACTTTCTCCCATGCTGAGACATTTCCTGTATGTGACAAGCACGATATAGCAATCATTGAAAGTGCTGGAGAAACTCAGCAGAGCTGGTACATCTGAAGAGAGAGAGGAATGGAGTTAATGTTTTGAGTTCAGTGTGATTCTTCTTCAGAACCTGTTCTTCAGTTCAGGAGAAGAGCATCACTGCATTCAATACTAAATCTGACTCTCTCTCCATTGATGCTGTGTAAACCTGCATTTCTCCAGTAATTCATGCGTTTGTTTCAGATTTACAGCATCAGTCGTATTTTATATTTTTCTGGTCATATATAGGTCAGGATTCTGGGGTAAATGTGCAGCTCCTAATTGGTTGTTAGTAATGCCTCAGGTCCACTAATGTTGGGTAAGGAAAGGACTAAACCCCAGCTAAGTTGTCTGTCAAGGTCACCTCGGCTGCTAATTGAAAAATTGCTACCTCACCATGCCACCAGAGATAGCCCAGTAGTTCAAATGTTCATACCTCACCTGTCGCTGTCCTTTTCAACCACTTGACTATAAGAAGAGGGAGATCTGAGAAATTTATAGAATTATAAAATGATTAGACAAGTTAGATGCAGGAAGGATGTTCCAGATGGTGGATGAATTCAGAACTAGGGGTCATAGTTTAATGGTAAAGGGGTGAACCTTTAGGACTGAGATGAGGACAAATTTCTTCACCCAGAAAATGGAGAACCCGTGGAATTCACGACAGGTGGTTGAGGCCAAAGTATTATGAGTTTTCAAGGTGGAGGTTGACATAGTTCTTGTAGCTAAAATGGATCAAGGGATAAGGGGGTTAGGGTGGAATTCAAATATTGAGCTTGATAATCAGCCATGATCATTTTGAATGGCAGAGGAGACTTGAGGGGTTGAAATGCCTGCGCTGGCTCCTATTTCCAATGTTTATATGTTTCTAAGAGACCTCATTTTTATTCCTGTCTTTACTCAATCGTGTACATTTTCCTGTAAAAGTTATCGTAAGGCAATGAAGAGTGTGAAACATGGGTAGGTATTCAACTCCCTAATCTAGGAACTTGGTTAGATTCCCCACAGCATGGAAACTGGCCAACAAATCCACACAGACCCTCAGAAGAGTAACCCACCAAGACCCATTTCCCACTGAGTAATGCACCTAACTCTACGGGCAATTTAGCATGGCCAATTCACCTACTGCACAGCTTTGGACTGAGGGAGGAAACTGGAGCACCCGGAGGAAACCAACGCAGACACGGGGAGAATGTGTAAACTCCACACAGACAATCAGCCCAGGTTGGAATCGGACTTGGATCCCTGGTGCTGTGAGGCAGCAGTGCTAACCACTGAGCCACCGTGCCACCCATAAAAGAACAACAGGACTGTAAGGACAACATTAGCACACTCACTTATTATTCAGCTGTTGACAATGTACTCACACTATCTGACATTTTGATCACCTGCAGAGACTTATTATTTATCCTACTAATATTCCACTCACATCATTTGTATGATCTTTTGATCTATCTGCCCATTGATCTCTCTGCTATAAATTCTATGCCTGAATACTTTCTTCACTTCACCTGACAAAGGAGCAGTGCTCCAAAAGCTTGTGATTTCAAATAAACCTGTTGGACTTTAACCTGGTGTTGTGTGACTTCTGACCTTGTCCGCCCCAGTCCAACATTGGCACGTCCACATTCTGAGAATAGATCAGCTTTTTTCTCATCAAGCAGACAGTCTGATTGAGTCTTCAACAGACCTGGTACGTTCCACATTTTAAACCTCTGAGCCAGGGGAATGAATAAAATTATGCCTCACTGACATTCAGTGGACTAAATCTTGACTTTTCATGTTGTGAAGTTTTCCAAAGTATAATGAGTCTGATTTAATGCACCCTCTACAACGACCAAATGGACCTCCGAATTCTTACTTAGACAAATCAATGAACAGGAATTGAAAATCAGAATGGGGACTTCCACTCAGTGTTTACTTAGCTGAAGTTTTCCATTTTGTAGAGTAATTTTGTGCAGTAATTAAAGTCAAGCCAGCAAAATACACTCTCTTTGCGATAAGAGGTTAAGAAATTAATATTGCAGGCCTAATGCTATGGGACATACATTCTTTAGTATATAGAATAAATGGAGATGTATGTAAATAGGTCAACATGAGCAAAACAAAGCAGTAATTGGATTTTTTCCATCTTATACCTCCACCAAGAGACTTACTCCGTGATAAAATGTGTTCATGAAACCTAGAGAGCTAAAACAAATTGTTGAAGACTAATAAATTCTTGTTACTGAGCAATCATGTAAAACCTCCTACAGTGCTGCTGCGAGAAACAGCAATATTTCAAAGTTTGAATAGAGAATTGGCAGAAATGGATTGTGTTTCACAACTGGGATGCCAAACTCACTTGTGTGGTTTTTATATTCCACATCAGTATCAAAAGGAGTTCATTCTGTTGTATTAGACCCACAGGTTTCCTATTGTGTCAGGTTTTCTCTCCTTTCACAGGGACTAAAGTCTGCTTCTCTTTACCAGTTTTTCCTGTTTCCATTGCTACTTTGAGTCATAGAGTTGAAGAGCACGGAAACAGACCCTTCGGTCCAATTCATCCATGTCAACCAGATGTCCGAAATTAATCCAGTCCAACTTGCCAGCATTTGGCCCATACCTTCCTCTTCATGCATCCATCCAGATGCCTTTTCAATGTTGTAATTGGACTAACCTTTACCACTTTCTCTGGCAGCTCATTCCACAAATGCACCACCCTTTGCATGAGAACATTGCCTCTTTAGGTTTCTGAAACCTTTTCCCTCTCACCTTAAACCTATGCCATCTAGTTTGGGGACCCCCTTACCTTGGGAAAAAGACTTTGGCAGTTCACCCTATCCATGTCCTTCATGATTTTATGAACCTCTGTAAGGTCACCCCTCAGCTTCTGACGCTCCCGGGAAAATCAGCCGAGCCTATTCAACCTCCTCCTTTAGCTCAAATCCTCCATTTGTTTAATCTTCACCTCTATTCTTTATCTTGTGAATGCATGGAATGTGTTGCCAGCTGTGGTGGTGGAAGTTGAGTTATTGGGGACATTTAAGCTACTGCTGGGCATGCACATGGATAGCAGTGAGTTGAGGGGTGGGTAGGTTAAGTGACTATATGTTACATTAGGATTAAACCTTGGCACAACATCGTGGGCCAAAGGGCCTGTTCTGTGCTGTACTTTTCTATGTTCTAATTTCTTTTTTTTGTGTGGGTGTATGTATCAGGGGAGAGGGGAGGAAGCTATGAGCCCTTCTGTGATCAAAGAACTAATGATAGCCACTGCCCAATGGGCATTCCGAGGGAGTGACTCCTCATATCATCAGAGGCAAAGTCCTATTCCCTACCTGATGAGTCTCCCTCACCATCTGTCAGTACATGGAAAATGTGGAGAAGGCTTATTACAGTCGCAGGAGTGCTCCCATACTGTGATGCGGAGCTGGGGCAGCTCCATTACTGCAAAGTGGTCACTTACAATGGATGCTTCAGTGGGACTCATGAGGCAATTTGGAATGTTCTAAAGGCCTCTGCATTAACTCTTGTTTCTCTCTCCACGCATGCTGCCTGACCTGCTGAGCTCCTCCAGAACTTTCTGGTTTTGTTACAGATTTCCTCAGTCTTTTGCTTTTGTATGGTTTTGGAGTCAGGCTGGTGCTTCAAAGGCTAATTTTCACAACAGGAACTTGAATATATTGGCATTGGCACAAAAAGGAATTCTGTCAACCTAACTTTTCACCAACTGGCTTCCATGGCACCAATCCAGAGGACCTGGCCATTTGTGTAAATAAGATGAGTTTGAATTCAGGACTTATTGAGAGGCAGTCACTGCCAGGGTTCAGGGGTCCAGCTGTCTGCCTGGCAACCACTGTGGCAAACACACCAGCCGACTGGGCTCAGACAAGGAGTCTGTCCAGTCACATTTGCTGTAATGACTGTGTGTTACTGATCACTTACATTTGAAGCCAAAGCTCAAGAAATCAAGACAAGAAATCAGAATTACCATTCCGAGAGAGAAAAGATAAAGGTAGCACACATTGGGTGTGGATTACAATACAGAGCAATGCTCTCAGGGATGGTTAAGTACCGAATTCTCACAACATCACATTCATTTTAGTAGCAACATCATCTGTTAGTAAAATCATCGTAAATTTATTAACGTTCCGCAAAGATAAAAGACAGCAGTTTTATTTCTCTCATTCTTGTTTTTGTCTTCAAGATTACTGAGCAAAATGGATGTGTTGCAAATCAGAGGTGACAAGTAGAGAGGCTTTAGGTTATGTCCCAGTGCACTGGCACCTCAGTACTGATCCATGCCCCCCACCCGCACCCCCCACAATTTGACCCTATAGCAGATTCTCACCAGGATCCCTCAGCCTACAGTGTTAGATGGGGATGGGAGCCAAGGAATAAATCAATGCTTCTTTTTAATACTGCATTTAATGCTAAAACTAGCGCTTCAATGTGCAATAAAATATTATCAAAATGCAATGAATTTTCTCTGGCAAACTTATTATTGGTTTTATATCCTGTGGCACAAATGACAGATGTTTCGGTGTTGACAGAAAGAAAGTATTATCGTTCAGTCTGCCAGAACAAAACTGGTTGAGGAGCCGATCTTAATTTACATGTGGGATGTGGCTTCCCTCGGGAGGATGGAGTCTGCAATGAGACTTTTCACTGCCTCACGCCATACTTCAGCCCGTTCCCGAGGAACCGAGCGCTCTGAAGAGAAAAGGAGCCCAATGGATATCAATGAGCACAGATGGAGCTTGATAGATCATGAAAAGAAGGCATTACCTGCTGCAGTTACCAAGCAGACACAATTATTACACAGCACTGGCTTCATTGTCGATCAGCAGGCTAGATAAAGCTAGCAGCAGCTGTAGCATATGGCTCGGCTCCAGAGAAAGAGTGGAGATGGGACTGAAGCCAAGTCAGATCTCATCCTGCAAACCGCACATTTACCAATTAGGTGGCTGTCTCCTTATTTTCAGAAGTCTGTTTGTTCTCTTAGTACTTCAGATTACTGAGGGGGTGTAATATTGATAACAGCAAAATGAAATAGTTCAAAGTAAAAGACTGGAAGTGCATATAGCTAAAGGCACCTGTGGCATCATTCTGTTTTCAAAGCCAAGTGTTACCTGAATAGTAATTCTACCAAAACAAGCCTGAAGATAAACAGTGCAAATTATTTCATGCACATTTCATTAGTCAAGATCATTTGATGAAATAAAGAAAAGACAACATTTCAATGCTAGAAATCTGAAATATAACCAGAAATTGCTGAACACAACAGGGTCTTGAAATGGTGAAAAGATATCATATGAATTTACGTGGTGTGTGGAACATCCATAAGTTATTTGATATAAATTACTAAATTATAAATTACTTGTTATAGTTTAACCAATAGTTTATTTGGTACATTCTTGTGTGGTGCATTGCTCCAATAGGCCAGTACTCTATTGCTAAAGAACTATTGCCCTGTTGTTGTTTTCTCAAATTCAGCTGATAGTGACTAGTGTTAGGATATGGTGTTGGTTTTTGACTGGAGTCAGTCGTAGCCTAATGGGACACACTTTAACTTGGTAGGTTATAGTTCAAGTTCCAATCTAGAGTTTTCAGCACAAAATTATGTGCTGTCTTTCAGATAAGACAGGAAGCTGAAGTTCCATCTGTCCTCTCAGGTAGATGTCAAATATCCCATAGCATTATTTGGAGGAAGTCATGTCATAACCAACATTTATCCCTCAGTCTACATCCCTAAAACACGACTGCCTGGTTGTTACTATATTGCTATTTATGGGCTTTTGCTGTGTGTAAATTAGTTGTCATGATTGCTACAATTGCAATAGTAGCTACATGTCAAAATTACCTAATTTTGCCATAAAGCCAATTGGAAGTTTTGAGGTCATGTAAGTTACAATAGAATTTCAAAGGTGTTTCTTCTTTCAAACTGCTCCCCTTTTCTAAAAAAAAATTGCTGTCATTCTTTTTCAATCCCTTCTTTCCCATTGATCAACACTAGGGGACTGTCCAATCGCAACCATCCACTCAGAAGCATTGTTTATGGGTTGCTATGTGAGCAAGTGCCAGTTTGATTAAAGAGAAGCCCTCTTCTTTCAACATTATCTATTTATCAGTTCAAAACTCTCACTAGGATGAACATCTAAATTGGATTGACATTTCAAGACAGTATTGAGGGTAGTGATGACTTTTGAACGAGGCATTGAATATTACATCCAATAATAATCCTCCACCCAATATCATCAAAACAAGTTAATTTGCTAATACTGTGGCCAATGCTTGTAGGGCCTTACGTGTGATCTGGATGTTGCATTTACCTTTCACACCATAACTTACATATTCCCCTGCAGTCAGCTCATTGCCTTGAATGCTATGACACTTCAAATGCTCATCCATACTTTTTAAGGTTATACGTTTTTCTGCATCACTACTTTCCTGGGCAGTGTTTTTTAGATTCGAGATTGTGGCGCTGGAAAAGTACAGCAGGTCAGGCAGCATCCGAGGAACAGGAGAATCAAGGTTTCAGACAAAAGCTCTTCATCAGGGATGAGGCTTGTGAGCCAAGGGGCTGGAGAGATAAATGGGAGGGGGGCGTGGGGCTGGAGGAGGATGGCTGAGAGTGCGATAGGTGGATGAAGGTGAGGGAGAGGTGATAAATCAGAGAGGAGGGTGGAGTGGACAGCTGGGAAGGAAAATGGACAGGTAGGACAAGTCCTGAGGGCGGTGCCAAGTTGGAAGGTTGGATCTGGGATAACGTTGGTGGAAGAGAAAATGAGGAAAATAGTGAAATTTACATTGATCCCTTGTGGTTGGAGAGGCCCAAGGTGGAAGATGAGGCATTCTTCCACCAGGAATCAGGTGGTTAAGGTGCGACAATGGAGGAGGCCCAAGACTTGCATGACCTTGCAGAGTGGGAGGGGGAATTGAACTTTTCTGCCACCGGGAAGTGGGGTTGGTTGGTGTGGGTGTCCCGGAGATGTTCTCTGAAGAGTTCTGCATGTAGGTGTCCTGTCTCTCCAATCTAGAGGAGACCACATCGGGAGCAACGGATACAGTAAATGACATGTGGAGGTATAGGTAAAACTTTGATGGATGTGGAAGACTCCTTTGTGGCCTCGGACAGACGTGAGGGGGGAAGGGTGGGCACAGGTTTTGTAATTCCTGCAGTGGCAGGGGAAGGTGCTGGAAGGGGAGAGTGGTTGTGAGGGGTGGGTGGACCTGACAAGGGAGTCACGGAGGGAATGTCTTTATGGAATGCAGATAGGGGTGGAGAGGGAAATATATCTCTGGTAGTGGGGTCCGTTTGTAGGTGGCAGAAATGGCGGTGGATGATGCAATGTATACAGAAGTTGATAGGGTGGAAGGTGAGGACCAGGAGGTTCTGTCATTATTGTGGTTGGAGAGCGGAGGTGTGGGAAATGGATGAGATGCACTGGAGGGCATCACCAACTACATGGGAGGGGAAATTGTGGCATTTGAAGAAGGTGGCCATCTGGTGTGTTCTGTGGTGGAATTGGTCCTCCTGGGAGCAGATGCGTCACAAACAGAGGAATTGGGAATAGGGGATGGCAGGGTGGGAGAAGGTGTAGTCCAGGTAGCTATGCAGTCGGTGGGCTTGTAGAAGATGTCTGTTGAGTCGGTCATCGTTGATAGAGATGGAGAGGTCCAGGAAGGGGAGGGAGGTGTCCGAGATGGTCCAGGTGAATTTAAGGTCACGGTGGAATATGTTGGTGAAGTTGATGAACTGTTCAACCTCCTCATGGGAGCAAGAGGTGGTGCCAATACAGTCATCAGTGTAGCAGAGGAAAAGGTGGGGAATGGTGTCGGTGTAACTGTGAAAGATCGACTGTTCCATGCAACCGACAAACAGACAGGCAAAGCTGGGGCCCATGGCTATCCCTTTGGTCTGGAGGAAGTGGGATGACTCAAAGGAGAAATATTTGAGGGTGAGGACCAGTCCAGCCAAACGAATGAGAGTGTCAGTGGAGGGATACTGGTGGGGACACCAGGAGAGGAAGAAACTGAGGGTTTGGAGACCCTCATCATGGTGGATAGCAGTATGTGTTGGACTGGTTGTCCATAGTGAGGATGAGGTGTTGGGGGCCAAAGAAACAAAAGTCTTAGAGGAGGTGGAGGGCGTGGGTGGTTTCTCAAATGTATGTAGGGAGTTCCTGGACCAGGGATAGGACAGTATCAAGGTATGTGGAGATGAATTTGTGGGGCAGGAGCAGGCCGAGTTAATGGGTCGACCGGGGCAGTCAGGCTTGTGAATCTTGGGTAGGAAGTAGAACTGGGTGGTGAGGGGTTCCCGGACTATGAGGTTGGAAGCTGTGGGTGGGAAATGCCCTCAGGTGATGAGATTGTATACGCTCTTGGAGATGATGTTTTGGTGATGGGAGGTGAGGTCATGGTCGAAGGGACAATAGCAGGAGGTGTCTTCGAGTTGGCACCTGGCTTCAGTGGTGTAAACGTCAGTGTGGCAAATTACCACTGTGCCCTTCCCCCCCTTTTCTGCTGGTTTGTTGGTGAGGTTGGGGTAGGAGTGGAGAGCTGCGCGCTGTGAGGGTGAGAGTTTGGAGTGGGGTGGACAAGTTGAAGCAGTCAATGTCTCTGGCAGCAGTTGGAAATAAAGAGATCGAGGGTGGGTAACAGACCAGCACGGGGTGTCCAAGTGGATGGGGTGTGTTGGAGGCGGGCAAAGGGGTCCTCAAAGGGGGCAGGAGTCTTTGCGGAAAAAGTAGAGATGGAGATGGATGAAGGTAAGGCCTTTGCTTCGTTCGGCTCCAGTGAAGGGGAGGTCTGGGAAGATGGTGAATACACGGCAGGGCTGGGAGCTAGGACCTGGTGTAGGGCTGGAGCTGGGAGTGGGGTGGAGACTGTAACTGGAGTGGGCGTGGTAGTAGAGAAACCGAGGGTGATGTCATTTTTCAGATGGCGATTTTTCAGTTCCCCACCTCCCTCAAATCCATTCGAAACCTCCTGCTTTTTACTGTAAAATTAAGCCCCCTTGTCCTTGACCCTGTCTGCTTTCAATTCACCCTGTTAGAGAGTCATACAGCATGGAACCAGACCCTTTTGTTCAACTAGTCCTTGCTGACCGTGTTTCCAAACTAAACTAGACCCCACTTGCTTGCACTTGGGCCATATCCTTCTAAATCTTTCCTATCCATGCACTTATCCAAATGTGCCTTAAACGTTGTAACTGTACCTGCATCCATCACTTCCTCTGGCAGTTCATTCCACACATTAGTCACACTGTGTGTAAAATCGTAGCCTCTCATGTCCTTTTTAAAATTGTCTTCTTTCACCTTAAAAATATGTCCCCTCGTTTTGAACTTACCCAGCCTAGGGAAAAGACATTTGCCCCCCCACCTCCCCCCCCACCCCCTCCACCCCCACCCCACTAATCTATGACCATCATGATTTTATAAACCTCTCTAAGGTCACCCCTCAGCTTCCTATACTTCTGTGAAAAATGTCCCAGCATATCTAGCCTCCTCATAACTCAAAACCTCCATTCCCCGTAACATTCTGGTAATTTTTTTTCTGAATACTTTCCAATTTAATAATAGTCTTCCTATAGCAGGTTGACCAGAACTGCACACAGTATTCCAAAAGAGGCCTCACCAATGTCCCAAGCAACCTCAACATGATGTCCTAACTCCTATAATGCAAGGTCTAAGCAAGTATGCTGAATGCCTCCTTAACCACCCTGTCCACTTGTGATGCTAGTTTCAAAGAATTATATACCTGACCTCCCTGGAATCTCTATTCGACAACATTACCCAGGGCCTGGCCATTAATTGTGTAAGTCCTGCCCTTGTTTGTTTTACCAAAATGCATCACCTCGCATTTATCCAAATTAAACTCCATTTGCCACTTCTCAGCCCATTGACCCTACTGATCTCTTAGTAGTCTTAGTGATGAGGGTGATGGGGGTGGGGAGAGCACATCAGTTCCTGGATCAGCTTCTAGTAATCTGGGGTAAGTGAAACAGAGGCCCTGGTTAAGAGACAAAGAGTCAAAGCTTAAGAAGCCTCTGGTGACTAAAGAAACAGGAAGGGGAATTAGAACAGGCATTCAACTGCTGAAAACCTGGTCAAAGTGACCAGCACTGTCTCATAGAGAAGGAGCAGAAGAGAGAGAGCAAGTGGGAACGAGGGGAGCGAGGGGGAGAGAGGGACAGCAGAGCAGAACAGGAGCAGAAGTACAGACTAGTGAATTAACATTGAAGACCAAGGGTCATGACTAGTGCAGACTCTAGCTAGTGACACTGGTTAGAAAACCAGGAAATGGCAGGGGATTGAGTTATCAACTGCAGGAGACCTAACTGAACCTATCCAGCAGAACCCCTGAGTTTGAGAGACTGTGAGGAGAGAAAGATTTTATGTCTATTGTGTCTGGACGGTAAGGTAATTGGTGTTAGATGATCATAGATTTGCAGCATGCACTCCCCTAACAGAAATCATTACAAACTGTTGACGGATCAGATTTAAACTCTATAAAAATATTCTGATAAGTCTACAATATTGGGTGAATATCTGTTGTAGATAGTTCATTCTTTGATGCTCTTTTGCATCAATATTTATAAGAACATTTTGTAAGTGGACCTAAAAACCCAACTTTTATAACTTTTATACAAAGTCTAATTGTCTATTATGTCCCGTTTTCCCATTGTCCTGCAAATCCTATTTATCCCATTCCTTCTCAACAGTTGAATGTGCCTCCACCACCCTATATGTCTCTGCATTCCAAATCCGAACTACTCATTGCACAGAAAAACTTTTCCTTATGGTACCTTTTGTTCTATTAAATAATGAACCTATTTGACAAGCATGTGTTGTGGAATTAATATAATCATTTCTGGTTATTCTAAAGAAGTAAATAAATTGTAATGATTTGCTGAAAATATTTGCTTGCCATATGAGGTAGCAAACTGGATTTCACATGTACTGAGAGTAATTCTAAGGATTTGAGGGATGTTCTTTTACCTTCTTTCACCACTTAAGTTGAAGACAACAGCATTTCCACCCAGATGGATATTTTTCTGTGTAATCCAAGTGTTCAATTTATATGTTAACACTTTTCAAAGTTGTATTATTTCATTTTTAGGCTCTAAGATATTTGTGAGTGAGCAGGTAAAAATGTTTCTGAGATGATTATATTGAAAAAGAGAGATTTCCCTTTAAATAGTGAGCTACTTGGATTTATGGTGTCCCATAAGATGTATGCTGCTTACCTTTCTGACATGTGTCCTGAAGTGTCCATATTTTTTGTCAGGAACTGATTTGTGATGTCCCTTCCTTCAGTATCGATCAAAATGATCTTTAGATCAAGTAGAATGCCATTCCCAAGAATCTTGTGTTGTCTCCAAGCTGTGGCAGGGTCAGCAATATTTGGATGAAGTTCAGGACTGCTCTGTCAATGGATACTCCATTGAGTGGGTAGAACCATGCCTTAAAATAACAGAGTTGCCCATTGTTGGGTTGCAGTGTGACCACCACAATCCAACTTACTACAGGGAAATCTGAGATGAGTAGTTCAGGTACACAACTCCAATTTCAAAGTGATTCCTCTCAACTTACTATTGCTAGCACTCAGGGACACAAATTGCTTATTTAGGAAAAATTCTGTTGCCAAAAGCAGAAATTTGACAATCCAAAGAGTAGAATGAGGAGAAAAATGTCTGCATAAGCTTTACAAGAAAAAAAATGCATGTAGCCATTCCAAAGATGGTGATATGCAATAAGACCTGTTCTTTGCCATATCTGAAGTTGAAAAGCTGATTTAGACTGTGTTTAGTGTGGGACATCATCTTGGTAAAGGTGAAACCTGGTGTATGTATGGTCACATAGGGCCTTGGTAAGTGACTGCTATTGTTCTTTAATGAGGTTCTATTCAGATTTGGAAGTTAATTTACATTCTTATGAATTTTCTTACAGGATGTGAAGTACATGCCATTAACATGGATTCCAAAACACCATTTAAGTAATAATCACTTGCTGTTGGGAAATATAAATAGCAGATTAGGTCAATCAGCCCTCAAGCTTGCTCTGCTATTCCATAAAATCTTGTCTGATCTGATTGCAGATTTACCTCTATTTTCCGATTTGTCCCCCACAATCTTTCACTCTCTTGGCTCTCCAAAGTCTGCCCAAGTCAGCCTTGAGTATATTCAGTGAGGTAACCTCTACTGCTCTCTTGAGAAGGAAATTCTAAAGACTAATGACCCTCAGAGATGTGAGGACAACCCTGAAGTACATCAAGAAACTTTGGGGACACTTTATCAAGCCTGCATCAATAGCTATCAACAATTTTCCTAGAAATTCATTGGGGGTGGCACCTTAATGAGCAAATGATACCCTCCTCCATCCTACCCTGAAGACAATATGGGCGACACCAAGACGAAGGGAGTGATTGAGCGCCTTACTGAGTCCTCTTTGATCTAGGATGAGGAGTGGTAAAAGGATGGGAGGTCAGTCAGAGCTGCACTGGCTGCTGCAGAAGAGAGGGAAGGGAGGGCAAAGTCGTATCCAATCCCCCCCACCCTCATCATGGAAACAGAACATGTCTCTAAGGCAGTGCATGGTACAGGATCCTGTGCAACCTCTCTTGCTACCTGCCATTGATCAAACTGAAGGACTTCACACCTTCACAGGAAAAGGGTGTAAGGAACTAAGGCAAATGGCTCTAAGAAAATTTTATCTCATTAGCTCTTGCCTGCTTAACACGGAATTCTGTTTTGAAACCTCCAGATACGTTGAAATTGTGATAACCAGCAATTTAGAGCAAAAGTTTGTGTGCCAAATCCAGACTTTCAAATAGCCACATCTTATTAGCACGACTTATTTAAAGACAATTGTTCAAAATATACCTTTTGTTAACACCAAGAAGTTTCCACCAGAATAGAGATCTTCAGACTTGAGGGTTACTATGCAGAGAATAGCAATAATTAACTAAAAATGATGGAAACTTGGGTTTTGCCCCTTGTTAATTAAACTTGAGATGTAAGCATCCTTTGACTTACCTTTTGGGTATTAGTTCACTGGATGGTGATGTGATAGAATAGCAGCTTTGTGTAGGTGTTATTTTCTGAGTCATTGTAATCTGACCATTTCTGCATTTTCTTCCTCGTATTCATGAGTTAAGCTTTTCAGCTCCCAACAGTCACAATTTGCAATGCCTCAATCTAATTTACCTTCAAAAGAAATCTGTATTCTCTTGTCCTAGTTTAAGTTGATCTCAGTGCCAGTAATGTTATTTGATGACTGCTTTCTTTAAAACAGTGCCAAAAATATGCAAACTTTGCTCCACTTGATCACAATGCATTATTAATGATGATGGATTGGTTTCTTCAAGGGTGTCATTTATAACCTTAGTATGGTATAAATATGTAAAATGTTTGGTATCAACATATCTAGGAGAATGTTGCCTCCTGAATCTTTTTCAATCAGCTTTTCTTTGGCGTATTGTGGCAATTCATGGAGTGATAAAGAAGGATTATTTTAAACAAATTAATCTGAGCATTTTTAGCATGGCAGTCAATCTAATTTAAAGCAGAACCATACATTGCATAAAGTGCTTAATATGATTGAATTTTGTCATCGAGAACAATGAGATTATTTCTTACTTATTTGCAGGAGAAGCACTTTCCATTCTGAGATTACTCTGAAGTTTGGTGTCCAGCACAAACTGTAGCACAGTCACTTAAATGCAATTGATCAATCATCACCTTCCATTAGTCCTTCACTTGTGCTGCTTTTCCTGGAAGCAGTGGTCATGATGAGCCCCCTGCAAACTGAATATTGTGAAACCTCAGAGACTCACTTAATCAGCAACTTGGAAAGCACATTTCCTGTGGGCCTTCCCAGTTGACAGCCTTAGTGCATCCCTGGCAGAGTTATATTTGATTTACAGACAATCATGTAGGATTCACTCCTCTGGGATTTAATTGTGCTCACACAGAGTTTATGCAGTGTGAAAGCATGTAGTAATTCATTGAATGGAGTGCTTCCACTTTATATGGATGAGTTTCTGTGAAACACTCACTTGTAGTGTTTCTACTTCCATATTTATATCCCAACTGTATATATACATATATGGCTGCAAATGATTAGGTGTGTCTTTCTAAAATTGACACAACCTACAGAGCAGGCCATCACCCAGAGCTGAACAGAATATGAGAGAAGTTATTTATTTATTTATTATTTGTGGGAGATGGCATTCTTGGCAAGTGAGTTATCGCCAATCCCTATTACATTATTGTGGTTATGAGTCACATTTAGGCTAAACCAGGTCAGAACAGCACTTTGTTCCTCTCGAAAAGGTATGAGTGAAGCAATTGGTTTTCACAACAATGGTGAGATTCAAGCTCATGTGCCTCAAGCACTTTCACTTAGGCATCTAGATATCACATTCAGGTACATTTATGATGAAAGGTGTGTGATATATAATACTTTTAGAGTTTGTATTTCAAACTAATGGCATATGAGTGTTTGTTAACTTTGTGTCAGCTTTTAAAAATTTCAAGGTAAGTGAATCCTTTCTGAAACTGTGACCTAATCCAGTGTACATCAGTGAGCAAGCCATCTGGAGTGTTAATGGAAGGTTGTTTGTTTATACTGTGGGGTTTACAACAGGGAGTAAATATCGAAGGGTATTAGTTTGCTTTTGACTTGGAATAATCAAGGATTGAGTTTAACTTAGAAAAATCTAGAGATTGAAAGCTTCTAGAGCGCTTTTAGAGGAAATCTGAGTAGGTGTGTTAGAAACAAATATAGTTTCTCCTCAGAAAAAAGAGTAATGAAATATTTCAGGGAATGCTCAGTTATCCTGGTGTATAGGTTTAACTTGTGAAATTTGTAGACCAGAGTGGTTAGAAGTCAGATTACTAAAAGACTGTGAACATATTAAGCTTTCATGAGAATTCATGTAAGAGGACTTCACTGTTCACAGAACTAGACAGAAACTGTTAAATCAAACCAAAAGATTTGTTCAGGTAATTTCTCTGGGTTTGAAATGTTGTAAAGTGATGGTGTAAGGGAATAGATGAGAATTTATTTTGTGTATGTTTTAAGGTCTTTCAAACTCTCTTACATTACTAGATAGCTTGGTTTGCATTTCCTTTTTACATAATAAACTGTTCTTTTACTGGAAAAGAAAATATGCAGTTTTGTTCTGCCTTTGTTTCAAAGAATGACCACCACATGCTGGGACGATTATATACTCCACAATGCTACCATCTCCACACAATTAAAAAGCAATTTTAAATGATTCAAAGGTTATACAAAGATGAGGAAAGGGTGGTAGTAAGAAGTTTTGTATGCATGTATCAAAATCTTTGTGCTTCTGGATGCTTACTTCCTGTGCAGTTTCAGAAACCCCAGTTCTTTCCTACACTTTTCATCTTGAATACCCTATCACAGTGTTATCTCAGGTGAATGTTATGAATGACCAAAATGACCTTTGTGATGACATTCCCAAGATGACCACAGGAATTCCATAGGCGAAACGATCACGGATTTTACAGGGTGATGTGAATTGCTATCAGATCAGGAACTTCCTGTTCTAAGCCATTGTTGTGTTCCAATGCAAAGAGATCTATACACCCCAAGTTGTGTGTCTTATTTCCTGAAATAATACCAGATTGTCTACTCTCATCCCATGAATTGACCTCTGGCAGGTCTACCAAGGAACCGCAGCACAGCAAACATAATTAAAGGTATTAGTGATGGACAATCGTCTATGAGAAAGGCGAAAGTGAGGACTGTAGATGCTGGAGATTAGAGTTGAGAGTGTGGTGCTAGAAAAGCACAGCAGGTCAGGCAGCATCCGAGGAGCAGGAAAATTGGTGTTTCACTTTTGCCCGAAACGTTGATTCTCTTGCTCTTCAGATGCTGCCTGGCCTGCTGTGCTTTTCCAGCACCACACACTCAACAACAATCATCTATGAGAACCTAATCAACATAAAATAGCCAGAGACTCTGTTTGAAATATGTAGCACCTTCTTGCATGAAAAATAAAAACCTTGTTTGAATTATTGGCTCAACATGATAAAGAATATTAATGTCAGGAGTGGGGAACTTTCTCACTTTATTTTCAGTGACATATTTTCTAATATTGTGTATGAGATTGATAGAAAGTGAGATAAAGGCTGACTTCTTATGCTTGCAACACTGCCAGTCGCCAGTTAAAGAGAAAACAGGTTCACAAAGTCATTTGGGAATAGTCCCAAAACTTTGACTCTGTCTCTTCTGGTTACAACAGTGGTTAGGTCAGATTGGTAATCACGAGGACTGGACTGGAAATCTGGAGACATCAGTTAAAATTCTACAATGGCAGCTGGGGAATTTAAAGTTATTTAAAGAAATAAAACCAAAAATTAATAAGCTTGCCTCATAATGGTAACCATGAAACTACCGATCATTGTAAAAACTCAACTTTTTTTTTTAGGTTACTTACAGTGTGGAAACAGGCCCTTCGGCCCAACAAGTCCACACCGCCCCGCCGAAGCGCAACCCACCCATACCCCTACATTTACCCCTTACCTAACACTACGGGCAATTTAGAATGGCCAATTCACCTGACCTGCACATCTTTGGACTGTAGGAGGAAACCGGAGCACCCAGAGGAAACCCACGGAGACACGGGGAGAACGTGCAAACTCCACACAGACAGTCGCCTGAGGTAGGAATTGAACCCAGGTCTCTGGCGCTGTGAGGCAGCAGTGCTAACCACTGTGCCACCGTGCTGCCACTTGTTCATTTGGGGCTGACAGTATGCTACCTTTACCTGTTGACTAGCTGACTCTTAATTGAAATGGCCCAACAAGTCATTTAGATATATGGCAAGCCTTTATCAACTGGCACCCATGGGACCAGGTTGAACAAATATTCCAGTTGATCAAGAGTCCACATAATCGATGCAAAACCACACACTAAGTAATAGAAATGTTTTGCAAGAGGTATACACATCACTGTTATAATTTATTTACAGCATAAATCACTGAAATAAAACTTATTGGATGAGACCCTTCTCACTTGTATCCTGAACTAACTATTTGGACATTGCGGAGATTGTGTTTACATTCGGTATTTCAGGTCTGTAACTTTTGCCGGTTTATCAGACAGACGGTTCACTATGTATAATAGTTTAAAAATCGCAGTTGCTTCAAGTTGCATGATGCATTTCTCTTGAAGCTAAAGGAGATCTAGTCACACCATTATCGCCAAAGCAGAAATGGCTGGAGAAACTCAGCAGATCTGGCAGCATCTGTGGAGAGAAAGCATAGTCAAAGTTTCTGGTCTTGTGACCCTTCTTAAGAACGCAGTGGTCATCACACAATTTTGTCTCATGAAGATTAACAGTAAGTGTACCTAACCAATGCAGAATAACAAATCAACAACATCAATAGGTTATCGAGCTCCACCATCAGAGGAAGTTTGGATGAAACTGATCTGTCCACACTCTGAGCATTAAATTCAGTTCTGTTCCTGACAAACAAGGCAAACAATCAGGAGTTGGTAACTGTGCAGAGAACAGCCACTAAACTGATCATTAAGATTCCATGTCTAAGTTGAAGAAAAATGAGAAACTCTTAGACTTTCCAGCCCAGATTCTCTTGATAATTTTATGTAGTGATACAACATTACACTGGCTCCCTCACTGCAATACCTTTTCTAAAATTACCTCTTCAAAAAGACTATCCTCATCCTGTATTTCCAAGGAAAGTACGACACCACCTCTAATGTCTTTATTTTCCAAAGTTCTTTCATGTGTCATTGTCTTCCATATCTCTGCACTGTGTTCTGTATCCCCTGTCCTAACATTCCTAATCAGGGTTTTGCTCCTGCAATCCAAATTGATGCCAGACTGGAAATTCTTGAGTGGTGATGTGTAACATACTGGATATTATATTATATTAGATACATTATTATTTGAAAACTTGGTTTCTAAAATGATCAGAACAATGTATAGCTTTAACTTTGATTTTTATTTCTTTAATTTGTAAGTTAAGAAGAACGTCTCAGTGTCATTTTGAAAGTAGTGTTGGTTGCCTAAGGGATATGAATGTCCAATAAATGATACTTTTGAGAAACCCCCGAGCTGGAGACCATAAGACTCAGAGCAAAAGAAAGCCGTTGAGCCCACCTACACCACACAATGAGCTCACAGTTGCTGTGATAACTCTCAACTTCACTTTCCTGCCATCACCTCTACCCCTTGAATCCCTTACTGATCAAATATTTGCCTCAGCCTTTAATATATTGAATGACTCAACCTCTATAGCCTTCTTTGTGATAAAGCATTTCCCGGATTCATATCCTCTGAGTGAAGAAATTTCCCCATATCTCTGTATTATACACGTGATCCCTTACTCTGAGACTATGCCCAATGATCCTCGACCAACCTACATGAGGAAACAATCTCTTTCCCTTTCCTCTCCCTTCAGAATCTTCCATATGTATCAATAAGGTTTTCTTTCAAGCTTCTACACTCCAATGCTTACAAGTTCAGAGTTCTGAAGAAGTGCTGTACCAGACTCAAAATAACAATCCTGGTTATTTCTCTCCACAGATGCTGCCAAACCTGCTGAGATTCTGTCATATTCTGTGTTTGATTGAGATCTCTAGCATCTGCAGCATTTTGCTGTGATTTGACGATATAAATGCATATTGTTGTTTGCTGGGAAATGATCCAGATGGCTACTTTAAAGTAAGTAGTGAGTCTCGGCTGAGAAGAAACTGAAGCAAACTTGTATAGAGCAGCATCTTTTAGGCGGGTCTTTTTTCTCACAGAGAATGATACACCCTTTGAGACTCTGCCCCAAGGTCCCTTTAGAGGTGGAAAGCTCAGAATCATTTGAGAAACAACTAGATAGTCCAGTCAAGGAAAGTTAGGGTTGTTCTGAAGGGTAGGGTAGATGCTCCTCATCTGTAACTGTACTTTGCTTCTGATTAACATGCACATTTCTCCTTGTACAAACTGCCAGATATGAGTATTGAACATCAACTGTGGAATACAATATAGAACAGTACAGCACAGGAACAGGCCCTTCGGCTCACCATGTCTGTGCTGAACTTGATTCAATTCTGAACTAATCCCATGTTCCTTCACATGGTTTGTATCCCTCTATTTACTAGGTAAAAACAATAACTGCAGATGCTGGAAACCAAATTCTGGATTAGTGGTGCTGGAAGAGCACAGCAATTCAGGCAGCATCCAATGAGCAGCGAAATCCTCGTTCCGGGCAAGAGCCCTTCATCAGGAATAAAGGCAGTCTTTAATCCTGATGAAGGGCTCTTGCCTGAAACGTCGATTTCGCTGCTCTTTGGATGCTGCCTGAACTGCTGTGCTCTTCCAGCACCACTAATCCAGAATCCCTCTATTTACTGCCTGTCCATGTGTCTGTCTAAATGCCTCTTAAAAGTTGCTCGCATATCAGCATCAACCACCTCCCCGCAGTGGATTCCAGACACCTACCAACCCCTGTGTAAAAAACTTTCCGTGCGAATCTCCTTTAAACTTTTCCCCTCTCATCTTAAACACAAGCCCCGTAGTAATTGACATTTCCACCCTGAGATTATATCCCTCCATCAGGTCACCCCTCAGCCCCCAATGATCTAGTGAAAACAATCCAATTTTGTCCAACCAGTCCTGAAGAAGGGTTACACCCGAAATGTTGATTTCTCCACCTCCTGACGCTTGCTGTGTTCTCCCAGCCTCCTGCTTGTCAACCTCTCCTTATAGCTAATACACTCCAATCCAGGCAACATCCTGGTAAACCTCTTTTGCATCTCTCCAAAGCCTCCACATCCTACCTATGGTATGGTGACTGGAACTGTGCACAATACTCCACATGTGATCTAATTAAAGTCTTATACAGATGAAACATGACTTGCCAACTTTACTCAATGTCCTGAACCAAAGAAAGCAAGCATACTGTATGCCTCCTTTACCATCTGTTTCACTTGTCTTACCACTTTTAGGGAGATGTGGACTTGGTCCTCAAGATCCCTCTGAACATCAATGTTCCTAAGGGACCTACTATTTACAATATATTTTTCTCTTACATTTGATCTCCTAAAATGCATCCCTTCACAGTTGTCCAAATAAAGCTCCATCTGCTATTTCTCCGACCAGCGTTCCAACTTATCTATATCCGGCTGTATCCTTTGGTAACATTTATTATGATCCACTTCTTCATCAATTTCCGTGTCATCTGCAAAATTAGTAACCACGCACCTTACATTTTCATCCAAATCATTAATACAGTAAACCTTTACTGGTTAGCACTGTTGCCTCACAGCGCCAGGGACCTGGGTTCAATTCCCACCTCAGGCGACTGTCTGTGTGGAGTTTGCACATTCTCCCCGTGTCTGTGTGGGTTTCCTCCGGGTGCTCCGGTTTCCTCCCACAGTCCAAAAAACTGTGCAGGTCAGGTGAATTGGCCGTGCTAAATTGCCCATAGTGTTAGGTGTAAGGGAATGGGTCTGGGTGGGTTGCGGGTCGGTGTGGACTTGTTGGGCCGAAGGGCCTGTTTCCACACTGTAAATAATCTATTCTAATCTAATCTTAACTACCTGGCACCTATGGGATCAGGAGTGTGCTGATTGGTCAATAACTCTGGATAATCAACATGGCCACATGATCTACGGGAAAACACACTACGTAAGAGAAACGTAATGCAGAGGGTATACACATCACTGTTCGCTTTTAGTTACAGCATAAAACACTTAAAAAGGAATACAACTTTGCCTTAAATAAAACTTACTGGCAAAAAGTCTTCACTCAGTCCCTCAGCTGATGACTCAGACATCACAGTATTTGAGGAGAAATTGACTCAAAATTGAACAACTGTTGATATTTTGTGTGGCAATTCAATCAAAGAAGTATATCTACATCAAAAAATACATCAAAAAATCTAACTTAATTGGACAGAATAATATGATAAACTTTGCAGTATTTAAGGGATATCATTTTTCGAGAGTGCAGGTTCAGAAGGTGCAAGTTAAAACAAAGTTTGTGTGTATATTACAAACAATAAAAGTCCCAGCACAGATTCTTGTGGAACACCAATGGTCACAGATCTCCAGTCAGTAAAATACCCCTCCACAACCACCCTCTGTCTTCTGTGACCAATCCAATTTTGTATCCACTTGCCAACTCACCATGGATCCCATGCAATTTAATCTTTGTGACCAGCCCGCCATCAGAGACCTTCTGCAGAAGATACCCAGTTGAATTTGTATTATTAATTCCAGGGAGAATCTGTCGATTAATAGGTTTCATTTTCTTTCATTTCTTTTCAGGTTTGCATACTGGCAAGGTGGCCTCTGTTTCTGTGTTAGCAGCAACTTTGAAAAGGTGGTGGACATTGTACCTTTACCTTGCTGTCCTTATGGTAATTGTGCTCAGCGAATGGTCTGAACCAGGAAATTACAGCATTTTCATTTTGTGATAGGACAATGGAAATCGTTGTCCCAATCTATTGGCAATGTCTTCCTGTGCTGTTGTCACCCTTGTCCTTTCATCAAGATGGAACAGACTCAAATGTGTGCATTCCTGGTGCTGCTTAGGAACATAGATTTCTGCCTTGATTATCTGGACCTTCACTCATTCACTGAAACCTTCGTTAGAAGCATGTTAGAGTCACAGTAGTGTAGTAAACAGACAATACAACATTTTTCTGTGTGAATTTATCATGATAAAGGTGTACTCTCTAAAAGTCCAACAGATATAATTCAACATCATAAAAACTCTCACTTTCAGTACAATGCTTTTACCATCACTCGTGCATGATTTTTTTTTCTGAGTAAATTAATTGCTCTTAACTTGAAACTTCAAAAAGCACCAGCATCAATTCAGATTTCTCTCCTGTGGATCATCTCATGTAGACCAGCTAGGGTTCTGTGTTATCTTTATCTGTATAACAATTATAACAAAAGCAATCATGTATTTTGACAACATTTTTAAGGAAGGGAAAAAGTAAAAAGCCAAAATTCATTATGCGTATATTTAAAAATAATAAACCTAGTGATGTTGACACAACTGTCAAAACCGACTTTATTGCCCATCCCTAGTTGCACATGTAAAGGGGTTAAGGAGCTGTCTTGTTGAACTATTGCAGTCTATACTAAGAAAGAATGCCTGAAGTGAGCTCCAGGAGTTTGACTGTGACAGTAATGGAATGATGATATGCCTAAGTCAGGATGCTGTTTGATTTGAAGCATTAATGTTCCTGTGAAGTTGCTACTCTTTTTGGCCTTCCAGTGGGGGATATTGCAGGTTTGGAGGATACTCCCAAGTTTCTGCACTGCATCTTGTTGATAGTAAACATAGTGGTACACCAGTGGCTGATGCAGTGAATGGTGTGTTAATCAAATAAACTTTTGTCAAGCTTTAAACATGTTGGAGCTGTACTTAACAAAGGAAGTGGAAAAACATCTATCATACCCCTGATTTGTATCGATTTTAGAATTAGAATTAGGTTTTATTGTCACGAGTACTCAAGCACAAAAGTACAGGAGCACTGTGAAAAATGTACAATGTCACCACACATGGCACCATCTTTGGCATAAAGTACTTAGTTAGAAATCTTAGGTACTAAAATAGATTAAATACAAAAATAAAGAACTAAAGAGAAAAGCTAAAAGTTCTACAATACAGTTTTCCATAGAATGAATTTGGAAAATAAAGAACTAAAGTTAAAAGATAAACATTACATTTCTCTATAGCCTGCAGTCGGTCCACGCTGGAAGCTTTCCACATGTGGTCTCACTCTCTCCTGTGCTGAGCTGACCCCCGACCAGGCTGACAAGCCACTAACCACCATCTGTGACAGGTTGACCGCATCAGGCCTCAGTTTGGCCACCGGACTACTGGCCACCGGTTCCACATGGTTGAGAAACTTTCTGGAGTTAGCAGGTGAGCTACTCATCAGCAAATGTACCGCTTCTGATCTGATCTAGTAGCCACAGTATTTATATAGGTGGTTCAATGCACCTTTTGACCACCAGAATGTTGATGGTAGAGTATTCAATGACAGTAATGTTAGGTGGTCTTTGTGGCCGGAGTTGGCAAATACCTGACCCTCATGTGATGGAATTGCCATTTGTCACTTATCTCTCCACACCTGTGTTTTATTTAGGTCTTGCTTAATGCTGGTATGGAATTGCAGATAGAATTTAAGGTTGTACAGCCACCAATAAAAATCTGTAATGAGGGAAGACATTGAAGCCATCAAAGAGCGCTTAGTCAAGGACTATGATTTATGATTTGGAGATGCCAGTTTTGGACTGGGATGTATGAAGTTAAAAATCACACAACACCAGCTATAGTCCAACAGGTTTATTTGGAAGCACTAGCTTTCGGAGCAGTTGTGGTTGTGGAGTATAAGATCGTAAGACACAGGATTTATAGCAAAGGTTTACAGCGTGATACAACTGAAAGTATTTTTTTGTGTGAATAGAACCTCTGACACTCTTTTTTTCTTCTTCGGCAACTCTCAGAGTGGCAGAATGTCTGACAACTCCGTCTCTATTTTAAAACCTCCCACACTACTGCCTAACTGCAGTAGTGCTTATTTTTCCCCAGCGCCCATGTTGTGTGTGTGTGTGTGTGTGTGTGCGCGCGCGCAGGTGTGAGACACGGTGAAAGACACAAGATTGTATAAATCTTTATTCAGTTTCCACCACCAGGAAGAAAGGAAACACCCGAGTGGTCAGTGACAAGTAGTGCCCTTCTCAGAGGGTAATGCTGCGTGATCAAACAGGGAAGGGGAGGGCAGGGATTAAATCAAAATAGAGTTGGTGGGGGGAAACAAAACACTCCACTCCCTGTGGCGCCCACCTCTCCCTGAAAATCTCAAGGGTGTTGGTGGACACCGCGTGCTCCTTCTCCAGAGACACCCAAGCTCTGACATAACCATGAAAGAGGGGCAGACAATTGGCCCTAACAACACCCTCCATGGCCTGGACCTGTTTATGGCCAGTTTGGCCAGGCCCAGGAGCAGACCCACAAGGAGGTCCTCTGACCTGCGCCCCCCCCCCCCCCCCCCCCCCCCCCCCCCCCCGCCCCCGCACTCCGTATCGGGTGCCCGAAGATCAGGAGCGTGGGACCAAAGTGCAACCAGAAACAGAGAGGAAGGTTTTTAAGAAAATCAAAAAGGGAGTGCAAGTGCCCACACCCAATATATACATGGTCCACGGACTCCACAGCACCACAGAACAAGCAGTTGGACTGGGAGTCCGTGAACCACCTCAATCTGCGGTTGCAGGGGACCGTTGCGTGCAGCACCCTCCACCCCAGATCCCGAGAGAAAGGGAGAGGACGCCCGTGGCAACTGAAATTATATATTGAAAAGGACCTGGATTGTTTGTTAAGTCTCTCTTTAGTTTGTTAACAAACAATCCAGGTCCTTTTATATATATAATTTCAGTTGCATCAAACTGTAAACTTTTGCTATAAATTCTGTGTCTTATACTCCATAACCACCTGATGAGGGAGCAGTGCTCTGAAAGCTAGTGCTTCCAAGAAAGTTGTTAGACTATAACCTGGTGTTGTGTGATTTTTGAATATGATTTAGAGTCACATCAACATGGCCAATTGCGCAAAGTTAAAAATGACAACTTTTCACCATAGTTGGGTATGAGTAACAAGGAAGCAGGAAGCTGAATGCATCAATGGAATGCATCAATGCTATCGACGTTGTTCAGAATTTTTAAAAAAATGACTTGAATTTATATGGCATCTGTAATGTGATAAAAATGTCACCATTTGCTTCATGAGAGCATTATCAGACAAAATTTGACTTTGACTTATGTGAACTTATATCCTTCAAATGGAGGCATTAGAATGGGCAACAGAACATTGGATCAAGGAGGTGGGTTTTAAAGAGCATTTTATAAGGGATGAAAGGGCTGGCAAGGCAGTTAAATTTTAAGGAGGGATTTTAAGAAATAAGGCCAAGACAGTTAGAGGAACAATTAGAATCAGGTGCAGAAGAATCCAGAATTAGAATGGTGCCAAAATAATGGAGAGCTAAATGAAATTCGAGTAGGGAGGGATGAGGCCGTGGCTTGACTCAAACAAGCGGGAGAATTTCAGAAATGGCCATGGTTTTGGATGAGCTCAGTGTCTATGGATAATGGAAGGCTGATCAAGACTGCACTGGAACATGGCCAATTGTGCAAAGTTAAAAATGACAACTTTTCACCATAGCTGGGTATGAGTAACAAGGAAGCAGGAACCTAACAAATACATTTATTTGTACAAATGTATTTGTAGGTAACAAATGCATAGAACTGTCGGCTCCGTAGAATTCAGGAACTAAGCCATTACCAAAGATGGAAACCTTTTGCTGATGAAAAAAAATGGCTGCAGCCCCATTTCTGTCATATCAAAACCTTTAAGATTTTTGAGTCTTTTAATGTTTTATTTGCAGTGGCCCATTCATATTCCTGATGAAGGGGTCCTTGGATGCTGCCTGACCTGCTGTGCTTTTCCAGCACCAAACTCTCGACTCTGATCTCCAGCATCTGCAGTCCTCACTTTTGCGCATTCAAATTCTATGTTGAGAAAATGTAGATTCTGAGTAAAAAAGTTTGGGAAAACAATTCGCTGCATAATGAATATTTTAAGAAAACTAAACTTGTTCTAATGCTTGTGACTCCTTTAGAAATAATGGCTTGGATTTTCCCACCAGACCGGATTGTAGTCCAACAAGTTTATTTGAAACTGCAAGGTATCAGAGCCCTGCTCCTTCCTCAGGCAGCTAGTGAGAGAGAACACATCTGGTACAGAATTTATAAATAAAAGATCGAAGGGATCTAAGGAAAAACTTCTTCAACCAGAAAATGGTGAATCTATGAAATTCACTGTGACAGAAGGCTGTGGAGGCCAGGTCATTGAGTAGATTTAAGACAGAGATTGATATCAAGGGGTTCAAGGGTTACAGGGATAATGGGGTTGAGAAAGCTATCAGCCATGATTGAGTGGCAGAGCAGACTCGATGGGCTGAACAGCCAAATTCTGCTCCATTAACCTTATGGGTCATACAAGTTACACAAATGTATTGAACTAACCTAGATGGCTATTATGTCTTTTATCAATAAGAACAGAGATGCAGGTTAAAATATGTAAATATCAGAATTTTTTTCAAATCACCCAGTGTCGTGTGATTTTTGACTTTGTCCACCTCACTGCAACACCAGCACTTCCCCATCCTAAATATTCCCAGAAGTGATACTAATGGTTAAATTGTCTGCTTCGCCTTTTTATCCAGTTAGTATTGAGTTCCACATTTCTAGCCAGGAATTCTGATCCCGGTTCCTTTGAAATGCAGAGCATAACCGAAGTCAAGCAATGTCCTGCTTGCGCAGGATATTTAGGGCTGACAAACCATGTCCATGTTTGCAGTGGTCAGTGTACTCTGTTCTGTAATTGATATGGTAAAAACAATGACTGCAGATGCTGAAAACCAAATACTGGATTAGTGGTGCTGGAAGAGCACAGCAGTTCAGGCAGCATCCAACGAGCAGCAAAATCGACGTTTCGGGCAAAAGCCCTTCTTTATTCCTGATGAAGGGCTTTTGCCCGAAACGTCGATTTCGCTGCTCGTTGGATGCTGCCTGAACTGCTGTGCTCTTCCAGCACCACTAATCCAGTATCTGTAATTGATATGCTCAGCAACCCTTTGATAGCTGCTGTGAAGTGGTAATTGTGTTGATGAGTATTGTGTAAGGATGGCAGTTAGTTTAGGTGGTTAGGAACCACATAGGTGGGTACAAGTAAGTGGCCTTGAGATTGGCACAACTGAACTGGGAGTTAGTATTGTTTCCGCAGGGGAAGACAGGGCATCATCTGAGATGCTATCAGTTTGGCAGGGAAGGGGTAGTTATTGTGGCAGGAAATGGGGGTTGGTGGATGGGGGTGCTGGTGGATGGGAGGGTAGTGGTGGAAGATGGTGTCAGCTCTGACTGGACGATGGGAGAGCGGTTGCACTCAGGTCTGGCAGGGATTCAGACCAGTAGCAGGGAAAAGGGTTTCAAATCTGGATATTGTCAAGAAATCCTCAGCCTCAAACTACTGCCATTAGTGCATTATCTGGAAAGAATTCCAGCCCTTTTCAATCTTCACATGGACTAGGAATGAATCCCCAACTTCTCCTAGAAAACTCAAGCTCAATGACTGAATTCCCAGGCCTGTTCACTGACCAGCTCAACTCTGGCAAACCCTTTTCAATCTTCACATGGACTAGGAATGAATCCCCAACTTCTCCTAGAAAACTCAAGCTCAATGACTGAATTCCCAGGCCTGTTCACTGACCAGCTCAACTCTGGCAAGCCCTTTTCAATCTTCACATGGACTAGGAATGAATCCCCAACTTCTCCTAGAAAACTCAAGCTCAATGACTGAATTCCCAGGCCTGTTCACTGACCAGCTCAACTCTGGCATGGCGGCAGGTGGAAGGCTGGAAAGATTTATTTGAATAGATAAAGTCGCCATAGTCCTCCTGGACAATTGGACAGCTTTTTCTCTCTCTCTCTGTTTTATTACAGGAAGATGGCTGCTGGTGGTTTAACCTGAGGATCATCACACCTCAGGTGAGGGGAGAAGTCAAGAGTGAGAGACCTTCATGGTAATCTCAGCCAGTTTGGGGTGTTTTATTTTGAAATGATCGGAGAAATTTCACGTTGTAGTTCACCCCCCTGCCACCAGCCTCACTTATTGTTTCCTTGTTGTGTTGTTTGATTCGCCTCTGTCCTACGTTAAATTGGACTAAATTGTTAAACACCACCCCCATTTCAATTCCTGGTTTGCTTTGTTTTCAATGCATTTTGTCCCTTCCAAAGTTGTACACTGAACCTTTGAAAAATAATTCCATTTGGAGGCTGAATCAGTGGGGTTACTTGAGACTCGTGCTGTGGGAGGAGGTCAGCAAAGGGCATTCACCTGATTATATAATCCCTACCCAAGTTGCACCTGTACACTTGAGAAACAGAATGCAAATTGTGGAATGCATGGGACTTAAGGTGAGTATCAATGGGGTTTGGAAATTAGATGTTATTTTAACCCTCTTGGAATCCAAACAGCAGGGTTTATCACAAAAGCAACGATTTCAATCCAGCTGAAATGGCAGAAAGGAATGACATGACAGCTGCTAAATTAGAACATAAAACATAGAACATTACACTGCAGTACATCCCCTTCAGCCCTCAATGTTGTGACCTGTGAAACCAATCTGAAGCCTATCTAACCTTCACTATTCCATTTTCATACATATGTCTATCCAATGACCATTTAAATGTCCTTAAATTTGGCGAGCCTACTCCTGTTGCAGGCAGTGTGTTCCACACCCCCACTACTGTCTGAGTAAAGAAACTACCTTTGACATCTGTTCTATATCGATCACCCCTCAATTTAAAGCTATTTCCCCTCGTGATAGCCATCACCATTTGGGGGAAAGAAGCTCTCCCTGCCCACCCTTCATAATCCTCTGATTGTCTTATATGTCTCAATTAAGACACCTCTCAACCTTCTTCTTTCTAATGAAATTGTGTGGGGATTTCTTGGGACCTTGATAGAATTGTTAGTTACGTAACAGGGTTGTATCTCTCTCCTGAAGTTAAATAAGTTCTATATTTTCTGCAGCAAGACATTTGCGTTTGTGACATGATGATATATACACCACTAATCTAAATAAAAATCTTTATTCTTTGTTCTACCAGGTGCTGAGACTAATGTGAAATGAGCTTTGTATGATAAGTTACCATCAAAGGGCTTGTGATCTTGATTATTTTTGGAACCAATGGGCAGATGAAAATACCTTTTAGTTCCCCATTGCTTGCCTCTGACTGTATCTGACACTGAAGAATTTAAAATCTCCCATTTCCGGCAACAATCTTCCCATGAAATAAAATTGCCATTGGCTTGTTCATGGGTGTTTAGCACAAAGTTGCTTACAGTCAACGTAAATTCTCTTTTCTCACTCAGGAAGCCATTGGCAGAGGCTAGAATGTCAACGACATCATAAAGCAGAATGTTGTGGTTTGGCATACGTTGAATGAAGTGTGGCAGCGTTAGGGGCAGGATCTTGGACTGATGGAGTCCTGATATACCAACGTGCATAATCTTAAGTCATTGTCTTCATTCCCTGCTACAACCTCCATAACTTTGCCGATTGCTCCATCTCACTTACAAAGATCTTTTGCTTCCAACCCCATGCTATCCCTGCCTTTGCTCTGAATCAACGCTCTCTCTCTCTCTGTCTCTCATTCATTCATTTACTCATGCATGGAGTGTACCCCTTGATTGTTATTTAGCAAATTCTACAAAAGTCACATTAGGTGAGTATTCTTAACACGATGGGGAATCTGGATCCTGGCTCAGGGTTTGGTCTCCAATAGGTAAATTCAGCTCATTAACTCTGTCTCTCTCTACACAGATTTTACCAGACCTTATTGAATATTTTCTCTAGTATTGAAAAAATAACCAGATTCGATATTTTAACACTACTCGCATCTCTGTAGAATGTTAATTTGTAACTGCAAATTCTTCACTTATAAACGTTGATCAAAATGAAATATACAGATCTGGAGTACAGCATTTTAGATTCATAAATATGTAAGTAGATCTGCTGTTCTTCTCCAGATTGCACTAATTGGTAGTTTTAATCCTCTTTTGAAATACATACTATTGTGTTAAAACTTTAGTGGGAAATCAAAACTGATCTGATACTCTGTAAAGTAACGCGGACCAGCACTTACCCTTTGGCTTAAATTAGCATCAAAATTACTGCCACCTCAGAAGTAACCCTTCACCCCCTGGCATCTATCTGAGGCCCGAAATGGAATTGTATTTAATCAAGTTGATTTTGCTTCCAACCTCATGGTAGATCGACAGTGATAGATTGTAAGTTTAGCCAATGACCATGTCAGATCAGTTTCTCTTTCCACACAGCAATAGTGTTCATCAAATTCACTGAACTAATCACACTGTTGTGAACCTAAGGCTGTACTCTGAGGACGTGGGAGATGCTGCTCCTTTCCTCACAGTGCCTCAAGGCATTATTTTAATTAATTTGTTCAACGGTGAATAAATATTAATAAGCTAATTTGAATGGATTTGCGATGTATTTTCCTATTAGCATGCCAGGTGAATGCCTGAGGAGCATCGGGATAAGAGAGTCACTATCTGTGAGAGAGCACAATAACAGAATTATCCTCATTTTAATGCAAACACACTTCCATCAAGAAATGCAATGAATGCATCTTTTCTGCATTCTTAATGCAGTAGAACGTTGTTGCAAATCTTTAACCATTGGCTTCACTGCCTTTGAATTAACTCTGAAGCCATTCGTTTTTCAATGCTATCTTCTATACGGTCCAGTTTAGAAATAGTATTTTGGCAACATTTGACAGACCTTCCAATTCTGATGCTCTTGAGGTGAACACCAGAACATATCTAAAAGCTTTCCTTCTTCATCTTTAACATTGCATTTATCCTGAATATTCAGTGACTTCCTAGACTCAAAGACCAAGATTAAGATGTAGTAATTCAAGAAACCATGCTGCAAGTATCATTTCAGTCATCATATGATAGAATAATGCAAGGGAACAGCAACTTAGGAGCCAAAAGTCCTCAGCTCCTGTCCATAATACCATAAGGCCATAGAAACAGGAGCAACAATAGGCTATTTGACCCCTCAAGCATGCTCCACCATTCAATATGATCATGGCTGATCTGACATTCCTCACGCACACCTTCCTGCCCTACCCCAGTAACCCTTGATTCCCCAACTGATCAAAAATCTACCTTTCTCAGCCTTAAATACGTGCAAGGACTCTGGCCCCAGAGGTATCTGTGGCAAGGAGTTCCAAAGACTCACAACCCTCAGAGAAGAAATTCCTCTTCATCACAGTCTTATATTGGTGCAACTTAATTGTGAGACTATGCTGTCTAGTCCTAGACTCTCCCATGAAGGGAAACATCCTCTCAGCATTTACCCAGTCAACCCCTTATGAATCCTGTATGTTTCAATGAGATCACCTCTCATTCTTCTAAACTCCAGTGAGTAGCGTCCCAGCTTGTTTAGCCATTGCTCATAAAACAATTCCATCATATCCAAATTAATCCAACCTCCAATGATTTAATATCTTTTCTGAAATAATGGAACAAAAACTGCTCTCAGTGCTCCAGCTGTAACCTCACCAGCATCCTGTGCAGTGGCAGTAAGACTTCCCTATACTTATACTCCAACCCCTTTGAAATAAGGGCCAACTTTCCATTAGCCTTCCCGATTCCCTGCTGCATGTGTGTGCTAGCCTTCTGTGTTTCAAGCACAAGTACCCTCAAGTCCCTTTATATTGCAGAATTCTCTCCATTTAAATCTTCAGGTTTATGGCAGTGCAGGCACCAGTAAAATCCCCTGCGGCTCACACCAATCCATTAGGATCAGAAGTTCAAGCGATTTACAAACCATTGAAGGCATCCTCTCAGTAGTGATGTGTCTTAGGATAGAGATGAGCCATTTTTCTGAAATTTCAGGTTTCCTCACTGATTACACCCTTTTAAAGAAGGTCCAACTAAAAACAATTGCTGCAATATTGGGGCTTTCCAGACAATGTCCCACCACATCAGGCTTTTCTGTCGGCCTGTGACTGGAGTGCAGCCCAAACCTTTACCAAGTTACTGGGCAGAAGTAAAGTTGGCATTGAGGAAAATTCCAGGGTGGGAAATTCATGTTGGTCAAGCTGTTTCAGGAGAAAACCAGCACATATTTTCTCTCAATATATCTGATGTGGATCAACAACACTTATGCACAAAAAACAATAGCCATTTCCAAAACATTCCAACATGCATTCTATACTTTGGAGGATGTTGCAAAAACAGGTTTCTGTGAAATGTCTTTGAAATTCATTCTCTTTCCAAAAGGCTTCAATGCAAACTTTATATTTAGTGCTTAACGTATTATTTAAGGTACGTTTCATATTTAAAGTATTAAGCATTAGCCATTTTCTATTAAATGCTCAATTTTACCTCATAACCTATGAGACAAAATTTGCTGTTAGCCACATTTGTGGTTTCTTTCTTTGGCATTTCCAAGCGGAAATAATGATTATCAATTAAGAAAAGAGTTCCTCATAGAGAAAATCTGAAGAAGATTACAGTTTATTTTGCTGAGAGATTTGTTTGTAACTTGTAAACTTGATACAACCAAAAAGTCATTCCAGTGCAAAGGTAGATGGAACAAAACTCTACCATAACTTTGCATTACATTGTCTTAATAACAGAATAGTATTCAGCCCCTCAAATCTGTTCAAGCATTCAGTTAGATTAGAACTTTTAAGTCCCAGTTCTTAGGAAAAGATTAGAAAACTAAAGAAAGCAGACATGCAGCAGGACAAACCTTCCCATCATCTGATATACAAAAATACAAAATCATAGGAATAAATTAGACAAATAAAGAAATAAAATAACAGTCTATCCAATCCAGTCTGTGCCAGCATCCTGTCGCCAAACCACATACTAGGCCTCCCCTCCAGAAAGCACCTGGACTCACTTCCAGAATGCACTGAGCCTTGCCTCCAAACAACACCAGGCCTCACTTCCAAACCACGTATTGCTTCACCTCCAGACCGCACTAGGCCTTGCCTCCAGATAACACCAGGCCTCACTTCCAGACACCACCAGGCCTTGCTTCCTGACAGCACTGGGCCTCACCTCCAGACATCACCAGGCCTCATCTCCAGACCTCAACAGGCCTTACCTCCAGGACCTCAAGAACTAGGTCTTTCCTCCAGACAGCACTGGACCTCACCTTCAGACAACACGTGGCCTCGCCTCCAGACAACACTGAGCCTCACCTCCACACCACACTGGTCCTCATCTCCAGACTCTGCCTGGCTTTGCCTGAAGGCTCTCGAGGCCAGGAGTGCTGGGAGTCCATGATGAGGCTAGGAGTCCATGTTGAGACCACGAGTCCATGATGCGGTTGGGAGTCAGTGCTGAGGCCAGAGTCCATAATGCTCAAGGACGGGATGTGAGAAGAAAGAAGGAAAAATAAATGGAAAGTGAGAAAAATGAAAAGAAATGGATACAGTGAACAAACTCCAGCTGAGGTCTCCTATTCCGCTGCCATTTTGGATCCGAAGGCCAATATGTCTGACCTACTCCACAATTTAATTTAACTAGCTTTGTTCTATGTACCTACAAAGTAATCCTATCAATCTTAATTGTTATTATTCTTTGTATGAAGTGTTCCCTGACATAATCTCTGGCCAGTTTAGGTTATTTTTAAATGTTATGCTGCCTTCTCCTGGACTCCTCTTGGAGACAAAAGGAAAAAAGTGAGGACTGCAGATGCTGAAGATCAGAGCTGAAAAATGTGTTGCTGGAAAAGCGCAGCAGGTCAGGCAGCATCCAAGGAGCAGGAGAGGAGCAGGAGAATGCCCGAAATGTCAATTCTCCTGCTCCTTGGATGCTGCCTGACCTGCTGCACTTTTCCAGCAACACATTTTTTAGCTCCTCTTGTAGACATACAGGATGTTGTATTTACATAAACCAGAAGCAATATTGTTATTATATTACCTTGTCAGATCCTTTAAGCATCCCAAAAACTTCAAGCAGACTATTCCTTAAACTTTTAACCATGAGATAATAGGACACAGTAAGGACTGCAAATACTGGAGAGTCAGAGCTGGTAAAGTGTGGCATTGGGAAAAGGCACAGTAGGTCAGGCAGCATCCGAGGAGCAAGAAAATCCATGCTTCAGGCAGGATCCTTCTTCAGGACTGGGGAGGGAGGAAGGGGAAAGAGAGATAAATGGGGGAAGGTGGGGTGTGGCTAAGGGAAAGGTAGGCGATAGGTGGGCAAAAGTGGGAGGTGATAGTGATAGGTCGGTGGGAAGGGTGGTGCGGATAGTTGGGAAAGAGGATGGACAGGTAGGTTAGGTCAAGAGGGTGTTTCTGAGTTGGAGAGTTCAATCTGGGATGGATTGGGGTGGGTGGAAAAATCTAGAAGCTGATTAATTCAATGTTGAGGTTATGTGCTGGTAAGCTCCCAAGGCAGAAGATGAGGTGTTCTTCCTCCAGAATGTGGGTGGCCTTGTGTAGCCGGTGGAGGAGGCCCAGTATGGACATGATCTTCGGGGAGTGGGCAGGGGAGTTGAAGTGGATGGCCTTCGCTCACTTATTGCCTACGTTTCCCCTCACCCACCCCCTCCCTTCCCTCTATTTATCTCTCGACGCTCTTTCTCCTCCCCAGTCCTGAAGAAGAGCCAGGCCCGAAATGTCAATTCCTTTGCTACCTAAACATGAGGTAATACCAATCTAGTCTGCATAACCTCTCCACATGATTCAAATCCTTTCCCCATGGTGTTTCTTCTGATTGGTTACCACATGTAAATCATTGTATGTCCCTCTTTCGTTTCACTCCATAGAATTTATCTATGGAATCCTTTCTGAGAGTTCTTCAAAATTAATATTCTTTATAGGTTTTATTTTTGTAACATCTTGTCAACCTTTGTCAGTACAAAATGGTAGCCCAATGACCAACTGTTTGCAGAAAGGTATTTCCAGTGACAAATATGTCAAACGACGGAAAACACAGAGACATCACACCCAAATTATTTTGGTGGAGCTAAGAAAGGTATTCCTGATCCTTCAAGTCATGCACCATAATATTTTCCTTACCACTTTACTGCTAAATAAAACCAGACAGTTCATGCACTGTGTACATGCTGCCCATTTGTCTTATGAAGTGACATCCAGGGCTTCTAAATATCTATTTGCACAATAAAAGAATTTGTTTCCTGAAATAGGTTTTCAGCTGTAAGATCATTCCAGGATGGCAATGATGATATGAGGGGCGAGAAGGGTGAGCTGAGGATTTTACTTGTGAAATTTGGAATGTTACTATCCAATTTTTTGCCTGACAGAGCCAGTGGCAAACTCCCTCCATACACCTGAAAAAGCACCAGATGTACACATACTGCTTGAAGGCTAGGACTTAACGGCAGCCACCATCTGAAGAGGCGAAAACTGAAAAGCAATGACCTACAGCCCAACTTCACACCATCTAATGGAGCAGCTGACAAGTTGAAATGCAGAGGGATGTACCATGATCTGAAAGGATAATTGGCAGTTCAATCCCATTCTCCCGAGTTCTTTGACTGCAGACTGGAAACTTGTACCCAGCTGACCCTGTAAGTATGAAACCATGCATGGTATTTGCCAGAATTTCAGCTTTGTTCCTTTGGGATGAAAGCTCCCTGGAACAGACTAATATTAGAAAACAATCCCTTGAATTTTAAATCAACTTCATTCCAGAAATTATGATGTTCTGAAGGCCTCTTTATTATGGATTGAATTTCCCACACATATTATTAGTTCACTTTTAAATTCCAATATTTGCTGTTTAATTAAGGCATGAAACAATAGGTTAAAATGGTGATGAAAGCAATTTCATATTGACATATTAATGGATTTGTTATTGATAGTCCATAGTGTTACTTTATCCTCCTGAGAGTTGTGTCAGAAGATTGTTCAATAAAATGGAGAAAAAAAAGCAATGTGAATCATAATATTTTAATTATTTTATATTAGTGCAAGTCTTGTACAGTAAGAAGTAAAAATGAATAAATTTACTTTTTTTGTTGTTGGTATTATAAATGCTTTATCAGTATTCGAATTTACTGAGAAAGAGGTAGAACTCTCTTTCAATGAGTTGTTGGATAGAATTTCTGGAAAAGACCAAGAATGAAACTCATGCCATTTAACTAGTAAATAACCCTTAACAAAAGAGCAACTTATTAGTATGATTCATCAGAGATAGGACCATAATTCTTGACATGATTCATCATAGATAGGACCATGATTTTCAAGATGATGACAATTTAATCTCAGATGTACCAGCTATTTCCCTGTTGCTGACTGAAGCCACTCTTTATGGTGAAGTGGGTTAGAAGTTTTAAAGGGCACTTTGGCAAGGAGGAAAAGGGGCTGCAGAAACTTAAAGTTCACATTGAAGGTTATTTTCATTAATGTTAATCAGTTGCCTGGCAACAGTTCCCTTTGGGTTGGATAATGAGAAATACTGATTGTTCATAATGGGGAGAAAATATAGTCAATAAAATGCTCCCTCAGTGGTAAGTACAGAATTGTGTTACAGGATGTACTTCTGGCCAGTGAACCCAGAAAAAAACGCTGTCTCAGTGTTGATCTATCAATTGGCCTTTGAATCTTGGACAAGATGAAACAAAAAAGTAATGGATGCTGTTTTGATGGCTATTGGAATTCTGCATTCAGATGAAGACAGGATAAGGTGCAGGTATGGTCTCACCCTATCACATAGACCACTGATCCACGTTTCCAGATGCAACATAAAGATTGCGATGTGGTAATATGAAATGATGAACCTGTACCCCAGGATAAATGAATATCATCAGTTGCAGGGCAGCAAGAGCAAATCAACACGGGAGAAAATAATTTGCATTAAATTAAATAAATTTCAAATTTGTAAACATATTTGACTTTACTAATATGGAGAAAAAATAATCACATTTGACTTAAACAGGAATGCAACATGGTAAGACCAAAATGACTTTCTGCAGTTATCAATCGCTGTTATCTTTAATCTTTACTAAATATAATAGCACAGTTGTCACTTACTTTGACTGAATAATTTCCTCCCATTTATATTGAACACAATTGGATACACAAACTGGACAAATGTGATATGCAAAGCTTCAATCATTATGAACAATTATTCCTGCTTGTACTGTGGTTTCTGACTTGGAGTAGCAATCAAACATAATGTATTGCTTGTACCTTTAATGTCAGTGTTGGAAATCTGGTGATTAATTATCTAACTATAGTGTAGTGCATAAAATAATCTAAATGCATGGTTAAATTAGTTAATCGAAAAAAATGTAGGTAATGTGAATACGGTTTCACCAGAACATTGCTGTCACTGTTGTAATTGACAGCATAAGTGGGTCAGCCGAAAGGCTGGCCTCTGTTAATTTATTTCCATAGACGCACTATACATATTCATGAGGTCCTACTGTTCGTCTGTCACCTTAAATAATCATACCTTGCATTGAATGCCTCTTGTGAATAATGCTACCATCTGAAAAGAGTCTTAGTTTGGGATGAATTAATTTGTATTACCAATTCCTAATTCCTATGTAAGTGTACCAGTTCCCAAATGTGCTTTTGCAATTTGGTGTTAATAAAAAGTTCTTTGCTCTTCTGATTTGCAGCACACTGTTAAAAAGTCAGATGTTTTGACATTTATTTAACATAATTTGCATGTGATTTCTAGACACCCCTCTAGTCTTTTTTAAACAGTTTATTGTTGTTAAGAAAATGGAGTGTTTAATGTGCTTAGATTAATCAATATATACCATGGAGAATTAAATAATGTACAAAGGAACAAGCATTTATTTTAGCAATAAAATGATGAGTGCATTTGCGAGATGGCTGTGTAATATAGCATAACATGTTTCAATGTTTTCATCATACTTGTTGTGTTGGAGTTCTATATACAGCGTATAATTCCTATCAACATTGCAATGATTGCAATAATTTCAAAAAATGATTTTAGAATTGAATGATGAGTAATTCAGATGAAAGTAACAATAAGACAGACAATTGCTGCAGTAACGTTTACTTGCAATTCCTCTTATTTTGAAAAGTAACTTCAGCAAGCTCAGTAAGGGATGAGGAAAAGTTTCTTTTTAAACAATGTAAGCCAGTTGACAGTGAAAAGTTCAAAACAAAAGCAAATGTTATCTGAATATAGTTTCCAGATAACAGGTCCAACAGGAGCAAAAGTTTCCAACACCCATCTGCAAAGAGCATGACTTCCACACTTTGTGGAGATACCACCTTGGTTTAACAGAATTTCTGTTCTGACAATTAATTTATCCACAGAGCGTTGGACCAGACTGGGATCTGCTGCAGCAGGATGAAGAGTGAACTGCATAAAGGAATCTGGTTCTCTCCTAATTTTTTTCCTTGCCACAGTGGGACTGATAGGACGATAGACCAATCTCTGTGGTAGCTGAAAATGTGTTGCTGGAAAAGCGCAGCAGGTCAGGCAGCATCCAAGGAACAGGAGAATCGACGTTTCGAGCATCAGCCCTTCTTCAGGAATCCAGTGTGCATGGATAGAAAATTCGTTATGGATTGATATTGGTGGCAGACAGAAAACAAAGAGTAGGAATAAGTGGGTCTTTTTCTGAGTGACAGGCAGTAACTGGTAGGGTACCACAGAGATTGGTATTAGGACCCCAGCTATTCACAAGATGTGTTAATGAGTTAGAATGAGGGATCTTAATGTAATATCTCCAATTTGCAGAGGACACAAAGCTGGGTTGAAAGGTGGGCTCTGGGGAGGACGTAGAGATGCCTCAGTGTGATTTGAACAGGCTAAGTGAGTGGGCAAATGTGTGGCAGATGCAATATAATGTGGACAAATGTGACGTAGCAAAAATAGGAAGGCAGGTTACTATTTGAATAGCTGTAAATTGAGAGAGAGAAGTGTTCAACAAGACCTGGGTGACCTCATGCATCACTCACTGCAAGTAAGCATGCATAGTGTAAAGAAGGCAAATTGTCTGCCGGTTTTCATAGTGAGAGGATTATTGCTACAATTATATGAGGCATTGGTGAGACCACATCTGGAATGTGGTCTCCTTTGGTCTCTTTATCTGAGGAAAGATATTCTTGCTATCGGAGGAGTGCAACAAAGGTTTACCAAATTGATTCCTGGGATTGCACGTCTGATGTATGATTAACAATTGAGTCTGCACGGTGGCTCAATAGTTAACACTGCTGCCTCACAATGGGAGAAAGTGAGGACTGCAGATGTTGGAGATCAGAGCCAAGAGTGTGGTGCTGGAAAAGCACAGCAGGTCAGGTAGCAACTGAGGAGAAGGAGAATCGAGGTTTTGGGCATAAGCCCTTCATCAGGAAGGTCCTGACGAAGGGCTTATGCCTGAAACATTGACACTCCTGCTCCTCACATGCTGCCTGACATGCTGTGCTTTTCCAGCACCACACTCTCAACTGCTGCCTCACAATGCCAGGGACCCAGACTCAAATCTACATTTGAGTGACTGTCAATGTAGAGCTTGCACATTCTTGCATGGTCAGGCAGGATATGGGACTGGTTTAGTTTGGGAACATGGTCAGCATGGATTAGTTGGACCGAAGGGTCTGGTTCCATGATGTATGACTTTGACCAGACAGGTTAGATGAAAGAAGGATGTTCCCGATGGTGGGGAAGTCCAGACCAAGGTTCATTGTTTAAAGATAAGGGGTAGACCTTTTAGGGCTGAGACAAAGAGAAACTTCTTCGTCCTGAGAGCCTTTGGAAATCAATACCACCGAAAGCCGTTGAGGCTAAACCATTAAATGTTTTCAAGAAGGAGATAGATGCAACTGTTGTGGCAAAAAAGATGAAGGGATATGAGAGATGGGAAGGGAAGGGAGGTGGATCATTCTGGAAATCAGAACTGATTCAAGGAGTTGAATGGCCTACTCCTGCTCTGTATCTTCTTTATTTCTATGCTTCTATCTTGAATGTGACCAAATGAGGGAATTGTTTCTCATTAGTATACACCCTGTCACAGAGGGACAGGTTTTACAGTTTGCCATTATCCTGCTGCTTGGAAGATGGTGGGAGATGTTGACACAGTGAAGTTTGCTGGTGAACAAGGCTTCCTCAGAAAACTGGCAGGTGAAAGTTCGATGAATCATTCTGAGAGTATTGTAATTTTGATTAAACTGCTTACAAGTGATTATGCTGCACAAAAGTTGTGAATGGAGTAATTTAACCAGCTCAATTATAGCAATTTTTCATGTCTGACTGAACTTTTTTTACACTACAATAAGGTGTATTTTTCAGAGTGCCAGATACCCTCACAGCAAGCAACGCGATCCAGGGCTTCATTTCACTAGCAACATGGTCCAATCACAGCGACAGGTGGCACAGCAGCCTCAGCTGCCCCACCTTTAGTGATGGCCATTCCTGGTACTGCACCCTCAGGATGAGGTGCCATCGATGACATGTGTCCCTGAGGAGGTGCAGGTAAAGTTGGAGTAGCCTGGATTGATAGGCGAGTGTTAAAGATTGTGGGTTCTCACTGGGGGTAAGTGTGCCATAGCAACAAGAGCACAGGCTAAAGAGTGCCCAAAATGGAGGCAAACATCACCAACATCCATCTCCAACACTTTATCCCAGAACCCAGAGGTGACCATGTTTCACTTATCAGTATCCTCACATGCATGCAGGATGCCTAACAGCTGACAAAATGCATACAGAGGCAGAGAAAGGTCCTTAATTAGCCTTTTTGCATGGTCTATTTGGGTTTTGGGTGGACAACCCATCTGCCAGCATTCATACCACTGAGAAAAGAGCATGGCAGCAGGAAGACTGGTTCCTGTTTCATTTTGTCAGTCTTCTTGTCTCCCAGCTTTTCCACACAGAGCTAAAAAAAAATTCAGCATAATTAATTTACTGTTCCATTGTTTCTTTTACAGTTTCTATTCTGAAGGCATTAACCTTTCCCGGGGTCACTACCTTTAAAGGCTGCCAGTATGTTGAATAAACCTAATTGATGCAGCTCAGTCTCATAGTGGTAGCACACTTATCAATTGATTGTGGTAAAAGGTCTTCAAGCTGAAACATTAATCTTACCTTCAGATCTCCATCATTTCTGCCTGACTCATTATATATTTTCTCTATGATCTTCTGTTTCTGCAGCGTATTTTGAACTTTTCCCTATTGTTTAAACCATTGTCAATCCTCTTCCAGGAACATCCACCTTGAAGTTTTGCTTTATCCACATGATATGATTTTCATTTTCTTCTCTGCAATCTATTTCCCTTCCTGTGTTGGTATATATTTGCTAAAATTGCATTCACAGCTATATTACTTTCTCAACAACTCGCTGGCTCCAACACATTCCACGTGTATTGAGGATTAAATTCTTTTCTTCCTGTTTAATAACCATTGATATCTCCGCAATTTACAGCATTATCTGACCTGCGCTTTTGCCACTTTGAGATCCAATCCCTTCATTGTGTGTCACTGTCTGCATGGCCTTCTTGGGGGTGAGCATCTGTTCACTTCAGAGCTTCCCTATCCACATTCCCATTTCACCTTTGCCTCATCCATCACTTTATCAAATATTGGGTTATCAATCATATTTGGGAAGATGCCATTTAAAAGCTCAACAAACAAATGAACTAAATACCTGGGAGTCATCACAGCTTCTCTGCACTGTAATACTGAATGCACAGACGCTGTATCTCATATTAGCTGTAAATAAAACCAGAAGAGACCTTCAAGTACATGAATTACATTTACCTCATTGTTTATTACATTTAGATATTGCAAAAATATTAGAACATATTGCAGCTTTTTTTCTTCTTACTTTCAAATGGAGACCCTTCAATGACTCTTAGATGCCAATGTTCCTGCTAATCCCTCTTTGCCTTTATAATACTTTTTAAATCTATCCCTTCTTTTGTTGCATTTTCAACATTCTGTTTGCCTTGCCCAAGATGTTTGAGCTAAAGTTAGCTGAATTGTTAATTCTCCTTTCTCTAGCTCCACAGATCTTGCCTGACTTAGTGAGAGTTTCTAGTCTTTTTTGCTTTCATTTCAGCTATCTATAATCTTGTATATTTTGCTTTCAGAGTTGGATTCTGCTCATGGTTCAATACTTAAAAGTTGTTTGGCATTCATTCAATTACAAGAGAGAATGGTCAGCATGATTTTGGGTTGTGATGTGTTGGCTAATCTTTTTCTGGGATATTATTCAAGTAGTTTGATTGATCCAAATCATTCAGCACTCTGGTCCATGTGTGCAGATATTGCAGTACACATGTATGTCCTTCATATCAAGCAAATCAAGCATCAGCTCTGAAGGATGACTATATTTAGTGAGATTCCACACCTAACTGTATGATTGTACATCAATGTGCCTCACCACCTTCAGGATAGAAAGTACAAGGTTAAAAATCTAATACAACATGGTTAGGGATTATAAAAGGAAATAGGAAATGTTGCTTAAACATTTTGCCCTTTTGGTTTACCTTTCCGACAACCACTCATCACTGAGATTCCCTTTCCTTTTCACATGTGAGGTTTTCATTATAGCTGTTTCTAGGGCCTACATCTGAAAACTTTGATGCTATTACATTGCTACGTGTAGTAAGCAGACCTATGACAATGCACCTTGGAATGAAACATGGGAATAACAGAGCTTTTCGCTCAGCTGATTTGTGCACCCTTCAGATTTCTTTCAAGTAAATCATTGAATTAAACAACTTATTGATTAAAAAACTTCATGGAAGACAAAATCCAACCCCCCACCCCACCTCCCCAAACCAGTTAGAGCTTCTTTACTAATCCAGTGAACATGTGAGATTTGGTGAAAAAGGTTCCATGAAGAGAATAATGACAGTCTCTGGAAAGCAATTATTTTATTTAATTGACCTGCATTAATGTCATACTTCTAATCCTTCTCTGTGGAGAACCTTCCTTGAAATGTTTTTATTCACTTGTGGGACATGAGTGTCACTGGCTGGCTAGCATTTATTGCCTGTCCCTAGTTACCCTCGAGAAGGTGGTGAGCTGTCTTCATGAACCACTGCAGTCCACATGCTGTAGGTTGACCCACAATACCCTTAGGGAGGCAATTCTGGGATCTTGACCCAGTGACAGTGAAGGAACGGTGATGTATATTGAAGTCAGGATGGTGTGTGGCTTGGAGGGGAACTTGCAGGTAGCAATGTTCCCATGTATTTGCTGCCCTTGTCCTTCTAGATAAGTATATTTCTAATATATGATGTTCAATGTCAAGCCCTGTGCTGTTGTGTCATGCATTTTAAATAGAATATCACACAGCCTGATTTTTTTCTCTGTTCTTTCCATCATAGCAAACATGGAATCAAACAATCTTTGGACAACTACGACACAGAAAAAGACCTTTCATCCAATTGTGTCTACTTTTGTTCAAAGAAAGCTGAAAAACACTGGTTAGACAGCCTCTGATAGGCACTGTAGCAAAATAAACTTAAAGGGTTAACAGAAATGTACAGAACAGCATTGGAAATTTATCAAGATTAAAATAAAGTGTCATTACTAGGTGTGATGACGCACCATGGTTCCCACAAGGTCAACAATTCTTTCTATATTTTTGTAACCAGATAGTTAGAGGGACACAAGCCGAAGTGTTCATCATGTCCATGGTAGTCCACTGTAGCAGCAACTCATCTGGTGACACCCTGACCTTTTCACCAAAACCTTGCAATTCCCCTTTACAGATAATGATACAATTCACTTCGAAGGTCTCCATTGGCTTTGTCCCCCCTACACTCTGAAGAATATTTTCCAGATCCTAATAAGCCTTTCCTCGTGCCGACATTACTTCTTTTGTTGATCACGTTTAAGTCTGGTTCACAATCATTTCACAACTGGGAACAGTTTCTTTGTATCTACTCTATCAGCCCTCTTATAATCTTAAGTACTTTAATCGAATCTCTCCTTGTCCAGGGAGAACAGCAATCCTTCAACATAACTGAAATGTGTCATCCTTGGAACCTTGTGAATCTTTATTGTACTTTCTCGAGTTCCTTTGCATCCATCTTAAAGTGTGTGCTCAGAACAGGATAAAATTATGGGAAGGCGATGGTCTAATGATACTATCATTAGACTATTAATCTAGAGATCCTGGGGTTCAAATTCTGCCATGGCAAATGGTGGAATTTGATTTCAATAAAAATCTGGAATTAAGATTATTGGTGTCAGGAAAAAAGTTCATCCACTTTACTAATGTCTTCTCGAGATGGAAACTGTCGTCCTCACCTGATTTGTCTGACATGTGACTCTTGACCCACAGTAATGTGGCTGTCTCTTAACTATGCTCCTGGGATGGACAATAAATACTGGCCTAGCCAGAAGTGTCCACATCCAATGATTTCAAAAATACAATGCACTGGTTGAGACTAAACCAGGGTTTTATACAAGTTTCATATAACTTGCTTGCTTTTGTAATAAAACCCTTATTGATAAAGCCTAGGACATTATTAACCACACATTCAATCTGTTTTATCATCTTCAATGATTTATGTATGCAGACATCAGATCTCTCTGTTTGAGAAACTCGTTTTGAATTGTCTTTAAAAAACCTCTCTGCATTCTTCCTAACAGAGTGAATCACTTCACATTTCTGCATCCAACTGCTTCTGCCACTTGTCCATCCATTCCACCAACCTGTGTCCTCCTGAAATGTTTCACTTCCCTCCTCATGGTTTACAATGTTTCCATGGTTATCATCATCTTCAAATTTTGAGGTTGTGCCTAAACACCAGGTCTGGGTTATTACATAACAGGAAGAGCAAGGGTCCTGATGCTATCCCTAAAGAACTCCATGATCAATCTTTCTCCAGTATAAAATCCAAGTGTACACCCCTACTGCTTGTTCTCTGTCATTCAGCCAATTCCGTTTGCTTGCTGGCATTGTGCCTTTTGTTCAGTGAGCTCTAACTTTGCTCACAAGTATGTTGTGTGACAGTTTGTCAAATATCTTTTGAAAGACTATACACACCAACTCAAAAGCTTTACTCTTGATCGTTTACCCTCTCCATTACTTGTTCAAAAAGCTCAAACAAGTTTGTTAAACATCATATGCTCTCAATCAATTTATCCATGCTATATTTTCTTAGTTCATTTCAACCATTTTCCTGAGTGACAATTAAGTTTGCCCCAAACTATTGTTTCAAAAGCTTCAGCGTTACTGAGGTTGAACTGACCAGCCTGCACTTGCTGGGTTTCTCTCTACACTTTTGTGATCAAGGGTGTCGCTTTGGAATTTTCCAGTCTCTACCACCCAAATAGTATAATTTAATTTGTTGACATTTCAGGACCCTCAAAACTTTCAGATAGTTATCGTGAAGTGCCCTTTCTCAGTAACATATCATGGTCTATTTCCAGTGTGTCGTAGGAGTGTCTGAAGAACCCATGTCCCTGAGCTAAAGACCTGAACATCATGAGATGAAAAGAATACAAGTGAATCAAGGACGTGTACTAATAATAGTTCTCTTTTATCTGAAATTTACAATGTAACTCACCAGCATTTTAAATGTAAAAAACAGCTTCTTTTTCTGGCCCTATATGCAATCACTGGTTCAAGCAGGAATCAGCCATTATATGAGTCACTGATAGTGCCATTAGTGAGTTCGGTCAAACAGCATTTTCTCTTCCTCTCTCACACATACACAATGCTGTCTTACATAAAACGTTATTTAATCTTTTGTGCATGCTATAAATAACATACAGGGACTTTTTTGTTGTTGTTTTAAATGCTTGTCCCCGTAGACTTTATTATTTTAATAGTGGGTTGGTCAGGGAGTGGCAATCAATTACATTAGATAAGAAGTCATGATAAAATGACTGGTTTTCCATTTGAAACATAAAACAACTCCCAAATTAACATGCAAAATGCTTGCAGCCATTCCTTTTGAGTTGTTTTCATCTCTGAAAATACCACCTTACTCTGGGAGCAGGAGATGATTCCTTTCTCATCGCTAGTGGCAATGGATTACACATTTAAAAACTGAATAAGGCACTAACTGCTCACAGGAGGTGTCTGAAGATCCATTTCAACAAGAGACTTGTATGTGAATTCAAAGAAGAATTGGATATGCAGCTGAACATGAAAAATTGGCTGGGCTACTACAAAAAGCAGAGGAGTGAGAATAATTTGATCGTCCTTTCAAAGGATTAGCACACATTGGACAGAATGGCTTCCTCTCTGCCTTATCATTCTGCGACTCGAAAAACCTCTGCAGACATGCTCTGATGTCTACAGAATCCATGGTGGCTAAACTATTGAAGGAGATACACCATGATGGTGAAGATGGCAAAAGCCACATGAATACTCCATGATTATTTGTTCTTTCTTCCTTAAATGACCCTCTTCTCTGATGGCCAGTTCTGCTTCATTAAAGTTCTCCGATTACCAGCAGCTGGTTATTGAATCATCTAAGGGGCCATCTTTTTTCTGTAAGTGGGCTATTTCATGAAGGTATTGAAGTCCACCTGACCTTCTCACCTGAAAACACACACTGCATGATGGCCACTATTTACAGACCGAACGTAGGAATGCTGTCTGGTCCGCTCTCTTTCTCTGCTGCCTCAACTGAGATTAGATAATCTTGCACAGACTGGTGATTCAACCTTATTTTTAGTCATGGAGTTTGAGAGATGCTGCAGGTCAACCTTTAATACTCATCCCCAGTTCCCCTTGGGGAGGTGGCAATGATTTCAAACTCTTCATATTGCAGATTCAACTCACTGTTTGGCTCTGGCTCCTCCCCATGTTGTTACGGCTGCAGAGAGATTTCCTGGGGTTGACATTAAAAACTCATTGGGCACGGCAACAAGGAGCATGACATATTGAAAACCACAGCAGGCTTAACTCATGCACCATCAAACTTACTGCAGGTTCACTACATTCTGCAATGCAAGCAGCAAGGATACGGGCCACACATCCTTCTTCGGTAGCTACCACTCTGTGTTTCTCTGTGCATTCGAATGAGTGAAAGCCAGAAACAGTCATCCCTGGTTGTTTAGCTCTCAACACTGCCAACATTTTTCAGATTGCTAAGAAATTAATAGCTACTTACTACACGTTTAGCACTTTCAGAACTCTCGATTTATATTAAGGAATATATCCTTCACGAAGAATAACTAAAAACAAACAAAATGCTGTCACAGACTCAAGAACTAGAGGAAGAAAACCCACACCAGTCTGTCAGGTTACTGGAACATAACCTACAAACTCATGACAGTCCCAGCTGCTCTTGACGTACCCCTTGGTTGCTTGCAAACATCCAGTAAGGCGTTCGACAAGGTTACCCATGAGAGACTGATTAGCAAGGTTAGATCTCACGGAATAAAGGGAGAACTAGGCATTTGGATACAGGACTGGCTCAAAGGTAGAAGACAGAGAGTGGTGGTGGAGGTTTGTTTTTCAGACTGGAGGCCTGTGACCAGTGGAGTGCCACAAGGATCAGTGCTGGGTCCACTACTTTTTGTCATTTACAGAAATGATTTGGATACGAGCACAAGAGGTACAGTTAGTAAGTTTGCAGATGACACCAAAATTAGAGGTGTAGTGGACAGTGAAGAGGGTTACCTCAGATTACAGCAGGATCTTGACCAGATGGGCCAATGAGCTGAGAAGTGACAGATGGAGTTTAATTCCGATAAATGCGAGGTGTTGCATTTTGGGAAAGCAAATCTTAGCAGGACTTATACACTTAATGGTAAGGTCCAAGGGAGTGTTGCTAAACAAAGAAACCTTGGAGTACAGGTTCATAGCTCCTTGAAAGTGGAGTCGCAGGTAGATAGGTTAGTGAAGAAGGCGTTTGGCATGCTTTCCTTTATTGGTCAGAGTATTGAGTACAGGAGTTGGGAGGTCATGTTGCGGCTGTACAGGACATTGGTTAGGCCACTGTTGGAATGTTGCGTGCAATTCTGGTCTCCTTCCTATTGGAAAGATGTTGTGAAACTTGAAAGGGTTCAGAAAAGGTTTACAAGGGTGTTGCCAGGGTTGGAGGATTCGAGCTATAGGGAGAAGCTGAACAGGTTGGGGTTGTTTTCCCTGGAGCATCAGAGGCTGAGGGGTGACCTTATAGAGATTTATAAAATCATGAGGGGTATGGATGGGTAAATAGGCAAAGTCTTTTCCCTGGGGTCAGGGAGTCAAGAACTAGAAGGCATAGGTTTAGGGTGAGTGGGGAAAGATATAAAAGAGACCTAAGGGGCAACTTTTTCACACACAGGGTGGTACATGTATGGAATGAGCTGCCAGAGGATGTGGTGGAGGCTGGTACAATTTCAACATTTAAGAGGCATTTGGATGTGTGTATGAATAGGAAGGGTTTGGAGGGATATGGACTGGGTGCTGGCAGGTGGGACTAGATTCGGTTGGGATATCAGGTCAGCATGGATGGGTTGGACCGAAGGGTTTAGTTCCATGCTGTACATCTCTATGACTCTATGACTCTATAACTTAGTGACTATTTGTTAAAAATAAAGAGCAAGAACCTAATGTTCTAACGGCTACAGGTTAAGTTAGCTTTTCTTCGTCCAGTGGAGTGATAAACAAGACAGCTTTTGGACCCACTCAGCACATGCCAGGAAACAGGTGGATGTCTATGCCACAAGTGGAATGTGAAGCCCATTTAAGTTGTGCTTGTGGCCATCTACGTCGGACCATTACCCATGCACTGAATATGATTGCTCATCTAGTGTAGCTTCAACTCCCAGCTCTTATAGGGGGACTGACAGCTCAATATTCTGGAGCATAGAATCTTCAGGCATAAAGTCAGAGGGTTAGACAGGGTGGACAGGGAGAGCCTTTTTCCAAGTATGGAGACGGCAAACACGAGAAGACACAACTTTAAAGTGAGGGGAGATAGGTATAAGACAGATGTCAGAGGTAGTTTCTTTACTCAGAGAGTAGCAAAGGTATGGAATGCTTTGCCTGCACCGGTAGTAGATTGGCCAAGTTTAAGTGCATTTAAGTCGTCATTGGACAGGCAAATGGACGTACATGGAATAGTGTAGGTGGGATGGGCTTCAGATTAGTATGATAGGATGGCGCAACATCGAGGGCCGAAGGGCCTGTACTGCGCTGTAATGTTCCATGTTCTATGTTCTATATAAAAGAGGAAGTGGTGTCACATTATTAATTGAGGAGTCCATTCATGTGAAAGGAGGGATGATGTCTTGGCAGTGTTTTCAAATTAGATTTTGTGGGTGTAGCCTGGGAATAAAAATGGAGCAGGCTTACTGCTGGGAGTATATTAAATATCCTCAAACAGTCAGCAGGCAATAAAGGTGCAATATATACAATTCACTGAGGTGTATGAAAACAATAATAAGGTAATTATAAGGTTTTAACTTCCCCAATGTTAATTGGGATAATGATGGTAAAAAAGGTTTAGAGGGGGAAGATTTCTTGAAATGTACTCAGAAGAGCTTTTCCTGACAATATGTAGATGATCCAACAAGGATTGGTGCCACACTGGACCTAATTTTGGGGAACAAATCTGGACAAGTGTTCAAGGTGGCAGTGAGAGAGCATTTTTGTGATAATAACCACAATGCCACACATTTTAAGTTTGTTATAGGAAAGGAAAAAGGTGGTCTGTCGGAAAGGGTTATGGATTGGGGAATTATTAAAATATGGCAGGATCTGGCCAAATAGAGTGGGAAGACCTACAGCAGAACAGGGGGAGCCTTTCCAAATGAAATTGGTGAGCGTATAGGCCCGGAATATTCTGTTGAGGGTAGAATGTAGGAGTAGCAAGCCCAGAGAACTATGGATGTCTACGAATATTCAGGACTGGGAAAGAAAGAAAAGGGAGGCTTTTAAAAGGTAGAATGGGAGCAAACCATGGGAGGCGCTAGTGGAGTAATAGAAAGTGCAGGGGGGCGCTTGCCAAAACAATTAGGAGAGCAAAGATGGGGCATGAAAATACACTGGTAGATAAAATTAGTGAGAATCCCAAGAAATTCTACAAGTACATCAAAGAGAAGAGGATGAGCGGGGTAAGAGTAGGACTCATTAGGGACCAAGGGAATGGAGCTGGAAGACATTTTGCTAGCATGTTAAATGAATATTTTACATATATTTTCACCTTGGAGAAGGAGGAAGGTGGTCCAGAATTTGGGAAGATGGATTGTGAGGTTCTTCAGTAGATTGAGAAAGAGATTGAGGAATCATTGGAAGTTTTGGTAAGCTTCAAATTGGTCAAATCCCCAGGTCCAGATGAATTGTATTCCAGGTCGATGTGGTAGATGAGGTAGGAAATTAAAGGGACGCAGAACCGTTTTAATTCCTCTTTGGCCACAGGGCAGATGCTAGAGGACTGGAGTAGAGCTAATGTGGTTCCACTATTCAGGAAGAGTAGTAGAGATAAACGAGGGATTGATAGACCAACGAGGCTCACATCAGTGATAGGGAAGCTATTGGAGAAAATTCGGAAAGACATAATAAGTCTCCTCTTGGAGAGGCAAAGTTTGATCAGGGATAGTCAACACGGCTTTGTCAGGGGGAGTTCATGCTTTACAAATTTAACTGAATTTTTCGAGGAGTTGACCAAGTATCCATATGAGGATAGTACAGTTTATATGAATTTCATCAAAGCCTTTGACAAAGAAGATAAAAACATATGAGATCCAACATAACTTGCACTTAAAATTGGCTTCTTGGTAGGAGACACAGAGTGGTGGTAAAAGGCTGTTTGTGTGAATGAAGGCTGGTGTGGCATACCATAAGGATCGGTGCAGTTATATATGTCATGTGGGCAGGATGATAAGTAAAGTTGTGGATGACACAAAGATTGGAGGAGTGGCTGACAGTGAGGAGGGAGGTCTTAGGTTACTGGAGGAAATCGATGGATTGTGCAGATGGACAGATCAGCGGCAGATGGAATTTAATCCTGATAAGTATGAGGTGATGCACTTCGGAAGAAGAACACAGGAAAGGAGTGCTCAATGAATGGCAGGATATAAGAGGAACAGAGGGATTTTGGGGTGCTTGTCCTCAGATCTCTGAAGGTATCAGGACAGGTTAATAGGTAGTTATGAAGGCAAAGGAGGCATAGATTATAAGAAGGGGGAGGTTATGTTGGAGCTGTACAAAACTTTGGTTAGGTCATTTCTGGAGTATTGTGTTCAGTTCTGGTCACTGCACTATCACACAAACATGATTGCACTAGAGAGTGTGCAGAGGAGATTTGCCAGGATATTGCCTAAGTTGGAACATCTTAGCGATGAAGACAGGTTGGATAAACTTTGGCTATTTACTTTGGAGCAGAGGAGGTTAGAGGAGACCTGTTCGAGATGTGTAATAATATGAGAGGTATAGAGAGAGTGGATAGAAAGCAGCTGTTCCCCTTCGTTGAAGGGCCAATAAAAGAGCGCATCATTTTAAAGTGGAAGGCAGGAGGTTTAAAGGGCATTTGAACAACATGTTTTTCACCAGCAAGTGTTGGGAATCTGAACTGTGCTGCATAGAAGGTAGTTGAGGCAGGAAACCTGACAATCTTTAAAACAAACTTGGATGCATTCTTGTCCTGTCCTAACATTCAAGGCTATGGGCAAGGTACTAGTATAGATTTAGCATAGCCTTAGTCAATGCAGACTTGATGGGCTGAAGGGCCTCTTCTATACTGCCTGCTTCTATAATTCTGTGACAGCAGTAAACCAGTTAGACCAAAGATGCAAAATACCTTTAGCTGTCTGCAGTTTGGAATTAACTTTGTTTCCCTATTTCTCCACTTGTGGCCTAGAAAGACAGTGGACCTTTTATCTGCAAGACTAAGGGAGGTTTAATTGTATTTATAGAACACCTTTCCAAATTTCAGTCCATTGCAAAATACCTGCCAGCTAGTGGGCGGCATGGTGGCACAGTGCTTAGCACTGCTGCCTTACAGCGCCAGAGACCCGGGTTCAATTCCCGCCTAAGGCGACCCACTGTGTGGAGTTTGCACGTTCTCCCTGTGTCTGCGTGGGTGTGCTCTGGTTTCCTCCCGCAGGCCAGGTGAATTGGCCATGCTAAATTGCCCGTAGTGTTAGGTAAGGGGTAGATGTAGGGGTATGGGTGGGTTACACTTTGGCGGGGCGGTGTGGACTTGTTGGGCCGAAGGGCCTGTTTCCACACTGTAAGTAATCTAATCTAATGAGGTATTTTTCAAGTATATTATTGCCGTTGGACAGAGAAAGCCCCCCAGCTGTGAATTTTTTTTTTAAAAGTGATATTGATTTCTGGGGATACATATTGGCAAAGACACTTGGGTGAACCATGCTGTTTTTCTTCACATAGTGCCATAGTGTCAATACATCCATCTGAGAGGGCAGTCAGGGGCCTGTCCAAAAGGCAGCACCTCTGATAGGGTAGCACTCCTTTCTGAAATTCAGCCTTTATCACAGGCATAAGTCCCCGAATGCAAAGCATGTCAGAAGCCTGCCTAACAAGGCAGCTGGTGTGATCTGAGAATGCTGAGGTCGATAAAATATGGAGCTGGGGAAAGCACAGCAGGTCAAGCTGCATCAGAGGAGCAGGAGAGTCGACATTTCAGACCTGATCAAGGGTCCTGCCTGAAACATCGACTCTCCTGCTCCTCTGATGCTGCTTGACTTGCTGTGCCTTTTCCAGCTCCACATTTCGTGACTCTGACTTTCCAGTATCTGCAGTCCTCACCAACTCCCATGGTCTGAGAATACACATCCTTAACTGATATGGTAGCACATTGGCAGCAGTGCACACCCAGTCCGAATGACGTTTCATTTTGCTTCTTTAATGGAACTGTAACCGGATGGACCAAAAACTGAAATTTCTGGAAAATCGCTGCAGGGTTGGCAGCATCTGTGGAGAACTTGAAGAGCAATCATTTGGCCGAAACGTTAACTCTGATTTCTCTCCACAGATGCTGCCAGACCTGCCGAGACTTTCCAGCAATTTCTGCTTTTGCTTCAGATTTTCAGCATTCGCAGTTCTTTTGTTTTTTTTGTCAAGCAACCAGATCGACCTGAGTCCTGTCACAAATTCCAATAACTTTATTCTTTGCTTGAGTTAATTTGACCCTTTTCAGGTTGCACTGTCCCCATTAGCTTGTGTCGCTGCATATCTGATTATCAAGCTTACTTCTATTGGTAGCCCTTTCTACTTGCAGTTCAAAGTAAATTTAAATTCTTTCGTCAGAGTAAATCTTATCATTTCTTTTGAGTGGGCAGCCCAGTCAATAGAATAACTAATGGAATAGAAATTTTCCGAATCAGGTCAAGAGAACTGACCTTGTCTACAATTTCCTGTTTGACTTATGGGTCCTACCATCAGATAACAATATGATTATGCTGTGAGTCAAACATTCAGACTAAAATACTTATCCAACTTGTTGAAGTAAGAGGATGGAATTAGATGAAAATTAGATGGGAATGTCAGTTGCCTTGAAACTAAATGAATCTTTTACTTTACTGTAGAAAAATGAACTACTTTGTAAGATGTGATTAATATACAGATGGAAATGCTATGAAATACCTATCCAATCATCCAGATTATAATATATGGTTTGTGTGCAGCTTGTTGTTTTTATATGGACTGGCAGTGGGGAGTGAGGTTAGGGAAACAATTACTACAATTGACTTCAGCATCCACATGGTAATGAGATGTAATCCAATTATTACACCCCCTTGACGATTTCTTGAAGTGTATATATCCAGACATTAGCTGTGGCAAGAATTGATTTCATTGTGATTGGTCTGACACTTGAATAGCTCACCAACGTTGCTCGCAAAAGATAAAAGCTGCTTGGTACTTCCCATGGAAGTGTAGCATGAATCACCACCACCACCAGTGAGGGAATAAGCAGAGGCAATTGGGAAGGAAATGATTATGATTGTATTCTGCAAAAAAATGCATGTCATGAATATAACTCCAAAACAAACTGACTTCAACATTGCAAATTGTTTGGCGTTCTGGACTGTTTATTGTTTGTCAAAAAAATGCGTTGATAACAAAAAGAATGAATTGCATGAACATTCCCATTTTTGTAGAATTAGAAATTTCGCTTATAGTCAGTACTGCAATCGGTTGTCAGAATTAGCACTGTTTAGTAATAAGCGAATATGAGTTTTGCCTACAGGAGCGTGTTTTACCTGATGTGGCAGTATTATGTCACATGACATAAGAATATGGGCATGGATTTCATGTTACTGAAGTATCCAACTGATGTTTATTAAAGTTAACAATTACATATAAGCATAATATTCCATAGCTCATGGCATCTGGGCTTGCATTAAGCTAATAATTTACTCAGAGTAGCATACTTCCAATAGCATGTCACGCTTCAAGTGATGCCAGGGTAATATGGAATATGAGATCATATGCTATGACACAACGATGATTTTGTGAGCATGACTTTTAAAGATGTATTGACATACTGACTGTGTGAAGTAATGCCTTATAAATCATAGTTCTGTTGCCAATGTTGGGTTATGAACACTAACATAAGGTAACACAATCAAAGAAACAGAATTTATGCAAGCCAGTTGCATAACATCAATTTTAATAACCCTCATGGATCTCCAGTTTAATTCAGCTTATTTCCATTGGAAAAAATGTGCATAAGTTGATCTAGCTAGGTAGCAGTCTGACCAGCACACTGTTCATAAAATGAACACAAAATATGAGGAATGTAAGATGAGTATGTGATTGCTATATTGAATGAAAAGCTCTGAGAACCTATTGTTCATTTTGTAACGAACATTTTGTAACGAAAGTAGGAGTCTTCATTGAATTTTTGACCATTTCTTTCCAATATCCTTATGGGAAGTGCTTAGTTTTACTGAAAGCACTTTGAAAACCATAGAAGTATTATAGTGCACTAAAAAGAAATGTGGAACTGCCGATTGGGAAGGACCTACTTAACTCGTTAAACAGTCACTTAGCTTATAAAAGGGGCTCTCTATGGGCTAACCTAGCTGCAGAGTATGCAATTTCCGAGAGAAATGGGAAGAAAGATCAAAATCTGCAAATCAGCATAAAATTGTGATTTGTGAAATCTAGACTTGTGAGTGAACAGCAACAGGCTTTATTAAACATAGCAAATTACAGAAGATCTTATGTGAAACTCCATTGATTAACATTATCCGGGACTGGCAACAAATTCTGGCCAGCATCCCACAAATGGATAGATGAAAAAAAAATTCCAATTCCATGTAGTCTGGCAATATGAGGATACAATCCCTTTTATACATACTTAGTCACTATGCTTAGAGTAAAAGTATAATTCCTTTCATTTCACAAAATAATGACCACGAATTCTCCTACAAGCCCTAGGGCACCCAAAAATTAAGGACAAAACTGACAGAAGAATTTGATAGAGGAGGAAAAGCAAAGATGAGCGAACATTACTTGGGTGTGTGTAACTTGATTGTAAACACTAATGTGAGAAATGAGAATTCTCATGAATAAATATAGCCTGACATATATGGAGACTGCTATGAATGCAAATAACCACTGATGCCAATTAAACTAAATTGCAGGTGCTAAATGAGCTTTCATGTCTGTATTAGTATATGTAACACAAAATGAACTAATAACCTGCTGCAAATACAACACTAAGCAAATAATATACTTAATGATTCATATAGCAAAAACCAATAAAGGGACTAGTTAAAATGGTGCATTCAAGGGGGACTGAGGATTTATTAAGCTTATGCCTTCATAGAATGAATTACTTTGTTGGCATCGATCTGACATTAAACCTGGCTTCCCTGCACAGAGAGGGGGCTGACCTTAGGTATTTGAGAGGACAGTGATACATCCACCCCTGTTACTGAGGAGGTCCCACTCTCTGGAGCAGTCAGCCAGTCCAATCACTGGCAGTTCTGTAGTTCCAGTAATGCAGCAGAAAGCAGTGCTGGGACTACAGCTCAATTCCCAGGGAGGAAGAATATAGCCTGGATTTTCTGATGGTTGGATAATTGTTTCTAAAGTATAGATGGGAGTTACGCTCTGGGCCCCTGCTGAATCCCTGTCAAAACCTAACAGAGTCTAAAGGAATTGCCTGGGGAATCAACGATTCTTCTGGGTAACTGCATTACGCCTGGAACCTTCTGAAAGTAGCCATTTAAATCAGGGAATTTGAAAGGTTCCAGTAGTTACTCAGGAAACGCTAGGCCATTAAATACCTAGCCTTAATGCAGACTAACTATTTAACTGGCTCCTCATCTTACCCAGCACATACTTAACGACACTACCCAAAACCCTTTTGTCACATGTGACAACAATAAATCAAAATCAAACCTAATCATCAAATCAAACCAAATCAAATTCCCTTTTGCATGGAATAATTTGCAGCAAGGGATGTTTTTTTTGTCTGCCTGGTCCAGGGCTCTGGGCACAACCTGTAGGTTTTTGTATTTCTCGATCAGCTTATCCACAGCTTTTTGGGCTGATCACTGGCTGCATGCTGTACCTCCTGGTCCACTCTATTGCATTTGGTCTGAAACTGCCGCAAGCACATCACTTTCACCTGGTTCCTCTGCTCCTGCTCTGCTACTTAGTTTCTCCATTTCCTGCTTCACTTCCTGCTGCTCCGTACTTAGCTTCACCTTCTCTCATTGTCTACCTCTCAGTTGCTCCATGCCTCTGGCTAGGGCAATAGCGTTGCTTGGGTTTAAAGCATGCTTCCCTTCAGCTTTCCTCTGTCTCCCAGTATTTCTATCTCACGGGTCTCAAACCCTACTGCAATGGTAGGCCCACATGGGCCACATCTTAGTGAGGTACTTTCTTCTCCCGAACTAGGCCCTGTGCCATTTCTCCTATTATTTCTTTTTAATTATTTGTTCTCTTGCTCTGTTTCTTTGTCTCTTGTGGGTCCCTGAACCAATATTAGCTGCTTTTAGGTGTCTCTTACCTTGTGAGTTGCTGACTCTAATCTAGCTTCTCTGTATCCCTATGGATTCCAGATCCCAATATCTGCCTTTTCACCCCCTCATGCATCCTCTCCATTTGGCATTCTTGCCTATATTTTCTGTGGGTTTGCAAGTTGTATTAGCCTATACGAGATGCCCTTTCCCTCGTACTCCTGACCCTAGACTAACTCTGACTGTTAATCCTCCTTACATCACAAAGCACTTCGTTTATGGCCCAATCACTGGGCAGAAACCTTCACTTGCTTTCACTTATTTGAGCCCTGGCTGTCATGTGGGGCAGCTGCCTCCTTAATTGATGCTCAGGCTGGACGTTCAAGAGGTCAAGCTTGGTGGGATTCGATTTCAGAGGTTAATACAAATACTTCTAATCAAAGGCCACTCAGAGATGTCAATGGTGCCCATCTATCGGACACTTCGACCAGTTTATGTATTAAAACATCTCACCGAAATCTCTGTTGGTGAGGTGGAGAGAGGGACATAGAATTCAGTTTGCAGTTCAACTCAGTTTTATTAATAAAATACTGCTTATTAAAATACTAATTTTACAAATTCCCACAACATTGAAGCTCTATCCATCTGAGAAAGCATGTTGTCTACAACGATCCACATGTTTGAGCTTGTCAACCAGACTTTAAGGTCGATCCAAGGATTGGAGACCCCAACATTTGAGAGGAGAGGTATCAGCCTGTCAGGTTCTAAATACAGGTTACTGTATCTGGTGCATCTGATGTGATCTCTACATCGGTGAGACCAAACGTAAACTCTGGGCACGTTTCGCTGAGCAGTTCAGCTGGCTCCACAGGGGCTGACCTGACCTCCCAGTCACCACCCATTTTAACTTCCCTTCCCAGTCCCTTTCACACATGACCATCCTTGGCCTCCTCCATTGCTATAGCGAATCAGACCACAAATTGGTGGAACAACACCTCATCTTGCACTTGGGCAGCCTACAGCCTGGATGACTCAACATTGGGTTCTCCAATTTCAAATAACCTCCTTTGCCTCCCTCCCCCCCGACTCCTTTACCAGCCCCTCCCCACCCTTCCAATCCTCTGACTAACCCTTCCTTCCAGCTACCAACAGGATTCATTCCTTCCGTCGAGCAACCAGGTCGTACCCTCTACCTGTGCTCACCTATCCCTACCTCACCATCTTGCCCCTCTCCCCAACCAGAGCACACCCCTACCACCACCCCCCTCACTCCTTTATCTGCAGCTCTTCTTACACCCACCTCCTTTCCTGAATCAGGGTTACACCGAAACATTGACTTCTCAAAGGTGTGGAATGCTCTGCCCCAGAAGGCAGTGGAAGCCCAGTCTCTGGATTTGTTTAAGAAAGAGTTGGATAGAGCTCTCAAAGATAGCAGAATCAAGGGTTATGGAGATAAGGCAGGTGCAGGATACTGATTAAGGATGATCAGCCATGATCATAATGAATGATGGTGCAGGCTCGAAGGGCAGAATGGCCTACTCCTGCACCTATTGTCTATTGTCTATTGTCTCCACTTCCTGATACTGCATGACTTACTGTGTTCTTCCTGCTTGGTTTGTCAGGTTCTGAAGGCTAATGGAGGAGGAGATGACAGAGGTACAAAGGGTGAGCATGACCTCATTAGGGGGTATGAATGTGCTAAGGGGCCCTTCTCATCATAAGGAAGAATGCTGCCTCCTCTTATTTGTCCTCATTGCCAACCTACCAGGCCAGATGCTTTCCTTTAACCTTCACACACAGATTGAAATATTGTGGCTAAGGATGATTGAGAGCCTTGAATTGTCCCCTTACAGGCCTCAACAAGTGTAAGTGCCAGGGGTGATATGAAACCTTACCTGCCCTTTATAATATGGGAGTACAGGTCAGAGGTGGACAGGAAGGTGATGGACTAGTCACCCATGTTATTCTTCCATCCACTTTCTATTGGGGGTGAGTTTTACAGACTTCCTGGACTTGAGCCATCAATTGCACTACATTCAGCTAATTAGATTAGATTACCTACAGTGTGGAAACAGGCACTTCGGCCCAACAAGTCCACACCGACCCTCCAAAGAGGGACCCACCCACACCCATTGACTAATGCACCTAACACTATGGGCAATTTAGTATGCACATCTTCGGACTGTGGGAAGAAATGTGAGGGAACTAGAGGCAGGAATTGAACCCAGGTCCCTGGTGCTGTGAGGCAGCAGTGCTAACCACTGAGCTATTGTGCCTCCCCACAGTTCTGTGATTTCCAGTGGGTTACACACATTCACACAAACTATGCATCAGTCACAACCAGTTCTGCTGTTGAAAATACACAGTACAAAATATTTACTTCTTTAATTAATACTTATTTCCCCTCACCAATGATTGGCAGGCGACACAGGACTCAGATGGTTGGAGGGCCTCCCATCCAATTCAAAGGTAACAATTATATAGGTCACCAGCTGGGAATCTGGGCATAGCTGGGGGTGACTTTCAAATTTGAAGAAAGGAAATAATTTGTGATTGTTATCATCATAATTACATTGTATTAGCTTTGCTCAGTCAAGTCAGAAGGGTGGCTAATTCAAGCCCTGCTCAAACTTGAGCATGTAGTCCAGATTGACGCTTGAGTAGCACATTTCAGAACATGCTGAGGAATCAGGACGGTGGCTCAGTGGTTAGCCCTCATGCCTCATAGCACCAGGGACCCAGGTTTGATTCCAGCCTTGGGAGACTGTCCTTGTGGAGTTTATACATTCTTCCTGTGTCTGTGTGGGTTTCCTCCAGGTGCTCTAGTTTCTTCCCACAGTTAAAAAATGTGCAAGTTAGGTGGATTGGTCCAAGGGAAATGCAGGGTTACGGAAATAGGGTAGGGGGATGCTCCTCAGAGGGTTGGTGTGGACTTGATGGACTGAATAGCCTGCTTCCATTTAGTAGGGATTTTATGATCTAATCAGGTGGAGACACTATGATAGGCATTCAACTTTCCTGTTGATGTTGGATGGTAGTAGCAATGGAATGAAATCCCAGGCAGGCATGAAACTTGCTGTGGGTCTGTTTCTGATAAATTTGAATTTTATCAGAGGTGGGAAGGTAAGTTCCTGTTGCACTATCCGAAAATGAGTAGGGGTGATTTCCAGAGGTCCTGATCAATATTCTTGTCTCAATCAGACAGTGAGTAATGTTGGAGGGCAACTTGACATGTCAAGGTGAGTGGTCAGGCAAATCACTAACACATCTAATGTAAACCACTCAGGAAGTGTCCACACCTAAATACAACAGAAATGCTGCAGTGCAATAGATTACGTATTGCTAAGAGAATTCAGAGTGGCACTTCATGAACATTAAACACACACTGCTCTGTCACTACAATTTTCATTAAAGGCCCTTTGCCTTAAAAGTTTGCATTAATTGTTCTATTATTTGCTCTTGGAGTTCGGCATCTCCAGCAAGGCCAACATTTATTGCCCATCTTTAGTTACCTTTGTTTACTTTGGAAGTTAATGGCTTCTTGAAAAATTACACTGATGACAAATAGCTTTATATACTTTAAAAAGTTGCCATAGTTCTGCTTCCTCTGCTTCTGTTATAGTTGTGTTGAGCTCACAGAGTAACATCCATATTCTGCCAACACTAACATCAGCTACACTGGCTACTTAAAGTGAACTGGGAATTCTGATAATGAAAATTTTAAATGGAAAATAAACTAGCCTAACTAGATAAATTGCTAACTATCTTAAATGCATATCCCTCTAGTGGTTGATCTCAGTTGATTTGATTTATTATGGTCACATGTATGGAAGTACAGTGAAAAGTGTTGAACTTATGTACTTTACGGGCTGATCATATCGTACGAATGCATCAAGGTACCAGGACAGAGTGCAGGATACAATGTTCCAGCTGCCAAGAAGGTGCAGAGAGAGATCAACATTAACATTAAAGAGGTCCATTCAAGAGTCTGAAAACAGCAGGGAAGAAGCTGTTCTTGAATCTGTTTGTATGCATAATCAAACGTTTATACCTTATGCTTGACGGAAGAAGGTGAAAGTGAGTGTGACCGAGGTGGAGGTATCTTTGATTATGTTGGATGTTTTCCCGAGGCAGCAGGAAATATCGATGAAGTTAGTTGATGAGAGGCTGGTTTGTGTGATGGACTGGGCTGTGTTCACAACTCTCTGTAGTTTCTTGCAGTCTTGGGCGAAGGGCATGTTGTTATACCACACTGTGATGTATCCAGATGGAATGCTTTCTGTGGTGCATCTGTAAAAATTTGTAAGAGTGTTTATGGGCATGCCAAATTTCCTTAGCCTCCTGAGGAAATAGAGGCATTAGTGTGCTTTCTTGACAGTAGTGCAAATGCGCTGCCATCTCCCCCTCGTGCCCTCCATTCTGCTTCCTGAAGTCAATGACCAGCTCCTTCATTTTGCTAACATTAATGGAAAGGTTGTGGTCTTTATACCACGCAGCTAAGCACATTATCTCCTGTACTCTGTCTTGTCATGTTTGAGATCTGACCTACAATGGTGATATCTTCAGCAAACCTAGAAATGGAGTTGGGATGGAATTTGCCCACACAGTTGTGTATGCATGAGGAGTACAGTAGGGGTCTTGAGTACACAGTCCTGTGGGGCACCAGGGTTGAGGATTATCATGGAGGAAGTTCTGTCGCCTATCTATACTGACTACAGTCTGTTGGTCAGGAAGTTGAGAATCCAGTTGCAGAGTGGGGAGCAAAGACCTAGGCCCCAGAGTTTGGAGGTGAGTTTGCTTGGAATAATGGTGTTGAAAATGGAGTTGTAGTCAATAAGTAAGAGCCTGTACAGATTTTCTGGGAATACATATAGAGCCAGGGAGATGGCCTGTTGCATTAGTAGGTGAACTGAAAATGATAATTGACAACTCTTTTTTTCAACACCATAATCTGGGAGACTGGAGTTGGTGTGAGCCTTGACCAATGGCTGGATGGTTGGTTTGTGATGCAGAATGATGCCAACAGCATGGGTCCAATTCCTTTACCAGCTGAGATTACCATAAAGGCTTCACTTTCTTAACCACTCCCCTCATCCCTGGTGTGCTAACCCTCAGGTTAAACCTATTTACCTCGTTTGTCTCTCTCTAATGAGAGGGTGGGACTATGGTGACTTTCCCTTTTATGATACTGATATAGTGGTTCAAGGAGGCCTACCTTCTGACCTTATTGCATGCTGATGATTTGATGTGATTTGATATGATTTATTGTCGCCTGGATCAAAATACAGTGAAAAATATTGTTTTGTGTGCTACCCCAAACAAATCATACCTTGGGTAGTAGAACAGAAAGCAGAATATAGGGTTAGAGCTGCAGAGAAAGTGCAGCGAAAGATCAACGCTAATATATGAGAGGTCTGTTCATAAGTCTGATAACAACAGAGAAGAAGCTGTTCTTCAACCCATTAGTATATGTTTTCAAATTTTTGTATTTTCTGCGCAGTAGAAGAGGGAGGAAGAGAGTATAATGGGGTCAGATGGATCTTTGATTATGTTGACTGGTTTCCTGAGGCAGGAACAGAATCAATGGAAGGAAAGCTGGCTTTTGTAGTGAACTGTATTCACAACTCGCTGTAATTTCTTGCAGTCTAGGGCATAGCAGTTGCCATATCAAGATGTGATGCATCTAGATAGGATACCTTCTGAGGTGTATTTATAAAAATTGGCAAGAGTCATTGTGAATATGCTGAATATCCAAAGTTTTCTGAGGAAGTTGGTGTACTTTCTTGACAGTGATTTCTTGACTAATGGACAAGTTACTCTCGCGATATACATAATCAATTGCCTCTCTCTAGCCAGATGCCTCGAGTCTTGTGTGAATTATTGTTCTTTACAGTCTATATTCTCATTGTTAACTTTTGCCCCTTCTTTTCTTGTGTCATGCTTTGTTTTGGTGCTCATTTCCCAGGAACATGTGAATCCTTCTCTTGATGGCTACACTCTTCAACAGTCAATTCTCACAGCTGTTAAAGCAGCTGTTTCCTGAACATATTATACACTGTTCTGACTTGTCCCTCGGTGAGGATCCCTAATTTGTTCTGATGTCTACTGAAGAAGGATGAACTAACTCCTTTATTCAACACCTCCTTCAATTCACAGCAACAAGGTTAATTTATAGATGATTCCTTTCCCAATCCAAGTACACTTAAGTCTTAAAAAGTAACCAATTCAATAAGCTTTCTTGAGGTAAAGAAAGAGTGAATTTATTAACTATTGAAAGGTGACGAAAGATAACCAAACATGACACACACAGTCACAGTTCAGGAATTACAGGTGAGTCCAAAACGATAAAAGATTTTTAAAAAATACACGATATGAAGCAGTCTCTGGCTTGCCCATGACAACTCAATTGTGAAACATCACGGTGGTTACATTGGTTGGTTCTGGTGACACTGACTTTGACAGTTGAGCAGTTGTTTGGAATTTCTTGTTTTTGCAGGTAACTGAAAGGAGTTTGTCCAATTTCTTTCATGAGTGGCTGAGCTGACTTGTTTTCAGCAACTGGAGAGATTTCTCTTTAACTGCACGAGCCGGAGCATTCAGTGAAAGTTTGCAAACTAAGTGGAAGTTCACAGCACACTTTAGCACCGTGGAACTTGAACCACACGCTGGCACAATAGCCTGCCACTCTTGAGTGTACAGAGACCAGGAAATACAGTTAGTTTTCAACCTCTTCTTGTGTATTCCTGAAAACTTGAAAAAAAACGTCTTTTGCCCAGACTTGCCTTTCTTTTAAAACAGGTCATGTCACAGTCTGGGACACAACTAAGTGAAAATCGACTAAGTTCATTTTTTTTTAATGACATTTCTCCCTTTTAAAGATTTTCTGTCTGAAGTTTCTTTGACACTCTCCACGTGCAACATTCCAAAATCTTTTGAGACTCTGTATAGTCCACACAGGGAGTTTAGACAGTTGTTGAATTTACATCTTCAACCATCCTTTGGCTTGCATGCCTTTTGTTTAGAAAGATCACATCTTGAACTTAGAAGTTAAATGTATCCATTAGTCATTTGGGCTATCATCCAGTGTCGTGTCACATCACCACAAGCACAGTTCTGCCTCAGGAATGAGTGCTGTTATGGGCTTTTTGCTGGAATTGACATATGCAGGTCACCTAATAAAATCTTGAGCTACATTCTAAGAAGCCATTCCCTGCCTTTGAAGAGTCAAAGACCCCATTTGCCTTGACACCAGTACAGGTGAAGAACTGAAAGTTGTGTTAAGAAAGGATGTTGTGAAACTTGAAAGGGTTCAGAAACAATTTACAAGAATATCGCCAGAGCTGCAGGGTTTGAGCTACAGCGAGAGGCTGAATAGGCTGGAGCTGTTTTTCTTGGAGCATCCGAGGCTGAGAGGTGACCTTATGGGAGGTTTCTAAAATCATGCAGGGCAAGGATAAGGTAAATCGACCAGGTGTTTTCCCCAAGATGGGGGAGTCCAAAACTAGAGGGCTTAGGTTTAAGGTGAGAGGGGTAAAACTTAGAAGGATCGGAACTTTGATCATGATCCCTTCACAGCAAGGGATGACAATGACGGCCAAGTCTGACATAAAGTAGCCAGTTCTATCATGTTTGAGCTGAAAATATTGCCCCAACCTAAGACGTTGCTTGGAGCAATGGTTAAATCTTTAAAAGTGAAGGAATTAAACTAGGAGGTTAGGTTTGAAGTTTTTGGTTACTGGGTATTGACAGAAAATAATTTGAGAATCTTGTCACTATCAAAATATGTATGCATATTCTAAAATCTCTGGCCATTAAACCTGTTATATCATGTAATGTTTTTGAAAGGGTTAATGTTATAGGCTGCATTAATCTCAAACCAATCTGATAATATAGAGTCTTAGGTAAGGAAATCAGGGGATAGAAGAGGCAATTTGTTCACACAGAGGGTGATGTGTATATGGAATGAGCTGCCAGAGGAAGTGGTGGAGGCCGGTACATTTACAACATTTAGAACGCATCTGATGAGAATATGAATAGGAAAGGCTTAGACAGATATGGGCCAAATGCTGGCAAGTGGGACTAGATTAATTTAGGATATCTAGTCAGCAGATGAGTTGGACCGAAGGGCCTGTTTCCGTGCTTTACATCTCCATGACTCTAAATGGCATCGTGCATTCTGTTGGATATCTGAACATACCAGTATTGTACACTTGTGTAGTTCTTTAGCCGGTGATTGCAGACTACTCCTATCTTCATCCTTTTGAGTTGTTGCACAGATACTTGAGTGGTCAGACACATTGCAATTAATGATGTTGGGAAGTTTAATATGCCATACCTTTGAATTATTCCTGTCAGACTTTCCGAGAGCAACGGCCAGTTAATATTTGCTAGTACATCGAGAATATCTGGGAAGTGAATAATACTCCGATAAGACATGGTAGCACAGTGTTTAGCACTGCTGCCTCCCAGCGCCAGAGACCTAGGTTCAATTCCCGCCTCAGGGGACTCTCTGTGTGGAGTTTGCACATTCTCCCCGTGTCTGTGCTGGTTTCTTCTGGTTTCCTCCCACAATCCAAAAATGTGCAGGTTAGGTGAATTGGCCATGCCAAAATTGCCCATGGTGGTAGGTGAAGGACTAAATGTAGGGGAAGGGGTCTGGGTGGGTTGTGCTTCGGTGGGTCGGTGTGGACTTGTTGGGCCGAAGGGCCTGTTTCCACACTGTAAGTAATCTAATATAAAATGTTGCTGAGTGCTTCCAAGGTATTTCCTTGAAAGATTCAAATATATGCCACCATTTGCTATTACTGACAATAGAAGCTGATGTTGTTATAGAGTCATAGAGATGTCCAGCATGGAAACAGGCCCTTCGGTCCAACCCGTCCATGCCGACTAGATATCCCAACCCAATCTAGTCCCACCTGCCAGTACCCAGCCCATATCCCTCCAAACCCTTCCGATTCATATACCCATCCAAATGCCTCTTAAATATTGCAATTGTACCAGCCTCCACCACTTCCTCTGGCAGCTCATTCCATACCCGTACCACCCTCTGTGTGAAAAAGTTGCCCCTTAGGTGTCTTTTATATCTTTCCCCTCTCACCCTAAACCTATGCCCTCTAGTTCTGGACTCCCTGTCCCTCGGGAAAAGACTTTTCTTATTTATCCTATCCATGCCCCTCATAATTTTGAAAACCTCTATAAGGTCACCCCTCAGCCTCCAATGCTCCAGGGAAAACAGCTGTACTCAATACTCTGACCAATAAAGGAAAGCATACCAAACGCTGCCTTCACTATCCTATCTACCTGCGACTCCACTTTCAAGGAGCTATGAACCTGCACTCCAAAGTCTCTTTGTTTAGTAACACTCCCTAGGACCTTACCATTAAGTGTATAAGTCCTGCTAAGATTTGCTTTCCCAAAATGCAGCATCTCACATTTATCTGAATTAAACTCCATCTGCCACTTCTCAGCCCATTGGCCCATCTGGTCAAGATCCTGTTGTAATCTAAAGTAACCCTCTTTGCTGTCCTCTACACCTCAGCTCTGTTCTGGGATATAGCACAATTAGTTTCTAATTCACTCATACCATTGTGAAGGCTGAAGCAGGCGAACTGCCATGCAGAACATTACCTGCTCTCAAAACTAAAAAAAACAGCAATTGCTGGCAAAACTCAGTATCTGTGGACAGAAAGCAAAATTAATATTTTGGGTCAAGTGACCCTTCTTCAGAACCTGCTTCAGCTTCACTCTAGACCTCTGCTGTTTTTTCCATTATTTTATCTAGTGTCAAATTGGCTAGATGGTATTCTAATAGAAAGTTGCATGTTTGTTTTGAAATGATAACACTGCGTCCATGAATTGACATGCATGAAGTTGGTTTTGTGGTGCACCTAGGGATGCTGCTACCATCTCTCTTACATTGACTGGGACTCGGGGCATTGTTTTGTTTACAGTGACAAAGGAACAGCTACAAAAGAATTTTAAAAAGAAAAGGCTCTTGCCTTAATAGGATATTTTTACTTTCACGACTGCTGTTAGATTCATGCTACTTTTGTTAATTAGATATTGTCAGACTATCAGGAGATGAAGTTTACATATCTGTCCCCTTCAAGATCCAGAGTGGCCTCCTGATTTCCCCACCTAAGATTCTATGTTATCAGATTGAGTTGAGATGAATGCAGTCTCTAACATTAACCTTTTCAGAAACATTACATGGTACAACAGGTTTAATAGCCAGAGATTATTGAATATGCATACATAGTTTGATAATGGCAAGATTCTCAAATTATTTTCTTTTAATACCAAGAAATCAAAACAACCCTCCTCTTTTGATTCCTTCACCTTTAAAGAATTAACCATTGCTCCAAGCAACGTCTCAGACTGGTAGCAATAAGTTCAGCTCAAAGGTGATCGAACTAACTACATTATGTCAGACTTGGCCATTGTTGTCATCCCTTGCCATGAAGGGGTCACGATCAGTGTTCTGATCCTGTCTTATGATGTTTTTAATTGTCCCTTTGGGGTGACAAAGCCCAATTATCAGTCAGACCAGCATAGAGTTATTCTTCCGAGTGATTCAGTTCCTAACAGTTTTGATCAAACAGAGACCTTTAGTGAACTGACAGGCAGACATGGTTGATCATGCCTCGGCAGACAAAGACGGTGCCAGAGTCCTTATTAACATATTATTCCATGCATTATATTATTTTCATGATAGAGACCACTGCATACCAAATTTTCCATTTACAGTAGAACAAAAGTTTCAATGCTATTTGACAAAATCTATGACTGCACGCAAATTCTGATAAATATGTATGGTTACGGTCGCTGATTTTTTTTTGAAAAAGATCAGTTATTATTAATCTCTTTTGGCCTCATCCCTCTGTGCACCATTCTCTGGTTCTGTTAACAGGAAATCTAGCAACCAGCTGTCAGGCCTCAGCAAACACTAGCCTGTAATATACCATGGTGATGTTAAATGCAGCGATCTGAATGGGCAGATGTTCTGTTTAAGTGTTCCCATTAGCAAACTGCCAATGTGCACAAAAGGTTGAAATCCTTTCTGTTAGCACTTCTTCCTGAAGAACAGAAATCTTGTTTTACTGTTTAAGTTGACTTTGTTGATATTATCAATTGATTTTCACCCCAAAAGACGTCACAAGATTGGAAGGTGGTAATTTAAGAGGCTTTTGTAATGGAAATGTGGAATAGCAACTTGCTTGACATCAGGATTATCTGGTGGTGATCCTGCAACATTCACAAAATATGAGTGGGCTTGGATTCACCTCCTGAGTTAATGCTGTCTGACTGCAAAGAAGCACTTCATTTCCAGCTTCATCTACCTCCCATTTGCCCAGCTGAGCTTGAACCATTGCTGATTGTACATATTTTCCTCATCAACGTGTTCAAAGAATGGCATCACATGTCCTATAGTGCAAGTGGGGATTGAAACCAAGCTTTCTGGTTCAAGGGTAGGGTCACTATCACTGTGCCACAATTGTTTTTAGTAAAATGGAGGTGGAGACATGCTCATTAATGCAGAGCGATAACCCATTAGCTCAGTAATTTTAGCAATATATCAATTAGACAGAGACTTCTGTTTTACCAAAGCATAGGTTAAAATAATCAACACAAAATTTGCTAATTTTTTCGAACAGTCATAGGGAGGTAGGAACTGCACTAGGCTTTCCAGCCTTTCAAGTGTTCTACTCCGCATTTAGTCAGATCATGATCTGATTGTGGTCTTGCCTTTCCACTTTCCTGTCTATACCATAAACTTTGACTCCCTTGTCTATATAAAAAAACTAACTAACTTTGCGTTGAATAAATTCAGTGATCCAGTTGTGGCCATTGGAGGAAGTGAATTCTTCAACTAATGACCCTCTGAGAGAAAAGAAATCTCCTCACCTCTATCTTTAAAAGGAGATTGCTTATTTTTAAACATTGTCCCCTAATTCGGGTCTCTTTAACAAAAACATCCTACCAGTAACCAGCCTGCCAAGTTCTCTAAGCATCAATGTATCAACCAAGTCAGCTTTCATTTTTTTGACTTCCATTGGGTAAAGGCCCACCTATTCAACCTTTCTTCATAAGATAAGTCTCTCACCCCAGGTTTAAGTTGAGTGAACCTTCCCTGAATGTCTTTGAACATGATTATATAACTTTTACCACCAGGACTCTTCTTCTCCACCTTCCCTCTCAACTGACCCTTCGGTTATTCCATCACCAGTTGCCTCTCTTTTTCTAATGAGAGAGGACTCTTATGAGAATATTAATGAATTTGGATAGCTGGGTTGCAATGCACAATGATGCCAATAGTTCCTGGATCATCTTAGATTGGCATCAAGGACTCTTGACCTCTCCCCTCAGCTGAGGCATGGTGACTCTCAGGTTAAACCAACACCAGTCACCTCTCTTTAATGAGAGAACAGCCCTATGGTCAGGTTGGTATATGGCGACTTTACTATCTACAACTTTTCAAATAATGAAACCAAATCTCTACACAGTACTCTCGGTATGGTCTCATCAAGGTCTTGAATAACTATAATAAAACTTCCCTTTTTTATATTCCATTCCTTTTGCAATAAACACCAACATTCCATTTGCTTTCCCAGTCACTTGTTGTGTCAGGTTCTGAAATCTCTTTCTATTCAAGTAGGATACTGCTTTCCTATTCTTCCTCACATTGGGTAACTTGCTATTACATTTGTCAAATTTTCATCCACTTATTTAACCTTCTATATATATAAAACATTTGGCCATTTAATAAAATCATAGCTTATCTGATCCTAACCTTAAATCCACATTCCAGTCAACTGCTGATTATCTTTCACTCTCTTGTTTATTAAAAATCTATCCCTCTCTTCCTTAAAATATTCAAAGTAATCTGTTTCTTTGCAAAACGACAGTTCCAAAGACTCAGGGCCCTCTAATGGATTTTTTTTCTTTGCTTCATCCCTGTTTTAAATAGGTGCTGCCAATATCTAGATCGACCCTGTCAAGACCCCTCAGATTATATTTCAGTCAAGTCACTTCTTATTCTTCCAAATGCCAGTGGATACAAACCTCGCCTTCCTTCAGACGATAACCTGCCCACTCTGAATGTTAATCTGATAAACATTCCCTGAATTATATCCAAGAAAATAATTTTCATCCTATCTTATATAGCATGACAAATACTCTATACAGTACTCCAGATGTGGCCTTTGTATAACTCAAGCTGATATAACTGCCTTGCATAATGTGTGTATTCAATTCCTCTTCAATAAATTATAACATTTTACTGGCTTTCCTACTTACATGCTGAAACTGCGTACTGGCTTTTTGTGATTCCTGCACTAGTACAATAAGATCCCTGTCTAACGCAGAGCTGTGCAATCTCTCAGCATTTCAATATTATGCTTATTTTATACTTTTATTGCCAAATTAGATAGTTTCATATTTTCCGAAGGTATATATCATTTGCCGTTTTTTCTTCCCCACTCATTTAATCTTTCTATAATCACTTTCAGACTTCCTACATTCGCTTGACAACTTACTTTCCTATCTCAGTATCATTGACATATTTAGCTACCATACATTCAGTACATTCATCAAGATCATGCATTTGTTTATAAATAGTTGTGTCTGGAGTTGGGAAAGGGGGCGATCTCAGGTCCAGAGTGGGGGAACAGAGGTTTGGTTTCAACAATGCCAGAAGGGGGCACAGAGTGGGGGCATTGGGTCTGATGGTGGAGTAGATAGTACCTGAGAGCAGGGGAGATCACATCCTGGGGAAATGGGTTGTGAGTCAGTGTTTGGGAGTTGAGATGTAGTCAAAGATGTGTGAGTTAATTTAGGGGATCAGTTACTCAAGGGTTAATCTTGGATTTTAATAGCTTAACCTTTTCTGAGTAACTACTTACTTAACTTCAGTGGAACACTCCAATATAAATGGTTACTTTCAGAGGGTTCCAGATGTAGGGGAATTTCTCAGTGGAGTACTCAATTTCCCAATGCTTCTGTAATGATAATCTAACTGTGGAAAATCCAGCTTTATTTGATATGTTTACAAACACATAATCGTGGTAATGGATGAGATGGGAAGTGTGTTTTCAGCATTGAGTCCAGTTTCAGTTTGATTGATTTCTTAGGGATTATATTTTGGAAGGCTTCCAGTGTAATCCAATGTGAAGAAAAAACACAGTACAGTGTAAGATATTCATTTCCTTCACTCTCACTGATGATTATTTTAGCATTGCCCACCAGTGGGAGTACTAAGTGATTGGGTGAAACATTGGTTTTGAACATTACCTACAACTTGAAAAGAGAATAAAATTAGGTGGCGTGTAAATTCAACATTGTGTCCAATCCCACCAGTTTCTCACTGGACCTTGAGGTGCCACAAACTCATTTATTGGGAGTTACATTTTTAGCAGCCAGCAAAAATAATTGGTCTATAATACCTTTGATCTATCCCAGTTTCAGAACAGCAATCCAATAAATCCACAGTTTATGAAGTGTGTTGAATTTTACACATTGCCAGTTAAAAATGACTTTTGTCATACAGCTGAGGGCTAGAGTGAGGTGTAAGTGAGTTTTTGTCTGTTCTTTTGATCATTTCTAGCTAGTCCTCCACAATGACAGGTGGAAATAAGGTAGGCATTATGAAGGTTGACACTTCTGTCATCCAGCTTTGCATAATCTCTCATCTGTCTGTTTCTTGACGGTATAAAGTCTACTCTCTGCAGCTGTCACTCTTATCCAGATTGGCACATTTACACTGTCTCACCGAAAGATATTTAACCTGCTGTACCTACCAGATATTTCAGCTAGTGAAATATCCTAAAATCTAGCATTACCATGACAAATTTTAAAAGGGTGCTGTTTCGGAGGGGGGGGGGAAATTGTTTGGTAAATCTATTCACAGACTTTTCTAGATCAAGGTAAGATATTTACATAACACAATTGCATTGAAAAGGGACACATATCTCTTGTGCCTCATCTCTTTCCCAAAACAAATGGAAGTTTCACAAGCACATTGCCATAACATCATTGTCCATTAAGTTCTTTTGTGAGAAATACAGTATAAATATAATAATCTCGCTTGCTGAACACTTTTTAAGTATCGGTAAAATAATTGTGATAAACATGTTTTGCAAGTAACGTATTTTCTTCTTTCCCAATACTGAAAGTGGGGAGATGACTAGTTATTAGGCATTTTCATATTAAATTGGATTGTAAGGATAACCATGAGAAAATTCCTCGTTCATAGGTTAGACTGAGAGATATGTTTTCTCTAGCGAGGGGTGTATCATCTGAGATAAAGGTGTGATTTTACAGTTTACCTTGACATAGATCAAATATTGTGTCATGTTGATCATGCAGTTACCCAATCACAGAATTAAGGAAGTTTATGGTGCAGAAGGAGGCACATTCTGTACATACTTTGTGTGTCTACATTGATACATCAAATGAGCAACATTACCTTGTGCCAATCTGCTGCTTTTTACCCGATATCCTTGCATATTATCTTGATCCAAATAGTCAACTGATAATCTCTTGAATGTTTTAATTGAATGGGTCCCCCACCATATTTCCAAGCAGTTTATTCATGACCCTAGCTGTGTGGTGAGTGAAGACACATTACATCTCACATCACATTTGAGTCTTTTACAAATCATTTTAAAAATGTGTCCTCTGCTCCTTGATCCTTTCACAAACGCAAACAGTTTCTCCCTTACTATTTTATCAAACCTGTTCATGATTTTAAAAACCACGATCAGATCTCCTCCTAGCCTACTTCTCTCCAAGGACAACAGTCCCAAATTCTTCAATCTGTCCTCACAACTGAAAATGATCATGCTTGGGAAAATTCTTGCAAATCATTTCTGTACTCTCTCCAATGTGTCCATATCCTTGCTATAATGTGGTGCGTTGGAAATGTGTTGCTGGAAAAGCGCAGCAGGTCAGGCAGCATCCGAGGAACAGGAGAATCGACGTTTCGGGCATCAGCCCTTCTTCAGGAATGAGGAAAGAGAAAAATGACATTTTCCTCATTCCTGAAGAAGGGCTGATGCCCAAAACGTCAATTCTCCTGTTCCTCGGATGCTGCCTGACCTGCTGCGCTTTTCCAGCAACACATTTTCAACGCTGATCTCCAGCATCTGCAGTCCTCACTTTCTCCTCTATAATGTGGTGTGCACAACTATACACAATACTCCAGCTGAGGTCCAACAAGTGACTTATGTGAGTTCAACATTATCTCTTTGTTCTTGTGTTTCTTTTAATAAAGCTGGGGACACTGTAAGCATTATTAATTACTCTCTCAGCTTGCCCTGCTACCTTCGGTGATCTGTGCACACATACACCGAAGTCCCTCTGGCCCTGTATTCACTTTAAAATTTTATATGGTCTTTCAATATTCTAACTAAATACCTCAACTCACACATCTCTGCATTAAACCCCCATCTACTCACTAACATGTAAATGTTTTTTTGAAGCTCAACACTGTCTTCAAAGTTTACAATGGTTCCAAGTTTTGTGTCACCTGAAAACTTTGTAATTATTCCTTGCACCTCAGGGCTTCTCGCAATCAGTGAAATCCAAATAATGAGACCAAATCTCTACACAGTACTCTAGGTATGGTCTCATCAAGGTCTTGAATAACTATAACTATAACTATAATAAAACTTCCCTTTTTTATATTCCATTCCTTTTGCAATAAACACTACTCAACAGTTTCTGTAGAAGATATCAAGTATCCTGCCTGTGTATGATTTCCCAACCTCCCCTACCAACCATTGAATACAAGTGATAAATGAATAGTGTCAACACTATTAGAAGCAGAGAAAATGAATAAGAAAGAGTGATGCTTCTTTTTATTCAATCACAAGATGAGGGCATTGCTGGCTAAGTCAGCATTTATTGGCCAGAGGGCAGTTAAGAGTCAATCACAGTGCTGTGAGTCTGGGAGTCACATGCAGGCCAGACAGGGTAAAATTGGCAGATTCCTTCCCTGAAGGACATTAGTGAACCAGATGGGTTTTTCCAACAATTGACAATGGATTCATGATCATCATGAGACTCTTACTTCCAAATTTTACTGAGTTCAAACTGCACCATCTGGCATGGCAGCATTCAAACCTGAGTCCCCAGACCATTAACTGGGTCCCTGGATTAACAGTCTCGTGAGAATACCACTAGGCCATTGCCTCCACTGTGGAAAGTTAATGTTAAAATACAAATGATAGAAGTTGGCATTATCACAGAATTATTGCTATATTTTAAGACTATAAGACCACAAGAATAGGAACAGGAGTAGGCTATATTGAGCCATTCAATAGGATCATGGCTGATCCAACATTCCGCACGTCCACTTACCTGCCTTTTACCCATAACCCTTGGTTTCCCTCCTGATCAAGAATCTATCGATCTTGCCTTAAATATCTGCCTCCACAGTTCTTCGTGGCAAGGAGTTCCATAAAATTCAGAACCCTCTGAAAGACAAAACTCCCCCTCATCTCATCCTTATATTGGTGCATTGTTATTCTGAAACTATGGCCTTTGGCCCTGGACTCTCCCAAGAGGGGAAACACCCTCTCAGCATTTACCCCGTCAAGCTCCTTACAAATCCTGCACGTTTCAATGAGATCACCTCTCATTCTTCTAAACTCCAGTGAGTAGCGCCCCAACCTGTTTAACCTTTGGTCATAAGACAGTGGCTTCATTCCAGGGATAATCTTAATGAATGTGCTCGGAACTCCCTCCGATGAAGTGATATCTTTTCTTAAATAAGGAGACCAAAACTGCTCACAGTATTCCAGGTGTAGTCTTGCCAGTATCTTGTATGGTTGCAGTGAAACTTCCCTACTCTTATATTTGAAATAAGGAGCTGATATTTCATTAGCCTTCCTGATTCCCTGCTGCTAGCTTTCTGTGTTTCATGCTTAAGTACTCCCAAGACGCTTTGTGTCGCAGCTTTCTGCAGTTTTTCTCCATTTAAATTGCACACTGTTCTTTTGTTCTCCCTTCCAAAATGAATAACTTCACATTTCCCCACATGATAGTCCATTTGTTAACTTTCTGCCCTCTCACTGAACCTCTTGATATCTCTCTGGAAACCATTTGTATCCCATTAACAATTAGCCTTTCCACCTCTTTTTTTATCTCCTGTACATTTGGCCACAGTACATTTGCTTTCTTTCTCCAAGTCATTATTATATATTTTGTAAATGTCCCGGTACTGATCCCTGAGGAACTCAATGATTACAGGTTACCAACCTGAAAAATAATCCCTTATCCGCACTCGCTATTTTCTTCCCCTTAGCCAGTTCTCTATCCTATCTCTGTCTATCTCTAAATGCTGCAATTATTTTGCATTTCTGAAACAACTGCAAGTGAACAACTTAATATGATTTTACTTTGAACGCATGCAAGTTTCAAATTCCCTCATTACTCATTTCTAATTATATATGACAATATTTCCTCCCCTATATACTGCAGCATTTAGGTTTGTGCACTTGTGCTTTTACCTTCCTCATTCTATTAAATTACATTTGAGAGTAGTTGGTGATAGCAAAAGGGGCTTCTCCACCTAAAACTCTGCTTTACATATTGCACATATCTTCCCTGACTTTACAGCAAAGGTAAATAAATCTCAGTACTTTGAATAAATACTGCATGAACCTTCAGACTTATCTGACAACCCAGGGGAGTAAAACAAATGAAATGCCCATCAGTCTGTCTCTGCAGAGCCTCGCTGTAATTGACAGGTCTGCGCTTCATTATAAATGGATCAGCCACGAACTAACTATCTTACTACACTGGTCTAAGGGCAGGTGCCAGATCTGCTCAACAGGAACATGCTGGGAGTAAAAGGGCCCAGACAGACTCGATTGTGACTGAAGGGAATTGTGACAATTGAAGAAAAAATATTGATCATTTTCTTCTGGTTTACCTGCCAAACGCACTGTTGGTTTGGAAGTAGTGAAATTTGATGATCCTGCCTCTGTGCTTGGTTAGATTACAATGACTACAGTGGTACATTACAATTGACCAAAGCACATAAAGAATGGCCTCAAGCTCTTTGCAAATTGTACTTGCCTAAATTCAAAATTGTTGCTTATTTGCAATATGAAAAATTCTGAATAGTAGAAGAAGACCATATCAAATGGGATTGATTACTCAGCTGGTTGAAGCAGTGACTTGTGAACCTAGTTGGATTCAAGATATCTCCACACTTGACCCCCAACTGGGGTTGATGTAATTAATGTTAACCAGGAAGGACAGATCTGTAGGATGCAGCACATATATGAACATCTCTCCCAGCATCCTCACCAGTACCCCTCCACTGACACTCTCATTTGTTTGGTTAAACAGGTCCTCACCCTCAATAATGTCTTCCTTTGAATCCTCCCACTTCCTCCAGACCAAAGGGATAGTCATGGGCACCCACATGGGCCTCAGCTATGCCTGTCTTTTTGTCAGTTACATGGAACAGTTAATCTTCCGGAGTTACACTGACACCATTTCCCACCTTTTCCTCCACTAAATTGATGACTGCGTTGGCGCCACCTCGTGCTCCCAGGAGGAGGTTGAACAGTTTATCAACTTCACCAATACATTCCACCCCAACCTTAAGTTCACCTGGACCATCTCGGACACCTCTCTCCCCTTCCTAGACCTCTCCATCTCCATCAACGGTGACCGACTTAACACAGACACCTTCTACAAACCCACTGACTCACACCGCTACCTGGACAACACCTCCTCCCATCCTGCCTCCTGTAAAAATACTATCCCTTATTCCTAACTCCACTGCCTCTGCCGCATCTGCTCCCAGGAGGACCAGTTCCACCACAGAACACATCAGATGGCCTCCTTCTTCAAAGACCTCAATTTCCCCTCTCACATAGTTGATGATGCCCTCCAGTGCATTTAATTCATTTTCTACACCTCTGCCTTCAAACCCCACCCCTCCAACTGCAACAAGGACAGAACATCCCCCGGTCCTCACCTTCCATCCCACCAACCTCCGGATACATCACATCATCCTCCGCCGTTTCTGTCATCTACAATAAGACCCCACCACCCGAGATATATTTCCCTCCCCACCCCTATCTGCTTTCCGTACAGACCATTCCCTCTGTGACTCTCTTGTCAGGTCCACACGCCTCCCTACCAACCCACTCTCCCCTCCCAGCACCTTCTCCTGCCACCGTAGGAATTGCAAAACCTGTGTCCACACCTTCCCCCTCAGCTCTGACCAAGACCTCAAAGGAGTCTTCAATATCCATCAGAGTTTTATCTGCACTTCCACACTTGTCATTTACTGTATCCGTTGCTCCCGATGCAGTCTCCTCTACATTGGGGAGACAGGACGTCTACTCACAGAGTGCTTCAGAGAACATCTCCGGGACACCTGCACCAACCAACCACACTGCCCTGTGGGTGAACACTTCAACTCACCCTCTCCCTCCGCAAGGACATGGAGGTCCTGGGTCTCCTCCATAGCCACACTTTAACCCCCTGATGTCTGGAGGAAGAACACTTCATTTTCTGCCTCGGGACCCTCCAACCACATGGCATCAATGTGGATTTCACCAGTTTCCTTATTTCCTCTACCCCCACCTTATCCCAGATCTAACCTCCCAACTCAGCACCACCCTCATGACCTGTCCTACCTGTCCATCTTCCTTCCCACCTATCTGCTTCACCCTCCTTTCCGACCTATCACCATTATCCCCACCTCTATCTACCTATCACATTGTCAGCTACCTTCCACCCAGCCCCACCCCTCTCCCGTTTATCTCTCCGCCCCCTTGGCTCACAAGCCGCATTCCTGATGAAGGACTTTTGTCCGAAACGTCGAGTCTCCTGCTCCTCAGATGCTGCCTGACCTGCTGTGCTTTACCAGCACCACACTCTTGACTCTGATCTCCAGCATCTGCAGTCCTCACTTTCTCCACATATAGGGATAGGCCAGGCCAAAAGGCCAGGGTTCCCACTCCTGATCAATTCCAACAACTCCTGTGGCCATTGGATGGGAACCAGAATAATCTCCGTTGTAATTCCATTTCTGTCTGATGGTCACTGATGAGACTGAAAAATAGCCAGCTGGCAAGGTCTACATGATGACTGAGTGTGAAACCTTCCAACACCAAGACAATATCAGGGAAGGGGGTAAAGAATGAGAATGACAGTCATATTTGCTATTTGCTCACATTACTATAACTTATTTTGTAGGAGAAAGTGAGGACTGCAGATGCTGGAGATCAGAGCTGAAAATGTGTTGCTGGAAAAGCGCAGCAGGTCAGGCCGCATCCGAGGAACAGGAGAATCGACGTTTCGGATTCCTGAAGAAGGGCTCATGCCCGAAACATTGATTCTCCTGCTCCTTGCATGCTCTCTGACCTGCTGCGCTTTTCCAGCAACACATTTTCAGCTCTGTAACTTATTTTTCACAAGTATGGGATTGGATTCCTCCTCCACTTCACTCCCAGAAGGCTCAAAAGAAAGGAACACTGTGGAAACATGATCATCTATACTTCAATCATATCTCTTCTAGATTATCCATCACAGATATCATAAAACAATATCCTTCATGTGGCATTGCTGCACAGCCCACAAACATTAATCTTTTCCCATTTAACATAAATCATCCTCATAAGCCAAGAAAGATTACATTCGATTCATGTGATTTATCTTTTGCTTGTGACTGTCTCTGTAGTGATATTATCCCTTCGTTGCAAGGCCAAAATTTGCCAACTCTGTAGCTGGTCTTGTATTGTTTCCTGTTTCCAAACATCCATTTCAAATAAATCTGATGAATAATTATCAACCGTTAGCAGTTGTCACCAGTCTTACTTGGGTTAATGAGCTCACTAGATTCCCATCAGTCTTATTGGGCAATTTGAGCTCGCTGGATTTTTGCCAGTCTTACTGGGAAAATGAACCGTAATCTCTGAGGTGATCTTGGTTACATTCTGCTCTTCAACGTAATTATGGTGAGCACACAAAAAGGATTGGGTAAAACAGTAATGTGGGTTCTTCATTTGCTAGTAAGACGATGCGCATGTAAAAGGGGAAACATAAATGCCTGAGTCATATGCTTTTCTGTATGAAATCTAGCTACAAGTCATATAATGGACTAATACATCACATTCTGTTGGGCTGGCAATAATTGATAGAGGTTTAAAACACATTCCCTGAATGATGTCGGAACCTTGCTTGGGATAGATATGCAGTCTTGTATGAATATGCATCCTGGTTTTCTGTCATCCTTTGATCACTACTATGAGGGACTTGGAGCAGGCATCCATCTTATATTCAGTTCAAAAAGACACTGTACAAGCAAGATTGTTGTCTTGTCAGTTGAAAACATGACAGCATAGTAGAGCTACATTAGATGTTGAACAGCCGTGAAAAAGCACAGTTACCTGAAGAGGAAAACAAGGAATATATATAATATGTATATACATACATATATGGGCAGCACAGTGGCAGCACCATAAACATGGGTTCAATTCAGGCAACTTTCTGTGTGGAGTTTGCACGTTCTCCCCATTTCTGCGTGCATTTCCTCCAGGTGCTCCGGTTTCCTCACACAATCCAAACATGTGCAGGTTAAGTGGATTAGCCATGCTAAACTGTCTATAGTATCCAAGAATGTGCAGGCTTGGTGGAATAACCATGGGCAATGCAGGGTTACAGGGATGGGGTAGGGGGCTGCGTCTGCTGTTCGAAGGGGCAGTGTGACTTGATGGGCTGAATGGCCTGCTTCCATAGTGTAGGGATCCTCTGAATCTCTAAAGGAACAATGAAGCAGGCCACTGCTGAAAGTACCAAGTAAGATACAATGGCTGCAATCTTCTTCCCCCAGCACTGTTGAAATGAGAAATGATATGAGAAGTTGAAGCAGATGTTTATCCATTTGCAATGACAAAATTAGAAAATAGTGTCAGATTTAACAAACCAGAGCAGCTACACTACTTATATTCCTGTTAGATAGAGACTGTTACAACGTATATTCCACCATAAATCTCTCCAAAGAACAAAACAAAAAACATTTTGAAAACCTTGTTTTTCAAATGAGCATAATTTATGATGTGTAAGCATTCAATATTGGAACCCATAGTGTAAAAGAATCCATTGATCTCCATGTAACTACATCAGCGCAGCTTTCATAATCCTGTGAATTTCCGCAATTAACTATGATCTAATTAATGACAGGATTATATTCGGCATAAAAGATCCTGCAAGGAAAGCACGTCAACTAAGAGATGTAAACTTACCTCAGGAAATTGATCAATACGTGTAGTAGCACTGAGGTTGTAAATTGCTGACTGGAATATATTCATAGTAGGGCAGACCAGGCATTGTATTATTCTGATAGACATTCTAGGCTGAAAGAACAAAAAGATCACATACAAAAAATTGGATGCAAATATTATGGCAGACATCACACTAAGGTAAATAAGGCATGTCCAACAGTATTCTTATTACAAGAAGTCAAATTCATTTTGCACATAGGTGTATGGCTTGAAGGGAGGAAGGATGGCCACAGGACGAGGTATCAGCTGAAGGTTCTGATGGATCACTCTACACTATTCAGCAGGTTGGCTCTGTGAGATTGATAGGTGATAAATGGATTGTGACAGTTGCAATGATGACTGCAGAAGGAGGACATTAAGTCAATATTGCATGTCAGACATTTGCTAGTGAATCATGCAATATCATAACCTTCACTAACCTGTATGAAGTGGATCAACATTGAAGTTCAAAATGAAGCCCTCAAAAATATGATTGAAACAAAGAAAAGAACAAAGGACTCCAGATGGTGGAAATCAGAAAAAAAAACAGAAATTGCTGGAAAAACTGAGCGAGTCTGGCTGCATCTGTGAAGAGAAAACACACAGTGACCCTTTTTCAGAACATTCAGAATGTTCAGACCTTTTGTCTCGAGCACCGTTTGTCCAGGTTCTGAGGTGTTCAAATGGCACCCCGGCCTCATTGGCCAGTGGTGTACATTTTGTATGAAATGATCAGCAATATTTAGGCCTGGGAGATATATAGCACCCAGTGAGGCAATACATAGGGCCAACAAGGTTTGGGAGCCTGCAGGTGCGAGTCCTGTGTGGTGAATTAGTCTACATTTAATATCGTAATTCCCTTGAAGGGCCACATGCCACTGCCTTTGTGAAGTGGTAGAATCAGGCCAGTGCTGAACAAGGACAGTAGCACAAGGTAGGTGTTAATGAGGCAACTATGAGATGATAGAGTGAGAAATCTTGTTAGGCTTCATGGAGAGCAACTCTTCGTGAAACTCAATGGAAAATTAACAGACAAATGCTTTGCTTAAATCAAAAACCTGCCCAATAAAATGCACTATTCACAAATATTCAAGAAGCAGTGGTGAAAGGATGGTCTGAAATTATCAATGATGTTCCTATGGTCATGCCATCACATTGGAAATGAAATGACCACCAAAAATGACATACGATTGAATGTAGAGTCATTATTCCTAAGGAATTGGGAAAAGGGATGTTAAAGTCCATGCAAACAAACCACCATGGAACTTATTTGAGTCTGAGGAAGGGAAGAGAAGTACTCTTGGGGCCAAACATGAATAATGAAATCAAGGATCACATCAGCCAGGGGGTATTGGTGATGAGTACCATGTTAAGCAAACTAAACACCCTCTTATGACCGAAAATGTGTTGCTGGAAAAGCGCAGCAAGTCAGGCAGCATCCAAGGAACAGGAGTATCGACGTTTCGGGCATCAGCCCTTCTTCAGGTTTTGATTCCTGAAGAAGGGCTAATGCTCAAAACGTCGATTCTCCTGTTCCCTGGATGCTGCCTGACCTGCTGCGCTTTTCCAGCCACACATTTTCAGCTCTGATCTCCAGCATCTACAGTCCTCACTTTCTCCTCGAAGATTTTTACCCTCTTATGACACATGGTATCCTTCCTGATGAAGGGCCTTTGCCCAAAATGTCAATTTTCCTGCTCCTCAGATGCTGCCTGGCCTACTGTGCTTTTCCAGCACCATTCTAATCTAGACTTGGTGTCCCAGACCGACCTTGATGAAGCTCACAATAGAGCATTCCAGTCTTGTGGGAACTACTTGGTCCTGTCACTCTAGGGTTCTATTAAGAGTGTTGGGAGATAACCTACGTCAACAATAATCAGTGATATTGTAGACAACTTAAAACCCACCCTGGTTGTTGCTGCATTCCTGATATTTGAATAGGTAACAATAGTGCTCAGTTCACAGGTGGGAGGGAGAGAAAACCTGTAATTGGACGAATTATTGTGGCCTGTCTTGCCCATGAAGATTTCCAGAGCAGAACAGACCTGGGAAGCCCTCCCTCAACCTGCTTGAGCAAAGTGAATGCCCAAAGGGGTTGGACTCAAATTTCATCTGGTTGATGGCGGGCTGAATAGAGATGGTGCTGGGCATGAGTTAGAGCTGAGGAAATGGGCCACAGATGTAGCTGTTGGCGACTCTGGTGTAATTCAAAAGACTCTTTGATTTTTGCTGTTGTGACTTGAATGTTTTATGTTGAAGCTTGATGTTTGCAAGTTGAGTGCTACATTTCAAAAGTACTTAATTGTTATAATGTGCTCTGAGGTTGTTCTGAGGTTTTCTGAAATTGCTACTTAAGTGTAAGTCTTTCTATTTAAAGGAAATTTCTCAGAATTTAATCGAAGGTGAAGGAAACTTGTCCACACCTCTGATAATTAGTCCTGTTTTCTTGGTTAATGGTGCAAGAAGTTCTATCTAACAAGTTGGCTTTAAAAGTGTAAATTTATCAGTGGCTAAGGTACTAGTTTTAGTTAATGACAAAGGTCTTGAAGGAGATGTTTGAGTGGATGAAGGTATACGTGTTTGGTACCCCACAGAATATTGAATCCTTTGTGCCATTACATTAATAAAGATAGAACTGTCAACATTGGGCTGAATGTTCTAAGTGATATAGGTTCTAAGTACTGTTTTGAGCAGTGTTTATTGTTCAGAGCACCATACATTAAAATAGATCTTGAAAATAATATATTTATTGAATTCTTATACAAAGTCAGTGTTTGAAGTAAGATGAACTTGACATTTATGAAGCAGACAGCAATGTCAGTCTTAGAAAGTACAGCTTTAATTTAAAAAGATCCTTGAAATTGCGTTGTACATGTTAGGAACCAATGGAGCACATGAAACTTCTTTGTCCACTGTTTTCAGGAGGGCAACTCTTTCAAATGGACTTCTATTTTTTTAAAAGTGGTTATTCAAAAAAATATGTCAAATGGATACCTCAACTCATGGTGTACCTGTGCGTACATGCATGTTTGGGAAGACGGGAATGATGACGTTGGGTAGCTTCAATGACACCTCAAATGAAACACTCTGAGCACTAAACCAGGAAATTTAGTCAATAAAATTAGGCATTATGCAAATTATTGATCTTTCTCAATGAGACTGCAAATGTTAGCAGTCAGTGATTACTTGAGCAAGGTGCCAATGGGCATTGGCGCATGTGGAACTAAAGCATAAGAATGTTGCCAGAGTTGGAAGGTTTGAGTTATAGGGAGAGGTTGAATAGGCTGGGGCTGTTTTCCCTGGGGCGTCGGAGGCTGAGCGGAGAAGCTTATAGAAGCTTATAAAATCATGTCGGGCATGGATAGGGTGAATAGACAAGGTCATTTTCCCGGAGTGGGGGAGTCCCGAACTATAGGGTATAGGTTTAGGGTGAGAGGGGAAAGATATAAAAAGGACCTGAGGGGCAACTGTTTCACACAGAGGGTGGTACGTGTATGGAATGAGCTGCCAGAGGAAGTCGTGGAGGCTGGTACAATTGCAACATTGAAAAGGCATTTGGATGGGTATATGAATAGGAAGGATTTATAGGGATATGGGCCATGTGCTGGCAAATGGGACTAGATTAATTTAGGATATCAGTTGGCATGAACGAGTTAGACCGTAGAGACTGTTTCAATACGGTACAGCTTTTTCGAGAATGTGGTGCTGGAAAAACACAGTAGATCAGGTAGCATCTGAGGAGCAGGAGAATCAACATTTTAGGCATAAGCCCTTCATCAGAAGGGCCCTCTCGACCCTCGGATGCTGCCTGACCTGCTGTGCTGATCTCCAGCCTCTGCAATCCTTACTTTCTCCTGTACATCTCTATGACTCTGTAACAAGAAGTGGGAATGGCAGAGAGTAGGGGAGAAAATGTATTCTGTTGAAGCAGGTTGTATACTATAACATAGGACTTGTGCACAGAAACATTGGTAATTTGGAAAAAGAGCACTCTATCATGTGTTAGGTGGTAATAGTACTTAGCAAAGAGCAATGGATGGTAGGGGTAATCAATATTGGCTGCAGATAGATGTGGTTCAGGATTTTCCATTTTGATTCACTCACATTGCCATCCTTTTTATTGAAACTGTACTAGCATCATTTTTCTTTGGAAGTCACTTCACACTTTTAATCAATAACTTCTTTACTGATGGTTTTGCCCTTTCAATCTTTTGGAATACGTGGTGGCAATCAATTTTTGTCTCATTCCAAAGTTATGAGCTTCACTCCAAATTGGCAGGCAGATTGTTCAAAAGGACCTTTCACAAACAGAACAGATTGCTCACGCTCCTCATGGCTGCACTATGTTCCCTTTCTCCTCCAAGTTACTTCATCTGTTTACAAGTGGACACGTGTCACTTTGGTTGGTCATCCTTCTTGTGTGAGCCTGGGTTGAAAGTCTGAACAGCTTGCTTTGCCTTATGTATCACAGCTCAGCATATTGTGTCCTCATTCAACATTGCCTGTGGTGTGGTACTGATCCACAGAAATTAAAGACAATAAAATTTTAAGTTTTATAAATAATGCAGAAAACTAATGAAATAACAAGCGTTGGTTACAATATTGTTCAACAATACTACGTGTAATTTTAGGCATCCTATTATGTGAGAGCCATTAATGCTATCATGTTTAATGTCCAGGATTATGTTCATGGTGGTAAACTATAATAAGGAGAAACCTGACACACTGTGACTATTTCCACTAGAGTATGTAGTTTATGTTATTGTTAATTGGAGATATAATCTTTTAAAACAAATTAAAAATTATTATGGCATAATTATGAATTATTATAATAGAATTGGAATGGACTGTACTGTTGATTGGCCAGACTGTAATGAGGGATCAACACTTTAAATTGATCATAAGCAGAGTGGAGATAAAGATTAGCAAGAATGTTGGAACATTGAGATGTTGGTTCATGGAATTCTTTGCCACTGGGAATGGCTGAAGCAGAAAGCATTGAACGTTGGGTGAGAATATGAAGAGTTGTGATGGAAATTCTCTGTCATTGGAAATTGTTGAGGCCAAAACATTGAAGAATTTCAAGAAAGATGTAGATATAGTTCGTACGACTAAAGAGCTCAGTGGATATGAGGAGAAAACATGGATAGAATAAGGGGTTAGACAATCAGTCATTATCATATTGACTCAAAGATCCAAATAGGCAATTCCTGATCCTTTGTTTCTGTGTTTCTATGTAGCAAGGAGAGATGCAGAGTAATGGGGACGCAGAAGAGTCATGAAGTTACTTGTGGATTATTCCAACAAAAACCTGAGCAAATACAAAAGCACAAATGGCACCTTTTTTTACTGCATAATTCTAACATTCTATAAGCCACACAGAGTAGGGTTTATCTGAGCAGACTATTAAGTTAGTCGTCTCGGCTGGACTGCAATGAATGTGCTTCAAATAACCTCTGCACTCCTTGGGTGAGGAAGGGAAATGGAAACTTGCACTTCCGTATCTAATTGCTAACTAGTGAACAGAGCTGGAAAATTCTATTTGTGGAAGGCAAGTAATGATAGGAATGGGTTTGGCTGTGTTTTTCTACACAATTGTACAGCCCATGACCCTTCACTCAAACCTGGAAAATGGTCTCTTGTGCATGACATAGCAGAAGCCTTTTGAACTTGCAGTAGGAATTAGCAACTTCATTTAAGGTTTTATATAAATAGTGAAATAGATTCAAGGGGCAGAATGACCTATTCAAATGTTCAGGAGAATGGGGGAGAGAATGATGTTTGAATGTTAGGAAGCTGAGATTATGCCATATGCAATAGTGACACACATACAATGCTAAAGACCAGTTACCATTCTACATAAGATAACTGTTGTCACTTGTCTGTGTCCTTTTCTTCAATGGTCATGCCAAAAGAAGCAATTTTTTAAAATCGCCACCCTTAAACAAATCAAAACCTTGTAAGTATCTTCCATCAAACTCTAAGTGAACACCAATCCCAAGGTTTTTAATGGTATTAATTTCTTCAATAACTGACATGGTGGCTCAGGGGTTAGCATGCTGCCTCATAGCATCTAGGACCCAGGTTTGATTCCAGCCTCAGGTGACTGTCTGTGTGGAGTTTTCACATTCTCCATCTGCTTGTATTGGCCCTCTCTGGGTACTCTCCTTTCCTCCCACTGTCCAAAGATGTGCAGATGAGGTGGATTGGCCATGCTAAGTTGCCCACGGTGCCCAGGGATGTGCAGGCTTAGGTGGGTTAGCCACAATAACTGTGGAGTTACAGGATGGGGTGGAACTGGGTGGGATGCTCTTTGGAGGGTCATTGTGAGCTGAATGGCCTGCTTCCACATTATAGGTACTATGAACTGAAATGATGTAGCCACTGCTTATTCTTCCTCAACATTCAACTCACACATGCATTATATATCCCTTTGTCTTATTATAAAAAAAATCATATTTATTACTCGTAAATTGTTTGCCTCCATGTTAAATTCACATTCTTCCAGAATTCTTGAAAAAAAAATCAGGTTACTTACAGGGGCACATAATCAGGCTATAAAACTGATCTGTATTGAGTTAGGGCACCATGTTGCTTGGTTACCACTGCAAGATTGGCAGTGAGAATCCACCTTACCACTCTTTTCCCAAGAAATCAATATGACAGGTTTGATAGTGATGATATGAGAGGGCCAGAAAAAGCATGAAATTGCTGTTGACGCGCATCTCTCAAAAGTCTCAGAAAAAGATTAGATTTTGCTCTATTACTCAGTACTTGCCATTTTTTCCTTTTCTATCCGTACTTTTTCCCTTTTCCTCTCTTTTTCTTCTCGAAACCACAGCCAATTTATCTTAGAGCTCAGACTTTGCAATATAATATTTCTATGCTTGGGTAGTCAGATTATGAAAAGATATTTTTCTTTCAATTTCTTTGTGGCAAATCAGAAACTACAGGCTGGCTCTATGGGAATAGGAGCCCTTGATTTCTGTGACCTCTGCTGACACCCCTTTCGTCACTTGTCAGCTCTTTAAAGGGGCATTTAATTGTGAATCGTTGGTGGTGACAAGGTAAGTGTCTCGCACTGCCTTTCATTAGAAGCTTCTACAGACTGTGAAGAAGCTGTTAACCCTTCCATGTCCCTTGCTGAGGGATAATTCATAACAATTTTAAGTTGACATAAAAATTAATGTTGACTGATTTATTTTTAATGTGGAGTCACAAAAGTGGCATTTACAGAAAAACATTCCCTAGACAGAGAAAAACATAGTGTAAAAAGGCAAAGTCATTGAGACACAGGGACAAAAGAACCAGCAGGACTTCAGGCCTGCTCCACCATTCATTCAATTATTTGATGGACGGTCTGCACAACTCAATTTTCCCACCTTTATCCCCTTTTGTTTCCAACAACACCTAACAAAAATCTATTGACCTCAGTTTTAAAAGTTCCAGTGTGCTCACTCACTTGCGGGAGAAAATGTCAAATTTCTACAACACAAAGTTTACTGTTTCTTGATGTGTTTTGACATCACCTTTTAGTTTACCGATAAAGGAGGTGGTGTCATTGTAACACAGAAGTATCTCTAACTGTGCTTCTGTGGCCACCTTCAAGTATCTCCCAAGCAATGTGAATCAAAACCAAAGCATTTTAAATTGAGGCCCTCAGGCTCGAGAGAAGGATGAGACAGAATACCAGGAAGTCCCTGATGCCAGCAGCTTAGATACTTATCCTATTTTGCTGATTTATCATTTCTATTGTAGATAGAGTAACTGGAAATCATTTGTATATTCATATAACTGCTTTTAAATGGGAGGCAGACACGATGGTGATTGGAACAAGGGCCATGGTGGATCTCATTGACTATGAGTTCCTTGACTGGGGTTGTTTACCTGGGCCAATCAGGGAGTGCTGGCAGACAGATATAAACAGGGAATTCCCAGGACGCGACGTTCCGCCTTCAGACCTTGCGGCGATACCTTTACGTCGAGCCTCCTCCTAGGTGGTGCGCCCTGGCGACGTATTTTTTCCGCCAGGTGCGTAACCTCAACTACGACACGCAGCTCCTGTTCGTCGACCGTGACGGTTTGGATGTCGCCCTCAAGGTGCTGCCTGTCTTTTACCAGGACCTGATCACTGTCTGGAACATGGTCGAATCGCGTCGCGCCTACCCTCCGGCTGGAGTAGCGGCTGTCGTCAGGGAGCCGTTGCTCAGGAATCCGCACCTCCGTACTCGCGGGTTCGAGTGGCTGTCGGAGGGGAGGGCCGTGGCGGCGAAGGCGACCAGGGTCGGGGACGTGCTGGGTGCCGGGGGCCTGGGCTGGACGCTGCCGCAGGACATAGCGAGCAGGGCAGCGGTAGACGTCCGGTACGTGGCCACCGCCATCCGCCGCCTTAAAACGGCGGTGCTCGGACCCGACGTAGTGCACCAGTTGGAGGACGCTCAGGTGTGCGGTGGGATCCCGTCCGCGCTCACCCCGGCCCGAACGGAATTTCACATTGGCCCCAAGGTCCCGTACTTCCCGCGGGAGCCTGTGCCCCACAACCTGAGCCGCCTCCGGAATTTTAATTTTGTCCCCTTAAGGGATATACAAAGGAAGGCCCTGTATTGACTGCTGCTGCACACCGTCCACCTCTTCTCCCTCATCCACCGTCCGGACACGCCTTGGCGTGCCCATTTGCCACCGGGCGGTGGAGATCCCCAGTGGAGGACTCTCTACGCAGGAGTCCTCCCCCTTTCTCTCGGGGATCTGGGGTGGAGGGTGCTGCACGCAGCAGTCCCCTGCAACCGCAGATTGCGGTGGTTCACGGACTCCCAGCCCAACTGCTTGTTCTGTGGCGCTGTGGAGTCCGTGGACCATGTATATATTGGGTGTGGGCGTTTGCACTCCCTTTTTGATTTTCTTAAAAACCTTCTCCTCTGTTTCTGGCTGCACTTCAGTCCCACGCTCCTGATCTTCGGGCACCCGGTACGGAGGAGGGAGGGCAGGTCCGAGGACCTCCTCGTGGGTCTGCTCCTGGGCCTGGCCAAACTGGCCATATACAGGTCCAGGCAGCGGGCCGTGGAGGGGGTCGTTAGGGCAGCCTGCCTGCTCCTCTTCCGGGGTTACGTTAGAGCCCGGGTGTCCTTGGAGAAGGAGCACGCGGTGTCCACCAACACCCTGGAGTCGTTCAGGGAGAGGTGGGCGCCGCAGGGAGTGGAGTGCATCATTTCCCCCTCCAACTCTATTTTGATTTAGTCCCTACCCTCCCCTTCACTGTTTTGATCACACAGCATTGCCCTGTGGTTTGAAGGGCAGTGCTTGTCACTGGCCACTCGGGTGTTTTTCCTATCTTCCTGGTGGTGGAAATTGAATAAAGATTCGTGCACTTTGTGTCCTTCACTGTGTTTTACACCTGCACACACACACACCATGGGTGCTGGGGGAAAAAAATAAGCACTCCCGCGGAAAAGAAAGAAAAAAAAAGGAAAAAAATAAAATAAAATAAAAAATAAACAGGCAATTCAGAGAGTTTCCTCAGTCCAGGGATTGGCTCTGAGCTGGCTCATCAGAGCCCATGTACAGCATACATGTAAATAAAGGGTGACTTGGTGATGGAATCCCGACCTCTGTGCAGTCATTTCAGATACTGCTCTTCAATAGCTAGGTTAAGTTTTACTAACGTTTGTTAATATGTCCAAAGACCTTTAGACCTCACAAGTGAATGAGACAGGCCATCACAATGAGCCCAATTCAGCACACACCTCACATTCACGCACACCAATCGCCACACTGGCTGGAACTTCATTCTAAAATGGAAAATTTCCTTGCACAAAACCATACCGCACAAAAGGTAAGCTTTTTTAAAAATAGATATGAAGAGATTTAGTCTGTGATCCTAGGAGGAGAACGGGCTTAGGTTAGTATTAAATGTCGGTTACTGCTCCTGGTCAAAGTGACTCCTGATGGGGGGATGGGAAGTAATGGTCATTTTTGAACTAACTGAGCCAGTGGGAAACTGTATTTTCCCCTTGAATGCACAGCCTGCTTTGTAGGCTCAAGTTACCAATTCACTCGAAATACAAGTCAAATATAAATCTCGACAGTAAGTGCAAGACATTCAAAATATAGAGGACATCAGAACCAAATCTGATCCCTGTTCTCGAATTCATGTCATGGAATTGAGAGCTATCTGTGTCTAAATGTAACATTAGCAATGAGCAGGTTTGACAGGGTAAGAGCAGAGTGCTGAAAATGTTCAATCTTCACTACTCCTGACATTGAGCTAATCTAGAAACTCCCTCATGTGCAGTGATAACTGCCCTTCAGACTCTACTTCAGGAAGTAGGTTGTACAAATGAGAACCCCATTACATATTATCCTGCAGTCTACTAAATCTTACATTTTGTTGACAGTGCTAAGGTTTCTCTGCTTAAACCATTAATTGTCCCATGCAGCAACAAGAACAGTTAGCATGCCAGCTCTGTGGAGTGGATGCAGTCTCTGAAAGCTATGGTTTCTTTTTTATCCTTACAATGGCCAAAGGTCATATGAAGCGAAACTGTCTTCTTAGCATACAACTAGCTGACAGGAAGATACTAAAGGTCATAAAGGGTCACAAAAAAGCTATTGTGAAGCCACTGATGATTTAGATCATTTAGCCAATGACAGCCATACATTTATGGTGAATAAGCTTTTCACGTCATGGTAATAAATCAAGGAGCCATGCTTGATAAGAATTTATTTTGAGCAATAAAAGAAGCAGTTGTGCTTTAAATAACATTCTTTAAGAAATGCTCTGAGAACAAATTGCCACATTGCAATGTCCACACATAAGGACCTGTTTCTACTTGTGCATAGTTCCTTCCTGATTGCTGTCATTATTCTGGCCTAACCTGATTAATGCTCCTATTGAAGAGTCTCTGACAAGTAGAATGCAGCAAAATGAATTCCTTACTTGTAAACTGATCATAGATGTCTCACTTCCAGTGTTATCTTCTGTACTGTGGGGATGAATCCTATCATTTTGTAAGTGAGGACAGTGCGTCCCTTCTTTTACTGTTGGGAAGATGCATAAAGAGCGTCATAGTGACAGTGAGCTGTTCATAGGCATTCCAAATTGTTCTCTGTTTTACATTTTGAAATTCATGATTTTAGTTCAAAGTTTTTGGTATTTAAAAGGTCAAAAGTCAAGATGAAGATTTTTTGCTCAATTATGAATACAAAGTCAAATGAGTTATTGGGACAATGTTTTCAATGGATGAGAAATGAATGTCCAGTAATTTACAGGCTATTGCTACTATTCCTGTAAGAAGTATAAATTTATCATCATTTTTAATCTCCTCTACACAGCTTATGTTACTTCCAAATTCAAAGGAAATTTATGCCATCAATGTGGCCTAGCTGAAATGATTTCAAATAAATTGATCTGCAATTTAACCTTAGCATTTTAAGCAGCATCAGCTTCCTAGAAACTATTTGCTTTTGGAAATAAAACCGTTGACCATATGTTTCCCATTTGTCAGTCACTAATTTTCACTGTATGCTACAGACCTGCAACCTACGAGTTGGGGAGGTCTTAAATTTAATTCACAAGTCACGATTGCTGGTGAATCTCAATTAGGATAATGGTGAGATTCTCCAATGGATTCCCGTCAACTGGTAGACTGATGACGGCTTCTACTAAAACTTTAATGGGTGAGTGCCCAGTGAGGAGAACAATTCTTTACCATCCATGTTGATGTGGTTCCATATGAAAGGTGAATTTTAAATTATGTTTTGCAATTTTGATTTTAAAATAGAGGCAACTGGATGGGGGTCAGGTTTGTGAAGGTTCTCTTTCAAAAACAGATCCAAAGTCATTTGAAACTTTAACCTTATTTCATGTTTGCATGTGACTCTAGTCAAAAGCCTGGGGAAACCAACATCATGTCAATGGATAGAATTGCAAAATTTTCAACAGAAAGCCCTTAGTTCAGTTTTGACCTCAGGAAAGAAGGTTCTAGATCTCAGTTCAGAATAACCAATAACTCAGTTCAGAAAGGACTACAATTTCTGCTCGCAAGGGAATCAAACTTTTAGGTCAGGAATATCAGTCACTCTTGCCAAAGTGCTTTAGCTTGTGAAGCTTCCACACCAAGAGAGCTTGCATAAAAATCTTCAGTTAATTAAAACTGAAAAAGTTGAGGCCATCATAACTGTGAAAGGTTCATGTCAGCAAACTCAGAAATAAATCAAAAAAATTGTCCTTATAATCCAAGTGAAATAACTTAGGATGAGTCAGTTAAGTAAATGTTTAAAGGGATGTGATAAGTGTGAAACATTTCTGGAATTGCAAATCTGTGTTTGGAAATAGGTTAAACTTTTATTTTGGTGTTTGTTTAAAGATCTGTCTTATGCATTATATAAATGCACACACACATTTTTATATTATATATATTATATATAAATAACATATAGAGCATGCATAAGACAGTTCTTTAAACAGATAGCAAAACAAAAGTTTAACCTATTTCCAAACATTTCTTTGCTTATTTTTCTTTTATGTACTATGTTCTGATGTTAAAGAGACATGCAGCCTCATGTGAATAATTTTTCAGTGACTAATCGCCATGGTAACAAAGTGCAAAAATTAAACATATGATCTATCAAACCAGACTTTATTCTGGGCTCTACGTTCTCCAGTATTACCATCAGCTTGGATCATAACAGTGATATACAATAAAATAGTGATTCTAAGTTCCAATAAGAGATATTGTAAAATTAGTTACTTTTGGATGAGTGGATGATGGCATTGACTTTGTGGTTTATTCACTAGTTCTGTGCAAACCTGACCTGTTTCCTTCAAATTTTGAAATTGTGTGTCATTTGGATCTTTTCAATGTTGCTTTTCTCAGGTAGTGAGGTCCAACTTTACAGGATCAGAGACTGGCTTTCAATAATTATTTGTCTCTCAGTCTGGGACATAGTATCTTGTCTGTACTCGGCCGGCTGTAGAATATTGCCTTTGGTATGGGAAGATCCTTCATATGAGCAACATGGCTGACTTAGCCCAGCTGAACTCTGATAAGCACGTCCTCTATATCAGGTATGCAGTATGTTATGTTCTATAACTTGGAGCTATACAGAAACAGCACTAATTTATTTCTGTATAACAGAATTTATTTAAAATATCAGTTCCATGTTTTCAGGCCTAGTTTCCAATAACTTTTAATTTTCTCTACGTCCATAATCATGCATATGCAATCAAGCACAGAGAGCATCAATAGTCCACCTTATCACATAAATAAGCACAAAATAATTGAACAATTGAATACACCTTGCAACACCTTGCAGGAAATTCAGTGTTGCGGATTTAAGCCTGATTTCCACATGGTACACTGGCTAGCAAAGTCAGATCACATGGAATACAGGGAGAGCTAGCCATCTGGACACAAAATTAGCTTGAAGGTAAGAGACGGCGGATGGTGGTGAGGGGTTGCTTTTCAGAATGTAGGCCAGTGACCAGTAGTGTGGCACAAGGATTGGTACAGGGTCCACTGCTTTTTGTCATTTAAATAAATGATTTGGATGTGATTATAGGAGGTATAGTTAGTAAGTTTGCAGATGACACCAAAATTGGTACTACAGAGGACAGCGATGAAGATTACCTCAGAGTACAGTGTAACCTTGATCGAATTAGCTAATGGGCCGAAGAGTCGCAGATAGACTTTAATTTAGACAAATGTGAGGCATTGTATTTTGGTAAGCCAAATCAGGCCAAGATTTTGATATAATGGGTCCCAGGGAGAGTTGCGGAACAAAGAGATCTTAGAGTGTAGGCTCATAGTTCCTTAAAACTGTATTCACAGGTAGACCGGGTAGTGAAGAAGTCATTTGCTATGCTTGCCTTTATTGTTCAGTGCATTGAGTATAAGAGTTGTGAGGTCAGGATGTGGCTGTACAAGATATTGTTGGGAATTTGGAATGCTGCATGTAATTCTGGTCTCCCTGCTATAGGAAACACGTTGTGAAACTTGAAAGGGTTCAGAAAAGATTTATAAAAATATTGTTAGTTTTGGAAGGTTTGACCTACAGGGAGAAGCTGAATAGGCTGGGGCTATATTCGCTGGAATGTTGGAGGCTGAAGGGTGACCTTATAGAGGTTTATAAAATCATGAAAAGCATGCATAGAGTCAATAGTCAACGTCTTTTTTTTTCCCAGGGTAGGGGAATGTTTACCTAGCGGGCATAGATTTAAGATGAGAAGGGATTTCAGAGGCAACATTTTCATGCAGACGGTGGTGCATGTATGGAATAAGCTGCCAAAGGAATATTAAAAAGGTATCTGGATGTGTATATGAACAAGAATGATTCAGAAGGATATAGAGTCATCAAGTCATAGAATAATACAGCGTGGAAACAGGTCCCTTGGCCCAAACAGGCCTCATATCAAATGGTGTCCAGTCAGCTAGTTCAATTGCCCATATTTAGTCCATATCCCTCTAAACCCTTCCTATTCATGTACCCATCCAAATGTTTTTTAAATGTTGCAATTGTACCTTCCTCAACCACTTCCCTGGCAGCCCATTGCATATATGTGCAACTCTCTCCATGAAGAATTTGCCCCTCAGGGCTAAATGTTGACAAATGGGACTAGATTGATTTAGGATATCTGGTCAGTATGGATGAGTTGGACTGAAGCTGTTTCTGTGCTGTATATCTCCAAGACTGTCTGTAGATATATGTTAAGCAGTGATTAGAAGACACCCAATTGCTTTATGTGATATTTGGATGGTTGTCCATGTCTCATGCCTTACAACATTTTGTGAGAACAACTACCTAACAAAATATAATTATTGTCATGACTTCAATTCAATGATCTCTCTGAAGCCTATTAATGAACCTGCTGAACGTTCAGCTTTCTTTTGCATACAACTGGTGATTGGTCAATGAGACTTGTCAGACTAATGAGAAAGAAAGTACCTCTATTACTCTTGGATCTATTTATCCCAAGTTCCATTCCCAACATTTCTGTAATTCTTCAACCCTTCCCCTCATCTCTCTACCAGAATGGATGATCTCATAACATACTCTTTGTTCAGTAAGTGTCTAACTGTGACCCATATGTGACACTATACTCACTGCCACAGACTTTAATGAAACCCAAGAGGATTAATCTAACACTAATCTTTTATACAGTGCAGTCAATTTCCCCTTTAGAGCAATTCAGATTTTCCACAAAAAAACAGCAAGTCAGACTTTCCACACAATTTATTCCTAAAAGGAGTTCCAGTCTCCACAGTTAGTACAGATGTTCTTTTTCCTTGCACAGAGGTTGAGTTTTTGACTTTTTATTTCTTGAGAAAATGAGCATGTAGTGATGAAATCAGATTTCACTGTTTTCACAAATGAATAACCAATGTATTTGATAAATAGTAGAAAAATAAGTATGATCATCTTAAGTCATTGGGGCAAAGTTTCAAATGGCTCAGTGGATAAATGCATTTGATATGGTACCAAAACCTATTTACCTGAAGGTGAAAGCTGTTAAGTCAGGTCCCATTGTAGGAATTACCAGAATTGTTACAAGCCTACTATACCACGTAACAACAATAGAAACATGATAAGCTTTTGATTTCCATTACATAGGAAAATTCCCTTTGGTTCCAATATTAATGGGCAGCAGACATCACTGGACAGTGATTAAGATAAGGAATCTTTTTTGATTTCTCCTTCATTCCTCTCCATGTTACTCTAAGGGCTGGGGCCAACAATGTTGATCTCACAGTTATTGGGTTGAGCATGATTGCAGCAAGTAACCATGGATTCTGGTCTCCATGCAACAAGCAGCAGAGTAAAACTTTGAGAGAAAGACATAAAAGATTTGCAAAAACATCACTATAGAGTCATGGAGTCTTAGAGATGTACAGCACAGAAACAGACCCTTTGGTCCAACTCATCCATGCTGACTAGAGATCTTAACTTAATCTAGTCCCATTTGCCAGCACATATCCCTCTAAATACTTCCTATTCATATGCCCATCCAGATGCCTTTTAACTTCTGTAATTGTACCAGCCTCCACTACTTCCTCAAACAACTTATTTCATTCACGTACCACCCTCTGCGTGAAAAAGTTGCCTCTTAGGTCTCTTTTATATCTTTCCCCTCTCACCCTAAATCTATGTCCTCTAGTTCTGCACTCCCCCACCCCGGGAAAAAGACCTTGCCTATTTATTCTATCCATGCCTCTCATGATTTTGTAAACTTCTATAAGGTCACCTTTCAGCCTCCAACGCTCCAAGGAAAACCGCCCCAGTGTACTCAGCCTCTCCCTCTAGCTCAAATCCCCCAACCCTGGATGAATTGAGAGAACTGAGTGGATGCAGAGAAACTGTTCACTTTGCAAGAGTCCAGCAAGATAAGGTCCAATAGAATTTAACGGCGACGTCTTTATATACCATTGATGACACAGTGCATGATTGAAGCAGACGAAACATTCATTACAACAGTGTTTACACATTGAAAGAAGTTGCATTTAAATGGCTTGAGGTCTTGAAAAATGTTTAGACATGCTTGTTCTCATTTTGTTTCTTTTTTTAAAAGTTAACCACTGTTATCAAAATACTTTATAGATGTGTAGGAGAGAGAGGAGAGGTAAGTCAAAAGACGTAATTAAAGAGGGAGACTCACGTGGAATATAAACAGCAACTCAGATCATTTGACCTGAATGACCCATTTCTGTCCTGTCGATTCTGTGGTCCATATGAAAATTACTCAGTATAGAACAATTTTACTTTGGTCAAAAAAAACCCAAAGAACTGTGGATGTTGGAAATTAGAAACAAAATGAGAAATTGCTGGCAAAACCTAACAGATCTGGCAGCATCTGTAGAGAGAAAGCCGAGTTAACGTTTCAGGTCAAGGGACCCGAAACTGACCCTGACGAAACGTCCCTTGACCTGAAACATCAATTGTGCTTTCTTTCCACCAATGCTGCTAAATCTGTCAAATTTTCCAGCAATTTCTGATTTTGAGTCTTACTCAGACATCAGTCTTAACAGCCACTTTGTTTCATATGGACTGATTTTATTTTGAAGTGTTGAATATATGAACTGAGAGCAGAGCCAAATGCATTTTGAGGGCTGGTTTTTATTTGCATGCTTCTGGTAAACTTTCAGATCCAAATCAGCACTTTAAGCCAGCTGGGTAGGTCAGCATAATGGGTGGCTCCTCCAGGCTGGTTGACAATTCGTGGTATCAAGGCGAGTTGGGAACTTGGGAGGAAGAGGGCGTTGGAAGGAAGTCAGGGGGCAGTTGGGGAGGGGCAGGTGAGCAGGGCTGTTGGCAGAAGCATTGCAGGAAATAACATTGGACAAGTGTAATTTTCAGTGTTTTATGCATCATTGGTTCAGGATCTGAATATTAAGAAGAACTCCCATTTGACGCTTTCTACACACAACACAGTTCCAATAGAAACCCTGTGAGACATTTACCAATTGCTCACTGATAACATGTTTATTGTTAACAGTGTTTGGGGAAAATAAATCCAATTAGCATATTAACCACCTTTCAGCAAGATGTTTTTCTCTCTCTTAACCTGCACAGGAGAACTTTGCTGTAAGATAGACACTTGCAAATATTTGTCGGACTTATTTCCTGATCCCTGTTGTAAATATTTATGGGTTTGTTGGTATTTAAAGGCAGACATTATTGCTCTTACACGTGCAGATTGTTAGAAGGAAAGTATTTTGGGCAAAGTTAAAATTAAAGAGAGCTGTAGAGCAGGAAATGCTGGAGGATGTTTAGCTCGTGGACTGATGTGAAACATTAAGGAATCAGCCAAATATATCTGTGGGGTTAGTGGGGGTTGATGTGTGATGAATTTACATTGCAGCTTTTATTCTGTCTGAAAGGAAAGGAGAATTTTATATAGTATTTATTTATCACTGACTTAATTAATTAATGTTTCAAAGATGCCTCCACTTCAACCAATAATTCAATGTATAATCGCTTTTATTGAAACTATCATTTTAAGAAATGTGCATATTTTAAGAAAATAAGAACAACATAGAAATATAAGAAATAGGAACAGGAGTAGGTAATCCAGTGTGCTCAGTCATTAACTAAGATCATGGCTGATCTTTTTGTGGACTCAGCTCCACTTACCTGTTCATGCTTGCTTTCATTGCTCAGTCCATTAAGGATAGGAGTTGGGAAGTCATGTTGATGTTTTCAGGATATTGGTGAGGTCTTTTCTAGAATGCGGTATATAGTTCTGGTCATTCAGTTATAGGAAGGATATTAATGCGTTGGAGAGGGTTCAGAAGAGATTTACCAGGATGTTGCTGGGTATGGAAGGTTATAAAGAAAGGCTGGATAGGCTGATATTTTCCTCACTGGAGTGTAGGATATTGGGAAGTAACCTTATAGAAATTTTTAACATAATGAGGGATATAGATAGTTTTAATGGTAGTTGTCTTTTACATAGGATGGAGGATTTCAAGAGTAGGGGGCATATTTTTGAGGTGAGAGGAGAGATATTTTAAAAAAGCCATCCGGGGCAAATGTTTTACCTCGAGGGTGGTTCCCATGTGGAATGAACTTTGCTAAGGAAGTGATAGATGTGGGTACAATTACAATGTTTAAAAGCCATTTGGATTAGTATGTGAATAGGAAAGATTTGGAGAGATATGGGCCAGGAGCAGGCAGCTGGGACTTTTTTAGTTTGAGATTATGTTTGGCATGGACTTGTTAGACTAAAAGGTCTGTTTTTATGCTGTATGACTCTATAATGGTGCGGACTTTCCCAATGTTTAACTGGAGGAAATTATAGCACATCACAGCTGAATGATGGGCATGACACTTAACAGCACAGACACAATGGAGAGGGATTGTGCAGCTAGAGCTAGGTGTTGTCCAAGTATACATGGAAACTGATGATATTGTCTTCAGATGATGTTGTCAAGACTAACATTGGGATGAAGAATGTGAGGCAGCCAAGGATGGAGCCTTGGGAAAATCCAAGGATAATGATGTAATGGCCAAGGAGTTAAAAATTACACAGCACTGCCGTTACACCTTTCATCAGGATGAAGAGTTTATGCCTGAAACGTCGATTTCCTGCTCCTCTGATGCTGCCTAACCTAACTGATCACAAGGGTCTCACATCTACTTACCTAACAATAATGAGCACCATTAAAAAAAAACAGGCTGAAAGAAAAAAATAGATGTGTACATTGTGAAAAATTGGGATACCTTATTGTGCCTCATTAGAAAATACCCAAGAACCGAGTTACCGTTGTAATATCAATTAATGATTGCATTACAATTTGATACAATATTCTTCTGCCCACTGTTTTAAATGGGTGAACACTGTTCAAAACAAGTAGACAGAGGAATGCTGTACAAATGCATGGTTGCCAGCAGTAATTTCTAGCCTTATATTGCTGTATATTTGCAAGCGGCTTAAATCTCTTACTTCTCATATGCCACTCAGTCGCAATGTTTTGCTGAAGTTAACCGCTCTGAGGTAACCACCAAAGCAGGATCCCCCTCAATGTGAATTGGCAATGTTTAGTCTCTCTGTTTTCTCCTTCATTTTGAGAATGATCCAATTCTTGATGACAGAGATGAAAGTGACATGTGCAAATCTACTGAACCACACACAAACTGCAACATCTTCAACCATACTTTTCCTTGCAACTCAATTGGACTCTACGGCTAAATTACTTTAGGGTAGATTTGTTTTACTGATTGCTAAACTTGTAGTAAGAATGCAGATATTTTTCTATTCAACCTGTTCAGGAATGTTATTACACACGTCTGGAGCAGGTGGGACTTGGACCCAGGCCTCCTGACCCAGTAGCTCCTGACGCTGCTACTATACCAAAAGAAGCCTGTGAGATGTTTCAGTACATTTCACATGTGCTGTTAAGTAAGGCTGAAAACTGTGAAATCATTTGCACACAACCAAAGAAAGCCGTTAAGAGTATTCAATGTCAAGAATTAATTATGAACATTTCTAAGCATTGTACCCACCTTGGTCATCTCCCACTTGGTTTCCATGCTTAGTAATCAAATTAATACAAGCCATCGGTTGCTGATGATGCCAATGTTATGCCAGTCAGCAAAGTGGCACGTTTGCTTCCATGCTCTGTGAAAAGTGAGCAATGCAATAATGCTACAGCTTCTAATTTGCTTATTGGTAATATTTCATTCAAGATTATATTTCCACAAAGATTGTCAATGTGAGTAGGAACTAGCACCGATATTTTCACTCTTATTAGCAATTAGAAGAAAATGTATCTAGATTTCATCTTTAAAAATTTATTTTCCTAAATGCAATTTCTATCCCTCACGAGGCATTCCATTAGCCAACAGGGAATGCTAATGCTGGTAACTGGTCTCAAAGCTGATCACGTATTTTGCAAAAAGAATAAACAGTTAACGTAGCCATCATCTCAACAGACCACAGGGCTGCTCTCTCATTAGGACTGAGGATCACCACTCCTCAGGAGAAGGGAGAGGTTATGAAGGAGATCCCCTCATGGTAATCTCAGCTCGTGGAAATTGAGCCCATGCTGTTCGTATCACTCTGCACTGCCATCCAGCCATCCAGTCAACTGAGTTACTGAAGTACAAACTTTCAGAGTGCTGCTCCTTTGTCAGGTAGCTGTGGAGCAGGATCATAAAACACAGAATTTATAGCAAAAGATGACGGAGTCATACAACTGATACAATATATTGAACAAACCTAGATTGCTGCTAAATCTTTCATCTTTGAGAATGGGTTGCAGGTTTCAGTTCACTAATATATAAATTCCAGAACTTCTTTCAAGTCTTATTCTCGAGATAGCTTAAGGTTTTATGAAAAATAGGTGACATCTCAGCTCAGACATTGTATTAAAGGTGTGAAGTTTGAGTCTGTCTGTATTCCAATCTTGAGCCAAACTGTTTCTATTTTCAAAGTAGGTACTTATAAAATATTACATGGATTGATGCCTGCAGATTGTGAGCTTTCTGAACAAAGTAGAATGTACCTGCAAGTACAATTCTGCAAATGCTAATTCACCCCATAGACTTTTTGTGTATATGTGAGTGTGTGTGTGTGAGAGAGAGAGTATGCACGTGAGTGTGAGTGTGCGTGAGGGTGTGTTTTTGTGTCTGCATGCTTGGTTCTGTGTGTGCATGAGTGTGTTGGAGTATAAGCCTGTGAGAGGATGTCTGCATTGGTATGTGTGTGGACGTGTATGTGCATGTGTCTGAGAGAGAGCGTATTTATGAGACAGAATCTGTGAGAGTGAGTGAGTATTCAAGACTGTGTGTATGTGCATGGTTGAATGTGTTTGTCTGTGTGTGTGTGTGTGTGTGTGTCTGTGTGTGTGTCTGTCTGTCTCTATAGTGTAGTGGGATCATTTGTAGTGTGACAAGAACCCAAGGTCCTGGTTGAGTCCATCCTCTTGGGTACCGAACTTGGCTATCAGCCTCTGCACGGCCACTCTATGTTGTTGCGTATCCCAAACTCTACCTTGGAGGATGGTCACCTGAAGATCTGAGGCCGAATAGCCCTCATTGCTAAAGTGTTCCCCGACTGGGAGAGAACATCCCTGTCTGGCGATTGTTGCATGGTGCCTACTCATCCATTGTTGTAGCATCTGCTCGGTCTCACCAATGTACCATGCTTCGGGGCATCCTTGCCTGCAGCATATGAGATAGACAACATTGGCCAAGTTACATGACTACCTGCTGTGTCCATGGTGGGTGGTGTCCCACGTGTTATCTATGTCAACACTCTGACGTGTCTTGCAGTGGCTGCCATGACAAGGTTGTATGTGTTGTGGTCGATGTTGTCCTGAAGGCTGGGCAGTCTACTGCGGACAATGGTCTGTTTAAGGTTTGGCGATTGTTTAAAGATGAGGTGGAAGTGTGGGGAAGGTCTTGGTGAGGTGCTCATCCTCATTGATAATGTGTTGCCAGCTGCGAAGAACACGGTGTAGTTTCTCCGCTCCCAGGAAGTACTGGACAACAAAGAATACCCTATTGGTTTTATCCCGTCTCTGTCTCCTGAGGAGGTCATTACCATTTCTCGCTGTGGCACTTTGAAACTGGTGATCGATGAGTTGAGCAACATGTCCTGTTCTTATGAGGGTGTCCTTCAGCACCTTCAGATGTATGTCACATGCCTCTTCATCTGAACAGATCCTGTATCTGCATAGAGCTTGTCTGTAAGAGTTGGCTGTTTTAATCTATTTAGCGTGGAAGCTTGAGAACTGCAGCATCGTGAGGTTATCCATGGGTTTGCAGTAGAGTGAGGTATAGAGGTGCCGTCCTGGATGGAGATATGTGTGTGTGTGTGTGTGTGTGTGTGTTCGAGAATGAAGCAGATATTAAAGAGTAGTCCATGGTAAGTCTGATGGTGGGCTGAAACTTGTTGATATCACAGTATAGTTATTTCAATGTCTCCTCGTCATGGGTCCAGAGGAAGAAAATGTTGTCAATATATTTGGGGTATTGTGCTGGTTGGAGATCCTGTGCAAGAACAAAAGGTCAACAAAAGGAAGCAAATGCAACAATGATCATAGATCTCTGCAGCGCAGGAAGAGGCCTTTCAGCCCTTCAACCTGCAATGACCTTCCGAAGAGCATTCCAGCCAAACACACCACGATGGGAAGGGAGATTTCATCCTTAGTGCATACGCAGAGAGCTATTCCCAGGAGGATGAGGGGTTTGTGCAGTGCAAAGGTCCAACTGTTGTGGGAACAATGTATGGTCATGGGGGGATGGGAGGTCTCCCTGAACTTTGTCATTCAATCCAGCAGAGCTGTTAGCTCTAACACTATCTTCCTTGCACTCTGTGCTTCTTGTGTCCATTGTCTGCGTCCACATTTCCAGCAATTTCTCAGAGGAATTCAAAGCACTGCTTGTAACTGTTGTTTAAGATAAAATGGGACACTGCCTTAGAAAGTGATGCAGCATGTTTCCATCACAATTTCAATCTTTGGTGTCAGGTAATTTTGATGACACTGAATGGTGGGAGACATTAAACATTTTATTTTATTCTCTGTCAACTTCGTACACTGATACAAACAGACTGGTTGTAACCATGAATGTACAAGTCAGTCAGCAATTTCCACTGGATTATATTGTCTTGCGAGGTCAATAAGAAGTTATTCCATTCGGGATGAAAATAAGATTCCCAAAACAACTCACAGCAGCCTTTCTGTCAGTGCTACATCCAGGCTGAAAGCTGCAATGTCACCATGCAATAAAAAATGAGTCCTGTAAAGATGAAACGGAGACAGAAGGAGGAACTCTATAAAGAGCCAACCTGCTCTCTTCGCACTCTATGAACAACTCAGACTTTGAGCCAGATGGCCTCGTCTGAGACAATTTGGCTTGTTATGAGATTTTTTTTCCCTACATTGCAAAAAGAATGCAACAACCAATAGCTATTGAAACTAATCATTTCAGCAAAGCTGAGAGTGCTATTTCCTGCTGTATGATAGCTAATAATTGACAATTCATTTTCATTTTTTGGGTGAAGTGAATAATCTAACTGTTGCTGTATACAGCACAGTCTTCAGTTTAACAGATGCTTGCAGATTCTAAATCATATCTGGCTTCAATCTGATGCTTTTTAACACAATGTCTTGTGAAAATGTTGCAGTTTTTTGGGGCATTATTTGGTTTCTCCACACTCAAGCAGAAGAGATTTGGCTGTTGTTGAAAATAGCCACCATCCACAGAGATTACATCTGATCCATGCTCACAAGTGGATGAATGGAGATGATGAAAGTACAGAGTAAGGAAAATGAAGTACTCATTGGGGATGGGGTGGGTGGGATGGGGGAGGGATTGGGAGGGGATGGTGTTGCTCAGTTGGGCCACATGACTCCTGTATTTTAGGGACAGTCCAACTTCCTTGGTCCAGAAGTGGTGTTGAGGTGCACAACCGAGCTTCCAATGGGAGGTACATAGGATGACATTTTGGTAAAGCAATTTCTGAGTGGTCATCAAATGGCCACTGACAACATGGAGCAGTGAGAGGATGATGGGAATCTTTGTGTACTGATAATTTCAAAAGACTGTTGCCATAACTGTAAACGCCATTGTAAACCTGCTCTTCACCTCTGACAGCTGAATAAAATGTCCAAACAAATGAACAACTCTTGAGGAGGGGGGTAATAGAGGGATGCAGAAGGATAGAATACTCTCAATGAATGGTCACTTCTGCCAAGAATATTCAGGGAACAATTCTCGGATCTCAACTTCAGTGAGTACCAAAGTCTGAGGTGTTATTGATTCATAAAAGCGGTTGTGATTAATTTAGGATATCTGGTCAGCACAGATGAGTTGGACCGAAGGGTCTGTTTCCATTCTGTATGAGCCTATGGGAATGGTTGCAGTCAAACCATGAGTTGCTGACAGATTTTCATTACGTTCTGCAGCTGCTGTCTATGGAACAACAATTTCTTTCTGCACAGCTTTATATTAACGACTTGAAGTGTTTGTATTACTTCTTCTTGCTGGGTTGTTTTGGAGAATTGAAATCTTTAACTAGGTCCGTTAATGTTCTCTGTGATTTCAAAGATTGAATGCATGCATATGGCTTTTGCATATGTTGGTGTGGAACCATCCATCCTGATTGAAGCTCCAAAGATCTTGACTTTAAGTTAGAGCTTTGAAACCTCTTCATTGCTTGATTGAAGATCCCTGTCCACCTTCATAATTTATCATTGCTCAGATTTTTTACTGGCCACAGAGGTTTTGAAATTGCATTTGGTTTCCTCAGTGATTGGTGACTTGTTTATTTCTTTGGATTGTAGCAGTAGTCCAGTTTCTAGATTGGAGAGGAACTCTCTCACCTAACTGTGATTGTGGTTACTGCTGCTGCATCCCCCAGTTGGTTCTGTAGGATTAATAGATACCTTCATGATCATCTTCAAGAAAGGACTGATTGTTTTCAAAAGAGAAAGTTGGGATGTCAGGAGCAATGCCACTGGCATGCAAAAGCACAAGAAGATTGGAAGTTTCTGACTCCAGTAAATGAATGACTTCTATTCTGGTTTCCTTCTCCATAGTTATACTGTAATAGAGCTGCCCAGACTGTACTCTGCTGCTGGTCGTCACTTTCTCTGATACCTTCTTATCCTGCAGCTTCCAGCATTTTAGGATCAAGAATTAGAAGGTGTATCTAACATTTGCAAATCTGGGACTGGAGTACTTTACTGTCTGCCAACCAAAGACTGTCTAAAGCTGTAGAAACAACTCCACTTATTAAAGAATTCTACTTATCAGGAATCACGCACAAGGTCTTTGTGATCTCATTTTCATTGTAATAAGGTCTAGCATGCATTTAGCTTCTTACTCTAATTCTTGTACTTCCTGAACCTTAGAATTTTATGAAAAGTGATCTGAGAATTTCATTTCTTAACTATGGCATAGTGTCTGAAATAATTGATTTGTGTGCTCTGTTGTGTGCCTTTGATATTTCATGTCAGAAATTGTCTTGGGGATCTACCCTTTCACCCAAGAAGTGTGCATTTTATTCATCTTGGTGGTCGGGGTCAGAGTGAAGTGAACTATTTTTAACCTTCAGAACTGTTGATTGAAATTTCCTGTTGCTACTTCAGTGAACTATCTGTAAATGGCCCATTGTATGGAATGTGCAAGAATCTGCATCAGTGATTGGGTTTGTGGCTATTGTTGGTGTGGACAATTCCCACCACAACATGGACAATGACAGTAAAAGTGCTGTCTTTCTATATTGTCCAGGTGTTATGCTGGTCTGTTAGTAACTTTCCAAGTAATGAACTGAAGTGAGTTAGAGTCAGTGGTCTGATCCCAGGGTCTAGACTGGAGTGGTGCTGGAAAAATCCTGATGAAGGGCTTTTGCCCAAAACATTGATTTTCCTGCTCCTCGGATGCTGCCTGACCTGCTGTGCTTTTTCAGCACCACTCTGATCTAGAATCTAATCTCCAGCATCTGCAGTACTCACTTTCACCCAGTCTGATCTCTAATAAAGTTTGTGAAGTTCAGCCTGTCTGTTATTCTGCACTGCCTTTTGTAACATAAAATCTGCTTTAGGCTACAAGACTCTGAGAGGACTTCAGCCTGTACCCCCACTACAACATGATCCTGTGGGAACTCTTTTTTCAACTTTCTATGTTGACAATTATCATCAAGGTGATACAAACCATCTATGAAGGAATCAATGGTTCCCAATAACTCTTGCTTTCTTTGGTTTACCTTTGCCAGGTGTAGATTCTTAAACTGAAATTGGAGTCCAAAGCTTTAGTTTTGTACATTCCTCTTTCTTCTGCAATGTCTTATCTGGCAAGAATGGCATTGCCATGACAGCAATATTGTACAACAGTACACTGACCTGGTCATTGTCTGACCTTATGTCAAGACCTGTTGTAGTACCAGCTGAAACATTGGCGTCAATATATTCAATCCACAGGCTTGTCATGGCCTTCCATATTTTCCAGTAGGACCAGTAAATCTAAGGCTATTTTCCATTATCGAGAGTACAGTGACTTTATTATTGCTTGCTCTCCCACCTGTACTCTTGGGGTATGTGGATTTCTCCTCTTGTACATTCGTTCTCCTCTATAAACTTCTGATTTATGGAAACTCATTATTGTTCTCAATAATTTCTTCTTGTTACATCCTGCATATTCTTCTCATGCACTTGAATCAGTTTCTGTGCTGGCTTTCCCATTCCGCAGTTGGTATCGAGATATACCAAGAGGTCCATCACTATCTGGCCGCTAGAACCTCTGAGCATCACTTTGCTATTTATTCCACCTCCAGGTTTGGGTTTTCTGAACTGTCCTCATGGATTACAATCACTGGGCCTTACTTTAGGCTTCTGTCACCTACCTCTGTTCGCTGGACCTGGTCAGCATTGCCACTATGTATGAATACGTGATCAATCTTCTTATGAGTGAACAGCAACAAGGTTGATTTAATATAATTATATACAAAAGATGGTAAGCAAAGACAGCTTAACTACAGACTAAGATTCTCATCATGTGATCTGACATCAATGCAACATAGCTAATTTTGCACGTGATCAGTGGCTATACTTAGAATGAAGATACAATGCCCTTTTCTACTCAACAGTAACTTCAACTACACTTCCCTATTCACTATCTGTTGTATATTCTTATCCTTTTTTCAATCATTCATTTTTTTTTGTCCTTGTTTCAATAATATAAAAATTTGCACATACAATTTCAATTTATATATTCGCTCATTAAAGATTATATATAAGATGAAATTAATCTCCCTTGCACATTTCCTTTGTGCCTGTCTTCCATGTGCTGTTTCTCCTCCTAATGCTTTTTCAAAGTAGTTCTCCAGTGCCTGCAGAATGGCTGATGGAAGGCAGCTTCCCTCCAATTGAGAAACTGCGAATGACTTTCAGTAGCAACCTCAATCAGTTCTGGGCTGGAGGTTTGGCTTCTAACTGTATCACCTTGGCCCATGATGACTGAAAGAGCAAGGGCACTTACAGAGTGGTAAGGGTGATAGGATGAATGACAGAACCAATAAGTGCTCACAGCTTATTGCACAATAAGTGACACTAACATTCTGATTCTGTTTTCACTGAATCCATGAAGATTCATAAAGCTGGTCAGTTCTTAAAAATGTTTTAATTTAGCAATTATTACCAGAAGCAGAAAGTATCAAAAGCAGTTAGAGATGAAAGACACCTGATGAAGAGCTTGTGCTCGAAATGTCGACTCTCCTGCTCCTCAGATGCTGCCTGACTGGCTGTGCTTTCCCAGTGCCACACTCTTTGGCTCTGATCTTCAGCATGTGCAGTCCTCACTTTCTCCCACCTGTGGTAACCTTCCTTGCCAAGCCAAGTAATCCAGTCCAATAAGTAAGATCATTATTGCTGTAATTGCATGTCCAAACCATTGAATAAGGTTTAATTGGCATTTTTCTATCTCTGAGCTTCTATCTCTGCTAGCTGTCTTCCATTCCTTTCTTTTCTAAAGGCATTAGCACCTCACACTGATCACTGTGTTGCTGTGTGATATTAAGGCCATATTGTATGTTCACTCCCTTATCTCAGTAAGTCTGTTTTTCAGATGGTATAGTATTGAGCAAAAGATCAGGAAAGTCCCAAGATTAGTCACTGGGCTTTGCTCAGTATTTGCAGTATTTTATGGTGGAGGAACACTCATGGCTCACAATCAGCCTTTGCAGATTTCGGTTTCCACATCCTTAGCTTTAAGAAAGAGGAAAATATCAGATATTTTTCCCATTCCTAGTCACTTTGTAACACCTTGCATTAAGTAAATGTGCCTGAAGATTGGGTGAGCAGGAATGGTAGTTCCCATGTAAGTTATCCTACTGGTCTTGCTAACCTGGATTTGACTGAGGCTTCAAAGGGCTCAAAGAGAGAAAATTGAAGAACCAAAAATGAAAACTCTCATGCTTTATGAGTGGACTTCATTTCCCGGGCTTGGTCAGGTGAGTTAAATTCAGCTTCTCACCTTCGGCAGTGCTGTTTATAATTGCCTTCTATTCAGACAGTTCCTCATATTTACTGTACTGCAGAATATAGTGCAAAACTTACATTCTGATGTTCTGGTAAGTATAAAACCTTTGTAGACATTTAGAATTTAGATTTCTCACTCAGAAAGCAGGAAACTAAATTACTGATAGGATGCTATTAGCTTACCCTTACACAATAGAGGCAGGTGAGAGATAATTATTATCTTTATGTTGGTCGCTTTCGACCAGAGTCACCTTGACACCAATTTCATTCAATATGTTAAGATATTGATACAGTTAGCTGTATAATGTTATGTGATATTTGGAACAGAATGTTCTGTAAGAGGTTGATTACTAATGAGAGATTTACTGAGTTTTAGAGGACATTTTGTGGGAAAATTCTGGGAGATGCCAATTTCTCTGATTTTTCTTTACTTTTTAAAGGCATCAGCTCCTACAGTGAGACTGATTGATATCACGACGACAAAGTAATTCACATGAATAAGTATTTTCAAGGTGACATGGCATGGTGGTATATAAAAGTATTGTTGAGATTATTTGTTAAAACGTAAGTTTACAAGTTTATTGTAAGAAATAAAAGGAAAAAAACAGACAAGTTATGTTAACTTGTATCCATCTTTGGTTAGAGTATGCTCAGTGTATTACATAGGATTCCAGCCTCCATATTATTAAAAAGATATAGCAGCACTTGCAAAGGTGTAAAAAAAGTTATAAAGCAAATGCTGGAACTGAACTGGATTTTTTTTTGACTGAATCTTTCTGAGACGACATTTGCAAGATCAGGCAGTCACCAGCACACAAATGGATAAGACTGATGTCATGGGCTGTTCCACGTGGTAAGAATGGCCTCACACGTACTCAGGCTCACAAGTTCCCATCATTGGTCTTCATGTGAATGAACAGGCTAACTCTGAACCTACAGATCTTTGAACACATGGGAGGGGATGGCCCAGAAGGCAGTGGGATCTGAAATGTTGGATATGTTTCTTCTTCTTTCCTTCTCTGATGTTGCTCTTCCTCATCGTTAGAATGTGGTGACGCAAAGTGTAATGCAGTTTGATAGAAATGTTTTGTCATTCTGAGTAATTGGTGGCAAATTCTTCCCTGTATTTCATGTCAGCGCTGCTGCACTTCAAAGAGAGTTTCAGAGTTTGAAGCATTTTAATTTGTCCTCCCCTGAAAATCTGTCTGTTTGGGAACTGTAAAAACAGGACCTAATAAGGGAGACAGGTTTCAGCCACTCAGGTATAGTGTCCAAAAGCTACTTTTGCTTGTCCACAATGCTTGTGGAGGTGGCTTTGAGAAGGACATGAACTTGACGGTCTACCATTGCATTGGAAGATGTGTTGGAAGATAAGGCTAATGAAAGTTTTCTAATGCTCTCGAGCGATATGCAGTCACGGCATACGGGTGTGTGGTGATGACATCTGCTCTGTATGTTGGAACTTGGGTTGACTTGTGAAGCGTAGCAACTACTGCCACACTCTGCAAGTCGAGCCACTGCAGTTGCTCTGGTATTAAATCATCATCACCTTTTGGGAGAGGTGGTTGCCAAGACAAATGATTTGTTCAAGATATTCCTGGAGGTTGGCATGGCGACTCGGTGGTTAGCTCTGCTGCCTCACATCACCAAGGACCCAGGTTCAATTCCACCTGTGGGTGACCATCTGTGTGGAGTTTGTACATTCTCCCATGTCTGCATGGGTTTCCTCCCACAGACCAAAGATGTGCATGTTAGGTAGACTGGCCATGCTTTATTGTCCTGTCATGTCCAGGGATGTGAAGGCTAGATGGATTAGGCATATTAAGTGGAGATTTACAGAGATAGGTTGAGATGCTATCAGAGGATCACTAGAGGACCTGATGGGTCAAATAGCCTCTTTCCATGCTGTAGGGATTCTGGGTGGAACATTTGGCTGTTCAAATTTGGACCAAAACTTTTTGATAATATTCAAACTCAGCCCAGGTTACCGGTATGCAGAATTGAAGAGGTCAAGAGTAGTTTGCAAATCCTTTGCAGTTTGGGCAACAACACTACAGTCACCAAAAACTGGAGATTGTGTGTGTCTATGTTGGTCACTTTATTTTGGCACCGAGGTGACTGAAGTTAAATAGTTCATTGTCTGGATGGCATTTAATACTGATAGCAGAAAGCAGTTGATCTTTGAGGTGAATTGTCACTGTCAAGTAAATTGTAAATAGTCTGGTGACTAACATGTGGCGTTACTTGATCCTGGTCCAGATTTTAAAGATGCCTGTTTCTGATCTCCTACTTATAAGAATGGCAGTCATACCATCAAGAAGCAATTGCAGGATTGTGGTCAAGTTTTATGGTCATGCAACTCTTTGGAGCACAATTTACTGCATCGAAAACTCTAGTCAGATCAATTAATATGATGAAGAGCTCCTGGTTGTGTTCTGAATAGTTTTCTTGGATGTGTCTGGCAACAAAATCTGTGTCAGTGATTACCCTGGAAGGATTTCCTCAGCCACAGTAAGTAAATGATTCAGGAGAATACGTATCCAGACTTTCCCTGCTGTAGACAAGAGGGGAATGCTTCAATAGATAAGATAAACAGACTGCTTAAGATGGGTCCACATGGGTAGCATGGTGGCACAGTGGTTAGCACTGCTGCCTCACAGCGCCAGAGACTCGGGTTCAATTCCTGCCTCGGGCGACTGTCTGTGTGGAGTTTGCACATTCTCCCCGTGTCTGTGTGGGTTTCCTCTGGGTGCTCTAGTTTCCTTCCACAGTCCAAAAATGTGCAGGTTAGATGAATTGGCCATGCTAAATTGCCCGTAGTGTTCAGTGAAGGGGTAAATGGAGGAGAATGGGTCTGGGTGGTTTGGTCTTCAGAGGGTTGGTGTGGACTTGTTGGGCCGAAGGGCCTGTTTCCACACTGTAAGTCATCTAATCTAATGCTGTCCTTGTCGCCACCTGTCCTTGCTCAGTTGTGAAGTGATTTACCCAATAAAAACCTACTGGTCCTACTTACGTGCATCTAAGTTGGTGCATGATCTGTGTGAATTGGGTGATGGCACATCCTGAACTGCTTTGAAGGGTTGGAGTTCACACATTCTGTCAAATTCATTAAAACATTTGAACATGTGATGCAAAAGGCATGAATGAGTACTGCCAAGGTAAGTATATTTCCCGTTGCTGTTATAAAATAATAATAATTCACCTAATTTTGACATCAACTTAATGTGTTATGTGCTATTCGGTTGTCTAAAATTAATAAAGTCACTCAATAGGTGGGAGGTCCCTTCTCTTGATATCTTCAACAGTCATGCTTCTCAAAACTGTGCTGGTGTCTAGTGATACCTCTTTTGCAACTGTTAGTTGCAAGATAGTTAGTGGGCTCTGACTCTGTGCCCCTCCTGGTAATCTGCATTGCTTTCTTTGACAAAGAGAGAGAGAAGAATCCCGTGAGTAAGAGTAATTGAGTGTCTTCCTCATGAGTGAAAAGGATTTATTGGAGATGACTGTAATGGAAAGGAAATACATTGCATAAGGTTTAAGGGTTGGTTTCAAACGTGGATGGACAGATGGTAATGTGAGGAGTTGCATACACAAACAGGGATAAGTTGGCCTACACGGTAACTTTGTATGATAAGCGATGGTTTGAAGTATGCTTGGGAAAGCAGATTGCAGTGGTGGAGTGATCCGCACTTTGGAAAGAGGCCACCATCTTTCACCTTGTCTGGACTGATTTTGCTCATTAAACAGACACCTGCATTAGATACAGGAGATGGATACTGCTTTCCTGTTGTTGTAACTCCAAACATTTCGATCCCTCCAAGACAATCTCTTCCTTGGTTGTTTGGGAGAAGTAACTTCCCATCCTGTTTATCAGCTGGGCTGCAGGCTCGACAGTCGTCCTTTCATTTCTGATTTACTTCTTCCTTCTTCCCTATTACACTGCTTCAATAATCAAAAGTCAAATGGTTATATTATTGCTTTCAGCTAATTTCGTTTCCATATTTTAACATCTTAGATTGTTCCCTCAGACACTGGAGGTGAGAATTGGACCACATCATGACTGCTATTGTCCATGGATGAGTAATCCAGAAATAATAGGCTAAAGAAGGAAATGAATCAAAAGGCAATAACAGATGGTCTTAATATATTTCTGGGTATGCTATGCAATATCAATAACCACCCTTCAGCACATTCACCATAGTCCTGACATGTTTGCACATTACATTCCACCCTGATGTGGACCGGTGAAAATGAGATCTCGAAGATTCTGAAGAGGAGTGATAAAGCAAACACAACAAGGAAGTTTCTATTTGTCAGATAATCCAGGCACAAATTCAAATGGGATTTATTTACATAGAGATTGGTAAGTATGCAGAATTCACCATCACTGAGACTTGAGGCTGTTGTCAATCACTCACTAACAAGTGTGATTGTCCACTTTGGAAATTCCGTGTGTCCGGTCATGAGTTCTGTGGGTCCTTGTGTGGTTGATGAGTCGAATCCCAGAGCCACATCCCCATCCACACAATTGGCAGGTATTTCAGGGAGATGGAATTAGACCTTGGCCTAGATATTGTTGGCATTCCTTTCTCCAGTTTTCTTTTCTATACTTTCTCTTGCTGTTCTCTTGTTCTCAGAGAATTGTGTCCCTTCATACAGAGTTTCCTGCCGGTGAATTTCTTCTGACCAAGGGTCTTCCATATGTTGACATCTTTGTAGCATAGAAGCATGCTACATAGAACATAGTTGATGTTGCAGCTGTACAGGACTTTGGTCTGATGTTGCAGCTGTACAGGATTTTGGTTAGGCCACAGTTGGAGTACTGTGTGCAGTTCTGGTCGCCTCACTTTAGGAAAGATGTGGAAGCTTTGGAGAGGGTGCAGAAAAGATTTACCAGGATGTTGCCTGGAATGGAGAGTAGGTCGTACGAGGATAGGTTGAGAGTTCTTGGCCTTTTCTCGTTGGAACGGCGAAGGATGAGGGGTGACTTGATAGAGGTTTATAAGATGATCAGAGGAATAGATAGAGTAGACAGTCAGAAACGTTTTCCCCGGGTACAACACAGTGTTACAAGGGGACATAAATTTAAGGTGAAGGGTGGAAGGTACAGGGGAGATGTCAGGGGTGGGTTCTTTACCCAGAGAGTGGTGGGGGCATGGAATGCGCTGCCCGTGGGAGTGGTAGAGTCAGAATCATTGGCGACCTTTAAGCGGCATTTGGATAGGTACATGGATGGGTGCTTAATCTAGGTTAGAAGTTCGGCACAACATCGTGGGCCGAAGGGCCTGTTCTGTGCTGTATTGTTCTATGTTCTATGTTCTAAGCATGGTTGAGATAAAGAGCTGGGATGTAGATAAGCGAACACCCAGTTAGTACGAGGAAGAAAATAAAATATGGAACTGAGGACCTGAGATGAAATAGGGAATGAGGCTTTTGTGAAGAACAAATGCTAGAATAGTCTCTTTAGATTGAATAAACCTACTTATGGTTGTCAGATGCAGCCTCATGTTGTAAATTTTAAAAGTGGAGAAACAAAATAGCTAAAACAATAATATAGCAAGTTAACTTATGATTATTATTGGTACTCAATATATTTTATTTAATGCCTTTTCATTAAAATGAAAAGCAAAATCCTTTACAGATGTCCACTAGTCTGCAAAAATACAGTCCTTCAGCTAAATTTAGCCTTGATTATGTCATACTCAGGCTACGGATACTTTTGTCATCTTTGTTTTAATTATTTTCTTGGAGGTTTGCTTTAAATATATCATTTAATTGTTTAGGTTTAGTGATGGGACATGCAGTTGGCATTTTATGTTGAGTGGTATCCAGTGTTTGATGAGTTTCAGGACCCTCTTCATTGAAAACTGGTCTAAGTACAGATGGCACATGAAGTTAATTAAGGTCACATGCTGTCCCTTTATCATTAACAGTTTAAAGTTACCCCTGCGTCCACCATGTTAAATTGACACAGTGATCACATTCATAGTGTAAAGGGATACATTTGAGACATGATGATATTGGCTTTTTTCACAAATTATTGACCAAGTGACCATATCTGCAGCTTTATGTTTTTGCAAACAGTCTAATAGTCTGTGTCCATGGTTACAAGTGACAGAGCAATGAAAGAAGTGGTAACCTGATGACTGTATAATTCACAGTTCACTGTGGAGCCCATGACCTGTCTGTGGCTCTTGTTCTGTAAACAGGAATCAGCGATTCTCTCATGGTCAGAACTCTGCCCCATATGTTCAATTAGGAGTCAGGCCTTTTTGCATGGAGGTAAGTTTGCTTGCTATTGTTTCTTTTTCTGGCTTATGACTTTGTGAAAATCGTTTCAATTTCATCTGTTGTTAAGAGTAACTTAGCATCCTACAGAGGTGCTCAGATGTGGCTTTAAAAAGAGGAATGTTGCAAAAAGGTACTGTTATAAGAGGCAGTTCGTGCATGAAAAGTTTAACTGACATCAAGGAGATGAATTCCAGATATCAGAATATAAAGCAGTGTTCTTGAGTAGAGCCAACCAATGTGTGTTTATTACAGAAAACATGAAATGGTGGAGATGACAGTGGGTTCAGGTGGCATCCATAGGTTCTGCCTGATCTACTGTGTGATCTCCAGAATTTGTTGTTTTCAGTACAGATTCCAGCATCTGAAGTAATTTGCTCCTACATTGTGTTTCGTAATGGTTCGGATTGATTTGTTCGAGTGCCAAGTTCAAGTTCAATGTAGCTAAATCATAATGTGTGCCTACTCTTACGCCTAGCCTGAGGTGTTACCAGAGATTCTCATGTAACTCAGATAGAATGTAAGTAGCTACTTAGTACCAGAATCTATTCTGTTCAATAAGATTCAGCCCTTTCCCTGCTGAAGACTTTGCGTAGGTACCGTTCCCACTTGGTATCACTAACTTACAGTAATACCTGTAAGAAGGATTACTGACCATGAATAAAACCAAAGCAGATGGTTTCAGTGCATGTAACCATAACATTTATCGATGACACTTTCCACAGGGCTAAGCGGGGAAATTTATTGCTTGGAGTTGGGATTGAGCTACACAGATGGAGAAGGCCCCTAATCTCTGTTGAATCCCCAGATCCCAACCAGAGAGGATGGAGTAGTAGGATAAGAGTGGTGTCCACAGGCTAATGGAAATATGAAAATGTGCAATGCTACTTTTGATCTGGGGTGGGACAATGTGCATAATGAAAACAGTATCGAGCTTAGACATGAAAGATGAGAAGTGATCAGGGCGTTGGATGGCCATGAAACCAGCATTGATTGTCGAGAGAGCGGAAAGGGTGGAGATGGGCAAAACAAACTCAGGAAAAGCTGGTGCGGCTGCTGCAAAAAAATCCTCATGTTGTTAAAGGGTGATTTGCTATAGAGTAACATGTAATTTCAGTTGTTCATTGTCTTATTGTTGCAGGCAAGCTTTGGCTCTGCTTATTATATTCCCAGAAGTTAAAATGGTTGATATTGATGTATGTACCAGGGACAATGTAAAATTGCAACAAACCATACCAGACTCAAAACATTAACTCCGTTTCTCTCTCCACAGATGCTGCCTGACCTGTTGAGTTTCACCAGCATTCTGCAATTGAGAATGTCCCACAGCACTTGACCAACAATGGGGTACTTTTAAAATATTGTCATTGTTGTACTGTAAGAATTAGGTGTACCTCTTTGCCCACAGCAAACTCCTGCAAGCAGCATTGTAATCATGAACGCATCATCTGTTTAGTTTTGTGATGTTTATTGAGGGGTGAATATTGGCCGGTGCTCGGGTGAACCTCACTGTCACAGCTAAAGTTTTTGTTGTTCTTTGATCTAACCTTAATGCCTGCTGGAAATTTTCGTAGTGAAGTGGCAAAGATGTATGAGGGAGAATACATCATTTTTATCAAGTGTCTCACTCACTAGGTGAAAAAGCAGTGAGACACCTGAGGTGGCTCTTCAAAACATGGTCCACCGTATCTTCCTCCAACCAGCCAGTCTGGAAGGCAATATAGGATCAATCTGTGAAATAATTTCGCCAGAGGTGGATGTCCGCCCAGCTAGTCAGTTAGTGGGCAGCGCATTTTTTTGGGCTGGTGGGGTTGGGGGGGTGGGGGGTGTTCACAGAGAGATGCAGACAATGGATAGGCTTCAGCAGTCACCCCCACATCTAAAATCAAGCTCCTCAATCATTCAAACTGAGGGACTGTTCTCATCACCACCTCCCCCAAATTTGAGAACCTACCTGGGTTGCTTTGCCAGTTGGCTGAACAAGAATTGAGTAAATTGCAGCCCAGATGGAAATAGGCCCCAGTTTGGCCATTAAATTGATGCAGATCTCAGTTAACATCAAGGCGGAAAGACCAAGCTTTTGGGGAGCGTGTGTGGTTGGAGTGTTTTATTTCCTCTTTCAATTCCATTTTGATTTAGTGCCCGCTCTCTGTCTCTCTATCCTTACCTCTCCCTTTCCTGTGATAGTTTGCATTACTCATAATGGGCTTTGCCCAGAAGTGATTCAAGTGGAAACACCAGTGATTTACTGGTGATGGTTAATAGATGGAAAAAAAGACACAGGTGATTCAATGATAGGGAAAAGCTAATGAGCTTGCCATTTCTTGCATAGAATTTAATTGAATAGCTCTTGTTATGCAGTAGTAGTGTCCCTATCTCTGGGCCAGAAGGCTCAGTTCAAATCCTACCTGATCCAGAGGTGCGCTGTCACACATTTGAACAGGTTGATTGAAAATATCTAGATCTCAATTCACGTATCATCAGGAAGTGGGTTTCTGGGATGCCACTAATGACTGAACTATGATGCTTTATCATCATCTCCAAAACTGGACGTTTGCACTCATGACTGTGGAGACAACTGACATACTTTGTGCACTTTTAGCATTTTCCTTTTGCAATGTTTTTCAGCTACAGGTAGTGAAAGCCTTATCGAAACATGGCGTTTCTTTTCTTTTGTTTTATTCATTTGTGGGATGAGGGCGTTGCCTAGTTACAGTGAAAAGTTTTGCTTTGCATGCAGTATCAGCATATCATAACATATAAAGTGCATCAGGGTAATAGAAAAGAGCGAGGAATACAATGTTACGGCTGCAGAGAATCTCAACATTACATTTAAAATTCGAGAGATTCATTCGGACATCTAACGGCAATGGGGAAGAAGCTGTTCTTGAATCTATTCATATGTGCACACAAACTTTTATATCATCTGCCCAATAGAAGAGGTTGGAAGAGAGTATAACCAGGGTAGGAGGGCTCTTTGAATACATTGGTAACTTTCCTGAGGCAGTCGGAAGTATAGACAGAGTCAGTGGATGGAAGGCTGGTTTAGGTGGTGGACTGGGCTATGTTTACAACTCAGTAGTTTTTTTCCAGTCGTAGGAAGAGCACTTGCCAAACCATGCTGTGATGCATCCAGATGGGATGCTTTCTATGATGCATCTATGGTTCCATTCAACAATGCAGAGTATCACACAACAGCCTAATATTTATCTCATCTGATATCTTCCAAGGGTACTTCCAACAACAATTGCTGGACGACAACCAACTGTGCTGTTTCCCTTTCCTATTCCAGGAATTTTGTGGATCACCTCATTGGCTGCACTGACAGCCATGTTAATTAACATACATCAAAATGAGTTGGGAGACTCCTTGGTCAGTATGGCTCAGACATTCACTAGATAAATTTGCTTCAGATATTGGGAAAGCCCAGCTTCAGATATTGGGAAAGCCCAGCTTCAGATATTGGGAAAGCCCAGCTTCATGAACTCCATGACAGGGCTGTTGGCTGAACAAATTCATGGAGCTTGTAAAAATTGGAACTGTATAATGCAGTGCTCATAATTCAATGACTACAATTTTGTGGATTGAATATTTCTTTGTACACGATGATTTAATGATCTAACTTTTCACTCTCAACTACTCGCTATGGCTCAGTGGTGGCAGTCCCCACCCCTGTCCCCCTTTGTGGTAGCAGATCGTTTATTCAAACTTCACCCCAGAAAGCTGAGAACACAATCTGTACTGGCATGTCATTGCATTACTGAGGGAGTACTGCATTTCAGAGGTGCCATCTCTCAGGGTGAAATGTTTCATCTGGGACTGATTCTACTCTCTCTGAAAGATCTGAAGGCAACATTCAGAGAAAAACAATCGTATTCTCCCAGGTGCCCTACACCGTATTTATTCCTCAACCAATGTTGCAAAAACTCTTACCCTGCTGTGTAGAATCTCCCTGCCTGCAAACTGATAGCACTTTGCCTACATTACAATAGTGACTGTGCATCAACAAAATACCTCATTGGTTTTAAAATTACACAAGGTGCTGCACAAATTCATGCTCATGCTTTCTTTCTTCCTGTCAAAAATCGAAATTACGACCCGACAAGATCATGACGGTAGAAAATTGCCCTTTTACAAATTCTGGAATTAACGTCAGATGGGTGATACAGTGGCTCAGTGGTCAGCACTGCTGCCTCACAGCGCCAGGGATCTGGGTTCGATCCCACTCTCAGGCGACTGTCTGTGTAGAGTTTGTGTGTTCTCACCATGTCTGTGTGGGTTCCCTATGGGTACCCATGATCCAAAGATATACAGGTTAGGTGGATTGGACATGCTAAATTGCCCATAGTGTCCAGGGATGTGCAGGCTCAGTAGGTTAACCATGGAAGTACAGGATTACAGTGATGGAGGTGGATGGGTCTGAGTGGGATGATATTCAGAGGGTTGGTGTGGGCCTGATGATCCGAATAGCCTGCTTCTACGCTGTAGGATGCCATGGTGATCTACGATCCTAACTTGTTGGTAAGAGACATTGAACACAAATGGAGTCAATTCACTCTGTTAGAAGAATATTTTTAATGTGACTTTGGAGGTGAATGTATGGGGAAAGTACATTGTCCTTCAATGTCTAGCGGCTAAGGTTTAACTGGGTTGCAGCCAATCATAATCCACAGTCATTGGTCCCCAGACAGGAATGGAATAGGCACAGCCAAGCAGATGAAATAAAGTTCAAATGGAGCATCTATCACGCCACCCCTCACAAGTACTTCCCACAGGTTCAAAATAATGGGTTACATTAAAGCAGTATTAACCACAAAGCAGTGGTTTCTCATGAACCAAGTATTCTAAAATGTGTTGTGTAGGATAAGAATTCTAGCTATTTATAAATTCATTGGGCCAAGTGAACAGTGTCTCCAAGATCTGGGTAATGTTGCATGAAAGACTCACAAGGGACCCATAGCTGACAAGATTTGTACAATATTATTTCAGTATCTTCCTTCTCACAGCACTAGGCACACTAATGTGAGTTTTCGGAATGAGCATTGAACGTGTACGATGCAATGTGATATCTCCTTTAAACATACTTGATATTGAATTGCATCAACACCATTCACTATCTTTTCTTCTAGAGGAGCATCTGCTGAGCTTGCAATCCCTGGCGTGAAACTTTTTTTGTGTTGTTCATGACATCAATCATGAGTAATGTATCTGGATAGGGCTGATAACACATGATGTAATTGGCAGAGGAGTTCAATAATTATCAGCACATTACTTGTGGGATTACTGTGAGAACAGGCTGTATTTACTCATGGCTAATTTATAATCAACATGACCAAATCAGAACAGCCGAACAAATGTCCATATTTGTTCACAAATTATTACTTATTTTCACCCTTTCTGCTGAGTACAATGGAATTCAGTTTTAACAATCATTGCTTATGCTGGTTTGAAATGATCAAACTACACCCCCCTGCCAAATTCAGGATCTGCACAATTGCTTTAGCTTCTGATGATAAATGGTATTTGATTGCACTGATTAAATGATCAGTTTTGCAGCTATAATCAAAGTATCTTATTCAGACGGAATAAAGAACTTTTCATCTCATTCTGTGCATAAGCTGTGAAATTCTTTCTTGTACTGGACCAGATGCATTCAACCATTAGCTGTGTGTTCCTGAAGCAAGCCAGGCATTGTCTAGTTAAAACCCAGAGCTGCTTACAACCCAAGTCTATTCCTCCAAAATTTCAAAGTTCTATCCCTCCTTGTCTGCCTAAAGAAAGGTACATTCATTTGTATAGCATCTCATGTTGCTGTAACATCCCAATGCTCCATATAGCCAATGAAGCATAAGTATTATGAAGACAATTCCATTACTAACTTAGTTTGCCTTAGAATCCCTACAGCTCAGAAAGAGGCTGTTCAGCCCATCAAGTCTGCAGTACTCCTCCGAAGAGCTTCCCACCTAGACCCACCCTCGCAATCCCTGTAACCCGGCATTTGCCATGACTCATCCACCTTACCTTCCCCTCCTTGGGCACGACAGGACAATTTAGCATGGCCAATCCAGCTAACCTGCACATCTTTGGGCTGAAACCGGAGCACCCAGGAGAAACTCCCACAGACACGAGGAAAACATGAAAACTCCACCCAAGGCTGAAATTGAACCCAATTCCTGGCATTGTGAGGCAGCAGTGCTAACCATTGAGTCACTGTGCCACCCATTACAGACTTCACACTTCCTCTCCACATCTTCAGAATGAGCTTCATCTGAAGTGATTGGGTGTAAACCATGTCGGTTATCTATGTGTACTCGGACACCAGACAGCCATCCAGAACATTTCAAATATTCTCCTTTCTTTCTTTTCTTCAATTAATTCATGTGACATGAATATCCCTGGCTGGGCAAAACTTATCGCCTATCTCTATTCAGACCTTGAGAAGGTACCAAATTGAATTGTTGTAATCCATGTGTTTAGACCAATAATAACAATAGGGAGGAAATTCCAAGATTTTGACCCAATGGCACTGAAGGGGCGGCAATATATTTCCAAGTCAGGATGCTGAATGGCTAGGACCATGTTTTTGCTGCTCTTATTCAAATAGATGGGTTTGGTTGTGGGCTTGGAAGGTGTTGTCAGTAAGGATCTTTGGAGAATTCCTGCAGTGCATCTACAATTCTTGTAGGTGACTGAGCATCAGTGGTGGAGTGACGGAATGCTTGTGGATGTGGTGTCACTCAAGTGCACTGCTTTGACCTGACGTCAAGCCTCTTGATTATTGTTGGAGTTGCATCCATTCAAGCAAGTGGGGAGTAATCCATCACCATCCTGACTTGTCTGCCATAAATGGTGAACCGGCTCCAGGGAGTTAGGAGCTGAGTTACTTGCTGCAGTATTCCTAGCCCCTGACCTGCTCCTGTAGGTTCAATATTTATATGGTTGTTCCAGTCGAGCTTCTGGTTAATGGTATCCCCAGGATGTTGATAGTGGTGGACTTAATGATGGTAATGCCATTCATTTAATGTCTCTTATTAGAGACAGTCATTACCTGGTATTTGTGAAATGTGATGCTACTTGCTATTTTTCAACCCAAGCTTGAATATTGTCCAGGTTGTTGTTTTATTTGGACATAGACTGCTCTGGGGTTTTGTGAATAGCGCTGAATATCATGCAGTCATCGGTGAACATCCCCACTTCTGACTTTATGATAAAGGTGCAGTGATTGTGATGAGGTCAGCCCCTGATTGAGCTTGTTAATCTGATCTAATCAGGGAGCACTGGCTGACAGATTAGAGCAGGAGTGCTAGATATCCTGTTCACTCTGAGAACTGCTGTGAAGGAAACTGGGTAGGTGGCAAGGACTTTCCCTATGGAAATAAAGGGTATCTTAGTGATGGGATACTGGCCTCTGTGGAGTTATTTTAGGAGGGATGGTCATTGATGAAGTAGGGAAGATGATTCGGCCCAGGACACCACTCTGAGCACCTCATGCAGAGATGCCCTGGAGCTGAGATGACTGACCTCCAACAACCGCAGCCATCTTCCTATGTGCCAGGTATGACTCTAACCGGCAAATGGTTTGAGCCCTGACTCCCATTAACTGTAGTTCTGCTAGGACTCTTTGACGCCTCATTCAATCAAATGCGGCATTAAGATCAATGGTCATATGTGGGCGGCACAGTGGCACAGTGGTTAGCACTGCTGCCTCACAGCGCCAGACACCCGGGTTCAATTCCCGCCTCTGGCGACTCTCTGTGTGGAGTTTGCACATTCTCCCCGTGTCTGCGTGGGTTTCCTCTAGGTGCTCCGGTTTCCTCCCACAATCCAAAAATGTGCAGGTTAGGTGAATTGGCCACGCTAAATTGCCCGTAGTGTTAGGTGAAGAGGTAAATGTAGGAGAATGGGTCTGGGTGGGTTGTGGGTCGGTGTGGACTTGTTGGGCTGAAGGGCCTGTTTCCACACTGTAAGTAATCTAATCTTCTCTCACTTCACCTCTGGAATTCAGCTCTTTTGTACACTTTTGAACCAGGGCTGTAATGAGGCCAGGAGCTTTGTTGCCATGCTGGAACCCAATCTGGGAGTCAGTGAGCTGGTGCTGCTAGATACCACTGTTGATGACAGCTTCCATCACGTTACTAATGATTAATGGGGCAGCAAACTACATGTAGGTTTGTCCTGATTTTATATGCTCGGCCCTTCAAAGATTGACAAGAAATTGGTCAACATATTTTTTTTCTGAAGTTAATTTCTGCAGAGAAAACTTTTTTTTTCCTTTACCTAGTGTCTATGTGTAAGAGTGTGTTGGATTATTTAGAAAGAGAAATGTTTAAACTTTACTATTTCAAAGTTTGTTAACCCGTTTTCCATGTTAGTCAAATGAGAGTTGTTTTTATAAGCAGTCACATTATCTGTATATTAATGAAACCTAGTGATGGATCTTTTTATTTTGAACCTAATATAGGCAACATAAATAATTAGTGGTATTGGTAGCTGAATAAAACAGTTAAATATATGTGGTGACCAGTGGAGTCATCAAACTAGAGGGAGACAATGTACTTCAACCTCGATTGTAAGAGTAGAAAATGTTATAATGTTGGAAAATGCAGCTCTCATCTGTGCAGTGCAATTCCTCCAAACAGCAGTGTTATCCATATTGTACAAGGGTGTAAAAGATCCGAAAGAGTTAATACTGAAGAGTTCCTTACTCATACCCCAATATGATGACATCTTACCAACTTGGTGAAGCTGATGGGAGAACAGCTTTAGGCTATTGAACTATTAAGACCTACCAGTTACTCTTCATTGTCGTCTCTGTTACGATATCTCTCATATTGATGGAAATTGTGCATACTGACTGTCATGCAATAAACTTCACCTTGTTTAAGAGCCTCTTCTCATCAGGCTACCAACTAGATTTCCTCTGCCAATATGTCAAGCTGCCCCCTACATGCTGGCAGCAGTGATGATCTGAGGATTTATTTAGGAAGACTGCTCAGGAGGACAGTCAGCAAATGAGAAGCCTGCAGAATAGAACCTTGTGGCAGGAGTCAAAAGACAGAATCTATAAGCAATAGTTAAAACAAAAAAGCATTTTAGAACTGTTAAGAGACACAAAGCAACAAGGGTGAACTAGGGACTCCATGGAGCTGGTGCACTCGTCATATCGATGCAGTTCCAGGTCACACTGATTGCTGATGATCTATCGGAACTCGGCTGAATCAAGGTAAGGCTGCAGAACGAGCACACATCACAAGCTTCATATTTAAAATTCAAATTTCTGGTGGGCAAGGGGAAAGCTTTAATAAACAGCACAGCTTACAAACTGGGAAAGGAAACAGTAAGCATAATACTTACAGCTCAAATGGATTTGCCACAATAGTGAATCACAACTGCAGTAAGGAAAATCAAAAAGCCACAGTAACAATTTAAAAGCAGGTCACAGACGTGGGCATGTTGCAAATCCAGAATTAAAACCATAACAGGGCAATTTAAAAGTCTAAGTAGTGGAAATCCAGTGGAAGAAGAAAATTAGGAGACTCTTGAGGTTGCAGAAAAGCACAAGATCTGTCACTTAAATGACAGTAAAGGCTGGGAAGTGTTTATTTAAACTGCACACGGCAGCACTAATCCAGGAAAAAAAATGAATAGAGCCATTATTATTATTTAGAGCTGCTGACAGTGTGAATAATCCAGGAGCTGCTATTAAACTAACAGGATTCATTATGTAGAACCATGAAGAGAAAGAGAAATTCTGTAAAGGTGTTAAGAAAATGGGAACGATTTCTTGAGGTCACAATTAGTGAGACTCCTGTAGAGAAGCTGCGTAAAGAAGATGATAATTACTTCCTTTACTTGCAAAAGATAGGAATCGTCCATTTTATTCAGTAAACAGGAGAGTCATCTATTTGAATGTAAATGCATTGTTGTGGTGTGGAATTAAAAGCCTCTGAAGCGTGGAAATAAATAATCACAGTGGAAGATACGGCTGCAGAAATAATATTGCAAGGAAGATTTAATTTCAGATCTGTGATCCAATAGAACACAGAATGAGACATCTTGAAGAAATCAATTATTAAGATACATAATTTCTTCCAAACTAGACATTAAACAGGAAGCCGAACAAGATTTTGTGCTTCTACATATAATTGCACATTGAATAGAATGCAATAAAATAGCCTTTATTGTCACAAGCACTTGAATGAGTGCAGTGAAAAGTTTATAATGTCACCACTTTGGCACCATCTTGGCTACAGGGTACCCAGGTGGAGAATACTTAAGTCTTTGTTACAGAGTTGTATAGAGAATCATAAATAAAACTTCAGCATGAGAACAGAAAATAGAGAAGTTTCCTTTTTATTAGCCTGGATAGATGACTGGCTGATGGGCAGAAGACAGAGAATCAGGATTTTTTTTCTCTCTGGATGGCAAGGTGTAACTAATGGGGTGCCACAGGGTTCAGTCCTTGGATCCAAGCTACTTACAATCTACATCAGCAACTTGGATACAGGGATAGAAGACTCTATAGCCTGATTTGTAGATAACCCAAACATAGGTAGGATGATAAATTGCAGTGAGGAACTAAGAACCTTACAAATAGATATAGATAGGTTTGGAGAGTTGGGCGAAATGTGGCAGATTGATTTTAATGTGGATAAGTTTGAGATTGTGCATTTGGGTCGAGAAAATGGCAAGGCAACCTGTTATCTTAATGGGGAGAGTCTTTGGGGTGCTCTGGTGCAGAAGGATCTGGGTCTACGCATTCATGAGTCACGGAAAACTAGCATGTAGGTACAGGAGATAATAAAGAAAGTAAATGGAATGATGGCTTTTATGGCCTAAGGAATAGAATATAAAGGTAAAGAAGTGTTGTTGCAATGAAACAAGGCATTGGTGAGACTGCACCTGGAGTATTGTGCGCAGTTTTAGTCCCCTTATTTGAGGAAAGATGAAGTTGCACTGGGAGCAGTTCAAAGGTGGTTCACTAGATTGATCCCAGAGATGAGGGGTTTGTTGTATGGAGTTAAAAATCACACAACACCAGATTATAGTCCAACAGATTTATTTGGAAGCACTAGCTATCGGAGTGCTGCTCCTTCATCAGGTAGATGAAGGAGCAGCGCTCTGAAAACTAGTGCTTCCAAATAACCTGTTGGACTGTAACCTGGTGTTGTGTGATTTTTAACTTTGTAGACCCCAGTCCAACACCGGCACCTCCAAATCATTGTCATACAAAGAAAGATTGAACAGTTTGGGCCTATATTCCCTGGAATTTAGAAGCATGAGGGGAGATCAAACTGAGATATTCAAGATGATAAAAGATGTGGATAAAATAAATGTGGAGCAGATGCTTCCTCTTGTGGGGCGTTTGAGGACAAGAGGTTGTAGTCCTTGAATAAGGGGTAGCAAATGTAAAATAGAGTTGAGGAGGAGAAACTAGTTCTCCCAGAGGGATGTGAATCTGTGGAATTCACTCCCCCAAAGTGCGGGGATGCCGGGACAGTGAGTGCATTTAAGGAGGAGTTTAGACAGATTTTTAATTGAAATTGTGTTGAAGGGTTATGGGAAGAAGGCAGGAAAATGGGAGTGAGGAGTATATCAGTCATGATAGAATGGCAGAGTATACTCGATAAGGCCTAATGGCCTAATTCTGATCCTGTATCTGATGAACTTATGCACTTATAAAAAAAGCCCTCTATTTTTAGTCTGTACACCAAGTCCTTGGGAGCCACATACTTGTCCTCTCCGTGCTGACCTGTCCTGGGACTCACCTCCAGGACTCACTGCCTCCACAGACACACCTCCTGGACTCACTGGGACTGACCATCTTCACACCAGCCTGACCTGGCGACCATCTCCAGGGCTCACCTTGACCTCCATTCATCTCCGGTAATTTGAAGTTAAAAATTTGAAAAAAATGAGAAAAGAAAGAAAAAGAACAGAAGGAGCAGAGGAGCTTGAACTGGAATGCCTTACTCTGCCGCCATCTTGCCGTTAGCTAATGACATTGCTGTTCATCACAACAGATGTTTCTGAAGTCTTGGAAACCTTTTGGCCATTACTTCAATCTCAGAATCAATAAAATTCTTGAAAGAACCAACATAGTCAACACTGATAGATAATTTCATTCATGATCGCTACAGGCTAGTGGAAAAATGTGACTATGGATAATTAAGTTAAGAATTCATATGACATGCATATATTGTTGGAATTGCCAACGAATATTTATTTACTGAGGGATAAAGATTAGTCAGAATATGGGGGAGAAACCTCCCCTGCTCTTCTTGAAATATTACCATGCAATGTCATACATCCCACTAGGGGGGCAGATCAGGCCTTGGTGTGTTTTCTCATCCATATGTCATTGCACTGTGTCAGCCTTCATTAAATATTCACCAACACACAGAGCAAATCTTGAAACCAGAACCATGAAATTGAAAACAAGAATACAATTAACTAAGCCATACACCTAACTAGAAAACTGAGGCTATGATGCAAAAACAGAAATTGTCTCTGAGGAAGGATCACCAGACCTGAAATATTATCTCTGTTTTCTCTTCACAGATGCTGTCAGACCTGCTGAGATTTTCCAGCAATTTCTGTTCTTGCCTCTGATTTAGAGAATCTGCAGTTCTTTCAGTATTTATTGAGGCTCTGATGCATTGCTTCCTTGCATTGTCTGTCGCCTGACAATGACAGCAATTCAGGATAATCGACCTTGCTATCTTGTGTAGAAAGGGCAGATTGAAGATACATTAGGATTCCATAAAACAGAGCTTTAAGCATGCTCTGGCTGAGAATGTTGATCCTAACTTGCTGAAATACATGTTGGTAAATGTGTAGTTGCAGCTGTTGTTAAATTGAACAATGTGCTGAGCAATGTATATTTGATTTGTTGCAAAGGAATGCAAGCACAGGAATATAGGTGAATAGAGATTAGTACAAGTTGGAGATGGGCAGGAGAGCTATGGATGAGTTTAGATAGAATTGATGATGAGTTAATAGAATTTATGAGGGTGTGGAAGGAGTGGCGAGAGGGCCAATGACTGAAGGTGATGACTTCAGTCTCCGTAAAGTTTAACCCGGGAAATTGTGGATCATCCAGAATTGGCTATTGGACTGGCAGTCCAACATCTCAGAGACAGTGGAGGCCTTTAGAGAGGTGGTTGCGAGGGAGATTCAAGTGCCATCCACCAGTCCCTTCTGTTCTGCTTCCAATCCAATCTAAACTTGAATGCTGATCGAGTTCCTGCTTCAACCCACCAAACCTGGAAGTAACTCTATTGTTTCTCAGCTCTCTGTGCACAAAGGCTTTCTGTTGTACATCTCCTGTATTTGGTCGTGCACTGGTATTTACCTCCTATCAGACCAAATAGTTGTGTTCCCGTTTACTCACCTGATCTCTTTCTCCTCTTTTCTCCTCTCCTTATATCTAACCTAATGCTAAGTGTTAATATAGCTCTTGCTTCAACCACAAATTCTGGAAGTGAATTCCACAGTCAGACAACCCCTTTATTTACAACAAGTTTTCCTTCCCCAAGTTCTAACATGCTTATATTTAGTTTTTATCAAGAGTAATATTATTAATGGACTTTCATTCTCGACCTTTTTATTCTCAGAGTAAATCTATGAATCATGTCCAAACCTTGCATAATGTTAAACCATTTGATCATACCTCCACAGAAATCTACACTGCAACTGGGAACATAGTCCAACTTTTCAAGCATTTCTTCATGTTTGAGTTTCCTTACATTGGACAGCATCTGAGTGAATCTTCACTGTACATCTCTAAAATCTCCATTTCATTCTGACAGACTAATGCGCGTGATTGAGCATTATAATTGAATTGCTGTGAGGGTATTTCTTTTTGCTAATGAAGAATTAATGACCCCTTTATATAAAAGATCGGAAATTGCGAAAATCAGACGCCAAGTATATTGCATTTAAACCTTCATTTCACCTACAACACAAGCATTAAATATTAAACTGCAAACCTGCTTCTGGACTTCCCCACATGATGAACTACCCTCCTAGGCTCTACGCTTAATAAGATCACATTTTTAAAAAGGTCACCACTTATTCTGCTGAAATGCGATGCATACAAGCCACGTTTGTTCAATCTTTCTTTGTAAGATACATCCTCCATCCAAGAGTGAGTTGAGTGAAGCTTCTCTGTGCTGTTTTTAATACGGTTGTATCTTTTCTCAGACAAGGAGACTGAACAACAGGATCTGGACCAAATGGGTCAATGGGCTGAGAAGTGGCAGATGGAGTTTAATTCAGATAAATGCGAGGTGCTGCATTTTGGGAAAGCAAATCTTAGCAGGACTTAGCCACTTTATGGTAAAGTCCTAGGGAGTGTTGCTGATCAAAAATTGACCTTGGAGAGCAGGTTCATAGTTCCTTAAAAGTGGAGTCGCAGGTAGACAGGATAGTGAAGAAGGTGTTTGGTATGCTTTCCTTTATTGGTCAGAGTATTGAGTACAGGAGTTGGGAGGTCATGTTGCAGCTGTACAAGACATTGGTTAGGCCATTTTGGAATTATGTGCAATTCTGGTCTCCTTCCTATCAGAAAGATGTTGTGAAACTTGAAAGGGTTCAGAAAAGATTTACAAGGATTTTGCCATGGTTGGAGGATTTGAGGTGTAGGGAGAGGCTGAACAGGCTGGGGCTGTTTTCCCCTGGAGTGTCGGAGGCTGAGGGATGATCTTATAGAGGTTTACAAAATTATGAGGGGCATGGATAGGATAAACAGACAAAGTCTTTTCTCTGGGGTCAGGGAGTCCAGAACTAGAGGGCATAGGTTTAGGGTAAGAGGAGGAAGATATAAAAGAGACCTAAGGGGCAACTTTTTCACACAGGGTGGAACGTGTATGGAATGAGCTGCCAGAGGATGTGGTGGAGGCTGGTACAATTGCAACACTTAAGAGGCATTTGGATGGGTATATGAATAGGAAGGGTTTGGAGGGATATGGGCCGGGTGATGGCAGGTAGGACTAGATTGGGTAGGGATATCTGGTCGGCATGGACAGGTTGGACCGAAAGGTCTGTTTCCATGCTGTACATCTCTATGACTCTATGACCTCACCAAGGCCCAGTATAGCTGCAGTGAAACTTCCAATTTTTATATTCCATTCCCCTTGTAAGAAACACCAGGTCATTGGGTGGCATGGTGGCTCAGTGGTTCGCACTGTTATCTCACAGCACCAGTGACCTGGGCTCAATTCTAACCTCGGGCGACTGTGTGAAATTTGCACGTTGCCCCAGTGTCTGTGTGGATTTCCCCTGGGTGCTCTGGTTTCCTCCCACAATCCAAAGATGTGCAGCTTTGGTGAATTGGCCATGCTAAATTGCCCAAAGTGTTCAGGGATGTGTAGGTTAGGTGCATTGGTCCGTGGTAAATTTAGGGTTGGGGAATAGGTCTGGGTGGGTGACTCTTTGGAGGTTCGGTGTGGACCTATTGGATTGAACGGCCTGTTTCCACACTGTAGGTTATCTGAGATAAAAGAACAGCAATATTGAAGAACTAGCGAAGATTCTGACATGATATAAAGTTAAAGTGCAAGGAATTAGGAGCAGTGTGCTGCTTTAGATACAGAACTGGCTGGCAGACAGGAAACAAAGAGTAGGAATAAATGAGTCTCTTTTGGAGTATTTTAGCAAGGCATTTGATAAGGTTCCTCATTCAAAAAGTAGGCTCATTCAAAAAGTAAGAAGGCATGGGATACAGGGAAATATGGCTTTCTGGATTCAGAATTGGCTGGCCCATAGAAGACAGAGGCTGGTAGGAGATGTAAAGTATTCAGCCTGGAGCTTGGTGACCAGTGTGTTCCACAGGAAATGATTTGGGAACTCTGTTCTTCATGATCTTTATAAATGACTGGGATGATAAAGTAGGAGAAAGTGAGGATCGCAGATGCTGGAGATCAGAGTCGAGAGTGTGGTGCTGGAAAAGCACAGCAGGTCAGGCAGCATCCAAGGAGCTGGAGAATCGACATTTTGGGCATAAGCCCTTCATTCTGATTGACACAACAATGAGAGCCGAAGGGCCTGTACTGTGCTGTACTGTTCTAGGATCTCCCTGTATGCACATTGGCAGCTGCCACCCTGGCTTTTTTTTAATGCATCAGACTTTGAAGCCAGAGGACAGGTGTGTGTTTTTCTAAAAAAAAACTAAAACATTATTGCAGGATGCTGCCTATCCATGTTCAGCCACTCCTGTTCATTATATTTCCCATCATAGGTTTTGCTATGGGACTATTCAATGCAGCATAGTCAGCCTGCCTTTAAAGATCAGCATCCCAATGCTTTAAAAGACCAGGCAGAAGTCCAGAACTCGCCATAATAATTCAGTTGAGCCTATGTAGGTCAAATTTTGAACAAGCTTCAGATTTCCAGCTCTAATGGTGATTGGCAAACATGCTGACAATTTTAAATTCCTTTCTCCCCCACTTTCCATTTCATCAATGCAATGTTTGGAAGTTCAATGACAAATACCATCCATCCAATACACATGAAAGCGAATACACATGACAAGATGGTATTCTTATGGATGTTATCTCTGTAGGATCTTCAATGTTTGCAGTGTTTTCAACTATCCATGGGTCAGGTGACACTCCTTCATTACTGAACACATGATTAAAGGTTTCAATTCTGCTTTCATTGCATGGGCATTTTCCTTCACTCAAGATGAGTTCACATTTTCTGATGTGTTATCTGTACACCTGTACACAGGTCACTTTCACGAGAATCGTGTTGTCAATTCCTTGAAGTGAGGACTGAATCAATTGCTGAAATACCTTAGCTGCTGAGCTGACCTTAAAGATGAGCGTTGTCTATTGAAAATGTTTGATATGAATGGGGAATACCATCAGATACACTAAGCCTTTTAGATAGTCAATTCAATGGTTATCTGCATTGATTTCAGGTTTTCCAAAGTGTTTAGCACCAGTTCCATTCTCCAAGATATTCTTTGTTGTCAGTGTCAAGTGTTGGTTTTTGATTTATTGCTTGGTTTAGCGACTGCATATCAAGACAGAATCTTACTTGGATTTCCACTTTGGGTTTCTTGAAATGAAACCCATGTAGTGAACTCATTCCCAGCATTCCTAATAAGGTCAAGATCAAGCAAAGGGGGATATGGTAGGAGAGTGAGCAATTCAGAGGGCCAAGGCTAATGTTTAGTAGTACAGGACCAAGGATGTCTTGCAGCAAACTACAGGGCCTTTGTGAGACCGCACCCAGAGTATTGTGTACAGTTTTATTCTCCTTATTAGAGAAACAATGTTCTAGCTGTATAGATAGTACAATGAAGGTTTACCAGATAGATTCCTGGGATGGCAGGAATGGCATTTGAAGAGAGACTGGATCAGTTAGGACTATATTTCTGGACGATTTTTTTTATTGGGATCTGTCTCTTGATCGAATTTTAAAAATATAAGCCTTTAGTATTAAGTTAGCCTGGAGCAGTATTTTGAAGAGCAATAGGATGGTGCTATTTTATGGGTCTGTAGATTGGAAGCAGCAAAATGGCCTTTAGTAGAGTGATATGCTTTTATTGTCAGATGTGAGAGTTCTGGGAGAGTTTAAGGGTTACTGAGGATTGTATCTGCAATAAATGTTATTGGTTGCAAATCCTGTCAGATAGAATGGATCAGTTGGAGCGACAGTTACAGGCAATGAAGAATTTACAAGAGCTAGGGCGTGTGATGGATGACAGTTATAGGAAGGGAGAAAAGCCACAGATACAGTCAGGTAGATGGGTTAACACCAAGAAAGGTAGGAGAGGTTGCAGGGTAGTATAGGAGTCTTCTGTGGCTATCCACATTTCAAACAAGTATGCAGTTTTGGAAAATGTAGTGGGTGATCGATTCTCTGGGGAATGTTGCACAAAGAGTTAAATTTTGGTATCAAGACTGGCTCTAATGTAATGTGATCAATTCTGTCAGGGGACTCTCCAGTCAGGGGCAGAGACTGATGTTTCTGCAGCCAGCAGGGAAAAATCAGAACAGTCTGTTGCCTCCCTAGTGCCTGGATCAAGGATGTCTCAGAGATGGTGCAGAATGTTCTCAAAGGGAAGAGGGACAGCAGGAGGTCATTGTACACATCGGTACCAACGACATAGTAAGGGTAAAGGATGAGAGTCTGAAGGGAAAATATAGAAAGTTAGGCAGGAATTTAAAAAGGAGGTCCTTGAGGGTAGTAATATCTGGATTACTCCCGGTGCTATGAACTAGTGAGGGGAGGAATAGATGGATAGAGTAGATGAATGTGTGGCTGAAGAACTGCTGTATGGGAGAAGGATTCACATTTTTGGATCATTGGAATCTCTTCTGGGGTAGAAGTGACCTGTTTAAGAAGGATGGATTGCACCTGAATTGGATGTGGACTAATATACTGGCAGGGAGAACTGCTCAGGAGGATTTAAACTAATAAGGTGGGGTGGTGGGGGAAGGTTGGTAGGACCCAGGGAGATAGTGAGGAAAGAGATCAATCTGAGACTGGTACAGTTAAGAAAAGACGCAAGCCGAACAGTCAGGGCAGGCAGAGAACAAGGTAGGACTGATAAATTAAACTGCATTATTTCAATGCAAGAGGCCTAACAGGGAAGGCAGATGAACTCAGGGCATGGTTAAGGAAATGGGACTGGGATATCATAGCAATTACAGAAATGTGGCTCAGTGATGGACAGGACTGGCAGCTTAATGTTCCAGGATATAAATTCTATAGGAAGGATAGAAAGGGAGGCAAGAGAGGAGGGGGTGGGGCACTTTTGATAAGGGATAGCATTATATCTCTACTGAGGGATGCTATTTCCGGAAATATATCCAGGGACGTTATTTGGGTGGAACTGAGAAATAAGAAAGGAATGATTACCTTATTGGGATTATATTATACACCCCCTAATAGTCAGAGGGAAATTGAGAAACTAGTTTGTAAGGAGATCTCAGTTATCTGTAAGAATAATAGGGTGGTTATGGTGGGATTTTTAACTTTCCAAACATAGACTGGGACTGTCATAGTGTTAAGGGTTTTGATGGAGAGGAATTTAGTAAGAGTGTACAAGAAAATGTATTGAGTCAGTATGTGGATGTATCAACTGGAGAAGGTGCAAAACTTGACCGACTCTTGGGAAATAAGGCAGGGCAGGTGAGTGAGGTGTCAGTGGGGGAGCACTTTGGGGCCAGGAACCATAATTACAATAGATTTAAAATTGCGATGGAAAAGGATAGACCAGATCTAACATTTGAGGTTCTAAATTGGAAGAAGGCCAATTTTGACAGTATTAGGCAAGAACTTTCAAAAGCTGATTGGGTGCAGATGTTCGCAGGTGAAGGGACGGCTGGAAAATGGGAAGCCTTTAGAAATGCTGAAGGCATTTCCTGACCTGATGTACTTTTCCAGCAACACACTCTCAATCCCTCAAAGATCAGCAAGGTGGCTCTGTGTGGAATCACAGGAGATGGGGGAGATATTATACAAGTATTTTGCATCAGTGTTTACAGTGGAGAAGAACATGGAAGATATAGAATGTGGGTAAATAGATGGTGACATGTTGAAAAATGTCCATAATATAGAGAAGGAAGTGCTGGATGTCTAAAAAAGCAAAAAAGTAGATAAATCCCCAGGACCTGATCAGGTGTACCCTAGAACTCTGTGTGAAGCTAGGGAAGTGATTGCTGGGCCCTTTGTGAGATATTTGTATCATCGATAGTCACAGGTGAGGTGCCAGAAGACTGGAGTTGGCTAATGTAGTGCCACTGTTTAAGAAGGGTGGTAAGGACAAGCCAGGGAACTAGACCAGGGAACTAGACCAGTGAACCTGATGTTGGTAGTGAGCAAGTTGTTGGAGGGAATCCTGAGGGACAGGATGTACATGTATTTGGAAAGGCAAGGACTGATTAGGGATAGTCAACTTGGCTTTTTGTGTGTGGGAAATCATGATTGAGTTTTTTGAAAAAGCAACAAAGAGAATTGATGAGGGAAGGACGGTGGATGTGATCTATATGGACTTCAGTAAGGTGTTCAACAAGGATCCCCATGGGAAACTGGTTCGCAAGGTTCAATATTATGGAATACAGGGAGAGCTAGCCATTTGTATACAGAACTGGCTCAAAGGTATAAGGTGATGGTGAAGGGCTGTTTTTCAGACTGGAGGCCTGTGACCAGTGGAGTGCCACAAGGATGGTGCTGGGTCCACTGTTTTTTGTCATTTATATAAATGATTTGGATATGAACATAGGAGGTATAGTAAGTAAGTTTGCAGATGACACCAAAATTGGAGGTGTAATGGACAGTAAAGAAGGTTACCTCAGTATACAACAGGATTTGGACCAGATGGGCCAATGGGCTAAGGATTGGCAGATGGAGTTTAATTCAGATAAATGTGAGGAGTTGATCTTAGCAGGACTTATACACTTAATGGTAAGGTCCTATGGAGTGTTGTTGAACAAAGAGACCATGGAGTGCAGGTTCATAGCTCCTTGAAAATAAAGCCACAGATAGATAGGATAATGAAGAAGGCATTTGTTATGCTTTCCTTTATTGGTCAGAGCACTGAGTATAGGAGTTGGCAGGTTACATTTCAACAGTACAGGACATTGGTTTGGCCACTGTTGGAATATTGTGTACAGTTCTGGTCTCCTTCTTATCAGAAAGATGTTGTGAAACTTGAATGGGTTCAGAAAAAATTTCCAAGGATGTTGCCAGGGTTGGAGGATGTGAGCTATAGGGAGAGGCTGAACAGGCTGGGGCTGTTTTCCCTGGAGTGTCGGAAGCTGAGGGGTGACCTTATAAAGGTTTACAAAATTATGAGGGGCATGGATAGGATAAATAGACAAAGTTTTTTCCCTGGGGTCAGGGAATCCAGAACTAAAGGGCATAGGTATAGAGTGAGAGGAGAAAGATATAAAAGAGACCTAAGGGACAACTCTTTCACGCAGAGGGTGGAACGTGTATGGAATGAGCTGCCAGAGGAAGTGGTGGAGGCTGGTACAATTGTAACATTTAAAAGGCATTTGGATGGGTATATGAATAGGAAGGATTTAGAGGGATATGGGCCAGGTGCTGGCAGGTGAGACTGGATTGGGTTGGGATGTCTGGTCAGCATGGACAAGTTGGATCGAAGGGTCTGTTTCTGTGCTTTACATCACTATGACTCTATATTCGTGAATTTTGGAAAAATGAGGAGGATCTCATATAAGCCTATAAAATTCTATTGGAATGAGACATGGAAAATGGAGGAAGGAAATTTTGAATGACCAATAGATTCAGAGTCAGGATCACAGTTGAAGGGTTTGCAAGAGGCTAATTAGAAGTGAAACTTCGTAGACATCCTACAGTGCAGGTAGAGGCCAATCAGCTCCTCAAGTCTGCATTGAAGCTCCATAGAGAATCCCATCCAGACCCACCCAATCTCCCTGAAGATGCATTGACCTTGGTTAATGGCCTGCACATCCCTGGACAATACAGGGCAATACAACATGACCAATCCACTAACCTGTACATCTTTGGACTGCGGGATGAAGCCAGAACACCCAACAGAAATCCACTTAGACATGGGGAGAATGTGCAAATTCCACACTGACAGTCACCCAAGCCTGGAACCGAAACTGGGGCCCTGGTGCTGTTGGGTAGCAGCGTTAACCACTGTGCCAGCATGCCACCCTTTCATTGCCCAGAGTAGTGAGCCTGTGAAACTCTCTGCCACAGAAAGTGAAAGGATTCAGAAAAGATTTACAAGGATATTGCCAGTTTTGGAGGATTTGTTCTATAGGGAGAGGTTGAATAGGCTGGGGCTGTTTTCCTTGGAATGCCAGAGGTTGAGGGTTAACCTTATAGAGGTTTATAAAATCATGAGGGCATGGTACAATAAATAGACAAGGTGTTTTCCCTCGGGGAGTCCAGAACTAGAGGGCATAGGTTTAGGGTGAGAGGGGAAAGATTTAAAAGGGACCTAAGGGGAAACTTTATCACACATTTATATATATATATATATATATATATATATATGGAATAAGCTGCCAGACGCTGGTACAATTATAACATTTAAAAGGCTTCTGGATGAGTATGTGAATAAGAAGGGTTGAGAAGGATATGGGCCAAGTGTTGGCAAATGGGACTAGATTAGTTTTGGATATCTGATTGGCATGGATGAGTTGGACTGAAGGGTCTGCTTCCATGCTGGACCTCTCTATGACCCTCTGACCCTACTTACCATTTCTCATTCACTTTTCAAGTGTCTAAAGGGCCTTTACATGACCAAACTTACCACTGGTAAAGGGCGTGTGGTTTCCCAACTGATTCTTTCCACTCCTGTCATTGTATTCATCCGTGCTACTTCAACTGGGAATGTTCCAGACCAGGAAATTTGTAGGAAACATTCCAGTGAAGACAATTGTCCATTTTGTTTTGTCTGATCAAGATTGAAATAGCATATTTAGAAGCTCTGGGCTGAAATCTTGTTAAGACAAGTGCCATCAATCATCAGGAACAGACGTCAGCCATTTTGCTGCCTATCAAAGATCTGACTACACAGTGTGAACTTTGGGGCCTTACCACACTCAGAACAGAGTGTGCGTGGCTCCACATCTGCTGCACTGCTTCAGTGCAGGAACAAATAAGAGTGTAAAACTAGGTCATAGCCAACTTGGTTTGCAAAGTGCGCAGACTGGGCATTATTAATCTAATTAATCTAAAAGTCAATGTTTAGTCAAGAACTTCACATCGGAACATTTAATGTTTTAACTGTTGGACAATGGGGTGGAACCTTGCTCACAATTGTACCCAGCCAAGTCTCTCTCGTGGGCATTCCACTACAGTTCCAGTCAAAGAGAAGCCAAGAAATGCAAACACATTTCTGCCTGGCTGGTACTTGAACTGCAACCCAATCAGTCACAGACTTGTGGTTGCAATGTAACTGCAATATTTAAACATCTCCATTTACACAGTTGATTATCTTGGATTGTTTAAATTATAAAATTATTTCATACATTTATATTGAAAGTGAAATGAATTTAATAAAGGTTATTGAAATATTGAATATAATGCATATTTGTTAACTAAAGTGCCCTGGAATTTGCAATGTGCATTCATTACAGGTTCTTTGTTAGCTGTTAGATTTATAATATTATTGATATGATCTCTGACATTTCAAATGTTTTACAACTTAATGAACTTTGCAAGAATGTAGGAGAAAGTCATGCGGGGATGATGAATATTCTCTATGTTGACATTATAGACTTATATTGGTGAAGATTTGAATAATTTTCAATTTCTACCTCGAGCTGACCCTGAGAATGCAATCATGACCTCTACTATTTAACATCACAGTATGGCACAGTGCTCATTCATTATACTCCAGATAGCATTAATATCAAGAGCTATAACAAAGTCAATGGTCTCCTCATGATTGTCGCCACTGATACTGGGAATTAGACTGAGCTATATCGTGACATAGGAATGCATTTTGGAAAAAAAGTGAGGAACATTATAATCAACAATGGAAATATTTAAACCAATATTTATTTTTAGTGATTATTTTTGGTGACAGTGGAATTTTAATTACAAGTTAAATAATATCGAATTGTTTCCATCAATACATTTTGCATTTTTGCATCAGATTTGGGTCGGAAGGTGGCCCAAGTGAATAAAATTGAAGCTACGTTCTGCTGCATTTTTACATTTGTGGACAAAGGCAGCAAGAATCCATTGTGCATGCACAAAGAAAGCTTCTTTCAGATTTAAGAGATTAGTTCGATAAAGGAAAAACTTGAATTTATATGGTGCTTTTCATGACCACTAGACTTTTCAAAGTGTTTTATTGCCAATGAAGTAATTTTGAAGTGTACTCACTGCTGTAATGTAGTTTCATCCCTCCATAAAGGAAGATAAGTTGCAGTTATTAGTGAATATTACCTATTTGAGCTTTGTAATCCTTCCTTGTTTGCAAAGCAGTTATTATCCAAAACCATAGTAGTTAAAATACATTACAGTGACATTACTAAGTCTTGGTAGTGTATTATTTTCCACAAATACTATATAATCAAATATTTTCTGATGAAAGGACAAAAATCTATACCACGCCTGAATGATGTGGATGAACTAAAAACAGGATGTGTACATAATGTTGTAGGTGATTATGACACTGCAATTGACAGCTGAATAAAATTCTAATAAATTTGTCCAATGGCAAAATGTCTCAATAATGTGTAACTGAGTTTGAAGAAGGCACACAGATTTTATTATCGTCGGTGGAGTGTAGTCTTCATGGGAGAGACTAGCTGACCAATTTTCAAATGTTTTGAAATGTGATAATTGGAGAAATATTTGTCATAAATAGACAAAGTATTGTAGTGAATCTTAACCTTGTGAGATGGTACAACATACGCAATAGTGAGTCAACAGCCTAATTACATGTTCAATATCTATTTCTCTCGAAGATATAGAATCACACAGCACAGAAACAGACCCTTTGGTCTGACCAGTCCATGCTGATCATAATCCCAAATAAACTAGCCACACCTGCCTGCACTTGGCTTGTATCCTTCCAAACATTTCTTATTCACGTACTTATCGAAATGTCTTTTAAACTTTGTAATTGTACCCACATCCATCACTTCCTCAGGAAGTTCATTTCACACATGAGGCCCGCTCTGTGTAAAACATTTACCCTCATGTCTTTTCTATATCTTTCTCCTTTCACCTTAAAAAAATGCCCCCTAGTCTTGAAATGCCCCATCCTAGAGAAAAGCCATCTGCCATTCACCTCATCTATACTTCTCATTATTTTATAAATCTTTATAAGGTCACCTGTCAACCTCTTACATTCCAATGGAAAAAGGCCCCAGTCTAACCAGCCTCTCCTTAAAACTCAAACTTTCCATTCCTGACAACATCCTGGCAAATCTCTTCTGAACCCTTTCCAGCTTAATAATATCCTTTCTATAACAGGGAGACTCCAGAAAAGGCCTCACCAACATCCTGTACAATCTCAACATAACGTCCCAACTCCTATACTCAAAGGTCTGAGTGATGAAGACAAGTAAACTAAATGCCTTCTGAAACATCCTAACTATATGTGATGCAACCTTCAAAGAAATTATGTACCTCAACTCCTAGGTCTCTCTGTTCGACAACACTGCCCAAGGCCCTATTTTTAATTGTATTTGTCTTGTCTTTGTTTAACCAAAATGCAATACCTTTCACTTATCCAAACTAAAGTAGTCAGTGGGCTATCATTCATTTCATACTGTTGCAACAAGTCAAATCCATCCCACTTAGTACAAGGACAAAATATAATCACATTATTCTAAAATATATATCATAGATCATGCCATTAACATTGAAATTGGTCACCTATCATAAATAAAAGCAAAACACAGTGAATTTGAAACAAAAGTAAACAGTGCTGGAGGAACTCTGTGGGTCTGGCAGCATTTGTGGAGAGAGAAACAGAGCTAGCATTACTGTTGAAAGGGATTTGGAAGATATAAACTGTAGGGAAATACATGGTGATATCTTGCAAAATGTCCATATTACAGAGGAGGAAGTGCTGGATGTCTTGAAATGGGTAAAGGTGGATAAATCCCCAGGACCTAATCAGGTGTACCCGAGAACTCTGGGGGAAGCTAGAGAAGTGATTGCTGGGCCTCTTGCTGAGATATTTGAATCATCGATAGTCACAGGTGAGATGCTGGAAGACTGGAGGTGGGTCCACTACTTTTTGTCATTTATGTAAATGATTTGGATGCAAATATAAGAGGTACAGTTAGTAAGTTTGTAGATGACAGCAAAATTGGAGGTGTAGTGGACAACAAAGTGGGTTACCTCAGATTGCAACAGGATCTTGACAGATGGGCCAATGGGCTGCGAAGTGGCAGATGGAATTTAATTTAGATAAATGCGAGATACTGCATTTTGGGAAAGCAAATCTTAGCAGGACTTATACACTTAATGGTAAGGTCCTAGGAAGTGTTGCTGAATAAAGAGACCTTGGAGTGCAGGTTCATAGCTCCTTGAAAGTGGAGTCGCAGGTGGATAGGATCGTGAAGAAGGCATTTGGTATTCTTTCCTTTATTGGTCAGAGTATTGAACACAGGAGTTGGGAGGTCATGTTGCGGCTATGCAGGACATTGGTTAAGTCTCTGTTGGAGTATTGCATGCAATTCTGGTCTCCTTCCTATCGGATAGATGTTGTGAAACTTGAAAGGGTTCAGAAAAGATTTACAAGGATGTTGCCAGGATTGGAGGATTTGAGCTATCGGGAGGGGTTGAACAGCTTGGGGCTGTTTTCCCTGGAGCATCGGAGGCTGAGGGGTGACCTTATTATAGAGGTTTACAAAATTGTGAGGTGCATGGATAGGGTAAATAGGTAAAGTCTTTTCCCTGGGGTTGGGGAATCCAGAACTAGAGGGCATAGCTTTAGGTTGAGAGGGGAAAGATACCTACAGGGCAACTTTTTCACACAGGGGATGGTACATGTATGGAATGAGCTGCCAGAGGAAGTGGTGGAGGCTGGTACAATTGCAACATTTAAGAGGCATTTGGATGGGTATATGAATAGGAAGGGTTTGGAGGGATGTGGGCTGGGTGCTGGCAGGTGGGACTAGATTGGGTTGGGATATTTGGTCGGCGTGGACGGGTTGGACCGAAGGGTCTGTTTGCATGCTGTACGTCTTTATGATTCTATGACTCTATTTAATACCTATATGACAGCACTGGAAATGAAAGGGGCTGAAAAATAATGGGTTACATGATGTTGAAAAATTGGGAGTAGAAGTGAGTTGAACTAATGCTGAGCCCAGAGCAGAGACATAGAGACCTGCTGATGTCAGGGATGGAAAAATTGAGATGCCAGTGGATGTTAATGAGAGGTGCAAGTGGAGATGTGGCTCTAGGATTGGGTTTACCAACCACGCAAGAACCCAGTGAACCCATAACCAATTGCCATACGGATAATCATACTTATTAGCAAATGATTGCTGATGACAGATGGTAGCAAAGAGGTCAGCTTTGCTGAGAGAAATCCCATACAAACAAAGCAATGGTTGGGGAGGTGGAAATGTGGTATAATCAAACTGAAGGGCATTGCTCATTCTCTGAAATTGTTGAAACCCATGTTACAGTCCCGAAGGCTTTAAAGTATTTAAGCCAAAATCCAAATGTTGTTGCTCCAGCTTCCAGGCCGAGGATCCAAAAGCTAGTGCTTCCAAATAAACCTGTTGGACTATAATCTGGCGTTGTGCAATTCTTAACGTTGTCCATCTCAATCCAACACTGGCATCTCCACATCATTTGAGAGAAATGTGAGTATGGGAGCAAGATGGTATATTGCAATGGCAAACAACTGCAAGGCTAATGTCATTCTTATGGATAGAGCAAAACAGCCAGTCAGCCTGCCTTTGGTCTTGCTAATGTAAAGGAGACTGGCTATCAGCAATACATACAGTCAATTAGTTTGACCGAAATGCATGTAAACCATTGCATCATCTAAAAGGATAACCTTGAATAGTGAGGAATGAGGAGGGAAAAGGCCTGTGTGATTGAATGGGGGGTGGTGGTGGTGGTGGGGTGGGGGTGGGGGGTGGGGGTGGGGTGGGGGGGGGGGGTTGGTGAGGGGCAGTGAGGAAGTGGTTCAAGTGAGAGTGGAATAGACCAGAGTATCATGGAGGGAATGATCCCTCTAGAATGTTGACAATAACGGAAAGGGGAAGACATGTTTGTTGATGACATGTTATAGGCACCTCTGTGGAAGCTGGTATCACTGGAATAGATGCAATGAAGAAACTGAGAGAATTAAATGGATATCTTTCAGTAAACAGTGGTGAGGAAGTAACTGTCAGAGTTGGTGGACTTCCATTGAATTTGGTGAGCAGTCTATTCTCAGAAATGGAAAGAGCATTGTCAGAAAAGGGAAGATTCTGGATTAGTGGTGCTGGAAGAGCACAGCAGTTCAGGCAGCATCCAAGTAGCTTCAAAATCGACGTTTCGGGCAAGGGCTTTTGCCCGAAATGTCGATTTCGAAGCTACTTGGATGCTGCCTGAACTGCTGTGCTCTTCCAGCACCACTAATCAAGAATCTGGTTTCCAGCATCTGCAGTCATTGTTTTTACCTCAGAAAAGGGAAGAGTCAGACATTTGCCAGATGAATTTGAGAGGATGATAGGACTTGGGAGCAAAATTGATTAGCTCTTACAATTCCGCATGAGAGCAGAAAGCAGAGCTGATGATGTCATCAATGTACCAGAGGAAGGCTCATGAGATTAGATTAGATTAGATTAGATTAGATTAGATTACTTACAGTGTGGAAACAGGCCCTTCGGCCCAACAAGTCCACACCGCCCCGCCGAAGCGTAACCCACCCATACCCCTACATCTACATCTACATCTACCCCTTAACTAACACTACGGACAATTTAGCATGGCCAATTCACCTGACCTGCACATCTTTGGACTGTGGGAGGAAACCGGAGCACCCGGAGGAAACCCACGCAGACACGGGGAGAACGTGCAAACTCCACACAGTCTGTCGCCTGGGGCGGGAATTGAACCCGGGTCTCTGGCGCTTTGAGGCAGCAGTGCTAACCACTGTGCCACCGTGCTGCCCACGATGTTCCCCATTCCCCACATACCTGGGACCAAGTGAGTACCCAAAGCCACACCTTTGACTTGGAGAAAGTTAGATGAGTTAAAGAAGAAGTTGCTATGAATCAGAATATGCTCAGCCAGGCCAAGGAAAGTGGTGATGCTTGAGGACTGTTCAGGCCTCCTTTCAAGGAAGATGCAAAGAACCTTCAAACCATCAGGTGACATGGCTTAGCATCTATCTCGTTGTCTTCTCAGACCCTTTTATGGAGACAGTGAGGATTGCAAACGTTGGAGAGTCAGAGTTGTAAAAGTTGGTGCTGGAAAAGCACAGCAGATCAGGCAGCATCCGAGGAGCATGAGAGTTGCCTGTCCTACTCCTCGGATGCTGCCTGACCTGCTGTGCTTTTCCAGCACCACCCTTTTCGACTCAAACCATTATGGACCAGATCAGACCCCGTTAAAACATTTTAAGAAGGTAGCCTGGGCCTATTTTTCTTATTTTAAAGGCAAATGTTAAATGTCTGTTCCAGAAGCAGTGTGACTGATCAAACTGCTCAATTTTAAGCAAAACATCATTTATTTGAATACTGTCGTTAAAATACAGATGAAGTTGGAATAACTTTATTGGAAACTTAACAGAATAATAGATAAAGTAACTATGACTTAATCAACTGTTTCAATATAGTAACATTCCATAAATACACCACTTGGCAAAAAAAAGGCAAATTCAGACACAGATTCGCACATGCAGTTCTCCAATCCAGGAGGAAAAAAATATCAAGAGAACATTCAGAGAGAATAGCAGTCAGGAAACATTTACTGAAGCTTCTAACTCTTTTGAGACCTCAATTGCTTCTGATGCTACTCAGAAATCCTGATCTGTGAGAGCTGGTCACACCCTTTCAGGCTGCATTACAAAAACCCCAAGACTTCCCATGCTCTTTACTCAAGTGGTCTTCAGTAGCCAAATCGGTATCTATGTCTTACAACCTCTCTTCAAACAAAAGGGACAAAAGAACCTCTGAAAGTGGGAGCATCATCACAACCCCAAACAGATACTTCCTCTGTGCTCATCGTCCAGTATACGTGCAGAAGTGATAAGTGATGATTCAATGAAAATTGAATTGTTAATATTTTCACACATATTCTGTTACACCACTGAATAAAACACATGCTGTTATGCGGTCTGCTTCTGAGGAAGTGTTCAACAAAATAGTCACTCAGGCATTCTCATGCTGTAGTTGATGCAATCAGTACAGTTGTACCAACTTACTGTAGCAGGGGGAACGAGATATTTCTACCGAGACTAACAATCTGTCAACATGGGAGTATTTTTACCTCTGGCTCCAAATGTAGGTGTGCGCATACTGGTAGATCGGCACAGAGTAACTGTTGTGTAACCATATCTACCTAAATAAAAGTGAGGACTGCAGATGCTGGAGATTAGAGTCAAGAGTGTGATGCTGGAAAAACACAGCAGGTCAGGCAGCATCAGAGGAGCGGGAGAGTCGATATTTCAGGCAAAAGCCCTTCATCAGGACTGAAGCCCTTCCTGATTAAGGGCTTTTGCCCGAAACACATCTACCTGTCAATCCTCCATAAATCCTCTTAATTCTCCAGACAAAGCAGTTAAAAAAGAAAGTCCATTGGGAAATGCTCTGGCGCCGGCAGGGCTGTAGAACCAAGAAATAATTTACATCAACTGGGGACAAAATCTCATGAGAATTTAAATGCAAATATTTTTTAAAGAGTGACAATCTCCCATCCCAGTTATAGTCTCTTCCAATCTCTTCCATCAGGCAGAAGATGCAGGATCTTAAACACACCTACCAATAGGTTAAAGAACAGCTTCTTCCCCGCTGTTATTAGACTGCTGAATGGACCTCTCTAATTCCAAATCTAATGTTGATCTTGCTTCTGTGCACCTTCTGTGCAACCGTAATCTTATATGCATCACTATGTGTTAACACCTAAGTTCTACATGTCCTTGTATGTTATGATCTGCCTTTAGCTGAAACTGTGTTGCTGGAAAAGCGCAGCAGGTCAGGCAGCATCCAAGGAACAGGAGGATCGACGTTTCGGGCATTAGCCCTTCTTCAGGATCTGCCTTTACACAAATAAAACTTTTCACTGTACTTAGGTACATGTGACAACAATTAGTCTAATCAAAATTCAAATAAAAACATTTTTGCATCACTGTGTTCTTTCCATAGCTTCAACTGTATTTACCACTGCCTAATAATTTTGGATGCCCATTTCAAATGGTACCATTTAGTGCAGATGTCCCACCACCTGAGAAATGGTCTTCTACACTCACGTTCACCAAATCGTTATTAAAGTCAAATGCTCATGCTCTTGCAAACCTAGAGAAGACTATCAGTCTAGACATGCCGAGCTAAGTTCCTGATATTTGGCCCAGACATGTCCCAGGATGAAGTTGGTGGCCCTCTTTGCAGGTAGTGACCCAGATGTCCTCTTGGACAAAGAGGTGCAGATGCAGGACCAGGTAGGAGCAAAGTGAGTGAGCATTAGGACAGCAAGTGAACAGCCTGGGGTTGCAGCCTGATCCAGTCCAGGGGTTGGGTGCATGGTCATAAGTGTCCTCGCCGCAGCATTCCAATGATAGTTACTGATGTAGCACTAAAGAAGCATCCTGTAAGTGGATTAGTGATGTACCACAAGGGCTCTTAGAGACTGGCATGTTTGGGATGCCAATATGTAACTGGTGTCCATGAAAATCTTGATGCCCAGTGTTCAACATGGAGGTCCTTTGGAGCAAACAGTGAGCTGATTTCACTAGGTAGCTGCTCTGGTTTCCATGTCGAGACTGTTCAACGTCCAGTTTTGTTTTGGTGAAGGTGGTAAAATAGAAAGCTGAATATTACCAAAACAAATTGGTCTGCCAGCAAAGTCTTTAACAAACACTAATATCCCTTAATTGGCAACTTTCTGCTGCTTTCTCCGAACATTGACATGCCATTTGTGAAAGGCATGAAAGTTGGAGCAAAACTCTGGACTTTCCTCATGATTCTGGCACAAATCTCACCTTAGCCAGCACTACTCAGAGTCTGTGCTGGGAACATTCCTGAAAAGACTGGCCTTCCAATCAAATGTTATACATCAGTCACTGAGATATTGGCCCAAATGCTGGCTGAGCAAAATGTGGGCTCAAAGGTTGGCTGGCTATCGCTCCATGAAGACAATTGAAGTATAACCAGATCTTGTTAACATGTCTCCCAGGAGAGCCTCATGCTTATCAATCAGGTGGATGGACTATGCCCACATTCTAAGATCAATAGCAAGATTAACACCCTGTTTCCTCTTTGATACAATCGGCAAATTTAATAAACTGAGCTATTTCTCTGAAAAATGTTGAACTGAAATAGAGAAGCCAGCTCATACCATTCTTCCAAATCTAAGGTGATTTTCCATTATGCTATCATGTTAATACTCAACAAATTAACAGGTATACAGCTGGAGGAAACATTTCCTGAATGTATTGTAATCATTCTTGGTCATCTGCCAAAAATAACTCCAGCATGAAAAATGAAATTTGTTCTCACTTTCCTAAGTAATAGCTTTTTTAGTAACTTAATATTTTAGACTAAATTTTAGTTTTCATTGCTTGGATGATAATTGGCAGATCGCAAATGTTTATTCTTTGTAAAACCTGCCAGACTTTCATTCGTTCAGTCAATGAAGATGAAAGTTGATTTCTTCACTTTATGGAACTCATTATCAGTATGATTTCTGATAATTAATGAAACCCATTTTTGACAGGGATGAACACCTATGAACGAATGGTCAGAAACTAAAACAGAAAATATTGAAGAAACTGGCCGCATCCAGCGACAGAGAAATCAGGCTAACCTTTCAGATCTAATGTGATTCTTCAGTCATAATTGACTCAGAACATTAGCTTTGTTTCTCCATCCACAAATGAGTTTGGCAACTTCTGTCAAATCTCCACTTGGTCTTCTCTTCCAAGGAAGAGACCTCATTGCTCCTTGCTCTTGCACTGTGTACCCCTATTATTAAAGCCTGGATACTAAACGCTTGATGATCTGATTAATCTCCTAGCTTTGTCACCTTTAGTGACTTATACACATAATGCACACATACCCCCAGACCTCTCTGTGCTCCTGCACACCGTTTATGCTATTTTGTAGTGTCTCTCAATGCTCTTTTGAAGAAATGTATTGCCTCACATTTCTCTGCATTTAGCTTCATCTCCCAGCTATCCACCCACTCACCAACCTGTCAACATTCTTTTAATTGCTGTTGGCCAAGACGTAAGCTGGATTTAGATTTTGCAGGATGCATCTGCATCAATATGCGTTTCACTGGGCAGGATGTTTCCCAGAGAAACTGTCTATAGCTTGAAGTGTGTGATCACTATTAGCAACGATAAATGGAGTGCGTTCTTTGCCTAAACCTGGTTGGTTGGAAGTGTAGGATAAAGAAAGGTATTGGGGACCACCAAACTCCTTCTCTGCACAAGACAATCCTATTCCATTTCACTTTAGCTACACCAAACGTATCTAGTCTAATAAAGTTAAGCTTTGTAAAGCCTGCAGTATTTCAAACGGCAAAATGGTGAAAACGTCAGTGTATTAATGTATGCTCTATAATTCTCCCTCAAAAATTGCCTTTGTCAGGAGACAAATTTTGATTCTAATGACTTGGGAACATTACAACATTTCATCATTCCTGTCTAACATCATCCTTTTAACCTTTAGCTCCATTCCTTAGTAGATAATTATCCAGCTCTTTTTTAAAGGTGTTAATTGATGCAACATTTGCTGAATTTTCTGAGCACATTACTCTGCCCATCTGTTGCACTTCAGATATGGCACATACAGACACAGTGATGGTGAGTTCATTCACTTCCAGCTCTAAACAGATAGTGTGTCGTCTAGCAGTAGTTTAATGTCTGTCAGGAATGAGACACCAGTAGCGGATGTATAGTGATGTATTAATACAGTAGATGGATCATCAGTTTTTTTAAAATTGGAACAAATCCTGAATAATTATTTCAATCAGTGCTTTTAAATTGACTTGTAATGTTTATTGCCAAACTGGATGTATTCTTAAAATTTAAATTTACTGTTAATTTCATTAATAGAAAAATTAGTAATAAAACTATCATTTTTTAAATTGGAACAGCTGCCATGCAAGAACTACACTTAGAATATTGATGTCTATTTCATTAAGTCTGGAGCTTTAATAATTATGTCGTTGCAAATCTATGCACGTTTAGTTTATGAAACTGCTTAGATTTGAAGCCATTTTGCAATATGTTTTGAATGCTGCTGCTCAGAATTCACTCTATTTATATTGCTGAGTGGGATTTAAAGCACTTGCAAAGTTGCTGAAAAGCCAAGTTGATGTTATATTAACATTTTTGGCATTAACCCTTTCCCAGAAATTTCCAGCGAATGCCTTTAGTCATAGCTGCTGCTGTAGATATAACAGCTTCAGTAATGCAACTAATTGCAGCTTTTTTTAAATTAAACAAGTGTTTATTTTGGATTGACTATGTCTTTAGTAGAAGTAATAGAATATAAATGGTGTGTTCATTTAAGACAATCACACAGTTGTCTTCTGTAATCCAGGATTAGGCAAATAAATAGTCCTGTATGAGCCATAATTTCTTTCTGCTCACCTTAGAAAAGATCAAAACAATCTATAGAATTAGAGTTATTGGTTATTTCACAAACTTCACTTCTTTGTCAGAAGTTCCACCTCCTTCTCCAATAGCAGCTCAAGCACTGTACTAGATCTTGCTCAACCTCAGCATCATACTTGACCCTGATTGGTGTTCCAAATCAATCTCCTTTACATCAGAGAAACTGATGTCCTTCATTAAAAAGCAGAATAATGCAGATGCTATTAACCTGAAATGTTATAAAAACAGAAGACGCTGCAAGCGTTCAGGTCAGGCAGTATCTGTTTCAGGTGAAATAAAGTTAATGTTTCATAATGATGAATTTTCAGATGAAAGATTATCTCTCAGGTCCTTGATTTGAAATATTAATCCCTCCTGCTCCTGCTCCACAGATTTTGCCTGCCTGGCTGAATGTTTCCAACATTTTCTGGTTTTGTTCAATGTTACTTTCCTCTAGTTGAGCTTCACTGCCAGTGCAATGCTCTGTCACTTGTGGACCTAAATGGTTCTGGGTATCCATCATCACACCAAATGGTCGAAATGCTGTCCCTCATAAAGTACCAATTCTTTCAGTGCACCACATTACAAGTCCTGTGTTGTTGTTTGCCTTTGAATAAAGTGGAGATGTTCAAAGATTCAATCCCTGAAATTGTTTCACTTCATCTCTGTTACCGCCAGCAGTTCATCCCTCCAAAATACTCCATTCCATTGGTTGAGGTGCGTTGTGCATTCCCCGCTTCCTTCCTCACATGGCAAGTTCTTACTTTAGAGGTTATTGGCATTTGGATTTTCAGATTTGATAAGGTAATACATATTTCCTCCTTAATAAGAAAAGGTACCTCCATGGTTATGGAAGTAGTATATTAGCACAGATAGAGATTGACTAATTAATAGAAATCAGAGAGTTGGGATGGGTGGACATTTTCAAGTTGGAAAATGGGAGGGCCCCAAGGGTCAGTGCAGGGGTCACACTTATTTACATTATATGTTACTGACTTTGTTATATTACATTAAAAATCACACAACACCAGGTTATAGTCCAGCAGGTTTAATTGAAAGCACACTAGCTTTCGGAGCGACGCTGTCACCTGATGGTGTGCTTCCAATTAAACCTGTTGGACTATAACCTGTTGTTGAGTGATCTTTAACTTTGTACGCCCCAGTCCAACACCGGCATCTCCAAATCATTGTTATATTAAAATCACTTTCCTCAGCCAAGTTTGAGGATGACACAAAAATAGGTGGGAAGGCAAATGGTTAGGATGATATAAAGATGCTGCAAAGGGATCTGGACAGGTTTGGTGATTCAACAAAAACTTGGCAGGTGGAGTACAATATGGGGAAATGTGAGGTTTTGCACTTTGGCTGCAAGAATAGAGAACTGCTTATTATTTAAATGGATAAATACTGCAGACAGCTAAAGAACAGAGGGATTTAGGAATCTTGAATCACAAAAATGCTAGCATCCACTTTCAATATGTAAAGCAAATGAATGTTGGCTTTTAATTCAAAGGGGATGTAATATAAAAGTTTGCTAAAACTGCAGAAGGCACAAGGAAGACCACAGCTGGAATACTGTAAATAGTTAAACATTCCATCTACAAGGCAAGATATACTGGGACTGAGGCAGACTAGTGATGATTCACTAGGCTCAGGTTTAGAGGAATTGTCTTATTTGGAGAGGTTGAGTACATTAGGGCCTGTACTTGTTGGAACATAGAAAAAATGAGAGGTGTCCTTATTGAAATGTGCAAGCTTCTTAGAGGAATCAACAGGGTAAATATGGAAAGGTTGCTTTCCTTGTGGGACTGTCAGGGACCAAACGGCATCGTCTCAAAATAAGGGCTCACACATTGAAGACAGAAATAAGGAATTTTTTTTTCTCTCAGAAGCTGGTGAATCTGTGGAATTCTTTATCAGAAAGCTGTTGAAGTTAGGTCATTAAATATATTTAAGTCTGAGATAGAAAGCTTTTTTGTCATTAATAAGGCAATCCAGGGTAATGGGAGAAAGGCAGGAATGTGGAGTTGGGAATTATCAGATCAGCCGTGATCTCATTAAGTGGTGGAGCAGACTTGATGGGCTGAATGGCTTGCTTGTGTTCCTCTGTCTTATAGTCACCTTCTTTCCCAAGACTTGGAGAGCACGTTCTTTAAGGTCTGATGGTCTGAATAGGAATGAATGCTGTAAAATCATTACCCTTGGATGCTACCATGAGAAACTCCCGTAGTCACATACAGGGGTTGATACAATTGAACTCCAAACACCATAGCTATCTTTTATGCTAGTATGACTCCAGCCAATGGTGAATCTTTTCCCCTAATTCCAATTGACTTCAATTTTGCTAAAGTTTCTTGATGCCACGTTCTGTCAAAAACTGTCTTGATGTCAAGTTCAGTCACTTTCACCTCACCTCTGAAACTGAGTGCTTGTGACCATGTTTGGACTAGACAAAATGAGATCTGAAACTAGTTTCTGTGTGTCAGTGAGCAGGTTATTGCTGTGTGGGTGCTGTGAGATAGCACTGTCAATGACACCTTCTACCAATTTGATGAATGAGAATAAACTAATAGATCCCATTAAACTATTAGTTGAAAGGGATTTATCCTGCTTTTTTGTGGACAGGTTATACCTGAGTAACTTTCCACATTGTCAGGTAGATGCTAGCTTTAGAAAACAGCTGACTAAGGTCACATCAGGTTCTGGAGCACAGGTATTTAGCACTACTACCAGGATGCTGTTGTGTCTCATAGCTGTTAGCTGCACCCAATGCACTTTTCCTTGGTTTTTTTTACTAATGGTTCATTGGTTAGGAGCATTATTATAAAATCAGAGTTTGTTGCCCTCCCTAATTGAGCTTCAGTAGCTGGCTAGCCTCCTTCATGAACTACAGCAGGTACACTGCCAACATTGATAAGAAGGCAGTTCCAGAATGACCAGGAAGGAAGTCAGGATGGGAATTTGCAGATGGCAGCTTCCCATTCATGGGCCATCCTTCATCTTCTATGTGACAGATATTGTTGGTTTGGAAAGTGCTGATTGTTGTGTTATGCCTCATGATCAGGATTTCTTTTTTAATTCATCCATGGGATATCGGCACTGCTGGCTGGCCAGCATTTGTTGCCCATCCTTAGCTGCCTTTGAGAAGGTGGTAGTGAGCTGCCCTCTTGAACCGCTGCAGTCCACCTTGTGGATTGACCCAATTTGTCATTAGGGAGGCAAGTCCAGGATCTTGACTCAGCCAACTGAAGGAATGAGGACATATTTTCAAATCAGGATGATGAGTGGTTTGAAGGGGAATGAGCAGGTGATGGTGTTCCCATGAATCTGCTGCCCTGGTCCATCTAGATAGAAGTGGTTGCGGGTTTGGAAGGTGCTGTCTTAGGATCTGTGGTGAACTTAGTATGCCTTAAGAGACATGATGTGGTGGTGCTAGTTTTGGACGTGGGTGGACAAAATTAAAAATCACACAACACCGGGTTATAGTCCAACAGCTTTATTTGGAATTACAAGTACACAATCCTTTATCCGAAACCCTCGGTATCTTCTGGTTTTTGGATAGCAGAACTTATCGGATTTCGGAATAAGTGAACGTTTAATGGTGAAATTTCAAAAATCTTACCAAACAGCAGACAGGTTTGTGAGTACTATGAGCCCCGAGACAGAATTGACTCCGACCAGTGCTGGGCCAAGCCCCCATGTCACATTGGATCAAGTGGGTGAGGAGTTGGGTTAGCTGTTTGCACACCAAGCAATCTTGTTATGGAGAAAAAGACTTCATGAAGAAAACTTTGGATTTTGGAGCTTTTCGCGTTTCAGGATTTCAGATAAAGGAATGTGTACGTGTACTAGCTTTCAGACCACTGCTCCTTCATCAGGTAGCTAGTTCCCTAATGAAGGAGCAATGCTCTGAAAGCTAGTAGTTCCAAATAAACTTGGAATTGTGTGATTTTTAATCATGATATCATCGCTTTGTCATAGTGTGCAACCTGTGAGAATGAAGGTTTCATAGACCATCTTACCACAGATCACTGGAAGCATGACACTCTACAGAGAGCATGTTCCTTTAGAATTATAATTAGTACTAGATTTCATTGTCACATGTACTCAAATACAGGGATACAAAAGGACAGGGAAAAGTTTACAGTGTTGCCATTCACAGCACTATCTTAGTTACAACATACCTTGGCACAAAATCTGAGGTAAAAAGTAGAAAAATAAAGAAATAAAGATTCAAAATTACAGTACGTCTCAGTATAAAATAACATATAAGAAATAAAGTTAAAAGTTCCAAATTACAGTCCTTCTTTAGCCATGGGCCTGCAATTGCTCCACACCCGGCTTTCCCCATGAGGGCTCGATCTCTCTCCCATGCTGGGCTCAATGTGTCAATCTTCGTGCTGCCTTATTGCCACTGACCACCACCCACAGTCTCCTGTGCTGGCCTCAATCTCTCAGTGCCTGCTTTGCAAACCGCCACCCGGGCTGTCCAGCTGCCTCCCCACAGGCCATCCGAGTCCCGTCTTGGTCCTGCTCTATGCATCCAGCCTCTTCGGCGATGTTGTGACGCCCAGAGTCCTGCCAGGGGAACACCAACCTCCATGTGGCTGACCGGCAAAGTCCCTGCTCTGGGTCCCCAGCTGTTGCCATCGCCACCGCTGTCTCCATGACTGAGGTCCCTCCAGAAGGTAAGTAGAGAAAAGAAACTAAAAAAAAAATCCTTTAAAAAAAGGAAAAATGCAAGAAAAGAAGAAAGAAAAGTTGTAATCTAACTACTTAGTATAATCCCAAACACTATTGAGACAAACCCACACCATTGATGAATGATGCTTAGTGAGTGTTGCAATATATCTTTAGATGGCACTCCCTACTGCCATTCTGTGTTGGCGTGGGAAGGAAAGAATATTTAAGACTGTGGATGGGACACTGATCAAGTGGGTACTATCTTGAATGGTGTAGAGCTTCTTCAATGCTGTTACTGCATGCACTCAAATGTGTGGAGAATATTCTATCGCACTCCTGATGGTGGACCGGCTCCAGAGATTTGAAAGCATTGCTGATAATACACTGGGATGGCTGAATGGGGGTAGGGGAGTGTGAATTTAATCCAAAAGTTCTGAAATAGCTATCATAAATGCAATCACATCGGGGAAAGATGGCATCCAGAGGAGCAGCAAGGACTGGAGTGCACAAACTTGTATTTAGAGGAGCAGGAGGAGTTACTCTGGCTGGTCCTGGGAGGTCAAGGAAGACGAAGCAGCAAGCATTTTGAGGCAGTTAAGTGCCCACTCGGGCCAAGCCTGGGTGTCGAGGAGGCAGGAGTGAGCAAGGCCTGTGTGCCAGGAAGGGAAGCAAGGCCTAAACGTTAAAGGGCTGATGTGAGGGGAGCAGGGAGAGTTGTGATTGAACCAGGGAGGAGGATTCATCACAAGTGGCTGCACTATGGTTCAGTTCAGTTTTCCAAACAATAAGCAAGATCTTGAGCATGCCCTTGATATTTATCCAAACCTTCCAAACCACTTGTATTTTAAAGAATGCTGATCTCTAATTTAATCTCAGTGAAGGATTCAAATTCCCTCCAAAAACTTGCCTTACAGCAGATGTCAAGACTCTGAATGGTTCTACTGTAAAGGCGTAACATCCTGGTACTGTCCAGGTGGCTCACACTCAAAACTTATCAAATGTTCGAAAGGCACTCATTATCGAACCAGCACAGAAACTGACTGAATAAGCCCTCAATAACATTGAGCAATTCAAGTAAAATATTGCTCGGCCAGACGTTTCTGCTTTAGATAAATTGGTTATCCTGGAACAAGGAGTGAGCGTTGTTTATGCTGGAGGGCAAGGTCATGACTATCATGTGTGCATGATCTCATTTTGGAAACAGATAATGGGACAATTATTTACCATACACTAACAAAAACAGTTTGTTTAATGATTTCATGCTTATGCCATTTCACCTTTCTGAAGAAGAGAACTCTCAAAACAATTCAACACAAATACGAAAGGTAACGCTCGCACATGATTGTCTTATCTATTAAAGAAGTGAGTGAGAATGAAAAAGGAAAGGCAAAGCTGACAACTTAGCCCCAAAATTCAAAACAAAGCTCTCAAGAACATCTCAAAGAACCCCTAGAGTAATAAAAATATTTTGAAGTGAGATTCTCACTGTGGAATTCCCAACATCTTACCTGATCTGAAAGCAACAAATGCCGGAGATCACAGGGATTGGACAGCAACTATGGAAAGAGAACGAGGTAATAATTCGAGTTTGGATGCCTCTTCAGAAAAGTTAGCTTGCTCTCTCTCCATAGATGCCATCTGACCCGCTGTCATTACCAGCATTTCTTGCTTTCAGTACAGATTCCAGCATCTGCGGGAATTTGTTCCGACATCTTTCCTGTTCTTGTCGCCACAGTATTCATTTAGCAGGTTCAGTTCAGTTTCCAGTCAATGTTAACCTCCAGGAAGTTGATTTCACATGGAGTGAATCAAACTGGTTGAAAACTGGCCACTGTGAGGCTGAGGACCTTCGGAGGAGACCAATGTGGATCATCCAAACAGGATTTCTGGTTGAATGTAGTTGCACAGCCTTCCGCTAGTCATGTGGGTGGTTATGTTGGCTCCACCATCATTCACGAAGGATGCTTCTCGCTTTTTGTTGTCTAATTATCCACAACAATTCATGGGTATGTCAGGGCTGCAGAGCTTTTAGTCCTGCATCAGGAAATATATCTATATAATTTAATGCAAGGCTTCTTTATTCCATTGGAATTATTCTTTCTTTACATAATATTTGGCTGCTCAACTCCCTTTTACAGGTAGACAATCCTTTATCGGAAATTTCGAAATTTGAAAAGCTCTGAAATCCGAAGTTTTTTTTTCTCCTTAACAAGGTTGTTTGACGTGTAAACAGTTAATGCAACTCCACACCCACTCGACCCACATCAGTCAGATGTGATGTAGCGGTGTGGCCCAGCACTGGCAGGTGTCAACTCTGTCTTAGCGCTCGTAGTACTCACAGGTGGGTCCACTGTAAGAAAATGTCATATAATCCTTTATCCGAAAAACTCCAAAATCCAAAAGACAGCTGGTCCTGAGGGTTTCAGATAAAGGATTGTCTACCTGTACAAAAGAAAACACACTTTCATGACATTAGGATGTCCTAAAACTCTTTACATCCAATGAAGGGCTTTTTAAAATAAATAATTACAATAGTGCAGGAAATGCAACAGCCATTTTTGAACAACAATATTCCACAAAACGTGAAAGTGATAATGACCAAATCTTTTAGGAGCAGCATGACAAATGCTTGTGATGTCAAATAAACCTGTTGGACTATAATCTGGTGTCGCGTGACTTCTGACCTTATCCACCACATTCCAAAACCAGCACCTCCATATCATGACCAGATCTTGGTTCCAGGATAATTATTGGCTGAATTCTTCTTCAGAGTATTATCTAAGGTATTTTTAGGCTTTCATTGAGATGCTTGACAGGGCTTTGGTTTCTCTTCTCATCTGAAAGATGGCTCTTCCGACATTTGATCAGTACCAAAGTGTTAGCCTATTCTTTATGCTGAAGTGTCTGGATGCAATTTGAACCATAAACAATTCTGGTTTCGAGAAGGCAGCACAACCACTCAGAGCTGCTGATTTCTAATTAAAATCATGACGTCAACACTTTTCAGAATAAGTATATGCAAAATCTGAACTTCTCTACTGAGTTCTACATTTGAAGAGTGACACTTTAAAACCTTGTCATATTAAAACATTGGAGAGCATGCAAAGGAGAGTTATTATGATGGTACCAGGGATATGTCTTAGCTGGAGGGATTAGGAAATTTGGGCTTGTTTTCCTTGATATAGGAAAAGCACAGCACATTCCTGATGAATGTTGGTTCTCCTGCTCCTCGATGTTGCCTGACCTGCTGTACTTTTCCAGCACCACACTCTCAACTCTGATCTCCAGCATCTGCAGTCATCACTTTCTCCTTGTTCTCCTTGATGCAGAGATGGTTTAAGGGAAATTTTGTAAAGGTGTTCAAAAATTACATTGGAAGAATGTTGTTTGGTAATCAGGCAGGCAATTAACGTAATTGCCATTAGAGCTCGAGGGGATTAAAGAAAAATGACTTTTGATGCAGTGAGTTGTTTTCAACAGAACAGGACTGCCAGTCTTGGGAATTCTTCTGAACTCAACAATGGCACTAAGGAGATGGTGACTGCTGCTGGTAGAACCCCCAGACTGGGCACATGGGGGAGGGACTCATGAAAGAGGAGTGAGTGTTGACCACAAGACCAAGAGTGGGCTGGGCTCTCAGTTGGGTTACCTCTCCCTCATGGAGGCTCCCTAGAAAGGTATTCAATACCTTTGAACAAGGAAAGTCCACCCAGTGTGTACAAGTAAACTCGGGAGGGCTTTCTTGTCGTATCCACACATGGCATGTCCTCTACTGCACATGGATTAACCACAGCAGACCTTAAACAGGTATTTTATTAGCGACTTAAAGCTGGAATAGGCAAGTGGGGTAGAAAGGAAACCTATGGCCCTCCTTGCCATTAATAAGTCGAAGTGGAGGCAGGAAGATGACAGATCCCCTACTTGCCAGCCTCCTGCCTGATCAAATGCCCCACTAGTAAACACACCACAGGGAAGGGACTAAATTTTACTCTTTGTTTCTGTCCTTCATGGGTAATATATCAGATGGCAGCAGGCACTGGAAAGAGGTGCCAGTGAGTGTGCTTCAGGAGAGAAGAGAAGAAAACTGGGAAGAAAATGAATTAAGAAGGCAAAGTATTCAATTACTGCAAGTTTCCTTCAGGTTGGTAATAGTTAAATACAGATGTGGTCATTTGAAATAGTTTTAAGTAAATTGCACACCATGAACATCATTTACTCCAAATAGAAATAATGAAACATAAAGGCAATAAGATAGATTCTTACAGTAATATATTTGTGTGTGGGGTGATGTAATCTATCGTGATGATAAATGGGTAATGACAAGTTAAGCCAGTCAGAGTCAACACGGTCATAGCTAAGGCAAGCACTTGATGCTTCAGCAGTCTGACTTCATTCCAGTATCTCCAATATAGCTCAGTTAGTGCTGTACTGAGAACATTGTAACAATTACTTCATTTGGATCATTTGAATCACCTCAAAGAAAGCTTGTGTTTAATTTGACAATGAAGTAAAATAAACCCCAGTTATTTTCAAAATATCAGTGAGTACATAAGTATCTGAATAAGTAATACAATAGTCCCGAATTCCAACAACATTTTATTCTTTGTATAATGGCTGACTGGGCAGTTCCTATATTTGATTTTAAACGGTTTTAATGTTGAGGGAATCATATCAGCTGGACTTAAGTTGGCAGCAAGCATTCCATCAATCTTTTTTATTTACTGTGGGACATGGGTGTTGGTGCCTGGGCAAGCATTGATTTCCCATCCCTTGTTGCCTTTGAAAAGGTGGTGGTACACTGTTAGGGATGGGCAATAAGTGCTGGACCAGTCAAAACACCTACATCCCTCGAGTAAATTAAAAAAATGGAGGAAAATCATTTTCAAAACCTCAACTGGCTAACATCTGACTTTCCAGTCAATACAATACTTGTGCAACTCTGGATTTGTTTAACTATTCTTTCATCTCCTTTAATTTTTTTGTCCCCAGCCATATGTTAATTGTTTAGGAGGTAAAAACAATGACTGCAGATGCTGGAAACCAGATTCTGGATTAGTGGTGCTGGAAGAGCACAGCAGTTCAGGCAGCATCCAAGTAGCTTCGAAATCGACGCTTCGGGCAAAAGCCCTTCATCAGGAATAAAGGCAGTGAGCCTGAAACGTGGAGAGATAAGCTAGAGGAGGGTGGGGGTGGGGAGAAAGCAGCATGGAGTACAATGGGTGACTGGGGGAGGGGATGAAGGTGATAGGTCAGGGAGGAGAGGGTGGAGTGGATAGGTGGAAAAGGAGATAGGTAGGTCGAACAAGTCCAGACAAGTCATGGGGACAGTTACTGAGCTGGAAGTTTAGAATTAGGATGAGGTGGAGGAAGGGGAAATGAGGAAACTGTTGAAGTCCACATCGATGCCCTGGGGTTGAAGTGTTCCGAGGCGGAAGATGAGGCGTTCTTCCTCCAGGCGTCTGGTGGTGAAGGAGGCCCAGGACCTCCATGTTCTCGGCAGAGTGGGAGGGGGAGTTGAAATGTTGGGCCACGGGGCGGTGTGGTTGATTAGTGCGGGTGTCACGGAGGGAACGGTTTTTGCAGAAGGCGGAAAGGGGTGGGGAGGGAAATATATCCCTGGTGGTGGGGTCTGTTTGGAGGTGGCGGAAATGTCAGCGGATGATTTGGTTTATGCGAAGGTTGGTAGGGTGGAAGGTGAGCACCAGGGGCGTTCTGTCCTTGTTACGGTTGGAGGGGTGGGGTATGAGGGCGGAGGTGCAGGATGTGGACGAGATGCGTTGGAGGGCATCTTTAACCACGTTGGAAGGGAAATTGCGGTCTCTAAAGAAGGAGGCCATCTGGTGTGTTCTGCGGTGGAACTGGTCCTCCTGGGAGCAGATCCGGCAGAGGTGGAGGAATTGGGAATACGGGATGGCATTTTTGCAGGAGTTAGGGTGGGAAGGGGTGTAATCCAGGTAGCTGTGGGAGTCGGTGGGTTTGTAAAAAATGTCAGTGTCAAGTCGGTCGTCATTAATGGAGATGGAGAGGTCCAGGAAGGGGAGGGAGGTGTCAGAGATGGTCCAGGTAAATTTAAGGTCAGGGTGGAATGTGTTGGTGAAGTTGATGAATTGCTCAACCTCCTCGCGGGAGCACGAGGTGGCGCCAATGCAGTCATCAATGTAGCGGAGGAAGAGGTGGGGAGTGGTGCCGGTGTAATTACGGAAGATCAACTGCTCTACGTAGCCAACAAAGAGACAGGCATAGCTGGGGCCCATACATGTGCCCATGGCTACCCCTTTGGTCTGGAGGAAGTAGGAGGATTCAAAGGAGAAATTGTTAAGGGTGAGGACCAGCTCGGCCAAACGAATGAGAGTTTCGGTGGAAGACTGTTGGGGACGTCTGGAGAGGAAAAAATGGAGGGTTTCGAGGCTCTGGTCATGGCGGATGGAGGTGTAGAGGGATTGGATATCCATAGTGAAGATGAGGCATTGGGGGCTAGGGAAACGGAAGTCTTGGAGGAGGTGGAGGGTGTGGGTGGTGTCTCGAACGTATGTGGGGAGTTCCTGGACTAGGGGGGATAGGACAGTGTCAAGATAGGTAGAGATGAGTTCAGTGGGGCAGGAGCATGCTGAGACAATGAGTCGGCCAGGGTGGTCAGGCTTGTGGATCTTGGGAAGGAGGTAGAACTGGGCAGTGCGGGGTTCCCGGACTATGAGGTTGGAAGCTGTGGGTGGGAGATCTCCTGAGGTGATGAGGTTCTGTATGATCTGGGAGATGATGGTTTGGTGATGGTGGGTGGGGTCATATGTGAGGGGGCAGTAGGAAGAGGTGTCCTCGAGTTGACGTTTGGCTTCAGCGTTGTAGAGGTCAGTGCACCAGACTACCACTGCGCCCCCTTTATCCGCTGGCTTGATGGTGAGGTTGGGATTGGAGCAGAGGGATTGGAGGGCTGCACGTTGTGAGGGTGAGAGGTTGGAGTGGGGGAGGGAAGTAGACAGGTTGAGGTGGTTAATGTCCCGGCGGCAGTTGGAAATGAAGAGGTCGAGGGCAGGTAATAGGCCAGTGCGGGGTGTCCAGGTGGATGCAGTGTGTTGGAGGTGGCGAAGGTGTCCTCGGAAGGTGGGCGGGAGTCGTGATTGTGAAAGTAAGCTCAGAGGTGGAGGCGATGGAAGAATTGTTCGATGTCACGGCGTGTATTAAATTCATTGATGCGTGGACGGAGGGGGATGAAGGTGAGTCCTTTGCTGAGGACTGATCATTCGTCCTCAGTGAGGGGGAGGTCTGGAGGGATGGTGAAAACTCAGCAGGGCTGGGAGCTGGGATCTGGTGTGGGTGTAGAGCTGGGAGTGGGGGTGGAACCTGTAACTGGAATGGGTGTGATGGTGGGGGGAATGGGGGTGGTGTCATGAGCAGGGGTAGTGTTCCCCTCAGGGTTCTGCGGGGGTGGCGATAGTGACAGTGGGGTCTGTGGGGGGCATGTCAGCAGAATGCAAGTGAGTGGCGCTGGTGGGGGCGGAAGTGGTGGTGACCACAACAGTAGGGGTGGCGGAAGTCACTGAGCATGTGGCATCAACGATGATGTGAAGGGCTGAAGTGATGTCAGGTGTGATGCATGAGGAATTCTGAGGGGTGGAAGTGGTTGTGGGAGTGGCCATGATGGGGGCGGAAGTGACATCATCAATCAGCATGGGGGTGGTAGCTGCATCAGCTGCATGGCTAATGGTGGAATAGGTTCCAAGGCCAGGGGAATCTTCTGGAATGTTTGAGAAGCGCTGGTTATGGAGGTGGGTGGATAAAAGTTTGTTGTACTTACAGTTTTTGATGTTTGAGATGGAATTGAAATACTGTTTGTTGAGAGTATGAATTCTCCTGAGGATGTAGTACAGAGTGGGTCCTTTGTAATTCTGAGAGAGTGTGGCCCTCAGCTGAGGCAGTTGTTTCCCAAGCAAGTTTTTAATCTGTTATGGCTCTCATTTTAACTCTTTCAATGTATGAGTGAATGAATGATTTATTCTCACGTGTATTTTGCAGTGAATTACAATAAAATATAGTGAAAAGCTTCATTTGCTGCCATAATCTGGTGCCATTTTGATAGTTTAAGACGAAGAGAAAATGATAAGATGCAAATTAAGGAGATGTCCATCTATGTACGAGTTCTGAGTTGGCTCAGGACCACGACTGCCTTGCCAGACCCAACTAACGTCAAAGCCACTGATACTTAAGCATCATACTTTGCCACTAGGCCAATTTGCTTTGCCACTGCCCATACTGGGCACACCAACACTGGAGACTGTCACCATGGTCAATGTTGCTGTGATGCTCCACCATTGGCTTTGCTGCCAGCAGCACCTGACCCAGCCAATGACAATGCCATTGATCTTCAGGTGCTATCTTTTACCACTGGGTCTACCCTGCTGACATCACCTCAGAACCCGCTCTCCTCCACGCTGGGCATGCTCTCTTTCATGCTGGGCTGGTGAGCTCACTCCTCCACACTGAGTTTTATTTTTCCTCCCCTGCACTGGGCTCTCTCTTTCCTCCCTGTGCTGATCTCACTCTCTCCCCCATGCTGATCTCTTTCTCTCTCTACCCCCGTGCTGACATCTCACACTCTCCCCCTGTGCTGATCTCTCTCTTCCCCCCCCCCCCACCCATCCTGCGCTGATCTTTCTCTCTCTCTCTCTCAGCTCCCCCCTCCTGACCTCTCTCTCTCTACCCCATCATGCTGATCTTTCTCTCTTCCCCCCGCATGCTGATCTCTCTCCCCCTGTGCTGACCTCTCACTCTCTCCCCCTGTGCTGATCTCTCTCCCCCCCCCCCACCCTGTGCTGATCTCTCTCCCCCCCCCCACCCTGTGCTGATCTCTCTCTCTCTCTGCCCCCCATCCTGACCTCTCTCTCTTCCCCCATCATGCTGATCTTTCTCTCTCTCCGCCCCCATGCTGATCTCTCTCTCCACACCCCATCCCCCCACCCCATGCTGATCTCTCTCTCTCTTTCTTTCTCTCTCTCTCTCTCTTCCCCCCCCCCCCCCACCCCCCTCCCACATTGGGCTCACTCTCTCCCCCACGAGACTTGCCCTCACCGATGCCAGGAGGAGCTGACTTTGTTTCTGTTGCTGCCGGACATACTCAGGAGGCCAGGGCCACTCTTGCCCTGCCAAAGAAGGTGAAAAATGCTTTTAAAGAGAAAAGGTAAACTGCAAATGTAAAAAGTTTAAAAAAAAACAAAGAAAGCAGTTGGAAGCAAGCAAGCCGCAGACCAGGAGCTCACGCACAGAGGAGCTCCGAGTCTAACAGCTTCCAAACTTAAGCAAGTCTGGTCAATGTGCCTTAGTTGGCCATTGCTAGATCTAGTTTATCTTTTTGGCCAAAACCATTCAAGACTCTAAGAGTATCTTCACGGGTTAAGGTCATTTCCTCTGTATCTCGCCACAACAAAGTCTCCTTAACTCTGTCTCCTTGCCATATTAAACCCAAGGAACAACCGTAAGGAACAAATGGTTTTTTTTGTCGTGAAGGTATTATCCATTTTGTAGCCTCTGCTGCTCTGCCTTGACTAAACAAGCCTTACCTTAGGCCTGTATCTTTGTTTCTCATCAGTTGCTTTTTTGTTTCCACTCATGCTTTTCCATGTTCACTTCATTCATCAGGTCAGCTTCTTTACCCCTTCAGCTCCATTCCCATAACATTGCTATTCTCTCAAAGTCCTGGCCTTGTGCTAGCTAGCTCTTCCTTTGGAAGTAATCTTTCGAGCCCCTGACCACCTCCCCCTCCCTTCCAACCCCTCAAATCATTGAATTCATTGTTGCAGTCAGATCTGTCTTATGGTGATCTATTTAAATGCCTCCAATCAGGTTTCACCTTCCCGCAGCATCAAAATAGTCCAAGAAAGACTCAAGAGAATGAGAGAATGGCACTAGCACAGAAGGGTCTATTTAGACCATTGTATGTACTGACCCGCTGAAGAAGCAATTATCTGGTAGTGCTCCCCTATCTTTTCTCCATAGCCTGGCAATTTTTTATCCTGAGATTATGATCCAAATCCCTTCTTAAAAGTATGAATATACTGTGCTTCCACCACATTCTTAGGCAGTGCATCCTAAATCTTAACCAGTTGCTTTGTTAAAGAGAGGTTCTCATGTCACCATTTATCTTTGACCAGTTACCTTAAATCTGTGCCCTCTCCCTCTTGATTTTGGCAACGGGAACAATTTCTCACTATCTATCCTGTCATGATTTTGAATACCTCTACTAATTTTCCTCTTCATGAAGAACAGACCCATTTGTTTCAATCCTTCAATGTAACAAAATTCTTCATCCCTAGAACCGTTCTCGTGATGTTTTTTTCTTCATCCTCTCTAACGCTTCCACATCCTTCCTAAAGTCTGGCTCCAGAACTGGCACAATACTCTAGCTGAAGTTGAACTTGTACAGGTTTGATATTAATTCCTTGCTTTCATCCCCATGCCCCTATTGATAAAATAAGGATCCTGTATGCTTTATTAACTAATCTCTCAACTCACCCTGCCATCCTCAACAACTAATGCACGTGGTGAACAAACTCCTGTGTTCCCTTCTTAAATTGTAGATTTTTTTAAACAACCTGTACCTCTTTGAATTGTAACCTTTGAATTATGTGGTTTCTCTGTGTTCTTCTTACTAAAAAGTATCACTTCACATTTGCCTGCATTAAATTTTATCTGAAATTCCATTAACCTGTCTACATCCTTTTAAAACCATCTTCCTAATAGTTCACAAATTGCAAACTTGACATCATTGACAAATTTTGAAGTTGTGTTTTGAGTTTCAATGTTTGGGTTATTACTATACATCAGAAAGAGTAGAGACCTTAACACCCACCCAGTCTGAGAAATAATCATTCACCATTGCTTGATTTCCTTTAACTAGGCCCATTTTGTATGAATGTGCTACTGCCCTTCTTATTTGAACAGCTCGAGCCTATTTCACAAGCCTTTTGTGTCACCCTTTTTCAATGCCTGATAGAATTACATATGTACCACATCAACAACTTACCCTTATCAATTCTTTTTCCATATTTCTGGACATCGGCGGCTTGGCCAGCATTCATTGCCCATCCCTAGTTGCCCTTAAGAAGGTGGTGGTGAGCTGCCATCTTGAAATGCTGCAGTCCACCTGCTGTGGGTTGACCCACTGTGCCATTGAGGGTGGGAGTTCCAGGAATTTGACCCAGCCGACAGCGAAGGAGTGAGGTGGACTTTGCAGGGTCCTGATGCTGCTGTTGTCTTCTCCAGTGCCTGGGTCAGTGCCTGGTGATTCGTCCGGTTTCATTTCTCTTTGCATTACCTCATCAAACAAAAACTGAGCAAGTTAGTGAAGCACACATTGCCCTTAATAAGTATGTGCTGGTTTTCCTTCATTAATTCACATTTTGCCCAAGTAAAAACTAAATTTGTGCCAAATCATTGTTTCCAGAGGCTTTCTGACCATTCTGGGTTAAATGGATTGGTTCGTGCCTCCAGGAAGATCTGAGGATTATTTCTGGAACATTGAGACCAATTCAGGTCAAGAGGCTTTTGAGCAGGAAAAGAACCTTGGTCAAAAAAAAATATCGTTGGCTGACAGTCCATGAAGCACCCCTACTGACACAGGATCTCAAAAAAGAAGCACAGGGCTCTGTCAGAAATCCTATAGTCCCTACTGCAATAGAGTCTGCACATAGATGACAACCCCCAATCTCAAAGACTCACAACCAGAATTCTACTACTTGAGCTGAGCGGTTTCAATCTTCCACAGAAAATTTGAACAACTCTCAACTGCTGCAAGATGAGCCAGGGAAATTGCGGATCCTACATTAGCAGAATATGAGGAACAGTTCAAGTTGTGACTGACCATCGTCCACACAACAAACTCCTGCCCTGAGAGAAAAAAAAATATGATGGTGATGGAGCCATTTGCACTGCATCAGCTGAATCTGTTGGTAGGAATGCTAACCCATTATCAAACCAGACTCCTTCCCTAAACTGATGAAGGGCTTTTGCCCGAATCATCAATTTTCCTGCTTCTCTGCTACCTGACCTGCTGTGCTTTTCCAGCATCACACTCCCTCCCCAATAATTCAAATATAGATATAGGTGATGGGTGCCCTGTTACCAATGTTAACAATGCATCAGAATGACAATGATTGTTCAGCCCCAGTGAAAGACAATGTTAAGGTCAGAAAGCAGCTTGCCCTGTGAGATTTCACTGAGGAGGGAGTTCCTGGCCCTGGGAGCTGCTGACTAATCTGAGTGGCAAGTGGTGCCATTGGCTCCATAGTGGACACAGCTGGAATTGCAGGCAAAAAGACAGCAGCATGGATTCCAGAGGGAGGTAATGGTGGGGAATTGAGTCAGGGAGGGTTTGGAAATGTTGCAGAAGTGTATGAAGGGGTTATGTTGGGGGTGCTGGGCGTTTTTGAACAGGCAGGTATAAAGAATGTGGATGTAAAGGAGGACACTTTTGGAATACTGCATTCAATTCCAGTCTTCCTGAGACAGGAAAGATGTTGTGAAACTTGAAAGGGTTCAGAAAAGATTTACAAGTATGTTGTCAGGGTTGGAGGGCTTGAGCTATAGGGAGAGGCTGAATAGGCTGGGGCTGCTTTCTCTGCAGCATCGGAGGTTGAGGAGTGACCTTTTAGATGTTTGTAAAATCATGAGGGGCGTGGCTAGGGTAAATAGACAAGGTCTTTTTTCCGAGGGTAGGGGAGTCCAAAACTCGAGGCTATAGGTTTAAGGTGAGGGGAAAAGATTTGATATGGGCCTAAGGAGCAACTTTATCGTGCAGAGTGTGGTGTGTGTATGGAATGAGCTGTCAAAGGAAATTATGGAGTCTGGTACAATTACATGAATGGGAAGTTAAAAATCATACAACACTAGGTTATAGTCCAACAGGTTTAATTGGAAGCACACTAGCTTTCGGAGCGACGCGCCTTCATCAGGTTGACTACCACCTGATGAAGGAGCAACGCTCCGAAAGCTAGTGTGCTTCCAATTAAACCTGTTGGACTATAACCTGGTGTTGTGTGATTTTTAACTTTGTACACCCCAGTCCAACACCAGCATCTCCAAATCATGAATAGGAAAGATTTAGAGGGATATGAACCAAATGCTGGATGACTCCATGACTGTAAAAGGCAGATTACTATCTTTGTGGTTGGGTGGAGAGATTGCTCAAAGGGCACCCTCTGAAGAGAGTACCAACCCCTCTTTCTTCCCACCGTTTAACAGACTTTTTGAAGCAAAACTGTCTACCCACTCCACTAGTCCTCCATGCTTGTTGTATTTTGAGCAAAATTGACCTTTAGTGGTACATTTACATATGGTGGGTACCCTGGCAATGTCAGTGCCATCCCACTCTTTATTGGAGCGGCATGCTGCAGATGGTGAAAAGTGGCCAGCTGGCCAACTGACCAAAATTACATGCCACCAGATCGTGTGAGGCACACAGTACCCAGCCCAAACAGTCTCCGATAGAACAAGCAGCAGCCTGAGAGATGGCAGCTGTGAGTGTCTGAAACATTCTGGATCCCACCTCCTTTAAATTGTCAGGACATCAGTTAGGATCTTACTTCTGGGAAAGTCTGGAATACATCAGTTTCACACTGAAGGTTGGGTTCAGACATAAAGACAGACCCAGCCCTTACATTCCATCTCCAACTGAAAAATCCAGTCCTGGGACTCTACCCATCTTGTGCTGTCTGCAATTGACCCAAGATCTCACTCCTTTTTTTGACTATTCAGTTACAGAGACATAGAGAGATAGAGATGTAAGAGCTTGGTCTGTTTTTATGTAATTGCACCCACCTCCATCACTTCTTCTGGCAGCTCATTCCATACACGTACCACCTTTGGCATGAAAATATTGCCCCTTAGGTCCCTTTCAAACCTTACCCCTCTCACCCTAAATCTATACCCTCCAGATTTGGACTCCCAAACCATGGGTAAAAACACCTTGACTATTTACCCTGTCCATGCCCCTCATGATTTTAGAAACTTCTATAAAGTCACCCCTCAGCCTCTGGCGCTCCAGGGAAAAACAGCCCCAGTCTATTCAGTCTCGCCCTCTAGTTCAAATCCTCCAATCCCAGCAACATTCTTAAAAATCTTTTCCGAACCCTTTCAAGTTTCACAACATCCTTCCTATCACAGGGAGACCGGAATTGTAAGCAGTATTCCCAAAGTGGCCTAACCAATGTCCTGTACAGCCACAGCATGACCTCCCAACTCCTGTACTCAATGCACTGACCAATAAAGGCAAGTGTACCAAACATGAAGTTTCCCCTTTCTCAACTAAGTAAAGGAAATGTAAAAGATTTCAGCAAACCAAGCCCCACGTTTTGGGGACTTCTCTTCCTAAAACCTTCTGCCTCCATCACACCTTCTCCACAGCTAAGACAAACATCACTTGTTGATCTAGCTTTGGATGATGTTCCAAAGGTTTTCTTCTTTGAGCATGGCATTCCTTTGGCTTGGTGTTAAAGCTGCCATAAGAATGCAGATTGTTTGCTGTTTGTTGTTGATGATGGTAATGATGTAGATGAACAGGTTCCACTCCAGGACTCCAGAAAACACTTCAGTGCTGTACTGTTGGAAGTGTTTTCACAAATGAAAAGACCCTTTCTGGTCACTTAGCTGCTGCATGCTATGGCATCCTGATAAGTAAAATGAGGTATCCTCTCAACAACCCAACCAATGTATTTCATGCTCTGAGTGCTGTATTTGCCTCCTCTTTATTAGTATCATAGAATCCCTACAGTGTGGAAACAGGCCATTTTGGGCCAACAAGTCCACGCCAACCCTCTGAAGAATAACCCACCCAAACCCATTCCCCTACCCTATTACTCTACATATACCCCTGACTAATGCAACATACTTACACATCCTTGAACACTCTGGGTTTAGCCAATCCACCTAATCTGCACATCATAGAATTGTGGGAGGAAACCAGAGGAAACCCACGCAGACGTGGAGAATGTACAAACTCCACACAGACAGTCGGCCGAGGCTGGAATCAAACGCGGGTCCCTGGTGCTGTGAGGCTAACCACTGTGCAACCACGTAATAGTCTTAATAACCGTCTTCAAATTAACTTACAATATTTCAAGCACTTAGAGATATGAGACAGTTATTTTTATTCTATTTAAGTTTATATATTGTGTGCTCATTGTAGCTGCTGCTCTCATGCCAATACAAAATCTTCCTGCTTTGATACTTGCTTTGTCAGTTTGCCTGACCTTCATTCAACGAAATATTCAAATAGCTTTTGGTGAGCTCCAAGTGTATTAAGATCCCAAGGAAGCATAAACATCGGAAAGAAATGATTTGCACAGCCCAAATTCTGTTATGCAAAGCAGGAATAAGTTTTGCATGAAGTATTTACATGTGTATGTGTTGAGATTTGTAATTGTTGTGTAAGCACTGGCAGATTGCTTAAGGGATCAAAACACACTGAGAGCTTTACTGTAAATTCCAAACGCCTGTTTTCAGTTTTGATTTCATAACGCGATAATGATGAACGATAAACGGTCACTTTAGTGAACCTGTTTCTGTTTTTGTGTTCTGTACGTTAATCCTTGGGAGGGCAATGTGGACATCTACTGTTTAGAATTTAAACATTGAAACCACACCTTGTGGAAGGAATGAAATATTCAAAGAGAGGTGTTATCAATTTTCTATCTAAGCAAAGAAACAGCACGGAAGCCTTTTGCAGCTGTGAGATTTATTGTTGGAATTAAATTTGGTCAATAATAGAAAACTACATCTTAGAAGCGCACTTAAGACAAATAGAATAGATTACAAATTTCTCACAATAAAAAAACATGCAAACAACTCTTGCTAACATTTGTGTTTTTTTATTTGGTTGAACAACCTGTCTTCCCCCATTCCTGTTTGTCTCCTCCTGTATTGCCCTGCCTGCTCACTGTTTCAATAACCATTCTATTTTACACTGATCTAGTGCAGCAACATCACCATGTTCTCAATCGTTCCACATTGAAATGTGTGATTTATAGTGGAGCAGCCACATTTCTCAACATGTGTTCTCAGGAAGAGTCACATGACCCAAAATGTTAACCCTGATTCCTGTCCACAGATGCTGCCAGACCTGCTGAGCTTTTCCAGCAATTTCTGATTTACAGCATCTGCAGTTTTTCTCGTATTTTTTTCTCAGTATCAATGCTCTCTTTTCAACAATGATTTGGAGATGCCATTGTTGGACTGGGAAGGACAAAGTTAAAAATCACACAACACCAGGTTATAGTCCAACAGGAAGTACTAGCTTTCAGAGCGTTGCTCCTTCATCGGGTAACTAATGGGGCAAAATCATAAGACACAGAATTTATAGCAAAAGATCACAGTGTCATGCAATTAAAATGATATATTGAACAAACCCAGATTGCTATTAAGTCTTTCATCTTTTAGGATGGGTTGCAGGTTTTGGTTCTTTAATATGTAAAGCCCAGAACTTCTTTCAAGTCACATTCTCGAGATAACTTAAGGTTTTATAAAAACAAAAGTGACATCTCAGCTCAGACAATGTATGAAAGGTGTGAGGTTAGAGTCTGTCTGTATTCCAATCTTGAGTAAGACTGGTTCTATTTCCAAACTAGGAATTTATAAAATGTTATGTGGATTGACTGCCTGCCGATTGTCTGTTGTTTGAGCAAAAATGGAATGTATCTGCAAATACAATTCTGCAAATACAAATTCACCCAATAGACTTATATGTGTGCATGTGAGGGGGAGAGACAGAGAGAGAGAGTGTGAGCGTGTGCATGTGAGCATGTGCGTGTGAGTGTGAGTGTGTGGGAGAGAGTGTGTATTTGCATGTGTGCGTGCATGGTAGAGTGTGTGCGAGAGTGTGATGGAGTATAAGCCTGTGAGAGGGTGAGGGTGAGTGTGTGGGTGTGAGTGTGGGGGGTGTCCAAGAGAGAGTGTGTGTATGAGAGAGGGTTTGCGTGAGAGTATGTGTATTTGTGTGTGTGTGTGTGTGAGAGAGAGTGTATAGTGGAGTGGGGTCACACATAGTGTGACATGAACCCAAGGTCCTGGTTGAGGCCAATCCCATGGATACTGAACATTACTATCAGCCACTCTGTGTTGTTGCATATCCTGAAGTCTGCCTTGGATGATGGTCACCCGAAGATCTAAGGCCGAATGTTCCTGACCACTCAAGACCAATCCCGACTGGGAGGGAACACCCCTGACTGGTGATTGTTGCGCAGTGCCCATTCATTCGTTGTCATAGCATCTGCTTGGTCTCGCCGATGTACCATGCCTTGGGGCATCCTTGCCTACAGTGTATGAGAGAGACCACGTCGGCCGAGTCGCATGAGTACCTGCTGTGAACATGGTGGATGGTGTCCCCATGTGTAATGGTGGTATCCATTTCGACACTCTGACAGTGTCAACATGGATACCACCAGCAATTGTAATATATTAAGATATCAAGAACTCTTCTAAGATCATTCCATATAAGAGGCGAGTGATCAAAATTAAACCTCTCAGAACTGGGGGTAATATGCTGGCATGGATTGAGAATTGGTCGTCAGCCTGAGAACAGAGAATGGGAAGATTGGGTCTTTTTTCTGATTGGCAGGCTGTTTCTAGTGGGGTGCTGCAGCAATCGGTGTTTGGGCCCCTGCTATTCACGGTAAGTATAAATGACTTGGAACCAAATGCAATTAAAATCCAAGTTTGTTGGCAGCAGAAAACTTATGAGGATTGAGTTGTGAGAAAGATGCAAGGAGGCTTCAGGCAATCTGGAAATGTTAAGTGTGTAGGTAAGCAAATGCACCATAACAAGGATGACTGTGAAATTATACACCTCAGTGTATAAAACAGAAAGGTAAAGTATTATCTAAATAGTAATCTAGTGGAAAATGAGGATGTTCAAAGGGGCCTGGGTCTCCTTGAACACCAGTCAATGAAAGTAAGTAGGTAGATTCAACAAGCAATTAGGAAGGCAATTGGTATGTTGGCCTTCATTGCAAAAGGATTTCAGGCCAAAACTGAGGCTGTCTTATTGCCGTTATACAAAACTTTGATAAGACCGCACCTGGGATATTGTGTACTGTTTTGGTCTCACTGCTTAAGAGAGGACATATTTGTCTTAGAGGGAGTGCAGAGAAAGTTCAGTCAGCTGATACCAAGATGGCATGGCAGTTGTATGAGGAGAGAATGGTTTGAATGAGCCTGCATTCAATAGGGTTTAAAAAAAGAGAGGGTTCTGATTGAAATAGATGAAGATCAAACAGGGCTGCACAAACCGAATGCAGAAAAAAATGTTTCCCCTGGTTAGGGAGATGAGAACCAAAGGGCAATTTCTCAGGATGTGGAATAGACTATTTTGGACTGAGTTGAGGAAACGTTTCTTCCCTCGAGACAAGAGGAGGGTGAACCTGTGACATTAGCTATGACAGAAGCTGTGGAGGCTGGGACACTGTGTATATTCAAGAAAGAGACTAATCATTTTTTTTAGATTTTAAGGCATTAAGGGATATGGAGAAAAATATGGAAATATGCTGTTGAGATAAAGGATTAACCATGATAACATTGAATGGCAGAGCAGGCTCAAAGGGCCAAATGGCCTACTCATGCTCCTGGTTTCCATGGTGAAATGCCAACCACTGAAGACGCTCCATGCTGTGACAGAGGAGTTGTTGGCAGTGAGAGTTGTTTAAGGCCCTTCTGAAAAAGTTAGGCACCTATTTCTTGGATGTCTGTGCAAGGGAGCAATTAGAAAATTATTTTAAAATGTGTTCTTCCCAAAAACATTTGGAGTTCAGGACATAATCTGAAACATGGCCTTCTAGGTGGTCCCTCACAGACAAGGGTAACTCTTCCACTCTCACGGTGAGTCCGTAGGTAGCTGTACAGACTAATCCATCTTCCACAAGCTCTGTTACGCTTGGAGCAGAAGGTCGTTGCAGGAATGGGTGGGTGAAGCTTTGGTGCGGTAGGTCGCTCCTTTTACTATTTTCATCTGGCTTCCATTTTTAGCCAACGACCAGTCTCAAGGTGCTCAATGCTTTCCCGGATGTTCCTCCTCCACTTTGGATGGTCCTGGGCCAGTGATTTCCAGGTGTCTGTGGGAATTCTACACTTTGCCAGTGAGGCCTTGAGGGCATTCCTGAAGTGCTTCCTGTTTCCACCTGGGGCTCACCTACTGTTTAGAAGCTGGGAGTAGAGCACCTGCCTGGGGAAGTCTTGTATTGGTCATGTGAACAACGTGCCTAGCCCATTGTAGCCAATCAAGAGTGGACAGTGCCTTGATGATGGGGAGGTTGGCCTAGTTTTGGTGTTGGTGTGTTTTCCTTCCCAGCGGATTAGCAGGATCTTGCACAGTCAGCATTGGTGGGACTGCTCCAGTGCCTTAGACAGTCAAGTCTCAGAGCCATATAGGAGGGCAGGAACCATTATAGCTCTGTACACCATGAACTTGATGTTGGATCTGACATTCAATATGTGGCACAAAGCACAGCCCAGCCTCAGGACATGGGACTCCATTGCAATAACAGCCCCTGCCTTTGGCATCTGATCTCTCTTCTGCAATGGGCCTTATAGTAGAATCATGGACATTTTGATCCACATAATTTTGTGCTGAATCCTGATGTCAAGGCAAGTTCACAAGCCAACATGTACCAGCCTAAAGTTCCATTGGCATTACAGTGGAAGTGCCCAAGTTTTTCATGCTGGTAGCTAGTCAGTAGGACCTTCATTTCAGAAGGAATCTCAGGGTGTTGGGGTGCAAGAACTCCAGCAACACCTTCAGACTGACAACGCAACTCAACCTCAACCAGTAAGACATTATGGTCTGACCTCTGAAGCATGACTGATTTTATATATAGTGGGATTTGGGTCCACACATCCTTGAGCCATGGAGATGCCAGTAACTATCTAAAGATTCTTCATGGCAAGTTCTGTTCTAACCTTGTGTCTTCGATTGGCCTGCTAGCAGTACTACGTGAAAATTGCATCTTTGTATCTGTGTACATGTGACTGAAACAAAGCAGCTCATTGCTAAATAGAATTGGTGACTATATTCATGCTGCCATCAAATGCCATCCTCCTATCATCCTTCACTTCAGCATTAACGACTATCCTTTGCACTGTCTGGACCCAATGTTGGATTGTTCCTCCCTAAATCCTACGTCAATCTTCCTTCCTTCAAAAAGACTTACATCTTTGACCAAATATTTGGTTGTCTGAAATCAAGTCTCATTCTTCAGTTCAGTATCCATTTTCTCATTTGATAAAATTCCTGTGAAACACTTATTATATTAATATCACTATACAATTGGAAGTTATTGCTGCCGTATGCATTGTAAGCATTCACATTTGCATGCTAGGTGAAAAACATTGATTATATTACTACAATGGTATCAGAACAGGCATTCAAATAAAATATAAAGTTGGATAAACCATGTTAAAAACACATTGGTATTATCGATAGTATTATTAAACTGTTTCTGTGAATAAAATTTACAAGTCGTAGTCACGTGACTTACCTCTATCTATTTCTACTTTAATAACATTTGCTCAATGCTTTCAAGTATCCAGGTTTTGAAATGAGCACAAAGTTTGACATCTTTGTAACATTGAAACTTTTTATTTATACTGGATAATGTAACTTTTTGCTTGCTTCCAGATTTGAATGTGTACAAACTGAACAATAATCCACTTAGTCCAGACATCTTTAAAAGTCAATTTATGAGGTATTTTTAAGTTGACAGTTTTGATATGGAGATTCAATCAATTTTCTGCTATGGTTCATATGGCTCATATCTCATTCTATGCAGAATTCCCTTTTCAAGTTTGATACCTTTCAGCTCCACCTCTCTGTAACCCACCACCCCCATCTGCATGCTACTAGACAGTGTATCATCTGAAACCAGCAGGAAGCAGCAGCAACAACAACGAGAGAGATTGCTGAAGGAACTCAGCAATGCTGGCAGCACCTGGGGAGAGAAAGCAAAGTTAATGCTTCGGATCCAGCGACCCTTCTTCAGAAGTGATAGTGGCTAGGAAACCTTAGCATATATGCTGAATACAGGCAGTGAGGTTAAAGGAATTAGCAATTGGTGGAGACAGAGCCCAGAGAGAGGGAAGGACAGTTAGGCAGCCAAATGATCATGTGGATAATGATCATGTGGGGAGAAGGGAAAGCTGATAATGGGGATTATAAATAAATGAAAAGGGGTACGCTGCGCTGAAAGCAGCCAATGTCATGACAGGGTCTTGGGTTGGGGATGCATAAATGACATGGAAGAAGGTTTTCAGGTCTGAGAATTGTTGACCTCAATATTCCGGCTGCAGGGTCCTCAAGCAGTAAAGGGGGTTCTGTGCTTCCAGTTAGCACTGAGTCTCACCAAAGATTGGTCGCTGGACGTAGGACGTTAACTCTGCTTTCTCTCCACAGGTGCTGCCACACCAACTGAGTTTGTCCATCGAAATCTGCTTTTGTATCAGACTTCCAGCATCTGCAGTTCTTTACTTTATTTATAGGAAGTAGCAGCAACCCGGGAATGGGAGCATAATGTCAGCAGGTAGGCTGAAAGGATTGACACCCTGCCCTTAAGTGAGTAACCAGGAGGGAACTTCAGGATGGTTATTGGGTTTTTGATACCAGGATGTTTGAACTTTCCTGAACCAAGTGCATGCTGCTGCATATCAACTATTTTTAAGCTGTTACCACTCTCACTTCTGAAACAGAAAATTCAGGATTGGGGGATGAAGCAGAGAGGTAAAAACAATGACTGCAGATTCTGGAGTAGAGTGGTGCTGGAAAAACACAGCAGTTCAGGCAGCATCCGAGGAGCAGGAAAGTGGGTGTTTCAGGCATCAGGCACTCTGCCTGTATTCCGGGTGAAGCAGAGAAACAATGGCTGAGAGTTGACAGTAGTGCTGAGAGACTACACTACATGTGAGGTGCAATGCAGCAACTCACCACAGCTCCATCAACCGCACCTTCCAAACCTCCAACTGGCACCACCTAGGTCAAAGGCAGCACATACGTGGAGCATTGCCAAATGCAAACCTGCCTCCAAGCCAGCATTGTCCTGATTTGACTTCATCGATGCCTCTTCACTGTAGTGAGATCAAAGCCCTGGAACAAAATATATCTCTCCCTGCTCCACAATAAATTCATGAACTCTTTTATGTCATTTGATTAGGCAAGTAGAGTTCCGAAAAAGAGCCACACTGAACATGCAGTAAACATGCAGGTTGAGTCCATGATTAAGAAAGTGAATGCAATGTTGTCAATTATCTCAAGAGGGTTGGAATATAAAAGCACCGTTGTGCTACTGAGACTTTATAAAGCTCTGGTTAGGCCTCATTTGGAGTATTGTGTCCAGTTTTGGTCCCCACACCAAAGGAAGGACATACTGGCACTGGAGCGTGTCCAGTGGAGATTCACATGGATGACCCCTGGAATGGTAGGTCTAACATATGAGGAACGGCTGAGGATCCTGGGATTGTATTCATTGGAGTTTAGAAGATTAAGGGGAGATCTAATAGAAACTTACAAGATAATACATGGCTTGGAGAGGGTGGACGCTAGGAAATTGTTTCCGTTAGGCGAGGAGACTAGGACCCGTGGACACAGACTTAGATTTAGAGGGGGTCAATTCAGAACAGAAATGCAGAGACATTTCTTCAGCCAGAGAGTGGTGGGCCTGTGGAATTCGTTGCCGCAGAGTGCAGTGGAGGCTGGGACGCTAAATGTCTTCAAGGCAGAAATTGATAAATTCTTGATGTCGCAAGGAATTAAAGGCTACGGGGAGAATGTGGGTAAGTGGAGTTGAAATGTCCACCAGCCATGATTGAATGGCGGAGTGGACTCGATGGGCCGAATGGCCTTCCTTCCGCTCCTATGTCTTATGGTCTTATGAACTCAATGTTAATATTGTTTCTCTCCACAGATACTGGAAGACCTGCTGTGTTGCCTCAGAACTTTCTGTTTACACTTCTTGATTTAATGTCTTACCTGAGAAACAACACTACCAACAGTGCAAATGTCCCCAGCGCTGCACTGGAGCATAAGCTTATGCTTCCTGTTCAAGTCTGTGGACAGGTACTTAAACCAACAATCTTCTTACTCAGAGACTAGATGCTACCATTGATTCATGGCTAGCCCAGCTAATGTGCAAGAAAAATGTGTCCTTCAGTTTAGCTATTTGGGGCCCCAGGTTTGTATCGTTGGCTGTTTCTGGGTGTAGACCAAAGGATAAGAAAAGTTAAAAGGTTCCATTTATTGTTTTACGGATATAACTTACAAGGCACTTAGCTAGACACATATATTTTACTTCAAATAGGAGACTGATTTAAGAAAACACCAAAAATAAGACTGTCAAAATAAGGTTTTATGTGAGGGATAAATTAAACACATATTTGATACCCGAAATGTGCATATGGTTTTCAAAAGAAACCTCTCAAAATTCAGATAAATAGGTTCATTATACATGTTGAAACTGATCAGAAATGCAAAGCAGCATAAAGAGCCTTACTTAAAAAAACAACTTAAAATTCCATCCATGCCTATATGCAAGGGTATCTTTGTGTGTACATGTGGATTAGTGCAAGTGCATTCACATAAATGTAGACACAAGCGTATACCCTCATGTGTATCTGACACATACAGAAGTGCATGCATATCAGACTGGATTAATTTTTACTTCTGATTTTAGTGCTAAGGGAAGTTTATTTCCAAACCATCTCAATTCAACTTGCTGAGTCACCATTTAGTTCTTTCCAGGTTTTATTCATAAGGTCTAGTTACATATGTCACTTTCTTTAAGGACTTTTTGTTTCAATAAATTATTTTAGAAATAATATTTATGCATAAAACTGCAAGAAATTTAGATTGTTTTCAGCTGGAAAAGGTGCTAGTGATTCACTTTCGACAACTGAAGTACATTGAAATGGCTGTGTGACTGACATGATCCTGTAGAGATTCCACAGATGGGCAGAGCTTCCACTTGCCATCTTGACCTACACTGACCTTCCGCAATGTCTTGAGGTCAGGTGCATTTACATAACAGGGGTGCACATTGTGGCTGTTATTGGATAACATGGACTGTATCTCAAGCCAGGGGTGTAATTTTAGAGTGACATTCAGTTTGTCTGTGAGAAACAAGTCTGTAGAAGGTCAGAGTGAAGCAAAGAAAGCTGGTTTGATCCCCAATTCCTGATGTTTGCTGATTTGGTTAATCTCAGCTGAATCAGCAGTAGGCAGTTATAATTAGCATACCCTTCCTCAGATTAAGGAAGGAAAATCATCGGGGTTTCCACTTGTGCTCGCTGCCAAGTGACTCTTGCTGCAAAGTTGAACATGTGTTAACCGGCTGTTCCCACAGGAAGGAAGGAAAGAAAAACAGACAACAGATTTCAATGTACATAGTACCTTTCATGACCTCAGGATGTCCTAAAATGCTCTACAGACAACCCAGTGTTTTTGAATTGCTTAAAGATAGGAACAGAGTGACTGAGGGGAATGGTTCCATTTTCATGGTCTGCTCTCCAGTACTTCACCAATTGGTCGTTCTTCGGGCAGGTTAAGGGGCTGAATGGCCTACTCTTCCTAATTTATATATTCTCCTGTAAACTGAAATGATGAATGTAAGCTGGCCTTTTGGTTGTGGAGACTATTGCAACTGAGATTAAATGCACCTTCTTACAGTTGTCCATTGTAGAACTGAAGCTGTTGTACATTTGCATGATCTCCTGTGACCTCTTGGGCCTGGGTCAAAACCCAGTCCAGATGGTTGGAATGAAAATTTCATTTCTTTTGAGGAGTTGAAGGATGAATCAACCATTTTATGTTGGTGTCAACCGAAACACTGCTTCCTGAAATAAAGGTCTGACAATACCACGCGCATGCTCGAATCAGAAGCACTGACATCTAGAAGATCCATCAGCAACTCTCGGGCTATTGATTTTTACCAAGCTTCAGCCTTCTGCACTGTGCATCGAATTTGATGGTGCACACTCCAAAATGACATGGGCAAAACCATTCAACTTCTTTTGGAAGTCATTCCACATGACAGAATGGGTTGATTCTAAACTGAAATTTATTTAGACCCAAAAGTGACTGGATTATGAATGGAAGCATTACACTTGCTTTGTATCGGAGAGTGGTCTTTTTTTTGAAGTTTGGTTTTGAAATATTATTAAAGCAGTGTAGCAGATTTACCCAGTCAAAGTTCAGAGAGAGTTTAATAGTGATTTTTACAAAAACTCCATTTATACACCGTCTCTCACATACTAAGTTCTGGCGTGGCAGCTCAATGGTTAGCACTGTCACCTCACAGCTCCAGGGACCGGGTTCAATTCCAGCCTCAGGCAACTGTCTGTGTGGAGTTTGCACATTCTCCTTGTGTGCGCGAGTTTCCTCTGGGTACTCCGGTTTCCTCCCATAATCCAAAGATGTGCAGATCAGGTGACTTGACCATGCTAAATTGCCCACAGTGTTCAGGGATGTGTAGGTTGGGTGCATTAGTCCAGGGTAAATGCAGAATAAGAGGGGCATGGGTGTGGGTGGGACACTGTTCGGAGGGTCAGTGTGGAGTACTTGGCTAAGGGGTCTATTGCCACACTGTAGGGGTTCTATGATTCAATGAAATCATCCCAAGGCACCTTTGGGGATGCGGGCAGACAAGAACTAACATCAAACCAAAGAAGGCAAAAGTGAGGACCTTAGATGCTGGAGATTAGAGTTGAAAGTGTGCTGCTGGAAAATCACAGCAGGTCAGGCAGCATCCGAGGAACAGGACAGTTGACGTTTTGCCCAAAATGCCGACTCTCCTGATCCTCGGATGCTGCCTGATCTGCTGTGCTTTTTAGCATCACACTCTCAAATCAAACCAATGAAGGAGACATTAGAACAGGTGACCCAATGCTTGGTCTAACAGATATGTTTTAAGCAGGGTCTTAAAAGAGGAGAGAGACAAAGTAGTTTAGTGCCAATTTCCAGTGTTTTCTCACCCTCTATTATTCCTGTGAATTGCATGCATTTGCACAATAGCGTCAAATCAACAAACTGCTAACAAAGTCACAAGTGCTGGTGACACTCTCACTGGAGGGAATATTTCAGCCCTTAGCACTGACCTTGACGTGAAAGAAATGCACCAAAAATTAGAAAATAAATTTATATTGATGACAGACACTTGTGTGAAGCATCCTAGCTGTTTATAATTGAGCATGCTGATATAAGTGGGTCTGTTATACCTATCTGAATAAGCAATGAAGATATAATGGGTTACCCTATACAGTTGCATTCATAATGAGCTATATAAATGAAAGAGCTGAAAATGTGTTGCTGGAAAAGCGCAGCAGGTCAGGCAGCATCCAAGGAACAGGAGAATCGACGTTTCTGGCATGAGCCCTTCTTCAGGAATGAGGAAAGTGTGTCCAGCAGGCTAAGATAAAAGGTAGGGAGGTATCCTCCCTCCTCCCTACCTTTTATCTTAGCCTCCCTCCTCCCTGCCTTTTATCTTAGCCTCCCTCCTCCCTACCTTTTATCTTAACCTGCTGGACACACTTTCCTCATTCCTGAAGAAGGGCTCATGCCCGAAACATCGATTCTCCTGCTCCTTGGATGCTGCCTGACCTGCTGCGCTTTTCCAGCAACACATTTTCAGCTCTGATCTCCAGCATCTGCAGTCCTCACTTTCTCTTCCTATATAAATGAAAGAGCCCACATTTTAGTGGTAACCATATTAAATCCTGACTCTTTCATGTTACCAAAAACCAAAGGTGTTTGTTACAGAGTGAAATTAATCTAATTTGTCGTGTTCACATATACAATGCAGGAATCACAACTTCATTTATACTGTATCAGGTTTTGAGCAGTATTAATGAAACACATTTGTGAAGGGCGATCAAGGAATGAAATAAACTGGGCCTGCCGCATTAGTACGTGCAGTTGCATGTAATATTGGGTGTTTGCTTCTGTAATCAATGAAAGATAACTATTAATGAACAAATATTTTCAATAACCACTGTATTCTTAGCAGAATTAGTGTTAAATTAATATTAAGTCTGTTGTCTAGATGGAAATAGTTAAAAATCACAAAACACCAGGTTATAGTCCAACAGGTTTATTTGGAAGTACCAGCTTTCACAGCATTGTTCCTTCATTCGGTAGCTGTGGTGGATGATCATAAGACATAGGATTTATAGGAAAAGATTACAGTGTTATGCAGCTGAAATGATATATTAAACAAATCTAGATTGCTGGTAAGTCTTTCACCTTTTAGAATAGGTTGCAGGTTTTGGTTCATTAATATGTAAATCCCAGAACCTCTTTTAAGTCACACTCTCGAGATGACTTAAGATATTCCAAAAAATAGGTGATATCTCAGCTTAGACATTACATTAAAGATGTGAGGTTAAAGTCTATCTGTATCTCAGTCTTGAGTCAGACTGGTTCTATTTCCAAAGGAGGAATTTATAAAGTATTACATGGATTGACTGTCTGCATTGACTGCCTGCAGATTGTGCACTTTTTGAGCAAAATAGAATGTTTCTGCAAATATAAATTCTGCAAATGCAAACGCACCCCATTGATTTATATGCGTGTACATGTGAATGTGAGAGAAAGAGAGTGTGACTGTGTGCATGTGAATATTTATGTGTGAGTGTGAGGGCACGTGAGAGTGTGTGTTTGCATTTGTGCATGTTTGGTAGAATGTGATGGCGTTTCAGCCTGTCAGAGGATGTGTGTGTGGGTGTGAGTATGGGGGTTGTAAGCATGTGTATATGAGTGAGACCGTGTGTATGAGACAGGGTCTGCGTGAGGATGTATGTCAGAGTATGTTAGTGTGTGTGCTTGCATGTGTGTGTGAGAGAGAGTATAGTGTAGCAGGGTCACCTGTAGTGTGACATGAACCCCAGGTCCCGATTGAGATCATCCTCATGGGTAAGGAACTTGGCTATCAGCTTCTGCTGGGCTCCTCTGCATTGTTGCATACCCTGAAGTCTGCCTTGGAGGATGGTCACTCGAATGTCTGAGGTTGAATGTCCCTAACTGAGAGGGAACGCCTGATAATTGTTGCATGGTGTCCATCCATCTGTTGTCGTAGCGTCTGCTGTAGTCTTGCCAATGTACTATGCCTTGGGCAGTAGTCAAGGACACAACCCCCCACCCCCACCACACAAAAACACACACACACACCAGCACCACAGTTGACAATGTTATCACCAAGGCAAAATCAATCCTGAACTTATTGGACCACACCCTTCAACTGGAAGCAATTGAAGTTCTCAGCCGAGGGCTCAATTTCTGCCCCACCACGAAAATGGACTCCATTGGTCTTGTGACAGACACGAGGAATTCATCAGATAAATGAGACTCAAGGAATTCTTCCAAGATGTCAGCAGCAATCCCAATGAGCCAACCAATGAATCAGAACAGTTATCAGAGAGATCCTTTGAGGAGCGACCAAAGAGGAAATTGATTTGGACCCCTCTGAGGGCAGCTGCCCTGGGCTTGACTTGCATGCTCAAACTGTCAGGAAATGGGTAAAGAGCAAAACATCACCCAAAGACAATGCAATGTCATCCATGCTTTCAAAACCAATCACAACATCGTCATCAAACCAGCAGATAATGGAGGAATCATTGTCATTCAGAATAGAACAGATTACTGCAAGGAAGTGTACCAACAACTGAACAACCAGGAACACGACAAGCAACTACCGGCCGATCCGACCAAAGAGCACACCCGTGAACTAAACACATTGATCAGAACTTTTGATCCAAGCCTTCGGGATTCCCTACACACTCTCATCCCACGTACCTCTCACATAGGGGACTTCAACAACCTTCCAAAGATACACAAAGCCAACACACCTCCAAGTCCCATCGTACCAGGCAATGGGATCCTGTGTGAGAACATCTCTGGTATGTCAAGGGCATCTTGAAACCCATTTTTCAGAGGACCCCTAGCTTTTGTCGTGTCACTCCAGATTTCTTACAGAAATGTAGCACCCAAAGACCAGTTGAACCGTGAACATTCCTAGTCACAATGGACATTTCAGCACTCTATACCAGCATCTCCCACAATGATGGCATCGTAGCAACAGCCTCAGTACTCAACACCAACAATTGCCAATCTCCAAGCACCATCCTACAACTCATCCGCTTTATCCTTGATGACAACATTTTCATCTTTGACAACTTATTCTTCATCCATACACACGGAACAGCCATGGGGACCAAATTTGCACCCCAACATTTTCATGCGCAAGTTTGTAAAAGACTTCTTTTCTGCACAGGACCTCCAATGAACACTATACACCAGATGCATTGACATTTTCTTCCTCTGGACCCATGGCGAGGAGTTACTGAAACAACTATACAGTGACATCAACAAGTTTCATCCCACCATTAGACTTACCATGGACTATTCTTTAGTATTTGTCTCATTCTTGAACACATACATCTCTACCAAGGACGAGCATATCAGTACCTCACACTACCACAAACCCACTGATAACCTCACGAAACTACACTTCTCTAGCTTCCACCCTAAATATATTAAAGCAGCCATCCCCAACAGACAAGCCCTACACATACACAGAATCTGTTCAAATGAGGAGGCATGCGACAGGCACCTGAAGGTTCTCAAGGATACCCTCATAAGAAAGGATATATGTTCAACTCATCAATCACCACTTTTGAAGTGCCACAGCAAGAGACTGTAATAACCTCCTCAGGAGATAGACACAGGATGCAACGGAGAGTGTACCCTTCATTGTCCAGTACTTCTTGGGAGTGGAGAAACTGCACCATGTTCTTCGCAGCTGCCAACACATTATTGATGAGGATGAGCAACTCGCCAACATCTTCCCAATTCCTCACTTCTCTCCTTTAAACAACCGTCAAATTTTAAACAGACTATTGTCCGCAGCAGACTGCCCAGCCTTCAGGACAACGTTGACCACAACACTGTACAACCCTGTCACGGCAACCACTGCAAGATGTGCCAGAGTATCGACATGGATACCACCATTACACATGGGGACACAACCCACCAGGTACACGGCAGGTACTTATGTGACTCGGCCTACGTTGTCTACCTCATACACTGTAGGCAACGATGCCCCAAGGCATAGTACATTGGTGAGACCAAACAGACGCTAAGATAATGTTTGAATGGACACCGCGCAACCCATCGCCAGACAAGGGTGTTCCCTCCCAGTCGAGCAACACCTCAGTGGTCAGGGACATCAGGCCTCAGATCTTCGGGTGACCATTCTCCAAGGCAGACTTCAGGATATGCAACATCGCAGAGTGGCTGAGCAGAGGCTGATAGCCAAGTTCAGTATGCATGAGGATAGCGTCAACCAGGACTTTGGATTCATGTCACACTACAGGGAATAGTGAAGATGTATAAGCCTGTGAGAGGATGTGTGCATGGGTGTGCGTGTGCAGGGTGTAGGTATGTGAATGAGAGAGAGCGTGTATATGACAGAGGATCTATGTGAGTGTGTGAGTATTTAAAAGTGTGTGATTGTGTCTGAGAGTGTGTGTAGTGTAGTGGGGTCATATACACGCTCTCTCTCATTCACATATATACACCCCGCACAATCACACCCATGCACACATCCTCTTACAGGCTTATTCTCCATCACACTCACACCCACACACTTTACCAAACATGCACACATGCAAACACACACTCTCTCATGCACACACACACACACATAAGTCTATGGTGACTTTACACTTGCAGAATTATATTTGCAGATACATTCTATTTTGCTCAAAAAGCACACGATCTGCAGGCAGTCAATCCATGTAATATTTTATAATTTCCTACTTTGGAAATAGAACCAGTCTGACTCATGATTGCAATACGTACAAACTCTAACCTCACACCTGCAATGCATTATCTGAGCTGAGATGTCACCTTTTTTATATAAAATCTTAAGTTATCTCAAGAGTGTGACTTAAAAGAAGTTCGGGGATTTGCATGTTAATGAATCAAAACCTGTAACCCATTCTAAAAGTTGAAAGACATAACAGCAATCTAGGTTTGTTCAATATAGTATTTCAGTTGCATGGCACTATAATCTTTTCCTGTAAATTATGTGTCTTATGATACTGCACCACAGCTACCTGATGAAGGAGCAGTGTTCTGCTTCCAAATAATCATGTTGGACTATAACCTGGTGTTGTGTGAGTTTTAGCCTTGTCGACCCCAGTCCAACATCGGCTCCTCCACATCATAGATGGAAATAGACAATTTCGGAAATGCTGACCCAACTCCCCACCCCCCACCCCACCATTAGAATGGGTTTGAGCTGCTTCACGCCTTAACTTGCTTTATTCCTTGGTTTTTCCCATCAATTTCTTTTCATGTACGTTCAACATGTCTCATTTTCATCCCCCTGCAATTGTTTTATATATTATTCATATCTCATATATGTAGATAACCTGACTTTTTTATTCTCCATTTTAACTGTTGTTGCACTAATAATCTGTGAACAGTAGTATTCTTATTGTAAGGCTTTTATTTCTAAACTGACTTTCTCATAATTAGGGTGTTTGTTTTAAGCAAACCTACATGGTTCCATGTTGTTCTTTGAGATGGATATTGAACTTTAAACTTTTGGACCTGGGTTCATGTTCCAGCCTGAGGTGATAAGATGAAAGGCTCCTGGATATTTAAACGCTCATACATTTGGCACTTACTTAGTTTAGAATGCAGGGGATTGATGTTCATGTACTGGCAACCTGCAATTACTTTGCTCAAGTGCATTGTGACTCAAGACTCAAAGACCCCTGTTTCCAGAGTTATCATTCTTACTTCACATAAACATAATGTTTTTGTTTCCTCCCTTCAAAAATCACAGAACTGTACAAAAATATTTTACAGCTGTTTAAATTTCCAAGGCAATTATTAAACTGCTGTATGAGAATTAAGAAATTAACATATGGGACTGTTGTGGATTAGTCATGTGTATAAACATGCATCATATGGAGAAATCACATACACTGTTTAATGTATCATGTGCTGAAGTGCATCCACTATATTATTAAAACAGAACCGCAGCATGCTTAAGGCGAGTGGGGGATGGGTAGGTGGGGAAGGGGATGGGAACTGCTTCAGGCCCATCAGTGGAAACAGTGGCTAATGGCAGTAGTAGGTTACAGTCTTAGAAAATAGGTTTGAAATGATTCTCCGGTCAGGAAATTGCCTTCAGGTGGAACTTCTACACAAAAGAACAGACTGAGCACAAAATGGAAGGGAACTGGGGAAGGAGGTGGAAATGCTGTTATGCAAATGGTGCAATAAAATGTGTGAAAGGGGATGTATAATGAAGTGCTAAAATAGATAAAAGAGACAGGGAGGTGACAACGACAGACAGAGGAGATGACAATGAGTGCAAAGCGGACAGGGCCAAGCTGTAATGAACATAAAGGGAGGAGATTAGATTCAGTGAGAAAAATTTACAGGGGAGGATAGAGGAAAGAAAATGATTAGTTTGCCTTTAATGACTATGCATCTCAATATACATCTCCTGGTTAAGAAAATATGCAGGATGAGCAATAATAACTGTCAGCAGTATTTGTTTTTATAGTTAGCATATTCTACTAATATGTTGAAATATAACTTTATGGGGGCCTGTTTAACTGAAATGAATGCTGGAATGCTAATGACACATTGCAGTTTCCAGCAGTAGAATCAATTTTAAGATAACTTTGGGCCCTATCTTGCTCATGCTTTATTGCCCATTTACTGCCAACAGAAATGTTTTCTGTAGTTATACTTCTTTCATATTAATTACCATCAGGGATTGACTGCCCTATGTTGACCAATAAATTAATTATTTGAATAAAATGCAAATTTTGGGAATTATGAGCATAGCAAAGGAATATCTTGATATATGCTAGGTTTCAGCAATGCTCAATGACTACTGAGAATCTAAATCATAAAAACTAAAAGGAAATCATGGTAAGTCCCCATTTTATGTTTATTCCATCTCCAGCCACCACACTGGAACAGGAAGTCAGTGCCCACCAGCCTTATTATTGTGGCCCTACAACAGGAAGTCAGCACTTACTCTGCCCATAGGAACATGTGTGGTATCACTGGTATCAGCATTTTCTAAGCATTCAATACTTGCTTGCACCTTGCTCACCCCCTTGCTGCCTCATTGTCCCCATGCCTTACTGCACCACTCACCATTTCATTCCCACTTTAACCAAGCATTGATCATCCTTTCCAGTATTGAAAGTATGGTGCTGGAAAAGCACAGCAGGTCAGGCAGCATCTGAGGAACAGGAGGATTGATGTTTTGGACAAGAGCCCTTCATCAGAAATGAGACTTGTGAGCTGAGGGGTGGAGAGATAAATGGGAAGGGGGGGCGGTGGGTCTGGGGCAAAGGTAGCTGAGTGTGCAATAGGTAGATGGAGGTGGAGGTGATGGTGATAGGTCAGAGAGGAGGGTGGAGCGGGGGATAGGTGGGAAGGAAAATGGACAGGTAGGACAGGTCATGATAGCTGTACCGAGTTGGAAGGTTGGATCTGGGATAAGGTTGGGGTGAGGGGAAATGAGGAAACTAATGAAAACTAATGAAATCCACATTGATGCCATGTGGTTGGAGGGTCCCAAGACAGAAGGTGATGTGTTCTTCCTTCTGACGTCAGGTGGTTAGGTTGTGACAGTGGAGGAGGCCCAGAGCCTGCATGTCCTTGACGGAGTGGGAGAGGGAATTGAAGTGTTAGGCCACAGGGCAGTGGGGCTGGTTGGTGCGGGTGGTAGTTAGCTGATGAAGGAGCAGCACTCCGAAAGCTAGTGCTTCCAAATAAACCTGTTAGACTATAATCTGGGGTTGTGTAATTTTTAACTTTGTCCACCCCAGTCCAACACTGGCTCCTCCACATCAGGATTACTTAAAGGAGGAAACCCCCCTTCTGAAATAAGCTCTCTACTCCATGTTTCTTAATCATGTCAGGAAGGCCGCAAAAATGCTTCATGAGTGTCCTCAAAGCCTCCCTGGAAAACTGTAATATTCTTACTAAGTCATGGGATTTTCTTCCTCAAGACCACCCATGCTGGAGTAAAAGCACCTGCAAAAGTGTCAAATAAGGCGACACGGTGGCTCAGTGGTTAGCGCTGCTGCCTCACAGTGCCAGGGACCTGGGTTTGATTCCCACCTTGGGTGACTGTCTGTGTGGAGTTTGCACATTCTCCCCGTCTCGAAGTGGGTTTCCTCCGGATGCTCCGGTTTCCTCCCATAATCCAAAGATATGAAAGTCAGATGAATTGGCCATGCTAAATTGCCCGTAGTGTTAGGTGCATTAGTCAGGGGTAAATAAGGCTAGGGGAATGGGTCTGGGTGGGTTGCTCTTTGGAGGGTCGGTGTGTATTTGTTAGGCCAAATGGCCTATTTCCATACTTTGGGGATTCTAACCATATTTCCAGCATCTCCAAAAGGTCCAGGTGTAGGTCACATACAGATAGAGTAAAGAGCATGCAAAACCCTGAGCAGCCCAGCCATTCTCCATCTGTGGCAGCATGCATGGATCCAGCATTAGACTGTGGAGCCACCTCAGGAATCATAGCTGGAGTGGAAGAAAGTCACCCTCATCCCTGAGGGACTGCCTCAGAAGGAGAAGATGTCAAAAAGATGTAAAACAGATGTCAAAGCTTCTTGTCCTGCACTGGTCAGGACAGATGCAAGAATGCCAAATTTCAATATATCTTGCATAACAAAAAGTACAAATTAGATGGCAAATTAACTCTGATTCATTGAGTTATTACTATTTAAAATATATCTAGGAATCATTATCCCCCAAGCTTTCATTCAATTCAAAAGAATGCAATGTCTGTACTTTCTCCCTATAGATCCCACGTACCTGTGTATCGATCTATGTAGCTTCCAGCAATCATAAATAAGCCACATTTCATGACCACTGCATTACAGAATCACGTCTAATGTTAGACATGGCGTTGCAAATTTTGTCAGACTGGCTGGTTAGATTTGGTCAATATATAGCCTATTGTGAACAGTCAAAGGGATCTGCTATTTGATACAGCTACTCTGAATTTGTACCTTCACAGGCACTAATTGGGAGCAGTCTGTGGCATGCATTCCACAGTTTTAATTAGTTTCAAATGGCATACAAGACCAATCATAATGGGACATTCTGTCAAATGCCGCCATTTTTTTTGCTGAATTCTCGGAATCCCACCTCAGACAATTTCCTCTGTATCTCAAAAACAAAACAATGATTTCCTTTCCTCTGGGGAAATTGCTTTTGAGAATTTTGCATGTGGGAGATCTTCTGAAACACTCTTTTGAATTTGTTATCTGTAACATTCGAGTTGCTGGTGACACATGAAAGGGTGTAATAGTATATGCTGCACTATAGTGATTTATTTTAATTGTCTCAATGGGACCAGCTATTATATCTTGCAGAATGGGTCACTGCATTAGAAAATTAAAGCTGATGTAAGCTGTTCATTTTTATTCATATTCTCAGCTTAGACCGTGGCAGCAATGAAAGCTCTATAGCTAAATTTGGTAAAACACTGAACCTCGATGGAAACTTTATAACTAATAACTGTGGGTGACATATTATTAACACTTTAAATTATATATTGCCTCCTCTAAATGAAATTCTGCTTGTATTTCAGACTACGTTGTCCACGTCCCAACCTTTCCGGGATATCTAGCCTTTTAATTGTGACACAATGGTATACCCTAACCTAAGCTGCCAGCTTCTGTCAGGTGTCCAGTGGAAGGTGTCCACTATAGTTACAGGGAAAAGAGCAGATTAGCTTCTGTCTAACTTCAGTAGCTGCATGGTAAAGTGAGCAAAGTGATGCTGCTGTCTCTCAGGTTTTGAGATGTCACTTCTGTAAGATTTCCCTTGACACACAAAGATATAAATATAGCCTTCGGCAGCAAAGGCAGCCTTTTTTTCTAAAATCAGCTATAAGGGGCATTGACCTTAAACATTAACCTTATGTTTTCCTTTCTCTCTAGCTCCTACCTGACGTGTTTCTATGTTTTTTTTTGCTCCTGTTCTGTAAGTTCCTTCCTATCCATTGAGCGAACTACAGCCTGAAGCAAAGTTGCTAAGGCTGTCTCAACTGTAACATTTCTGGATGATATCCTCTTCTTCCAGTAACTGTGGAGTCACTAGGAGCTTACAATTTCCCCAACATCAGTGTTGTGTGAGCAATATCACAGAAACATTTCTTGAAGTGGTCTCTTTTTGTTTAAATGTTGGTGTGTGTGTATACATGGTAAGGTTAAGGATGATAGCTCTGAAGAGGGAGCACAGTTGTCTCATCTTGTCATTGGGTGCCAAATCCTCCTGAGAACTGAGAGAGGCAGCGTTGGTAATGAGCAAGCCATCCAACTGTAATATATCAAATGTTGAGGTATTGGAGATCGTCTATAAATAGAAAAAAAAGACAGTAAATGATTATAAACAAAGGCTATTCTCTTCATAGTCCTCTTTCTTAAAAAAAATTGCTCAAAGACACTGGACTGAAAACATCTGTACATGGGCGGCCAGGGGAGCTTTATTAACTGAAATGGTAGCAATTTCCAGCAAGGTTTGTTTGTTTAACTTTAGGAACGTCAACCCCCATGGGGCAGTGGTGGGCATATCTGGATGATACCAGCCATCTGAAATCTTGCCAGTTCTGTCACAGTTTTTCTCAATGATAAGTGTGCCGACATGTAGTATGGTTAAAAAAAGCTGAAGTGAAAAACAATATAGCATGGGAATGTAAAATTCCACACTGCAGTCAGAGTCAGACATTGTCACTGAGAATCAGTCAGTAGTTTTGTCATGTTCCTTTGGCTGGAACGGATGTTAACATTGCAGCCTGATCTCCCTCTGAAACTTCAGCAGTGGTGCAAATGGCATCGATGTCTGGTCCCCATCAAGCAAACTGAGTCTTGAAATTGGAAAGAGAGTGATTGGAGAGGTGGATGGCAGCAGCATGAAGAATGAACATTGTACTCCATAAACTTCATCAGCATTACTGGACCTCAAGTGTCTCATCTGACTGACTCCGACTGGAGTAAAAGATAATGAATTAAAACATGCAGAATGACTTAAATGAAGAAAGGAAAAATCTTTGAAAACGGAGTCTCTTTCTTGACTTTGGATGATAGAGTCATGCATGCAATATACATTCAGCTGGTGGTTATATATTACTCCAGATTTTCATTCCCAGGAAGCCAACAGAAGTGAAAATCAGGAGGGAAGTATAACAGGTGGCAAAGCTAATATGGCTCATTTCACACCATCATGCAATGTCAAAATTACCTTCAATCACTGAAAAAATATGAACGTGTGCAATATTTTTGTTCATTCTGTTTCAACAGTCCTTTCACTAAACTGAGTATCTGAAGAATCAGCTGTGAGAAGCCATTGAGTCCAACAATGTAAGGGAACTCCATGATCGTCAGCAGATAAATTCATTCATACCGGGTCAGCTAGTATTCCTTGATTTTTCAACTACATGTGTGAACCCAGCTCTCCTGCCAAGCCTTGCTGAGTAATTATTTTGTATTAGTTTACCCCATAGTGTCACCCTCACTCACAGGTGAAACAATGACTATACCATACTTTCCTAACTTTAACCAAAAGTTTAGTGGCGCAAAAACTAAGGAACATCTTTCCCATAGTCGGCATTTCATAGAAGATCCTTACTCCTTCAGAAGGGATGTGCAACTTTAGTTTAGAGGCAGCCTTCATGTCTCTGAATCAAAGATGAAAGATCTGAAATTGGTCTCTAAATATTGGGTAGATGTTCAACACAGGGCTCAGGTTAATATGGAGTGACCACACGAGAAGGAAAAACAATGAATGATGCCTGTTTTTATTATTATTCATTTACAGGATGAGGGTGTCACTGGCTAGGCCAGCATTCATTGTCCAGCCCTCCTTGCCCAGAGGGTAGTTAAGAACCAACCACATTGCTTCAAAATGGAATGCCACCACCACCAGCAAATATCCTTATATCACTCATCTTGACGTAAAGATTATATGTTATGGTACGATACACCAGAAGGACAACTTCCTCTGGGTTAAATTTCAATATGAACCAGCAGGAAATAACATGAGGTAAGAAAAGGCAAAACAAAAAGTATGTTTGATAAAATGGCTGCATTCATAGCCTTAGGACACAGAAAACTCTAAACGCAATCACTATGGCAGTGCATAGCAAGCACCCTTAACTAGATAACTTGTTTTACTGGTATTAGCTGAGGGACAAATGTTGATTAGAATATCAGAGAAAGCTCCCATTCTCCTCTTTGAAATAGCCTCTTGCAATCCTCTGTGTCCATCTGAAAATGTTGTTCATTGGTAAAAGTCTTTGAATGCAAAGAGCAGAGCTGTGGCACTGCACGTCTATAGGAGGGGACACCTGGTGAAAATGTGAAAGTACTGCTGGCAACATCTGCCAAAGTTTCTGGGTCATGACGAGGTTCCTCGTTTTGGAATACAATCAGACCATTGTGGCACGTCCAGAGTATCCACCCATTAAAGAGGCTGTCAAGTGCAGCCAAAGATTGACCTGAAAGAAGGGGATGCTGTGTCCCATTGCTTAAAATGTCTTGGAGCTACACTCCTTTGACCGCGCCCCCCCCCCCCCCCCCCCCCCCCGCCCCCAACTCTTTGAACATTACTTTTTATAAGAGGGGCATTTTTACAAATCTTTTTGAAATTTCTATTTCTCTGCTGGGACCCAGGAGGAAATGATCCTGGATCCAAGATTGGTTTCTTTTTCCACTATCTTATAGCCCAATGGCTGTGGCATCCCCAAAGGTTGCAGCTGCCCCTTCTGATTGAAAGGCTAGGAATGTCGAAGCTCAGAGTCTCTGATCCAAACCCTGTCCTCTTGAATGTTGCTGATCTTACAAAGGGTGTGTGCAAGCACTGCCTCTGGCAGAGCTGAATTGGAGTTCTCAGATAAGACAGGGAGGCAGGTTTGCCTCTCAGGAGATGCCCACTGTCATCACAGGAGAGTCACAAGAACACCACATTCAGTCTGAAGGGAGTCAAGTTCCCAATCTGCAGTGTGTATACCCTTTCGCATTTTTAGAGATTCTGATTTAGACCATTTATCCTTCCCCACTCTAATCTGTGTTTGTGAGCGTGTGTATTTCAAGTGAGCACGCAAGAATGAGCATAGATATTTTACTTGGGTTGTTTTGTGGAATAAAACTAACCTACTTCATTGTTCAACTGAAGAAAACCCACCCAATTGGTTCTTTTAAGATCACAGCTTGTAAGCAGTTATGATCTGGAGATGCCGGTGTTGGACTGAGGTGTACAAAGTTAAAAATCACACAACACCAGGTTATAGTCGCTCCGAAAGCTAGTGTGCTTCCAGTTAAACCTGTTGGACTATAACCTGGCGTTGTGTGATTTTTAACTTTGTAAGCAGTTAAGTAATCACCAAATTGGCAAGTGTATCCTTTTCCAAAAAGAAACCTGTTGAAGTTAAACAAGTCGATGACTGCTGTTTGACCCCTCCTCTCCTGAGTGTATCATTATTTATAAGGTAAACAGCATTACTAACGAATAGTTGCATCATCAAGATAAATTTCTTTCACTGAATTAGAATTGCGGGTAAAGTTGATTTATAACTCCTATTCCTTGCTTATCTTCACATTACTCAAATTATATACATTTGATAAAAGGTCTATCTGCAGATTGAACAGTTTAGCCAGTAACATTCAATCCCATCACATTAAAAAACAAAACAAGAGGTTGAGTGTACTTATGTCATTACAACGTACCAGTATTACTGTAAAATTAAATTAAAGCTGATTTCTTTAAGAACATGAGTCACCCCAGCTATCTCAACATTTTTTGGATTACTCCATTGTCAATTACTTGATCTTTCAGTGTGGACTGCGTTGATCTCAATGGTGCAAACTGCCCTTAGAGTATCAATGACACTTGCACATAATGTCCTGAAAATTGAGTCTGACACATGCTGAAATAACACTTGCAAACTGAAGAACTGAAGCTGGCAGAAAAGAATAAAGAGTCATTCCACGCAAATGACTGCCAAATCTACTTCAATACTGCAGAATGACACACTAATACTTCCTTGAACAAAAAGCGCTGTCGTTAAAAGATAGGTTAAAACATTTTCAGGAAATAGTTGGTGTGTATGGCAGTTAGTATCTGAAAAATTTAACTGCCATCACAAGATGAGCTCCATTAGGATATAAATATCAGCAAATTACTGCAGATGCTGGAATCTGTACTGAAAACAACAAATGCTGGAGATCACGGTGAGTCAGAAAGCATCCATGGAGAGAGAGAGAGAGAGAGAGAGAGAGAGCAAACAAATGCCTCAAAACATTATCATGCTCTCTCTCCATGGATGCTGCCTGACTCACTGTGATCTCACTGTCATCTCCAGCACTTGTTACGTTAAGTCAGCATATGAGTACTGTTCCTAGAAGAAGCTAAGAGTGCTGATCTCCATGGGTTCAGTAGAATTGTGTAGTCTGTCCCAACTAGGGCTGTGGTGATTGTTAGAGTCATAAAGTCAGAGAGATGTAAAGCATGGAAACAGACCTTTCAGTCCAACTCGTCTATGCTGACTAGATAGCATAATCTAATCTAATCTAGTCCCATTTGCCAGCACTTGGCCCATATCCCTCTAAACCCTTCCTATTTATGTGCCTATCCAAATGACTTTTAAATGTTGTAATTGCACCAACCTCCACCTTTTCCTCTGGCAGGTCATTCCATACACTCACCACCCTCTGCGTGAAGACATTGCCCCTTAAATCCCTTTTTAATTTTTCCCCTCCCACCCTAATCCATGCCGTCTAATTCTGGACTCCCCACCCCAGGGAAAAGACCATGTTTATTTACCCTTATCCATGCCCCTCATGATTTTATAAACATCGATAAGCCTTCAACGCTCCAGGGAGAACAGCCCCAGCCTATTCAGCCTCTCCCTATAGTTCAAATCCTCCAACCCTGGGAACATCCTTGTAAATCTTTTATGAACCCTTTCAAGTTTCGCAACATCTTTCCGATAGGAGGGGGACCAGAATTGCACATATTCTATTCTCGTCTAATCAAGACTGGAAAGACTTCTATAAAATTCACCAATTGGGCATTCTTTCCCACTTGGTCTCAGCAGCTTGACGAATATCAATAAGAGAGATCGGTACCAGCAAATATGTTGGCAGTTTTCATTTTTAAAATTTCATTCCCTACAGTGTGGAAACATGCCTTTCGGCCCCACAAGGCCACACTCCGAAGAGTAACCCACCCAGACCCAATCCCCCTAACTAATGCACCTAACTCTACGGGCAATTTAGCACGGCCAATTCACCTAAGCTGCACATCTTTGTGACTGTGGGAGGAAACCGGAGCACCCAGAGGAAACCCACGCAGACACGGGGAGAATGTGCAAACTCCACACAGACAGTTGCCCAAGGCTGTAATTGAACCCATGTCCCTGGCACTGTGAGTGTTGGCAGAAATAACATCTTAAGAACAGCAGAATTGAGAATTAAATAATAGAAGGACACTCATCAGGACAAATGCAAGATTGTTAAATCTCAAAAGATCACAACAATTTATAAGACAGGAGAAAACAAAGAGAATATGTATCAGCTTGGCACTATTTTGAATTACGTGGGGTTTGGGGAGCTTGTCATTCCTCATTGTTCTCTCTGCATCAGTCAATCAGAATCAATTTGCCAAACAACCAGCAGCCTTTTCTCCTGTTGTATAAATTGTTAGGACTGTTTTTTGCACTTGTACTGATGAGTGCAAGGTGAAAACCTGGAGCAGCAATATTCAAATCCTGTGCTGCCAAGAAACCGAATGAAATAAAAACAAAAAGTGCTGGAAACACTCAGTGAGTCAGGTGAAGAGGGAGAGAGAAACAAAGTCAATGTTTCCAAGGTCTTCCAGCAGAATCTTAAACCTGCCTTCCCACACTTTTCCCACAGTGTATAAAAATCTATCAATCTCCAATCAGAGGGCCAGCAATTCTCGCAGCATTAATGGGAGCAATAATCACTACAAGGTCAGCAGCAGCCTCACTTAAGCAACAAGACGACTGACAGCCCAGAGATTTGGTAAGTGGAGTGCAATTTCTGGAGCTAGTCAGGCTCTGAACCAAAATAGAAATTGCTGGAAAACCTCAGCAAGTCTGGCAGCATCTGTGGAGAGAAACCAGAGTTCACGTTTCGGATCAAGTGACCCTTCCTCAGGACTGGATAGTGTGGAGGTAGGAGTCAGTCAAAGGTAGAACCATAGAATAGAATCCCCACAGTGTGGAAGCAGGCCATATGGCTCATCAAGTCCACACCAACCCTCCAAAGAGCAGCCCACCTAGACCAACCCGCGACCCTATCCCTGTATTTCCCATGGCCAATCCATCTAACCTACACATCTTTGGATTGTGGGAGGAAACCCACACAGGCATGGGGAGAATGTGCAAACTCCACAGAGACAGTCACCCGAGGCTGGAACCAAACACACATCTCTGACGCTGTGAGGTAACATTGAGCCAACATGCTGGGTAGGGCTGACCTTGCCCACTTGGGCCCTTTGCTGGAACCAAACACACATCTCTGACGCTGTGAGGTAACACTGAGCCAACATGCTGGGTAGGGCTGACCTTGCCCACTTGGGCCCTTTGCTGGAACCAAACACACATCTCTGACGCTGTGAGGTAACATTCAGCCAACATGCTGGGTAGGGCTGACCTTGCCCACTTGGGCCCTTTGCACTTCCACCATTTCACTTGATTTTAAACCAGCCCGAGCTCCCAACCAACTCCTGATCCAGATGGATTATAAAACCATTTCCTCAATAAAATAGTATTTTACTGTGAATCTCAGACTAAGTCGCTCTTTTTGCTTTTAAAAAATAATGTGTTGTTACATTCACCGGTTTCCAATCTAGGGGTTGTCGAATCTAGGGAATTTTGAAAGGTCAGTACAAATTGCTTCACTATCTCTGTAACTACCTCTTTTATAGCCCAGAATCATAGGCTGTCAGGTCCAGTGAAATGCTTAACTTTTATTCCTATTAATGTCTCCAGCACTATCTCTTCATGAGTAAGAATATCCATTTGCAGTGAACTTTTGATTCCCAGCTATTTCTAGAATGTAACTTGTCCAACAAAGTGAAGACATGTTGAACATTCCCAGTTTGCTGAGCTGAGCAGGGTGTGGAAAACAGAATGCGGAATTTGCGAGTGACTGAAAAATCCTTACTGTGTCTGCCTCACCAGCAGATCAGAAGATGCAGTTTTAAGATGTCGGTGTCTCAGTATATTGAAATCTCAATAAGCACACTGAAGCAAATGGTGGGGGTGCTGCTTGCCTATTCACAGCCGTGCCTATTCACCACAGTGCCTATTCACCACAGTGCCTATTCACCACGGTGCCTATTCACAGCCGTGCCTATTCACCACGGTGCCTATTCACAGCCGTGCCTATTCACCACAGTGCCTATTCACCACGGTGCCTATTCACAGCCGTGCCTATTCACCACGGTGCCTATTCACAGCCGTGCCTATTCACCACAGTGCCTATTCACCACGGTGCCTATTCACAGCCGTGCCTATTCACCACGGTGCCTATTCACAGCCGTGCCTATTCACCACGGTGCCTATTCACAGCCGTGCCTATTCACCACAGTGCCTATTCACCACGGTGCCTATTCACAGCCGTGCCTATTCACCACGGTGCCTATTCACAGCCGTGCCTATTCACCACAGTGCCTATTCACCACGGTGCCTATTCACAGCCGTGCCTATACACTGTCGTGCCTATACACTGCCATGCCTATACACTGTCGTGCCTATTCACCTCCGTGCCGATACACTGCCGTGCCTATACACTGTCGTGCCTATTCACTGCTGTGCATATTCAATTCTGTGCCTATTCACCGACATGCCTATTCACTGACGTGCCTATTCACTGCTGTGCCTATTCACTGCCGTGCCTATTTCCCGCCATGCCTATTCACTGCCGTACCAATTCACCGCCGTGCCTATTCACCGCTGTGCCTATTCACTGCCGTGCCTATTCACTGCTGTTCCTATTCACCCTCGTGCCTAATCACAGCCGTGCCTATTTGATTCCGTGCCTATTCACCGACGTGCCTATTCATGGCCATGCCAATTCACCGCCATGCCTATTCACCACCGTGCCTATTTACTGCTGTGTCTATTCACCGCCATGCCTAATCACAGCCGTGCCTATTCACCGCCGTGCCTATTCACTGCTGTGCCTATTCACCCCCGTGCCTAATCACAGCTGTGCCTATTCGATTCCGTGCCTATTCACCAACGTGCCTATTCACCGCCGTGCCTAATCACAGCTGTGCCTATTCGATTCCGTGCCTATTCACCATCGTGCCTATTCATGGCCATGCCAATTCACTGCCGTGCCTATTCACCGACGTGCCTATTCACCACCATGCCTGTTCACTGCTGTGCCTACTCGCCGCCGTGCCTATTCACTGCCATACGTATTCACCGCTGTGCTTATTCATTGCCATGCCTCTTCACAACTGTGCCTACTCACTGCCATGCCTTTTCACCACCGTGCCTATTCACTGCCATGCCTATTCACCGACGTGCCTATTCACCGACGTGCCTTTTCACTGCCGTGCCTGTTCACTGCTGTGCCTATTCTCTGCTGAAATATTCTCAGCCATGCCTATTCCCTGCCGTGCCTATTCTCAGCCGTCTCTATTCACAAACGCGCCTATTCTCAGCCGTGCCAATTTTCAGCCGTACCTATTCACTGCTGTGCCTATTCACTGCCATGCCTACTTACAGCTGTGCCTATTCACTGACAGGACTATTCACTGCTGTTCCCAATCACAAACGTGCCAATTTTCCACTGTGCTTATTCACTGCCGAGCCTATTCACTGCTGTGCCTATTCACTGCCGTGCCTATTCTCTGCCATGCCTATTCACAAACGTGCCTATTCTCAGCCGTGCCTATTCTCTGCCGTGCCTATTCACTGCCATGCCTACTCACTGCTGTGCCTATTTACTGCCGTATCTATTCTCAGCCGTGCCTATTCTCAGCCGTCCCTATTCGCTGCCGTGCATATTTCTAGCCATCCTATTCACAAACATGACGAATCACTGCCGTGCCAATTCACCGCTATGCCTATTCACTGCCATGCCTATTCTCTGCCGTGCCTATTCACCGCCGTGCCTATTGTCAGCCGTCTCTATTCACAAACATGCCTATTCTCAGCCGTGCCTATTCACAAATGTGCCTATTCACTGCCGTGCCTATTCTCTGCTGTGCCTATTCACAGCAATGACTATTCACTGCCGAGCCTATTCACTGCTGTGCCTATTCACTGCCGTGCCTATTCTCTGCCATGCCTATTCACAAACGTGCCTATTCTCAGCCGTGCCTATTCTCTGCCGTGCCTATTCACTGCCATGCCTACTCACTGCTGTGCCTATTTACTGCCGTATCTATTCTCAGCCGTGCCTATTCTCAGCCGTCCCTATTCGCTGCCGTGCATATTTCTAGCCATCCTATTCACAAACATGACGAATCACTGCCGTGCCAATTCACCGCTATGCCTATTCACTGCCATGCCTATTCTCTGCCGTGCCTATTCACCGCCGTGCCTATTGTCAGCCGTCTCTATTCACAAACATGCCTATTCTCAGCCGTGCCTATTCACAAATGTGCCTATTCACTGCCGTGCCTATTCTCTGCTGTGCCTATTCACTGCCGTGCCTATTCATTGCCGTGCCTATTCTCTGCCGTGCCTATTCTCTGCCGTGCCTTTCTCTGCCGTGCCTATTCACCACCGTGCCTATTCACAAACGTGCCTATTCACTGCCATGCCTATTCACTGCCGTGCCTATTCATTGCCGTGCCTATTCTCAGCCATGACTATTCACTGCCGTGCCTATTCACAAACGTGCCTATTCACTGCTGTGCCTATTGTCTGCCGTGCGTATTCACCGCCGTGCCTATTCACTGCCATGCCGATTCTCTGCCATGACTATTCATCGCCTTGCCTATTCACAAACGTGTCTACTCACTGCCATGCCTATTCTCAGCTGTGCCTATTCTCAGCCATGCCTATTCTCTGCCATGCCTATTCACCACTGTGCCTATTCTCAGCCGTGCCTATTCACTGCCATGCCTATTCACTGCTGTGCCTATTCACTGCCGTGCCTATTCTCAGCCATGACTATTCACTGCCATCCCTATTCGCTGCCATGCCTATTCTTAGCCATCCTATTCATAAACGTGACTTTCACCGCCGTGCCTATTCACTGCCTTGCCTATTCACAAATGTGCCTATTCACTGCCTTGCCTATTCACAAATGTGACTATTCACTGCTGTGCCTATTCACTGCTGTGCCTATTCCCCGCCGTGCCTATTCTCTGCCGTGCCTATTCACTGCCGTGACTATTCAATTCCGTGCCTATTCACAAACGTGCCTATTCACTGCTGTGCCTATTCTCTGCCGTACCTATTCACTGCCGTGCCTATTCACTTCCGTGCCTATTCACAAACGTGCCTATTCTCAGCCGTGCCTATTCACCACCATGCCTACTCACCACAGTGCCTCTTCACAGGTGTGCCTATTCACTGCCGTGCATATTCTCAGCCGTGCCATTTCACAACCCTGCTTATTCACTGCTGTGCCTATTCACTGCCTAGTCTATTCACTGCTGTGCCTATTCAACCCCGTGCCTATACACTGCCATGCCTACTCACCACAGTGCCTATTCACAGGTGCACCTTTTCTCTGCCGTGCCTATTCACCACCGTGCCTGTTCACAAACGTGCCTTTTCTCAGTCGTGCCATTTCACTGCTGAGCCTATTCTCAACCGTGCGTATTCACTGCCGTGCCAATTCTTAGCTGTGCCTATTCTCAGCCATGCCTATTCACTGCTGAGCCTATTCACTGCCATGCCTATTCTCTGTCATGCCTATTCTCTGCCTTGCCTATTCACAAACATGCCTATTCACTGTCGTGCCTATTCTCTGTCGTGCCTATTCTCTGTCATGCCTATTCTCTGCCATGCCTATTCACTGCCGTGCCTATTCTCAGCCATGCCTATTCACAAATGTACCTATTCACTGTCGTGCCTATTCTCTGCCGTGCCTATTCACAAACGTGCCTGTTCACAAACATGCCTGTTCACAAACGTGCCTATTCTCAGCCATGCATATTCACTGCCGTGCCTATTCTCAGCCGTACCTATTCTCTGCCGCGCCTATTTACTGCCGTGCCAATTCTCAGCCGTGCCTATTCTCAGCCATTCCTATTCTCGGCCATTCCTATTCTCAGCCATGCCTATTCTCAGCTGTTCCTATTCGCTGCCATGCCTATTCTTAGCCATCCTACTCACAAACATGACGATTCACCGCCATGCCTATTCACTGCCATGCCTATTCTCTGCCTTGCCATTTCACTGCCGTGCCTATTCACCGTCGTGCCTATTCTCTGCCATGCCTATTCTCTGCCGTGCCTATTCACTGCCATGACAATTCACTGCAGTTCCTATTCACTGCCGTGCCTATTCACAAACGTGCCTATTCACTGCCGCGCCTATTCTCAGCCATTCCTATTCATTAACATGACTTTCACCGCCGTGCCTTTTCACTGCCGTGCTATTCAATGCTGTGCCTATTCACAAACGTGCCTATTCACTGCCGAGCCTATTCACTGCCATGCCTATTCTCTGCCGTGCCTATTCACTGCCATGCCGATTCACTGCCGTGCCTATTCACTGCTGTGCCTATTCACAAACGTGCCTATTCACTGCCGTGCCTATTCACCACCATGCCTACTCACCACAGTGCCTCTTCACAGGTGTGCCTATTCACTGCCGTGCATATTCTCAGCCGTGCCATTTCACAACCCTGCTTATTCACTGCTGTGCCTATTCACTGCCTAGTCTATTCACTGCTGTGCCTATTCAACCCCGTGCCTATACACTGCCATGCCTACTCACCACAGTGCCTATTCACAGGTGCACCTTTTCTCTGCCGTGCCTGTTCACAAACGTGCCTATTCTCAATCGTGCGTATTCACTGCCGTGCCTATTCTCAGCCGTTCCTATTCTCAGCCATCCCTATTTGCTGCCGTGCCTAATCTTAGCCATCCTACTCACAAAACGTGACTATTCACAGCCGAGCCTATTCACTGCCGTGCCTATTCACAAACGTGCCTATTCTCAGCCGTGCCTATTCTCAGCCGTGCCTATTCTCTGCCATGCCTATTCTCTGCCGTGCCTATTCTCAGCCATGCCTATTCACAAACATGCCTATTCACTGTCGTGCCTATTCTCTGCCGTGCCTATTCACAAACGTGCCTGTTCACAAACGTGCCTATTCTCAGCCATGCATATTCTCTGCTGTGCCGATTCACTGCCGTGCCAATTCTCAGCCATGCCTATTCTCAGCCATTCCTATTCTCAGCCATGCCTATTCTCAGCCGTCCCTATTCGCTGCCATGCCTATTCTTAGCCATCCTATTCATAAACGTGACTTTCACTGCTGTGCCTATTCACAAACGTGCCATTCACTTCCGAGCCTATTCACTGCCATGCCTATTCTCTGCCGTGCCTATTCATTGCCATGCCTATTCAAAATGTGCCTATTCACTGCTGTGCCTGTTCAAAAACATGCCTATTCTCAGCCGTGCCTATTCACCACCATGCCTACTCACCACAGTGCCTCTTCACAGGTGTGCCTATTCACTGCCGTGCATATTCTTAGCCGTGCTAATTCACAACCCTGCTTATTCACTGCTGTGCCTATTCACTGCCTAGTCTATTCACTGCTGTGCCTATTCAACCCCGTGCCTATACACTGCCATGACTACTCACCACAGTGCCTATTCACAGGTGCACCTTTTCTCTGCCGTGCCTATTCACCACCGTGCCTGTTCACAAACGTGCCTTTTCTCAGCCGTGCCTATTCACTGCCGAGCCTATTCTCAAACGTGCGTATTCACTGCCGTGCCAATTCTCAGCTGTGCCTCTTCACAGCTGTGCCTCTTCACTGCCGTGCTTATTCTCAGCCATGCCTATTCACTGCCGAGCCTATTCACTGCTGTGCCTATTCACTTTCATGCCTATTCTCTGCCGTGCCTATTCTCTGTCATGCCTATTCTCAGCCGTCCCTATTCGCTGCCGTGCCTATTCTTAGCCATCCTACTCACGAACGTGCCTATTCGCCGCCGTGCCTATTCACCACCGTGCCTATTCACTGCCGTGCCTATTCACAAACGCGCCTATTCTCAGCCGTGCCTATTCTCTGCCATGCCTATTCACTGCCATGACAATTCACTGCCGTGCCTATTCACTGTCGTGCCTATTCACTGCCGTGCCTACTCTCAGCCATTCCTATTCTCAGCCATTCCTATTCTCAGCCGTGCCTATTCACTGCTGAACCTATTCACTGCCGTGCCAATTCTCAGCCATGCATATTCTCAGCCGTCCCTATTCGCTGCAGTGCCTATTCTTAGCCATCTTATTCACAAACATGCCTACTGAGGATACTGATTGGGAATGATCAGCCATGATCATATTGAATGGCGGTGCAGGCTCGAAGGGCTGAATGGCCTACTCCTGCATCTATTGTCTATTGTCTATTGTCTATTCACTGCCATGCCTATTCTCCACTGTGCCTATTCACCACCGTGCCTATTCACAAACGTGCCTATTCTCAGCCATGCCTATTCACCGCCGTGCCTATTCAGTGCTGAACCTATTCTCAGCCGTGCCTATTCTCAGCCATTCCTATTCTCAGCCGTCCCTATTCACTGTTGTGCCTATTCACTGCTGTGCCAATTCTCTGCCGTGCCTATTCTCAGCCATGCATATTCACAAACGAGCCTATTCTCTGCCATGCATATTCTCTGCCGTGCCTATTCACAAACGTGCCTGCTCACAAACGTGCCTTTTCTCAGCCATGCCTATTCTCAGACATGCCTATTCACAGCTATGCCTATTCTCTGACGTGCCTATTCACCGCCGTGCTTATTCTCTGCCGTGCCTAATCACTGCTGTGCCTATTCTCTGCCGTACCTATTCTCAGCCGTGTCTATTCACAAACGTGCCTATTCACAGCCATGCCTACTCACCGTCGTGCCTATTGTCAGCCGTGCCTATTCACTGCCATGACTATTCACCGCCGTGCTTATTCACTGCTGTGCCTAATCTCTGCCATGCCTATTCACAAACGTGCGTATTCTCTGCCATGCCTATTCACCGCCGTGCCTATTCACCACCGTGTCTATTCTCAGCCGTGCCTATTCTCTGCCGTGCCTATTCATTGCCATGCCTACTCACTGCTGTGCCTATTTACTGCCATGTTTATTCTCAGCCAAGCCTATTCTCAGCCGTGCCTATTCACTGCTATGACTATTCACCGCCATGCTTATTCACTGCCATGACTATTCACTGCCGTGCCTTATCACGGCCGTGCCTATTCACAAACGTGCCTATTCACTGCTGTGCCTATTGTCTGCCGTGCGTATTCACCGCCTTGCCTATTCATAAACGTGTCTATTCACCACCGTGCCTATTCATAAACATGCCTATTCACTGCCGTGCCTATTCTCAGCCATGCCTATTCTCTGCCGTGCCTATTCACTGCTGTGCCTATTCACCGCCGTGCCTATTCTCCGCTGTGCCTGTTCACTGACGTGCCTATTCTCAGCTGTGCCTATTCACTGCCATGCCTATTCTCAGCCATGCCTATTCAATGCCGTGCCTATTCACTGCCGTGCCTAATCACTGCCGTGCCTATTCACTGCCGTGCCTATTCTCAGCCATGCCTGTTCTCAGCCGTGCCTATTCACTGCCTTGCCTATTCACTGTCGTGCCTATTCTCAGCGAAGCCTGTTCACTGCCGTGCCTATTCACAGCCATGACTATTCACTGCCGTGCCTATTCACTACCGTGCCTATTCACAAACGTACCTATTCACTGCTGTGCCTATTGTCTGCTGTGCGTATTCACCGCCGTGCCTATTCATAAATTTGCCTATTCACTGCCGTGCCGATTCTCTGCCATGCCCATTCGTCGCCTTGCCTATTCACAAACGTGTCTACTCACTGCCATGCCTATTCTCAGCTGTTCCTATTCTCAGCCATGCCTATTCTCTGCCGTGCCTATTCTCAGCCGTGCCTATACTCTGCCGTGCCTATTGTCTGCCGTGCGTATTCACTGCCTTGCCTATTCATAAACATGCCTATTCACCGCCGTGCCTATTCACTGCCATGCCTATTCACTGCTGTGCCTATTCACTGCTGTGCCTATTCACTGCCGTGCCGATTCTCTGCCGTGCCGATTCTCTGCCATGCCTATTCATCGCCTTGCCTATTCACAAATGTGTCTACTCACTGCCATGCCTATTCCCAGCTGTGCCTATTCTCAGCCATGCCTATTCTCTGCCGTGCCTATTCACTGCTGTGCCAATTCACCGCCGTGCCTATTCTCAGCCATGCCTATTCACTGCCATGCCTATTCACTGCCGTGCCTATTCTCGGCCATTCCTATTCTCAGCCATGCCTATTCACTGCTGTGCCTATTCAGTGCTGTGCCAATTCTCTGCCGTGTCTATTCTCAGCCATGCTTATTCTCTGCCGTGCCTATTCTCAGCCGTGCATATTCACAAACGTGCCTATTCACTGCCGTGCCTATTCTCAGCTATACCTATTCTCAGCCATGCAGATTCTCTGCCGTGCCTATTCACAAACGTGCCTAATCACTGCCGTGCCTATTCTCAGCAGTGCATATTCACAAACGTGCCTATTCTCTGCCATGCCTATTCTCAGCCATGCCTATTCACAAACCTGCCTATTCACTGCCGTGCCTATTCACAAACGTGCCTGTTCACAAACGTGCCTATTCTCAGCCATACCTATTCTCAGACATGCCTATTCTCTGCCGTGCCTATTCACTGCCGTACCTGTTCACATACGTGCCTATTCATTGCCATGCCTATTCTCTGCTATGCCTATTCACAGCCGTGCCTATTCTCTGACGTGCCTATTCACCGCCGTGCTTAATCTCTGCCGTGCCTAATCACTGCTGTGCCTATTCCCTGCCGTGCCTATTCTCAGCCGTGTCTATTCACAAACGTGCCTATTCAATGCCGTGCCTATTCTCAGCCATGCCTATTCACTGCCATGCCTATTCACTTCCGTGCCTATTCACAAATGTGCCTATTCACTGCTGTGCCTGTTCACAAACATGCCTATTCTCAGCCGTGCCTATTCACCACAATGCCTCTTCACAGGTGTGCCTATTCACTGCCGCGCATATTCTCAGCCATGCCATTTCACAACCCTGCTTATTCACTGCTGTGCCTATTCACTGCTGTGCCTATTCAACCCCGTGCCAATACACTGCCATGCCTACTCACCACAGTGCCTATTCACAGGGGCACCTTTTCTCTGCCGTGCCTATTCACCACCGTGCCTGTTCACAAACGTGCCTTTTCTCAGCCGTGCCATTTCACTGCCGAGCCTATTCTCAACCGTGCGTATTCACTGCCGTGCCAATTGCCAGCCGTGCCTATTCTCAGCCATTCCTATTCACTGCCGTGTCTATTCACTGCTGTGTCTATTTTCTGCCATGCCTATTCACTGCCGTGTCTATTCACTGCCGTGTCTATTCACTGCCATGACAACTCTCTGCCGTGCCTATTCTCAGCCATGCATATTCTCTGCTGTGCCTATTCACAACGTGCCTATTCTCTGCCGTGCCTATTCACAAACGTGCCTATTCTCTGCCGTGCCTATTCACTGCCGTGCCTAATCACTGCCGTGCCTAATCACTGCCGTGCCTATTCACCGCCGTGCCTATTGTCTGCCTTGCCTATTCACTGCTGTACCTATTCACTGCCGTGCCAATTCTCAGCCGTGCCTATTCTCAGCCATGCCTATTCTCAGCCGTCCCTTTTCGCTGCCGTGCCTATTCTTAGCCATCCTACTCAAAAACGTGACTATTCACAGCCGAGCCTATTCACTGCCATGCCTATTCACAAACGTGCCTATTCACCGCCATGCCTATTCTCTGCCTTGCCATTTCACCGCCATGTCTATTCACCATCGTGCCTATTCACTGCCATGACTATTCACTGCCGTTCCTATTCACAAACGTGCCTATTCACTGCCGAGCCAATTCTCAGCCGTGCCTATTCTCAGCCATTCCTATTCTCAGCCATGCCTATTCTCAGCCATGCCTATTCACTGCCGTGCCTATTCTCAGCCATGCATATTCTCTGTCGTGCCTATTCACAAACGTGTCTGTTCACAAACGTGCCTATTCTCAGCCATGCCTATTCTCTGCTGTGCCGATTCACGGATGTGCCTATTCACAGCCGTGCCTATTCTCAGCCATGACTATTCTCTGCTGTGCTTATTCTCTGCTGTGCCTATTCACAGCCATGCCTATTCACAACCGTGCTTATTCTCTGCCGTGCCTAATCACTACTGTGCCCAATCACTGCTGTGCCTATTCTCTGACATGCCTGTTCACCGACGTTCCTATTCCCAGCCGTGCCTATTCTCAGCCATGTCTATTCACAAACGTGCCTATTCACTGCCGTGCCTATTCTCAGCCATGCCTATTCACTGCCATGCCTATTCACTGCCGTGCCTATTCACAGCCGTGCCTATTCACTGCCATGCCTATTCACAGCCGTGCCTATTCACTGCCATGCCTATTCACTGCCATGCTTATTCTCAGCCGTGCCTATTCACAGCCATGCCTATTCACAGCCATGCCTATTCACAGCCGTGCCTATTCACAGCCGTGCCTATTCACTGCCATGCCTATTCACAGCCGTGCCTATTCACTGCCATGCCTATTCACAGCCGTGCCTATTCACAGCCATGCCTATTCACTGCCGTGCCTGTTCACAGCCGTGCCTATTCACTGCCATGCCTATTCACAGCCATGCCTATTCTCAGCCGTGCCTATTCACTGCCATGCCTATTCTCAGCCGTGCCTATTCACAGCCATGCCTATTCACAGCCATGCCTATTCACAGCCGTGCCTATTCACAGCCGTGCCTATTCACTGCCATGCCTATTCTCAGCCGTGCCTATTCACTGCCATGCCTATTCACTGCCATGCCTATTCACAGCCGTGCTTATTCTCCGCCGTGCCTATTCACAGCCGTGCCTATTCACTGCCATGCCTATTCACTGCCATGCCTATTCACAGCCGTGCTTATTCTCAGCCGTGCCTATTCACAGCCGTGCCTATTCACTGCCATGCCTATTCGCTGCTGTGCCTATTCGCTGCCGTGCCTATTCACTGCCATGCCTATTCACAAACGTGCCTATTCACAAACGTGCCTGTTCACAAACGTGCCTGTTCACAAACGTGCCTATTCTCAGCCATGCCTATTCACCACCGTGGCTATTCTCAGCCGTGCCTATTCACTGCTGAACCTATTCACTGCCGTGCCAATTCTCAGCCATGCATATTCTCAGCCGTCCCTATTCGCTGCAGTGCCTATTCTTAGCCATCTTATTCACAAACATGCCTACTGAGGATACTGATTGGGAATGATCAGTCATGATCATATTGAATGGCGGTGCAGGCTCGAAGGGCTGAATGGCCTACTCCTGCATCTATTGTCTATTGTCTATTCACTGCCATGCCTATTCTCCACCGTGTCTATTCACCACCGTGCCTATTCAGTGCTGTGCCTATTCTCTGCCGTGCGTATTCATCGCCGTGCCTATTCATAAACGTGCCTATTCACTGCTGTGCCTATTCACTGCTGTGCCTGTTCACAAGCGTGCCTATTCTCAGCCGTGCCTATTCACCACCATGCCTACTCACCACAGTGCCTCTTCACAGGTGTGCCTATTCACTGCCGTGCATATTCTCAGCCGTGCCATTTCACAACCCTGCTTATTCACTGCTGTGCCTATTCACTGCCTAGTCTATTCACTGCTGTGCCTATTCAACCCCGTGCCTATACACTGCCATGCCTACTCACCATAGTGCCTATTCACAGGTCCACCTTTTCTTTGCCGTGCTTATTCACCACCGTGCCTGTTCACAAACGTGCCTTTTCTCAGCTGTGCCTATTCACTGCCGTGCCTATTCTCAGCCGAGCCTATTCACTGCCGTGCCTATTCTCAGCCAAGCCTATTCACTGCCATGCCTATTCTCAACCATGCCTATTCACTGCCGTGCCTATTCTCAGCCAAGCGTATTCACTGCCGTGCGTATTCACTGCCGTGCGTATTCACTGCTGTGCCTATTCTCAGTCATGCCTATTCACTGCTGTGCGTATTCACTGCCGTGCCTATTCTCAGCCATGCCTTTTCTCAGCCAAGCCTATTCACTGCTGTGCCTATTCTCTGCCGTGCATATTCATCGCCGTGCCTATTCATAAACATGCCTATTCACAAACGTGCCTATTCACTGCTGTGCCTATTCTCTGCCATGCGTATTCATCACCGTGCCTATTCATAAACATGCCTATTCACAAACGTGCCTATTCACAAACCTGCCTATTCACTGCCGTGCCTATTCATAAACGTGCCTATTCACTGCTGTGCCTATTCACAAACGTGCCTATTCACTGCTGTGCCTATTCACTGCTGTGCCTATTCACTGCCGTGCCTGTTCACAAACATGCCTATTCACAATCGTGCCTATTCACTGCCGTGCCTATTCAATTCCGTGCCTATTCACAAACGTGCCTATTCACTGCTGTGCCTATTCTCTGCCGTACCTATTCACTGCCGTGCCTATTCACTTCCGTGCCTATTCACAAATGTGCCTATTCACTTCCGTGCCTATTCACAAACGTGCCTATTCTCAGCCGTGCCTATTCACCACCATGCCTACTCACCACAGTGCCTCTTCACAGGTGTGCCTATTCACTGCCGTGCATATTCTCAGCCGTGCCATTTCACAACCCTGCTTATTCACTGCTGTGCCTATTTGCTGCCATGCCTATTCACAGCCATACCTATTCTCAGCCGTGCCTATTCTCAGCCATGCCTATTCTCAGCCGTGTCTATTCTCTGCCGTGCTTATTCTCAGCCGTGCCTATTCTCAGCCGTGCCATTTCACTGCTATGCCTATTCACCGCCGTGCCTATTCACCGCCGTGCCTATTCACCGCCGTGCCTATTCTCCGCCGTGCCTATTCTCTGCCGTGCCTATTCACAAACGTGCCTATTCACAAACGTGCCTGTTCACAAACGTGCCTATTCTCAGCCATGCCTATTCTCAGCCGTGCCTATTCTCAGCCATGCTTATTCACCGCCGTGCCTATTTACTGCCATGCCTATTCACTGCCGTGCCTATTCACTGCCATGCCTATTCACTGCCGTGCCTATTCTCAGCCATGCCTATTCTTAGCCATGCCTATTCTCAGCCGTCCCTATTCTCAGCTGTGACTATTCTCAGACATGCCTAATCTCTGCCGTGCCTATTCACCGCCATGCCTATTCACTGCCATGCCTATTCTCTGCCACGCCTATTCTCTGCCGTGCCTATTCTCAGCCATGCCTATTCTCTGCTGTGCCTATTCTCAGCCATGCATATTCACAAACGTGCTTATTCTCTGCCGTGCCTATTCTCAGCCATGCCTATTCTTTGCCGTGCCTATTCTCAGCCATGCCTATTCTCTGCTGTGCCTATTCTCAGCCGTGCCTATTCTCAGCTGTGCCCATTCACAGCCGTGCCTTTTCTCTGCCGTGCCTATCCACTTCTGTGCCTATTCTCAGCCGTGCCTATTCACAGCCATGCTTATTCTCTGACATGCCTATTCACCACCGTGCCTATTCACTGCTGAGTCTATTCACAGCCGTGCTATTTCTCTGCCGTGCCTATTCTCAGCCATGCCTATCCACAAACATGCCTATTCTCTGCCGTGCCTATTCACTGCCGTTCCTATTCACTGCCGTGCCTATTCTCAGCTGTGCCTATTCTTAGCCATGCCTATTCTCAGCCGTGCCTTTTCACTCCCATTGCCATTCTCTGCCATGCCTATTCACTGCCGTGCCTATTCACCGCCGTGCCTATTCACAAACGTGCCTATTCACTGTCATTCCTATTCTCTGCCGTACCTATTCACTGCCGTTCCTCTTCATAGCCGTGTCTATTCTCAGCCGTGCCTATTCACAAACGTGCCTATTCTCAGTCGTGCCTATTCTCAGCCGTGCCTATTCTCAACTGTGCCTATTCACAACATGCCTATTCTCAGCCGTGCCTATTCACCACAGTGCCTACTCACCGCAGTGCTTATTCACTGCTGTGCTTATTCACTGCCGTGTCTATTCGCTGCTGTGCCTATTCAACCCCGTGCCTATTCACTGCCATGCCTACTCACCACAGTGCATATTCACAGGTGCCCCTATTCCCTGCCGTGCCTATTCACTGCCGTGCCTACTCACTGCCGTGCCCATTCACAGGTGTGTCTATTTTCTGCCGTACCTATTCTCAGCTGTGCCTATTCACTGCCATGCCTATTCTCAGCCATGCCTATTCACTGCCATGCCTACTCACCGCCGTGCCCATTCACAGGTGTGTGTATTTTCTGCCATGCCTATTCACTGCTGTGCCTATTCTCTGCCATGCCTATTCCCTACTGTACCTAGTCACCAGTGTGCCTATTCTCTGCCATGCCCATTCATTGCCGTGCCTAATGACTTGTACAAATGAGCGCTGTCTTTGACTGCTCAATGCATATTACTTTCCAGCTTTCTTCCATGGATGCTAGTGGTAGATACAGTAACTTCTAGCTTCTCCATTAGTCTTCCCCTTAACTTTTACTACAAGCTGCTGGCTTACATTGTGGATAGTCGTGATGCCTGTGCTCAGACCATGGGCTACCCTTGTGGTCACTAACTAGATGTTGTTTAGGGCCGTGGCCTTTCAACTGGGATGAGTCAGGGCCTGTAACTGATCCCAATGTCATATTCTCAATGCCTACACGAAAATTCACCCTCGGTTTCATTATCTTTCACTCATTTCCAGTCGATCTTATAGGGCATCAACGTATGTTGTCTCCTTTAGGTTGGGGGGCAGTTAGCTCAATTGACTGGGTAGGTTTGCAATATGTAGTGATGCCAACAGCATGAGTTAAATTCCCCCAGCCACTGCAGTAACAGTGAAGGACTGTCCTTCTCAACGTCTCCCCTTGCCTGCAGTATGATAGCCCTTGGGTTAGACCAGTACCCCTCGGAAGTGAGAGCAGGAGGATGGTGCCCTTTTATTTCAGGTGGAAGTTTCACCAGCAAAATCCATCGTCTTAATCCTGAACATGGTCAGAATTAATCAAGATCTCAGCAGGATTTTGCTCATTTTTAATGTTTATTTTTAAACTGCAATCCACAAGGTTGGTGTGTGTCAAGTGGATAGGTTTAAAGTCAACCAGAATGTCACTATTTGAAATCCATTGCTGAAGGATATTTGTGGGTTAATGAGGTCGATAATAATCTCATGTGCCCCAATATTGCACTACCTCTCAATTAATATTTGGCAAAATATAAAATCAGGCTTACTCTTCCTGTACTTTAAAGTTGAGGAAACATATTGAAATTTGCTGTTGACATCAAATTGGAGAGTTATGTAAATTATGGGAAGGATTGTGAAAGACTGCAGAAAAGTGCAGACAGAGTGACTGGAGGGCAGATTGTTGGCAGATGCAATTGTACAATAATCTACTTTTGATGGAAGCTAGGAAAGGAAATATATTTTGAGTGCTTTTGAATGGAGGACTGACTGTGATATGTAGATGCACAGATCGTTAAAGATGGCAGCACAAGAAACTAAGATGTCTTGCTTTTGGGTCACATGATATAGAATAGTGGTAATGGTGAATTTGTGTTAGATGCTGGTTAGGTTGCACCTTCGAAATTTTTAAAATGTCCAGTTTTGGGGATCCTGTGACAACACAGATAAACTCACTGACATTAGGATCTTACCAAAAATAATAAGCTCCATTTATGCTGGGTGACTTGAAAAGTTATCGTTTTTTTTATTGAACCTAACAAAGTGTAGGGAAAGACCTGATAGAGGGTGGCAATTTTCTGAAGATTTAGCATGAAGCAAATAGAATGCCACAATATTATACCAGTGCAAGAGGCCTTTCACCCATCATATCTGTGATAGAAATTAGTTATGCTTTCTCCTAGTGATCAGCAGGACTGCAATTAAAAGTCACAAATTTAAGACAGTTACAAAACTGTACACTAATGCATATGTTAGAAAAAAATGTTCCATATATAGCTGTGCAAATTTTTTTATGTAGAGGAGCACACTTGCATGTAATGAGGGCAAGTGCACAGTAATCCTTTTAGAAAGAGAAAATGCCTTTGAGGAATTGGAAAGAGAATTAGACTCAACTCATGGACAATATTGGCATAGCCCTGATAGAACCTGCATACTTAGCACAGGAAGTGCATGATATGCAATGGAAAGGTCAACTGGGTGGCACGGTGGCTCAGTAGTTAGCACCGCTGCCTCACAGCGCCAGGGGCCTGGGTTCAATTCCTACCTCGGGCAACTGTCTGTGTGGAGTTTGCACATTCTCCCCGTGTCTGCGTGGGTTTCCTCCGGGTGCTCCGGTTTCCTCCCACAGTCCAAAGATGTGCAGGTTAGGCGAACTGGCCATGCTAAATTACCCACAGTGTTAGGTGGATTGGTCAGGGGTAATCTCTTCAGAGGGTCGGTGTGGACTTGTTGGGTCGAAGGCCTGTTTCCACACTGTAGGTAATCTAATCTAATCTAAACTGTAACACAGTCGGTACTCTGGGCATAGCAGTGTAACAATGAATTAGGAGGATTACAGAAATGGAGAAGTTTCTAAACAAGTAGACGTCATTAAAAAAAACAGTTACCGTGCACAGACGAACAGTAACTTTGAAGATCCCCATTGCTCTCAATGTTAATGCCACAGTGACCTTAGACGGAATCATATGGCATTCTCATGATTCAGATAATTTGTCTTGTGGACAACCAACTTGGTTTCAGACAGTAATTGGGAACTATCCAGGACCAGATCTCGAGCTGAACAACTTCTCTTCAAATAAAATCTTGCAACTTACACACATAATAAACTTCATGACATCCTTCTACCTTAGAGTTTTCTTAAATAAATGAAAGTCTCATCAATTCTATGTCTAAAAGTTTAGTAGTTTGCATTTTTATGCTGCCTGGAAATGTTCTATGGTTCACAGATAGGCTTATTGTGTAAGGGAGTAGGCAAAATATTTTGAATAAACAAAAAGTTGACTTACTTATGTGTGGACACTATTAATTTAATCCCAATAGAAAGTTAAGTTTGTACCTTAGGTTTAATGTGAAGAAAAGTGCTTTGTAAATAGACAATAGAAATGAAGCCACTCAGCTACAAAAAGAGATAATAGGAGAGATAGCAAAATGTTTGCTTCCAGGAATAGGATTGCTGGAGATTTTTGAAGGAATGGTGACAGAGCGATGATAAAGGAAAGGATTCTGCTACCATGTGAAAACACAGAAAATTTGCAGAAGGTGGAATAGGGCATTTTGGCTGGAGAGATATGAGATTAAGGTAGATCAAAGCCACAAGGAACTTGGTCAAAAGGCCAGAGCATGCAGATCTAATGTAATCTGATTTTTGGGTGCAGGCTCTTGCCATTAGCTGAACCAAACTGCAGCCACATGTGATTGAAATTCATATTTTTAATTTTAAGTATTATTCATTGGAAGCATGTCCATGCCTACTGGAAACAAAGAGAGTGAGACCCAAGATATGGCTTAGCCACCTCTTTTCATGATCGTAATTTGACTGCCAGTGAATTTTGGGAGCTTTCACCAGTAACACTGCAGCATTGGGATAGCATTGTGTGTGAGCATGAGGGCATTTGCAGTGCAGGCACAAAGGGGATGGACAATGGTAATTAGTTCTGCATTTTTATATCCTTGTTATGTTGTTGGACGAAGACATTGCAGTGAATGATTTGGTTGTTGACCTCCAATGCACGACATCAGGTAGGAATACATTTTAGTTTAGATCAGAGTGGTGCTGGAAAAGCACAGCAGGTCAGGCAGCATCCGAGGAGCAGGAAAGTCAACGTTTTGGGCAAAAACCCTGATGAAGGGCTTTTGTCAAAACGTCAATTTTCTTGCTTCTCGGATGCTGCCTGACCTGCTGTGCTTTTCTAGCACCATTCTGATCTATACTCTGGTTTCCAGCATCTGCAGTCCTCACTTTTGCCAAGGAATACATTTTAGACTATAAGAGAGAGGGATCTGCTCAACTGTTCGATCATAACTGATCTGTTTTTCAACTCCATTCTCCTGCTTTCTCACAGTAACTCTTCATCTCCTTACTAATCAAGAACCTATACATCTCTGTGTTAACTATACTCAGTGAATATTGCATGCCATTCTGGTCTCCTTCCTACCGGAAGGATGATGTGAAATTTGAAATGGTTCAGAAACGATTTACAAGGATGTTGCCAGGATTTGAGCTATAGGGAGAGGCTGAACAGGCTGGGGCTGTTTTCCCTGGAGCGTCGGAGGCTGATGAGGTTTATAGAGTCATGAGGGGCATGGATAGGATAAATAGACAACGTCTTTTCCCTGGGGTGGGGGAGTCCAGCACTAGGGGGCATACATTTAGGGTGAGAGGGGAAAGATATAAAAGGGACCTAAGGGGCAATGTTTTCACACAGAGGGTGGTGCGTGTATAGGGTGAGCTGCCAAAGGAAGTGGTGGAGGCTGGTACAATTACAGCATTTAAAAGGTACCTGTACGGGTATATTAATAGAAAGGGTTTAGAGGGATATGGGCCAAATGCTGGCAAATGGGACTAGATTAGATTAGGATATCTGGTTGGCATGGACAAGTTGGACCAAACGGTCTGTTTCTATGTTTCTATGATTCTATGATGCTATGACTTGCCTCCACAGCCTTCTGTGGCAATAAGTTCCATAGATTCAGCACCCTCAGGGTTGAAGAACCTTCCTCCTCATCTCAGTCCTAAAGGTTTGTCCTTTTACTGTGTGGCTACGCTTTTGGGTCCTAGTCTCTCTTACCAGTGGAAGCATCTTCTCCATCTTTGATAGCAAATTTAAAATGGATGTACTTTATGAATTGCTGAGTCCATGTTGTGGGGCTAGGGAAGTTGTTTCCAGCTGAAGTGAAGACTCACAATATAATCCCCCTCACTCCGTCCAGTTGTCTGTGTTGATTATGAACTCTTCCCTTTTTCTTCACCCACCACTGCCACCCTGCCCACCCCCTAACCACCCCAACTGACCCCCACCCCCCTGCCCTCAACCCCCAGCTCCTGAGGTGGCCTCTAGAATCCAGTAGGTCGTGGCTCTGCAAATGTAATTTTGGCTAGAGACAAGAAATACTGCAGAAGCTGGAATCCAAAGGAGACAGGCAGGAGGCTGGAAGAACACAGCAAGCCCGGGAGCATCAGGAGGTGGAGAAGTCGATGTTTCAGTCCAGAAGAGGGATTACACCCGAAACATCGGCTTCTCCACCTCCTGATGCTCCCGGGCTTGCTGCGTTCTTCCAGCCTCCTGCTTGTCAATTCTGCTACAAGGTTGTTGGAGTCCACATTGTTAAGATATAACTCCCTGAAGATTTATGGGCCCACAGAGCTGTGTGTGTCCAGGCAATGAATCGTTGTGTCATTGGAAAGCCTGCTATATTGACATACTCAAGATCCTTTCCTCCCTTATTTTCACATCTCAGGGCAAAAAAAGGAACGAGCTTCCCTCTCCTCCTGACTGGCTGTCATATCTAAATGATAGTCACACGTGAGGTGCCGGAAAACTGGAGGTTGGCAAACGTGATGCCACTGTTTAAGAAGGGTGGTAAAGACAAGCCAGGGAACTATAGACCAGTGAGCCTGACCTCAATGGTGGGCAAGTTGTTGGAAGGAATCCTGAGGGATAGGATATACATGTATTTGGAAAGGCAAGGACTGATTAGGGATAGTCAACATGGCTTTGTGCATGGGAAATCATGTCTCACAAACTTGATTGAGTTTTTTGAAGAAGTAACAAAGAAGATTGATGAGGGCCGAGAGGTAGATATGATCTATATGGACTTCAGTAAGGCGTTCGACAAGGTTCCCCATGGGAGACTGATTAGCAAGGTTAGATCTCATGGAATACAGGGAGAACTAGCCATTTGGATACAGAACTGGCTCAAAGATAGAAGACAGAGGGTGGTGGTGGAGGGTTGTTTTTCAGACTGGAGGCCTGTGACCAATGGAGTGCCACAAGGATCGGTGCTGGGCCCTCTACTTTTTGTCATTTTCATAAATGATTTGGATGCAAGCATAAGAAGTACAATTAGTAAGTTTGCAGATGACACCAAAATTAGAGGTGTAGTGGACAGCGAAGAGGGTTACCTCAGATTACAACAGGATCTGGACCAGATGGGCCAATGGGCTGAGAAGTGGCAGATGGAGTTTAATTCAGATAAATGCGAGGTGCTGCATTTTGGGAAAGTAAATCTTAGCAGGACTTATACACTTAATGGTAAGGTCCTAGGGAGTGTTGCTGAACAAAGAGACCTTGGAGTGCAGGTTCATAGTTCCTTGAAAGTGGAGTCACAGGCAGATAGGGTAGTGAAGAAGGCATTTGGTATACTTTCCTTTATTGGTCAGAGTATTGAGTACAGGAGTTGGGAGGTCATGTTGCAGCTGTACAGGACATTGGTTAGGCCATGTTGGAATATTGCATGCAATTCTGGTCTCCTTCCTATCGGAATGATGTTGTGAAACTTGAAAGGGTTCAGAAAAGATTTACAAGGATGTTGCCAAGGTTGGAGGATCTGAGCTACAGGAAGAGGCTGAACAGGCTGGGGCAGTTTTCCCTGGAGCGTCAGAGGCTGAGGGGTGACCTTATAGAAGTTTACAAAATTATGAGGGGCATGGATAGGATAAATAGACAAAGTCTTTTCCCTGGGGTTGGGGGAGTCCAGAACTAGAGGGCATTGGTTTAGGGTGAGAGGGGAAAGATATAAAAGAGACCTAAGAGGCAACTTTTTCACACAGAGCGTGGTACGTGTATGGAATGAGCTGTTAGAGGATGTGGTGGAGGCTGGTACAATTGCAACATTTAAGATTCATTTGGATGGGTATATGAATAGGAAGGGTTTGGAGGGATATGGGCCGGGTGCTAGCAGGTGGGACTAGATTGGGTTGGGATATCTGGTCGGCATGGACAGGTTGGACCGAAGGGTCTGTTGCCATGCTGTATATCTCTATGACTCTATGACTCTATGTAAGGCAATCACAGTACGGTTCTAGCATGGAAAGAGACCATCCATCGCATCATATACCTACTGTTCCTCTAGAGGCACAATTCACCTACTGCCACTTTCAGTCTCTTATCTTTTCTCTAATACCTTTTTTTATATTTTTCAGATAATGAACTAAGACCACAACAGGTCCTGCCAGCAACATTTTCTCAAAATCCTAACCATTCCCTGCATTAAAACATGCTTTTTTTTAACCCCAGATCATCACTGTTACTTTTGCCAATCACTTTAAATTGATGTCCTATTGTTTTTGATAGTCGCACCAATAGAAACAGTTTCTCCTCATCTAATCTGTCCAAATCCCTTATGATTTTGAATATGTCTCTAAAAGCTCTTCCCAGTCTCCTCTTCCACAAATACAACAGCCCCAATTTCTGCAATCTTCTTACATAACTGAAACTCCTCTTGCTAGAATCATTCTTGTGATTTTTTTTCTGTGCCCTCCCCAGTCCTTCACGTCTTTTTTAAAGTGTGGTGCCCAGAACAGGATCCCATATCCATTTGATGTCAAACCAATGTTTCAATAGCAAACATGTCTCATTTTAAATTGCTTTTGAGCTGTATGCTGACGTTGATCAAGTCCAAGATCCATATGCTTTAAACATCTTTCTGAACTTCTCCTCCACCTTCAATTGTTAATGCACCTTTGGCCTCAGCTCTCTCTGCCCCTGAACTTCTAAGTACAGAAGAGGTTTTTACGAATTGTTGTCAGGGTGGGCAATGTCAGTTATGAGGAAATATTGGAGACGTTGGGTCTGTTTCCTCAGAAAGGAATATCTGATAGAAGTTTTGAAAATTTTTGAGGGATCTGGACAGAGTAGATAGTGAGAAACGTCCTGTTTTAAAAAGCATTAAAAACCAGAGTGCACAGTTTTTAAGTGTTTTGCAAAAGAAATGCAAGCAGGGTGCGAATTTGTTTCACACAGGTAGGCCAGCTTTCGAAAGTACCATGTAGAAGTCTGGTGGGAGCCAATTCAACTGAATTCAAGGGTGCACTTATTGATCACTTAAATAAAAATAATGTGCACATTAGAGCAGAAAGGGCTGAGGAGAGGCCTGTTTGTAAGCTTGAGGAAATGAACAGGGCGGATAGAAAGTTGAGGGTCAGTAATGAGGGTGCATAGTTTTACGGTAAAAGGTTTAGCGGAGATTTGAGGAAAAATGTTTTCTCAAATCTTTATTCAAAGATGGTAGAAAAAGCGCAGGAATTTGGCTTAACTCAAAATACCCAGCCAGCTGGTGTAACATGATGGGCTGAATCGGCTCCTTCGGGATTGCAGCAATTCTGTGATTCACCTCTTTCAGAACTGCATGCATGATTGCATGCTTGAAACCTTGACTAAAAGCTGATTCCTGATGAAGGGCTTTTGCCCGAAACGTTGATTTCGCTGCTCGTTGGATGCTGCCTGAACTGCTGTGCTCTTCCAGCACCACTAATCCAGTATTTCAAGATCTATTTCCTATACTCACTGACAATAGCTTATACATAATGAATGAGTTGGGGGATTCTTTGTTTATTTTATGCTGTTATCCCCAATTATTTACAAGTTCAACCATAAATGCAAGAGTACTGGGCACTACAAGAGTGGGATTTCACCCATAAGAAATCCTTTATGCAATACACTGTACCCTTGACATGTAATGCATAATGTGTGGTGTTCGAATATTTTCACTTCTGAAGCCTTACTTGCCACATTTTTGTTAACAATCCTCTGCACATCAATTTTTTTTTGGGAATATGTTGTTTATGTTTAAAATTTATCTGCATATCAATAGGAGTCTTTCATGGTTATCTTTCAATAATATTTTTCTATTTTCTGTATATTTCTTTAAGTCATTCAACACATGCTGGTCCTTTTATAAAAATGCCTGAGTCATTAATATTATGCTGGCTCTCTTTCACTGCCATGCACGTTGTTTCTTTGGTATTTTTGTTAGTTATCCTCCCTAATCATCAGCCTATTCAGATTTCCATGTTGTGGAGTTGCCCAGGATCTGCATGGCTTATTCAAGGAAATTAATTTCTGTTAAATAGCTGTTGAGTACATCTCAGTACATTCGGCACTGTACAGTTGGTACAATTGCCTGACAAATTTACAGTGATAAAACTTTTTGAGACACGTTAAAGGGTGGTTCTCCTAGATACCTTATGATTGACTTCTCTATCTGCAAACAGATCTGAATTCACTAGAATTGAATTCTTTCGACCTATGTCCTCTTGCAGTTTTGTGAGTGAGTCATAAATTAAGAAGATAATCTACTTCTAAAAAATACCTGGACAGAGATATGCCCCCAGGTAATTTTTATTTATTTACACATGTAGTTTAGCGTGCTGTCAAATATTCTGAAAATTTAAACAATTCTTCTGGAAGGTGAATGGCATGGAAAAGGAAGTCATTAGCAGAAACTATAATAAGCTATACCATATAAGACTGTTTGTAAAATCAGCCCCAAAGTCAGCTACAAATCACATACAGTTCTTTGGTCATTGCATTTTATCTACATATTCATGAATGTGAATTGTTTAATTTATGGACACCCATGAACACATGGTCAGAGTGACACAATAACTGATGTTCATCTGGCTGAGGGTGCATTTTAAGTTGGATTTGGGTGCAGATTGAAACTGAGAAAATGGGAAAACTGATACAAATCTGTCATCTTCCACGCTTAACAGCAGCAAGTTACGATAATTGCAAGTGACCCCCTTGAAAGAGTTAGTTCCTCCATTTTAATGCAACAGGTCAATCAGTGGTATTAATGTGAGCTTAAAATTTAATTTTGACTCCACAGCTTTCATAGGCTTTCTGGAATTTGCCAGTGAAGCGTTAGGTGAAAAGGCCATGCTGACCTCTCTGCATCACAACAGAGAAAAATAGACAATACATAGCTCAGTATGGACGGCTCCTTTCCAATCTACAAATATGAAAGGGTTTGTATACTTTACTTGCGTCAAGCTGTTAAATTACAAATGGGAAGTGATTCATCATATCAGCATGTGCTCTGCTTAGGCTGTGTTAATTTGGATGTCCTCACAAGGACAGGGTACCATGGTCACCTCATCAATTGCCCGTTCCGACGTGCCACAGCGAGAAACCATAACAACCTCCTCATGAGAGAGACAAGGGATGCAACCAATGGGGTACCCTTCATTGTTCAGTGCTTCCCACGAGAAGAGAAACTACACTATGTAATTCACAGCCTTCATCACATTATCGATGAGGATAAACACCTCACCCAGACCATCCTTATGGCTCCACTTCTTGCGTTTAAATAATCGCCAAATCTTAAGCAGACCATTGTTCGTAGCAGACTGCCCAACCTTCAGGACAACATCGACCACAACACTGTACAACCCTGTCATGGCAACCACTGCAACATGTGTCAGAGTGTAGATATGGAAACCACCACCATTACATGTGGGGACACCACTCACCATGTACACGGCAGGTACTTACGTTATCCAGTCAATGTTGTCCATCTCAAATACTGCAGGCAAGGATGCCCCTCGGCATGGTTTACTGGTGAGACCAAGCAGATGTGATGACAACGGATGAATGGACAACGCACGACAATTGCCATACAGGGATGTTGCTCCCAGTCAAGGAATACTTCAGCAGTCAGAGATATTCAGTCTCAGATCTTCAAGTGACCATCCTCCAAGGCTGACTTCGGGATACGCAACAAAGCAAAATGGCTGAGCAGAGGCTGACAGCCAAGTTCGGTACCAATGGGCATTGCCTCAACCAGGACCTTGGGTTCATGTTACACTAGAGGTGACCCCGCTCCACTTTTCACACACAAACACACACAAACACACACACACACACACACACACACGCACACACACAAGCACACACACAAGCACACACACTCGTACATTATCACACACTCACGCAGACCCCCTCTCATACACACGCTCTGTCTCTTACACATGCACATACACCTACCACCTAACACCCACACACACCCTCTCACAGGCTTATACTCCATCACACTCATGCACACACTCTACCATGCATGCACAGTCACAAACACATACTCTGTGATGTGCACTCACACTCACAAGCACATATTCACATGCACATACTCACTCTCTCTCACTCTCTCTCCCCCTCACAAACACACACACACACACACACACACACACACACACACATCCATTGGGTGAATTTGCATTTGCAGAATCGCGTTTGCAGATACATTCTATCTTTGCTCAAGAAACACGCAAATTTAAAGCAGTCAACGCAGGCAGTCAATCCATATAACAGTTTATAAATTCCTACTTTGGAAATAGTACCAGTCTGACTCAAGATTGGAATACAGACAGACTCTAACATCACACTTTAAAGTATTGTCTGAGCTGAGATGTCACTTTTTTTTATATAAAAGCTTAAGTTATCTCCAGAATATGACTTAAAAGAAGTTCTGGGATTTACATAAGAACTGAAACCTGTAACCCATTCTAAAAGATGAAAGACTGAACAGCAATCTAGGTTTGTTTAATATATTGTTTCAATTCTATGCTACCGTGACCTTTTGCTATAAATTGTGTGTGTTATGAATCTGCTCCACAGATGGAGGAGCTGCACTTTGAAAGCTAGTGCTTCCAAATAAACCTGTTGGACTATAACCTGGTGTTGTGTGATTTTTAAATTCGGACCTCAGATAAGGAACAAGATAATAATCCGTGACAGCACCACCAATAGATTGGTTTTCCAGTGAAATAAGGGTGTGGTAGAGAGGTGCAACTACAGTTCGAGAAAAAGCTCCCCAACTCATGTTCCAAAATTAAAATTAAGATCTGTAACTAGCTAAAGTAAAGATTAGAAAAGGATCAAAACCAAAGGGCACAGATTTTTAAAAAATTTGTAAAAGAAGCAAATTCGAGATGAGAAATAACTTTTTCACACCATGAGCAGTTAGAGACTGTGATACACTGCATGGAACTGCAATGGAGGTGGGGTCAAAGGAAGCATTCAGAAAGGCATGGGGTAATTGTTTGATTAAAAGCAACATGCAAGGAGAATGACACTTGGCACCTTCAGGAGTGATATTCCTGTCTTCCTCTCTGGCCATCGACTGAATTTCCATCTGTAGTCATCTTTTGGTTGTCTGCTAACTTTTCAAAAAGATACATGGTGCAATTAAACCTTCAGCATGTCCTGATGTACTTCCAAACTCTGATCTGTTCACATGGCAATAACAGCTTAAAATTAAATCTCTGGCCCAAGATTGAAGCCTTTTCCCTGGACTCTGTGAATTGGCACAGAAAACAAAACAAAACAAAAATATTCAATACGCCAGTGGAATAGAGTGAAGAACATGTTGCAATAATTTATAGCTCAATGGTTTTTAACACCATTGAAACGTAGAGTCATACAGCATTGAAACAGGTCCTTTGGCCCACCATGACAATGTTGACCAACAAACACCAAACTAAACTAATCCCATTTACCTGCACTTAGTCCATAGCCTTCTATGCCGTTGCACTTTAAGTACTGATCCAGATGCTCCTTAACTGGTATATGTTCCTCCACCACCCTCTCAGGAACTTGTTCCATATTTCCATTAACATCTGGGTGAAAAATATCTTTCTCATAGCTCTTCTAAACCACTTGCTCCCCACCTTAAATTTGAGGCCTCTAGTCTTAAAGACTGGGGAGAGATTTCCATGAACTACACTGCCTGTGCCTCGCATAACTTTGTACACCCCAGTCAGCCTCTTCTGCTCCAAAGAAAATAAACCCAACCTAACCAGTTTCTCCTTACAACTGAGATTTTTCATTTCAGGCAGCATCCTGGTGAAACGTTTTTTGCACCCTCTCCAATGCAATCATGTCCTTCCAACAGTGTCGCAATCAGAACTGCTAACAGTGTTCTGTCTGTGGGCCAAAAGCAATGATTTATAAAATTGCTACAAGACTTTCTCTCTCTCATATTCAATGCCTAGCTAATGAGGACAAGCATCCCATATGCCTTCTCCACTACCTGTCCACCCATAGTGATACTTTCAGATTTCTATGCATTTGGCTATCTAGGTCATTTCATTTCTGAGTACTCCCTAGGGACCTACCATGTGTCCTTCGATCACCTTGCATGTTGCAAAATTAAATTCAATCTGCCATTGCTCTGCCCAATTTACCAGCTGATCAATATCAGACTGTAGCCTGAGACCATTTACTAATACTGCTACCAATTTTTGTGTCATCTGCAAACGTATTAATGATAGGTTCAACATTCACATCCAAATCGTTTATTGTAAATGACAAACAGCAAGGATCCGAGCACTGAACCATGTGATACACTATTAGTCACAGGCTTCCAGTTACAAAAACAACCCTCTACCTGCATCCTTTGCCTTCTCCATGCAATTTTAGACCCAGTTTTCCAACTTGCCTTGAATCCTATGGATGAGCCTTCCATGTGGGACCTTGTCAAAGGCCTTATTGAAGTATATATAGAACCACATCAACTACACAATCCTTATCGATGTATTTAGTCACATTTTCAGACAGGATCTCCCTCCATCAAATCCATCCTGACTCTGCCTGACCAATTCTGCCTTTCCAAGTAATCATTAATCCTGTCCTTTATAACATTTTCCCAATAATGTCTGTATCACTAATATCAAACTAACTGGTCTGCAATTACTTGGCCTATTCTTATGCCCTTGTTGAACAAAGGAGATATGTCAGCTGTCCTCTAGTCACCTGGCATTTCACCTGTGGCTAGTGAAGTCTTAAATATAACTGCCAGGGCCCAGCAATCTCCTCCCTTCCGTCCCATAGCAGCCTGGGATACATATTACATTTACACACCTGTATGCCCTTAAAACATCTAATACTTTCCCTTTATTAATCTTACCATCCCAACTGAAATCCCTGCCTACAATGTCCTTCTCCAATGTGAATACAGATGATAATTATTCTCTTATTGGCTCCATTCACAGGTTGCACCTTTAGTCTATAACAGGTCCCACTCTTTCTTTGAGAATCTTCTTATTTATAATATTCTTGGAAAAAGCCTTGGGGATTTCTTTGATCCCACTTGCTAAAGTTATTGTATGGCCCCTCTTTGTCCTCTTAAATTCCTTTTTAAGCAACCACTTGCACTCTCTGTACATTTGTAGAGTCTCTTCTGTTTTTAATACATTGTATCTGAATATGTTTCCTTCTTTTTCTTGACAAATGTCTCAATATCCCTTGACATCCAAAGTTTCCTGGATCTGCTGCCCTTGCCCTTTACTCTTAGAGGAACACACTGGCCCTGAATTCTCACCATTATACTTTCAAAACACTCCCATTTCCCAAACGTAGGGTTACCTGCAAGTAGCTGCACCTGGTCTATGTTTTCCAGATGCTGTCTAATGACACTAAAATTGGCCTTTTCCTAACTTAACTTCCACATTATGCCTTATCACTTTCCATTAAAGACTTTCAAAAATACAGAGTATAGTCACTCCAAAATACTCACCTACTGAATTATCAAGCACTTGACCAGTTTCATTCCCTAGGATTAAGTTTAGCACTGCTCTATCTCTACTAGGACTATCAACATACTGGCACAAAAAGCTCTCCTGGCTGTACTGAAAAAAATTCCATGCTAAAGTGATCCCAATTAATGTTAGCAATATTGAAGTTTGTGTCAACTAAAATCATGTATCTCTCACACCGTTATGTGATTTGCTTATTTATCTGCATCTTTGTCTCCCTCTGACTGTTGGGAGGCCTGTAGTATAATCCCAGCAAGATTTGGAGCTGCCAGTCTTGGACTGGGGTGTACAAAGTTAAAAATCACACAACACCAGGTTATAGTCCAACAGGTTTAATTGGTAGCACACTAGCTTTCGGAGCGACGCTCCTTCATCAGGTGGTTGTGGAGGACACAATTGTAAGACACAGAATTTATAGGTTTGCTATAAATTCTGTGCCTTACAATTGCATCCTCCACAACTACCTGATGAAGGAGCAGTACTCTGAAAGCTAGTGTGCTACCAAATAAACCTATTGGACTATAACCTGGTGTTGTGTGATTTTTAACTTTGTACACCCCAGTCCAAGACTGGCAGCTCCAAATCTTGCTGGGATTATATTGTATTCGTTGGAGTTTAGAAGATTAAGGGGAGATCTAATAGAGACGCACAAAATAATACATGGCTTTGAAAAGGTGGATGCTAGAAAATTGTTTCTGTTAGGCGAGGAGACTAGGACCCGTGGACACAGCCTTAGAATTAGAGGGGGTCATTTCAGAACAGAAATGCGGAGACATTTCTTCAGCCAGAGAGTGGTGGGCCTGTGGAATTCATTGCCACGGAGTGCAGTGGAAGCCGGGACGCTAAATGTCTTCAAGGCCGAGATTGATAGGTTCTTGTTGTCTAGAGGAATTAAGGGCTACGGGGAGAATGCTGGCAAGTGGAGCTGAAATGCGCATCAGCCATGATTGAATGGCGGAGTGGACTCGATGGGCCGAATGGCCTTACTTCCACTCCAATGTCTTATGGTCTTATGGTCTTATAACCTGGTGTTGTGTGATTTTTAACTTGGTACACCCCAGTCCAACACTGGCAGCTCCAAATCATTTCCTCATTACTGCAGTGACGGTTTCCTTTATCAATTATGTAATGTCCCACTTCTGTCCATCCTGTCTGACATGTCTATACTTTCCTTCAACCATGTCTCAGTGGTCGCAACAGTACCATATTCAAATGTGCTGATAATCCACTTCACCAGTCAAGTTCTTTGCATTGAAATAGATACAATTACATTTCTAGACATCAAATGTTCCTTATCTTGCCCATGTCTTCTCCACCCATTGGACTGTCCTGGCATTCCTTCCATATAGATATAGGGAGAGGCTGAACAGGCTGGGACTGTTTTCCCTGGAGCATTGGAGGCTGAGGGGTGACCTTATAGAGGTTTACAAAATTATGAGGGGCATAAATAGGGTAAATAGGCTGGGGTCGGGGAGTCCAGAACTAGAGGGCATAGGTTTAGGGTGAGAGGGGAAAGATATAAAAGAGACCTAAGGGGCAACCTTTTTCATGCAGAGGGCAGTACGTGTATGGAATGAGCTGCCAGAGGATGTGGTGGAGGCTAGTACAATTGCAACATTTAAGAGGCATTTGGATGGGTGTACAAATTGGAAGGGTTTGGAGGGATATGGGCCGAGTGCTGGCAGGTGGGACTAGATTGGGCTGGGATATCTGGTCGGCATGGACGGGTTGGACCGAAGGGTCTGTTTCCATGTTGTAAATCTTTATGACTCTATGTCTTATTGGACCTTGTTCCCAACTTTGCATCTGCTCTCTGCCCCATTTCTCTGCTAAACTAGTTTAAAACCTCCCCAGTACCATAAGTAAATCTCCCAGCAAGGTTACTGGACCCATTCTGGTTCAGGTGCAAACTGTCCAGAGGTCACATCTATGTCACAAGCTGTCCCAGTGATCCAAAAATATAAATCCTTCACTCTAAAGTTGCCACTCACAAATATCTACCAAAAGACTGGAATCCAGCAAGCCATCGTTAATAAGGCACTGTGCACCTAGACTTGCCCTGTTTGCTAATGGACAGAATCTGAACATGTTGGAAGATGTAAAGATGGCATAGAGACTCTTCAAATGAGACCGGGGAGTCCTGGTGGAGATGGTGGTGCAAAGCAGAGGATAAGCAGACAAGAGGGTGACACCTACCAGCCTGGACTGAGGTTGCTGCCCGGCTAAGTGTGGTCTCCATGGCCTAGAGGAATGGGCAGCTGTGCCATAAGAAGGTTAATGACTTCTCAACTTTGCCTTGGGTAAGTGCCACATTCTTCTCTCTGCTTCCTAACACTTGCTTTATTGCTGTTATTGCACCCACCAAGACTCATGCTCTGACACTCACTATTGGCTGCAGCATTTTCCCTCAGTCACACTCTCATCCTCTTCCCCCCACCAACTACACTAACCATGACTATTCTCTGTGTTGGAATAGTGGTGCTGGAAGAGCACAGCAGTTCAGGCAGCATCCAACGAGCAGCAAAATCGACGTTTCGGGCAAAAGCCCTTCATCAGGAATAAAGGCAGTGAGCCTGAAGCATGGAGAGATAAGCTAGAGGAGGGTGGGGGTGGGGAAGAGAGTAGCATAGAGTACAATGGGTGAGTGGGGGAGGAGATGAAGGTGATAGGTCAAGGAGGAGAGGGTGGAGTGGATAGGTGGAAAAGAAGATAGGCAGGTCGGACAAGTCAAGGAGACAGTAACTGAGCTGGAAGTTTGAAACTAGGATGAGGTGGGGGAAGGGGAAATGAGGAAGCTGTTGAAGTCCACATTGATGCCCTGGGGTTGAAGTGTTCCGAGGCGGAAGATGAGGCGTTCTTCCTCCAGGCGTCTGGTGGTGAGGGAGCGGCAGTGAAGGAGGCCCAGGACCTCCATGTCCTCGGCAGAGTGGGAGGGGGAGTTGAAATGTTGGGCCACGGGGCAGTATTCTCTGTGTTGTCTACTCTCTCCCTTAAACACCACATCATCTTTCAACCAACTGCACCAGGATTAATTGCCAAGCTAGCCACCTTCACCTGATTTGATCTCTCCAGCTCTCTCTTTATAAGAGAAGACAGTCTGTAACAAGGTAGAGAGACAGTTACTGACATTATGCTCCTTCCCCATACTTGGAGAGAATCCTAGAGTACACATGTGAACACGAGGATTGCCTCATGGGAATGCAGACACATCCCAGTCCCACCAACAGTAAGTAGAATTCTCCATTCGACTGCAAATCATCTTGTGTCAGTGTCATTTGTTGCACATTGTTTCTAAGCACTGACCACAATTCCTGCCTTATCTTTTCTCTTGCAGGTACTGCCATACTATTTTACCATCTCTGTGGTGAAATGGCCAGCTCCACCAGAAGCCAACGCCTCACACTCTGAGGATGAGTTTCTTGCCATGGTCACCCTCCAGTAGTGATGTGAGATTTAGCAAAGGTAGTGTGGTTGACTGTTAGAATGTGATGGTTAGATTCTTCCTTATTGGAGATGATCATGCCTGGCACTTGTGTGGAACTTATCCGCCTGAGCTAAAATGATGCTCAGGTTCTTCTGCAGATAGACATAAACTGTTTCAGTATTTGAGGAGTCATGGATGGTGCTGAATACTGTGCAATCATCAGTGAACTGTCCCACTTATGGAGTCGTAGAGTCACAAAGTGTAGAAACAGATGCTTTGGTCCAACATCATTCCAAACTAAAGAGCCCCACCTGCCTGTTCCTGGCCCATATCTCTCCAAATCTTTTCTATTCATGTCCTTATCCAAATGTCTTTTAAACATTTTAATAGTACCCATATCCGTCAGTTCCTCAGGAAGATCTTTCCACACGTGAACCACCCCCTGTAAAACATTTGCCCCTCATGTCTTTTTAAATCTCTGTCCTCTCACCTTAAAAATATGCCCCCAATCTTGAAATCCCTCATCCTATGGAAAAGACACCTGTTATTAAATCTACCTATAGCCCTCAGTCCATTGACCCTTGACATGGCCACCTCTCACCTTCTATGCTCCATTAAAATTGGTCCCAGCCTATCCAGCCTGTCTTTATAACTCAAACTCTGCATACCCAGCAACATCCTGGTAAATCCCTTCTGCTCCATCTCTAGTATAATAATATCCTTCATATAATAAGGCAACCAGAACTGGACTAAGTATTCCAGAAGAGGCCTCATCAATGTCCTGTACAACTCAACATGATGTCTCAACTCCTATACGCAAAGGATTGAGCAATGAAAGGAAGAATGCTAAACGCCTTTTTAACCACCCTGTCTATATGTGTCACAAACTTCAAAGTATTGTGTTGCTGAACCCCTCGGTCCCTCTGTTCAACAACACTATCAAAGGCTCAACCATTAACCATTCAACATTTATCCAAATTGAACTCCATTAGCACTTTTTTCAGTCCATTAACCCGTTTGATCAAGATCGCTTTGAAATCTCAGAAACCCTTCTTCACCGTCTACTGTGCCACCAAGTTTGGTTGTCAGCCACAAATTTACTAACCACGCCTTCCTTATTCTCATCTAAATCATTTATATAAATGACAAACAAAAAATAACGCAGAACCAATTCCTGTGGAACACTGCTGGTGACACTTGAGGCCTATGATGGAGGGACGGTCATTGATGAAGCAGGTGGAGATAGTTGGGTCAAGGTTTCTTTCCTTCTGGCTGAAGTCAGAGATCACACACTACCAGGTTATAGTCCAATAGGAACCTGATGAAGGGTTTTTGCCTGAAACGTCGATTTTCCAGCTCCTAGGATGCTGACTGACCGGATGTGCTTTTCCAGCACCACTCTAATCTGGATTATAGTCGAACAGGTTTAGTTAAAATCACAAGCCTTTAGAGCATAGCCCCTTGGGTCAGGAGTTGGGTCAGATGAAGCCGTCTGAAAGCTTAGGATTTCAAATAAATCAGTCAGACTATAACCTGGTGTCATGTGACTTCTGACTTTGCGCACTCCAGTCCAACACCAGCACCTCCATATCCTATAGCTGAGATCGCTGACCTTTAAAAACTATCTCAATCTTCTCTTGTGCTGGATATTATACCAACTAATGGGCTATTTTTCCCCAGTTTCACATTAATTTAAACTTTTCTCAAGCTCCTTGATCTCACACTTGGTGTAACACTGCCATGACATCAAGGGCAATCACTGGCACCTCACCTCTGGAATTTAGCTCTTATGGCTATGTTTACACACAGGCTATAGTGTGGTTAGGGTCTGATTGCCCCCTGTAGAGTCCAAACTGAGCACACTTAAGGAAACTATGGCTTTGTAAGGAGAAAGTGAGGACTGTAGATGCTGGAGATCAGCATTGAGAGTGTGGTGCTGGAAAAGCACAGCAGGTCAGGCAGCATCCAATGAGCTGAATCAATGTTTCGTGCAAAGCCCTTCATCAGGATTCCTGATGAAAGACTTTTGCCCAAAACATCAATTCTCCAGCTCCTCAGATGCTGCCTGACCTGCTGTTCTTTTCCAGCACCACACTCTTGACTCTACTGTTTTGTAAGTTCCACTTTCTGGTTGTAAATGATACCTTTTCCACCTTGTTGAGCATCGCAACTGAATTAATGAGACAGTAATTGGCCAGATCAGATTTGTCCCGCTTTTAATGGACAGGGCATTCTTAGGGAAATTTCCACAATATCATATAGATGCCAGTGCCGTACTTGTGTCAGAACAACTTGGTAAGTGTGTATACAGTTCTAGAGGACAAACCTTTGGTACTACAGCTGAACAATTGCACACATAGCCTTTGCTGCATCCAATGACCAGGTAATATCTGCTCTCAAGTCCACTCTCTCTAATAGGTATGATATCACAGTCAATATCATTTTTGTCAATGTTTTTCTAAATCCTCTCCAGTGCCTCTATTTCCTTTTCATAATATGGGGACTAGAAGTACATATTGTACTCCAAGTCATGTCTAAAGGTTAATTAAAGTTTAGCATATTTTTTCTACCTAACAGCTTTCTTCCTAGAAATAAATCCTAGTGCTTAGTTTGCTTCTTTTATGAGAATGAAATATACTTTATAAAAAAAATGGAATTTTGAATCCACATTCTTAGAAAATCTTACCAGGCATATTGGCCTCCACACCCAGAACTCTGTGCCAGGAATACAAATTAGTAAAATCTGCCTTTACATATCTTCTCCCTCTGTTCCTTGTTTTTCCATTCTCTAATCTTTCCCAGGCTTTTTCTGCTCTACATTTATGGTATTACCTCATAATTCACTTGTTGCTTGCCATTTCAAGTGATCATCCCAACTTACTGTTCTTAAAACTCGGTTTTAAACAAAAATCATCTTCACTTACTTTCTTTCTCTTGCTTCTGATTATCTCACTTTGCAGATGGAAAGGTTTCAATTTGCTCATCTAAAGTCCTATAAAACTATTTCTTAAAAAAACCAATGAAAAGCCAGAAACAGTATTTCCAAAGAGATTCATCTAAATATTGCATTTTTAAAGAATAATGAGGATCTATCCTAATACTTATTGTACTTTTAAACAAAACACACTGCTAAAGAAAACACGTTGGGTAGAACAGCAACAATGTTGCACTTGCAAGGGTCAAAGGGCTCAAATATGGTCTGGAGAACTTTCAGAGAGGTCACATGGTTTAGTTTGTGAGTGAGATAAGACTTGAACTTTTTTGAAGTCAGTGAGAGAAAAGTTGAGATTTGCCTGAAAAGCAATGGTCCACTGCTGTCATTCTTTACAACTCCTCTCAGAATGGTATGTGAGCTGAGAATACACCAGAGATCATCTTTATCACTAACATAGGATTCCTGGAGCAGATTCATTGGAATCTATCCCACAGTCTGCAGCGAGTCAATTCACCCAGCTACAACTGTTCTAGGAAGTTAGCCCAGCGCCAGCAGTATCAGTGGCTGGCATGGTGGCTCAGTGGTTAGCACTGCTGCCCCATAGCACCAGGGTCCCAGGTTTGATTCCAGCCGTGTGGGACTGTCTGTGTGGAGTTTGCACATTCTCCCTGTGTCTTTGTGGGTTTCCACCCACGTTCCAAAGATGTGCAGGTCAGATGAAGTGGCCATGCCAAATTGCCCATATTGTTTGGTGCATTCGTCAGAGGGTTGGCGTGGACTTGTTGGGCCGAAGGGCCTGTTTCCACACTATAGGGAATCTAATAGCTTTGGAATTAGAATACCACATGGGGCAATCTGCAAATTATCCATTTTTCATAACTTGGAGAAAATTCATTAAATTTGACAGTCTGCAGGATCTTCTATTTCCCTTTCTTGTGTTTTCTTGTTTTTAGAAGAATGGAAATGTACCTTCGCATAATCCAAAGTATTTGGTAATAATATTTGCCTATTTGTTCAAGCAAGTTTGTTTTTGGTATTAAACCAGTTATTTATTGTTGACTGAAGAAACCTGCCTGATTTAATAATGCATCTGACACAGATTGAGCCCAACAAATCAGACATACTATCAATCTGGTTAAATTTAAAGTCTGTTGTAACCAGTGGAGGAGTAGGATGAGAAATAAAACTAATTCACTCTAACTTTAATCGTATCACCATGGTCAGGTCAAAACAGAAAAAGGTTGCTAGTGAAAAATATGCTTCTTACATCATAATAACAACTGCGTTTTGGTATTTTTGACTAATTTAGAAAGAGAATGTAGTATTTTTAAGGATTGTTCTGAAGTGGAATTTTTTGTCTGAGAAATGCACTGAGGTGAAAGACAACATAAAATTTTCTAAATTTCTAAAAATCGTCTTAAAATCTTCAAATAATAAGTAATTCATTAGTCTATCTTGGCATTTTTGTTTGGAGTTCACCCTTTGTGTTAGGAGTTCACAGGCATTCTGCAAGTAGTACTTGTCTCTTTCAAGAACACAAGCAGTTCATACAGACAGAGATAGGTTGTTGATTGAGTTTTTAAGTAGGAATTTGCAAATACAAGTTTTTGTCTGGGTGAGAAAGAGAATGCAGAGGATTAATTTAGAGTAATCTACTTAAATAAAGTGAGATAATCCACTGGGGTCAGAAGGTTATTACATAAAGTCAAATTGTATGTATTGAACTTGGATAGGAAATGTGCCATCAAAGTTTTCTGTTTAAAAAGTAGGTGTTCAGTAATAAGTGAAATTGATTAGAAACAATTTCAGCACGACACAGATAGTTTTGAAGGAGGGTTGTAGACAGAAATGGAATGCAATTTAATATGAAGTATAAGGTGGGGAAATGGGAAGGAACACACAAATATACCAAGGGACCCAAGTGTCTAAATACAAATTCAATGCAAATGTGCATGCACGAGTGCAAGGCCAATAGAATTTTTGATTTAATAAATGGAGCCTTAAGTAGAAGGACAAAGAGACGGGGACAAGTCCATAACAAGTCAATGGTTAGGTTTCAATAAGAGTAGTGTGAAATATTTTTTATACTGTATTATAGAAATGAATCTAAAACCAGGCGCATAGATCCACAAGGATAATGCCAGTGATCGGAAATGACGGCTGTGATGTCAACTGAACTATTAGACTATTTCCAGATGAGAAAAACAGACTGAGGTTGAATTTTGATAGAGGACAGCAAAGGTCCAACTCTTTGGTTGAGGAGTAAGAATGATCAGTTTTAAGAGCAATCTCTTGGAAAGATTCAGCCCATATATGATGGAGTGAATGGTCTCCTCTGTGCTTCAAAGTTCTATGGAACTTGATGCCTTCATATCTTATCCAATTACTGTACTCAAAGGCAAAAGTGATGCTTCCAAAAAGAAATGATTAATACATAAAAGAACCACTTGCTTGTGTTTAAGACCTTAGTGGTTCTTTCAGAGATCAGTTAGCTCAGAATGAGCACAGACCTGACATTGTGTAGGCAATGACGGCAGTTAATCTGTCTTCAGCAAATTTCCTCAAAAACACAGTGAATGTAAAGTTGAGTCATTTGCAGAGGTACTGGTGGTTGGAGGGAGATTAGCATGGATATTTGTGAGAATTTCCTTGCCTTCTTTGAATAATTGCATCTGAGTCGGGGAGAGTGGAGTGGGGCTTTGGGGGTTGGACAGGAGTAAGGGTAACAGCTAGTTCATTTGGTTGGTGTGTGGTTCAGATTAATGCCAACAGCACAGGTTCAATTCCTGTTCTGGCTGAGGGAGTTTCAGACTTGCCTTCTTGACCTGCCTCTGACAGTGGAAAGCATTCGTAAATTGCCATTGAACGATCACTGCCAAGAAAATATCTCAGGATGAACTATCAGCAAGCAACAAACCAAAGAGATGCCTTCGAGCAAAAAATACTTGTGGCATCTTGTGCATCCCCCATAGCTACCAGAATAGGCAGATAGTGTCTTGGATTAATCTTATCCCAAAGATAGTACCTTTAACAATAAAGCAGTCCTTCAATTGTACATTGAAATATCAGCCTAAATTAATTGGCATATTTTTCAGAGTTGCTTATCAAAAGGAAATAGTTCAGGTTTAGATTCACGCTTACAAAATGAAGCATTGAACTAACTGTCCTGCCCGTCACTGAATTCTACACATCTCTGTGAACTTTTGAACTCCCAAGATGGATTACTCATCACTGAACTTTCAGTGGTGGGTAAGGCCTTTATTTCTAAACAAGAGCTCTGTTTTCAAACCTGAGACCCGGACAGTCAATGCTTTGTTCCTTCACAAATTCTTACAAATTACAAAGTTAACTGAAGTTAATTCCCACTCACACACCTGAAACAAATTAGCAGAAAGAAGCTAGCTTTGTGGAACAACAGTGCAATTGTGTTCTGTACAACGTGAATAATATTAAGAATATACCACAACTTTCACAAGATGAATTTTCTATCTGTATTCATCGCCACATTGTTTTGATATAATCTGTTGAAGAGAATCATTGACAGATTATGCTTAAAGACCAGATGCGTTCTCTAGGAAAGGTTGAAACCTCATAAAGCAATTTGCTGCCAGGGCCAGTGCATCATTTTAACACTTGACTGGGTGTCAGATAACTGAACGAACAGCAAAATAAAAGCCATTTATGTCTTGGTCAAAGGGTAAATTTTACATCAATTTTAATTTTTACACCTGATTAGCGCTCAGATTTGTCCCAGTATGTTGGAGTAAATCATCAGAGGTTTATGTATTTTAGTGGGTTATCTTTTGGCTTTTTACCTGCCATGTTCTCAGGTGTCTGTCAGACATGTATATTTCCTCTCTCTCTAATTGATTGGAGTTGAAGGAAGTTATCAAAAGTGTTGTAGGTCTTGAAACTGTGCTTCAAAAACACTCCGGTTCCACTTTTGAACATGTTTCAAGGAATTATAAAAAAATCAAAAGCACCAAAATAAGCTATTTGGCAATTTTAGCTCCATTTTGAATCTTCTCTTATGCTTTTTCATTTATTTGGGTAGAACATTTTGCTTTTAGAATACAATTGCCAAATATGACCAGACTCCGATTGATTTTAACTTCATTCTGATTGTCAGAGTTCCTAACCGGGATGACTATCCGGAAATGGCCAATAACTGTTTGACCAGCTGTTCAAGTAAGGACTGAAGGAGGGTCCCTCAGCCTGCAGGCCCAATCACAGGTTCTGCAGGATCGGAAGGACAGCAGCCTCACCACGAGATATGGGAAAACAGCCACTGATAGAAGGTGAACACAAGCCCCAGCACTGAAAGCTACATCTGTGGCCAGCAGATAGTTGTGACTGTGGTTGGTGAGCATTAGTAGGGGGCTTTCTGGTACTTCTTCCAGGCTAGCTGCCAACAAATCTTCTCCAGGTATCTACTTGGCTAATCTTCTTTGTGAGAAAGTGAGGACTGCAGATGCTGGAGAGTCAGAGTCGAAAAGTGTGATGCTGGAAAAGCACAGCAGGTCAGGCACCATCTGAGGAACAGGAAAGTCAACATTTCGGGCATAAGCTTCTTCATCAGGATTGAAGGAATCAAGCTCTTTGTTGTGAAAGAGGGGAGCGTGCTGACTGCTGCTGGCCAGAAAGATGATGGTGGTATGCCTAACCAGGCCACACATATGTAGAAAGTTATGTTAATGACCAACTCTCTGCTGATGGACAGTTATGTTTTGTCAGTGATGCATTTGGGAATATCTCCTAGAGGTGGGAACGTGCCAGCTCAGACCCGACTGAAATCCCTCCCCATGCTATGCGGAAGCCTTCCCCATAGAATTGGGTAAATTCTCCCCTCAGTCATTATAACTCTTCATTCCCTGCGCCTTCATGTTCTAATAGAATCTCTCCTTAAGTGCATCTATGTAATTAACCTCAATTACTCCTTGCATTAATTCTACATTCTCTGTTTATGTAACAAAATTTTTTTTCCGAATTCTTCACTGGATTTCTTGGTGACTATCTTATATTGATGAATCTGCTATTCCGCACAAATAGGAATACAAGAGGAACCTCGATGATCTGAATGCGTTGGGCGGGCACTATTTCGTTCGGATAATTTATTATTCGGTTAATCGATTAAATGCTGTTCCTCTGAGGCATGGAATTTTTAAGTCTGCTCCCCGATTCAGGAGACAAGGCAGCAGCACACCGCGTGCAAGCCAATGCTCCCCCCGACCCCATCCAACACCGTCCACTCCCTGCCCGCATCCAACACCGCCCACTCCCCACCCTCGCCCAACATCGCCCACTCCCGCCCTCATCCAACACCACCCACTCCCTGCCCCATCCAACATTGCCCACTCCCCGCCCTCATCCAACGCCACCCATTCCCTGCAACATCCAACACCGCCCACTCCCCACCATCATCCAACAACACCCACTCCCTGCCCTCATCCAAAACCACCCACTCCCTGCCCCATCCAACACCGCCCACTCCTCACCCTCGCCCATCACCACCCACTGCTTGCCCCATCCAACATTGCCCTCTCCCCACTCTCTCCCAACACCAGATACTCCATGCCCCATCCAACACCAGCCACTCTCCGCCCGCACCAGCACCGCCCCCACACCCCGCCCCAATTCAACACCGCCCACTCCCCACCCCCATCCAACATCACCCACTCCCCGCCCTAATCCAACACCGCCCACTCACCACCCCCGTCCAACTCTGCCCACTCCCCGCCCCCATCCAAAACCACCCACTCGCCACCCGCATCCAACACCACCCACTCTCCACCCCATCCAACACCACCCACTCCACGCCCCCAACCAACACAGCCCACTCCCTGCCCCCATCCAACACCACCCACTCCACGCCCCCAACCAACACAGCCCACTCCCTGCCCCCATCCAACACCACCCACTCCCCGCCCCCATCCAATACCGCCCACTCCGCACCCACATCCAACACCACCGACTCAATGGCCAATCCAACACCACCCACTCCCCGACCCATCCAACACCGCCCACACCCCGCCCCATGCATCACCGCCCACTCCCCGACCCATCCAACACTGCCCACTTCCCGCCCCATCCAACACAGCCCACTCCTCACTCCCATCCAACACCACCCACTCCCCACCCCCATCCAACATCGCCACTCCCGGCCCACATCCAACACCACCCACTCCTGCCCCCATCGAACACCACCCAATCCCCGCCCTCATCCAACACTATGCCCTCCCCGCCCCTATCCAACACCGCCACTCCCCATCCTCGCCCAACAACAACCACTCCCCGCCCCATCCAACACTGCCCACTCCCTGCCCCCATCCAACACTGCCACTCCCCCACACTCGCCTAAAAACATCCACTCCCCGTCCCATCCAACACGGCTGACTCCCGCCACCATCCAATATCGCCCACTCTCAACCCTCGCCCAACACCACCCACTCCCCACCCCATCCAACAACACCCACTCCCCGCCCGCATCCAGCACTACCCACTCCCTGCCCCCATCCAACACCGCCACTCTCCACCCTCACCCAACACCACCCACTCCCTGCCCTATTCAATACCACCCACTCCCCGCCCTCAACCAACACCACCCACTCCCCACCCCCATCCAACACCGCCCACTCCCCGATGCATCCAACACCACACACTCCCCAGCCCCGTACAACACCACCAACTCCCCGCACCATCCAACACCGCCCACTCCCTGTCCCCATCCAACACCACACACACCACGCACCAGCCAACACCGCCCACTCCCCACCCCCATCCAACAGCACCCACTACCCGCCCCATCCAACACAGCCCACTCCCTGCCTCCGTCCAACACCATGCACTCCCCGCCCCCATCCAACACGACCACTCCACAGCCTCGCCCAACACCACCCACTCCCCGTCCTCATCCAACACCACCCACTCCCCGTCCTCATCCAACACCACCCACTCCCCACCCCCATCCAACACCAACACTCCACAGCCTCGCCCAACACCACCCACTCCCCGCCCTCATCCAACACCACCCACTCCCCGCCCCGTCGAACACCACCCACTTCCCGTCCCATCCAACACCACCTACTCCCCACCTTCGCCCAACACCGCCCACTCCCTGCCTCCATCCAACACCACCCACTCCCCGTCCCATCCAACACCACCACTCCACAGCCTCGCCCAACACCACCCACTCCCCGCCCTCATCCAACACCACACACTCCCCGCCCCATCCAACACCACCACTCCCCACCCTCGCCCAACACCGCCCACTCCCTGCCTCCATCCAACACCACCCACTCCCCGTCCCATCCAACACCACCACTCCACAACCTCGCCCAACACCACCCACTCCCCGCCCTCATCCAACACCACACACTCCCCGCCCCATCCAACACCACCCACTCCCTGCCCTCATCCAACATTGCCCACTCCCCGCCACATCCAACACCACACCCTCCCCGCCCCCATCCAACACTGCCACTCCCCATCCAGGCCCAACAACAACCACTCCCCGCCCTATCCAATACCACATACTCCCCGCCCCATCCAACACCGCCCACTCTCAGCCACCATCCAACACTGCCCACTCTCTGCCCCCATCCAACACTGCCACTCCCCCACCCTAGCCTAGCAACATCCACTCCCCGCCCCATCCAACACGGCCGACTCCCGCCCCCATCCAACACCGCCCACTCCCCGCCGTCATCCAACACCACCCACTCTCCACCCTCACCCACCAGCCACTCCCCACCCCATCCGACACCAGCCACTCCCCGCCTGCATCCTACACCACCCACTCCCCACCCTATCCAACAACACCCACTCCCTGCCCGCATCCAGCACCGCCTACTCCCCGCCCCCATCCAACATCGCCCACTCCCCGCCCCCATCCAACACCGTCCACTCCTCGTTCCATCTAACACCACACACTCCCCACCCCCATCCAACACCATGCACTCCCCGCCCCATCCAACATTGCCCACTCCCCACCCCCATCCAACAACACCCACTCCCCGCCCCATCCAACACCGCACACTCCCCGCCCCATCCAACACCGCACACTCCCTGTCCCATCCAACACCGCTCAGTCCCCACACCCATCCAACACCGCCCACTCCCCGCCCCCATCCAACACCGCCCACTCCCCGCCCCCATCCAACACCGCCCACTCCCCGCCCCATCCAACACCGCCACTCCCCACCCTCACCCAACACCACCCACTCCCTGCCCTATCCAATATCACCCACTCCTCACAACATCCAACACCAACCACTCCAAGCCCTCAACCAACACCGCCCACTCCCACCCCCATCCAACACCGCCCACCCCCACCCCCATCCAACACCGCCCACCCCCACCCCCATCCAACACCGCCCACTCCCCGCCGCCTTCCAACACTACCCACACGTGGCCCTCATCCATCACCGCACACTCCCCGCTCCCATCCAACACCACCCACTCCCCACCCTCGCCCAACACCGTCCACTCCCTGCCTCCATCCAACACCACCCACTCCCCACCCTATCCGACACCAGCACTCCCTGCCCGCATCCAGCACCGCCTACTCCCCGCGCCAATCCAACATCGCACACTCCCCACCCCAATCCAACACCGCCCACTCCTCATGCTCTCCCAACACTGCCCACTCCCCACCCCCATCCAACACCGCCCACTCCCCACCCCCATCCAACATCGCCCACTCCCCGCCCCCATCCAACACCGTCCACTCCTCGCTCCATCCAACACCACACACTCCCCACCCCATCCAACACCATGCACTCCCCGCCCCATCCAACATTGCCCACTCCCCACCCCCATCCAACAACAACCACTCCCCGTCCCATCCAACACCGCCCACTCCCCGCCCCCATCCAACACCACCCACTCCCCGCCCCCATCCAACACCACCCACTCCCCGTCCCATCCAACACCACCCACTCCCCGCCCCATCCAACACCACCCACTCCCCGCCCCCATCCAACACCATCCACTCTCTGTCCCATCCAACACCATCCACTCTCTGTCCCATCCAACACCACTCAGTCACCACACCCATCCAACACCGCCCACTCCCCACCCCTATCCAACACCGCACACACCCCGTCCCATCCAACACCGCACACTCCCCGTCCCATCCAACACCGCACACTCCCCGTCCCATCCAACACCGCACACTCCCCGTCCCATCCAACACCACCCACTCCCCGCCCCCATCCAACACCATCCACTCCCTGCCTCCATTCAACACCACCACTCCACAGCCTGGCCCAACACTACCCACTCCCCGCCCTCATCCAACAGCACCCACTACCCGCCCCATCGAACACCACCCACTCCCCGCCCCATCCAACACCACTCACTCCCCACCCTCGCCCAACTCCGCCCACTCCCTGCCTCCATCCAACACCACCCACTCCCCGTCCTCATCCAACATCTTCCACTCCCCGCCCCATCTAACACCACGCCCTCCCCGCCCCTATCCAACACTGCCCACTCCCCGATCCTCGCCTAACAACATCCACTCTCCGCCCCATCCAACACCGCCCACTCCCCACCCTCACCCAACACCACCCACTCCCTGCCCTATCCAATATCACCCACTCCTCACACCATCCAACACCAACCACTCCAAGCCCTCAACCAACACCGCACACTCCCCGCCCCCTTCCAACACTACCCACACGTGGCCCTCATCCAACACCGCACACTCCCCGCTCCATCCAACACCACCCACTCTCTGTCCCATCCAACACCACTCAGTCACCACACCCATCCAACATCGCCCACTCCCCATCCCGATCCAACAGCACCCACTCCCGCCCCATCCAACACCGCACACTTCCCGCCCCATCCAACACCACCCACTCCCCACCCTCAACCAACACCGCCCACTCCCCACCCCCATCCAACACCACCCGCTCCCCACCCCCATCCAACACCACCCACTCCCCACCCCCATCCAACACCACCCACTCCCCGCCCCGTCCAACACCACCACTCCACAGCCTCGCCCAAAACCACCCACTCCCCACCCCCATCCAACACCACCCACTACCCACCCCCATCCAACACCACCCACTCCTCGCCCCCAGCCAACACCACCCACTCCCCGCCCCATCCAACACCACCATTCCACAGCCTCGCCCAACACCACTCACTCCTCACCCTCGTCCAACACCACCCACTCCCCACCCTCACCCAACACCACCCACTCCCCACCCTCGCCCAACATCACCCATTCCCTGCCACCATCCAACACCGCCATTCCCCACCCTCACCCAACACCACCCACTCCCCACCCCATCAAACACCACCCACTCCCCACCACCATCCAACACCGCCCATACCCGCCCGCATCCAACACCACCCACTCGCAGCCCTCATCCAACACCGCCCACTCCCCGCCCCAGCCAACACCGCCCACTCCCCAATGCATCCAACACTACACACTCCCCGCCCCCATCTACACCACCCACTCCTCGCCCCATCCAATACCGCCCACTCCCTACCCCCATCCAACAGCACGCACTCCCCGCCCCATCCAACACCGCCCACTCCCCACCCCCATCCAACACCACCACTCCACAGCCTCGCCCAACACCACCAACTCTCCGCCCTCATCGAACACCACCCACTCCCCGCCACATCCAAAACCACCCACTCCCCACCCTCGCCCAACACCACCACTGCACAGCCTCGCCCAACAGCACCCACTCCCCGCCACATCCAACAGCACCCACTCCCCACCCTCGCCCAACACCATCCACTCCCTGCCCTCATCCAACACCACCCTCTCCCCACCCCATCGAACACCACCCACTCCCCGCCACATCCAAAACCACCCACTCCCCACCCTCGCCCAACGCCACCACTGCACAGCCTCGCCCAACACCACACACTCCCCGCCCCCATCCAACACCGCCCATTCCCTGCCCCATCCAACACCACACACACCCCGCCCTCATCCAAAACCACCCACTCCCCACCCTCGCCCAACACCACCACTGCACAGCCTCGCCCAACACCACACACTCCCCGCCCCCATCCAACACCGCCCACACCCCGCCCCCATCCAACACAGCCCACTCCCCACCCCCATCCAACAGCATCCACTCCCCGCCCCATCCAACACCACCCACTCCCCACCCTCACCTAACACCGCTCACTCCCCGCCCCATCTACCACCACCCACTCCCCGCCCGCATCCAACACCACCCACTCCCTGCCCCCATCCAACACCACCCACTCCCCGCCCCCATCCAATACCGCCCACTCCGCACCCACATCCAACACCACCGACTCAATGGCTAATCCAACACCACCCACTCCCCGACCCATCCAACACCGCCCACACCCCGCCCCATGCATCAACGCCCACTCCCTGCCCCATCCAACACAGCCCACTCCTCACTCCCATCCAACACCACCCACTCCCCACCCCCATCCAACACCGCCCACTCCCGGCCCACATCCAACACCACCCACTCCCGACCCATCGAACACCACCCAATCCCCGCCCTCATCCAACACTATGCCCTCCCCGCCCCCATCCAACACCGCCACTCCCCATCCTCGCCCAACTACAACCACTCCCCGCCCCATCCAACACCGCCCACTCCCCGATGCATCCAACACCACACACTCCCCAGCCCCGTACAACACCACCAACTCCCCGCACCATCCAACACCGCCCACTCCCTGTCCCCATCCAACAACACACACACCCCGCCCCATCCAACACCGCCCACTCCCCACCCCCATCCAACAGCACCCACTACCCGCCCCATCCAACACAGCCCACTCCCTGCCTCCATCCAACACCACGCACTCCCCGCCCCCATCCAACACCATCACTCCACAGCCTCGCCCAACACCACCCACTCCCTGTCCTCATCCAACACCACCCACTCCCCACCCTCACCCAACACCACCCACTCCCTGCCACCATCCAACACCACCCACTCCCCACCCCCATCCAACACCACCACTCCACAGCCTCGCCCAACACCACCCACTCCCCACCCTCATCCAACACCACACACTCCCCGCCCCGTCGAACACCACCCACTTCCCGTCCCATCCAACACCACCCACTTCCCACCCTCGCCCAACACCGCCCACTCCCTGCCTCCATCCAACACCACCTACTCCCCACCCTCGCCCAACACCGCCCACTCCCTGCCTCCATCCAACACCACCCACTCCCCGTCCCATCCAACACCACCCACTCCCCACCCTCGCCCAACACCGCCCACTCCCTGCCGCCATCCAACACCACCCACTCCCCGTCCCATCCAACACCACCACTCCACAGCCTCGCCCAACACCACCCACTCCCCGCCCTCATCCAACACCACACACTCCCCGCCCCATCCAACACCATGCCCTCCCCGCCCCCATCCAACACTGCCACTCCCCATCCAGGCCCAACAACAACCACTCCCCGCCCTATCCAATACCACATACTCCCCGCCCCATCCAACACTGCCCACTCTCAGCCAACATCCAACACTGCCCACTCCCTGCCCCCATCCAACACTGCCACTCCCCCAGCCTAGCCTAACAACATCCACTCCCCGCCCCATCCAACACGGCTGACTCCCGCCCCCATCCAACACCGCCCACTCCCCGCCCTCATCCAACACCACCCACTCTCCACCCTCACCCACCAGCCACTCCCCACCCCATCCGACACCAGCCACTCCCTGCCCGCATCCAGCAACGCCTACTCCCCGCCCCAATCCAACACCGCCCACTCCTCATGCTCTCCCAACACTGCCCACTCCCCACCCCCATCCAACATCGCCCACTCCTCGCTCCATCCAACACCACACACTCCCCACCCCCATCCAACACCATGCACTCCCCGCCCCATCCAACATTGCCCACTCCCCGCCCCATCCAACAACACCCACTCCCCGCCCCATCCAACACCGCACACTCCCCGCCCCATCCAACACCGCCCACTCCCCGCCCCCATCCAACAACACCCACTCCCCGCCCCATCCAACACCGCCCACTCTCCACCCCCATCCAACACCGCCCACTCCCCGCCCCATCCAACACCGCACACTCCCCGCCCCCATCCAACACCGCCCACTCCCCGCCCCCATCCAACACCACCCACTCGCAGCCCTCATCCAACAACACCCACTCCCCACCCCCATCCAACAACACCCACTCCCCACCCCCATCCAACAACACCCACTCCCCGCCCCATCCAACACCGCACACTCCCCGCCCCCATCCAACACCGCACACTCCCCGCCCCATCCACCGCCCACTCCCCGCCCCCATCCAACACCACCCACTCGCAGCCCTCATCCAAAACCGCCCACTCCCCACACCCATCCAACACCGCCCACTCCCCACACCCATCCAACACCGCCCACTCCCCACACCCATCCAACACCGCCCACTCCCCACACCCATCCAACACCGCCCACTCCCCACCCCATCCAACACCACCCACTCTCCAGCCTCACCCAACACCAGCCACTCCCCGCTCCATCCAACACCAGCCACTCCCCGCCTGCATCCAACACCACCCACTCCCCACCCCATTCAACACCACCCACTCATGCTCTCCAAACACTGCCCACTCCCCGCCCCCATCCAACACCGCCACTCCACACCCTCACCCAACACCACCCACTGCTCATGCTCTCCAAACACTGACCACTCCCTGCCCCCATCCAACACTGCCACTCCCCCAGCCTAGCCTAACAACATCCACTCCCCGCCCCATCCAACACGGCCAACTCCCGCCCCCATCCAACACCACCCACTCTCCACCCTCACCCACCAGCCACTCCCCACCCCATCCGACACCAGCCACTCCCTGCCCGCTTCCAGCACTGCCTACTCCCCGCCCCAATCCAACATCGCCCACTCCTCATGCTCTCCCAACACTGCCCACTCCCCACCCCCATCCAACACCATGCACTCCCCGCCCCCATCCAACATTGCCCACTCCCCGCCCCCATCCAACACCGCCCACTCCCCGCCCCCATCCAACACCACCCACTCGCAGCCCTCATCCAAAACCGCCCACTCCCCGCCCCATTCAAAATTGCCCACTCCCCGCCTCATTCAACACTGCCCACTCCTCATGCTCTCCAAACACTGCCCACTCCCCGCCCCCATCCAACACCGCCACTCCCCACCCTCACCCAACACCACCCACTCCCTGCCCTATCCAATATCACCCACTCCTCACATCATCCAACACCACTCACTCCCCACCCTCAACCAACACCGCCCACTCCCTGCCTCCATCAAACACCACCCACTCCCCGCCCCATCCAACACCACCCACTCCCCACCCTCGCCCAACTCCGCCCACTCCCTGCCTCCATCCAACATCACCCACGCCCCGCCCCCATCCAACACTGCCACTCCCCGCCCCCATCCAATACCACATACTCTCTGTCCCATCCAACACCGCCCACTCTCTGCCCCCAACCAACACTGCCCACTCCCCGCCCCTCGCCTAACAACATCCACTCCCCGCCCCATCCAACACCGCCCACTCCCCGCCCCCATCCAACACCGCCCACTCCCCGCCCCCATCCAACACCACCCACTCTCCAGCCTCACCCAACACCAGCCACTCCCCGCCCCATCCAACACCAGCCACTCCCCGCCTGCATCCAACACCACCCACTCCCCACCCCATCCAACACCACCCACTCATGCTCTCCAAACACTGCCCACTCCCCGCCCCATTCAACACCACCCACTCCTCATGCTCTCCAAACACTGCCCACTCCCCGCCCCATCCAACACCAGCCACTCCCCGCCTGCATCCAACACCACCCACTCCCCACCCCATCCAACACCACCCACACATGCTCTCCAAACACTGCCCACTCCCCGCCCCATTCAACACCACCCACTCCTCATGCTCTCCAAACACTGCCCACTCCCACCCCCATCCAACACCGCCCACTCCCCGCCCCCTTCCAACACCGCACACTCCCCGCTCCATCCAACACCACGCACTCCACGCCCCATCCAACACCACCCACTCTCTGTCCCATCCAACACCGCTCAGTCCCCACACCCATCCAACACCGCCCACTCCCCACCCCTATCCAACACCGCCCACTCCCAGCCCCCCCTCCAACACCACCCACTCCCCACCCCATTCAAAATCGCCCACTCCCCACCCCATCTAACACCACCCACTCCCCGCCCCTATCCAACACCACCCACTCCCCGCCCTATCCAACACCGCCCACTCCCCGCCGCATCCAACACCACACACACCCCACCCCCATCCAACATCGCCCACTCCCCACCCCCATCCAACAGCACCCACTCCCGCCCCATCCAACACTGCCCACTCCCTGCCTCCATCCAACACCACCCACTCCCTGGCCCCATCAAACACCACCCACTCCCCACCCCATCCAACACCGCCCACTCCCCACCCCCATCCAACACCACCCACTACCCACCCCCATCCAACACCACCCACTCCCCGCCCCGTCCAACACCACCATTCCACAGCCTCGCCCCACACCACCCACTCCCCACCCCCATCCAACACCACCCACTCCCCGCCCCGTCCAACACCACCCACTCCCCACCCTCACCCAACACCACCCACTCCCCACCCTCGCCCAACACCACCCATTCCCTACCACCATCCAACACCGCCATTCCCCACCCTCACCCAACACCACCCATTCCCTACCACCATCCAACACCGCCATTCCCCACCCTCACCCAACACCACCCACTCCCTGCCCTATCCAATACCACCCACTACCCGCCCCATGAAACACCACCCACGCCCCGCCCTCAAACAACACTGCTCACTCCCCACCACCATCCAACACCGCCCACTCCCCACCCCCATCCAACACCACCCACTACCCACCCCCATCCAACACCACCCACTCGCAGCCCTCATCCAACACCACCCACTCCCCGCCCCATCCAATACCGCCCACTCCCTACCCCCATCCAACAGCACGCACTCCCCGCCCCATCCAACACCGCCCACTCCCCACCCCCATCCAACACCACCACTCCACAGCCTCGCCCAACACCACCAACTCTCCGCCCTCATCCAACACCATCCACTCCCCGCCCCATCCAACACCATCCACTCCCCGCCCCATCCAACACCATCCACTCCCCGCTCCATCCAACACCACACACTTCCCGCCCCCATCCAACACCGCACACTCCCCGCCCCCATCCAATACCACATACTGCCCGCCACATCCAACACTGCCTACTCTCCGCCCCCATCCAACACTGCCAATCCCCCACCCTCGCCTAACAACATCCACTCCCCGCCCCCATCCAACACCGCCCACTCCCCGCCCCCATCCAACACCGCCCACTCTCCACCCTCACCCAACACCAGCCACTCCCCGCACCTTCTGACACCAGCCACTCCCCGCCTGCATCCAACACCACCCATTCCGCACCCCATCCAACAACACCCACTCCCCGCCCGCAAGCCAGCACTGCCTATCCCCGCCCCAATCCAACATTGCACACTCCCCACCCCATCCGACACTGCCCACTCCTCACACTCGCCCAACACTGCACACTCCACGCCCCCATCCAACACCGCCACTCCCCACCCTCACCCAACATCACCCACTCCCTGCCCTATCCAATATCACCCACTCCCTGCCCCCATCCAACACCACCCACTCGCAGCCCTCATCCAACACCACCCAATCCCCACCCCATTCAACACCAGCCACTCCCCGCACCATCCGACACCAGCCACTCCCCACCCTCACCCAACACCACCCACTCCCTGCCCTATTCAATATCACCCACTCCCCACCCCATCCAATACCACCCACTCGAAGCACTCAGCCAACACCACCCACTCCCCGCCCCCATCCAACACCATCCACTCCCCGCTCCATTCAACACCACGCACTCCGTGCCCCATCCAATACCGCCCACTCCCCACCCCCATCCAACACCACCCACTCCCAGCCCCATCCAACACCACCCACTCCCCGCCCCATCCAACACCACACACACCCCGCCCCCATCCAACACCACCCACTCCCCACCCCCATCCAACACCACCCACTCCCAGCCCCATCCAACACCACCCACTCCCAGCCCCATCCAACACCACCCACTCCCCGCCCCCATCCAACACCACACACTCCCCACCCCATCCAACACCACCCACTCCCCACCCTCACCTAACACCGCTCACTCCCTGCCTCCATCTAACACCACCCACTCCCCGCCCCCATCCAACACCACCACTCCACAGCCTTGCCCAACACCACCCACTCCCCGCCCCATCGAACACCACCCACTCCCCGTCCTCATCCAACACCTCCCACTCCCCGCCCCATCCAACACCGCCCACTCCCTGTCTCCATCCAACACCACCCACTCCCCGCCCCATCTAACACCGCCCATTCCCTGCCCTCATCCAACACCACACACTCCCTGCCCTCATCCATCACCACCCACTCCCGGCCCTCATCCAACACCGCCCACTGCCTGCCCCCCTTCAACACCGCCCAATCCCCGCCCCAATCCAACACCGCCCACTCCCCACCCCATCCAACTCCGCCCACTCCCTGCCCCCATCCAACACCGGCCACTCCCGGCCCCCAACCCCGTCCAACACCGTACCCCCCGTCTGCTTTCCAAACCCCGTCTGACACCGCCCCTGCCCCCGTCCAGCACCACCCCCTGCCTGCTCCCCGCCGTCGTCCAATACCGCACCCCCCAGGGACTGGACTCCAACAACAACACTGCTGCTGCTCCCTTTTGTGGGGTGTAGGTCTCCACACACATACATACACACACATACACACACACAACGTTTACTGCAACATTTTGACCAGTTTCACCTTTACCCTGTACATGTTGGAGAGATTATCTGGGTAAAGGGGGGGGTTTAGGGTAAACCCCTGTGTAGAACTCCAGGGAAAGTGTGGGGAGAGAGCGAGAGGGCGGGAGGTCAGTCATTTGAAGACTGTGCCTCATTAATCACTGTAAACAAAAGACGCGATCAGTGTTGGAAACGTATATTTGATGTAATGTTTCTATCGGGACCTCGAGATCTCCTTCAGATAATCCGATATTCGGATAATCGAGGTTCCTCTGTATTCTCTCTGAGTATTCCAGTAAAACTTCACAAAATTTTAAAGAAACTCCCAAAAAGGTCCTCTTCAGAGCTGATGAAAGGTCATTCCTCTGAAGCACTTCTTAAGAATCTGTACCTAAATCTGTACTTGAGATGGCACCATAACTGGTAACTTGTAAACTTTTCACTGTACTCATGTGTGTACAAGTGACAATAAAGCTAATTCTAAATCTAATTTTTCTCTCCACAGATGCTGCCTTACCTGCTGTGAGCTTCCAGCATGTTCTGTCCTCCTTTGCATTTTTTTTGCTGTGAATTTTACTTGTTGGATATGTCTCCTTGACAGAGTGACCACCTGAGGGATAGACAGGGCCTCAGTCTAATATTTTGTCTGAAAGACAACATCTCAGACACTGACACAGCCTTGCATTCTGCTGTAGAGTGGAGCCTAGATTTGTATATTCAAATTCTACAGTAGGACTTGAAACCACCATCTTCTGACTTAGAGGTAAGAGAGCTACCAGCTGAGCCACAGTTGAATAAATACAAATGCAAATATCTAGCACCAAATCTCTAATCAATTTTGCAATTTCTCCCAATGCCTGTATCATTTTTTATAATGTAAAGACCAGAACTGTGCACAATTTTCCAAGTGTGTTCTAGCCTAACATCTATAAACGGTTTATAAAAGAATGAAACAATTCTGGTTCCTTTCAATGCATTTCCTGAGAATGTTTGTTCTTAATTATTATCTACTGGAGAAACATGTTTTAAAAGGACCAAACCTGATATTATATGTGATTTGCTGGTCTTCCTATCATAAAAGCTTCTAAACGTGAAAGGTGCCTGCAAATGCTGCACGTTATAACTTGCTGCCCTGTTAAGTCTCTTCAGCTGGTAGTCAAGGAGCATGTATGAACTTGAGGTACACAAAGGCATTGGTCTTTTGCAGAAAACATCAGGCTAAGTGTTATTTATGAGAGGTTTCATGAATGATTGCCTGTCACGGCTCACATGACTTTTCTCATGCACTTCCTCCTCACTCACACAAGACATTTCACCATCTGCACATTTCTTCCATCCACTTCCCCTTCTCTCAATCCCTTCTTTACTATCATTACAGGAGAAGCTGTCTCATGTATGGGTCAAGAGGGTGGCACCGTGGCTGACATTCGGCTCCTCACCCAATATGAGAAGAAGATCCTCAAGATGGCTGAAGACGATCAGTTCCAGTCATGTGGTGACGCTGGGATCTTGCATGTTGAGGCAATCCAATCAGCTTCGTTGTCTGCTGCTGAGTTGTCCTCCCATTCCCAGCGCTACTAACCCATTCTTAATATCCTAAACTTTCTACTCCGGTTATAAAACTAAAAGTCTGTTTACTCTTATGCACTAAATGTGGTGCCCACACAGCTATTGCTTCAAAGAGACCATTAAAACATCAGTTCCTCTTCTACCTCAGAGGAAGAAGCCACAGATCACTCAGATTAGAAATACTTTCTTCTGCACCACCTTCTCACTCAGAGTCTTTCAGCTTGGTGCATCTCCGCGACGGGTTGAGGAAGGAATGCCCAAATCACTGGTGCTCTCAGGAACACCAGAGCTCAGGCACCTTCTCAGCCCCAGCTTGAGGATGACCCTGTGGTGTTGGCCATCAATGGCTTTGTGCAAATGCACAGAGTCAGGAACAGATTTGTTGGAGAAGCTTGGTAAAGTGGATCGAAGGTTGGAGGAACCTGTGATCTGTGTTGTGGGTGTGTCTGACTGTCCCCATGAACAAGTTGTCAGCTGCCAGGGAAAGCCAGCTTCAGCAGAATGCTCAGTGGCTGCTGGAAATGCATCCAACCTGCACTCCCATCAGTTTAGCCATTGTTGCTCAGCACCAGCAGCATGGCAACATGAGGAGGAGGGTCTTTCACCTCGCTCGAGTTCTCCTTCCTCTCCAGGAAATGGCACAGTGCCAGTAGACACCCAGACAAAGGAGGAACCACGCACAAGCCCCTCAAAAGTCTCATCTCAGAACACTCCGGAGGTGCCCAGGCATGTGTCGTCACCAACCCTGTCAAAGTTGCATCTGAGGCTGAGCCAGCAGCTAGGAGAAAGGGGGAAGCAGACATTGCATGGGATAGGCAGGAGGTGGGCCGGTGGGGGGGAGGGGGAGGGGATGCATGGCGAGAGAGGGATAGGTAGAGGTTGAAGGGGCCAGGAGTGGGGAAAGAATGGGAGGCTACAAAAGTGTATCAGGGAGAGATAGTGATTCTGGGGGAAGAGAGAGGGATGGATGCAGGGGATAGGAAGAGAGAGTGTAAGTGGTTGAAAGATTGGGAATTGAAGGGGAATCAGAGAGAGGCAGATTCCAAGAGCAAAGCAAGAGATAGAGTTAGAGTTAGACAGAAGGACAGTGCAAGGGAAGGGATAGAAAAGGAAGATGCAAAAGGGAGATGAGATAGAGTGAGGCTGCAAGAGGGAAAGTGTGAAGGAGGCGTCAAAGCAGGGAAAAGCTGGAGGCTTTAGGAGGTTGCAAAAATGAGTGGTGAGATGGAAACTGGCTGCAGGGTTTGGAAATGAGGTGAAGGAGGTTATGGAAGTGAGTGAACTGTTCTGAAACTGTAATCAAAAGAATACTCAGCTTACCAGGCACCAGGAGTACTGGAAGCTGAAGTGATGCATTCAGTACAAGTAAATGAGGAATTTCAACACAAAGGCTGCATGTGTTTAGAAGCTACTATATAGTGGGGGGATTTAATGGACACTATTGTAGTGAACACTGCGTCCAATTGTTAGTTTAGATTTGAGGTTGAGATCTGCGACACAGTGAAAAGAGTAATAACTGCCTGATTAAAATGTTCCATCTTTGTGCATATGCGATGAAACACATTGGCTGTGAGCTCACCATCGGCAAAAGGTGTTTTTATGGTGATGGGCTTCTGTGTGCAGAAACGTGTATCAGTTGTTTTGCAAAAGGAAAATTTGTTGCTGACCTATGCCTGTTAACTTGTGTAAATTTACGATTTGGAGCTGCCGGTGTTGGACTGGGGTGTATAAAGGTAAAAAGCACAAAACACCAGGTTATAATCCAACAGGTTTATTTGGAAGCACTAGCTTTCGGAGCGTTGCCAAGTTCAGTACCCATGTGGATGGCCTCAACTCGGACCTTGGGTTCACGTCACACTACAGGTAACCCCATTCCATAAAAAAAGCACACACACACAAAATAAAATCAATATGAACATTGGGGCACCTCACACGTGGCACCTCACACAGGGCACCACACACCTTCAGTGCATTATCTGGGCCAACATGGCATTTATTGGTAAAGTTCACTTGAGAAGGTAACTTTTAAAAGAAGTTGTGAGATTTCCATATAAAAGAACATACTCATTCTACAAGATGAGAGACCTAACAAACCATCCAGATCGTTTTTCAATATATAAACTCAGTTACATCACACTGTAAACTTTTGCTATAAATTCTGTGTCTTACGACCTTATACTCCACCTGATGAAGGAGCAACACTCCGAAAGCTAGTGTGCTTCCAAATAAACCTGTTGGACTAGAACCTGGTGTTGTGTGATTTTTAATTATGGAAATGTAATTACTGAAGCGTCGAGGAATTTAGTATTTGCTTGATGTATTGTAGCTTTCAGTGTAATAGAGGATTGGTAGTTATTAAGGTTATTAGTGTATTTGTCTAATCCTGATTCTGTGTGAAGCCAAACACCTCATTATTCAACACAAATGTAGAAAATGTTGTTACTCTGTAACTGTGTCACTGATAAAGAAGTCAGTGAGAATGAAATAGTAGACATAAAATTTGAAATGTAGACCTTAAAAAAATTATGGGCAGAACAATGTCAGCTGGTTTAGGCCATCCAGCCCCAGGGTGATCCGTCCAAATTATTCAGATCATCGGTTCCACTATTACAGGTTCCCTTCATCTCAGTTAAGACAGAGATGAGGAGGCTCTTTTCTCAGAGGTAAGTGAACCGGTCAAATTCTTTACTCCAGAGGGCTGTTGAGATGGTATTGTTAAATATCTGATATTGAGTTGGGCATTTTTCATTAGTAAGGGAATCAAGAGTATGAGGAAAGGCAAGAAAATGGAGTTGAGGATTATCAGATCAACCATGATCTCATTGACTGGCCTAGCGGACTCAATGATCTACTTCCGCTCCTGCATCTTATGGTTTTGTTGTCATCCTTATTAGCAAGATTAGAACTTGTTGAAACTTAAGGTGTAAACTGGAAATTTGTTTCTCAACCTTAGAAATCATATTTTTTCATCCTTGCTGTATTTTTCTCAATTTTTCATTTTTTGCCCGCGCCATTCAAGGTCTGGGGAAATTGTCACAGCAAACATAATTGCACAAACAAGTTCGATGACAGCCTTGTACATTGTAATTTTATTGGTATGTGACAATCAGAGCATTATGTCATAATGTACCAGAGTCCCTAACAGTTCTGAGTGTCCATAATTTAAGAATCACAAGAGAAGGTGCAAGATCAATTCTCAAGAATGATGCCAGAACTGAGAGAATAAGCTAATGACACTGAGGTACATTTCTCGATAAAACAGAATGTTAAGAAATGCAACAAAAGAGCTTTGATAAGGTAGACAAAGAGAACATATTTCAGTGGAAGCAAAACTGGGAGTCATAAGTGTAACAAATCAATCAATGCAGTTGGGAATTTTGGGAGATATGTTCTTTACTCAGAAAGTGAGGAGCATGTAGAAATCATTACCATAAAAAGTATCTCAGGAAAAAAGCATTGATGCAATTAAACACAGAAGGGAGAATGGAATGTAAGACAATATAACAGGAATATAAGACAGGTTAGATGATGAGTAGTGGGCAAGGCTGAACTCGCGCAATAACACAGGACCTGACCGACTAGACTAAATGCCCTTTTTCTAAGCAGTTCTCTGTAAAACTTATTGAGTGATCATTGTCAATGATCTACAAAACATGATGGTCACGTAGCAAACGGTCCATTTCAGATGGGGTATTTTCACATGACACTCATTGACTGATGGCTGAAGGGCTCAATCCTCAAAAGGCAGGTTCCGATGCAAGTACTGTAAATTAATCATAGAACCCTTATAATGTGGGAAACAGGCCATTTGGTACACCAAGTCTACATCAACTCTCCAAAGAACATCCCATCCCTCCCACCCTAACCCTGTATTTCCCATGGTTTATCCACCTAGCCTGCACATCCCTAAACACTATGTTCAACTTTGTATGGCCAATCCACCTAACCTGCACATCTTTGGATTGTGGGAGGAAACCACATTTGACACAGGGAGAGTGTGCAAACTCTACTTAGTCAGTTGTCTGAGGGTGGAATCAAACCCTGGCCCTTGGTGCTGTAGGCAAACATGCTAACCATTGAGCCTCTGTGCCTTTTAAGTGTGGTGTGGATTGTTGAGTTGGTGCCTGCTGCCAAGTTGCTGTAGACTCTGGTCATCCTGGTGATGTATTCCAGCCTATCGGAAGTGTAAAACTTTCTTTGTCATCAGTTAATGATTCATGTGTCTGATAGAAAATGTTTCAGGGCTTCATGCCAGGCTTGCTAGTTTATCTGGGTCCACTTGCCTCTCCATACAGACAGTATCTGGGTATGTGATTGTCTTTCATCTCACAGATATACCTGCACTAGTGAAGATGTCTTGATTAGTGCTGACAACCTTAGGAGTCTGCCTCTGAGAGGACTTCTTTAATTCTGATTTTCCCTGCCAGGATATACCCAAAATATTGGTGTCAATGAAGCCTGGAAATCAATAAGCTCGATCACCTGTAAAACAGTAAAAGCATAATTTGATAAAGGCAGAAAGGGTAACTAGGACTGTTTTGAAAGTTATTCAGTCATTGATGTGAAAGGCAAATCTTCGATGATATACAATATAAATCTAATAGCTAAAACAATGCACAACTTGAAAGTCATTCAAACAGCATGCAAAGTATAAGGGAATTCTATACAAGTAAACACTGGATCAAGAATCCACTTATATCAAGAATCCACAGATCGTAGCAATGGAAATCTATGAGCTACATAAGAAGGAAGCAAGAGAGCACTTGTTTCTGAAGTTGGCAGAGTACCCATTGATATAACTAAACAGATGTCTAGCCAGTCCGAAGATGACTGTGAGTGTATTCCTGTGAGAAAGACATCTCTCAGTTCATGCTTGACATTTATCTCAAGCTTCCTGTCCTGGATCGGTTAGATTAAGAACGCTCAATTGAACCCGAAAAGGCCATCGTAGTAGATGTTTCAGTTTAGTAAAGAAACTAAGATAACTGCCAGGGAAATTTTCAGCAAAGCTTCAGAGCAGCTGATTTATTCTTTCCTTCTTGTTGGCTTTGACAACTCCTACTGCTTCATTTGTTGAGCACATCATCAAAGGGTTAGCAATCTGTTTACTTCATTCCTGACTCCGCAATCCTCAACTTGTTCAAATGCGCTTTGTGGTTAATTTGACTTTCTTAGTTCCAGAACAATCAGACACAAGAGCACCACCAAATGTGTGACTCAGGAAGTGTCCTCTGTGACGTGTCAGCTTTCTGCATCCACAAGAAATTGGAGCAAATATTCACTCTGTCTCATGATTTCATTTTGTTATTTCAACTGTTGTTTTTCTCCTGCCCTCATTGTCTGCTTTCTTTTGTTCTTTTCTCTCTTTATTTTCCTTTGTATTTCTCACTGTCACATTGTGTCTTCCTTTTCCAATGGGAGATGGTGGATTGTATAAGGAGTGGCAGACCCAGGCAGAACCACAGACTACGTTGTAGACTTGGAATGTGACAGGGATATATCCAGGGTGTAGGATGCAGGACAGTATCTCTATCCTTTAATGCCTCTCACAGACATTTCTTTCCATTCTCTACAGGCCTTTTGTTTCTCTGCATCCCATCCACCCTTTTATAGCTTTGTTGCCCTCCTTCTGCCCATCCATAGTTTCTTGTCTTCGATCAGCGTTGCTTTCTTCCCTGCAATTTTCTCTCTCTTTCCTGTTCTCTACAATCACTTCATCCCCTATGTTCCTTTACTTCTTCCAGTTATCATCATCCCTTTCGCCTGCCACGATAGCTTCACTCAAATATCACTGTTTTACCATCAATATCATCTACAGCACTGCATCCAACTGAGGCAAAAACGCACAGCCAACAAATCTGCACTATGGGAATTATTTTCAAGTGCTGGATTCCTGACCTATAACCTACCAAAGATCGCAGAAAGTATCCTCCTGATTACTGATAGAGTCGCCCACATAGTCTGTCTCTTTATATTTCCCAGCAGTTTAATGCAGATGCTAATTTTAAACATTGAGCCATTTGCTGAGTTGTTACAGGAGTCAGCTGGAATACTGAATGTAAGGCATTGAATAAAATTTTGCTTGCCACTGATTCTCTGTCTACATAAGTCTACCTTTGATTCAGTGTCATTGCAGGATTTGGGGTTTACGAGCAGTTACAATCCAGTGAATATATGAATATATGTGTTCTTTAAGCTTCACAGAGAGGCAAAATCATCTAATGAAATATATTAGCCATATATTAATTAAGAACACTTGATTCTATAGGTAATTATTATTAATTTTCTGATTATTTTCTCACCCATCTATCAGTTTGTATCTTCTCCCTGTCTTTAAGGATTTCTCCGTCTTTCAGTTTGTTGATGTGTCTGGTACTATTTAAATGTTTCTCACATTTGCTGTCTTTTTCTCGTTGCATGCCTCTCTTTCAGTTTGTCACTCGCACACAGATTCACTAACACTTTCATGCCACTGACTCAATCTATTCCAGCTGTCTCTCTTTGATTCTCCTTATTTGTATCTGTTTATTGTTTCTCTCTATCTGCAAGAAAACAACTTCTTGAAAACAATTTTCTGGTCAAGAATAACCATAAAATATTCCAGCATTTATGCTTTTGAAGGCTTCAGGAAAAAAAACCTGGACTGTCTTTGCTCTTGTAGCCCACCTGTCCATTCATCGCAGCACGTTTCTTTTTATGATGTCAAACTGCTATGTGTTGAGAGATTTCACTGTGGCTGGAAATTGTAGATGAACAAATCTTTCTGAGAGGTACAATTTTGAGAAGACAAGCATCCAAAACTATCTCAGAGAGGCAAACCCCTCTTGCAAAAAAACAAATTAGTGCAGAAAATCAAATCCTGTAGGCAAATGCAAACATTTCTTTCATTGTTTGGTCTCTTTACAACATTACAACCCCTATTTCCATCATAAATTCCCCAGTTAATAAAATTTCAAGACAATGCTGATGGATTGTCAAAAATAATTTTTGTTTCCTTTTTTGATTGAAAGCCAATAATGGATTATCAAATCAAATACAAGGAGTAATTTGACCTACTGCGTCTTTGCCAATTCATTGAATTAACTGAAATTAAAACCACTCCAATACTCTTCCCTCATAGCCCAATATTTTTCTTTCTCTTCAAACATGCTGGTGGGCCGAGGAGTGGCAGATGAAGTTTAATTTAGATAAATGTGAGGTGCTGCATTTTGGAAGTGGAAATCTGGGCAGATAAGATCCTGGGGAGTGTTGCTGAACAAAGAGACCTTGGAGGGCAGGTTCATAATTCCTTGAAAGTAGAGTCACAGCTAGTGAAAAAGTGTTTATTGGTTTTGCATTGAGTATAGGAGTTGATAGGTCATGTTGCAGCAATATAGGACATTGGTTCCGCCACTTTTGGAATGCTGCATTCAATTCTGGTCTCTTGCTATTGAAAGGATATTGTGAAACTTGAAATGATTTACAAGGATGTTACCAGGGTTGCAGCATTTGAGTTATAGAAATATTGAATAGGGGCAGTTTTCCCTGGAGGGTTGGAGGCTTTTAGAGATTTATAAAATCTTAAGGGCATGGATTGGGTGAATAGACAAGGTCTTTCCTCAGGGTAATGGAGTCCAAAATTGGATGGCAAGGTTTAAGGTTAGAGGAGAAAGATTTAAAAGGGACCTAAAGGGCAGCTTTTTCATGCAGAGGGTGGTGCACGTATAGAAAGAGCTTCCAAAGGAAGTGGTAGAGACTGGTACAATTACAGTATTTAAAAGGCATCTGGATGGTATATGATTAGGAAGGGCTTAGAGGGTTATGAACTAAGTGCTGATAAAGGGGACTAGATTGGGTTAGGATATCTGGTCAGCATGGACAAGTTGGACTGAAGGGTCTGTTTCCATGTTGTTCAGCTGTATGACTATTACTGTATCTACTGTGTATAACTCCCCTTTTGAAAGGTATTCTTGAATTTCTCCAAGCAGTACATTCTAGGTCAAAGCAATCAATTGCTTACTCAATAGGTTTCTCAACTTAATGATAGGCAGCATTCATTTCTGTTTTAACTAATTATTACTTTATTTGTTTGTTCAGATGTGGCTTCTTGCTGTTTTATGAATAAAACTAAATGAGGCAATTTGAATTGTGACACAAAAAATTAGTTTGGAAATAATTGTGATCTCCATGTATTGTTGCCTCAAGTGTGGCAAACACTTGTGTTTATGTACACAAGAAGTTAACACTTGATTCATGTTAACTTCTTGTGTACATAAACACATTTAGTGGGGACATTACTGCATGTTTTAATATTTTGCTTTATTTCTTCACATGGTTTAATTATAACATCCAGCTCACTCTAACATTACTCCTTGCAAAATTCCTTGCAAGAAGAAAGTGGAATGGAACTGATTGGGTCTGAGGTATGATTCCATTATAACTCTGAATTACAATTGGATGCAATCTGGCACGAATTGTTTGCTATTTGGAAAACTATGCCTTTATAGAGGATCCATGATTGTCACAACTCAGTGAGTGGGAGTGGGTAATTGTTAACGGTTGTCAATAAACAGCGAAGGACAACTATTCCATTATATAAGCACTTAGCAGGATAGAATCAAAGCTGTACAAATTCTTGTTAGCAGAAGATTGAAGATTTGCATTAGTTTTGCTCATCACCTTGGTATAACTAATTTGTAACTCATAGTAATACAGATTAAGTGCACTCTGTTCCATTTGGTTTATGCAGCTTGTAACAGATGGCACGTTCATTGAACCTGATTAACTGAGATTGAATTCCAGGAGCTTGCTGACAGAAGACTGAGACTTCAATCAAATGGTACTCATGTATACTTTGAACAAACAAATATATTTTCATGATTGTACAACTTTTTCTTCTGTGGGCTGACTTATGACTGCAGAATAAAATATATCAAAATGAAGGGTGGGAAAAGATAATTATACAATAATGAATGAGCATCATAAAATGTGACTAAAATATTATTCAAGTCTCATTTATTAAGCTTGTATCAGCAATTTTGAGCAAACATTGCTGTTATCCATATGGTGCAGAAGGCTTCAGTCTGCTCCTGCTCCAGTCTTCACTCCATGACAGAGGAGTTTGTTACGTTAGACAGAAACTGTTTATCCTGGTGTGGGAATCCAAAACAATATGGCACAATCTTTGAGTTGGTCATTCATTTGGGAATCAGGAAAGAGTTTAACATAGACGGTAGTAGAAATCTGCAACTCTCGTTCCCAAATGGTATTGGATGCTGAGCGAGATGAAACTTTCAAGACTGAGATTGACTGATGTGAAGCAAAGTTATGCAAGTAGGGTTGAACTAGAGATGATGGATGAATACCAGAGAAGGTAAGTGGGCATGAAAGATCCACTGCAGTTTATTTATTCCTAAGATCATTGATGCTGCTAGCTTGTGGTCAGGTATTAGTGCACATTAGCCAATGTTTAATAAGTCATTCAACTGGTCTTTCATCATCTGCTGTCAAATGCAAAGAATAACCACTCTGTGTTTTTGATTGTGTTTGCCCCAGGAATTCTGAGGTTAATTGTAATGTCCTTAATGCTGCTACCCAGCGCAGGTCTCAATAGTACATATAATTTAGTTGGCATTTATCAACTGAATTGTGAGGGAGCATTGGCTTGACCTATTCTTGTGGAGAATGAACATACTTAAGTCATAGCACCTCTTTAAGAAACCTTCAGAAGCTCCACAGCCATTTTGTTTTACTTGATTTTTTAAGATTGTCAGTTTTGAATTGTCATTTTTGTTGTTGAATTTTATGAGATGAAGTTATCAAATAAATCTCAGAGATGGATGTATATAATTCCACACTAGTGGAATTTAACAGTAATAATTGAGCAAAGTAACTTTTTCTGCACAAAGGTTAAGTTCATGTGAGCTGTGTGTTAGTGTAGTCCAGGGTGGGGTCGGTTAGCTCAATTGGCTAGGCAGCCAATTTGTGATGCTAATATCACGAGTTCAATTCCCACACCAGCTGAGGTTGCCATTAAAGGATTTCCTTTCTCAATTGCTTGTCTCTGAGGCCTGTGACCATCAGGTCAAACCACCACCAATCATCTCTGTCTAATGAGAGAGCAGCCCTATGATTCAGTAAGGCTATGGCAATTTTCATAAAGCAGGAGTCTTTTGGGAGATCAAGGTGTTTTCATCTTTTTTTGTGAGTCACCCCCAGTTCAAACAAGGGCCCCATGCTTAGTGTCATGTTTTTGGTAGTCTTGGTGGAAGAGCTAGCACATGGAGGGATAAGGGCTGCTATCCAGAAGATGTTTGGAAAATGGACTTGTGTTTCCTTTAAATATCTATGAAGGGAACAATGAGAAAGCATCTTGTGTCTTATGTTTCCTTAGCCATATGGCCCTTTGCTCAGTGAAACTGACAGGCTTCTATGGGCAACTGAAGAGGGAAGACTGAAGTATGACAAAATTATCAGAACCTTGAATCATTGCTATAAGATGTTCCCGCTGAACTGCAGACACAGAAATGCAATGGAGGAGCAATTCAGCCTCAGTTCAATACTTTAGACATGGGAACAAGTGAACAAAATTGCACCATGATCTCCTATGTCTCTTCTCTACCTGAGATTGACAGACAATGTCAATTTTCCTGCTCCTCGGATGCTGCCTGACCTGCTGTGCTTTTCCAGCTAATCTTGACTCTAATCTTCAGCATCTGCAGTACTCATTGCTGCCTAGACCTCAATGTCTTGCAACAGTTTAGATTGGCCAACTTACCATTACACAACTGGATGTATTTATAGGTCACAGAATAGTGGGAAAGAGAAAGAGAGGGACAGATTTTCAGCAATATTACAGAAAGATTTAAAAAAAAGAGAGGAAGTATAATTGAAAAGTTCTATTTTTTTCTGGATGGTAATTGTACAAAGAGCAAAGACAGAGGAGGGTCAAGGAGGTGAAGGTTTAGTGGCATTGTCGTTAGACTAGTAATCTAGAGCTCCAGGCCAATGTTCTGTTCAAATCACACTATAGCAGATAGTGACATTTGAACCAGTAAGATCTGCAATTAAAAGCTAGCCTAATAGGCACCCACTGGTCATAGGACTCTCTTGCTCTGAGTGCTGCCAACCAACCATCTTCAAAAGGAAATTGTTCAAAAAGATTTCAACGAACCTGCAACAGCTAAGAATTGTGAAATTGACAGTTTACCTAAGAATGTTTCACCATCTACTGTCCATGATCAACCCAGAGAAACTTGATTTGTATAGCTTAAAACGTTCTTCTTTTTCCTAACTTGTGCTTTTGTGTATTGCATTGTTAAAGCTTTTTATATTTAGGAACGAATAAGCACACTGTTTTCATAACTGATGAAACTTTGGTTCAATTGGTTCCTCTTAGAACACAAATTCATTTGTACTGGGGAAGGATTCCATTTTTGAATCAAACTTGTCATAATCATCCAAGGAGATGGCTGAATTAAGAAGGGAAGCTTCTCATCTGGGAGCAAACAATTTGAGAGATTCATCTGGAACTGTGATCCCAAACCTCACCCAGAATCTGATCGTGACACCATTACCTGCTCAAGAGCAATTAGGGAGGGGCAATAAATGCTGGCCCATTATAAATAAATAGGTAGTTTCTGAAATGTTTTCAGTAGAATTATTAATATTTTTCTTTTGTTATTTCAAAAATATGCTTTATTCATGAAAAATAAGTTGATGTATACACATTTAGGTTGTTCTGCTAAAACACGTGTTTCGTCAGTGTGAATTGGCTATAACGTGATTGACGAATTGTGGATGTTGTTTAAATTATGTGAGCTTTCTACTGAACAGGGAAAGCAATTTTCTATGAACTATTTCCGCCAGCGTGATTTTCTACAGCAGTTTACCACAGTGTGATTTTCTATAGCGCAAGGTTGCAGAGGAACACAATTGTCACATTATGACCTGTAGTCACAAATGCAGTTTGGTTCTGGACAACGGCATATCAAGGAAGCAAACAAACATTGGAATTTGACTTTATACAAACAAACTAAAGGCATCTCCCACCTGACTAAGACTATATGTACATGTATTTGAGACACCAGGAGGGTCCAACAACTGAACGGGAATCCCCACTTACTTTCGACAGAGAGACCTCAGACAGTGCTCTTTCCCCACTGTGCCTTGGTGGCAGCTGCCTCAAGCTTTAGTGCATCCTTTAGCACTTAGTCCTGGACCTTGAAAAGTGCCAGTCTGCAACATTCGGTCACGGGGTCAACTCCTTGCTCTGGAAGACCAATAAGTTTTGGGCAGACCAAAGAACATCTATCACCGGGTTGATAGTCCTCCATGCGCAGTTCATGTTTGTCTTGGTGTGCATTCTAGGGAACAGACGATGGAGCACAGAGCCCTGCATCACGGAGCTGCTCAGAACGAAGGTTGACTAAACCACTGCCCTTGAGTATCTTCCAGTCCCAACAAGACTAAAAGATATTAAAATTTAATAAGCAGGGGAATGAGAAGAGGCAAGTGGATAACTATCAACAGGGATTTTTTAAGCAACAGTGATCACAATATGGTAAGCTTTAGATTAGCGATTGGAAAAGAAGTAAACTAAGGTAAAAATATTTAATTGGAGGTAGACTAATTTCCAAAGGGTGAGCCGATCTGTTCGGGATAAATCAATATCAAAGATTAGCAAGCAAAACCATACTGCAGCAATGGCTTCCTTTAAAGCAGAGATTGTTTTTTTTACAGTTGAAGTGCATTCCCAAGAGGGGAGAAAGATAAGGCAATTATATCCATAGCTGCTTGCATGACAAAATACAAAGAAATTAAGATGAAGCATATAAAAAGGAAGCATATGGTAGATGTCATGTTGATAATACAAGTGAGAAGCATTCCGAATGAAGAAAATTCAGATGGTAAGTGAAAACAATAAGAGGCAAAGAGAGAATCTGAGAAAAGAATGCAACTAACACAAAGAGAAATACAAATATATTCTAAGAGCACATACATAGTTAAAAAAAACATAGCAAGAGCATAAGAGGTACAGTTAGTAAGTTTGCAGATGACACCAAAATTGGAAGAGGGTTAACTCAGATTACAACAGGATCTGGACCAGATGGGCCAATGGGCTGAGAAGTGGCAGATGGAATTTAATTTGCATAAATGTGAGGTGCTGCATTTTGGGAAATGAAATCTTAGCAGGACTTATACACTTAATGGTAAGGTCCTACGGAGTGTAGCTGAACAAAGAGACCTTGGAGTGCAGGTTCATAGCTCCTTGAAAGTGGAGTCGCAGGTAGATAGGATAGTGAAGAAGGCGTTTGGTATGCTTTTCTTTATTGGTCAGAGTATTGAGTACAGGAGACGGGAGGTCATGTTGCGGCTGTATAGGACATTGGTTAGGTCATTGTTGGAATATTGCATGCAATTCTGGTCTCCTTCCTATCAGGATGATGTTGTGAAACTTGAAAGGGTTTAGAAAAGATTTACAAGAATGTTGCCAGGGTTAGAGGATCTGTGCTACAGGGAGAGGCTGAACAGGTTGGGGCTGTTTTCCCTGGAGCATCGGAGGCTGAGAGGTGACCTTATAGAGGTTTACAAAATTATGATGGCCATGGATAGGATAAATAGGCAAAGTCTTTTCCCTGGGATCGGGGAGTCCAGAACTAGAGGGCATTGGTTTAGAGTGAGAGGGGAAAGATATAAAAGAGACCTAAGGGGCAACTTTTTCAAACAGAGGGTATTATATGTATGGAATGAGCTGCCAGAGGAAGTGGTGGAGGCTGGTACAATTGCAACATTTAAGAGGTATTTTGATGGGTATATGAATAGGAAGGGTTTGGAGGGATATGGGCCTGGTGCTGGCATGTGGGAGTAGATTGGCTTGGGATATCTGGTCGGCATGGACGGGTTGGACCGAAGGGTCTGTTTCCATGCTATACATCTCTATGACTCTATAGTAGGTGGACTCGGATTTATTAGGGATGAAAAGGAGGATTTGGAGGCAGCATCAAGTCAATGTTGGTAAATAACTATTTTGTATGTGGCTTCACCAAGGTGGAAGATACTGTTGAAGTCATACTAATTGAAATCCTGAATGAGTTAAAAACAAATTGATAAAGAGAGGTATTAGACAGCAGGCTGCTTTTAAAGTTGATAAGTCAGCAGGTCCTGATCTGAAAATACTGAGGGTTGTAATTATAGAAATTTGAGAGACATTGACCATAATTGTCTAACCTTCCTGAGATAAAGGAATAATTCCCAAAGGACTGAAGAATTGAAAATTTTATACCTTTGTTAAAAAAATGTGGAGCGCTAAGCTCAGCAACTATAGACCAGTTGATTTAACATTGGTGATGGAAAACTTAATGGAAATGATCATCTAGAACAAAGCTAACAGCCACAATAGATATGCAGATCAATTAAGAAGAATGATCATAGGTTCGCAATGAGGTTAAAAAAAGGAGTTGATTATAGTAATTCAGTTAATGTGGTGCACGCGATTTTTGAAAAGGTCTTGTATGACAAGCTATATAATAGACTTGTCAGGAAAATTGAAGCCCACAAAAGAATAGGGACATTGGCCATATGAATGTGAAGCTGGGTGAATGATGATGAACTGTGTCTCTCAGGAAGGTATACAAATGAAATTCCATGGGATCAGTTCTGGGACTCCATATTTTCTTGACATTTTAACAACCTAAGTTTTGGTGTACAATGCACATTTTCAAAATTTGCAGAAGCATAAAATGTGGAAAATATTATGCACTATGAGGAGAACAGTGATAGACTTCAAAAGGACACAGGACAGGCTGGTGCAATGAATGAAAACTTAAAAAAAAACGTGATTGGATTGTGGTGTTCAGAATTATGTAGGGTCAAGACAGATTAGATAAAAAGAAACTGTTTTTATTTGTGTAATGAGCTAGAAGTTGCTGATTTAAGGCAATTTGGTGAAAGGAATATTGGTGACAGGGCAAAATGTTTTTATATCGTAAGCAGTTGCAATTTGGATAGTCATCCTGAAAGGATGGTGGAGGCAGATTCAATTGTGGCTGGCAATGATATACAGGAATACAAGGAAAAGGCAGGTTATATTGTTGTGTTATGTCTCACGGTCAGTATTCAGTATATCTTTAAGAGATATGCTCATTGTGTTATCGCGCATCTCCTGACGGTACCAAGTTTTCATAATCCATCTTACCCCAGGTTACTTGGAACATGACATGTTACTGAAAACGTGATCTTTTATTGTATCATAATATCTTAATGAGCTTGGACTCTTAGATGCCTAAGGAATGTAATGATTATGTATAATAGTTAGCAGTATTAGATATCTATTTGATGGTTCAATACTACGCTATCCATGCCCAGTTTCTTACATTATAAGAGATAACATTAGCACTACTGTATGAGGTAAAACAACATGCTGGAATAAAGTCATGTCATAGTTAGTAGAGGTGGCAATCTATTAAAAAACTCAAATATCTTCATGATAGATGTTTAGAAAACTATTCAAAGACTAATGGGATAGTAGCTCTGGATATCAGAGCATTCAAACTATAAACAGCATCAGTTTGTGACAGTTCAGATGGAAGTACAAATCTATAGACAGAATAATGACCACCAAGGTAAGCAGAACTATCGTTTTTGATTAAAATATAATTTCTTTCTAGGCACAAGACACCTTTCAGAGTATTCATTAAAAACAAAAAGTCTGAAGTTAAAAATACAAGCACAGACTTATTTTGGATCACAGAGGATACTTTGTTTCTCTTTCTTTCTCTCTTTTTAAAAGTAAAATGGCCGGTTAAATAGGCTGCAAACACAGCTTCAAAGCTTTCCTAGTGCAAAATGCATCGTAAAAAAACATAAAAGGAAAGCCAAAACAAAAACAGAAAAGGGTGCAGAAATTCAGTAGGCTTGGCGCAAAAAGTGAAGAGAAAAATAAACATTTTGAGTGCACTATAACTTCTGAACTGAAAGACATCGTAAAATTATGGCTTTTATAATTTTGACAGGAAGAGGTGAGGAGTGCGTGAAACAGATGGTGAGGTGCCTTGATGAAAGACAAAGGGAGTGCTAATGATGGAAAGGAGAGTTTGAGAAGTACAGTTGATGTAAGCGTTAAGTGTGAAAAGGAGAAAATGGTCGGCTTTGCTAAGAGCTTTAATTTCTCCTGAGTTGCTTGAGCCTAAGCAACTGTCTTTAGGAGGAAGGAAGAAGAGGAATGTTTTCCAGTTTTCATCGACTTATTCCAGATGATACTTTGACCTACTCTCCATCTGCTCTCCAGCCATTCGACACCTGGGGGAGAAAATCAGGAAATACACAACTAATGGTTGAGGTTGCCATAGTGACCAAAGGAGTGATCCATATGACAATTTGAGTCATAGAGTCATAGAGATGTACAGCATGGAATCAGAGCCTTCGAACCAACTCGTCCATGCCGATCAGATATCCTGACCTAATCTGATCCCATTTGTCAGCACTTGGCACATATCCCTCTAAACCCCTCCTATAAACATACCCATTCAGATGCCTTTTAAGTGCTGCAATTGTACCAGCCTCCACTACTTCCTCGAAGTAAAAACAATGACTGCAGATGCTGGAAACCAGATTCTGGATTAGTGGTGCTGGAAGAGCACAGCAGTTCAGGCAGCATCCAAGGAGCTTCGAAATCGACGTTTCAGGCACAAGCGTGATGAAGGGCTTTTGCCCGAAACATCGATTTCGAAGCTCCTTGGATGCTGCCTGAACTGCTGTGCTCTTCCAGCACCACTAATCCAGAATCCACTTCTTCCTCTGGCAGCCCATTCCATACACGCACAATCCTCTGTGTGAAAATGGTGCTCCTTATGTCCCTTTTATATCTTTCCCCTCTCACCCTAAACCTAAACCTTCTAGTTCTGGACTCCCCCACCCCAGGGAAAAGACGTTGTCTATTTACCCTATCCATGCCCCTCATGATTTTATAAAGCTCTATAAGGTCACCCCTCAGCCTGCGACACTCCAGGGAAAACAGCCCCAGCCTGTTCAGCCTCTCTCTATAGCTCAAATCCTCCAACCCTGGCAACATCCTTGTAAATATTTTCTGAACCCTTTCAGGTTTCACAACATCTTTCCAATAGGAAGGAGACCAGAATTGCATGCAATATTCTAAACATCGCCTAACCAATGTCCTGTACAGCCGCAACATGACTTCCCTAATCCTGTACTCAATACACTGACCAATAAAGGAAAGCATACCAAATGCCTTCTTCATCATCCTATCGACCTGAGACTCTACTTTCAAGTAACTATGAACCTGTACTTCAAGGTCTCTTTGTTCAGCAACACTCCCTAGGACTTTACCATTTACTTTTCCAAACTGCAGCTACTCGCATTTATCTGAATTAAACTCCATCTGCCACTTCTCAGCCCATTGGCCCATCTGATCAAGATCCCATTGTACACTGAGGTAATCTTCTTCACTGTCCACTACACCTCCAATTTTAGTGTCATCTGCAATCTTACTAACTATACCTCTAATGTTCACATCCTTATCATTTATGTAAATGACAAAAAGTAGTAGACCCAGCACCGATACTTGTGGCACTCCACTGGTCACAGGCCTCCAGTCTGAAAAATAACCAAAGTTTGGGAGAAGATTTGTAGCCCGGGTGCTCGTTGTTGTGGTTCTGTTCGCTGAGCTGGGAATTTGTCTTGCAAACGTTTCGTCCCCTGTCTAGGTGACATCCTCAGTGCTTGGGAGCCTCCTGTGAAGCGCTTCTGTGCTGTTTCCTCCAGCATTTATAGTGGCCTGTCTCTGCCGCTTCCTCTGACAACCGGAAGCGGCAGAGACAGGCCACTATAAATGCCAGAGGAAACAGCACAGAAGCGCTTCACAGGAGGCTCCCAAGCACTGAGGATGTCACCTAGACACGGGACGAAACGTTTGCAAGACAAATTCCTAGCTCGGTGAAAAATAACCCTCCACCACCACCCTCTGTCTTCTACCTTTGAGCCAGTTCTGTATCCAAATGGCTAGTTCTCCCTGTATTCCGTGTGATCTAACCTTGCTAATCAGTCTCCCATGGGGAACCTTGTCAAACGCTTTACTGAAGTCTGTATAGATCATGTCCACTGTGTGCCCTCATTAACCCCTTTTGTTATTTCTTCAAAAAACACAGTCAAGTTCATGAGACATGATTTCCCATACGCAAAGCCATGTTGACTATCCCTAATCAGTCCTTGCCTTTTCAAATACATGTACATCCTGTCCCTCAGGATTCCCTCCAACAACTTGCTCACCACTGACATCAGGCTCACTGGTTTATAGTTCCCTGGCTTGTCTTTACTGCCCTTCTTGAACAGTGGTACCATGTTAGCCAACCTCCAGTCTTCCAGCACCTCACCTGTGACTATCAATGATCCAAATATCTCAGCAAGAGGCCCAGCAGTCACTTGTCTAGCTTCCCACTGATTTTGAGTGTACACCTGATCAGGTCCAGGGGATTTATCCACCTTTATGCATTTCAAGACATCCAGCACTTCCTCCTCTGTAATATGGACAATTTTCAGGAAGTCACCATCTATTTCCCCACATTCTATATTGTCCATGTCCTTTTCCACAGTAAACATTGGTGCAAAATACTCATTTAGTATCTCCCCCATATCCTGCTGCTCCACACAAAGGCTGCCTTGCTGATCTTTGAGGAGCCCTATTCTCTCCCTAGTTACCCTTTTGTCCTTAATGTTTTTATTAAAACCCTTTGAATTATCCTTAACCCTATTTGCCAAAGCTATCTCATGTCCCCTTTTTGCCCTTCTGATTCTCCTCTTAAGTATATTCTTACTGACTGTATATTTTTCTTAGGATTCACTCAATCTCTCCTGTCTATACCTGACATATACTTCCTTCTTTTGCATGAAATGGACCAACTTTCGAAATGTGGTCTAAAAGCAGAATTTACATATTAGGGAGCTAAGAAGAATACATATTGAGGTTGCTTTTTTTTATGGGACTAAATATGCACAGGTTATTCCATGGCTAAGTAGGTCTGCACCCATTTTGCCTCTGAAAGCAACAATTACAAAGTATTGAATTGCTTTCGGTGGAGGAGAGGGGAGAAACGTGCAGACAGTAATCTCACAGTCAGCTGTTACTCCTGTGCAAAATACAATGAAAGATCAATTTTTAAATGTGAGAACATCTCTGACAAGTGATGCTGGTGTTAATTAGGCAGGGAAGTCAATAAAAGCAAAGCCTAAATCAGTAATTCAGCGGGCTGCAATTATCAATGTTTTTATTTGCCATTCAATGCAAGCATGTGTCATAAAGTAATGGAGATGTACAGCATGGAAACAGAACCTTCAGTCCAACTTGTCCATGCCAATCAGATATCCTAAATTAATCTAGTCCCATTTGCCAAGACTCCGGCTCATATCCCTCCAAACTCCTCCCATTCATATAACCATCCAGATGTTTTTTAAATGTTGCAATTGTACCAGCATCCACCACTTTCTCTGGCAGCTCATTCCACACATGCACCACCCTTTGTGTGACAAAGTTGTCCCTTAGGTCCCTTCTATATCTTTCCCCTCTCACCCTAAACCTAAACCTTCTAGATCTGGATTCCCCCACCCCAGGGAAAAGACTTTGTCTATTTATAAACCTAATTGAGGTCACCCTTCAGTCTTCAACATTCCAGGGAAAACAGCTATTTCCAGCTTATTCAGCTTCTCCCTACAGCTCAAATCCTCCAACCCTGGCAACATCCTTCTAAAACTCCTGTAAATCCTTTCAAGCTTCACAACATCCTTCTGACAGGAAGAAAAGCAAAATTGTATGCAATATTCCAAATGTGGCCTAACCTCTCAGTTGTACAGTTGTAACATGACCTCTCAACTCCTATAATCAATGCTCTGAACAATAAAGAAAAGCAAACCAAAAGCATTCTTCACTATCCTATCTACCTGCGACTCCACTTTCAAGGAGCTATGAACCTGCACTCCAAGGTCTCTTTGTTCAGCAACACTCCCTAGGACCTTACCATTAAGTGTATAAGTCCTGCTAAGATTTGTTTTCCCAAACTGCAGCACCTCGCATTTATCTGAATTAAACTCCATCTGCTACTTCTCAGCCCATTAGCCCATCTGACAAACAACCCTCCACCACCACCCTCTGTCTTCTACCTTTGAGCCAGTTCTGTACGCAAATGGCTAGTTCTCCCTGTATTCCATGAGGTCTAACCTTGCTAACCAGTCTCCCATTGGGAACCTTGTTAAATGCCTTATTGAAGTCCATATAGATCACATCCACCACTCTGCCCTCATCAATCCTCTTTGTTACTTTTTCAAAAAACTCAATCAAGTTTGTGAGACATGATTTCCCACACATAAAGCCATATTAACTATCCCTAATCAGTCCGTGCCTTTCCAAATATGTGTACATCCTATCCCTCAGGATTCCCTCCAACAACTTGCCCACCACCAAGGTCAGGTTGACCAGTCTATAGTGCCCTGGCTTATCCTTAACACCTTTCTTAAATAGTGGTACCATGTTAGCAAACCTCCAGTCTTCTGGCACCTCACCTGTGACTATCGATGATACAAATATCTCAGCAAAAGACCCAGCAATCACGTCCCTAGCTTCCCATCAAGTTCCAGGATACAGCTGATCAGGTCCTGGAGATTTATCCACCTAATGCGTTTCAAGACATCCAGCACTTTTTCCTTTCTAATATGGACATTTTTCAAGAAGTCACCAACATTTTCCCCACATTCTATATTTTCCATGTCCTTCTCCACAGTAAACACTGATACAAAACACTCATTTATTATTTCCTCCATCTCCTGCAGCTCCACACAAAGGCAGTCTTGCTGATCTTTGAGGGGCCCTATTCTCTCCCTAGTTACCCTCTTGTCCCTAATGTATTTGTAAAAAACCCTAATTCTCAACCCCATTTGCCAAAGCTATCTCACGTCCTCTTTTTGCCCTCCTGATTTCCCTCTAAAGTTTACTCTTACTGCCTTTAAACTCTTCTAAGGATTCACTTGATCTCTCCTGTCTATACCAGAAAAATGCATCCTTCTTTTTCTTAACCAAACCCTCAATTTCTCTCATCATCCAGCATTCCCTACACCTATCAGCCTTTCCTTTCAATCTGACTGGAATATACTGTCTCTGGGCTCTTGTTATCTCATTTCTGACGGCTTCCTATTTTCCAGCCGTCCCTTTACCTGCGATCATTTGCTCCCAATCAGCTTTTGAAAGTTCTAGCCTAATACTGTCAAAATTAGCCTTCCTCCAATTTAGAACTTCAACTTTCAGATCTGGTCAATCCTTTTCCATCATTATTTTAAATCAAATCGAATTATGGCCCCTGGCCCAAAGTGCTCCCTTACTGACACCTCAGTCACCTGCCCTGCCTTATTTCCCAAGAGTAGGTCAAGTTTTGCACCTTCTCAAGTTGGTGCATTCACATACCGACTCAGAAAATGTTCTTGTACACACTTAACAAATTCCTCTCCATCTAAACCCTTAACACTATGGCAGTCGCAGTCTATCTTTGGAAAATTGAAATCCCTTACCTTCACCACCCTATTATTCTTACAGATAACTTAGATCTCCTGACAAATTTGTTTCTCAATTTCCTGCTGACTATTAGGGAATCTATAATGCAATCCTAATAAGGTGATTATCTGGTGCTACGAGCCCGTGAGGGTAGGAATAGGAGAATAGAGCAGATGAATGCGTGGCTGAACAGTTGGTGTATGGGAGAAGGATTCACATTTTTGGATCATTGGAATCTCTCCTTTGGTAGAAGTGACCTGTACAAGAAAGACAGATTGCACCTGAATTGGAAGGGGCCCAATATATTGGCAGGGAGATTTGCTGGAGCTGCTCGGGAGGATTTAACTAGTCCGGAGTGGTGGGGTGGGGGTGAAGAGGGGAACCAATGGAGGTACTGAGGAAGGAGATCAATCTGAGACTGGTACAGTTGAGAAAAGAAGTGAATCAAATAATCAGGGCAGGCAGGAACAAAGCAGAGAACAAGGTAGGACTGATGAATTAAACTGCATTTATTTCAATGCAAGAGGCCTAACAGGAAAGGCAGACGAGCTCAGGGCTACCCTCATTAGCTCATAGCACTGGAAGAAATCCATCGTTATTCTCTAACTACAGAAATCAAACTATAGTCAGGGAAAGTTTCTAATAGTGTGTGTTTATTCTGCCATTCTTATTCCTCTGCTGGTATTAGTACAATTTTCAACTGATTACTTGAAGTGAGGGGGATGGAGCATTTTGTTAGTCAGAGGTTTTACTGTTTTAGTTTTGTAACTCGAGCGACAGGGCAACTGAACAGGTGGGGAAAAGGTGCAAAGAGTTCTTACTTTTTGTCAGCTTCTACGAACGCTGGGATGGAAGCCCATTGAGAATTTTTACAGTGAAGATTTCCAACATTGAATCACGCTTATTGTTATTAACTAAATTGCAGTTATGACTGGCCAGACCAACACTGATTGCCCAATCCTAATAGCCTTCGGGAGTCATTGGTGAGTGACCTCCTTGAACTACTGCAGTCCTTGAGGTGTAGGGACAAATACAGTGCTGTTGAGGAGGGATTGCTAGGATTTTGTTCAAGCAACAGTGAAGCACCAATGACATATTTCCAAGTCAAGGTGGTGAATGGCTGGATTGGAATTTGTGGCTATTGATGTTCCTGTGTATTTTCTGCTCTTGTCCTTCAAGGTGATCGTGGGTTGTGAATGTGGAAGGTGTGATCAAAGGAGCCCTGGTGAATTTCTGCAGTGCATCTTGTAGGTTTCAGAATTTTTTTTTCCGTTTTGATGGAATTGTCCAATTTTATGGAAGTTTTTATGTTTCTGAACTTGCAAATTCGCATGGTTTGAACCTTTCTAACTTAGCTTTCCAGCGTTAGTCACCTTGTTACTGAGGTTCAATTCCTCAGGTACTTGACAACACCTCGGTAATTCTCACTAATTGCTCTTTCTCCATGTTTGTGTAGTGACAATGAGTGTTGTCAAGCTGCTTAACAGGTACAATCAACACACATTTCCAAATAGATACCCCCTGGAATCCCTATCAGGAATTGGAACACAGCCTAATTCATCTCTTCCCTAAACCAGAAACACTGAGGCCAATTATAGGGTCCCTATTAGTGTACATGCAAAGTCAATTTAATTGGACACAGGTTGGGAATTGAACTTGGAACCTTTTGTTGGTCGTCGACTCACTTTTCAACTAGTATGGAAGAGCCAAGTGGGATTTCAAACATTTGAAACAACAAGGCATTCAAAACCAACCCACCTGTAGATCAACATGATGACAATACTGAATGAATGACTGAAACAGGCCAAATTAGGAAATGAGCATTTCTTTTTCCAAAATGAACAGTGGTTGGTGTCTGATTAACTACCAGATGTGGGTAAGCTCCTAGGGGTTATAAATGAAACACAGGATAAAAGCAATACTTGGAAAAAAGTGGCTTAATTAAGGACACCCGACAGGAAGGGAAGTCGTGTCTGACACAGTTAATATAACTCTTTGAGGAAGTAATGGAGTGTGATGATTTTGTCCATATGGATTTTTAAAAGGTGATTGATAAAGTGCCACAAAGGGGACTTCATGATAAAACAGAGATGCACTGTGTTAGACTGAGTGTTGCAGTGAAGCTAAGAACTTGATTTGAACGTCAATAATCAGAGGCTGATGGGAAATTAGAATTTAAATTAGGTTTATTGTCATGTGTACTTAAGCAGAGAAATACAGGGGTAACGATGAAAAATGTACAAAGTCACCATTCCTGACACCATCTTAGTTACAAAAATACTTTGGTACAAAATAGAAAATGAAAAAAATAAGTTTAACATTACAGTTCTTTTTAGTATAAAATAGAAAAATTAAAAACATACTTAAAATTTAAATGAGTGAAAATGTGGTATAATGAGTCGTATTTCTACCTCTAAGCTAGTAGCTACAAACTCAAGACTCAGCACAGGAGTCAGGGACGATACATCCATAAGAGAGCCAAACAAGTTTAGTAGCACCTTATAAATTGTTCCGATAAGGACTGTAAGATTGGCAGTTTCCTGGTCAGCTATCTGTAGAAAGAAACAGCAAATCATGACAGTGCATTTCCAAGTGTAACCTTGGATAGGTTCAGAGGTCTGTGGTTGTCAAAGTCCTTTTGGGGCATGATACCAGAAGAGAGTGGGAAATGTTATTTTTAGGACTGGAGGAATACCAGCAGTGGGGTCTGAGTTTGTAATGGTGTGTTTTATTTATTGACAGGATGTGGGCATCTCTGGCTAGATCAGCATATGTTGCCCATCCCCAATTGACCAGAGGGAACTTAAGAGTCAATTGCGTTGCTGTAGGTCTGGAGTCACATGTAGGCCAGACCAGGTAAGGATGATAGTTTTCCTTCCTTAAGGACATTAGTGAAACAAATGGGTTTTTCCCTACATTTGACAATGGTTTCATGATCATCATTAGATCCTTAATTTCAGATCGTTCATTGAATTCAAATTCCCCCATCTGCCATGGGGGAACCCATAACCCCAGAACATTAGCTGAGTTTCTGGATTAATAGCCGAAGCAATAATATCACTAGGTCATTGCTTCCCCATTTGAAATGGCCGAGGTACAGCTCTTAATTAGTAAACAATACAAATATTGTGAAGTAGACCATAAACTGAAAAATAGAAGCAGGTCAATAAATTGAATAGATACAGTGCAAAAAATAATAATTTGGAGGCATGGGAAATGATACGTAGAGATATATTAATTGCTAAAGCTTTGAAAATAACAGAAAAACAGAGATTTAGGCATTCAAAAGCATATTTTCAACAGGAAGGATAAAGCAACAAAAAAACTTGTTTTAAATAAGTATGGTCTCACTGGTTTTATAAATAGGTGAAATCAAGATAACTCGAATGAAATAATGCTGAACATTTGCAGAGACCTTGAGAAAATCACAGTAGCCCAAACCTTCTGAATTCATAGTTTCTGGACAATGGACAGACAACAGAAGATGTGCATCTAGACCCTGCAGAAGCCCTGAAGTGCAGACCTATATGGAATTTACACTTCTGTTGGGCTGGTTCCCTCTGGCCCAGGGCACACTGAGATAGGGCTCAGAGTTTCACATCTGGGGAAGATTTGATTGTTTAAAAATTGGCCTAACACTTGGGTAAAATCCCGAACCAACCCTGCAAACCTCCTTTCAATTCCAATGAACCCAATCCTCCTAACATCCCTCTACCACTGACCATGTAACTATTGCCGTTGTTGTCCACTATACCACATGGACCCAACCAACCCCCAGACCACTGACTACTATATCTGACAACACCACTGAACTGACTACCCCACTATGCCCTTAACTACCCTGATCTACTATCAACATGATGAACGATGGTACAAACTGCTCACACAACACTCCCTGATGAGACACAATTATCCCCTGATTCTCTGACTACACTGTCTGACTACCATTTATCCCACAGCAGTCTCCTGACCTATAGACTACCCTCCCTAAACACCCCACTACCTTCTTAACTCAACCCAACTCTTCCACTCTGACCAACCGAACCTTCTTTAACCTGATTAAGCTCCTGACCAGCCCTGAATACCTCTGGCCTCCCCTCATCTCCTCGGCTACTTCACGATATACCCTGAACTGACAATCCACACTCCCCATCTGATTTACAACTGACAAAGCCTCACCCACTTGCACACTCACCCACCTGACCCGCTACCAGCCTCCCTTCCTATCTACACACTTGTTCACTGACATGTCTCACCCACTCACACATTAGCCCACCTACCCAAACACTCACGCATTCATTCACTAATTCACAGTCATTTTTTAAAAAATTGGACCATCACATTCTTATCTAGTCTGGTGTACAAGCGACTCCAAAGCCATGGCAATAAGTTTGACTTCAAATACTCCTTTTGCCAATTAGGGATGGACAACAAATACATGGCCCACTCTTATCCTGTAAATAATTTCTTCTCACACCCCCATTTACTCCCCATCCCCATTCTATCTTTAATTATAGGCTAATTTTGAGTGCAATATAAAGAATGTGTGGCATTAACAATTTCACCTTTGACAAAACCTGCTAATATCTCATACAAATGAAAGCAAATCACTGCCAATGCTGCAGATGCAAAATAATAGGTAGAGGGACAGTTAGTGTTGTGGAAGCAGGGAGGTTGCACAAGGAATTGGATAAGTCAATGGAATAGTGTGGGAAAGTGTGAGGTTATATACCTCGGAAGGAAGAATAGAGAAATAGACTATTTCTAAATGGGGAAAGGCTTCAGAAATCTGAAGCACAAAGAGACTTAGAATTCCTAGTTCAGGATTCTCTTAAGGTTAACATGCAGATTCAGTTGGCAATTAGGACTGGAATACAAGAGTAGAAATGTACTGCTGAGGCTGTTTAAGGCTTTGATCAGACTGTATTTAGAATATTGTGGGCAGCTTGGGCCCCGTATCTAAGGAAGGATGTGCTGGCATTAGAGGGCGTCCAGACGTGGTATACAAGATTGATCCCAGGAATGAAGGGTTTATCATATGAGGAGTGGTTGAGAACTCTGTATCTATACTCGATGGAGTTCAGAAGGGTGAGAGTGGATTTTATTGAAACTTATGAAATACTGAATTTCCTGGATAGAGTGGACTTGAAGAAGATATTTATAGTGTGTAGGAGAGACTAGGATTCAGGGCTCAGCCTCTGAGTAATGAGGTGACCCTTTCAAACTGAGATGAAGAGGAGTTTCTTCAAGCTTGAGGGTGGTGAATCTGTGGAACTCATTGCCACAGAGGGCGTGGAGGCCAAGTCATTGAGTGTATTTAAGGCAGAGATAGATAGGTTCCTGATTGAGAAGGAGATTAAGAATTACAGACAAAAGGCAGAAGAGTCAGGCTCTGAAATATTTCAGTCATGGGCCATATGCTCAAACTCAACTCCTATGTCTTATGCCTATGGTTTTATGGTCTTATTCCACCACCCCTGGGATCCACACACCTGATGCAACATCCACACTGTCAGATATCCCTGATCCCTGGCCTGATCCCCACTTGACCCTCCACATCTCCGATATCCCCATGACCTGACAAATTCTGCTGACACCTCCTGGTTAGCTTATTCCACCATCCTGCCTGCCGGACCCAATTCCAAACCCCTCCTGACTATAACCTACCCTCATCAAACCATCACTTGCCTGGCTTTCTGGCATCCTACCCACTTGGCACTCTACTTATCTGGCACACTGACATTCTACCTACCTGGCACCCTACTTACCTGACAAGCTAACAACCTTCTTACCTGGCACCTTAACCATTTACCTGGAATGCTTCCTAACTAGTACCCTTCTCACATATCCACCTAGCACTTTAAGCCCTTAACCCCTGCCACACTGACCACATATTCACCTTACACACTGATGTTTTCACAACAGCAGTCCAAATGACTGGTGTATTGCAGAACAGTTAAATCACAGAACAGAGTACATTGACTGGTTTACAAGATCATTAGTTTCCACATCAATTCTCTTCTTTGCTGGAATCCTGAATTATTTTTATTTGTTCAAGGCATGTGGGTGTTGCTGACAGCATTTATTACCCTTTCCTAATTGTTATTGAGAAGGTGCTGGTAAGTTGCCTTCTTGAACTGTGTAGAAATGGGGAGTAGGGACATCTACAGTACTATTTGGAAGGATTTTCAAGGATTTTGACACAGTAACACTGAATGAATGGTGATATATCTCAAGGTTAGGATGGTGAATGGCTTGGAGTGGAACTTGCTTGGCATTCCCATGCATTGGCTATCCTTTCCTTCCAGTTGGTAATGGTTGTGGTGTTGGAAGGAGCTGTTTCTGGAGTCTTGCTTTGTGACTTCAATGTAAACAGCACAAACTGCTGCTACCATGTGTTTATTGCAAGTGTATTTAATGTTGCAGATGGTGGATAGGGTGCCAAATAGGCAGCTGCTTTGTCCTTGATGGTACTGAGTTTCTTGAGCATTTTTGGGGTTGAACTCATCCAGGCAAATGGGGAGTCTTTCACTACACTCCTGATTTGTGCCTTGCCAATAGGCAGACTTTGGGGAGTCAGGAAGCACATTGCTCATCACAGAATTCCTCACTTCTGACCTGCGTCTATAGTCACTGTATTTATATGGCTACTTCAGTTCAGTTTCCTCAGGATATTGATAGTAGAGAATTCAGCGATAATAATCTCATTGAATGTCAAGGGGGACTGGTTAGGTTCTGTCTTGTTGGCGATGTGGATTTCCTGGCACTTTTAGATTAATTAGATTACTTACAATGTGGAAACAGGCCCTTCGGCCCAACAAGTCCACACCGCCCCGCCGAACGCAACCCACCCATACCCCTACATTTACCCCTTACCTAACACTACGGACAATTTAGCATGGCCAATTCACCTGACCTGCACATCTTTGGACTGTGGGAGGAAACCGGAGCACCCGGAGGAAACCCACGCAGACACAGGGAGAATGTGCAAACTCCACACTGTCAGTCGCCTGAGGCGGGAATTGAACCCAGGTCTCTGGCGCTGTGAGGCAGCAGTGCTAACCACTGTGCCACCGTGGTTACCTGCCACTTATCGGCCTAGCCCTGGATATTAGTTATTATTCTCCAGAATCATAGAATCCATACAGTGCAGATAGAGGCCATCTGGTCCATTGAGCCAATGCCAACCCTCCGAAGAGCATTCCATCCAGACACCCCCTCCCCCAATCCTAACCCTGCATTTACCATGACTAATCCACCCAGCCTATATATCCCTTGACACTACAACGTAATTTAGCATGGCCAATCCACCTAACCTTTGGATTGTGGGAAGAAACCAGAGCACCCGGAGGGAGACATGGAAAGGATGTGCAAGCTCCACACAGACAATCATTCGAGGCTGGAATTGAACATGGCTCCTTAGCGTTGTGAGGCAGCAGTGCTAACCACTGAGCACCTGCTGCCCTAAATTGGCGGTGAATTCCTTTCTTGAACTGCTATAATCTATTTGTTGCTGGTATACCCACAGAGCTGTTAGAGAGGGAGTTCCAAGATTTTAACACAGTGAGGAAACAGCAACACGTTTCTAAGTTTGGATGATAAATGACTTGGATGGGATCATTCAGATAGTGGTGTTCCCATTATCTGTTGCCCTTCTAAATGGTAGTGTTTGTGACTCCAGCCAGTGGACAGTATTTCTCCTGATACCTATTGATTCCAGTTTTACCTTGGCTCTTTAATGACACACTGAGTCAGTTGCCTTGATGTCAAGGGCTGTCATTCTCACCTCACCTCTAGAGTTCAGGTCTTGTTCCATGCTTGACTCCAGTTGTAATGAAATCATGGAGAACAAAATGAGCAAGTATCAGTGAGCAGGTTATTCCTTTGCAAGTGCCACTTGATAGCACTGTCCTATTTCTTTCCATGCCTTTGCCAATGATAGGGAATAGACCAATGGGGTAGGATTTGACCATGGTGGATTTCTCATTCCTTTTGTGGATAGGGTATACCTGTACAAAGTTCCACATTGTGGGGTAGAAGCCAGCATCATAACTCTACTGGAATGGCTCAGCTAGGGGTATGGCTAGTTCTGGAGTACATCTTCAACATTCTAGCCAGAATATTGTCAGGTCCCATACCTTTTGCAGTATCCAATGCTCAGCCTCACATGAAGTGAATTGAATTTGTTAAAGACTGACTCCTGTGATATTGGGGACCTCTGAAGGAGACTGAGATGGATCATCCATTTGACATTTCTGGCTAAAGATTATTGTGAATGCTTCAGCCTTGTCTTTTTTGCACTGATGCACTAAGCTGTCCCAGCATTGAGGATGGAGATATTTATGGAGCCTTCTCCTCCAATGAGTTGCTCAATTGTCCTTTACCATTCATGGCTAGATGTCACAAGACAGCAGAGATTATATTTGATCATTTATCCTTGTCTATTGCATGCTGCTCCTGTTGTTTGGCCCACAGGGAGCCCTACGTTATAGCTGCACAAAGTTGAAACCTCATTTTTCTGATGCCTGGAACAGATCCTGCACATCCTTCTGCACTCTCCATCGAATCAGCCTTCAGGCTTCAGGTGACTACCAACTGAAGGATATGCCAAGTCATGAGGTTTCAGATTGTGGTTGAATACAGTGCTGCTGCTGGTGACCTACTGCGTTATGGAAGCTCAGTTTTGAATTGCTAGGTCTGTTCAAAGTATTCCGATTTAGTACATTGATAGTGCCACTTTAACATGGTGGAGGATATCTTCAATGTAAAGATAGCACTTTGTCTGTAGAAGGACTGTGAAATGATTACTCGTGTTTGTACTGTCATGAATGAATGCATTTGTGACAGATTGATGAGGACGAAGTCGTGAGGGTGCATGTGATGGTGGGTGAAACTTTCCATGCTTATGTTCGACTTGCAACCGTGAAATTTCCTGATGTCTGGAGTCAACATTAAGGACTCCTAGGACAATTCCTTACAGACTGTATAATATTGTGGCATCACCTCTGATGGGTCTGTCCTTGAACTGGGACAGAACAAACCCAGGGATGGTGATGGTGATGGTGGCATCTGGGACATTAACCTGTAAGATATGTTTCATGGCCATGTCGTGCTGTTGCTTGACCTGTCTGTGGGACAGCTCTCCCAATTTAAAACAAGCCTTGGGATGTTGGCAAGGAGGATGCTGCAACGACAATGGGGCTGTGTTTGCTAATGCCTTTTCTGGTGCCTCGGTTCATGCCAGGTCATCCATCCGGGTTCATTCTTTTCTTTAGATTTTGTACCTGTATAACTGGATGGCATGCACTGCAATTTCAGAGGGCACATTGGCATGGATGTGCAATCACTATCGTGAAAACCTGGTGGGAGAGTATAGTGAGGCTTGTGGGAGTCAGACCCAAGGTGGATCACCTACAGAGTTTCTGTAGCAACGTGGAGGTTAGTCTTTCAATCTGTAAGTAGTTGTAGAGATGCAATGAACTACATCATGTTAACTCTAATAGAGTTTTCTCGTCTGATCAGAAGGTGACTTCCCTGCACAGGCTACACCACATAAGCCCCTAAAGAATCCACACACTAAGACATTGCAAATGGAAGCTCGCACAAAAAGTCCACCCCTCCCCACCATATTTGTGTGTAGGGGAATCAACAGAAACAAAATCAATAAAGAAGTGAAACATATCTTTTGCCCTATTGCTAGGTAGTGGAATAGCAAGATTCATCTTCTATCCTTGTTGCTCTGAGATCCAATTTAGTTTTACATAAACAACATCATCTCTATTTGTATAAGTATCCTGCAAATACAATCCAGCAAACAAAATGGTTGACAATGTAATGCAAATTCTGCCAGGAGACTGTTTCTTTTAGCAGGGCTGAAAGCTATTCATTTTCCATAAAGATATTGCAAGTTTATTGAAGCATTTTGCTGTCCAATTTGAAAAGGAGCATTTTTCTGGCCATTTGGTATTAATTTCTTCTCATCCCAAATAGCAGAGCATGCATTTTTTTTCCCTCACTCTCTTTGCTCTGCTAACATGTTGTCGGAATGATAATAATGTATTTCACTGCTCACACAAACTGGCAATGACCCTAAGTGACCCAATTGAAATTGATTTTGTTGTTGAACTCTTAGGAACTGCAAATTAATCTTAGATCCACAGAAGATCAGGAAAGCAAGGCACAGAGTACAAAGACTTCAACAACTAAGCAAAAAAAAATTAACTCAGGCAGAGGTATTTAAGTACAGGAAGATAAATGGCTACAATGGTTTGCTTTGATAGAACATCTGTAGTAAAGCAGAGAAGAATGACATGAGGTTTGTGAAAAACCTGTAATTTAATAGCCTAATTTCCTGCCTGGCCCACTAGAAATATCTGTCTACCACTGACAGCTGACGAAAATGCACAAGGATTTGATTTGCTCCCCAGTGCAAGACAAGTTCAGACCTATCTGTCCCTCAGGCAGATCAACCTCATACTGCCAGAGACAGGCCCAGTGTCTGGTATCCAGTATCTCATTATACATTCGGATATGCTTTTCTCCCTTGATGGTTTTGATGTCTCGCTCCCTCTCTTGCAGTTCATTTGAACCTTATAAAGTTTAAAACGAGTCACTTGCTGAACAAGAAGCGGCACGGAATGAGGACATAATCCTTTACTTAATCTGCTTTAAATTGACGTGATGTAGTGTATCTGTCACAGCTACATTGCAGACTAATTCCAGATATGCTTTGTCAACCTGTACCAGCACAGCAATTCAAACAGGCTTTGATTTAATCATCTGAGACCTTGTTTGTTTTTCTGCTTTTTTTCTTTGCATCATGCAACCGCTTTCATACCCTAATATGATCACAGATATCACGGAAGTGACACCATTAAGTTGTCCGGTGCTCCTCACGCTGGTCTTTTCTTGCGCCACAGGAAGAAGTACCTGAAAGGTTCGGTTGCCATTGGAAACAAGCAAGCCCATGCTAAACTGCTGCATTTGAGACATCAAAATCCCATATAGCCCAGAGGGCAGTGCAGGATGCATAAAAGCAATTTTTCTGTTGAATCTAAAGCAAATTGTGCTCAAAGTATGATTTCCCATTATTTTGGAATAATATAGGTTTGTCAATGTTCATCACTTTCCTCTTCCTTCTTGCAATAATCCTCTGTCGGATTCTGTGACCCAATAAACATAGTGTAATAATGAGAAATGTGAGACATTCCTGATTTGTTCTCAAGCAGCTGGATGTTCAACAATCCACTCAGTTATTGGATCCAGCATTTCCAAAGTGTGTGTGTCTATATATTCTGTACAGAGTGGGCTTTAGTCTTTGCAATAATGTCCCACATGGTAACCATCTTGTCAATTACTGATCAGACTCACAAATGAAGATTGACACATTTACCCCAATATGGACAATTGTTGACTGGAGATAACAATGTGGGAGAGAAAGTACCTCATTTAACAATCTTGCACACAAAATTAAGTTTGATACTCCAATGCAGCACTGAAAGAGCACTGCATTAATAGAGGTACAGGCATTTAGAACAGGATTTTGGTCTATCTGCCATCTCTGGAGGACATAAGAAATCCAATGGCATTGCTTCAGAGTAGATTGGGAAATTATGCCTGCATCCTGGTCATAAGTTAAACATCCATTCATCATCAGAGAAGGCAGATCATCTGATCAGGATGTTATTGCTGCTTCTGAGATTGCTTAGTGCAAAAAAATGGCTGTCATGTTTCCAATATTACACAGTACATTTCTTCTTTTCAGCATTCTGGGCAATATTTATCCCTCAATCAAAATCACTAATTAACGATTATCTAGCCATTATTACATTACTGTTTGTAAAAGTACTTCAGTGGCTGTAAAGCACTCAAGAGGTCCTGAGTTGTGAAAATTGATACCTGTCTCACTTTTGACAACACATTAATCTCTAAAACCATTTTTATTGCAGCTAGACATTCACACAGTATATGTAAATAGTAAAGAAATCTTCAGTTTCTAATTCAAATTCGGATCAATTGGGTCACTTCAAATTTCTTCAAATTGAGATGTGACAATATTGTCAGTGGTAAACATTCATATAGCACCATAAAATGGAACTCATCCCACACTTCCTGGTAAGTAATCAAATGAATGGAGCCTAAAGCTTGGGATTTTTTTTAGAAGGGTTGTTAAAGAGCAAAAGGAGGTAAAGGGCAAGTGGGGTTCAGGAAAGGATACACAAAACCCAATAGGTCCAATGGAGCAGAAAGTACATTCAGCAAGAATACATCATGAGAAATCAGAGTCAGAAGTACAATACATATGTCAATTCCATCAAGAAATATGGGGAGGAAGCCCTGAATGTAGATTTTTTATTCACATAATTCACAGACTACAGAGGCACCTCGATTATCCGAATACCAATTGTCCGAAATCGGATTATCCGAAGGAGATCTTGAGGTCCCAACGGAAACATTACATCAATGACATGTTTCCAACAGTGATCGTGTCTTTTGTTTACAGTGATTAAAAGTGCTTCCGAGAACAGTCCTGGAATGTTGGGAGCACAGGCAACATATCTAAATGACTGACCTCCCACCCCCTCTCTCTCTCTCTCTTCCCACACTTTTCCCTAGAGTTCTACACAGGCGTGTACCATAAAACCCCATCTTCCCCAGATAATCTCTTTAACATTGTCCTGTCCAGGGCAAAGGTGGAACCTGTCAAAAAGTTGCAGTAAAAAGTTGTGTCTGTGTGTGTGTTATTTGGAGACTCGCCCCCCCACCAACCCCCCCCCAAGCAGCAGTCTTGTTGTTGGTGTCAGTCCAACTGCCCTGGAGAGTGGGCGAGGCCGGGCAGGGGACAGTGAGGTGGGCGGGGAGGCAGGTAGGGACGGTGTTGGTGTGGGCAGACAGGGCATGGGCTGAGTGCGGTGTTGGGGACAGATGGGGGACAGATGGGGGAGGTGGTGTTGGGGCCAGGCGGGAGGTGGATGCAGGTTGGGGGGGGGGTGCGGTGTTGAGGGGGTGGGTGGGATGGAGGTGTTGGTGGGCTGGCGGTTGGGAGGTTTTGGGGGGGCAGTTGGGGAGCAGTGTTTGGTACAGCAGGGGTGTGGGCAGGGTGCAGTGTTGGGGGCAGATGGGGGCAGTGTTGGATGGAGTTTCAGGGGCAGGCATTGGATGGTGTTGGGGGTGAGCATGGGGCGGTGTTAGGGAGCAGGTGGGGACTCGCACACAGTGTGCTGCTGCCTTGTCTCCTGAATGGGGAGCAGACTTAATAGAAAATTGATTAACCCGAGTAATCAATTATCTGAACAAAATAGTGCCCACCCATCTCTTTCGGAAAATCGAGGTTCCTCTGTACCAGTATTTATGTGGAGATAGCAGACTTTTGGAATCAGGCAGGAAATGTCTATCAATGTCTGCATCTGCTGTAGAACATAAACTTTACAGACGCATCAGAGTGTCACAGGTATTTGTGTTCCCATCACAGAAATGATGAGCATTTAAGGGTGTGAACAGTTTTTATGGGGAGTGATAAAGTCTTTCAGTTCTTACTGTTAACTACATTTTTTTTTCCTTCTGTCTGTTGCTCACCCACTTTGCTGCTGATATATGGCTCATTGTGTAATCTGAGTCTGCCTTCATTGTCTTTTACAGCTGGATAGTTGCGGGCAACCTCTAATATCTCATATGTGAAATTTATTAGAGATTGTCAATTAAAATGCAAGTTTCTTGATCTTTGTTTTAATGGGATAAACCTTATTTCTTTTGGATTAGTGCAAGTTTTGTCAAGATTTTTGGACTTTTTTTGTTGTGAGGCCTCATAATGTTTTGCACTTTAGTTTATTAAACTGGCTTCATTAACCACCTATCTCAACACTATGCCATCCCTTTCATCCAATTATAGCCCCATCCTACCACACACTGTTCCTCGAACAACTCACCACCCAGCAGATATCCATTGAAAGGCTTGGATTCCTGGTACTCACACCATTTTTAACAGTCTGCTGTGCACCTGGATGAGCATTGGCAATCCAAAGCTACCCTGCTCAGTGACGAACACAGTGCAAGGATGCTGGAGAAGAGGAAAATGGCACCACAATTTTTCAACTGGGACCCGGAGGCCTGGGTAGAGATGATAATATAGAGGAATAGTCTCCTCCTCTTTGAGGACTGACAAAGGAGGCCATGACACCAAGTCCTGGCAGCCCCGGTCTGAGCTGCCTACATGGGTCAGCAGTGCGGTAAGAATGGCTGACAGTGAGATTAATGGCATTCTTTGCTGTGCCAGGATGAGGGCCACACTCTTTAGCTCTACCATGTCACACTCACACTGTCTCTGCTACTGCACATTTATTCTATTTCTTTTATTGTACCCACTCCCACCAAGCCTTATGCTCTGCCACTCTCACCAGTGACTGTAACATGTTCCCTCACACTCTCTCACCCCACCCATCTCAGCCTCTCAGTAATCCCTGCGTGGTCTCAGTGCTGCCTATCCATTCACTCAGATGTCCTCACTAGTTGGATCAGCACTAACAGACAATTTTAGCTCCCTCTATCCCACCCGTTCACTTATTCCAGGAGAAGATGGCCCTTAAAAGGACAGAGCCTGGAAAGGTGGAGGGACACCTAATAGCAGGACTCCTGAGTCCCTAAGAGAAGAGAGTCCTGGCCCTCACAGGAGAAGACTGGGGTCACTCCTGCAGGGATGCCAACTCTTCATTCACTGAAGCTCTCTTTCAATAACCTATCTCATTTATTGCACCACTGAACCACTTGTTGCAATGCAGATACCAATGAAAAGCCAATGTTCTTTGCAAAGGGCCTCATTCACTATTAGAATACTGCACGCAATTCTGGTCTCTCTGCTTTTGGAAAGATGCTGTGAAACCTGAAGGGCTTCAGAAAAGATTTACAAGGATATTGCCAAGGTTTGAGGGTTTAAGCTGTCGGGAGAAGACTGAGGCTACTTTCCTTGGAGCATTGGAGGCCGAGGGGTGACTTTGTAAAGTTTTATATAATCATGAGGGGCACAGATAGGCTGGGATAGGATGAATAGACAAGGTCCTTTCCCCATAAAGACTTAAAAGGGACCTAAGGGACAACTTTTTAACACAGTGGATGGTGCATGTATGGAACGAGCTGCCAGAGGAAATGGTGGAGTCTGTTACAATTATAACATTTAAAAGGCATCTGCATGAATGTACAAGTAGAAAGGATTTAGAGGGGTATGGACCAAATGTTGGCAAATGCGACTAGATTTATTTTGGATATCTAGTCAGCATGGACAAGTTGGACCAAAGGGTTTGTTTCCATGCTGTATGTCTCTACGATTCTATGACTATGAGAAGCCACCATCTTGAATTATGAGGGTGGGTGGATTGTGGTCTCGGATGAAACATTGACAAGGCTGTACTCCCCACATGGGAGTACAAGCTGGTGACAATCTCACTGCTCCAGCACTCTGGCTAGCCAAGGAAGAAACAGTCCAGTCTGCTAGCACTTGGAGGACTGCCAACAACACACTGCCATAAAACAGGAGATTTTCTCCTTTGACTGAGGGCTACTGAATAGCAAGGGAAGTTGACTGGTTCTGTGACAATGCTAATAAACATAGCATGGCAAGGCATGGGTGCTTTGAGCACACAGGTAGATGTTAAGTGAGTAAGCACAAGGGAGGCAAGGCAAGCGACCCTGAGATGCAGCCTAGTCCAATCCATGAGTAGGGTCCTTGTCTACATGTATCCACAAAGTATCCTTGCAGCAGCCTTTTAGACTATTCTGGTGCAACCTGGAATGTAAACCTGGGCCTCCAAAGGAGCTTGTAAGTAGATCTGAGAGGTGCCATGAGGATTGTGAAGTGTTGGCAAATGTCAGATGCTAATGTCCATGGATTAGGGGTGCATGTGGCTTGTTCCCATAGATCCTGTCCAGAGATGTTGTTTTGACTGAGCAGCATAGAGTTTCCTCTCAGACAGTGAGGTGTAGTCACCAGGTACTTGCTCTGACCTCCATGGTGAGCATTCTCACTGTTTAGCTTGCTCAGACCTAAGGTAAGATATGAAGCTGAATTACTAAGAGGTGAGTCACAGCATTAATAATGCATTTAACAAGTTGTAATCCACTTAATTTGCAATTTGCCACTGGCTAGCAAGAAAGTCATCTCACCACCAAAATGGAGCAAAATGCTCCCAATATTGAGATGAACCTTGCTGGACTTCTCATGCAATTCCGTAAATCTCAACCTAACTCATCTCATTCAGGCTCTGATATCCTCCCACAGTCCAAAGATGTGCAGCCTAGATGGATTGGCCATGCTAAATTGCCCATAGAGTGTCCAGGATGTGTAGGTTAGATGGATTAGCCATGGGAAATGTAAGGCTACAGGGACAGGAAAGGGGGCTGAGCCTGGGTGGGATGGTCTTCAGAGGGGCAGTGTGACTTGATGGGCTGAATGGCCTTCTTCCACATAGTAGGGATTCTATGAAATCAATCTGCATGATTCTATCCAACATCTCCAAGTAAAACTATAGTTTCAGAGTAGACAATTTAGTTTACTCCTTGTTAATTTCCTGAATTTGCTTCAATTTATGGTCAAGTGATTGCTGCAGCCATTTTAGGCCCTTGTTCTCTCTTTCAAAAATGTTTTGGTCCATGAGGCCTCAGGTATTAAAATCAGATGATGGAAGCTGAAAGTTGATCCTCCTTATTTTATCACTATCATGACAATGGGTGTGGCTGTGGTCAATATTTATGGGTGTGGTCAGTGTTTTGAACTGAAATGTTCTCCACACTTGGGTATACCCTTTCCCATTAAGACTAGAGTCCCTTTGCTAGATTATTAAGGCAAACACTGTGAATATCATTTGAAAGTTTTTATCCTTATAGTCATGCAGCAAACTTTTTCCAGTGTAATTAAGCTCTCCCTCAATAATTGGCTAAGCTCCTGGGTGATACACATGTGTACAAGATCCTGTTAGGCCATATCACAGAGAAGAACCAATACTTCCAAAAACAAGTGAGTACATTTGCAAGGTGAGTAAAAATGTCTGCTTAATTTTATTGTCTAAAATTAATATAATTAAAATCAATTTGATACCAGTGACTTTGTTGTTAAGATACTTAAGATGTATTTAGGAGCATTCACATCGACTCAGTGGTTAGCACTGCTACTTCACAGCGCCAGGGACCTGTGTTCAATTCCACCCTTGGGCGACTGTGTGGAGTTTGCATGTTCTCCCCGTGTCTATGTGGGTTTTGTCATAGTAAATTGGATTGGCCTCTGTAAATTGCCCATAGTGTTCAGGGATGTTTAGGTTAGGTGGGTTAGCCATGGGAAATGCTGGGTTACAAAGTGGGTCTGGGTGGGATGCCCTTCAGAGGGTTGATGTAAATGTGGGGAGCCGAATGGCCTATTCCACACTGTAAAGATTCTATGATACATGTGAGCTGAAAGAGACTGGGTCGGTGCCAGTCCAAACATTCATAATTGACAGCAGTTTTTTTCAAATAAATACATACACTGTATTGTTTCCTTTTAGTTAGAAATGCACAGAAAGGGAATTTGTTCTTTTTCTTGCATGTCCAGTTGACTCATTTGTTCATTAGTTTGATAGACTGGTGGACTGTGTACCTGACCGAGCCAATGGAAGCTGTTCCAGATTTAAGAATTCTCTTAACTCAGGCTTGGCTTGGCATCAATAAAAACATAAGAGTTTATCGACAAGTCAAAGTTCCACTGGAGCACAAAGGCAAACACAGTAAAAGTGTCACAAAGATTTCCTGTGCACAGTAGGATTTGTGTTGATTGAAGCTGCAGTCACATTCTAACTGTGTTGAATTACAAATCCTGTCAAATATCATCACACGCAGTGAAAGCATCACATCATTCTCCACTGGTGTAGTTTTAAGTTACAGCTGTTGTCCATAGCTCTCTGCTATCCAGGCGGTGAGAACAGCAAGCCTTTGGCCATTTTGAGGTGCTATAGAGCTGCAGAAGCAGAAACATTTGAACAGCCGCTCAAGAGTCAACTGGCCACTGTCTGTGTAGAGTTTGCACATTCTCCCTGTGTCTGTGTGGATTTCCTCCGGGTGCTCTGGTTTCCTCCCACAGTTCAAAGGTGTGCAGGTCAGGTGAATTGGCCATGCTAAATTGTCCATAGTGTTAGGTTCATTAGTCAGAGGGGGGTGAGTTACTCTTCCGAGGGTCGGTGTGGATTTGTTGGGCAGAAGGGTCTGTTTCCACACTGTAGGGAGTCTAATCTAATCTAATCTAATTGAGGGAAGTAAGAGCAGATGAGTGTGTTTTGGGGTTGCTGGGTGAATAAATTCAAATTATCGGGCCTTCATCAGTGAGTAGTGGATTTATTTTCAAAACAAACGCAAATGCAAGGCACTTGACAATGAAAGGTGTCCCAATGGTTAGCACCGCTGCCTCACAGCGCCAAGGACACTGGTTCGATTCCAGCCTTGGACAACTGTCTGTGTGGAGTTTGTGCATTCGCCCCGTGTCTACATGGGTTTCCTTCGGGTGCTCTGGTTTCCTCCCATAGACTGAAGATGTGCAGGTTAGGTGAATTGGCCATGCTAAATTGCCCATAGTGTTCAGGGATGTGTAGGTTAGTTGCATTAGTCATGGGAAATGCAGTGCAATAGGGTAGGGGAATGAGTCTAGGTGGGTTACCCTTCAGAGGGTAGGTGTGGGCTAGTTGGGCCGAAGGGCCAGTTTCCACACTGTAGGGATTCTGTTCTGTAACTTGACCCACAAGCAATCATGTAAAGAAGAAAAGATTGAGAAGAAGCTGTCAACATTGTAGGTGAGAAAGAAACAGAAATCAATTAGGCCAAGTGAATGGTTGCATTTTAGTTAGAGATAAAGAAAATAACCCATAGTGCTTTTGTGGCACACGATTTTTTAAAATGGTTTATTATTGTCACATATAGAGGTACAGTGAAAATTATTGTTTTGCATGCTAAACAGGCAGAGGAAAACATGGGAGTGACAAATTCAGAGGTATGTGCACCTTGTCATATATCAGTGTGACATGTCACTCTATTACCTGTACCATGTGGCCTCAACATTTGTGCCAGACATATCCATCTGCAGCAAGCATTGAGACAGGTCAAAAGTCTTAGGGGAGTAGTCCACAGTGAAAACCAAGGAGGCACATGACAGCCTCCAAGACCAGGAGCATGCTTCAGGCTAGGTCAGGCATCTTGCTGGAGTGGCACCTTTGCACAGAGCTTCTGTGCCTCTGTGCAATTGAAAGAAGGCCAAGGTCTGTCCTTTGACTCCCTACAAGTGAATTTAGGGAACAGACTGAATCATTCTGGGTGATGTTTGTTCACCAGTCAAGGGTCTGAGCAATTCAGGGTTGGTTCTGGTAGGTCAGGTCACTTTAGGACATGGGCCATGGTCATCCTGTCGCCTCCATTCATCAAATTTAAGGGGGAAGGGGAAAGATGATCTGGGGAAGGGGCAGTCTGGTGGAAAGGCGACTGGCAGAAGGAAAGATTGTCAGGTGCAGGCATGTGGGTATGGCTTGAGTGATGATTGAGAGAAATGTGAAGCCTGAGGGGCTGGTAGAATGGGCACCTCGAAGGAGCCTGTGAGGTTAGGGGTCTTAGTGATGTTAATGCTGATGCTGAACCCTCAGGGCAGGACAAATGAGACAATGGGGGCAGGCCTGTACCTATAACTTTTCACTGACATTTTCCTGGGAACAACATTGTCCTGCAAATACAGAGCTGCAGGGTGCCTCCACCAGGCCATCCTGCAGCATTGATTATCACTTTGTGCTGCACCTCCCTGTCACTGCTGGAGATCTCTCTCAGATGTACACTTTTGCAGATGATGGGTAATGATGTAGGTGTGGCTATTGTTTATCCTAATGCCATGCACACGCATTGCTATCCACAATCCCACATGACATAATTGGCATGAATTGTACGCTTCCAGCTATTGAACCTTGTTACTAGCAAAGGGCACAAGAAGACATCGTCATAAGACCATAATATATTGCAGCAGAGTTAGGCCATTTGGCCCATCAAATCTGCTCAGCCATTCAATCATGGCTGATAGGTTTCTCAATAGCATTTTCCTCCCTGCTCCCTGTAACCTTGATCTTCTTACTAATTAAGAACCTATCTATCCCTGTCTTAAAAACTCTCAATGACTTGCCGAACCAGAGGACACAGCTTAAAAATATTGGGTAGACCATTTAGGACAGAGATGAGGAGAAACTTCTTCACCCAGAGAGTGGTGGCTGTGTGGAATGCTCTGCCTCAGAGGGCAGTGGAGGCCCAGTCTCTGGATTCATTTAAGAAAGAGTTGGATAGAGCTCTCAAGGATTGTGGAATCAAGGGTTATGGAGATAAGGCAGGAACAGGATACTGATTAAGGATGATCAGCTATGATCATATTGAATGGTGGTGCAGGCTCAAAGGGCAGAATGGCCTACTCCTGCACCTATTGTCTATTGACCTGCACAACATCCTGCAGCAATGAATTTCATATGTTAATCCCCTCTGGCTGAAGAAATTCTCCTTATCCCAGTTCTAAAAAGACGTCCCTTCACTCTCCCATTGGTAGAGACATCTTCTCCATATCCACTCTATCCAAGTCTCTCAATATTTTGTAAGTTTCAGTGAGAATCCCCCCTCCCCCCCAATCCTTCTAAACCCCACTGAGTACACTTGCAGAGTCCTCAACCAGTCCTCATAGGACAAGCCCTTCATATCCAGGATCATTCTTGTAAACATCCTCTAGGTTCCCTCCAAGGCCAACTAATCCTTCCTTAGTTATGGGGCCAAAAACTGCTCACAATATTCCAAATGCATTCGACCACAGCCTTATACAGCCTCAACAGTACATCTCTGCTCTTGTATTCCAGACCTCTCATAATGAATGCTAACATTGCGTTGGCCTTCCTAATTGCAAATGAACCTGCATCTTAAACTTAAGAGGATCCTGAATTAGGATTCCTAAGTTCCTTTGTGCTTCAGATGTCTGAAGCCTTTCCCTATGTAGACTATAGGAGAAAGTGAGGACTGCAGATACTGGGGATCAGAGTCAAGAGTGTAGTGCTGGAAAAGCACAGCAGGTCAGGCAGCATCTGAGGAGCAGGAGAATCGACATAAAATATGGATTCTCCTGCTTCTCGGATGTTGCCTGACCTGCTGTGCTTTGCCAGCACTACACTCCCTCTCTGTAGACTATAGTCCATGCATCTATTCTTCCTTCCAAAGTTCAGCGCCTCAACTTTGTGGGCGGCATGGTGGCACAGTGGTTAGCACTGCTGCCTCACAGCGCCAGAGACCCGGGTTCAATTCCAGCCTCAGGCGACTGACTGTATGGAGTTTGCATGTTCTCCCCGTGTCTGCGTGGGTTTCCTCCGGGTGCTCCGGTTTCCTCCCACAGTCCAAAAATGTGCAGGTCAGGTGAATTGGCCATCCTAAATTGTCCGTAGTGTAGGTAAGGGGTAGACGTAGGGGTATGGGTGGGTTGCGCTTCGGCGGGGCGGTGTGGACTTGTTGGGCCGAAGGACCTGTTTCCACACTGTAAGTAATCTAACTTTACCACATTGTATTCCATTCAGGTAAAACAGATGCAGGGACAACCAGATGAACACTGAAAAGCAAGGGTTTATGGAAAAGGTAAACTAGTTACTTAACATTATTATCTCTCTCCTCCATATATCCTGAATACAATTCTCTCTTCCTTTCCATCCCATAGACGGCTCAACAGACGGCTCTGTTGAGAAGCCCATTGGTTCTGAATGTTTGGTCAGGCAGCCCCAGGGGGATTAGGGCATGAATGAGCCTGACATGCTGAGGGTCTGTTTGCTGGAGGCTATACAGTCTTTCTTGGCTGAAACTTCCAACGGTTGGAAGGGGACAAGTAGGTCATGGTGAAAGGCTGAGACCCCTGTGCAGTCTGCTGAGTGGACTCTGTGGAGGGTCCTGTACAGGGATTTTACTCCTGCAGGGTGCCTCCTACAATTGCCCTGTCTTCTGGTGCAGAGGTGGCTCTTGGGCAAGGGTCAAGGCTCCCCATCCTAGATGCACCTTGCCTTTGGTCCTGAAGACTAAAGCATGAGGGGTGATAGAATACAGTGCTGTTGATTACAACAGCCACTGTGGGTGCTGGGCTTAACTCTTCTTGGCAATGCCCACATGTCCATGGGTACAGACAGCTGGTCACAGTACTGGCTGCAGCAACAAGAGGCAATGCATTGCTGTATGAGGGCCAGTCCCTACTGTATATCTGCCTGTCGCTGCATCTTCTCTCTGTGTGCCCGGATAAATTTCCTCATTGGTAAGGAACCACAGGGTCATCTCCTGCCAGGAGCTCAGCACGTTCCTGACAATCCAACAATCCCTTAACTACCAGCAGCTGGGACACAATGGGTGACGCAAATTTCAGGGCTAGTGTATGTGGGCGAGAGGTGTGGAGATGTTCAGAGGGAGTAAGGAGACAGTGCAGGGGGCGTGCACAGTGGAACGAATGTAACTAGTCTGAGTGAAGAAAACTGCTTTATGCAGCAGACGAGGTGTCAGAGCATGAGCCTTGGTGAAAGTGTGCAAATACACAAAAAGGAGGCAGAAGTTCCATTCTCACATCGTCAGCAGTTTGTTCAACATGCCAGAAATCAGGATCAGGAGTTGAGAAGGATAAGGCAGGAACATTTGGTTCTGGCTAGCTACAATAATGCATGGAGGTTAAGAAAGAGCAACAGCAATGCTTTGATGAAAGATTCCATCTTTCAATCACGTAATGGCACTCCATAGGCTGTGTTGGAGTAAGGATCAGCATATGGTGAGTCACCAGGCATGAAGGTGCTGTACCCAGCTCAGGGTTAAGAGCAATTCATTTACCAGGTCTCTAAATAGCATGGAAACTGATACTTGGATTGCTTCAAACTCAGATTGGCTCTCAGTATAGTAGCAGAGTCGGCTGATGGCCATATACATTGAGACACAAGCTGACGTGGCAAACTGCCTTTTGTCACTGTCAAAGGGAATGGAGGTGTCTGTCTCAATGTTGGCGCAGGACATCATGCATTTCTTGCCCTCTTCATGGCTTTTGCTCTATCACCAGTAATTCTGCAAACACAGAATCTCTGTGACGGCTGCATGGGCAGGTCAGTTATTGCTCTGCACTCTCTATGGGAATAGAGCAACTGATCCTGCTAGACCACAGCACCTTCAAAACCACTCTTGACTACTTCCAAACACATTGGAATAGTAAAACGTGTCATAAACAGGTTGTACATTCGTCCCTTCAAATAGCACTGATGCATTGTCTATTTGGCATTCAGCACTTACTCTTTGTATGGTGATGCATGAATTGATTCACTGGATCTGAATGGTCCACATTAAGTATTATAGAGCTATTTCAGGATTGTACATTTTATGAGCAGACTTTGAGCAAGCCTCCCAAATAAATACAGTTCCAAATGGTTAAGCTCGCGAGTCAGAAGGGATGAACTGGCACCCTTTTTTATGCACCCATCTTTTCAGTTAGTCACAAAATTAACTTAAAAAAGGGTTTCCCCCTGTGGACGCCTTTCTCCCAGACGAAATTAATGTCTCAGTTGAAGCCAATTTAACCGTGGCTTTCTTGAGTTAACAAAAGAGTGAGTTTATTGATTACTGTGTGAAAAAATTAATAGCACAACACAAATGCATACAAATTAAGAATAAGAAGGGAGTCCAAAAAAAAATGGAAACTAGAAGACATTCAGATCAGTTTCTCTGGGTCGTTGGTGAAGAGTAGATAATGGAATGTTGAAAGTTGAAATGTTGATTTCAGCATTCTTGGCTTTTGTAGGTTAGTTGAAATTTGTTTGTTTGGTTTCTTCCTAGCATTGGGTAGCTGATAGAATGCGAAGCAGGAGTTCCAATTGACATGCTGGCAAAATTGGTTTCCAGGCCTCAGAACAAGGAATTAAAATACAATGTGAGGGTGACTAGTGGTAGTTCTTCATTTATAAGCTTCTCCATCTCTCTGTTTGACATTTTTTAGATTAGATTAGATTCCCTACAGTATGGAAACAGACCTTTCAGCCCAACAAGTCCACACTTGTGACATTCCTTTGACAGACCATGACTGATTTTACACCTTCAGTCTCTTGTCTGTAGCAGTCCTCTTGAATAAGAAAACACTTTGAAATTAAAGAGTAAAAAATGGATGTCGTACTTCAAGGTTTGGTTCATTGTCATGACGAGCTCCAGAACAAACAAAGCACCAACATGGACACTCTTGTCAGGATGTTGCTCCACATGATCCATCCTTGAAGCAGCTGGCAATGCTGCAGACACTACCAGGAGGACACAAAATCCACTTAGTACTGCCTCCATTGGTAGTACCGAAACAAAATTCATTTATTCATTCATTCTCAGCCTTGTTATCATTCTCCTTGCGGGTATAACTCAGTTATGAGGGGTGACCTTATAGAGGTTTATGAAATCATGAGGGGCATGGATAGGATACACAGACAAAGTCTTTACCCTGGGGGGAGGGGGAGCCCAAAACTAGATGGCTTAGATATAAGGTGAGAAGAGAAAGATTTAAAAGGGACCTAAGGGCAACTTTTTCCACACAGAGGGTGGTGCGTGTATGGAATGAGGTGACAGAGGATGTGGTTGGCACAATTACAACATTTAAAGGTATCTGGATCGGTATATGAATAAGAAGGGTTTAGAGGGATAAGGGGCAAATGTTGGCAAATGGGATTAGATTTATTTAGAATATCTGGTCGACATGGACGAGTTGGACCGAAGGGTCTGTTTTCGTGCTCTACATCTCTATAACTCTATGACTTTTTGTCTTAACTTGCAAATGAAGAATGTTGAAACAAGGGTTTTTTTGTTGAAAATATTGTTCAAAGGTTAATACAGATTAACTAAATGATGTCTATTATTTTGTGCTTAAAGGAAAATTGGAAGCAGTGCTAGTTTAAATTTGACCAGATTGCACTCTTTTGATGATATAGAACTATATATTACATATGGTAATGATCAATTCAAGATTAAAGTCACTTTGTTTCTGAAGCAGGTCTTGAACCAATGACCTCCCGACTTAACTGGAAGAATAAAAGAACTGAGTCATGCTGACCCCAAATGCATTGCTTTCAGATGCAGCCATGTAACATGAGCAGCTTGCTGGAGATTATCAAACAAAAACTGTGAGGCAACAAATTTAATTGAATAATACTTGTGAAGGTGATATCAGAGGTAAGCAAGGTACAGAATGTTTATCTTAGCAAATTGTGGTTCCCTATCATCATGAGTCAACTATACAGCACTGCTAAGCTTGCCTTCATCAGTCTGAGCATTGAGTATGGGAGCTGGTTCATCATGTTAAGACCGTACATTAGTAAGGCCATATTTGGAATATTGTGTACAGTTCTGTTTGCCCTGCTATCGGAAGGGTGTTATTAAACTGGAAAAGGGTCCATAAAAGACTTGCAAGGATATTACCAAGACTGGAAAGTTTGCATTAAAAATTTTTTTTAAAAAGCTGGGACTTTTTTTCCCTGTGGTGTAGAAGGCTGAAAATTGACTTTACAGAGTTCATAAAATCGTGAGGGGCATAGACAAGGTGAATAACCAAGATCTTTTTCCCAAGGTAGGGGAGTCCAAAACCACATGGCATTGATTTAAGGTGAGAGGGGAAAGATTTAGAAGAGACCTAAGGGGCAACTTTTTCACACAACGAGTGGTGCATATGTGGAACGAACTGTCTGAGGAAGTGGCGGATGTTGGTTCAATTACAACATTTAAAAGTCATTAGGCCAGGTACATGGATAGGAAAGGTTTGGAGGGACACGGGCCAAGTGCAGGCAAATGAGACTAGTTCAGTTTAGGAAACCTGGTCATCATGAGAGGGGTGGGTCGAAGAGTCCGTTTCCATACTGTATGACTCTGTATTACAATAACTATGACTAAGTAAGAAAGGGTTAGAAACCTTCACATAGTAGAACATTCAACAAACCTTCAACCCTGAGCTTAAAAAAGAATAATTCTCAACTAAGAGAAAAATTCAAGCACCATAAATGATTTAACATCATTTCCAATCTTTACGTTCTGAGCAGTTTCATTAAAACATAGAAAATAAGAGCAGAAGTTGACCATTCGGCCCTTTGACACTGCTGTGCTATTCAATATAATCACACCTGGTCATCCAACTGTCCCTGCTCTCTTTCCACATCCCTCAATGTGTTTAGTTATAAAAACTACTTCCAACTCCTTCTTGAAAATATTACATGTTTTGGCTTCAACTGATTTCTGGGATGAAGAATTCCATAGGCTCGGCACTCTCTGGGTGAGGAAATTTCTCCTCATCTCAGTCCTGAATGGACGACCTCACAACCTTAGCCTGTATCCCCTGATTTTGGATTATTGGAAGCATCATTCCTGCATTTACCGTGTCTATTCCTGTTAGAATTTTACAGGTTCCTATGAGAATCCTCTCTCAATCCTTCAGCCCCCATTGAATAGAATCCGAACCGATGTGGTCTCTCTTCATATGTCAGTTCCACCATCCCATGATTCAGTCTGGTAAACCTTTGTTGTACTCCTCCATAGCCTGAACCTCCTTCCTCAGATAAGGAGATCAAAACTGCAGACAGAACTCCAAAAGTGGCCTCACCAAGGCCCTGTACCAGTAAGCAAGACATCCCTGCTCTTGTCCTTGAATCCTCTTGCTATGAAGGCCAACATATCATTTGCCTTCTTCAACGCCTGCTATACTTATATGTTTACTTTCATTGACTGTGTCCAAGAACATCCATTTCCATTGCAGCCTTCCCAGTCCAAATCCATTGCCATTCAGGTAATAACATACCTTCCTAAATTTGCTACCAAGGCAGATACTTCCACATTTATCAACATCACATTTCATGTGTCATGCATTTGCCCACTCAATCACCTTGTTCAAACAACCCTCAATCATCTCTGCATTCTCATCACCGCTTACCTTCCCATCCAGCTTTGTGTCATATGCAAGCTTTGAGGCATTGCGATTACTTCCTTCATCTGAATTATTAATACACATAGTCTTGAACTGGAGTTCAAATATTGATCCCTGCAGTATCCACTAGTCACTGATTGCCATTCTGAAAATGACTCATTCATTCCAACTCTTTGTTTCCTGTCTGTCAGTCAGTTCTCTATCTCTGTCAATTCACCATCCCCAAACCCATGCACTTTAATTTTACATGCCAATCTCTTATGTGGGGCTTCATCAAAGCCTTTTGGAAGTCCAAGTAAACCACATCTACTAGTTCCCCATTATCAACTTTACGTGCTAACATCCTTAAGTTCGCTTAGTGTCTATTATTGGGAAAATGTTAAGAATATATTATAAAGGATATAATAGCAGAGCATTTTAAAAATACATAAATATGATTAACCAATGTCAGCATGTCTTCGTGATGGGGAAACCATACCTGAAACATTTACAAGAATTCTTTAAGAATGTAAAAAGCAGGGCAGATGAAGGCGAAAAAGTGGATGTAGCATATTTGGGTTTTCAGAAGGCATTTGATAAGTTACCACACACGTTAAGCTACTTAATAAGATGAACCCATGGTGTTGGAGGTAGTATATTAGCAAGGATGGAGGCTTGGTTAACTAAGAGAAGACAGAGAGTTGGGATAAAGTGGACATTTTCAGGAGGGCAACCTATGACTACTGATATGTCACATTGATCAGTGCTGGGGCCACAGTCATTTGCAATGTGTACTAATAACTTGGATGAGGAAAATGAATGTACTATAGCCAAGATTGCGAAATAGGTGGGAAGGCAAGTAGTGAAATTGACACAAAGTAAAACAAAATGTCTGCAGAGGAATATAAACTGGTTAAACCAGTGGGCAAAAAGTGGAAGATGTAACAATGTGGCGAAACATGAATTTATGCATATTGACAGGACGAATAGAGGAGCTGGATAATATTTAAATGGGCAAGGCTGCAGACGGAATGTCTGCTCCGCAGTGCCCATTGGTGGGGGTGAGGGTGGGGTGGGAGATAAGAGATGGTCACAATGATCAGGTGGGAGCTCAGCCTTGGAGGCAGCAGGAATGACTGTAGCGGCTGGGGGCTTTGGCAGTTGATCATGAGGTGGCTGGTGTGCCCGAGCAGAACTCTGGCAGTTGGTGGCATCCCGGCTCGTTCTAGGTCTGGAACACTGTCAGAACGGGACTCCAGCAGTATTATGGGAGAAAGCAGCCTAAGGCGGCCAACCGGGGGCGTGGTTGAGCCCTTATGAGGAATGCAAGCCCAGCATGGCCAGGCCATTATGGACTGTGGTGTTGAACTGTGTTTCTTTGGTTTTCTACCTTTTTAGTAAGGACTTTAGCTTTGTTTTCCTTATATTTCTGCTTTGTATCTAAGATCCTGTATCTAGGTACCTTTGTATCTAAGAAGGAACTGTAAGTGGCGACTTGTAAATTCTTCACTGTTCTCATGTGAGTCCATGTGACAATAAAGCTAATCCAATTCAATTCAACAAAGATATGGAACAGAGGGATTTACGAGTCCTGACTACAAATCACAAAAATGTTAGCATTCAATTTCGTGGAATGTCAATCTTTATTTCAAAGGGGCTGTAACATAAGAAGAGGGAGGTTTTGCTCAATATGGTAACAGTCTCACCACAGCTGGGATACTGTGAATAGTTTTGGGTCCCTTATCTAAAGGACTGGTGCAGCTGTACAGGACATTGGTTAGGCCACTGTTGGAATGTTGCGTGCAATTCCGGTCTCCATCTTATCGGAAAGATGTTGTGAAATTTGAAAGGATTCAGAAAAGATTTACAAGGATGTTGCCAGGGTTGGAGGATTTGAGCTATAGGGAGAGGCTGAACAGGCTGGGGCTGTTTTCCCTGGAGTGTCAGAGGCTGAGGGGTGACCTTATAGAGGTTTACCAAATTATGAGGGGCATGGATAGGATAAATAGACAAAGTCTTTTCCCTGGGGTCAGGGAGTCCAGAACTAGAGGGCATAGGTTTAGGGTGAGAGGGGAAAGATATAAAAAAGACTTAAGGGGCAACTTATTCAAACAGAGGGTATTACGTGTATGGAATGAGCTGCCAGGGAAGTGGTGGGGGCTGGTACAATTGCAACATTTAAGAGGCATTTGGATGGGTATATGAATAGGGAGGGTTTGGAGGGATATGGGCTGGGTGCTGGCAGGTGGGAATAGATTGGGTTGGGATATCTGGTTGGCATGGACGGGTTGGACCGAAGGGTCTGTTTCCATGCTGTAAATCTCTATGACTCTAGGGCTCTATGACTGTCATTGGAAGCAGTCTAGAGAAGTTCACTTGGCTGATATTGGGTATGGAGGGACTGTCTTATGAGGAGAAGTTGGGTAGATTGGGCCTGTACTCATTGAAATCTAGAATACTGACAAGAATCCTTATCAAAACATATAATATTCTTAGGATACTTGACGAACTAACCGCAGGAAGGTTATTTTCCCTTTTGGGAGAATTACGGATGAGAGGACATTTAATGCAGAGATGAAGAGAAATTTCTTCTCCCAGGTTATAAGTCAATCTACTGAATTCTTTATGACAGAAGGCTGTTGAGGCTGGGTCAAAACATATATTTATATATATTTATATATCTATAATGTGCTTTTTCCTCTCTACCTCCTTTTTAAAAGAATGGTGTTACACCAGCTAACCTCCAATCTATTGGAGTTCAGATCAGAGTGGTGCTGGAAAAGCACAGCAGGTCAGGCAACATCCAAAGAGCAGGAAAATTGACATTTCATGATAAAGGGCTTTTACCCGAAACTTCGATTTTCTTGCTCCTCGGTTGCTGCCTGACCTGCTGTGCTTTTCCAGCACCACTCTGATCTAAACTCTGGTTTCCAGCATCTGCAGTCCTCACTTTTGCCTAGTCTATTGGAGCTGTTCCAGATTCTATAGTCTCTCATCTAACCCAACTAGTGAAGCATAATGCAAGACTGTTTCCTCATGTGCAGATCTTGTACATTTCTTTGCCCTCATTATTTTTCTAGTCTCTTTTCATCTCTTTCCATAATTCTTTACTGTATTTTTCCTACTACTTCTCTTCAAGGATTCATCATTTTATGCTTAATATTGGTTCCAATCACTGTCAGAAAGTGCAGTTATAGTAACCTACAATTACCTCACTTGCTTTCATTGATGCTAATTGATACAAGGCAGGATTGTCGAACAAATTGTTTTTGATAAACACCAGAAGTGTTTAGAATCGAGGAGTAATATTTTTTCTTGGAAATCAATAAAACTAATTTCTACTTTCCCATTGCTTATTTTTATCAAGAGTGCACCTGTCAGTTGTGTTCCATCCTAACATTTACAAATGTAATTCACAGCAGTGTTGGAAAATGAGAATAGCTGAAGAGAGAGAAACTGGCATTAAAAAAGGATTTAAGATGTTCTAAAGTGTTTTAAAGTCAAGCAAATACCTTTTGAAGGGGAGTTACATCTTTATTGTCAGAAAACTGTTTGCAAATTTGCGCACAACAATGTTCCACAAACAACAATGTGATAGTGATCAGGTCATTTGTCTTGTAATGTTGATTCAGGTGGAAGTATTGCCCAAGACACATGGGTAGAACTCTCCTACTCTTTTCCAAGCAGCACCATTGATTCTGTTAGTTCCGTCTAAGACAAAGCCTTTTACATTGCATCCGAGCGCTAACAGCTCTTTGAGTGCTGCACTTCATCATCACTGCACTAGAGTTGGCTGAAATTTTGCCCTGGAGTTTGAGGGGTGCAACATGACCCCAAGCCCTCCTGACACAGAGGAGATTCATCTAACAAAACAGTGTAAAAACAGTGAATGTACATTTTTTTAACCTTAAAAACTGCTAGGTAACCTGCTGGACTGTTAACATGCAATAATGCAAGTGCTCCAAGGCAGCAAACAATTCCTTACACATGTTACATTTAAAACAGTAAGTGTAGTTCTGTAGCCCTTTGTGCATTAAACAGCTGAAGATATCTCTGGGGAGCATCCCAGTCACAACAACATGTGGTAGTAAAACAAGATTTATTTTTATCCTTATGACTGTATTTGGAACATAATGTGAATTGATTCTTATTGTGGCCATAATCTCGTTCACACTGTCAGTTATTTACTGATATCTCGGAATAATCAAATATAATGGTGAAAGCTGGATGTGTCACTTTCAATAGAAATGTGCAGCTATTGAGGAAGCTAATGGAGAGGGCAATGATTAAATAAATCTTCTGTTCTTCCCAGAATTCAGGAGTGGGACTGTTATGGTAAGCAGTTAATATTTGTGAGATTTACCTGGCGAGTGTTATTAGTTTTAATATCTTAGAATAACCCTTGAGGGTTTCTACTCTGTTAAATTTCTAATCCTTCCAAAAATAAGTTGGTTCTACCTTGAAATGTTGTGGTTTCTGAAAAGGATGTGCCACCCTTCAGCATTGCCTGAAGGGACAACATGAGTATTTTGTTAGATCCAGATGGCAGTGTCCCAATGGTCTACAAGGATTTGGCAGAGAGGAGCAGGAAAATCAATGTTTCAGGCAGGAGCCCCTCATCAGGAAGGCTTCCTGATGAAGGACTCCTGCCCGAAACGTCAATTTTCCTGCTTCTCGGATGCTGCCTGACCTGCTGTGCTTTTCCAGCACCACTCTAGTCTCCAGCATGTGTAATCCTCACTTTCGCCTAAGGACTTGACAGAGCCAATTTGTTGGATGCGATATCCTGACAGCCCACCTTTGTTTAGAAAAGAAAATCCACAGCTTTTGAGGTAATAATTTGTTAGGATGCAAGTAAGTCTCATGAGTCAAAAATAGTGGTCCTGTCAGTGGCTGCGATGTCATTAATATGCACTGTAACTAGAGAAATGGTTTCATTGAGAAGCAAAAGAGCTCAATCCTTATGGAGCTGAGTGCTCCTCGTCAGTAAATGGAAAGGAAACATTTCAGGACATTTCTTTGCATGTTGTGAACCACGGTTTCTCTATGCTAATCCGAGTTGGCATTCTAGCTCCTTGTGTGTGATAGCACTGCTTTCCCAGACATGATAGTATGTGGGCACTGGAAACGGAGCAAGGATCTCGGAACACAGCAATATTTGAAATGGGCTGTCCTGTGAAAATTCTGGGTGTGTGTCTGCACCTGCTCAGCTGCTCACAACAAAAGACAATTGCCCCACAGCTCTCCAGGCATTCACAGACAAGCAATCCATTCCATCTCTGTCATACCAGCTCCGAAATCTGGAGCTGAAATGATTTCTGTGGTTTCTTGATAAGCCGTAGGGACTTTTCTTTTTAGGTCAATCAAGGGACCAGCATCGACAGAGCACAATAGTGCAACCATTGGACCATTACTTTCAAACATTGTGACTGCACCTGCTTTTACAGTCCCTTGAAGTTTTTGTGTTAGATCTTGCTTTTGTACGGATGTGCGATTCTGTGTGCATGTGTGCACAGGTCGTTCTGCTATTACACGCGTTTTGTTAATGCGATTTTGCCATAACGTGATTGATGAATCGGGGACACTGTTTCTCTAGCGTGAACTTTTAAAGCATGTCTTGGTTATAATGCAATTCCAGCTCCATTAATTTAAATGGTGCTGCTATTATGCAATCTCCTGGATTGCACGAGAACAGAACTACCGTATTATAGCAGAACTGACTGTGTGTGTGTGTGGTGGAGGTGGTTGCTGGAGGGATGTGTGTGAAAAGCTCTCATTTAGTCTACAGTGCTACATTCCGGTAACACCATAAAACACACAAAACAGTGAAGCTCTACCAGTTATAGAATTCCATTCATAGCCTGAGATTAGATTACATCTTTTAACTGGTTCCAGGTACAAGTCATAAAAATCTCCTGAAAAAAATTAAATATCACCATCTAAGCCTAGTCTTAGGTTATTCAGTAAGGATGAGGAAGTTCACATTGCATTCAGACCAAAACTATAGTGGTATTTGGTTACAAAATCTTATTATTGATGCTGAAATATTATGAAATAAAACAGAGAGCTGAGGCAACTCAGCAGGCCTAGAGTATCTGTGGAGAGAAATAAAGTTCCTCTTTTGAGTCGGAAATGACTCTTCTTCAGAACTCAAATAACATAGCAAGCGTTTTCTTTGTTCAAATCAGTATTTCAGCATTCTATGTTATTGTCAACATGATGGGGATTAAATTTGCGATGTATCACTAAAGGAGTGTGAGGATTGCACTGCATGATCTTTTCATTTCCATTTTTTTCTTTTTGGCGCAGCGTTAAATTGGTGCTACTGTTTATAATAGTTACTGCACACACTCAGCGTTACCTGCAGTGTTCATTGGCTACGCATACTTACAGGGGCTCAGTGTCATGACTGACCAGACACACACACATCTTAAAGGGGAGAATCATGTTGCTGCAAGGAATGGTGGGAGTTTCTAGAAAAGTGAATCTGGGCAATGATATTTTGAGGGAAATTAATTTCTTTCACATCCTCTATCCAGTTCTTAGAGCAAAACTTTATAGACCTTTGCTACTAGCCCCCACCAAACAGTATGTTTCGAAGGATTTCTATCCCTCTGCAAAGGCATAGCAGTTCAGGCAGCATCCAAGGAGCAGTAAAATCGACGTTTCGGGCAAAAGCATCTGCAGTCCTTGTTTTTACCTAGTTGATTTTAACCCTACTGCGAATCGTTTTGCAAGGATGCCTCCCTTGAAGAAGTTTCCTCCTCTCTCTACAAGGGTATTCCTAATGAAGGGCTTATGCCCGAAACGTCGATTTTCCTGCTCCTCGGATGCTGCCTGAACTGCTGTGCTTTTCCAGCACCACTCTAATCCAGAATCTGGTTTCCAGCATCTGCAGTCTTTGTTTTTACCTATCCCTCTGCAAGTACAAGGAAAATCTCCATGTCTGCACATCTTCTTTCAAGATGTTTAGTGCTATGCCTTAAAACATTAATGCTTTCTCTCTTGTATGTTCAGCCTCAGAGCTGCTTGAGGTCATCTGAGGGCTCTCAAGTTGACGGCCAGCAGCCATTGACCAGCCAGGTTGCCATCACAGGGGAAAAATGTGATAAGAGCACCATGATAGGTGAAGGTGTGCAGAGCACCATGAGAAGCAAAGATGTGTAGAGCACCATGGTAAGTAAAGATGTACAGAGCACCATGGTAAAAGATGTACAGAAGACTGTTACTGAGGGAATGCAGACCAATGTGATGACTTTGACCCTCTTTCCAAGATCTAAGTGTCACCTGTGGTTGTACAGATTGCATCCTTACCTTTCACCAGAAAGCTGTGTATTTGCTATTCACGCCAAGATTTGAATCCCAAGCATCAAAAAGCTGACATTCCACTGTGCAGTGCCAAGGAATTCTACACTATGTCACCTATCAGATGAGGTATTAAAGAGAAGCCCTGTCTTCTATCTCATTTAAGATCCCATGATGCATTTGAAGAGGAGCAGGGAAGTTTGTTGTATCTACTTACTCCAAGGCTGGGCCAGTAATGGTCTGTAGTAGTGCTACTAAGCCAGTATGGATGATTGGCACTGGAGTAACCCACCCAGAGTACATTGTGTGCCTTTGCCCCTCTGAGTGCTTCATCTAAATGGTGTCCAACATGGAGTAGCGCTAACCATTCAGCCAAGGTGGGCAGATACTAATTAGGTTGATGATTCCTTGTATATGTTTGGCGTAATCCCTTAGACTTGTTGGAGTATAGAATCAATAATGAGGATTCCAAGGCTTTCCACAGTATTTCCTCAGGGTAGTATCCTAGGCCCAACCGTTTTCAGTTACTTCATAAGGTTAGAAGTGAGGATTTTTTCCCCAATGGTTCCTGAGTATTCAGAGCCATTCAAGAAAAGGTTCATCCCTGATGTTATTAGACTTCTGAATGCACGTCTCAAATTTTAAATTTCATCTAGATCTCGCTCTTTGTGCACCTTCTCTTCAGCCGGAACATTGTATTCCTTTCTCTGTTCTATTATACTAGTGCACTTTGTATGGTGTGATCTGCCTGTACTGCACGCAAAACAAAACTTTTCACAGTACCTATGTACATGAGTCAACAATAATAAATCAAATCAAATTTTCAGACACTAAAGCAAACTGTGTTCCCATGAACAAGATTTGGACAATATTCAGGCTTCAGCCAAACTTGTAAATAGTATTCACATTTTATTATTACGAGCTAATGACCATCTACATTTAGAAATTATCTAACCTTCCTCCTTTCATAGTCCTTAGCATCACTGACGTGAGGATACAAGTTTACCTCCAACAGGGCATTTTATTTACATACAAGCATATTAATTAGACCATTCAACAAAGAATGCTTTCAATAGCATCTCCTATTTCAAGTGGTTGCAGTGTAAGATTCAATCTGAGATCTTTATACACTCAGGTCACATGCTGTGATATAGTAATGACATCATGACCACGCCTTTTAGAGACATAATGAACATGAGGCATAACATAACAACTCCCTTTTCCAAAGATAATAACTTATCCCAAAGAGTACTTGACTCCTGTTCCATCACAATGTAGCACCATGATCCATAAAGATTCCATTTGATGAGACTATTTGCATTTTTTAGAAACCTTTACTTGTATCCAAGTAATTATGTTCCTATTTTTAGCTTGCCAGCTTTACCCACTCATAGTATATTTTTTTTGCAATCCTCTGTCTTTGAAGAAGATTGTCCTGAATCGTGGAATGATGAGCCAATTACTTGTTGAGCGAGGCTGTTTGCACCAACCTTCTGAGAGTTAACTGCTCTGGGATGGCTATTGCTTCTCCAGCATTGTTTGCATAAAAATGTAACTGTCCTGATTTGTGACACAGTGGTAGTGTCCCTACTTCTGGGACAGGTGACCAGGATTCAAGTCCCACCATTACAATATGGTGTAACAATGGGTTGCTTAGAAAATAGCTTTTTTAAAATTTAGCATGTAATGTGAACATCTTGTTTGTGCTTGATGATTAATGATCAGTGATGTGATAGTACACTCCATACATTATGTTTGCCTGTTTCATTGTGAATAGCAGGGTCACTCCACACTTTGTACACATTTCTGGAAATGATTTGAGTGTGTATCTTCAGGCACTATCTGATCTGAGATACCAAATAAAACTGGCAATTGCACTCTGAATGTCAGCTGTTGTGCTTGTGATGTTGCTGAGATGTTGAACATTAGAGAAGTTTTGAACTAACTGTTCATATGGGAGCTTAATTTTGAAATATACAAGATGGGTGGGACCTGAAAGGGAAGTGAACGCTGTAGATCATGGTGAGATTTATGGCAGAATCCTGCAATAAGTCTAGCAAGACCTACCTTGACATTGAGAGCAACTGCTTTGCAAGAGAAAGCAGGATTAATCTTTCTAGCCCTTCTGTTTTCTTTTCACAGACTCTGCCAGACCTGCTGAGTTTCTCCAGCAATTTCTGTTTTTTGTTTGACAAGAATTTATTATTTTAGAAATTGGCATACGCAGTTCTTTATTTTATTGTATGTTGCTGTATTTTTTCACTCAGCTCTGTGTGTCGAGGTGAGATTCTCACCAGGCAGTTGTGATTTGCCTTTTAAGGGGAATTATTACCAGATAGTGACCTTTTTAAGGACACACCTCATCTCATTAATGTGCATCTTCCTATCCTACAGGCCATTACTGACTCTGAGCTGGCTGGCCACAGCCAGTGTACTGTGCGCAAGTAAATAAAGGGTATCTTGGTGACAGGATACTGGTCTCTGTGCAGTTATTTCAATTTATTAACAGCTATCTCAAATTTATGACCACAGTTTTGGGATCCGAGATTAGTGGGAGTATTTTTGTTCTGTCTTCACTGTCAAAAATACTCATCGTTTAAAGGACATCTTTTAAAACAAAATCCTACCAGCCATTGTGAGAAAACTAAATGCCGAGAATTCTCAATACAGATGTTAGAGCGACTTGGCTTCAGACCTGGAGACATCCCTGATCCATTTAGGGTCATATAATCATAGAGACGTACAGCACAGAAGCAGACCATTCGGTCCAACTCGTCCATGACAACCAGATATCCTAACCTAATCTAGTCCCATTTGCCAGCACTTGGCCCATTACCCTCTAAACCCTTCCTATTCATTTACACATCCAGACGCATTTAGATGTTGCAATTGTGCCAACCTTCACCACTTCTTCTGGCAGCTCATTCCATACACGCACCACTTTCTGTGTGAAAGAGTTGCCCCTTAGGTCCCTTTTATATCTTTCTCCTCTCACCTTAAACCTATGCCCTCTAGTTCTGGACTGCTCCACCCCAGAGAAAAGACTTTGTCTATTTATCCTATCCATGCCCCTCATGATTTTATAAACCTCGAAAAGATTACCCCTCAGCCTATGACACTCCAGGGAAAACAGCCCCAGCTTGTTCACATCTCCTTATAGTTCAAATCCTCCAACCCTGGCAACATGCTTTTCAACGTATTCTGAACTCTTTCAAATTTGCAACATCTTTCTGATAGGAAGGAGACCAGAATTGCACTTGCTGGATGCCTAGGAAGTACAAACCTGCATTGCAGGGTGCACTGTCAACTAGCATTGAAAAGCTCTTTCTAGGACAGCTTGTGCAAAGGAACAGGCACCAGTTCATGGACTGGACCAGAGCTGCATCTCAGGGCTACTTGCTTGTTTTTAGTGCTCACTCACTGAATACCTACCCGAACGCTCACACCATCCCTGGCTGGCCTTGTCTTGTGGATTAGTGCCGTCACACAACTAGATCATCACAACACTGTGCTGTGTTAATCTCACGCCTTTTTCCAACAGCTTATGTGTCAACCACATTGCTTGTGCAGTAAGCAAGCGGCCATGTCTCACAGTTTTAGAAGTGAAGTCTTCAGCACAGCTCATGGGAGTTCCAGTATCTGATATCACTTCATGGATTTGACCATGATCAGGTTTCTGGTCAGATCGCTCTCAATCAGGGGGTCCAATGCAATGTCACCTGTGCCATCAATGTTCCCTCAAAATGCTCTTTTGCTTCCTTCCCATAATGCCTTCATGTGGCTCCAGGTTCCAAAGCTGGAGGGGAGGGAGCCTCCCCAATTGTGGAGCCCATTGGCCTTTGAGATTTCATCAGGTGACTGATCCTGGGGCATTTTTGACTCAACACTCTGGGGGGTCTTCTTGCCAGAACTAAGTAAACTTCCTTGGCTTAAAGTTTGAAAGGTCAGCTGGTGAGTAGTCTGATGTTGGGCAGCCGTTCACCATCCTAGCCAGTCCCATCTTATAGAGTCACAGAGTTAAAGATAGAGTCATAGGGTCCTACAGCATGGAGACAGGGCCTTCGGCCCAAACTGGTCCAGGCTGACCAAAATGTTCATCCTAACCCCCTTTCCCTGCATTTGGCCCATATCCATCTAAACCTTTCCTATCCATGTACTTGTCTCAATGTTGTTGATGTACCCACCTCAACCACTTCTGCTGGCAGCTCATTCCATATGCATGCCACCCCTCTGTGTTGCCTTTCAGGTTCCCATTTATTCTTTCCCCTCTTACCTTAAAGTGATGCCCTCTATTATGGACTGTTTTGTCCTGTAATGAGAGAAATGGAATGAACTGAAAGCATCTGGCAGATATGTGCTCGTAGAGATGGTGGAGAGGTGGTGAGTGGGTTGTGGGGAAGAGAGCGGGGAGTGCAAAACGCAGAGGGTCAGTGGTGCGGGAGGTTGACGGTGAAATATGAGAACCAGAAAGGGATGATGAGGCATGCACTGGTGAGAGTGATACAACATGAGCCTTGGTGGGAGATAGGTGTAGTAGCAGAGACAGAGTGAGTGTGAGGTAGCAGAGTGAGGAGCATGGCACTAATCATGGTGGAGTGAAAAAGGTAAGTGACTTTCTTGTGGAGCACTGCTGGCCATTCTTATGGAGTGTGGCTACTGCACTGACCCAGGTAATGACTGCAGACCAGGCTGCCAGGAGCTGGCACCATGTCCTCCTCAGCGGGTTCTCTGGGAAGAGGATGGCACTCCTCAGGACAATCACATCCACCAGCAACTCCTCTCCCCACCACCCCTACCACCCCTTCCCACCAACACCCTGCCACCCACCCCTACTTTGTTGGGGAATTGCTGCATTTTCTCCTTCTTAATCATCTTTGGAAAGAGTGTCCTTCAGTGAGCGGGGCAGCTTCAGAACGCCAAAGTTCCTGCAGGTACACAATGGCATATTAAAGCTGGCACAGGGTAGCAGGGACACCAGTCTTTCAATGGGTATGTGATGAGAGGTGAGTTCTTCTAGGAAAGGCTGTTGAGAAATGGGGCTGGAAATGGGGAAGAGGTCTGCCATTGGGGAGGGAATGGCCTTAATAAGGCAAGTTTGGTAAGATGAGGTGAGGGATCTTGTGAAGTTTCGTGGAAAGAACTCCTCTGTGAAACTCAACAAAACTGGGGCAGCCAAAAAAAAAAGATTTACCCTGATGAATCATACTATTTGCCAGTTTAAATGATTTTTCCTTCAGGAACCCTTGCTGGTGAACTGTTCCATAATTTTATTGTCCTTTTTCTAAAAGGATAATGCTAAAGCGTTTTTAAAAAACTCTCTCTTCTAATTGAAACCATATATTCAGCGATCATATTCTGCAACCAATGGAAGAACTTTCATCACTCCAGATTATCTTTTCAAATGGAAATCTTAAATGCATCCATCACATTCACTTCAGCAACTTTCTCTCCAGAGAGTAAAATATTTTCTCAGAACCCAGCTCTAAGTTCAGAAATCAGCCTCTCTGGCACTCCCCCAGATTCCTATAGCCTTTCAACATATTTCCTTTAATATAGAGACAGAACTCAACATATTTCTTTAGATATGCCTTCACAAAGACCAGATGTGACTTCAACAACATTTCACAAACAACATCACAATCTTAATTGTAGATCCTTAAATTTTATATATTTATATACGTTTTCTTGATTGCCTGCAAGCAGTTTGATATGCTTTAATGACGTTTTTTGGAACCTACTTCACAGTATCTTAAATATGTTTCTTGATCTGTTATTTCAAGTACACGGGCTCCTTTTTCTTCCACCTCTTTCAGTGTTGAATTCCATTCCTACTTCTCCTCTCATTGATCTCACTTACCGCTTTCTTTCTGTATTATTAGATCAAGAGTGACTGCCAAGATGATGGATCAGAGCTGCAATGGACTTATCGAGCTTTTCATTCCAATACATTCATTTTTTTTTAAAAAGTGGACTGCTGCAGTCAAAAGATGACTACGGATGTAAATTCACTGACTGTTCAGCAAGGTCCAGCCTGGACCCATGGCATGTCACATCTGCGCAAAGTCAGGGAAACTTCAAACAGAAACACTCAAAAGTAAGTGTTAATTAATTGCCAACTACTCACCTCCTGTCAGCAGGAATTCATCTGGTGCAGGCGTGATTGTGTTTTACCCTTCCAGGGTTGTATAAAGAAAGGGGATAGAGTTGACTACAATGTATGCAGTGCTCTGATATGCTAACATGTGAACTTGTGTTCTGGGACAGATCAGAGTTTTGAGAACAGCCATTAAACACTCTTGCATTTCAGGTATAAAAAGAAAAAAACATGTCTACTCTGAGTATTGTCAGTTAGTTACCATTGAGCAGAACCAAGACAAAGACAACCTAGATGTTCATTGGCATTACCATCACTGAATTTCCCACCGTCAACATCCTGGGGTTGACTATTAATCAGAAAATGAACTGGACTAACACTGTGGCAACAAGACCAGGTTTGAAGCTAGGGATCCTGGAGTGAATAACTCACCTCATGACTTCCCATGGTCTGTCCAACATCTGCATGGCACAAATCAGGAACATGATGGAACATCCCCATTTGCCTGAGTGATTGAAGCTTCATCATTACTCAAGAAGCTTGACACCATCTAGCGCAAAGCAGCCCGCTTAATTGGCATCACATCGACAAATATTCAGTCACTATACCACTAATGCTGAATAGCAGCAGTCTATACCATTGACAAGATGTAGTGCAGAAGTTAACAAGGCCCCTTCGGTAGCATCTTCTTTACCATGACCATTACCGCAAAGAAAAATGAAGGCAGCAAGTACATAGGAATGCCAACACTTGCACGTTATCCAACAAATCACTCACCTTCCTGTGGAAATATATCACTGTTCTTTCAGTATCACTGGGTCAAACTGCCCCCCCCCCCACCAACATCATTGTAGGTGTATCTAATCCAGGTGGACTACAGTGTTACAAGATATAGCTCACCACCATCTTCTCATGGGTATCCAGAGATGGAAAGTTACGCTGGCTCAGCCACTGATGCCCACATCCTATGAATCAAAAAGAAAAACAGCTCAGCTTGTTCACAATGGAGTTTGCACCTATGAGACCTGTGCCAGCTTTCAGTAGGATGTTAGTGGGTCGTGTGGTACTTCTGTACAAAAGCACCTGCCAATATATCCTCACCATTGTGGATGATTCCCCAAGGTTGTTCCTCTGAGAACCATATCTGCCAAAGCAGTGAGAACATGTGATATCGGAGCAGGAGTAGGCCATTTGGCCCCTCAAGCCTCTCCTGCCGTTCAACAAGGGTGTGATTAACTGTCCCAGACCTCAAAAGCACTTTTGTACAAGCTCATCATAGCCCTCGGCTTCCCAATATTTTATGAATCTATCTACCTCATTTTTAAATACATTCTATAATAATCTTCTGACATGTAACAGAAAATTAGGGTTAGGAGACATCTAAATGTTGCTGTTGCTGAGAAGAAGGCAACTTTCTGAGGCTTGTCAGTAACATCTCCACGTGATTCACTGGCTCACATTCAGAAACCCATGATCCTTCCTTTTGGATATACAAACAGCTGACTGAGTCAAAATAAACTCGACAAGTCATCAAGTTCAGCAACGATGATGATCCACTGTTGAGCAGAATATGAGTCACACACAAAGGAGAGCATATCCGGTGAGACACGATGTAATTTTTTTTTGTTTGAAAGCAAATGTAATATTTATATGCATCCATATATTGTTTTCTCTGTTTTTCTTCTTTCCTACTAAAGACAATGATTTAATAAAGGTATATCAACAATCGGCCTGCAATCTATGGGAGTCATTCCTATCCTCACTTGAGTAACACGTACTTGTATTTTCCAACCGCCACCACTGATCAGAACCAGAAAGCACTGTTCTTTTCGCTTAATTCTGTCCCAAGACTGTCCTGGCTGAGAATTGCTGTCAGGCAATCAAATAGAGGATCCCCTGGTCAAGATGTCACACCAATAACATGACAGACCATGGCTTTGTTTTAACCAGTGAGTCATCAGGGATGCTCAGCATCAAGTTTTGTATAAACTAGAGCACACTAATTTGTGACACTGAAGTGAGATGCTGTTGCTGCCATCGGCAGAAATGCTATGGCATACACTTAAGAGCTAATTTTATGCTGGTGACACTTACTGGTGGGAATTTTGTCCTATATTCGGAAATTGTGGATGCTTAGACCTTCAAACGTTTTCCCCCCTTAATGCTCTGTTTTAATTGGTTGTTGACAAATCTAAGCATTACCATTACACTCGTTATTAACCTATTGGCCAAAATTTATAAACCTGACAGGACTGCCTAACGTATAACCACAAACTATTTTGCTTCTGGCACTGAATCCAACCAACCACTGCTGCCCAGGAAGAAAGAGCTAGCCTGAGTGTTTTGGCAGTCTTTAATTAACCAATATAATGGCTTAGTTTACAACAAAGATAAACACAGTTAAGGCAACAGTTCACTTTGACACTGCTTCTTATTTACTTCAGGGCAGCTTTCATTCTGTGTGAGACTTGTTGAAAGACGTACATTGAAGTCCAGAGATTAGATCACTGTCTATGGCAACAGTTCACAAAGGAAACTAAGCGGCATCAGACACAAGCATCACCAAATAGTCATGACTCAACAGGAAAGCAGTTATATATTCGATCTTTTGGAGGTCAGATGATGGCATTGATGACTGCCACTTGACAATTTGATAAAGATAATGTACATGAACAAATAAACTGGTTGAGTTTGATTCATGCAATTTATGAGTCTGTAGAGAGTATGGCAGACTTATTCAATTGATTGTTTATTTTTAGTAATACATGATATGCCTTGGCTATGTTACATTCAATGCAGTGCTTAAAAGCTTTAAATGATAAGTCTGACTCAAAAAAATTCACGAGCTGATATCAAAGGGTTGGGTCTGCAGTGAAGTCTCTGCTATGAGTTGGAAAGATCAGACATGTCTCAGATTCAGTCCTCAGTTAGTGCTGAGTCAGCAGTGGCAACACTTTGGTCATAATACCTTATATAAGGACCACGAAATAGACCAGGCTGCTTCATCCCAGTTGTTACTCATTAACTCCTCAGCCTCCACGCCACCTGGTCACCCCAATAGAAGTGCAAATATCAGGTTCAGTTTGATTATAATGCCCTCTATGGGTGACGGAGCCACTGGGTACATTTTGTCCAGATCTCTCCATGAGGATGGCCTCTGGGAAAGGTTCCTGAAGCTGGTGTAACACTCACATATCTGGAATCCATAAAGAACATTAACATTGACAGGAAGTTAGGGTGGAGTCTGAAATGGAAAAGGAATATGAATATATTGATGGTGTTTGCTGAAGCAGCCTTCTAGCTTGTTATTCTCGGAATTTTCAAGTCAGAGGGAGCTTGGTCAGGGGGAGCGGGGTCAGAGGGAGCTGGGTCGGAGGTGAGAGGCTGGGTCAGGGGTGAGAATCTGGGTCAGAGGGGAGTTTGGTCAGGGGTGAGGAGTTTGGTCAGGGGTAAAGGGCTGGGTCGGGGGAGCTGGGTCAGGGGTGATGGGCTGGATCAGGGGGGAGGGCCTGAGTTGGGGGTGAGGGGCTTGGTCAGGGGAAGCTACGTCAGGGGGGAGCTGGGTCAGGGGGAGCTGGGTCGGGGGAGCTGGTCGGGGTGAGGGGCTGGGCCGGGGGAGCTGGGTCAGGGGTGAGGGGCTGGGTCAGAGGTGAGGAGCTGGGCCAGGGGTGAGGGGCTGGGCTAGGGGGAGCTGGGTTAGGGCTGAGGGGCTGGTTCAGGGGTGAGGGGCTGTGTCAGGGGGAGCTGGGTCAGGGGTGAGGGGCTGTGTCAGGAGTAAGGGGCTTGCTCAGGGGTAGCTGGGTCAGAGTTGAGGAGCTCGGTCAGGGATGAGGGACTGGGTCGGGGCAGCTGGGTCAGGGGTGAGGGGCTTGATGAGGGGGAGCTGCGTCAGGGTGAGCTGGGTCAGGGGTCGGAGAGCTGGGTCAGGGGTGAGAGACTGGGTCAGGGGGAGCTGGGTCGGGGGTGAGGAGCTGGGTCAGGGGTGAGGGGCTGGGTTGGGGGGAGCTGGGTCAGGAGAAGCTGGGTCAGGGGTGAGGAGCTGGGTCAGGGGTGAGGGGCTAGGTCAGGGGAAGCCGGGTCAGAGGGAGCTGGGTCGGTGGAGCTGGGTCAGGGGGAGCTATGTTGGAGTAGCTGTGTCAGGGGTGAAGGGCTGTGTCAGGGGCGCTGGGACAGGGGTGAGGGGCTTGGTCAGGGGGAGCTGGGTCAGGGGTGAGAGACTGGGTCAGGGGTGAGGGGCTGGGTCAGGGGCGCTGGGACAGGGGTGAGGGGCTTGGTCAGGGGGAGCTGGGTCAGGGGTGAGAGACTGGGTCAGGGGTGAGGGGCTGGGTCAAGGGTGAGGGACTGGGTCAGGGGTGAGGGGCTGGGTCAGGGGTGATGGATTGGGGTGAGGGGCTGGGGCAGGGGAGAGGAGCTGGGTCGGGGTGAGGGACTGGGTCAGGTGGAACTAGGTCAGGGGTGAGAGGCAGGGTCAGGGGTGAGGGACTAGTTCAGGGGTGAGGGACTTGGTCATGGGGAGCTGCGTCGGGGGTGAGGAGCTGGGTCAAGGGAAGCTGGGTCAGGGGACGCTGCGTCAGGGGTGAGGAGCTGGGTCAGGGGTGAGGGGCTAGGTCAGGGGGAGCTGGGTCAGGGGTGAGGGGCTGATTCAGGGGAGCTGCGTCGGGGGTGAGGAGCTGGGTCGGAGTGAGGAGCTGGGTCAAGGGAAGCTGGGTCAGGGGAAGCTGGGTCATGGGTGAAGTGCTGGGTCAGGGGTGAGGGGCTAGGTCAGGGGGAGCTGGGTCAGGGGTGAGGGTCTGGGTCAGGTGTGAGGGGCTGGGTCAAGGGTGAGGGACTGGGTCGGGGTGAGGGGCTGGGTCAGGTGGAACTAGGTCAGGGGTGAGAGGCAGGGTCAGGGGAGCTGGGTCGGGGTGAGGGACTGGGTCAGGTGGAACTAGGTCAGGGGTGAGAGGCAGGGTCAGGGGTGAGGGACTAGGTCAGGGGTGAGGGGCTTGGTCATGGGGAGCTGCGTCGGGGGTGAGGAGCTGGGTCAAGGGAAGCTGGGTCAGGGGGAGCTGGGTCGGGGGGGAGGAGCTGGGTCAGGAGTGAGGGGCTAAGTCAGGGGGAGCTGGGTCAGGGGTGAGGAGCTGGGTCAGGGGTGAGGGGCTAAGTCAGGGGGAGCTGGGTCAGAGGGAGCTGAGTCGGTGGAACTGGGTTGGGGGTGAGGGACTGTGTCAGGGGTGAGGGGTTTGGTCATGGGGAGCTGGGACAGGGGTGAGGGGCTTGGTCGGGGGAGCTGGGTCAGGGGTGAGAGACTGGGTCAGGGGTGAGGGGCTGGGTCAAGGGTGAGGGACTGGGTCAGGTGGAACTAGGTCAGGAGTGAGGGGCTTGCTCAGGTGGAACTAGGTCAGAGGTGAGGAGCTGGGTCAGGGGTGAGGGGCTGGATCAGAGATGAGGAGCTGGGTCAGGGGTGAGGGTCTGGGTCAGGGGTGAGGGGCTGGGTCCGGGGTGAGGGGCTGGGGGAGGGGAGAGGAGCTGGGTCGGGGTGAGGGACTGGGTCAGGTGGAACTAGGTCAGGAGTGAGAGGCAGGGTCAGGGGTGAGGGGTTTGGTCATGGGGAGCTGTGTCGGGGGTGAGGAGCTGGGTCAAGGGAAGCTGGGTCAGGGGACGCTGGGTCAGGGGTGAGGAGCTGGGTCAGGGGTGAGGGGCGAGGCAGGGGGAGCTGGGTCAGAGGGAGCTGAGTTGGTGGAACTGGGTTGGGGGTGAGGGACTGTGTCAGGGGAGCTGGGTCAGGGTGAGCTGGGTCGGGGGGAGCTGTGTCAGGGGTGAGGGGCTGTGTCAGGAGAGCTGGGACAGGGGTGAGGGGCTTGGTCGGGGGAGCTGGGTCAGGGGTGAGAGACTGGGTCAGGGGTGAGGGGCTGGGTCAAGGGTGAGGGACTGGGTCAGGGGTGAGGGGCTGGGTCAGGGGAGAGGAGCTGGGTCGGGGTGATGGGCTGGATCAAGTGGAACTAGGTCAGAGGTGACAGGCTGGGATGGGGGGAGCTTGGTCAGGGGTGAGGAACTGGGTCAGTGGTGAGAGGCTGGGTCAGGGATGAGGGGCTGGGTCAGGAGGAGCTTTTTCAGGGGTGAGGGACTGGATCAGGGGTGAAGGGTGCGTCAGGGGTGAGGGGGTGCATCAGGGGTGACGGACTGCGTCAGGGATGAGGAGCTGGTCAGGGGTGAGGGACTGGGTCAGGGGTGGGGGGTGCGTCAGGGATGAGGGGCTGGATCAGAGATGAGGAGCTGGGTCAGGGGGAGCTGGGTCAGGGGTGAGGGACTGGGGTCAGGGAGAGCTGGGTGGAGGTGAGGAGCTGGGTCAGGGGTGAGGGTCTGTGTCAGGGGGAGCTGGGTCAGGCATGAGGAGCTGGCTTAGGGGTGAGGGGCTGGCTTAGGGGGACCTGGGTCAGGGGTGAGGACCTGGGTCAGGGGTGAGGGGCTGGGTCAGTGGTGAGGGGCTGGGTCAGGGGTGAGGGGCTTGGTCAGGGAGAGCTGGGTCACGGGTGAGGTGCTGGATCAGGGGGTGCTGGGTCAGGGGTGAGGGGCTGGGTCAGGGATGAGGGCGTGTGTCAGGGGAGCTGGGTCAGAAGTGAGGAGCTGGGTCAGGGGTGAGGGGCTAGGTAAGGGGGAGCTGGGTCGGGGGAGCTGGGTCGGTGGAGCTGGGTTGGGGGTGAGGGACTGTGTCAGGGGAGCTGGGACAGGGGTGAGGGGCTTGGTCATGGGGAGCTGAGTCAGGGGTGAGAGACTGGGTCAGGGGTGAGGGGCTGGGTCAAGGGTGAGGGACTGGGTCAGGGGTGAGGGGCTGGGTCGAGGGAGCTGGGTCAGGGTGAGGGGCTGGGTCAGGGGAGAGGAGCTGGGTCAAGGGTGAGGGACTGGGTCAGGGGTGAGGGGCTGGGTCAGGTGGAACTAGGTCAGAGGTGAGGGGCTGGGTCAGGTGGAACTAGGTCAGAGGTGAGGAGCTGGGTTGGGGGGAGCTCGGTCAGGGGTGAGGAGCTGCGTCAGCGGTGAGGGGCTGGGTCAGGGGTGAGGGGCTGGGTCAGGAGGAGCTTGTTCAGGCGTGAGAGACTGGATCAGGGTGAGGGGGTGTGTCAGGGGTGAGGGACTGGGTCAGGAATGAGGGGCTGGATCAGTGATGAGGAGCTGGGTCAGAGGTGAGGAGCTGGGTAAGGGGTGAGGGGCTGGCTTAGGGGGAGCTGGGTCAGGGGTGAGGGTCTGGGTCAGGGGTGAGGGGCTGGGTCAAGGGTGAGGGACTGGGTCGGGGTGAGGGGCTGGGTCAGGTGGAACTAGGTCAGGGGTGAGAGGCAGGGTCAGGGGAGCTGGGTCGGGGTGAGGGACTGGGTCAGGTGGAACTAGGTCAGGGGTGAGAGGCAGGGTCAGGGGTGAGGGACTAGGTCAGGGGTGAGGGGCTTGGTCATGGGGAGCTGCGTCGGGGGTGAGGAGCTGGGTCAAGGGAAGCTGGGTCAGGGGGAGCTGGGTCAGGGGTGAGGAGCTGGGTCAGGAGTGAGGGGCTAAGTCAGGGGGAGCTGGGTCAGGGGTGAGGAGCTGGGTCAGGGGTGAGGGGCTAAGTCAGGGGGAGCTGGGTCAGGGGTGAGAGACTGGGTCAGGGGTGAGGGGCTGGGTCAAGGGTGAGGGACTGGGTCAGGGGTGAGGGGCTGGGTCGGGGGAGCTGCGTCGGGGTGAGGGGCTGGGGGAGGGGAGAGGAGCTGGGTCGGGGTGAGGGACTGAGTCAGGTGGAACTAGGTCAGGGGTGAGAGGCAGGGTCAGGGGTGAGGGACTAGGTCAGGGGTGAGGGGTTTGGTCATGGGGAGCTGGGACAGGGGTGAGGGGCTTGGTCGGGGGAGCTGGGTCAGGGGTGAGGGGCTGGGTCAAGGGTGAGGGACTGGGTCAGGTGGAACTAGGTCAGGAGTGAGGGGCTTGCTCAGGTGGAACTAGGTCAGAGGTGAGGAGCTGGGTCAGGGGTGAGGGGCTGGATCAGAGATGAGGAGCTGGGTCAGGGGTGAGGGTCTGGGTCAGGGGTGAGGGGCTGGGTCCGGGGTGAGGGGCTGGGGGAGGGGAGAGGAGCTGGGTCGGGGTGAGGGACTGGGTCAGGTGGAACTAGGTCAGGAGTGAGAGGCAGGGTCAGGGGTGAGGGGTTTGGTCATGGGGAGCTGTGTCGGGGGTGAGGAGCTGGGTCAAGGGAAGCTGGGTCAGGGGACGCTGGGTCAGGGGTGAGGAGCTGGGTCAGGGGTGAGGGGCGAGGCAGGGGGAGCTGGGTCAGAGGGAGCTGAGTTGGTGGAACTGGGTTGGGGGTGAGGGACTGTGTCAGGGGAGCTGGGTCAGGGTGAGCTGGGTCGGGGGGAGCTGTGTCAGGGGTGAGGGGCTGTGTCAGGAGAGCTGGGACAGGGGTGAGGGGCTTGGTCGGGGGAGCTGGGTCAGGGGTGAGAGACTGGGTCAGGGGTGAGGGGCTGGGTCAAGGGTGAGGGACTGGGTCAGGGGTGAGGGGCTGGGTCAGGGGAGAGGAGCTGGGTCGGGGTGATGGGCTGGATCAAGTGGAACTAGGTCAGAGGTGACAGGCTGGGATGGGGGGAGCTTGGTCAGGGGTGAGGGGCTGAGTCAGGGGTGAGGAGCTGGGTCAGTGGTGAGAGGCTGGGTCAGGGATGAGGGGCTGGGTCAGGAGGAGCTTTTTCAGGGGTGAGGGACTGGATCAGGGGTGAAGGGTGCGTCAGGGGTGAGGGGGTGCATCAGGGGTGACGGACTGCGTCAGGGATGAGGAGCTGGTCAGGGGTGAGGGACTGGGTCAGGGGTGGGGGGTGCGTCAGGGATGAGGGGCTGGATCAGAGATGAGGAGCTGGGTCAGGGGGAGCTGGGTCAGGGGTGAGGGACTGGGGTCAGGGAGAGCTGGGTGGAGGTGAGGAGCTGGGTCAGGGGTGAGGGTCTGTGTCAGGGGGAGCTGGGTCAGGCATGAGGAGCTGGCTTAGGGGTGAGGGGCTGGCTTAGGGGGACCTGGGTCAGGGGTGAGGACCTGGGTCAGGGGTGAGGGGCTGGGTCAGTGGTGAGGGGCTGGGTCAGGGGTGAGGGGCTTGGTCAGGGAGAGCTGGGTCACGGGTGAGGTGCTGGATCAGGGGGTGCTGGGTCAGGGGTGAGGGGCTGGGTCAGGGATGAGGGCGTGTGTCAGGGGAGCTGGGTCAGAAGTGAGGAGCTGGGTCAGGGGTGAGGGGCTAGGTAAGGGGGAGCTGGGTCGGGGGAGCTGGGTCGGTGGAGCTGGGTTGGGGGTGAGGGACTGTGTCAGGGGAGCTGGGACAGGGGTGAGGGGCTTGGTCATGGGGAGCTGAGTCAGGGGTGAGAGACTGGGTCAGGGGTGAGGGGCTGGGTCAAGGGTGAGGGACTGGGTCAGGGGTGAGGGGCTGGGTCGAGGGAGCTGGGTCAGGGTGAGGGGCTGGGTCAGGGGAGAGGAGCTGGGTCAAGGGTGAGGGACTGGGTCAGGGGTGAGGGGCTGGGTCAGGTGGAACTAGGTCAGGGGTGAGGGGCTGGGTCAGGTGGAACTAGGTCAGAGGTGAGGAGCTGGGTTGGGGGGAGCTCGGTCAGGGGTGAGGAGCTGCGTCAGCGGTGAGGGGCTGGGTCAGGGGTGAGGGGCTGGGTCAGGAGGAGCTTGTTCAGGCGTGAGAGACTGGATCAGGGTGAGGGGGTGTGTCAGGGGTGAGGGACTGGGTCAGGAATGAGGGGCTGGATCAGTGATGAGGAGCTGGGTCAGAGGTGAGGAGCTGGGTAAGGGGTGAGGGGCTGGCTTAGGGGGAGCTGGGTCAGGGGTGAGGGTCTGGGTCAGGGGTGAGGGGCTGGGTCAAGGGTGAGGGACTGGGTCGGGGTGAGGGGCTGGGTCAGGTGGAACTAGGTCAGGGGTGAGAGGCAGGGTCAGGGGAGCTGGGTCGGGGTGAGGGACTGGGTCAGGTGGAACTAGGTCAGGGGTGAGAGGCAGGGTCAGGGGTGAGGGACTAGGTCAGGGGTGAGGGGCTTGGTCATGGGGAGCTGCGTCGGGGGTGAGGAGCTGGGTCAAGGGAAGCTGGGTCAGGGGGAGCTGGGTCAGGGGTGAGGAGCTGGGTCAGGAGTGAGGGGCTAAGTCAGGGGGAGCTGGGTCAGGGGTGAGGAGCTGGGTCAGGGGTGAGGGGCTAAGTCAGGGGGAGCTGGGTCAGGGGTGAGAGACTGGGTCAGGGGTGAGGGGCTGGGTCAAGGGTGAGGGACTGGGTCAGGGGTGAGGGGCTGGGTCGGGGGAGCTGCGTCGGGGTGAGGGGCTGGGGGAGGGGAGAGGAGCTGGGTCGGGGTGAGGGACTGAGTCAGGTGGAACTAGGTCAGGGGTGAGAGGCAGGGTCAGGGGTGAGGGACTAGGTCAGGGGTGAGGGGTTTGGTCATGGGGAGCTGGGACAGGGGTGAGGGGCTTGGTCGGGGGAGCTGGGTCAGGGGTGAGGGGCTGGGTCAAGGGTGAGGGACTGGGTCAGGTGGAACTAGGTCAGGAGTGAGGGGCTTGCTCAGGTGGAACTAGGTCAGAGGTGAGGAGCTGGGTCAGGGGTGAGGGGCTGGATCAGAGATGAGGAGCTGGGTCAGGGGTGAGGGTCTGGGTCAGGGGTGAGGGGCTGGGTCCGGGGTGAGGGGCTGGGGGAGGGGAGAGGAGCTGGGTCGGGGTGAGGGACTGGGTCAGGTGGAACTAGGTCAGGAGTGAGAGGCAGGGTCAGGGGTGAGGGGTTTGGTCATGGGGAGCTGTGTCGGGGGTGAGGAGCTGGGTCAAGGGAAGCTGGGTCAGGGGACGCTGGGTCAGGGGTGAGGAGCTGGGTCAGGGGTGAGGGGCGAGGCAGGGGGAGCTGGGTCAGAGGGAGCTGAGTTGGTGGAACTGGGTTGGGGGTGAGGGACTGTGTCAGGGGAGCTGGGTCAGGGTGAGCTGGGTCGGGGGGAGCTGTGTCAGGGGTGAGGGGCTGTGTCAGGAGAGCTGGGACAGGGGTGAGGGGCTTGGTCGGGGGAGCTGGGTCAGGGGTGAGAGACTGGGTCAGGGGTGAGGGGCTGGGTCAAGGGTGAGGGACTGGGTCAGGGGTGAGGGGCTGGGTCAGGGGAGAGGAGCTGGGTCGGGGTGATGGGCTGGATCAAGTGGAACTAGGTCAGAGGTGACAGGCTGGGATGGGGGGAGCTTGGTCAGGGGTGAGGGGCTGAGTCAGGGGTGAGGAGCTGGGTCAGTGGTGAGAGGCTGGGTCAGGGATGAGGGGCTGGGTCAGGAGGAGCTTTTTCAGGGGTGAGGGACTGGATCAGGGGTGAAGGGTGCGTCAGGGGTGAGGGGGTGCATCAGGGGTGACGGACTGCGTCAGGGATGAGGAGCTGGTCAGGGGTGAGGGACTGGGTCAGGGGTGGGGGGTGCGTCAGGGATGAGGGGCTGGATCAGAGATGAGGAGCTGGGTCAGGGGGAGCTGGGTCAGGGGTGAGGGACTGGGGTCAGGGAGAGCTGGGTGGAGGTGAGGAGCTGGGTCAGGGGTGAGGGTCTGTGTCAGGGGGAGCTGGGTCAGGCATGAGGAGCTGGCTTAGGGGTGAGGGGCTGGCTTAGGGGGACCTGGGTCAGGGGTGAGGACCTGGGTCAGGGGTGAGGGGCTGGGTCAGTGGTGAGGGGCTGGGTCAGGGGTGAGGGGCTTGGTCAGGGAGAGCTGGGTCACGGGTGAGGTGCTGGATCAGGGGGTGCTGGGTCAGGGGTGAGGGGCTGGGTCAGGGATGAGGGCGTGTGTCAGGGGAGCTGGGTCAGAAGTGAGGAGCTGGGTCAGGGGTGAGGGGCTAGGTAAGGGGGAGCTGGGTCGGGGGAGCTGGGTCGGTGGAGCTGGGTTGGGGGTGAGGGACTGTGTCAGGGGAGCTGGGACAGGGGTGAGGGGCTTGGTCATGGGGAGCTGAGTCAGGGGTGAGAGACTGGGTCAGGGGTGAGGGGCTGGGTCAAGGGTGAGGGACTGGGTCAGGGGTGAGGGGCTGGGTCGAGGGAGCTGGGTCAGGGTGAGGGGCTGGGTCAGGGGAGAGGAGCTGGGTCAAGGGTGAGGGACTGGGTCAGGGGTGAGGGGCTGGGTCAGGTGGAACTAGGTCAGGGGTGAGGGGCTGGGTCAGGTGGAACTAGGTCAGAGGTGAGGAGCTGGGTTGGGGGGAGCTCGGTCAGGGGTGAGGAGCTGCGTCAGCGGTGAGGGGCTGGGTCAGGGGTGAGGGGCTGGGTCAGGAGGAGCTTGTTCAGGCGTGAGAGACTGGATCAGGGTGAGGGGGTGTGTCAGGGGTGAGGGACTGGGTCAGGAATGAGGGGCTGGATCAGTGATGAGGAGCTGGGTCAGAGGTGAGGAGCTGGGTAAGGGGTGAGGGGCTGGCTTAGGGGGAGCTGGGTCAGGGGTGAGGGTCTGGGTCAGGGGTGAGGGGCTGGGTCAAGGGTGAGGGACTGGGTCGGGGTGAGGGGCTGGGTCAGGTGGAACTAGGTCAGGGGTGAGAGGCAGGGTCAGGGGAGCTGGGTCGGGGTGAGGGACTGGGTCAGGTGGAACTAGGTCAGGGGTGAGAGGCAGGGTCAGGGGTGAGGGACTAGGTCAGGGGTGAGGGGCTTGGTCATGGGGAGCTGCGTCGGGGGTGAGGAGCTGGGTCAAGGGAAGCTGGGTCAGGGGGAGCTGGGTCAGGGGTGAGGAGCTGGGTCAGGAGTGAGGGGCTAAGTCAGGGGGAGCTGGGTCAGGGGTGAGGAGCTGGGTCAGGGGTGAGGGGCTAAGTCAGGGGGAGCTGGGTCAGGGGTGAGAGACTGGGTCAGGGGTGAGGGGCTGGGTCAAGGGTGAGGGACTGGGTCAGGGGTGAGGGGCTGGGTCGGGGGAGCTGCGTCGGGGTGAGGGGCTGGGGGAGGGGAGAGGAGCTGGGTCGGGGTGAGGGACTGAGTCAGGTGGAACTAGGTCAGGGGTGAGAGGCAGGGTCAGGGGTGAGGGACTAGGTCAGGGGTGAGGGGTTTGGTCATGGGGAGCTGGGACAGGGGTGAGGGGCTTGGTCGGGGGAGCTGGGTCAGGGGTGAGGGGCTGGGTCAAGGGTGAGGGACTGGGTCAGGTGGAACTAGGTCAGGAGTGAGGGGCTTGCTCAGGTGGAACTAGGTCAGAGGTGAGGAGCTGGGTCAGGGGTGAGGGGCTGGATCAGAGATGAGGAGCTGGGTCAGGGGTGAGGGTCTGGGTCAGGGGTGAGGGGCTGGGTCCGGGGTGAGGGGCTGGGGGAGGGGAGAGGAGCTGGGTCGGGGTGAGGGACTGGGTCAGGTGGAACTAGGTCAGGAGTGAGAGGCAGGGTCAGGGGTGAGGGGTTTGGTCATGGGGAGCTGTGTCGGGGGTGAGGAGCTGGGTCAAGGGAAGCTGGGTCAGGGGACGCTGGGTCAGGGGTGAGGAGCTGGGTCAGGGGTGAGGGGCGAGGCAGGGGGAGCTGGGTCAGAGGGAGCTGAGTTGGTGGAACTGGGTTGGGGGTGAGGGACTGTGTCAGGGGAGCTGGGTCAGGGTGAGCTGGGTCGGGGGGAGCTGTGTCAGGGGTGAGGGGCTGTGTCAGGAGAGCTGGGACAGGGGTGAGGGGCTTGGTCGGGGGAGCTGGGTCAGGGGTGAGAGACTGGGTCAGGGGTGAGGGGCTGGGTCAAGGGTGAGGGACTGGGTCAGGGGTGAGGGGCTGGGTCAGGGGAGAGGAGCTGGGTCGGGGTGATGGGCTGGATCAAGTGGAACTAGGTCAGAGGTGACAGGCTGGGATGGGGGGAGCTTGGTCAGGGGTGAGGGGCTGAGTCAGGGGTGAGGAGCTGGGTCAGTGGTGAGAGGCTGGGTCAGGGATGAGGGGCTGGGTCAGGAGGAGCTTTTTCAGGGGTGAGGGACTGGATCAGGGGTGAAGGGTGCGTCAGGGGTGAGGGGGTGCATCAGGGGTTGCGGACTGCGTCAGGGATGAGGAGCTGGTCAGGGGTGAGGGACTGGGTCAGGGGTGGGGGGTGCGTCAGGGATGAGGGGCTGGATCAGAGATGAGGAGCTGGGTCAGGGGGAGCTGGGTCAGGGGTGAGGGACTGGGGTCAGGGAGAGCTGGGTGGAGGTGAGGAGCTGGGTCAGGGGTGAGGGTCTGTGTCAGGGGGAGCTGGGTCAGGCATGAGGAGCTGGCTTAGGGGTGAGGGGCTGGCTTAGGGGGACCTGGGTCAGGGGTGAGGACCTGGGTCAGGGGTGAGGGGCTGGGTCAGTGGTGAGGGGCTGGGTCAGGGGTGAGGGGCTTGGTCAGGGAGAGCTGGGTCACGGGTGAGGTGCTGGATCAGGGGGTGCTGGGTCAGGGGTGAGGGGCTGGGTCAGGGATGAGGGCGTGTGTCAGGGGAGCTGGGTCAGAAGTGAGGAGCTGGGTCAGGGGTGAGGGGCTAGGTAAGGGGGAGCTGGGTCGGGGGAGCTGGGTCGGTGGAGCTGGTTGGGGGTGAGGGACTGTGTCAGGGGAGCTGGGACAGGGGTGAGGGGCTTGGTCATGGGGAGCTGAGTCAGGGGTGAGAGACTGGGTCAGGGGTGAGGGGCTGGGTCAAGGGTGAGGGACTGGGTCAGGGGTGAGGGGCTGGGTCGAGAGAGCTGGGTCAGGGTGAGGGGCTGGGTCAGGGGAGAGGAGCTGGGTCAAGGGTGAGGGACTGGGTCAGGGGTGAGGGGCTGGGTCAGGTGGAACTAGGTCAGAGGTGAGGGGCTGGGTCAGGTGGAACTAGGTCAGAGGTGAGGAGCTGGGTTGGGGGGAGCTCGGTCAGGGGTGAGGAGCTGCGTCAGCGGTGAGGGGCTGGGTCAGGGATGAGGGGCTGGGTCAGGAGGAGCTTGTTCAGGCGTGAGAGACTGGATCAGGGTGAGGGGGTGTGTCAGGGGTGAGGGACTGGGTCAGGAATGAGGGGCTGGATCAGTGATGAGGAGCTGGGTCAGAGGTGAGGAGCTGGGTAAGGGGTGAGGGGCTGGCTTAGGGGGAGCTGGGTCAGGGGTGAGGGGCTGGGTTGGGGGGAGCTGGGTCAGGAGTGAGGGGCTGGGTCAGGGATGAGGGCCTTGGCCAGGGAGAGCTGGGTCAGGAGTGAGGGGCTGGGTCAGGAGTGAGGGGCTGGATCAGGAGTGAGGAGCTGGGTCAGGGGTGAGGTGCTCTGTCAGGGGGAGTTGGGTCAGAGGTGAAGAGCTGGGTTAGGGGTGAGGGGCTGGCTTAGGGGGAGCTGGGTCAGAGGTGAGGAGATGGGTCAGGGGTGAGGGGCTTGTTTGGGGGAGCTGGGTCGGGGTGAGGGGCTGGGTCAGGGGTGAGGGGCTGGGTCAGGGGTGAGGGGCTGTGTCACGGGTAAGGGGCTTGCTCAGGGGTAGCTGGGTCAGAGGTGAGGAGATGGGTCAGGGGTGAGGGGCTTGTTTAGGGGGAGCTGGGTCGGGGTGAGGGGCTAGGTCAGGGGTGAGGGGCTGGGTCAGGGGTGAGGGGCTGGGTCAGAGGTGAGGGGCTGGGTCGGGGGAGCTTGTTCAGGGTTGAGGTGCTGGGCCTGGCAGAGCTGGGTCAGGGGCGAGGGGCTAGTTAAGGGGGAGTTGGGTCAGGGGTGAGGGGCTCGGTCAGGAGTGAGAGGTTTGGTCAGGGATGAGGGGCTGAGCCAGGCAGAGCTGGGTCAGGGGTGAGTGGCTGGGTCAGGGGTGAGAGGCTGTTTCAGGGGGAGTTGGGTCAGGGCGGAGGAACTGTGTCAGGGGTGAGAGGCTTGGCCGGGGGAGCTGGGTCAGGCGTGAGGGCCTGGGTCAGGGGTGAGAGGCTGTGTCAGGGGGAGCTGGATCAGGGGTGAGGGGCGGGGTCAGGGGTGAGGGGCTGTGCCGGGGGAGCTGTGTCAGGGGTGAGGGGCTGTGCCGGGGGAGTTGGGTCAGGGGTGAGGGGCTGGGTTCGGGGTAAGGGGCTGTGTCAGGGGGAGCTGGGTCAGTGGTGCGGGGCTGAGTCAGGGGTGAGGGGCTTGGTCAGGGGGAGCTGGGTCAGGGGTGAGGGGCTGGGTCAGGGGTGAGGGGCTGGGTCAGAGGGAGCTGGGTCAGGGGGAGCTGGGTCAGGGGTGAGGGCCTGAGTCAGTGGTGAGGGGTGGGCCAGGGGTGCGAGGCTGGGTCAGGGGGAGCTGGGTCAAAGGTAGCTGGATCAGGGAGAGCTGGGTCAAAGGAAGCTGGATCAGGGGGAGTTGGGTCAGGGGGGTGAGGGGCTGTGTCAGGGGTGAGGGGCTGGATCAGGGGGTGTTGGGTCAGGGGGTGAAGAGCTGGGTCAGGGGTGAGGGGCTGGCTTAGGGGGAGCTGGGTCAGAGGTGAGGGGCTGAGTCACGGGTAAGGGGCTTGCTCAGGGGTAGCTGGGCCAAAGGTGAGGAGCTGGGTGAGGGGTGAGGGGCTTGTTTAGGGGGAGCTGAGTCGGGGTGAGGGGCTGGGTCAGGGGTGAGGGGCTGGGTCAGAGGTGAGGGGCTGGGTCGGGGGAGCTTGTTCAGGGTTGAGGGGCTGGGCCTGGCAGAGCTGGGTCAGGGGTGAGGGGCTAGTTAAGGGGGAGCTGGGTCAGGGGTGAGGGGCTCAGTCAGGAGTGAGAGGCTTGGTCAGGGATGAGGGGCTGAGCCAGGCAGAGCTGGGTCAGGGGTGAGTGGCTGGGTCAGGGGTGAGAGGCTGTTTCAGGGGGAGTTGGGTCAGGGCGGAGGAACTGTGTCTGGGGTGAGAGGCTGGGCCAGGGGGAGCTGGGTCAGGCGTGAGGGGCTGGGTCAGGGGTGAGAGGCTGTGTCAGGGGGAGCTGGATCAGGGGTGAGGGGCGGGGTCAGGGGTGAGGGGCTGTGCCGGGGAGCTGGGTCAGGGGTGAGGGGCTGTGCCGGGGGAGTTGGGTCAGGGGTGAGGGGCTGGGTTCGGGGTAAGGGGCTGTGTCAGGGGGAGCTGGGTCAGGGGTAAGGGGCTGTGTCAGGGGGAGCTGGGTCAGTGGTGCGGGGCTGAGTCAGGGGTGAGGGGCTTGGTCAGGGTTGAGGGGCTGGGTCAGGGTTGAGGGGCTGGGTCAGAGGTAGCTGGGTCAGGGGTGAGGGCCTGAGTCAGGGGTGAGGGGCTTGGTCAGGGTTGAGGAGCTGGGTCAGAGGGAGCTGGGTCAGTGGTGCGGGGCTGAGTCAGGGGTGAGGGGCTTGGTCAGGGTTGAGGGGCTGGGTCAGGGGTGAGGGCCTGAGTCAGGGGTGAGGGGTGGGCCAGGGGTGCGAGGCTGCGTCAGGGGGAGCTGGGTCAAAGGTAGCTGGATCAGGGGGAGTTGGGTCAGGGGGTGAGGGGCTGTGTCGGGGGTGAGGGGCTGGATCAGGGGGTGTTGGGTCAGGGGTGAGGGTCTGTGTCAGGGGGAGCTGGGTCAGGGGTGAGGGAATTGGTCAAGGATGAGGGGCTGTCAGGGGGGCTGGGTCATGGGTGAGGAGCTGGCTTAGGGGTGAGGGGCTGGCTTAGGGGGACCTGGGTCAGGGGTGAGGTGCTGGGTCAGTGGTGAGGGGCTGGGTTGGGGTTGAGGGGCTTGGTCAGGGAGAGCTGGGTCACGGGTCAGGTGCTGGTTCAGGGGGTGCTGGGTCAGGGGTGAGGGGCTGGGTCAAGGATGAGGGCGTGTGTCAGGGGAGCTGGGTCAGAAGTGAGGAGCTGGGTCAGGGGTGAGGGGCTAGGTAAGGGGGAGCTGGGTCGGGGGAGCTGGGTCGGTGGAGCTGGGTTGGGGGTGAGGGACTGTGTCGGGGGAGCTGGGTCAGGGGGAGCTGGGTCAGGTGGAACTAGGTCAGGGGTGAGGGGCTGGCTCAGGTGGAACTAGGTCAGAGGTGAGGAGCTGGGTTGGGGGGAGCTCGGTCAGGGGTGAGGAGCTGCATCAGCGGTGAGGGGCTGGGTCAGGGGTGAGGGGCTGGGTCAGGGGTGAGGAGCTGGGTCAGGGGTGAGGGGCTGGGTCAGGGGTGAGGGGCTGGGTTAGGGGTGAGGGACTGAGTCAGAAGGAGCTGGGTCAGGAGGAGCTGGGTCAGGGGTGAGGGACTGAGTCAGGGAGAGCTGGGTCAGAGGTGAGGAGCTGGGTCAGGGGTGAGGGGTTGTGTCAGGGGGGAGCTGGGTCCGGGGTGAGGGGCTGTGTCAGGGGTGAGGGGCTGTGTCAGGGGGAGCTGGGTCAGGGGAGCTTTGTCAGGGGTGAGGGCCTGGGCCAGGAGTGAGGGGCTGGGCCAGGCAGAGCTGAGTCACTGGTGAGGGGCTGGGTCAGGGGTGAGGGGCTGTGTCAGGGGTGAGGGGCTTGGTCACGGGGAGCTGGGTCAGAGGTGAGGAGCTGGGTCGGGGTGACGGGCTGGTTCAGGGACGAGGGGCTGGGTCAGGGGGAGCTGGGTCAGGGGTGAGGGGCTGGGTCAGGGGTGAGGGACTGGGTCGGGGTGAGGGTCTGTGTCAGGGGGAGCTGGGTCAGAGGTGAGGATCTGTGTCAGGGGGAGCTGGGTCGGGGTGAGGAGCTGGGTCAGGGGGAGCTGGGTCATGGGGAGCTGGTCGGGGGAGCTGATCAGGGGTGAGGGGCTGGTTCAAGGGGAGCTGGGCCAGAAGGAGCTGGGTCAGGGTGAGGGGCTCGGTCAGGGGGAGCTGGTCAGGGGTGAGGGGTTGGGTCAGAGGGAGCTGGACAGGGGTGAGGGGCTGGTTCAGGGGAGCTGGAAGAGGGGTGAGGGGCTGGTTCAGGGGGAGCTGGGCCAGGAGGAGCTGGGTCGGGGTGAGGGGCTGGGTCAGGGGGAGCTGGGTCAGGGGGAGCTGATCAGGGGTAAGGGGTTGGATCAGAGGGAGCTGGTCAGGGGTGAGGGGCTGGTTCAGGGGGAGCTGGGCCAGGAGGAGTTGGGTCGGGGTGAGGGGCTGGGTTAGGGTGAGGGGCTTGTTCAGGGGCAGCTGGGTCAGGGGGAGCTGGACAGGGGTGAGGGGCTGGGTCAGGGTGAGGGGCTGGTTCAGGGGGAGCAGGGTCAGGGGGAGCTGGACAGGGGTGAGGGGCTGGGTCAGGGTGAGGGGCTGGTTCAGGGGGAGCTGGATCAGGGGGAGCTGGACAGGGGTGAGGGGCTGGCTGGTCGTGTCATTCGGAAGTGGATTAAAAGAAGTCTGTGATTAGGTGGGTTGGTGGATGATGGAACCGGATGGAGGTGGTTCAGAGGAGGTGGGACCAAGAGAGGAATTCGAGTTACAAAACAGGGGGGGATATGGAAGAAAACCGAGTACAAGGAAGTTCAGAGAGACAAAGCTCAGCGGGAAGTTATGGTTAAACGGTGGCAAGAGGAAGGGTGGCTCAAATGAGAAGTAGAGTGAAAACAAAAATTAACTGGGGAAGAAAACTGATGAAAATAGGTTCTATTTATGATGCCCATGTGTTGGTGATGAGTAAATTCAACAAACCTAAATTGTAGAAAATGTACTAAATAAATTCTATGCATGCACCATATCATTTTTCAAAGTTGTTATGTCTATGCTGTGATACAGTGCTGGGACCTTTTAAAAATGACAGGGATTTACCATCTACTGGATTAGTGGTGCTGGAAGAGCACAGCAGTTCAGGCAGCATCCAACGAGCAGCGAAATCGACGTTTCGGGCCAAAGCCCTTCATCAAAAATAAAGGCAGTGAGCCTGAAACGTGGAGAGATAAGCTAGAGGAGGGTGGGGGTGGAGAGAGAGTAGCATAGAGTACAATGGGTGAGTGGGGGAGGAGATGAAGGTGATAGGTCAAGGAGGAGAGGGTGGAGTGGATAGGTGGAAAAGAAGATAGGCAGGTCAGACAAGTCCGGACAGGTCAAGGAGACAGTTATTGAGCTGGAAGTTTGAAACTAGGATGAGGTGGGGGAAGGGGAAATGAGGAAGCTGTTGAAGTCCACATTGATGCCCTGGGTTTGAAGTGTTCCGAGGCGGAAGATGAGGCGTTCTTCCTCCAGGCGTCTGGTGGTGAGGGAGCGGCGGTGAAGGAGGCCCAGGACCTCCATGTCCTCGGCAGAGTGGGAGGGGGAGTTGAAATGTTGGGCCACGGGGCGGTGTGGTTGATTGGTGCGGATGTCTCGGAGATGTTCCCTAAAGTGCTCTGCTAGGAGGCGCCCAGTCTCCCCAATGTAGAGGAGACCACATTGGGAGCAACAGATACAATAAATGATATTGGTGGATGTGCAGGTGAAACTTTGATGGATGTCGAAGGCTCCTTTAGGGCCTTGGATAGAGGTGAGGGAGGAGGTGTGGGCACAGGTTTTACAGTTCCTGCGGTGGCAGGGGAAAGTGCCAGAATGGGAGGGTGGGTCGTAGGGGGGTGTGGACCTGACCAGGTAGTCACGGAGGGAACGGTCTTTGTGGAAGGCGGAAAGGGGTGGGGAGGTAAATATATCCCTGGTGGTGGGGTCTTTTTGGAGGTGGCGGAAATGTCGGTGGATGATTTGGTTGATGCGAAGGTTTGTAGGGTGGAAGGTGAGCACCAGGGGCGTTCTGTCCTTGTTACGGTTGGAGGGGTGGGGTCTGAGGGCGGCGGTGCAGGATGTGGACGAGATGCGTTGGAGGGCATCTTTAACCACGTGGGAAGGGAAATTGCGGTCTCTAAAGAAGGAGGCCATCTCGTGTGTCCTATGGTGGAACTGGTCCTCCTGGGAGCAGATACGGCGGAGGCGGAGAAATTGGGAATACGGGATGGCATTTTTGCAAGAGATAGGGTGGGAAGAGGTGTAATCCAGGTAGCTATGGGAGTCGGTGGGTTTGTAAAAAATGTCAGTGTCAAGTCGGTCGTCACTAATGGAGATGGAGAGGTCCAGGAAGGGGAGCGAGGTGTCAGAGATAGTCCAGGTAAATTTAAGGTCAGGGTGGAATGTGTTGGTGAAGTTGATGAATTGCTCAACCTCCTCGCGGGAGCACGAGGTGGCGCCAATGCAGTCATCAATGTAGCGGAGAAAGAGGTGGGGAGTGGTGCCGGTGTAATTACGGAAGATCAACTGTTCTACATAGCCAACAAAGAGACAGGCATAGCTGGGACCCATACATGTGCCCATGGATACGCCTTTGGTCTGGAGGAAGTGGGAGGATTCAAAGGAGAAATTGTTAAGGGTGAGGACCAGTTCGGCCAAACGAATGAGAGTGTCAGTGGAAGGGTACTGTTGGGGACGTCGGGAGAGGTAAAAACTGAGGGCTTGGAGGCCCTGGTCATGGCGAATGGAGGTGTAGAGGGATTGGATATCCATGGTGATTTTCAAATACTGGATTAGTGGTGCTGGAACCAGCTAGGCTAATAGTGGGGCAAGAAATCAAAATGAAACAAAGAACCTCAGATGCTGTAAATCTGAAACAAAAACAGAAAATCCTGGAGAAGCTCCGCAGGTCTGGCAGCACGTGTGGAGACAAAGCAGAGCCAGTGTTTTGGGTCCAGTGACCAATCTTTCATCACAACTGTTCTGCAGAAGGGTCACTGGACTCAAAATGTCACTGCTGTTTTCTGTTCACAGATGCTGCCAGACTTCAGAAAATCCTTACAGTGTGAAAGCAGGCCATTTGGCTCATCATCCCTCCGAAGAGCAGCCCACCCATACCTACCCCATCGCTAATCCACCTAACCTGCACACTATGGGCAATGGTATTTAGCATGACCAATCCACCTCATCTTTGGACTGTGGGAGGAAACCCATGCAGACGTAGGGAATACGTGCAAATACCACACAGGCAGTCACCCAAGGCAGGAATCAAACCTGGGTCCATGGCACTCTGAGGCTGCAGAGCTAATCACTGAGCCATTGTACCACCCTTGATGAGCTGCTTCAGGGATTTCTTTTTTTTTGTTTATTTCTTAACAGGTTTCTGTGTAAGAAATTGGCAAGGTGGAGATTGGGGGAGATGGGGGAGGCAGGGTTTGGGGGAAGAAGAAAGTTAAGACATATTGAAAAAAGCAAGATTTAAGAAATAATGTAACTGCTTTATGGTGCTTTGTTTAGGTGCAAGTGAGGAAATGCAAGTCTGGATTATCATAATTTTAACTTTAGGATCATACTTTTTCTTTGGAGCCAATTTTTGTTTTTAAGTAAAAGAACCCTCTGTACCACTTCACCCACCAAGTGGATGAAGGTCCTGTCTTTCCACAAATCATTTGTGTGCAGTGGTGTCCACACCGCGTGAAATAGGCAATCACGGACAGGAATGTTCTCCTTCCAAATGATTTAGAAGCATCCACTCCCCAGACTGCAGCAGCCTGATAAGAGGGTGGAAAGGAAGCATCATTGCCTCAGAAGCAAGGCATGTTGCCCCAGGGTGACATTCTTGAGTTAACACACATCATTTAGATAAGCAACTGATAGCTGCTTTGGACAAAGGACACTAAATGTGTCCTGCAATTCCCACAGTATAAGCCAAGTATTGATCAAACCCCTTCAATGGTACTCTGAGAAATGACTTATCTAGTAGGTATCTGCCTTTTGTGCTTACACCCTCCAGTGAAGTGACACTTTAGGCTGGTCACGGCATAATCAACTCCTCAGGAACACCCACAGGAAACAATGTTATTAGTTAACTAGAATCTCCAACATTTGTAAACAAAAGGTCGAACCACTTTTCAATTGTGAGACAAAGAGGATGCTTATGAACAGTGACTTATTGCTGGACGACAGGTTTCAATGTATCCTGCTGTGTTGCACATAGTATTGTCAACCATTGTCTTCCATCATGACCAGCTAGAAATATCACTGTAGTTTAGTCCACAATCCTTTATAACCTATTAGACTGGTAAAATGGCTGTCCTTTATTGAATTGAAATGTTTAGTTTGAGATCTCTATCATTGGCAACAGCAGTGCTAGAAGAGATACATCATGCCCATAGAGGCATGAAGTTATTACAAATTTTAGAACTATCAGCACCATGTCACCCTTCCTGGAGGTGGCAAGAAGGTTGTGAAAAGGACAAATAATTGGGCAAGTTACCCTGGAGACTCCCACCTCTGCACTTCCCTAAGGCTAATCCACCTAGCCTGCACATAGTTGGAATGTGGGAGGAAACCAAAGCATTTGGAGGGAACCCACACAGACAACATACATATTCAACCAGGACAGTTGCCCAAGCATAGAATTAAACCAGGTCCCTGGCACTGTAAGATAGCAGCGCTAACTACTGAGCCACCACACCACCCATTACTGCTACAACCTCCACATGTGTGTGAGGTTCCCTGACACTATTGAAAAAGTTCAGCAGAATTCTGCAAATATTTATTGCTGAACAAATATATGTAAAATAGATAACCTGGCCAACGACTTTCTTGCTGTTTATAGAAATTTGTTGTGTTCAACTTTACTGATAGCTATATTTCTGCCATGACTACAATTCAAACAGCACTTCATGGCCTGTAAAGCAGGTTGAGTTGGCCTGAGCTTATGAAAGCTGCTAGATAAGTGGAAGCCTTTTCTTTTCAGGGCATCCCTAGAAAGAAAACTTGCAAAGTTATACAACAAATGGCCAATCTGCAAAATTACTTAGTTCCCATCTGTGGAAGTTAGAATATCTGACAGTGCAAGCTCTGCTTGGAACTATTTCAGGGAACCAACAGTTCGCTCAAGGGCCTGAAAATTAAAACATCTCCCAACATTCTGAGAGTCTCTGCCATCAGCAATGGAAGTATCCTGGCTGCTAAATACAGTGTGGAGGATGCAGCGACTGAGTTGGAAGAGGGAGCATCAGATCAATCACGGATCAAAGTTATGAGAAACTAATGATCATACCATTGTTGAGAAAATGAAATGGAACGAGACCCTACTGGCAGCTTGGAGATCTCATTGTGCCTTTGGAAACACATTTCAATCTCCTTCTGCTGATCAGGTCAGAAGTGAAATTGAAATCCAGCTACACTGGTCAATGCACCACTCACCTGCTTGAGACATGAGCTGGCAACACTCTGGGTGACGATATGATATTCTGATGTGAACCATGCAAGCAGAGGCAATAGAAAGTTTGAGCGAGCTGCTCCATTTTCCTACCACTGTCAGTAGCATCCTATAGTGCAAGCTGGCTTTGGGTAGCCTTGCAGCACTTGCTCACCTCCTTAGTCACTGTCAACTTTGCAAGCCATTCTTTAATGACCACATTTGTTTCTAATGTTTGCTGGTCTCCATAATGTGTTTTCATTTGTTCTTTAACTATGAAATACCTGCTTAGGGAGTTTTAAGAGCAGCCTCATTATTAATGTTAACTGGACTTACTCGCTGCTTGAGGACACTATGTTGCAGTTAGATGCCTAGCTACTCTCAAATTCCATTAGCGTTTATATTTTGAAAATACTTTTCTGTCTACCTTTTCTCTTAAACTCCTTTCTATTCTGTAAAATCTTAGAAATATTATGTGCATAGCTCCAGTACATTTCTGAACAATATCTGTTTTGACCAGAAAACAAAAATCTCGAAAGTAAGTTTTAAAATATACAAGTTGCACTCAAAAAAAACATCAAAAGAGCAAACACAGCACCACCAACATTTTAGAAAAACAAATATTATGAAGTACAGTTGCTGTAGGATTCTATTGTTTGTTGCACAGAGCTACTCCAAATTGATAACAGAAGGAATAGCACAATCCCAGATGCTCAGAGAATTACATTGCATTTCAGTTGTAAGATTATACATTTTTATTTTTCTGAATTTTTGTTTGTGCACTGAAATAGGAAAAGAACTATTTCAAAAAAAGCAAAGATTGTTGAAGGTTGCTACTCCTTTTGAAAGCAAGTAACCTGATTAATTTCATGTTTACACAGATGTTTGTCAAAGCCTAGTTTGAAGACAAGCTGGAGTCAAGACCTATATACCAATGAAGCTTTGGCTGGCAATATGTAACTGATTGGTCTGTGGACTAGTGATCAGATATTGATGACAAAGGCTGCTTGCCTGGCAACAACTATAGTTTTGACTGTCAGATAGTTGGATAGTTTTGACAGAATCCCATACCTCTGGAGGTGGAGCTGTTTTTGCTCTGTAGTAAAAAGAATCACAAGTCTGAAGATAACCAACTTATTTCTCCTTTTCAGTTGCTGCAAGCTGTGACATGTAATTGATAGTTTACAGTCTCTCTCTCTCTCACACACACACACACACACACACACACAGAGTTATATAGCATGGAAACAGACCCTTCAGTCTAATTCGTCCACACCAACCAGATATCCCAATCTGACCTAATCCCATTTGCCAGTATTTGGCCAATATTCCTCTAAAGCCTTCCTATTCATATGCCCATCCAGATGCCTTTTAAATGCTGCAATTATACCAGCCTCCACCACTTACTCTGGCAATTTGTTCCATACATTCAACTATTGCGTGAAAAAGTTAATCCTTTTAACTCTTTCCCCTCTCATCTTTAAACAATGTCTTCTAGTTTTGGACTCCCCTACACTGGGAAAAAGACCTTGGCTATTGACTCTATCCATGCCCCTCATGATTTTATAAACTCAACAAGGTCACCCCTCAGACACTAATACTCCAGAAAAAATATCCACAGTTTATTCAGCTGTAGAAATGACACTAGATTAATTTAAGGTATCTGGTTGGCATGGATGAGCCAGACCGAAGGGTTCATTTCCATGCTGTACAGTTCTATGACTCCACAGCATGGAAACAGGCCTCCTGGCCCAACCTGCTCATGTCGCTCAGTTTTCACAATTTAAACCAGTCCCATTCGCCTACATTTGGTCCATATCCCTCCACACCTATCCAAATGTTTCTTAAATGACAAAATTGTACTCGCTTCCACACCTACTGTTCCAGACACTCACCACCCTCTGTGTGAAAAGGTTCCCCCTCTGGACCCTTTTGTATTTCTCCCCTCTCACCTTAAACTGATGGCCTCTAGTTTTAGACTCCCCTATCCTGGGGAAAAGCATTTGGTGATCTACCTTATGACCTACCTTACGCCCCATGATTTAACAAACCTCTATAAGGTCACCCCTCAGTCTCCTACACTCCAGGGAAAAAAACTCCCAGCCTATCCAACCTTTCCTTATAATTCAAACCTCTAGTCGAGGTAGCATCAAGTAAATCTAACTGTAAACCAGTTACCCTGTGCCTTCTGCTAACAGGTGAAATTATCTAAACAGAAAATATCAAGAAGCAGCAGCATGATGAGCATAAGAATAATCTCAACAAACTCTGTGCACAGATTCATTGAACATCCCAGATGTTCCCTCAGCTATGCTTCTTTTTGGTCTGTATAGTCTCAAAATGTGTATAGAAGGAGAGTTTAGAATGAGGTGAGAGTTTTAACTGGAAGAACAATACATCAATGGTTTACAATTGTTTATCTGAGTAGAATCTATCTATTTGAAACAATATCAACTTTCGGTAAGTCCAGAAATATAACCTGTGCTCTAAAGACAGGCAATTTGGGGAACTTTGTATACTTTTCAAAATCTTTAACTTTTGTGTTGGCGGTGGGTTAGTGAGCATGTTATCTAGTATGCTACGCTTGTGAGGTGTAATACAGTTAATTACGCTTGGAATTATTAAAGTTTGGAAATGAAGACATTATGCAATCAATCCACCTATTGTGCAGAGATACCTGGTTTTCATGGTTCAGTACTATTTAAGCCTCTTGAATTTTGTCGTTGTATCACTATGGAAGATTTTTTCATTCAGGGTTACTATTCTTATGGTATCCTGGGCTCACAGCTTTAATACATTAATTTATGATCCTGATATACACCTTTTATTTTCTCTGTAGCTCAAATGGATTGTCATCTGGAACTGCTTAGCACCTGTTTTCAAAAGTATCCGAAATATATCTCATTCCATCACTACGTCTTATGTCTTATTGCTCCTGCTTTTCACAATTCTGTAAAGTGAATTGAAATTTCTTATTGAAATACAAGCTTTTGTTGTTTCTCCAACAAATATTTTTATGGCTTTTCTAATAAGTTCTTGTCATAAGGCACTGTACAACAGGCAAGTCACGGTCAAAGAGTTGCAATATGTAACCCACTAACCTTTTACTTTTGTCTTAATCAGTAATAGCTAATTCCTAATAGAATTTACCCTGATCCTTGTTACTGTGTAGAGGCAGAGTCATCAGGAAACGTAGGTGGAGTTGATAAAATCTGGAGCTGGAAAAACACAGCAGGTCAGACCACATTGGAGGAGAAAGAAAGTCAGCATTTCGGGACAGGACCCTTCATCAGGACTGGGGAGGGGGAAGGGAGCTCAGAAATAAATATTGAGAGGGAGGTAGGGCTGGGGAAAAGGTAGGTGGGATGGTGATAGGTGGATGTGGGAAAGGTAGATGTGATGGCAATAAGTGAATGCAAGTATGGAATTATTGTGATTGGTTGATGGGAAGGGTGGAGAGGATAGGTGAGAAGGAAGTTGGACAAGTTAGGTTAGGTCAAGGAGGCGGGGAGGAGAGGGAGGGCTGGGCAAGGTTGGGGGTGGGGAGATTTTGGAACTGGTGAACTCTATGTTGAGGCCATTAGGCTGTAAGCTCCTGAGGTGGATATAATGTGTTGTTCTTCCAGTTTGCACGCGGCCTCACTTTGACGGCGGAGGAGGCCCAGGATGGACATATCGCCAGGGGTGTGGGTGGGGGAGTTGAAATGCATGGCAACTGGAAGATGATGTTAATTGGAGCATACAGAGCGCAGACGCACTATGAACCAGTCCCCAAGTCTGTGCTTGGTCTTTCCAATATAGAGGTACTCCAGTTTGCACATGCATCTGGATATACAGCCATGAAAAAGGTGGCAAATTCCCCATAGATACTTAAGCATAAAGTCAGGAAAGTTTATCGATGATAACGATGGCAACAAATAACTTACAATTAACTTACAACCTGATGAAGGATCGGCACTCCGAAAGCTAGTGCTTCCTGTTTTAACCTGTTGGATATAACCTGGCGTTGTGTGATTTTTAACTTTGTACACCCCAGTCCAACACCGGCATCTCCAAATCATGATTACAATTATTTGTTACTCAATAGCAAAATAGCTGAATACACTTCTGGAAACTATTGCTGTTGCATTTATAAATTACATCACATGCATGCAAAAGGGGATCATACCTTCCTGATCTGACAAATAAAGTCTCAGTGAGCAAATAATTTCATTTCAACAATAATTATACAAATTTGATGCAAGTGTGACCTTTCCAAACATAGATTAATTTTGCACGATTTGCTTTGTCTGACTTTTTGTTATCCATTTCACTGATCCTTTGTTTAATTATTTAGTCTGTCTAGTTTGTTGATTTAACGTGTAAGGTATTCTTGAAAGCTATAAAGTTAAAAATCACACAACACCAGGTTATAGTCCAACAGGTTTAATTGGAAGCACACTAGCTTTCGGAGCGACGCCCCTTCATCAGATGGTAGTGGATGAAGGAGCGTCGCTCCGAAAGCTAGTGTGCTTCCAATTAAACCTGTTGGACTATAACCTGGTGTTGTGTGATTTTTAACTTTGTACACTCCAGTCCAACACCGGCATCTCCAAATCTTGAAAGCTATAGTTTATCTGGATGAGGTTATCAGTCATTAATGTTGATAGTTTGACTAACCATTCAGTCAGCAGCATTCATAGGCAGGAAGTGATACAGTCCTACCAATGTTTGGTTTTGAGTTACCTGGCAGCCTAATAACTATTGGCTTTCAGAGCTTCCTGTCACTCATTGTCAGATCATCAGTTTGCACCTCCCTCTTTGCACATTCTCAGACAGCCTCCTTCACAAAGTATCACTCTAAGAGCACACACTACAGCTTTGCTTCCTGTTTTGCCAGAGGGCAATCAGTTCAACAGCACACTCCTTTGATGAGAAACCTTGGCAGAGACAAGTGTAAACAAAACCTGCACCTATTTTTAGAGACTAGCCTAGCCACAGTGAGTCAGGGCAAAACTGCTGACTCCATTTTGCTGGCTTACTCGATACAGGTGAAGTCATTATTCAAATGTTTTCTTTCCTCTATGCATCAAGGGAGTTCCAGTGAAACTTCAGAAATAAGACTGTTTGTGTAAAACTATAGTGACACAATGTAGAGTCATAGAGATGGACAGTATAGAAACAGACCGTTTGGTCCAAATTGCCCATGCCAATCAGATATTCTAAACTCACTTGGCCCATATCCCTCTAAACTCTTCCTACTCATGTACCATCCATTGTTATGTTGTCCATTGTACCAGCCTCCATCACTTCCTCTGGCAGCTCATTCCATACACGCACCACCCTCTGCCCAAAAAGGTTGCCCCTTACATCTCTTCTAAATCTTTCCCCTCTTACCTTAAACCTATGACCTCTAGTTTTGGACTCCCCTGTCCTGGGGAAAAGACCTTGTCTAGTTACCCTATCCATGCTCCTCATGATTTTATAAACCTCCATAAGGTCAGCACTCATCCTCCGATGCTCTGCGGAAAATAACTCCAGCCTCTTCAGCTTCTCCCTGTAGCTCAAACCGTCCAACCCTGGCAATATCTTTGTAAACATTTTCTGAACCCTCTCAAGTTTCACAATATCTTTCCTATAGCAAGGAGACCTGAATTGTATGCTGTATTCTAACAGTGGCCGAAGTAATGTCCTGTACAACCACAACATGACCTCCCAACTCCTATATTCCTTTTCTACTTTCGAGACTGTGGGAAAAGTAATGACACAGAGTTACTTCTGAATCTGTTGAAGTGGGGCTGCAGTTGGAAATGGGTAAGTGAGGAGATGCTTCCCTTTAAACATGGTTACATGAGTCAGAATCCGTTCTTGAATGCTTGCCTTGAAGCAAGATGTGACACAAACCCTTCACAGACAGAAGATGCATGTGTTAGCAACTTGCTTTGTACCTAAGATTTAAGGAATTCACTTGGGTATGTAATCAATGGTTAGCTTCACATTTCATTTAATTTGTGCTTTACTGGAAAGGTCCAGTGTACAAAAAATTGCAAAGGAATAGTCATCTCCTTGTGACAAACAAAGCCATACCCATGACCTCTTTTACTGATATGCAGAAGAGAAATCACTAGAAAACCAAAAGGATGTTGCCATAAAACTTCACTTGCATTATTTAACCAAACCTGTACTGGCATTTATAGGAAAGCAGTTTTGCTTGTTTAACAAGAGAACACATTGAAAGATCAATCCTTAGCAGAGGCCTCACCTTCATCCCCCTACGCTATCGGATTAACGAATTCAACACGCGGCAAGACATCGAACAGTTCTTCCGCCGCCTTCGCCTCCGCACTTACTTCTCCAACCAGGACTCCTGCCCACCCTCTGACGACCCCTTCTCCCACCTCCAACACACCACATCCACATGGACACCCCGTGCTGGCCTCTTACCCGCCCTCGATCTCTTCATAGCCAACTGCTGCCGTGACATTGACCGCCTCAACCTCTCCACCCCTCTCACCCACTCCAACCTCTCACCCTCGGAACGTGCAGCCCTCCACTCAAACCCCAACCTCATCATCAAACCGGCAGACAAGGGAGGTGCGGTGGTAGTTTAGCGCACCGATCTCTATATTGCTGAGGCTAAACGCCAGCTCGCGGACACCTCCTCCTACTGCCCCCTTGACCATGACCCCACCTTCCACCACCAAACCATCATCTCCCGGAACATCCATAACATCATCACCTCAGGAGATCTCCCATTCACCGCCTCCAACCTCATAGTCCCACAACCCCTCACCGCCCGTTTCTACCTCCCGCCCAAAATCGACAAACCTGACTGCCCCAGCCGAGCCATTGTCTCAGCCTGCTCCTGCCCCACCGAACTCATTTCTGCATACCTTAACACGATCCTGTCCCCCTTAGTCCAAGAACTCCCCACCTACGTTCAGGACACTACCCACGCCCTCCACCTCCTCCACGATTTTCGCTTCTCCGGCCCCCAACGCCTTATCTTCACCATGGACATCCAGTCCCTAAACACCTCCATCCCCCATCACGAAGGCCTCAAAGCCCTCCGCTTCTTCCTCTCCCGCCGACCCAACCAGTACCCTTCCACTGACACCCTCCTTCGACTGACTGAACTGGTCCTCACTCTGAACAACTTCTCTTTCCAATCCTCCCACTTCCTCCAAACCAAAGGAGTAGCCATGGGCACCCACATGGGCCCCACATGGGCCCTAGCTATGCCTGCCTCTTCGTAGGATATGTGGAACAGACCATCTTCCACAGCTACACTGGCACCACCCCCCAACCTTTCCTCCGCTACATCGATGACTGTATCGGCACTGCCTCGTGCTCCCATGAGGAGGTTGAACAGTTCATCCACTTTACCAACACCTTCCACACCGACCTCAAATTTACTGAAACCATCTCAGACTCCTCCCTCCCCTTCCTAGACCTCTCCATCTCTATCTCGGATGGCCGACTCAACACGGACATATACTATAAACCGACCGACTCCCACAGCTACCTAGACTACACCTCTTCCCACCCTGCCCCCTGTAAAAACGCCATCCCATATTCCCAATTTCTTTGCCTTCGCCGCATCTGCTCCCAGGAGGACCAATTCCAATACCGAACAACCCAGATGGCCTCCTTCTTCAAAGACCGCAATTTCCCCTCAGACGTGGTTGACGATGCTCTCCACTGCATCTCCTCCACTTCCTGTTCCTCTGCCCTTGAACCCCGCCCCTCCAATCGCCACCAGGACAGAACCTGACTAGTCCTCACCTACTACCCCACCAACCTCCAGATATATCGGATCATCCTTCGTCATTTCCGCCACCTCCAAATGGACCCCACCATCAAGGATATATTTCCCTCCCCACCCCTATCAGCATTCTAGAAAGACCAATCCCTCCGCGATTCCCTTGTCAGATCCACATCCCACCAACCCAACCTCCACTCCCGGCACCTTCCCCTGCAACTGCAAAAAATTCAAAACTTGCACCCACACCTCCCCCTTCACTTCCCTCCAAGGCCCCAAAGGATGCTTCAATATCCATCAGAAATTCACCTGCACCTCCACACGCATCATTTACTGCATCCACTGCACCCGATTTGGCCTCCTATACATTGGGGAGACAGGCCGCCTACTTGCGGAACGTTTCAGAGAACACCTCTGGGACACCCGGACCAACCAACCCAACCGCCCCATGGCTGAACACTTTAACTCCCCCACTCTGCCAAGGACATGCAGGTCCTTGGCCTCCTCCATCGCCAGACCATGGCAACACGACACCTGGAGGAAGAGCGACTCATCTTCCTCCTAGGAACCTTCCAACCACAAGGGATGAATACAGATTTCTCCAGCTTCCTCATTTCCCCTCCCCCCACCTTTTCTCAGTCCCAACCCTCGGACTCAGCACGGCCTTCTTGACCTGCAATCTTCTTCCCGACCTCTCTGCCCCCATCCTCTCTCCAGCCTATCACCCTCACCTTAACTTATTCCACCTATCGCATTCCCAACGCCCCTCCCCCAAGTCCCTCCTCCCTACCTTTTATCTTAGCCTGCTTGGCACACCCTCCTCATTCCTGAAGAAGGGCTTATGCCCGAAACGTCGATTCTCCTTCTCCTTTGATGCTGCCTGACCTGCTGCACTTTTCCAGCAACACATTTTTAAGCTCTGATCTCCAGCATCTGCAGTCCTCACTTTCTCCTAAGAGAACACATATGACAGCCCTATAGGGTCAAAAACAGGAATTGCTAGAAAAACTCGTTAGGTCTGGCAGTATCTATTATGAGAAATTAGAGTTAACATTTCATGTTCAGTGACCCTTCCTCAAAACTGATGGTGGCTAGGAAATTTTTTTTAAATGCACAAGTTAGAATGGGGGTGCAGAGATAAGACATAAACAGTGGGTGGGGTAGAACCCAAAGAATGAGAAAAAGAGTTGAACAGATAAAAGAGTGGCTAACGATCAGGCTGGGAGGGTGACCCAGCTGAGGGTGCAGTTAACTACAGTGCTGGGGAATCCTTGATTGAGGAAGAAGGTGGACATTGTGGAGCCTCCCTTGTTGAAGTTGGCGTCATCGGAACAGATGTGATGGGGAGGAACTGGGGAGAATGGAATAGAGTCTTTACAGGACATAATGTGTGAGAATGTACAGTCAAGGTAACTGTGAGATTGGTGGGTTTGTTTTGTATAATGGTGACTAGCGTATCCCCAGAAATGGAAACAGAGATGGAGCCCGATAGGGTGATGGGGAAAAGGAACTTTACAGCAGATTTCCTCGTAAATTGAGATAGGTAACAGCAGTGTCAAAAATTGAAGGTTTCATTAAAGTGGTCAACCACGTCTAACAGGACCTCAAGCAGCAGGTTGCAGGGATAAGGGCAGGCAGTTGAGCAGGTGTGCCAAAACATCCAGCAGTCGCTGGTGATGGTGAGGGGGAGGCACTGAGATGGGCAACAGAAGCAATGAAACCTACTTTCTTTGGAGGAAAGGGGTGTGGATGTCTCATGGGGAGAAGAATCATAGAATTCCTACAATGTGGAAACAGGCCATTTGGCCCAACCAGTCCACACTGACCCTCTGAAGAGTAACCCACACAGACCCATTCCCTTACCCTATTACTCTACATTTACCACTGACTAATGCATTTAACCTACGCATCCTTGAGCACTTTGGGAAAATATAGCATGGCCAATTTACCTAACTTGCACATCTTTGGACTGCAGGGGGAAACCGAAGCAAGGGCAGCATGGTGACTCAGTAGTTAGCACTGCTGTCTCACAGCACCAAGGTCCCAGGTTCGATCCCAGTCTTGGGCAACTGTCTGTGTGGAGTTTGCACATTCTTGCCATGTCTTGTCTGGATGATCCGGTTTTCTCCCACAGTCCAAAAATGTGCAGGTCAGGTGAATTGGTCATGCTAAGTTGCCCATTGTGTTAGGTGCATTAGTTAGAGGGAAATGGGTCTGGATGGGTTACTCTTTGGAGGCCTCTGAAGGGCCTGTTTCCACACTGTAGGGAATCTAATCTAATCAAACCCACGCAGACACAGCGAATGTGTAAACTCCACAAGGCTGGAATCAAACCCAGGTCCCTGGTATTGTGAGGCAGCCATGCTAACCACCGTGCAGGCAGGCAAAAGATTTCCTTGGCCAGGTGTAAACAACAGGCTTGATTCCCTGCACATACTCGGTCTCTATTTATCACCTTAACCTAAATTTGTGTTTGAAATCACCCAATTCTAGTGCAATCAAGGATCTTTAGGCCAACTGTGTGTTCAAAACTCATGTTACACACATCTAAAGCCGCATTCAATTCAATGACCCTCCCTTGTTCTGAAAGCTATGTTTACTCTTGGGGTATGTATTTAGAGTTAGAAATGACCCTCTTTGGGTTTAACCAAAGAGGCGGTTCTCCATGTGAGTGTGGACAGGGATTGAAAATAGACTGTTTGATTTTGATAGTTATGGGCCACACTCTATACTCAGTCTTAAGCCCTCACACATCAACTTTGTATTTTATCTGTTGAGAGCCTCTTGTTACCTAAGTTACCTGTTGTACCACTTCTACTGTTACAGTCACATGAACATATATTTTCTTCTGAGATTGATGTTGCTTTTGAGTACTTTTATCAGATTGATCCCTTCCCCTGTCAGATTCTAACCCAGAGCTGGCATGGTGGCTCACAGCACTAGTGACCTGGGTTCAATCTCAGTCTTGGGTGACTGTCTGTGCAGAAGTTGTCTGTTCTACATAGGTTTCCTTCCACAATCCATACCTGTGCAGGTTAGGTGGATTGGCCATGCTGAATTTGTCTGCTGTGTGCAGGCTGCGTGGATTGGCCATGGGAAATGCAGGGTTATGGGGATAGGGTAGGGAGCTGGGTTTGGGTGGGATGTTTTTCAGGGAGTCAGCACAGACTTGATGGGATGAGTAGCTTCTTTCCGCACTATAAGGATTCTACATTGGCACTTTCTGCACTTCCTGGTTTGTTTAGAAAATAAATACATTAAAATTAATATCTTAGGCTGCTCCCCAGAGATTCTGCTCCCTTCTTCAATTTTCTGCAATGACCTATCTGGTCTCAGTGGGGTGATGATAATGGTAGTGCAATTGTTCTCATCACAAGAGGGTAGGAAGTAGAAAATCAGCTTGAATCTTTATTCCTGGTCACTGTCCAGTGTCTGAGGTTGGAGTGAAGGAATTCAATCAACAAGTGAAGACAGAGCCATGCTCAGCTGTGATAATATTCATCAGATAATAGACCACTGGCTTCACTGACAGACAATTTGAGGTTCATAGACAAAACTTCCCGAGGTCTCCTGTCACCGGTACAATCTTGTATACAATAAAGGACTTCACAGAGTCTAAACTCACATGACACCAGGTTACAGTACAACAGGTTTATTTGGAAGTACAAGTTTCTGGAGCACCGCTCCTTCATCATGTAGCTAGTGGAGCAGGATCATAGGACAAAGAATTTATAGCAAAAGATCATAGTGTCATACACTGATGCGATATATTGAACAAACCTAAATTGCTGTTAAGTCTTTCATCTTTTAGAATGGGCTGCAGGTTTCGATTCATTAATATGTAAAGCCCAGAACTTCTTTCAAGTTACATTCCTGAGATAACTTAATGGTTTATATAAAAAAAGTGACATCTCAAATCAGAAAATGCATTAAAGGTGTGAGGTTAGAATCTGTATGTATTCCAAGCTTGAGTCAGACTGGTTCTATTACCAAAGTAGGAATTTATAAACTGTCACATGAATCACAAAAAATATTGATTGCCTACAGATTGGGTACATTTTGAACAATGTGGAGTGTACCTGCAAATACAATTCTGCAAATACAAATTCACCTCAGAGACTTATATATGTGTGTGTGTGTGTGTGTATATATACATGTGAGGCGGGGGGGGGGGGGGGGGGGTAGAGAGAGAGAGAGAGAGAGAGAGAGAGAGTGTGTGTGTGTGTGTGTGTGTGAGAGAGAGAGAGAAGGAGAGCATGTCTGTCTCCAGTCCAACACTGGCACCTCCACATCTTCACAGAGTCTATATAACAGAAAATCTCAATATAAAAACTTTAAGAGGTTCTTTTTTTACTTGTGATTTTTCACTAATTGACATTAAATGGCAGCTACTTACTGTATATGGAACACCATAAAGGGAGCTTGGAAAATGGATTTAATTTAGATTTCAAAGCTTCATCACAGCAATGAACATAAAGTGGAGATATGAGAAGCAGAAGGCTTGGGTTTGTGGGGAAACATAGAAAGACTCTGGCTGCAGATAAATAAGGAGCCCTTCGTTTACTTTTCCTTTCATTAGTCTGAATATTCAACACAGAGATGTTTAAATTGTCCTTCAGATGTGGGAAGGCTTCTGTAAAAGAAAACATTCCATGTACTGTAGTGTTATCCATCTGAGGGGGTATTGCCAGGTAAATGTAAGATTAAAGGAAGGCGATAGAAAACAAGACAAGGAAATATAAATTCTCAGTGCTTTAATTAAAGAGTATAAAGGTGGTTCAACATTGACAAAAATAGATTTAAAAGCAACCAACTGAGACTATGTTCTTTGGCTTCTTTGGTGCATAAATTGATATCCACTTAAAGTTTTCATACGGTTTTCCTTCTTTGGAAGGCTGCCATGTGGATTAAAAAGGGACTATTTAATACCAACCATCTTAACTATCAGTTGCTAGATGATCCTCATTGCTCTTTCTTCATGATGGCAACTCCAAATAGGAATTGCCAAGATCTTGAGGCCAGGTGTTGTTGTTTTTCATGCGACTGACTAGCAGCTGCTATTCTCATGTCTAGAATTTACTCAGGATTGACCGACCAGTCATTCAACAGCAAGTATGGTTAGGATTTAAAATAAAGAAGCTTTGGCCATTGGGTTTAGCACATATTTTACTATTGTAAGAACACGTTTGCAAACCATCTGTGAAAATTAAATGAAACAGCAAATACACTTATGAAGACACCATAGAACAGGAGAGGGGCTTTCTATTTGCAACAATGTAAGTTATGCACGGTGGCTCAGTGATTAGCACTGCTGCCTCACTGTGCCAGGGACCTGGGTTTGATTCCAGCGTCAGGCCGCCGTCCATGCGGAGTTTGCACATTCTCCCCATGTCTACATGGGTTTGCTCTGGTTTCCTCCCACAATCCAAAGATGAGCAGGTTTGATGAATTGGCCATGCTAAGTTGCCCATCATGTTCACTGATGTGTGGGTTGGGTGCATTAGTCAGCAGTATACATAGCAGAATGGGTCTGGGTGGGATATTCTTTGGAGGGTCAGTGTGGACTTGCTGGACTGAAGGGTCTGTTCCCACACTATAGGAATTCTAATACCCTGTGAAATGATGTGGAACACATGGAAAGCCATTCACACTGCACATTAGGTATTAAAACCACCGTCAAAACTAACAACAATGTCCTTTGTATAACAGGCTTGTGGCTGTTATAGAAACGGATTCTAGATCAGAAGGAAAGCATGTCCACTCATATCTGACTCCTTTTACGAGAAAGTGGATACTTGTTTGGAAATCCAGTGCTTCTCAAATATTATAGGCTTCTGCTGAGCACCTAGTTTGCTACTCTAATACAAATGTCTTGGGAGACTAGCTGTTTAGTGAATGCTGTTTGGTAAGAGCATTGAGTATAGGAGTTGGGAGGCCATGTTGCGGCTGTACAGGACATTGGTTAGGCCACTTTTGGAATATTGCGTGCAATTCTGGTTTCCTTCCTATCAGAAGGATGTTGTAAAACTTGAAAGGGTTCAGACAAGATTTACAAGGATGTTCCCAGGGTTGGAGGATTTGAGCTAAAGGGAGAGGTTGAATAGGCTGGGGCTGTTTTCCCTGGACTGTCAGCGACTGAGGGGTGACCTTATAGAGGTTTATAAAACATGAGGGGCATGGATAGGATAAATAAACAAAGTATTTTCCCTGGGGTGGGGGAGTTGAGAACTAGAGGGCATAGGTTTAGGATGAGAGGGAAAAGATATAAAAGACACCTAAGGGAGTAAATTTTTCACACAGAGGGTGGCATGTGTGTAGAATGCGCTGCCAAAGGAAGTGGAGGAGGCTGTACAATTACAACATTTAAAAGGCATCTGGATGGGTATATGAATAGGAAGGGTTTGGAGGAATATGGGCCAAGTGCTGGCAAATAGGAATAGGTTAGATTAGGATATCTGGTCAGCATGGAAGAGTTGGACCAAAAGGTCTGTTTCTGCATTGTACATCTCTAGACTGTATGAAGTGATTGTCCTCAGCATATTGCAATCGGCTGATATTGACCCTGAGAACAAAGTGGCATTCTTCACAAGAAGAATTGTTTGGAAGAAAAAACTAAGGAGAGTTGCTCCCATTAATCATCAATAAACATAAAAACCTAGCCTCACAACATCTAATGATTGATTCCTTTGGGTGTTGAATGAATCAAACACACAGGTAAGCTGCAGTTTGTAGATTAAGCACTGGCCATAATCCTGAAGCCTATAATTTTGGAAAGTATGTCTATGGTTCTGATGTCCTGCAGTTCAAAAATATTCCCACAAGCTACTTTTATACTGGTGCCACTTTTGCTTGCTTCCAGAGGTCCGGTGCCTAGGAGTCGGCTCTACAATGTTTACCTTACTATTTGGTTCCTCTATCTTGATAAAAGGCTATTGGCACTTGTTTTTATTCCCACGTGTCCATTCTTGGGATGGGGAAACTGATTCAGCCCTGTATTTGGTTCAGGGATGTTGGCTTCCTGTAATTTAAGGGAAACTGCATCACTATAAACTTAGTTTAAAATCACCCAACACCAGGTTATATTCCAACTGCTTTATTTGAAAGTATATGCTTTCAGAACACTGCTCCTTCATCTGGTAGCTAGTGGGGCAAGATCATCGGACACAGACTTTATAGTAAAAGATCTAAAGTGTCATACAACTGATGCAATCTGATCAAGCCTCGATTGTTGTTAAGTATTTAATCACTTAGAATGAGTTGTAGGTTTTAATCCATTAATATGTAAGTCACAAAACCTTTTTCAAGTCACATTTCCGAGATAACTTAAGGTTTTATAAAAAAAGGTGGTATCTCAGCTCAGACAAGGCAATAAAGGTGGAGCAGCATTCCAAAAGCTTGTACTTTCAATTAAACCTGTTAGACTATAACCTGGTGTTGTGCGATTTTTAACTTTGTCCACTTCAGTCCAACATTAGTACCTCCACATCATCACTATAAACTGACCTCCCTTTCTATGTTTGGACATGAAAAATGGAATCTTGATTGAATTATCAAAAAACAGCCAGCATGCACTCCCAGACCCATGAAATGATTCCTGTATGAGGACAATCCCTTCAAGGACGAAAATCCCAATGTGAAGTTAGGCTTTTCAACGAGTACATTAGAAAATGGCAAGAAAACAGATAAATATGAAAAGCATTGATGTAGCACCATTCATGACCTCAGGATATTCATAGGGCATTATGGCTGACGAGGATTTAGAAATACCATCATAGTTGCAATGTAAAGTTCTGTGGCAGTAAATATACATACAGCAAGATATCATAGCAATTATAGAAATGTAGCTCAGTGATGGACAGGACTGGCAGCTTAATGTTCCAGGTTACAAATGCTACAGGAAGGACAGAACTTACACATATAATAGTAAGATCACGGGCAGTGTTGCTAAACAAAGAGACCTTGGAGTGCAGGTTTACAGCTCCTTTAAATTGGAGTCACAGGTAGAAAGGACAGTGAAGAAGGTGTTTGGTATGCTTTCCTTTATTGAAAGTGATGGAGGCTGGTACGATTGCAGTGTTTAAAAGGAATCTGGATGGGTACATGAATAAGAAGGGTTTAGAGGGATATGGGCCAGGTGCTGGCAGGTGGGACTAGATTGTGTTGGGATATCTGGACGGCATGGAGGAGTTGGACCAAAGGGTCTGTTTCCGTGTTGTACATCTCTATGACTCTATGACTCTGATCCACAAACAGCAATGAGATAAAGCAGCATCTCATCTGTTTGGAGGAATTGATTCTGCTTTGCAGGGTTAAAAGCAGAATTTTCCTAAAACTTGTCTCAATAACTCTCCACTTCAACTTTTCCTAGGATTAGCTCCTCCACGAATTCAGATACAAATAAGGGATTCAAAAGCTACATTAAGTTCTATAATTTGGAGACGGTTTTTAAACGTTGAGATGACTTCTGGAGCTGCTGGGCCAGAATTATTTGGACTCCAGAAGTGAACAGTACAGAATTAGATTACAGCCCCAGACAGCTGCACCATGGAGTCAATCATTTAAGTCATTTAAAATCTCATGTTGGAGTCTGTCTGTACATGTTACATAGCTGATAGTATTTCATGGCACTGCCATTTGGAATGCAAAAACTGTTCAAAAAATAAAAAGACTACATCTCACCCAGATGGATTGCTTAGCTGTGACAGATCCTGTGTTATATTTCTGGCAGAGCTGTTGTGATAATTAAGATGTACTTTAAGTAAATTCATGTTCTTTTCTTTTAAATTATCTAATTGAATGTAGAATGCCTCCATGTTGAAAACTAATGAAACATAATATTAAATTCATTTATTTTTAAGTCTGTAGATGTGAACATTGACACAAGCTGGGAAATTGTTGAGTCATGAGGCATCTTCAGAATAGCTAATGATGATGATGTGTGCTGATGTAACGTTGAGACCAGTGTCATATGATTATGTGGAGAGAACTGGACGAGAGCAAAAGCTCTGATAAGTGGCTTGAGAAAATGTGCATATCTCCTCAGCTGTAAGTAGAAAGCTTACAGAAAATACTTTGTTGTCAAGAAACTTTATTTGGCCGGCTAATTCACCTTAGACAAACTAGGATGACATCGGAAAAGGATGAAAACTGAAACCAGGCATTGAATGCAACTGTTAAACCAAACCAAGAGAGATACAGATTATGTGTTTAAATGTTATAACATATTTAAAACAGTCAATTTTATTAGTTAGAAATAATCAGACCTGACTGCGGTATTTTGCCCCATCCTGCCCACTGTCTGAGATAATTCCGAGGAAATGACATTTCACTTTGTCATGTATTTCTCCCTTTTAAGTCTATTTATTTGAAGCTTCCTTGAAACATTGTCTGGTGTGACATTTTGTTCTCTCTCCATATACAACCACTGAATGGTCATTTTTAGGTGATATGTTCCTTTGAAAGAAAAACACACATTTAAATTAAAAGTTAAATATATTCATAAATAGCTTGGGGTTCCTCTGACATTATGACAAAATCTGATCAAAATTGGCATACGGCCAAAGAAAGAAATGTTAAAACAGAAGATTAAATAACAACATTATTGTTTTGAGGTAGAAAGAGAGAAAGAGGGTGATAAAAGAAATACAGATGTATATTTATATTCCATTGGTCGTTACTACTAGAGTAAAGCACTTTACAGACTTATAAGCATTTTTACTTTAAGTTGTCGTCCCTGTTGTAATACAGTGCACATGGCAGTCAATATATATACAATAGGCCCTTATAAACAACAATGTGTTAATGACTCAGCTAATCCGTTTGTGTAATAGAATCTTGCATGCAAGATAAAAGTTGGCCAGGACATCAAGGATAAATATTCTGGCCTCCTTCAAATAGTGCCTTGGGATATTTTATACCCATTCTCAGTGGGCAGAAGGAGCCTCAGTTGAACGCTACATCCTCAGACAAGTAGCATTGGAGTGTGAAATTGTGACTTCTAAACTCAATCCCTGAAGTGGAACCTTGTTCATCAGAGGCAACAGTGTTACAAAATAATCCTACAGTTTTAGGGATGGCATTCCAAACCATAGGCCGTTATAGATTAAAAATATAGCCACCAGTGGTAGAATGGTGGGAAAGTCATTCACATACATTTACAACACTGATAACAATGGGCAGTAGAACTCTCTGCTGGGTTCTGCCATTGCGAGGGGACAGAGACCAGTTGAATTGCCCCTGTTGCTGTTTGCAACTGAAATCAGACTGAAGAAGGATTTTTTTTTTCTCAAACTATGTCATTCATACCTTAGAAATGAAACTGATACAGAAACAATGGTAGGGCATGTCTCATTATGATGTTGTTTGATGTTATTCCTTAAAATAGTGTGCATCCAGGGCGGCATGGTGACTCAGTGGTTAGCACTGCTGCCTCACAGCACTAGGAACCTGGGTTCATTTGACACCTTGGGCAACTGTCTGTGTGGAGTTTACACATTCTCCCTGTGTCTGCAGTTCCCTCTGGGTGCTTCAGTTTCCTTCCATGATCCAAAGATGTGCAGGTAAGGTGAATTGGCCATGCTAAATTGCCCATAGTGTTAGGTGCATCAGTCAGGGATAAATATAGATAGGGGAATGGGTCTGGGTGGGTTAATCTTAGGAGGGTTGGTGTGGACTTGTTGGGCCAAAGGGCCTGTTTCCATACTGTAGGGAATCTAACCAAAAGGCTGTTACCATCAGCACTTTGTAAGAGTATATTTCAAATTAACATTGGAAACTGTAAAAATAATAATAGATCTGTGACCAGGTCTAGATAACTCTGTGTCTCATTCTTTGACATGCACTTACTCACTGTGACAATCTCGAGTCAGTCGATGCTTTGTTTAATCTTTGAAGTACATTATGCCATGGGGAATATGCTTGTTTGATAACAGCAATACACTGGCCAGTGGCTGTCATTATAGCAACATCTTCCTAATGAACAATCTTTTCATTCTTCAGCAGCACACTGTAATATCCAGGTGTCAATATTTATTGCCCATGGTTATGATAATCATCAGTATGAACAAACTTACTGGAGGATCACTTATGGAAGAGAAGTAAGGAGGAGATTTTCTGCACGATTTATGTGAAACAAAATCACAAACTTGTTCCTTCTGAATAAGTCTGTGACTTTTTTGCAATTAATGTCCAGTTTTCTAAATACATAATACACAACTGGGGATTGCTCTCTCATCAGGAGTGCAAATCTACAACTTAACAAAAGATGAACATGAATGAGTCTTGGATTTTGCAAATAGTTTAACAATTTATCTAGTTGGCTTGCCACCTTCAATGGTCTATGTATTCCATATTTTATATTGTCTTTTAATTTTCCTCTGACTAAATGGCATCAGAATGCCAACATGGGCAGCACAGTGGCTCAGTGGTTAGTACTGCTGCCTCACAGCACCAGGGTCCCAGGTTCAATTCCAGCTTCGGGCGACTATCTGTGTGGAATTTGCATGTTCTCCCTGTGTCTAAGTGGGTTTCCTCTTGTGCTCCAGTTTCCTCCCACAGTCCAAAGATGTACAGGTCAGGTGAATTGGCCATGCTAAATTGTCCATAGTGTTCAGTGCATTGGTCAGAGGGAAATGGGTCTTGGTGGGTTGCTCTTCGGAGGGTCGGTGTGGACTGGTTGAGCCAAAGGGCCTGTTTCCACACTGTTGGGAATCTAATCTAATTCTGAACTGTTTACCAGCAGCTAGTTTTCAAAAAAAATGTTTCATGGGATATGGGCATCACTGGCAAGACCAGCAGTTGTTGCCCTTCCCTAATTATAGTGATTGCACTACCCCAGGAAGAGGTAACATTTTTAAAAGTAAAGCACAGAATTCCCTCGAGGCAGTGAGTTACTCACATCTCAGATGACAACTCACACCCTGGATTACTCATCAAACTTTATCCTCTCCCGTAATCTCAACACAACTGGTGTGTGAAGAGCATGAATAACAATTCAAACTAACATGTTGTCAATATTGCGATGAACTTGCATCATACTTGAGAGCACTTTATTATTTGGAAAATTTTGGAAGAGACTATTTGTTGACAATGATTGCAAGATTGGAAAATTATCCTTGTGGTGCATAGGAAAAAACACAATCAGCCACTCCTTGGAAGATAAATTGTGAAACCATTCTGCGAAACCTTGGACACGTTCCTTGTGAATTTTCATCTGTTGTTAAGCTGTTGATTTGCACTGCTGGTGAGAGAACTATCCCCATTGATATTTCATGTTTTAAAGTGGGTTTTGATGCAGAAAACAGATGCAGGTCCTGACCTGGTCACTTTCGGATGGCTTCTCTCTATCTTGTTCAGAGCCATGAGCTGTTCCATTTCCTGAAAAACAATCATATGATTGCTGGCAGGTGGAAGACCTTTGTCACTGATAACTGATCAATGGTCTGCAGACCAATCAGCTGCTTATTGCTAACTCAATCTCCATTAGTACACAGTCTTGGATCCTGCACCTTCTAAAACGGCTTTAATCGCCAACATTTACAATGAGTATCAGCTACTTGCTTTTAAAAACAAGCAGTAATCCATCAGCTTTCTTTGGTTTTTAAAATAGTTCTTTCACCATTTTAGCCGGCAATCAAAAGTACAGAAAAATAAAAAGACACTGAGGTAAATTGTATGCTCCCCAGCTTGGGTGAGCGGGGGAAAGGGTAGTTGGCAGGACCATAGAGATAGCATGCTAAATCCAATAGACCACTGCCTACTTGTTTACCTGGTAAAAGAGGGGAGTAACTCACTGCTTCTAGCACATTCTGTGCTTGTTTTGCTTAACTCTTAAAAAAATGTTACCTCCCACTGGGCTGGCGCACTGAAAAATCAAGACTTGCTATTCGTGGAGGTGTCACAAAAGTTAAAGATTTTATAGAACTATATATTATCTGATCCTTCCTGCACATTGAGAGTGCCACCAGACATGCCATCACGGCCCATTGCAGTCATGAAGGGACCCCAACTGTACTCTTCCAAGAACTTTTCACTGCAAGGATGGTACAGAAAGAGATGGCTTTTCTCTAGGTTCATTCCATGGATATCTGTCATGCAGGAGTCTCCGTTTTGACGGCTATTCCCTGGGATTTGTCCAATACCTCCTGGTGTTGCTGTGTAAAGAGCTGTCCATGCACAGTTATTGCAGCCCACCACATTCCGAAGCCCAGCATTGTTTGTTGAGAGATGTAATGCAGCTTAGAGCAGTGACTGTGAACACTCATTTGGCAAAGGCCGCTGTCTATCCTCTCCCTGCTTACAGCACCAAGCAGCTGGAACCCACATAAAAACACCTCAGGACATATACACCACAGAATGTGTGAAAGTAAATGTAAATTGTAAAGCTGACCTGCCATTGGGAAGCACCTCTGAGTCTCAAGTACCATACTGAAAGAGAACTGTTTTGCTCTTGATGTAATGTCAAATTTTAACTGTTACATAATGTACCTTTGCAAATGTTATGAATAACATACATTTTTTGGAAAAATATCTGAGTTCAGCATTTCAGCATAAGCTAAGAATTGATCCCTGTGGGAGTTCCCTGTTATATTTGACTCAATATCAAACAGGTGGTGTGCTTATCCACTGAACCATCATGGAAAGACATTCACTTGGGGCCTTACTACTCTGCAGTTGTGTAAATGGCAGCAAATGTGAGATCGTTGGGATTTCCATTGACTGTGTATGTGGTTGTATCAATACAAACAGACAATGTAAGACAAAAGAGAGAAAAATATCAGAGAAGAGTTGTTACAAGTTCAAAACAAGAGGAGCACTGTCTTGATCAGCACCGAGTAGCAATTATCTACAAAATATTTTGGAGAAGGTACAGAAAAGATTTACCAGGATGTTGCCTGGTTTGGGGGATTTTAGCTTCAAAGAAAGGTTGGATAGACTGAGTTTGTTTTTACTGGAATGCTGGAGGTTGAGGGGTGACCTGATAGACGTTTATAAGATTGTGAATGGCAGGAATGGAGTGGAAAGTATGAGGCTTTTTCACAGGGTCGAGGGGTCAATTACTAGAGGACACAGGTTCAAGGTATGAGGGGTAAATTTAAAAGGGATGTGCAAGGCAGGTTTTTCACACAAAGGGTAGTGAGTGCTTGGGTGATGCTGCCAGAGGAGTTAGTGGAAGCAGACACAATAGCAACATTCAAGAAGCACATGGATAGGAAGGGAACAGAGGGATACGCATCTTGTAAGTGAAGACAGTTTTAGTAAGGAAGGGCAAAATGTGTCGGTGCCGAAGGGCCTGTTCCTGCGCTGTATTGTTCTTTGTTCTTTGTCCTAAAATAGTTGAGATTTCAGAATTAGTGCCAGTGTTATAGTCAAGAACATGATATGGACAAACCAACAGCAGGGAACATTGGACTAAGAGCCGTTTTGAGGTGAAAGGCAATTAGATTTTTTATTAGAGATGGATATGCAAGGCAACCATGTTTTAGAATGTATCGGAGCCCATTTTTATTTCATGATGGTCCAAGATAAAAACAATGTAATACCTCAGTCCAATTCTTTTGAACGAAGAGAGCTCACTACAAAGGGAGCAGATATAGTTTTCACCACACACAACAGTTAACAGCTTGGCTGTTTGAAGATACATCATTATACCAGTAAAGAACTTGAGCATGAGGCAATAGTAGAAATACTGCTTTCATTTCCAATGAAGTTGCCAGGTCCTGTAAGTGCTTATAAATTGAGTTTATTGATTTCTTCTGCATTCAGTGACAGACCTAAGCATTTCTTGGCTGGCTCTAACATTGGTCAGGCTCCAGAACAATATTCAGTGCTCATTGCCTACTATTCACAAGTCTCAAAATGAAATGTTACCTTCCTATTACACAGATTGTTTTCTTTTTGATTGATTCCTCCTATTTGATGGATATTCTAATATTCCTGAAGTGAATCTTTTAAAAGAAAAGCTAAAGCAGTTAAAAGCCACATAAAGATTAGCACACTGTGCACATTCGCAACATAAATTTCGCAAACTATTGTTGTTTACATTGTGTGATGAGCAAGGGATGAAGGGGGAATGATGGGAAATGAAGGCTTAGCATCACGAACCACAGCAAGAGGGACAATTCTGTTTGTTTAACTCAAGTTAAACACAAAATTTAAATTCCACACCAATTTCATACGAGGTTATATATTTTCTGCATTAACTCTGGTTAATATCCATAATTTTTGGCTTCCTCATTGCTAAAATACTTCTCTGTGAAATTCCACATATTTCCACCTGGAAGCAACTTTTGTAGTGCTGACCATATGTCTCAAACCTATACTAACTTGGCTGATCTGGTTTAATATTTCGAAAGCATTGAACAACCACTGAGGCAGTGTCTGTCAAACCCAGCGATGGAATCAGAAACAAGATGTCTTGTTACATACAATGCCCTGACACTCGTCCATTTAATTGGGATGGGGTGGTGGGTGCAGTTTCGCTCAGTTGCCTGGCCAGCTGGTTTATGATGCAAAGTGATGCTAACTGTATTGGTTCATTCCCATACAAGCTGAAGTCACCATGAAGGTGCCACCTTCTCAATCTTTTCCCTTGTCTAAGGCTTGTTAACTCTGAGGTTCAACTCACCACTGTCATCTCTCCCTAAAGAAAGAGCAGCTGGATGGCCTCCTGGGACCATGCTGACTTTACTTTTCCCATCTGAGCACAGCCATTGCACTTTAAATGATTTCCAGGTTTCCCACCAATTTTGCATGCATGATACCATATTGCATGAATTCAACGTAGACCACACAATAACAAGGAACATTTTAAATATGTAACTTGAAGCAATCGAAGGTGGGAAGAAGAGAGAGAGAGAGAGAGACATGCACTCAAGAAAACCATCCTCATTTTCAAATTATTTCAGTCTATTTCTACAATCTCCTTCAGACTCATAACACTTAGCCCCACAAACGTCAAAGATATCTGTGTTATTAATGTTCTTGCACATCCCAATTTTATCACTCTACCATTGGTGACCATTCCTTCAGAACATCCTCCTTCCATCTCTCTGTCTCTCAATTGCATTTTCCTCCTCTAATTCACCTCTTAAATTTTCTGTCTCTGAATAAATGTTTGGTCATCTGACCTTCTGTCTCCTTATGTGGCTTGATGTCATTTCTTGTTTAATAATGCCCCTGTGAACTACTTCGGGATGTTTTGTGATGGGAGAAGTGTAACTTATATTAAGATATTATTGTTTTTGTTATAGAAGGTCAGAAGTTGAGGCTGGCTTCAATGTCACACCCATAGAAATGCTACTCAGAGCTGTGCCAATTGTGGAGGACTGAGACACTGTTACCACATTCCTGGATCTAATGTACATTCAATGTGGCAGCCCACTCCACACATGCACCAGCCTCTGCTTGAAAAAGTTGCCCCTTAGGTCTTTTTTATATCTTGGAAATGGTGGAGACTGGTACATTTGCGACATTTAAAAGGCATCTGGATGGGTATATGAATGGGAAGGGTTTGGAGGGATGTGGGTCGGATGCTGGCAGGTGGGACTAGATTGGGTTGGGATATCTGTTCAGCATTGCGAGTTGGACCAAAGAGTCTGTTTCCGTGCTGTACATCTCTATGACGTTTTGACTCTATAACAGGAGGCATAGCAGGAGGTAAGAGAAATGGCACATGAACCTACACTTTGACGGGTCCATCGACCCATCCTCCATGCTTTCTTCTCTAGCGAATTCCAAAACAAAACTCTTCGCACCAACATGAGTGAACCCATTCCTTTCTGTCACATATTTCTTAACGTTTCCATATCTCCCCTCAATGGCACTCACTTTCTTCAGCTTACTCAACAGAAATGCTACATCCCTCTATTCAACATTTGCCGTTACTGGGTGACCACTTTGCGGAACACCCCCATTCTGTGCGTAAGCATGACCTGACCTTTCTGTAACCGGTCAATTAACACAACATCCTGCTCGCTTGTCTGTCCTTGGCATGCTGCAGTGTTCCAGTGAATCACAGCACAAACTAGAGGAACAACATTTCATCTTCACACTAGGCACTTTACAGCCTTCTGGGTGTAATATTGTGTTCAACACCTTTAAAAAGTGAGCATTTCTTCCCTTTCTTTTAGCTTGTTATCATGTCTTCCCCTCCCTCCATCCCACTTACTGTCCTTTCCAGTCTGGTAGTTAGACACACCATTGTTCTGCCATTCTCACATTCCGATCACTTAATCTGAACTATCAACCTCTTTTCTCCACCAGCATCCTATACCCACTACCTTCAGCACCAACCCTTCCTCTTCACCACACAACACCCCCCCCCCAACTAAAGCATAAATGCTGACCCCTCCACTCTACTTCAGCTCTGATGAATAATCATCTAAGCTCGAAATGTTAGCTTGCCCCCTCTCCATGGATGCTGTCCGACTCGCTGTGATCTCTAGCATTTGTTGTTTTCACCCGCATTCATAGATCTCCTCACTCATTCCTTAAGTGACAGGGGAGCACTGAGCATGAGGGAGAACCAGAGCCTGCCCTGTAGCTATGTTATAATTAGCAGCTTTACAAGACCAGGCATGAGAAATCAGCAGGATCTTGGTTTGTGTGGTTGTCAGAGATTGAGAAATGAGAAGCTTGCAGCTATCTGGTGTCTCAATTAAATATCAGACAGTCACATAGAATACAGCGTGCAGTTATGCTAACTTGATATACATGAATTGGAGGTGCAGGCATTGGACTGGGGTCTACAAAGTTAAAAATCAAACAACACCAGGTTATAGTCCAACAGGTTTATTTGGAAGCACTAGCTTTCACAGAACTGCCAAAAGCTAGTGATTCCAATTAAACCTATTGGACTATAACCTGGTGTTGTGTGATTTTTAACTTGATATAAACAGTGAGTGAACTATGATCACACGTATGGTAATAGTTTCAAATACACTTACTTTCACAGCATTCATTCATGTCTTTTATCTTCTAAGGGACCTTCTTGCATCTGGCAAGGAGTTGTCCAGGTCACTGCCAACAACAGAAGAGGCTACTCATGCTGGTTTTACGCCAGAAAATGGTTTAGTGGAACCTGTTGCAAAAAAGAATTGGGTTTACACCAAGTGACTCACCCATCACAAGTTAGCATGAGCTCATAGGGGAGTCTGAGCTAGCCTCAATGGAGGGCATGGTGTTTTCCAAACTACATTCAGTTGGATACTGTACTTTGCTGTGTGGCATTTGCAAATTTTGAAATCATATACTGTACATCTCACACCAGGTCGATAATATGTGTCAAGCATATCAATCTATGAATCAGCTCCTGGGAAATTCCACTTTTTAACATGTTCTAGTCTACAAAACAACCTTGTACCACGTGACTGTTTCCCATCAATCAGCCATCTTTGCCACTTCCCTATTGATTCTCTTTGATTCTATGGACTTCAACTCTGCTGCCAAATCTATGACACTTTTTCAAAGGTCTTTGGAAGTCCATCTCCACCACATCAAGCACGTTACCTTCATTAACACTCCCTGTCTCATCAAAAAATAAACTCAAACAGGTTAGTTAAACATCATTTATTTTTAATAAATCCATGCAGGCTTTTCTTAATTAATCTGCACTTGTCCAAATTATTTTTACTATTAATTTTGTCCCAGATTATCCTTTGTGAAAGACTGAGATTAAATTGGCTGGTTCTAGTTACTGGCACATCATTGTGATCAAACGAATAACATTTGTAATTCTCTCGTCATTTGGCATTACCCTTGTATCTAAAGAGGATTGGAAGATTTTGTGCAGTGCCTGTGTAATTTTTACCCTTGCTTTCCTCTCGACCTCAGATGAATGCTATCATACCGTGTGACTTAACAATTTTACGCACAGCCAACCTTTGCAAAATCACCTCTTAATCAATCTTTAGCTTGACCAGTCTTTCAATTACCTGCTCTTGCACTATGAAACAAGTAATTATATAATTTTAAGTGCAGCCTTGCTGTAAGTCCACAACAATGTGTACAGTGGGTTGTTTCTTGATTCTATGTTTTATTGAGATCTGTCTCTTGATTAAATTTTAAAAATATAAGCCATAAGTATTAAGTTGGCCTGGAGCAGTGTTTTGTAGAGCAATAAGACTGCGCTATTTTTCTGGGTCTGTAAATTGGAAGGAGCAAAAACGGCCTTTAGTAGAGTGACATGCTCTTCTTGCCAGAAGTTGGAGTTTAGAAACAATTTATGTGTTACTGAGGATTATATCAGCAATAAATCTCATTGGTTGCAAATCCTATAAGATCGAATGGATTGATTGGAGTGACAGTTAGCGGTAATGTCACATAGATGGGTTATCTCCAGGAAAGGTAGGAGAGGTAGGCAGATAGTGCAGGAGTCTTCTGTGGGTTTCCACACTTCAAACAAAGTATGCTGTTTTGGCAAAATGTAGTGGGTGATGGATCCTCAAGGGAATGTAGCACGAACAGCCAAGTTTCTAGTATCAAGACGGGCTCACATGTAATGAAGGTTATATCGGGTTCCAAGTGATCGATTGTGTTAGGAGACTCTAGTCAAAGACACAGACAGACATTTCTGTGGCTAGCAGCGAAAAATCAGAATGGTGTGTTGCTTCCCTGGTGCCAGAATCAAGGATGGCTCAGAGAGGGTGCAGAAAAGGAGGTTCTCGAGAGTAGTAATATCTGGATTACTCCCAGTGCTACAAGCTAGTGAGGGTAAGAATAGGAGGATAGAGCAGATGAATGTGTGGCTGACGAGCTGCTGTATGGGAGAAGGATTCACATTTTTGGATCATTAGAATCTCTTCTGGGATAGAAATGACCTTGTACAAGAGGGACAGATTGCACTTGAATTGGAAAGAGACTAATATACTGGCAGGGAGATTTTCTAGGACTGCTTGGGAGGATTTAAACATGTAAGGTGGGGGGTGGGGGGTGGGACCCAGGGAGATAGTGAGGAAAGAGATCAATCTGAGACTGGTACAGTTGAGAAAAGAAGTGAGTCAAACAGTCAGGGCAGGCAGAAACAAAGCAGAGAGCAAGGTAGGACTGATAAGGTGGTCATCCCTGTCTTATTTCTTAGTTCCATGTTGCGGCTGTACAGGACATTGGTTAGGCCACTTCTGGAATATTGTGTGCAATTCGGGTCTCCTGTCAGAAGAATGTTGTGAAGCTTGAAAGGGTTCAGAGAAGATTAACAAGAACGTTGCCAGGGTTAGAGGATTTGAGCTGTAGGGAGAGGCCAAATAAGCTGGACGTATTCTCTGCAGCTTTGGAGGCTGAGGGGTGACCTTAGAGCGGTTTATAAAATCATGAGGGGCACGGGTAGGATATATAGACAAAGTCTTTTCCTTGGGGTGGGGGAGTCCAGAACTAGAGGGCAAAGGTTTAGGATGAGAGAGGAAAGATATAAAATAGACCTAAGGGGCAATGTTTTTGTGCAGAGTGGTGCGTGTATGGAATGAGCTGCCAGAGGAAGTGGTGGAGGCTGGTACAATTGCAACATTTAAAAGGCATCTGGATGGGTATATGAATAGAAAGGGTTTAGAGTGATATGGGTCAAGTCATAGAGTCATAGAGATGTACAGCATGGAAACGGACCCTTCGGTCCAACCCGTCCATGCCGATCAGATATCCTAACTCACTCAAATCCTCCAATCCTGGCAACATCCTTGTAAATTTTTTCTGAACCCTTTCAAGTTTCACAACATCTTTCCGATAGGATGGAGACCAGAATTGCACGTAATATTCCAACAGTGGCCTAACCAATGTCCTGTACAGCCACAACATGACCTTCCAACTCCTATACTCAATACTCTTACCAATAAAGGAAAGCATACCAAACACCTTCTTCACTATCCTATCTACCTGCGACTCCACTTTCAAGGAGCTATGAACCTGCACTCCAAGGTATCTTTGTTCAGCAACCCTCCCTCGGACCTTACCATTAAGTGTATAAGTCCTGCTAAGATTTGCTTTCCCAAAATGCAGCACCTCGCATTTATCTGAATTAAACTCTATCTGCTACTTCTCAGCCTATTGGCCCATCTGGTCCAGATCTTGTTGTAATCTGAGATAATCCTCTTCACTGTCCACTACACCTCCAATTTTGGTGTCATCTGCAAACTTACTAACTGTGCCTCTTATGGTCACATGCAAAACATTTATGTAAATGACAAAAAGTAGAGGGCCCAGCACCAATCCTTGTGGCACTCCACTGGTCACAGGCTCCAGTTTGAAAAACAACCCTCCATTCTTTGTTACTTCTTCAAAAAAAAGTGCTGGCAAATGGGGCAAGATTAGGTTGGGATATCTGGTTGGCATGGACGAGTTGGACCGAAGGGTCTATTTCTGTGCTGTGTATGTCTATGATTCTCTGACTTTAGCAGCATCTTATTCACAAGTGTGAACAGATTCTAAGTTTTCACTTAATATCCCAGCTGCCACTGTGTGTAAGTCCCATTTCTGATCCTTAATTGTTCCACCACTTCTGTTCCGACAACTGTTCAATTTATGACTTTGCAGAATACCTTTGAATTCCTTTCTCAAATTTTCCCATCACCTCTTATTTGATTTCTCTACAATACAATAATACAATACAGCACAGGAGCACATCCTGCAGCCCCCCACGTTTACCTTTGTTCTAATCTAAATTCAGCCAGGTTCTCACGTGCATGATCGAACCTGAAATCTAACATACTTTTCCATTTTCTGTTTCATTTCACTCTCTTTCCTTCATCATCCAAGGTCACTGAGTTTTGTTTATTCTACCTCAGCCCCTCGTAGGCACACTGACTGTTTCCAAACCATTTCCTCTTTTAAAAACAGCAAATCGTGCTCTTCTATTTTTGATATTCAATTTTGAATCTAATTGACCTGAGCCAAATCTGTTTTTCCCCAACTCAAATTGAGCCTGTTCAATGAGACTTATTCCCTGGATTGCTCCTTGTCTGTTTCAATTGCTAATCTAAACCTTATGACACTATAGTGGCTGTTCTTTAAATGTTCCCCAAATCACATTTGATATTTTTGACCCAACTCATTCCCCAGAACTTGATCTCAATGTGCCTTATTCCAGAAGGGTAAGAAACATTTTGATAAAGAAATTTCTTCTGAATACACTTCAGAAAGACTTGCTTTTCTGTCTTTTTTACACCTTTACCATCCCTGTTCATATTAGAACAATCAAATTCCCAGATTATCACAGCTCTATTTGTTTTGCACATGTCTGTAATTATCATCATCTACAACCTTCCCAATAATTGGTGAACCATAGACTTCACTCAGTATAAATGGTATTTCTATTATTTCTTAACTCTCACTAAATAATTCTCTTTTGAACTCTTTAGAATACTCTCTCTGTCTATCCCTGAGTATTTCCCATGGATATGATGGCTCAAAAGACAAGATCAGAACAGAAAGGTTATGTCTTAACCCAAGAGCTATGAATAAATAGTAAGCTGGAAACTGCGAAAAGCACTGAGGTGTGAATCAGAATATTTCCCTCACGTGGATTCAACTGCATCAATTGCTATGGTTCTCTTTCCTTTTTCTCACTGGCAAATACTCCAACTTGCAGGAAACCTGAAGATCTGAAGTTAAATGGGGAAAAAAGGAAATTTGTGAAAATGACTCTAATTGACCAATAACATGTTGAAATTGACATTCTGCTTCATCAGAGGGGTTTGTAAGTGCAAAGCCTCATGCAGCACTGGTGTGAAAAGCAGATGTTTTGGCGGGATAAATTGCGGTCCTGTCTTGCTTGCATTTTCCTGATTCCATCCTCCATACACACTCGAACCCTTTTTCTTGTCAATCTTAAACTCCTATCTGTCTCTGACTTGTCTGTATGTGAGTTATTTATTACAGGATGGTTTTATGTTTCACAAAACAACTAACAGTTGGGGAAAAGGTCAGTTTTCAATAAGTTGTAAAAACACATAAACCTGAATTATCTATGTAAGTTCTGTTTCACCAGTGATCAACTTCTCTTACTAGCAATTTGTTCTGTTTTCTAAAAGATACAAAAGCATGTTATGATCTGATAGTTGTCATGCACCATTTATAAATCAGACGTTCTCTCTCCGAAATATCAAAATTAAAGTTCACAGAAACACTGAACAAGATTGTCAAATAGGAATTAGTTTTATAAATTTCTCTACAGAACAACTTTGAAAAAAAAATCATCCTGCTGCAAAGTGGTTTATTTTCTTTTTTTTAATGCAAGAGACAAAAGGCATAGATGTCGGGATTAAACTAAACTTGACAGTATATTATTTAAATATCAACCACAATAACTATTATTAATACTTTTGTATCTTGAGAGTACTGGATTAGAAGCCTGTCATTTCATATCTGAGTCATGAGCTTTGATCCTGTCCAAGCTGAGAGCTGTGATGTTCCAACATGGAAAGGGGTTGAACAGTCTTGCCCATTTCCAGTCTGGAAAGTCCATGGGTTGCACAGCTTTTAAATGAACATTGACTCTCACTGACTTGCTGCTGTCTTACTTCTTTTATACAGCATACACACATGTTCCTCTAGGCTTGTGGGATCATTCTTCTGCAGCAAAGTGACAGGGCAGCCTTACAGCACGTTTAAAGGAACGATAACATGCTTCTGATTTAACTCTTTCCCTCCCACTCCATGCTCCATCCTGAAGCATGAAGCATGGAAGAAGCTGCAGGTGTGTCCGTAATGGGAAACAGAAAATCGATGCTGTACAGAAGATGGTCCTGTTTTGAATCATATTGAGAGGTCAGAAGAAACAACTCACTGTTGACCACATCTGTGAACACTAAATGCTGATGCTGGCAAAAAATTAATCAAACATCTTCTAGGACTCATATTTCAATGTGAAAATCAAAATGTGGATCCCTCAGAAAAACATTCGAATGTTAGTAAATTAGCAGTTACAACAAGCTTTGACATGAATGTTCGCTTTAGTAAAAATGGAAATCTAGGCTCTAAATCCAGCCAGCACCATTTTTGAGAGGGGGGAGGGATGCAATGTTCTGGGCGTGGCTTTCATTTCACAAATCTATGGTACATGGAAGCACCAAGGTTGGTCTGTGCCAAGGTATAGGCTGCCATTGCAGGTGGGAGGGGCCCTAGCACGTTGCTGTGGGCCATGTCATGGCATTAGATGGCATGGATTCATGGGTACATTAGAGATTAGGAATTAGCTCTTGTAACATGTGTTAGAGTTGTTAATAGCTTTTTCATACCTTTGATGAGCTGGCAGGGAGTCGTGGCTGGCATCTTTCCAGCCTGCCCACAACTGCAGACTTCAAATTCATTCGGCGTCACCTATTTTGACTCTTCCACCACCACCCCCCCCCCCCACACCCCCAACCATCTAGCACATAGATCTGACCTTTCAGCGCATGTTTTACCAAGTTAAGATATCCTGACTCTGCATTCCAGACCCAAGAGCATTGATTCAAGCTTTTGTTTTCCAACCTCTCCTGTTAACCTTCCCACTGAAGTTTATTGGAAACTTACCTGGTCAGGAAATATGGACTAGTGAATCAGAGGAGAGAGATATGGAGTTGGAGACTTTGGGGGAACTCAAGGATTCATGAATTTTAACGTTCAGGCATTAGTGAGTTTAGGAGATTTATTTTTACTTCATAAAATAAATCTTTATATACATGTACAGTCAAGGAAGCTGTTCAGATCTATACTCTCTTAACTCACAGAGAACAAATTAAACCTTGATGGTCACCATTCTCTACATACACAATTAACCTCTTGGTATTTAGCTGAGGCATCAGTAGGGCCCAATTACTGAATGGACCCAAATCAGGATGTTGTATTGGTTGGAGGAGAACTTTGGTGTTCCTATGCATTTGCTACTCTTGCCCTTCTAGCTGATAGAGGTAGCAGGTTTGGAAGGTGCTTTTGAAGCTCCCTCAGTGAGTTACTGCAGTACATTTCAGAGATGGTACACACTGCTGACTCTATGGTATGAGATGACTGAATATTGAAGGTGGTGGTGGAGATGCCATTTAAGCAGGATGCTTTGTTCTGCATGGTGCTGAGTTCTTTGAGTTGCACAGTCAAGACAAGTGGGGATTATTCTATCACATTCCAGATTTGTACCTTGCAGATCATTGGCAAGCTTTGAGGAATCAGGAATTATCTATTGAAAAGCTCCCAGCCTCTTGCAACCATAGGATTTGTATAACCTCTGTTTCTCTTTAATGCTGTTCAATTGAGTGTTGGGACTTGACAGGATCTAAGTACGCTGCATGCTTTGGCTACTGCTGCAGGTTCCTCTATATGCCGGATTAGTGGTGCTGGAAGAGCACAGCAGTTCAGGCAGCATCCAACGAGCAGCGAAACAATATATGCCCACAACCCATGGGCAAACTCAGAACTTGAAAATACTACAGAACACAAACACAGATACCCCAGATAACAAAACCCCTTCATGCCAACAACAAACATTCTGACAACAAGCAGAGATCAACACATTCACAAGTTGACAACACCCAAGTATGAGGTTTGGATCTCTGAAAGTTTATACCATCATGGTATGGTGGCTCAGTGGTTAGCACTGTTGCCTCACAGTACTACGAACCTGGGATCGATTCCAGCCTCAGGTGACTATCTGTGTGGAGTTTACACATTCCCCCCAATGTCTGCGTGAGTTTTCTCTGGATGGTCCAGTTCCTTCCACTGATGTGCAAACTAGATGGATTGGCCATGCTAAGTTGCTCATAATGTCCACAGATATGTAGGTTGGCTGGATTAGCCATGGGAAATGTAGTTACAGGTGTGGGTCTGGGTGGGATGCTTTCCAGACTGTCAGTGTGGACTCGATGGGCCGAATGACCTGCTTCCACACTGTAGAGATTCTAAAAAAGCCTGGAAGGACTGCCAAACCACCCACATGTTTTACAGACTCTTCAGGTTGGATATTACATCATGGACTGAGAACAACCTAGCTCTCAATGTCAATCTCTCAATCACGGAACTCATTACTGACTTTTGGCGGGATGTTACTCATGCCCCCTTACACATTAACAGCACAGAGGTGGAATGAGTGGAGAGTGTCAAGATCCTGGGAGTGGTCATCCACTACAAGCTTTCTTGGGCTCTTCATGTGGACGCACTGGTTACAAAGGCCCAACAACATCTCTTCTTCCTCAGGCAGTGAGGAAATTTGGCATGACAGCCAACTTTTATAGATGCGCCATTGAGAGCATTCTGTCTGGATATATCACTACCTAGTATAGCAACGGTACCATTCAAGATTGGAGACGGTTACAGAGAGTTGTGAACTCAGCCCGGACAATCACAAAGGCCAACCTCCCATCTGAAGAATCCATCTACCAGGCCCACTGTCAAGGAAAGGCTGCCAGCATTCTCAAAGATCCATCCCACCCTGGCGATGTTTTCCTATAACCTCTACCATTGGGAGAAGATACAGAGACTTGAACACACGCACCAGACAGTTTCACAACAGTTTCTACCTACTGTTGTCAGAATACTGAATGGACTCACAAACTCTTAACATTCGTCTGTACCTGTGCTTTTGTTTTTGCCGCTGTTTACATGTTATTTACTATCTATGCTACTTAATTATGTGATCTGCCTGTATTACTCGCAAGACAAAGCTTTTCACTGTGCCTTGGTGTGTGCCAAATGAATTTTTTTTGTATCATTTGAACTTGTAAAAAGTTGAATTGACTCCAATATTATCCTGCCCAAACCATAATGCTGTTGATGTGAACAGGCTAAGGAGACAGAGAAAGTGAAGCCCATTTCTTTGTCCATTTTCCAGAAGAATTGGAAAGGTGCATTATATTTGCCAAGTGAACTTTATGGTGACCCACAAACTCGTATCTCCCTTGCCTTCCACAGATTTCAGAACCTACCACCCAAACCCTCACACCACACTCTCTCCACCAATCTTCTCCCTGAGGTCACTGACCTTTCTCTCCGCATGCTTCCTGACTTACCTGGATCAGGAATCGATTGGGAATGTAACATTGGAACCAACTATAGTATCCACAATGGAGCTACAGTGCTGCTGGAGCTCCTGATGAAACTGATTGACCAGAAACTCCAGAGTGTGGAAATGGTCCACCCATTCTCAGGGAGCTGCATCTGTGGGCCAGCCTTGTTTTAATTCCGTTGGCGGGGAGTGATGGGGTTAGTGATTTGGTCTCCCCCCCAGTTAATTTCTGTCCTTAGATTCTTAATCTCGGAAATGTTACAATTCTCGTTTCTTTGTAAATAGTTGGTGGGTAATTAATTTGCAGACAGGGTATTTGTGCCAGGCTACTGGTACTTGACAGATTGCAGCCTACTGCCAATCTAACCAGAATGTTTCAAAGGCTGAGGCGACCACTTACCCCATGTAGACAAAAGCCATGTGGACTCGTGATGTCATCGATACTGCATCTATTTAACTCAAGAGAAATCAGAGGTACCATGCAAAAGACTGACCACATTGCTCAACTGATTTTCTTTCAACCAGTTTTTAACTGGTTTCTGACCCAGTTGAATGTGTGACCATGTAAGATATGATAATAATCGCAAGAAATTAGAAGCTCAAACATAAAGTCACCAAATGTAATTTAGAAATATTACCTGTGGCCTTTCTCCCACTGTCAGCATTCTAGAATTTCTGTCAGATTGTATTTTGCTTGTAATCTGCTGTCTTTGTGTACCTGGGCTTTGTCTGAATGAACAAACTTAATTAACAAAGGCAATCCCAGAAAGCACCAGTATCATTGACCACATCTCACTAATCAATGATCACTTTCAGAATGGCAGATTAGGTCTGTCACATTCCATTGAGTCTAACAGAGTACTAGATTAAGTTAATTAACAGGAAAATCAAGGCATGCTCTTCCCTGACACAGGGTGCCACCTAGTATGATAATTCTCTGAGGTTTTGACCTTTCAAATTTAAAACTTAATTTCAATGAAAAAGAAACTGTTCAAGTTAAATACAGATTCGAAGAAGATGCCTTCCCTGTAATAAAGAAGGAATTAAAAAAGTGAAGGAACAACATGCCATTGTGCAGCTCAAGAGGCAAAGCCACATAATGTAAAATCATTATCATAATGTCAAGTTATATTGCATTGCATACTATGGTTTAATTGTAAAACTTTACAAGGCCCTGATGTATAATCTTCTGAAATGATATCTGAAACATGTGGCATATTGTCTCTATATTTTGCTTGTATTTTAATGCAAGTTATTGAGCTGTGAGATCTCTTACTGAAGAATGGATGAATAGTTGTACATTATCACAAATTTGGGCATCAGTCATTTGAATTAACTGCAAGTTACCTAGAATGTGTTCCAGAGCAACATATATATTAATCAGAATGATGACAGATTAGTATTCAATCCTGTTTCCTAATGCAATTTTTCAAGCATTATTTCTTCTAATTTAGTGTTTGCTGTTTCAGTTTTCAGAGAAAGGGAATTAGATTAAATTCCCTACAGTGTGGAAACAGGCCCTTCAGCCCAGCATGTCCACATCAACCCACCCAGACCCATTTCCCTCTGACTAATGTACCTAACTCTATGGGCAATTTAGCATGGCCAATTCACCTGACCTGCACATCGTTGGAATGTGGGAGGAAACCAGAGCACCCGGAGGAAACCCACACAGACACAGGGAGATTGTGCAAACTCCACACAGACAGTCGTCAGAGGCTGGAATTGAACCTGGGTCCCTGGCGCTGTGAGGCAGCAGTGCTAACCACTGAGCCACCGTGCTGCCCCATTAGGTCTACGACATTGACTTTCCATTTAAATTCATAATCACTTTGTTTAAAATCGATTTATATGGGAATGTGGAAGGGGCATTTGACTCCATGTTCCAATCCATTTTTCTTCCTCCCAGTAGCTAATGTAGTGGAGGGATATCCTGCTTCCCTCTCACTACCAGTTCCTCCTTCACCAGTTGTTAGCTTGTTTCACTTTGCACAAGACTTTTCTTCAGATTAACAACTAAGTTTGCTGAGCCCTGCTCTGCGGGACTGAGCTGTCTTCACACTTTTGAGTGTTTAATGTTCCTGACTTACATAAAGCCAAAGGCAGCACATAGGCCTGTCAGCAAATAGCTTAAGAATGATGTCAGGACTGCTTCCTTAAGAAATCTTACATTCGCATTTGATTCCTTGTCAATATTCAGATAACTGGCCATTGCAATCTTGAGCTACAGAGAGAAGCAAATAAGCCTACTCCCTGTTTGTGGTCATTCTTTAGTGACCCATGCTGAAAGGTAAACCAGCCTAAACATCCATGACTCTTTGAGCACATTCCCACTAGAACCATGGCAAAAGAACAAAGGATTAGCCCAAGATGGATATAAACCAGTTACTGGCCTTTCCTGACAGTTTCTATGCAGCTCTAATAAAGAGCAAATTATCTTTAAAAGGACCAATGGCTTAAGGATAGAGACAGAATGATGAAGGAAGTGGACTGCATATGGATCCAGTGAAATTGGGAGCACTCTGGAGAGCCAATATTGGATCATGGCAAAAACCCCTTGAAGACCTGTGATATATACAACCATAGAGTGGATATTAGCCACAGAGTGCATAATTCCAATGGTCATGTCCCTTTGGAACAAATGCACTGCTCTACAGTTTGTGGCCTTGCTGATAAGTGACATCTGAATTGGTCATTGGGATGTCATCACTGAAGGTCAGAAGTGAGCACATCCTGGTGAATATGTAGACATACTAATCTATGGGTTTTCAGCTCATTTAGATATTGCTGTTAGGTGATGAATTTTAATTTTTGTAATGGGCTGTGGGCATTTTTGGAAAGGCCAGCATTTATTGACTATTTCCAATTGCTCATGAGAAGATGGTGAGCTGTATTCTGTTACTGCTGCTGTCTATGTGATGTAGGTACACTCAGTGAGCTGTTAGGAATGGAATTCCAAAATATTGACTCAGCAACTGTGAAGGAGCAGTGATGTAGCTCCGATTCAGGGTTGTATATGGTTTGGAGGAAACTTGCAGGTGGTGATGCTCTCATACATCTACTACTCCTGTGATTTTACACAGTACAGATTGTAAGTGCAGCAGATGCTATTAAAGGAATCTTGGTGAGTTATTCTGGTACAGCTTTTATACTGGTTGACCTGTACCAATGGTGGAGGGATTGAATGTGCAATTCGCTATATGGGATGCCAATCTGCTTAATACTGGAAGGAATCAAGCTTCTTAAGAGCATTATCATATCTGATCCAGGCAAGTGGAGAGTATTCCATCAAATTCATGACTTGTGCTTTGTAGATGGTGAACAGGGAGTTAGCAGATAAATTACTCACTTCAGAATTCCCTGAACTGCTTTTATAGCTGTAATGTTTGATGGGTCCAGTTAAGTTCCTAGTCAATGATAACCTGAAGGACACTGATGATGAAGGGTTCAGTGATAGTAATGCTACTGAATGTCAGTGAGAGATGGTTAAATTTTACTCTTACTAACAACAGTCATTATGTGGCACTCGTGTGGAGTGAATACTTCTTGCCACTTATCAGCTGAGCCCTGAAAGTCATCCAGGTCTTGCTGCATAAGAACATGGACTGCTTCAATATCTGAGGAGCTATGAGTGATACTGAACACTGTACAATCATCAAAGATAATCTCACTGCTAATCTTATGATGGATGGAAGATCATTGATGAAGCACCTGAAGATGGTTGGGCAGAGAGCACTGTTTTGACAAAATCGTCTAACTGCGATAGCTGGTCACCAACAACCCCATCTCAAACCAACTTCAATTTGATTCAGTTTTCTTGATGGCTCAAATGTTAAAAAATTGCATTCATGTCTATATTTGAACCAAGGCTGTATTGAGGTGAAAAACCACATACCCTTGCAAAACCTAAACTCAAAGATCAGGCTATTGCTATGTCAGTGCTGGTTGGTAGCACACTTATTTTCTGATACCTCAACTTCATTAAGTTAAGCTAGTTAAACCCCACTAGCTGAGGTGGTGGTGGCATTTGAACTCCTACCTTGGGAATATTAGTTCAGGCCTTTCAATTCCTCATCAATAACGTTGCCACTATACCACCATGCTCTACAGCTGTGATACCTCCAATCAATAAAAATAATGTCTTGCCTTTATTTAGCATCTTCCTGACCTCAGCTTGCCCCATACTCTTAAATTAGCATTTTTGAAATGTAGTCAATGACATAGAAGCCAAATTGAATGTGACAAGTTCCCACGAACACCAGTGTGATCATGACTGTACAGTTTGTTTCAGTCATATTGTTTGAAGGATATCTGTTAGATTGGAGATCATTTATATTAATCTTATAAGGGTCTTGTTCTAATACCTCATCCAAATGATGGCTCCCCTAATGATGCAGCTATCTTAAATAACTGTATTCGAGTGCCAGCCAGATTTGATGAATATCCTGTAGATTGGTGTTGGACTTGATGTTAAGTTTAGAATTCCTGCCTCTTTGGTGTAATGTTCAAGGCCCACATTCCTGTTGAGATTGAGCATCTTTGTCTCTAGCTAGAAAGATGTTAGGCCCTCAAAATAAAGAATATTCATTTTAAACAGATATATATTATGGCTCCCTTACCTAAGGGGCTGATGGGATCTGGCTGGAGGGCAAGCACCAAGTGTATTTATCTGCACTGGGACAAACAGTCAATGGAGGTACAAGCACTTATGGTTACTCACCCTACCCTGTAATAGTAATTACAACTCCCTCTGAGCTGACAAACTCCAGTGATATCAGCTTTGGCTTGTGTACATGACTACAACTGGAATTGGGGGCGGGGAGGAAGACCCGCATTCTTCTGGTGTATCATATAAATTGTATTGGCAATGAATTACCCAATGAAACATGAAAATTGCTATCTATATGTACAGACGGTGGAGTGATGTGTTTTTGGGAGTTGATTAATATGCAGAGTAAATGTTTACACTAAAGATCACAATTTGATTTAACAGTGTAACACAGATGTTAGCAGCACATCTGGAATCAGGCTCCGATAGATGCACTGAAGATCTTCATAACAGTTTCCTAAAAGCCTTTCACTTCCTAATCCAATTTATTCGTTATTGTCTAAAATGCTTTGAAACTATAAAGTGATTCTGCAAAGCAGTCCTCAGACATTTAAAGTGTTCTGTGTGTTCAGTTTTCTCAAATGCAATTTCTGTTGGCAACTCTTGTCTTTGGTGGAATTGTCAACTTGCAAATAACTTTTTTAACGTCTATATCATAGGTCATTTTCAATATCTAGACTAGAGGTCATTTTCAAGCTGTACAGTGGAAGTCACTTTCAAATCATAGAATAAAAGTCATTTTCAATTTATACGACAGTGATTTCTTTTTAGTCAATACAACAGAGATCATTTCTTACATGCATTCTAACAATGAGTAACTAAACCCAACAGTAGTACATATCCACAAGTAATTGCAACATGCTCTGGGTTTCCATTCATTATTTCAATCAATGAAAAATTTGGCTCAATAAACTTGTAACTTTTCAATATACACCAGTAATGGCCAAATTTCCCTACTGCCTGTGAATACTTGACAAACCATTCCTTTCTTGTATAGATCATTAACTAAATTGTTTCTGCTGCTTTTCTTCAACTGAGATCTTACAGTTGAAAATAATATTGTTTACAGCCTAAATAGCACCTTTTCTATCAATCTATTTTGTCAACCATCACACTTCAAAAACAAAAATCAAGATCTCGTAGATGGTAAAATTCTGACTAAGCGGGTAAATTACCACCTCGACAATATGTCACCAGCTGCCAGTTATACAGCATTGATGATGGGTTTTAATGGGGGCCCTTAGTATTGAATGGAACTTATTACACTGAACAATCTCATACAAAGGAAGCACAGGGGAGGGCACACCCCTGTCGGCATCAATGGTGCTGTGGTGGAGATAGTCAAGAACATCAAGTTCCTGGGAGTGATCAACAATCTGTCCTGGTCCACCCATGTTGACATGATAGTCAAAAAAGCACAACAACATTACTACTTTCTCATGAGGCTAAGGAAATTTGGAAGGTCCACAAGAATTCTTACCAATTTTTATAGATACACCATAGAAAGCATCCTGTCTGGATGCAATGCAGCATGGTATGGCAACACCACAATAAACTATAGAGTCATGAACAGAGCTCAGTCCATCATGCAAACCATCCTTTCATCCATTGACTCCAACTATACTTCCCACTTCCTCAGGAAAGCAAACAACATTATCCAAGACCCCCACTACCTTGGTTATACTCTCTTCCACCCTCTTCCGTTGGGCAGATAATTAAAAAATGTATGAAAAGATTCAAGATGCTGAGGTGCTGGTATTGGACTGGGGTGGACCAAGTTAAAAATTACACAACACCAGGTTATAATCCAACAGGTTTATTTGGAAGTATTAGCTTTCGGAGCGTTGTTCCTTCATCAGATAGTTAGTAGAGCAGGATCGTAGATCACAGAATTTAAAACAAAATTTCATAATGTCATACAACTGGTGCGATATATTGAACAAACTGAGATTGCTGTTAAGTCTTTCATCTTTTAGCATGGATTGCTGGTTTTGATTCATTAATAGGTAAATCCCAAAACTTCTCTCAAGCTACATTTCTGAGCTAACTTAAGGTTTTACAAAAAAAGGTGACAACTCAGCTCATTCATGATGTGAGATTAGAATCTGTATGTATTCCAATTTTGAGTCAGACTGGTGCTATTTCCAAAGAAGGAATTTATAAAATGTCACAGGGATTGACTGCCTACAGATTGTGTGCTTTTTGAATAAAATAGAATGTATCTGCAAATATAATTCTGTTAATGCAAATTCACCCCATTGACTTGTATATGTGTGTGTGTGTCTGCCTGTCTGTCTGTCTCTGTGTGTGTGTGTATGTGTCTATGTAAGGGAGAGAGAGTGTGAGAACGTATGTATGTGTGCGTGTGAGAAAGGGAGAGAATGTGTGTGTGTGTGTGTGTGCTTGTGGAAAGATTCAAGAACAGCTTTTTCTCCACTGTTATCAGTTTTTTGAACAGACCTCTTAAATGCTAAGTTTAATTTTTCTTTCTGCACCTTATCTGCGGCTGTAACACCGTATTCTGCACTCTGTTCTGCTAGGAGAAAGTGAGGACTGCAGATCCTGGAGATCAGAGGTGAGAGTATGGTGCTGGAAAAGCACAGCAGGTCAGACAGCATTCAAGGAGCAAGAGAATTGATGTTTCAGGCATATGCTCTTCATCGGTTCTGCTCGCCTGATGCACTTTGTATGGTATGATTTGCCTATATAGCTCACAAAACAACAATTTTCATTGCATCTCGGTGCATTTGACAACAATCAATCAATCAATCAATCAAACCTGCTTCATGCTATCACCATAGATGAATTTTGAATCCATTGTGCTGCTTGAAATCTCCCCATTCCCTCCTTTTTCCATAAAAGCTAAATCAGATGGAATTTTGAATTTGAAATGGTTTGTATGTGCAATGTTCTATTTGGAGTGCAATTAATCACCTTCCCATCAGAAAAAAAAACTGTTCTGTTTTAAAACTGATACGGACTTGAACTTTTATTCGGGTTTAAATTTCAGACTTATGACTGTGTGTGGACTTTTTTTTAAAAAACAAGAAAGATATTTGTACTTGAATTAAAGTGAAACACACATTACCAGATCATTAGAGAAAGGACCTTTAGCTGATAGGTGCACAGAGAGTGAAAGCAAGTTTGTCAAAATATTACAGAATTTCAAATGCAGTGGTATTGACTATCAGAAATTGTACCCCTTGGAAAAATGGGGAGGAGCACTGGAATGAAAATTTATTTCTGAGATATTAACTTAGTGCAACAACAGTATTAAAGAACACTTGATCACACAACTTTGTTCTATCAATGCTTGTCTGTTGAATGTAATATCAGCCTTGAGCATCTTTGGTATTCATAAAGGAATGCCCTGGTGTATTAAAATAAGTTATCCCGTTATACCAATTAGATGATGTAATTCAGTAAAAAGTCTGAACTCAGAAGTCTGTATCACAAATGCATTTGAAAGATGCACAAATTATTATAGCCAGGAGGCTGGGATTCAAAATAGGAATGGAACCTGATACCAAATTAATTCTGGGTGCAGGCGTCAACTCTGTCACTGTTGTGGGATGATATTTAAATCAAAAATACCTCAATGGGTAGAAGGTGAGCTCAGAACCTAATTCTTGACGCTGAGCGGCTCCAAACAAATCCAGGATTGCCTGCCTGGCACCAGATAACAGCTGTAGCAGATAATCTTTGTTACCTTGCTAAATAGAACAGCATCTCATCAGTGAGCCAGGAGGATAGATCAACCAGACCAGACTATGATAATGTCCATATTGACATTGAATTACTCAAGGATCCAGTAACCCTGACTGTCACATGACAAAACTTTCTTTGACTTCATCGTGACCCTAACAGTACTGCATTAACAGGCATCAGACTGTTCAAATTGCTTTCCCTATCTCCCTTGTCCCTTAGTAAACTCCTAATGGAAGTCATGGTAGAAAGCAGGTTTCCCCTTCCTATCTCCCCATCTGCACTTTGAAAGATGTAGAATGGACCGCCAGGATCCTGAGAGAATCTTTGGTACTGTGATTCTTCAAATAACACCTGGAATCAGTCCTGGTCTCATGGAGATTTGAAAATCTAACCCAGAATGTCAAGCACAACACTTGTTCCACACAGAAGCAGAGTGAGATTGTAAGTAAGTTACTCACTGGTGATTTTCTTTCCCTGTCTGAGGAAAGACTTAGATAATAATAAACCTTAGCAGAAGTAGGACATAACAATCCATCAAGCCTGCTTGTTCATTCAATAAGATCAGGATAGATCTTCACGTCAATTCCAATTCCCAAATCCCTTGGTTGCTTTAGTGCCAGAAAAATGTTGATCTCTGTCTTGAATGAATTCTCTGACTGAGCTAACTTTCTGAAGTGGAGAATTCCAAATAATGCACAACCTAGAATTAAGACATTCCCCTGTCTCCTTTCCATTTATGTTCTCGATCACATGAAGTGAAATACTGTGGATATCCAAAGAGACTTGAGGGTTCAGGTGCATGGATCTTCAAAATGTCATGAACTGATGCAGAAAATAATCAAGATATCTAATGGAATGCTGGCTTTTGCATCGAGAAGACTGGAGCACGAGCATCCAGGAGTTATGCTGCAGTTGTTCAAAACCCAGGGTCAACCCCACTTGGAGTGCTGTGAGCAGATCTGAGCACTCCACCCTTAGACTGACCTTGGAGACAGGATGTTTACATGAATGATGTCTGAAACTTCAGGGGTTAAGAGGAGAGATTATACAAATTGGACCTGTTTTCTCTAAAGTTTAGAAGGTGAAGGGGTGATCTGATTGAAGCCTTCAAGAAATTATCAGGAAAAGACAGGTTTGATAAAAATAAATAATATTGACATTCTAGAACTAAGGAGCATTGTCAGAAGATTAGGATCCGATCATTCAGGAGAGATGTTAAGAAGCACTTTTACACAAAACATGATAGATTTTTGGCACTCTGTATCACAAATGTCACTGGATGCTGGGTCAGTTGTTAACTTTAAATCTAAGATTTGTAATATGGGTATTAAGGGATAAGGCCAAAAGCAGGTATATGGAGTTAGATCACAGATCAGCCATGGTCTCATCGATTGGTGCAACAGACACAAATGGCCTACTCCAGATCCTATGTTCCTCTTCCCAATCTAAATAGACAAACCTCTATCCTTGTACCATAACCTCCGACTAAGGAAAATAGCCTGTCAGCAACTATTATGTCAAAGCGCCATAGAAATTTATATGCTTCAATAAAATCACCACTTATTCTTCTGAATAGTAGAAAATATCAGCCAATTCTACTCAAATGTCTAACATCTCTCCCTGAAGGCTAGGATAACATTGTGCTCTAAACAGCTGTACACCTGCTTCTGAGTTAGCAAGATGTGAATTTAAATCCCTTCCATTGATTACACGCAGAGGATTTTGTTTTATTTATTCATGGGATGTGGTCAACGCATGGCAAGGCCAGCATCAACTTTCCATCTATAATTGAGCTGGAGAAGGTTTCGGTGAGCTGCCTTCTTGAACGTTTGCATTTCTTGTGGTGCAGCTATACCCACAGTGCTATTAGGAAGGGAGTTCCAGCATTTTGACTCAGCAAGTGGAAAGGGAGAACAATATAGTTCCAGGTCTGGATGCTGTGTGATTTGGAGGTGATCTTGCAGCCAGGGAGGTTCCCAAGTATCTGTCACCTTTGTTCTTCCAGATGATATAGGCCACAAGTTTGGAGCATGGTCTTTAGGAAGTCTTGGTGAGTTACTGCAGTGCGTCTAGTAGATGGGACACACTGCTTCCATTGTGTGTTAGTGGTGAAGGAGGTGAATAATGAAGGTGATTAATTGGCTGCCAATCAAGGAGGCTGCTTTGTCTTGAATGGAGCAGAACTTTGTTGGAGTTTTGCTTCTTGAGTTCCATTGAAGCTGTACCCATCCAAGCAAATGGAGAATATCCCATCACACGACAGACTTGTACATTGTAGACAACGGATAGGCTTTGAGGAGTCAGGTCACACAGTTCCTAGCTAAGAGTGTGGTGCTACAAAAGCACAGCAGGTCAGGCAGCATCTGAGGAGCAGAAGATTCAACATTTCGGGCATAAGCACTTCATCAGGAATGAGCTTATGCCCAAAACGTAAATTCTTCTGGCTCTTTGGATGCTGCTTGACCACACTCTCGACTCTGATCTCCAACATCTGCAGTCCTCACTTGCTCCACACAGTTCCTGGTCTCTGATCTGCTCTTGTAGCCAAAGTAATTTAGTGGCTTGTCCAATTAGTTTCTGCTGAGTGGAAACCCCCAGGATTTTCATGGAGATAGCGGGGAGGAAGATATTGGTGATGTTGGGGGGTGGGGGGGGGGGGCAAGTATTTCAGCGATGGTGATACCTTTAAATATCAAAGGGTGATTGTTGGATTCTCTCTTGTTGGAGGTCATTATTAACTGGCATTTAGGTGATGTGAATGTTACTTGCCACTTGTTATCCTAAGCCTGGATACTGTCCAGGTCTTGCTGTGTAGGTTTGCTTAGATATCTAAGGAATCGGGAATGGTCTTGAATATTGGGCGATCACCTTTCATTGGAGGGAAAGTCATTGATGAAGAAGCTGAAGATGATTTGGTTTAAGACACTACCCTGAGGAACTCCTGCACTAATATCCTGGGATTCAGATGATTGACTTCCAATAACAACAACCATCTTCTTTTGTGCTCAATATGACTCCAACCAGTGGAGCGTTTTTCACTTGGCTCCCATTGAGTCCAGTTTTACTCAGGGCACTCTGATGCAATTGTTCGTCAAATGTTGCCTTCAAGTCACAGGCAGTCACTCTCATTGCACACACTGTTCAGATTCTTCTCCATGGTCAGACCAAGGGTGTAATGTGGTCAGGAGCTGGGTGGCCTTGAAGGAGACCTAACTGAGCACCAGGAAGCAAGTCAATCCTTTCCAAGTGCCACGGAATCTCTTCCATCACTTTGCAGATGATTGAGAATAGACTGATAAGGGCAGCAATTCACTGGGTCAGCAATCCCTGCTTATTCCTTCTGTGCACAGGGCACATTTCCACATTTCTGGAAGATATCAGTTTTGTAGCTTTTCTGGAACTGCCTGGTTAGGGGTGCAGTAATTTCAGGAGCTCATTTCTTTGGTACTATTGCTAGAATGTTCCCTCAATATCATTAAGTCATAGAATCATAGAATCCCTCCAGTGTGGAAACAGGCCATTTGGCCCATAGAGTTCATATCAATCCTCCAAAGAACATCCCAACCAGACCCTTACTCCATACCCAATCCTTGTAACCCTGCATTTCCCATGGCTAATTCACCTAACCTACACATCCCTGGACATTATAGGCAATTTAGCATGGCCAATCCACCTAACCTGCATTTGTTTAAACTGTGAAAGGAAATTACAGCACCCAGAGGAAACAGGGAGAATGTACAAGCTCCACACAGACTGTCAACTGAGGCTAGAATCAAATCCGGGTCCCTGATGCTGTAAGGTAGCAGTGCTAACTACTGAGCCACTGTGCTCAAAATCCTGGAACTTCTTCCGTAATGACATTGGGGGCGTCTAACTACAACACTTGATTCAAAAAGGTAGCTCACCACACCTTATCAAGGGCAACTAGAGATGAGTAATAAATGTTGGCCCAACCATAATACCCAACTAGGAGAAAGTGAGGACTGCAGATGCTGGAGATCAGAGCTGAAACTGTGTTGCTGGAAAAGTGCAACAGGTCAGACAGCATCCAAGGAGCAGGAGAATCGACGTTTCGGGCATGAGCCTGAAGAAGGGCTCGTGCCCATAATACCCAACTCACATGAACGAATGTTAAAAAAAAGAACGTGCTGTCAGGTCTATAGGCTTTGCAGTGTCCAGTGCTCTCAGTCATTTCTTGATATCATGTAAAGGGAATTGATTGGGTGAAGAGAGACAGCTGTGATTTTTGGAGCTGTCAGGAGGAGGTCAAGATGGATGATCTACTTGATACTTATACCCAAAGGTATAAGGCATATCTTCTGCATGATTGTACTGGACCCCCCCTGCTATTTGTAGAATGATTGTAGAACTTTAGTTATTCCATTGTTGCAGAACCACAGAGGTGGTAGATCTGATCCATCTGATGTGGAATTACTTAGCATCGTCTATTGCATGCTGCGTCTGCTGTTGGTAAATGAGTGGTCCTGTGTGGTCCTGCTTTAGCATCTAGAATACTTCCACTACAGTGTCCCAGGATATAGGGACACTGTGTTGGCACTGCACCTCCCTTATTCCCTGGAAATGGGGCCTGTAATAGAAAACACTGGGTCTCCTGTGCACCACATTCATCCTGAAGGACTGAGCAGCTATGAATTCTGACTGAGCTGCCTACTCCTCATCCTCCATATTGTCAGCTGCTGCTTCTAGGCTTGCCATCAGCCCTGGTCCTTCAGCACCATCTCCACCTTTCTATATAGACAGCCACAGTTACCAACATCCAACCAGCAGCGAGACCATGACTCATTGCAAATGACCTAAAATATGAACAGAAGGAGCAAAAGAATTCTTTAGATCTCAGAACGGTTATTGGCAGCACACCCTGGTGATGAGGGTTGAGCACACTTCACCACACACTGAGACATGCTGAGACCAGAGAATAAGGGACATGATTCCTTTATCCATCACATTCAAGCTCAGCATGTGCAGTAATTTGGTGAAGGTGAAGTGACCACCAAGGACCACTTAATGTTCTTGAGAAGGAGCTACCTGCAGCACTCTGACACCCTTCCTATCCTAAACCCACATCAAATGCTCAACTTGTCACTACATTCAGTGCAGACCAATGTAACACTTACATTATAGATGATAAGGTGACGTTGTGTGGCTCACACAGGATCCTTGGAACTTGAATGAATAATGGTTCCACTTCAGCCAACATTGCTCTTTTCAGTGTCAGTGGTGGTAACTTCCAAATTATTGAAATGTCGAACTTCAATTTGCAATCACTGATGTTGTACATCATCTTTGACCAGCCTTTCATACCTAAGTACCTTCATTCCTCATGCACAGCAAATAGACGATGAATCAATTGTAGATTAAAAGTACCTGGGCTTTGCAACAATGTTGCAGTGTCCAAAAAACACAGAACTTACCCTTTTCCTCAGCCCATATTGGACATTATCTCAGCCATTTTCTAACAGGACTTCACATTGAGAGAACAGAAATTAATAGCAGAAAATGCAGCTCACAGGAGACACCATCATCACTGGGTCTTGCCTAGTCATCATTTACCCCTCTCTCCATCTGCCTCCATGTCTCCTATGACCTTGCTGTACCCTGACAGGGTCTAGATTAGAGTGGTGCTGGAAAAGCATAGCAGGTCAGGCAGCATCTGAGGAGCAGGAAAATCGACATTTCCGGCAAAAGCCCTTCATCAGGAATAGAGGCAGGGTGCCTGCAGAATGGAGAGGTGAGAAGGGGGTTGGGGGTGGGGAGAAAGTCGCATAGATTGCAATAGGTGAATGGGGGTGTTTTTACCTCGTTGAATACCCTGACAGGCTATTCGTAGCTATCCCACCAAGCTACCCCTAATGTGGAGACCTACCATTTACCTCCAACTGATCTCTCTGCCTTCTGAACCCCAATATTGCACTTTGTTGATCCCCACTATGCTCCTCTGCAGTTCCCCTATCACAATGATGGTCACTGCCAATAACCTATTCCCCCTCCCCTAGCCTGCCACGCCCTCCTATGTAGTTTCATAATCTCCACCCATTCCATTCATCTTGAGTTTTTCCCTGTCACCATCCTTATCCACGTCTGTAAAAATGCCTTTGCTTTCCCTCCTGCCTTGACACTGTCACCCATTCCGTAAGTGATTCTCCCACTGCCCTTATAGGCTCCACCTTAAAGCCTGATGGAATTTAAGGATCGACGGACAGATCCCAGGACTGCATTCGTCCCAGACTCATGTTCAATTTCGACAAGCAACCCCTAAGCTTGAATAAACAGAACCCAAATGACAGTGTGGGGTTTTTGTGGCTGCTAGTGCTGGACCAACTGAGCTGACCACTCCGTATTCTCTGGAGTGCAGTCAGACAGATCCCCTGACCATGAGCACCCGAAGTGAGTGACTGATCATGGCAAAGGCCCTGGACTCTGTGTGGACTGTGCCCGTGACTGACATTACTGGTACCCACCGACCAACAGCTGCACCCATATGACTGGATGCAGGACTATGCCTACCAGTTTTTTGACATGTCCATTTGGTCGAATGGACGATTAGAGCATTTGTCACACTGGCAGTTGGCACGTGTTGTAAAAGTTACATTGATGTCTCAGTGTGCTGTACGTCCGGACATGTTCCCCGGACATGCCCCTACTGACAAGCATGACAAGCAGCTTGTCTGTATGTCTGAGCTAAAGAGCATCTCAATATGATAGTAATGACAGCCAGCCATTGGCTCTGGCTGAAGCATCGATGTGCGAACCAGCATAAATCTGTGTCAAGGGAAAGCGATGCTACCAACTAAGAATGGTACCATCTAAGCGTAGTTACAGTCAGTGAAATTATTTAATGAAAAATTTGCCTGCTATTCAATTTCTTTCTCTTTTCTCTTCTTGATTGGCTGTGGAATGGAGATTTTTCAGTTGCCTATCTTGTGAATATAATTCATTGCATCAAAATTGGATCACATTAGGAATTAATAAATTCAAGTGTTTTTCTGGAACAACACTTTTAAGTTAGAGGAGAGTTTTAGTTCAAACATAAGAAGTGTTTGTAAGCTAGCTGTGCAGTAACCATTTTCTTTAAATTGCAAATACCATTTTTCTCAGTTTTCTCTATCCCCAAACACCTGCAAAAAGTGAAGTGACATTTTACAGTTATTGCGTTCAACAAAAACTAGACTGTACCATTTGATCCTGACTATATAAATATTGAGAATGAATGCCTGGTTTACATAAGACATGTTTTCAGGAGCTCACTGTTTTCTGAACTGAGGAACTGCAGGCACAAATAAAAATTCAAAGGTTGCATTTGCTACTTAAAGAGGCATAGATGCCTTCCCGATTACTGAAGAAATTGCTGTCAGTGATTTTGCCGGCACTTTACCTGAATCATTGTGTTCAAGAAAAACATTGGTCTTTGTTCATTGAAATATATGTTGTTGGCTTCATTGGTCACACACGTTGGAAAACACATATCAATATCTTTCATTTCTTGCCATCACTTTATCTTTTACTACAAGTTAGGGCAGCACAGTGGCACTGGTTAGCACTGCTGCCTCACAGCACCAGAGACACAGGTTCAATTCCCATCTCAGGCGACTGACTGTGTGGAGTTTGCACATTCTCCCCGTGTCTGTGTGGGTTTCCTCCGGGTGCTCCAGTTTCCTCCCACAGTCCAAAAATGTGCAGGTTAGGTGAATTGGCCATGCTAAATTGCTAGTAGTGTTAGGGTGAAGGGGTAAACGGAGGCGAATGGGTCTGGGTGGGTTGCTCTTCGGAGGGTCAGTGTGGACTTGTTGGGCTGAAGGGCCTGTTTCCACACTGTAAGTAATTTAAAGTTTGTTTTCTCTGGCATAAATTTCTTATTATATAACACTTGAGCCTGTGTCAGTTCTTTCACTGTATTTTTTTGTATATTCAGTCGCACTAATGGTAGAACACATCATTAGTTTAGCATCATAGGTTTAAGGCATCTGTCATGTTATCACCTTTTATAAGACTCAGCACATCTGAAATTCAAATGCCAGCTCCACTCACCCAGCATACTTGCTGATCTGGATTTGACTTCCAGTCCAGCAATGTCTCACAGTTAAACTCCTCATCCTCACCTTCAAATTTCTTCACAACCTCACCACTTCTATCTCAACATCCTCCCAGTCCCATACCCTTCCAAAATCTCCACACTTCTCTAATTCTGATCAGTCATATGTCCCCAGGTTTCATCAGCCTATAATTGGCGACAATGGTTTTGCTTGTCTAAACCTGAATTTGGTCTCTCAACCCTTGCATTTATTTATCCTTCTTTAAAATGATCCTTGAAATCTATCTCTTTGGTAAAGATGTTTGACACTTGTCCTAATTGCTCTTTGTATGACTCAGTGTCAAAATTTGCTTGTTTACACTCTAAAGTGGCATTATGGGACATTGTCCTAAATTAAACATTTTGTAGGAATGCAAGTTGTAGTTGTATAAATTTCATATTTGCTGTTCAGGTAACTGTCCCTTTAATTTACTAACATGTTACATTGAGTGCATAATACTAACAATGTATTCTGATATGACAATAGTGCCTAAATAAATTTAACACGTAAATAAATATTGTGTAAAGATTCATGTCTATGGTGCAAATGTCTCACACATTTGAGTATATAATTTTTAGCCCTCGATTTTAATGTTTAACACGAAATAATGGAATAAATGCAATTAGAGTCATAGAGTCACAGAGATGTACAGCATGGAAACAGACCCTTCAAGTCTAACTTGTCCATGCCGACCAGATATCCCAACCAAATCTAGTCCCACCTGCCAGCACCTGGCCCATATCCCTCCAAACCCTTCCTGTTCATATACCCATCCAGATGCCTTTTAAATGTTGCAATTGTACTAGCCTCCACAACTTCCTCTTTTGAAGCACGCTGAAGTTTATTAAACTTAAAATGTTAGGCTGATGTTGCTTTAAGAGGTTAAGAGTACTTGCAGTCGTGACAGTATCCAGAGATTTTTCATTTGTGAGTTAATTCTCAATTAATTCAAAGCACTGAATGAAAACACATTTACTTCAACAGATCAAATGAGGCATGCTTAATCTTGAAGTCAAGATAAAATAACTCAAGGCTGGCCACACCATCATGGAAATTAGTGCAATTTAAGAAGGATGTCTGCGTTCAATTTATCTATGTGCTTGCTGGGAGGGGAATTAGTTGCAGTTTGGAGTTGAGAGTGTTGAAACAGAAGTGTCTCCAAATAGTAAGTGCTGCTGTTAGCCGACCCCAGGCAGTTCGGGCTCAGGAGAAGCACTAGGGAATGATGGTTCTATCCTGTGAAAAAAGATTAAAGGTTAAAAAGAAGTCTTGGGTGCCATTGATAGTTTAGTGCAGCTGAGAGTGAGATGAAGGAAGCTCATATCAATATTTACTTTATGTGGCAGAGAACGGTTGGCACTGAGAAAAACTCAGCTCGGTACAGCTAAATGTTTGTGAAAGGGTGAAATTGTGCCAGTAATTAGATGCTTGGGAGCAGGCTCAGGAGTTGTAGGGATCTTGGTCTCAGAATTAAGAGGAGATTGAACTAGCAATTTGTGAGCACTTGTTGAGGCACTCCAAGTCAAAAGCATTCCAAAGCTCAATCTTAAGAAATGACGAGTTGGAATCCCTTGTGAAGGATTTTAACACAATTTGATGACCCAACATGTCACTTATGTGTGGGAGGGATCTATCTTGAAAAGAGCAACATTTAACTTAGAGTCTGTGGGGTGTTTGGTTGTAGTTTGTCTGTTGGCTTATCTATATTTCATGTTGACCCTGAATATCAGAGATTAGATTGCATATATAAATAGACGGTTTAAAATCGTACTTTACTCAATATACCCACTTAGTTTTAATTTTTTGTGTGTTTTGTTAAAGACTGCACAATAACGTTTATTGGCATTTCAATCTGAACTGGAATCCAATTGCTTATTTTCTTACCCTTGGCTCTTCCAAGCAAATTTCTTTTTAAAAGATCGTGGTCGATCAATACAGATTATCATTATTATTAAGAGTCACAGTGGCTCAGTGGTTAGCACTGTTGCCTCACAGCACCAGGGTCGCAGGTTCGATCCCAGCTTTGGACCTCTGTCTGTGTGGAGTTCGCATGTTCTCCCGTGTCTGCGTGGGTTTCCTCTGGGTGCTCCAGTTTCCTCCCACAGTCCAAAGATGTGCAGGCCAGGTGAATTGGCCACACCAAATTGCCCATAGTGTTAGGTGCATTATTCAGAGGGAAATGGGTCTGGGTGGGTTACTCTTCGGAGGGTCGGTGTGGACTGGTTGGGCGGAAATACCTGTTTCCACACTGTAGGGAATCTAATCTCATTAACAAATATCCAGTTTGTCCAGTGTTCTCAACTGCGATCAGTACGCTTAAAACTCCTGCAGCAGAGCTTCACATCCCAGGACAGTGCATCAGAATTTAGGAGTGCTGGAGATGAAATTTCATCTCCCTGTCCAAAATTGCTTAGGAATGAGACAGAACCTTTTCTGATTAAATATCAGCAAGACTGAAGCTATCATTATTGCTGATCCCTGAGAAACCCCCCTTCGTGGGCCCAATTTCCTTTGGCTTCCTCAGGATGAGCAAAACAATGCATTACCTCTGTGTCCCGCTCTGTCCATTAACTTTTATTTCCACTGCTGGTCTGACTCTGCCCTATTCTTCTCAATTGTGTGTAGTTTTCCCTCTGGAATATGAGAGATGCAGGTATTATGGAAGATGGAAGTTGGTTGTAGGTGGTCTGTTAATTTTGGCGCAGTTGAGGTGGTGTCTTAGGTGAATGAATGGGCAGCACAGAGGGCATGCAGGGTTCGTGTTGGCATGATTGGGGTGGGTGACAGTGATTGTGGGGAGATGTTGCAATAGTGAGAGGAGCAGAGCATGAGCCTCGTTGGGAGATTGGTTAAGCAGTAGAGGTAGAATATTGGAAATGAAACCCTTTCACACACTTTTATTATTGTTAACCTTTGTTCACCACCCTATGCTGGTGGCTTCCAGTCTCCATCCTGCAGAAATTCCAACTGATCCAAGTTTAACAGTTGTAATCTGTCCACTAGTATACAAGCTACCTCTAGCCATCACATACTCTCTCTTCCTTCCAATAGTTTAAATCCAAAATTATATTTTCTAGGGCTCTGATAAACATGAGTTAAAGTTAGATACATTGTAGAATTGGAGTCGAAAAGTGTGGCACTGGAAAGGCACGGCAGGTCAGGCAGCACCTGAGAAGCAGGAGGGTTGATGTTTCGGGCATAAGCCCTTCATCAGGAATGGACAGGAATTTCACTGAGGTGCGAGATGCATCTTCCATGCTTTTGCCAAGCGGCACAGTGAGTTTCCAGCTAGGCAGCAGCATGTTACCATTTAGGGTGCAAGCCTCTAAATGCTCTTAATGTTAACATACATGTCTGCACTTCAATATTGCACCTCGAGTTGTACCAACTATCAGTGCAGCAAGGGCACTTGGCACTCAGGGGCATGCACCCAGCTTAGAAGTGAACCAAGCTGTACTTTCGGGCAATAGCACCCACTCAGCCTGGATGTTCACAGCACCTCTGTCTTGCATGTCTTCGCATTGGCCTTGTGCACTTTGTCTCATCAGCCAACAGCAGTGCTGTATCGTCATGCTATTGCACATTGACACAAAGCCAGGAAGCTTGTCATGGTTGTCAACAATTCTTAGTTAAGTCAAGGGTGACTGCCTTAAGCCAGGTGTTACCAATACAGCAACTTGAGGGCAGCCTCCAATTCCAGTTCAAAGGTTTGGACACAGTCAGCCACTCAGGGCAGTCAGGGTCAGAATTCTAACCATGTGAGGTGTGAGGAATGAAGGTTGGGAAGCCTACCATCCGTTTTGACTCTTTCTTCCCAATTGTGGGCAGTTTCCCTTCTGGAATGTGAGAGACACAGGTATTACAGGAGATGCAAGTGGTGAAGAGGGGAGCTGTTAGTTTTGGTGCAGGTGTCCCAGTGAGTGAGTAGGCAGCATGGAGGGCATGCAGGGCTATTAGTATCAGGCATTGGGGTGGGTGAAATCGAGTGAGAGAAGGTGTTGTAATAGTGAGAGTGGTACAGCATGAGCCTTGGTGGGAGGCAGTACAGTAGATAGAGTGAATCTGAGATATTGGTAGAAATGGTGACATTTACACTGGCAGAGTGATGGAGAACATTGACTTTCTTCCTTTACTGCTGTGTGCTCTTCGAGATAGCTAAGTTTACATTGATCAGGCTGACATGGTCTGCTGTCATGACCTCTACTGCTGGTCCTGGAGAAGGAGGACAACTTGCTTTTACACCAGCCCATTCACCAGCACCTCCAGGTCCCTCCTTGCAAAGTGGGATGCAAAATTCCACTTTTCAAACAAATTTCCAGAGCCATGCAGGGTGGCTCCAGATTGACAGTGCCCTGTCCAGATCCACAGTGACCTTTTAAACATGGTGTGGGTGCCAGGGATGCTGGGCAGTTTCAGGATAGCCTAACAGTTGTTCCTGGAACGGTGCATGGTAAGATGAGATTCGAATTGTTCATGAAGGACACCCTAGGTGTAGGGGTATGCTTGATAAGATTCTCTGAGAAAACCTGCAATGGCCTCATGGCAAAAAACACTCTGAGTAAGTCAACACAACTGACACTTGGCCAAAGCAATGTAAAGTTCAGTCCTTTGGAACTCACTCTGGCAGCAGAAACAATGAACAACCCAATTACTTGCTCTGAGGAGGGTTTAGTGCTCCTACCATATGCATAAGGTCAAAGATGTTTAATATTAAGGCCTATGTAAATGTAAATTACTGGTATGTTTATGATCTCATATTAGCTGTTTGTTTCTTGCTATGTTAAACTTTACCCAGGATAAACAGCAGGCCTCGCAGTTATTGTTGTTATTTTGAATACTTTCTGGCATAGCCGAGTATCAATTCATTGCAGAAGTGTATGTCGGCTCTAAAGAGTTGAGAAATTAGTTAAGATGTGGTAATGTTACATGATCCAAAGAGGGTGTGCCAATCAGACATTTTCCAGGAGATGAGGTCATATGTTTTCTGTGTTAGTTACACATATGAGAGCACATTTATTTTTATTTTGTAATTGAGTTCAGTCTGATTTCCATTGACTCTTTACTCTTGTTCACAGTAAATCAATCCACAGAAGTTAGTTTTCTCGGTATTTGTATCTTGGGAAAGAACAAATGAGTTTCGTAGCACATTTCCAAAGGGTTTCTGATTGCACAAACAATCCCTGGAATTATTTCTGAGCTTGCAATCATTCTTCGAACGTGCTGCTGTTGAGTTATTTTCAAGCCAAGAATGTGGAGGAATTGGGTTATTTATAAATTCTTGTGGTATTTCTCTTATAAAAGGTATAGAATGTCATAAAGGAGTATCAGTGCATCATGTTTCTGTCTTGTTACCAATTTGCTATCATTAGATTCCCTCCACAAAATGACAACATGTAACAATGATGACTACTTGTGGTAATCCACCTCTCTGACACTTCATAAAAGGTGTAATCAGGCAAAAAGAGGAATATGTCAAAGATATGTTAGGCATGGTGATATATTATTCATAGGTATAGGCTTTTAAAGAAGACTATAGAAGAGTAGAGGGAGATAAAGAGTTTCGTGGAATAAATTCCAAACTCTGGGGCTAGCAATGGAGGAACAAGGAGTCCTGAGAGAAACCTAGGGTCATACTATTGGGAGAGAGCTGAGAGCAAAGAAGAGACGAGATCATGAAAAAGAATGCAAATGTGGGGATCGGAATTTCGAAATGAAAAAAACTAAAGGAATGGAAGGCACCTGAAGTCAGCAAGTACAGGAATGATGAGTGAGGAGTATGGAGTATTCAATGAACTGAAGTTTACAAAGGGCAGAGAACAGCAGGAAAAGTTTAGAACAGTTGAGTTTGGAGGTGATAAAGTCACTGATGAGAAATCAGCAGGTAGATGGACCTCAACACATGGGGTTACAGTGGTGGACCTATGGAGTCTTGGTAATGGGAATTAATAGATTTTAACAGAGTGTTCGAGTGCAGGTCAAAATTGAATAGAACAGTGAAGCTGCATATAATCTAGTTCATCCAGAGTACATGACGAGAGAAGAAGAATTAATTAATGCAAGGTGATAGAATTTTTTTAACAGAGGCCAAAGACATTGGTTGAAATTAATAACATTGCTGGAAGTTGATTTTGAGGTAAGAGGTGGTGTTGAGAGTGGGGTTAGGAGAGAATGAAGATTGGTGGGAAGGTATGGATGGTGATCCTGCTACCTTCTGACCTAACTAAGGGCTTCATCTTATCATCGTTATTTAACCAGTAATGGTCAGAATCTACATTATGGCTGGCAGTTAGCATAGGGCCCAATAGCGGTGGTCCTTCCTTAGTGGACATCCTGTGCTAATGGAAACGTGCCAGTGGGAATGGAAGGACTCAGAGTAAGTAAGTCTTCTCTCTTTAAAGTGACACCCCTTCATCCAATAACCCCCTCACCAGTGTCTTTCTGCCTGAGCCTGAAAAACCTGCCTCATTCACCCCACCTCCTGGGATTTAGCAGTGATCCAGTGTTCCCACTGCACTGCAATGTCCACTGCCTCTGGTGGACCTAGTAGCAGCCTCTGGTTAACCAATGACTCTCAGAAGAGGGATGTCCACCTGACTCCACGCATTCTTTGGGCAAATACCAAACAGCTAAACCAGGAAACTGGATCATAAGGTATAGGAGCAGAAATAGCCCATTCGACCCATTGAGACTGCTTCACCATTCAATTGTGGCTGATACGTTTCTCAACTCCAACCTCTTGCCTTCTCTTTGAACCATTTGATCCCCTTACTAATCGAGAACTTACCTAGCACTGTCTTAAATACTCTCAGTACCTTAGCACCCACAGCTTTCCGTGGCAATGAGGTTCCACAGATTCACCACCCTCTGGATAAAGAAATTCCTCCTCATCTCACTTCACTCTTGAGACTGTGCCCTTGGATCCTACTAGATCCACTCTATCCACGTTTTTCAGTATTCTGTGAGTTTCAATGAAATAACCCCTAATTCTTCTAAACTCCATCGAGTACAGATCCAGATACCTTGACCATTCCTCATATGGCAAGTCCTTCATACCTAGAATCATTCTTGTAAACCTCCTCTGGATCCTCTCCAATATCAGCACATTTTTCCTTAGATATGTGTCCCAAAACTGCTCATAATATTCCAAATGAGGTCTGACCACAGCCTTTTGCAGCTTCAGCAATACACCTCTGCCCTTGTACTCTAGACCTCTTGAAATGAATGTTAACATTGCATTTACCTTCCTAACTGCCAAATGAACCTGCACACTAATATTCAGAGAATCCTGAACTAGGACTCCTTTGGACTTCGGATGTCTGAAGCCTTTCCCCATTTAGAAAAATAGTCAATACTTCTATTCTTCCTACCAAAGTGCATTACCTCACACTTTGCAACATTGTATCCCATCTGTTGCTTCTTTCCCCACTCTCCTAACTGTCCAAATTCTTCTGCAGCCTCACTGCTCCATCAACACTATTTGGCGGTCCAACTATCTTTGTGTCATCAGCAAACCTAGCACAATGTCTAAATTCCTTTGTCCAGATTGTTAACGTCTAATGTGAATAGTTGTAGTCCTAATGCTGATCCCTGCAGAACTCTACTAGTCACCAGCTGCCATCCTGAAAAAGACCTTTACCCCTACTCTCTGCCTTCTGCCTGTCAGCCAACCACTATCCAGTTCAGCACCTTGCCCCTAACACGATGGGCTCTTATCACATTTAGCAATCTCCTATGTAGCACCTTGTCAAAGGCCCTCTGGAAATCCAAATAACTCACATCCACTGACTCTCCTTTCTCTATTTTTTCATTACGCCCTCAAAGAATTCCAACAGATTTGTTAGGTCTGAGGTCGCCTTGACAAAGCCATGCTGATTCAGCCCTATTTTATAAGACATTTCCAAGTACTGTACAATCCTATCCTTGATATCAGACTCTAAAATCTTGCCAATGTCCAAGGTCAGACTAACCAGACAATAATTTCCCATCTTCAAACTCCCTCTCTTCTTAAACAATGGTTTTACATTAACCAATTTTCAGTCTTCTGCGACCTTCTCTGACTGAAATGATTCTTGAAAGAATACCACTAATGCCTGTACAATCTCCTTAGCTATGTCCTTCGGAATTCTGGGGTATATTCCATCCGGATTGGGTGATTTATCCACCTTTAGACTTTCAGCTTCCTCAGCACCTTCTCCTGAGTGATGACCACCACACTCACCTCTGCCCCTGACTCTCTTTAAGTTCTGGTATGCTACTGGTGTTTTGGCAGCTAGGTGCTGAATTAGTATTAATTCCCAGAAGGCCTCACAAAAATGACCATAATATGGTTGCCACTGATTTTCCAGCCAATGGATGAGCTCTTCATTATGACCCTTAAATCCTACCCAATGACTTTGGCTTTTCCAATGTTTAACTGGTGGTCTATTTTCCGTAGGATTCAGTAGAGCAGACTGTGTGATCACCCTTTGTGGCCGATTTGCTCTCCATGGACATTTCTACAGAGTATGGTAGCTGGTTTAGCAATAGTCATAACAGAGTTTACAGTTCACACTGAAGGAGGGCAGTTTTAACATACAGCTAGCTTTGGGCTGACACAATGTTGGGAATATAGTCACACTTGCCCCTGTTCAAAGAAAAAATAGATCCATTGTCAGGGGTTCAGGTAGGGTGTATGGACTGGACTAAATTGTTAAGGGAAAGGATTCCTGTTACTCTCAGCACCCCATAATTCATACAAAACATGCCTTCTGAGCACATCTCATCTGTCACCAACTGGAAGCATGCAGAGTTGCATATTTGAGTTCTAAAAAGGAAAAATGGTTTTGTGAGGCTTTACAATTAAAGGAACTACCATGCAAGTAAGGTATGCACACTAGCCTCCCAGTTTTAAGGTACCAATGGTGAGAACAATTAGGAAGACTTACCACACCAGCAAATCAGAGGAAAAAAATTCCAAAATTCCCTACATTTTGAAAAGGTTCCATCAGATTAGAAGTGAATGGAATTTCTTCAGTCAAAAGAGGATGGAGACAAAAAGCAGGAAACTATAGTCCTGTTTGCTTAACATCAGGGGAAAATGCTCAAAGGTACCAGTAAAGATGTTATACTGGGAAATATAATGTAGATTTTTAAATTAGATTATTAAATCATTTAAAAAACTCAAGGTTATCAGGCAGAGTCAATATGGTTTCAAGAAAAGGAAATCATATTTAACCATTTTATCAGAGTTCTTTGAAGAAGAGCTTTGCAGTAAATAAAGAAGTAATTGACATTTGATACAGTATGTAGATTTTCAGAAGGCATTTAATATGGTGCCACATCAAAAGTCATTGCAGTAAATGTAAGTTCATGGTGTAGGGGTTACATATTTGGAACAGAGAAAAGATTGATTAACTAACAAGCAGCACAGAATAGGCTTAAGTAGATGTTTTACTAATTAGTGAAATGTAATGGAATGTTATGACAGAGTGTCAGTGCTGAGAATCAACTGGTTACAATTTAGATCAATGACTTGGATGATGGAACTGGATAGCATGCTCAATTTGCTGATGGTGCAAAGATAGGTAGGAAGTTAGATTTTGAAGAGGACATAAATAACTTACAAAATAAAAGATTAGTGAAGTGAATGAAGAAAGATCGAGCAAATTATCCAAATGGCAAGATATTGCAGAGCTCTGAGTTGCAGCGGGACCTGGGTGTCTTGCAAAAGGCTCAAGTGAGGGTAATGATGCTGTCACTTTAAGAGGTTATTTTGTCCTAGGTTTTTTTTGAAAGAGAAGTTGGCAGGCAGGGGTAGAGAACTGGTTACTAAATTCTGGATTAGTGGTGCTGGAACAGCAAAGCAGTTCAGGCAGCAACCAAGTAGCTTCGAAATCGACGTTTCGGGCAAAAGCCCTTCATCAGGAATAAAGGCAGTGAGCCTGAAGCGTGGAGAGATAAGCTAGAGGAGGGTGGGGGTGGGCAGAAAGTAGCATAGAGTACAATGGGTGAGTGGGGGAGGGGATGAAGGTGATAGGTCAGGGAGGAGAGGGTGGAGTGGATAGGTGGAAAAGAAGATAGGCAGGTAGGACAAGTCCGGACAAGTTATGGGGGACAGTTATTGAGCTGGAAGTTTAGAACTAGGGTGAGGTGGGGGAAGGGGAAATGAGGAAACTGTTGAAGTCCATATTGATGCCCTGGGATTGAAGTGTTCCGAGGCAGAAGGTGAGGCGTTCTTCCTCCAGGCGTCTGGTGGTGAGGGAGCGGCGGTGAAGGAGGCCCAGGACCTCCATGTCCTCGGCAGAGTGGGAGGTGGGTTGAAATATTGGGCCACGGGGCGGTGTGGTTGATTGGTGCGGGTGTCCCAGAGATGTTCCCTAAAGTGCTCTGCTAGGAGGCGCCCAGTCTCCCCAATGCAGAGGAGACCACATCGGGAGCAACGGATACAATAAATGATATTGGTGGATGTGCAGGTGAAACTTTGATGGATGTGGAAGGCTCCTTTAGGGCCTTGGATAGAGGTGAGGGAGGAGGTGTGGGCGCAGGTTTTACAGTTCCTGCGGTGGCAGGGGAAAGTGCCAGGATTGGAGGGTGGGTTGTCCACCCACCTCCATAACCAGCACTCCTCAAACATTCCAGAAGATTCCCCTGGCCTTGGAACCTTTTCCACCATTAGCCATGCGGCTGATGCAGCTGCCACCCCCACACTGATTGATGATGTCACTTCCGCCCCCATCATGGCCACTCCCACAACCACTTCCACCCCTCACAATTCCTCATGCATCACATCTGACATCACTTCAGCCCTTCACATCATCGCTGATGCCACATGCTCAGTGATCCCCGCCACCCCTACTGCCGTGGTCACCACCACTTCCGCCCCCACCAGCGCCACTCACTGGCATTCTGCTGACATGCCCCCCACAGACTCCACTGTCACTATCCCCACCCCCCAGAAGCCCAAAGGGAACACTACCCCTGCTCATGACTCCACCCCCATTCCCCCCGCCATCACACCCACTCCAGTTACAGGTTCCGCCCCCACTCCCAGCTCAACATCCTCACCAAATCCCAGCTCCCAGCCCTGCCGAGTTTTCACCATCCCCCCAGACCTCCCCCTCACTGAGGACGAACGATCAGTCCTCAGCAAAGGACTCACCTTCATCCCCCTCCGTCCACGCATCAATGAATTGAATACACGCCGTGATGTCGAACAATTCTTCCGTCGCCTCCGCCTCCGAGCTTACTTTCACAATCAGGACTCCCGCCCACCTTCCGAGGACCCCTTCGCCCACCTCCAACACACTGCATCCACCTGGACACCCCGCGCTTGCCTATTACCAGCCCTTGACCTCTTCATTTCCAACTGCCGCCGGGACATTAACCACCTCAACCTGTCTACCTCCCTCCCCCACTCCAACCTCTCACCCTCACAACGCGCAGCCCTCCAATCCCTCTGCTCCAATCCCAACCTCACCTTCAAGCCAGCGGATAAAGGGGGCGCAGTGGTAGTCTGGCGCACTGACCTCTACACCGCTGAAGCCAAACATCAACTCGAGGACACCTCTTCCTACTGCCCCCTCGACCATGCCCCCACCCCCCCATCACCAAACCATCATCTCCCAGACCATACAGAATCTCATCACCTCAGGAGATCTCCCACCCACAGCTTCCAACCTCATAGTCCGGGAACCCCGCACTGCCCGGTTCTACCTCCTTCCCAAGATCCACAAGCCTGACCACCCAGGCCGACCTATTGTCTCAGCATGCCCCTGCCCCACTGAACTCATCTCTACCTACCTCGACACTGTCTTATCCCCCCTAGTCCAGGAACTCCCCACATACGTTCGAGACACCACCCACGCCCTCCACCTTCTCCAAGACTTCCGTTTCCCTGGCCCCCAATGCCTCATCTTCACCATGGATATCCAATCCTTCTACACCTCCATCCACCATGACCAGGGCCTCCAAGCCCTCCGTTTTTTCCTCTCCAGACCTCCCCAACAGTACCCTTCCACCGACACTCTCATTCGTTTGGCCGAACTGGTCCTCACCCTTAACAATTTCTCCTTTGAATCCTCCCACTTCCTCCAGGCCAAAGCGGTAGCCATGGGCACACATATGGGCCCCAGCTATGCCTGTCGCTTTGTTGGCTACATAGAGCAGTTGATCTTCCGTAATTACACCGGCACCACTCCCCACCTCTTCCTCCGCTACATTGATGACTGCATTGGCGCCACCTCGTGCTCCCGCGAGGAGGTTGAGCAATTCATCAACTTCACCAACCCATTCCACCCTGACCTAAATTTACCTGGACCATCTCTGACACCTCCCTCCCCTTCCTGGACCTCTCCATCTCCATTAATGATGACCGACTTGACACTGACATTTTTTACAAACCCACCGACTCCCACAGCTACCTGGTTTACACCTCTTCCCACCCTACCTCTTGCAAAAATGCCATCCCGTATTCCCAATTCCTCCGCCTCCGCCGGATCTGGTCCCAGGAGGACCAGTTCCACCACAGAACACACCAGATGGCCTCCTTCTTTAGAGACCGCAATTTCCATTCCCACATGGTTAAAGATGCCCTCCAACGCATCTCGTCTACATCCCGCACCTCCACCCTCAGACCCCACCCCTCCAACCGTAACAAGGACAGAACGCCCCTGGTACTCACCTTCCACCCTCCCAAACTTTGCATAAACCAAATCATCCACCGACATTTCCGCCACCTCCAAACAGACCCCACTACCAGGGATATATTTCCTTCCCCACCCCTTTCCGCCTTCCGCAAAGACCGTTCCCTCCGCGAATACCTGGTCAGGTCCACGCCCCCAAACAATCCACCCTCCAATCCTGGCACTTTCCCCTGCCACCGCAGGAACTGTAAAACCTGCGCCCACACCTCCTCCCTCACCTCTATCCAAGGCCCTAAAGGAGCCTTACACATCCATCAAAGTTTTACTTGCACATCCACTAATATCATTTATTGTATCCGTTGCTCACGATGCGGTCTCCTCTACATTGGGGAGACTGGGCACCTCCTAGCAGAGCGCTTTAGGGAACATCTCCGGGACACCCGCACCAATCAACCACACCGCCCCGTGGCCCAACATTTCAACTCCCCCTCCCACTCTGCCGAGGACATGGAGGTCCTGGGCCTCCTTCATCGCCGCTCCCTCACCACCAGACGCCTGGAGGAAGAATGCCTCATCTTCCACCTCGGAACACTTCAACCCCAGGGCATCAATATGGACTTCAACAGTTTCCTCATTTCCCTTTCCCCCACCTCACCCTGGTTCTAAACTTCCAGCTCAGTAACTGTCCCCATAACTTGTCCGGACTTGTCCTACCTGCCTATCTTCTTTTCCACCTATCCACTCCACCCTCTCCTCCTTGACCTATCACCTTCATCCCCTCCCCCACTCACCCATTGTACTCTATGCTACTTTCTCCCCACCCCCACCCTCCTCTAGCTTATCTCTCCACCCTTCAGGCTCACTGCCTTTATTCCTGATGAAGGGCTTTTGCCCGAAACGTCGATTTCAAAGCTACTTGGATGCTGCCTGAACTGCTGTGCCCTTCCAGCACCACTAATCCAGAATCTGGTTTCCAGCATCTGCAGTCATTGTTTTTACCTAACTGGTTACTAAAGATGACTTGAGCAAACAGCTTGGGAGACCTTGGGTTTTTTTAACAGCCTGAATGAGTGTGACCTGCTCTCACAGATCCAGATTTCTAGGTTTCGTTTTTTTCAGTAACATCAGAAGATATTGGCGTCTTGAAAGAGATGGAAGCTTCAGCGAATGTCTCTGATTTTTCTGAATCTTCTCTTGATGTGTTTTTCCTCCTGAATTGGAGAACTGCATGTGAGAGTTTGTGTCTGAATTTGCCTTTTTGCCAAGAAGTGTGCCTTTGGGATATTACTGTATTGGAACAGTTAATTAATGATTGGTACTGTATCTATTATTCTGTTTAGTTTTCCAACAGAGTTAATTTATTCTAAATTCCTCTTTCTTTGGTTGCATTTTAACTACAATGTTTAAATAAATAAATCACATTTGCTTAACATCACACATTTAGACCAACCACATTTCATCTGGAATGGACACTTTATAATAGCATTAAAAATAAGAAAAAGGTTTGGTCAAGGCTACCTTCTTAAAATATTGTGAGGGGACTGGTCTGGTCTATAACAGCAGCTCTGGCAAATTATTAAGAAAGCAAATAGAATATTATTGGTCATTGTGAGAAATATTGAATACAAAGGAAGAAAAATCATGCTCTAGGTATAAAAGCACTAGTGAGAATACATCGGGGCTACTATGCACAGCATTGTTGTGGTTCTGTTCGCCGAGCTGGGAATCTATGTTTCAGACGTTTTGTCCCCTGTCTACGTGACATCCTCAGAGCTTGGGAGCCTCCTGTGAAGCACTTCTGTGTTGTTTACTTTGGCATTCATAGTGGTTTGTCTCTGCCGATTCCGGTTGTCAGTTCCAGCAGTCCACTGCAGTGGCTGATATATTGGGTCCAGGTCGATGTGCTTATTGATTGAATCTGTGGATGAGTGCCATGCCTCTAGGAATTCCCTGGCTGTTCTCTGTTTGGCTTGTCCTATAATAGTAGTGTTGTCCCAGTCGAACTCATGTTGCTTGTCATCTGTGTGCGTGGCTACTAAGGATAGTTGGTTGTGTCGTTTCGTGGCGAGTTGGTGTTCATGGATACGGATCATTAGCTGTCTTGCTGTTTGTCCTATGTAGTGTTTTGTGCAGTCCTTGCATGCGATTTTGTACATTACATAGGTTTTGCTCATGCTGGGTATTGGGTCCTTTGTCCTGGTGAGTTGTTGTCTGAGAGTGGCTGTTGGTTTGTATGCTGTTATGAGTCCTAGTGGCCATAATAGTTCTTGGTGTATGGTCACATGGCTAGTCCTTTGGGTTGCGGCATGTCCTCGTTCCGTTGTCTTTCCCTTAGGCATCTGTTGACGAAATTGCGCGGGTATCCGTTTTTGGCGAATACATTGTATAGGTGTTCTTCTTCCTCTGTTTTAAATTCTGGTGTGCTGCAGTGTGTTGTGGCTCTTTTGAACAGTGTCTTGATGCAACTTCTTTTGTGTGTGTTGGGGTGGTTGTTTTCGTAGTTTAGGACTTGGTCTGTGTGTATGGCTTTCCTGTATACCTTTGTGGTGAATTCTCCGTTCGGTGTTCTCTGTACCATCACGTCTAGGAATGCCCAGCATTGATCACTTATTTGAGGAATGATCTAAACACGCTCGAAGCAGTTCAGAAAATATTTGTAAACTTAATACCTGGAATGGGTGGGTTCTTTGATGGGGAAAGATTGGAAAGGCTAGAATTTTATCTGTTGTTATTTATAAGAGGAGGAGGTGACTTGACTAAGCACAGAGAGGGCTTGACAGGCTGGATGTAGAGAAGATGTGTTCACTTGTGGGAGAATCTATAACTAGGATTTATTGTTTAAAAATAAGTCATCACCTATTTAATACCAGAGATGATGAGAAAATATTTGCACTGAGGTTCTTAAAGTCTTTGCCACTGGCTAAAAAGCAGTGGAAGCAGAGAGTTTGAATATTTTTCAGGTCGGTAGACTGTTGTTAAATAAGGAGGTGAAAGCTTACATGGGGTAGGCAGGAAGGTGGAGTTGAAGGAACAATCAGAACAGCTGTGATCTTATTGAACATTGGAGCAGGCACTTGGGGCCAAATAGTCTATTCCCACAGCTAACTCATGTTTGTACGTTGTTATTAGATTAGATTAGATTACTTACAGTGTGAAAACAGGCCCTTCGGCCCAACAAGTCCACACCGCCCCGCCGAAGCATAACCCACCCATACCCCTACATCTACATCTACCCCTTACCTAACACTATGGGCAATTTAGCATGGCCAATTCACCTGACCTGCACATCTTTGGACTATGGGAGGAAACCGGAGCACCCGGAGGAAACCCACGCAGACACGGGGAGAACATGCAAACTCCACACAGTCAGTCGCCTGAGGCAGGAATTGAACCCGGGTCTCTGGCACTGTGAGGCAGCGGTGCTAACCACTGTGCCACCGTGCCGCCCAGTTATACCTGAACATCTCCCATCTTGATGCAGAATTCAAGCTACAGTAATATAAAGCTGTATTTATATTGAAAGAATGTTTTTGAGAAAGCAAGTTAATTCCTTTTTATGGGAGTAACAGATGAAAAAAGAAGACTATGGATGGCCAAGGAACTATTGATGGCAAAGAAGGAGAAGAAATGATCAGATGTTGCTTTAGGATGCTTAAAATGTATCTCAAGATCTAACTGTAACTTTTTCAACGTTCTGGCTAAACCACACAGTGTAGTCAGTCCTTTTCAAGTTTATAGTGGTTTTCAAATTGCTTACATATGAATCAATCACCCTTTTGATAAATTTATATTTCAGCTGAGTCGCAATTTTCATATTCCACACTCTCTGTACATGCTTTTGTTGCCAAGACTTTTTCATTAATTGATATTACTGGCAGTCCCCAGGTTAAGAACAGGATCTGTTCCTGAGTACATTTGAAAATTGATTTGTACACAAGTCAGAATACAATATCAAATAGCCATTCATATGTCAGATCCATAAAATTAATATTAATATGGGATCTTATTTGTAACTATGAGTGTTCATAAGTCAGATTTGTAAATCAGGGATTTCCTGTATTTCTATGTATTACTCAATGCAGATACACTCATGCCCTACTCTGCACTTACAAAATCTATTTGTGAAAGGCCAAGAATAAGATAAAGATGTTCTCTCTCTATCTGTATTTTCATATATTAACGCTTAACAAAAGCAGCATGCAATCTTGAAATGACATTTTATCTACCCATCAACCTAATTGAGCTGTGCTGTGATCTTCTCCACATTTTCAGAACCAAACAAATTACTTGAAGTTGAGGTGTGCAAGCTGGTCCACGTAAGGTTATTCAGGATGCCAGTTCTATTGATCCATCTGTACACCAAGGTTATTGGATTTGCAAGAATGGTTTCAGATTCCCATCCTCAATTATTTCCTTGTTCTCCTATCTCCCTATACCACTGGAAACAAGTTAAAAGTAAACTCTCAAACGATTTAATCTTAAAGAGATTGACACCCAACTTTTGGAAGAAATGGAAGTTTGGGTCTAAATTATTTTAACTGGGCGATTTCAGTTGGTGGATATAGATCGTAAGACACTAAGACGTCAGAGCAGAAGTAATTCATTCAGCCCATAGAGTCTGCTCTGCCATCCAACAAGATGATGGCTGATCTGATAATCCTCAACTCCAATCTCCTGCCTTAAACACATAATCCTGATTCCCTTACTGATTAAAAATCTATCTCAGCTTTGAATAGAGTTAAAAACCCAACTTTGACAGCCCTCTGCAGTAAATAATCCCGCTACTTCACTCCTCTCTGACAGAAGAAATTGTTCCTCATCTTGGTCTTAAATGGGCTAACTGGGATTATGTGAGAGTGACTGCCCTTGACATCAAGCCCAATATTAACTAACTGTGGCATCAAGGAGTCAATGGGAACTTGGGGTATCTTTCTGCTGTTTGGAGTCATACTTTGCACAAAGAAAATGATTTTAGGAAGTGGAGGTACGCCATGTCAGCTCCAGGACATCTCAGCAGGAGTTGCATAGATCGGTGTCCTTAGTCCAATCATCTTCATCAATAACCTTTCCAGCATCGTAAGGCCAGAAGAGGAATGTCTGCCAATGTTGCACAATGTTCAGTGCCATTTGTGACTCCTCGGATAATGAAGCTGTCGATGTCCAAATGCAGCAAGATCTGAATAATATCCAGGTTTGGACTGACAAGTGGCTAGTAATATTCACACTGCGCAAGTGCCAGGCAATGACCATCTTCACCAAGACAGAATCTAACTATTGCTCCCTTAGCATTACCATCATTAAATCCTGCATTTTCATCATTCATTTCCATTTCCATTGACCAAATATTGACTAGACCAGCCATTTTTGCACTGTGGCTACAAGAACAGGTCAGAAATTAGAAAACCCGTAGTGAGTAACTTACCTCCTGACTCCACAAACCTTATCTACCATCTACAAGATACAAAGTCAGGAGTCCGATGGAATTCTCGCCACCTCGTTAGATGATGGCCACTGCAAAAACACTCAGGTCAAAACAGTCCACTTGGTATCAGAACCATTAACATCCACTCTCTCCATTCAAGACACTCAGTAGCAGATTTTGCCATCTACAAATGCCCTGCTGAAATTCATTAAGTTTCCTTAAAGAGCACCTTCCAAACTCATGGCCACAACTATCTAGAAGGACAAGGGCAGCAGATTCACAGAAACACCACAGTCTATAAGCCACATGCCAACTAATTTTGAAATATATTACAATTCCTTCAGTGTCACTGGGTCAAAAGACTGGAATGCCACCCTTAACAGCATTATGAGTTTACCTACAGCACATGGGTTGTGGCAGTTCATGAAGGCAGCTCACCACCACCTTCTCAAGGACAACTAGGGATGGGTAATAAATGCCAACACAATTAGCAATGGCCATATCCCATGAACAAATAAAACAAAAGCCCCTTCGGTTTTAGACTCTCCCACAACCTCTCTGCAAAAACCCAGCCAGGCCCCAAAGAACCTTATGTATTTCATTCGGTCTCCTCCTTTTCTAAACCACGATGAGTACAAGCCCAATCTGCTCAATATCTCCTTCTACAAAAATCCATCCAGACCTGGGATAAATCCAGTGAGCCTTCTCAGGGACACCACCAACGATGCCTCCAATTGCACTTGCTCAAGTTGTAGTCAGGCTGGCCAGGTTGACCTTATAGAATATGGGTTCCTTGGTTGAGGCTGTTAATCTGCTCCAATCAGGGAGCCCTGGCTGACAGATATAAACAGGAGTGTGCAAAGTTCTGTTCACTCTGAATGCTGGCTCTGAGGAAGTTGCAACAGTGTTAAGTATAAATAAAGGGTTACAGGATACTGACATCTGTGAAATGATTTCACTAGTATGTGTATTGTTTCCTTAGATCTGCCTCTCAACATCTCTCTCCTCTTTTAGAGTACTTCTGAAACACTTCCTTATTGTTCGAACATTTCCTTACCTTTCCTAATTTCTCTATCTGTGAATCAAAGTCAAAAAAGTATGGTGTCTTAACTTAATAATGTCACTCTTAGTAAACAGCTCTGAATAGTTTGCTAACCTGAATGTACCAAATAATTAAAAGGTATTGCTGAAAATTTTGTTCCTGAAATGCTTTAATAGATCCAATTGCATTTAGTTTCAGACAGCCTGGGCATTGGAGATTATTGGGTAGGATTGCTAGATCCCACTCACAGTACATAAATAAATCTAGAGGTGAAATGGTCTTCTGGGTAACATAAAGTGGGCAACATCAGATTTCCCTTGAGTTAAACACATCAAGTTAAGTTCTTGCAATATCACAGTATAATTCAATTTTGAGCAGTGTGTATCTGTCTGTCAACCATCACCTTTCTGCACTGTTGGCACTGATCCATTTCAAATAGTTGAGGCAGAATTTTGTAGGACGTTGAGCAATATAGGCAATGACAAGAAATCTGGTTGAATCACTCGAGAGCTCAATCAGGACTATCTTGATGTTAGGAGCAACTAGCTGCATTTTACAAAATGTTCTGACTGGTGTGAAAAAATTCCCATTCTCCTGCAGTGAGATGTCTATTAAGAGGAGTCATTGCTTCTTCTCAGTTTCATTAACTGCATACCAAGCATCATTATTATGGCTCTTCCTACCCTACTACCTACCACAAGTCAATGAGAGACTAAGAATTCTTGACAAGAAAGTCAGAGCCAGTGTCTGGTGACTCTGGTTTGTCACTTGTTCATCTAGACTTCCATTTAGGCACCTAGCAACAATATCAAATTGCAAGCCACGGGACACCAGCTACATCCAGTCCCCTGTGCACAGATACTATCATTCCATATCTGCCTTCCTCTCAGGACTGTTACGGTACATCCCCAATCCACTTTTACAGATATTTCTACACTCTAAAGCTGCACTTCAGGGAGCACTTGTAAAGATAGGAATCCACACACACACACACACACACACACACACACACAACTTGGCCCAAGGAATAAAAAACAAAGAGACGTACAGCACGAGAACAGGCCCTTCGGCCCTCCAAGCCTGTGCCAATCATCATACCCTAACTAAGCTAAAAAACAAACCATCTGCCCTTCTTTGGTCCAAATCCTTCTATTTCCTCCTTATTCATGTAACCATCCAGATGCCTCTTACTGCACCAGCTTTCCTGACTGTGCATTCCACGCTCCTACCACTCTCGATATGAAAAACTTCCCTTGCACATCTCCCTTAAACTTTCTCCTCTCACCTTCAACTTGTACCCCCTTGAAATTGCAACTTCAACCCTAGGAAAAAAGCCTCTGACTATCCACCCTATCTATGCCTCTCACAACTTTGTAGACTTCGATCAGGTCTCCTCTCAGCTACTGTCTTTCCAGTGAACACAATCCTAGCCGTTTTAACCATTCCTCATAGCCAATGCCCTTGAAAACAGGCAACCTCCTGGTGAACCTTCTCTGCACTCTCTCCAAAGTTTCCACATCCTTCTGGTAGTGTGGCAACCAAATGTTCTTCACTTGCTCTCTCAGCGTTTCCTCACGGTGAACCCTACTTGGATGCTCACAGTTTATTTGCTTTACTTTACCTGTTGCACTTTGCCCAAATCTTTGCTTAATTCAAAACAATCAAGATTGAAATCAGGCTTGGTGGGTGGCACGGTGGCACAGTGGTTAGCACTGCTGCCTCAGCGCCAGAGACCCGGGTTCAATTCCCGCCTCAGGCGACTGACTGTGTGGAGTTTGCACGTTCTCCCTGTGTTTGTGTGGGTTTCCTCCGGTTTCCTCCCACAGTCCAAAGATGTGCAGGTCAGGTGAATTGGCCATGCTAAATTGCCCGTAGTGTTAGGTAAGGGATAAATGTAGGGGTATGGGTGGGTTATGCTTCGGTGTGGACTTGTTGGGCCGAAGGGCCTGTTTCCACACTGTAAAGTAATCTAATCTAATCTAATGAAATGCAACATAAAACCTTAAAAAGACTTCATTCCTCATTTGCCTATGTGGATATTGGATGCAAACTCTCAGGTAGTTTCTTTCTCAAAAGATGTAAATTAATTATTTTGACCTAAGATCACACCAAAACTGTGCCGCTTTATGGCTGTAAGTGATGTATTAATCAATACAATTTACATCTGGGTGATATACAAACTTAATGTAAGCTGTTACCACACTTGTCAGGTGGAAAGCATTACACATTGGCTGAAGACTGTACAAAGGCCATTGCATGGGGAGTTGGTACGTTTGGAAAGTAGGGAACAAAATATTCCCTCGACAACAATGCTATTTCATTGTTTGTTCCACCACCAGCACAAGTCATAAATTACCAATTGACTGGTTTTCATTAAAGAGTTTACCAAGTGAATGATTACAGTGCATTCATAAATAAGCTGTGTCTGCTAGATATATACACAAGGATTTGATTTCCACACAAATGCTTAAGGGGATGTTCCCCTGCTGAAGTTAGAACAGATAAACAAGACCTCCCCTGAAAAGAGAGGTTCACCTCTCTCACATGGGGAAGACAGGCCACAGTGTACAGGGTATTCAGTTGGCAACAGTGAGTGAGCAGAATTGAAGTTTAGGTCCTCCAGCTGAATTGAATGGCCAATTCAAACAGATTCTAACTTTTCAAGTTGGGTTGACATATTCTTCTGCTTAAGCAAGCAGCATATGCACTTCCCCTCAATCAGAAACCTATGGGTTCAAGTCCACTTGCACGGAGTGTGTAATCAAGGGTGAGTCTACACGGCAGGACTAAGGGACACTACCCTGATGGAGGTGCAGTATTTCACAAGACTGTTTAACTGAGCTTGCACCTCACTATAACTCATGCTGATATTGATAGGCAGCAGTGCTCTCCTTGGTCAATACTTATCTCTTAATAATAACGGTACTAAAGTATGAAGCAGCCTTGACTTACATTCAGCTTGCCTAGTAAAATGTCCCTCTCCACTCCATCCTTCTACAGACTCCTGCCGTACTCCAACTCAGACAGACCCCACCCAAAGCTAGTACAGACTCCCGTGCCTAAGGTTTGGATTTTAGCCCATGCTGTGATTATAATGAGGCCAGCCAGGTGGACCTCATGGAATACCTATGCTCTGGTTGAGGCTGTTAACCTGGTCCAATCAGGGAGCCCTGGCTGACAGCTATAAACAGGAGGGTCTCCCTGCCGGAGGAGTCACGGGGGTTCAGCTGGAGTATCACCCATCTCGTCTACCGGGGGGTCTACCTCAGCCCAGCTGAGGAATCCTGGCTGGCGAAGTGACAGGAGTTGAAGGCCAAAGTCTCAGCTAACCTAGGCCGCTGGAAAGGATTGCTCCGAGTGCTATCTTACAGGAGTTGAGTGCTGGTCATAAACCAGCTGGTGGCCGCCATGCTGTGGTACCGGCTGGTCACTTTGGTCCCTCCTCCTGGCTTTGTCGCTGACATCCAGAGAACGTTGGTCGACTTCTTCTGGGACAAAAAGATGCACTGGGTCGCCGCGCAGGTTCTGAGTCTCCCTATTGAGGAGGGCGGTCAGTTGCTGGTGTGCGTCCGCACCCAGGTCGCGACGTTCCGCCTTCAGACCTTGCGGCGATACCTTTACGTCGAGCCTCCTCCTAGGTGGTGCGCCCTGGCGACGTATTTTTTCCGCCAGGTGCGTAACCTCAACTACGACACGCAGCTCTTGTTCGTCGACCGCGACGGTTTGGAGGTCGCCCTCAAGGCGCTGCCTGTCTTTTACCAGGACCTGATCACTGTCTGGAACATGGTCGAATCGCGTCGCGCCTACCCTCCGGCTGGAGTAGCGGCTGTCGTCAGGGAGCCGTTACTCAGGAATCCGCACCTCCATACTCGCGGGTTCGAGTGGTTGTCGGAGGGGAGGGCCGTGGCGGCGAGGGCGACCAGGGTCGGGGACGTGCTGGGTGCCGGGGGCCTGGGCTGGACGCTGCCGCAGGACATAGCGAGCAGGGCAGCGGTAGACATCCGGTACGTGGCCACTGCCATCCGACGCCTTAAAACAGCGGTGCTCGGACCCGACGTAGTGCACCAGTTGGAGGACGCTCAGGTGTGCGGTGGGATCCCGTCCACGCTCACCCCGGCCCGGACGGAATTTCACATTGGCCCCAAGGTCCCGTACTTCCCCTGGGAACCTGAGCTATTTCTGGAATTTTAGTTTTGTCCCTTTTATTGTATTGACTGCTGCTGCACACTATCAATCTCTTTTCCATCATCCTTGGCGTGCCCATTTACCACCGGGCGGTGGGGATCCCCAGTGGAGGGCTCTCTACGCAGGAGTCCTCCCCCTTTCTCTCGGGGATCTGGGGTGGAGGGTGCTGCACGCAGTGGTCCCCTGCAACCACAAATTGCGATGGTTCACGAACTCCCAGCCCAACTGCTTGTCCTGTGGTGCTGTGGAGTCCGTGGATCATGTATATATTGGATGTGGGCACTTGCACTCCCTTTTTAGAAAAGCCTTCTTCTCTGTTTTTGGTTGCACTTCAGTCCCATGCTCCTGATCTTCAGGCACCCGGTACGGAGGGGGGAGGGCAGGTCAGAGGACCCCCTCGTGGGTCTGCTCCTGGGCCTGGCCAAACTGGTCATAAATAGGTCCAGGCAGCGGGACGTGGAGGGGGTCGTTAGGGCCGATTGCCTGCCCCTCTACCACGGTTATGTCAGAGCCTGGGTGTCTCTGGAGAAGGAGCACGCGGTGTCCACCAATACCCTGGAGCTTTTCAAGGAGAGGTGGACACCGCAGGGAGTGGAGTAAATTATTTCCCCGTCCAACTCTATTTTGATTTAATCCCTGCCCCCTCCTTCACTGTTTGATCACGCAGCATTGCCCTTTGATGTGAAGGGCACTGCTTGTCACTGGCCACTTGGGTGTTTCCTTTCTTCCTGGTGGTGAAAACTGAATAAAGATTTGTACACCTTGTGTCTTTCACTGTGTCTCACACCTGCACACACACAACATGGCCGCTGGGGAAAAAAAGAAATAAAAAGGAGGAGAGTCAGACATTCTGACACTCCGAAAAATAATGAACAGGTGTGTCAGACGTTCTGATCACTATACACTTGTAAATAAAGAGTGGCTTGGTTAAGGGATACCGGCCTGTATGGAGTTAGTTCAGCCTGCCTCTTGCCTCCTGTCTTTTTCTCATTCAGATTTTTGGCTTCACTGTTGTGCAGGATGACAAGTGGATCAAACTGATAGCAAACATCTGGTGAGGCTGCAAGTCTCCTGTATCACTAGCCAAAATTGCCGCTCATTAATTTCCAAAGATAAATTTCTACCTTTATTCCCGTGCCACCCCTCCAATATTAGAATCAGTTTCTGGGGTAGCTGGAGTAGTGGATAGAGACAGAAGGATCCTGTGATTGGAGGACCTGGAGCAGTGAGGGCAAGAGAGAGACAGTGTCTGTGACTGGAGGACCTGGAGCAGGGAGAGCAAGAGAGAGACAGTGTCTGTGATTGGAGGAGCAGTTCTGTTCAGTCAGCACTTGCAACCTGTTTGTTTAACTAATAGTTACTACTTTTAACCAAAAACATCTGATAGTCACCAAGAGCAGGAAAGAATTGACAGTTCTGATTTTGTTTAAAAGCCTATCTGATAACTTTCAAAGGTCAGAAACATCGGTTGCTACTGGCAACAACTCACAATAGGGGGTTTCCAACATCCTAATGTCCAAAATCTGCCATTTACCTATTTGGCTGAAATTCTGTGTTGTTGAGGTTTCAGGAATAGTTAATTCATTTTTTGTCACTCCCTAAATTTTGCTGCTCTGGGTAACCGTCTAGTATGTCTCGTGGTCACACCAATCCTGTAGCTTAGTGAACACTTGAAAGCAAATTATTTGTTCATATAACACATTGTCACTTGAGGAATCTTTCTGTGCACTAATTGTCTATGGCAGTTTGCGACAATAGTGCCCAAGTTCCATGGTACTTAACCAGATATGAAGTGGTCTGAGGTGTCCTGAAATTCTAAGAGGTGCTGTGTGATGCATGTTCTTTCTTTAGTTTGGAAAGGATGTACATATTTGATTACTTCAAGTCTACATTTATTTATGTCAGCCAGAGTGGCTTAGTGTGAATATAGTCAGCCCGTAAATTAAGTTGATCAAGCTACTGCTCTGAGATCATAAGTTCAAATCCCTCACAGCAGCTGGTGGAATTTAAACTCTGTGAATCTGAAAACAAAAATCAGCCTCAACACCCACAATGAAACTATTTCAAATTGTCATAAAAGCCCATCTTGTTTATGTATGTCCCTGAGGGAAAGAACTCTGTCATTCTAACCAGCCTGGTCTCCAAATGACTTTTAACTACCCTCTGAAATGGCCAATCCAGTCACTCACTTCAAGGGAGTTAGGGAAGGGCATCAAATGCTGGGTGAGCTATCACCACCCACATCACTTGAAGCAATGAATCAAAAAGACAAAAACTTCAGCAGTTCAATATTAGTTTGCATCTTGAATCCTTCCCTTCACTGTTTGATCACGCAGCATTGCCCTTTGATGAGAAGGGCATTGCTTGTCACTGGCCACTCGGGTGTTTCTTTTCTTCCTGGTGGCGAAAATTGAAGAAAGATTTGTACAACTTGTGTCTCTCACTGTGTCTCACACCTGCACACACACAACGTGGCTGCTAGAAAAATAAACACATAAAAAGGAGAGTCAGACATTCTGACACTCTGAAAAAATAATGCTCTGCTGATTAACCAAGCTTTTCAAACTTAAAATCACAATTTCTAATGACGTACATTTTAATTTGGTACCTCTGAATCCAAAAGTTCAAATCTTCCAATTAGGATTTAAATCCAATTTACAGGAAATTCCAAGCAATGGACTGTACTTTCCCAGTCCCTGAATGGTATAGACAATGGGCTATATTTACCCAGTGCCTGAATGGTATAGACAATGGACTGTACTTACCCAGTCCCTGAATGGTATAGACAATGGCAAGTCTGTTTGAAAAACATGGTGAAATCAGAAAATTAAGATTCTCAACATTGAGAAAGAAAAGTCTGATTGTCCAAGGTTTGAATGCCTAAATGAGAACTTCATTAGTGATCACCAAGGGATATTTGTATGCATTAATCTCTTATCACTGATTCTCCTAGTAAAGGTAAACGAGAGAACGATAATTTCTGACCTGAAAGCCTCAGCAGTTACATGGCAACTCCAGCTCATTGCTTGTTTTTCTGGGCCTCCACCTTGGCCAGTGATCCTCAAAATTTCAGGGTACTTTCCACAGGTAACAGTTCCCTTTGTCCTTGGAGGTTGGTTTTGAATATACACCCCTCTTGCTGCAGTCTCTTCACACATGCCTATCTCCTTTCAATTAAATTGTCCACATCAATACTGCCCTTTGGAACAAACTAATGCCTTTAATTGTACTGCAGCTGACAGGCTACTTTAATGTGAAATGCATACTGTAACCAACTGTGTGGGATACAAATCCTGGCCAAGATGGATCTTCATCAGGTCATTAGTCATTATAGATTAATTATAGTAATTTCTGTGAAGCAGAAACATGGAAACACAGAAAATAGGTGTAAAAGTAAATCATTCAAACCCTTAAGATCGCTCCATCATTCATTATGATCATGGCTGATCGTTAACCTCAATACTTTAATCCTGCCCATCCCCCCATTTCCCTTAACCCCTTTAGCTACAAGACCTATATCCACGTCCTTCTTGAAAATGGCTTAACCATTTTCTGTGGTTATGAATTCTACAGGCTCACCATGCTCTGGATGAAGAAATTTCTCCTCCTGTCAGTCTTAAAAGGTTAACCCTTATCCTTAGTCTATGTCCCATGGTTTTGGACTCCACTACTATCAGGAACATCCTTCCTGCATTTAGCCATCTATGAAATCCCTCATCATTCTTTTGAACCCCAGTGAATACAATCTTTACTGACTCAATCTCTCCTCATGCATCAATCTACCATCCCAGGAATCAATTTGGCAAATCTCCACTGAACTTCCTCTATGGCAAGACTATCCTTCCTCAGATAAGAAGAGCAACATTACACTTTTTTCCTTGGGGTGGGGGAGTCCAGAACTAGAGTGCATAGATTTAGGGTGAGAGGGGAAAGATATAAAAAAGACCTAAGGGGGCAATCTTTTCAAGCACAGGGTGGTATGTGTTGGAATGAGCTGCCAGAGGAAGTGGTGGAGGCTGGTACAATTACACCATTTAAAAGGCACCTGGATGGGTATATGAATAGGAAAGGATATGGGCTAGGTGCTGGCAGGTGTTACGAGATTAGATTGGGATATCTGGTCGGCATGGATGAGTTGGACCGAAGGGTCTGTTTCCGTGCTGTACATCTCTAGGATTCCATGACTCTATGTTGCCTCACCAACGCCATGCACAATTGCAGCTAGATACCAGTGTTCTTGTACTCTAAACCTCTCACTGTGAAGACCAACATAAAGTCTGTCTTCTTTCCAAATTCCTGCACGTGCACACTTAAGTTCAGTGACTGGTGCACGAGATTGCCCATGCCTCATGAGCATTCACTTCTCTCAATCTGCAGCCATTCAAATTATGGTATTGACCTTAAAGGTGGCAGGGGCAGGGATTGGTGCTGGGACTTTGCTGTTTGTTATATACGTTAATGACTAGGATATGAGGGTGTAAGATATAATTAGTAAGATTATAGATGTCATGAAAATTGGTGGGATGGTCTCAGGCTGATATTGATCAGCTGGTAAATTGGGCAGAGCAATGTCAGATAGAATTTAATTTGGATAAGTGTGGGATGATGCATTTTGGGAGGTCTAATAAGAGAAGGACATACACAGTGAATGGTACTGAAGAACAATGAGACCTTGGTGTACAAGTCCATAGATCCCTGAAGGTAGACTGGGTGGTGAAGAAGGCTTACGGGATACTTACCTTCATTAGCTGGAACATTGATTATAGGAGTAAGGAAGTCTCACCACAGTTGTATAAAACATTGTTTGGGCTACAGATGGACTACTGTTTGCAGTTCCGGTCACCACATGACCCGAAGGATGTGATTGCACTGAAGAGGGTGCAGAGGAGATTCAACAGGATGTTGCCTGGATTGGAAAGTCACGGTTATGAGGAGAGATTAGATTGAGTAGGTTTCTTTTCCTTAGAGCAGAGGAAAGTTAAGGTATACAAAATTATGAGAGGCATAAAGAGAGTAAATTGTGTGAATCTCTCCCCATGGCAGATGTGTCTAAGACCAGAGGGCATAAGTTTAAGATGAAGAGTCAGTAGTTTAGAGGAGATATGAGGAAAACTGACAGTAGAAATATGGAACATGTTGCCTGAGAGGTTGGGGAGGCAAGTATATTCACATAATTTAAGAAACACCTTGCATACTGAACATGGCAGGGCACAGTGAACAATGGTCCAAGTATAAGCAAATGGTACTAGTGTAGTGCAGTATTTGTTGGCCAGCATAGACATGGTCAGCTGAAGGGCCTGTTTTAATGCTGAATGATTCTATGACTCTCTATTTCCCCATGATGAGGTCTGTGCTACAGCTGGAATAATGAGCTTTGCAAACATAGCTGGTTTACCCAGGTGTGAGGCATGATAAACTGTACATTTGTTGCTTTGAAAGGGAGATATCATAAAGGGCTGACTTAATCAACTGAAAAATATTTTATTCTCTGTACAAGACATCCAAGATCTTTGGTACGCAGCTTAGAAGTCTGTGCCAGGTACTCAGGAGTCTGCAACAATGGTTCTATCTTTATTCAGTTCAAGGTCCAGATGCCTTACAAGGATGGTTACTGAGGGAGAAGCTAGTTTCTCAAACTCTGGTTGATGACTCCATTAACAACCTCCTAACTGAGGTTGAGTGTAGATACAATGCAGAGTCAAAGAGTGTGGTGCTGGAAAAGCACAGCCGGTCAGGCAGCATCTGAGGACCACAAGAATCGATGTTTCGAACATAAGCTCTTCATCAGGAGTGAGGGGGTGGCCCAAGGGGGCAGAGAGATAAATGGAAGGGGGTAAGGTGGTTTAGAATGCAATAGGTAGATGAAGGTGGGGGCTGGTGGTGATAGATCGGAAAGGAAGGTTGAAGCAAATAGGTGGGAAGGAAAATGGACAGGTAGGACAGGTCAAAAAGGTGGTGCTGAGTCAGTAGGTTGGATCTGGCATAAGTTGGGGAGAGGGGAAATGAAGAAACTGGTGAAGTCTACATTGATTCCATGTGGTTGGAGGGTTCCAAGGCAGAGGATGAGGCATTCTTCCTCCAGGCATCTGGTGGCTAGAGTTTGGCGGTGGAGGAGGCCCAGGACTTGCATATCTTTGGTGGAGTGGGAGGGGCAGTTAAAGTGTTTGGCCATAGGGCAGTGGAGTTGGTTAGTGTGTACGTCCCAGAGATATTCCTCCGAAACGTTCCGCAAGTTGGTGTCCTGTCTCCCAATGTAGAGGAGACCACATCGGGAGCAACAGAAACAGTAGATGACGTGTGTGGAAGTACAGAGAAATCTCTGTTGGATGTGGAAGGATCCTTTGGGGCCTTGGACAGCGTTGAAGGGGGAGGTGTGGGCACAGATTTTGCACTTCATGCAGTGGCAAGGAAAGGTGCTGGGAATGGAGGGTGGGTTGGTGGGTTCCGTTGGCCTAACAAGGGAGTTGCAGAGGGAATGGTATCTGCGGAACACAAATAGGGGTGTAGAGGGAAATATATCCCTAATGATGGGGTCTGTTTGCAGGTGGCGGAAATGGCGGAGGTTGATGTGCTGTATCCAGAGATTGGTGGGGTGGAAGGTGAGGACCAGGAAGATTCTGTCCTTGTTGTAATTGGAGGGGTGGGGTTCAAGAGCGGAGGTGTGGGAAGTAGAGGAGATGCGCTGGAGGGCATCGTGAACCATGTGGGAGGGGGAGTTGTGGTCCTTGAAGAAGGAGGCCATCTGGGATGTTCTATGGTGCAATTGGTCCTCTTGGGAGCAGATGTGATGGAGGTGGAGGAAGTGTGAGTAATGAATAGCATTTTTACAGGAGGAAGGGGGTGGGAGGAGGTGTAGTCAAGGTAGCTGTGGGAGTCAGTGGGTTTGAAGTAGATGTCCGTCTTGAGTCTGTCACCAGAAATGGAGATGAAGAAGTCCAGGAAGGGGAGGGAGGTAACTGCAACTCACTCTTCCACCAGAGCCATCATAGAGCAGACAGTCGACCTGCTAAAGATAAGGTTTTGATTCTTGGATCAGTCTGGGGTGGGGCTGTATAATCCTAGCATTTGCATAATGAGCAGGGAAAGATGGGATATGATGGATGTTAAAGAGTTGGGAGAGAGCAGCAATCTTCTGAGAAGGAAAACAAGGATACTAAGCAGGAGGAATATCACCTTCACCATGATAGAGCACATCAAGCCAGACAAGGCATAGTTGACACCTGCTTCCAGTAAATCTGCATTGGGTAAAGAGAGCACACACTATGTGAGTATGATGTATATTGATTATAACTTTGTTACTGCTTGATAGGCAAGCAACCCCTGTCTTAATCCAAAAAGCAAAAGCAGCTTTTTTAAAAAAATTGCTTGACTTCCTTTTTCCTGTTACTTGCTAAAAAGTTAACATTTTCTACTGTTTGAAGACTTTCCATCATGTAATGTTCCCACCTTGAACAATAACAAGATAATAATATACACTGGGTGTGAGGGGAAAGTGCAATACTCCTCTGGGTGGGGTTCTAAGAACAGGTAAAAATCTTCGAGGAGAAAGTGAGGACTGCAGATGCTGGAGATCAGAGCTGAAAATGTGTTGCTGGAAAAGCGCAGCAGGTCAGGCAGCATCCAAGGAACAGGAGAATCGATGTTTCGGGCATGAGCCCTTCTTCAGGAATCCTGAATAAGGGCTTATGCCCGAAACGTCAATTCTCCTGTTCCTTGGATGCTGCCTGACCTGCTGTGCTTTTCCAGCAACACATTTTCAGTTCTAAGAACAGGTATCCCATGTAGCTTCATTCTTGTCACTACAGTTACGATTACATTGATGAAAGTGAGCTTGTATTTCCATTAAGATGTCACCATTGTAACTCATGTGTCCTCAACATCTTTTCTGGTTTTGTTACCCTCTCCAGTGTTCTGCGGCTGACTGTGTTTAACTTGTTGCACAGCTAGGTTTAAATATACTGCCAATGGAATCCTGGGCTGACCCAGCCATGGTCTGTACTTTTGCCACTGGTGAACACACAATAGTGCAAGCCCCATGCCATAGGAGTGTAGTGCACAAGTAACAAGGTGAGCAGTGGAGAACTGTAAGCGGTAACTCACTGGTGCTCACAGAGTAAAACCCTCCATGAAACACCCTGAAATCAATGCTCAGCTGATTTTTGGTAAAACTCATACCCAGTGGCACACAGGCTGCAGAATGATGCATAATTTACATAATTTTTCCTGCTGCTGCACAGTCGTTTGAAGTTAATTAGCATTAGAGACTTCTAAATCCAGAAGGTAATGTGTCAATCAGTGTGAGTGAAACTTCCAGGCAGCTGCATGGCCTATTGGATGAAGTAACTACATACCGTGCAGATTTCGATCTATACATTGATTCATGATGAGCAAACTTATCGATTTATTTCCGGCAAACAGGGCTTTGGTCATTTTTCAGAAATGTCTAACACTAGATAAGCTATGAATCCAAAAAAAAATCTTAAAAAGCACCACTTAAAACTGTAATAGAGCAGACAAACGATTTTCAAAGTGATTGAATTATTGATAACATGATTCCCCTATTGATCTGACTGTATGGCCATGGGGCATTAAATAGGAAACTGAGGTAAATGAAGTAAAATGAGAAAAAAAATATTGTTAGTCTCTCACTGTTCAAAAGTTCAGGCACATGAAACATGCACCAATTTTGTCCCTGGGCAGACTATCCCTTCCTTTATAATGTTCCTGTGCTAACTTGTGAATAAATGCCTTTATTAATTCCAGGTGAGGCAGGGGGTTGGAGATGAAGCAAAACGAAATAATTCTCTCACTGCTCTGTGCTGTTTATTCTCCCTTTTTCAGTCTGAACATTTAATTGCTCTTTGTGGTTCCTGAGATATGATTTGTATTTGTCAGCACTTTCACTGTTCCTTACAGTTCAAAATTATTATCTTGAACACATTCTAAGGTACCTCTGTCCTGACCACAGCAACTTGGTTGACTCTTTCATGTCTTTTTAGATTAGATTAGATTCCGTACAGTATGGAGCCAGGCCCTTCGGCCCAACAAGTCCACACCGACCCTTCGAAGAGTAACCCAACCAGACCCATTCCCTTACCCTATCTTTACCCCTGACTAATGCACCTAACACTATGGTGAACAGTTGCCATAACAAGGTCAACAATAGCAAGGTCATATGCTAAAGGGGGGGAGTGTTGGGGAAAATGCAATACTCCTCTGGGTGGGATTCTAAGAACAGGTATCCTGAGTAGCTTCATTCTTCTGAATTCCCTCTGAATCTCTCTTCTCACCTTCTCTATGTGTGCACTGTCTTATCAGTGTGACCCTTAGTGAACTTATTTTTTTCTCTCTGCCCTTGTACATGATGTTCTGTAAGTCTCTAGCTGTCTCTATGCTTCCATCTCCCCCAGAGGCTGACTATTTCTCTCTGACTCTAACATTATGCCTGTCCTTCTTTTCTTATTGACTCTTGCTTCATTCCTCAATCTCTATCTTTTTTTGCTTTGTATCTGAACGAGATACTGAGATGCAAGGTACTTCCACTGCAGCCGAGAGCATTAAGGAAATTTAACATACGATTTTAATTGTTTGTGAGGTGGGGTTGAGAGATTTAATGAGCAAACATTATTCCCTCTGGTATAAGATAGCATCAATTAAAAAGATGGATTATTTTCACAGATGATCATTCCTGTTACCTGGCATTATTTATCATCTCTACCAGTAGGTTAATGACCACATGAAGGTCTATTCCTTCTTCGGCTGCACTTATTTTAACTTCATACAGGAGAGGAAAGTGTTGACCAATTTGGCTGCAGACCCAGTCAGGGCAGGCTGTCAGTTTGGGGTAAAAAGTGAGGACTGCAGATGCTGGAAATCAGTGCTGAAAATGTGTTGCTGGAAAAGCGCAGCAGGTCAGGCAGCATCCAAGGAGCAGGAGAATCGGCGTTTCGGGCATGAGCCCTTCTTCAGGAATCCTGAAGAAGGGCTCATGCCCGAAACATCGATTCTCCTGCTCCTTGGATGCTGCCTCACCTGTCAGTTTGGGGTGCAGAGGTTAAGGTTGGGAGCACTGTTCTGCATTAATCTGTGCACAATCAAGGTCTGGACATAGAAATGGGGAAGTGGCAACTATGAGCCACTGCTCTGCTCATGCTTCTTATCCCCACACCCCTTTCTCCCTCTAACCCCAACTCTGCAGCTTCACCATTACATCACTCCCCAACAACAAAACTTTTCTGTGGCCATTCCTCCATCCAGAGTGCCCTGCGTTGTTGCATTGGCAACCATCATGATGTCCTTCATGGTACTGCTGGTGCTGCTAGCCTCTGATTGGGTCACAGCTCTTGAATGCCAGGATGTCCTCATATGGTAGAAAATCTCCTGGCTACCAATCAGGTGCCTCATTGCTGGACTTTCATGTGGGATTTCACATCCTTACATGGGTTTCTTTCATAGGTTTCTCTCCTCCAGTTTTTTCATCCCAAATCAGAAAGATATAGGTCTCCAGAGTTTATTCAGGATTGAATATCGGTCAGATCACTGTGCTATTGAACTTTTATATCCTTTTTATTGAAGCAGTGCCATTAAACCATCTATGTTCACCTGAAAGGACAGACTGAACCCTGGCTTCATCTTTCACCGAAAAGCACCTTCAGCAGTGTAACAAGCCTTCAATAGTGCTTGAAACTGTACTTCAGATGTTAGTAGCAAATCTTTGGAGTGAGATTTACTTACCACCACCTTCTGACTCAGACGTATGAGTTATTGAGCTGAACCTTTACGAAATTTCACCCACAGTTAGACAGATGACAGGTGAGGCAGATATTTTTATATGAGAACATCACATATCTCAACGTCATGAAACTTTGGTGGAATCTATGCCACAGTACAAATGCATTCTTTCTTTGCTTGCTATTTGACTAAAGCAGCCATTATTTCATTATGGGATTAAACATAGACTCCAAGTAGAGCACAGTAAGAGAAGGCCAAGAATATGTAAAATGGTGGATTGAGCCTGAAGTGAACAGCAATATATACACTGGCTTTAGTGTTGTTAACAAGTCACTTCACCCACGTGACTACAGACTAAATTCCAATCCTGATGTCTGCATACAGCAATTTTTTGATTTATTTATTCATGAGATTTGGACGTTGGTGCCGAGGGCAGCATTTATTATGCATCCCTAATTATGACAAATCAACTATAGGCCAGACCAGACAAGAGTGCAGATTTCATTCCTCAAAGGACAGTAGTGAACCAGATTTATTTTAAACAATCAACAATGGTTAGGTTATTCCAGGTTTTTAGTAAATTCAAATTTTACCCTCCGTTATGTCAAAAGAGCATTAGCCTGAGGTTCTGGATTACTAATCCAGTGACGTTACCATTACGCCACCTCTTCTTCCCAAACAAAAGCAATTTTCCAGGAACATTTTCATCTCAATAACTTAACACAAGATGTTACTAAACACTAAACATGTTTTCCTGTTATTGAGCTAATTTCAAGTATGACTTCATTCTATTTCTCGTCGCTGTGAGATAACACTGTTGAGCTCATCGTGCTGTATTATTGTTCAGAATTTGTCATTTACCAAAACCTGAGAGTATTGTGTCCTTGTGACCTTTCTCCATCCAGACTTGCTTTCTCTAACATCATAAATTGCTCTACTCATTCGGTAATAGCTGTTAACATTTTAGTAATCGGCCAAGGACCCAGCACAATTCTGAACTACCAACAATATTGCTTTTTTTAACTTCTTAACTGATTTGGACAATAATATGTGCTGTCCCAGTGCTTTGGACACTACAACCAGTTTTATGTATTAAAACCATTTTACCCAAGCATTCTTGTCATTGAGGTAGACAAAGGGACCCAGAATTTGGTTTGTGGTTCAACTCCATTTTATTAACAAAATATTACTTACTAAAAGCACCATGTGAGCATTTCCCACAATATTTACTCTCCATCGAGCTCTCTCTGTGTATCTGAGAAAGCTTATTACCCACAATGATCTACATGTTTGAGCTAGGCTGTTGGAATATCCTTCCTCTCTGACACTGGGCTGGCTCTTTTTCACAAACATGGGTCTTGTAGATCAGGGTAGATCTTCTCCTGGGTCTTCTTGAGTTTCCACATGATTTTCTGCCATAAATCTCACTGCAAGTCTTCCCTGCGAGTCTTCCCTGTGAGTCTTCACTGATAGTCTTCATTTAGATTCTTCACTCACTTATAGGTATGTCTTCTAATCCCCCACCCCATTACCTCAGAGCTTCCTGAATAGAGCATCTGTTGGGCTCATGTCAACAGCTTTACTGTTGCCATGCCAGGAAGGTGTAAAGTACACGCCCTCCCTGGCTGGAAGTCAAGGTGTCAGAAAAACTATTTGATTCATCTCCAGTGCACAACCCTCAAGCTGGGTGTAGCTGTTTCCTGATGATGCTTTGTGGCCTCTTTGACCTTGGTTTCCACTGTCCTCTGGAGTAGACAGTGTCATAGAGTCATAGAAATGTACTGCACAGAAATAGATCCTTTCGTCCAACTCATCCATGCCGAACAGATATCTTAAATTAATCTAATCCCATTTGCTCGGGATTATATCCATCTATATCCTTCCTATTCATATATTCATCCAGATGCCTTTTAACAGGGCAGCATGCTAGCTCAGTGGTTAGCACTGCTGCTTCACAACACCAGGGACCCAGGTTCAATTCACGCCACGGGTGACTGTCTGTGTGGAGTTTGCACATTCTCCCTGTTTCTGCACGGGTTTCCTCCGGGTGCTCCAATTTCCTCCTACGGTTTAAGGGTGTGCAGGTTAGGTGAATTGGCCGTGCTAAATTGCCCATGGTGTTAGGTGCATTAGTCAAGGGTAAATATAGGGTAGGGAAATGGGTCTGGATGGGTTACTCTTCGGAAGGTCAGTTTGGACTTGTTGGGCCGACGGGCCTGTTTCCAAAGAGTAGGGAATCTAATCTAAAAAAAATGTTGGAAATGTTCCATTCTCCATCACTTCCTCTGGCAGCTCATTCCATACACGTACCACCCTCTGCGTGAAAAAGTTGCCCCTTAGGTCCCTTTTATATCTTTCCCCTCTCACCTTGAACCTATGCCCTCTAGTTCTGGACTCCCCCATCTCAGGGAAAAGACCTTGTCTCTTTACCCTATCCACGCCCCTCATGATGCTATAAACCAATAGCTGCTGCCTGCTGTTTAGTCAGGCCCAATTTCTCTGGCTGTGGATCCATTTAGAATGTCCAATTTTAAACCCTTGGTTGTTTGACCACATCTGAGTAAAACCAGGTCAGGCTCTCGCTAAATGATAGGGTCACACGAGTTATAAAATATGAAATACCTGAAACAAATGAATACGTCCACAAACGTATGTACAAACACACATATTTAATGACAAAGGTAGCTACTGATAACACTAGTGACCTGATCCTAAAATCCCACTGTAATCTTTGTGGGGATTGATTTGCTTCAGCGTGGCATTAGAATAATGTCAACAGCAGTGGTTCAATTCCTCTGCTGGCTGTGGTGGTTCATGAAGATCTGCTTCTTTGTCTTGTCCCATGCTTGATGTGGAATGATATCTCTCAAGATATATGACTCTCAAGAGTCTTTCCCTAATGAAGAGAGATCCTCTGCCTTTTTGTGACGACAGCTAATTGTCACGACAATTCTTAACCCAACAGATACCATACGTATATAGCTACCTAACCAAAGGGGAGAAACAACAAAAGTTTGCATTTTAAATCCTAACCTGTATCACAATGATTAACTGTTTTATATATATCACTCCACATCTTGCCATCTTATGAACTGTGAAAACTCCCTGAAATCTACGGGAGTCAGTCTGCTCAATTCAGCTATATTTGCAGCACTGTTGTGCATCTGCTCTTTGCATCACTTTTGAACCGTTGCCAATGTTTATTTTAAATTCCTAACCACTAGCCTCATTCAAAAAAATAACAGGTGGTCATATTCATATCAAAACCAATCATAAACTCTACATATATTTGAAAATCATAAAACAGACTGTCTCTCAGACCTGTTGCCAAGGAGATTGTGCAAACAATTTTACAAAAACACATAATAAAATAACTTTAAATGTATTGGTGTCACATGCAAAGCATTTGATTTAAAGGTGTTACCAGTTCAGCATGACTGCAAAGGTAGCACAGCAAAAAGGCTCCAAGCTTGCTCTTCAATAATAATAATTCAAAATTGGCAGGAATAATGCTCTCACTCACAATCCCTTCCACACTGTGCTCTCAATTTTGTTTGCACATGGTCTTTCTGGTAAAGCCAGTGGAGAGGCTATGGCTTCAGTCTCTTGGGGTTCTTATGCAATTTTTTCATGAAAGATTACAGAGCATCTTTAGCACAGGCTTCAGCAGAGACCACTTGCCATCTTTCAGCTGAAAAGCAGTATGCGATTTAGACAAAGGCAAGGAACTAAGATTTGTAAACAACATTGCAAAACTCGTAAGATACCCGAACAGCGCATCACTCTCAAATGGTGGGCATTCGTGATGGTGGTGGAGATGGTACGGGAAGAAAGGCAATGGTGAGGGAGGATTACAAGGTAAAAACAATGACTGCAGATGCTGGAAACCAGATTCTGGATTAGTGGTGCTGGAAGAGCACAGCAGTTCAGGCAGCATCCAAGTAGCTTCAAAATCGATGTTTCGGGCAAAAGCCCTTCATCAGGAATAAAGGCAGTGAGCCTGAAGCATGGAGAGATAAGCTAGAGGAGGGTGGGGGTGGGGAGAAAGTAGCATAGAGTACAATGGGTGAGTGGGGGAGGGGATGAAGGTGATAGGTCAGGAAGGAGAGGGTGGAGTGGATAGGTGGAAAAGGAGATAGGCAGATAGGACAAGTCCGGACAAGTCATGGGGACGGTGCTGAGCTGGAAGTTTGGAACTAGGGTGAGGTGGGGGCAGGGGAAATGAGGAAACTGTTGAAGTCCACATTAATGCCCTGGGGCTGAAGTGTTCCGAGGCGGAAGATGAGGCGTTCTTCCTCCAGGCGTCTGGTGGTGAGGGAGCGGGGGTGAAGGAGGCCCAGGACCTCCATGTCCTCGGCAGAGTGGGAGGGGAGTTGAAATGTTGGGCCACGGGGCGGTGTGGTTGATTGGTGCGGGTGTCCCGGAGATGTTCCCTAAAGCGCTCTGCTAGGAGGCGCCCAGTCTCCCCAAGGTAGAGGAGACCGCACCGGGAGCAACGGATACAATAAATGATATCAGTGGATGTGCAGGTAAAACTTTGAGGGATGTGGAAGGCTCCTTTAGGGCCTTGGATAGCAGTGAGGGAGGAGGTGTGGGCACAGGTTTTACAGTTCCTGCGGGGGCATCGTGAAGCATCGAGTGTAGATCGACTGAATGATCTCCTTCAGTCCTGTAATAGTCTGTTAGACAGCCTGTTAGCTTATTGGACAGGACAGCTAGTTTGTGATGTAGAGTGGTGCCAACAGTGGAAGTTCAACCCCTGCACCAGCTGAGCTTGCCATGCCCCCTTAACCTAATCCCTCGTCTGAGGCGTTGTGACCCTCTGATTAAACTTATCAGCAGTTTCTTTCTCTGTAAATGAAAGAGTCACACAATGCTGACTTTCCTTCTAATTCCGTAATTTTGTGACATTAGATGGGGGCAGGATATAGGGATTAGTTACGAGGACCTGCACAGCTGAATAGTCTGCCAATATGAATTAATGTGATTTATGTGAGGCACTAAAGGATGGAAAGGTAGCCTAGTAAGGAGTGGATACTTTCAAAGGAAAATGGACAAAGCAAAATTAATAAAGCTCACAGCAAATGTCAGTGAACTTTGAGTCAATCTTAAGCATTATAAGCCAGAATTTTCTGAAGGCAGTGAACAGTGTCTTTCATTGTAATTGTCCTTGATGTCCTTTCCAGGAGGTTTGCATGCCAAGTTGCTGAAGGCAGGACTTTCTACGGAGAATCAGGGAACTGTGTTCCTTGTTAAACAATCGGACTGAAAGATTGTGAAATGAGCAGGTGCAAGTTCGAGGCAACATGAGTAAGAATAGTGAATTCAAACTGGGGTCAGAAAGTAAGTGAGAGATGAAATGATTGGAATGAAAGGAGAGGAAAAGGGATGGAAAGAAAAAGTGAAACAGAATGTAACCAAAATAATTAAAAAAAGATACAGCAATAATTAAAACCTGAAGAACTGAGGAATCACATTTCAACTAAAGTCTACCAGATTTGAACTCTGTGATGGGTTCAGTCCGTATCTACAAAGTTAATACAGGAATTCCATGTTGTTTAGTGAAGTTGAATGGTAAGGCAAACAATAAGATGGCATTTTTACAAAGCTTCAGTGGAAAGACGCATGTCAGACAGCAATCCTTGGATTTTTATGTTTAACTGCACAGCCATCCTTTCCCAAAATGGCAATGTCAAATGCAGGTAGATATCAGTGAGGTTCATTAGCCTCACTGTAGATGCTCCCAGCTCTGTTCAGCTGCATGCTCTTGTATGCCCAGGAGCCATCGATGAAAATGACGACGATTAACCAGCAGCAATGATTGTGCATGCTGACAGATCTACTATCCACAATTGTTGAGAGATTGGAGGAATCCGTCACAAATACAAGCGGCATTCCATTGCAAAAGGTATCTCCTTTTGTGGATAAAGAGACCAACTGTGTGAATGTAAATGAGGCAATCGAAGGAATCCATGCAGGACTGGACACAAACTGCACAGACTCAGGATGTCATTTTAAATCGGAATGAACCAAGTGAATTGCACATTTGGTGAGGCAATGCAGGTATGACAATCCCTTGCTTCACTGCACTGCCATTTATCTCTCCACCCCCAAGGCTTCCAGCCTCATCCTTATTGAAGGGCTCCCGCCCGAAACATTGATTTTTTTCCGGCTCCTTGGATGCTGCCTGGCCTGCTGTGCTTTTCCAGCATCACTCTAATCTTGCACTGATCTATAGCAAGGTGTTCTCCAGCATAGTGTAGTGCTGCTGTACAACAAGAGCAAAAATGTTCAAAGAAGTGAGAACTCTGTTGAAGACACTCCCATTTCTCATAGTAGTCACCATCCACACAACCCTCAGTCATTGATGTCCTGTCTCATGTCCAGACAGTCAGTTCTACCTCGAATAAATGCAGTAGTATTTTGTGGAGGTACTCATTTGCTCCAAAACCAAGGATAAATTAGTCAAAAGTGACTTAGCAGTCAGAGCAGGGACATAAGCAGCTGCCTTTATCTCTGCTGAAATCATGGGAGCTGTGCCATGCAGGAATACTAGTAAGAGCCAAGATTTGTAGTCACCCAAGGACACAGACACTGCTATCTTTTACACTTTTTGTGTTGCTAGTTGTCGTAGAATGGATATATTGAATGGTAACACTGCAAGAGGAGGCCACCTAGTCTGTCAGGTTCACTTCAGATCATTGTGACTGCAATCCGGCCCGTCGTATCTAGCTGTTCTTTCCCCAAAACTATAAACATTTCTTATCTACGGATGTTCTTCATTCCCTTTTACAATGCCTTAATTAACTTGTCTCCACCACACTCCCAAACAATGCATTCCAGAAGATAACCACTTGCAGAGCAAAAATATTCTTCACCTTTGGTTCTTTTGTTAGTCAATCAAATCAAATCGATGCCCTTTGATCCTCAATGCTTCCAACAGTGGAAGCGTTTTCTGTAGCTACTTCTGAAAAACATCTCCTGTCTTGTCCACCATTTACAAGGGCACAAGTCAGTAGGGGTGATGGGATATTATTTTACTTGCCTGGAAGGTGCAGCTCCAACAACGTTTAAGATGCTCAGCACATTCCAGAACAATGCAGTACAATTGATTGGCACCCTGTCCACCTTCTTCAAAATTCACTCCCTCCATTACAGACACAAACTGGCAAATGTGTTTAGCTGAACTGCAGCAACTCACCAACTTTGCTTTGAACGTACCTTCCAAACCCATCACCCCTACCACCCACAGGACAGGGGTAGCTGATATATGGGAACGCCACCATATCTAAGTTTACCTCTAAGCTGCACGCCATCCAGGAACTATGTCACCGCCCCTTCACTGTTGCAGTGTCAAAATTCTGAAACTCCCTTCCTATCAATATTGTGGATGTACCTCCTTCCCAGGGATTACAGCGGTTTAAGAAGCCAGCCCACCACCACATTCTCCAAGCCAATTAAGTATAAATGCTGGCCTTGCTAGTGATGCACATATTCCATGGATGAATAGAACAAAGGTCTCCCCAGACCCCTCATGATTTTCTGTATCAAAAAGGATTGTGCTTTTGAGCACCACCGACTGTCAAATTCAACAAGCATCACTGCCAGACCCCTGGAAGGATCACTGGAATAAAGGTTTCACTGCACTTTGGCTGTAATAACAGGTGCTGAGCATATGTTTAAGGGTCTATGTTAGAATAAGATGGAACCTGGATCTGAATGTGTGAGGTCTCTGGAATGCTCTCTCCTAACCCCTCCAATTTTCAGTGTTATATTTAATAAACCTTATGTTCACTTTGCTGAGCACCGACCTGATCTTACCACACGATCCAGGGACAAAAATGTTGAGGATGATGGTCTCTTTGGCAGCTGGCTGCAGTCTTATTTTGCGCAAAAAGTGAGGACTGCAGATACTGGAGATCAAAGTCTAGATTAGAGTGGTGCTGGAAAAGCACAGCCGGTCAGGCAGCATCCCAGGAGCAGGAAAATTGATGTTTCGGGCAAAAGCCCTTCATCAGGAATAAAGGCAGGGAGCCTCCGGGGTGGAGAGATAAATGGGAGGGGGGGTGGGGATGGGGAGAAGGTAGCTAAGAGTACAATAGGTGGATGGGGGTGAGGATGAAGGTGGTAGGTCAGAGAGGAGGGTGGAGCAGGTAGGTGGGAAGGATGATTGGCAGGTAGGACTGTTCATGAGGATGGTGCTGAGCTGGAAGCTTGGAACTGGGGTAAGGTGGGGGGAGGGGAAATGAGGAAACTGGTGAAGTCCACATTAATGCCCTGGGGTTGAAGTGTTCCAAGGCGGAAGATGAGGCGTTCTTCCTCCAGGTGTCAGGTGGTGAGGGAGGGGCGATGGAGAAGGCCCAGGATCTGCATGTCCTCAGCAGAGTGGGAGGGTGAGTTGAAATGTTGGGCCACGGGATGGTGGGGTTGATTGGTGCGGGTGTCCCAGAGATGTCCCTTAAAGCGCTCTACAAGAAGGCATCCAGTCTCCCCAATGTAGAGGAGACCATATCGGGAGCAATGGATACAATAAATGACATTGGTGGATGTGCAGGTGAAAGTTTGATGGATATGGAAGGCTCCTTTGGGGCCTTGGATGGAGGTGAGGGGGTAGGTGTGGGTTTGCAATTCCGGTGGTGGCAGGGGAAGGTGCCAGGAGGGGAGGGTGGGTTGTTGGGGGGGTGTGGACCTGACCAGGTAGTCACGAAGGGAATGGTCTTTGCGAAAAGCGGAAAGGGGTGGAGAGGGAAATATATCCCTGGTGGTGGGGTCCGTTTGTAGGTGGCTGAAATGTCGGCAGATGATGCGGTTTATGCGAAGGTTGGTAGGGTGGAAGGTGAGGACCAGGGGCGTTCTGTCCTTGTTACGGGTGGAGGGGTGGGGTCTGAGGGCAGAGGTGCGGGATGTGGACGAGATGCATTGGAGGGCATCTTCAACCACGTGGGAAGGAAAATTGCGGTCTCTAAAGAAGGAGGCCATCTGGTGTGTTCTGTGGTGGAACTGGTCCTCCTGGGAGCAGATACCGTGGAGGCGGAGGAATTGGGAATACTGAATAGCATTTTTTCAGGAAGTAGGGTGGAAAGAGGTGTAATCCAGGTAGCTGTGGGAGTCGGTGGGTTTGTAAAAAATGCCAGTGTTAAGTCGGTTGTCACTGATGGAGGTGGAGAGGTCCAGGAAGGGGAGGGAGGTGTCAGAGATGGTCCAGGTAAATTTAAGATTGGGGTGGAATGTGTTGATGAAGTTAATGAACTGCTCAAACTCTTCGCGGGAGGACGAGATGGCGCCGATGCAGTCATCAATGTAGTGGAGGAAGAGGTGGGGAGTGGTGCCAGTGTAACTACGGAAGCTGGACTGTTGCCTGGCTGTGCTTTTCCAGCACCACTCTAATCTAGACTCTGAAGTCTTATTCCAGTAGGTAGCAAATGTCTACCGTGACCTGATGTGATACCCTGAGCCTCCTGATACACTGGTGTTCAGGAGCATCGAGGCAGCTAAACATCGGTAACCATTGATCTGCAGCTGTTCCTGCTTCTGTGAGTATTGCTGTTACTGCAGTGTCATTGCTGACCATCTTAGTTTCCATCTGATAAATCAACCATCCAAGCTACAGGTCAATCCTGAAAAGTTCAGTAGAAACAAATTAACACTCCCTGTAATTTTGCTGCAAGCTTTGATTGCCATGTCTTTCCCAAGAGTTGGTGTTCTTTAGAATATCTCTATTGTTTCTTAACTCGAACCAATAGATTCTCTTTTGACCTCCTTCAGGACATTCTGTCTCTCCAGCATTGTAATAATCATCTGTAGTCCCACTGAATACATCAAAGATTATGGGCCCGGGCAACATTTCGGCAGTATTGCAGAAGACTTGTGACTCAGAATTAGCTGCACTCTGAGTTAGGCTGTTTAAGTACAGCTACAACATTGGCATCTACACAGCAATATACAAAAGTATGTCCTTTCCATAAGAAACAGGTAAAATCCAATCTGACCAATGACTGCCTATCAATCTACTCTCGATCATAAGTGATGGAAAGGGTCAGCAAAATGCGATCAAAATCCTTTACTCAACAATAGCCTGCTTCCTGGTGCTTAGTTTGGGTTCCACCAGATACATACAGGTCCTGATCTCGATATAGTCTTGGTGCAAAGAAGAGGGGAAGTGAGGATTACTGTCCTTGACAACAGGGAAGCATTTGACTGAATGTGACAGAAAGAAGCTGCAGCAAAACCGAAGCTGGAGGCAAACCTAGAACAAGGAAAGATAGTTGTGGTAATTGAAAGTCAGTCAAATGCAGGACATCACAACTGGAGTTCTGCAGGGTAGCGTCTTAGGTTCAATTATCTTCATTTGCGTCATCAATGACCTTCCTTTCATTTTTAGGTCAGAAATGGGATGTTCACTGATGACTGCATAATGTTCAAGACCGTTCACGACTCCTCAGACACGAAGCAATCCTTGTCCATATGCAGCAAGGACAACACTCAGACTTGGGCTGACAAGCGACATTTGTGCTACCTAAGTACCAGGCAATGACCATCCCCAACAAGACAGAATCTCAATCATCACCTTTTAGTCGTTCAATACATTGTGTCCCCCATTTTTAATATGCAGGGCATTACCATTGAACAGAAACCAAACTGAATGATCTGTGTAAATATTGTCATTGCAAGACCAGTTAAGTAACTCACTTTCTGACTCCTCCAGGACCTTCTCTTGGACAATTTTGATGGGAATTAATTGTGAACCAGCCAGCAAATCCTACATCTCATGAATGAATTTTAAAAAAACATACAGTTCCAAAGTGATAACCAAGTGAGAAAACTTCATAAAGTTACCAAATACTATCAATCAATCATTTCCAGCAAGCAGGTAAGAAGGTGGCTGTATATATTATGTATCTATTGGTGTATTTCCCTATTATTGTTTCAGCTCATTGCCTGCACTGTGTACTCACAGTTACAGGCAAGATCCGAAAATCTGGGAAACTGTGTAAGCAAAATTAAACTGAAAAATTAATCTAGGGGTTAGCATATATTAATCAATAATAAAGCTATCCAACTCAATTTAACTTTAAATCCTTAATCAAGTAAGCAATTACCTGTTAGAAGTTGGCCATTTCAATGGAAATAATCAAAAAATCATCTGAAAATGTCGATGTTGAAAGAAGAGGTATGTGTTCAAAAACGCAACAAGATTCACTTCAGTCCTGTCACTAGTATGAACAGTTTTATTTACAGACTGCATATTTCTTATACATACCTAGGCTGTATTACTTGGCCAGCTTACAACTGCTTCTTTAAATCTTAGCATGATCCTTGCCATTCCCGAGTGTAGAATTTAAGCCAAAGGTCAAATCTCCAAGGTTTATTTAGCATAAAGTCGATTGCAATGCTAAAAAAAAATTGAAAGGGCAAAATATAAAATTTAGAACTCTGACCAAAAACCTAAATCACTGACCCTTAAAGACAGAGTCAAAGAGGAACGCTGATTGTAAATGCAACTCCAATGACGTGCTCACCTCACCTTTTACAAAAAAGAAAACAACCTTTATGGGTCTCGCTCTTTGTGATGCCGCATGCCATTCCGTGACTGACAGGGCAGACCAATATCCTGCTGCCAGACTTCTGTCTGATTTGCTCTTTCACCACCCACAAGGAGACGCAGAGTAGTGTCCCATCGATTTGCTTCTTTTTAATTGGTGCTTCAACCTGACAGCCTCTAATCACTTCAGGAAGTTACCCTAGGGGCAATGACAGGTAGCCAGCAAGGAGTGCACATCAGTCATTAAACAAACTGGCTCTATGCCCCATCTTCAAATCATTGTTTAATTGCAGTCTTTTCTAAAAAAAAATTGAGACCGCGATAAAGACTATTCCACAGAGGTAAGATCAATTTAAAGTTTGACCACAGATTCAATGATGAATATAATTGAATTAGAAGAGAAAAGCTGATGAAGGGACAGTGAGATAATACCATTTACACAGTAACACAACAGATACATTTCTTCACTATACTCCCAACAAGCATTAACCTGACAGTTTAATAAAGTCCAGCTCTTAGCAACTATTATTGTACTCAACTTCATTCAAGAGGCTTTTAAGATGTCATTGCTAAAATGTAATCAGGACTAGAATAGAATCAAACAGTCCTTGGATTATCTGATGGTGTAACATTTGGATTTCCTTGAACTAAATTGATCTTATTCAAAACAAAGCTGTAGAAGTCCAAACAAATCATGATTTTTCAAGCCTAACATTGTACAGAAATGCAGCAACAAATAGCCAAACAATCAAACAGTCCACTCTTCACCAGCATGTTTATTACTCAGTGGTGTGGCACATTTTTCTGTGTTTTGATCATTAAGTAGTTATCACACTAATTGGATAAAATAACCTTTTCTCCTGGCTCTTAAATGTGGTTCAAACCACCAATTTTTAAATAATGCATAGTATCTCAAGAGATATGTAATCATTTTACCAAGGTATATTTGAACAAAGTCAGCGTTTTGGCTTAACTACAAGGAAAGCTGAGAAAACAGCTTTTATGTTGTCGCACAAAAGCCAACTTGTGCAAATGTTAGAACTCGGAAACAAAACGATAAAATGTTGGAAATATTCAGCAGGTTAGCAAGCATTTGTGGAAAGGGAGTCAGTCCAGTTCAATGGCCTAGTATCAGAGCAGGCTGAGTCTATTCTGACAAAATCCACAAGTGCCGCAAGAGTTATTGAATAACTTCAGCATTTTCAATTTATATTAAATTGTAGCAACTGCTTTATGATATTAACATCCATTAGGTCAAATGGCTGTTTATAGGGCCAGTATTGTGCATGTGCAGCAGAGAGAAACAATGACTTACACACAAAAAGGCAGCATTCCTGCACAAGTACATCACAAATATTATACAATAAATACTTGCATAAATAAATACATTATAGGAGCTTATAATCAGATACAATGAGATTGGCTTGAAGAATAATAATACAGTAAGGTAAGTGCTACAGTATACATGCTATTTTAGCATCAGTCTCCAAGGTAAACACAAAAAAATGCTATAGAGTTTGTAATGATTTAAAATATTAAGTTTAAAAACAACTTCCTTGTGATTTTTTTTCTCAGACAGAAAGATTTTCTTTTCAATTCTTAATCCAAATCTCAATCACACTATTGTAAATGCTAGTCGTAATCTGATACTTGCTCATTTATACAATAGAGTTAAGTTTGTTTAAATGTCACCCTACTGCCTTTCTCTTGGAGAAACCGAAACTTGAAGTGTCTTCCATCCATTTTCCCATTGTTTGCATTGTAAATCAATGACATACTTGTACATTGGATCATTATGTGTAATTGTTAATGACATGGCAAAGAAGACTCTACAATGACTGCAGCAGTGGGAAGATGGGTATCGGTGATAGACAGCAAGAGTTCCCATTTACAACTGCTATCTAAAGGCTTCTGCTGATAATTGTGCACATGAGATCGAATTATCTGAGACTTCACTGACAGCTTGGAATCTCACTTGTTTTGAACGCAAGCTGTATTATTGGGCTTGCAGCCCAGTCTTCTGAGTGCACCCTGAGCTGTGTATTACAGAGGCAAAAGCATGGATTCACTGGAGGCAGAGCTGATGCTCAATGCAAGTCTCATCACAGGTCCTGGATCTCATGTCTACAGGTCTGATGTTGCATGTTACAACCTTTGATCCACTATTTCACTGGTAACTGTGCACAATAGAGCACCTGCAGAATTCCTAAACAGTGAAAAGCATTTTTATTTGCACAGTTTTCTTTGCCTATCATTTGGCTTTGTCTGGATTTGTTTTGTATATTCAGTTTTGTTGTCATTTTTGTATTGCAATGTTTTTAACACAATAGTTTATTTCCACAACCTTCTTACTTACAAAAACCAGAAGGGCCAAGATGATCATTTCTTTGAGGATATTGTAGCTGGAAGGCCATTGGTTCCAGCAGAGAACTTACTGCTAGAGGAAAGGCCAGGTACAAGTGTCTCTCATCCATCAATGCTTTGACTCAAAGGTTTAATGGAGACTTGACAGGGTAAATGTAACAGATTTATTTTTCCTCATGGGAGAGTCTAATACCAGAGGGCATAATCTCAGAGTAAGGGGACACCCTTTTAAAACAGAGATGAGGAGAAATTCTCTTTAATCAGAGGGTAGCAAATCTGTGGAATTCTTTGCTACGGTGGAATCTCGAGTTTGGTAGGTAAGTATGTTCAAGGCTGAGCTGGAGAGATGAATCAGTAAGGGAATCAAGTGTTATGGAGCTAAAGCAGGAAAGAATAGTTAGCATTATCAGAGCAGCAATGATCTAATTTAATGGCAGTCAGACTTTTTGGGACAAAAAAAGGTCTACTTTTGCTCCTATGTTTTGTAGTATAATGGCGTGAGAGACTGAACATTCTCACGTGCACCAGCTTGGGTTTGAGTACCACGGTGTGGTGAAGATCAGAACAATCCAGTCGCCAACACTGTGCTTCAGATAAAGGAAGACCCTATCTTCCTCCAAGTGCTGCAAACCAGACAAAAGGAAACATGAGAACAAAAGGATTCTCTTTCACACTAAATGCTGGAATTCAATCGCGGTTGAAAGGAATTAGAACTACAGGATTCCTGATGAACAACTTTTGCCCAAAACGTAGATCCTTCTGCCCCTCGGATGCTGCCTGACCTGCTGTGTTTTTCCAGCACCACACTTTCGACTCTGATATCTCCAGCATCTGCAGTCCTCACATTCTCCTATAGGATTTATGCCATTCTACAATCTGCAAAACTTAGGATCATGGAACCATCAAGGTCAACCCTTTGTTTGGGGCATCAAAGAATTTGGATAGTCAGTCGTAATAGCTAATGTGAGTATAGGTATGTAGATAAGGCATTGGTTGACCAGAGGTCAGAGCTACTTCCTTTCTGGTTAAAATTCAAGTTCTTGCTAGTTGGAAGACCTTGTCCATCTTGAAAAGGAAAACAGTGCAGGCAGGTCCTTTCTTCAGAAAAAGCGGTAAGTTGTTGCTGTCTGTAAAGCTATAATGTTCTCCTAAAGGAATATATCATTTAAAACACAAAAGCTATTTTCTTCGCTAACAAGCCTTACTTCTACCCAGACCTCATTTGGTTCTGCCATTTTATTTCTTTGAATGTGTGGAAACCCATGTGATGTCAGCACTCTCTATTTGGCAGGAACATCAGCTAATAGCTTGAAAATGCCAATCCAGTGCTGTAATTTGCCACCAATACAGCTCTTGAAATTGCATTGTTAAAGGGACTGAGGCAAGTGAAAGACTAGCAACTAAACAAAGGAAGACATAAGTCAATATAAACAAAGTAAAAAGGAGAGAAAAGTAAAATCAGCGGCCGGAGCAGGGGATCTCAGTGACCAGTCGCCTGGTGTGGAGCATGGCAGCAGAGGCCTGGTGCAGAGCGTGGTGACAGAGGCCTAGTGCAGGGTGTGGTGCAGAGGCCTAGTGCAGAACGTGGAGGCAGAGGCCTAGCACAGAGCGTGGTGGTAGAGGCCTAGTGCAGAGTGTGGTGGCAGAGGCCTAGTGCAGAGCGTGGCAGCAGAGGCCTAGTGCAGAACGTGGAGGCAGAGGCCTAGTGCAGAGCGTGGCGGCAGAGGCCTAGTGCAGAGCGTGGCGGCAGAGGCCTAGTGCAGAGTGTGGTGGCAGAGGCCTAGTGTGGAGTGTGGTGGCAGAGGCCTAGTGCAGAACATGGAGGCAGAGGCCTAGTGCAGAGCGTGGTGGCAGAGGCCTAGTGCAGAGCATGGTGGCAGAGGCCTAGTGCAGAACGTGGTGGCAGAGGCCTAGTGCAGAGCATGGTGGCAGAGGCCTAGTGCAGAACGTGGAGGCAGAGGCCTAGTGCAGAGTGTGGTGGTAGAGGCCTAGTGCAGAACGTGGTGGCAGAGGCCTAGTGCAGAGCATGGTGGCAGAGGCCTAGTGCAGAGCATGGTGGCAGAGGCCTAGTGCAGAGTGTGGTGGTAGAGGCCTAGTGCAGAACGTGGTGGCAGAGGCCTAGTGCAGAGCGTGGCGGCAGAGGCCTAGTGCAGAGTGTGGTGGCAGAGGCCTAGTGCAGAGCATGGTGGCAGAGGCCTAGTGCAGAACGTGGAGGCAGAGGCCTAGTGCAGAGCGTGGTGGCAGAGGCCTAGTGCAGAGCGTGGTGGCAGAGGCCTAGTGCAGAGCATGGTGGCAGAGGCCTAGTGCAGAGCATGGTGGCAGAGGCTTGGTGCGGAGCATGGCGTCAGAGGCCTGGCATGGAACGTGTCAGCAGTCAGCAGACAGAACACGTGGAGGCCCCCTGTGTTGATCTACTGTGGAGAACCTTTGGAGAGAGACTGTGACATTTGTCTTTTTAATTTTGCTTGTTTTTCTGATATATGGCTATACTGTCTATAGCTGTAATGTAACTTTTTTTCTCTATTCTGTAACTAAGGATTGTACCTCAGTACCTTTGCACTTGAGTTGGTGGTGTAAGTGGCAACTTAGAAACTTTTCACTGTACTCATTTGAGTACATGTTACAGTAAAGCTAACTCAATTCAATAAAAAAAAGAAACACTGCTCTATATTCTACTTCTGAAAAGAGAAGGAGGGATTCTCAAAGAGAAATGGAAGGCAAACATTTAATTACAGACAGTGATGCCAATAATACCTTTATTAAATTAGCTACTCAAGAATGTATACTGTTTTATTTCACAGATCAAATGAATAAATGACCCAAAGGAAAGAAATATGAATATTCTGCTTGCCCGCAGCCATACAGGGCTTTCACAGAATTCTTATATCAGGCCATTTTGTGGACAATCAGAAAGATTCAGAAAAATCTGGAAGGTACTTGAAGATCAGTTCAAGCTAACAATTAGCTGTAGAATTAATAAATAACAATTCATATCATACAGACAGTAATCCCAAGGGTCTTGTGACCCGTTTGACGGACAATAACACGGCAAAGGGCATAAGTGTGGCTTTTCCGAAGAGAAATTCTCAGAGATGCTTTTTGAGTCGAGAGTGTGGTGCTGGAAAAGCACAGCAGGTCAGGCAGCATCCGAGGAGCAGGAGAATCGATGTTTCGGACATAAGCCCTTCATCAGGAATCAGATTCCTGATGAAGGGCTTATGCCCAAAATATTGATTCTCCTGTTCCTCAGATGCTGCCTGACCTGCTGTGCTTTTCCAACACCACACTCTCGACTCTGATCTCCAACATATGCAGTCCTCACTTTCTCCCAGAGATGCTTATGGAGCCAGTTATCACCTTTACACCAATTAAAGCCTTTCGGTCTGATGTTCTGCGCAAGAGAAAAAAACATCTGTTGACACATTACTTGAGAATTGTCACAAGTGTGAAGCCTAGTGGCAGACCAGTAACAATGGCACAATGTAGGTGTAGCCAACATTGTCGTTATGATCAACAAAGTAGACCAAATCAGCAGGATATGGTTTGTCATACATACCAAAAACCATTCCCCTTTACCTCTTATCGACAAAACATGTAACACTAAAGGACATTGGGCATACATGTGCAGGAAAGCTAGGTTCAAAGGCCAAGCCAGAGCACAGAGCATAACGCCCGATGTCCAACAAGATGTACAACACCATTAGCAACAAGGAAAGTGTTAAGAAGGTAATTAAATACAAATACATCCATGAGGTTCAGAGATAACCTTGAATGTGTACATTTTGGGGCAGCACGGTGGTTAGCATTGCTGCCTCACAGCACCAGGGACCCCGGTTTGATTCCCACCTCGGGCGACTGTATGGAGTTTGCACATTCTCCCAGTGTCTATGTGGGTTTCCTCCAGGTGCTCCAGTTTCCTCCCATAGTCCAAAGATGTGCCAGTCAGGTGAATATGCCATGCTAAATTGCCCGTAGCGGTAGGTGCATTAGTCAGGGGTAAATATAGGTAGGGGAATGGGTCTGGGTGGGTTACTCTTCTGAGGGTCGATGTGAACATGTTGGGCTGAAGGGCCTGTTTCTGTACTGTAGGGAATCTACTCGAAATGAACAACCCATACATACCATTAACCTCACGCAATGTGTTGTCAGTATAAAAGAGACATGATGGCCTAGTGGTATTATCACTGCAGCGTTAATCTAGAGACCCAGGTAAAGTTCTGGGGACCCAGATTCAAATCCTGCCCCAGCAGTTGGTGTAATTTGAATTCAATAAACATCTGGAGGCTAATGATGACTCCGAAGTAATTGTTGAGAAAACCCTATCTGGTTCACTAATGTTCTTTAGGAAAGGAAACTGCCATCCTTATCTATTCTGGCCTACATGTGAGTCCAGACCCATAGCCAATGCAGTTGACTCTTACCTGCTCACTGGACGATTAGAGAGCAGGTGAGAGTCAACTGCATCGGCTGTGGGTCTAGACTCACATGTAGGCCAGAATAGGGATGGACAATATGCTGGACCACCAATGATACCGACTTCCTGTGAATGATGAAAGTGATGAGAAACTTTTGCAAACATTTGATATATGTCTCAAAAAGGTGGAACAACTTGAAAGCGTAAGTCAGCACAGCCAATACATCACCTCGTTACATCCTGATGGACATGTGCATAACTAATTCTAACTTCATTATACAGAAGCAGTAATGAGTGTTTCTTGGACCTTTCAATACCATGTTATCCAAATCCGAGTTTCTTAAGTAATGAGGGATAGCATAAATATTGCCATTTCAGGAAAATATACTCTTTTTGAAGCAAAACATCCAACAAAAACCTCTTTTAATGTCTTGGGGTGTAGACAATCAAGTCCAGGAGTTTATTTCTTTTTAGACTCATTAATTTGTTTACAAATATTATTTAAGTCCCTTCCCTTAGATTTTCCATGATAAATTATTGCTCTGCTGTGCATAGACATAAACAAATAAAATAAATCATCAAAAACAAAATTTCAAACATAAAGTTCCATTTGCTATGAAGGCGCTACTTTTCACCACCCCCTCCTCCCAGTGTTGGGAAAAAAAACCTGACAAATATTTTAAAATGATTTTGAAGCTTTTTTGCACAGAAACAATATTTTCTCTTTTAGCAGACACTAACCTTTAAAAATTGCTATCTCTTATATTTCAGTGACTTGATAACTTTCCCTATTATAGTAGCAACTGGACAAAGTTGGGCTAAAAGTTCAGATTTATTATTCAAATGTACTGAATGCAGAGTGTTAGGAAAAAATAATCCCATTCTACAGGAGGCTAATGTGGTAAACCAGGCAGCCATTTCTAGCATGAATTGTGTTGCTTTTGCAAAATTGGGGAATAGGAAATCAGGTAAGTGTAAAATTAGGTTTAGCTATCATCCCTAGAGTCAAATAGCCCTACTATGAATGTTCATCTTTGGCATTTCTAACACAGAGATTTTGCATTCTGGGAATACAAATCCGGAACGTGTGCCTGTGTCTCTCAGGATTTTCTGTTCATTAAAGTTTACACAAAGGGCAAAGTTTTGAGCACTGCTCAGGGATGAAATTTTACACGACTGGCCACTTTCACAAACTTGAATGAAATTGTAAGTATTTATCAGCTTCCAAGATAAGAAAAGACGAGAGGAAACATTCCCTCAATTTACATCGGGTGAACGTATGTCCAACTGATCACATCTGAACATTCCAACTGGATTTAAAATCTTTTAAATTAATTTGTTATAACTTGGCTCACAATTCAATGTTACATATAGATGTGGTACTGCAACGATGATGTAGAGTTGCCTACCAGGAAGACTGCTTTCAGGTGAGAAAGAAAAATTTGAAGGAGAAAAAGGAATCCAAGTAGTGTGTTATGTCTCATAATTAGTATGTCAGTACAACCTTAAGAGACACGCTCATGATATCATAACTGCAGAAATAGCATGTGACCTTTGGGTATAAAGGTCTCATATTCCATCCTACTTCAGATCATCTGAAGTATGACGCTGTACTGAAAGTATACTCCACTGTTGTAAACAAAGAATATTCACCCAGTCAGAAATCACACGTCACCAGGTTATAGTCCAACAGGTTTATTTGAAATCACAAGCTTTTGGAGCACTGCTCCTTTGTCAACTGATAAAGGAGCAGTGCTCTGAAACCTTTTGATTCTAAATAAACCTGTTGGACCATAAACTGGTGTTGTGTGACTTCGGATTTTGTCCATCCCAGTCCGACAATGGCACCTCCACCTCATGAATATTTACCCAGACACATATTTATCTAAGGAATGTAATATTTATACATAATGTCTGTTTTAATAAATGGGGGATTGTTCAATATCATGACATTCATGCTCACCTTCTTATGCAGCGATAACTCAAAAACAATAATGAAGGTGGAAAGAAAAATGATCTTTCATCATAATATTTGTTTAACTCAGTGACTTGTTCTTATTAAGAATAAATAGATAAACAAATAAACCATTGTTATATGAAATACGATCAACTAAGTATGATCGATTTGCATTCCTGTAAGCTTGTCATACCTGATTTGGAGAAAAAATCTTTTTCTAATCTATCCCTCCCACAATAAACTGCACTAAAAGCATGCATTTGTTAAAAGGCTAAATCTAATGATCACAGCGACCTGAGTCAAGAGCTGTTGGTTTTACCGTCATGGTTTCAATCTCACACCCAACATATTTTTGAAATTTCCCCTGTTGTGTTGATTCAGAATGGGAGAAGTGCATTCTTAGTTTCTTAGTTACCATTTTGCCATCCTGATTGCTATCTACTCTTGGACTTCCCTGGATAACATTCTGGAAATCAAACCCTGCTACTCCCGGAGTCATCACATACGTTAATGATTTTAAAACACACAAAGTTCCATAATTTGTCTAACTTTCAAACCAAGACTCATAAGAAGCAGGGAGCAGATTTCTGCACTCATCAAGGTTTGCTATTTCTTGCAAGTAATTCGACTCTTGCTGCAGGTAAACAATTATAAATCAGTAGAATTTAATGCCAATACTTTTAAAAATTCAGTCAAAGGATGTCAGTTCTCCTGGCTAGGTCACCATTATTGCCTATCCCTAATTACTGGAGGACAATTAAAAGTCAACAACATTGTTATGGGTCTGGAGTGACACATAGGCCAGACCAGATAAAGGTGGCAGATTTCCTTTCTTAAAGGGAGCTAGATGGCTTTTATGACAATTTTTTTTGATCATCATTCGAGTTTTAATTTCATATTTTAATTGAATTTGAATTTCACCATCTGGCGTGAGGGATTCAAACCCATGTCCTCAGGACATTAGTCTAGGCTTCGGGAATACTATCCCAAAGATTTTAACCACTATACCACCATCTCTAAAACACTAATCCTCTTCTAAACTCCCCTATTTGCACAGACACCTCAGTCATCTTTATTCCGGACTCTGTAGCTGAGATGAACCTGATGAGTGTTCTGCTGGCCAGTATGTTGCTTTAGTCATCTTTATCCACTGGTTATGAGGACTCACAGGCAGTTGGCTCAGTTACAAAAAAGAAATCTCTGACTTATCAGTTAGAAGTCACAGCTCACAACGGTTGAAACAAAAGATGAACTGGTTTTCATCAAGGCTGAAAGTTAGTTTTTACTGAAAAGAACACAGAGACTACTCCCAAGCTGAAGAAGGGCTGACTACCTTTCTCTCTTTAATTTGTTCCCAGCTCCAATCTGTTCAGTTATCTGAGAACGAATGGTGCTGGTTTCTGCAGGCAAATGGTCTCTGTCATTGATAACTGATCACTCTCCATAGATCAACTATCTTCTTATAACCAATAAAAGCTGTATCCACACAACCCTTGACACAACATTTTCTGCCACTCAAAATCCAATTGCTGTGTGTTCAAACAGTTGTTTCCTTGACTCCTGCCATGAGTTCCAAGTTACTTGCTTCAATTCCTCATCACTGGAAGCAGTCTCGTGAAACAGTTCCAACTCCTTTGTGATATCTTCTCATCTTTTCTGAAGAGTGGTGCCCAGAACTGGCTGCAATCCTCCAGCTGAGACCAAACAAGCATTTTATATGTAAACTTTATTGTAATTCCTTCTCCATTGGTAGCCATGCCTTCAGTTGCCTCGGCACTAATCTTTAGATTTATCTTCTACAGCTCTCTGCCTCTCTAATGCACTTTTCTCTTTTCATACACGTATTAAAACTTATCTCATTGAGTAAGCCTTTGGCATCTGACCTCATATCTTCCAATGTGGCTTATTGTCATATTTTGTTTCACAAGGCTCTTGAACCATCTTGGGACACTCCATTCATTAAAGGTGCTATGCAAATGTAGGTTGGTATTGTTGATCATCATAACTTCCTCCCTTTATTCTCTACTTCTCTATTATAAAGGCAAGATCCCATATGTTTTATGAACTGTTTTATCAACATTCACTACCAACTTAAACAATATTTGTATTAATACAGTCCTTGTACTCTTGCACTTCCTTTACAATGGTATGCATTATTTTGACTTACCTCTTCCCATTCTCCATATGAAAGGAATCACCTTAATTTTATTAAAGTTGATGATTAGTCCATTTCTTTTCTCCATCACACATTGATACCTCCATGGTTCACTATTGTGCCTAAATTACAGCGTGACTGCCAGCTCATTCCAGAAACCCTCTGCCATCCCAAGCTAAGTTCCTTCACCCCCAAGCTATACCACAGCTCAACAAGTAAACAAAGTCCAGCAAACTGAAACACAAAATCCCTCCTGACGAATCAGAAATGAAGCAAATCTCGGCACAGAACAGAAATTCAAAATGATTAGTGGTGGCAGAGCCCAAGTAATTGAGAAGCAAACATCAACACTCTAGTTTAATTCAATTCAAGGCGACACACAAATAAAAACCTTTCTGTGTGGACACAGGAGAAGAAGATCAATTCCAAACACTTTGAGCATGACGCTCCTATGTGATGGTGGCAGTTACGAATCAATTTTCGATTTGTGACTGCACAATTGTACTTTTGTGAAGAGAACGTTAACTTAAATGAAAAGAAATGACTTTCTTTCATATTTTTGTAAAGTTTACATGATAACAGTGGTGTAATACATTATATCATGGTTCTCCAATTGCTCACTGTATCCTCCCACTTGGTGAAGTCACAGGTCCTTCCCACTGTCGGAATATCCTGGAGCCCTGGCATTGGCATTTTATTCAAAGGGAAGTTGGACCCCAAATCAAGCTCTGAAACTGTGGAGCTGCCCTACCTGGTCCAGATGTGGTGGATGGAGGATAATTGGTGTCCCCACTTTGCAGACCTGGTGGACAGGTAATGCAGAGGAGGACTGTCAGCTTCACCCAGGACGGGCAGAGAAGACCACAACACCTGACCCGGCAAGCCTGACCCAAAGCTGCCACCCAGGTCAGTGCAGTGTCGGTGTTCTGGAGGAACATCCAGTGTTGCCATGATATGGTCAATGACCTTCTGCACTCTGTGAGAGTATGTGCCACCATCTTCTGTCCGCTGCCAAGGTTTGTGGTCTATCCCTCGCACTATTGCATAAATATTTCTCCTCATTTGTTCTCACTCACCCAAGGACCCCAGACTATTAACCCTGCATTGCCTCTACTCTGCCTATACACTCACTCAGGATACCTCACCATCTTTACGCAACCTGCATCAGCAGTAAAATCTGTATCAGTCACTTTCACCTCACACAATCCCTCACTTTGTCTCATTCTGGGAGAAAACCACTCACCATAGTGCTCAGTGTGAAGTAAGACTGTCCATGTGGAGATACTGAAACATCAACATTGTCTATGCTGTGCTATGCTCTCATTACTGCTACTGTGCATGTATTGTTAATCTTGTGAATTTCTACGGCTTGTTCAATCCAAACTGTCTTCTTTGTCTCCTGCAGGTCACCGTGGAATCAGCACAGTTTTTGCCATCATGAGGGCAGCCCTGCACACTGTCTTCACCCCCCTCGTCTGAGAAAGATGCCACAGATCCCTCAGAGGCAAGTCTGCCTCCTGCACCCTCCACCAGTTCATTCACTCAGTCGTCCTGCTAGTAAGAGTTGGGAGCATTTTCCGGTGAGCGTGTAATTGCAAAATCTCTGCAGCTGGTCACAGAGTCACAGAGATACACAGCACGGAAATAGACACTTCAGTCCAACTCGTCCATGCCAACTAGATATCCCAACCCAATCTAGTCCCACCTGCCAGCACACAGGCCATATCCCTCTAAGCCCTTCCTATTCATATACCTATCCAGGTGCCTTTTAAATGTTGCAGTTGTACCAGCCTCCACCACTTTCTCTGGCAGCTGATTCCATACACGTACCACCCTCTGCATGAAAAAGTTAGGTCTCTTTTATATTGTTCCCCTCTCACCTTAAACCTATGCCCTCTAGTTCTGGGCTCCCCCACACCAGGGAAAAGCCTTTGTCTATTTATTCTATCCATGCCCCTCATGATTTTATAAATCTCTATAGGGTCACCCCTCAGCCTCCAACGCTCCAGGGAAAACAGCCTAAGCCTATGCAATCTCTCCCTATTCTTCAAATCCTCCAACACTGGCAAAATTCTTGTAAATCTTTTCCCAACTCTTGTATTCAATACTCTGACCAATAAAGGAAAGCATACCAAACACCTTCTTCACTATCCTACCTACCTGTGATTCTACTTTCAAGGAGCTATGAACCTGCACTCCAAGGCTTCTTTGTTCAGCAACACTCCCCAAGACCTTACCATTAAGTGTATAAATCCTGCTAAGATTTGCTTTCTCAAAATGCAGCACCTTGCATTTATTTAAATTAAACTCCATCTGCTACTCTTCAGCCCATTGGCCCATCTGATCAAGATCCCACTGTAATCTGAGATAGCCTTCTTCATTACCCACTACACCTCCAAGCTGGGTGTCATCTGCAAACTTACTAACTTTACCTCATATGCTCACATGTAAATCATTTATATAAATGAAGAAAAAAGCAGACCCAGCACCGATCCTTGTGGCACTCCACTGGTCACAGGCCTCCAGTCTGAAAAACAACCCTCCACCACCACCATCTGTCTTCTACCTTTGAGCTAGTTCTGTAAAGAAATAGCTAGTTCTCCCTATATTCCATGAGAACTAACTTTGCCAAACAATCTCCCATGGGGAACCATGTTGAGTGCCTTACTAAAGTGCATATACATCATTTCCACCGCTCTGTCCTCATAAATCATCTTTGTTACTTCTTCCAAAAACTCAATCAAGTTGTGAAACATGATTTCCCACGCACAAAGCCATGTTGACCATCCCTAATCAGTCTTTGCCTTTCCAAATGCATGTACATCCTGTCCCTCAAGATTCCCTCCAACAATTTGCCCACCACCGACATCAGGCTCACCGGTCTATAGTTCTCTGGCTTGTCTTTACCGCTCTTTTTAAACAGTGGCACCATGTTTGCCAACCTCCAGTCTTCCGGCACCTCACCTGTGACTATCGATGATACAAATATCTCAGCAAAGGGCCCAGCAATCGCTTCCCTAGCTTCCCACGGAGTTCTAGGGTACACCTGATCAGGTCCTGGGGATTTATCCACTTTTATGTGTTTCGAGATGTCCAGCACTTCTCCTCTGTAAAATGGACGGTTTTCAAGATGTCACCATCTATTTCCCTACATTCTATATCTTCCATGTCCTTTTCTACAGTAAACACATGCAAAAGACTCCATTAGTATCACCCCCATCTCCTGCGGCTCCACACAAAGGCTGCCTTGCTGATCTTTGAAGGCCCCTATTCTCTCCCTAGTTACCCTTTTGTCCTTAATGTATTTGTAAAAACCCTTTGGATTCTCCTTAATTCTATTTGCCAAAGCTATCTCATGTCCCCTTTTTGCCCTCCTGATTTCCCTCTTTAATATACTTCCACTGCCTTTATACTCTAAGGATTCACTCAATCTATCTTGTCCAAACCTGACATTCGCTTCTTTCTTTTTCTTAAACAAACCCTCAATTTCTTTAGTCATCCAGCATTCCCTATACCTACCAGCCTTCCCTTTCACCCTGACAGGAATATACTGTCTCTGGACTTGCGTTATCTCATTTCTGAAGGCTTCCCATTTTCCAGTCGTCCCTTTACCTGTGAACATCTGCCCCCAATCAGCTTTTGAAAGGTCTTGCTTATTACAGTCAAAATTAGCCCTCCTCCAATTTAGAACTTCAACTTTTGGATCTGATCTATCCTCTTCCAACTATTTGAAATCTACTAGAATTACGGTCGCTGGTCCCAAAGTCGTCCCCCACTGACACCTCAGTCATCTGCCCTGTCTTATTTCCCAAGAGTTGTTCAAGTTTTGCACTCGAGTACGTACATCCACATACTGAATCAGAAAATCTTCTTGTAGACTCTTAACAAATTCCTCTCCATCTAAACCCTTAACACTATGGCAGTCTCAGTCTATGTTTGGTAAGTTAAAATCCCCTACCATAACCACGCTTACAGATAACTGCAATCTCCTTACAAATTTATTTCTCAATTTCTTGCAGAATAGTAGGGGTTCTATAATACAATCTCAATAAGGTGATCATCCCTTTCTTATTTCGCAGTTCCACCCAAATAACTTCCCTGAATGTATTTCCAGGAATATCCTCCCTCAGTACAGCTGTAATGCTATCCCTTGTTAAAAATGCCACTTCCCCTCCTCTCTTGCCTTCCTTTCTATCTTTCCTATAGCATTTGTATCCTGGGACATTAAGCTACCAGTCCTGTCCGTCCCTGAGCCACGTTTCAGTAAGTGATATGATATCCCAGTCCCATGTTTCTCACCATGCCCTGAGCTCATCTGTCTTCCCTGTTGGGCCTCTTGCATTGAAATAAATGCAGTATAATTGATCAGTCCTACCTCGTTCTCTGCTTTGTCCCTGCCTGCCCTGACTATTTAACTTGCTTCTTTTCTCACCTGTACCTGTCTCAAATTGATCTCTTTCCTCACTATCTCCCTGGGTCCCACTTCCCCACCCGCCCCCCCCCCCACCACCCCTTACTTGTTTAAATCCTCCTGAGTAGCTGTCACAAATCTCCCTGCCAGTATATTAGTCCCCTTCCAATTCAGGTGCAATATCCTTCTTGTACAGATCATTTCAGAGGAGGTTCCAATGATCCAAAAATGTGAATCCTTGGCCCATACACCAGCTCCTCAGCCATGCATGCATCTGCTCTATCCTCCTATTCCTGCCCTCACTAGCTCACAGCACCAGCAGTAATCCAGATATTACTACTCTTGAGGACCTCCTTTTTAAATTCCCTCTTAACTCTCTGTATTCTCCCTTCAGAATCTCATCCTTTTCCCTCCCTATGTCATTGGTTCCAATGTGTACAATGACTTCCTACTGGTCCCTTTCCCAATTGAGAACATTCTGCACTCTCTCTGTGGAAGAAACAGTCCAGGCTGCTGCCACCCAGAGGACTGCCAGAGCCCTTGCAGCTATTTGGTCCCAGGCAGGGAAGGACTCCATGGGGAAATCATTGCCGCCTTCAAAAACAGCTACAGGAGCATCAGGCAGGTTTGTTGGAGGCACTGGGAAAGCTGACTCAAAGGTTACAAGACCCCAGCAATACCATTGGACCACAAGCATTGTTCATCATAAGTTCCTCCCTTTTGTACTCTGCACCTCTATTATACAGGGAAAAATCTTCAAGGAGAAAGTGAGGACTGCAGATGCTGGAGATCAGAGCTGAAAATTAGATTAGATTAGATTACTTACAGTGTGGAAACAGGCCCTTCGGCCCAACAAGTCCACACCGACCCGCCGAAGCGCACCCACCCATACCCCTTCCCCTACATCTAACACTACGGGCAATTTAGCATGGCCAATTCACCTAACATGCACAATTTTAGACTGTGGGAGGAAACCGGAGCACCCGGAGGAAACCCACGCAGACACGGGGAGAATGTGCAAACTCCACACAGTCAGTCGCCTGAGGCGCGAATTGAACACGGGTCTCTGGTGCTGTGAGGCAGCAGTGCTAACCACTGTGCCACCGTGCCGCCCACTAATTCCTGAAGAAGGGCTTATGCCCAAAACGTCGATTCTCCTGTTCCTTGGATGCTGCCTGACCTGCTGCGCTTTTCCAGCAACACATTTTCACCTCTATTATAAAGCCAAGATCCAATCTGCTTTGTTGACTGTTCGATCAACATTCCCTGTCAACTGACAATGGGAAGGTCTGGCTGCCTCCTTGGGGGGGAGGTTACTGCTGTCTTAGAGAGCCAGGTCCAGGAGCTTCAGTTCCTCTGGTTATATCCAGAGGCCTGTGCTCCATCACTCAGTACCAACAGCAAGGCGGCAGGACAGAGCAGATGACCCTGAGCTCATTCCTTCCTCACACGAAGACAGGGCTGTGACACTGGGCACCCACTGGAAGAGGAACCACATTTAGGCCCTCCCAGAAGGTTCCCCTCATGATATTTTAAAGATGGCCGAGTCTTCAACCTCTACCCTGCCTGCCACTCTTACTCATCTGGAAATTCCAGTTGATGAGAGTGAATCAACTCACACAGCATGGCTGGTCACAAACAGGGTTACCCAACAGACGCCCCTTCAGGACAGGCCCCCCTCTACCCTTGCTGCAGAATCCGGGACTGCACAGAGGTGTTGTGGGTAGGAAAGAACAAAGAAGGTTTTCTGAGAATGCACAGCTGGCACAGGTGAAGCATCAATGTAAATACATTATCACTTTTGTTAATAAATGTTCATTTTCCTTCATCAGCTGTGGGAGCGAAAGTGGTTTTAACTCCAACCACAAGATTGGGAGTTTGCAGCCTAGCCATGATAATAATGACATGCTGACATATGCCAATGCATGTAAATAGATGTCTCGCTGCTTACCCGTGAGAATTTTGTCTCACTATTCAACACTTTGTTGGAAAATGGATCTTTTTCCTCATAGTATTGAGAAGGTCCTCCCTGACCACCTCAAGAGATTTTCACAATTTTCTTAACAACGTGTATTTAATTCAATACCTGGGAAGATTCCGTCTATACATTTCTTGTGTTTACTTCATTCAAAAATCAGAGGTTTTTGTCTTTGTTGAAAGAAATCCAATATAATCAGCTACAAAATCCTCTGTATGGTTACCTCAGCCACATATAACATTACTGTAAAAATCCTATGTAAACCAGTCCCATCCAAACTAACATCATTGCAACTTATCCTTTCATCTTCTCCAAATGGGAACAGAACATTTATAACAAAAGTAAAACTGAATGATGCATAACGTAAGTGAGATATGCATCATTGTATGAAACATACCAAAAACTGATAACAGTGAGTTTCACTTTGCAATTTGTTGACAATGACCATTCCTAAAGAGTACACTTCCAAAACTACTGCAACTGGATTAATAGAGTTTAACTTAAACCAAAACACACGTAGTACATACCCAAGTACACACTTTACAGCATAAATAATTGTAGGTGGTCAAAAATCTGGTCTAACTTTCCTTTCCTTTCACTACCAGAGGGACGTTGAGATTAATTGCACCAACAGGCAGAGATTAGTTAATTTAGCACAATGCCTTTCTGCTAGATAGCTACCAAGCTAGATAATATTTATCCATCAGGGCTTTAGGAAGCTACAGTCTCACTCTTTTGCCAATAAGTGGTCAACAGGAGCAATTAGAAAAATATAAGATTGGTTTATTACAATAATTAGATAGGTTTTCCAGATGAAGAAGGTTCATTGGTTCAACCCTCACCTAAATGGAGCCAACCAATCTTAACCAGCCAGAATAGTCCTAGACCAGAATGAGTAAAAGAGAAGCTAATATTGGACACTTGCCATTAATTGATATCATATATAAGAGAAAGGTAGGCTCTATGTCTGTGGCTGTCAAGTGAGAACAGGATCAATTTTTAGTCTCCATGTTTAGATAGTCTGCTAACACGTAGTGTTGTTTCACGCCTAAAGACAACCCCATCCATTTCTTGGAACCAGCGAAGCTACTGCTCTAGCAAGAATCAGTGGTGTTTTCAGCAAAAGAATGGAGTTAAAAGGAAAGAAATTATTTAGAAACCTTATTAACTAGCCTTATAACTAAATTAAAAGTTACGTGTCCAGGAAACTGTATTAAAAATCAGGACATGGCTTGACCCATTAGCTTCAGGAGAAAGTGAGGACTGCAGATGCTGGAGATCAGAGTCAAGAGTATGTGGTGCTGGAAAAGCGCAGCAGGTCATGCTGCATTCAAGGAGCAGGAGAATCGACATTTTGGGCAGTAGCCCTTCATCAGGACCCTGCAGAAAGAACAGAAGAATATTTTCATCCCTCTTTATGCCTTCAAGGTGCTCCTTAAAATGTTTTTCTCTGAACATTGCTTCTAGTAATTTTATGTGGTTCACCTTTTGTTGGAAATCAGTCCTGCAAAGCCTCTTGGGATGATATAGGTTCTGCAAAAAAATGCAAGTTACTTAAAATATGTTTGAGTTTATAAGGGGTAGAGAAAGCAGAAGAAAGGACAACTCTCCTGCACTACCTTTATCCAATTTCTGATAGTGAAAGAATTATTTTAAAGAATTTATTAAACTAAAGTTTCTATTGGTGGGTAAAATCCACTCTAAGGTTTTCAGAATGATTCTTTTCCTAAAACAGACTGCAATGCATTGATAACTGATTCTTGTACCGATTATTCTGGATTTCGTAAATTAAAGGAAATATACCTTGTTTTGCACTGTATATTTTAAGTTTAGAGCAAAATAGAGTGAAATGCATATGATTTAAATAGTTTGTATTCCTGTATGTCTGCTTCAGAAGCCAGAAGTGTAACCCAATCCATCAAGCAGTGTGCTATGATATTATAGAACAAGCCTGAAAAAACAAATGTAATCATCGCACTGCTTATAGAAGTTATAATCTCCACTGGGCAAGTCCAAACAGTCTTTAGGAAACAGAGTTCTGTGCCAACACCCAGTGACCTGAATTGCTCTTAGCAGGATGTGTGTAGAGAAACGTTCAATGGGTTTGTCAGCACCTCTTCAAACTGCCCTGTATGGCATGCTTATTGTTCACCCCCATGAAACATTTCTAGAGATGGGAGCTGACATTCTTTTCATGAAGGTAAATGATGGACTTGGATGACAGCCTCTTGCCCTCAATCTGGGCCTGAAGATAGATGGTAAAAGCGATGATAAATTAATGTGTTACATCTGAAGGATTGTTACTCAGCTTCTCATACCTGCAGAGCACCACCTAGTGGTACTCTCCCACACTATCCCAAATTGGAGCGAGAGACATTCTGCTCAAATGCCTTCCCTAAACATACAGAGGCAAATTATCTAATTGTGTGATTGACCACAATTGAATTAATGCTCACTACATAATGTTTCAGCGATGTATGAATGAAATCTTGACAGTGGCCCACTATTGTGAACAAAATTCAGCCTGTGTCTAAACTAAAATTCAGAATACACAACCACGCAGAGTGGCCAGGCAGAGGCTGATAGCCAAGTTCAGTACCTTTGGGGATGGCCTCAATTGGGACTTTGGGTTCATATCACACTACAGGTGACCCCACCATACTACGCACTATCACACACACACACACACACATACACACACCCATGCATGCACACATACACACATACTCTTACATACATACTCATGAAGGCCCTCTTTCATATACACACACACATACATCCCCCACACTCACATCCAAGCGTACAACCTCTCACAGGCTTCCACTCCATCACTCTCATACACACACTCTACCAAGCAGACACACACACTTTCATATGCACTCTCACTCACATGCATATACTCATATGCACACACTCACACTCTCTCTCTCTCATGCACGCACACACACATAGAAGTTTCTGGAGTGAATTTGTATTTGCAGAATTGTATTTGCTGATACATTCTATGTTGTTTAAAGTGCACACAATCTGTAGGCAATCAATACTTTTTAATAATCCATTTTATAAATTCCTACTTTGGAGATAGAACCAATCTGACTCAAGATTGGGATACAGACAGACTCTAACCTCACACCTTTAATGCATTGTCTGAGCTGAGATGTCACTTTTTTTAAGAAAACCTTAAGTTGTCTCGAGATTGTGACTTAAAAGAAGTTCTGGGATTGACATATTAATAAACCGAAACCTGCAACACATTCTAAAAGATGAAAGACTTAATAATAATGTAGGTTGGTTCATTATGTCATTTTAAGTGCCTGACACTGTGATCTTTTGCTATAAATTCTGTGTCTTTTGATCCTGCCCATTAGTTACCCGATAAAGGATCAGCGTTCTGAAAGCTAGTACATCCAAATAAACTGTTGGACTATAACCTGGTGTTGTGTGATTTTTGCCTTTGTCCAAATTGAAATGTGAGGAATGTTCTGCTCAAATGCCTTCCCTATACACATGGAGGCAAATTATCTAATTGTGTAATTGACCACAATTGAATTAATGCTCAGTGTGTAATATTTCAGTGATGTATGAATGAAATCTTAACACTGGCCCACTATTATGGACAGAATTCAGCCCGTGTCTAACCCATAATATAAAGCACAATGCAGTTGAACCTTATTTTAATTCCAGAGACAAAGGTCAACATATAGAAATTGGTGTAGTCCTGTGATAGTCTGGGTTGTGATGTTTGATCTGCTACTGATGAGAATTTTAAAAAATGTCTAATGAGTACATTGTAAATGCAGCTCGTCACATCATAGTGCAGACAGCGAATTGGGTAAATTTGGAATTCTGATTGGTATCTCGTCTATGCTTTTGAAATATCAAGACAGCTCACTTAAAATGTGCTCCTTTTATGAGACAAATGACATCCCTGCAGGTTGGGGAAGCGTGATGCTTCTGTAATGCACCATCACAAGGACTACTCCTGACCTGAAGACAAAAAGACATGCAGAAATGGGAAAGTGTGTCATGGCCATATTTTAATGCAACCCAATTGGACAATGTCCTCCCTCATTGCTTTCATTAGATGTTATCCTTGACCAAATTTTTAATAACATATTGAAAAATGTCACTGTTTGCAATTCCCTTTGTTTTATGTCATAGATGAGGTTCTAAACAATCCAGAGATTGAAACAGTGACATCTAATTGAGCACCATCATTACTCATAGATTCCCAGATTGTTCATTGTGTAAGGATGTGGCTGGGTGGACTCCAAGACCGGTGCTGCATCATCTCACCTAAACGGTGTGAAGGATGATGATTTGATCTGGATCTCAGCTCCATGTACTCGCTTGGTTGGCTGACCAAAATGGAAGTGAAGTAGCAGTTGACCAGCAGGTACAGGAAGTTGAGATCCATTTTGAATCATTTATGTTTGCAGAGCATGGGGTGAGACAAATCCGGTCAGGCCAATTGCTGCAGTCTTCCCAGAACCTCAAAGAAAAGTTTGTCAAAAAATGTACCAGTTGGACATTTGCTATCCTTAGTCCCTCCTTGTACTCTCTTCACCTGCTGGGGATACTATGATTGCTGAATTTCCACCTGTTAAAACATTAGTTATGGACTCACAACTTTACCAAACTCATTTAGAATGATTCTAAAACAGAAATTGCTGGCAAAGCTCAGCAACTGAAAATGTGTTGCTGGAAAAGCGCAGCAGGTCAGGCAGCATCCAAGGAACAGGAGAATCGACGTTTCGAGCATCAGCCCTTCTTCAGGAATGAGGAAAGTGTGTCCAGCAGGCTAAGGTATAAGGTAGGGAGGAGGGACTTGGGGGAGGGGTGTTGGGAATGCGATAGGTGGAGGGAGGTCAAGGTGAGGGTGATAGGCCGGAGTGGGGTGGGGGCGGAGAGGTCAGGAAGAAGATTGCAGGTTAGGAAGGCGGTGCTGAGTTCGTGGGATTTGACTGAGACAAGGTGGGGGGAGGGGAAATGAGGAAACTGGAGAAATCTGAGTTCATCCCTTGTGGTTGGAGGGTTCCCAGACGGAAGATGAGGCGCTCTTCCTCCAAACGTCGTGTTGCTATGGTCTGGCGATGGAGGGATCCAAGGACCTGCATGTCCTTGGTGGAGTGGGAGGGGGAGTTGAAGTGTTGGGTTATGGGGTGGTTGGGTTGGTTGGTCCCGGTGTCCCAGAGGTGTTTTCTGAAACGTTCCGCAAGTAGGCAGCCTGTCTCCCCAATATAGAGGAGGCCACATCAGATGCAGCGGATGCAATAGATGATGTGTGTGGAGGTGCAGGTGAATTTGTGGTGGATATGGAAGTGTCCCTTGGGGCCTTGGAGGGAAGTAAGGGGGAGGTGTGGGCGCAAGTTTTGCATTTCTTGTGGTTGCAGGGAAAGGTGCCGGAAGTGGAGGTTGGGTTGGTGGGGGGTGTCGACCTGACGACGGAGTCACGGAGGGAGTGGTCTTTTCGGAACGCTGATAGGGGAGGGGAGGGAAATATGTCCCTGGTGGTGGGGTCTGTTTGGAGGTGGCGGAAATGACGGCAGATGATACGCTGGACGTGGTGGTTGGTGGGGTGGTAGGTGAGGACCAGTGGGGTTCTGTCCTGGTGGTGGTTGGAGGGGCGGGGCTCAAGGGCGGAGGAGCGAGAAGTGGAAGAGATGCGGTGGAGGGCATCGTCTACTACGTCTGGGGGGAAATTGCGGTCCTTGAAAAAGGAGGCCATCTGGGTGGTACGATTTTGGAACTGGTCCTCCTGGGAACAGATGCGGCGGAGATGAAGGAATTGGGAATATGGGCTAGCATTTTTACAGGGGGCAGGGTGGGAGGAGGTGTAGTCTAGGTAGCCGTGGGAGTCGGTCGGTTTATAGTAAATGTCCGCGTCGATCCGGTCACCCGAGATGGAAATGGAAAGGTCTAGGAAGGGGAGACACGACGGTTGGAGGAAGAGCGCCTCATCTTCTGCCTGGGAACCCTCCAACCACAAGGGATGAACTCAGATTTCTCCAGTTTCCTCATTTCCCCTCCCCCCACCTTGTCTCAGTCAAATCCCTCGAACTCAGCACCACCTTCCTAACCTGCAATCTTCTTCCTGACCTCTCCGCCCCCACCCATTCCGGCCTATCACCCTCACCTTGACCTCCCTTCACCTATCGCATTCCCAACGCCCCTCCCCCAAGTCCCTCCTCCCTACCTTTTATCTTAGCCTGCTGGACACACTTTCCTCATTCCTGAAGAAGGGCTGATGCCCGAAACATCGATTCTCCTGTTCCTTGGATGCTGCCTGACCTGTTGTGCTCTTCCAGCAACACATTTTCAGCTCTGATCTCCAGCATCTGCAGTCCTCACTTTCTCCTCGGAAAAGCTCAGCAAGTCTGGCAGCATCTGTGGAAATTAATCAGAGTTAATGTTTCAGATCCAATGACTTTTCCTCAGAAATGGGTTCCAGCAATTTCTGTTTTTATTTCTGATTTCCCGTTTTCGCAGTTTTTTTCGGTTTTTGGGAAAGACTCGACTGGCTTCAAGATTATACATTGTCTGTTTGCTCAGAACATTGGGTGAAACAAAAGGTAGCAGGAATGTTTATTCCTGTGAATCCAGCACATCAACAAATGGCAAAGATAGAGAAAAAAAATGGTGAGGAGAATGCTGAGGACCATATGATATGATCTAGAATTCATAGTTGCATGATCACTGTGTCTCTGAAGAGTGGTATATGTCACCATTGGTTTCTACTCCTCTCCACTTCTTGCTCTCGGCTCTCCCCTTAGCTGGAAGGTGATATCAAACAGAGGGAGAAATTTGTCCTGAGACAAGGCCCATGTTGCTTCTATGAATCTCTTTCACAGCATGAGTAACCAAAATCCTCTAACCATCTGAACCTCAAATAGTATCAGATAAAGCACAAAAAAGACATGTAGATATTCAGGGGAAGAACACTATAAAGAAAGCATAGATTAATTGGCAACTTTGGAATTATCTGAAAGAAAGAGTATGTGCAATGGTATAGCAATTTGCTTCTAATGGATTTGCAACTGTGGTGCTGATATGTTCACTAGGGCTGGTGAAGACTGGACTGGTTATAAAGGACAAAGAGGTTTCTATGTTATCAAGTGTTCATGACTTTGAGAAATGCCCCTTTAGTTGCAAGGATGTGAGATGGCTGTTTGAAGGAGATAAGGTCATACGCTATAGGAACAGAATTAGGTAATTCTGCCCATCTAGACTGCTTTGCCATTTTATCATGGCTGATATGTTTCTCAACCCCTTTCTCCTAACTTCTCCCCATAAATTTTGACTCCATTACTGTAAGAACTTATCAATCTCTGTCTTAAATACACTCAAAGGCTTGGCTTCCACAGCCTTTTGCACCAATGAGTTCCACTGATTCATCATCCTCTGGTGAAGACATTCCTCCTCATCACCATTCTAAAGGGTCAGGCCTTCATTCTGAGGCTGTGCCATTGGGTCCGAGTTTCCCTGACTAATGGAAACATCTTCTCCATGTCTAGTCTGTCCAAGTCTTTCCGTATTCCTTTAGTTTCAATTAGATGCTTCCACATCCTTTTAAACTCCATTGAGTACAGACCCAGAATCTTCCACTGCTCCTCATATAGAGTCATAGAGTCATAGAGATGTACAGCACGGAAACAGACACTTCGGTCACACCCATCCATGCCGACCAGATATCCCAACCCAATCTAGTCCCACCTGCCAGCACCCGGCCCATATCCCTCCAAACCCTTCCTATTCATATACCTATCCAAATGCCTCTTAAATGTTGCAATTGTACCATCTTCCACCACATCCTCTGGCAGCTTATTCCATACACGTACCACCCTCTGCATGAAAAGGTTACCCCTTAGGTCTCTTTTATATCTTTGCCCTCTCACCCTAAACTTATGCCCTCTAGTTCTGGACTCCCCAACCCCAGGGAAAAGACTTTGTCTATTTATCCTATCCATGCCCCTCATAATTTTGTAAACCTCTTTTATGTCACCCCTCAGCCACCAACGCTCCAGGGAAAACAGCCCCAGCCTGTTCAGCCTCTCCTTGTAGCTCAGATCCTCCAACACTGGCAACATCCTTGTAAATCTTTTCTGAACCCTTTCAAGTTTCACAACATCTATCCGATAGGAAGGAGGCCAGAATTGCACATAATATTCCAACAGTGGCCTAACCAATGTCCTGTACAGCCACAACATGACCTTCCAACTCCTATACTCAATACTCTTACCAATAAAGGAAAGTATACCAAACACCTTCTTCACTATCCTATCTACCTGCGACTCCACTTTCAAGGAGCTATGAACCTGCACTCCAAGGTCTCTTTGTTCAGCAACACTCCCTAGGACCTTACCATTAATTGTATAAGTCCTGCTAAGATTTCATTTCCCAAAATGCAGCACCTCACATTTATCTGAATTAAACTCCATCTGCCACTTCTCTGTCCATTGGGCAATCTGGTCCAGATCTTGTTGTAATCTGAGGTAACCCTCTTCGTTGTCCACTACACCTCCAATTTTGGTGTCATCTGCAAACTGACTAACTGTACCTCTTATGCTCACATCTGAATCATTTATGTAAATGACAAAAAGTAGAGGGCACAGCACCGATCCTTGTGGCACTCCACTGGTCACAGGCCTCCAGTCTGAAAAACAACCATCCACCACTACCCTCTGTCTTCTACCTTTGAGCCAGTTCTGTATCCAAATGGCTAGTTCTCCCTGTATCCCATGAGATCTAACCTTGCTAATCAGTCTCCCATTGGAACCTTGTCAAACGCCTTACTGAGTCCATATAGATCACATCTACTGCTCTGCCCTCATCAATCTTCTTTGTTACTTCTTCAAAAAACTCAACCAACTTTGAGACATGATTTCCCACGCACAAAGATATGTTGACTATCCCTAATCAGTCCTTGCCTTTCCAAATACATGTACATCCTGTCCCTCAGGATTCCCTCCAACAACTTGCCCACCACCGAGGTCAGGCTCACCGGTCTATAGTTCCCTGGCTTGTCTTTACCACCCTTCTTAAAAGGTGGCACCACGTTTGCCAACCTCCAGTCTTCCGGCACCTCACCTGGGACTATCAATTTTACAAATATCTCAGCAAGAGGCCCAGCAATCACTTCTCAAGCTTCCCACAGAGTTCTAGGGTACACCTGATCAGGTCCTGGGGATTTATCCACCTTTATCCATTTCAAGACATCCAGCACTTCCTCCTCTGTAATCTGGACATTTTGCAAGATGTCACCATCTATTTCCTGACAGTCTATATCTTCCATATCCTTTTCCACAGTAAATACTGTTGCAAAATATTCATTTAGTATCTCCCCCATTTTCTCTGGCTCCACACAAAGGCCGCCTTGTTAATCTTTGAGGGGCCCTATTCTCTCCCTAGTTACCCTTTTGTCCTTAATATATTTGGATTCTCCTTAATTCTATTTGCCAGCACTATCTCATGTCCCCATTTTGCCCTCCTGATTTCCCTCTTAAGTATACTCCTACTTCCTTTATACTCTTCTAAGGATTCACTCGATCTATCCTGTCCATACCTGATATATGCTTCCTTCTTTTTCTTAACCAAACCCTCAATTTCTTTAGTCATCCAGTATTCCCTATAACTACCTGCTTCCCTTTCACCCTGACAGGAATATATTTTCTCTGGATTCTCGTTATCTCATTTCTGAAGCTTCCCATTTTCCAGCCGTCCCTTTACCTGCGAACATCTGCCTCCAATCAGCTTCCGAAAGTTCTTGCCTAATACCGTCAAAATTGGCCTTTCTCCAATTTAGAACTTCAACTTTTAGATCTGGTCTATCCTTTTCCATCACTATTTTAAAACGAATAGAATTATGGTCACCTCTCCATCTAAACCTTTAACACTATGGCAGTCCCAGTCGATGTTTGGAAAGTTAAAATCCCCTGCCATAACTACCCCTATTATTCTTACAGATAGCTGAGATCTCCTTACAAGTTTGTTTCTCAATTTCCCTCTGACTATTGGGGGGGTCTATTATACAATCCCAATAAGGTGATCATCCCTTTCTTATTTCTTAGTTCCACCCAAATAACTTCCCTGGATATATTTCCATCATTATCCTCCCTCAGCACAGCTGTAATGCTATCCCTTATCAAAACTACCAGTCCCCCTCCTCTCTTGCCTCCCTTTCTACCCTTCCTGTGGCATTTGTATCCTGGAACATTCAGCTGCCAGTCCTGCTCATCCCTGAGCCATGTTTCCGTAATTGCTATGATATCCCAGTCCCATGTTCCTAACCATGCCCTGAGTTCATCTGCCTTCCCTGTTAGGCCCCTTGCATTGAAATAAATGCAGGTTAATTGATTAGTCCTACCTTGTCCCTGCCTGCCCTGACTATTTGACTCGCTTCTGTTCTCAGCTGTACCAGTCTCAGATCAATCTCTTTCCTCACTATCTCCCTACGAGTTTAAATTCTCCCAAGCAGTTCGAGCAAATTTCCCTACCAGTATATTAGTCCCCTTCCAATTTAGGTGCAATCCGTCCTTCTTGTACACGTCACTTCTACCCTAAAAGACATTCCAATGGTCCAAAAGCGTGAATCCTTCTCCCATACACCAGCTCCTCAGCCATGCATTCATCTGCTCTATCCTCCTATTCCTGCCCTCACTAGCTCGTAACACTGGGAGTAATCCAGATATTACTACCCTTGAGGACCTCCTTTTTAAATTTCTGTCTAACTCTCTGTAATCTCCCTTCAGAATCTCAACCTTTTCCCTTCCTATATCATTGGTTCCAATGTGGACAATGACCTCTTGCTGGCCCCTCTCCCCCGTGAGGACATTCTGCATGATAAACCCTTCATTCCCGGGATCATTATTGTAAACCTTCTCTGGTCCATGTGATTTATCCACCTTCAGACCTTTCAGCTTCTCTAATACCTTCTCCTTAATGATGATCACTGTGCTCAACTCTGTCCCCTAACTCTCTTGAATTTCTGTTTTGCTACTGGTGTCTTCGACTATAAAGACTGATGCAAAGTACCTATTCAGCTCCTCTGCAATTCCTTGTTCCTCTTTATTGTTTCTCCAGCATCATTTTCCAGTGATCCATTGTTCACTCTAGCCTCTCTCTTACCTTTAATATATCTTAGAAAATTCTTGCAATCTTCTTTTATACTACTGGTTAGCTTGCCCTCATGATTCATCTTCTCCCCCTTATGACTTTTTTTGTTGTCCTCTGCTGGTTTTTAAAATCTCCCATGCCTCTGGCTTCTTGCTAATCTTCAACACAGTCTTTGCTTTTTCTTTAGGTTCTACATTATCCCTGACTTCTTTTATCAGCTGTGGCTGCCTTTTCCTCTCCCGAGTATGTTGCTTCTTCATTGGGATGAATTTCTGTTGGTGCCTCCTGAAATCCCCCCAGAAACTCCTGCCATTGCTGCTCCACCGTTTTCCCTGTTAGGGTCCCCTTTCAACCAACTCTGGCCAGCCCCTCCCTCATGTTCTGGTTGTCACCTTTACTCAATTGAACTTCCTTTACATCTGATTTAAGCTTCTCCCTGACTAACCTGACCTCAGTGGTGGGCAAGTTGTTGGAGGGAATCCTGAGGGACAGAATGTACATGTGTTTGGAAAGGCAAGGACTGATTAGGGATAGTCAACATGACTTTGTCCATGGGAAATAATGTCGCACAAACTTGATTTGAGCTTTTTGAAGAAGTAACAAAGAGGATTGATGAGGGCTGAGCGGTAGGTGTGATCTATATGGACTTCAGTAAAGTGTTTGACTAGGTTCCCCATGGGAGACTGGTTAGCAAGGTTGGATCACACAAACTACAGGGAGAACTATCCATTTGGATACAGAACTGGCTTGAAGGTAGACGACAGAGGGTGGTGGTGGAGGGTTGTTTTTCAGACTGGAGGCCTGTGACCAGTGGGGTGCCACAAGGATTGGTGCTGTATTCTCTACTTTTTGTCATTTATATAAATGATTTGGATGTGAGCATAAGAGGTGTAGTTAGTAAGTTTGCAGATGATACCAAAAGTGGAGGTGTAGTGGACAGCGAAGAAGGTTACCTCAGATTATAACAGGATCTTGACGAGATGGGCTAATGGGCTGAGAAGTAGCAGATAGAGTTTAATTCAGATAAATGCAAAGTGCTTCATTTTGGGAAAGCAAATCTTAGCAAGACTTATACATTTGATGGTAAGATCCCAGTGAGTGTTGCTGAACAAATAGACCTTGGAGTGCAGGTTCATAGCTCCTTGAAAGTGGAGTCGCAGGTAGATAGGATGGTGAAGAAGGCATTTGGTATGCTTTCCTTTATTGGTAAGAGTATTGAATATAGGAGTTGGGAGGTCATGTTGCAGCTATACAGGACATTGGTCAGGCCACTGTTGGAATATTGCGTGCAATTCTGGTCTCCTTCCTATTGGAAGGATGTTGTGAAACTTGAAAGGGTTCAGAAAAGATTTACAAGGATGTTGCCAAGGTTGGAGGATTTGAGTTATAGGGAGAGGCTGAACAGGCTGGGGCTGTTTTCCCTGGAGCGTCAGAGACTGAGGGGTGACCTTATAGAGGTTTACAAAATTAAGAAGGGCATGGATAGGATAAATAGACAAAGTCTTTTCCCTGCGGTTGGGGAGTCCAGAACTAGAGGGCATAGGTTTAGGGTGAGAGGGGAAAGCTATAAAAGAGACCTAAGGGGCAACTTTTTTTATACAGAGAGTGGTATGTGTATGGAATGAGCTGCCAGAGGAAGTGGTGGAGGCTGGTACAATTGCAACATTTAAAAGACATTTGGATGCGTATATGAATAGGAAGGGTTTCAAGGGATAGGGGCCGGGTGCTGGCAGGTGGGACTAGATTGGGTTGGGATATCTGCTTGGCATGGACGGGTTGGACCAAAGGGTCTGTTTCCATGCTGTACATCTCTATGATTCTGACAAACTGCAAAGTGAATTCTCTCAAATTATGGTCACCGCCTCTTTCAAGTTCCATTGCCTTAACTTCTCTAATCAAGTTTGCCTCATTGCGCATCACCAAATCAAGAATTGCCGGTTCCCTAGTGGGCACTATGACAAGCTGCTCCCAAAATAAACCATGTGTGCATGCTTGAGGTAAGTAACCAGTGTTCCTGTTTAGTGAATGTATGGGAGAGAGTGTTTGGAGAACAACCTAACTTTTTCAAATAAAGTTATAGATCTTTTACATCCACCTGACCAACTTACACATTCATACAAAAGGGCTGCACCTCCAACAATGCAACATTCATTATGCAACAACTTAAATTATGTGTCAGGTCTTTAGCTCAAGAGTATTATCAGTTAATCCATATCAAATCAGGGATTGAACTCCCTAAAAGAGCTGAAAAGAATGATGGTTTATCTTTTAAGAAGATAAAGAATTGTGCAGCGTTCTCTTTGATTCTTCAAAAGTGAGAAATATGAACTCTAACGTATAGTCTATCATCATATTTACTGAATTATACCAATAGCCAATGCATAAGAGAGCTGAATTTCCACAGTCGTTCTCCTGACTGTGCTCCACATCTTTGAAAGAACGACTACATGGTAGACACTGTTTTTCTTGGGTCATCTACACTTCTCCCATTGTGTTGTGGACGGATAAGAGAGAGAATGTCTGCAGAAAATTAACACAAATAATGTTCTGTCAACTATCTGCTACATGTACTCAGTGGTCTTCAAACACTTTTTTAAGCAAATGATATTTGTTGTAAGATTCAATGAACAAACTGTTTAGCAATATTGATGGAAGGTTATTCCATCTATCCACACACTCTTCATGCTGTTTCTAACTCTGCTTGAATGTATTTCAGGTTTTGTCACCTAACTTCCTGCTGCCAACTGCCCAGTTCAGATGACTAGTGTTTTTCTACCCCAACATTTCCAATATTTATGTAACTAAGAAGTTATACTTCTCAAAGGAAGCAAGCAATTTATTTTTTGAGTGTTCCAGTGAATTTTCTCTAGGTTTGCTGGCAACAATGTCCTGAAAATAATTATGTAACTGTTAGAGACTTCATAATAATCTTGAAAGCTTGACAGCTTGACTGGGTGGCACAGTGGCTCAGTGTTTAGCACTGCTGTCTCACAGCACCAGGGTCCCAAGTTTGATTCCTGCCTTGGGCAACTGTCTGTGTGGAGTTTGCATGTTCTCCCGTTGTCTGTGTGGGTTTCCTCCCACAGTCCAAAGATGTGCAGGTCAGGTGAATTGGCTGTGCTAAATTGTCCATAGTGCAAGGTGCATTAGTCAGTGAGAAATGGGTCTGAGTGGGTTGCTCTTCAGTGTGGACTGGTTGCACCAAAGTGCCTGTTTCCACACTGTAGGGAATCGAATCTACTCTATATCTCTACCAGATTTTTGGAGGGAGGGGGGGTGGGTTTGATGAATTCCTTATATCATTTGATGCTTCCAATCTTATCTTTAATTTGTTTTGTGCTAAATTCTAATTAAATAACATGTTTACACCATGTTGTCAGATGTGGATTACAACATCCACAGCCACAAACAGTTTTAATTCTATCCCTAACACTTCACATTTTCAGTCTCGGTCATTTTGTACAACTCTTTTCTGAACTGTTTCAACTCATCAGTTCACATTTCATGCGGAACCTTTCAAACTGAAATAGGAATATAGACAGTTCTGTTTAAACAATGACAAAAACAAAGTGAAAGCGTAGAACAGCAGGTAAAAGTCATAGGCCAGTGTGCTAATTAATAACAAATTGAGATGATTTACATATGCTGACTAGAAACAATTAATGGCTTATTCCCTTCCCCTCAAATAAGCTTCATGAAGAATGACAGTCTGAACCATTAGACTGTTTTCTGCTTTTTTTTCAGCTGCTAATGAGCCTGCATTTTTTTATTTTACTTGCACTTTTTTTCTCTTTTTATCCGTATCAATTTATCAAATGTTTGATCAATGCCAAAATGTCCAAAATTCCACAGATTGCACATGAAGCCCTATGAATGACTAGCACAACATTTATTTTTATTTCTTCCCATTTTGCCTTTGTATGCAGACATGTGCATGACTTCTACAATCCTGCATTAACTGAATGCTTTCATTGAAGAGTTAATAATTACAACAAAATCATTTTCCTTTTTGCCTTTTTCAATTGTAGGCAGCCTGCCATGGGTGTGCCAGATTTATTTATTCAGACATATTAAACTCCAATGACTACTCCTTAACACATCACGGAGTTTACAATAAAATCTGAATAAATTATGATTCTTTATGTGTGATCAACTGACCACACTGTTTGGTATCATTGTCAAATACAAAGTGAATGCTATGCTGCTTACTGCATTTATAAATGCCATGGCGGACCAGGCTGTTGCAGTGGGGGAGTTTGCTATTTGTAATGCAACTTTAAACATATTCTTATTTTTGTATCTGTAACCTTGATTCAAGAAAAGATCAGAGGAAATCTTCTGCCTTTATTGCAAGAGTATCCATACCTGTATCATTTATAAATGTCATAAGCTTCTGAGAATTCAGCACAGATCACCACAGAACTCTGATAGTTACTGCCCAACATAGCAGGTTCATTTATCACCTACTTTCTGCTTTCTCAAGTCAAGTTTTCCAATCAATTTGTCATTTATTCCAAAACACATTTATATTCCTCTGAGGCTTCAAATGAAAATTCTGTCAAATGCCTTCCAAAAATCCATTGTTCCATATCCCATTCACAGCCAATGCCATTAATATGTGACTGGAAAATCATAGGATGGGGGGAGGGGTGGTTTGGAGATGGTTGTGGGGAGCAGCAGTTACTGTGAATGGGAAAGGTGCAATCTCCTGAAAAATCCTCTGCACTGATGCTGGAAGTATTCAGATAGTGAGAGAAAAAAAAGAAATGCATACTGCAGAAACATTGACTCTGCTTTCTCTCCACAGATGCAAAATAGATGGTGCTATCTTGAAAAATGTCCATATTACAGAGGAGGAAGTGTTAGATGTCTTGAAATGAATAAAGGTGGATAAAGCCCCAGGACCTGAACAGGTATACCTTAGAACTCTGTGCGAAGCTAAGGAAGTGATTGCTGGGCCCAATGCTGAGATATTTGTATCATCATTTAGTCATAGGTGAGGTGCCGGAAGACTGGAGGTTCGCTAACGTGGTGCCACTATTTAAGAAAGGTGTTAAGGAAAAGTCAGGGAGCTATTGACTGGTGAGCCTGACGTTGGTGGTATGTAAGTTGTTGGAGGGAATCTTGAGGGACAGGATTTAAATGTATTTGGAAAGGTAAGGACTGATTAGAGATAGTCAACATGGCTTTAAGCATGGGAAATCATGTCTCATCAACTTGGTTGAGTTTTTTGAAAAAATGACAATGATGACTCATGAAGGCTGAGCAGTGGATATGATCTATATGGACTTCTGTAAGGCATTTGACAAGGTTCCTCATGGGAGACTGGTTCGCAAGGTTAGATCTCATGGAATACAGGGGGAACTAGACAGTTGGATACAAAACTGGCTTGAAGGTAGAAGACAGAGGTGGTGGTGGAGGGTTGTTTTTCAGACTGGAGGCCTGTGACCAGTGGAATGCCATAAGGATGGGTGCTGGGTCTGCTATTTTTTGTCATTTATATAAATGATTTGTCTGTGAACATAGGAGGTATAGTTAGTAAGTTTGCAGATGACACAAAAATTGGAGTTGTAATGGACAGTAAAGAAGGTTACTTCAGAGTACAAGGGATCTTTATCAGATGGGCCAGTGGGCTGAGGAGTGGAAGATGGAATTTAATTTAGATAAATGCGAGGTGTTGCATTTTAGGAAAGCCAAATCTTAGCAGAACCTATGCACTGAGGTAAGGTCCTTAGGTGTGTTGCTGAACAAAGAGACCTTGGAGCAAAAGTTCATAGCTCCTTGAAAATAGAGTCACAGGTCAATAGGATAATGAAGAAGGCATTTCCTTTATTAGTCAGAGCACTGAGTATAAGAGTTGGCATGTCATGCACAGGAGATCGGTTAGGCCACTTTTGGAATATTGTTTGTGATTCTAGTCTCCCTCTTGCAGGAAAGATGCTGTGAAACTTCAAAGGGTTTAGAAAAGACTTACAAGGATGTTGCCGGGGTTGGAACATTTGAGCTACAGAGAAAGGCTAAATAGGCTGGAGCTGTTTTCCTTGAAGCATCAGGTGCTGTGGGGTGGCCTTATAGAAGTTTTAGCGAGTTTTGAGAAGATTTGTAGCTCAGGTTGAGGTTTTGGATGGTGGTTTGCTCTCTGAGCTGGAAGGTTCATTTCCAGATGTTTCTTTACCTTACTAGGTAACAGCTTCAGTGGGCCTCAGGCAAAGCGATGCTGAAAATTCCTGCTTTCTATTTATATGTTTGGATTTCTTTGGGTTGGTTATGTCATTTCCTGTGGTGATGTTACTTCCTGTGATGAAGTCACTTCCGGCTCCTTTTCTCAGAGGGTGGTAGATGGGGTCTAACTCAATGTGTTTGTTGATAGACTTCCTGTTGGAATGCCATGCTTCCAGGAGTTCTCGTGTGTGCCTTTGTTTGACTTGTTCTAGGATGGATGTATTGTTCCAGTTGAAGTGGTGTCCTTCCTTATCCATATGAGTTTTATTCAGGAGCCGGCTGCCATATGAGTTGGGAGTGAGGGTGATCAGAACAGAATACTGCTCGAGCCAAATGTTAGGCTAGGAATTTGGTGAAAGTGGGATTTCTTTGGTCACTGTTTGTCATCTGCAATTCAGATTAAAAGTTAGGATCTGACTTAGCACTTTAAAACTGCAAAAGAAGCTACAATCAAATTCAAATAGCCAGTTTAATAGAAACTGTAAAGCAGTAGAGGGAACCACCCTTGCCTGAATAAATAAATGCCTGCATGAAGTACCTTCCCATGCATTTCCACTGCTGATAGACGCACAACAGTAGCCTGGTAGCAACTTGCATCTCCCCATGCCGTGCAACTGGGTTTTACACACTGACTGCCTCCAGTTCACTTTGGGAAAAGCCGGCTGCAGGGGATGGCTGTGGGAATTCCACCAACCATTACAATTTGACACAGGTTGGGAAGTAATTATTTCAGGGTGAACAATATTCTGAAAAGACAGACAAAATGGAAAAGGAGGAAGAATAGGGAGACAGTTGTGGGATAGGTTCTTGGCTCAGGAAGGGTAATCAGTGTGGATGGAGTTTAGGAATAAGAAGTGTGTGAAAAAGCAGTTCGAATACTTTATAGGTACCTTGACAGTCATTATACTGAGCAAGAAGTAATTGGAGGTTGTAACAACGGCAATGCAATAAATGTGAAGTCTTTAATCTTCATGTAGTCTGTACTAGTCAAATTGGCAAAGGTCGTCTGGAAGATAAGTTTGTGAAATAGTGTTGTGTTAATTTTCCAGAACAATACATTGTGGAACCAACAAGGCATAAAGCTATTTTAGATCTAGCATGGTAAAATGAGGCAGTGATGATAATACTAATGAATTTCACATCATGAGTTAATGTGTCATACTCTAGTCCCAAACAAGAGTTTTAAACATAAATGTCGCTAATTCATAGATATGAGGGTGAATAGATTTACTTGATTAAGGAAATGAGCTCAAATAAAGGGTGATCAATAAATAAAAGAAAACATTGAAATAATTCCACTCAAAATTCAATAAAAACACATCTAATTGAAAAAACAAATCTCAACAGGAAAGTTCCATTGATATCTTTTTCAAAAACGTAAAGATAATATTAGGCGAAATTAACATACTTATGATGTTGCTAAGGAAAATAATTATAAGACTGAGGATTAAAAATGTTTAAAAACTCGGCAAAGGGTCACTAAAACCTTAATAAAATGTAAAAATGGAATAAAAGAGTAAAACAGCCAGGAATATTAAAATAGAATTGGAAATCCTTTAAACAGATATGTATGCGTATAAGCAACACTGCTGCCTAAAATGGCTGCTACTTCATTTGAAAAGTACAAATATCACATATGGGATGTATTTTTAAAAAGCCTTAAAATTACCACAATTAATTAGTAGGCATTGAAAAAAGAGGCATCAAGAAATTGAGATCTCTTGTTAATTCCCACTTGCATGGCTAATTCATAAATTAGAGATAGAAGGTTACCTGTGGAATGTTCATTTTAAAAAAACAATGAAGCTAAACTTGTAATATACAAATGAACCATATTTCAGTAACTTGCTTTCAGCAAAAAGGATAGAGGAAACAACATGAACTGGCCATAGCAAGAATTTAAAAAAGCTCCCCTCCTTCACTCAGTCTCGGCAAAGCAGTGCTGGTGGGGGAAGAAAATAGAAAATCCTCTGTTCACTGAGAAATCAAAGATGTGTGTGAGCTTAGGCACTCCTGAAGAAACAGGACAACAAGTTGTTGGACTCATGTAACTCAAAGACTCTAAAAAAGACTGCAAACTGCAACTGACTTTATCTTCCTGTCCATAATAGACACTCCTCCTCTTTTGCAACACCCTTCCTCCCTCCCCATCACCTTCTGTGTGAGCTCATTGCCTGTGTGTGCGTTATTGTATCTATGGAGGTGTTAATTAAACTCTACTCTTTTTCACTTAAGAAAATTTTAGAATTGGCTTCCTTTGGTTTTAATTTGGTTAACTATGTCAATTGAAGTGGGATAACTAGTTGCAAAACAGGAAAAAGTAAAAAGGATGATTTTGCTGCAACTGACTGAGAGGGACTAAAAGAATTGGAGTGAGCCATGATCCTTTCTCACCTGGTCGTAACAATAGTTAAAGTAAATTATAAGCAGAGGTAGGGAAAGTTGTCATGGGGAGCGAGGAAATGGCATGGACACTGAACAAGTAATTTGTTCATATCATAATCGAATCTATCTTCATAATAGAAAGTCCAAGAGCAGGAACTTAATGTAATTACTATTTGTATAGAATCATAGAGATGCACATCACGGACATAGACTCTTCAGTCCAACTTGTCCATGCCAAAAAGATATCCTAAATTAATCTAGTCCCATTTGTCTGCATTTGGCCCATATTCCTCGAAACCCTTCCTATTCATATACCCATCCAGATGCCTTTTAAATGATGTATTGTATAAGCCTCTATCACTTCCTCTCGCAGTTCATTCCATACATGCACCACCCTCTGTGTGCAAACATTGTCTCTTAGATCCCTTTCAAATCTTTCCCTCTCACCTTAAACCTCCAGTTTTGGACTCCCATACCCTTGGGGATACAACCTTGAAAATGTGTTTGAGAAAGTTGAGGGGTTAAAACCTGACAAATTGCCAGGAAGTGATAAACTGCATCACTGGGTTTTAAAAATGATAATTGTAGATTGTGGGATCACTGAAAATTCACTCAATTCAAGAACAGTTCCAGTAGATCAGAAGTTAGCACATATGAAAACAGGGCATGGAAAACCCGCTAGTCTGACATCAGTCATTGAGAAAATGCTTTTATTAAGGAGGTCTCAACAATACAGTTTGAAAATCAGGATTTGATCAGACACAGACAAGATTTAAAAAACAGGAATCATCTTTACCAGTTTTGTAGAGTACTTGAGTATGTAACTCATACAATTGATAGTGTGGAAATGGTGGATTTGGAATACTTGGGTATTTTAAAGACATTCAGTTAGGTAGCACACAAAAGGTTACTACACAAGATAAGGGCTCATGGAGTTGGGGGTAATAATTAGCATGAATAGAGGATTGATAATGGATGGAATGTAGTGAGTCAGCATCAATGTGGCATTTGCGAATTGACAGGCTCTCACTACTGGAATGACATGGAAATCAGTTACAACATTTATTCATGACCCAAATAAAAAAAACAGAGAAGAATGCATCTACATTCCCTGATTATACAAAACTAGGTGAGAATGTAGACTGTGAGGAGGACTCAAAGTGGCTGCAAAGAGATATGGACAGGTTCAATGACTGGCAGCAAGGTGACAGATGGTCTAAAATGTGGGGAAGTGTGAAGTTATTCACTTTTGTGGCAATAGCAGGAAAGAAGATTTCTTTAAAAATGCACTACGTTTGTAAATGCTGACTTCGATGCACAAAGAACACAAGGAATTAGCATATCAGTACAGCAAGTAATCAGGTAAGCAAATGGCATGTTGGCCTTATTGCCAGGACATTGGATGACAAGAGTAGGGAAGCCTAACCTTTAGGTCTATAGGATTTTCATGCTATTGTGCCTGAATCTATTTTGTCCTCTACATTTCAGGAAGGATCTACTTGCATTGGAGTCAGTATATCAGTGCTCCATAAGCTTGGTATCTAAGATGAGAGGGTTGTCCTATGATGAAATATTTGGTAAATTAGCCCTATGCTCCTGGAGTTTAGAAGAATGATAGTGTTCTCATTGAAACATACATGACTCTGAAGGGAATTTTAAAAAAAGAATTGTGGATATAGGAAATCTGATAGTAAACTAGAAATTGTTGGGGAATCTCAGCAGGTCTGGCAGAATTTGTGGACAGAAATCAGAGTTAAAGTTTGAGGTCCAGTGACCCTTTAGAACGTTTTGAAGTCGGGTAACTGGACTCGAAAAATTAACTCTGCTTTCTCTCCCATGACTCTGAAGGGAATTGACAGGATGGACGAGAAGTTGGTTCCTCAGGCTGGAAAATCTACAACACAGAAAACACAGTTTCAGGTTAAGGCACTGATCATATAGAACTAAGCTGAGAGACAACCTCTCTACTTAAATGGTTGCGTATCTTGGAATTCACTGACCAAGAAGATGTAGATACTCATTGCTGAATATATAATGAAAGATGACATTGTTTTCTCTCTTAGGAAAGAACTCAAGGGATATTGGGAATTGGTGGGACAGTAGTTGAGGGCAAAGATCACTCATGATCGTATAGAATGGCTAGATTTGCAGTACCATTGGCTAATGTCTTCTCCAATTTTTTCTGATCCATCAAAGATTTCTAAGTGGGCCTTCTAAGACAGACTGAATGAATATCTTCTCCTCTGTAGATATTCAATAGTGGGTCTGTTACAGTTTAAAACAAATCAGGCCTGCATGAGCCATCATTCAATCAGCAACTGAGATCTGGTATTCACGGATCTACGTATCTAGCCCTAGATCTCTGGTTTGTGTATTTTCTGAAGACCTTGTTGTTTGCTCCCAGCGAGTCTGGGAATCTTACAGACAGTGTGAATGGAAAACATTTTTGAAGGCATGACCATTGACACACGGAATTAGCACACAATTTAGCCGAATTCTCACATCACAGCCAAAACACATTTATACATTTAAAATACCTGACCAGATTTGTGGCAGAATGCAGAGGTGGAAAATAAGTAAATAGATGAAGGTGTCATTGTGAATATGCCATGGACTTACATAGAATTGTTGAAAGTAATTAAAAGGGAAGGCTAGAGTGATTATTATGGATTCAATCATAGGCTTTAAATTAATTTAGTTGCTGTGAGAAATCTTTCTGAATGCATCTACACCTGCACATTCCCATGCACATTCTTTCACACTTCAGGACTTCTTAATTATTCTTCCACAAAGAGGATTCTTTTTGGGAGAAAAAAAAAGACTTACAATGCTATTCTTCAAAAAAAGAACATGCAAGCGCACAAGTTTAGAAAGACAAAGTTTGATAGAAGATTTGTAGCTCGGGTGCTCATTGTTGTGGTTCTGTTCGCCGAGCTAGGAATTTAGAAAGACAGTTAAAATGTTGAAGGTAAGTTCCTTTCCTCAGACACTAAACAGCAAGCATATCCTTAGCTTGCTGGAGTAATTGGAAAGACCTTACATTCCTTGTGTCAGAAAATCTGATTCCTGCCCTGATTTTGAAAAAAGGATTACAAAAATGGCAGGCGCAGGGACACTAGAAAACAAGGGCAATAAAATTTGAAAGGTCACTGCACTCAAAATGTTGATCTGTTTTCTCTCCACAGATGTTGCCCCAGAGCTGTTGAGTTTATCCAGCAATTTCTGTTTTAGTGTCAATTAAATTGGGTTGCACGGTTGTTTTATGTTCAAGTGACGTTTCCCACTGGATACCTTTCTGGTTAGATTGTTCGCCTGGATTCCATGACTGTGTGTTAGAATGCTGTAGAGGTAGGCAATTTATAATGGCAGCCATTGTATAATTTTGATTTGATTCTTTCAGTACCTTTCTTAACCCTGGTGTGCTAGCTATCACCCTCCTTCAGCTTCTACATCTGTACATGCATCAGGAAATATCTATCCCTCCACATAAGTGCTCAGTCCATTAGACCCCTACCAGTCCATTCCAAAAGAAATAAGAACCACTGTCAGATCAGTCAGTAATTCATTTCTGCTGACAGTTACTGAGTTAGTTGGAACTGTTGAAGGATTTTATTGTGACTTACTGTTGATGAAATCTGCAGGGACAAATGGGGCTCTGGGGAAAGGATTTGATTATTTATTCAGGGGTTCAATTCAGAACAATTATTCCCAGCCCTGGGTGCTGTAATTTCCATCCATCTAACCTGCAACGTGAGAAAAATAAGGATCTCACGGAAGGGAGCAGACCGCCATTTCCTCCTGGACTTGAGGGAGCAATGAGGACACAAGGATCAACTTGAGGCTTCCAGTAATATACAAGAATACAGAGAACAAGTTCTTTGACAGAGTATGCTATTAGAGTAAACATTGTACAAAACAATGAGTGAAATCTTATAGGACGATGGTGAGTTGTATGGCAGAATTGGACAAGACTCCACCGAGGCCCGTCTCGACGTCAAGATGAACTTATTCCATCTTTCATGCTTTTGACAAGCATCGTGGCAAGATTCTTGCTAGGCAATGATGAGATGCTTATTGAGATATTTTATTGATTATTAAATGCCTTCTTAACACCATAATGTTATTAATGCTTTGATTCTCTTCTTACCAAATTTTTCAATAAAGCTAGACATTAGGACAAAGTAAAAACAATGACTGCAGATGCTGGAAACCAGATTCTGGATTAGTGGTGCTGAAAGAGCACAGCAGTTCAGGCAGCATCCAAGGAGCTTCGAAATCGATGTATCGGGCAAAAGCCCTTCATCAGGAATTAGGACAAAGTGACAAGGAAATCAGAACGTGTACCTGGCAAATTCAGCTCATTGTGTGCTCTGAACCAGCTCCACTTGGAAACCAGGCAGAAATAGCTCAGAAAGAGGGCATACTCTATGGGCATGACACACACACACACACACCTGATATGCACCAAGGTCAAGGAAACAGACATGACACATTTCCAGGGCAATTCTGCATCTTAAGGCTGCACTAGCAAGTGTAATTGCAATGTTGCAGTCAAAACATTTTACACGCAGCCAGATCATGTACTGGACTAGACTGCATCTCTGGGCTCTTCACTCACCATCATAGCACTCACTCATGGTGTATAATAATGATATATTTTCAGGACTTTGAAAAGGTTAAAACACTATTTTAAAAAATAGGTATGGAAATTATCATGTAATATATAGAGACAAAACTGTTGTAGCTATATTTAGATTATCTACAGCTTTTTGCGAAGATATAAAGCATTAAAAAATTGCATTTTTAAGCAATAAGCATAGCTAAAAGAGGGTGGATAAAGGCCAATAGAACTTTAGACTTTGTTTGTATATCTGAAACATTGCATTCTATTAATAATGAATGTTTAAAGATAATTTTTTTTAATTTCTTCAGATGTTAATTACAGGTACTTTGAAGCAAAATTACAGATTTAAGTTTCTATAAAACTGGCTCACTCATTTTCTATGTTTAAGAAATGCAGCAATGTTTTAAGATACATTTTTTTTCTTTCCTCAATTACAATTTTTGTTCAGCAACAACTTATGGTGACGCTTTTCTGAGAATGTTAGATTAATCTGTGATGGACTAGGTGACAACATCTTCTGTCATTGCATAACTAAATAGCATTTACTCTACTATATTTCCTCCTGACGGCAAGGTATAATTATTCAGTCAAGCTTCTTAAAGGAACTTAGCCAGCTGTAACACTTATCATTTGGATCCTACATTGAAATATCCTCCTGCTAGTAGCTTTTAACAGTAAAATTATTTGAGCATCAAAATTTAAGTAATGATATTCTTATCTGTATGCATACTTTTGAGAATTTATGTACAAGATTACAAACTTTTAATACTTGCTTAAGACCACATAATATAAGAATTGACTCTGGATGGCATTGTAACAATTAGTACTATATCATAGAGTATATGGTAATTAATGATCGTTATAACATGACAAGTCTATTTTAAAATTACAGGCAATTTATAAAGCCACCTGAAGAAACAATTGGATATTTGAACAAATGTATGTTACTGTGATAATGCTGCAATACACCATACTTTCTTAATAGTATAAAATATCTTCATCTCTCAACCTTTAGGAGGAATTCTGTTTCAAATTCAACTCCTTATTGTGACCAATAAGATGACTGATCTGTTTCTGTGTGTATTCACATATTGGTGTTCTAAGTAATTGCCTGTGTCTCTATAGTTATTACAAACAAGTTCATATCCTTTAGCAATAAAGGACTCCTGATGACCAAAATAGCTCTTTTTCTCAAGAGTTGGAATAAAATACCTTTTTGAAAAACCCATCTGGTTCACTAATGTCCTTAGGGGAAGGAAACTGATATCCTTGCCTGCTCTACATGTGACTCCAGATCCACAGCAATGCAGTTGACTCCTATCTGGGCAATTAGGGATGGCAATAAATGGTGGCCTAGCCAGTGATGCTGACATCCTGTGAATGAATTTAATAAAAGGTGAGACCACAGCCATCTAACTTGGAAACAAATTTAGTTTTGTCCATTTCTTCCAATTCTCTGTGGGAAGAAGAAATCAGAACACATGCAAGGGGAAATGGAATGAGAGGAATTTGGTGTAAACATAAATAGATAAGCATGTGTGACAAAAATTACAAAATTACGGCAGTGGTAAATGTATGGTGATGGCATCCATCTTTTATTGGATGATTATAATGTTTACTTTTTAACATGAGACAAACGTGGTTCAAGAATCAGAATATACTTATATTTTAATAAAACATTATTTAAATTACAGCATTGAAAATGGAGCAACAATGCATTCACCTAGTTGTAATCCAATATCATTCAAGGAATATTAGCACAGCTGACATTTTGTGGTCCAGGTGTGCAGAAATCGTTTTCAAGAAAAAGGGTTCTGATCACAAAGAACATCAAAATGGGAATTCAGTATGTCATTTTACTAGACTGTGGTTTAACTGTGTGGTGCATGACTCTGAATACTGATTGAGTGTCATAAACATCAGCCACTGTGATGGTGCCAGGAAGACCGGTGGAGACAGTAATTAAATATGGTGGAGAAGATCTAAACGAGGTCCTCCTAACAATCTCTATTAATAGAGTCATAGAGATGTACAGCACAGAAACAGACCCTTCTGTCCAACTCATCCAAGCCAAACAGATATCCCAACCTAATCTAGTACCATTTGCCAGTACTTGGTCCAGATTCTTCTAAAACCTTCCTATTCAAATACCTATTTGGATGCCTTTAAAATAATGCAATTGTACTAGCCTCCACCACGTCGTCTGGCAGCTCATTCCATGTACATACCCCCCTCTGCGTGAGAAAGTTACCCCATAGGTTTCTTTTATATCTTTTCCCTCTCACCCGAAACCTATGCCCTCTAATTCTGCACTCCCCCTACCCCAAGGAAAATACCTTGTCTATTTACTCTTATGATCTTATAAACCTCTGTAAGATCACCCCTCAGCCTCCAATGCTCCAGGGGGAAAACAGCCCCAGCCTATTCAACCTCTCCCTGTAGCTAAAATCCTCCAACTCTTGTATATCATATCCTTGTAACATGGAAATAATAGACAAGGAGGAGGCTGGAAAAACACAGCAAGCCAGACAGCATCAGGAGGTGGAGATGTCGACCCAGTCCTGAAGAAAGGTCACTCCTGAAACATCGACTTCTCCACCTCCTGATGCTGCCTGGCTTGCTGTGCTCTTCCAGCCTCCTGCCTGTTTATTCTGGGTTCCAGCATCTGCAGTTTTTTTTGCCTCTAAACATGTAAATAATGGCAGAGTTGCAATAAATTTGTTGTGTATTACAAGTAACCCTTCTAGTCAGACCAGAAGGGGAATGCCATCTTCCATATTATATCCTAAGGGCCCTTGAGAAACATGAACCAAGAAGGTATTAGTGGTAGCACATATAACCATCTGTTTCTCAAGTCCATTTACTCGTCTTTGATTGCATTCAGTTACTAGGGAAAAAAATCAACTTCCACTCTTAGTAAATGACTGAAAGTGCACTGGGTTTTAGACTGGACCTGCCAGTTGGTGTGAATATGGAATATTGGAGCAACTGTAGGCCTGTTTTCCAATGTAGTTTAATTTTGTTTCATCTACCACTCACCCTGGTGGTTCTTAATACCTTGACATTCTTACCTAACAAAGATCCATCGACTTTAGTCTTGAAATCTCAATTGATTCAGCATCTAATGTAGCCTTTTATGGGTATGCGACAATTTGATTTCACGCCTAGAAATGTCTAGTCCTGATTTTAAGATTCTGTCCCTGGATTAGGGCATCCCCATCAGAGGAAATCATTTCTTAGCATGAACTATTGTAATCATTCTCTTTGTCAAACTACTCAGTTAGATGCACTGTCATGATTTGGAGATGCCGGTGTTGTACTGGGATGTACAAAGTTAAAAATCACACAACACCAGATTATAGTCCAACAGGTTTAATTGGAAGCACACTAGCTTTCGGAGCGACGCTCCTTCATCAGGTGATTGTGGATCCTCTGTCAATCTTTAATTCTCTTAAGAATACAAGCCACACTTCTTCAAATAGTCCTCGATTACCAACCATCATCCAATGAGTTTGCAGTGGATCCCCTTCAAGATCAAGGCATCTTTCCTGTGATTTGGTGCCAGAAGCTAAACACAGATATTCAGATCCCATCAGGGGATCTGAAGGCTTTATATACCAAAGCACAGCTTCCTGACTTTTGTATTCCAGCTCCCTTAAGGTCAATACTCCATTAGATTTTTGAATTAATCTGACAAATTTATTCCTGTTCTTTGAGGAGGTAACAAGCAGGATAGATGAATAGGGGCAATTGATGAGATATATTTGGTTTTACAAAGACATTCACTAATGTACTGTACATAAGACTACTTAATAAGAGAGGAGCCCAGAGTTTTGGAGGTAGTATATTGGCATGGATGTAGGGTTGGTGAACTAATAGGAGACAGAGAGTTGAGATAAAGGGAACATTTTCAGGGTTCCAAGCTGTAACTAGTGGTGCACCTCAGGGAACAGTCCAGTTGTTCGCAATATATATTAATGGCTTGGATGAATACACTATCGTCAAGTTTGTGACTGACACAAGAATAGATGGGAAAGTAAGTACTTAGGGTGATGTAAGGATGTTAAAGGGATATAGACAGGTTAAGTGAGTAGGTAAATTCTTGGCAGATGGAATATAGTATAAGGAAAAGTGTGATTATGTGTTTTGCCAGGAAGAATAGAAGAGCTGATTATTAATTAAATGAGAAAGACTGCAGAAAACTACCACACAGAGAGAATTGGAGGTCCTCGTGCATGAATCACAAAGCCAGCATCCAAATTCACTGGCAAGTTATTTTAAAGGAAGGCAGCGAGAAAAAAACTTGCTTCTATCATCTTGTACTTTTAAAGTGAAAGCTCACTTTGTCTCCACATAACTGTGTGAGACAGCTTTCTCCCAAATGAAGATAGTCAAGTCTGAGCATCTCACCCATTCACAGATGCCCATGTGAAGGTCTGTATACAAAGAGCAGTCTGAACTGACAACCCAGACTTCAAGGTACTGGTTGCTAATGTGCGGGCACAGGTATCATACTGAGACTTGGTGTGTAGAAGATAAAAATAATTAATTTTTTTTGAGGCATGGATCTCAGGTTGTACTTAAATTTAAAGAATGATAAAATAGGTAGGACAGAACTGGTTAACACTATGATGTGAAACTGAGTGTTAAGCATTGCCTGAGACCCACTCTAGAATAATAGTTATGGCTTCATTTGGGTGAGTAAGTATACAGTTTGATTACCCTTGTTTTCTCTGTCCCATTTCTGATCTGGGAGAGTTTCCTGTTTCTGCTCAGCCCTGCCAAAGAATCTGCCTTGACAGGTCACAGATGTCAGTAACTGTCGCCCAATTATCAATGCCAATAGTTACCATCCTCATCTCTCACTCACAAAGTCCATATAGCAGATGGATGCATGGGAAGCAAGTCATTATCCAGTGGCCAGTTCTCCAGACAGAATGCCTTCTGGTGTCATTAACAATTCATTGAATATTCTGAAATAGTGCTGATGACGCTAGCTTAGCAATGAGCCTTTGCTGAAGGAATTACTATGCTCCAGAGCCTTTGAGCTGGTGGCCTAGTCCTGATAAGAGATATTTGGATATGACTGAAATGGTAAAGGGGGAAATTGGTCAGCCTTCTCTCCTTCCCAGCATGTGTTTTCCAAGTCTCACCATCACGGAGGAGAACACCAAGGCTTGTAGACTCACTGTCTGATGTTCTCAGTTAGGTCTTTTATACAGCTTGGACATAACAGCTGCAGCTCTTGTGATGTTTCTGAAGTAACTTTCTGAGTTGTCAGAGCAGGAGCTAACTGAAAAGTTATTAGGGGTGCACCTAGAGGTGCTGTTAGTGTGATAATGTAGTTATAATACATTAGAATTTAATTTATGGACCTTGTACTTCTGATCATGATCTTATAAAGAATGAAACACCCCCAATAGCTCCATTTATAGAGTCATAGACTCATAGAGATGTACAGCATGGAAATAGACCCTTCTTTCCAACTTGTCATGCCGATCGGATACCCGAACATAATCTAGTCCCATTTGCCAGCACTTGGCCCTTATCCCTCTAAATCCTTCCTATTCATATACCAATCCATATGCCTTTTATATGCTGTAATTGTACCAGCTTCCACCACTTCCTCTGGCAGCTTATTCCATACATTCACCACTTGCTGTGTGAAAAAAAGTTGCCCCTTAGGTCTCTTTTACATCTTTCCCCTCTCACCCTAAACCTATGCCCTCTAGTTCTGCACTCCCCTACCCCAGCGAAAATACTTTGTCTATTTACCCTACCAATGACCCTTGTGATTTTATAAACCTCTGTAAGGTCACCCCTCAGCCACCGATGCCCTAGGGAAAACAGCCCCAGCCTGTTCAGCGTCTCCCTATAGCTCAAATCCTCCAACCCTTGTAAATCTTTTCTGAACCCTTTCAAGTTTCACAACATCCTTCTAATAGGAAGGAGGCCAGGATTGCATGCAATATTCCAAATATGGGCTAACCAATGTCCTGTACAGCCGCAACATGACCTCCCAACTCCTATACTCAATGTTCTGACAAATAAAGGAAAGCATACCAAATGACTTCTTCACTATCCTATCTACCTGCGACTCGACTTTCAAGGAGCTATGAATCTGCACTCCAAGTTCTCTTTGTTCAGCAACACTCTCCAAGACATTACTATTAAGTGTATAAGTCCTGTCCTGATTTGCTTTCCCAAAATGCAGCACTTCACATTTATCTAAGTTAAAATCCATCTGCCACTCCTCAGCCCATTGGCCCATCTGGTCAAGATCCTGTTGTAATCTGAGGTAGTCTTTTTTGCTGTTCACTACACCTCCAAGTTTGGTTTCACCTGCAAACTTACTAACTATACTTCCTGCATTCACATCCAAATTGTTTATATAAATGATGAAAACTAGTGGACCCAGCACTGATGCTTGTGGCACTCCATTGGTCACAGACCTCCAGTCAGAAAAATAACCCTCCACCTCCACCCTCTGCCTTCTACCTTCGAGTCAGGTCTGTATCTAAGTGGCTAGTTCTCCCTGTGTTCCATGAGATCTAACCTTGCTAACCAGACTCCCATCATTCCAAGGAATCATTACGTACATAAGGATTGGTGCTGAATTAACTCTGTTGGCTGTTCGCGTATAAGTTATTGGAAGTTTTTTTGTAAAGGATCAGCTTGTATTCATATAACAGATGTAATTTAGCATCATGTCCAAAAGCACTTCGTAGAAATATTATAAAACAAATTATAACCAAGATCTTAGGGCAGAGGACTGACTGCATTGTCAAAATGTTCGGAGTGTCTTAAAGGATGAGAGGGAGTGAGCGAGGCATGGTTACTACTGGTGGGACAATTAATATCAGAGCTGCACAAGGGGTCTGGCAAAATCCCCTTTGCATTTTTCTTAGTGTCCTGCTTAACAATGATCTCCACTGGGTACACCCCGCAGTTCCAGTAGAGGCCACTGTTCCCACCTGGTGGTGATGGGACTATAGAGCTATCAACTATTCAATTGTATAGTAGTTCTCTGTGACAGGACTTACTGTTCCTGAGGAGTGCAGGTCCCATCACCAGCCTAACGTGGTCAGTTGGCCATTTTTCTCATGTGCTGTCACCCCATAAGGTTTTCAGGTGGTGGAGAGAGCATGGACTATGGCTCCCAAGGCATGGAGAAACGGAAAGGTGAGGATGAGATTTTAAAATTAAGACACTGGGTAAGCAGGATTCAGTGCAAAACAACAAGTATTCGAGTGATGTGTGAAAGGATTGTGACATGAGTTAGGACAAGTGTAATAAAGTTTTGGATGACATTAACTGTCTGGCATCCTTGCTGTTCAGCCTTTTAATAAACGCGTTAAACCACAGACTCATTTCACAAAGGACTCCCACTAGTTCTTGTAGCCACTGTGCATCTTACCTTTTGGGATCTGCATGGTGCTCTGAAATATGAACAATCTGTTTATTGGGTTTTTCTAGTGACATGTGCAAGTCGGGCTATTGAAGACTGTCTGTCACAATCACATATAATGGTAAAGAGCAGCAATTTAATATGTTGCCTGTAAAGCAAGTGGATTTTTTGAACCTTAATTGTATACCATAATCCCTATATCCACTGTTAAGAGTTATCAGTGTAACTCCCAATACTACTGTTTGATGAATTAGTAGTTATACTAACTTATCATCACAAGAAAAAGCAAAGGAAATATTTTTCTACTGTGAGTTAATAGGATGTGGAATGTCTCAGTAGAAATGTTCAAAATAATATTTAAAGTAGTTGGATACATATTTAATTTTTAAAAATCTTTCATTATAGGAAATAATTATGAAAAAGGGATGAGTTGTGTTGCATTTTCAGAGGTGCAACACAATTTGTGGGGTTTTATTCAATGTAAAATTTTATCATTGTATAGAATCGGTTTCAGTTAATTAATAAATTTCACATAGTTACAGAGATCACTGGTCATATATCTTTTATATATCCTTATCATCATATTTTGAGTTTTAAATGTGTTCAGTATCATTAGCAGAACCAGAGTTCATTAATGATATAATTCAATAACATTTTTGCACCTTCAAAATAAGCTGAAGCCGACTGAAGCCAACATTTATCCAGAGTGTGTTGTAAAAAATGGATTTATAGAATAACGATTTATTTCATTTTCTCCCAGGTGCTTTTTCTGGGCTCATTAAGTTGATGGACGATAGGTGCTGAGGGACGGAATATTTTCCCACCTTTAAAGTCACCAACACTCAGATACCAAATGACGGATGTGATCAGTTACGGCTTCTGATTCCAAAAATATTTTTTGTTGCCCACCTCAGGAAAGTACGTCTCCCTATTGTACCACTGCCATTTTCAATTTTTGATTGCTTTCTGTAACAGAGATTGTATGATATGTGCTAAATTATGGACAATCTTGCAATGTGAACTGGCATCTCTTTGGGGAAATGGATTCAGACTGCCTGAATTAATATAACTTAAGGGCTCTTAGCTGTCAAAGAGACTTTCATCCCATCTGTCCACACTAGATTCAAATGTTGGATCCTTGTGATGAAAGGATAATTTTCTAAGTTACTGCACCACCCAATCCCCTGGCAAGGAAATAATCTCTAAATTAATAAGTGGCACAAGCCTTGTGGAATTTTAATCTGGACACTTTATTACACCTAATCTGAACAAGTAAATACCTGCTTCATAAAAAGAACATGCATATAACACTCGAGAGCATTATTGTGGTTAGACTTTATAATGATTGCCTTCAAAGCTTTTGAAAGGAACGCTGCAAGTCCTTGTAAATTACCTATAGTTAAAAAACATTTTTGGCTGCAGAATATAATCAAATCAGTATATTTGACACACTGAAGCATTTTCTAAACTTCAAAGGCCCCTTTTGGGTTCAGACTGATAGCCATCATGAATCATTATGTACAAAAGGCCTTTCAACGTTTACTGATAACAATATTACTGTTAATCATTTGCTTGTTTTATTTTGGACAGGCATTTTAATATAAAGATGCATTAGAAATGAAAGACACACTGGCATAGTCAATAGAGTCATTAAATCTGTCCATAACGACTGCACTGTGACCTTATTTACATCGGAAAGCTGGAGTTGCTCCAAATGCAGTTACCTGGGAATCAAAAGTAACTGCAGCTGAAACAAAGCCAGCATCTATTCCTGAACCCAGTGAATGGTAAGTATTCACTTTAAGCTGGTTTCTCTCCAGAATAGCAATGGACATCTCCTTATAATGCCAGGTTTGTGCATACGTTATGCTTCATGTACCAAATATAATTACTCAGGAGCTTTTTTTAGACTTGAGGGAACTTTGGGTCAGTTTGTCCTGTGCACCTGATTCTGAGTCAATGCATTCTGAAAGGGGGGAGGTCAGACACATCAAATCTCCATTAATACTGCACGGTTCTCTAACTAGGGTCATAGAAAATGGGGAGTAGTGTGCTAGATGCATAAAATACCCATCAGTGGAAAGGCATCTTTAAAACTCCAAATGTGTTCACTGCTGACTGCACTACGATTTTGTTTGTTTACTAATGTATTATTTAATTGGTATTACTTTAGAGTCAAATTCTTTCTTCCCTTCTCGACAGAAAGCAATCATCTGGAAACCTGATGGGACTTACAATTGGATACTCAATAGAGGGGATAGGGAAAGGGGGTGGCACTGCACCCACCTATTGCAATTGAGTCAGGAAGCTGTTAGAATGGTTAAACAGAGACTTGAAGGTAATGGTGAAGCATGAGGAGAGTCTTTTTTTTAAAGAATCCCTACAGTGTGAAAACAAGCCCTTCAGTCCCACCAAGGCCACACTGACCCTCCAAACAGTAATCCACCCAGACCCATTCCTCTACCCTATATTTACCTCTGTCTAATGCACCTAGCTGACACATCCCTGAACACGATCAGCAAATTAGCAAGGTCAATTCGCCTAAACTGCACATTTTTGGATTGTGGGGGGAAACCCATGCAGATACAGGGACAATGTGCAAACTCCACACAGACAGTCACCCAAGGCTGGAATCGAACCCAGCTCCCTGGTCCTTTAAGGTAGCAGTGCTAACCACTGAGCCACCATGCTCCCCTTGCTACCAAATAACAAGCTCTGAATTGTTTCAGTAGCACTGTCTTTGCATGGCTGTTTTATTTGTGCTTCTGGTCGGTAGTGTGGTGGGGCGGGGGGGGGGGGGGGGGGGTGCTCAGTGATGGCAATGCCTCAAATATCAAGGGGAGTAGAAATGTTTATGGTCCATGTACAGGATAGTGTGTAATTTTGCATACAAGAGGGTGGTGCGAATATGGAATGAACTGCCAGAGGAAATGGCAGAATTTGGGTACAATTACAACATTTAAAAGACATTCGGACAGATTCACAGAGGACTTGCCTGAATTTTCTCTGAAATCTCTTTTGCCTGTAAGAACCTGTGTTTGAATTTACCTTTTGCCAAGGGGTGTGTTTTTGGGATGCTGTGGGGATTGGAACAGCTCCTTTGTTAAGTTGCAATAGAATTGGTTGGGCTATCAAACAAGTTAACTTATTCTAAATGTTTTTTCTCATTGCGTTTCATCCGTAGTGTTTAAATAAATTCTGTTTTGTTAAAAGCTGAGTGATTTGACCAGCTGCATTATTCCTGGACTATCCACACCACAACTGCCTAAACAAAACTAAAAAGTTAGGACCTGGTCTACCTTCTTAAAATGTTTTGAGGGAGTCTGGCTTGGACCATTAACATGAAAAGTGATCTGGCAGCAATCTTGCAATGTGAGGTGTCAATGAACTCAAAGGAAGAATGTGCAGACTCCACACAGACAGACCCCTGAGGTTGGAATCAAACCTGTACCCCTGACACTGTGAGACAGCAGGGCTAACCACTGAGCCACTGTGCCATCCCATGCCCTGTGCTGCCCATGTCATAAGTTAGTCCAAAATGCACCATGATGATATGGTGAGGCTTTGTCAATGTCAACTTCATTTCCATAGACAGAGAGTGCTGGCCAAAATGAATGCATAAAGAAGAATTGTAGCTGCCTGGTTACCAGTCAGGCTTTCAAGTCAGGAATTATTAGCATCCAGTTTCTGTGTAACCCCTGGGGAAAGTAGCAACCTGATCGGGTAATAATCAAACAATAATGCCTAGAAGTAAGTCCCCCACTAATGTGATTCTCATTGTGTCATTGAAACTTTAAGTGGAAAATCAAACTTTTTTTTTCTCTACATTGGGATTTCCATTACTTCTCTCTTGCTGCACATTCCCACTGCCCTGCCATAGATCATATCATTCAGCGACTGGGAAAATCCAGCCCAAAACCCATCCTTGCTTCAAAATAATAAAAACACCCGATGCCAATGTCACAATGGAAAGAAAACCATTGGTCTGAAGAGACTGAAGTTTTATTAAATCTGTCAGAAGACTAAGGGGATAAGTAAGAAGCGATAGCTGGAAAGCTGAGACTAAATGAATTGTGTGCTGCTTCACCCACAGCTGTATTTGAGAACTATTTGATGCTGGCTCTCAATCAGAGTAATTTAGAAATCACTGAGTAATAAAACACAACTTTTAAACATTGGTCCACAATTCTAAATTTAAGCTAGCCATTTACTTTAAAGGAATTGAGAAATGTACCTGAACAAGGGCATTTAATAAATATGTCTGCATTGTGGTTTAGTCGCATTAGATTTTTTTTGCTTAAACTGTCAAACTCTGATTCTTAAATTTAAACACAAAATGTACACATAAGTTATACTGGCAAATTTCTAAGGATGCTGGCCATCTCCATCCACCTGATCACACAGTGCTTTCTGTTAATTGCAAAGGCTGATCTTTGATCAAATATTAATTGTAAATATTAATATTAAGAGAAATGGAAACATTTCCTGGCTCTTTTTCGATGTTACAAAATGCAAAGCAGTCAGTCCACACTGAACTAATCAAAAGTCACATTGCTGCATCACTGACTGCTTCCTGGAAACCACGAAATGAAGTTTGTGGTTTTACGATCTTTTAAACAATGTGCGAGCTGCTAATGTCAGTAAGGAGGTAGTGTAAACAAATCACTCCACCCGTCATCAGCGAATAGGTGGCAAAATGGCAGGCTTTCTGATCAGAAGGTCTATCTCACTTCGGGGCAAACAAATCGTCCCCAAGGATCTAAGGGCAGCCCATTATTTTTTATGGGCTGATGACCATCATTGGTAGCACTGATATAAACAAACAGATGCTGTCTGATCTCCATCATGCCCTTGTGAATTATGCCCCTGCTGGTGCCAGCAAAGGTGACTGCAGTGTTCATGCTTTGTACACTGGTATTTTTCAGGCTCCAGCTGGTGCCACTTGACAATAATGTCAAGGTGCATTTCACAGGTCACTGCTGCCATGCTGAGGAAAGCTGACCACTACATCTGCTTCCCATTGACCCTATAGCAGCTGCTGAATATAGAACAGAAGCTTTTTGACAGGGCAGAATTTCCCAACCTCTGTGGAGCCTTGGACTGTACGCAAGCATCCCTCCAGGCAGCTTCATTAAATTAAGCAATTTCAGAGAGAGAGAAAAGATGGTTTGACTGAGCGAATGTCCAGGAGGTAAGTAATGTCTGCAACATTATTATGGAGATGGTATCACATGCTCTTCAACCTCTTGTCAATTGTCTTTTTGAAGGAAATTGAAAAGAGGATTTATCTGCAGACGCAATTGGCAAGTAGTAAACCTTGCAAAAGCATGTGTTTGGTTTCATGTTTCACATTTGTTTATTTGATAGTTTACAGGAATTGTATCCTCAAGTCCTTCAGGTCACCCGTTCAGGGGCAGCATAATTAAATTCACCAAGGTAAATGTGGATAATAAAGTGGTCCATCTGCCAGTTAACCCCCTCCTTAACTACTCCTGCCCCATCTACTAATCCCCCATCTGTTCCCTCATATCCACTCCTTACCTACTCCTTCTGTATTCTACTATTCTGTTCTCATTTTGTTTCCTTTCTGGACGTCAGCTAATGGTCTCCCTCACTGCTGGCTTTTCTGTTATATTTTTATTTCATTCCAGATCAAAATGGCCTCTTTTAAAAGAAAACATGAACTTTTTTCCTCTTTGGGAAGGAACTTGCAGTTGGCTGCTCTTACCACCAGACCTGTTTTTTTTTAAATGTAACTTAAGTATTTCTATCCTGAGACTTTTCCTTGACATCAATCTGCATCTTCCTCCCTGAAAGCTAGACCAGTGAATGAATGGCAGCTTTGATTAAGCATCAGCAGTGGGAAGGTGTGCCTCCCTATTCTATCATCACAGGAGCTCACTCACTAAACTTGTGGCTGATACAAGTTGAGTGTAGCTGAAGCCCACAAGAGTATCTTTCAACTTAATATGTTGATTATCTTGATACGTGCAGAGCAGCTTTTTAATCAGGATTCATGGCTGTATCTGAAAGAATAAAGGCGTGCTTTCTAGCATCTCTTTTTTCGTTGAATTGAAGAGAAATCTTTAATTCTGTGGGCTGTTTCTTGCCATTTTGTAGGTTAAATATACAACAGGCTTAGGCGACTATATAAAAATCCAATGCACTTTCTCTCAGAAGTAAATCCTCAGTGAGGTAAGCTTTATTATAGCTAGAAAACATTTCCTTATTTCTGTCTCAATCATTGCGTGTACTTTGCCATGAATGGTGTTTAGAGAAGTACTATGTTTTATCTGGACGCAAACCATAAACTAAAATGAAATAGCGCGAAAGAATTCATGCATTCAAGGATGATACTGTATTTAAACTATACAAAACATTGGTTCTGCAGAATTATACAGAAGCTTGGGAAATTGCTCTAAAATGTGAATGCATAACGTATGATACATCTCCCTTGTAAGGATTTAGGCAACACAAAATGTCTAATCAATACCCTTTTGTTTATATTCTTTTCTATTCATTAAACCATTTGAGCACAATTACAATTACAGTAGCAATTTCAGCAAAATAAGAACTCACATCATTACCACAATTCTGCTTTGTTCTACAAAATATTAAACTTGTTGTTTAACATCTATCAAGTTGCTCCATGCATGGATTTTGACATGCCATTTATTATCACTAATGGGCATATTTATATTAGATAAAGCATAAATAAAACAGTGAGATGACACATTACAATTTAACGTCTGCTTTAGTTTGTTGGACAGTTGTACTTTTTTTAAAATTTAAAGCATAGAATTGTATGTGTGATTATTGAAAGCCCATTTGTTATCATTTGCAAGGTGAGGACGTGTTTGTTTTCCGTACTGTTGGCTGGTGAGTTGAAGACTAGCTTACGGCCTCTGTTTCCTCCTATTTTTTTTGTTTAATTACCATCCTCACCACCCGGGACCTCATTTGTTTATTGTGATAAGTCAGTATAATGAACAAATGACCCTGCCACCTGGAGCACTTAGAGGTTGCTGTTAAAACTCAAGCTGTAAAAACTCTCCTTGGGCTATTGATTCACTTCTGGTGTGTTTGATTATACTCTGGGGGCAGGTGACAAGCTTGGTTGAAGCTCTTAGTGTTTCACAAGACTGTTACATAAAGCTAATAAATCTTGGCTAGATTAATTTGGTGCCTCAAAAACTGCCGGAGATTTCCATTCACTGTAACAAGAAGAGGACTCCAAAATATTAAACATTTATCTTTCATTCAAAAGTATCTCACAGCGATCTGCCACAGTTTCCAACAACTTTTCCCCATGTCTAGAATGGTCGGCTCTTTCTTTGCTTTTTAAGGTCAAGGTTCAAAGGTGCTTAAAATAGACCGTTCAAAGGAGCAATAACTGTTGGGGAGGATTAATGAAAAATAACCATGTGCGACCATTGTCACAGTTTCAGTGCTATCAGATTCACACAATACTGCTGACATTTTCTCTCTAAGACCACATTTGGCAGTCTTGCGAAAGGCTCATTGTGAAATAATTTCTCTGCGAAAAGGGAGTGATAATTTGTACATTATTTTCACGCTTACTGGATCCATTTAAATCCAATCTGATCTTTTAAAATGAAACCTGACTCCAGTGATCAGTGGTGATCCCGTCACCGGGCCAAAGCCCTGCTGAGGGTAAGTAACCAGGGCCAGAGGAGTATCATCAAGATTGCTTTGTGCATTGTCTTCTTAGGCCCCTCTGTTCTGTTAATAGGGGCTGTAAAATCTGCGACATGTTCAATGAAACTTTGTTGAACATAAGAACATAAGAAATAGGAGCAGGAGCGTAGGCCATCTGACCCCTCAAGTCTGCTCCACTGTTCACATAGCTGATCTTTTCATGGACTCAGTTCCACTTACCCACCTACTCAACATAATATTTACTTCATTTACTGTTCAAGAACCTATCTTTGCCTTAAAAACATTCAACAATGCAGCTTCAACAGCTTCACTGGGCCGGGAATTCCACAGATTTACAACCCTTTGGGTGAAGTCCTAAATTTGCTCCCCCTTATTTTGAGGCTATGCCCCTCATTCTAATTTCATCCGCCAGTGGAAATAACCTCCCTGCTTTTTTTTCATCTATTCCCTTCATACTTTTATATGTTTCTATAAGATCTCTCCTCATTCTTCTGAATTCTAATGAATATAATCCCAGTCTATTCAGTCGCTCCTCATAAGCCAACCCCCTCAACTCCAGAATCAACCTCCTGAACCTCCTCTGCACCCCACTCCATTTGAAAGGGTTGAATTAGATCGTTCCCCTGCCACCGCAGGAACTGTAAAGCCTGCGCCCACACCTCCTCCCTCACCTCTATCCAAGGCCCTAAAGGAGCCTTCCACATCCATCAATGTTTTACCTGCACATCTACCAATATCATTTATTGTATCCGTTGCTCCCGATGCGGTCTCCTCTACATTGGGGAGACTGGGCGCCTCCTAGCAGAGCGCTTTAGGGAACATCTCCGGGACGCCCGCACCAATCAACCACACCGCCCCGTGGCCCAACATTTCAACTCCCCCTCCCACTCTGCCGAGGACATGGAGGTCCTGGGCCTCCTTCACCACCGCTCCCTCACCACCAGATGCCTGGAGGAAGAACGCCTCATCTTCTGCCTCAGAACACTTCAACCCCAGGGCATCAATGTGGACTTCAACAGTTTCCTCAATTCCCCTTCCCCCACCTCACCCTAGTTGCAAACTTCCAGCTCAGCACTGATCCCATGACTTGTCCGGACTTGTCCTACCTGTCTATCTCCTTTTCCACCTATCCACTCCACCCTCTCCTCCCTGACCTATCACCTTCATCCCCTCCCCCACTCACCCATTGTACTCTATGCTACTTTCTCCCCACCCCCACCCTCCTCGAGCTTATCTCTCCATGCTTCAGGCTCTCTGCCTTTATTCCTGATGAAGGGCTTTTGCTCGAAACGTCAATTTTGCTGCTCCTTGGATGCTGCCTGAACTGCTGTGCTCTTCCAGCACCACTAATCCAGAAATTGAATTAGATTACAACTTTCTTCCATGTCCAGATGGTGGTGCCAGGCCAGTAGATAGTTTTTGGTCACCTGAGCCCATCTGCGCCCTCTCTCTGTCTGTCTGTCTCTCTACTTTTTCATCTTTTTCTTTATTGTTTTCTTCTTTTCTTCATCTTCTGATGTCGTGGGAGAGCCGGGACATTGCCAGCAGAGTGTTGGCTACAGCAGTTCCGGAACTCTATCAACAAACACATCGAGTTAGACGCCATCTACCACCCCCTGAGAAAAGGAACAGGAAGTGACTTCACCACAGGAAAAACACCTCAGCAAATGACATCACCAACCCAAAGAAACCCCGACATAAAAATAGAAAGCAGGAATTTTCAGCATTGCTTCACCTGAGGCCCACTGAAGATGTTACCTAGTAGGGTCACGAAACGTCTGGAAATGATCCTTCCAGCTCAGTGAGCAAACCTACATCCAGGAGATGAACTTATGTAAAGTTTTCTTTATAACTCAAAATGGTGCAACACTATGGTGACAACACACTTTTCACCATATCTTTTGAGATATGTGTGACAATATATGAATAAGTAACTCCTTGAGCCTTCTAAGGTGCAGAATCTCCACAAAATGCTAGCATGTAAAAGAAAGTAGCCTCAATGTAGGGTTTCCAATTCCAGGTTCATTCACTTCACCTCTTCCTGAGTGCTCTGCTCAATGTCAGGTCCTTAGTTGTTATCTCATTAGCCATGGAAAAGTGTCATGATTCACTAGGGCATGGTGAATATTCAGACTCTGGGTGTACCTTAGACAGAATATAGATCAAACTCCTGCGCTGTTGACACTAACTTGATCCACAAGTTAGCCACTTAGCTTATTGAGATACCCACCTCCCTCTTCCATAGCTCTAACTTTTAAAAACACTTTGTTTAAACAGTTGACATCACGGACCCTTCAAGGATGGGGGCCTACACCAGATCCATGTAGTGGCCTAGACTCCTGTATGCAATCTCTTTTCTGTATATTTCTTTCAAAGGGGCATCTCATTTCTTTCTGTGATTGATCGGCATTTCCCCTTTTGGAGATCATGGTCTTCAAAGGCGAAACATGCCTCCAATTACCTGGGCAATTGTGACCCTGTAAATCTTGTTGGGATCAAGAGGCTAGATCTGCTTTGCTGGGACATTTGTCACCACCCACCAAGAGAGTTTAGCATGCAGGGTTTTTTGTGCAAATCTCCAAATTTCATGTATTCAAGCAAGGGAGCAAAACAGATATTAATATTAATTGACTGCCCAATGGAACCCTACTATTTTCCCTCAGCTTTTGTGAGACTAGTTACCCACTCAGTCCACTGAATAGATGAACAAACGATTGCAAAATATGTTGCATGCAATGGCCAATTCAATTTCATTATGGTAAATGCAGCAAGCACTTAAAATTATTATGCATGTCACTTTTTGAAAGAATAATGATAGAGTATTGACAGAGAAATCAAACTGTTAATTGTCATTGATCTCCAGGTCACTTCTACACTGTTCTCTGCCATTTTTCTGACAAATGTTAAAGAATGGTTGACCGTTTTCCATTTTCAAATGACAGATGTAAAGGTTGGGAATTTCATTGCCTGCTCTAACACAGGAGGCTGAATTTGGTGCACTGAATCAATCTTTTTGACCAAACATTATTTCTCCAAAGCTTCAAATGTAGCTTATTACAAGTACTGGTGATGGCTAGCAACCCGAAGCAGAGAGGGTTGGGCTCAGAACGAAGTTGGCTACTGGGTGGGAACCAGTGGCATGTGGTCAGACCATGTGGAAACCCTTGTAGAAAGACTGTAATGTCTATCTCTTAGCTTTCTTTCTTATTTTCTCCATTTATTCTTATATTATGTATATCTGTAACTTAGTGTAACTTTTTAACTTTATTTTCTCTATTTTTTGTACCTAAGGTTGTACCTAAGATGGCACCATGTGTTGGAGACATTGTACACTTTTCACTATACTCCTGTTCTTATGTAACTTGCGTACATGTGACAATAAACCTAATACTACTTCCTTTTACTCTGCCAAATACATAGCAACAGGACTATTTTTTACTGCACCCAAATCTGGATGACATTTCACATAGTGCACCCTCTTCTTTATCCCTTAAAGTGTTGAAATCGAGGCATGTGTGGTGCCACAAATCCAAGAGCAAGGCATCATGGTACAAAAGTCATAAATGTTTTGTATGGCCAGGCTGACGTCACTAAATTTGCACCGCTTCTCTCAAGTTCGTGCCTGCTCACACTCCAAAATAGCTCAATGCATTTGTATTTTCTCAGCCTCATTCTCAGTCCTCAGGAAGATGTGAAATCTGTTTTGTTGAATCCACCAATTTATAATCCCCAGCTGCTTCTTCCAGAGTAACTGTGTCACTTTTGGTGTATCACCATTTGATCTTGCTTTGTCTTGGAGATTGGAATGCTAACAAAAGCCAAGCTGCCTGGAAAATTGCTTCCAAACATGGTCAGATTTGAAGGGGTTCCAGATCCCACCTTGCCATGATACTGCAACAAGAGGGAGAAATTGCATAAACAGGTTTGTGGCTGTCATTCAAGAAGCAGTTAAAATGTGACCTCCAAATTGGGGATATCCCTACAGACAACAGTCACCTCTTCAATCTACAATCTGGATCTTTAGGATTCACATTTGATAAAAACTAAATTCAGCATTTATGAACACAAACTATAGAAGCAGAATTTGACCATTCAATCCCTCAAACCTCTTCTGCTATTCAACAAATCCATGGATGATCAGTTTTGTGTTTTGAATTTTATTTTAATATCAACTCCCAGTAACCTTTAAATCCATTGCCTAACAAGTATCTATCTTTTCTCACCTGAAAGTAATTCAATTACCTCCTTGTTTTGTCTTCTGAAGCAGTGTTTCAAAATCACCCAATCTTCTCAGACTGAAACAAAAACTCCTCATCTCTGTCCTAAATGGATGACCCCTAATTTTAAAACAACACCCTCTACTTCTGGACTGGTCACAGGAAGAAACTTCATTCCCACATTCACCTTTTCAAGACTATTCAGCACCTTACACACTTCAATCAAGTCACTCCTCACTCTTCTAAAAATCAATGAAAATAGGCCCAATCTGTCCAATATTTCCTCATAAGTCAAACACTTTCTAATTTATTAATCTAGCACATTCAACTAAACTACCTCCAGCATGTTTATATTCTTCACTCAGTAAAGAGAACCTGAACTGATAAACTGAAAATATTTGCCAAATGTTTTGCTTACACTCACCAGGACATTTTGCAAGAATATAATTTCAAAGAGAAAGCCAACAATTGTTTGAGAGAAGAGTACTGATTGGTTGGCAAGAGCACCCTGATTGGTAAAGGCATTGTCAGGGGAAAGGCACAGTGAATGTTGATTGACAGGTATCAGTCAGGCCTTGTTAAAAGGCAGTTCCTTATTGCCACCCACAACTGCACATACACGATAACGTGGAAACATGTGCACAATTCCAGACCCAATACATCAGCATGTCAAATTTCCATTTTTGAAATGGGGTTCAGAGGCAGGCAGTGAGAGGATGGAGAAGGGGGAGAAAGAGGACATGTGAAAATGCAGGGAGAGTAATGGCATGGAATGGGGTAAGTGAGGACATTGGGGGGGGGGGGGGGAGGGGGAGGGGAGCACGTGGGATGGCTGGGGCAGTCAGGACATGAGATGGGTAGGGAGGACAAGGAAGTGGGGGGGGGGGAGGAGTAAGGATGCTGGAGGGTGTGAGAGAGGACACAAATGAGTGATTTCACTCCAGTTATAATCCATCCCAGCTCAAGCCATTTTGAAGGCTGTTTTATTCATTATGAAATTCCAGTTTGGACCTGCAAAACAAATCAATGGCACAAATATTTTCAGTACTTACAGTAATAAATATCACATCTTTTAAGGACTTTTTGAGGCATAAAACTGCTAACTTCCTCAAATGGAATTTATCTGCAGCTTTAGTCTAGAATTTCTAGCCTTCCATTTATTTATTTGAGCAATAAAAACCTTCAGTTCTATTCACAACATACTTACTGAGGTGCATAGTGATCATTCACATTGATAAACTCCAATGCTGGACAACAGGAAGCCATCCCTCATTCATTTGTTGCCTTGTTGGGCAACAGAGAAGCACAGGGAGAAATAAAATTGCATGTCTGACAATAAGACTGATTATATACAGTAGATAAGACATTCAGCTTGACTAAGTTTATTTAACAGGTTAGGTTGTCTGCCTGGCTGGTAGATTAAACGATAGGTTAAGCACCCTGTCTGACAGATTGTATGCAACAGATTAAATACCCATCCTCATGAAAAGTCTGACCATTTGCTATAAATGACAGGCACACTGCATGATCCATTCTGCCTGACAACAAGAGAAATTGTTAGGTCAAATTTTATTTTAAATTTGCTCTGTTTTGTCCAGTGTCACCAACAGGCAGCATGTTCTCTGATGTTAATTTGTGATGACATCATTGATGAAGAATGAATGATGACAACCTAATAATCATTACAAATGACAGCAGACCCATCACTCAGTGGGACAGTTTCTGGTTGAGTCACTAAGTGTAGCCTCCTCATGGAACCAAGTGGTAAAGTCCCAGGTTCCAAGCTTCCATGAAAAATGTAGATAACCCCCAACTACTCATGGACAGGCCAAGGAAACTTGCTCCACAAGTTGAATGTGTGTCAAATTGTGACTGTGGCCGCCTAAGTCAGACCATCGCCCATGCACTGAACTTCTGCCTTGAGTGATGTATTCCTGGTGGCATCTCAACCATTCATGTCGTGCCAGCTCATGGTGTTGAATGGATTGTTAACTTGGCATCAAACTATAGCTGCTTCCTTCGACATATGAAAAGAGAGCTCCTCCAGTCCATCATCTGCAAATTGTAGCAAATGCTCTTTTTTTAAAAAATAACACTGCAGCAAAGGAAGCTGTGTAAATGTTTCCATGTGTGAGGACTGCAGCTTCATTAGGTACTGTGCAACCTCAATTTGAACTTAAAAGGGAAAGTTCTGCACTTTATTTTGATTTCATGTAAAACTGAAGTGTGATTCAGTCAGCTTACATTTGACCATATGTGACAGGGACGTCTGGGTGAACAGTGTCACATTTAAAAACACAAAACTGAGACCAAGGTGAATTTTAGCAAACCAAGTGAACGGTAAAGGTAACAAAACTCAGCCATGTATTTACCTACAGTTGCTTCTATGTTGGATTAGGGTCTGTTGGTCTCAAGCAGCAAAAGGCATACCCAAGCCAAGGTTCACTGAGACTTATAACTGAAATGCATAATTTTCAGTTCATCTTTCTGCCTGCTCTACTGAAGTAAATCTCTTGAATTTGGGATTTCACTATACATATATGTTGGGCATCATTGGCAGTAAGGTGAAAGTGGGTACTGCAGATGCTGGAGATTAGAGTCAAGGTTAGAGTGGTGCTGGAAAAGCACAGCAGGTCAGGCAAGGCTTTTGCCCGAAACGTCGATTTTCCTGCTCCTCAGCTACTGCCTGACCTGCTGTGTTCTTCCAGCACCACTCTAATCATTGGCAGTAACTTGGCTGAGATCAATTTAAAGCAGCTTAATTGTCCCATAGTAGAAGCGAATGCATTAGAAATTTCCAATGTTTCTGTCAATTGTCACCACCAAAGGGCCATTCCAGATATTTAGCTCATTTTAACTTACAAAAACATACTGATTTCTGCATTAAACTGATTCACACTCAAGCCCTGCTTTCCTAGCTTGATTTAAGGTAATTCATTCAATCTACCATATCCATATAATTCAATATAATCATTGTAGCTGTAACTACCCTGCAAAAATTTTTGCTTTTTGCATTGGGATCAGTCTTGTTCCTTTCTTCTGTATCCTTAAGTTGTCAAACCTCTCATATATTAAAATTAATCTTTCTCTGCATCTTCTTTATATTCTGCAGTTTGTTCTAATAGAGTCGAGAGTGTGGTGCTGGAAAAGCACAGCAGATCAGGCAGCATCCGAAGAGCAGGAGAATCCACATTTCGGGCATAAGCCATTCATCAGGAAACGTCGCCTTATCAAGGGCTTATGCCCAAAATGTCAATTCTCCCGCTCCTCAGATGCTGTCTGGATCTGCTGTGCTTTTCGAGCACCACACCCTGGACTCTGACCTCTAGCATCTGCAGTCCTCACTTTCTCGTAGTCTGTTCTATTACCTTGGCACGCTTACATAAAGTTGTGAACTGTCTGGTTAGCTTGCAAAACAATACTTTTCACGGTATCTCGGTAAGTGACAGTAAAAAATCAAATTAAATTGAACGTATGGGTCTTTCCTGCCATGGGTTGTGACTAAACATGGTCCAACATTGTAGTCGAACTGGTATATAGCAATATCACAGTGTAACCTGATTTACAATTAATCAAAACCTTACATACAAATATGTACGTTTACATGCAAATTCAGAAATGTTGGATCTAAATCTATACTTCTCTGCAAAATATCATTGACCTTTAATTTTAATACCAAAAGGATATGAAAGCAATATTTGCATCTCCCACTTTCTCTGGAGCATCTAAACTTTTTGTTGTCATCTGTATACCATAATAAAGGAACAATCTTTCACATCTTGGGACAGTGGAGTATCAGTAAATTATCTCAAAAGCATAACACTGTTTTACTGCAGTAATGTTTCCTCTCTTTCTCATTTTCTCTTTCACAACTTCAAAAAGATAGCATCAGCTACATTAACTAGATTTGTAACAGAATAAACTACTCAGCTGCTTTATGAACAGACAGAATTCTACATGGACGCAAGACAACTGAAATCCGTCCAAAAAGACATCTTGGGCAAGTTTGCAAAACTAGCACAGCAGTCAGAAAATTCACTGGAGGATATCATTGCTGAATTTAAGATTCAATAATCATTTTCAATGAAAAGTAGCTGCCTGACCTCCTTACAAATAAATTTTTAAAAACTGTCTTTGGGCGATTTAACTCTGTATATGTCCATACAGCTGTATTCTGTCCCTAGGCTTCATGGCTAGACACAACAGAATTGTTAATACATGAATTACTTGAAGCTTTATATTAATAAAGCTCTTTGAAGATAATTACTGGCAACATCTGGAATTTGATGTGACTAGAAAGTATTTAATGTCTGCATTTTAGGTTAATAGTGCAACTTGAAATTTGAAACAAAGCCTTTTGGGTTGCATTTAGTGATTATGTCTAATGAGACATCATCTTTATTTTCATTATAATTAGAGTGTATTTATATATTAATAAATTTGAGTCAATTTAACTTCAGCGTGAAGTATACCTGTTCTATGTGTTTTGTGGAGTTATTACCATTTGCCAGAGAAGCTACATCATTCAGGGAACTGGAGCCAGGGCTGCTACCAGAAAGGTAAATTGTCAGATAGCTGGGTATGGTTGAGGTCTGGGTTGGCACAATTGCGGAAATCCTTGGAATGGTAGCAGGCTAGATAATTGCTGTTGGCCTCAGCAGTACTCTCTTGCTTTTGGAGATCCACGTACATTTCTCACTTATCTTTGGTGGACCTACTCTCCAATGCCCTGAAAGAGGTTTGGACGTTTTAGTATGAACAGGTTCCATTTTAAGGCCCCATTGGCTACAACCATGACTGAAGAGTTATGAAGGGTGTGAATTCACAATCCATGCCTGCGACGTCATAGACTCATGTAATAGCTGGAATGGAAGTTTTTAAATGCTTACATCTGTAATTTTTCACACTTCAATGCAAGAGGCCGTGACACCCTAGCAATTCCATGTTGTACTGATTCCTTTCTTTTTTATTTGGTGTAGCAGCATGCTGCCCCTGAAAGGATTGCAAAACTCTGGGTACAGTGGACTTTACAAAAAGAGCCTTTGCTGCCTCATCCATTGTTTCTCTTGCTGCCCTAATAGGGTGGCAAGTCAGGCAGTGAGCAGGATGGTGATGGATGTGGAAACGGGACAGTGACGGGAACAGCAAGCAGGGCAGTGAGTGGGATGTGGAGCAAGATGACGAGGGCAGTGACAAAGAAAAAGCTGAAACAATGGGCTCACCCCAAGCATCTGCGGGAGCAATCACCAGATATAGCACACAATGTTGACATCAGCAGTGTTATCTATAATAGTTCTGAAAGGGTTAATATTGGAGATTGTATTGAGCTCCACTCAATCTACAGTCTTGAGTGGGAAAATCAGAGAAGAGCATTGGATCCTGAAGACAACACCTATGTCATACAGTCAACAGCATTGAAACAGACCTTTCAGTCCAATTCATGCCAACCAGATTTCCCTAACTAAATTAGTCTTATTTGCCTGCCTCTGGCCCATATCCCTTTTAAACATTCCTATTCTCGTATCTGTTCAAATGCCTTTTCAATGCTGTAATTGTACCTGCATCTACAAGTTCCTCTACCAGTTTATTCCACATATGAACCACCCTCTGTGTGAAAAAGGTCCCTTTTAAATCTCTCTCCTCTAATTTAAAATTATGTTTTTAGTTTTGAACTCCCCTACTCTAGGGAAAAGATCTTTGCTATTCACTTTATCTCTGCTCCTCATGATTTTATAAACCTCTATAAGGTCACCCCTCAACCTCCTATGCTCCAGTGAAAAAGGTCCCTGACTATCCAGCCTCTCCCTGTAGCTCAAACCCTCCACTCCTGGTAACATGCTAGTATATCTTGTAAATCATTTGTGTCCTGCAATAGTGTCAAGAACAATATCTAACTAGATAATGTAACTTATGATTAGCCATAGATGATGAAATCATAAAATGTTTTGTATATATTTTACAAGACCATATTACATGATTTCAACGCTGTTTTACTGACACTCTGCAGAATCGAGGAGATCTTAAACACAGTCAATTATTTTATGTGCTTAGATCATTTGATAAGGGCCACAGACACTACATCATTAAGTACAGAATAAAACTGATAATGGCCTCTTACTTCATTAGTCTGAAAATAAGTTTTTTCAATACTATCGGGACTGAATTAAAAAAGAAATGAATCCATGTGGCTATTTTTCCCTTTATGACTTGGGTATATGTGTCACTTAAGAGTAAATGAGTTGATGTTCTTCACAATATTTGTTCTATCCACTGCTATGGCCTGCAAACTATCTAATGATCTGTAACTCAGCACTGCAACTTGGTTGCTGATAAGTTGGAAATAACGTGGATATTAGAACAGGCAAAATAGTTAATGAACTTATGCAGAGTTGAGAGCAAAATTTGGAACCACTGGAATGCTTTATCCACTTGTGTAATTTTGTAACCTACAAACCTTGAAACCAATACAAAACTAAATGTGAGATCAATACTCCAAACAACTGAATTGTACCTCATATTTTAAGCTTTTATTGTGTGGGCAATGGTGGCGTATTGTCATTGGATTAGCAATCCAGAGGCTCTGGTTAATGGTCTAGGGGAACATGCACATTCAAATTCCACGATGGTGGGAGGAGAAATCTTATCAAAATCATATTGCTATTTGTGTGAGCTTAGTGTACACAAGTCTGTTGTTGTGTTTCCTAAATGACCACCCATCACTAGTATTTCCATTGACTATACAGTGCTTAAAGAGGTCCAATGGCTGTGAATAACACTTCATGCCTTTCTTTTGTTTTTTTTTCAGTGCTCCACCATTTGGAGGAGCAGGATCTCAGTGATAGCAGCTCCTGGAGCCCTGTGCATTTGTATATGCCAAAAGTTGTTGTGTGTTAAATTAGGGAATGATGGCAAATGCTAACAGTTTTCTCCATCATTACAACACAAAGAAAGAATATGTCAACATTCTGTTGCTTTTCGTTGATTGTAATCTGTGCTTGTTAGGAGCCAGATAAACAAATGAAAAGCCTGGAATGTTGTCTAATGGTTTCATCACATTATTTTAATTAATTTAAATTAGCACCATATTATGTTTTGATAGTTTTTTTTATCTTTTCAAGGCTGCCTTAATTTGCAACTTTCTCAAACAAAATAACTTGCATTAAATGTTAAAAAAGTTTTCCAGTCCTACAGTTGTCAAACCATATTTTTTTGATTAAAATCCCATTTTTCTCAGCATTTCTAGTCTTTCTAATTAAAGTACATTTAGTAAAAAAAAATTCTCTTTGTCCTCTTTCAGTTGCATCTCATGTCTGTCTTTCACTTCTCTTTGTTACTAGTTATGTTTTTGTTTCCATGCACAGATCATTCTAGAACATCGTAGTTGGATTCCAGTGAAACGTCGCTTCATAGAAAATCGCTTAATAGAAATAATGGGGCCTATGTGAAAAGTGGGGTTAGGGGCAGACTAGCAGAAAATATCATTCATGATTGCTCAAAACACGCCCAGAGGTCTAACACAAAGTATAGCACAACCTGGATGAAGGTGTGAATCATATTTATCTTTGAAACTAAAGTAAATTTAACACTGTAATATATTGGGGTAAAAACAATGACTGCAGATGCTGGAAACCAGATTCTGGATTAGTGGTGCTGGAAGAGCACAGCAGTTCAGGCAGCATCCAAGGAGCTTCCTGATGAAGGGCTTTTGCCCGAAACGTCGATTTTGAAGCTCCTTGGATGCTGCCTGAACTGCTGTGCTCTTCCAGCACCACTAATCCAGAATTTAAAATATATCGTTAATGCAGGGACAGTGGGTCATCATGGTGCATCCTTCAATCATGTTAAGCGAGCAAAATCACATATTCTCTCCTTACACTCAAAATGCATTACAATATACAGCTTCTCTTCTAGTGTTATATAGCCTTTCTTTAGCATTCACCACCTGCAATTTTATCACCAGGATGCTTCTTGTCACTATGCCCCTCCATTTTTTCAAAAAAAGGGGATAATCTAGGAGTAATGTACCCTTCACAGGAAGCTGTTCAGTGTAGTGCTCTCAGAAACTTATCTTAACAGTAGTTGGCCAGTCGTCTCTCCATGATAATATACTACCTCCAACACTATGGGCTCTTATTACATAGAAATCCAAATCCCACTCTTTTCCTTTTATATATCCTGCTGATTATCTACTTAAAGATTTTTAATTTATTTATTAGGCATGACCTTCCCTTCATGAAGCTATGCTGACTCTGCTATGTTGTGATATATATTTCTAAATGCTATGCTATTACATCCTTTATAATATACTCCAATGTTTTCCCAAGAACAGATGATAAGCTAACTGACCTATATTTACCATTTTTTTTCGCTTCCTTCCCTTTTTGAATATAGGTGTTGTGTGGGCAGTTTTACATTGCTCCAGCACCTTTCCAGAACTTAAGGACTTTTGGAAGATTACTACTGGCTATCCATCATAAATAGGCTGTATACTGATAATGAGGGTCATACTATGACACCCAGCATCATCACGCAGACCATTTGGGTACTTCAGCTTCAGTTCCATTACTTGCACCCAGCGAGAGGAACTTTGAAGTACGAGCTGGACTAGCATTGCGTGGTAATCCATCTTGCGACTGGAGTTCATGTTGTCCAGTGAAATCAGGGAGACGGAAAGGGAACTGAACTGAACAGTCTGCTCACTCCACCTCCTATTCACAACCTTCTCTGTGCAATCATCTCTGTGCAATCATCTCTGTGCAATGCCTTCCCATTAATATGTCACCGATAGACACTTTGGCAATCATGCGGTGAGGGTAAGACATTCTGTCAGTTCTAGTTTCAAAGGGCCACACACATTGGATGGTTGTCAGCGCTTGAGAGAAATCAGATGGTGTAAGTATTCCTAACATAAAAGATGGTGAGTTTTGAGATCTCAGAGTGTGTTGATTTTCTTTGTTGAAGCAGCAGGTCAGCTCATTCATTTTAATCTAGTCAAACTTTTGTGACAACTGTGTTTTTCGCCAGTGCGATTGTCAAGGAGGAGATATGAGCTACAGGACAGACCCATTGCTGTGAAGTATGAGTCCTCCCTGTTGCTGTAGCTATCAGGCACAATGACTAATGTACAATTTGATGCTGACTGTTAGCATCAGGTACTTCCCATTCAATTAGACACTGGCTGGATGATGTCAGGTTGATGACCCAATGTCATCAGGCCATATTTTACAGAGGAACTGGGACAAGGGAGCTCCCCATTTGGCTCACCACAGTAAAGATCCAATCCCCCTATTGCTGCAATTTGTACTATCTGCTTATCACGAGGACCGAGCCCTTGTCATTAAGAAACTGAAGAGGAGGAGGAAAAGGTAGAGGAGGAGAAACCATAAAAAAAAACCTTCTGACCAGGACTCCATGATTGACACTTTTGACAGTGGTAATACTGAATGCTACTTTAACTTCCCATTCACCAGCCAACTCATACCTTTACATTCTCTCAGCTATTGACCACCATAGTGTCTTCCTGCAACAATACTAAAAACACACACATCATAAAACATACATTTCAAACCAACTTTAGTAATAAAACCATCAAAATCCCATAGAAAACCCAGCAATGAAATGTTTGCATTCCTTTAGTACCTGTCTTTGACTATTCTACTGGTCCTGCCCAGCGCCTGTTACAGCTATTGCTGTATATTGGCTAAAGGCTGCTTATTTTCAGTGGCGGAGACTATTGATTGCCTTGTGGGGTGACCTAGTGTGGCTCTGGCACTAGAACTCAAGGTTTTGGAGTGTGCCATCTTGGCATGGATGTCAAAATCTTGGCGAACTAACTGATGGCCAAGGACATTAGCACAGTTGTTACGGTGGGCACACAGGGCTGCCACGCTGAGGGACAGCAGGTTGGCGCACAATCATCACCACCTCCCCACTGCCCTGGGTGCTACCTCAGGGAACCTTGTTGGAGGACATGTTGCAGGACTACTGTGAGTCACTGGAAACCCCTTTGACCACTGCAACTGTGATGATAATGATTGGAACTCGCATGACAATATGCTAAGCTTGTGTGACATAAGCCTGAGGGCCCAGTGCACTATTCAGATGTTGAGTGGATTCTGCTTGCACTGCTGTGCACATGAGACACCAGCCATTAGAAACTGCATTATGTTCCACAGTGTGCGAACACAATTTGACACCAGTTGATGCTTTGAGCTCTCAACCATAACTTTTTTCAAGTTGCTGCCTATTTTGTGACGGTAAACGTGAACTTTCTGGAAAGTATGACAACACCTCCAGTGTGCATTTGCATTAGCGGTTTCCACTACATTTTCCCATCAAAGTCCTTTTGTCAGTTTTCTGCAGAAGACCTTGTCTGTGATCTCGGACTATGGCGAGCTGGCACTTGTCAATATGTTATCCTTGCCCTAACAGCTCATGCCCAGTGCATCATTAATTCCCCCTCCCACTCGCCCAATGATATGTCCATCCATGGCCTCCTCCACTGTCAGATGGGCTGAATGGAAACTGGAGGAACAACACCTTATACTTCACCTGGGAAGCATACAGCCCAATGTCCTCAACATTGACCTCACCAGCTTCAAAGTCCCTCTTCCCCCAAACGTATCCTTTGTCTAGCCCCAACCCTCCTCCTCGCTTCCCTGACCTGTCCTAACCTGTCTATTTTCTGACTCATTCCTGATGAAGGGCGTTTGCCCGAAACATCAATTTTCCTGCTCTTCGGATGCTGCCCGACCTGCTGTGCTTTTCAAGCACCTCTCCAATCTTGACTTTATTTTCCGATTTGCCTATCTGCTACACCCTTCCCGCTGACCAATCACAATAATTCCCCCTTGGATCCACCTATTGCCATCTCACCCATTTTTACCGCAGCCCTGCACCCCCCCCCACCCCCTGTACTTCTGGGCTCCCTCTCCGTCCCCAGTCCTGATAAAGGGTTTTGGCCGATAACGTTGACTTTCCTGCTCTTCGGATGCCATCTGACCTGCTGTGCTCTTCCAGCTTCATATCTATTGACTCTATGTGAATCTCACTTTGAAGCTGCCATCTAATACATGCGCAGTGACGGTGTCAAAGCTGGTTACTGGGAGTAATTAATTGTTTTCTTTGTCATCTCTCTCCTGCTCCTTTTGAACTCGATCTGTCTCCTGTTAGCTATCTGAAAGGTGGAAGGCACAAGGGTATAGTTATAGTGAGGGGATGGAGTGGTTGGTGTATGTGTGGGGGGGGGGGTGCAGGTGGTAGTGAAGCACAAGGTGCTTCCTTATGTGATCATTGCAATGGAAGAATGTGTGGGATAGGGAGGAAGCTGAATGTCAGAAAGAGGATTAGGCAGGAGTGGGCCATCAGCTTGAAAACCTCCAGCCCTACTGCTGGCCAAAACCAGAGTCATCACCTTCTCCTCTGCTGAGGCAAAGAGATGGAGGCAAAGAGCCTGTCACCCAGCCATTAGCCTCTGCTGCCTCTGCTGTTGCATCACCATGTCCTGCAGAAGAGATTTAAGTATGACAATGATTGTAGTGTAATTGATTTGGGTGTGACACACATTACATTTGAGAAGCTAACAGTGTATGCAAGATATGAGTGTAAGACTTGGAGTGATGCTATGTATGAGAGTGAAGCTATGAATGGAAATCATAGAACCTCTACAATGTGGAAGTAGGCCATTCAGCCCATGCCGACCCTCCAAAGAGCATCCCACCTAGACCCACCTCTCCCCTGTCCCTATAACCATGCATTTCCTATATGAGTAATCCACCTTGCCTTCATGCTATGGGCAATGCAGCATGGCTAAGCAAGGCAACCTGTGCATCTTTGGACTATGGGAGGAAACCAAAGCATCTAGAGGAAGCCCACTCAGACACAGGGAGAATATGCAAACTCCACACAGACAGTCAGTCACCAGAATCTTACCCAGATCCCTGGTGCTATAAGACAGCAGTTCTGAGCACTAAGCCACCATGCTGCCCCAATCATGAGCCATGATTGATAGACATTGCTGGTAGGTGATTGAAATAGTGCTAAATGGATTTATGCCTTAAGCCAGTGGTGCAGTGGTAGGATATATCATTTGAAGATCCATTCCTTGAAGATACATTCACTATCCTTAACCACCCATGTGCGGTAATTGAACAGGTGGCACCATAATCATTGACCTTGACACTTACCTGCTCACACTACCTTCACAGAGTTTGTCCGCAAGACCTTCTTGCCAACTTGGATAGAGAATCTCTTTTCTCCTACAATGAGAACTCTAGTCCTGTGGTTGCATAACTTTGAAGCCTGACTCTTTGTGACATCTTTGTATCTTTTCCAGAACAAATACAATTGCAAAATTTTGTAAGCACTGCACCAACCAAAATAAAGCTCCCTTTTAAGAGATGCAAGATTTGAATGATGTAAGATAAATTCACACAAGTGTTTTACAATTGTCAGCCGCTGCTCATGTATGCAGCCATTCTTTTATACTGCAATGTGTTAATGAACAGATAGCACAAAGTCTTTGTGTTACCTGCAGCAGAATCAACAAGAAATGCTTAATCGTGAATAATGATCCCTGGCCTGTTTCTGAGACCTAAGCTTTGCTAAGTTTACTTCATCTTGGACAACCTTTGACCCTCCTTCATTACTTTCCTTCCTTCAAATTTTATTTTCTTCCTAGTTCTTCGCTTCTTTTCCTTTTTGTGCTCCACCCCTTCTTTCTCATGCTTTGATAGGATACATGAGGGTGAGAAAGGAGGAGTCAACAATTGAGCAGGTAAGAAGATAATTGAGATATTGGGAAAGAACCTGGGAGATAGGGGAGAGGGGCCAAAGACTGAACAGTGAGACAGGAAGCAGTCAATTCAGGAGGCTATGGAATGAAGAAGGATGAGCTTTTGCATTAATAAATACTGAGGACAGATAGGGGGTTTGGCCAGCAAAATCTGAGGAGTTTAGTTGGTTGGACAATCGCTTTGTGATGCACAGTGACGCCAACACGTAGGTACAATTTCTGTACTCACCATGAAGCTCTCATCTTCTCAACTTCACCCCTTGTCTAAGATATGGTCACCCTCAAGTTAAACTCATGGCCACTTGTGTTTCTCTCTCTCTCTCTATTGAAAGGGATATCTCTGGTCTTCTGGGATGTTGGAGAGTTTCACTTCTAGGACTGAGAGCAGATTGTTGGGTTTGCTGGCTGATTACAATATACTTTAGATAGCTCAATGAACAAATAAGTCAAAGTGCACTTGGGTGAGTGAAGAGGCTGGTGACAAGTTGGTTATTAATAATTATAACAAAAGTGCAAACTGAAGGCAGGGTGGTTGTTTTTGTATGGTTTAATCTTGACTTTGACAAGTGTTAAAGGAAGACCTGGCTAAAATGAAGGTTCATCGAGTTAGAGATGAAAACAAGGCAACTCAAACATTTTCATAAGATTGAGACAATACACTGTGGTAACGGTAATTTTTTAGTATATTACCACTTAGGTCAGGTAAGCAAAGAATCAAAGGTGTGGGAGTTTTTCCTAACAGAGTGGCTTGCTTCTAACACTGTCCCAAGTGCTCACCTGTTATATTTCAGATTTCCTACAGTATGGAAACAGCCCTTTGGCCAAAAATGCCCACACCGATCCCCGAAAGAGTAACCCACCCAAACCCTTACATTTATCCCTGACTAATGTGCCTAACACTATGGGCAGTTTAACATGTCCAATTCACCCAACCTGCACATCTTTGGATTGTGGGAGGAAACCCACACAGACATGGGGAGAATGTGCAAACTTCACACAGACAGGCTGGAATCAAACCCAGTTCTCTGGTGCTATGAGGCAGCAGTGCTAATCACTGAGCCACCGAACCACCATGCCACCATGGTCCTTTGCCATCCTTTGCTCCTACCTTGGTTTAAGAACACATTCCTGACCTCTAATTTTTGATTACCTCAACCCTTGCCTGTCCATCATGTGGAAAGTTAATATCAAGCCATTGAGGCAAGTTGGAAACTCCTCTGGGACAAATTAATAAGAACAGTAGAGCAAGATGAGAATTTGAAGTCAGGACTCTGCAAACGACATCAGTTTGTCAAAACTGCCGCAGAGTTTCTAATGACTTGTACAATCACGGCAGAGGCTGAAAGAAACAGGTATCCAAGGCAAGCACAAAACCTGTGTATCCAAGCAAGCAATCCAAGTTGATTTGGTACTCAATATGGGAGCACACCTTTGCATGAATACTTTTCCTTGGAATTCACAGCACTGTGAAGGAAACTTTTTGAGCAAGGTTAAAAAAATTGGCATTTGTGGAAAAAAATATGGTCAATAAAATTGATGTGTTAATTTGAATCACTACTTCTCACCAGTCACCAGCTTACAATTGGCACCTTTCAAAAATAAATTTAATGACTGCGAATTGCTTGGTTTTCTCTTGCTTGAACATTCAATATTTGTATTTCCAAATCGAGCACAAGAGTTTGAACTGAGGCATTGAAAAAGGCCAATGATGAGTTTAAAAGGCTTTATGATGAAACTCTGGGTGTGCTTTTGATGCACAACTCTTAACTGGGATCTAGGTGTGAATTCATCTCAATTTAATCACATTAAAAATGCTATTTTACAGGAAGCTACAATTCGACAAGGAAATCATTCCTGAATATGAAATTTTCCGCTCTTCAGGAAGCTAGAAGCAAAAGTGTTCGTAAGACACTGGGCAGCATAATGGAAAAAAACTGGAGCATCGGGGGATGAACATGATGAACATGACGAGTCAAATGGATTTTACTCATCCTTGACTTATCTTATGCCCTTGTGCATTACCATGAAGGCTTTTTATTCCTGTCATAGCAGCCCTATTGTTCTTAATCATGGAGAATGCATTTACAAGCTTGACTTCATCCTTCCAGTAACAAATGATGGGGAAATGTAATAAGTCATACTTTCTATGACAACACTTTCATTGCTTAATTGATGAGGTGGATTTTGCACAAGAACGGTGAGATTTGAAGATGACATAATTTACCCATGATTCATATTTGGAAAAAATAGCACAGTAACCCAGGTGACCAAATTAAATGGGAGCAGCGCTTTCACTGGGAAGAGTAACAGCTCAGAAATTATAGCAGGAATTAAACACAGCAAAATGCAATGGTATAAAATGAGTGAAATATCTCTACAGTTCAATTCCACTTCAAAAGCAAAAGCCCCTATAAACCATAGCACACAATGAAGCTGCAAATCTTTGGGCTCCACTCGACTGGCATGGCGCTTGAATGAACTCCAGTTCTGACTCTGCCAGGGTTTCCAGGTCAGGAACCAGTCACAGAATTGCAATAGGATCCGTGGGTACTGACAACATTGTGGCCACATCTTAGATGCCCTCTGAAGTAGTAAAGGTGGCACCAGCAAAGTTATTCTGGGTAAGCAGAACAGCCAGTGAAGGCATTTTCTTTCATGGCGCTAGATTGCTCCCACATCATTCTTTAAATATGGATCAAAGCCAAACCCATTTAGAAAGTAGAGAGACCTATTGACAGGTTCACCCTCAACATCAATGTCATTTAGTGATAGGCAGACCAGGGCTAAGGAAAATTCCCCATATGGGGATACTTTCCTGTTTCCCATCTCCGATTATCAGAATCCATTTTAGAAGTAGATGAAGATTTATTGAGATAATTCATATCCACAACTTTGCAAGGATCTGGGCAGATAGCCAATATTCCTGGATTCTAAATGCACTGCATTCAGCTTATAATGCAGAACATATACTGGAGCAAAAGATCTTCGACGTGGGCTACTCAGTCCTGGCATGCTAAAATGTAAAGTATGTCATTTGCAATTTTCTTTGACAACTGTAAGATGCATGGATTACAGTCGAAATATCCTGACTGAGCTGCCAACAGCAAAACATGTCCATCAGAGTCGCACATTAGATGTTCTGGTGTTTACATGCACAATTCTCTGGTCGTTCAAAAAAATGGTTGACACATGCACTGAAAGACACATGGAAAAGTTCCCCAGTGGGAGTGCAAAGTCAGAAAATTATCCTATACATAGTATGTAAGAGAAACTTCTTACATGTATGGACAAAACAATATGCTAAACCAATTTGTTTGGATTTGTTATGACATATGTTTCGTGCATGAGAGACTTAAAACCTCATAGAGCTCTGGCTACTGCTGCTGCTGCTTTCCCCGAAGAGGCCATCTCTATTAACATTATCAAAAATAGTATATCTGTTTGAGAAGGGAATGGACACAGGGGACTCCTGCACTGCCTGCTTCCTGGGGGTCACACAACTCTGTCTGTGTAGCCCTTTCTGGTGCTGTGACCAGAATGCTAATTATGCTGTCCAGAACATTCTCAGCTTCATGGATGTTCCATAGTGAGTCCAACCACAACTCCAGCTGCTCCATGCTGTCAATCAGGTGCTGCGGCTCAACATACTTCCTGCAAAAACAGTCACCATGGAGACTGGAAGTGTCCCTGATTTATCCTGCTGTTCAGCCCCAGGTTCACTCTGACTGACCCCACTCCTCAGGTATTTATCCTGCTGTTAACCCCCAGGTTCACCCTGATTGACCCCGCTCATCAGGTATTTATCCTGGTGTTCACCCCCAGGTTCACTCTGACTGACCCCATTCCTCAGGGATTTACCATGCTTGTTCACCCCCAGGGTTCACTCTGACTGACCCCACTCCTCAGGTACTTATCCTGCTGTTCACCGCTTGGTTTTTTCTCCATCTCCCTGTTGCAGGTCGGACTGGCTTCCTTCATTCTACATTCTCCTTTTTCCTCAGTAAAGACAGAAGTGCAGTATTCATTTAACACTCTAACAACATCTTCTGATTTCATGGACAGATTGCCTTGGTCCATAGTGGGCCTATCTCTTTCCCACATTATCCTCTTACTTTTAATTTATTCATAGATTATCTTTGAAATCTCCCTAGTTCTGCCCAGCAGTCTTCTTCAATTCCCTCTTTGAACTCAAACTTGTTTTTTTAACAATCCCCCTGTACTTTCTATAATTCACTGGAGCCTCAATTGATTTGCTCCCTTGATGTTAAAAGGCTTTCTTTTCCTTCTTAGCTAGTCCTGAATATTCCTAAAAAGCCAGAGTTCTCTGGAGTAGTTGCTCCCATGTATTACCCTAAAGAGAAAATTTTGAGTCTATACTCTTCCAATTTCCTTTTTGAATACCCTCTACTGTTTTGGTTTTGTTAATGGGAGGTTATGCCTGATCAGCTTGATTTAAATTTTTTGAAGATATGTAGATGAGAGCAACACGTTCAACACTTTTTACTTGCATTTTAGCAAGGCTTTTCCATGGAAGACTGATGGCAAAGGTAAGAGCTCATGAAATCCAAGAACATTGGCCAATTAGATCCAGCATTGGCTGAGTGGCAAGAAACAGAGGGTGATGGTTGAGGGGCGTTTTAGTGATTGGAAGCCTATGTCCAGTGGGCTTCCTCAGGGATCAGTGTTGTAGTCCTTGCTACTTCTGATATATAAATGATTTAGATTTGATTGTAAGAGGGTTGATAAGTAAGTTTGGAGTCATGCAAAAAGTGGAAGTACTAGGGAGGGACTCAAAAGATTGTGCATGCATCACTACAAAATATCATGACAGGACATAGGGTGGTACATTCCAGGGGTCTGAGCGATGTGGAGTATGGTGAGATATCTGGCAGAATCAGGCAACACATGCAGCAAGGCCTATTCGACCCTCAGGTCCTCTTGCTCCACCTTTTATGCTTTTCTGAAGTGCCATGGTGAGATTGTTCGGAGGCAGCCAGTTGACAATCATTACTGACTTTGAAAAAGCACAAATCAGCTCATCAAAATTCAGAGTCCCATTTTCCCAAACACACCAAATAAACAACTTGTCAGGAAAGGAGAGAGAGCACTTGGACAAATTCAACTCACCATTTGCTTCAAACGACCTCCATGTTGGAAAGCAGAGACCGATAGCTCAGGGCACTCTCTACAGGTTTCAGGCACACACGCCCCACGTCTACAGACATTAACATCTAAGATGGACCAGTCTTTTAGAAGCCTCAAGGTCCACGTCCAATCCATTTTCAGGATGCTCCTGCACTTCAATGCAGCAGCTCAGACTGCACTGGGCAATTATCATAGTGATGCTGCAACAGGGGCACTGTGCACTCAGGGACATGCACCCAGCTCATGGATTGCACCAAATTGCATCTCCAGACTCTTTGCTTGCTGTCAAAATGCTCACTCATTCTGAATCTGCATGGATGCTTGCAACATCCTAGTCTTGCCTTGCCTTGCTTTTTTCCATTTAGCCCCTTGGCCAGAGATACCACGTACTGCTGCATGACCATGTTATTAGAGATACCATGTACGGCTGCATGACTGTGCTATTAGAAATATCAGGCAGAAGTAAGGACTGTAGATGCTGGAAATCAGAGTCTAGATTAGAGTGGTGTTAGAAAAGCACAGCAGGTCAGGCAGCATCTGAGGAGCATGAAAATCGATGTTTTGGGCAAAAGCCCTCCATCTATTGCTGCATGTCCGTGCTATTAGAGATACCATGTACTGCTATATGACCATGCTCGTTAGCGCAGATACCACAGAAGGAAGCTTGTCACAGTTACCAGCAGGCCTCATTATGCAAAAAACCCTCCACATTGAAGTTAGTGTAGCACAGGAAGCAGTAGATCCTTATTATTGAACTAGTGCAAATATTGATTCTAATGAAATCAATAGCGCTCAATTCTCTAATGCATAGTGGTTGCTCGCTGCCTGATCTCCATCAATGAGGTGAAGAGTTTATCTGGGCCTAAGCTCAAGCTCAGCACAGAACTGAAAGTTTATATTATCATCCAATACCTCTCCGGGTTCTTACTCTCTGCAGCACCAACACACTTTATGGATTAAATGCTATTACAATCTTTGGTTAAAGGGTGTGATCAATAATTAGTCAAATACTGAAACTTAAATCTCATAAAAAGTACATTTGCAGGTCAGTTTACTCCTGTGTCAGTCAAAGCTGGTTGCAAAGGCCCCAGAGTCTTTTTACTCCTTTCAGTCCCGTTTGTCAATATTTTATGCACAGTAAGTTAAAATGTGACCATTGTAGCTCAAATAGCAGCATCTGCATTATTTTATGTTACATCTGCCATGGGAATATTTAAGCTTTTAAAAAATGTTTTAAATGTTTACAATTAAACTGTGAAAAGGATTAGAATTTTCTATTACACTAATTAGCTTTGACTTAATATCAGATTGATCTCTGAACCAAATTCAAATCTGAAGCAATACAAATTTTGCTAACTCAGGCTTATTTGGAAACAATCATCCATTCAGACCAGTTTGATTCATTACATTAAAAGGGGCAAGCCCCATAATGAAAACATCACACATATTCCTAAAGGGACAAAAACCCTGAACAAAATAAAGGGGAAATTCAGATTTTCTGGGTGCACCTGTATTTGAACTCAATCGGTTATTTTTGGTCCAGTTCAGTAATCCAACTCATTGGCTGAACAGCTCATGACAGAAATTTTAGGAATTTAACTTGTTCCTCTCATACTACTTGAAAAATCCCATTATTCAGTATTGATCTGTTTGAATATATTTGTGATGGGAGCAAGTACTTCACTGGATTATTTTTATCCATACACTGTGAAACAACAGGATCTTTCTCTTAGAGATGATTTCAGAAATCCATTTGCACAGATGGAGTGAAGATTCAAGCACAGTAACTTGAATTTACCTGTGAATTCCCTGAAACTAATATTTCCTTTTCGTTGCTACTGTACATACATTCTATTTTATATTGGATATTGCTAAATTCCACAAACTAATAAAGATTGCCATAACATCTGCTCGAGTGCCCTGATTACAAATGGAATTGCAGAGAAATTACGCACCAGAAAGCAGATCACCTTTTTTTTTACCTGACATACTTATCCAGATAACTCGCAAATGTATCAATGCTATTAAGCTCAAGAGTTCAAGTGGTGATGAGCTCTCTATTCTAATCATACTGATTGTCAGAGACAAACTCAAAACTCTGCTCTGCCAAAGTTATTATAAATAATAAAATATGCAGCCTAGCATTTTGAGGAGAATGCTGATGGGATTGTATGCTGGATTGACAAAAATATTTTAATGGACTTTAACCTTAATATTTAGAATGAATACAATTACACTTGTGTATTTTCAGTAATGGCTATAAGTTCAATAAACACAGTGCAGGCTGGGATCATTTGCTACATGACAGAGCTGAAGTTCTATTAATATTTATGGTGAATGTGGTGTGTGTTAGGCAATCAGCACATAACAGAATCATGCAGACATACCAAAGTTTCATGAGTATTTATTTGTGTTTTTAAAGGTTTAGCCTTGTATTTATTTTTGAGCAGTATGTGTTGCTGAAGTAACATTTGCAACCCAGTGATAAACAGAGATTAAATAATAAAGAGAATGATTTCAGGAAGCATCCTGAATTGTCAAGTTGTCACAATTGTTGATGCAGGACACTCGACATTCTGCATAAGCTTATGCCTGAAATGTCTATTCTCCTGCTCGTCAGATGCTGCCTGACCTGCTGTGCTTTTCCAGCACCACACTTTTCAATTCTGAATTTTCAGCATCTGCAGTCCTGACTTTCTCTCAATTATCGATGTTCCCATCATCAGCAAGATTAACTGCTATATGCTGACAACACTTCACTAACCATTCTTAAAGCTTGATACACTTATCTATAATGACAAGAGCATTCTACTATGTCAAGCACATTGTATTTTTCTCAGGTGCACTTATGTTTAAATGGTTGAACCTCATTAGGATACAAAGGCAAACAGTCTGAGGCAACTTCAAGTTAATTGTTTTTGTGAGGGAACTTTGCAGATTGACAGCTGCTTGTTAAGTCCTGAAGAAGGGTTACACCCAAAATGTTGACTTCTGCACCTCCTGATGTTACCTAGCTTGCTGTGTTCTTCCAGCCTACTGCCTGTCTACTCCAGGTTAGAAGAAGGCAGAGTGCAACTACTGGCCTACAACACTGGTGGCGCAAACACACATTTCCACCTGGAAGTACATGGCTCCCCCAACCTCTTTGTTTTGAAAGTTAAAAAAAACATTTGCAGGTGAGAGGTGTATGGCTGCATCAAGTGTGATCTGACTCTGGAGCCATGAGTAACTGAAGTCCAACACATGGATTTCTTATCTGACCCCTTTCACCCCAATAACCAGTTTTACTTTGGATTCTCAGGTTTCAATCCCAATTTCTCAGTCTAATTCCTCAGTCCACCAGTCCAGTCTCTGCTCTCAATTCCCACCTTCACTTAGTTATGACTTGCTGCTTTGCTAGTAGCAGACAAGCCAAAGTCACTATTTGACTGACTCTTAACCACTGACATATGAGATCAGTGTTCAATTTTGGAGGTGGGGAGACACACTGATCAATACCCTGCCCAACATTGGACCCACCGACATTTGTGGACCCTTATTTTGATTACTTTTTTGAATATGTGGTGGTGCATTCAAAATTAGCATTCATGAATGACTAAATCTCCTATTAGATTGATTGTAGAGAATCAGAGAAGAAGTTGTTATAAAACTAATTATCTTCATCACCTTTTGCTTTGGTCCACTGAGCAAGTGAAAATGTTTCTTCACTCCCACCCATCAAACTCTAATTATTTAAAAGATCTAGATCAAGTTAACTCACAACTTTCTCTTTTGAAGGGAAAGAGCCCTAGTCTTTTCAAGCTTTCACAATATTTATTATCTATCACTTAGTCCTGATACCATCCTTGCATATATTTTTGCATATTCTTGAACACGTCTATAAACTTTGTTGTAATGTGGAAAGTAGAACTGTACATTGTAAGTATTCATCAATCTACTTGTACTTAATTTTTATCCTTTTATTAAAAGGTCAGGATACATGACAAAGTAATATGCACGCACCATTTTCTTTTATTTATTCCTTCAATGTTAGCATCACTGACAATTAAGGCTAGCATTGTTATCCATCACGGTGGCTCAGTGGTTAGCACTGCTGCCTCATAGCACCAGGTTCGATTCCAGCTTCGGGCGACTGTCTGTGTGGAGTTTGCATGTTCTCCCCGTGCCTGTGTGGGTTTTCTCTGGGTACTCCGGTTTCTTCCTGCAGGTCAGATGAATTGGCCACATTAAATTGCCCATAGTGTTAGGTGCATTCGTCAGAGGGAAATAAGTCTGGATGGGTTACTCTTTGGAGAAGAAGGGCTTATGCCCAAAACGTAGGTTCTCCTGTACCTTTGATGCTGCCTGACCTGCTGCGCTTTTCCAGCAACACATTTTTAATACTCTTCGGAGGGTCACTGTGGACTGATTGGGCCGAAGGGCCTGTTTCCACACTGTAGGGAAGCTAATCTAATCTAATTAATTGCCCTTGGGAAGTGGTGGTGGTTGGCTTTCTTGAACTGCTGTAGTGCACCTGGTGCTGTAAAGGAGATAATTCTGGGATTTTGATCCAGTGACATTTAAGGAATGACATACAATTCCAATTCAGGATGGTGTGTAACTTGGAGCAAATATGGAAACAGAGAATCCAGTATCTCCACAAGTCTGTAGGGGGCAGTCTACAATATGCTCTACAAAAGAGTCTTCCGTGTCAGTGAACAGCCTTTATGTGCAGGGAAGCTAATACCTGGACAAGACATAATTCTTAATGGATAGAGGAGACCATTGGGAAATAAAAGTAACAGGATTGCTTCCCAGTGCCTTGCAGCAAGAAATTTAAGTCATCGGCTATTCGCTCAAATTCCCTGCCCTGAAAAACTTGCTTAACAGTTTTGTATCATACTTCACCGCTCCCTTAATCCTGTATCAAACAATATTCGAACCATTCAGACACTCCTCTAGAAAAAAAACATGCTGACAATGCAGACTCTGAAGCTGTTTGTTATTCATTCTACAGACTGGAGTGTTCAATAAAAGAAAGTAATAATTGTTTTCCATTCATTTCTCCCATGAGCCCTTAGTTAACCCCCAGTACTTTTCTTATAAGTCATTTCCTACATTTACTATCAACACTGCGTTCTTCCCAGATTACCTCAGTGACAGAAAGCTGCTCTTTCTCATGTTGGAGCTTTGTATGTGACTGTATATTTGTTCAAATATTATGTGGAACCTGATGACAGGCTGTGTCTCAAGTTACTCCCAAGGACAGTCTGGTTCAAACCCATTGGCCCATGGGTATAAACCTCACTTAAGAGCCTGCAGTAAATTAGTGTCCAAAAGATCTTGGGTTCAAATCTGAGTGAGCCCTGACAGTTTACAGGTAGTCCATAGCACAGGGGCTATGTTACTGCACTAGAAAGCCAGAGAGACAAATGCTCTGGGGACATAGGTTCAGATCCTATCACCACTACTTATAATATTAAGTAAACCTGGTTCAACCATTTTGTTGACACCAAGGGGACTACTTGTTGAGATGAGGAAGAGAGTTATAGGTGCCAAAAGAGCAGACATCCTGCTGTCATCTTGAGAAAATACCTCACCGATCATTCCTATCATCCCACTGTCAATCTTGGGAGTTGACACCTTCAATGATTTCTAGAAAACAAACTGTAGTCATTTAAAGTACCTGTCCATCCAGCCCATCTTCCTGCCCGAGCCCAATGTATTCCAAAAGACCTGTCTCTTAAGATGCCACCTCGAGTTTCCGCGGCAGAAAATTGAGCTTCCATCAAAGCTGGGAAGAGTGATAATACTAAAACAATAACAAAAATTGCAGAAAAGACTCAGGACTCTGGCAGAGAAAACACAGTTAACATTTCAGGTCCAGTGACCCATCTTTGGAACTGATTCCCTTTGTAAAGGCAGGAATACTGTATTTGAGGAGGTGACCATGTTCTCCAGTGTGGAGTATACATTGTCATTGCAAGGTGGCACTATTCAGGCTAGATAGAGATACTGACCTGCTTTCAGTTATGGTGTAGAAATTCCTCAGTGGGTTTCCCAATGCCTAGAGCAAATTACTTGTGCGAGTCAAGATAATCTATCCCTCATGGCTGGACACCAATTCTCATTTCTGTTGCTCAAATGGAGCTGGGACAGAACCTCATCCTCTGATGAGCTGCCTCCTGCAGTAATTCACATACACGCTCTCTGTCACTGTCCTTCACCACTCCCTTTAAGGCTACAGTAAAGAGCAGCTAAACTATTCAGGCAACTTTGATATCATGAACATGCTGGTAATGCAAACTCAGGGCTGCCTTTGAACTGCACTGACATAATATGATAAAGGTGCTCGTGCCTGGGGAGGGGTACAATGCATCACTGTACATGCTCAGAGACATAATCTTCTTCAAAGATGTTTTCAGTTGAAGACTTATTTGGCCTAGAACAGCACAGAGGAAGGGGATTTTGATGGTGATGGGGAACTAAGTATTTGAGAATGTAGTTTAAGTTATAAATCTCATTACGCATTTATTAAGGGGAATTTAGGATTATAAATAATATGCAGACACGCCACTAAAATAACCCAACAGCCTTACATGATCTGATAGACACTCACAATTTACTCTCAGTTCTGACAGAATTAAGGTTTTCAAACTTGCCTGCTAGTTGCAATCAATCAATTTTGAACAGTTTGAAGAAGAAGCCCAGTTGAACTAACTGGGAAACTGTGCAGGCCATGTATAGTCAAACCTTAGGATTTGCCTGATCAGCTGGCTTAGTCATTGCTCAGGGCAAAAATATCAGATCCAAGACAGGATTCTAAAAGCTTGAACCTTTCAAGCATAAACTTGAATGAAGGTATAAAATGACACACAGGCTAGAAAGAAAAGTCATTTGTTACTTTTGGCATTTTGCTGTGATACTGATATATATTTTTATCTTTCTTTAACATCTGGATTTGCAAACTAAGAACTTTTAATTATTAAGGGGGGGAAAAAAAATCACAGATGAGAAACCTTCCAATGTTTTTGGTGACTCCCCTAATCTATTTCACTTCTTACTGGAGGGTTCACCTGACTGTATCAGTCAGTATTGGTAACATTCATAAATCTTTAGCTTCTCACTGGTGGCTTTGATCTAATTCTTGGTTTTTAATTCATAGATTCTCTAGCTTTTCAGTTCAACTTAGCTAGGATAAAGAAATGTGACCGGCCACAAATTCTGTTATCAGCAAATCTCTATTCAAAATAATGAATCTACCATGGCATTGTTCATTGTTCAGGTTAAAGGATACAATACACTGAAATATTTATTGTGCAAAGAAGAAATGAGTACTTAGATACTTTCATGACAATTCAATGTAACTGAAAGGTAGTCCCAGTTATATTCAGGGAAATACTGGATTTAATTTTTGCACTGAGAAATCAAGTATAGTTATAACAAGATAATGGCCCATGTCTTCCAGATCGTCCAAGACTATCAACCTAAAGTTGCATACTGTGAGCCCAGAAAAGTCCCAATGCACTGAACCTGGGGGAGTTGTCTAAATGGGAAATTTGAACTATCAAAGAGCAATTCTCCTGCCTCCTGGGATTGTCCAAAAAGATCTCTGACTCTGAATTAGAGTAAGAGATTTAAACTGTTTTGACAAAACTTGTCTGGATAGTTGACCAGGAAATTCTAGATGGAAAAATCCTAGTCTATCTCCTTGTGGAGTCTGTAACTGACCAGTCACTCGCACTGATCCCCTGACTCCTCTCTTGATGGCCTGATGTCACTTCCTGACCCCTCGTTGTCTCTCGACATTGTCTCCCAAGCTAACCCAAATACTACTCTACAACCCACCTCACCTACCTGCCACCCTACCTCTTTCCATGGGCGAGTTTCACTGAAGGGTCTGTTTCCCTCCTGTACGACTCGCTGATATCCATTTATGCGCACATTCATCCATTCACTTCCACTATTCATTCACAGATTTATAACACACTGAGCAGCTTTAACAGGAATAAAGCAGATAGAGCTGGGAAAAAGTGGGTGCGGCTTCTGCTTTGCTTCCCATTGCTGCTCTCTCCCTGGAGATTCCTGCCATGATGGGAGTTCTTTTGAAAGTTGGCTGGAGAAAGCATACATGAACAATTGGAGAGTTTATGGTCTAATTAGCATCAAGTCAGTGGCAGACACAAAGGTTCTGAAAGTGATTGGTAGAATCTGTTTTTGAAATGAAGAGTAACGGTCAACTGCGGAGAATTCATTTCATTCAATGATACCATGGATCTTCTGCATTCTCTTTAAGGAGCAAAGAGAGAGAGTCTGGGTTTAATGGCACATTCGAAAGACAGTACAGCCCTCCCTCACCACTAAACTGTTCGCCCAGAGTTTTGTGCTCAGCACACTGGACAGGAATCAAAACCTACCTGTTGACTCAGGGTGGAAATGTTGCCCATTAAACTTGGCTGAGACCAGGAAGAAGTAAGGTTCATGCCTTTAAGAAATGGATGCTTTGACAGGACTTTAACTATTCCATAGATATATCGCTTATCAAACGTGGAACACAAACTGAGCATCAATGAGCAAGTTATTGCTAAGCAAGTGCTAAGGAGTGAAGCAACTCCTTCCTTCACTTTACTGATATTGAGAGCAAACTGATGAGCTGGCTGGATTGGATTTCATTGAGTCATAGGGCAATATTATTCCTAGTGTTCATCAGTCCCTTACACCATTTACATGTATGTTGATTGAATCCTGTGCTGGTGCTGCTGGTTCCTGCTGGTAAGTGGGAGGTTGACAGGAAGACCAAAATGATCTTGACCAACATCAAAGGACAACAGCTGGAAAATCAATTTGTAGCTGGCTAAATTGATCTGGTAATAATTTTTTTAAACATTCATGGGTTGTGGCTTCACTGACTGAGCTAGCATTTATTTCCCAGCCCCAGGTGCCCTTCAGAAAATGGTGACGAGCTGTTTTTGTGAACCACTGCGGTCCATTTGCTGTAGGTAGACTCACAATGCTATTGGGGAGGGAAGTCTCGGATTTTGATTCAGCAACACTGAAAGAATGACAATACATTTCCACATTAGGATGATAAGTGGTTTGGAGGGGAGCTTGAAGGTGGTGGTGATCCCACGTATCTTCTGCCCTTGGTAGTGGTCTTGGGTTTGGAAGGTACTGTTGTAAGAAGCTTTTTTGCCCACATCCCATGAATGAACAAAGTAAAAGCTTGTGTGATGTGGATGTTACTTGCCACTTATTGGCCCAGGCCTGCATATTGTCCAAGTCTTGTTGCATTTAGACATGGACTGCTTCAGCATCTGAGGAGTGATGAAAGGTGGTGAATATTGTGCAAACATCACTGAACATCACCACTCTGACCTTATAATGGAGAGGAGGTTATCAATAAAGTAGCTGAAGATGGTTGGACCAAGGACCCTGAGGGACACCTGCAGAGATTTCCTGGAGCTGAGATGACTGACTTTAAATGATTACATGTATGAATCCAACCAGTGGAGAGTTTTCCACCTGATTTCCATTGACTGTAGTTTTACTATGATTCCTTTACGGCACAGTTGTTCAGACAAGCTTACTGTTAAAGCAGTGGTTCACAGCACACTTCTGTTACTTAGTTCTTTTGTCCATGTTTGAACCAAGGCTGTAATGAACTTAAGAACTGAGTGGCCCTAGTGGAACACAAACTGAGCATCAATGAGCAAGTTATTGCTAAGCAAGTGCTGATTGATAGCATGGTCAATAACTCCTTCCTTCACTTTACTGATATTAAGAGTAAACTGATGAGCTGGCTGGATTGGATTTCATTGAGTCATACAGCACGGAAACAGATCCTTTGGTCCAACTTGCCCATGTCGATGGTTCCCTAAACTAAAATAGTCACATTTTCCTGTATTTGGCACCTCACCCTATAAATCTTTCCTATTCATGTACCTGTCTAAATATCTTTTAAATGTTGTAACTGTCTACCACTTCCTCTGGAAATTCATTCCACTCACACACAACCATCTGTGTGAAAAGTTGCCCCTCGGGATTTGTTCTGCAATTTTGTGCACAGGATATGACAAGTTTCCACCTTTTTGGGTAGATGCCAGTTTTGCAGATGTATTGGAACAGCCTGGCAAGGAGGGCAGCACTTTCTGGAGCACAAGTCTTCAGTACTGTTGTCAAAATGTTGCTAGCAGTAACCACTGACTTCCATCATTTCTTGATATCACGTGGTGTGAACTGATTTGGTTGTAGATGCTGAGCTCCTCAAGAGGAAGTCTTTCCTCTTGATATCATCCACAAGTGCACCAGTGTGTGTAAGGAGGCCATTCAGCCCAGTGTGTTCAGTCCGACCCTCTGAAGAACATGCCTCCCAGACCCACCCTGCCCCCACCCTATCCCTGTAACCCTGCATTTCCCATGGCTAATCCACCTAGGCTGCACATTCCTGGATGCTGTGGACAATTTAGCATGGCCAATCTACCTAACCTGAAAATCTCTGGAATGTGGACTGAAACTGGAGCACCTGGAGGCACAGGGAGACTATGTAAACACCACACAGACACTCACCCAAAGGTGGGATCAAACTCAGGTCCCTGGTGCTGTGAGGCAGCAGGGCTAACCACTGAGCCAGATGCAGGAACATAGGAATATCGAAGTACAGTTCATTCTGCTAGAAAGTACGTTTCTTTTACGAAAATTGGCTGTAATGTGATTAATGAACTGGGACACTGTTTCTAACGCATGAACTTTTAAAATATGTGCTGGCTATAGTGTGATTACATCGTCCACACTTTAGTATTGTTTCTAAATGTGATGTTTCTATAGTGCAGAATTGCACAAGAATGCAGCCATTACATTGTAGAATAACTATCTGTAGCTCTTTATTTAGGTTTCTAGTTATCATTCCCTTTCCAAGGTCATATTGCACACACTTACACAGCCATTTAGTATTGTTTGGTAACCACACACATCCCATCATAGATCAATACTGATTATCTTGAATACACATAGGATCCACCATGAGAAAGTTACATATGATGCTCACTTCCATCTCTTACTGGTGAGGTAGAGCTCAAGGTTTTGTTAGATGTTCCTTTTAAATGGTAGCTAAGGCCTTTTTTTTGGAATTTGATGCACACTACTAAAGTCTATAATTTTGTGGTGCTGGTTTTGAGTCAGACATTTGCTGAAAGAGGCCTCTTTGGTTTGTATCAAACAGGATGGGCCCCTCCAGCAAGCTCCAGTCTTCTCTTACAATCATAGCTAAAGATAACAATGAATGCAGCAGAGAATTGCAAGCAGCACCACTGATCCTTTAAGACAACAAATAAAAAATCCACACATCAAACTGTTAGTAGAAATAGTGTTTTGATATAACGTTTGTTGAAGAACCTCAAGGTAGTCGTCATTTTCTCTTTCTCTTGGTATCACACTTACTATTGATTAACATCAACAATAAAAGCCCCTTTTAAGCAGTTTGAACCTTTGCTGCTTGGCAGCAGCATTGAGTAATATATACATTTTAATTACATAGTGCAAACACAATCCACTCCTATTTGGTACTGCCCTTTATGCAAATGCAATAAAAAAGAGTTTTACTTTATCAGAGAAAAACATGCATTGATGTAGGTTTCAAGTCAAGAACAGTGCTCCTTTTAGACTCAAACCATATCTTTGTTTAACATCCTGTCATGTTTGTACAATGGCCTACATTAATCATCATTAACTTAATCAGAAATGACCATATGGGTAATTAAATTGCAAGCTGGTGGAAGCACTGAAGAAGTTGCCTTACATGACTACAGTGGCCTGTGTTTGTACCTGCTGTGCAATTGCATTACAGCTAAGCACACAGGACTGCAAGAACCATAGCAACCATTCTAAAGTTGTCCTGCTCAATGAAAACAGACGACAAAATTTCCAATGTGCCCTCAGAGAGCATCCTTCAATGATTTTGCAGTTTAAGTATATTGCAAACCCATTATCTAAGGGATTTATTAGGTACTTTACTGCTGGTTATGAACATTAGAAGTTTGAATTTTTAATTGCTTAATATTATTGCAGAGGAGGAAGGTGAGTGTATTGAACTTTTAACATCCATTTTAAAGTATGGTACCAATGGCAAAGCCGACATTTATTGTAAATCTCAATTTGTCTTCGGAATTATAGAACTACAGTCCATATGGAAGCTGGTCAATAGATTCTTGGGATTTCAGTCGGTTGGGATGAGTGGAGTTTATTGATTTTTAAGTTAATTTTTTTGCCACGGGCTGCTCTTTGAGAAGGTTCCAGAACTTTTCTGGAGCGTTCTGATCATCGACACAAGGATTGAATGTGAGAATTCTGTAAAGCCCTTCCTTGCCAATGGCTTAGTAGATTTTTAATCCTTTTTTTTCAGGATCATGTTGATCTGTAAAATAAAATTGCATTTCTTGCCTGACCCTGCAAATCAAAGAAGATCAGTGAAATTACCTCAGAATTTTAATTTCCTCTCATCACATATCCCAAACTTCACAGACAAGGTATTTCCACAAAAGAGATTTACTCAAGAAAGCCAACCCATATGTGTGGCATTTATATATTATACACATTTCTATTTGATACAGAGATTTAATACATCAATATATTTACAAATGATACAGTTTCACTTCTCTCAAGCATGCTTTCTCAGCAAAACCTTGTCTACTACGATACCATGAGCCCAGTAAAGTCATGATTCTTGAAATAAGCGCATTACTAAATGGCCGAGGTGTGTGACCTTTGCAAGAAGAAAAGCCTTTGCTTTTCATTCAAATAAATTGTCATCTGTGCAATGTCAACTACTCCAAAACAGAATGACAGACATTCATTCTGGTGTTTGGCATTATGCGTTTTCATACAACTTACCATACCACACTTGCAAAACATTTCAACAAATGTGTTACAAAGTGAGGCGTGATCCATATCACATAGAGTCATAGAAGTGGACAGCACGGAAACAGATCCTTCAGTCTAACTCATCCATGCTGACCGGATATCCCAACACAATCTAGTCCCACCTGCCAGCACCCAGCCCATATCCCTCCAAACCCTTCCTATTCATATACCCATCCAGATTTAAATGTTGCAATTGTACTACCCTCTATCACTTCCTCTGGTAGCCCATTCCACACACATACCAACCTCTACGTGAAAAAGGTGCTCCTTAAGTCTCCTTTATATCTTTCCCCTATCACCCTAAACCTATGCCCTCTAGTTCTGGACTCCTCCACCCCAGGGAAAACACCTTGTCTATTTACCAGATCTATGCCCCTCATGATTTTATAAACCTCTATGAGGTCACCCCTCAGCCCACAACACTCCAGGGAAAACAGCCCCAGCCTATTCAACCTCTCCCTATAGCTCAACTCCTCCAACCCTGCAATCCTTCTAAATTAAACTCCATCTGCCACTCATCAGCCCATTGGCCAAACCTGGTCAAGATCCTGTTGTAATCTGAGAAAACCTTCTTCACTGTCCACTACACCTCCAATTTTGGTGTCATCTGCAAACTTACTAACTATACCACTTATGCTCATATCCAAATCATTTATATAAATGAGGAAAAGTAGAGGACGAGGCACTGATCCTTGTGGCACTCCACTGGTCATAGACCTCCACCACCACCACCCTCTATCTTCTACCTTTGATCCAGTTCTGTAGCCAGATGGCTAGTTCTCCCTGTAGTCCATGAGATCTAACCTTGCTAATCAGTCTTCCATAAGGAACTTTGTCGAATGCCTTACTGAAGTCCATATAGATCTTGTCTAATGCTCTGCCCACATCAATCCTCTTTGTTACTTCTTCAAAAAACTCAATTAAGTTTGTGAGACATGATTTCCCACGCTGAAAGCCACGCTGACTATCCCTAATCAGTCTGTGATTTTCCAAATACAGATAAATCCTGTCCCTAGGATACCCTCCAACAATGTGCCCAACATTGACATCAGGCTCACCACTGTATAGTTCCCTGGCTTTTCCTGGGGATTTATCCACTTTTGTAAGTTTCAAGACATCCAGCACTTCCTCCTCTGTAATAAGGAGATTTTGCAAGATGTCACCATCCATTTCCTTATATTCTTTATCTTCCATGTCCTTTTCCACAGTAAACTCTGACGCAAAATACTTGTTTAGCATCTCCCCCATCTCCTGCGTCTCCATACAAAGGCTGCCTTGCTGATCATTGAGGGGCCCTCTTCTCTCCCTAGTTATCCATTTGTCCTTAATGTATTTGTAAAAACCCTTTGGATTCTCCTTAACCCTATTTGCCAAAGCTATTCATGTCCCCTTTTTGCCCTCCTGATTTCCCTCTTAAGTATACTCCTGCCTTTATACTCTTCTAAGGATTCACTCGATCTATCCTGTCCATTCCTGACATATGTTTCCTTCTTTTTCTTAACCAAACCTTCAATTTCTTGAGTCATCCAGCATTCCCTATACCTACCAGCCTTTCCTTTCACCTTAACTGAAATATACTGTCTCTGTACTCGAGTTCTCATTTCTGAAGGCTTCCAATTTTCCAGCCGTCCCTTTACCTACGATCATCTGCCCCCAATCAGCTTTTGAGAATTCTTGCTTGATACAATCAAAATTAGCGTTCCAACAATTTAGAAGTTCAACATTTGGATCTGGTCTATCCTTTTCCATCACTATTTTAAAATTAATAGAATTATGGTCACTGGCCCCAAAGTGCTCCCACTGACACCTCAGTCACCTGCCCTACCTTATTTCCCAAGTGCAGGTCAAGTTTTGCACCTTCTCCAGTAGGTACATCCACATACTGACTCAGAAAATGTTCTTGTACATGCTTAACAAATTCCTCTCCATCTAAACCCTTAACACTATGGCAGTCCCAATCTATTTTTGGAAAGTTAAAATCCCCTACCATAACTACCCTATTATTCTTACAGGTAACTGAGATCTCCTAACAAATGTGTTACTCAATTTTCCTCTGACTATTAGGCGGTCTATAATACAATCCCAGCAAGGTGATCATCCCTTTCTTATTTCTCATTTCCATCCAAATAACTTCCCTGGATATATTTCCAGGAATATCCTCCCTCAGGACAGATGTAATGCTATTCCTCTTCTCTCCTCCCTCCCCTTCTGTCCTTCCTGTAGCATTTGTATCCTGGAACATTATGCTGCCAGTCATGTCTATCCCTGAGCCATGTTTCTGTAATTGCTATGATATCCCAGTCCCATGTTCTTAACCATGCCCTGAGTTCATCTGCCTTCTCTGTTAGGTCTCTTGCGTTGAAATAAATGCAGTTTAATTTATCAGTCCTACCTTGTTCTCTGCTTTGTCCCTGCCTGCCCTGACTGTTGTTAAGTGATTGGTTTATCAAAAACTGTTTAAAGAACTACATGTTGTCATGCTTATGAGGGAAACAGTGAAAGTCAGGTTGAACTAAATATAGCTGAGATTCCACATGGGCTGGAGAAATGCATGAAATTGAAATTTTTTTCTGTTGTCCACTAAAAATAATAGACTGTCCAGTTAAAAAGAACAGACTGCTGAAAACTCTATTTCAATAGTTCTTTTTAGCCAACTCCTCCAAGTATGTGATAGCAATCTAAGGTTTGTTCTCCTTCCCGTGTGGAAGCACCTGGGCTCTTCCCACATATTCCCCAGTGCAACAAAGAAGATGTTTACACGGCAGCTTCGGCACAGCTTTAAGTAGATTCCATTTAATAATGATAATGGCGAGAGTTTTACCAGATTCTCAATGAAGCAGAACCTTGTACTGGGGTTGGGACGGGAGTGGGAATTTTAGTATCACGCCACTGGAGTTCATTTGGCATCATCTGGAGTGACAGTCCGTGCCAACTGGGTAGACAGAGTCTGTGCAGAAACCAGTCACTTGTTATAAATATATATGGGATCAATTAAAACATTCAGGCATTTCAGCCATTACCATTGACACACACTGACTTTTTTTTAATAGAAAAAGCATACGCCAAGACTAACAGTGTGGGAATCCAAGAAACTTGGAAACAAAACAGAAAATAAGATAAATCAAGAAGTTATGATTGTATAATGCCAAGATGAATTTAAACGCACTTTGGATTGTAGGAGGGAACGAGCGATGAGGAAGAAACAAAAATGTTACAGTTTTGGATTACAGCATTCAACAGGGCAATGAGTCTTTAACACAAAAAAACTATTTGGAATATGAAGAGTATGTAAGATTAGTACGTCCAGTTTAAAAAGAGCAAGTAAAGGATGTTCAAAGCAACAGTACCCAAAATAGCACCAGTATTAATGAAATAAGCAAAATTCTAGTAATGACTTTCCTTAAATAATTCATTCAATGTGCATTGCTGGTGAGGTCATCATTTATTGATGGTCACAATATTATTCACGTTCAAATACTCCAGCAGAATGTATGGTTGGTACTTTCAGATTAGGGGTTGTCAAGCAACACAACAAGATTTTTGCATAGTTTTGCTGCACTTTCATGCAACGTCAATGAAGAAAAGCTTACCATCCCCAACACAACTTACACTCAGAAGGCAAGTGAAATTACTTTGTTAAGCAACGAGTTATTTAATCATTCCAAGGAATAGGACTTTATTCTTCATCAACAGAATTGAATGAAAGACATACACAATGAGTGACCAGGTCAAGACGTATCAAAACCGCATGCAGGGCAAAAACAGCAAGTTGGAGATGCAAACAAGCAAAGGTTTCTAAAACATGCAATCAGACCAGACCATACTCAACATGGTACTATATTGTCGGCACAGAAGCCAGCTCAGACCAATGTATAGCATAACAATCATTTGTAAAGAGAGTGAGAAAGAAGACTCCAATGATGATTATGATGTTGATGTTGATTGACAGCTCCTGCTCCTCGGATGCTGCCTGACCTGCTGTGCTTTTCCAGTGCGACCCTTTTCAATTTTGACAGCTTGCAGTAGCAAGACAATCAAGTTGTCAAACAAATGCAACAGAGAACAACATATCTCTCCAAATGGGTATATGATCAACAGATCAGGGCAAGTTCTCAAGCTTCCAAAACATTACATCAAAGTTTTAAATGTTAGTCTGTAAACACTGTTTTACCTGTTTCCATTATTGTTAAATTGACAAAGCACATCCATGTAAAACCATCAGTTTGAAATAAGCTATTATCTTTGAAATAAATGGATTGTTGTGTTATGTCTCGCAGTCACTATGTCAGAGACATGATCATAATATTATCACTGTACTATAGCATGTGACCTGATGGCCTAATGATCACCTACTCCACCTACTCATTTGAAGCATGCAGCTCTATTGTACCCGATTAACTTAATTTCAATCCAGACTCCTGGACATTTGAAAGATGTAATGTTTGAATGTAACAGCTAGCTACAATAAGGTTCTGTGGGATTCTTTGGTACCACAATATCCAAATTCATTTTCTTATGTTTTAGGCAATATCATATACATTGTCTCATCAGGCAAAATATCTTGCTGAAGACAAAAAAAAGTGCATCATATCTGGTGAAGGTACTCTATAGGCCAACTTGTTCAGGAGTTCTGTGATTTTGACCTAGTACTGACCTAGGAAATATGATACATGTTCATGTTAAATAGTGAATGATTTCTTGTAGAATTTGAAGATGATGGTGTTTCTGTGGAACTACTACTTTTCTCATTTTAGGTGGAAGAGGTGATGAGTTTGAAAGGTTCTGTCAAAAAAGCCTTTGCAATTTGCCATGGCACATTTGTGGGTAGTACACAGAGGTGCTATGGTTTTCTGATGTTAAAGAGCAGTACAGGTTTTGCCTAATGGATTGGGTGTCAACTAAATGAATTAATTTGAATTGATTTATAATGAACTCATGTTGCAGTTGCACCCATCCAATTGAAAATTGACAGAAGGAGGAGTCATGAACATTTCAATTCTGAATTATGGCACATCCCAGTGCCTGCATGCAAAAGATCAGGTTGAATCAATTTCATCTATCTTTAACCAAAAATCTAAATGGATGACCTATCTGTTCCTAAATTTCACATCAAAGGAAGGAGGGTCTTCAAAAAATTGATTCATTCCACATGATATCATCAAATGGCTGAACACAATGGATACAACAATGTTTAAGAGTACTGACAAATCTTGGTTAAGTATCAAAGATGTGACCTCTAGAATTTGCCATAACTGAAAACCAAGCTGTTCCTGATAGCTGCTTGACAATTGTCACAAAACTCATCCGTTTTTTCGAAAAAAACTGTTCCTTTTCTCAAGGAGACTGGTCCTTGGTTTATTCAGAGGGGTCATAAAATGCTCCCAGCTCCAATTAGACTGGTTTGCTAGAGAGATTAAAGGGGATTGAGAGACCTTTTTGTTTATATGTAATCAGATGAGACTTCAGACCAAAGTGGTCATGTTTTAGAAGTGACCTTTATAATGAAAGGGTAGTGATAGTTCTCTGGCTGAGCAGTTCCATTCAGTCCAGAGCTAGTTAGGATTTCAACAGTGAGCTGTGTGGAAACATTTAGTTAAACTCTCTCTTTCTGCCCATTTGACTTCACCCTGTAAGCATCTGTTCCATTTTCTTTAGTGTGTTTTAAGGGGGGTTGCTTATTGGGACAGTTGTGTATATTCGGAACAGCATAATTAAGCCTAGTTTGGATAGACTGAGTTTTGTAGGGGTTCTTTATTCTGTTCTTTGTGTTTCATTATATAATTTTGTGAATAATTTTTTTTGTCTGTTTTAAAACCTGGTAGTCAACCTAGCTAGCTTACTCTGGGTAATTTTTACTGTATACTTACTGAAACAAATTATAAAGTTATGGTCTGGGCTGCCTGCTTAAGAACGTCTTGAGTGGTCTGGCCTAGTCTATAACAGATTGGGGGCTCTTTGCGGGATTTTAAATAGCAAATGTTAGGTGCTAGTGTCTTTATTCTGGGTACTCGTTTGGATGGGTGAACAAAGCTTGGGATCATAATGGCTCTTTCAGTCGCCAAAAGTTTTCTGGAAGTGGATGCAGTGACTTTGGAAGTTTTACAAAAGATGAATCAGGTCAAGCTGCAGGAATTAGCAGACAAAATGGAATCGGAACTGCCTGCTTCTGTGAGGAAAGCAGCGATAATTACCGCAGTAGCTCAGCATTTGAACTTGCTGGAGAAACCATCAGAGTATATAGAGATGGTAAGAATTCAATTGCAAATGAAGCAGCTTGAGTTAGAGGACAGAGATAAGGAAAGGGCAGCAGAAATGAACCAGTTTGAGTTGCAATTAAAAACAGAAGAGAGGGAAAAAGAGAGAGCAACAGAACAAAGACAAAAAGAGAGCACGTTTGAACTTCAGAAACTGAAACTTAAAAAAGGAAAGTCAGCTTAAAAGGCTGGAGGTAAAGGCGGAGAGTAGGTTTAGTGAGGAAGAGAGTGAGGAGGAGCAAGCCCCTGGTAGTCAGAAGCCTAGTGAGAAACTGGTTAAGTATTTTCAAGCATTGCCTAAATTTGATAAGAAGGACGTAGAAGCTTTTTTCATCTCATTTGAAAAGGTGGATAAACAAATGCAGTGGCCAATGGCAACGTGGGTTTTGTTGATCCAAATGAAACTTGTAGGTAAAGCTAGTGTAGTATTCACATCACTATCAGAGGAGGTATCTGGGGAATGTAAGGAGGTGAAAAAAGCCATTTTAAGTGTATATGAGCTTGGGCCAGAAGCTTACAGACAACATTTCAGGAATCTAATGAGGGACCCAGGTTAAACCTACATTGAGTTTGAAAGGATCAATTTCGATAGATGGATAAGAGCTTTGAAAATTGAGCAAACCTATTCTTAGATTCTTAGATTCCCTACAGTGTGGAAACAGGCCCTTCAGCCCAACAAGTCCACACCGACCCTCCGAAGAGCAACCCACCCAGACCCATTCCCCTACATTTACCCCTTCACCTAACACTACAGGCAATTTAGCATGGCCAATTCATCTAACCTGCACATCTTTGGATTGTGGGAGGAAACCGGACAACCAGAGGAAACCCACGCAGACACGGGGAGAATGTGCAAACTCCACAGTCACCCGAGGCGGGAATTGAACCCATGTCCCTGGCGCTGAGGCAGCAGTGCTAACCACTGAGCCACTGTGCTGCCCCACGTTGCCCTATGATGCCCTTCAAGAGGTAATTATTTTGGAGGAATTCAAAAATTCACTGCCTGAATTAATACGTACCCATGTGGAAGAGCAGAGAGTTAAAACTGCAAGGTTTTCAGCTGAAGTGGCTGATGAATACGAACTGGTCCACAAAACATGATTTGGCTTCCAGAATCAATTTCAGTCCATGAGAGATAGAAATTGGTGGAAAGAAAACTCCTCACATGGAAAGGGAAAGATAGATCTCAGTGAAGATCATAAGGATATCTTACCACAGGGTAAAAAAGAAACCCTCGAGGGGGACAAATAAGTTAAAAAGCTCTGGTGTTTTCATTGTAATAAAGTGGGTCACACAAAATCACAGTGTTGGTGGGCTAGGATAAAGCCAGTTGTAGGAAAACCAGATAAACCTGGGAATTTTGTTGGACTAGTAACAAAAAGCACAAGGGAAATTAGACAACTGCCACAGAGTGTACAAGATGATCAGAGGTTGATTAAGGAGGAGGTGCCAGATCTGGTTAAAAAATATACATGCAAGGGTATAAAGTTTATTCACATAGGCCAGGAGTAGCAGGTAAAGCAGTTACAATATTAAGAGATACAGGATCTTCTCAGTCTGTATTGCTGAAGGATGGGGAGTAATGTATTCCTGAAGGACTCTTGCCAGAAAAGGTACTGGTAACAGGAATTCATGGTGAGACACAAAGTGCTCAATTTTGTAAAGTGAGGCGAAAGAGTCCAGAAAAAAGTGGAGAATTGTGGTAGGAGTACTGGACAAACTCTCAGCTCCAGGAATATAACTTGTCCTTGCAAATGATATAGCTGATTCACCGGTAGGCATGCTGCCTACTCTAGTTGAAAAGCCAATGTAGATGCAAGCAACTGAAAAAAATGAAGGATCCAGGAATTTTCCTTGATTGTGTGATCACAAGATCACAGGGGCACAAGCTGAAGCAGGACAGATCAAAAGGCACAGATAAGAAAGCTGCCATAACTTTATCTGAGACTTTTTTTGATCAGGTAACTGGGACGGAGCAAGAATAACTAGGTAATCACACAAGTATCTTTAGCTTTGCTATGCTTATTGAGTTACAGCAGAAAGATGAGAAGTTAAAACAGTTGTATCAAAAGGCACATACAGAGACATAGAGTGAATACATCCCTATGTGTCTTAATGATGTCTTAATGAGGAAATTGAGACCATCACACATTCAATCAGATGAGAAATGGGCAGAGATGCATCAAATTGTTTTGCCAGGATGGTATAGAAAGGATGTGCTGTGAGTTGCACATGACCTACCACTTGGAGGTCATTTAGGGGTGAGGAAAACATAGGCTAAAATACAAAAACATATTTACTGGCCTGGACTATGCAAGGATGTCATTGAATTTTGCCAGATGTGCCATACATGTCAGCTAATCAGAAAACCACAGGCAGTAATAAAACCTGCACCTTTAATACCTATCCCAGAATTTGAGGAACCTTTCATGAAAGTCTTGATTAAGTGCATAGGTCCCCTAACTCAAAGAAAGTAGGAATACATATTTATTAATAATAATAGATGTGTCTATTAGATTTCCAGAGGCAATCCCATTACACAATATCACAACTCAAAGAGTTTTAGAAGAATTATTTAAATTTTTTACTAGATACAAACTACCAATGTAGATCCAGTCAGATCAAGGATCAAACTATTCAAGAAGGTTCTGGATAACTTGAGAATAACACAATTAAAATCCAGAATTGCAGGGAGCACAAGAGAGATGGCATCAAACACTAAAGACCATGTTGAGGGCTTATGGTCAGGATTATCCAGATGATTGGGATGAAGGAGTTCCGTTTGTACTTTTTATGATCAGAGATACACCAAATGAATCGACCAAATTCAGTCCATTTGAATCATTTTTGGGCATGAAGTGAGAGGTCCATTAAAATTGATTCAGAAGAAATTAATAAGTCAAAATTCAGAGACCACCATTTGGACTATGTGTCAAATTTTACAGAACCATTAAATAGAGCTGGAGAGTTGGCTAGACAACATTTAAAAGTATGACAGCATACAATAAAACAGGAAGTGGATAAGAAATCACAAATACGCAATTTTGCATTTGAAGATAAGGTATTGCTGATACTTCCAGCAATAGGTGAGTCTTAAAAAGCAAGGTTTAGTGGACCTTATCAAATCGAGAGGAAATTGAGTGAGGTGAACGACTTGATAAGGACTCTAGACAGGAAGAAATCTCACAGAGTATGTCATGTGAATATGTTCAAAAGGTATTTTGATCGGGAAGGAAAACAAAAGGAGAAGATATTAATGATTACAGCACAGAAGGAAGAACCAAGTTCAGACGATTTTGAATTAGTCATTCCTCAAATCAAATTGGATAATGAGGAAGTTGTCAAAAATTGGGATAAATTATTGAGTCACCTTCCACAAGAAAATTGAAATGACCTGAAAGAGTTATTACTATCACATGGGAAGATATGTGGAAATAAACTGGGAAGTACTAACTTAATTGTGCATGATGTAGATTCCGACAATAAGCAACATCCTTATAGGCATAACCCTCAAAAGTTGGCAGAAGGAGATAGACTGCATACTCCAAGATGGCATAATTGAAGTGAGTTACAGTGACTAGAGCTCACCCATAGTCATGGTGCCAAAGCCAGATGGTGCCCATCGGTTATGTCGGACTATCGCAAAGTCCATGCCGTTACAAAGACTGATACATATCCAATTCCATAGTTGGAGGACTGGGTCGAAAAAGTGAGACAATCAACTTACATTTCTAAGTTGGAGTTGCTCAGAGGCTACTGGCAAGTGCCTCTGTCAGAGGGAGAAAAGGCAATTTCAGCTTTCGTTACACCAAATAGACTATATCAGTTCAAATTGCTTTTAACAGGAAGCATGCGCAGTAAAGCGCACATTGCCCTTGAGCCATGTAGGACTCAAACCTACAGTCTTCTGATCTGAAGTCAGATGTGTTATCCATTACACCACTGGCCCAATTCACTTTTAACAGGAAGCATGCGCAGTAAAGCACACATTGCCCTTGAGCCATGTAGGACTCAAACCTACAATCTTTTGATCCAAAATCAGACGCGTTATCCATTACACCACTGGCCATCAGTTCAAAGTCATGCCATTTCGTATGAAAAACAATCCAGCCACATTTCAGAGTCTGACTATTAAGGTCATTGCTGGATTATCCAACAGTATGGTGTATATTGTTGTCCTGATGATTTTTAGTCACTCATGGAAGGATCAGTTACAGCATTTATCAGACTTGTTCAATCGACTTCAGAAGTCAGGCTTGGTGGTAAACCCAGCAAAAAGGGAATTTGCCAAAACCCAAGTCACCTTCCTGGGCCATGTTATTGGACATGGACAAATGGCCCCACGGGATGTGAAAACGAAAGTAATTGGGGAATTACCCACACCATTGACAAGAAAAGCAGTACTACGGTTCCTGGGATTGAGTGAATTTCACCAAAAGTTTGTGTTGAACTTTAGCACTTTGGCTGCTCCACTCACCAAATTGTTAAAAAAGGGCAAGATGTTTCAGTGGACAGCAAACTGTAAAAAGGAATTTGATATCATAAAGACTGTGTTAACCACGGCCCCAGTATTAGCCACACCAGATTACATGAAGCATTCCAAAGTGGCTATCGATGCTAGTGATGTGGGTGTCAGTGCGGTGTTCCTGCAGGAGGAAGTTGAGGAAATAGAAGGACCCATCGGGTATTTTTCCAGGAAGTTGAACGTTCATCAACAGAAATATTCAATGGTGGAGAAAGAGACTTTAAATTTGGTGTTGGCATTACAACATTTCAGTGTTTATATGACCAGCAATGCATCTGAGATAATTGTATGCACTGATCATAACCCATTGACATTTGTGGAAAAATTTAAGGACACAGATGCCAGACTGTTTAGATGGAGCTTGTTGTTGTGGCCATTCAATTTGACAACTGTGCAGGTCGCTGGTCGACAAAATGTGATTGCCGAAGTGTTATCGAGGCTTGAATAAGATATAGCGGTGGTTTGGTGGTGGGTGTGCCATGACCTAAATTTGCATGTGGTTGTGTATGTTTGCATGTTTATATTTAGTATAATGGGTATGTGTGTTTAGGCTACTAACCAGGTTTTGAAGGGTTGTCATCTTTAGCTATTGATGGTTCATTTTATTTTAAGGGAGGAGGTGTTACAAACCTAGTCCTTTTTTTCTACAAGTTATTCCTTTTCTGAAGGATACTGTGTCCTTGTTTTTTTTTCTCAGAGGGGTCATAAAATGCTTCCGGCTCTGATTGGACTGGTTTGGTTCGGAGATTAAAGGGTTTTGGGAGGTCTTTTTGTTTATATGTAAACAGATGAGACTTCAGGCCAAAGTCTTAGAAGTGATCTGTATAATGAAACGGGAGTGGTCAGCTCTCTAGCTGAGCAGTTCAGTTCAGTCTAGAACTAGTTAGGAGTTCAACAGTGAGCTGTGTGGAAACAGTTTGCTAAACTCTCTCTTTCTGCCTGTTTAACTTCAACCTATAAGCATCTGTTCCTTTTCTCTACTGTGTTTTAAGGGGGTTTGCTTATTGGGACTGTTGTGTATATTTGGAACAGCATAATTAAGTCAAGTTTAGATAGACTGAGTTCTGTAGGGGTTATTATTCTGTTTTTTGTGTTTCATTGTGCAATTTTGTGAATACATTTTTTTGTCTGTTTTAAAAGCTAGCTAGCTTACTCTGGATAATTTTCACTGCACACTTACCAAAACAAATTGCAAAGTTATGGCCTGGGCTACCTGCTCAAAAATGTTTTTAGATTAGATTACTTACGGTGAGGAAACAGACCCTTTGGCCCAACAAGTCCACACCAACCGTCATAACACTACAGGCAATTTAGCATGGTCAATTCACCTAACTTGCACATTTTTGGATTGTGGGAGGAAACCAGAGCAAACCCACACAGACACGGGAAGAATGTGCAAACTCTACACAGAGAGCTGCCTGAGGTGGGAATTGAACCTGGGTCTCTGGCACTGTGAGGCAGCAGTGCTGACCACTGTGCTACCGTGCCACCCACTATGGTTTTGAATGGTCTGGCCTAGTCCATAACACAATGTAGAACATTGCCCAAGAGTGTCACATCTACAAAAGTTCTGCTTGTATCCTGCTGTACCATCAACACCATGGAAGGATCACCATTGACCAGAAGCCAATTAGACTACCCACATGTATACAATGGTAACAAATGGTGGTCAGTGATTAAGTATTTGGGGGTGAATGTCTCATCATACTCTTTCTACCATCTAAAAGGCACAGACCAGGATGTGATAAAAGAACATCACAGTCTACAGCTCCAAAAAAGAACACTCAAAAAGTTTAACAACATCGAATGCTTTGATTCACACCTTTATCCACCATCTTGAACTTTCATTCCCTTCCCCACATGTGTAGAAGGGGATTAAATATGTAACATTTACAAGATGAAATGCAGCAATCACCAAAATTTCTTTGATAGAACCTTCCAAATTCACAATGTGCACCTCAAACAGGAAAAGTAGCAGCAGATGATCTCCACTCCCTCACTAAATCCCTCGCCATCCTGCCCTGAAATAATATCACCGTTCCTTCATCAATACTTGATCAAAATGTTGAAATTTACTCCTTATGTAACATCACAGCAAATAAACAAAGAAACTCACCATGACCTTTGGTAAAATGGACAACAAATCCTGGTCTTGCCTCTGATTCTCATATTGAAGGAACCAATAACATCAAGCCAAAGGCATTAGATTCAGTGCCACAAGAAGTCCAATGACTTCATGTAATTGGTCGAGGTAAATTATTATATTTTTACATGTTACATCACAACAACTGAACTATACAGTATTCAACACACTGCACCATATACACTGCACAACACTGTTGACCATACCTCATCAGTCAGCTACCAGCAACCTTGACAATAATGACTCACAACTAACAGATTTCTTGAAATGCAATGGGTAACATTTCTGCCTCTAGGTCAAAAGCCCAAGTCACCATTATGGATTTGATGGCCATGGAAAATGCATTCATAATGTGGCAAAACAAGACAATCAACTTCTGAATCCTTAAAATGACAGTACATTTTCTCCCCTGGACAGGAAAGGGGAATGATTCACAGTCTGATTGACCTGATGAACAACATCGTGAACACTCCTTTCTTGGCTAAAAGGTCCTGTAGGATCTTAACTCTGAACTTTCAGACCCACAGGTCAGAGTAGAAGTGTCTCTTGGTCAGCTGTTCCTGATATAGATTGTCACCTTGAAACACTGGCTGGACAAATAACGTACATGTAGGCTTCATCAAGGGGAGATAATGAAAAATAAGAAAAAAAGAAGACCTAACATTATAACTTGAACTCAGCCTCACACACTTAGCACCGCGACAAGATATACATCCTCAACTTTCACAAACAGTATATACTGTCAGCTGTTCAACAATAACAGATATATCACCCAACCCAATTGTACAAAACCCAAGAACACTTTCATCCTCTCTTGCAGACCAAATGGCACAGAATCAGAGGAAGCAGAGGCTAACGGAACCAGAACAGATATACCTGTAGGCTCTTTTGGGGGTGAGCCTAGCTAGAGGCCAACAATATAAAATAGTCACAAAGGAAATTAGGAGGAAACTTCTTTACCCAAAACATGATGAAGATGAGGGAGTAGCTGAAGCTGATGATCTCCATCCATTTCAGAGGGAGCTGGGCAAGCGTTTAAAGGAGATTGTTATGATTGTAGATTTAGATGAGAAAAGCATGGGAGGAAATTTTATGATCGAGGCACTTTATAAGAGGGTAAAAACCGAAAGAACTATGGATGCTGTAAACCAAAAACAAAACTAGAAATTGCTGGAAAAGCTCAGCAGGTCTTCCATAGAACTGTTCTGAGGAAGGGTCACTCAATCCAAAACATTGACTCTGATTTCTTTCTACAGACGTTGTCAGACCTGCTGAGCTTTTCCAGCAATTTCTAAGTTTATAAGAGGGTTATGTTTTAAAAGGGTTCCTGTAATTAGTGGAAAAATTGAGTCAGAGAGAAGGAGCTGTGACCTCCTATGAAATTTGCCTGGCGACAAACCCGCATTACCTTGTGGCCATGGAGATAGGAACCTGGGTCAGAACATATTGAAAGGCAAGTGTAAATCTAAACAGCCAAAGCTAAAAAAACAAAAGGTTTTGTTGTCCATTAGTCCCAGTCAGTTTCAGAGACTCTGGAGAAAGGCAAAGTGGGAGAGAGAGAGATGCCACAGACTATACTGAGCAGGATTCTTGATTAGAGTGGTGCTGGAAAAGCACAGCAGTTCAGGCAGCATCCAAGGATGCTGTGCTTTTCCAGCACCACTCTAATCTAGACTCTGGTTTCCAGCATCTGCAGTCATTATTTTTACCTAAGCAGGATTCTCGTCAGGGTTTGCTTCATTTATAGAAAGAGAAAAGATAACATAGACAGGACTTGTAGGTTGACTAGCCAAGGTGTCACCAGATTTCACCTTGCAGTTAGTAATCATTTCAAGTCTGCTCAGAGGATTGAGGGAAGGAACTTTCAAAAAGACACTGACAGACTCTCTCTGACATGACAAGGAGATGCGAGTCCAATGAAGCACCCGGAGTTTTTTGGATTTGTTTCTACAAGCTGTGTATAAATTATACATCACTTGAGGATCATGACAAAGGATTCAGTGGAGCTTGAACACTGGTAGGGACTGTTTGGGCTAATGACATTTTGTTGGGGCTGTACATCCAACGTAATCCAATGAGGAGAAATACATTCACTCAGATAGCTGTGAATTTTTGGAATTCTCTCCCTCAGAGGTTGCATCATTAAATATATTCAAGACTGAGATGGTCAGATTTTTGGTCTTTCTGTATGGCCAGGAAAGGCACATGATCAGCCACAATCATCATGAGAGAACAGGTTCAAGGGGACATAGGGTCTATTCCTCTAACTTATGTTCTTCTGTCATGCTAAAAGAGGCTGAAGTGCAGTTAGCTCTTTTTGCGTAGAGTTTATTGAAGGACATAGACTGTACAAATCTCAAGCAAACATTATTTTTTGGACACCTGGATTCCTTGACTGAGTTGGCAAGTCTAACTTTGAAGAGTATCAATCAACAGGTCAGAATCATTGAAGAAGTGTTTATGTTTGGAATAAAACATAACTGAGAGAACTGTGTGAACTGATTTAAGTCAGTGAAACCGAAGGCTTTCTGATGGTTTTACCTACATCCAGGTAGAAGGAAAAAAGACTCTCAGTAGATATTACCAAGTACTGAAGCTTTTGGCACTTCCAGTAAACCACCAACAGTTTTTCTTATGATGCCAGCAACAATTACACACTAAAGATTATGATGAATCTCCCACAACAATTCCATCAAATGAGGCAGAGAAAGTACCTGAGGCTTTAGTCAAGTATTTCAAACATCACAGGGATTTTGATGTTTAAGACTTGGATGAAGTTCAACTGCTGGATTTGTTTTTAACATCTCCCTTTGCCTGGGTTCACTAAAAAAACGATTAGGGGTCTTTTGCACTGATATCAAGGTCCTGCGTGAACATTTTTTGAACAGGGACATTAATGAATAGACAATGTAAATCAAATGTAAAAGATTGTTTTTTAATATAAAGCACTTTTCTGAAGACATTTGATTTTGGATCTCTTTCACTGAGAATGTCTCTCCTGCTGAAAAAAAGCAATTGTTTCATTGGATTATCCAGAGTACCTTAATCTCTTGCATTTCTTTTGTGGAGCACAGTCGCCCTGTTGAAACAGACATTTTCTATTGGCTGAGTCTTGAAGTATTAGACCAGTCAATTTGATTTTTGACAGTACCTTGTATCTCTGAATCAGGCAATGTCTTCTGGAGTATGCCTTGAATATTTGGACATTGATTGTCCCTTCCCATTGGTGGCCCCCATCAAGTTGAATGCCCGATCTCTTCAGTGCACATTCATTATTCTGAAGCTGCCAGTAATTCTGTGCTGAAATGTGTAGACTCATTACTTTAATTTGTTGATTGACCTGGATACTTTCGCTCTTGGTGATTGTGGTATTGGTGAAATCAGCATGCTCATTTCCTCAGTTGTATGATTTGACAACTACTTCTTGTTTGGCATGAACTTTGTTCCCTGTATTGAGGATTTTTCCTGGGGAGATAAGTAAATTAAATTCTCTGTTTGAACTTACACCTTCCAAATCACCTCAGCATCAGACATCAACCCTCAAAAAGAACTTTGCAGGAGGTAAGGGAGTTGATGGACCTACCACAGAAAATTATTTCTGTGAAGCAGATGTCTTGGGGGTAGGATGTGGGAGGATGCATACTTGTGTTGAGACAACAACTTGGGAGAGTTGGAGAATTGAGGATTAACATTGCAGCACATACCCAGGAAGTTATGTCAATAATAATATAATGATTGTTTGTGATGGAGAAGCTCTGAAGAGAGGAACAATACCTTCGACCTAATGCTTAGCCAGAACATGTATCGTTAGTGTGATGTCAATTATTATTTTAATGAAGACTTTTCAAAATAAGTTTAATTTTTCATTCATCTAATGGCTGTATGTTGGATCTTAATGTATGCAGATTTCCCCACATTACAATAGAGGTTACACTTCAAAAGAACATCATGGCTCTGAAGTGCTTTGGGCTGCCCTATGTCGATTATGTCTGCAGTTGAGACAGTCAATAAATATTTTGATTCCTTGAGAAGCACACTATAAACCTTCTCTCATATACCACATGACAACAATACGCACCTCACAATCAAAACATTCCTTTTTCCTTTGCCTACCGCTGTCTACTTCCTTTCCTATGACTCCACTCACTTCCATCATGTACCTACCTCTCTCTTTTTAGATAATCCATGCCAGCTAAGTCACCTTCCCCCATTTCACTGCCTGTTCTTCATTACCCCTCCATTTATCCTCCAATTCACTTCAGCCAAATATGGGTAGCAAGATGACAGATGCCCTCACTCTCAATCAACTTTCCTGATCTCCATTCAATCTAACAGATCTCTTTTCTAATCAGATTCTCTTAAAGAAACAATATTTCCAAAATTTAAGTTTATAAAAAAGAAAATTAAATAAGAGTGAGGGTAAACATTGACTTTTTATTCTTCTCTTTATGGTTTTTCTCTCTTCCTCTCTTCTTAGTATTAGAATTTAGAGCCTTGATCTCAGAAACACATAATTAAAAGCAACCTTTTCTAATGTTCAGGCTGGCAACAGCTGAACTCAAACTTAATTGTCATTTTTGAAAATGTTTAAGTGCAAGTAAATAAAACTAAGTGCAACACTTTTCTCCAATGCTCTTTAGTTCAGTTTTAACACACTTTTAAAAACAGTTTATGGAACAAACAAAAAACTACAATAGAGATGTTGAAACACTAACATTTTCTTTCCCCTTTTTCAGTCTAAATCTAGCAATCTAAATGTAGTTTTGAGGTATATTCTTTGGTTGAAATATAAAGCCGAAATGTTAAGTTTCAGAAGAGGCTGATGTGTTCAAGTAAATGTTTTCATGATGCAATTAAAAAAAATTGAAAGTTCAGTGTAAGTGATATTATTTTGAACTTTTAAAAAAAAAAAATTTTTTTGGTAGGAATTATAGAAATGGAGAGAAAAAGCTTTAGAAATCCTTTGAGTTATTCATTGGTAACTTGATGGCCAGATTGTGCATTCTCAGCAGTACATGCTGTAACATGCTGTAAAGATACTGTTCTGTGTCAGACACTGTGAGCTCTATTAATATTGAAAGTATCTATTACAAACCCCACTGTAGGCATAACGAGCATGGTGACTTTTCGTGACTTTAGGGCAGCCCAAAGCACTTCAGAGTCCATGAGGTCCATTTGAAGTGAAGCCTTTATTGTAACGTGAGGAAATTTGCACACAATTAAGTCCAACATACAGTCATGTGATGAATGAAGAATTAAACTTCTTTGAGTGATTTTGTATAAGTGATAAAAAATTGACTGGGAAACCCGGAAAATTCTCCCCACCTCCTTTGAATTAATTAGAATTCCTCCAGTGTGGAAACAGGCTCTTTGGCCTAACAAGTCCACATCAAACCTCTGAAGAGTAACCCACCCAGACCCATGCCCCTACCCTCTATTTACCCCTGAGTAATAACCTACACTATGGGCAATTTAGCATGGCCAATTCACCTAACCTGCAAATCTTTGGACTGTGGAAGGAAACCCACACAGACATGGGGACAATATGCAAACTCCACACAGACAGTCACCTGAGGCTGGAATCGAACCCAGGTTCCTGGCATTGTGAGACAGCAGTGTTAACCACTGAGCTGCTGCATCACCCACTGAGTTATAGAGTCAAAGAGATGTACAGCATGGAAACAGACTCTTCAGTCCAACTTGTCCATGCCAACCAGATATCGCAACCCAATCAAGTCCCACCTGCCAGCACCCAGCCCATATCCCTCCAAACCCTTCCTGTTCATATACACATCCAGATGCCTTTTAAATATTGCAATTGTACTAGTCTCCACCACTTTCTTTGGCAGCTTGTTCCATACACGTACCATCCTCTGCATGAAAAAGTTGCCCCTTAGGTCTCTTTGGTATCTTTCCCTCTCACCCTAAACCTATGCCCTCTAGTTCTGGACTCCCCCACCCCAGGGAAGGGACTTTGTCTATTTATCCTATCCATGTCCGTCATGATTTTATAATCCTCTATAAAGGTTACCCCTCAGTCTCCGACGCTCCAGGAGAAACAGCCCCAATATTCAACCTCTCTCTATAGCTCAAATCCTCCAACCCTGGCAACATCCTTGTAAATCTTTTCTGAACCCTTTCAAGTTTCACAACAACTTTCCAATAAGAAGGAGACCAAAATTGCACGCAATATTCCAAAAGTGGCCGAACCATATGAAAGAACTGAAACCAACATGTTCATCTTAAAAGATGAGAGACTTAAACAATCCAGGTATTGTTCAATATATAATTTTGCTTACATCACAGTGTAAACTTTTGCTATAAATTCTATGTCTTATGATCTTATACTCCACAACCACGTGATGAAGGAGCAGCCCTCCAAAAGCTAGTGCTTCCAAATAAACCTGTTGGACCATTACCTGGCGCTTTATGGTTTCCAACCCCGTATACCCCAGTCCAACACCGGCATCTCCAAATCAAAGACAGGAAGAGTGTTGTCTCTTTTTCCCTCACAGTTCCCAGTTCAGTGTGTTGTCACTGCATCTTTCTCTATTCCCAGTTTAGTGTGTGGACATTCTGAGTGTACCTATTGTCACTTCAGTGTTGTCTGTCTGTCTGTTCCAGACAACACTGAAGTGACAATAGGTAGAGTTGTGACTTTTTAAAAAATATCTTCTTGAACAGGTGAATGGGAGTTTGGTTTAACATATTTTTTTAAAGATAGTGGCTCAGTACTAGAGTATCAGTCGAGTTTATATGGTGAGATTTCAAGAGAAGACTTTAAGCCCACAATCTCCTGACTCAGAGCCAACACTACACCCACTGAACCAAAACATTGAGTTTTTTATTAAGTGTGTGCCCACAGACAGAATTGACATTCATATTTCTCTATTAACATGTCAAGTACTTTAAAGTAGTCATCAAATACAATATTGAACTTTGATAATTGAAATATTGTGCAAAAGGCCATTGGTGCTGAGTGGCATCATAATAAGTCAAGTTGCATTAAGTTGTGTAATAACTGGATTCATGTTAATACATTGGAATTACTTGCTCATTGAGTACATCAGATTTAAGATGGCTGAATTGAATTAATTTAGAAGTTCAAGCATGATCTTACAGAATGGTAGAGCAGGCTTGTGGGATCAAGAGGACTGATCTGGCTTTCTAATGATCTAATGTACTCGCCAAATAGTACTCTCTGGTGGCTGTCCAAACTATAATAGCAGATCAAAAATCATGTGATCCTATGGCGTGGAACATCCACCAACTTGTGTATTTCCAGTTCATAATAAGCAGTTCAAATATGTTGTCAGATCCATCCCCAGGATGCCCTGATATGAATGACTGGCAGGCTAAATTTCCTGATCAAAGTTTGAAATCCAAATCTAGGATATGGATTGTGCTAGAAAAGAATCAAAGATGAAAAAGAGGTGGCACATGAAAAAGAAACCATGTGAAAAAGGGAAGCTCAACTGTACCATGCTTAATAAACACTGCACCAAAGTCCCACCTCTGGAGGCATGTCTACAAATCCCGAAATATAACAGGCACTTCATATTAGGTAAGGTGCCAAGGCCACTGATAGGATGTAAGATAAATTTAATTAGATGAAGGATTACGGCCTACCGTTTTGAAAAACAAATTTCAGGTAAATCATCACAAAGGGGGTTGTGATACAGTTTTCAAAATTATAGTGTTTTCATTAATGTTAATGGGCAAAAAGTTAGGTTCGCTGGTAGTTAATTAAGAGAGACAGTTTGGAAGATTGTATTTCATTGCAGAGAGACCTCAGCACTGCTTTTTTTGTCATTTATATAAATGATTCGGATGTGAATATAGGAGGAATTGTTAGTACATTTGCAGATGACATCAAACTTGGAGGTGCAGTGGACAGTGAAAAAGGTTATCTCAGAGTACAATGGGATCTTGATCAAATGGATTGATGGGCCGAAGAGTGGCAGATGGAATTTACTTTAGATAAGTGTAAGGTGTTGCATTTTGGTAATCCAAATCAGGGCAGGACTTAGACAGTTAATGGTAGAGTCCTAAGGAGTGTTGTCAAACAAAAGTATCTAGGGGTGCAGGTTCATAGTTCCTTGATGGCAGAGCCACAGGTAAACAGGGTAGTAAAGAAGGCATTGGTACACTTGCCTTTATTGTTCAGTTCATTGAGTACAGGAGTTAGGATGTCATGCTGCATCTGTACAGGACATTAGTTAGGCCACTTTTAGAATTTTGCATTCAGTTTTGGTTTCCCTGCTATAGGAAAGATGTTGTGAAACTTGAAATGGTGAAGAATAGATTTACAAGGACTTTGTCAGGGTTGGAGGGTTTGAGCTATACGGAGAGGCTGAGTAGGCTGGGGCTGTTTTCCCTGAAGCGTCAGAGACTGAGGGATGACCTTGTAGAGATTTATAAGATCATGAGGAGCACAAATAAGGTGAATAGCCAAGGTCTTTTCCCCAGGGTAGGGGAGTCCAAAACTAGAGGGCATAGGTTTAAGGTGAGAGTGGAAAGATCTAAAAGAGAACAAAGGGACATTTTTTTGACAACAGAGGGTGGTGCATGTATGGAATGAGCTGCCAGAGGAAGTTGTGGAAGCTAGTACAATTACAACATTTAAAAGGCATTTGGATGGATAAGTGAGTAGGAAGGGTTTAGAGGGACAAGGGCCAAATGCTAGTTTTCATTGCTTGTTCGGGTGTTTTCCAAGAGCACTTCCATATTCAGACCAAGAGACAAGTGGCAAGACAGTTGCTGATAAGATCTGTGTCATTTCTCCTCTCAGATTAGGTTTCATGTCACTTTGTTTAAACATGACAAATAATCTTGCCTATTTCTGCCAGCCTTGTTGTTGTGTTATATCTCACAGTTTAGAATGGCTGTATCCCTTTAAGAATAGACCTGCATACATTTAAAGTACATGGTGACTGCATCATATCATGAGATCTGAATATTTAAAGATATCAAACTCCATCTTGCATCAAACTAGAAGGATGACTTTGTTGTAACTTATGATCATAATGTGAGTCCAGACACTTACATGCATATATTGTTTGTCTGTGGTAGCCAGCTGTAAAGAATGTCTGGTGGATTTTTCAATGCCACAATATCAGTGTTCAATTTCTTATGTTATCAGAGATAATATACGCCTTACTACATCAGGTAAAGTACTCTGTTGGGAGCAAAACATACATCAGCCTTAAGCAAGCATCACACCAATATTTAAAAGTCATTTCAAGTTTCAAAACAAAAGTCTCCTTATGCAGCCACTTGTCTCTAAGAGAGCACATGCCTTTAATTGGAACTTGCTAGCTGGATTTGCTCCCCACCCAAGCTGAAATTGCACAGGCAGCTATGAATAATTATTTAAATGATCTGACCATGGAAAATTAAGGGCAGTGGGTTCACGGTGATGCTAGCTAGCTGTGCTACAACAAAGGCCTTAATTTGGCCAATAGCAGAAAATTTGCCCTTAATTTACCATTCCATCATTTGGTTGATGTTTCTGAATTCAGTGACTATTTACGTTTTGTTTCAATATTAATCACAGACCACTCTGAAATAATTTGAAATGTAGAAGCCAGTTTTCCCTCCTCAGGAGAAGGCTTATTTACTAAGATTTTAAGTGAGAATAAACAGAATGAAGAAGCCTAAGGTGCACAGTTAATGTTACCTAATAGACGGCAGTCTAAGGTTGCTAATTGTTGTTGTGGCATGCACTGAACAGAGTGTGTAACTAAAGGAGCATCAAGTCTCATAGTAATGCCTGAGGTCCTAGCATTTTTTATCTTGGTGTCACAGGCAAATTACTGCAAATATTTCTGAAATTTTGTCAGTTAATTTCTGCCTTGTTCATGCATGACTGAGAGCTTGAGGATTTAAAAATCACCACAAATTAATAAATTTTGACCAACATTGCCCTGCTTGCAAAAGTTAAAGAGTATGAAAAATTGGTGGCAACAGATTGAAATGTAAGGAATTGGATAGGAGAGAAGAGACAGTGAGTGGGGTGGGGAGGGGGGCGGGTTGGGTAATGGATATACACTTTAATTGACAGGATGAAACTAATGGTATTCCCTGGGGTGTTTACTGGACCTTAACTTTTCATTATCTTTTTAAATGTCTTAGATGAATGAATAGAAAGCCATATATTTAAATTGCTGACAATGCTAAGTTGGGTGACATTGTAAATAGTGCCTTTCTCAAAGGCAATTAGGAATGGGCAATAAATGCTGGCCTTACCAGCACTATCAGATCCCAAGAGTGCATAAAAAGATGGGAGCAGAAAGTTGAAAAAGGACATTGATAGATTAAATGAATGGACAAAACTGTGACAGATGGAGGTCAATATGAAGAACTATGAGGTCATCAACTTTGACCTAGAAAAAAACAGTGTATTTTCTAAATAATAAAAAAGCATGAACTCTAAAGGAGCAGAGAGATTTAGGGGCTCAAGTACAAGAATCACTTAAAACTATTAGACAAGCACAGAAATAATGCAAAAGGTCAATATGTTAGCCTTTATTGAATGAGAACCAAACTAGAAAGTTTTTTGTGAAGTTATGTCACTGTTGTGTAAGGTTCTGGTTGGACAGCTTCTGTGTTTAGTTCTGGGCACTGTGCCTCTCGAAGGATGTGCAGACTTTGGAGAGATTTTCAAAAATGATACCAGGATAAAGGGTTAAATTATGAAAACTACTAGTTTAATATTCTCTCAAATATGAAAGATTAAGGCGTGAACTAATTGTGATGTTTAAGGTGATTGAAGTGCTCGATAGGGTGGATATGGTGATTAGGAGAGATAAAAAGAAAAGGCGCACCTTAAAAATAGAAGGAAGGATGCCAGAAAGCATCTTGTCAATCAGAAAGTAGTGGAAATATGGAAGAATAACAACCCAAGATCTATTGAAAATGTAAATACTATGATCATTTCTTTTTGTTAGCAAAGGTATTAAGGAATATGGAAGTACAATGGGTAGAGTTGAGGTACCTGAGATAAAGCCAAATCTAATTGAAGGCAGAACAGAAGGCACTGTATTGGCTTCACCAGTTTCCATGTATGATTCAATATTGCTCATTTTCCACCAAAGAACATGGGTTAAATGATTCCCTGTTTCTCTATTAGGCAGCAAAGATCAGTGCACAGGCATATTACCATGTTACTCAAGATGTGTGCTATATATATATATAAAATAGATAAGCAGTAAAATATTATGTTCACATAATAAAAATGATTTAGTGCACAGCCTTTTTAAATCTATGATGGGGGTGACCTCATGTCTTTTATTTCATGATTGCAATTATGAACTCTTTGAAAATCTGATTACTCTGTTGACTAAACCAATCTACATTTCCACTTATTGTTTTGATATGAGCCTCAGGACAACAGTTATAGAGATTAACCTCATCTAAGGAAATGCTTTAATTTACTGTCTCTGTGCCTCACCCTGAAGATTACACACAACATTGAAAAAAAAATTGCTGGCAGCCAACAAGTTCTGAAGCTAGAAGAATAAGTGAGAATCCAATAAGTGTCTTAACGATTGCTAACAGCATTGCTGGAGTTTCCCTGAAGGGTTGTTGTTTATATAGAATAGATATTTATTCTTACATATACTTATATATGAAAAATACAATGAAATGTTTTATAAGTTGTCCTACTACAACACCGACATCAATGACCGAAGTCATACATAATTTTTAAAAAGTAAAATTAAGACAATGTTCATCGCAGTTCTGTTAACTAATGCTGAACTCAGGGAAAGCCAACTTAGAAATGAAGGAATATTCTGAAAGTATAGCCAGGAAGAGACCACCATGACAGGCCACTGGAATACTAGGCCAGAAGCCTGCTCTGAAGAACACTGCCATGTTGGGCCAAGATCTCCTGCTGGATTACTGTATTACATGGACACTGAAAACTTTCACATGGGGATGGGACCTCTACACTGAGAAAAGACCACCCCATCAGGAGACTGCCATACCAAGAGACCACCATGCCGCGAGACTGCCACCCAAGGCTGAGACCACCTTTCTCTTCCTTCAAGCACCTGGGCCTAGCTGTGGACCTGGAACCTTGACCTACTCTGTAAGTCCAGGCCGGAGGTGTTAGCTCATGAGACCCCTGACTAGGGTGAAGCCGTGTCCAGGCTTAAAAGGAAAGAAAGTGAAAGAAAAAGAAAAGAAAAGTAAGAAGAAGAAAAAAAAACGAAAAAGAGAGCTGTCGGGAATAAATGAGCCCCAGGCCTCAGCATCCTCCTAATCCACCACCGTCTTGAAAAAAAAGTTGAGTATCACTTACATTGATGCTGAATTTCAGGACAAACTAGATCAGTCAATAAGCACAATCTTAAACTTGACTTGTGACTCCTTCTCCCTCACTGAGGCTAGCTGTCTAGTCAGTTGGGTTCCAGCTACTCAGGGGTGCCTCATTATAAATGCTTTTGCGTTGCACAGGGATGGAATGCAACATTTTGCAGGTGTAATCTATACTTTCAATGGGCCAATTACTAATCTGTTTACCCCAGCTTGGGCCAAGTGCAGAATTCATGATTAATTCATATTATAGGTGCCATGGAAAATTAATGGAAACTGAATGTGTACATGCTTTTGACATATTTATTAAGTGGCCATTGTTTTTCAGAATGTAGCACATGTAGCTAAGATGTAGCACATATAACCACATGGACTCAGTCCAAGATGTCCTTGATTCTTAAATGGCTGTCCATGTAAACACTTAGTCGTCTGCTACTGGTGCATCCTCTGACTAATTTCAATCCAGCTACCAGCATAATGAAAGAGGCTATCCCATCGGTGACATCAGTAATTCTGCAGTGAACTGACAGGAAATATAGTGAGGATCAGTCATTGCCTGGAAGGAGTTCATGGCAATAACAGTCGATGACCATGATCACATTCCCGGTCATTAGCAGTGCAGAGCTAATGTTATTTCTCAATTGTAATGGCTTCTAGATGTTGCAGTTCAGACTTAGCTTCCTGGGAGAGATACTGCCGTTCAATGAGATGGGGATAGCTTTTCCTTTTAAAGGTCAGTTAGTTGTTACCTGGTGCCTTAATAGATCTTTCCAGCTGCCCTTCCATGGCCTTATACTTCGTTGAATCTCTTTGCTCCTTGACTTTATCCACATCCTCTGAGATTACATAGGATATACAGCACAGAAAACAGGTTATTTGACCCAAACAGGCTGTGCAGGGAAACATTACTGAAGTTTTCATATTGAATTGAAACACATAATTTGTGATTTCAAATTTCTCCTTCTCTTATCCACATAAGGCTTTTGATCATTCTCAGCTAATCACTTGGCAGAAAGGCCATGATGATTGAAAAAAAATTATTAACATATGAAATATGGATCTAATAGTATGCGAGGGAACAGTATAAAAATGATCCATGGGGTACTGCATCACATCAATGAAATGTCTAAACTCAAACCTATTTGCTTAACACATTTTCTGCAGACCAGCTTCCCAAGCATTCCAAAGCTGCCAATTTGAGTGGGATACTATTTTTCCTTTGTTTCCCACACTTGCACCTTTCACATTTTTGTCTGACATTCCTTTTGAATGACTCACCAGTTCCTGAGTCATAAGGCTAACAATTTGATGTAAGTGACTTGAGATTAGATTCCCTACAGCGTGGAAACAGGCACTTCGGCCCAACAAGTCCACATCAACCCTCTGAAGAGTAACCCATCCAGACCCATTTCCCTCTGACTAATGCACCTGACACTATGGGCAATTTAGCATGCCACCTGTACATCTTTAGATTGTGGGAGGAAACTCACACAGAAACAGGGAGAATGTGCAAACTCCACACAGTCGCCTGAGACTGGAATTGAACCCGGGTCCCTGGCGCTGTGAGGCAAACCACTGAGCCACCATGCCGCCCAATTTCTTTCTTTAAAATGAATACACCCCTTTCCTTTACATGTATGCATTCAATGTACAGCCATTCCCATGGGTACACTGCAAACTATAGGCCTGAACATTGGTCTAGATATCTTTTTTGGCTTCAGCTCCATCAGAACTACAGTTTGCTATAGTATGTACTCTATTTGATTAAATATAACATTTTTGTTCTTTTGGAGCCCCCTTCAATCCTCAGTGTCTAATGACAGCTCCTGTAAGTGGACCTTGTCCCAAATAGTGTGGAAGTTTTACAATTTTATACAATTTGTTCTTCGAGGTGCATAATGAGCAGAGACCAAATATCCACCATGAAGTATCTCTTAATGTATTAGCATGATGATAGTTCATAATTCCAAATCACCTATGGATAAATTGATCCGAATCCTTTTTTTTTGGCTAAGTATCAGTTTCATCAAGTTTCATCAGGATTTCTATCTGCGAGGTCTTGTGCAATTTGGGTGGCACAGTGCCTCAGTGGTTAACACTACAGCTTCATAGCACCAGGGTCCCAAGTTCAATTCTAGCCTCAGGTGACTGTCTGTGTGGAGTTTGCACATTGTTGTGGTTCTGTTCGCCGAGCTGGGAATTTGTGTTACAGACGCTTTGTCTCCTGTCTAGGTGACATCCTCAGAGCTTGGGATCCTCCTGTGAAGCACTTCTGTGATATTTCCTCCAGCATTTATAGTGATTTTTATCTGCCGCTTCCGGTTGTCAGTTCCAGCTATCCGCTGCAGTGGCTGGTATATTGGGTCCAGGTCGATGTGCTTATTGATTGAATCTGTGGATGAATGCCATGCCTCTAGGAATTCCCTGGCTGTTCTCTGTTTGGCTTGTCCTATAATAGTAGTGTTGTCCCAGTCAAACTCATGTTGCTTGTCATCTGAGTGTGTGGCTGCTAAGGATAGTTGGTTGTGTCGTTTCATGGCTAGTTGGTGTTCATTGATGTGGATCGTTAGCTGTCTTCCTGTTTGTCCTATGTAGTGTTTTGTGCAGTCCTTGCATGGGATTTTGTACACTACATTGGTTTTGCTCATGCTGGATATCTGGTCCTTCGTCCTGGTGAGTTGTTGTCTGAGAGTGGCTGTTGGTTTGTGTGCTGTTATGAATCCTTGTGGTCGCAGTAGTCTGGCTGTCAGTTCAGAAATGCTCCTGATGTATGGTAGTGTGGCTAGTCCTTTGGGTTGCGGCATGTCCTCGTTCCCTTGTCTTTCCCTTAGGCATCTGTTGATGAAATTGCGTGGGTATCCGTTTTTGGTGAATACATTGTATAGGTGTTCTTCTTCCTCTTTTTGCAGTTCTGGTGTACTGCAGTGTGTTGTGACCCTTTTGAATAGTGTCTTGATGCAACTTCTTTTGTGTGTGTTCGGGTGGTTGCTTTCGTAGTTCAGGACTTGGTCTGTGTGTGTGGCTTTCCTGTATACCTTTGTGGTGAATTCTCCGTTAGGTATTCTCTGTACCATCACGTCTAGGAATGGGAGTTGGTTGTCCTTTTCTTCCTCTCTAGTGAATCGGATTCCTGTGAGTGTGGCGTTGATGATCCGGTGTGTGTTCTCTATTTCTGTGTTTTTAATGTTTACAAAGGTGTCACCCACATATCTGACCAAGAGTTTGGGTTGAATTTGCGGTAAGACTGTTTGTTCTAATCTTTGCATTACCCCTTCTGCTATGAGTCCAGAGATGGGTGAGCCCATGGGTGTTCCGTTGATTTGTTCGTATATTTGGTTGTTGAATGTGAAGTATGTTGTGAGTTACAGGTCCAGTAGTTTGAGTATGCATTCTTTGTTGATAGGTTCACCGTCCTGTTGTCTGTTCTGTATGTCCAGCAGGTTGGCTATTGTTTCTCTGGCTAGGGTTTTGTCGATAGAGGTGAACAGTGCCATTACATCGAATGAGACCATGGTTTCTTCCTTGTCTATGTGTATATTTCTGATGATGTCCAAGAATTCCTGTGTTGATTGTATAGAGTGTCTGGATCCGCTGATCAGGTGTTTCAGTTTCTGTTGTAGTTCTTTAGCCAGTTTGTGTGATGGTGTCCCTGGTAGTGATCCTATGGGTCTGAGTGGGATGTCTGGTTTGTGCACTTTAGGTAGTCCATAGAATCTGGGGGTGTTGTTGCTTTCAGGTTTCTTCTTTGTAGGTCAGACTTGGTTGTCTGTCCGTTTTTTTGTAGGTTCCTCAGTGTGTTGTTTATCCTATTGGGAGCTGTGGGGTGGGGTCAAACTACCTCTTTTGGTAGATGTTGGTATCTGCAAGTAGTTGTTGCGCTTGTTAGATGTAGTCTGCTTTGTCCAGGATGACCATCATTCTATCTTTGTCTGCTGGTAGTATGATTATGTTCTTATCGTTTCTTAGTGATTTTAGTGCTTCCCTCTCCTTGGTGTTGAGGTTATGTGTTTGTCTTTTCCTTGTTATCAGAGGTACGATACTTTGTCTCACTGTTTGTTGTGTCTCTTCTGTCAGTCCATTGTTCCTGAGTGTGCATTTTAGTGCTGCTAGGAAGTCTGCTGTCTTGGTGTCCCTGTGGTTGTAGTTGACTCCCTTGGCCAGTATTGTCCTTTCCGTGTCTGTGAGCTATCTGTGGGAGAGGTTTCTAACCCAGGTATATGTTGTGGTGTCCTCTGTGTTGTGTGTTAGTTTGGCCACATGAGTTCAACTGGGACAACACTACTATTATAGGACAAGCCAAACAGAGAACAGCCAGGGAATTCCTAGAGACATGGCATTCATCCACAGATTCAATCAATAAACACATCGACCTGGACCCAATATACCGGGCACTGCAGCGGACAGCTGGAACTGACAACCGGAAGCGGCAGATAAAAATCACTATAAATGCTGGAGGAAACATCACAGAAGCGCTTCACAGGAGCCTCCCAAGCACTGAGGATGTCACCTAGACAGCGGACGAAACATCTGCAACACAAATTCCCAGCTCGGCGAACAGAACCACAACAACGAGCACCCAAGCTACAAATCTTCTCACAATGTTTGCACATTCTCCCCATGTTTGTGTGGGTTTCCTCCCACAGTCCCAGGATGTGCAGGTCAGGTGAATTGGCCATGTTAAATTGTCCATAGTATTAGGTGCATTAGTCAGAGGGAAATGGGTCTGGGTGGGTTACTCTTCGGAGGGTCTGTGCGGACTGGTTGGGCCGAAGGGCCTGTTTCCATACTGTAGGGAATCTAATCTAATCTAATCTAAAAATTTCACACTGTACCTTGCCTCATTAACTAATTCTTCTACCTCTAAGATGCCTGTCATTCATAACTCTAGCTCTATCCTACCACACACCATTCCCGGAAGACCTTGCTATGGCTAGGACATCCTGGAATGGGCAGAGATCTCTCATGATGGCGGCACCTTTAAAAGCCTATTGCGCACTTCTTTTGAATCATTGTCAGTCCTGGAACAACCCTGTCCAATTCCTGATAATTGCCACAGAGAACAGGAAAAAGTTTTTGACATCATCTTGTGCAATGTTACCAAATCTTCTGAAAATTTCAGTTACTAAGTCAGAAATATGAGATTTTATTCCACTATACACATCAACATGAAGTAACAATCAATACAAAATGAGGATACAATGTTAGAAAATTCACAATAGGACATATACACTTTGAAAGCATGGATTTCTCAAACTTCCCACAATTGCTGAATATTCCTTTATTTTTCTCTCGTCTCTCCTATCCTGAAGCAATGAATAATCCTGAGAGGGTAAAGTTCTCCTGCTGAGAATTTTATTGAAAAAATAAGCTTGAGTACAAGACAGGAAATTCCATTTCTGATCTCAACTGACTTTCCATTATCGGACAAAGGTTTTTAAATGCTCGAGATGCTTGTTCTGATGATAAAGCAGATTTTAAAAGATGCGACCGGCTGACTAAGAATTTGGTTTTTGCTAAAAATCAAGAATTGAACAGTCGTGTTGAAGATTGCAGTCAGGCACTAACTCCAATTTAGGTTTTTGGCTTTGAACCTTAATTAAATAAAATCAGGGAGCTACAATCAGGCACTTTTACATGCCTTTGCCATCAGGGTCCTCGAAGATTCATGTCTAATGCATTTTCCACTTCTGTACTGTCCGCAAATAAAGTGAAGGCATTTCCTTTCTAAATAATTGAAATACTACCTAATATCATAGAATTATTGAATTGCAATTCATTCTTATGCATAACCTAACACTTTTACCCTCTCACAACATTAAAAAGTAACCCATATTCAGACTTCAGTGAGTAAAGTACTGTTGCCGTTGGTCATAAAATAATACAGAAGCTAGCACTATAGCCTAAGTGTAACAAGTTTAGGACAAATATTAGGATTGCCTTACATCAGTTACTTTCCCATCAACAATCATTCTCTTAGAGCTTGTGTTTGCAGGAAATGTACTCAGAGCTACCATTTAGCAAAGTATGAGTCTAAACCTATAGAGCAACATCTGAGGATGTAGTTTAAAATACTATTAATATATTATTCAAAAGGTTTTATCTTGCTATAAATTAAGTTTACAAATGCATGACATGTATTCTATCACTTTATAAATAGTTCATAAGTTTTGTTATGAAATGTCAAAAAAGATTTACATCTAAAGTTATCAGGAATGGTTTTAGCAAAGCAACTTTAATATGTTCCCCTTAGTTAAATTATTATTTCTGATCATTATTCATAAACCTGTCCAATCTAATAAGTATTTTTTTATTTGTGGGAATCGGTTCACAATTGCATATTTTAATATTCCGCAATAGAGATAGAACTGTACTCCCCAATCTGCAATGGTGTGATACATACCTGTGCTACTTAATACGTGTGGGAGAAAGTAGTTCAATGCTAACCTTGAAATGTTTTATAATCAACAAATACTGCTGAATGTCTAACCTTCCTAATGTGATCCAATATTTTGCCCATAGCACGCAATTAAGAACATAGACTTTGAAAGGGTTCATTGTGCAACACAGTGCTATTATACCGGTCAGTCCAAGGGATTAAACAGCTTCTGTGCTGCCTTTAAAGAAATACTCTCCCCTTCTCAGTTTTCAAAAACTCATTTGAAAAATATCAAGGTCCATCCCCACTCAACAATGTTGCATTTTGGGGAATTTACTCATGAGAATTTATATGAACTCAGTGGCTCACTCCACCCCTGTTAGTCAGTCCCTTAATCTTTACAGCCTATAGACTACCATTATCCACAGTATATCTTAGACATCTGTAGTCTACCCAGGGATGAAAGAGAAAAGCATTTTTGCCTTATTATGACGTCTCATCTGATTCATTGCATGGCTCAATAATGTGCCCCAACAGGTAGGCTCCATTTCCTTTTCTCCAGCAATCTGTCAGTTTTTAGGTCATAAAGCTCCTTAAAGTCAATAAGTAACATGGTAAATTCTATCCCTTCAGTTTCATAACTTCTGATGTGATGCTTTTACAATTTGTAAATTAGAGTGTTGAAATGTTTGGATATTTTCAAATCCCAATGAGCCTCCAACATCACTGTGTTACTGGGCACAAGTTTTATGGACCTAGCGTTTTGAAAATTAACTATTACTTTGTAGTCTGCCATCAATTATCTACAGTATTTCCCAGCATTTCCTTTCCTTCAACAGACAGTGAGGAAATCTCTTTTAAAAGTGTTGGGGACAAATCAAATTTAAATGTGTGTGTCTCTCAGATTCAAAAAGTTACCGCTGGTCAAAGATATAGATGGAGACACAATAGATTTGTTTTGGAAGTAAGTTTTTGAATCTTTTACTCAAGCGTCTAAGGAAACATAATGGACTGGAATTTTTTTTCCATAGCAGCTTTGTCCTGAACTGGGTGGGGGAAAATACAAGTTGGGCTCCTGCTTGTCCATGAGGTCAGCCACAGGCAAATAGTTTACACTTGGTATTCAGGAACATACACAATAGGAACAAGAATAAGCAATTCTGAATAGTTGATCTGAATGCGGCATTAAATCCAATAAATAGATTCCGGCAATGAGGAATAGTCACTGAGGCCAAAGTGCAAGCAGAATTTGCAGAACTAGATAACAATTCTTGTAATTATCTGCTACAGAAAGTCACATGGTTCTGCTCATTCAATTCTACTTCAAAGTAAACTATTTCAAACTCTCTGCAAATCTAGAAGCCTCTTCAGAACACTGTAGGGTAACAGTGTAATGATTTAAATTTTCTCTTTTAACATAGAATTATGTTATTACATAAGTAATGCCATGCAGTGAAGTGAAAGGTGAAGAAAATCACCAAAGCCTCAATCTTGGGAATAATGTGGTCAACATGTGTTGATTTAATTATCAATTTGCAATTCTCTCCCAAGTGTGTTTTACCATATATAAATGTGAGAATATTTTGTCTCTGTGATGTTGCTGATATTTAGCCATTGCAAATAGTTTCCCATCTAGCAGCTGACTTTGAATGAGAACTTAAAAGATAAGAGGTCAAAAGGCCCCTTGAGCTTGCTCTGCCGTTCAATAAGATCAGGGCTGAACTTATACATCAACTTCACTTTCCTACCATATTCCTCAATTCCTTAATTCCCTTGTCAAGCAAATTTATGAAGAAGAAATTTCTATTCTATTAAAGAACTGATGACTGTCCCAGGGACAGCTCCAAAAGGAGAGAAGGTCAGTGAATAGCTCCTCCGACATTATTCACATTCCATACACTCGTATTAAAATGCTTTAAGAATTGAATGGCAGCTGAGGATCTTGATCAATTTTGCAATAAATAGAGGAGGACTAAGTGTTGAAAATGCCACATTTGGACAGATTTTGTTGTTAAAATAAGTAATGATATTGACAATCATCATTTAGGCATAACTGGTGTAGTAATTTATGTTAAATACAAAGACACAACTATTGCTGTCCAAGTTATGGCTCTTCACTATTAACTTCCTATAAGTGGCATCTTGCTGCCTTGGTTACCATTGAAACGTAGTGAACAGTTTGAATTTGCTGCACGTGTTCAGTAAATTGGAAGTAAACCCACAGTTTTTGAGGCTTTTCATTTTGAGTAAAAGTACTCAAGAAGCATTAATGCCAGTTAATCAGTACCTCTGACTCTAAAAAGTGACTATTATAGAGTCGTAGAGATGTACAGTACAGAAATTGACCCTTCAGTCAAACTCCTCCATGCCAACCAGATATCCTAAATTGATCTAGTCCCATTTGCCAGCATTTGGCCTTTAGCCTTCTAAACCCTTAATATTTATACACCTATCCAGATGCCTTTTAAAATTTGTAATTGTACCAGCCTCCACCACTTCCTCTGACAGCTCATTCCATCCATGCACCACCCTCTGCAAGAAAATGTTACCCTTTGGATCCTGTTTAAATCTTTCCCCTCTCACCTTGAACCTATGCCCTGTAGTTTTGGACTCCTTCACCCCATCCTATCCATGCACCTTATAATTTTATATTATTAACATAAGATATTATTCCTTCAGGTTGTGAGGAGATTTTAAAATTGTCAAATTTTAATTTTCTTACTGTCTTTTATAGTCCTTTCCTTATCTAATTTTTCTTTCTCTCTTTCTGTACTTGATTTAACATCAAATTAAGATCCTTGGTTTTCAGTGTTCCTCTATGTATTTCATAATTTTTAAGTGATTGATTCAGGATGTAACCTCTTGGTTCCTTCATTCACTCAGGTCCCAAAGGTTCTATTCTCCCCACTAAGATGTTATCAGCTCATACTTCCAACAGCTTAATGGGATCATTCTGGCATGGCTCCATTGGAAAATTGTACCATGAGTCAGTATTACATCTGGGATGGAGTCTGAGAGTACACAGTTGGGCCTTTTAAAGAGTTGTTTCAATCCTTAGCTCTCAGCAGCCCCTCTGGTTTAATCTATACTCTTTCCAGGATCTGTGGGCTTGACTCCTGTTAGCACCCAACCCCACCCTGAGAACAAATATCCTGTTTTAGCAGGCAGTTTCTCCTGAGGTAGATGGGCTGAGCTGGGAAATTTTCCAATTCCCACTACACAGCTGAAAGATCACTACCCAGCCCAACATTTATGAATTATGATTCGTTTTGATTCTTACACTATACACATGTTGTCTGTGAAACAGAGGCTCCTAATAAATCTTATCTCGCATCATCCCACAATGCGTTTGAGTCTCCTACAAAAAAAAATGGAAAACACACATAAAGAGGATGTGTCATTACACACAATCCAGTTTAGATCATACAGGATTCTGCAAACTCATAGAGTTGGAACTATTTTAGTCAAACTTATTTACAGAGCTTTATCACCATCAATGTTTGAATGAACAACCTGGCCCAAATGTTAACTGTTGAAAATACATTGTAATAACACATTATACGATACAAATTCTTCATAAAATATTTCAGAGCTTACATATAGACCGAACCATTTTAGAAATCTCACATTGCTTCCTCATAGTCACTTGCTCAGATGTGAGGAACACACAATTCCATTCATAGCCCACTGTGCATAAATATTTCTTGAGCCAAATGTTATGTTTGTTACAGTCAATGAATGAATATTTGATTTGGAATATGAAGCTCATGAAAGTATTTTGAAATCAGTTCTAAATTTATTTTTATTTAATGTTTTTATGAGGGATGTTATTGTTAATGAACGGAATTTTTTTTTGCATTTGCACCTACTGTCAACATCAAGCACTCCTGTAAGAAATTTTGTGGAGTTTAAATGGAGATGAAATCTTCCTCGACACTCCCTCAGCCTGAGATAGAATCCAAACCACAGAACAGCACATATTTTATGAGTGCAATAATTCATTACCCAAACCAACCATTTTGTGTGTTTTCCAACAATTAATGCTAATTTGGTGCAATTAGTGTTAAATTACAGATAAAATACAGAAGCTGTGGCTTCTGTTATTAGGATTTAATTTGAAATCATCAGATTCATTTTAAATTGGAACATTAAATCCAATGGAGAGAGGCAAACTAATAATTTGACAGGCATATAGATGGGAAACGGTTAAGAAAAGGGGGAGCAGGGATGACTAAGGACCAAAAATTGATTTTCACAGAAAGATCATGGCTGAAGTATAAAATTAGCGCTGAAAAAGCGCAGCAGGTCAGGCAGTATCAAAGGAGCAGGAGACTCGACGTTTTGGGCAAAAGCCCTTCTTCAGGAATTCCCGAAACGTCGATTCTCCTGCTCCTTTGATGCTGCCTGACCTGCTGCGTTTTTCCAGCAACACATGTTCAGCTCTAATCTCCAGCATATGCAGTCCTCACTTTCTCCTGAAATATAAAATTAGTACATTTCATTTGTCTTTAACAAGGAAGAAGGTTCTGTATATGTCTTGGTAAAAAAGGAGGCAATTCACACATTTTGCAGGTTTAACATTCTTAAGGAGTACTGTAATTGAGTAGGTTATGTGTAGTTCAAGTTGATGAGGTCTCAGGATTGGATGAAATGCATGCAATAATACTGAGAGAAGTAAAAGTGGAATTTGCAGTGGAATTTTCTATTCTTCCTTAGATGCGGGTCAGTGCAGGAATAAATCTTACTGTCTTGTTCAAAAAAACGGATGCATAGGTAAGCCCAGCAACTGAATAACTTTGGTGGTGGGGAATCTTTCCGAAACAGTAATTTGGAACATAAATCGCTAGTCACTCAGGTAATTTCGGTTAACTAGAGAAAGCCAACACTGTTTTAAGGAAAACTAACTTACTGGAAATTTTCAATTATAGAATAGAGAGGGTTAATAGGGAGAATTATGATGATACGGTGTACCTAGACTTCTGGATGCATTTAATCGAGTGCCACACAACAGACTTGAGAACAAAGTTTTGTTCATGGAGTAAATGGTAGAACAGTAGCATAGATTTGAAATTGTCTGAGTTGCAGGAAATGGAAAGTAATAGTGAATGGTTGCTTTCAGACTGGAAGAAGGTTTCTAACGTAGTTCCCTAGGATTAGTATTGGGACCTCTGCCCTTCCTGCTATATGTTAACGACCTAAGTAAGTAGCACAATTTCAAAATTTCCTAAAGACACAGAACACAGACCATTGAGACATCATGAAAGGTAAAACACCAGATGATTTCATGGTAGACTCAGTACAAATCACAGGCATCTTATTGTCTGAAGACAGATATTGGACACAATCAATAGAGTACCTTTCGTCATCCAGTCCTTCCCCAGAGTGGATAAACTAAACCATGTCCTTCATAGCCTTCAGCATGTCATTGATGATAAAGAACATCTTGCTAATGTCATCCCCACACCTCCAGTGCTCACCTTCAAACAGTCACCTAACCTCAAACAGACTATCATTCACAGCAAACTACCTAGCCTTAAGGAAAACGGCGACCATGACACCACACAACCCTGCCACAGCAACCTCTGCAAGACATGTCAGATCATTGACATGGATACTACAATCATACTTGGGTACACGTGCGTGGCAGGTAATCATGTGACTCGGCCAATGTTGTCTATCTCATATGGTGCAGGCAAGAATGCCCTGAGGCATGGTATATCAGCGAGATTGTGCAGACGCTATGGCAACAGATGAATGGACACCACGCAACAATTACCAGACGGGGGCATTCCCACTCAGTCCGGGAACACTTCAGCGATCAAGGACATTCAGCCTTCAATCTTTGGGTAACCACCCTCCAAGGCAACCTTCAAGGTACATGACAACACAGAGTTACCGAGCAGAAACTGATAGCTAAGTTCTGTATCCATGACAACGGCCTTAATTGTGATCTTGGGTTCATGTTGTACTACATGTAACCCTACCACACTGTTCTGTATCTGTAAAAACTTCCCTACTGTCCTGCTTTGACATCATCACCTTGATTACTTGTTAATATCTCTACCTTAATTAGTCTGTCCAGTTTTTCATTATTTGTTATTTTGATTAGACCCTTGTCACACAACTCCGAAACCTACTCAGATTATTCCAGCCATTTAGTTTGTCTCTAGCACCATTTTATTATTGATTTTTTGTAATTATCTCTCTGCCTTAACTAATTAGTTCATAGTTCATTCCTTCACTTGTTATTCAGCTGTTGACACTTCACTCACACCATTTGATACTTTTGATCACCTGCAAAGATTTGTTATTCAGCCTGTGGACACTCTACTCACTCAGATATTTGTACTTATCTGTTGACACTCTGAATTACTTGGAATTATCTTACCATTACTTCTCCATGTACATATTCTGTGCCTGTGTGCCTCCCTCCATTTCACCTGACATAGTTGCAGTGCCCCGAAAGCTTGTGATTTTGAATAAACTTGTTGGACTATAACCTGGTATCATGTGATTTCTGACTTTGACCGACTGGTGTGTTTTCAGGAGCAGAAGGTATAAAGGTGAATGCTCAGTGTCTTGACAACAGTCATGTCTTCATTCTGCGGCCACCTGCTGAGCAAACTGCACTTGAGCTACCATGACAAACAAAAGGGCAGCCACTGTGTGACATGTGTTTGCTATTGGACACATGGCTGATGACACCAGTTCACAACAAGCACACATACATACACTGAAAGGTATACACTGCAAACCATGTGACCACAAGAAAATGGATTTTAAAAACTCATTGGTTTTATGATATGTGTGTGAGAATTTTGGGTTATGGGGTACAGTACTTGGTAACCATTCTAACATTCAGGTAACAGAGTCGCAAGGGGAATTTACACTTAACCCTTCCAAAATATTAGTTTTTTTCAATACTGCCAAAGAATAGGCACATTGTTTTTTGTAAGGTTTTCTGTACATAACTCATGTAAAGATTGTATTTATTTTTCTATAATATTAATTGCAGACTGAATTAGAGTCATAGAGTCAAAGAGATGTACAGCATGGAAACAGACCCTTCAGTCCAACCCGGCCATGCCGACCAGATAACCCAACCCAATCTAGTCCCACCTGCCAGCACCCATCCCATATCCCTCCAAACCCTTCCTATGCATATACCCATCCAAATGCCTCTTAAATGTTGCAATTGTACCAGCCTCCACCACTTCTTCTAGCAGCTCATTCCATAACTGTATCACCCTCTGTGTGAAAAGGTTGCCCCTTAGGTCTCTTTTATAGCTTTCCCTTCTCGCCCTAAACCTATGCCCTCTAGCTCTGGACTCCCCGACCCCAGGGAAAAGACTTTTTCTATTTACCTTTTCCATGCCCCTCATAATTTTGTAAACCTCTATAAGGTCATCCCTCAGCCTCCGACGTTCCAGGGAAAACAGCCCCAGCTTGTTCAGCCTCTCACTATAGCTCAAATCCTCCAACCCTAGCAACATCCTTGTAAGCCTTTTCTGAACCCTTTTAAGTTTCACAACATCTTTCCGATAGGAAGTTGACCAGATTTGCATGTGATATTCCAAAAATGGCCTAACCAATGTCCTGTACAGCCGCAACATGACCTCCCGACTCCTGTACTCAATACTCTGACCGATAAAGGAAAGCATACCAAATGCCTTCTTCACTATCCTAACTACCTGCGACTCCACTTTCAAGGAGCTATGAACCTGCACTCCAAGGTCTCTTTGTTCAGCAACACTCCCCAGGATCTTACCATTACGTGTATAAGTCCTGCTAAGACTTGTTTTCCCAAAACGCAGCACCTCGCATTTATCTGAATTAAACTTTATCTGCCACTTCTTAGCCCATTGGCCCATCTGGTCAAGATCCTGTTGTAACCTGAGGTAACCCTCTTCGCTGTCCACTACACCTCCAATTTTGGTGTCATCTGCAAACTTACTAACTGTACCTCTTATGCTCGCATCCAAATCATTTATGTAAATGACAAAAAGTACAGGACCCAGCACTGATCTTTGTGGCATTCCACTGGTCACAGGCCTCTAGTCTGAAAAACAATCTTCCACCACCACCCTCTGTCTTCTATCTTTGAGGCAGTTCTGTATCAAATGGCTAGTTCTCCCTTTATTCCGTGAGATCTAACCTTGCTGATCAGTCTCCCACGGGGAACTGAAGTCCATGTAAATAACACCTACCATTCTGCCCTCATCAATCCTCTTTGGTACTTCTTCAAAAAATTTAACCAAGTTTGTGAGACATGATTTCCCAGGCACAAAGCCATGTTGACTATCCCTAATCAATCCCTACCTTTCCAAATACATGTACATCCTGTCCCTCAGGATTCTCTCCAACAACGTGCTCACCACTGAGGTCAGGCTCAGTGGTCTATAGTTCTCTGGCTTGTCCTTACCACCCTTCTTAAACAGTGACACCACGTTTGCCAACCTCCAGTCTTCCAGCACCTCACCTGTGACTATCGATGATACAAATACCTCAGCAAGAGGCCCAGCAATCACTTCTCTAGCTTCCCACAGAGTTCTACCTTTATGCATTTCAAGACATCCAGCACTTCCTCCTCTATAATATGAACATTTTACAAGTTGTCACCATCTATTTCCCTACATTCTATATCTTTCATATCCTTTTCCACAAGTAAATACTGATGCAAAATACTCGTTTAGTGTCTCCCCCATTTTCTGCAGCTCTTCACAAAGGCCACCATGCTGATCTTTGAGGGGCTCTTTTCTGTCCTTAGATTTCGTTTTGTCCTTAACATATTTGTAAAAACCCTTTGAATTCTCCTTAACTCTATTTGCCAAAGCTATCTCATGTCCCCGTTTTGCCCTCCTGATTTCCCTCTGAAATATACACCTACTTCCTTTATACTCTTCTAAGGATTCACTTGATCTATCCTGTCCATACCTGACATATGCTTCCTTCTTTTTCTTAACCAAACCCTCAATTTCTTTAGTCATCCAGCATTCCATATACCTACCAACCTTTCCTTTCACCCTGACAGGAATATACTTTCTCTGGATTCTCGTTATTTAATTTCTGAAGGCTTCCCATTTTCCAGCCATCCCTTTACCTGCGAACATCTGCCCCAATCAGTCTATCCTTTTCCATCATTATTTTAAATCTAATAGAATTATGGTCGCTGGCCCCAAAGTGCTCCCCCACTGACAACTCAATCCCTTATTTCCCAAGAGTAGGTCAAGTTTTGCACCTTCTCCAGTAGGTCCATCCACATACTGAATCAGAAAATTGTCTTGTACACATTTAACAAATTCCTCTCCATCTAAACCTTTAACTCTGTGGCAGTCCCAGTCTATGTTTGGAAAGTTAAATTCCCCTACCATAACCACACTATTATTCTTACAGATAGCTGAGATCTCCTTACAAGTTTGTTTCTCAATTTCCCTCTGACTATTAGGGGGTCTACAATACAACCCCAATAAGGTGATCATCCCTTTCTTATTTCTCAGTTCCACCCAAATAACCTCCCTGGATGTATTTCCGGGAATACCCTCCCTCAGCACAGCTGTAATGTTATCCCTTATCACAAATGTCACTCTCCCTCCTCTCTTGCCTCCCTTTCTATCCTTCCTGTAGCATTTGTATCCTGGAACATTAAGCTGCCAGTCCTGTCCATCCCTGAGCCATGTTTCTGTAATTGCTATGATATCCCAGTCCCATGTTCCTAACCATTCCTGAGTTCATCTGCCTTTCCTGTTAGGCCTCTTGCATTGAAATAAATGCAGTTTATTTTGTTAGTCCTACCTTATCCCTGCCTGCCCTGACTATTTGACTCACTTCTGTTCTCAACTGTACCAGTCTCAGATTGATCTCTTTCCTCACTATCTCCCTGGGGTCCCCCCACCCCCGCCCCCACCTTGTTTAAATCTTCCCAAGCAGCTCTAGCAAATTTCCCTGCCAGTATATTAGTCCCCTTCCAATTTAGGTGCAATCCGTCCTTCTTATACAGGTCACTTCTATCCCAAAAGAGACTCCAATGATCCAAAAATGTGAATCCTTCTCCCATACACCAGCTCCTCAGCCACGCATTGATCTGCTCTATCCTCCTATTCCTGCCCTCACTAGCTCGTAGCAACAGGAGTAATCCAGTTTTTACTAATCTCGAGGACCTCTTTTTTAAATTTCTGCCTAACTCTCTATAATCTCCCTTCAGAGTCTCAACCTTTTCCCTTCCTCTGTTATTGGTTCCAATGTGGACAATAATCTCTTGCTGGCCCCTCTCCCCCATGAGAACATTCTGAACCCTCTCTGAGACATCCTTGATCCTGACACCAGGGAAGCAACACACCATTCTGCTTTTTCTCTGCTGGCCACAGAAATGTCTGTCTGTACCTCGGACTAGAGAGTCCCCTAACACAATTGATCACTTGGAAGCTGACATACCCCTCATTGCATTAGAGCCAGTCTCAATATCAGAAACTTGGCTGTTCCCCTGAGAATCCATCACCCCTTATGTTTTCCAAAACAACATACCTGTTTGAAATGGGTATATCCACAAAAGACTCCTGCACTAGGTGTCTACATCTCTTACCTTTCCTGGAGTTAACCCATCTATGTGACTGTATCTGAGACTTTCCCCCCCTTCCTATAACTGCCATCCATCACATACTGTTGCTGTTGCAAATTTCTCATTGCTTCCAATTGTCTCTCCAACCGATCTGATAAGATTCGCATCCAACAGCATTTATGGCAGATATAATTCGCAGTAACCATCAAACTCTCTTTAAACCCCCACATCTGACAAGAAGTACATTTCACTGCAAAGGCCATTTTTGCTCCTTCACAATCTACAGACCCAGAAAATAAGACCATCTTATTCCTCTACAAAACACTGCCCCAGGTGAAATGAATAGTTATGGCTTATATTTTCAGTTTAATAAGAGACAGATCTCCAAAAACATGTAATCAAGAAAGAACCCAATCTACTGACTACTGCAGCCTTTCTGTTGGACACACTTAAAACAACGATTAACTTATTTGATTCTGTGCTGTGAACTTTGCCCAAACAGGTTCCTCCAAGATTAGTTGTGAATTTCTCTGTTTGTTATTTAAGAATTTTTTTAAAAAACATTTTTTAATTTTCCCAGACGCACTCCAATGTCCAGCGATACATGAATTCAAAACAGCAAAGGCAGTAACTGTGCAGGTTCTCTCTCTCTCTCTCTCTCTCCTGCACTGTCCTTACCATGTGCTTCCCTTGTCTGTTCTTCTCCCTTTTAAAACTGCTGTTGTTTTGACTTTTTTTTCCAAAGTTCCAATACAATGCAACAGCATATAAAACAGTAATAGCTGTTCCAGGAATTCGAGGAAATCACCTAAAATACCTCAAAAAAAGGAGCAGATGTTACAGCCAGAAATTTTTCCCATCCTCCATCTTGGATTACCCAGCATCCTTGGAGAAGAACTATTCAAAGAAAGCATGGATTGTGGAAAGGATTACTGCAATTTGTAGAAGTAGGTTAACAATATTCATTGTAAATGTTGTTTATATCACTGGATGGTCAAGTAATGGGGGAGGGGATCATTTTGTGGCAGATGAGCTGGAATCAGGGAATGAGATTCAACTGACAAGTAACTGATTGGCCTGAGGACTGGTAACTTGGAGTCAATGGTAAAGAACTTTTGCCTGCCAACAACAGTGTGATTGACTTCCAGGTAGCTGAACAGTTTATGGGTGTGAAAGTTTGGTTTGAACCAGGAAAGGAAAAGTGCTGGATTTTTCTCTGCAATACCAAAGCCAGTTTATTTCCCCTCCTCAGTTGCTTTTAACCAATAAGTCAGAGACTTTACAAATTCAAACTGGCTCTTCTGTGCTTCTTGCAATCAAGTGAAAGTTTCTTGAGAATGAAAACCATTGAGCAACAAGACTTGCCAGCCAAAGTTATCATCTCAGATAACCTAAAGGATAAGGAAACATTGAATTGGCTTCCCAGTCTTTCCCTCCTCCCACATAATTTTCTTTTATGTCTGTATGTGCGAGTAGAGGGAGTTTTATGAAAGGATTGAAGTGTTAGCCATTGGAGTAATATCGATGGTTGATAATTGGTTACCCACAGTTAGAATCTATTTTAGATTAGATTCCCTACAGTATAGACACAGGTCATTTGGCCCAACAAGTCTATTTCCAATTTATTTCAAATAAATAGGAAGCCTTGTTAAGTATAGACATCTACTTTCTGTTAACTTTCACAGGGTGAGGTGATGGTCTAAAGGTGTTATCATTAGACTGTTAATCCTGAAGATCCAGATAATGTTCTGGGGACCTGGGTTCAAATACCACCATGGTTAATGGTGATCTTTGGGTTCAATAAAATCTGGAATTAAGAGTCTAATGATGACCATTGTCGACTGTCAGGAGAGAAACCTAATCTGGTTCACTAGGGCAGGAAACTATCACCCTTGCTGGTCTGGCCTACATGTGACTGCAGCAATGTGACTGACTCTCAGCTGCCCTCTGGCCATTTAGCGAAGGGCAATATATGCTGGCCTAGATAGTGATGCCCTCACCCTGTGAATGAATAATAAATAACATCTGAAAGACAGATAAAATCAGGAATATTCAGCACTATTGTAAAATCCTTAACCTTTGTGATAATCCTAAGAATAGTGTGCCTTGATTTCTACCACCATATCCCAATGTTTAACACCTAGAACACTTCAAAAATCACTGAAGCATGGTTCTGTTGGCTTTTAAGAAGAAGGTCCAAAGTTAGAAGTAAGCTCCATACAGGAAAGAAATGATAAGCTCTACTCAGAATGCAATGGAGCTACACTGGTTCGAAATAGTTGGGCCTAGTGAAAAATCAAGAGTAATTAGATAGCTCTGTGCCATTAGAACTCAAGAAAAAGTTCTTGAATTAATAGGCAGTTAAGTGTTAAAGTTAGGGCTTAGAAGAGGACAGTGCATAATTCATCATTCAGCACAATTGAGAATGGGGTTGGGAAACATTAACTATGGTTACTTTGTGTAACTGAGCCAGATTAGCGCTGTAGACTCAAGCCCAGGCAGAACTGGCTGAGTTAAACTTGTTCACGAACAGCGAGAGATGTACCTGTCGTGAGTGTTGGAATGCTGTTCCAGGGGTCCAGGAGAATGTCAACCAAAAAAAAAATGACATTTATCAGAGTGTGAGCAGTCATTGAGGGAGTCCGTGACAGAGCAGCTCATGAGGGAGCCTCAGCCAGACTAATAAAAGTGAACAAGGAACCCCTGTGAAATTTTAAGAAAAGTCAATGATCTACAGGGTCAGTTACGTATGTCAAAGATCACTTGCATATCCAGTGGATATGCCATTATCACATTTGCTGTTTGACATGTTTAACAAAGTGTTTGCATGGTTTGCCTGTTATTCACATTTACACCATTTTAAATTTTTCATGTTAGAATATAAGTTGTCTGTCTTTGCACAGTGTTAACCTTAGTTTTAAGTCAATGATCTTCAAGTTTTTTGAGGAAGTTCAGTTTGTAATAAACTCGTTATTCTTTGTTGCTGAAAGAAACCTGCCTGAACTCTTTCTAATACAAAGCCAAATAATAATCTGAGACCATATAATTGGCCATAGCCATAATCACCTTCCTGGTTATTTTTAAAACTTTTTGTAGCCAGTGGAGGGGGTGAGACTAAGAAAGGAATCATGCACTCCTGCCACCTCAGTCATAACCTTTCTGCTGCCAGGACCATTCTGAAGGAACACTGCAGCACTCACCTGAGTAGTTCATAAGATTCATGCCACCAGCCACACATTGAGTAGTTGAGGAGGAGATGCATGAAAAAGAGAAGGACAACCTCCCTTTCTTCTCAAACTAGATCTGAACATATAACACGTTGCCAATGACTACTACTCCAACTTTTCATTTTCCAGTAGTTCTATATCCTACTGACTATCTCGGTCTCTACCTGGTCATTGCATGCCCCTTTCAATATTAATGCCTTTAATAGTGATGACATCAACCTGAGTATGCAACGCAACAAGATGACATTGTATAGGTTCAATCTGAATTACCACTATATTTCTCAGATGAGTGGATCAGTTAGTAGCATGTTCACCTCTGAGTTGGAAGTCCCACTCTAGTGAATTGAATGCAAAATCAAGGCTGATACTCCAGAGCTGATGGAGTGCTGCACTATCAGAAGTATTGTCTTTTGTCTGAGACATTGAACCGTGATGCGTTCTGTTATTCATTATAAAGGTATCCTGGTACAATTTTAGCCTGGCCAATATCCATCGCTCAATCATAGTATAAAAATAGATAATCAGGTTATTGTCACATTGTTGTGGGAAATTGCTGAGTCCAAATTGGCTGCTTGCTTCCTTCATTACAATGGAGAAAGTGAGGACTGCAGATGCTGGAGATCAGAGCTGAAAATGTGTTGCTGGAAAAGCACTTTTGGAAGGGCTTATGCCCGAAACGTCAATTCTCCTGTTCCTTGGATGCTGCCTGACCTGCTGCGCTTTTCCAGCAACACATTTTCAGCTCCTTCATTACAATAGTAACTGCATTTCATAAATACTTAATTGGCCGTAAAGCATTTTTCGGACATTACTAAATTATTAAAGGCACTTTTGGATGTAGTGTTCAATTGTTCTGTGCATGATGATGTTAGTCTGTTTATTATTGATGCTCACCATGTTTGATTAGTTAAGCCTGTGTGTGGACTCTCAGAAAACTAAACAAACTGAAATAAAAAGCTGCAAACCAGAGATAAAGTCTGCAGCAAACATCATAAAGAACTGTGTGTAAACCCTGTTTTACACATAGAAATTTGTGCCAAATCTGCATTTCTATGAGGCATAAAATATGCAAAATAAATACAAGACTTTCCTTTCGGGGCATCACAAATGAAGGAAAACTCGTAGCCTTTTAATTAATATTATCTTGCATAGCATGTCCTAATTTGACAATTACCTCAAATGGAACCTGAACTAAAACTGCAGTTAACTCTCTGGATAGACAGGATAGAAATGAAGGAAGTTTTACCTTGGTGGACAGATCAATGATCTGGATTATAGATTTAGGGTAAGGCAAAGGTTAAGAGGATGCAAGGAATAATGGTTTCACTCAGAGGATGTTGGGAATCTGGAACTCATAATCTGTAAGAGTGGTAGAGACAAAACCCTCGCAAAACCACATGACACTTAAGTAGAAGTATTTAGATACAATTTGCAATGCCAAAATATACAAGACAATGGTCAAGTGCTGGAAAATGGGATTAGAATAGTTAGGTGGCTGTTTTTGACTGGCAGAGAGTTAATGGGCTGAAGGACTTTTTGTTGTGCTGTAGACCTCTATGGTTCTTTGATGCCATCATCAGGAAGTGATTTGCACATGTAAAGGATGAGCCCACCAACTTTGAGCATGTCTCATTGCTGTGAGAGAAAAAGGAGGGTGGCGGCGGGGCTGGGAGGAAGGTAGCTGGGAAGGCAATAGATAGAAGGGCATGGAAAGGGTACATAGACAAGGTGGGGTGGGTGAGTCCAGAACTAGAGGGCATAAGTTTAGGATGAGAGGGGAAAAATTTTATAGGGGCTGAAGAAGCAACCTTTTCACACGGAGGTTTGGTGTGTGCATGGAATGAGCTGCCAGAGGAAGTGGTGGAGGCTGGTACCATTACAACATTTAAAAGGCATCTGGATGGGTAAATGAATAGGAAGGGTTCAGAGGGTCAAGTGCTGGCAAATGGGACTAGATTAGTTTCAGACATCTGGTCAGCATGGATGAGTTGTACTGAAAGCTCTGTTTCCATGCTATACATCTCTATGACTATAGATTCTGGTTGGGGGGGGGTGGGTGGTTGTGAAAGGTCAGTGGGGAGGGTGGAGCAGATATGTGGGAAGGAAGATGGACGGGTGCGACAGGTCATGAGGGCATCTGCATCAAACTTCACTTTCTCCTAAATTTATTAGTCAACTAATTATGTTTATAACTATTGATCAGTATCAATCTAGCACTTATGTACCGAGGAATTCTTGGCACTCTAGCAAAAGAATTTAAGAGGGCAACACTATAGTAGTTGAAAGAGTAGCCAAAAACAAAGAAGACCCTGGGGTGGGGGTTGGTGGGGTGCTCCAGAACTAGAGAACATAGGTTTAGGGTGAGAGGGGAAAGGTTTAAAAGAGACCTAGGGGGCAACTTTTTCATTCAGAGGGTGGTATGTGTATGGAATGAGCTGCTAGAGGAAGTGGTGGAGGCAAGTACAATTTCAGCATTTAAAAGGCATCTGGATGGGCGTGTGAATAGGAAGGGTTTAGAGGGAGTATGGGCCAAGCGCCAGCAAATGGGACTAGATTACTTTAATTTAGCTTAATTTAGGGTATCTGGTCAGCATGGACAAGTTGGACCAAAGGGTCTGTTTCCGTGCTGTACATCTCTATGACTCTATGACTCTAAGTACGTAAATAAATTAAAAAATTGAGTGATCTGAGAACAGCAGGTAAACATTATAAAGAATGTTCTCTTTCTTTGACATAACTTGTATTACTCTAGCATTCTAATGCTCATTTATTTTATCATGAAGGTTTCTGAGGGCTTCATTCTGCCAACAGGTAATTTTTAATGTGATAATACGAAGGAGGAAAAATTTCATGCCCATGTAAATGTTCAATTCATTACTATGTCAATTAGACCATGGTTGATGGATAGCTAACTGTGTTATTCATATGTTCAATCTAGAACCTCCTGTAGCTGAGACCGACAATTTCAACTCTTGGAATGGTTATAAGGTGTCAACTGCAGTGCTTCCTGCCAGTTCTGTAGAGGTCTGGCATTGGTTTGTGTGCTGTTCCTGTAAAGGCACAAAGCAGGCCAATAACAAAATCAAATGCAGAATGAAGGTAATGTACATACCTTCCCCAATTTGGTTTTGAGCGATTTTGCTGGAGCAAAAGAAACAGCCGAGTGCAAAAGTGTGAATTCATAGTTTTTGGTAGGAGGAATAAGGAGAGTCAATATAAGATATGGATGCAATTCTGAAGGCCATGCAGAAACAGAGAAGTCTGCAATTTAAGCATAAGCCAATTAAGGTGACAGGGCAGGATGAGAAAGTTGTTTTAAAAGGCATCCTGGGATTCAACAAATCATGCAAAGAATATAAAAGCAGGGCAGTTATGGTGAGCATTTATAAAACAATTCTGGGCAGCAGACGTTTGAAAGGACATGAGGGCTTTGGAGAAGTTGCATAAACATTTGACAATGATTGTTCTAGGGTAAAGGATTTTAGTTCTGTTCAGTCAGAGAACAGAATTGATATGCAGGAGGAAGGAAAATGCTGAGGAACCTTCACAGAGACAAGGGAGAGTGGGTAGAGCAAGTGAGGATGAAAACCAGGATCAGACTCTGAAGACTGGGGAAGGAGAAATGCTGTGGGAACAATATCTGAGATGAATATTGTAGCGACATAGGCAGCATTGCCCATAGGGGATTCTGCGGCCTATAGTGCAACAATAAAGGAGAGGATTCCCTCCCTCACTTGAAAACACACTCAGAATGATGCCAGTATTAACCTAACAACCTCTTTGTGTGGCAGTAACCCTTACAATACCAGTAAATCAGATGAGGGAGGTAGCTCTTGATTGGATCCTCAATAGGCAGCCACAGCACTCCCATCCCTCAACTGCATTATCTCTGGCACAACGTCTCCAGCATTCTGCTGCCTCTTTACCCTCTTCCCACCTAATGGCCTGTCTCTATAGACTGGGAGATTCCAAACCAGCATTTCAGTTTGATGATCTTTCTTAAGAAATTAGATTTGGAGAAAGAAACTTTCAAAATAGAAAACATGTGGAAATATCTTTCTGGTATACTCCACTTGACCCATTCAATGGCAGGTGGGATCTTTTTACCTTCATGAAAAATAAACAGGATTATAACAGATGGCCAGCATTAATCGATCATGTTCCAAAGACAACAGCCTTCCTGTACTGCGTAACATGTCGTTGGAGTTTTACACTGCACTTGGCAAGAGCAGAAAATGCAGATTTGATTGTAATTTGGCCCAAATCCCAATTTTGAACTTAATCTCAATTTCCTGTCTGATATTTAACGTCTCAGGGAATAGCTTACAAAAAGACAATTGCAGCCTACGCAGTTGAAAAATGTTCCTGATGACCTTGGAGTCTACAACCAGAAGTGTAAGGATCTGGGGTAGGCCTTTTAGCACTGAGATGAGGAGAAATATCTTCACCCAGAGAGTGGTAAGCCTATGGAGTTCTCTTCCTCCAAGCGCAGTTGAAGCCAAAGCATTAAATGCTTTCAAGAAGGAGTTAGGTATAGTTTGTACGACAAAATGGATTAAAGGTTACGAGAGAAAGCAGGAACAGGATATTGTTTTGAATGGTCAGCCATGATCATATTGAATGGCAGAGCGGATTCAAAATGTCAATTGGCCCATTCCTGCTCCTATCATTTTTAATCACCATATGGTATGAGTTGAATATTGGATTAGTGGTGCTGGAAGAGCACAGCAGTTCAGACAGCAGCCAACGAGCAGCGAAATCAACGTTTCGGGCAAAAGCCCTTCATCAGGAATAAAGGCAGTGAGCCTGAAGCGTGGAGAGATAAGCTAGAGGAGGGTGGGGGTGGGGAGAGAGTAGCATAGAGTACAATGGGTGAGTGGGGGAGGAGATGAAGGTGATAGGTCAAGGAGGAGAGGGTGGAGTGGATAGGTGGAAAAGAAGATAGGTAGGTCGGACAAGTCCGGACAAGTCAAGGAGATAGTTACTGAGCTGGAAGTTTGAAACTAGGATGAGGTGGGGGAAGGGGAAATGAGGAAGCTGTTGAAGTCCACATTGATGCCCTGGGGTTGAAGTGTTCCGAGGCGGAAGATGAGGCGTTCTTCCTCCAGGCGTCTGGTGGTGAGGGAGCGGCGGTGAAGGAGGCCCAGGACCACCATGTCCTCGGCAGAGTGGGAGGGGGAGTTGAAATGTTGGGCCACGGGGCAGTTTGGTTGATTGGTGCAGGTGTCTCGGAGATGTTCCCTAAAGCGCTCTGCTAGGAGGCGCCCAGTCTCCCCAATGTAGAGGAGACCACATCGGGAGCAACGGATACAATAAATGATATTGGTGGATGTGGAGGTGAAACTTTGATGGATGTGGAAGGCTCCTTTAGGGCTTTGGATAGAGGTGAGGGAGGAGGTGTGGGCACAGGTTTTACAGTTCCTGCAGTGGCAGGGGAAAGTGCCAGAATGGGAGGGTGGGTCGTAGGGGGGTGTGGACCTGACCAGGTAGTCACGGAGGGAACGGTCTTTGCGGAAGGCGGAAAGGGGTGGGGAGGGAAATATATCCCTGGTGGTGGGGTCTTTTTGGAGGTGGCGGAAATGTCGGTGGATGATTTGGTTGATGCAAAGGTTTGTAGGGTGGAAGGTGAGCACCAGGGGCGTTCTGTCCTCGTTACGGTTGGAGGGGTGGGGTCTGAGGGCGGAGGTGCGGGATGTGGACGAGATGCGTTGGAGGGCATCTTTAACCACGTGGGAAGGGAAATTGCGGTCTCTAAAGAAGGAGGCCATCTGGTGTGTCCTATGGTGGAACTGGTCCTCCTGGGAGCAGATACAGCAGAGGCGGAGAAATTGGGAATACGGGATGGCATTTTTGCAAGAGATAGGGTGGGAAGAGGTGTAATCCAGATAGCTATGGGAGTCGGTGGGTTTGTAAAAAATGTCAGTGTCAAGTCGGTCGTCACTAATGGAGATGGAGAGGTCCAGGAAGGGGAGCGAGGTGTGACATACTTAGCAATGAAGCATCCTAAATCTCTCCAGACATGAAGGCAGAAGTCACATGACACCAGATTATTGTTAGGTAAAATATCCCCCATAGTCCAACACCAGCACCTCCACATCATGGCTCTTCAGACATGAGGCTGACCACATCTCCTTGTTACTCACTAAATTTCTAATCATATCTTATCACAAGTTATTAATCTTGAAGACTGCTCTTTTGTTTACAAGCTGGAACTGCACAACACTGCAACACTTGGATGGCTAACTCTGAAATATATTGGTGTCAGTGCATCACATTTTTTTTTGGTCAGTTAGATATTTTTCTTTATTCATTCATGGATTCCTTTCAAATCAGGTTAATTTTGGCTGAATAGACGGTGAAAGCACTCCCATCCCTCAACCTGGCAGAGAAAAGATGTTGGGCTCAACTCCTCCAGCGTTCTGCAGCCATTTTACCCTCTTCCCAACTCCTGGCCTGTGTCTATCGGCTGGTAGAATCCAAACCAGCATTTCCGTTTGATGGCCTTTCTTAAGAAATTAGATTTGGAGAAAGAAGCCTTCAAAATAGAAAACATGTGGAAAAGTCTTTCTGGTATCCTCCACTTGACCCAGTCAATGGCAGGTGGAAAGAGAGTGTGGTCAGCTCAGCTTCTTGGAGCTTCTTGGCAATAGTTCACTCTTCTTGAAACCTCATAACTCTGTCATGGTATGTCTTTGTTGCTCTTTTACTATTCTCCACACCAGAGAGTATTGTTCATCAACACAATATCACAGACAATAGGTGGTTAATACAATAGATACTTCGACACTTCAGCACTTATGCCCTCGAGGTTTACAGAGGCAATCCCCACTTTGCTGGAGTGGACATTCTTTTAACACGTTGGGGAAAAGAAATGAGGGATCTCCTAATGCTCAAATGTCAGGAAGTTTGTCAGGTTTTCCATTAGTGGACCACCAGATATGATGATACCTACAATCACTCCTACATCTAAGCAGTCAAACAATCACACGAGACCACCAAGTTAGGAAAAGCAGCATTCTTTGCTGTTCTGTCTCAAGTAAAGATAAGAGTCACTCACTACAGCCAGAAACAAAGATACCACACTTTATCCATTTGAACTTTTTCAGAAACACCACTAAAGTTGTCTAGTTCCGGCATCACATCTGGAAGTTAAGTCATAGTATTAGTCTTTAATGGATCTGGGCTATTTATAGAACAGTTACATAGAAATACTTAAGTTTCACATAACGTACAACAAAGGATCAGGCTTAGTCTTTATGGTCTGTAGTAGCTGCCTCCCACCTATTTCATCTCACTCTATTGGCACATCCGCTTATTCCTTTCCCCCCAGTTTTCTATCCTTACTTCCCCTTGAATGTATCAGTGCTGTGCACCTAATGTGAAAGAAAGTCTCAGATTCACACCACTTCTGTATTTCTATTGAGGCCAGCTATTCACTGCATTAAATATGGGAGATATGGTCCATAAAAATCATAAATAAACAAAGAAACAATTTGAATTTATATAGCACCTTTCAACCGTCAGGATATCCCAAAGCATTTCACAGCCAGCAAGGCACCTCCAAGAAAATTTGAAATTGCAACTGAGGAAACACAAACTCTATCCCACACACAGCAAGACTCACAGCACACACTCACAAGCAGCAATTAAATAAGTGACAAGATCACTTGCTTTAAATTTTGGTTGAGGAATAAGTATTGACAAGGATCATAAGTACACAATCTGCATGGGGTGTAAGATTCATAGGCAAATGGCTTTTCTCAATTTCTTAACAAAGCAGACTTTATATCTTTTGTTTCAGAGTTCATTAAACGCAATAGTTTCAACTGTTTAACAAATTTACTGTGAAATCTTTCATTCAGGCAATCTTCAAATGATGACATGAAGAAACAATTGGGAGAGAAATATCCAGACCCCTAGGTTCCCCAAGAGACAGTGCAGGAAATGGTTGATTATTTAAAAAATAAACAATGGATTGCTAACTGTGTGCATCTAAATGAACTGTATACTATATAGGGACAATGCTATGTCAGCACAGAAACAAATCAGAATCACCAATATTTCTAACTGGAGGTGCTAGTATATTGATGTCTCTGACTTATTTGACTTACCAAGCTGGGACCCTCAGAGCAAAACATTAGCTCCCACCCCAGATGTGACTGAGGCCTGCTGACAACTGTGACAAACTTCCTGACTTTGTCTATGCACTAAATAGTCAAGTATCTCAGACTGATGTGAAAAAGAGACAAGACAAGTGAAGGCAATGTGAGATAGGGGTGCAGTGAACATTCAGGTAGGCTCAGAGTGAATAAATGCCATCATAGCAAGAGAGGAACCCAGAGATGGAGGCTGGTCCTTGCTGCAAGATTACAGTGATAATTGCCAGTGGAGCATCTTATAAATGGATTGAAGTTGTGCCGTTAGAGGCTGGTGCATGTTGGATGCCAGTGTTCCTGGACATGATGTGCGTGGTGCCCGGTGTACAACATGGATACAACAAGCTCAATCCACCTCACTCTGGTTTCCATGGCAGGTTTTCTAGTTTGTTGGGTGATTGAAATTTGTAGATACAGATATCATTGGAGAAAAGTCATAAATCTGAAACTTATCATACAAGGAGGAGGATTGAATGATCACCACTCCCTCTCTGTCCTCCTCCCGCCCCAGCTCAACCTCATCGATATCGAAGGACAATAAGGGAACTCTGATGATCGACCATCAATAAATGTGATAAACAATGAATGAATGGTGATTTATTGTCACTTGTACCCTACAATGAACAACACAGTAAAATATAGAGAAAAGCTTCAACTGACACCACAATCAGCACCATTTGAATAGTTTAAAAACAAAAGATATAGATGAAAGAGAGTCCAACTTCGCTCCGCTGCTTCCGCCACGAGTCCTGAACCAGCCAACCAATAATAGCTGTGCTGCCACCTTTTGCTGCCTGTGCCAAACCCATCACCATCAGAGTCACCACTCTTCAGGCACCATCTCTCTGTAACTGGGCCCACTTTGCTGACAGGCTGTTGACATTGAGTCCCATGCTGGACCCACACTCACCTTGCAACCAGGAGCCCCTAGCCCCGCTGCCACTGCCCTCTCATGCTGATAAACAGCAGATCCTGGCTCCAGGCCTACCACAACTGGGAGCTTCTACCATCGCCTCACCAATAACCAGGAATCCCCGCTCCGGGCATCTGGAACCAGAAATCCCTGGCTTTGCTCCTGCAACCATCTTGATAACACCTGGAGTCCCCTCTATGGGCATGCCACACCGCCGCTGCCTCACCAATGCCTGGAGTCCCTGCTCCAGGCCTACCACGACCAGGACTTCTTGGCTCTACTGCAGCTGTCGCCGCCTCACCAAGAGTCCTACTCCGGCTGCCCTCCTCCGCAAGGTCACCTTCTCCGCTGCTGCTGTAGGGAAGAAGATGAAGAAAAAAAGAGAGAAGACAAAAAGGGTAAGAAAAGAAGGGAGGAAGCAGCCGATCTGAAGTGGATGGGCCCAGGAGACCCAACACTGCCTACCTTGCCACCATCTTGGAACACCAAAAACTCTTTGTTAAAAAGGATTGTCCCCAGTGTGGGCCAACTGCTGGATTTTCTCCACTTGAAATCTGTGACAAATTCAGGAAGACATGAACAAACACAAGGTATTTTCACAATAGCCCTCACAGACAGAGTCACCCAAAGAACATCTGAGAAATATAAACTGGAACCTCAACAGAGGCTCCCAGAATACCTTAGCAGAGAATTGAAAGAAAGTGGCAGTGTCCATTTTCTACCTGTTGAAAAGTTGACACCTCACTCCCGCACAGTTACAATAAAGAAATCATCAAGTACCTGAAAACTGAAAACTTGCTATGACTGACTGCACCCAAAAAAAACCAGCTAATCAACTTGGACTCAAGTTAAAATCTTAGTCCTCTAAAACAACCAAAAAACTCTAAATATTACATTAATTTATCTTCCCTGACATTGGACACTGTTCCCCTTTAACTTTGTACAGAACGTGTGTGTGTGTGTGTGTGTGGACATGAGTGACTGTTATTGGTGTATATATTTAAAATTTTCATAAGGTTTGCCAGTTAATAAATGGACCTAATCATTGAATTGAAACCTTGTTGATTTGGCCTCATATTGCTCGCAGCAAAAATAATTAACATATTTTTAATTGAAGAGATCTTTAGTTGTCTCATACAAAAAGAACTGAAACATTAGTTAAGACCAACTGATAATGACAGGAATGAGCATCTAAATTAATTTGTTCTTTAAACATTGTATCATAGTTGCAGTCAAAATCTTAAATGGAGTCATTCCCAAGTAGCGTTCCCTTAATGAGGGCGATTGTGATAGTTACAATGTGGATCACAAAGGGGAAGCATAGACCAAAGTATCTTGATATTTTAAATGTGAGTAAACACTTCATCTAGATGAGGCAAATCATTCAGCTGTCACAGTTTGGTTAGAAATAGAAGAATAAAATTTATTAAATTAAAATCTTTATCACTGAAGTGAATTTTTAATCAAAGGGAAAATGCGAAAATTAATAAACACACTATCAGCCAGGAGATGGAGTATGGCAATGCTTGCAGTAAACATTGATTTAGGCATGTGCACAAACACATTATGTAAAGATCCTGCATGGATCCTCCATAAGACAACATCTGGTTGAAAGTGCATAAACGGACCAAACTACAGCAGCCATGTTTGATTTGAGTACAAACACTGCTCTGTAAGCAGTCAGGGACTAACATCCTTAATATTTACATTTCGAAGCAAATGATTCCTGATGGCATATGGATTTAAAATATACTGTTACTAGATATGTAAAGCTCGAGGAAATGTCAGTAACCTACTATTTTCTCCATATTTCACTGATTATATGTAAAAGCAATTTGACACTCTGTAGAAACACATAGGAATTTTCCATCATTGACTTTGTAAATGATGGATCTTTGGAAACATTTCGTTCTTTCTTGCGGAAATGGCATCCCGCACACTGAAGGACATTGATTTAGAATTTTGATCCACAGTGTCTTTAAAATTAAAATACATCTCTGTGGTAAGGTTAAATTTATTCAATAATTCCCTTACTCCCCTCCCAAAAAATCATTTATCTTTCATATTCCTAAATTAAATTCATAAAAAAAACTTGAATGTTTATGCAGAAGTCAAAAATGGTCCTGCTGAGAGAAGATTTCTGACAGTTATTAAGTGAATTTGTTTCATGCTTGCAGACTTGTTTAAAATTTTCATGCAGAACTGACAGTCTACTATTGGTGCACTGTTAACAAAGTCAAGGCAATTTTATACACTGCTCTACTTTAAGTAAAAACCAGCACAGTTATTTAAAGGTAATCACACAAAATGCAATAATGAGAAAATATTGTGGCAGGCAGATTAAACAGGAGCTGCTTTTGTTCTGTTTTTGATGTGTATATAAATAATTAGGCATAATTGTTTTGAAAGATGGGCACTTTCTCGTGCAAAAGAGAAATGGAGACTTGATATTTTTAATCTCAATGCTTTTCTTTGAGAATGTTGCATATCAATTAACCTATTCTGAAAATACCAATTGAAGCCAAAACATATATTTGTCACCAATATTTGCTGGAATGTCACTAAGTTGATGAAAATTTCCAAAACAGATTTCAAAATGATCCATTCATAATCTGAATGGCCTTTATAATTAACATGCTTACTTATGGGTGTAATATTCCAATCATAAGGAATGCAATCACTTAACTGATAATGGAGCAATTTGTTGTGCAGAAACTATTAAAATCCAAACCTTCTAAAATTTTATGTCACAAATTAAATAGGGGAAGACAGCTTATCTGCCATCATCAAAATGCTCTAAGTTAATAAAATATTTAAAAATTTGGCTATTTAATTAAATATTATTTAGTTAACAGTAAAATGAAAGTTCAGATCACAGCCACTTAAATAATTATATATAGTTATAGTTAAAGACTGTTTAGAAAAATCTCAGCATTTAATAGTAGCTTAACAGATGGGAGAGAGTTAGGAAAAGTGTAGTGATAAAGAACACATATTCAAAGCACCCATTCCTGTTTATTTGGTGTATGATTTTGCATTGTTAGAAAGAATGTTTTGAACAGACATAATTTCGATCACAATGTTTGAAGTCAGACTTGCATGTACAATCGAATATTTGACTTGAATCTAATACTTTGTCAGATGGGGTGAGGAAACATGGCAGTGAAAGTAAGCAGGACCTGCTGACTCCACAAACGAAGTGTTTTTCCAGACCAGGAGGAGCAGCAATGCTACCCTAATCTTACACGGAAGCTTTTGGTTTTCCCTCCCTCATCCTCTCTCTCCCCACATCATAGACTGTAGATAGCCCCTCATGGACCAGTAATCAACATCTTTTTCCGACACTAGTCATTTTCTTTCATTTGCAGTAGTTTTCTATAACACGATGGTTGCGTTCTTATGCTATCCTGCATTATAGAAAAATTGCACTTTTAGAAACAGCACTTAAAGTGTTGACTATGTAGTTGCATTACAGGCAACACACGTTTTAAACGTTTGTGCTTTAGTAACAGTGTCCCCAATTCGTTAATCGCGAATTCGCGTTAATGAAGTACACAATTATAGCAGAACGACTTGTCCTTGGGACCATCACCAAGGATCCTCTGACTAGCTTGGACCTCCTATTTTACTGCCTGACAACTAATCTTCCCTCCAGTTTGGCTGGCTGCTAGTCAGAAAACAGAAGGAAAACTTCCAGTGAAGTCTTCTCCTGAGTTTCAGCAAGACTTCAGGGTTATCTGCAGCCCTGATAGAACTACGCTGCCTGTGACCCTCGACACACCTTAACTCCCTGTACATACTGAAGTCTCTGATTCAGGAGTCCCATTCCAAGACTGGAATAAATAATCTAAATTCAATGCAGTGTTAAGGGAGAACCTGCATGTTCAGAAAGTTTAGTGTCTCTTCTAAGACACTCAGAGTTTGCGAGGACCTATCCAGATGATATGAAAGGTGCCAAATGCCCTTCTGAGGAAAGTGAGGAATTGTTGTGGTATCCTCACCAATGTGATCTGTCAATAATCAACACCCAAATCAACTGCCCATTGATCTCAATAATGGCTCCAATTTGGTTATTGAGTTTCTTTCCATAATAACCATGATTCATTTCACTAATGATCCACTAATTTGCAGCTATTTTGAATATGTGAAAGATGCAAAACAAATTTTAGTTTTTCTTTTTTGAATCTCTTTCTTCAATTGATTTCCATTCTAGGTCAGCGTGTCTGCCTATATTCCACTTTGGACAAAGTTATAGTGTGGGACGAGATCCCATCTGGAACATTTCATGACCTTCTGCTATTTCTCTTAGATCTTGTTATCCTCTCTCTTTTTTTCATTCATTCATTGATGGAATGCTCGAGAGAAGGTAGTGGTGAGCTGCTTCCTTGAGCTGCAGTATTCCTGTTGGTATGGGTCGGCACACAATATATTAGGAAGGCGAGGAATTCTTGGAATTGACCCAATCACAACTGAAGGAGTGACAATATATTTCCAAGTCTGGAATGTGATATAAGTCCAACACTGGCTTTTCATCTCTTTCAAATCCTTTAGCTGCTGTATTAGAAATTATACTTCCTGTTGTTTGGAAGATTTTATTTTTAGTAATATATCCAATATTTAATATACCAGAGGTTTGTGTCTACACTAGAGTGTTTGAATGTGATTCACACCTTGCTGTCCACACAGCCCACGTATTAGTCATATCAGATCAGAGAAACAGAGCAGAGGCTAAAACACTTCCTCACAGGAAATTAAGGAAGCAAAATTGAAAGGAGTCATCAAAAGACTCATGTTGTACCTCAGTGTGCATGACCCTGAGATAGATTGAATGTCATGGTAGCTTCATGGGAAGATTTAATTGTAAGATGGGGAGTAAAATAGTTTTAGAAAACTTATAAAAATAGTAATGCCAGTTGGCATGCTATGGTACCTCTAATGGAGCAACAGTTCCAGTATGGTTACTAGAAATGAACTAAAACTAAAAATACCCTTGCAGGGCTATCATCCTTTTTATTATCTAGAACTTAATAGCTCTGATTCATCATCCTTCCATTGCTGTACTGAAAGCAATGAGGAGCGGGAAATAGACTGCTGTGTGCTTATTCTGCCATTTATCTTACGTTACTGTCTGGATGAGAATAAGATGTCAAACTTTGCATGTGCTTACTTATTTAACAGGACTTATGCTAGACTTGGCATTGTGAAACTGTACTTCTAGCCTCTGCTCTGAATATTTTGGAACTGCACTGTATCTTTTGCTTGAAGGTAAGTTAGACATCACTTTGCAAACACACAAGAATGGCATATGATTGCACACGGGATGATGAAGACAAAGTATATTACTGTACAGATTGGGGATTAAAACTGACAACAAAAGTACTTAATTTTGCCTTCATCTGGTGTGCACAGAAATGGAATCAGCTAACATTTATCCAATCCAATAAGACTCAATCATGCTGAAGTACACTTACCATGTGAGCTGTAAGAAACCAACAACTGGCTTTAAAATATCCAACAGAAAGAGTCGATCAGAGAGAAACCCTTCTCCCACAGCAAGAGCTTGGTAGGAGATGGGTGAAGCAAAAGCAAACCTATAGGGAAAAGTCAGCATGAGATCTGTCTCAGGTTCCAGGACATCCCTTCATCACATGACTCAGGTAAATTGCCATTCTGAAACATGTATCCTGTGTGTTTTTTTAATATACAATTTCTAATTTCATTTCTCCTAGCTAAATTTGCTAAAAGAAAATTGAGATTCGCTACCAATAGCAGTATAAACTTTTAAGAAAAGGACTGCCAGACAAGACTGGCAACTGCAATCTATGTGATTTTGTGGATATTTCAAAATCCCTAGCAGATTGATTGTCTACTTTTTTTTATCCCAGCTCCTATTGTCTCACATTGCCCTGAAATGTTTCAACACATTGCTGAGGGAAGATATCCAGGTGCACAAATCTATTTTTGAAGAAATAAGTGCCACAGATATGAACTAGTAGAGTCTCCCTGAAATTTGCAAATGAACAGTGTATAACAAGGGCCTGATCCAACAGGGAGAGTGGTTAGGACAGTGCTGTACTGAAGATGTGCTGAGAAGTTGTCTCTCTCCCTCTGTCTCTTTAGAAATTGTGCGTGCAGTTCTGCAAAAAGCGATCCGCCCTGGGAGAAACCCAACTGTGAACGAAAGATGGAAATCTACTCTTTCCAAGTGCATCCAAGAGAACTGCTGAAACCAAATAGCCACAGCTTTGAACTTACTGCATCAAGGCCAATCAAGTAACAGCTCAACATGAACCGTCTTCAACTTGAAGGGTACCTTTGCTAACTTATCCTTTTACTTTGTCACTCATTGTTCCTTGAAAGAGGAGATGTAGGTAGATAGTGAAGACGGCATTTGGTATACTTTCCTTTATTGGTCAGAGTATTGAGTACAGGAGTTGGGAGGTCATGTTGCGGCTGTACAGGACATTGATTCGGCCACTTTCAAAATATTATGTGCAGTTCTGGTTTCCCTCCTGTCAGAAGGATGTTGTGAAACTTGAAAGGGTTCAGAAAAGATTTTCATGGATGTTGCCAGCGTTGGAGGATTTGAGCTATAGGAAGAGGCTGAATAGGCTGGAACTGTTTTCCATAGAGTGTCGGAGGCTGAGGCATGACCTCATAGAGGTATATAAAATCATGAGGGGATTGGATGGGGTAAATAGACAAGGTCTTTTCACTGGGGTCGGGAAGTCCAGAACTAGAGGGCTTAGGTTTAGGGTGAGAGGGGAAAAATTTAAAAGGGACCTAAGGGGCAATGTTTTCATACCAGGGTGGTGCGTATTTGGAATGAACTGCAAGATGAAGTGGTGGAGGTTGATACAATTATAACAGTTAAAAGGCATCTGCATGGGTATGTGAATAGGAAGGGTTTAGAGGGATATGGGCCAGGTGCTGGCAAATGGGACTGGATTATTTTAGGATATCTGGTCGGCATGGACAAGTTGGACCGAAGGGTCTGTTTCTGTGCTGTACATCTCTATTACTCTCTATAACTGTGCTCACATGTATGTGTACCAAGATGATGTGGGTGACATGGTGGCTCAGTGGTTAGCACTGCTGCCTCACACCACCAGGGACCTAGGTTTTTTTTCACCTCAGGCAACTGCCTGTGTGGAGTTTGCACATTCTCCCGGTATCTGCGTGGGTTTCCTCCAGACGCTCCAGTTTCCTCCCACAGTCCAAAGATGTGTTAGTTAGGTGGATTGGCGATGGAATTTACTGAGATAGGATTGGGTGGGATTCTCTTTGGAGGGTCTGTGGGAACTCGATGGGTTGCGTGGCCTGCTTCCGCACAGTAGGGATTCTGTGAATGGATGAGACCATATAAATGTTGTCCTACTTTTCTTAGCTCAGAAAAAGTAGTTGCAAGAAACTTATCTTGGTACTGTATTTGTTTAATGAAAGGAAGTTTGGCTGAGTAAATTGTTCATAGCCTTAAAATGTAAATAATTGGGCACAAAAATTGGCAAAGTACCTGTACATCCTTTCTAAAGTCAAAAGCAAAAATAAACTGTTAGAGTTAACTGAGGAATGGAAGAATAAGGTGAGTAATTTCACCCCTCCCATTTGATTATAACATCCCTCATGTATCAATTGGTGCTTAAAAGCTAACTGATTGTGAACTGACAGATGCTCAATCATTACAGTTTGAGTTAGGCCCTCTTTGACCTAAGCCCCAATATATTGTTGAACAGAAACATCTTATCAACATTGGATAAACCACATCTCCCATTTTGCAGCCACTCGTGAAAATCCTCATGGAGACAATAGTATAGGTAATGTAGACGTTCAGACAGTCACAGGAGTTAAATTTTCACTCATTGTCACTAAAACCAAAATGGCATTTGAAATCTTTGCACTCAGAATGTTCCTGTAGGAGCTAGTGACCTTCCAATATTGTTGACAAGTTAACTTTAGAGTTTGTGTAGATGCTATTTGTTAGAGAGCAGAAAGACTGAGGGAAATTATGCTCATGCTTGTTAATAAGACAGCTGTGATTCGTCAGCTGAAGTGTTCTTCAATGAGCTTTGGCCAATCAGTTTTGACAAACTATTCTGAATCTTAACCCTTCTCATGTTGGATGCCCAATATTGGCTCCTACCATTGTGGAGAACACAATTATATGCCATTCCACAAACCACAAGCATTGGAAACTCCTGAGTACTTGTTACAATCTCCGCAGAGACTGAGACAAGAGATTGAAATTCCCAATGGCCAACCTAAATGAATTGCACAACAACGTTTCAATTTTTATGATGTTTACTGCAACATGCAAGCAAAAAGCATGTAATCATTACCTATTAGGCAGATCTACACTAAACTGCAGAAAAGACAATCCTTACTATCACAAAAGAAAGAACTGTGGACACTGCAATTCTGAAACTAAACAGAAATTGCTGGAGAAATTCAACAGGCTTGGCAGCATCTATGGAGAGAAAGCAGAGTTGATGTTTCAGGTCCAGTGACCCTTCTTCAGAACACAAACTTAATATCGTAAAACCTTAATACCTCAACACATTCAACAGACCAACAATGCTTATTTACGACATATTCTCCATGGGATTGCAAACTTTAGTGAAAACAGTCCATTGTCACTTCTGACTGAAAACAACACATGCTGGAGATCACAGCGGGTCAGACAGTATCCATGGAGAGACAGCAAGCTCACGTTTCAAGTCTGGATGACTCTTCATCAGAGCTGAAGTGAAGTGTGGAGGGGACAGCATTTATGCTTTAGTTGGGGTGGGTGGTGGGGTGTAGAGTGCTGGGGGAGAAAAGATGTTGATAGTTCCGATTAAGTGATCAGAATGTGAGAATGACAGAACAATGGTGTGTCTCCTGTCAGACTTGAAAGAACAGATAGTCACCACTGGAGTGAGAGGAGGGGAGAGAGGACATAATAACAAGCTAAAAGAATGGGTTTTACCATTGTCACTTCTGAAGGGTTTACATCACCTTGTTTCATTGAATGATAATGGCCTATGGATATAAAAGTTCTTCTCTCTCAGTCTTCTGAGAGTTCCTGAAATGATTTCAAACAATAAGACCTAATCCAGTGAATTCTACTCCTGAACTAGTTCAAGAAAAACTCTTAGAGATTTTAAATTGCCATTAGATGTGTGTGTTAGTGAGATAGCATCACCTCCCCCCTCGTCCCTTGCATTCTCATGATTGTTCATCAGGTGATGAAGGAGCGTCGCTCCGAAAGCTAGTGTACTTCCAATTAAACCTGTTGGACTATAACCTGGTGTTGTGCGATTTTTAACCATGGAGAAAGTAGTACATTTCTTTTTCTGTACCAAACAGGTCTTGTTGAATAGGACTTTAGATTAAAGAATAAATATACTTTACTTACTTACAGTGTGGAAACAGGCCCTTTGACTCAACAAGTCCACACCGACCCGTCGAAGCACAACCCACCCAGACCCATTCCCCTACATTTACCCCTTCACCTAACACTACAGGCAATTTAGCATGGCCAATTCACCTAACCTCCACATTTTTAGGGCTGCGGGAGGAAACTGGAGCACCCGGAGGAAACCCACGCAGACACGGGGAGAATGTGCAAACTCCACACAGGGAGTTGACTGAGGGGGGATTTGAACCTGGGTCTCTGGCGCTGTGAGGCAGCAGTGCTAACCACTTGGTTACACAAAAACAACCCTGAAGAACGGTCATTGACTCAAAACGTTTACTCTATTTTTCTGTCCACAGATGTTGCCAGATCTGATGAGTTTCTTCCAGTAATTTCCATTTTTGTTTCTAACATTCACAGTACTTTGATTTTGCATTATTATGCATTTTTCATCTGAGAATTACAGATGTGTTGTCCTTTGCCTATACAGGACATGTATTCCTTTGAGCATTTCTCATTCAGTTTTTGCACATCTCATTCAATTTTCGCGTTTTCAGCTCAGTATATTTCTTTCTGTTATTCATATTTGACATGTGTTCCCTAGAGTCCACTGCAATGCTGGAAGACCCCTAACAACCAGAACTCCAAGCAAAAGAGATCAATCAACAAGTGTAGAGAAATGTCTGCAAATATTCATACAGCTGTACCCAAGAACGTAAGATCCAATTTAATAGCCTCTAAAATGAGCACTTCATGTTTTCAATGGTTGGCGAATGGGCATAGGAGGGGCATTACAATCATCAGGAGGTGTAAGAACTGAAAATGGTATTACTTTTGCCATTTAACCCTGATTTAAGACATGTGTTCCAGCCTTCTACCAACAGTGTTTTGTAGAGAATTGGTGCCTCAAGGTTCACTAATCACTGAAAACTAGCCAAAAAGAAACAAAAGTATTCAAAAGGGAATATTTTCTTTTATCTCCAGTGAATCCAAATACTAATGGGATAAAGTCCTGATTCTGTTGTGCAGTGTCTTGTTTAGGTGTGCCACCTGGGTAGAGACTTTAAGTTTTTTATGTACCACATTTCAGGAAGGGTAAGTTGGCCTTAGAGGCAGGGCTGTACAAATTTATAAGGCTTAAAGTGTGACATTGTGAGGACACGTTGCATACATCTAACCATATTGTTCAGTGAGATCTAATTGAGGTGTTGCAAATGATAAAGTGGTTTGATAAGTTAGATGTAGAGAAGCTCCTTCCTCTACTGGGAAGTTGAAAACAAAAGGAACAACCTTAAAATCAGAGATAAGCTGCTTAGGAATGAATTAAGGAACCACTTTTTTATTCAAAAGGTTTGTGAAAAGGTGGAAGGTGCTGAGAGTGGCAGATATTTGTTGGCTTAAGGTAACAAGAGAAATGGGAGGTGTAGTTCAGGTTAATCATGATTTAATCAACAGCTTTAAGGATCTGACAGGCTTAAACATATGATTCATACAAACAGGACAGTAAAGATATAAGAGTGGCTTAAAAAGAACATAGAAGGAAATCGGAAAAAATTACAAAAATGGAAGAAAATGTATTTTATAATTATCTTAACAAGGACACTTATAATTAATAGCAAACTACTTTTACGCCTGAGCTGTAGAGAATTAACAGATAACCCCTAACAGGGCAGAAAATACTTGAAAGCAGAAATGGAAACGAATCTTCCCAACAAAATCATGCTCAAATCTGGTTTAATAACAGTAATGAGCGCTTGAATGGGGGGACAGTAGCTTATCTCCAAAATTAAAGAGATCAGCCTTTATCTGCTGACAAAAACCACAGAGGAGAATAAGACCGAAAGGGAGGTTTTATTCTTCATTTCCTGTCTCAGACTAAAGATCTGTGCCTGTTGGAGCTGATAGGTGTTTGATCAAAGAGTCAGTTGTTGTCAAGACTCCAGTCAGACAGACAAGCCTGAATGCTGCTGGACTATTTAACTGCTTTGATCAGCTCGGAGTCTGACTGTGGGCTCTGCTTATGCACAAGGGGATGGGGGTGGGAGGCAGGGCAGTCTAAGAAGCGATACATAAAAAATACTATCATGCAGAGATAGGAGTTACTTTTGGTTTTCTAGATCCAATGCATGGTGGGGAAATGCAGCAAGAATGCTTCAATTATTTTTAGGTTTAGGAAACACTCTGATTACTATAGTGGTTTAAGGAGCTTTCAAAATGTTTCTGATATTGTAACTTATTATCATTTTATTGATTATATAATCTTTCATCAGTCTATTTGGTCTTCAGATAGAATTCAGCTTAATATATCTTTGAAAGTCATAAAGATGTACAGCATGGAAACAGACCCTTCAGTCCAACTCGTCCATGCCGACCAGATATCCCAATCCAATCTAGTCCCACATACCAGCACTTGGCCCATATCCCTCCAAACCCTTCCTATTCATATACCCATCCAGATATCTTTTAAATGTAGCAATTGTACCAGCCTCCACCACTTCCTCTGGCAGCTCATTCCATACATGTACCACCCTCCGAGTGACAAAGTTGCCCCTTTGCTCCCTATAAAATCTTTCCTCTCTCATCCTAAACCTATGTCCTCTAGTTCTGGACTCCCCCATCCCAGGGTCTTCTTTGTCTTTGGCTACACTTTCACCTACCATAGTCTTGCTCTCTTAAACTCTTTTGCTTGCTAGAGTGCCAAGAATTCCATACATGCACCACCCTCTCCGTGAAAATGTTGCCCCTTAGGTCTCTTTTATATCTTTCCCCTCTCACCCTAAACCTATGCCCTCTAGTTCTGGACTCCCCCATCCCAGGAAAAAGACTTTGTCAATTTATCCTATCCATGCCTGTCATGATTTTATAAACTTCTATAAGCTCACCACTCAGCCTCCAACCCTCCAGGGAAAACAGCCCCAGCCTATTCAACCTCTCCCTATAAGTCAAATCCCCCAACCCTGGCAACATCCTTGCAAATCTTTCTTGAACCTTTTAGTTTAACTAAATGCATTTTAGTAAGGAAATGTGCAATAATTCTATCATTATTTGGATTCTAACTTGATGGTGCTTATGACAATAGGAAATTGTAAGCTTAGTGATATTAAAAGTGTTCTAAACTTTTCTTAAATGTACCACCACAGCATTTAGATATCATCATACCACACATTAAGATCAGAGATTATTTTAAAACCATGGGTGGCACGGTGGCACAGTGGTTAGCACTGCGGCCTCACAGCGCCAGAGACCTGGGTTCAATTCCTGCCTCAGGGGACTCTCTGTGTGGAGTTTGCACATTCTCCCCGTGTCTGCGTGGGTTTCCTCTGGGTGCTCTGGTTTCCTCCCACAGTCCAAAAATGTGCAGGTTAGGCGAATTGGCCATGCTAAATTGCCCGTAGTGTTAAAAGAAGGGGTAAATGTAGGGGAATGAGTCTGGGTGGGTTGCGCTTCGGCGGGTTGGTGTGGACTTGTTGGGCCAAAGGGCCTGTTTCCACACTGTAAGTAATCTAATCTAATCTGAATCTTGTCTGAACTGCCTCCAATGGAATGATATCTTTCCTTCAATAAATGGTCCCAAACTGCTCTCATTACTCCAGGTGTGTCCTCACCAGCACCTTGTACACTTGCTGTAAGGCTTCTCCACTCTTCTACTTCAACCAGTTTGAAATACAGGCCAATGGTCCATCAAGTCCACACTGACTCTCTGAAGACCATCCCAGCCAGACCCAATTCCTTACCCTAACCCTGTAACCCCACACCTACACTGGTGAATCCACCTAACTTACACATTCCTGAACACTGTGGGCAATTTAGCATGGCCAATCCACCTAACCTGAATACCTTTTGACTGTGGGAGGAAACCCATGTAGACACAGGGAGAATGGCTAACTCCACACAAAGTTAAAAATCACACAACACCAGGTTATAGTCCAACAGGTTTAAGTGGAAGCACTAATTTTCAGAGTGCCGCTCCTTCATCAGGTGGTTCATCAGGTCATCGCAACTACCTGATGAAGGAGCAGTGCTCCGAAATCTCCACACTTCTCTAATTCTGATCAGTTACATGTCTCCAGGTTTCATCAAGGAGAAAGTGAGGACTTCCTGAAGAAGGGCTATGCCCGAAACGTCGATTCTCCTGTTCCTTGGATGCTGCCTGACCTGCTGCGCTTTTCCAGCAACACATTTTCAGCTCCAAGATGCATAGGTCTATTTCAGCTGTGACCAAAGCCCTGGGTAGTATCTGTACAGCTCCCAGTTGTCTTCCTACACCACTCCAGGTTGTACTGGACACACAACTGACAGTCAATGGCCCTCTGTCCTGACTGTAGAGGTTAACACACCCTGAACCTGGCTACAGCTGACAACTGACTGTGCCCAAGCCCCTGAACGGATAGCAGAGGAGACGTTAGAGTTACTGTGTGGGTACCATCTGACGCCATGTACTTGACTGAGGACTATTCTCCTCAGACTTTGAGACATGACCATTTGGTTGAAGCACACGCATTGTGTTTGGAGTGTACGTGGCTGGCTTGTGGAGCAGGTGTGAGATCAACATAGCACAGTAACCTGCGACAACGTATTGTCCACCTGACAGATCGCTGCTAAGAAGCATGACGAGTAGCCTGGCTTTGTGTCTGCATTAAAAGGCAAGTCAAGGCAGAAGTACTGTGAGCATTTAAGCTTTGGCTAAGGGGGAAAGCACAAAAAAAGGCAAGTCAAGGCTGGGATACTGTGAGCATTCAAGCAACTGCCAAATGAATGAGCACTAACCGAGGATTCCTGGGGTGTACCCTTAGTCGAATCACTAAGCTGGATGCCTAGCTCCAAAAACAATGTGTCTATGCAGCAATGTTGCAATGAAAGGTGCCAGTGCATTTCAAAGTGCAGCATTGAGGTGCAGAAGTGTACTGTAAGTGGGATCAGGAATGTGGCATGATATGGTGAGGCTGGTATGTGTCAGATCATAGACAGGGAGGATATGTGGTCACTGCCCATGAAAGGTGCCTTGAGATGTTGGTGGATGCCTGAGATGGACATCTGGAGGGAATCCAGAGGGAAAAGTGTTAAACCAGAGATGCCAAGTAATCAATCTGACTTCCATGTCAGGAATTGTTGCCATCTAGCTTCTCTCTGATGGGTGAGAGACTGGGAAACTGCAAATTAATGAGGCAAAATACAGTAAGAGAGAGGTGTTAAGATATGCTAATACATGTAAACCGATCTCCTGTAGCTCACTAGTGAGATTCTTGCCCTGGCTCAAAGATATAACATTTTGCTCTCGATATTGAGAATCTCCTGGCTATCTTGTATGATTTTCCCAAATTTCTCGCCATTGCCCATGAGGTTGAGAAAATTAGGCCCATTAAATCAGAAAAAAAAAATTAGCTACAACTCATAGTCACAGAGTTGTACAGCACAGAAAGAGACCTCTCAGTCCAACTTGTTCCATGCTGACCAGATATCCTAAATTAATCTAGTCCCATTTGCCAGCATTTAGCCCATATCCCTCTAAACCCTTCCTATTCATATACCCATCCAGGTATCTTTTAAATGTTATAATTGTACCAACCTCCACCACTTCCTCTGGCAGCTCATTCCATACATGCAGCACTCTGCATGAAAAGGTTTTCCCTCAGGTCCCTTTTAAATCTTTCCCCTCTCACCTTAAACCTATGCCCTCTAGCTTTGGACTCCCCTACCTTTGAAAAAGACATTGGCTATTCACCCTATCCATGCCCTCAATATTTTTCTGTTGAAATTTATGGAAGAACACACTCAGACAATTCAACATATTGCCCTCTTTATTATAGACTTTCACTTCCCATGACCAATCCTAGATTGGTCATGGGAAGGCTATTCAGCCCATTGAGTCCACACTGGCCCTCTGAAGACCAATCCTAGACCAAACCTTCTATAACGCGATGGTTGTGTTTTTGTTGCAACCCCGCATTATAGAAAAAATGCATTTTAGAAACAGCACTTAAAGTGTTCAGAATGTAATCAGCCAATACATGTTTTAAAATTTTGCGCTTTAGAAAGTGTGACCAAAATTGCAATCACGTTACAGCAAATCTGCATTAACAAAACACGTGTTATAGCAGAATGACCTGTCTTGGCAAGAGGACTCCTCTGGATCCTCTCTGGCAGGTAGCAGGCATGAAAGTGCAATTTTTCTTGTTTTCTCTCACTCCCAATGAAGAATCACCTCACACTTCTGAACATCTGAAAGATTACAGTCCTCCCTGAGGGAAATTATGATTACATGGGAAAAAAACAGTAATGAATTTACAGCAGAGTGGCTGCTTGATGACCTGCAGATTAAAACTTGAGTCCTGAGGAGAATCACATCAGCTTGAGCTATAGCCATTGGAATGAAAGTAGTCTCAGTGGAAAATTGTTTAGATTCACAAGTGTGATTATTCCTGTGGATTTTCATATTGCTGCATATTGTTTTTCAAACTGCATTAAAAGGCAACAATGTCTTTATTTTCAGTTTTGGAGAGGAACTTCATTTTTTCAATTCAAAGGATGTCAGTGCTGGAGAATAAAAGATTTTTCCACTTTTGCTCTCCAATGTCAGGTTATACAATACAAGATGAAGTATAAAACCTTCTCGACACGACAGAACTAGGCTCAGCTATCTGCAGTTTTGGTGTCAGTAAGTGTGTTGTAACTTCAAGTTCTCACCCAGATATAAGCACAGTGGAATATTGCACTTAGAGTCATAGAATCCCTAAATTGCGGATGCAGGCTATTCAGCCCATTGAGTCCACACTGGCCCTCCGAAGGGCAACCCACCTCGACCCCCCCCCCCCCCCCCACTACGTTTCCCATGGCCAATCCACTTAAACTGCACTTCTTTGAATTGTTAGAGGAAATCAGAACACCCAGAAAAAACCCGCACAGACATAGAGAAGAATGTGCAAACTCCACACGAACAGTTGCCCAAGGGTAGAATCGAACTTGTGTTCCTGGCACTGTGGGTCAGCAGTCCTACCATGCCACCACTTGTCATAGGTTTCTTTCCTTTGAATGAAATGTTAAAATAAGTGGCTATTTATTTGCTGAACATGCTTAACAAAATAATAGAGAATTTCTACTGTCCAAGCCAATATTATTCGCATTGAATACTGTTAACAACAAAAATATTAACTGGTCACTCATTGCACTGTCATCTATTGTATAATTTTATTATGCACAAAATGGCTGCTCCACTGGCCTATCTTATCACAAATATTGCACTTTAAAACATTGAAGATGAACATGATATGTTTGAAACTAATCCACATCTTTTCATTCAGTGCCTCAACCAAATACATGTGTTTTATAGCTCTTTACAGTACAGTAAAACACCCCATTGTACTTTGGTGACAGAAGAAAGTACAATGAATGGAATCAGGAATGTTAGTGAAGGTGAAAGAATACATAAGGCCAAAGTGGAAGCAAAATACTGAGAATGTGGGAAATTTGAAATGAAATCAGGGAATGCTGGAGAAACTCAGCAGAACTGACAGCATTCTCTGAATTTTGTTTAGACCAATATCTACTCCTAATATCTTTCCGGGAGGTCAGAAGCAAATATATTGACTTAACTCAATTACACAAAAATGGGATTTCAAGGCTGCAATATAAGCAACATTATGCAAAAGTGGCATGTCAGGAACCAGTAAGTCAGTATTGACATTGGAGTTGGGATGTCACGTTGTGGCTGTACAGGACATTGACTGGGGCAGTTTTGGAATATTGTATTCAATTCTGGTCTCCTGTAATAGGAACGATGTTGTGAAACTTGAAAGAGTTCAGAAAAGATTTACAAGGATGTTGCCAGGGTTGGAGGGTTTGAGCTATAGCGAGATGCTGAATAGGCTGGGACTGTTTCCCTGGAAAATCAGATGCTGAGGCATGACCTTATAAAGGTTTATAAAATCATGAGTGACATGGATAGGGTAAAGAGTCAAGGTCTTTTCCCTGAGATGGGTAAGTCCAGAACTAGAGGGCATAGGTATTAGATTAATTACAGTGTGGAAACAGGCCCTTCGGCCCAACAAGTCCACACTGACCCACCACCCACCCATTCCCCTCACACTACGGGTAATTTAGCATGGCCAGTTCACCTGACCCGCAGGTGGGAGGAAACCGGAGCACACCCACGCAGACACAGGGAGAATGTGCAAATTCCAAACAGTCAGTTGCCTGATTCGGGAATTGAACCCGGGTCTCTGGCGCTGTGAGGCAGCAGTGCTAACCACTGTGCCACCGTGCCACCCACGATTTAATATGAGAGGACAAAGATTTAAAAGGGACCAAAGAAGCAACTTTTCTACAAAGAAGGAGGTGCATGTATGAAAAGAGCTGACAGAGGAGGTGGTACGATTACAACATCTGGATGGGCACAATGAATAGAAGTGTTTAGAGAGATATGGGCCAAATGCTGGAAAATGGGATTAGATTAATTTAGGATATCAGGTTAGCATGGATGAATTGGATCGAAGGGTTTGTTTTTGTGCTGTGCAACTCTATGACTCTATGATTTTACTGATGATAAAATATCTCGTACGAAACCTGTTGTGTGTACTGCCTGAATGGTTTCAAAATTCACTTCCTCTGTGTCTGTTATCACCCAAACTGACTGTTCAGCCCATTCCAATGACAGGCATTGTGTTTGATGCAGATGTTGGTGCACTCACTTCTTGCTTTGCCCTATCATATACATGGAAACAAAACACCCAACTCTCAACAAGTACGTCATTAAGTAATATAGAACAAATCATATTGGCTTTGATATAATGAAATTTGTTTTGAAACAACAATGAGAGATTCAGAATACATTGTGGCATTTCCTGAAAGGTTAATATCCTTAGAGAGGAATGTGTGTTTTATTTCTGTACCTTTACATCACTCACCACCATTAAAAACAATCCACTCTTGAAAATATAAATTTCAGAACCTAGCTGATTGGTAATTTATGTTTAAACCCTTTTTTGAAGCAGCAGAAACAGTGTGTGGAATAGTGAAAATGAAAAGTCTGCAATAATGATTTGTATAAAACATGATTCTGTTTACTTTTCGATAAAAGTCGACCAAAAATAAAATCCAGCTGGCAATATGCAAACTTCTATTTTGTGTTACTGCACAACACTGGTTTCACTCCCTCAGCCTTTAGTCTTTCTTTTAAAGCAGTAAAACCTTCTGCTGTATAATTACAGCTAAGCTAACGGAATTCCATTGGCATCACTTTCAGGGATTAGGCTGAGTAAGTGTAGTGGAGATGTTGGGCTTCTAAACAGCCCAGTGTCTTTTCGGTCACTGGGTAGAATATTCCCAGGCCCAGAACAATGTGGGCTATGGTGAGAAAGTTGGGGAAATTGGGTGATAGGTCAAATGGGGCCCTTCTCAATGTCAAGATTGAAAAGTTGCATTTTTAACAAAATCCTGGATGTTAAAATGAGATTTGCACTCGTGAGGGCAAAAGTCTTATTAGAAATAGTAATCACTTATTATCAGCCCCATTACTGCTTAGTCTTGCCTCATCGATGTACAGTATCCCATTCTCCTAAGTTTTAGACAGAAACTATATGGCAAAACTTCCTGACACGAATGTCAGAGCGGATACCTGATAACTCCAACTCAATGTTTGCTTCTCCAAATCTCTATCTTGGATAGCTCCAGTCCATTTACAGGATACCTTTGCACTTTAATGCTGCATTTTGAAGCTCAATGGCACCTCTTATTGTAAGGCTGCTGCTAGGACACCATTTGTGTTTGAAGAGGCACCCCAGCTCAGAGATTGGGCCAGGCTGCATCTCTGGGCTGTTTCCTTAGCACTTAATCAGTTTAAACCCATTTGGACGCTCATGATACCCCTACCCCACTTAATTTGCATTTTTGCACTTTGGTTCTTCAGCCAGTCCCAGTCCTTACCCTTTCACGGAACATCTATCTTATCTTGCTGTTTACTACAGACATGAAGCCAGGCAGGCTATCATGGTCAACAAATGTCACCAGCCAAGGAGATGAATATGTTGTTGTATGGTACCCTGTTATGTGGTGCGACAAACACTGCATCTGTTTCAAGCAAACAGCCATGCCTCAATGTCTAAGGGGAGTTGTTCTCAATAAAGTGCAGGGAGTCACCTACCATCAGGGAATCCCAGCACAGTCAGGTAAGGGCAACCTCTGATGTCAGTGCAGGCGTTGGGGCATGGTCAGTCAGCTGGTCCATGTTGTCAGTATTAAGACATCCATGTGTACCTCTTTAGTTCAGGAGCTGGTAGAGATGATAGACATTGAAGAGAAAGATGTACTGTGGGAGAGAGAGAGTCATCAGCAGTCAGTAGCACCCAGGCGCTGATGGAGGAACTGTGTACGACTTCATCTGGTTGGATAGGAATTTGGGGAAGTTCAAAGTTTATGGTGTTGAGGGGAGAGGTAACAGAAGTCTTCACTAGAAGTAAGGTGCGAACTGGAGACTCATTGCTGGAGGAGCAACCACATTCAATGATGCCTTCCATTGTGCTGTCAATAGAAAGGGTGCAATGGAGATAATAATGGCTGTAATCACACCCAGTTTGGGCAACGTAAATGTTTTGTTCAATGATGGAAAGGGCTTTGACTTTGATCAATGAGAAACTTTTCAACAGACAACAGCATTAGACAGACAATCTATCCATGTATGGAAATAGCTGCCAGAGGAAGTGGCGGAAGCTGGTAGGATACAACATCTGGATGGGCACAATGAATAGGAGTGTTCAGAGAGATATGGGCCAAGCGCTGGCAAACAGGATTAGATTAATTTAGGATATCTGGTTAGCATGGACGAATTGGACCAAAGGGTTTGTTTTTGTGCTGTGCAACTCTATGACTCTATGATTTTACTGATGATAAAATATCTCGTATCAAACCTGTTGTGTGTACTGCCTGAATGGTTTCAAAATTCACTTCCTCTGTGTCTGTTATCACCCAAACTGACTGTTCAGCCCATTCCAATGACAGGCATTGTGTTTGATGCAGATGTTGGTGCACTCACTTCTTGCTTTGCCCTATCATATACATGGAAACAAAACACCCAACTCTCAACAAGTACGTCATTAAGTAATATAGAACAAATCATATTGGCTTTGATATAATGAAATTTGTTTTGAAACAACAATGAGAGATTCAGAATACATTGTGGCATTTCCTGAAAGGTTAATATCCTTAGAGAGGAATGTGTGTTTTATTTCTGTACCTTTACATCACTCACTACCATTAAAAACAATCCACTCTTGAAAATATAAATTTCAGAACCTAGCTGATTGGTAATTTATGTTTATACCCTTTTTTGAAGCAGCAGAAACAGTGTGTGGAATAGTGAAAATGAAAAGTTTGCAATAATGATTTGTATAAAACATGATTCTGTTTACTTTTCGATAAAAGTCGACCAAAAATAAAATCCAGCTGGCAATATGCAAACTTCTATTTTGTGTTACTGCACAACACTGGTTTCACTCCCTCAGCCTTTGGTCTTTCTATTAAAGCAGTAAAACCTTCTGCTGTATAATTACAGCTAAGCTAACAGAATTCCATTGGCATCACTTTCAGGGATTAGGCTGAGTAAGTGTAGTGGAGATGTTGGGCTTCTAAACAGCCCAGTGTCTTTTCGGTCACTGGGTAGAATATTCCCAGGCCCAGAACAATGTGGGCTATGGTGAGAAAGTTGGGGAAATTGGGTGATAGGTCAAATGGGGCCCTTCTCAATGTCAAGATTGAAAAGTTGCAGTTTTCAACAAAATCCTGGATGTTAAGATTAGATTTGCACTCATGAGGGCAAAAGTCTTATTAAAAATAGTAATCACTTATTATCAGCCCCATTACTGCTTAGTCTTGCCTCATCGATGTACAGTATCCCATTCTCCTAAGTTTTAGACAGAAACTATACGGCAAAACTTCCTGACACGAATGTCAGAGCCGATACCTGATAACCCCAACTCAATGTTTGCTTCTCCAAATCTCTATCTTGGATAGCTCCAGTCCATTTACAGGATACCTTTGCACTTCAATGCTGCATTTTGAAGCTCAATGGCACCTCTTATTGTTATGCTGCTGCTACGATACAGTTCACGTTTGAAGAGCCACCCCAGCTCAGAGATTGGGCCAGGCTGCATCTCTGGGCTGCTTGCTTACTTCCTTAGCACTTACTCAGTTTGCACCTATTTGGATGCTCACAACACCCCTACCTCACTTTACCTTGCATTTTTGCACTTTGGTTCTTCAGCCAGTCCTTGCTAAAGGTGAGTGCCACAAGGTCTGTGAAGTTTGATATTACTGTCATTGTGAACTACAAATCCTTGTCCAAACACTCCTGGTCATATCTTGCAACATTTTGAATCAGTTTCCCTAATGCTGTGACACAACAGCATTTTTTTCCTATGTGGAAAGATTGACTGAATTTTCCAAAGTCCCAATCACCTGTCATTTACCCTTGGCCTGCCCATACCTGGTGGGCTTGAAGGTTTGGCCACAGGACCGTATATATGTCTAGAGAGCTTAAACATGCTGAAGGTGACCTGCACAGAGGCACACCATCCCACAGAGCCAATAGTGGCATGCAGGCTGGAAGTGGAAGTCCTGTCTGTATGTGGTTCCTTCTCTGGCATTAGCACTGCCCTGTCTCATTGCAAGAAGGGGACAATCTGAAGTGAGATCAAGGTCGCCCATTGCCTTGTCCCCTTGCCGTTACTACTGAGCACCAATGGCTCTGCATTCAATCCATCAGATTCTGAGACTGCTGGTCCTGACTCTCCAAAGCAGCCCCCTACTTGTCTATGGACATAGCCAAATGCTGACATGCCAACTGGAGTCATGCAGCCTTTGTGTCAGTTTGCACAGAACCCTGGAATAAACTGCCCACTGCTCCTGTGTCTGCTTGTGTATGTCATCGAAGCCATGAGTTGCTGACACCTTGGGGTCTTCTCACCTGGGGCTTAGCATGTGCCTGATCTACAGCAGCCCTCTGCACAGCAGTGATCTGGAGCATTGCTTCCACGGACAGCTGTGAGATATGGCAGTGCTATGTTCACCTGCAGTATTATTGGCACTGATGGAGATGATAATGGCTGCAATCACACCCAAAGTAGGCAGCAAAAATATTTTGTATGGTGATGGAGTCAAGTTGGTGCAGAATGCCATAATATAATCACAAGCTTTATGTTTTTTCTCTCTTAACTGGATGATTTTATTCAATACATAGCTGTCTGCTCTACATAAATATTTCACATATTAACAGCAGTGAGGTGTGAAAGTGAGGAAGATAGTGAGCTGAATAGTAAACAGTCATTACACGCAATATACAAAAGGTTCCCTTCCAGATTGCAGATGTTTATCGCAGGTTTTGTAGAGATTATCACTGCTTCTTTCCCAGTTGTTCTTTTCGTTCATAGCTAATAACAGTTTCATTGTCAACCTTTGTACCCTGTGCATCTGGATTCCAACTGCCCACTCACTTACAAGTCAAAGGAGAATACTATACATTTCCCATTGAAATATCTCTCTATCTTTGCTTTCTTGTTGCAAACCAGCAAGCAATAATGTGTGCAACAAAAACAAAAGTTGCTGGAAAACGTTAGCAGGTCTAGCAGCACCTTTGGAGATAAATCAGAATTAGTATTACGGGTCCAGTGACCCTTCTTCTGAACTCTTCAGAAGTAATATGTGTAAGTTAATGTGTGGATAAAATAAAGTCAGTAGTGCAAGCAAGAGTGAAGCTTATGTCTGTCTGAGGTACATCATAGATTGGCCCTGCAAATTCTCCAATGATTTAGTTGAGATCTAATTAAGGTGATTAAAGACATTGGTAGGATGGAAAGGAAAGGAATTATATCCCTTTGTAAAGGAAGTCCAGAACTTTGGGAGTTAGCTTGATCTTTCTGTCTCTCTCTTGTCTCCATATTAGAAGCATAGAATTTCTCAGAAATACTCCCAACACATGGAGCCTTTCATATAATTGTCACATTCTACCTGTGTGAAACTATCCAACATTAGCGAGTAGGTGTGATTAGTGGACCCTCTTGAATCACTGCCAGATGTGAAGGGCATTTCCGACATCGAGTGTAAATTCATAGCATGTGCTCAGATTGCAATAATTCATTTGTGGATTCCCTGTGAGATTTGTTCTCTACTAATGAAGAACAACATGACTTGTCCTTTCAACTCATACACTCTCATTCTTTCATTGCCACTTCATGTCATTCTTACTCATGGATTGACACAAGACTCCCCAGACTCCCACCTTCGAAATGGCAGGCGAGCCCCAGATGGACAGAGAAAGAGCTTCAGCAATACCCTCAAGGCCAGTTCGGGTGAAAGGTAAAAGATTTAATAGGGACCTAAGGGGCAACATTTTCATGCAGAGGGTGGTGCATGTATAGAATGAGCTGCCAGAGGAAGTGGTGAAGACTGGTACAATTACAACATTTAATGGATGGGTATATGAATAGGAAGGGTTTGGAGGGATATGGGCCAAGCATTGGTAAATGGAACTAGATTAAGTTAGGATATCTGGTCTGCATGAACGAGTTGGATCAAAAGGTCTGTTTCCGTGCTGTATATCTCTATGACTGTAAGTGCAGCATTCCCACATGCATCTAGGAGTTACTGGCCCAAGACCATCCAAAGTGTAGAAGGAGCATCCGGGATGGCATCGAGCACCTGGAGACTTTCCATCAGGGGAAAAAAAGGAAGGAAGACGTAAACAATGAAAGGAGCGCACTGCCACACTAATTTGCTTCAAATGTAACAGAGCCTCCGGTAGCTGTATTAGTCTGCACAGCCACCTATGGACTCACCCTAAGAGTGGGAGAGAGTCATTCTCGCCTGCGAGGGACAGCCCCAGATGATGATGATATTATACACCCAGTACTCTCTCTCTCTCTCTCTCTCCACAAGTAGAGACACAGGAAGCATATGAAACAGGCAGAGTGAGAGATGTAAAGCATGGTGGTGTCCTAGCCTTTTCTATTTCTATAGCCACTCTGAAGAGGATACTTTTCGCAGTGCTAACTGCAGGCATTCCTTCAAGCAGCAATTATTTGGCAGCATATTGTGTATCATGGCGAAGTGCTTAAGTATGTGTGCTTGAGAGATAACAAGTCAGTGCATGACTGCATGTGTGAATAGGTTGACGAATGATCAAGTAATTCATCGATTCATGGGAAAAAAAAGTATAATGAGGAAAGAACGAAGAGTTACTGGACTCACAATGTTAAATTGGCCTTTTCTCCCCTCACAGATGCTGCCAGACCTTCTGAGTTTCTCCAGCAATTTCTGTTTTTGCTTCAGGTCTCCAACATCCACAATTCTTTGTTTTGTATTAGAAAAGAATAGTACTAGCCACGATCATGGGAGAGATTTCAGAATTCAGCTCTCCCTACTTCCTTTATGCTCTGCATTCCTGTATCTCCTGCATTTCTCTCCATGTATCAGGATATTTGCTGCTACTACTGCTTTAATTGATCAGAAAAGAAAATTGTCTGGTTTAGAATAATTTTTAGAAGGGAAACTGAAATCCGCCCTTTTAAAAGGTCAGAGCCAGAAATTCCACTCTCACTGTGTAAGCTCTCAATGGGAATCCAATCCACGTCAGGTTTGGAGGTTTGGAGAGGTTTTCCTGTGCAGGGCCTGGAGAGTCCTACAGTTATATTAAAGAGATGCTGACTAAGAAAATGAACTTTTCTGTCTAACAGAAGAAAGATTTTATACCTATAGAAGACCCCTCACAACCTCGGTGTTCTATAAAATATCAGCTTAGAAGGAATTAATACTCATATTGCATTGAGCACCACCCATTCCACTGATGTCACACACAGTCTGTGGCTGGAAACAATGAGATCTACTCTAGCCTTCTTAGGGAGCAAATGCATTCTGTACAGCTCCGGAGAGTCCTAATAATTATGCTTACTTAGGGCTAAATTATTGATGCTTTAATAATTCAGTCCATGGGCAGCGGAATTTGATTACTGACAGACAGAGACAATAGCAGCCATGGGTGCATCAACACAGCAAGCTCAGCACTCCAAAGGCAAAGATTTGTTAAGAACCTGTTAAAAGGCACAGAGTCAAGAGTGTGGGCAAGCAAAAAGAGAAAGCAGCCAACCACACTTACAAAACATAGAGATCATTAACAAAGTAGACTCTGTAGGGAGCAAAACAACCTTCCAGGATCAAAGTTAGATACTTCAATGGGAAAAGTGGATATTTTAACCATCATGGTGCTACGATGAGGAAGCTGAGGCAAGGGAATGATAAACAGAGTTCTAACCTCTCACAATGAACCCTGCCACCATTAAGATCAAACTCCATGCTGCGCAGCTGCAATAGACACTGAAAGGGCCAGAAAAGAAGTTCTCTAACCAGAATTGGGATGGCCTCAGAATTTAATTAAGTTGAAAAAAAGCAAGCTAGGAGAAAACTCATGAAAGACTCAGAAGAAGAGTGAGAAGTAAACACAGATATAATAGAATTGGATTTCAATAAATAAACCATGATTTTAGTGGGAAGGTTTACATGGGGCACAAAAATAATTTGTGGAAAAGGCAATGGAGAATAAAATAAAAAGAGCAGGGCTGCTTGCATTTCCTGCAATAATAAAATTACAGTCAGTAAATGATCAATTCAGCCAGCTCATTCTTATTGGAAGTGAATGTTAGTTAAGTTCTGTCTGGCTCATTGCACCCGACATGCACTGCTCCTGAATACTTGAAGGTGATTTTCCTCCTGCACAAAGTTCTCATCTTCCTCCTTGGGGAACTTGCCATTCTCCCAGCTTTTCAACATCCATCACATCCCTTGTGTCTGGAACATATTGTTGGTTCCACAGCCAGGTTCAAGGATCAGAACCATATCTTCAGGAGGTCTACCATCTGCCCTACGATGGTTCTTTTGGAAGGAGGAGCTGCACTTTACCCACGTTCAGCCTCAGTCAGGGGATAGTGCAATGGAGCCATCAGCCATGGTTACAGCAACCATCCTTATATTGCATCCAGACTTTGAAATGAAGCAGAACCCGAGAACACTGAAAGATATAGGTACCATCACAGCTCTAAGGGCACCTGGCACAGATTTCTAAGATTAGATAGCAGTGAACACAGATAACTCAGAGACTGATAGGGACAGGATGGTCACTAGCACCTTCAGATCACAGACCATGCTCCAGCAGACCATAATGGTGCCCCAGGACATCTGCAGTCTGTAATGACACTGTGTCTCACTGATCTGGGGCTCTGGGCTTCCCATTCCTCCTCCACATCCTGAGGTAAACATCAGATGTGATCATGTGACAACATAACATGACGATTGTTCAGCAGTCCAGGTTGCTGCTTGTTCAGAGCTTGCTGGAACATTTGTTCCTTCTTGATTTCTCTGAACCTTTGCAGGACCACAGCAACAGCGATAGTCACCCCTGTTGTGGCTAGATCCATTGGTGATAGTTTAATGAGCCTGTGTGAGGAATAGTAAAAACAGAACAGGTTGTTAGTAACATAAATAGTCAGCATTCACATCACTCGCAGATGACAGCTTTTCATCGTCCTCCATTGCAGTGGGACATGGAATGACAGTTGATGTAGCAGAGTTTATTTCAGTGCTCTAGTGCTGGTGATTAACTAAGACCCAGATGAAGTGTAGACCAGGGAGGATTGGTGTCAGTGAATTAGCTCAAATAACTCTAACTCTGAACCATATTCTGGCAGAAGTAGCATATACTGTGAGGAGCTAATCATTGCAACCAGGATAATACTTCATTCAGGACATCCCAAAGCACTTTATTGGTGATGAAATAATCTTAATGTCGGAAACATGGCAACCTATTCTTGTCAGCAAGATCTCACAAATCCCATTGTGATAATGACCAAGGTTTCCCTTTTTAGTGAATGATCTCTGAAGAATACAAGTTGGACAGGACATCAGAGAGAGCACTGCTGCTGTTTTTTTTCAGAAGTGTGCTATCAGATATTTTCCATCCCCCTCAGAGAACAGATATCTCATTCACAAGGTGGAATGTTCAATAGGTGCAGCATTTCTTCAATAGTCTTCTGGCACTCCCTGATCACTCTAACCCATTGACTGCCACTTCACAATACAATCATGGGAATTATTTGGAGAGATATCTCAATACTTGAATTGGTCACATCAGAAAAATGTAAGATGGGCTTGGAAGTTGTAATTTCATCTTGGCCTCCAAATATTAATGATAATCTTTCTGATGCAGTATACCTTTTCATTATAAAAAAGGCCCTCTTTTTATGCATTTGTTTAATTCAAGTCTTTAGAAATAGTATCTGTTTGACAAGGAAGCATATGATTTAACGACTTGCGCTAGACAGGGGTGGAAATAGAGGTATGGGAATCTGGTCTTTAATTGCCATGCCATCAGCAACAATAAGAACAACTGTGGGGGACAAAATAAACTTTTACCTTAAGGACAATAATTAATTTCCACATATTATGTGGAAACAGACCTTCTCGTAGCAGTTTAGATGAGTCAAAACTTCCAGACGATGTCAAATGAACACAGGGTCACTATTTAAGTGATTTCTGAATCGTAGGTGAATCCAAAGAACTGAATCAATTTCTGATCATTTTCTGTTCACAACACCACAGTGTCCTGAACCCTATTGAAGCCAACGGCTACTGGAAAAGATAATCCACAGTTTTGTACTAAGAGAGAATTACAATACACTACTTGCAGATTTATAAGAACGTTTATAGATTTTCCAGTCATTATACACATAAATGTGCTCATTAGAGGCAGCATACTGAAAAGAATTCTCAGGATACGTGTGTCAATGGCAAGGCCAGCATTTATTACCCATCTCTAGCTACCCCTGAGACGGAGTGATGATAATCCACTGTCTTGAACCATTCCAGACGATGTGTAAATGTGTACCCATTATGCTAATAGACAGGAAGTTCTAATATTATGAACCAGTGATAACGAAAGAGCAATAATGCTAATTGTACTATAGATAATAAATGGAGAAAGAATAACAAAGAAAATACTAGAAAAGCTTCAAAATGTTTTTGGCATTTGCGATCAGTGCTACTTCATTAAAAAAATCTTTTTCTTGTCCATTGTCAAGCATTAATAGATTCAGGACATAGTTACTGATATACGAAAGGTGTTAGATCTAAAAAAAAATAATTTATGGAAAATGAGTCACTTCAAAGTGTCATTTAGAAAATGCCAAATTTTATCACATTTAATGTAAAATTCACATAGCTACCGCCTATTGTCTAATCACACAGATATGCTCAAATATAGGCAGAAACCTCAGTTTATCATAATGTGATTGGTGGATATGAAAAACCAATCAGCACAAAGGAACCCAATCAAATGACTCAATATTTTCGAAGCCAACAATTAGGAATCAGCCAATGTGACAAAGTGAATATTAAAATTTAAAAAACATATTTTTAATATTTGGTCTCAGCACTGGTAAGGCATTTATTGACCACCCTTAATTGCCCTAACATTGCGAAGAATCAACTATATGGTGCAGACTCACATGCTGACTGTCAATGGAATGTTGGCATGAATTCTTCTCGAAAGGACCTTAATGAATCTGGGGGGTGGGGTGGTGGGTGGAGGTTTGATAACCGGTAACTTGCATGGTAATTTTTGTAGTGCTGGACACTAATTATAGCATTCATTAAATTCAGTTTCCTACCTTGCCAAAGTTGAACTTAACTGTGTTGCCCAGTACCATACTGGCTAGAATACAGAATGTTTTAAAAAAATAGTTTTCTTGCAAGGCCAGGTTATTTCCAGAGGTAGTCAATTATCCAAATACCATTTCTGCTGCAAAGAATGCACAAAACGAATGTTCAAAAATACTTGAAATGGTCCCTGAAATTGCACAAGTCACATTGAAATGCTGGCCAATAGAATTTGGTCTTGCAACAATACTAAATGAAAATAAGATTTGGAAACAAGTGAATTAATAGTGGTGAGAAAATGGACATGAGCTTTGTATTTGGAGATTTTAAAAACAGAAGATAAACAGTAGCATATAAACAATGCCTAACATAGATTAGAGTGGTGCTGGAAAAGCACAGCAGGTCAGGCAGCATCCGAGGAGCAGAAAAATCGACATTTCAGGCAAACAAATGGAGTCACATTTACAGGAGGAGAGAGTTATTTTCTTCATTTTTCTTTGTAAGAAAAAACAAAGATGTAATGTATAATGTCTGTAAGGTAATGCACTTTTCATTCAGAAACTATAATTTGATTTGCAGTAATCACTGCTATAGGGGTTTTGATATAAAAGCAGGGACTGTTAGTAATACTCAGCAGGTCTGGCAGCACCTCTGACAGGAAAAGCAGGCTTTGGGATGTCAATGCTTGCTCGAAACACTGGTATCAAACTTTTACACTTGGCAGAAGCAAGGCCAGCTTCGTAAACCTCCAAATTGGCCACCTCCAAATTTGCCATCCAATGAGGGATGACTGGGGACCTTCTCATGTTTTAAGTCAAGTCAGAGAACTGAAGCTCTGGAGCATCAATAGCTCCACCATGAGGCAGGAGGGAAACTGCAATGACACCTTGATATGAAGTCAGCATTGGTGGCGCACAGATAAATTGAAGACTTGAATGGATAAAAAAGGAAGGCTGCAGGTCTCATAAGCCTCATAAGAAAGAAGAATATTGGAACAGGTTTCAGAAGCAAATGCATTGAGAACACAGAGATCAAGGGATTTATGGAAATGAATAAGAGCATTAGAAGGAGATGGTGAGACCTCAACAGGAAGTGTGTCTGATGAAGTTTGCAGGAAATAACAGATTATCCTTAGACAAGGGAAGGATAGTGGAACAGAGGAACAGATATAGCATTAAGAGGGAAAGGCGTATAATTATTTATCCCAATTATGAATCAATGCACCTCTCATACTATTTGCAGCTTTTGTCTTTAAGTATTAAACATCCTATGGTAAAAATTAAATATTACAGCATTGGGAAATCAGAAATAACAGCAGAAAATGCTGTAAGTACTCAGCAGGTCAGGCTGTATCTGTGAAGATAGAAACATTGTCAGTGTTTCGATGTTTAATTCCGATGATAGGTTACCAATGGTTTGTAATATTGAATTGAATTCTCTTGGTCTCATGGTAGTGGGTATAAGATTGTCCTGTTTTTAATTATGTATGTATATTATTGATGCTCACTGGACTTGATTAGTTAAACTTGGGTATGGACTCATAGAAAAATAAATAAATCTGTAGAAAGAGGTGAATGCTAAAGCTGAAGCATGGATTAGATATCATTTAGCCCCGTTAATAAAGCCTGTTGCCTACACTGTCATATCTGCAGAGATTTAAGATATAAAATAAACAATTGAGGGCTTGGACATGTACGCTGCAGGCCCAAAAAAATACTGGGAAGCTGTATTGGAACAGCGTCCTGATGCATTCCCGCTGCTAGGTACGTTTCCCAGTGTCACACTGTAAAGTAGATCAACTGCTTACACCACAGGAGCAAACGTACTTATTCAATTCCATATTAAAAGCCATGATTGAATCTGCCTCCCGTACAATTCCAGCCCGTGCATTGAGATCGGAACAATTAGAAACATAGAAGCTGGATTAGGAGATGCATCTGATCAACCCTTCTCTACCATTCAATACAAGGAAGGCAGATCATCCACTTCAATCCTCTTTTCCACAATATCCATCCATCCACTTACCTCATTGGCATTTGGATATCTGTTAATCATAGGCAAGGAAACATGGATAAGGGAAAGACTTGCTGATTGTCATGCTGAAAAAACTCAGTACTCTTCCATGTTGAACAACACTTGGAGGAAGCACTGAGGGGGGCAATAGTGCAGAATGCACTCTTGGTGAGGCATTTCAATGTTCACCACCAAGAGGGGCTCAGCAGCAGCACTATTGATTGAGTTGGTCGGGTCCTAAAGTACTGAAGAAGTGTGCTCCAGAATTTGCTGCTCCCCAAGTCAAGCTCTTCCAGTAAAGTTACAACACTGACATCGACTCGACAATGTGGAAAATTGCCCAGGTATATCCTGTACAAATAAAAACTGGACAAGTCCCACCTGGCCTATCTCTCAATCAACAGTAAAGTGATGGAAGTTGTCATCAACAATGCTATCTAGAAGCATCTGCTCAGCAGTAACCTACTCACAGACACCCAGTTTGGGTTCCATCAGGGTCACTCAACTCATATTACAGCCTTGGTTCAAACTTGGACAAAAGAACTGAATTCCAGAGTTGAGGTGAGAGAGACAGCCCTTGACGTAAAGGCTGCATTTAATTAATTGTAGCATCAAGGAGCTCTAGCAAAAGTGGAATCACTGAGTATTGGGGAAATACTCTCTGCTGATTGGGACATACCTGGCTCTTCGAACGATGGTTACGATTGTTGGAGGTCAATCATTTCAGCAGGAATTCCTCCGTCCTTCACCCAACCATCTTCAGCTGCTTCATTTTCACCTTCTCTCCATCATAAGGTGAGAAATAGGGATGTTCGCTGATGATTGCAAAAGGTTCAGCACCGTTCGCAACTCCTCAGATACTGGAGAAGTCCATGTTCAAATACTACAAGACCTGGACAATGTCCAGGAAACTGTCTCACAGTGCCAGCGACCCAGGTTCGATTCCAGCCTCGGGTGACTGTCTGAGTGGAGTTTGCACATTCTCCCTGTGTCTGCGTGGGTTTCCTCCGGGTGCTCCGGTTTCCTCCCAACAGTCCAAAGATGTGCAGGTGAGGTGAATTGGCCATTCTAAATTGCCCATAGTGTTAGGTGCATTAGTCTGAGGGAAATGGGTCTGGGTGGGTTGCTCTTTGGAGGGTCGGTGTGGACTTGTTGGGCTGAAGGGCTTGTTTCCACACTGTAAGGAATCTAATCGACAAGATGCACTGACAGAAATTCACAAAAAAAATCATTAGATGGAATTTTCCAAACCCACGACCACTTTCATTGAGAAGAACAGGGGCAGTAGATGCATGAGAACACCAGCTATGAGTTCCACTCCATGACCCCCACCACCCTGGTTTGAAAATAAGTCACCATTCCTTCATTTTTGCTGGGGCAAAATACTGAAGTTGCCTATTTAAAGATATTGTGGGTCATCCTACAGCACATGGACTGCAGTGTTCAAGAAAACAGCTCATCACCACCTTCTCAAGTGCCACTAGGGATGGGCAATAAATGTTGGCCAGCCAGTGACAAACATGTGATTAAAACATCTCTACTTTAAGCATGTTCAATGATTGAGCTTCCACAATGCTCTGTTTAAGACTTCCAATAATTTCTGAGTAAAATAAATTCTCCTCATTTCACATTTTTGTTCTTCCATTCTGAAATCCTCCCTTTCTAATGTTCTGATCACATTTATCATTATCTGAGCAACACCACTTCCTAACCACCTTTTTGACTATCCTCCCTAAATGTCAGATGTCTGTGAATATTCATTTTGCCAGTTTTGATCACCCTGCAGCCATATTTCTGTCCTGGCAATTTAATCATACACATTTGCCTCTATTTGTGCTTTTAAATCATTAAATTGCATTCAGATGTCCTTCACTTTGTATTTTTGACATTATTCCACATTCTAAGCTTAGTTGACACCTGCTTTCATTACACCTGCCTTTGAATTTCACTTGCTACTTTTCTGTTTCCTGTTACCAGCTTTATTTCCTTTGAATTTGATCTCCCCCTCAGGTTCCCATTCGCCTGACAAGCTAGTTTAAACCCTTGCCAACAGCAGTAACAAATCATCTGTGTGTGATGGTATGAGTTCCAGTGCTTTTAGGGTGTAACCCATCCAGCTTTTACAGGTTGCACTTGCTCAAAAACTGGTCCCAATGCCTCATAAATCTGCTGTCCCCCCTCCTATACCAATCTCCAATCACATGTTCAATGATCAATCCTCCTATCCTTTATGCTCACTGTCCTTTATGCTTAGTGTTGAAAATCTTATTTGCTCATCTATTGTCCTTTATAAAAACCTGAGCATTTGGTTCTTCAAATAAATTATTCCAAGGGTATAATTCACTAATAAACTAAATCAAATGTAATATTCCATGAAATGTACTCAAAAAATGTGCAGCATTTGTTTTTAAAATTTGCAGTATAAACTTAATTTCAAATTAAAACTGAATTTCTCCTCTACCATATTTAAAATCTAAAGCGTTTTAGTGGAAACAGCAATTCTAAAATGCACATGTAATAAAAATAGCATCAGTACTCACCATAAATTGGTCTATTGTGATATTTTGTCAGTGCAAATTTTAAAATCACTCATTTAATGGATGAAATAATCAGGTAAGTTTCATGTGACTGATAATATTAATTCTCAGCTATATTGAACCAAAAGCAAAGGCTCCGTGAAACATTTTATTTTTCTCTTTGCCTCAAGGAGTAATACTGAACTCTGCACTTTACAAGCAAGGGCTCACATCTGGTCAGTAAACAGGTATTGTTCTTTTCTACTTATCTGTAAAGAGCTGGAAAACTTGAAGATTTTGCTAAATTGCTTTTTAAGTGTTTACTGACTGGAGCTGTCAGATTACAATCGGGCTCCAAAGTCTGGAGGCTAATGGAATTTTGACAGTTGGAGAACTTTGCGCAAGTGGCATAATTGTTACACCACATCAGATAATTGTTTTTTAAGAAAAAGGATTACAAGGGTCTACTCAAGAGGAAGCAAAGTCTGGGCCAATACAGAAATGTTTTTGGCAGTAGGTATATTTTGAAGTTCTCAACAGATGTATTCAAATATTCCATTACCATTTTCTGAACCTTTAAACTGTCTTGGATACCAGTCATTCTGTCACACACCTGGGACTTCTCCACACAATACTTAGAAGAGAGAAAACAGCCTGCAGCAAATTGCAATGGGGGTTCATCTGTGTAGGATTCTACAGCAAATTAGCCATCTACTTTACACTTTAACCCATTATCTCTACCTTCGATGGCAATGGTTTACGTGAATTATGTGTCAAGGCTCATAGAGTCATAGAGTCACAGAGATATATAGCATGGAAACAGACCCTTCGGTCCAACCCGTCCAGGCCGACCAGATATTCCAACCCAATCTAGTCCTACTTGCCAGCATCCAGCCCATATCCCTCCAAACCCTTCCTATTCATATACCCATCTAAATGCCTCTTAAATGTTGCAATTGTACCAGCCTCCACCACTCCATACACGTACCACCCACTGTGTGAAAAAGTTGCCCCATATGTCTCTTTTATATCTTTCCCCTCTCACCCTAAACCTATGCCCCCTAGTTCTGGACTACCCAACCCCACGGAAAAAACTTTGCCTATTTACCCTATCCATGCCCCTCAATTTTGTAAACCTCTATAAGGTCTAGAACCCCTCAGCCTCCGACCCTTCAGGGAAAACAGCTCAAGCCTATTCAACCTCTTCCTATAGCTCAAATCCTCCAACCCTGGCAACATCCTTGTAAATCTTTTCTGAATCCTTTCAAATTTCACAACATCTTTCCGATAGGAAGGAGACCAAAATTGCATGCAATATTCCAACAGTGGCCTAACCAATGTCCTGTACAGCCACAACATGACCTCCCAACTCCTGTACGCAATATTCTGACCAATAAAGGAAAGCATACCAAACGCCTTCTTTACTATCCGATCTACCTGTGATCCCACTTTCAAGGAGCTATGAACCTGCACTCCAAGGTCTCTTTGTTCAGCAACACTTCACAGGACCTTACCACTAAGTGTATAAGTCCTGCTAAGATTTGCTTTCCCAAAATGTAGCACCTCGCATTTATCTGAATTAAACTCCATCTGCTACTTCTCAGCCCATTGGTCCATCTGGTCAAGATCCTGTTGTAATCTGAGGTAACCCTCTTTGCTTTTCACTACACCTCCAATTTTGGTGTTATCTGCAAACGTTCTAACTGTACGTCTTATGCTCACATCCAAATCATTTATGTAAACGACAATAAATAGAGGACCTAGCACCGATCCTTGTGGCACTCCACTGGTCACAAGCCTCCAGTCTGAAAAACAACCCTCCACCACCACCCTCTGTCTTCTTGCTTTGAGCCAGTTCAGTATCCAAATGGCTAGTTCTCCCTGTATTCCATGAGATCCAACCTTGCTAATCAGTCTCCCATGGGGAACCTTGTCGAACGCCTTACTGAAGTCCATATAGATCACATCTATCACTCTGTCCTCATCAATCCTCTTCATTACTTCCTCAAAAATCACTTGGTCCATGTTCTACCCCCAAAATAACTCGTACCATCAAGTGTTAATCTGACCATATGCTTGTATTACCACAATTATGCATAAAACCTATGACCTGCAATGAAGCTAGATTAGAATCAGTGGTATCCATTAGCTGTACAGGCCTGTCATAATTCAGTACTGACTGTGGAGGAGTGGCTGTTGGACTGAGGTGGACAAAGTTAAAAATCACACAACACCAGGTTATAGTCCAACAGCTTAAATTGGAAGCACGAGCATTCAGAGACAGAATTTATCACAAAAGATTACAGTGTCATGAAACTGAAATGATATATTGAACAAACCTGGATTGTTAAGTCTTTCATCTTTTAGAACGGGTTACAAGTTTCGGTTCATTAATATGTAAATCCCAGACCTTTAATTAAGTCACCTTCTTGAATTAACTTATAACAAAAGGTGACATCTCAGCTCAGACAATGCATTAAAGGTATGAGATCAAAGTCTGTGTGTATCCCAATCTTGAGTCAGACTGATTCTATTTCAAAAGTGGAATTTACAAAATATTACATGCATTGACTGCCTGCATTAACTTCCTGAAGATTGTGATGAAGGAGCAGTGCTCCAAAAGCTAGTGCTTCCAAATAAACCTGTTGGACTATAACCTGGTGTTGTGTGATTTTTAAGATCATGCAGAACCAGTGACATTGACTCCTGAATGTTTTGTGACGGCAAACAGTTGCTTGTAAATGAGTTGATGTATTAGTATTTGTGCCTGCAAAGAAAGACATAATAAGGAGCATCACCGCAGCTAGTTGTGATGTAAATATTCACTTCCACAGTTCATTACAGTGATAACTTTGCCTAACATTCCTTCTCCATGTTCTTATTTTAGTTGTAGCAACGTTATTCCAGCACTGTTGATCTGCTGATTGCCTAGCAGCATGATAATTCAAAGTAAAAAAACTGACTATGTGCCTGAGGGAATTATCAAGCAATAGTCCTCAACGTATACTTTCCATTTTTCAATCTCATTCATTTTTAATGGCAATTTGCTCAGTTTGCATCATAACAGGAAGTCAGAACTGCTTCTAAAAAAGTGCTAAGGGGTCATTAATGCATTTTAATGTTACCCTGTGCTGCTTTTAACTCTCACTTTTCAAATTTTGAACTCATTCCAATTTCCAGATTGTGACGTCAATCCACTAATTATACCGACATTACCCAGAATAACCAGACAACTGACATTGTAACTATTACCTGATTCTCATAAAATCAATATAGAATTCAAGGTTGCCATATGTCACAGTGGATCAAATTCGCTACTTGAACCACTGGAATATATTCAGTTATATTACGAAGTGATGCAGTGTGTACAGCTTCGGTCCCCTTGCTTGAGAAAGAATGTACTGGCATTGGAGGAGATGCAGAGGAGGTTACTATGTGGCTTCCAGAATTGAGAGGGTTGGCTTATGAGGAGCGATTGGCTAAACTAGGACTATACTCATTGGAAATTAGAAGAACAAGGAGCAATCTTGTAGAAACATATAAAATTATGAAGGGAATAAATAAGCTAGAAGCAGGGAGGTGTTTCCAGGGGTGGGTGAAACAAGAATGAGGGGTATGGCGTCAAAATAAGGGGGAGCAGACTTAGGACTGAGTGAGGAGAAACTTCTTCACCCAAAGGGTTGTGAATCTGTGGAATTCCCTGCCCAGTGAAGCAGTTGAGACTGCACCATTGATTGTTTTTAAGGCAAAGATAGGTCAATTTTTGAACAGTAGAGGAATTAAGGGTTATGGTGAGCAGGTGGGTGAGTGGAGCTAAGTCTGCGAAAAGTACAGAGTCAAGATCAGAGTGGTGCTGGAAAAGCACAGCAGGTCAGGCGGCATCCGAGGAGCTCATCCAGCTGCTAAGACCCATATCCCATGAGTAAATTAGAAGAACACTCATGCTATTTTGCCAAAACAATTCCTAGCCAACGAGTAGAAAATCATATCCTTGGCAAAGTCCTTTCATCATAGTGCATGCCATTCAACTGTTTGGCTTAAACAACAATCTAATACTTAACTCTTCTTTCTCATGTGCTGCTCTTGGCAGAAAACCTCTACTTTTGTATTTTGCTTTGTTGGTTACTGACATGGGGAAGACCAATAATCTACCTTCATGACTTTGCTTTGAGTTGACTAGGATCATGGTGCAATCCAGGTGAGGCCAACTCCTGCAAGGATTTCTTTCCCCTCTGTCTAAACACTCCTTTCATACATACCACACTCCATTGATATCAGTGGCAACATTGCCACAGCAACTTGCCTGAGGTACTAAATGCAACAAGTCTCCATGCAAGTGTCGATTTTATAAGTATCTTTGTTCAGAATGTAAGCATATTAATTTGTTTTGTAAAGCATTCTGTCATATGGTATATGTTACATTGTACGGGTGGATATACATTGCAACTGTTGGTACACACTGGGAATAATGTGCTAATTGTTGATAAAATATTGCTTGAAAGCTCTTCCCTATTCTTGCTAGGTGAGCCCAGAAAGAATAGAAACATTCCTCTATATATTATGGATATAAACACCCTCCAGCTGTTCTGAACAGAAGTTACGGAAGCAAAAGAAATGATGTCAGGTTTAGTCAGCCCTCCACTCCAATCTTTATGAACCTATTCTTATCAAGATCAACAATCTCTATCACTTGCATGGACCTCACTCCTAACAGCTGGAAAGTGCAAAACGCTCAGGCATGTGGGAGATATCATCCTGCTAGACAGGTTAATATTTGGTCTACACACGGAACTGAGGATGAAAAAGCTGAGGCGACCTAGGGTTATTTCTTGTGGGATCTCCTCCCTCTGAAGGTTTCACAATCAGACCAGGCTGGGGATGATGTCAAGAGAAAGGAAGCTCTTACAGAAAAATGGATAGTGTATTCAAGGACTGAGGGTTACCTGTTTTCCTGTACCTCCCTAACAAACACAGACAGTCCTGACACCAAACCCCTAATTGCATCCACCCACAAGGGCAACACAATGTATTAGAGACTCTATGCTGAATGAAATCAAGTTTCTTACTACAGATCTTATGCAGGGAATTTCCTTGTACTTCCTGATTGAAGCAAAGATATTTGAAAAAATCTGTTACCCAAGGGCTCCTAGTGATCTCTTGCCAAAGTTCCAATGGCTGAACAAGGGAACGCCCAAGGGAATTTCCAACTTTACAGTTTGACTGCAAATGATACCAAACTAAATAGTCTATACTTTCTCTCTTCAATGGGTCAAAGGAAGTGACTACTCTTTAGTAGTGTGGCACAACTTCCTTATTTAACGAGGAATAAAACATTGTGGTCAGATCTATGTTATCATATTTCTAACTTCGTTTAGTAGCCAACTGAGCAGGTCATGCGCATGCATGCAATTTATCCACCTTGTGATTTGCGATTGTGTTTTATAGGAGAAAGTGAGGACTGCAGATGCTGGAGATCAGAGCTGAAAATGTGTTGCTGGAAAAGCACAGCAGGTCAGGCAGTATCCAAGGAACAGGAAAATCAACGTTTTGGGCATGAGCCCTTCTTCAGGAATCAGGTGTCAGGATTGTGTTTTATAGTCAGTTTGTTTTCTACAAATATTTATGTTTTCTTGAATCTGATTGCTCTAAACAAAAATGATTTCCACAATATATTTGACTCCCTCAAAAACAACCAAGAGGCTGATCTTTCCTTTATGGATCAATGTTGGTTGTCATCTTGAAAGGTTAATGTCATAAACTTAAAGTTCACATCTAAACACGATAGCTAATGCTGCGACTTCACTCAGAATTGCTTTGTGGGTCTGTTGTTGGTATCTGTGTTCTTTGAGTCACACTTGGTGAAACATGGTTGTGGACAAATTCCTAAAACAAAAGGAAAAAAATGTTGCATAGACTGGAAATCTGAATTATAAACAAAATGCTGGAAATATTCAGCAAGTTACGCAGCATCTGTGGAGGGAAAAGCATTTTCACTTCTCTCTCCAACAATGCAGTCTGATATGTTAAATATCCCCAGGATTTTATATTTCTATTCCAGGTTCACTCATCTAGTGCCCATAAGTCGGAAAACAAAGTAAAGGCTGGGAAGGTGCGGAGGTGCTATTTTCAGCTGTCTTTTGCGTGCTTTAATAGATTATGTTTTATTAATAAATGTGCTAATACCATTACTGGAAACTGGTGGTGTAATCAAATCTGGTGGCAGAACATCAATACCTCATCAACCTTTATTTTTATTATGCTGACAGAGTTTCCAATCTGGGGACCTTTGATCTTTACTATGCTGTCCAACTGGAATGCCAATCATCCATTGAACACTTAGGGATTAAAATTAACCAGAACACAATTTAGTAATGCTTTGGGTAACAAGCACTAGCAAAAATGTTTTGTGCAGATACCTAACACCTTTATTAAAGTAGTAAACATCAGAATTTTATTTGTACAGATTATCTGTTTTATCAAAAACCAAAGCTCAACCCAATTTCCATACTTTCTAAAACTAGAAAAATAAAATTTACTGAAATTGGCAGATTGATGCTTTCACATTATGAATTTCTTCCATTTCTCTGAGGGATTAATCCATTTGAAATAAGTGGGTTACACCTGCATTTAAATTGCAGAGAAGAGGAGGTCATATGACCTTGCATTGCATTTGTTTGCTAATGTTATCAATAAGAATTTCCAGGCTATGCTAGATATTGACATTTTGCTGCATCGTAAACTTAGATCAACATCAATTATAGTTAATACAAATAAAAAGACAGTGCAATTTAAAGAATTGTTTGATATTGGATTATTTATATTTCAATATGTTCAATTAATTCTCTCTTCTTACATACATTGTACATTTAAGCATATATATTTATATTTCAGTCATTACTTTCATGATTTTATTTCAGAAAAGCATAAGATAAATTCATATGAGATAGCCCGTGTCACCCTTAGGTCTTCCACAGCTCATCCATCCAGGAAGCAGAAACAGAAGGAAGCCTTTCCTTCCCAGCTACCAAATGAAGAGCGAAAATGGAACAAAAGCATCGGAGTCGCACAATATTGTCACTTCATTGAGTATTTTGTGAAGCTGTGGGCGACAGAACTGGCCACTATATCAGTGTCATGTGAATATGATTAAACCTTCCATCTATCATTTTCACAGTTGGCTGCATAGTCTGCATCAGCAAAGCCAACACATTGAATTCATTTGTTACACCAATAAATTGGGAAATGCTTGAGACAGGTTATGAATTCCACCAAATACTGCAATGGAAGTCATTTTGTATGGGATTCAATTTCTTTTTTTTTGGCCGCAAAAAGTAAACCGTTACAAATGTTTGTCATGCCTATTTAAAAATTGGCACCAAAATAGGATTAAACCCTATTTTGTCACCTTTTCCACACCATCCTTCTGCAATACAAGCTATAACATTAAATGTACCAGTATAGGCAGATTGAAGTTACGGCCAAACTCTGTTATTGCTACTTTGTCATGCATGAAGGTCAGATCCAGTATCAACATTTGTTCTTGGTGTTTGTTGTTTAGTTTAAGTTAAACTTTTGAAAATCTTCTCGAAATTCCTAAAATGTCGATCATCTACAATGTGCCATGAGAGAAAAGTTGAACAAGGTAAAAGTAAACAACTCTTTCACTCTGGAGGTGGTCAGAACCAATTGGAATGTCATGGACCAAAAACCTAACATAATGTAGCAGATTTTCCTTTTAAAATTTAAATCCATTTGACCACTTCAAATAAATTGCCAACATTTGCTGAATTCTGAATTATACTGTTGTTCAAAGAACCTATCTAAATAATATGCAAAATAATTAGTATCCATTGAGGAAGTTTTGAAGAATTAAAGGTAGCTCTCATTGACTGTTAAGTTAATACAATGGACTGAATCTTATAAATTATTGACTAATTTTGGTGAATTCCGTACAGCGTAACTCTACATAAGCGGCAACAGGTTTTCTCACATTACCTTGTCAAACGTACCTGTGCATTACCCATGCAACCTACTCAATGTATTCTCCATTCACTGCAGATGGAAGAATTGGTCACTTATGAAACCTCCTGGGATTCCAGACACTGGCATTAATTTTAAAGGCCAGTCTGCAGCTGCCACACACAGTTTGTTTTATTTGATTTGTTCATGATGGACAGGAATTAATTGCCAATGGGGACCTAGAGACCCTGTTGGACAGGGGTTGCATGTGGTCACTGCCTGTGCAGAGTGCTCTGAGATGTTGGCGAGTGATTGAGGTCCAGAGGAACAAACATTACCGCTTTGACTTCCATGTTGGGAATTGCCAGTATTTAGTTTCTATCTGCTTCTGGGAGGATGGGAAGTTGGATATCAACGAGGTGAGATGATGCAATGAGGATGATATGCATACTAGTGCAAGAAAATAGGCCGCTTGCCACTCACTGGTGAGAATCTCGTATCACCGTTCAATACTTGGTTAGAAAATGGAACTTTTTACTCAGTAGCAGAAAGCTCCTCACTGCCAATCTCATTGCAAATCTCCAAACCTTTTTGCTGATGGACTGGGATGATTCTGCCCAACGAAGGAAAGTTACAATTTGCATGTGACAAAAGTAAAGTATGGCTGAAATCAAATAATATTGTATCACATAATTGATAATTATGATATATCCACCACTTACCTCAAAATAAGCTGATATAATTTACAAGGACCACTGCAGAAATTCTCCAAGACACCTCAGATAGCACATTTCATGATCACCTCCATTTAGAAGGACCAGGGAAGCAGATATGTTGGAACATTACCACCTGCAAGATCCCTTCCAATCTACTCATTATCCTAACTTAAAAATATATTGTCATTCATTCAGTGTCGTTGAGTCAATGTTCAGTACTAACATTGTGGGCCTGCCTACAGCAAATGAACTGCAGAAGTTTAAGCAGGTCGCTCACTGTTACCTTCTCAAGGGCATTTAGGGAAGGGCAATACATTGATCCAGTCACCAGCATCCACATCTCATGAATGAGTTAAGAAAACAGCGCAATCACATGACATAAACTAGGTGATTTTCGTACCTACTACTTCAAATTAAAGTGATTTTCCATGTCGTTACTCAGGCTAGTGATCTTGGACCACGTGATTCTAAATGAAAATGGACAACCACCTGATGAAGGAGCAACGTTCCAAAAACTAGTGCTTCCAAATAAACCTTTTGGACTATAACCTGGTGTTGTGTGATTTTTAACTAAAGGAAATAAGAAGGCATTGACAGGACACATACATATTGTGGCTCTCATTATTGAGAGCATTTAGTACAAAGATTTAAAAAAAGGTTTCAAAACATGTATAAGCTAACTTTCGACTAGCTTTCCAAATCATTGGACAGGCCACCATGCTTAACTGGTCTGAAATGCAGCTGTATTTGGCACAGGAAAATGGGGCTAAGCAGAGAAGTAGTCAGAATGTATACCAGGAGGTCAGTTGATAAAGGATAAAGCTGGATCCAATCTTTACGCAAATTGCTCTGCAAGATGAGCAAATACCTCATAACAACCAGGTACAGTCTGTGTCTATTTAAGGGGTTCCAGTAAATCACTAGATAATGTCCACATGCTGCATAATATTAAAAAAATGTTCATAAACAATTAACAAGAAGGCACTCTGGCCCAAAGTTCTGATCACTAAAACAAAGGCATTATTTGATGCCCACACTATGGTCCTCCTTCTAGTTTAATCTCAGTAAATTTGAGATCCATGTGTAATTACATCTGGTGAACTCGGTCCATGATTCTAATGTCGAAAATGTGTGCAGTTTGTCAACTATTCTTAGCCATTTCAATACTAGATTTTAATACTAAATAGTTCCATTACCTGGGGTTCAGGAAATCCCGAAAAGGGACTCAGGGACTGTAGTTAATTGGTTTTTTTTTGAAGCTCTGCTTGTGAGAGGATTGTTTGCCACCAGCCTCTCATGCAAGTCATCTGTTAAGATCTGTCTCATTTCCCATGATCTTCAGTCATCCCAATGAATTTGACAAGCTACACACAATCTCCAGAGCCTGTTATGAGTTCCAGATCATCTACACTCTTAAAATCTTCTCCATGAGATTCAGACAACCCTCCCTAGCAATTTGGCCCTAGCCCCTACTCTTCAGCACTTGTTATGATCTTCAGACCCTCACATGTGAACCCTCCCAATCTGCAGATCCTCTCGGATTTTCAGACTACTCCCACAACCTTCAGATCTGCTGACCATCCACTTAGGTATAGAAGTACCAGCCAAAATATTTGCTATTCCATTGTAGGTCTCCTCCTCCATGGTGTTGACCCTACCTAGAGCCTAGACAGAGGTGGGTACTGCAGATGCTGGAGATTAGAGATGTGATTAGAGTGGTGCTGGAGGGCTTTTGCCCGAAACATCAATTTTCCTGCTCCTCAGATTCTGCCTGACCTGCTGTGCTATTCCAGCACCACTCTAGCCCTACCTAGAGCCTTCAATTTGTGCAAGCCCCATTAAAAGCCTTCCTCTACAATCCTTCAACAACTGCTCCAAGTAACTTTTTCTATTCAATCGCATGAGCTGTAAACACAAAAGACAATAGGGCCATACATTTTGAAATAACTCCACAGAAGCTGGTACCCTGCCACAAAGTCACCCTGTGTTTACACATGGAGAATCATTGACAATGATCCAGCTCCCACAGAGCCAAATCTCAGAGTGAACAGAACCTCTGACACTCCTGTTTACATCTGTCATCCAGGGCACCCTGATTGGACCAATTAACAGCCCCAATCAGGGAATCCACACTCTATGAGGTCCACCCCATTACAATTACTTCATTCTTCCAGTCTATACAGAGGAACCTCGATTATCCGAACGAGATGGGCGGGCAGTATTTCGTTCAGATAATTGATCATTCGGATTACTGTTTCAATGCCTCTGCTCTGGGACTCAGAGTTTTCTGAAGTTTCTTTATTCCTCCCTCTGCCTGCCTTGCCCCCTCTCTATCAGGGTTTGCTTCTGAGCAGATACGCACTTGTGTGTAAGAGACCTGCAGCATTGCTGTAGCCTCTCCCCACCGTTGCTTCAATTCAATGGGATTGACAGAGTGAGCACTTGCTATGTCCGCTCCCTGTTCAGGAGACTAAGCAGCGCGCATACACACACACACACACACACACAAATGTTTGAAAAGTTCCCACTCTGCCCTGTACAGGACAATGTTGGAGAGATTATCTGGGGAAGTGGGGTTTAGGGTACTTTCCTGTCTGGAACACGAGTGAAAGTGTGGGGAGAGAGAGAGGACGGGAGGTCAGTCATTTGGAGACAGTGCCTGGGCTCCCATCAATGTCCTGTAATGTTCTGGGCAGCATTTCAGTAACCTATCCCTTCCCATTGCTATTGTAAACATAACCAAATTGTGGTCATTATCACCAAAGTGTTCATCTATCTCCAAATCTAACACCTGGTCATGGACATTACCTGGTACCAAATCCCATATGGCATTGCCCCTTGTTGGCCTATCTACATACTGTGCAGAAAACCCTCCTGCACACATTAAACAAAAACTGACCCATCTAATCTACTTGAACTATTGGGGAAATTAAAGTCCCCCATAACAACTACCCTATTACTCTCAATCCTATCAAGAAGCCAGATGAAAACAACGTAAGGAACGTGTTGCCATACCAACACCCCATCCACTCATTCCCATGGGCACCTTTTGTCCCAAGTGTGGCAGAATCTGTGAAAGCAGCATCTGACTGTAAATCATCTACGGATTCACCCTGACAGTAGAAGAGGTTTATTCTCATCCATGAGGGACCATCAATGATGATGATCTCATGTAATATCTAAGACATCTCTTATTACATAGTTCTTGTAGTTTAACATCTCCATCAGTCTCTATTATTTATAGAGTTGTTGACTTGTGGAGTTATAGAGTCGTAGTGCATGGAAATAGACCCTTCAGTCCGACTAGTCCATGCTGACTATGTTCCCAAATCAAACTAGTCTCACCTACCTGCGTTTGGCCCAAATCCTTCCAAACCTTTCCTATTCATGTAATTATCCAAATGTTTTTTAAATGATGTAACTGTACCTGCATCCATCACTTCCTCTGGCAGTTCATTCCACATACAAACCATATTGTGTAAAGAAGTTGACCTTCATGCCCTTTTAAAATCTTTCTCCTCTCACCTTAAAAATATGCCCCCTAGTTTTGAACTCCCCCACCCTAGGGAAAACACCCTTATTATTCAACTCGTCAATGCCCCTCATGATTTTACAAACCTCTATAAGGTTACCCCTCAACCTCCTGCGCTCCAATAAGAACAGTCCCAACGTATCTTTATAACTCAAACCTTCCATTCCCAGCAACATTTTGACAAGTCTTTTTTCTGAACCCTCTCCAATTTAATAATATTGTTAGAGCAGGGTGACCAGAACTGTGCACAGCACTTCAGAAGAGGCCAACACTCAGTTCAATCTCAATATGACATCCCAACTCCTATACTCAAAGGTCTGAGCAATGAAGGCAAGCATGCAAATTGCCTTCTTAACCATCCTGTCCACATGTGACATAAATTTCAAAGGATTATGTACCTAAACCTCTAGGTCTTTCTATTCTACAACACTATGCCGTATCATTAATTGTATAAGTCTTCCCTTGTTTGTTTTACAAAAATGCAATACCTCACATTTGTCCAAATTAAATTCCATCTGCAACTCCTCAGCCCATTGTCCCAATTGATCAAGATGCCTTTATAATCTTAGATAACACTGTCCACTATGCCAACAATTCTGATGTCATCCACAAACTTACTCGCCATGTTTCCAAACTTCTCATCCAAATTGTACCTATAAATGAGAAGCAAAAGTTTAGCCAGTACTGATCCCTGTGGAACACCGCTGGTCACAGGCCTCCAGTCCAAAATCAACCTTTCACTCTCACGCTGTGTCTCCTACCGTCAAGCCAACTTTTTGTAATTGGCAAGCTCTCCTTGAATTCCATCTGATCCAACTTTACTAATTAGTCTATCATGTGGCATATTGTCAAAGATTTACTAAAGTCTATGTAAACAATGCCTACCACTCTGTCCTCAATCTTTTTGGTTGCTTCCTTAAAAAATTCATGTTGGTCAGTAACACCATCATCATTTGCATATGTCTCTTTACTACAATCCATACAATTAGAGAAGGAGGCCAAGCAATCTGATCAGAGGCAGATGTATTTATCTATATTATTTTAGATTCTGTACCATTGAATTCCTGTTCAGCCTGATATTGAACACATGCCCTTAAAGGGTTGTAACTATAAGAAATGGAAGGCAATATAATGTTAGTCACAGAAAGGCAGAGATTTTTTACTGAGCTTTGGAAGGTGTGCTTAATGTTTCTTTTGTACATTTGAATGTTCTTATAATAAAAAGTTATTTTAAATAAAAACAACAGTATATTTGTTCCCCAAAACGTCATGACATTAGTTTCTGTATCCTTGTAGCTCAAAAACATTTCTTTTAGTGTTGCAACTGCAATTCTATAAAAGACAGCTGTCAAAAACATTTCAAATCATGAAATCACTTTGGCTAAAGAAAACTGACACATTACACCAGTCAGGGGACACTTTCAACAACAAATAGATGGAGATACATTTCCAATAAAAGGTAACACTAGCTCTATTATAAATGTGATTTTCCCATATACACAGTGTAAAGCAAGGCTCCTGAGTACAGTATCATCTGGTGTTTTCCTCAAGGCCTTCATGATGTCAATTATGTGTCTTACTGCTTCAAATAGAATCTGAACTGACTCCGAGCTGAAATAACTGTACAGACACTGGTATCCAGTCACCATGTCATCCTTTATTTTAATGTGAACAGTCCTTGACATTTATCCAGCTCCCTCAGAGTCAGCTCTCGGAGTGTCATGGAATGTGTAACACTCCTCCCTTTTTTATATTTTATTAAACAATTCACAGTTTACAAAACAATTAACATGAACAGCTGTATACAGAGAAACAGCAATTTTAAAAGGGAGAGGAGCGGCAAAGCCAGGCCCCAAACCTTAACATTCAACTATTTTTCAGGGAAATGAGGAACTTCAAATCCCAACACTCCTCTTTTTATCTGTCACCCAAGGCTGGCTCACTGAACCAGATTAACAGCCCCAATGTATGAAGTGCACATGGCTCTCTCATTACAATCACTCCATGCTTCCCCTCCTGAGGCTGAAAATCTGGTCTTGACCTCCATTAGAACCATTTAACCAGATGTTTATTTTGATTGGTTCTGAGTTAGATGTTGCTAAGCTATTTAACAGTTCCAAATCAGATGTAAGTGGATTTTCCTGGGTGCACACTTTCCTGGATAGTGGCCTTTGAGTTCTTTCACTCAATGTTGGTCTAGTGGGATTCTTTTACTGTCTTGAGTCCACATACCGGGAGCAACTACAATGGTTTGTCAACCCGGATCCTGATGAAAATGTTAACCCTTTGGCCAAGGCTTGGCTTTGTTTTGGGGCTGACCTAGAGTGGTGCTATTCAAGATATGTCCTGAGTGAGGCTATTTAATCGACTTCACTCATGATGTTTTCCAAACTCAGCTGGACTGCCAAGGATTTTCACTACAACTCATGCTCCACTTACCACATTTTCCAATGATAAAGCCAGTTGCAGGCCTGTTTGAAATCCAGTTGGACTTCAGCTAGGTTATGTAACATTGCATAGTTATATCATTAATCCCACAAACCAGATGATCTTTCAGCATCTTATTAAGCGTTAAAGCAAAGTCACATGCCTTTGCCAGTCGTCTTGACCTGATATGGATTCCCCTGGCTCTCAAATTGCTGAGTAAAACCGATAGCATCTCAGAATTAGAGGCGGCTTGGCTCATAATATTCTTTAAGTAAATCCATCAACTCTTGAAAGGTTTAAGTATCTGGTGCCTCAGAGAAAATTAGGCTCCTAATAACTGAAAAAGCTGCAGGTCCACAAGCTGTCAAGAGAATTACTCATTGCTTTTCATCTGCCCCAATGTCAATTGCCGGAAAAATAATACATTCTTTCCACATACTGGGCCAAGTCTTTAATGGCAAAATCAAATAATACAAGAATTCTAAATAACAGCATGAGGCCAGAAATGCTTATCCCAACTCAAAGAGGTCTTTTGCAAGGGAAGTCCTTTAGGAGCATGCTTTTCTCTCTTTGGCTGTGAAATAACTCTATAGAGAATGGTATCCCATCACCAAGTCACCCTTTATTTACACGTGGAAAGCCCTTGACACGGATCCAGCTTCCTCAGAGGCAGCTCTCAGAATCTCTGACATTTCTGTCCTTATCTGTCAGCCAGGGCTCCCTGATTGGACCAGATTAACAGCCCAAGTCAGGGAACTCATATTCGATGAGCTCCATCTCGCCAACTTAATTATAATCAATACAAGGACTACTGAAGCACTTTGAGCCAAGCGCTGGGCATCTCAATTTGATTGAATACTGATCTCCTCGATTATTCTGGACCTGGACTTGGTGATCACCTTAACTGTTGAAACATAATTTGTTCCTTTAATAAGAGGAGGAAGAAGAAATCAGGCTTTTGAAAGGAAAATTAACAGGAATGACATATTTAAAGATTGGATTCAAAAAATGGTACCAACCTTAAAAATATTAGATTTTAGATGCAGATTTGCATTTTTTTACATTTAGGATGCTAACATGGACTGCCTTTACACAATGGTTGTGCAAATTAGAACGTCAGATAGCACAGAAATTGCAGGAGAAACCCAGCAAATCTTGTAGCAACTATGGAGAGAAAGTAGAATTAACTTTTCAAGTCCAATGACCCTTTAACAGAAGTTCTGAAGAATGGTCACTAGGTTCTAAACATCTTGAAGCTTTCAAAATTAACATGATAATTTGCAGAAATAGACTTCCAGTTGTGCCTGGGTGATATGGTATGCAAACACTTTGACCACTTTGTTACTCAAAGTATGTTTACCCAAATTCTTTTACTGTATGAGAAAAACAAAGGGCTGTAGTCCAAATTTAGTTATATTAAAACACTTGCAAGTTAAAGAAAGCAACGCTTGCTCAAATGAAGATATATTTTCCCAAACTAGGCTGACTGCCTATAAAATGCAATAGCAGCCACACTGGTCAATGAGAGTGGGCTGCTGGATCCAATTCATTGAGCGCCATTGAAAGGGCATTCAGGGTCTTCTTAATATGAAGGTGGGTCATGGATGGAGTCTTGGCCAGCCGAGAGTTCACTGAAAGAATGGCCACTAGGTGTCCCTCTTATCCCCACTTTGAGCCCTTCTGCAACATTCTTTGTCTTCAGCTAATAGGGTCAGAGGGAAAAGGTCACAGAACCCAATGAGATTAGGCCAAGTCATTCCAGGTGTTTCCATCACCTTTCGAAGATATAAATACCCCATGGAGGAAATTGGGGAGTACACAAACATAATGTCTCTTCCTAATGTCTGGCTGACTACCTCTTAATGAGGTTAAGTTTGAGGACTCTAGCTCGATATACAAGACAGAGCTTGTCTGGCTCTTGTTTGCTTTTGACCTGTGATAAGCTTGGCCTTTTTGCATTCCAACAGGCCTTGCTGGCCAAAATTATTTAACCAATATTGTGTTGGTTGCTTAGGCTATTTCCCATTTGCCCACATAGTTAATGTAATAGAGTTCAAAACCCTAGGTCAGTTTAACAAGGTGGATTTATCTATCTTTGCTCCCTGTGTGAACTGATCAACCATTCTCATCCAAATCTGCGACCTTTTGATATGCAGTTAATTATCAACTCACTAAAGAGATTTCCAATGCATCAATTCACTCTTCTCAGTCATTGCAAAAAAATTCTGATTTATTTAATGTTCAAAATAAGTTATTGTGAATTAAACATAAGATGCACTCTTATTATGTTAAAAATCACACAATACCAGGTTATAGTCCAACAGGTTTATTTGAAAGCACTAGTTTTTGGAGCGCCGCTCCTTCATCAGATGGTTGTGCTACCTGATGAAGGAGCATTAAACCTGTTGGACTATAACCTGGTGTTGTGTGATTTTTAACTTTGTACACTCCAGTCCAACACTGGAACCTCCAAATCATGACTCTTATTATGTACTTTGAAGATCCCTAAGAGAATTTCAAATTGATGGAAGCTAACCACTATAATTAGTTACTTTTTAAAAAAATCTATGTTTTGTTTTTTGTTTCAATAAACAAATTAATACCGAATGATGTGTGAACATGTACAAATAGGCTTTTTTCTAAGATTGAATAAACAATGCTTCCTGTCAAGCTAATGCAGAAAATGCACACAGCCAACGATCCTATTTTACGAAAGAACAATTTGACATATCACCATTTAATCCCCACTTTGTTTCTCCACTTGCCCTCTAAAGCCTAACACTCTACCCCACTCTCCCTGGTCTCACTAAACTCATCTGCAATAAAAGCCCAGGATTTCTCTATCTCCACCTGTTATGACTTTCTGCCTGAGGACCCAAGGATTCTGTGCAACCCTGGAATTATTCACTACTGAGTTCTAGTGCTGCTGGAACTGTTATGACTTGAGTGGCTGGGTAGTTCTGGGGATGGAACTCCCAGTCCATAAAGATGCAGGAGTCCAATCCTCACCCCATTTAGCCTGCATACTGCATGCTATTGCTGCAGGAGAAGCTTTTTAAAACTCCATCAGTTCAGAACCAAAATTTCTTCTGTAAGGATAAGCCCATCACCCATCCGCAAAACAATCTTCCTAGTTTAAATATCATACCTAATAATAAATGATAAAGACACATTGGGTTACTCTCTAGAGCCCAAAATTAAGAATCAAATAAATGTTCCCTTCCTCTTTTTAAAGGGATACAATGAATAACAAATTTACCAAAGGGGAAATAGGATATTCGACAATTGTAAGCATTAAATGACAGGGGTCATTCACTTCCAGATCTTCTACTTCACTCCCTTCAGTACATTTCATTCAGGGAAGGCTTCAAACATACCAGCAAGTACTGCATGAACCTTCTCCTGTACCATCTGTGAAAGAAAGACAAGCAGAGCAACCTTCCTCACTTGTGCGTATCTGAGCTGAACCTGTCGATGGTCATGTTGGATGAGTCCAGAGCAGACATAAACAAAGTTACCCGGTCTACTCCACGCCATGCTTTATGCATTTGAGGTCCAAGTTATAATTGGGAAGCTGTGGCCAACAGCAAACCATAGAAATGCCTCACATTTAAGTACTTAGCTGGATTCTTTTCAGAGTAGAACACCTCAGCTTGCAGAAGATGGAGGAAAGATAGTTAAACCCGAATGAAAGGAGGAAGAAAGAGTGCAGAACTCAGGAGAGGTTATTAAAATCTCCAGCACACACACAAGCGGATCAGGATTGGGAGCTGAATTTGAGGATATACATCCTATCAAAAAGATAGGCAGGTGGATAGAGGGGGTGGGTTGCTTTATTGGTAAGAAATGAAATTAAGTCAATAGTAAGAAATGAAGTAGGGTCAGGTGGTGTAGAATCTGGGTGGGCAGAATTGAGGAACCGCAAAAGGAAAAAAAAAACATAATTGGAGTTGTCTACAGGGTTCTAAATAGTAATCAGGAACTGGGGTACAAGATCCACCAGGAGATAGAAAAGATGTCTAGGAAAGGCAAATTTACAGTGATCATGGGGAATTTCAATTTGCGGATGGACTGGGAAACTCAGGTTGGTTGTGGTTTACAAGAAAAGGGATTTGTGGAATGTCTACAAGAGGGCTTTTTGGAGCAGCTTGTGGTGGAGCCCACTAGGGAACAGGCAATACTGGATTTAGTATTGTGCAATGAGGCAGACATGATAAAGGAGCTTAAGGTGAACAAACCCTTGAGAGGCTGTGATCATAATGTGATTGAATTTACTCTGCAATTTGAGAGGGAGAGGATAGAATCAGAGGTAGTAGTATTACAGCTGAATAAAGGCAGCAACTACAGAGGCATGAGGGAGGAGCTGAGTAGAATTGACTGGGAGGGGACCCTAGCAGGAGAGACAGTTGAACAGCAATGGCAGCAGTTTCTAGGAGTAATTCAAGAGACACAGCAGAGATTCATCCAGAGGAAAAAGAACCATGGTACAGAGAGGATGAGTCAACCATGGCTGACAAGGGAAGTCAGGGATAACATAAAAACAAAAGAGAAAGCATATAATGTGGCGTAGGGCAGTGGGAAACCAGAGGATTGGGAAGCTTACAAAGACCAACAAAGGACAACAAAAAAAGAAATAAGGGGAGGGAGAAGATTAAATATGAGGGTAAGCTCACCAGTGATATAAAGGAAGACTCTAAGAGGTTCTTTAGATATATAAAGGGCAAAAGAGAGGCAAAACTAGACACTGGGCCACTGAAAAATGATGCTGGAGAAATAGTAATGGGGACAAGGAAATGGTTGAGGAAATGAAAAATTACTTTGCATCTGTCTTTACAGTGGAAGATACAAGTAATATCCCACAAATTCAAGAGAGTGAAGGGGCAGAGCTGAGCATGGTGGTCATCATCAAGGAAAGGTGCTAGCAAAACGGAATGGCCTGAAGGTGGATGAATCACCTGGACCAGATGGACTACACCCCAGAGTTCTAAGGGAGATCGCTGAAGAGATACTGGAGACCTTCGTGGTAATCTTTCAGGAATTGCTCGAATCAGAGAGGGTCTCAGAGGACTGAAAAATTACTAACGGGACACCTCTGTTCACAAAGGGAGTAAGGCAAAAGACAGAAAATTACAGACCAATTAGCCTAACTTTGATAGTGAGTAAGATCCTGGAATCCATTGTGAAGGATAAGATTTCTGAATACTTGGAAGTATATGGCAGAATAGGGCAGAGTCAGGATAAAAGCAAATTATGGCGGATGCTGGAATCTGAAACCAAAAGAGAAAATGCTGGAAAGTCTCAGCAGGTCTGGCAGCATCTGTAAGGAGAGAAAAGAGTGACGTTTCGAGTCTAACTGACCCTTTGTCAAAACAGAGTCAGCATGGTTTCATCAAGGGGAGGTTACGCCTGACAAATCTGCTAGAATTCTTTGAGGAATCAATGAGCAGGTTAGACCAAGGAGAGCCAATGGATGTTATCTACCTGGACTTCAAGAAGGCCTTTGGCAAGGTGTCACAGGGTGCTACTGAGTATGATAAGGGCCTATGGTGTTAGAGGCAAGGTGTTAGCATGGATATAAGACTGGCTGTCTGACAGAAAGCAGAGAGTGGGGATAAAAGGGTTCTTCTCAGATGACAGCCGGTGACTAGTAGTGTTCTACAAGGTTCAGTGTTGGAACCACAACTTTTCTCTTTATACATTAACAATCTAGACGAAGGATTGGAGAGCATTCTAGCTAAGTTTGCAGACAATACAAAGATAGGTAGAGGGACAGGTAGCATTGAGGAAGCAGGGAGGCTGCAGAATTAGATTAGATTACATTACAGTGTGGAAACAGGCCCTTTGGCCCAACAAGTCCACACCGACTCGCCAAAGCGCAACCCACCCATACCCCTACATTTACCCCTCTCTAACACTATGGGCAATTTAGCATTGCCAATTCACCTGACCTGCACATCTTTGGACTGTGGGAGGAAACCAGAGCACCCGGAGGAAACCCACGCAGACACAGGGAGAACGTACAAACTCCACACAGTCAGTCGCCTGAGGCGGGAATTGAACCCGGGTCTCTGGCGCTGTGAGGCAGCAGTGCTAACCACTGTGCCGCCGTGCCGCCCACTAAGGATTTGGGCAAGTTAGAAAAGTGGGAAAAAAAGTGGCAGATGAAGTACAATGTGGGAAAATGTGAGGTCATGCACTTTGGTAAAAAGAATAGAGGCATGGTCTGTTTTCTATATGGGGAGAAAATTCAGAACTCAGAAGTGCAAAGACACTTGGGATTTCCAGTCCAGGATTCTCTCAAAGTAAACATGCAGGTTGAGTCAGTAGTTAGGAAGGCAATTGCAATGATGACATTTATTTTGAGAGAACTTGAATATAAAAGCAGAGATATACTCTTGAGGCTTTGTAAGGCTTTGGTCAGATCACATTTGGAGTATTATGGAGTTTTGTCCTCCATATCTCAGGAAGGATGTACTGGCCCCGGAGCATGTTCAGAGGAGGTTCACCAGAATGGTCCCAGGAATGAGCAGCTTAACATATGAGGAATGTTTGAGGACTCTGGATTTATACTCAGTGGAGTTTAGAAGGATGAGGGAGGATTTAATTGAAACTTACAGAATGCTGAATGGCCTGGACAGAGTAGATGTTGGGAAGATGTCTCCATTGGTAGGAGAGACTAGGACCCAAGGCACAGCCATAGAGTAAAGGGAAGACCTTTTAGACCAGAAATAAGGAGAAACTGCTTCAGCCAGTGAATAGTGAATCTATGGAATTCATTGCCACAGAAGGCTTTGGATACCAGTACCCATGGCCGTGGGTATATTTAAGACTGAGATAGATAGGTTTTTGAGTATCAAGGGGATCAAAGGTTATGGGGAGATAGTGGGAGAATGGGGTTGAGAAACTTATCAGCCATGATTGAGTGGCAGAGCAGACTCGATGGGCTAATTTCTGCTCCTATGTCTTATGGTCTTATGGACTGATCATCTTATAATGTATTTTGACAAGTAGAGGATTACACTGAGATTATTGGCCTCTGAGGATTGAACCTTCAACAGGAGCTTGGAGATTAATCACATATTGGTCACCTCTACCTCATGAGTATCTTGCTCAGAACAGGGGCAGTTGCCAAGCCTGCATATGCAGATTCAAATGTGACTGTAAGTTCCTTGTGTCAGTGGATGTATTTTTATATATCCAAACTGCCAGCAGGAAGCTTCACTCTGGGTAGCATATATTTGGATTTGGAAAATTGTGGGTACTATACACCCAAATTGTCAATATGAATTACCATCAGGTAAGGATCACCACTGACAGCAAAGACTTGCTCCAAACCACAGAAATTCTCAGCTTGCAGCAATACCAGTCTCTTCCAGGAGAAATGAATGCATGAAGGAATGAGGACAAGCTAGATTTTTTTACATGCACTACAAGAAAGTACAGACGTATGGCAGGATAATCTGCAGCCTGAAATTTAAGAGCTTTTTCAGGCTCCACAGGAAAATCTTCAGCCTTCACTGCCCCAGGCTACCTGCCTTCCCATCTCTCCTCCAATCCATACACTTACGTGGCTACCAGGACTTGTTCCTTTGCATCCCTCTCTGTTGCCTGAAGTTGCCACCTTATCCAAAAAAACAGATCTTGGATCATCGATCTAACCTGTTCGATTCCTGCTTCATTCCTTGACCTAAGATTGCAGGAATCTTTGTTGGGAAATCCATGCTCCTAATGCACAACTCTACATTTTAAAAAAACGGTTCAAAAACAGCAGTAAACCCCCCCCGCCCCCACCCCACACACACAAAAAACCTCCAAATTATCAAGAATGAAATTTGTGGACAATCTTCAATCACACCTTAGCAGCGCACAGGCAATTATTTCTTCAGTGATATAAAATAATTTAAATAGAAATTGTGGAAAATGGTTTTGATAGATTAACTACACCCACAACAATGTCTATAACTTGGAGAGATCAAAGGCAAAGTTACCACAGGCACATTCTCTCATTTGAGAGAGAAAACTGAAGGTCGTTAACCTGAGGATCACCATACCTCAGGCAAGGAATAAAAGTGGGAAGGATGGACTTTTATTGTGACTTCAGCTAGCACGGGGTTTAAATTCATGTCATTAGTGGTACCAGCCAGCAATCCAGTCAACAATAATGCTGCATCACAAAGATGGAAGTTTTGAGGTGTTAGGCATTAGATTTTTGTCTATTTACTGCTCCAAAGGCATCCAGAAAGGAGTGATAACTCCAAGAAAAATTATTTTACATTGTACACAAATACATTGCTGAATATTTCCTTTTGTCAGTATTGCTAGCAAAATTAACACATTCAAAAACAATATTGACAGCTTTACAAGAAATACCAAAACAATGACAAAAGAGGGGAAAGAATCAAATCATGTTAGTGATTTGTACTCTCATAAGGTCAGTTTGATTAAGGGAGGGTAACTGTGATTTATTTTCTTCAATTCCTGTTATTATAAACCATGTGGTGTATCAGTGATGTGACTGAAATTCCTGTTGATCTTCAGCATATATGAATGAATACTCACTACGATTGTATTGTTGTATTCAATTCCAGAAGTAATGTTTACCTTAACCTTATACTCATTGTAAAAGGCAGAACAAACTACAATATACTGCATTGGAGTTCCTTAATACACAAAGATATCTTAAAAGCAAACCTCAAGGCTTATGGGAAATTTGATCCAGCATTGTTTTTCATGATTGCGTTGCAGTAATCCATCAAAGAGATATGTCTAGCTTCCAGCAATTGCACCTTAGCAGTGTGAAACCTAGATTGGGTTGAAGACAGTGATCTTTTACATAACTTCTCACAAAAAAAATCCAAACACTTATAAAAAAGATCTCAAGGAGAACAATCTTAATCTATATTAATGTTAAAATCATTACGTTCAGTAAAGATATATTGCAAAAGTCACACATATGGGAGAAGGTCTTAAGAGGACAGGTAAAGTCATTGCCAAAGTAGCAATTTAAACTTTGAATTGTTATTTAGTTAATTTACAATTATGTGGAATTCTGCTGAATAAAAATATATGTTAGATGAGTTAACAATGTGTCAGCAAATGAGGTGGAATAAACTTGATTTGGTTTGCTGATTGTCATGTTCAGCTATCTTCCGCCATATGGCATGGTCCTTTGTACAATGTATTAAAATCAGTAGTACTTTGTCATCCTGTATTGAGGGAGATAATTATGAACTCTTTGAAGATAACAGGACAAAGCTAAGCAGAGGCAATTTGATCCAAAGTCAACCATGACCTTTTGAATCATATAGGGGGCTCAAGGGGCCAAACATCCTACTTCTGTTCCCAATTCATAAATACAGGTTTTTTTTCACAATCACCAGTAGAATTCAATACATGGAAGTTTCGAACACTTTGGACTCATCCAACATAGGAACATAGGAACTTTGGAACATTCAGCCCCTTGAGCCTGTTCCACCATTTCCACGTAACAGTTTCATCTTTGAATTGTTATTTATGACCGCCATTCACCTCATACATTTAGCATGATCTGGATTAAAGTCATGATTTGGAGATACCGGTGTTGGACTGGGGTGTACAAAGTTTAAAATCACACAACACCAGGTTATAGTCCAACAGGTTTAATTGGAAGCATACTAGCTTTCGGAGCGTCGCTCCTTCATCAGGTGTTAGTGGAGGGCTCAATCCTAACACACAGAATTTATAGCAAAAATTTACAGTGTGATGTAACTGAAATTATACATTGAAAAATTGATTGTCTGTTAAGCCTTTCATCTGTTAGAATACAGTGATAGTTTCACTTCTTTCATGTGTAAATCACAAAACCTTTTTTTAAAACGTTGCATTCTTGGGTTAGTTGTTAACAATGGTGATAGATAGATAACATGTTGAAGGTGTTAGTCCCCTGTGTTCTCTGTCTATGCCATGTTGTTTAGACTGATTCTAATCTAAAAAGTTAGATAACGAAGTTTTACATGAATTCATACAGTTTTTTAGCTCAGAGTTCGACATGAATGCATGCAGTTTTTGAGCAAAGTACAATGTAACTCTGCAAGTACAAATTCACCCCACAAAATATATGTGTGCATGTGGGTCTGTGTGTGTTTGTGAGTCTGGGTTGGGGGTTGTAAGTGTGAGAAAGTGTATGTGTGTGAGTAGTGAGTGCAGAGCATCTTAAGTCTGTGAGGGGGTGCATGTGTGAGTGTGGGAGCATGTGTGTCTGTAAGGGTGTGTGTGGGTGTCTGTGTGCCCATCTGTGTATATATATGTCTGTGTGTATGTGTGTATAGGAGTGCCTGTGTGTGTGTGAGAGTGTGTGTGTGTGTAGGAGTAGCTGTGTGTGTGTGTGTGTGTGTGTGTGTGACAGTGTGTTTGTGTAGGAGTGTCTGTGTGTGTATATAGTGCAATGGTGGTCACCTGTAATGTGACATGAACCCAAGGTCCCGGTTGAGGCCCTCCCTACCAAACTTAGCTATCAGCCTCTGCTCGGCCACTTTTCTCTGCTGCCTGTCCCGAAGTCCACCATAGAGGATGGTCACCCGAAGGTCCGAGGCTGAATATCCTGGGCCATTGAAGTGTTCCCCAACTGGGAGGGAACCCTCCTGGCTGTTGATTGTTGTGCGGTGCCCATTCATCCGTTGTCATAGCCTTGGGTTCATGTCACATTACAGGTGACCACCATTACACTATACACACACACACAGATACTCCTACACACACACACACACACACACACACACACACACGCACTCCTATACACACATACACACAGACATACATATACACAGATGCGCACACAGGCACCCACACACACCCTTACAGACACACACGCTCCCACACTCACATATGCACCCCCTCACAGACTTAAGACATTCTGCACTCACTACGCACACACATACTCTTTCTCACACTCACAACCCCAACCCAGACAGACACACACACACACAAAGACCCACATGCACATATATATTTTGTGGGGTGAATTTGTACTTGCAGGGTTACATTGTACTTTGCTCAAAAACTGCATGCATTCATGTTGAACTCTGAACTCAAAAGCTGCATGAATTCATGTAAAACTCCGTTACCTCACTTTTTAGCTTAGAATCAATCTAAACATCATGGCATAGACAGAGAACACAGGGAGCCAACACCTTCAACATATTGTCTAGCTATCATCATTGTTAATAGCTAACATGAGAATGCAACCCTTTAAAAAAAGATTTTGTGATTTACACATGAAAGAAGTGAAACTAACAGATGAAAGGCTTAACAGACAATCAATTTTTCAATGCATAATTTCAGTTACATCACACTGTAAATTTTTGCTATAAATTCTGTGTGTTAGGATTGAGCCCTCCACTACCACCCGATTAAGGAGCGATGCTCCGAAAGCAAGTGGCTTCCAACACTAGTGTGCTAGTGTTGTGTGATTTTTAACTTTGGATTGAAGTCGTTATTCTTGAGGTCTTTTTCACAGAAGCTTGAACATTTTTTGAAACAAAGTCATTGAAAAGATCACTGTCTTTAACCCAATCCAGGTTTCACACTGTTAAAATGCAATTGCTGGAAGGTAGAGAAACCCCATTATGTTCCACTGTTCAACGAGATCTATGGCCTAACTATGAGATATGTGGCCTAAATCCATATACCTGTCTTTGGCCCAAATCTCGGAATACTTTTGTTTCACAAAACATTATCTGTCTCAGGTTTAAAATTAGCAACTGATTTAGCATCAGCTGACATTTGTGGAAGAGATTTCCAAACCCTTCCACTCTGTGGGTAGAAGTACTGACTAACATCTCTCCTGAATGGCCTGGCCCTAGTTTTTAGACTATGCCCCATATTTGTAGAATCTCTAACCAATGGAAATAGTTTATCTTTATCAACACTGTATTTTCCTGTTATGACATTTAAAGAAATTCTAAGAGCTCTCTCATATTAAAAATGAAGAGTGGTCACCATAATTTAAAGTGTTCATAAATTCCCTACAGTGGGGAAACAGGCCATTTGGCCCAACAAGTCCACACTGACCCTCCAAAGAATAACCCACCCAGATCTATTCCCCCAAGTAATGCACCTAACCTACACATTCCTGAACACAATGGGCAATTTTAGCATGGCTAATTCACCTTAACTGCACTTCTTTGAACCACAGGAGGAAACCCACACAGACATGGGGAGAATGTGCAAACTGCACACAGACAGTCACCCAAGGTTGGAATCACACCCAGGTCCCTGGTGCTGTGAGGCAACAGTGCTAACCACCGAGCCACCATGACATATTGCATCAATAAACAGTGCTTCAGTTTTATGTGACATGTTAAAAGTAGTAGGTTGCTATCTAGCATTATGTAACCATGAACTTTACTAAAATAACACTAACTAGCCACAAGAACATGAGGAGAATATAATGACAATAAAAGTGTTATAGAAATAGGACACAGAAATCTCCAGAAGAAAGTGTTCTATGTTTGAGTTTAAATTCTGTTTCTTTTAAAAAAAAATGTACAGCCTTGGGGCGGTGCCGTGGCTCAATGGTTAGCACTGCCGCCTCACAGCACCAGGGACCTGGGTTCAATTCCTGCCTCGGGTAACTGTCTTTGTAGAGTTTGCACATTCTCCCCGTGTCTGCGTGGGATTCCTTCGGATGCTCCGATTTCCTCCCACAGCCCAAAGATGTGCAGGTTAGGTAGATTAGAAATGCTAAATTTCCCATATGTCCAGAGATGGGTATGTTAGGTGTATTAGACATGGGAAATGCAGGGTTACGGGGATAGGGTAAGGGGGTGGGTCAGAGTCGGTGTGGATCCAATGGGCTGAATGGCCTTCTTCTGCACAGTAGGGATTCTATGAGTTCTAAGTGAAAAAGAATGATACACTAATAAAAGTCAATCTCCACCAAATGCATTGTCGATGAAGAGAAAGTGAGTGAAATCTAAAGGCTGTTCAGAAATGAAGCGCAGTCCTCTGATGAACCAACCATGCCAATAACCATTCGGAAATCTCCCTTCTGGTATAAAGCAGAGCCACAAACCAAGCCAAACATTTTGCTCTGAAATCAATTCCCAAAAGAAAACTATGATGTAAGCTTTCTTTTCTGCCCTAAGAATGCAATTGACTTTCGAAACCAAGTACGGCACTTTAAAAATTAAATTGGAAGAAACAAGGATGAAGTGAGGAAAATCTTTTTCGCACATTGAGAAAATGCACTGCTTGGAAACTCAAGAGAAGATTGGGTAATTATTTGGATGAAAATAATTATAAGGATATGGGAAAACTGCAGGAGATTGGTACTAAGTAATTATACTTACTTAATGAGTTGATGCAGGCATGATGAATCTAAAGGTCTTTTTCTGAACTGTAATACTTCTGTAATTCTATATTAACAACTGGCACATCCCTCAGTCACAAATAGGTAGCCACCCCTACTATCCTGAGGTAACCCACTATGTTCTCTTCACCTTTTCCATTTGATTTACCCAGTCTGCCATCCACTTTCCTCCTCATTTTATCTCCCCTCCCCTTCACACTCTTACAGTGTGAATGGGGAAATCATTCCAACCTCCTTGCCTAATTAAACCCACAGGAAGGTGAATGGGAAGTTGCAATTTGCTTCAGAAACGAATGCTTTATTTTCTTTTGAAGTACTGCTCCTTTTAGAAAAATTTCAAACCACCTTCCCACATTCTCACTGCATTGAAATACAGAAACTGGGATCCAGAGTGAACATAGAACATAGAACAATACAGCACAGAACAGGCCCTTCGGCCCTCGATGTTGCGCCGACCTGTGAACTATTCTCAGCTCGTCCCCTACACTATCCCAAAATCATCCATGTGTTTATCTAAGGATTGTTTAAATCTCCCTAATGTGGTTCAGTTGACTACATTAACAGGTAGGGCATTCCACGCCCTTACCACTCTCTGCATAAAGAACCTGCCTCTGACATTTGTCTTAAATCTATCACCCCTCAATTTGGAGTTATGCCCTCTCGTACAAGCTGATGTCATCACCCTAGGAAAGATTTTTTAGCTGTTTACCTTATCTAATCCTCTGGTCATCTTGTATGTCTCTATCAAACCCCCCCTTAGCCTTCTACTTTCCAATGAGAACAGACCCAAGTCTCTCAGCCTTTCCTCATAAGACCATCCCTCCAGACCAGGCAACATCCTGGTAAATCTCCTCTGCACCTTTTCCAATGCTTCCACATCCTTCCCAAAATATGTGGACCAGAACTGTACACAATATTCCAAGTGTGGCCACGCCAGCATTTTGTATAGTTGCAGCATGTTATTGCGGCTCCGGAACTCAATCCCTCTAACAATGAAACCTAACACACCGTATGCCTTCATAACAGCACTATCCACCTGGGTGGCAACATTCAGAAAACTATGCACATGGACTCCAAGATCCCTCTGCACATCCACACTACCAAGAATCTTTCCATTGACCCAGTACTCTGCCTTCCTGTTATTCTTCCGAAAGTGCATCAGCTCACATTTAGCTGCATTGAACTCCATTCAGCACCTTTCAGTCCAATTCTGCAATTTATCCAAATCCCCCTGCAACCTGTAACATTCTTTCAAACTGTCCACTACTCCACTGACTTTAGTGTCATCTGCAAATCTACTAATCCATCCACCTATGCCTGCATCATATTCTTGCTTTCTCTCCATATCCCCAATACCTTTAAAATCAAAAACAACTTTATCTCTTTATTAAATATATTTAATAACTTAGCCTCCACAGCATTCTATGGCAGAGAATTCCATAGTTTCATTATGCTTGTTGAGTGTTGAAAATTCTCGTCTCAGTTCTGAAAGGTCTACCCTATATCCCCAGACTGTGGCTCCTGATTCTAGAATCCCCAACCAGGGAAAGCATCCTCTCTGCAACCAATCTGTCCAGCTGTATCAGAATTTTATGCATTTCAAAACCTCTTTTATCATTCTCAGCTCTAGTGAGCACAGAAATGAAGGGCTTTTGCCTGAAACGTTGTTTCTCCTGCTCCTTGGATGCTGCCTGACCTGCTGTGCTTTTCCAGCATCACACTCTTGACTCTAATCTTCGCATCTGCAGTCCTCACTTTCATCTAGTGAGCACAGGCCTAGTTGAAGCAATCTCTCTTCACGGGGTAGTTTTCCAAACCCAGTGTGGAGGGCTGCATCTGGGTGGGATGCTTTTTTGAGCATTGATATTGAATTGTTGAAAAATGTGATGCTGGAAAAACACAGCAGGCCAGGCAGCATCTGAGGAGCAGGAGAATCAACGTTTTGGGCATAAGCCCTTCTTCAGGGCTTGTTGGACCAAATGGCTTCTTTCTGCAATGCTGGGAGTCTACGAACAGCATTGGCATAGAGTGGGGTATGCAGCACTTGGTGTTCTCCTGTTTAGAAATATTTTGTAGGGTGGAGGGTACAGGGAAAAAGAGGAATTCTAAGAGGTGGGGCAGCATTTATTGCTTCCCAGCAACAGCAGAAACAGATATAGTAGCAATGACCAAAGGCATCCATATATAACTGCTAAGGCTGCACCGAAAGCCTAGTGCCTCAGTATTCCATAGAGACAGAGACAGGAGAATGAGGAAGGACTGGCACTAAGACCTTGAAACCAAGCATTTGCGGATGATTGAGATGACCATATGTCAAAGAAATTTGATCTGAAACTCGCATCGAAGTGAACCAGTGTAAAATCCAAAATCTGGCTCCTGACAGAAAGTAGATCTGAGAGAAGATTTTTAACAATATATTTATCTCTAATCACCATAAAATGCCTATTTAAAAAATAAAGAACAGATTTTGTTGCTTTACCTTGTGCTGATTTAGAACGGATAGATTATGTTAATAAGTTTAAGCACAGATGTCTTCAGTCCATACAATCTGTCCATACAATTTACTATCAATAGAAATTCCTATTAACCGACTCTATCGCAATTATGATCCTCTCAGGCTGTTTATTGCCCATGCAGTAAAGTTGAACATATCTCCACATAGTCTTTCTTACCTGCCTGAGGGATGCAAAGCCTCTTGCTCATTCACTTTCTAAACACAAGATTCAGGATTTTATTGAGAATGTCAACTAAAACTATTCTATACTGTACATTTCTCCACTTCAACTTTATTATGTCAATAGATAGAAATGTGTGAAAAATCATTGTTAACTGGACTTGGGTAAATTGATCTCATACCTCTGGCCACTCATTGTTCAGAAGTTTCTTTATTTATGTCAAAACTAAAGGAATTACAATATTTACGTCAGGTTTGATTTGTTTCTCTTGACTCATTGGCATTAGCAATAGCCTAAATACAAATTTTAAGAAAACATTAGAAAACTGAATGCAGGGAGATCTAGATACAATACTCTTCAATTTCATACAATCTCTTCTCCTTCCCTACAGTGTACTGACTGCTGAACACTACAATGGGTACATTGACTTTCACACCAACTGAGCTGGTGGCAACTCTGAGCCTCTATTTCCTTTCCAACAATAAGTTAGAATCATCAACTTTGCACCATGTGATATCTTCATTACCCTTGAACTTTATTTGAAATTTCCAAAATGCAAATTTGAGGAATATTTGCACAGTCAGAAGATATATTAGTTACTTCCAAGACTGGCCTTCAATCCATGTGAGTGTCACTTGCTGTTGGGAACATGACACTTTGCAGGTAAGCTCCACTAGTTACCAAATACTGTGTATATCATGTTAATGCAGCATTTGACATGTCTCTGATATCAGTTAGAGAGAAGAATTCAATCTAAAATGAGAAAGTGAGTCACTAAACTTGGGAGCTGTATTTGAGAATATTAGGCAGATTTTTCCACTGCCAGGCAGTTGTTTTATGACAGTAGATTGTACACTTGCATGGTGACTCTGAGATACCCTTGCTGCTTTTCTGAGCCTTACCATTACTTGTCACCATGTTGTAACTCCAAAAATGATGCTTGGATGTTCTTGGCGAAAGAGAGTCTGCAACCAGTGTAATGAAGACTAACAACTTTTATTGACGATGTACACTATATAAGCAATACGCTTAAGATCATAAGATGTAGGAGCAGAGGACAGGCTGAATAGGCTGGGGCTGTTTTCCCTGGAGCATCGGAGACTGAGGGGTGACCTTATAGAGGTTTATAAAATCATGAGAGGCAAGAATAGGGTAAATAGACAAGGTCTTTTCCCTTAGGTGTGGGAGCCCAGAACTAAAGGGTATAGGTTTAGAGTGACAGGAGAAAGATTTAAAAGGGACCTAAGGGGCAACCTTTTCACACAGAGGGTGGTGCGTGTGTGAAATGAGCTGCCAGAGAAAGTGGTGGAGGCTGGTACAATTACATTTAAAAGGCATCTGGATGTGTATATGAATAGGACAGGTTTAGAGGGATATGTCCCAAGTGCTGGCAAATGGGACTCTGTTAGGATATTTGGTCGGCATGGACAAGTTGGACCGAAGGGTCTGTTTCTGTGCTGTACATCTCTATTTTTCAATGACTCTAAGTAGGCCATTCAGCCCATCAGGTCTGTTTAGTCATTAAATGAAATATTAACTGATCTGATAATCCTTAACTGCACTTTCCTATCTTTCCCCATAATCCTTTATTCCCTTACTGATTAAACATTTCTCTATCTCAGCTTTGAATATAGTATTATCAATCAGGCAAGATCAATATTGTTAGCCTTCATTTACTTGCTTCCAGACTCGCTTCAATCAACAAAATCCAAATATCAATTTCAATTTCAAAAGAGAAAGTCAAATAAACATGTTTTTTTTAACTAATACAAAACATATCATTTAAGGTTTATTGCATATGATTGAGTCCCTTTCCTGCCATTACAGTCGAGGCTGACAATCTGACAGTGTTGTCAGTGCATCATTGGAACAGTCTGTCTTTCATATAAAAGGTTAATGTGAGGTTCTGTCTGTCATTTCAGATTAACATAAAAGACCCCTTGACCTTTGAAAGATGAACAGGAAATTCTCCCAGTGCACTAACCAAAATTGATTCTTTAACCCAACGTCACAAAACCTTATCGGGCATCTCACTGTGCTTTGTCTGCTTTCCCTGCTGATACATTTTGTAAAATGGTTTTAGATTAACTCTAGCCCAAACGTCTGGTCCCTGAATATTCAGAGAAGGAAAAAATGTCTTGACACAGAGCCTATGCAACAATTGCCTGGGGGTTTTAAACATCTGATGGGCATTACCTTGCATTTGAAATCCTCCAACAAAAATGTCAAATAGGAGCTTCAGCCAGACTTCCAAAGGTTCCAACCGACTTGATTTGGTAATGAGCCAGGAAAAGTTAGAGGAATTAGACTTCCTCCAACTCCTAGCCAACCCTAAATCTGAACCCATTTTACTCACTGACCTGCAATTTTCACCTCTCCCTGCCTTCCCACCACCCTGCTAAACTCCTTCACAGACTTCCTCCGCAGACACACAATACTCACCCAAATTCTTCCTGCAGCACAGACTCCAAAACACCACTCACATGACACCCACAAAAATCTTCCAGCTCCCCAATGAACACTTGAACTCACTCCTCTGACTACACTCCCTTTGGATAGCCTTACCAAGGCTGACCCCCATCACCCCAACCTATATCAAATGCCTGACAGCTCTTTGGCTTCTGATCAATCCCTCTCCTCTTACTCACTCACCCACCACTTGTGTTCCCCTCAACCACTTACCTGCAACCCAACTCTTTGATCCACTTGTCACTGTGCCCTCCATCTACATGCTGTCCTGCCCCCATCCCTAATCTGACCCTTTCTTTTACCCACTTATCATCCTGCCCCTCACTCACTTACCTTCCACCTAACCCCCTCATTTACCTATCAATCTAACCCCTTACCAACTCGTACCTTAGCTTTTCACCCATTTGTCACCCTATCCCTCACCCACTTACCTTACCACTTTTTTTTCTTTCAAAAGCTGTCAAAAAGGGCTCAAGGGCCATTAAACTGTATTTATTTGCTGGAATATGACAACTGTTTACATGACATCCAAGAAGATTCAGTCTGATGCTCCCTGCATATTCTGCTGCACTACATATCCTCGGGATGGATCCCACATCTTCTCACATGGATCCTGCATCTGATGTCAAGTGCAAAATCTCCTGGGAATGTATGTGATGACTGAACAAAACTAAAACAGGGTTAATGTTAGATGGTGAATTCACACTTAACTGAGGAGGAATTCCAGTAACTCTGGCCTTCTCTTTGTGAAGAAGCCTTTCATAATTCATCTGAGACATGGGTGAGCCAATAACATAATGGCAACTATTTGCCCAACGTCTGTGGTCTCTGAGCTGCTTAGTGTGCCTATGGGGCCAAAATTTGGTCTGGAGTTAATTTGACGGCTTGAAACCTGGATTGCATGTTCACTATTCTTCTAAGGTTTCAAGATTTGACAACTCTGAGAGAAAGAAAATCAGACGAACATTGCAGACAGATGTGAAGACATTGGATGCACAAATAAGGCACACTCACACTCTTGCAGTTCCATCTGCAAAATTGGCCACACTGATTGTGCATACTACTTTGGCATGGTGTGGAGATCCATTTTCATCAGCAGGATGGTCTTGTTGGTGGCTGTCAAGTTAATAGCCATTCTTATGCAGCAAACGTTTTCTCAAACAATATAAAATTTCTCTGCCTTATCTCCCAGCCTTCAGCCCCCATTTGTGTGAAGTAGATAATTAATGCATTGTTTATTATGATCAGAGATTTGCTATGTAAAGTAGGCAGTAACAAATAAAGACACCTCACAATTTATATTTATGTCACACCTTTAACAGCATAAATTGAGTTAACATGTGTACAGGCGCGTCATAGAACATAATATGACACTGGGTCATAAAAGGAGCTACTTGGCAGATGCCCAAAAGCTTTGCCAAAGGGTCAGGGAAGAAGAAGCAGAAGAAATTATGGATGGAGTTAGAACATAGAACATAGAACATTACAGTGCAGTACAGGCCCTTCAGCCCTCAATGTTATGCCAACCTGTGAAACCAATCCGAAGCCCATCTATCCTGTGCTAATCTGTTCTCATCCATATGTCGATCCAATAACTATTTAAATGCCCTTACAGTTGGCAAGTCTGCTAGTCATTCAGTCAGGGCATTAATTTCAGAGCTCAAGCCCTTAGCAGCTGAGACCAAAGACATCAATGGTGCAACCAGTAAAATCAGGGATGTTCGAGAGGTTAGAATTAGATGGCAGAAGTTAACAGAGATTTGTGGAGCTGGAGGAGACTTGAGTTAGGGCAGGGACAAGGTCATGGAGGAATTTGAAAGTCTCGCCCTTCTACCATGAAGCAGGATTCCTGCAAGAACTAGGCATCATAGAACGCCCGAGTGTTGCAAGATGTGTTCCTGAACTAGCTATAGCACCATTCATAAATAGAAATACTTGTCATTCCATCAATGTACAGCCTGTGACAAATGGCACTAAATCACACATGATCATATTGCAGTTCCTACTTTGTTGTGTTATGTCAATATGTCTTTAACAGGCATGCTCGTGATACCATCACTGTACCATAACAAAGTTAAAAATTACACAACACCAGGTTATAGTCCAACAGGTTTAATTGGAAGCATTAGCTTTCGGAGCGCTGCTCCTTCAAACACCTGTTGAAGGAGGAGTACCTCCATATCATGTGATCTGAAGGTAATAGAGGTCTCATACTCTGTCTTGCCTTGGATCACCTGAAGCATGACAGCCTACAGGAAGCATGTTACTCTGCGTCATCTAACATCTTAATCTTAATTCAGACAGTGATGTTCTTGACAAACATAATGCTTGCGAATAATAGTTATCCATCACAAATGTCTGTTGAATTCTTCAGAAACAAGATATCCATAATGAGTTTATTTGTGTTACAGACGATAATGAATTTGGTAAAACACCCGCCAACAGGAAACCCACGCAATAGTAAAGCAGTGGCTGTTTATAAAGTATGCCAAACACTGATATTAGAAAAAGCTGAAGACAAACTGAACAATAGCTTTAAAAACAGCGAATTCAGAGAAAGGGCAAATTTCTAACCCCAAATTAACATCGGGCAACTGTGCAGATCTCTAGGAGGGGTATTAGCCATCAATACACAGTTAATTTATGCTTTGAAAAACAAGTTCTTCTAAGGCAAAGGAGATTTCCAACATTGCCTTGATTAAGACTAAGGGATGAGGGGATGCAGTATACTTCTGAGCTGCAAAACTAAGTCAGTGCAGTCCATACAGACACTGGGGAATGGAATGGTCTATTCATGACAGTCAATACATAAGTACAATTTATCAGAACAGAAACTGCAAAGTCTATGTTCTTAAGACTCAGAATTGTCATGCTGATGAAGGAGGCCATTTAGTCTATCGTGCTAGCACTGGCTCTATTATCTTGTCCAGCTCGAGTACCTAGTGTTACTCTTCTGAATTTTGACACATCTCTGCACACCATTACTGTCCAACAAACACATCCAATGCCCTTTTGAACACCTCAATTGAACCTGCCTCCACTACATTTCCAGACAGTGCATTGCATACTCTAACAAATTGCTGTGTATTGAAGTCTCTGTTCTCACATCACCATTACTCCACTTGCATATCTCTTTAAATCTTTAACCTCTCATTCATGCTTCTTTTACAGTGAAAACAGCTTCACCCTATCTATGGGGTTGCACAGTGGCTAGCCTCATAGCACCAGGGACTTGGGTTCGATTCCAGCCTCAGGCCACTAACTATGTGGAGTTTGCACATTCTCCTGTGTCTGTGTGGGTTTCCTCCAGCTGTTCCAGTTTCCTCCCATAGTCCAAAGATATGCAGGTTAGGTGGATTGACCATACTAAATTGCCCATAGTGTCCAGGAATGTGCAAGCTAGGTAGATTCATGATGGGAAGTATAAGGTTACATGGAGGGGGGCGCAGGTTTGGGTCAGATGTTCTTCAGAGGGTGTGTGTGAACTCAGTGGGCCAAATGGACTGCTTCCACACTACAGGGATTCTACGGTACTCTGTCCAGCCCAGTCAAGATTTTAAAAACCTCAATCAGATCTTCTCTCAGCCTTCTTCCTTGCAAGGAGAAAACATTCCACCTTCTTAAATCTATACTCACAGCTGCCATATTAAAAATGCTGTTGCACACCCAGTCAAGCACCGTCAGTCCAGAGCTGCCCTGCACATTTGCAGACATTTACCCTGGGATGGACTGAGAAGGGAACATTGATGCCCAGCTTTGTGGACACGCACCTGGCAGTCTTGGTGCCATAGACAAGCCTGTCCTCTCTCCAGAGGACCACCAGTGGAGACCAAATAACAATACTTTGCCAGTCTGGTCTGAGGTCATCACATAAGTCAGTGGTCAATAAATCAGGTCTCTATGATCCGGAGAAATACTCAGGAATGCAGGAAAGTGAATAACCATTTCCATTCCACCAAGCTAAATGCTATCACTTGCTTTTTGCAACCTCACACACTACCTCTACTCCTGCACCCACTTCCCATCAATATTCATGCACTATCATTCTTACTATCACATGCAATATCTTCCCTTACTCAGTCTTGCCATTTAAAAACTCTCCCACACTTAGTTACCCAATTGTACTTTGTTAAGAAATTCCTTGAAAGGACTAACTGCACTCAGCAAGAAATCTGATTGTGTATTAGAAAATGAGTTGGTGAGGCTCTGGTCAAGAAAAAGGAGGAAGTATATGCCAGGTATAGACAGCTGGGATCAAATGAATTGCTCAAGGAATATAAAGGCATTAGGAGTATACTTAAGAGGGGAACCTTGAACGCAAAAAGGGATATGGGATGGCTTTGGCAAATAGGGTTAAGGAGAATGCAAAGAGATTCTACAAGTACATTAAGAGCAATAGAGTAATTTGGGAGAGAATAGGGCCTTTATAGATCAACAAGTTTCACCTAGTGTGGAACCACAAGAGATGAATGAGATACTAAACTAATATTTCATGTCAGTATATACATGGAAAAGGACATAGAGCTAGAGAAGCTAGGGTAATGAATGGTGATATCTTCAAAAGTGCCTGTATTACAGAAGAGGAAGTGCTGGATATCTCAAAATGCATAAAGGTGGATCAGCAAAACAACTAACAATTTCCTCTAAATTAAGAGTTCAATGGTTCTCTCTTTGTAAGGAATCCTTCCAGTCTTCTATTCAAGAGATTAGTCCTATTAACGAACCCAGCCAGCAGCGACTTTGTACAAGTAGGATGCAGCTGTGAAAAGCTTAAGTTATCATGTTCATTGGTGTTTGATGCATGGTTCATTTAGTGGGAATGATCAGCAATGTGATATCACAACATTATGCATTTGTTTGGAAAAAAAAAGCATGTTCCTCAAATTCGCTCTCTTTGCTGGACAATGAACAATAATAATGACATTTAGCAAGCCAACCCAACACAGTTATCATTTTGGTTTGGCAACTTTCCGTATACCAGAAAATTACTTTCTCAACTGTTTTCAAGTTTTAGTGCTCTGGGACCTCTATCTGTCCTGCACTGGCTATCATCATGCAGGACTCCAAAACCTATTGAATTGACCATTTTATTTATAGCCTCAAAGGATGTGACAGTAACCAGTAATTCAGCAATGAAGTCATTTTCCTCATGATAGGCTGAAATTTTATCAGGGAGCGTATAAGTGATTAAGAGCAAGGAGCATTCAATTACCACCCAACACTACTCACTTTCTGCTGGCCAATGCTATATCCTCCCAATTATGAGCATACAGGATACATTTAAAAGGAAAGGGTGATATGATGTTGTAGTGTGTGCTTCCCATTATTTGTGGCCTAGCAATGTCAGGCACAAAAGATCCCAGTATTCAGTGGAAGGAGCAATGGAGTTGGGTGGCATGTTTAGTTTTGGATGGCTTGTGTAAATGATGGGATGAAAAAGCATATTTCTATTTGTTCTATATGTTAAAAAATTATTGATAAGCAAAAGCACTGAACTAATTTCCCTTCTCTATTATTTCTTGATGCACCTCTGTGCCCGTATCAGTAGGTGGATAAAAGTACAAATGGAGTCTCAAGGACAGCGCTATACTACACCTTATGTTTATTCATGTACACTACCTAGGTCAGGCAGGCAGCTCGACACTCCAATCCATCCCAAGAAAACAGTGGCATTATTCAGGCTGAAACATAAACAGGAGAATAGGAGCAGCAGTGGGCCGTTGATCCCTCAAGTCTGTTCCACCATTCAATAAGATCAAAGCTGATCTGTGCCCTGACTCCATATACTTGCCTTTGGCCCATATCCTTTCATATCTTCGTTCAACAAAGCATTATCTATCTCAGATTTAAAATTAACAAATAATCCAGCATCCAAGGCCAATTGTGGAATAGAGTTCCAAACATCTACTACCCTTTGTGTGTAGAAGTGCTTCTTAACATCTCTCCTGAATAGTTTGGCCCTAGTTGTCAGATCATACTCCCTTGTTATAAAGTCCCAAGCAGAAATAGTTTATGTCTATCCACCCTTTCATTTCTGGTTAATACACTGAATGCTTCAATCAGATCACCCTTAAAGAAAGGCAAGCCTACTACATGAAACTTAACTGTTCTACTTCATGATTTTTACTTGGATGAAGGGAACTAATATCCTCCCATCTATCTGCTCATCAAAACTACTTTGAACATGAATAAAAAATGTTGGAAGAAACCGCAACTCACAATATGCAACATCCGTGTGGAAAAATGCCAGACCCACAAAATGTTTGTAAGCAGGAAGCTGTCAAGACTAATCAGTTTGGCACCGATAAACTGTGATGCCAAATCTCAAAAAACATTTATCTTTAGAATCATACTTTTCAATACCTTTCAAAGTTGTCACGAGCTTTCAGAAACTGATGTGAGATTGCACAATTATACCAGTGGACACTGCCACATTGTCAAATCGCTCAAGCCTGTAATGGTGTCCATGCTATGAGATTTTGCTTCTTTAAAACCTGATCCCTGAATGCCAACTCTTTGAACAACTCCTGTTGCAAGAAAATGCTTTGAACCCGTTTGCTGCAAGCAGAGTTCTCTGTTATATCTGACATTTAACTTTAACTCCAAATTACTGTTCTGCCTGCCTGAAAGGAACACTAGCCCCAAGTCACATTCCCACCGCAGATTATGAAGAAGTACAACACAAGCTTGTTCTTCTGGTATCTAGTTCCAGTCGATCAGACTGGGTTTGGTTATCCCCTCCCATACAACATCCTGATCAGGTTACCAAATCACCTCCGATCACGTGAGAGCTTTTCACTGATTTGTTTCCCATGAGCTGTGCACTATCATGTTCACAAATCATTTATTCAGAATCTGCAGTCAAAATCTGCAGTTTATGACTGAACTCCATTTCTTTCCATTTCTGATCATTTCATCTTTAACAAAGCAGCAGCTAACTCTAGTTGACAGTTAGAGGTTGATAAGAGTTGTACAAAAGACACAATGTGTATACGCATCCCAATGCTTCATGTTATGCTTTCTTTTTAGTAATCCAGTAATCATCAGCATTCTATATTATTATACCCTCAACATCTACCTGGTTGAATGTCCAACTCTATATATACAATGTTTAAATATCTACTCCTGGTATTTTAAGTTTCACAACTCACAACAATTTGCCTGCAAACATTTTGACATTTTTCCCCATAATCTTCAAAACTTTCATGAGATCAGTTCAAAACCTTTGCTTTCTCTCAATTTTTCTTAAGCTTTCTTCATAACTTAAAATATTCACACCCAGCAAGACTGCAAAGTTTGAACTTGGATGATCATCCATCTTTTCTGATTATTGATTTCCATTGATGTTAATTAAATCATTGCTGCTGGTCTCTGCAGGCTCCCAAGTGCAGATATATACTTATGATGAGCTAACCAGAAATATAGTCAGTCTTTCAGAGTCATGTAGCAACAATCCAATCATACTTCTCTGTATGGTTATTCAACTGGTCTCAGATTAAATTACTTACAGTGCGGAAACAGGCCCTTCGGCCTAACAAGTCCACAACGACCCGCTGAAGCACAACCCACCCACACACTTCACCCCTTCACCTAACACTACGGGCAATTTAGCATGGCCAATTCACCTAACCTGCACATTTTTGGACTGTGGAAGGAAAGCAGAGCACCCGGAGGAAACCCACACACACACGGGGAGAATGTGCAAACTCCACACAGTCAGTCGCCTGAGGTGGGAATTGAACCCAGGTCTCTGGCGCTGTGAGGCAACAGTGCTAACCACTGAACCACCATGCCGCCCCATCTCGATTTGTCCTGACTCTTTACAGAGGCTCAGCAGTGTACTTAATCTTTCAGCCCTTTCTTGATCAGCTGCATCCTTCTCCAAATGAATGTTTATGCCTTGTTTTCGTTTCCAATTCGTACATTATTTATTTCATCTTTTTTTAAATAAATCGAGCTGCCCCTGCCATTTTATGGTCCCATTGTTTAGAAGATCTGTTATCTCTGAATATGGTTACAAGGTTCAATATTTGCTTCATCTCGTATTTTTACACTATTTTCATACCTGAGTAATACAAATGTCCAGTTGTGTCCAATAGTATTGTAACAACAGTTTCAGGCAGGAGAAAACTTTGATCTATTGAGGTGCCAAATCCACAATTTTCTCTTGTGCACTTCAAATAATCCTTCATTGGCAAAAGCCTGTCCAAATCCTCATGAAAACCTGATATTGTTTTCTTGTTCCACTACCTGTAGTATCAAAGGGGAAAAGATTCACAATTTAGTGGACAATTTGCCAGAACCATCAGCGTAACTAATGTTACCACACCACAGGTAGTTCTCCTATAACGCTATTTATTAAATGCGATTTGCTCGTAATGAAATGAGTGAATTGCAGAGCTTTTATTCGTAAAGGAACTCCCATTCACTGTTACATGATTCCATCCCCAGCACTGGTTAACCAACAAAACCCAGCCTCAGGATCCTCTGTCTACAAAATGCAAATTCAGTGTGTTCAGATAAAGCAGGAATGCAATCAGCCCTGCAAGCCTTTAAACTGAGCTTGAAACTGGGAATTGCAGCCGACTTTTAGAAGGAACTTTATTCCATACCGGGGAGAACCTTGAGGAGGACTGGACTTCCGTATCGGCATCGCCTGGTCAGTCAGCACACGTGCTTTCTGGTGGAGAGCTTCGTGAAAGCTACAGTGCTGTAGTCGGTGATTTTAATGTTTTAGTGTATTATTTCATTAAAATATATGATTTTAAAAATTATTTAGACTGTACTATCATTTGTGTTAGGCTAACTACTATTTTTGTTGAGGTTTTTAATTGATATTTTTGGTGGTTCGCCCCAACCCTGTTTTTCCCATTGGTCCCATGTGTGTGATTTTCTATATCATGGTATTGCACAGGAATACAACCAACACATTATAGAAGAATCTAGCTGTTTTAAAACAATTGTAAAAAGATTGTTGTGATGTCCAGAAGGGAGTGTTACATAAATCTAGAATGGTGGTTTTAATTACATAATTATGGTAAATGTAGGAAGAATTTGACTATTCATAACCTTATTCTATGATGAAACTTTCATTTTCATTTCTGACCCATTCCCACTTCACAATTTTCAATAACCTTGCTTTTATCTCCTGTTAATTTTAATCACTTGTCACTGTGGTATTTTCCCAGGTGACTTGGTACCTCTGCTAGTATATGGTACTGTGTAAGAGTTATTTGATGTAGCTTGTTGGCATCAGTCCTTCTCTGACTTTGCTTTTCCTTGGGCCTAACTAGTGAATAATGTTACAGCATATAACAAAGAGACTGTCTTGAGAAAAGGCACTGTTCCTGAATTTAAGAAGATTTATTGCATGATGACATAAAGTGGAACAACATTTGGTCAGACATAATAACTAGAACCTTATGGAGTGGGTACAGATACATTTTCTCCCTCTGAAAGCTAGAATAGAATGCCTTGTACTCAATAGAATGGATGAAGCCAATGTAAGAACTACATTAACCTTCTTCAGAACTATTTCATATATAATTGTTAGAGAACTTCATTCAAAGTGTGAGGACAGTATTGTTTTTTTTTTCTGTGCTTTTGATGGTGGACTGAAATGAGAAAAGGACTACTTTAATAATCAAGGATTGGAGAAAGGACTGCCACATGTTTTAAAAGCAAGCTACAAACACTAATTGTACATTTTTGTTTGTTCAACCATTGAGGAAAAGTTCATTGCAGGTGGCAACAGGGGGTATATGAATAATGAGATCTGACCTGTAACAAGTAGCTGATTGGTTTGTAGAATGGTGACTGATCATAGAATCATAGAGGAATAGAATCGTACAACATGGAAAAACATCCTTCAGTTGAACCAGTCCATACCAAACATAATCTCAACTAAACTAGTCCCACCTGCCTGCCCCTGGCCAATATCCCTCCAAACCTTTCCCATTCATGTACTTATCTAAATGTCTTCTAAACGCTATAATTGTACCTACAGCTACCACGTTCTCAGGGAGTTCATTCCACATGTGAACCATGCTCTGCGTAAAAGATTTGCCCCTCATGTCTATTTAAATCCCTCTCCTCTCACCTTAAAAAAAATGACCTCTAGTCTTGAAATGCCTCGTCCTAGTGAAAAAATAACTACCATTAACTCTGTCTATGCAAGGTTTGTGAAGGTTTGTAGGTTGAGATTTAGGGTGTAGGATTGCTCGCTGAGCTGAACTCTGTCTACATCTGTCATTATTTTATAAACTTCTATCAAGCTGCCTCTCAACCTCCTATGCTCCAGTGAAAAAAGTCTCAGTCCATCCAGTCTTTCTTTATAACTCAAACCTTCCATCCCAGCAACATCCTGGTAAATGTCTTCTGAACCCTCTCCAGCTTAATAAAATCCTTCTTACAACTGGGTAACCAGAACTAACACAGTATTCCAGAAGAGGCATCACCAATGTCTTGTACAGCCTCAACATGACTCAAAGGACTGAGCAATGAAGGCCGTGGCTTTGTCATTGGTGACAAAGGCCTTCTGTATACCAACAACTATGTGAGTGATTCCCAGTAGCTGAACAGCTTTTGTAGGAAAGATATGGGCAGAAGCCTTTGGACCTCTGGAAAGGAGTTGTTACCTTTCTCCTTGCAGTTAAAACATGCCTAAAGCCTGAAGAAAGTTGAAAATGTGTTGCTGGAAAAGCGCTGCAGGTCAGGCAGCATCCAAGAAGCAGGAGAATTGACGTTTCGGGCATAAGCCCTTCTTCAGAAATGAGGAAAGTGTGCCAAGCAGGCTAAGATAAAAGGTAGGGAGGAGGGACTTGAGGGAGGGGCATTAGAAATGCGATAGGTGGAAGGAGGTCAAGGTGAGGGTGATAGGCCGGAGTAGGGGTGGGGGCGGAGAGGTCAGGAAGAAGATTGCAGGTTAGGAAGGTGGTGCTGAGTTCAAGGGTTGGGACTGAGACAAGGTGGGGGGAGGGGAAATGAGGAAACTGGAGAAATCTGAGTTCATTCCTTGTGGTTGGAGGGTTCCTAGGCGGAAGATGAGGCGCTCTTCCTCCAGCCGTCGTGTTGCTATGGTCTGGCAATGGAGGAGTCCAAGGACCTACATGTCCTTGGTGGAGTGGGAGGGGGAGTTGAAGTGTTGAACCACGGGCGGTTGGGTTGGTTGGTCCGGGTGTCCTAGAGGTGTTCTCTGAAACGTTCCGCAAGTAGGCGGCCTGTCTCCCCAATATAGAGGAGGCCACATCGGATGCAGCGGGTGCAGTAAATGATGTGTGTGAAGCCTGAAGAAAGACAATTTATTTTCCCTCACCACTTGTAAGTGGTGACTTCAAATCAGTGAGTCAGAGAATGTATAATTTGTGAACCAGTCACCCTGCGCTTCATGCACAGCAGTGATAAAACCTGGAGAACAGAGAAATCGATCAATGATCAGCAAAATACTGGCAACCAAAAAGTATCATCTTAGTGAAACTTATGGACAAAAACCAATGAACTGCCTGCTTGATCTTTCTTTCAACTATTACACCACTGTTTTTGTGTCTTTCAACGTTTGTTTGCATACGTACGAAGGGGAAGTTCTATAAGGGTGCGTTAGAGTGTTAACTAGTAGAATTTTATGTCAACAGTTCATAATTGTTTACCCTGAGCTAAAGTCAATTTATTTGTAATGGGTAGTAATTCTTGTTAAGTACAGAAACCCAGTCCATGTTTTCTGTACACTAGAATCTAAAAGAAGAGGTGAATTGGGTACTTTACAGGCTACCAAAAAATCTTTAACTTCTATGACTATTCATGAATAATGGGGGAAGAAGTGTTGCCTCTCAGATCAATTATTCTCTGCTCCATATCTAAGCAGCCTCACCACTCACAACACTACTATTCCTAATTTCCATTTGCCTTCTGACAAGCACTGTGCCATGCTCTTTCATAATGTAGCATTAATATCTCGGTTTCAGTTGACATTTGTTTCAATTTTAGTAAAGTTGTATTGTTGTGTTTCAAAGTATACAAGAGAAAGGCTTTGTCACTATGCAGCCAACTGTTCAGTGCAGGAACGGGAAAGAGAGGACATAATAGAAATTTTCTTGGCAACTGCCAGGCAAATGAACAGACTGTACAATAAATTACTGAACATCATTCACTGGTGATTCAATGATGGACTGAAATTCATTAAGATTATGAGGTCACTTGAAAAAACCCAAAGAGTATCAATGTGGTAGCCAATAAGTCCTCAGGTAAAGGGCAATCCTGCAATCTGTTTCAACCCTAGGCATAGTCTGTTGTTTCTTAATGTCAGTGCAGCAAACCATGACTTTTTTCTGTCGAAAAGGAGGCACCAGTGACTTACTTAATGTAAATGTATGCTACAGCTTAACCTGTGTTGTTGAAACAGAACCAGTTAATGGTTGCAGCACAGAAGGAGGCCATTTGCCATGTTGATCTCTGCTGGCTCTCAATAAGATCAGTGCCTTTTCCACATTTTCTCTTCTTTTTCAGAAACGGATCTAATTCCCTTGTGACAGACTCAATTAAATTTATCTCTGCCGCATTCTAGGCAGTGTTTTCGAAATCCTAAATACTCGCTGTGTGAAAATATTTCTGTCCATTGCCATCACTTCTTTTACCAATCATATTAAATTAGTGCTCTCTGGTTTTCAACCCTTTCATTCAACAGAATTATTTTTATCTTGATACACTCTGTCCAGCTCCCTAATGAATTTTTCTGTCAAATCTCTTCTCCAAGCAGAACAGCTTAATCTTCTGCAACATAGCTATACAAATAAAGTACCTCAACCATGGAACCATTCTCTGCTCTGTACCTTCTTTCTTGTTTTAATGTCCTTCCAAGTTTTTCAATTGTACCTTGGAGAGATCTAAAGGCAAAGAATTTCAGTACTGTAGTTCCTTTGATTCTTGGTAACACTGCATTATCTACAATAGCTGGCTACAGGTCTTGTTCAGGATGTCTTCTATTTGCTGCCACTGCCTCCCTAGAGATTTGAAGCCTTCACTATGTACTGATGTTTAGACAACAGCAGATATATTGCTGTAATTCTCTCAGAGGAGATGAATTCCATTGATCATTCCTCTTTTTGTTTGACCTGGCACCTCTATTGCCTTCTTGCTCTTGATATCCTGTCTCTTCCCAGAATGTGCCTCTTAGAAGAGCCTCCATGAAGAATACCAAAATCCCCTTAGCAGCTCAGTACCTTCAGCACCAATAAGAAGCACGATCAACCTGATTAAAATTGGGAAAAGCACAAAAAATAATGTGCAAGAAACTCTGCATGGTTTTAACTAAGAGCAACTGAGCGTCAGTTTACACAGTACAGTCCTAATTTGTACCGTCCATGGTTGATTGATTGAAACAAAGGTTCATTTTATTGCAACACCGATCAGTCAGCATTTTGACTCATAAGAGAATCAAGGGTAATGGGGGACAGATACAAAACTGGAGTGAAGGCCACATCAGAGCAGCTATAATCTTATTGAGTGATCGAATAGACTTAAGGGGTTGATAGCCCTATTCTTGTTCCTATTTTTTAACTTCTGATGCTCACACAGGCAGAAGCAACAATAGCATTACAGTTTAAAGTAGGTCACAAACACCAGAACAGTAGTTAAAGTCTGAAATATTTTTAAAAATCAGGGTTGAAGGAAAGTAAATGTCTCAGAGGGTTGGTCAGGGGGGCCATAGAGAGATTTATTAACAAGAATTAAAAAGATTAATTCAAAGCATTACCTTGCCTAATGCAGACCAGAGACCACAGGGGTGATGGATGAAGTAGACCTCACAGAAACACAATGGTTCAGAAAGATGCCCATCGTGTCCTCACTCTCTCTCCAAATGAGCATTATGACTTGGTGTCATCCTCCTACCAACTTTCCCCAACAAGGCACATTATTTAAATAGTCATCCATTGAGTGAGGTATTGGATGCAGTAGCAGGGACACTGGCAATGATTTTCAATTCTTCTCTAACCATAAGAGAGGAGCCAGAAGACTGGAGACAGGCTACGCGGTATTATTCAATAAGGAAAAAAGGGATAAAACCAGGAAACTGTAGGCCAGTCAGTCTAACCTCAGTGGTAGGAAAACTACTTGAAGCAATGTTGAGGGACAGACAGAATTAATTTGCACTTGGAGAGGCAGGGAGTAATCAACTTCTCCCTTGGTGGAGGGATCAGTGAGTAAGGGGCCAGAAAGTTTAGAGGGGTTGTGAGGACAATCTTTTTACCAATATGGTGGTGGGAGTCTGTAAGCGTGGTAGAGACAAAAAAAACCTGCAGAAGCTGGAATCCAAGGCAGACAAGCAGGAGGCTGGAAAAACACAGCAAGCCAGGCAGCATCAGGAGGTGGAGAAATCAACATTTCAGGTGTAACTCTTCTTGAGGACTGGAGGTGGGTATAAGGAGAGCTGCAGATAAAGGGCCAGGGAGGAGTTGGTGTGGTGAGGTAGGGATAGGTGACATAGGTAGAGGGTATGACCTGGTTGGTCAATGGAAGGAATGAATCCGGTTGGTAATGGGAAGGAAGGATCGATCAGAGGAATGGAAGGGAGAGGGAAGGGCTGGGAAGGGAGTCGGGGGATGGGAAGGGGGGTGATGCCAAGACATGCAGTACCAAGGGCTGGAAAATTGGATTAGAATAGTTAGCTGCTTCTTTTTGACTTGTTCAGACATAATGGGCAGAAGGTTTTTTTTCTGTGCTGGATTGAAGCCACTCAAACAATAATTCCCTAAATATTCTGTCCAGGCCTTCCACGATTTTGAAAGCATCTATCAAATCCATCTTATCATTCTCATCTCCATAGAAAACAATCCCAACTTCTCCAATTGATCTGCATAACTGTAGTTTCCCATTCGTGAGAGCATCCTTATATATCTCTTCTGAACTCTCTCCAATGCATTCATGTCCTTCTTATTGTTCAGTATTCAGGAGTAAACACAATATCTTTGCTGATATCCAACTGATGCCTTAAATAGGTTCAACATAATCTCTCACGTTGTCTAAGCCCCTGTTAATAGGGGGGCTAGAATATTTTACATTCTATTAATTGCTGTCTCACGTATTCTGCTACCATTAATTAGTTATGCTCATATGCATCCATGTCTCTCTGCTCGTGTGCACCAATTATATTAGTACTTTCCGTTTTTATAGGCTCTCTGTCGTCCTGCTAACAAAATGTATCAGCTCACACTCAGCTGAATTGAACTTCATCTGTCACTTACTTGCCTGCTCCACCAATTTGTCAGTACTCTTTTGAAGTCACAGACTGTCCTTGTCACAGCTTGTAATGCTTCCAAATTTTGTATCATTTCTGAACTTTGAAACTGTCCCCTGTTCACCAAGATCTAGATCATAAGTATAAATAAGGAATAGTAGGAGCCCTAAAACTAACCCATTCAAATTCCACTACAAACAGTTCAGACGAGCTTCCTTAATGAAACAACTACAGATGTTCCACATGGGATAGTTTGTGTAACTTTGCTTAAGCCCTTGGCTGTTGAATTTAAGCAATAACTTTTAATTAAATCCAAGCCATTAAATGTTTAATGCAAATAAATTTAGAGCTTCAAAAAGCTATTGAGATTTCCTCAACTTGCCAATCTCCAAACACTCCACACATGCTACGCTCAGTCATGACTTGATTTGCTTTAGATTTATCAATTAGCTCAAGGCTGTGAAAGGTAGACTGTCAAGGATGAGTTCGAATACTTAAGTTTAGATCAATCCCAGATAGGCTCTAATAAATATAGAGTAAGTGGCTAACTCTAGCTGTCTTCTACTCTACCTCCCTGCTTAGAAAACTTAAAATACTGTTGAGCCTTTACATGGCCTTGTCTATCTGTACTACTGTTTTCAGAGAACTCTAGATGCCTTTCTTGATTCACATCCTTCCATGCTGTTATGTTTCAGGATTATTGCAGATACAACCTCACACATAGACAAATTAAATTGTTATTGCCACATGTCTGCCCATTTCAGTGAAGCCTGTTTGCATCTTCCTTCTTGCTGTTTAACAATCACCACACCCAGAATTTTACTGCACCCCAGAGGTGGTGAGGCCATAAAATTGGTTGACATGGCAACTGTGCCCTGAATGTTTTTTGACTATGCTGGTCTGACTACCTCAGTATTTTACCAACAATAGTGTAGACCCATTGAGCCCTTAAGTGGTCACTTAATTGGCACGAAAAAGCCTCCTTCAGTTACAGTGATGGGTTTGCAATGCCTATTTTGAATGTGTCAAAGACTTAATTTTCCATTCCTACTTTGATTGTATTAACAACAAAAACAAATGCAACAAATTCTGATAATAGTCAAAGTATAAATCACCACTGTTGTATTTTATTGACTGGTTGCCTGTTTATAATTGCATTCGATGCATTTCCGATCCCAAGGCGTGGGTGGCTAGTACCAACTGTACAGTTTGCCCAATAAAAGCTCGCAAGCCTTGTGTTCCTAGCTAGGGGAGGATGAAGTGTGGGAATGAGCAGGGCAAGTTCATGGGAGGCTGGGGAGAGCATAATGTAAAATATAATGTGAGAAAAACCATATTCAATTACATGTATAAACAACTGTGTCTGAACATAGAGTATGAAAGCATTAAATGGAATCAAAGAGACTTATTCTAAATTAAAGATGAACCCGGGATGCTAGAGACCAAGGATATTGACAGCCGAGTAAAAGGGAGCACCATCCAAGTGTGTAAGCATTGACACCCATAGGCCACATAAACAAAAGATGGTACAGTGTGCTCATAAAGTAGACTGAAAACAATAATTATCTTCAAGTGGCAGTCATGGGTTTGCAATGCTTTTTTAACCAATGCATATTTTGAATGTCTCAAAGATTTAATTGTCCATTCCTACTTTGATTTTATTAACAACAGAAACAAACATAAAGATTGTGTTTAAATTCATAATGTTCAGCATATTAATCACCACTGTTTCGTTGTATTGACCTAGTTGCCTGTTTACAATTCTATTCAATGCATTTCCAATGTGTGGATTATTCAATAAAAATAACAAATGGCTTAATATTTTCTTATCTGATAATGTGATCCATTCAAATTGACCAACACAAGCAATGTTTTACCCAATGGTAAACTAACTTTAAAGTTGTGTTGGCATAATTTACTAAACAATTCTACAGACAACCTTACGTTGAAGTTACAAGAGACACATAAAGATTAATTCTATTTCTCTCTTCACAGATGGTACCAGATCTGATGACTCTCTCCTGCAATCACTGTTTTTTGTTTTTAGAGGTATATAATTACAGGATTATTGGAGCAAGAACGTGGGCTGAAATCTTTTCAGTCCCTGAATGATGTGGACACTGATGAGTCAGTGAGGAAAATAGGGTGACAACAGCAGAAATGAGATTCTTGACATTGAGAAGAGAAAAGTCCATTCAAAACCAAGTGTTGAACGGTGAGATGAGATGATAATTTTGATAGTGAATGGCGAGAGGCCCATTTGAATGGATGAGCATCCATTATTATTCTAATTCACCTTATGCATATGGAGTTTCCCAATCTCCCAACCTCTGGATAAAAAATAGCTGGCAGCAATTTCCAATTTGAAAGTACAGTTAATCAAGGATTTCCAGTCCAGAAGTTTGGACATGGTCAGTCAGCTGCTTGAGTTGGTCAGTGCTATGGTTGGCTAAAGTTTGGAGAGTCAACAATGGTCAGTCCTGCAGGTTTAGTGCAATTAGTCACAGTGCACAGTTTGGAAGTTGCACCAATATCAGTCAGGCACACAATCATTCATCAGTCAGAGCTCTTCTCTCTAGGTCAGTTGTGTGGGTGGGTGCCAGTCAGTCCAAGGGTTTTGTCAGAATGTCAAGGTGATGTTATCAGAGGCCACTGCTATAAGATGGAAGCTAGGGAACTCAATAATGCAGATTGAGAATACTGGGGTGCACGGGTGTTAATTGTGAAAAGGAGCAGCTCATCATAAAAGGGACGCAAGATGAAAAGGGGAGTAAGAGGGAGAAACTCATTGACAGGCAGCACTGCCTTGGCTTTGATGGGGCATGTTAGTTATGATGACAAAATATGACTAGTTTTTTTTAGTTTGAGTTTTTCAGTAATTTCATTGGGAATTTAGAATAGTGGGAATGGAGGTTAGAGCAGTTGAATGTTCCTCCTGCAGAATGTGGGAGGTAAGGGTCACTACTAGTGTCCCTGCTAACTGCATCTGTGGCAAGTGCACCCAATTCCACCTCCTTGAAAACCATGTTAGAGAGCTAGAGCTGGAGCTGGATCATTTGGTTTATTGAGATGAGTTACAGGGAGGTAGTCACACCTCAGGTATAAGTAGAAGGTAGATGGGTTACCGTCAGGAGACAGAAAGGGAACTGGCAGAAAGTGCAGGGATGCCCTGTGGCCATTCCCCTCAACAATATGTATAATGTTTTGGATACTGTTGGGGGGGGATGACTTACCAAGGGTAAACAATGAGGCAGAGGTCTCTGGTACAGAGTCTGTCCCTGTTGCTTAGAAGGGAAGGAGGAGAGAAGCAGACCATTAAGCATTGGGGAATCCATAGTTAGGGGGACAGATAGGAGGTTCTTTGGGAATGAGAGAGACTCACGGTTGGTGTGTTACCTCCCAGGTGCCAGGGTTCGTCATGTCTCTGATTGTGTTTTTGGAATTCTTGAGGGGGAGGGAGAGCAGCCCCAAGTCATGGTCCACATTGGCACCAATGACATAGGTAAGAAGAGAGATGAGGATTTAAGGCAGAAATTCAGGGAGCTAATGTGGAAGCTTAGAGTGAGAACAAACAGAGTTGTTACCTCTGGTTTGTTGCCTGTGTCATGTACCAGCAAGGCAAGGAATAGGGAGAGAGAGGAGTTGAACACATGGCTACTGGGATGGTGCAGGAGGGAGGGTTTTGGATTCCTGGATAATTGGGGATCTTTCTGGGGTAGGTGGGACATCTACAAACAAGACAGTCTTCACCTGAATCAGAGTGGTACCAATATCCTGGGGGGGGGGGGGGGGGATATTTGCTCATGCTCTTTGAATGGGTTTAAACTAATTCAACAGGGGGATGGTAACCTAAATTGTAGTTCGACTATACAGGAGTTTGAGAGTAGGGAGGTTAGAAATAAGGTTTAAAGGTTGCAAGAAGGCATCAGCAAGCAAGCAAGAAGTTGGCTTGAAGTGTGTCTATTTTAACGCCCGGAACATCTGGAATAAGGTGGGTTGGTACCTGAGATTTTGATGTTGTGGCTATTTCAGAGACACGGGTAGAGCAGGGACAGGAATGGTTATTACGGGTTCCAGGATGTTTCAGTAAGAACAGAGAGTGTGTGTGTGTGTGTGTGTGTGTGTGTGTGTGTGTGTGTGTGTGTGTGTGTGTGTGTGTGTGTCGCATTGTTAGTCAAGGACAGTATTACTGTGACAGAAAGGACATTTGAGGACTTGTCTACTGAGGTACATGTGCTGAGATTACAAACAGGAAAGGAGAGGTCACCCTGTTGGGAGTGTTCTAGTTGCCTTTGAATAGTTCCAGAGATGTAGAGGATAGTATAGGAAAGGTGATCCTCGATAGGAATGAGAGTGACAGAATAGTTGTTATGGGGTCTTTAACTTTTCAAATATTGACTGGGAATACTATGGTTCAAGTATTTTAGATGAGTCAGCTTTTGTCCAGTGTGTGCAGAAGGGCGTACTGACACAATATGTCGACAGGCCAACAAGGGGCGAGGCCACATTGGACTTGGTACTGGGTAATGAACCCGGCCAGGTGTTAGATTTGGAGGTAGCTGAGCACTTTGGTAATAGTGACCACAATTCAGTTATGTTCACTTTAGCGATGGAAAGGGATAGGTATATACCGCAGGACAAGAGTTATAGCTGGGGGAAAGGCAATTACAATACAATTAGACAAGATTTAGGATGCATAGGATGGGGAAGGAAACTACGGGGGATGGGGACAATTGAAATGTGGAGCTTATTCAAGGAACATCTATTGTGGGTCCTTGATAAATATGTACCTGTTAAGCAGGGATGACGTGGTCGAGCGCGAGAGCCATGGTTTACTAAGGAAGTTGAATCTCTGGTCAAAAGGAAGAAGAAGGCTTATGTTATGATGAGATGTGATGGTTAAGTTAGGACACTTGAAAGTTACAAGTTAGCCGGGAAAGATCTAAAGAGAGAGTTAAGAAGAGCCAGGAGGGGACATGAGAAGTCATTGACGAATAGGATCAAGGAAAACCCTAAAGCTTTCTATCGTTATATCAGGAATAAAAGAATGACAAGAGTAAGATTAGGGCCAATCAAGGGTAATGGTGGGAGGTTGTGTGTGGAGTCAAAGGCGATAGGGGAAGAGTTAGATGAATGCTTGTCATCAGTATTCACACTAGACAAAGACAACATTGTCAAGGGGAATACTGAGATACAGACTACTAGACAAGATGGGATTGTGGTTCACAAGGAAGAGATGTTAGCAATTCTGGAAAGTTTAAAAATGGATAAGTCCCCTGGGGCGGGTGAGATTTATCCTAGGATTCTCTGGGAAACCAGGAAGGAGATTGCCGAGATTTTAGCTTGGATCTTTATGTTGTCATTGTCTACAGGAATAGTGCCAAAAGAATGGAAGATAGCAAATGTTGGCCCCTTGTTAAAGCACAAGGGGACACAGCTTTAAATTGAGGGGTGATAGATATAGGACAGATGTTAAAGGTAGTTTCTTTACTCATAGAGTAGTAAGGTCGTGGAACGTACTGCCTGCAACAGTAGTAGACTCACCAACTTTAAGGGCATTCAAATGGTCATTGGATAAATGTCGAGAATGGAATAGTGCAGATTAGACTGGCTTCAAATTGGTTTCACAGATCAGCACAACATCGAGGGCCAAAGGGCCTGTACTACACTGCAATGTTCTATTTTATACATTCTATGTTCTATGTTCTATGCCTGGGTCTCACAGGTAAAGTGAGAGATGGGCAGTTAAATAGATCAGTTAGGTGGAAAGGTAGAGAAGATTCAATTAGAAAAGAAATGCTGGTGATTCAGAGGCCACCTAGACTGAAAGGCTAAGTCTGTGACTATTTCTGTGAATTTTAACTACTGTCCTATTCAAATAGCAAAAGTGCATTGGAGATGAAACTGGCTGTCACCACTCCCAGAATGGGAGGAGTAAATGATTCGTTCTCTGAGGGACAGGGATCCACTTTTTTTTTAACAATGTGAGGACTTCCAAATGTCCTTAAAAACTTTAAGCAGAGACCCATACAGTACAAGTGAAAGACACATTAGACCTTCAGACATTAACCTAGTGTGGAGTTTAAACCTGGATCCATGCATCCTTGGCCACCTCATGCAACATTATGAATGAATCCCACCAATGGCTGTGAAATACAAGCAATGCTTTGTGTCTGGAAAGGTTCACCCAAGTTGTCAAAGTGACAATCACCATTCCAAAGTCAGAACCTGCATATGGTTCAGGGGCTGTTTACCTCATACGTTGAACCACCAAACCTTATGAAGCACTGAGCATTATTAGCTTCTGTGCCTTTCTTCTTGTAGTTGGAGTTAAAATACCATTCGCTCCCATAGCTGATGATGAAAAACAAACATGTATTGAGAAGTGTGCAAACTTACTTACAATGAAGTGTCATGTGTGCCATCTATGTGCTCTCAGAAGGTCTTCATTTTCCCTTTCCGGCCTATCATGTGATGCTAGGGTGCCCAACAGTGGAGCGTTATGGCCTTAGAGTTTTGGTTCGGCAGTCCCGGCTGTGTTTGTGGTTAAAGGGTATGTTAAGTATTCCATGGCCAGAGGCAGGTTCACCCTCCTCAGCTTGAAATCCTACAGCGTTGACACTGGTAGGCAGGGTGAAATGATAGAAGGCTTATATTTGTTGTGTCTGGAAAGGACACTTCAGGAAAACATGGGTGTAGTTCCTCCTCCGTCTGGACACTCACTGAATAACAGCAACATGGACAGAATAGCAGAACAATTTCTAAAGAATCATGAAGCATTATCTCCAAGGTCAACTGAATAAACTGAGCATTTTCCTAGATAATGTTACATTATCTTCTACATCACATAACATTATTTGCCAGAGAAAAAAAAATCTACTGAGCAATGAAACACCATCAAATGAAGAGCACATTACCAACTAAATAATGCAGTATTATTTGCTAAACAGTGCAAAATTACAACATATAGATGCTTGGAGGATAAGTCCCAGTTAAAAGGTGAAACTGGATAAGTTGGGTTAGTTTTCTCTGGAGCAGAGGTGACTGAGAGGTAGTCTGATTAAGGTATACAAAATTATGAAGAATATAGACAGAATGGATAGGGAGAATTTCTTCCCCACAGCAAAACATGACTCAGACCAGAGGGCATAGGTTTAAGGTGGGGAGCAAATGGTTTAGCGGAGATCTGAGAAAACATTTATCTACCCAGAGGGTGGTAGATTTGTGGAACATGTTGCCTGAGAGGTAGGTGGAGGCAGATACTCTCACACCATTTCAGAAGCATCTGGATGAGTACTTAAAATGCTAGACCATAGTATGCTATGGACTAAGTGCGGGTATATGAGATCAGTATAGTTTGGTGTTTGTTGATTGCCAAAGGCGTGTTGGGCCAAAGGGCCTGTTCCTATGCTGCATGACTCTATGATTCTATCATGCAATGGATAATGTAATTTTTAATTCAATGGGATTTAAATTTCACTTAGTCCCTCAGCCATGTCAGTACGATTCAACAGCCCTCTGCTCCCCATGAATGGAGGTGAACAGGTGGACATTTTACGAAGTACTCCATGAATACGGTGGACAGAATTTGGAGTTGGGACATTTTCAAGCTCTGCATATGTGACACAGGTGAATGTGCCTTGGAAGATGGGATGTTTGTCCCGGGATAGCTGGTTTCTTTGGGAGTTTGGTTGTCCACCATCAGAGCAAATGCAGAGGTTGCCAGGTGTGGGGATATTTTGGGTGGAAGCCCTGCCTCGGTACATTAAAATTATGTGGAAGTTTAAAAATAAACATAAATCAGCCCTCCAGTCTTCACCGCTCACACACCCTCACCCCTCTCCACACACTTCCCATCCTAATCCTCACACCGTCACCCATCCCACAAAAGTCTTCATATCTTCCATGCCAAGCTATGACCCTTCACTCTCTCTATAATCCTATATATCTGCAGACAAACCTATGCCCCACTCACCACAATGCCCTTTTAAACCCATTGTGCCAACTATGTGCCAACTCATACAAACAATGTTACCACAAGTCACCTATTAGCTTTACAACTTCCATGCCAACTCACCCAGTATCTGAAATGGCCAACACAAACTGTCTATTTTGCCTTCTTGAAGAAATATTCTGATGACTATATCATTACGTTTAACTTCTCTGAACTATGTAATTTGCAGTCACACACATTTCATTCAAGTGCCTACATGATTCCATTTAAAAGCAAACATTAGATTTCAAGTCTATAACTAATTGGAACTTTCAATTAGATGAGATGACTTACAGTGTGGAAACAGGCTCTTCGGCCCAACAAGTCCACATCGACCCTCTGAAGAGCAACCCCTTCACCTCACACTACGGGCAATGTAGCATGCTACAATTCACCTAACCTGCACATCTTTGGACTGTGGGAAGAAACCCACACAGACACAGGGAGAATGCGCAAACTTCACACAGACAGTTGCCTGAGGTAGGAATTGAACCCAGGTCTCTGGCGCTGTGAGGCAGCAGTGCTAACCCACTGTGCCACTGCAAACTGAACTGTGAAATGATAGGCAACCTTCTGTGATAAAGGAAGCCTGGGAAATCAGTCATGCAGCACTTACCCAGTAATGGTAATCAAAGATTATGTCAAGAATTGGAGGGAAATAGCAAACAATGATTTTTTTTAATACTCAGCACATTATTTTCCTAACGTTTAAAGGGTAGCAGCTTTAAATACTTGACACCTTTGACAATTTCTTTTGACAGTTGCTTTTCAGCAATAATTTAATAGGTTCTTTAGACACTTCTTATTGTTGCTTCTGATACTTATGACAGTTTCTTTCAACTGTTGTTGTTAGAGGCCATTTTGACAGTTTTTTTGACGTGTCAGCTGGCTGTCTCAATAAGCTTGAAAATTAACGAGTTTACACTTCAGTTCAACAAATTGACACCTGCTTTAAACAATTCCAAATGGCCTCTTATGGTGTCTCAGGACCATAATCTGCAGTGGCCATGACTTGGAGGTGCCAATGTTCGAGGTGGTTGTGGAGTGGCGCTCCGAAAGCTAGTGCTTCCAAATAAACCTGTTGGACTATAACCTGGTGTTGCTTGGCCCCGCTGCTGCAGAACGCTTTGAGTAGTTGGACCATTTTGTATCACCTGTCCTTCATGGAGAAGTTTATGAAGAAAAACACCTTTGACCACAAGTCCATCAGGAAGTGGTCAGCACGTAGTGTCCTTGAGACCCTTCGGGAAAAGGAGAGGGCGGATCCTATCGAGCGGTTCCCTGAGCAGACTGTCAAAGCCATTTGACAGAATGCCTCATCGCCAGAACTTTCCAACAAGCACCAAGACATGGCTTAGCTGGTAGTGAGCAGGGCTCTGTCTATGAGATCCTTTATGCACACCCAGACTCTCAGACACACTGCACACTGCCCTCGAAGCGGCTGCGGGGGGGACAAGACTGTCACACACCTCCTTCTGAAATGTGCCTATGCAGAAGAAGCCTGGAGAGGAATGCAGTGGTGTTTGTCGAGGTTCATCCTGAGCAGCGTGTGACGCGGGACTCCGTGCTCTACGGTCTGTTCCCCGGGACGCACACCGAGACAAACATCAACTGTGCCTGGAGGATCATCAACTCAGTGAAGGACGCTCTCTGGGCGGTCCGAAACCTGTTGATCTTCCAGCTGAAGGAGTTGACCCCGACTGAGTGTTGCAGACTGCCACATTCCAAGGTCCAGGACTACGTGTTGAGGGACGCGCTGAAGCTTGAGGCAGCTGCCGCCAAGGCACGGTGGGGAAAGACCACCATGTAAGATCTGCCTGCCTAAGAAGAACAAGGGGCCCATGCAATCATTTGGGCTCCGCTGACGCCTCAGCTAAATATATGGACATATGATTGATAAATGTACAGACCTGTATATACAAATGATAAATTCTGATCTCTGTATGCGAATGTTTACGTATGTATGGCATGACCAACTGTACAGACCATCAAATTATTTTATGAATAAAGTATATTTTTGAAATAAAAGAAAAGTTGTGTGATTTTAACATAATCTGTGGGGTCTGCTTCCTCTCTAGAAAGATACCCTGGCTATCTCAATTAATCCACAAAGTTCAGGTCTGCTTCACCAGGTCTAGTCTGCATATACATGCTTTACACAGCTAGCTTCACAAAGGCATGGGTGGAAGCAGCCGCTGCTTTATATAGGCAGTTGCCTTCGTGAAACACACATTATGAAATGTCACTTGGCCTCATTGCTGATCCAGTGATAATATAGGTGCTATGTTTGGGAGTGCAATCTCTGATTCTTGGCCTCTTGCACCATTTTTGTAACAATAAAAAGACTCTCCAGCATTGTGAAAACTCGGGCCCGTGTCCATTCAACACTAAAGCGTCAAACCTGCAGATCTCTGATTTAGTGCCTCAATCCAATTTCAAACCATGATAATCAGCAGTCAGATTTATAATTGAGAGCCAAATCAAAATTTTCAAACAGATGGGTTTTGTTAACACAGCACCCATTCAGCAGTTGACGTTCACCCTTTCTATCAAAATAACTTCATAAATATTTTTGCGTTAGTAAGGGTATTAAGTAACATCAAAATAAAGGAACGACTTGGAGTTAACTTACAATCAGTCACGAGCTTGTTGAGTAATAGCACAAACTGGAGGGGCTAAATGGAATAGTCCTGGTCCCACATTTTTATGTCCCCAAATGATTAGAATTATCTAATACTTACAGACAATACAATGTAACAGTTAAATGTTTTAATTTAAAACTTTGCAATTTCCTGTAATATATTAATTGATATCCCCTGGGCAATTCTCAGCATTATGATCTGTGATCATTGTTTCAGAAATGCACTTTTGGCTTACTCCTGCTAATTCATTCTTGTTTTTGCTCCAAAAGATTTTAATTATGAGAAATTTCAATCACATTACAATGACATGTAAGTTTTTATTAGCACAGTTTCAATTCAAACACACCTATTATTTTGAATTAACGATCATCAAATTAAAGGAGTAGACTGTAGTATTCAGATGAAATGTCGTGTATATACTCAAATATTTGCCTATAAATTAATATAATAAATTAACTAGCTGAGTGAATGTATTAAGTGGGAAATGTGTAATTAAAGCAATCGCAGTAGAGAATAACATATTGATTTTATTCAGATGTACTTTCAGATGGCACAGATCTTTGTAATGTAATGGATATATTCTGGTCTAGCTATTTTAATATATTATTACCTGTTTTCCTACTATTGCATCCTTAAAATATGGAAGTGAAAGCTAATTTCTATTCAGCAGCTCTTTAGTTAGACATCCTATTGGTAACAGTGTGATTAATCTTATGAATACTAATAAGACCCAAGGGTTTATTCTAACACTAATTATTTTTTTATTTGGTTTCAGCAGACATCAAACATTTCAGGGGAAATCAATTCCTCAGCTAGTTCACTGCAGCTGTGGGCAAAACAAAAAGTGGCATACTTCAGTCTTAATTGTTTTTTGCATAAATTAGTCATTCAAAACCTTGACAGTAAGAATGCATTATCCACAATGAAGGCAAATGTAAAGGGAAAGAATTCAAAAGAAAATGAAGATTCTTCTTTCAAGCATAGTGTCTGAAGTGTACATCAAAATAATAAAAGCAGTGTCCAATTCAGATTTTAAGACTAATTAAATAATCATCTCAAGTCCCAGGGAGATAGTATGGTGATCTGAAATCAAATAAATTTCTAAAATGAACTTGCCAATCAAACATGAATGTCTATCAGTTACTTTTTTTTCAAAATGTTATGAGTAATTATTCTTCTATTTGGCTTTTCATGTTCATAGAATCAAAATTCAAAGGATGACTTTGCAGGTTGATGGACTGAGAGGTTGTGCAGTGGGTGGGACATGTGGGGTCAAGAACTCAAGATTATGATTTTGAACATCTCATTTCAGAGACTTTCTGTACTATTTAAGATCCTGGTGTAAGGTAGAATCACTAAATGTTATAAGCTCATAAACTCTTTCAGCTCATTACTGAAACCATTATTCAGGCTGCCACCTGATAGTGGGATCCTTCCTCACCCAATGATCCCATGTTACACCTAACGTCTTTTGGGGTGGTCAGTCGTACATGCATAAAAGGGAACTGGTTAACTACTCCCTGCTGAAAGTGAATCTTCAGAAGGAGCCTTCCTCAGTTATTTTCAAGTATGATAGAGTCACAGTGGAGTGTTCACTTCTGATCCCTTGATATCTCTGACAGCCCTTTTCTGCATCTATTGAGTATTGGGTTAAGGAAGAATTGTGATTTAACAATGCTCACTCCTCAAGTGACAATAATGCCAGAATTTTGTATTGTTTATTTTGCTTCCACACAAATTGGGCAAGAAAGAATATGGTTCAGTTGAAAAGCTCAGTAACCATTAGGACTTCTGCTAAGCAGATAGGTAAAGTTTACAAGTCTGTAATCTGGAAACTGTTGCTTCCAGCCCAACAGAAAGCAACGCCTTAGCAACAAATACAAGCTGCAACAATCATGCAGTCCACTGTCACTGAAGCACATTCTTGAAATTTCCTTGCAGTAATCCTCTGCTGTTTGCTCTACTCCTAATTTAAGATTAGATTACATTACAGTGTGGAAACAGGCCCTTTGGCCCAACAAGTCCACACTGACCCGCCGAAGCGCAACCCACCCATACCCCTACATTTACCCCTTACCTAACACTACGGGCAATTTAGCGTGGCCAATTCACCTAACCTGCTCATGTTTTGGACTGTGGGAGGAAGCCGGAGCACCCGGAGGAAACCCACGCAGACACGGGGAGAACGTGCAAACTTCACACGGTCAGTCGACCGAGGCGGGAGTTGAACCCGGGTCTCTGGTGCTGTGAGGCAGCAGTGCTAACCACTGTGCCACCGTGCCGCCCAATAATGTAAAATTATTCTTATATTCCTATCATGTAGGTGCCAACAATGATCATTCTTTTGACAACTAATGGCATTACCATCACTGAATTCCCCCACTATCAACATTCTAAATTTACCATTGACCAGAAACTGAACTGGGCCAGTCATATAAATACTGTGTTACAACAACAGATTTTGAATTCTGTGGCAAGTAACTTCCCTACTGACTATCTAAAGCTTGTCCACCATCCAAGAGTCACAAGGGTGTAATACAATACTCTCCATTTGCCTGAATGAGGGTTGTTCCTACTGACAATACCCTGGCCCACTACTCCTACCATTAATGCACAGTAGCAAAAGTATGTGAACCAGAAGTAAGATTCACTGTTGCAAACCTTCAAACCTCTTTCGAAAATATCTTGGCACTGACCTCTACCACCTAGAACGATAACGGCAGAAAACACAAGGAACAACAGCATTAGAAGGACCCTTTCCCAAACCACACACTAACCTAACCTGGGACTCTGTAATTTCTTCACTGTTGCTAGGCAAAAATCCCAGAGACCCCTCACTAACAGCCCTCTTCCTGCACAATTTGGATGACAACTGCTCAAGTGTCTAAGTGCCACTTTCTCAAGGGCAATTCGGAATGAGCAACAAATGCTGTCTTAACCAACAAGACACATACACCATGAAAGAGTGATTAATATGCCTTCACTTCAATCTCGCATTTGCTTATAGCTTCAGTAATTTTATACAGGACAAAAAGAAAAGGAGCCAAAAGTGTGAATCACATTGCATAAAGTTTTTCAAAAGAAAAAAGGTTTCATTATAATATTATTTTTAATTAGCCATTATTCAGCACTGTTCAAATCTTTAATTAATGCATAACAGCATTTGATTGAATTTGCTGATTTATTATGTGGAGGTGTCGATGCTGGACTGAGGTGGACAAAGTTAAAAATAACACAACACCAGGTTATAGTCCAACAGGTTTATTGAGAATACTTCCTTTCAGAGCACTGCACCTTCATCAGGTGACTAGTGGGGCAGGATCATAAGACACAGAATATATAGCAAACGATCACAGTGCCATGCAATTAAAACAATATATTGAACAGACCTAGATTGCTGTTAAGTCTTTCATCGTTTAGAATGGGTTGCAGGTTTGGGTTCATGAATATGTAAATCCCAGAACTTCTTTTAAGTCACATTCTCGAGATAACTAAAGGTTTTATATAAAACAGATGGCATCTCAGCTCAGACAATCTATTAAAGATGTGAGGTTAGAGTCTGTCTGTATTCCAATCTTGAGTCAGACTGGTTCTATTTCCAAAGTAGGAATTTATAAAATGTGATATGGATTAACTGCCTGCATTGACTGCCTGCAGATTTTGTGCTTTTTGAGCAAAATGGAATGTATCTGCAAATACAATTCTGCAAATGTGAACTCACCCCATAGAATTAAATGTGTGTGTGTGTGTGTGTGTGAGGGACAAAGAGAGAGAGAGAGAGAGAATGTGAGTGTGCGCGTGTAAACATGAGTGCGTGTGACTGTGAGTGTCTGTGAGATTGCTTGTGCGCATGCTTGGTAGACTGTGTGGTGGATGTGAGCGTGGCGGGTGGATGAGTGTGTGTCTGAGAGACAGTCTGTGTGTGTGAGTCTATGTGAGTGTGCGAGTACGTAAGAGTGTGTGTCCATATGTGTGCTTGTGTGTGTGTGAGTGATACTTCAGCCATCAGGGACGTTCGGCCTCGGATCTTCAGGTGACAATCCTCCAAGGCGGACTTCAGGATACGCAACAAAGCAGAGTGGCCAAGCAGAGGCTGATAACCAAGTTCGGAACCCATGAGGATGACTTCAACAGGGACCTTGCGTTCATGTCACACTACAGGTGACCCCACTCCACTGTACACTCACATACACACACTTATACATACTCACACACTCACAAAGATCCTTTCATACACACACTCTCTCTCAGACACACACACACACACATACATGTACTCATCACACCCTCTCACAGGCTTATACTCCATCACACTCATGCACACACTACAAAACATGCACACATGCAAACACACACTCTTTCACACGCACTCATGCTCACAAGCCCATACTCATGTGCACATTCTCTCTCACATGCACACTCACACTCACACACATATAAGTCTATGCACTTGCAGAATTGTACTTGCAGATATGTTTTATTTTTGCTCAAAAAGCACCCAATCTGCAGGCAATCAATGTAGGCAGTCAATCCATATCACATTTTATAAACTCTTAGTTTGGAAATAGAACCAGTCTGACTCAAGATTGGGATATAGACAAACTCTAACCTCACACCTTTAATGCACTGTCTGAGCTGAGATGCCACCTTTCTTTTTATATAAAACTTTAAGTAATCTTGAGAATGTGACTTAAAAGAAGTTCTTGGTTTTACATATGAACCAAAACCTGCAACCCATTCTAAAAGATGAAAGGTTTAACAGCAATCTAAGTTTGTTCAATATACTGTTTTAATTGCATGACACTGTGATCTTTTGCTATAAATTCTCTGTCATATGATCATGCCCCACTAGTTACCTGATGAATGTGCAGTGCTCTGAAAAGCTAGTACTTCCAAATAAACTTTTTGGGCTATAACCTGGTCTTGTATGATTTATTTAACTCTGCTTATTTATAGTTGCCTTAATGAGTGAACTTAGTCCATGAACAGATGTTGATTAAGGTGGCATAAAAATGATAGAGTCAAAGAGGTTATATAGCATATAAATGGGCCTATTGGCCCAACTTGCTCATTTGCCCATTTAAACTAGTCCCATTTGCCTGCATTTGGTCCAGATCCCTCCATGGAAAAAATAATGACTACAGATGCTGGAGATCAGAGTTGAGAGTGTGGTGCTGGAAAAGCACAGGTTAAAAACAAGAACTGCAGATGCTGGAAACCAAAGTCTAGATTAGAGTGGTGCTGGAAAAGCACAGCAGGTCAGGCAGCATCCGAGGAGCAGAAACATCGACGTTTCGAGCAAAAGCCCTTCATCAGGAATGAGGGAGTGACCCAAGAGGACTGACAGATAAATTGGAGGGGTGGTGGGGCTGGCGGGAAGATAGCTGGGAATATCATAGGTAGATGAAGTTGGGGATGAAGGTGATAGGTCAGAGAGGAGAGTGGAGCGGACAGTTGGGAAGGAAGATAGGCAGGTGGGACAGGTCAAGGATTTGGCACTGAATGGAAGGGTGGATCTGGAATAAGATGTGGGGGAGAGGGGAAATGAGGAAACTGGTGAAATCCATATTGATCACATGTGGCTGGAGGGTCCCAACGTGGAAGATGAGGTGTTCTTCCTCCAGGCGTTGGGTGGTTCTGGTTTAGCAATGGAGGAGGCCTAGGACTTGCATGTCCTTGGCAGAGTGGGAAGGCGAGTTAAAGTGTTCAGCCACAGGGGTTGCTTTTTCTTGCATGTGTCCCGGAGATGTTCTCTGAAGTGTTCCGCAAGTTGACCTCCTGTCTCCCCAATGTACAGCAGTCCACATTGGGAGCAATGGACACAGTGGATGATGTGTGTGGACAGAGGTAAATCTCTGTCCATATCCCTCCATACCCATCCCATCAATGTACCTATCTAACTGATCTCACTGAATAGTGAAGCAGTCTCATTGTGCCAATCAGCCTACTCCTGCTCCTAACTCAAATAGTCATAAATAAGAAGCAAGGTGAAAATAAGGTACAAGTCAGAATTGTCAGCCATGTGCCATGAAATGATGGAATTAGTTTCAATGTAAACTGGGCATCCAGGTTGAATATGTCATGTTTTACTTGAGTATAGGTTAAAGTGTGGGCTTTGAAGTGATGTTTACCCATCCCCCCTCCCCCAAACTCCACCCCCATGCTAGGGCAGGAGCAAGATGATAGATTGAGTAAGATGGCAGTGTGCTCTTTACAGACCTAATCCTACTATCAATCTAAACTATAGTTGCTCTCCAGTCTGAAAAAGTGCAGACAAATTGGCATCTTATAGTACGGGCAGGGTCGTGATGCAATATTCATGTAAGAACATCCAGGCAGGTCACTCACATTCCCATTGTACATCATGCAGTTTGGAATCTATCTGTAGATCATTCAGTAGCAGTAAATAAATGTATTCAAAATGGTTTGTGGGACTGTTTTCCTACTTATTTCTAGTCTGTGTTCTGCACCTGTATTCCATATAAGATTTCCTTTGTGTTTGTGTAAATCCTTTCAACACTGCTGCTATCCCATTTATGTCTATTATGTAAATCATGGTTCACGGCAGTAGCCATTTTCCATGGCACACCGGGAACTTCTTAACAGAAATTGATTTCTAAATGGGTGATGAAAAGCAATTGCAAAAAATATTGCTGAGGTATTAAAGATTATTTCTAGGACCATTTTCCAGAGTGTGCTGAGATTTCTTCTACATTTACAGCTCAGCAAACTTCACACAGCTTGTGCAAGACATTTGTAGAGACCTGAATGATAACATTCAAAGCTCGTAAAAGTTAATGACGGTGTTTAGCATGGTTGAAAAGAGAAAGCATAGGCATTTTTTAACTTTCAGTTGCTAAAATGTATTAAAGCAACTCCTAGATGCACATCTTAAATACCTGATTACTGCAGAGATACAGGATGGGTGGTGGGGGGAGTGCTGGTTTCCTGTTAAATAAATTACAGATGACAACAGACCACTTCATCCATAAACATGAGGATGAAATGTGTTATGTTAGCTCAATATAAATGTTGTTTACTTTCCACTCAAAACATTGCTTTCTGGTGTTTGTTTTTATTAATCATATTTTTGTGTGAAGAGGCTTTAAAGCAAATGTTGTTTTATTTACAATGTTTTATTTCATCATCAGTTTATATTTGCATACTCCTCCAGTTTTGTGTAAGCACATCTTACCTCAGGTTTATTCACCATCCATCTGTATCGCCGTCGGTTCCTGTTGGGCTACGTAGCTGGCTGTGGTAACTGGACATTAGACTGCGGATATATTTGCATTGCAATCTGAATGATAATGCAGCTCTGAAACTGTGGGAGATGAGGTGACAATTAGACAGATAAGCTTAGAGAAAGAATGCGACAGTGCGTAGGAAATTGAGCAAAAGGCAAGGTGTGTACAAGGGATTCAATGAGAGTAAAATCAAAATATAAAAGGCAATGAATAACAGTGTGGAAGAGAAGGAAAAGACAGAAAACTTTGAACAATGCAAGTAAAATACTAGCGATGAGAAACAAGCTGCACTCTTGCCAAAACAAATAAAATGGTCCTAACGGACTCATAAAACTATTGGAAATAAACTTTGTTTTCTTAAAGTGTACGTATGGTGTGCTAAAATCTGTAAAACAAGTTACTCACCTCAGTGTTTCTGCCTACAAATTAAGGTAAAAAGGATCAGTTCAAAGCTACTTCAGGACACTCTTAATTGAAATATTTGTCCATTTGCTTTGCTTGTCTTGGTTTCAAATTATTTCCAAAACATAAATATAATAACTTATTATATATCTAAGGAGTTTACTGCAGTTGCCTGGTAGTACAGAAGTTGATATTGCCAAAATAAAATGAGACCTGGTGTCAAACTGTTCATCTTGCACTGTTGGAAGCATGTCAAGTTTCAAAAGCAGCAAAAATAAAAACTACATGAAAACAGGGTACTATTTTGGCTGAAATTGTCTCTGATTGATCAAGACATTGCCAGGGAAAACACACCAAGGAACTAATGTTTCGCACATTTATATTTAATTCCAAAAAAAGTGCAATACCTGGTCATATTCTTTGTCTTCTGCAGAGGACATGTGAGAAAATGGGGCATTATACACTTTGGCAGGAAGAGTAGAGGAGATGAATGTTATTTAAATGCAGAAAGACTGCAGCACAGATGGATTTGGGAGTCCTTGTGCATACATCGCAAAAAGCTAGCATCCAATTTCAGCAGGTAATCGGGAAGGCAAATGAAATGTTGGCCTACATTTCAGAGGGAATGAAATATCAATAAAAAAGGAAATCTTGCTAAATTGAAAAAAGGCACTATTCAAAATACATCTGAAATACTATGAACAGTCTTTGTCTTTCTTATCTCAGGAAAGCTACACTGGAGTTGAATAAACATACGAATGAGGAGTTAGAATAGGCCATTCGACTCTTTGATCCTGCTCTACCATTCAATAAGGTCATAGCTACTCTGCTTTTAACCTCAACTCTGCATCCCAGCATGTCCCCATAATTTTTTGTCCCATTGGAAATCAAGAATCTCTTTACCTCTGTCCGCAAAATATTTAATAATTCTGCACCCACTGTCTTTTGAGGAAAGAAATTCCAAAGGTTTGCAGCCCTCAGAGTGAAAAGAAAGCCCACAAAAGGTTTACTAGTTCAGTGTTGAGAGTGTGGTGATGGAAAAGCACAGCAGGTCAGGTAGCATCTGAGAAGCAGGAGAATTGACATTTCGAGCCTCATGTGGTAGAGGAAAGATTGGTCAAACAAGAAGAGTCTCTTGTCATTAGTAAGATATAATTTATTGCATGTCAGCAATTAGTTACAGATTTTATTGATACAATAAACATCGATACAAAGACTTTGAGAAGGACCAATGTTAGGTTTCACTCCTTCAAGATGCTGAGCTCTTCTGCCCACATGTCGAAATGACATCAACGCAGTGGGTGGTGTTTATGGTAGCCCTCAGTATTAACCCTTTCAGACCTATACTCAACCAACTATAATATCAAGATTATGCACCATTGTGAATTCTGAATTCTCCCACGACATGAAACAATTACACTATTGAACCTCTTTAGCATTTTAAAAACCTCAATATAACAGATTTTACTACTAAGTCAACTTCAATACTTTTATTTTCAGTTTAACACGCAGTGCAGAATCTCCACTTTAAGACAGGATTGTATTGTGAAATAAGAATGGACGTGCTGTGTTCATGACCTCATTAATCAGTCCTTACTTTGCATGTGTGCCAATCCTGCTTTACAGTCCATCAGGTTTTCTTTTCCATGAACTTGACCAATGCATAGATGCCAGCTGGAGACAAAATAATGTTCAAGGCATATATTTTTCACAGTCAAATGGCCTGAAAACAAACATTGTTTTGAATCACAAATACAGCATACCAACTTCGGTGAGGTATTAGAGGGTGGCTGAATCCATGCAATTGCTCCCCTCAACAGTAAGTGCATGCCTCCAGGAGAGGGGGAAAATGTTGTACAATTGCAACATTTACTTCTGTACTTGAATCCACTTGCTGTGAAGACCAACATACCATTTGACCTTCTTCATCGCCTGCTACACTTGCATGCTTACTTCCAATGGTTGATGTGCAAGGACACCCAGATCTTGTTGCACCTCCCGCATTTCAAATCTATTGCCTTTCAGATAATAATCCAGTTTCCTGCTTTTGCTACCAAAGTGGATAGCCTCACATTCTCCCACATTGTATTTCATCAGTCTTGCATTTGCTCACTCACTCAACTTGTCCAAATCACACCGAAGCATCTCTACACCCTCCTCATATTTCATCCTCCCACTCGGATTGTGTTAACTATAAACATGGAGATATTGCAACTGGTTTCCTCTTAATAATAAAAGAAAATATTAACATTTTTATTGTGAGTGGCTGAGGTCCGAGCACAGATTCCTGCAGTATCCCACTAGTCATTTCTTAATGGATGTTTAAATGAAGTAAGATAGAGTGCATTCTATGTTACACATTAAGAATATCCTTGCTGTGTTTTAATCCCATAAAAAAGAAATTATGACAATCAATGTACATATAATGTAACAGACATCATTTCCAACTTCAAAAATATGGAAGGATATGGAAGATACAGACTATAGGGAAATAGATGGTGACATCTTCCAAAATGTCCAGATTACAGAGGAGGAAGTGCTGGATGCCTTGAAACGGTTAAAGGTGGATAAATCCCCAGGATCTGATCAGGTGTACCCGAGAACTCTGTGGGAATCTAGAGAAGTGATTGCTGGGCCTCTTGCTGAGATTTGTATCATCGATAGTCACAGGTGAGGTGCCGGAAGACTAGAGGTTGGCAAACGTGGTGCCACTGTTTAAGAAGGGCGGTAAAGACAAGCCAGGGAACTATAGACCAGTGAGCCTGACCTCGGTGGTGGGCAAGTTGTTGGAGAGAATCCTGAGGGACAGGATGTACATGTATTTGGAAAGGCAAGGACTGATTAGGGATAGTCAACATGGTTTTGTGCATGGGAAATAATGTCTCACAAACTTGATTGAGTTTTTTGAAGAAGTAACAAAGAAAATTGATGAGGGCAGAGCAGTAGATGTGATCTATATGGACTTCAGTAAGGCATTCAACAAGGTTCCCCATGAGAGACTGATTAGCAAGGTTAGATCTCATGGAATACAGGGAGAACTAGCCATTTGGATACAGAACTGGCTCAAAGGTAGAAGACAGAGGGTGTGATAGAGGGTTGTTTTTCAGACTGGAGGCCTGTGACCACAAGGATTGTTGCTGGGCCCTCTACCTTTTGTCATTTACATAAATGATTTGGATGCGAGCATAAGAGGTACAGTTAGTAAGTTTGCAGATGACACCAAAATTGGAGGTGTAGTGGACAGCAAAGAGGGTTACCTCAGATTACAACAGGATCTGGACCAGATGGGCCAATGGGCTGAGAAGTGGCAGATGGAATTTAATTCGCATAAATGTGAGGTGCTGCATTTTGGGAAAGCAAATCTTAGCAGGACTTATACACTTAATGGTAAGGTCCTAAGGAGTGTTGCTGAACAAAGAGACCTTGGAGTGCAGGTTCATAGCTCCTTGAAAGTGGAGTCGCAAGTAGATAGGATAGTGAAGAAGGCATTTGGTATGCTTTCCTTTATTGGTCAGAGTATTGAGTACAGGAGTTGGGAGGTTATGTTGTGGCTGTACAGGACATTGGTTAGGCCACTGTTGGAATATTGCGTGCAATTCTGGTCTCCTTCCTATCGGAAAGATGTCGTGAAACTTGAAAGGGTTCAGAAAAGATTTACAAGGATGTTGCCAGGGTTGGAGGATCTGATATACAGGGAGAGCCTCAACAGGCTGGGGCTGTTTTCCCTGGAGCGTCGGAGGCTGAGGGGTGATCTCATAGAGGTTTACAAAATTATGAGGGGCATAGATAGGATAAATAGACAAATTATTTTCTCTGGGGTTGGGGAGTCCAGAACTAGAGAGGGGAAAGATATAAAACAGACCTAAGGGGCAACGTTTTCACGCAGAGGGTGGTACGTAAATGGAATGAGCTGCCAGAGGAAGTGGTGGAGGTTGGTACAACTGCAACATTTAAGAGGCGTTTGGATGGGTATATGAATAGGAAGGGTTTGGAGGGATATGGGCTGGGTGCTGGCAGGTGGGACTAGATTGGGTTTGGATATCTGGTCGGCATGGATGGGCTGGACCGAATGATCTGTTTCCATGTTGTACATTTCTATGACTCTATGACTCTATGACTTAACAAATTGTGTAGACTCCCTAGAGTTAGGTATATCTTTAAAACTGATAATTCAAATGAAAGCAGTGTCAAAGCATTTTCTACAAACTGAATGAAAAATAATGAACATTGAAACATGAATGTGATGTTAGTGCCCTTTCAAAATAAACAATTAACTTTTACCCTGCAACTGGACTACTGGCAATATTTCTGCCAATCTTAGTCGTTATTCAAAGATCATACTAGATTTTACTCAGACAAAGTTGCATGTTGAGATAAAAATGCTTTAATTCAAATACTGCAGACCACAATATAGTAAATGTGCAGACACAAACAGGCCTCATATTAGTATGGTTTAAAAATTGTAACCTTGTTTTCTTTCTGCAAAGAGCACAAAAATAGTCATGCACTTCTGAAAACATTATAGTATTAATCAAGTTACTCTTGTAAAGACATATTTATTACTTGCATTTTAGATTTTTTTGGACAACTCATTAAATGTCATAAATATTCAATAAATAGACTAACCTTAGAACCCACGACCAGCTTAAGTCACAAATGGGTTGTGAAAGGAAGATTGCATGGCTGAATATTTATGTTACTTACTGAGCTTATGCTGGTTAATTTAGTTAAATTACATTTTAAACATGCCAGCATTGAGTTACTTTTGCTTTAAAATTCTAAACTGAACATTGGTACTCCAGTCTCCTCCAGGGTTGCTTTCACACGCTTTATCTACTGTGTTCAAATCAAGTTTATCAAGATCCCAATTGTTAATAATTTTCAGCAGAAGTTCATGTATTGTGCCTAGCTAACCCACAACATTGTCTTAACTTAAAACGTATGGCAAATGTTTGACCTGGACTTGCGTTCCCACCTAGAGTATGCTCAGTGAGAGTGGGAGGGAACAATATCCAACTATTAGTGCATCTCTTAAACCACAGTGGCTGCTGTTGCATGTAAGAAATAAAAAACAGTACAGCCACAGGAACAGGCCCTTCGATCCATCAAGATTGCACTGATACATGATGCCTTTCCAAACCAAAAACCTTTTGCCTCTGCGCAGTCTGTATCCCTCTATTCCCTGCCTATTCATTTATCTGTCAAGATGTCTCTTAAACATTGTTAAAGAACACAGAACACTGGAATAAAAGGAGAGTGCTATCATGCATATGGGTCTGGGTGGGTCTGAAAAGGTGCGTGTTTAGCACAATCCACTGCGGTGATGTTATGAGGAATTGGATGGAGAGTAGAGTAAGATTTTGCGGGAGGCAGACGTAAGTCTAGGCTTTCCCAAGAGCCTTTGCAGTAATGTAGAGCCTATTTTTACAAGTTGTAAGTAGTTGCAGACATGCAATGAGCTACAACCTGTTAACTCAACAAGACTGCTCTCATTAGACTGGTAGTGGCCACCCTCCCACACACTTAGACCACTTAAGCCCCTGAGGAACCCACACACTTAGAAGATACAATAGCAGCACATACAACATGTGCTATTTAAAGAAGAGTTATTCACTGGAGGAGGGAAACCTCCTTCTTTCTTGAAGAGGATTTTTGCCACAGAGCCCTTGACAAGAGCATGCATGTAGAATATTGTAACATGTGGAGGCTGTTACACTGCAGCTACCAAACATTTCTGACTGACTAGGAGACTCTCCAGTTCTTTCTTGCTGCTTTAGGTGTATCAGAATGATTTACAGATTGACATCAAGCTGTTAGGTCATGCCAAAAAAGCTCCTCTTGCAGCCATCAAGCTTTGGGGTGGGACTCAGTTCTAGAGCTGTTGCTAGGGACACTACCCACTGCTCCACAAGACCTTCCTGAAGCAGAAAATCGAGCTGTGATAGTAGACAAGAATATCACAGTTCACACTTATAGGTTTGGAGCTGCCAATTGACAAAATTTGGCAAAAGAAGAGTTGTCTTGTTTGTCAATCCATTTCTGCTACTGGGCTCACTCTGTTCACAACATCATGGCAAATATATTACTATGTGCTATACTATTTAAATGCATAGGTTGTAGACTGAGTTCTGATTGTTTTGCATGAAAGCTCCTCAAGGAGCTTTGCATAAAAGCAGGGCTGTCAGTTTCATTAAAGAACATTCCAATTTGCAGAACCCAGTGCCATTCACCCTCTATTTCGTAGTAACTAGCATAGGTACATCCATCTCAGGAATCTTAGACAGACAGTCAGCTGGAAGAGAAAGCACCAGGTGAATTACAAAATATAAGTGAGCAGGAGCATCTTCTGATGGCAGCAGAGATGTAGGAACCTGCTGGCTTCAGGCCAATCTCATGACCTTACCAACCTGCAAAACATTTGGATTTGGACCTCAGAAGAGAAGGTGGTGACCTGAGTCCAATTGTTGGCAACAATGATTTGTGTAGAGAGTGGCAGCCTGATCCAAAGTCTCCTTAATTCATTCTCAACCAACCGTTTTCTCTTCCTCACCTGTGAATGCTGCTTCCACCGCTGTCTCTTCCTTAACCTCACCTGTTATCTGCTCCAAGTGACCAATGACTGATTGGCTGAAGAACTTTTAATGCAAATTCTGTTGCTGTGTGGGGCAAAGTTGTGTCAGACTGTCCTGAACTTTCACCCAGTGAAGACGTTACAGGAAGAGAAAAGATAAGACTAACCATATACCCTCAGGAGTAAGATTGTTTATTAATACAGGTATTAATAACAGACTTAGCTGGTGTAAGAAGCTAAGGAACGTGGGAAAGATGTTCAAGGACAGAGGATGCCTATCCAGTGGACTCCGCCTTCTTCCAAACTTTGCATTCCAAGACATTAACAATTTTCCTGGAGAAAGCTAGGGCTGTGCCCTTTTCTGGCGATTGCTTACAGCTTGACTTACTAGTAGAACCCAGGGCAAAAAATCAGAACACATTCAACCACCTACAGCAACCCATGACCATCAAATCTCCTAACTAGTGGTGAAGCCTTGTGTTTGTGATGCTGCAATCAAATTGGACAAAATATTACAAGCAAAACTAAAAAAGGTGGTGTGCAAAAGTAACCATACATACTTTGTCTTATGTGCTGGGGGAGAGAGAAGCCCTTACTCAGGATGGCAAGTCAGTGACACACGTGGAAAATTGAAGCGATTTCTCATCATTTCCAAGGGCTCCAGAAAACCACATTCTGATTTCAGCCATTCAGGCTATGGCAACAGTTTCGTGGTCAATTTTCCCAGTCATCTCTTCCTCGATCTAGGATTGAAAAGTGTGGCGCTGGAAAAGCACAGCAGGTCAGTCAGCATCCAAGGCAACATTATGGGCGTAAGACCCTCATCAGGAATGTTGAGTGGGTGGAAAGGATAATAGGAAGGGGGCTGAGAGATAAATAGGAGGGGAAGGGTTGGGCTGGGGGGGAAGGTAGCTGGGAAGGCAATAGGTAGATGAAGGTGGGGGGTGATAGTGACAGATTGGAGTGGAGAGTGGCCGGATAGGTGAGAAGGAAGATGGATAGGTAGGACAGTTCAAGAGGGCAGTACTGAGTTGGAGGGTTGAGTCTGGGATGAGGTGGGGGTGGAGAGAGAAGGAAACTGGTGAAATCAATGCTGATGCCGTGTGGTTGGAGGGTCTTGAGGTGCAAGATGAGGCATTCTTTCTCCAGGTGTTGGGTGGCTAATTTGGTGGTGGAAGAGGCCGAGAACTTGCATGTCCCTGGTGGAGTGAGAGAGGGAGTTGAAGTGATCGGCTACAGAGTGGTGGGGTTGTTTGGTTCATGTGTCCCAGAGATGATCTCTGAAATGCTCTGTGAGTTGGCATCCCAGATCCAGACAGCTTGTACATTGATCATCACGGAAAGGAAACCATATTCCATTGCTGCATGCTTTAAAGACAAATTTAGAAGCTTTGGTAAATTAAATAGCAAAGTCACCATCAAGGAACCCAACGGAAGAACATGGATCAGTTTGATCTATAATAGCAGAGATGACATGATTGGTGTGGGTGTGGAACACAGTGAAAATTACTTTGATTGGAACTATGTTTTATACCACAGGCAGTTGATTCCTTGGGTTATAATGGGCTGTGTGACAGAAATGTGTCAGGATCTGGCTTTCCCAACAAATACCATATGAAATAGACAATGATAACTAATCTCAGGAGTTTATTCAATTTGTAATACATTTAAAATTCCATTGCACATAGCAGTCAGATTAATCAGGCGGCAATCCTGGTCCATAATGATATCTGCAGTCTCCAAGCTAGAATCTCCAGTGGAGTGGGGGTGGTGGGGAAGCTGACTGATTTGAGAACATCACACAGAATCCCAGTATTTTCCTGATAATTTTTTAAACATTAATATTACAAGTTCGTTACAGAAGAAAACGTTAAAAAGAACAAAGAGGGTTGTAACGCAGTCATGAACATTCGGAGCGCTCTTCCTCAAAAGACAACGGAAGCAGAGTCTTTAAATGTTTTTTAAAGCAAAGGTTGATAAATTTTTGTTAAGCAATGGGTAAAAAGTCACATGGTACGTGGGAATGTAGATTCGAAGATTGCGATTCGACTGGCTGCTGTTGAATAGGACAGCAAGCTTGGGGGTGTGGGGGGGGTGTGGTGAACAGCCTATAGGGGTGGCACGTGGCTCAGTCGTTAGCGCTGCTGCCTCACAACATCAGGGACCCGGGTTTGATTCCAGCCTCGGGCGACCGCCTGTGTGGAGTTTGCCCATTCTCTCTGTGTCTGCATGGGTTTCCTCCCATAATCCAAAGATGTGTAGATTAGGTGAATTGACCATCCTAAATTGCCCATAGTGTTCGGGGATGTATAGGTTAGGGGTAAATGTAGGGGAATGAGTTTGGGTGGGATACTCTTCGAAGGGTCAGTGTGGACTCGTTGGGTCTGTTTCCACACTGTAAGGGATTCTATGATTCTGTTCTTAACTCCTATATTTGTATGTATCCATGACAATGACGTTCCTGGTTGAAACCTTTTTTTGTGCTTGGATTTCACTCAGTCTCAGAAAGCTAACTATCAGTGTTAACCACACTGCTTATGGACAACTTGCCATTTGTCAGCTAAGAAACTTGCTGAGGCAACTAATTCTTGTAGGGCTACAGTTGTGTTTTAAAGGGGAGGGGACTGGAAATGAAATGGAACAGCATTTTTCAGCTCTGGGAAAATTTTAACAGTACAACAGAAATGTTTCATTTTTCAGCTCCAAAAGCACAGAAAAATATCCACATTATGCTAGCTTTCAGTTTTCGCATGGCATTTGGATATAACAGAAAATGGTTGCCTCCTAAACTGTATTAGACTATAGTAAGATTTCAATGCATCATTTGACCCCTATTTGTGCATCATTTTCCTGTTTCTGGCAAAAATATTGGTCACAGAAATTAACTGGAACTAGACGCAGCTTCACCCATTCAGTCAGCAGGACTTTTGTTTTATTTCCCACTGTCTCCCCACGTACAGGTCTAAGTGTGGCAGAAAAGAGATAACAATCCAATGTGTTTAAGCCAAAACATTGTTCAATCATTGATGAGGTTATATTAATGAGAAATTGTTTTAATTTCTATTTACTCTATTCATGGTGTAATACATCAACATATCAGAGTGCCTCCCAGAGAATTCTGTCTCCGACATTAGTGTAAGAAGTTATTTAGAAAGTTACAATCTTTTCAACAGTTCTTTGCTGTGAGAAATGCTGTTTTGTTTCACAGTAAATCACAATATGTTTGATTGCTTGCTACAACACTTGAGTCTAACTGAGACATTGCCTTGCCTTTAATTGACCATTTTCCAGTCTATGGTCAGGGTGCTAAAAAGTCACATTCAATTGCCTAGTTGAAGTGGCTAATTTCCATTTAGAGTGGTCTATTTGAATAATTTTAGTGAGCACTGTTGGACTAACATATTACCTGCAGTAAATTAAGCTGGATTGGGTCAAAATAATCAGCCTTGCTTGTTTGGTATTAAACGTGGACGGTTAATGCAGTATAACTTTCAGAAGTGTCTTTGGATCTGACAAGAGCAGTAACCAGTGTGTGATTCCAAGGACACCAATATCCCAGACAATATAAATTAACTCTTCCATGTTTCTTTGCAGTCATGTGATAAAATATAGATGACATTGTTTGAAAATTGACTTCAGATATTCCAAATATTTTCCTTTTAAATTTGCCATTTTATTTTTCAAGAAATATAAACAATAACAATAGTGTTGGTGATAGTGAGCTGAAGTCTATTGCTTTTTTTTCAAATACCACTCTCCAGTTTTATGAATCTGACAATAACTGATGGGACACTAATGGTGAGAATTCAAGGAAGCATTTTATGAGCAAGTAGACCAGCTTTTACTTGGTTATTTTCTTGCTTGAGGAACAGAAGGGGAGTTCTATTTTATTGCCAAGTTCTGTGGCTCCCACTAGGAATTAGGAAGCGAGGTTTTTGCACCTTGCTGGGATACAGAATTTTAATTCAGGAGTGCTTTAGATCAAACACATCGACTGCACTCTGGACTGCTCGAGTGAGTCTATAATGCACATACAAAACGAAGAACAAGAAAGAATTTAAAGTCAATTGCTCAGTCAAGAGACACAATGGAAAATATCCCTAGATTCCTCATTAGCTTGGCACAGTTAGCATGTGTGCAGCTATGCCATTGGGAAGTATATAGGTCCCTGTTAAATTCACAGTCAGTGTTTAGTTGGCTGGGAAGATGGTAGGGCTATTAAAATCAATCCTAACAACTCTGGGACCAGAAGAAGTACGTTTACCATCCCCTGCCTGTTTCTAGTTTCGTTATTTTCATGTTCTGAAACAGGGTTCCTCACCTTTTCGTAACCTTTGATTTCATGGCAAACCATCGAAATCATGCATTTGCTGTCCTTTCCATTCAGTTAACGATGATGCCAACTCACACGTAAGCTCACCACTGGCAGGAAATGTTCTCTCCTGCAATCTGCTAGCTCTTATCCAGTTTTTCTTTCAGAGAGCACCAACTCCTATTCCACAGATTCACACCTGAAAGTTTACCATCTTGCTAAGGGAAATAAATTAACATTACATGCAAATAGAATTTCAGTCTACCCAGCTAATTTGAATAACGAGCAAATGCCTAATAAGTATCTTTTGGATCAATAAAAAAGATTGGAAGGATTTGTACGCAAAACATTTCTATTAAATTCTTAAGTGCCCTAAGCAGGTTTACATCTAATAAGAGCTTAAAAATGTGTTGCTGGAAAAGCGCAGCATCAAAGGAGAAGGAGAATCGACGTTTCGGGCATAAGCCCTTCTTCAGGAATGAGGAGGGTGTGCCAAGCAGGCTAAGATAAAAGGTAGGGAGGAGGGACTTGGGGGAGGGGCGTTGGGAATGCGATAGGTGGAAGGAGGTTAAGGTGAGGGTGATAGGCTGGAGGAGGCCAAAGACCTTGGCAGAGTGGGAGGGGAAATTAAAGTGTTCAGCCACGGGGTGGGGCTCCTTCGCCAGACCATGGCAACACGATGCCTGGAGGAAGAGTGACTCATCTTCCATCTAGGAACCCTCCAACCACAAGGGATGAATACAGATTTCTCCAACCTCCTCATTTCTCCTCCCCCCACCTTTTCTCAGTCCCAACCCTCGGACTCAGCACCGCCTTCTTGACCTGCAATCTTCTTCCCGACCTCTCCGCCCCCACCCCTCTCTGGCTTATCACCCTCACCTTAACCTCCTTCCACTTATCGCATTCCCAACGCCCCTCCCCCAAGTCCCTCCTCCCTACCTTTTACCTTAGCCTGCTTGGCTCACCCTCCTCATTCCTGAAGAAGGGCTTATGCCCGAAACGTCGATTCTCCTTCTCCTTTGATGCTGCCTGACCTGCTGTGCTTTTCCAGCAACACATTTTTAAGCTCTGATCCCCAGCATATGCAGTCCTCACTTTCCCCTAGTTACATCTAATAAGAGTCTATTGAAATGTAGCCCGTTGTTATTGCAGCTAAATGTTGTCTCATAATAACTCACTCACAAACAAAAAAATGAAACAATTGATTGTTCAGGAAATTTGTGCATCTTTTAATTTTTAAGTGAATATCTACACTCGAGTGCTCACTTTCAAAGCAGACATCAACAATACCAGGAGATTGAGCCAAAGTCATTGGTATGCTCTATCACTGGGCACCAAATAGTCTGGATTGAACCAATGCAATGATATGTGGCTACTCCCTCTGTGTAGTTCAACATACCTGTCACATTAACAAGAGATTATTAAACATTTTGTTGAGGCACTTGCACAGAATATATTTCCAGTCTCGATCAGCAGTGAAAATATTATGCTGAACTTAGAAGTGGAAGTTTTTAATGCTGTAATGTTTAATGATCCTTGCATAATTATTACTATTAAGTAGGGCTCTTTGAATCCATCATTACGTGATCTTTACTTATTTTCATTCTGCCTCAATGAGCCCAATATCTTGCTTCAAAGTGCATCGCTTAGAGCAGCAGTCTGTTTCTCTTCTAAATTCACAGAATCGCACGTAGCAGTTTCTCCTGTGTTGGGTGGAATTGCTTTCAATAAACCCCTACGGCTCAGAATGTAAGGATTTGATTTCTCAGTCTATTCACAACAGGTGCAGTGAGCTATTATTTTTCTGATTTATAACAGTGCTGTGGATATTATTATGGTTTTCACTGCCTTTGAAACATGCGGTGTTATGCTCTTGCTATGTTGCTTCTATGATTGCTTGAGGGAAATCTCAATGGAGCAATGAAAAATGCAGAAGTGTTTCAGATGTTTAGCAAAGAGCCAAGAATGAAACACATCAAGAAACATATATGGCAATGGAGTTTGCTCTGATTGCAAACTAATACGTGCTCTGCTTAACTAATTAGTTCAAAGGGCCACTCAATAACTAACTAACTAATGAATCTAGCAATTACTATCAGAGCAATTCTGAATACATCAAAAAATTAGACAATGTGCAAATACTTGCACTTTTTCAAAAATAGTGCAAAAAATTTACAATGTGATATATTATTTTAATTGTTTCCTGTTGTGACATAAGAATCTTATTTAATTGCTCTATGTTCTTTCAAAATGCACAAATTTCAGCAAATTTAGCACAATATTATTTTGGTAAGAGTAATTCAGGTTGCCTTTGCTGGATTTGAATTCATTTATGACTAAGATGGGAAGTTGGATCGTATGTTTATCATGTCAAATATTGAATACTTATTGAAATCTATTTTGACACAATTATCTTCCAATTAACTTGAGGTAGGACCATTCTAACTTCACTTAAACTTTTTCACATAATTGCAGAAATTACACAGCAGAGAAAGAGGCCAATTTATGTATCATGTTCCTGCATGCAACCTGAATAGGCAAATGATACTTGCCTTTTCTCTGTTTCCCTGCACATTCTTCCTTTTCCAGATAATGATCTCAATTCTCTTTTGAATGCCTTGATTGAACTTAGTTCCACCATGCTTTTAGGCAATGTATTATTGATGTTAACTGCTTGCTGTGTGAAAAAGTTTACCACATTGCTTGTTTTGCAAATTATATTAAATGTAAGACTGTTCATTCTTGATCCTTCTACTAATAGGAACAACTTTTCCCTATGTACTCTGTTCATGAATTTAAATACATCGCCACTTGCAAAATAAGTCCACAGCATGAGTGCAGCAACAAGTGATAGTCCGTTTCATATTGCAGTTCGTGTGCCTTTTACATCAGACATAATGTAAACATTTTGGCTTTCCCGACTGCCAACCTGTCCATGCCGACAATGTACCCTGTCCCACGTCCTGTAAATTCCATGGCTGAGACTCAGAAATGATGATGGAGGAGATAAGTACAAATTATTTTTGCATGGGGTTAAAAGAATAATGTTTCAGTAATTTTAACTAGTGGTATGAGGAAAATGTGATCTTTGTTTGAATTCAGTGAATTCCCTTGTAATCATAATATAGTATTTCTGAAAGATTTGATAAGATACCAAGATACCACAACAGGAAACAATTAAAATAACAAATCACATTGTAACTTATTTTTCGCACTATTTTTTTAAAAAAGTGAAAGTATTTGCACATAGTGTTATTTTTCGGTGTATTCAGAATTGCTCTGATAGTAATTGCTAGATTCACTAGTTAGTCAGTTATTGTTAGTTATTGAGTGGCCCCTTGAACTAATTAGTTAAGCAGTGCATGCATTAGTTTGCAATCAGAGCAAATTCCATTGCCATGTATGTTTCCTGATGTAGTTCCTTCTTGGCTCTTTGCTAAGCATCTGAAACACTTCTGCATTTTTCATCGTCAATTAGCAAACCCACACTGACAGCAAGCATCTCCTCTGTATGCTCATACATATCAGTGTACGGCCTCAGTCTGAAACCCAGTAAATCACTGAATTTGCATTTGCAGTCATACTTTGGCTGTAACAGTCCAGTTTTAAAGAACACTTACTGGAATTAAAATATTAAATGTCAATAAGCAATTCAGGCTTTTGACCCATCAACATGACATGCATCAGCCTTTCTTCTTAATGAGAAGGAGGCTGGCCTGGCAACCTTTTGCTATACACACACACCCATATATTTTCATATTATGGCAATCAAAATTGTCTGCTGTATTCTACATATGGTCTAACCAAAGTCTAATGCAACTTCAACTTCCCCATTCCAGCTCTCTGAAATTGAGTCTAGTGTCTCGTTTTTTTTAATGGCCTTATTAAACTCTTGCACAACTTTTATTGATGTTTTATGGTTAGCCACGAACTCATATTGTAATGGGACACTCTGAAGGAACTGAATGGCCTCCACTTGTTCCTAAATTCCTTATTTAAAATAATTGGCACATTTTATTTGATTTATGGAAGAATGAAGTCACATTCTAGCTAGTCTCTTGGAAAACAATTTTACTTTTAATATCATTTTCTTTTTGGCGGGTGGCGGGGGGGAGCTTATTCTTACTTTGGGATTGTAATTAGTCCCGACACTGGCCAAGATCTGTAGAAACAGACTATCAGATTTGGTATAGCGTTCTATTCATAATCTTGAAGACCCTTATCACATCTCCCTTTACCCATCTAAAATCACATGCAAACTTCTCAATCCAAGTTCCAGTGTTCCCTTTATTTACAGAATCTGCATTATTTTCATTTTTCACCTTGAACAGGTGTGGTTTCATCACGTAGCACAACCTGCCACAGCATTTTCAGGGGATAACAATTTTGAGCCTTTTATCTGGCTATTATATGATTGTTATTTGTGGGACCTTGCTGTGCCTATGCTGACTACAACGTTTCTTACATTAGAGCTGAAAATGTGTTGCTGGAAAAGCGCAGCAGGTCAGGCAGCATCCAAGGAGCAGGAGAATCAACGTTTCGGGCATCAGCCCTTCTTCAGGAATGAGGAAAGTGTGTCCAGCAGACTAAGATAAAAGGTAGGGAGGAGGGACTTAGGGGAGGGGCGTTGGGAATGCGATAGGTGGAGGGAGGTCAAGGTGAGGGTGATAGGCCGGAGTGGGGTGGGGGCGGAGAGGTCAGGAAGAAGATTGCAGGTTAGGAAGACGGTGCTGAGTTCGAGGGATTTGACTGAGACAAGATGGGGGGAGGGGAAATGAGGAAACTGGAGAAATCTGAGTTCATCCCTTGTGGTTGGAGGGTACCCAGGCGGAAGATGAGGCGCTCTTCCTCCAACCGTCATGTTGCTATGGTCTGGCGGTGGAGGTGTCCAAGGACCTGCATGTCCTTGGTGGAGTGGGAGGGGGAGTTGAAGTGTTGGGCTATGGGGTGGTTGGGTTGGTTAGTCCGGGTGTCCCAGAGGTGTTCTCTGAAACGTTCCGCAAGTGGGCGGCCTGTCTCCCCAATATAGAGGAGGCCACATCGGGTGCATCGGACGCAATAGATGATGTGTGTGGAGGTGCAGGTGAATTTGTGGCGAGTATGGAAGTGTCCCTTGGGGCCTTGGAGGGAGGTAAGGGGGGAGGTGTGGGTGCAAGTTTTGCATTTCTTGCAGTTGCAGGGGAAGGTGCCGGGAGTGGAGGTTGGGTTGGTGGGGGGTGTGGACCTGACAAGGGAGTCACGGAGGGAGTGGTCTTTTCGGAACGCTGATAGGGGAGGGGAGGGAAATATGTCCCTGGTGGTGGGGTCCGTTTGGAGGTGGCGGAAATGACGGCGGATGATACGTTGGACATGGAGGTTGGTGGGGTGGTAGGTGAGGACCAGTGGGGTTCTGTCCTGGTGGCGGTTGGAGGGGCGGGGCTGAAGGGCGGAGGAGCGGGAAGTGAAAGAGGAGGTGCAGGTGAATTTGTGGCGGATATGGAAGTGCATCCGCTGCACCCGATGTGGCCTCCTGTATATTGGGGAGACAGGCCGCCTACTTGCGGAACGTTTCAGAGAACACCTCTGGGACACCCGGACCAACCAACCCAACCACCCCGTGGCTCAACACTTCAACTACCCCTCCCACTCCACCAAGGGCATGCAGGTCCTTGGACTCCTCCACCGCCAGACCCTGGCAACACGACGGTTGGAGGAAGAGCGCCTCATCTTCTGTCTGGAAACCCTCCAACCACAAGGGATGAACTCAGATTTCTCCAGTTTCCTCAATTCCCCTCCCCCCGCCTTGTCTCAGTCAAATCCTTCGAACTCAGCACCGCCTTCCTAACCTGCAATCTTCTTCCTGACCTCTCTGCCCCCACCCCACTCCAGCCTAGCACCCTCACCTTTACCTCCTTCCACCTATCGCATTCCCAACGCCCCTCTCCCAAGTCCCTCCTCCCTACCTTTTATCTTAGCCTGCTGGACACACTTTCCTCATTCCTGAAGAAGGGCTGATGCCCGAAATGTCGATTCTCCTATTCCTTGGATGCTGCCTGACCTGCTGCGCTTTTCAGGCAACACATTTTCAGCTCTGATCTCCAGCATCTGCAGTCCTCACTTTCTCCTCTGTTTCTTACATTACAATGCTTCAAAACCCATTTAGCGCTGAACAGTACTTCACAGCATCCTGACATTGTCAAAGGCATTCTGTGGATGTTACATGGCATGGTGGCTCAGTGGTTAGTGCTGCTGCCTCACATCACTAGGGGCCTGGGTTCAATTCCTGCCTCGCATGACTGTCTGTGTCAAGCTTGTGTATTCTCCCTGTGTCTATGTGGGTTTCCTCCCATAACCCAAAGATGTGCAGTTTAGGTGAATTGGCCATGCTAGATTGCCTGTAGTGTTAACTACATTAGTCAGGGGTAAATATAGGATAGGGGAATGGAACTGAGGGGGTTACTCTTTGAAAGGTTGGTGTGGACTTGTTGGGCCGAGGGGCCTGTTCCCACCCTCCCCATACTGTGGGGAATCTAATCTAGACATGCTTCCTCTTCTTTCAGTTTGATTTTTACAGGAGCTTTTTAGAACTGGTTTTTAATTTTTCTCCTTGCGGATTACTTTTTGTTCTTTCAATTTTGACATTAAAAAAAATTGCTTTGGTATCCAAATAACAAGAAATATATATTTAGCATGAAGAATGGTCAAATGCTCTGCATAATCATTATAGGGCTAAATTATAGGCTTTATAAGAGGTTTCAAGTACATAACTTCAATAGTTAATGATTAAAGCTGTGCAAGATATATATTTAAAAAAAACAGGCATGCTATGAAGATCCACAGACACTACTGCTGAACAACATGTACCTGGCATTATGTCAACAATGATATCTCAAGGTCCCACAACAGCAATTCATGCTTGCTGAGGATAACATAAGTAGCCAGTTTGCACATCTGTAGCCAAGTTACCCCATAGTGGTAATGCTACTAGTGAATAGGTATGCATAAAATGCAATTGATCAGCTATAAGGTGTAAATCATAGCATTAGTCAGACAGTTCGCCTACAATGTTTTTCAGTATGAATTGTTAAGCCTGATAAATGGCACTGCTGTGTAATTAAATCTTGCTTGTATTTGAGCTGATCTCTGCGCAATGTTGATCCAGACTGATGTCTTTTACCTGACAATCTGTACTGCTACCTTCCAGTGAGAGTGCTACAAAATGCAAACAAAAGTGCAAAAAAAATTTAAAATGCAAAAATCTGAAAGGCTGGATAGAGCCATCGAGCTGTATAGCACAGAAACAGACCTTTCAGCCCAACACATCCAAGCTGACCAGATATCTGAAATTAATCTTCTCCCATTTCTAAGCATTTGGCCCATATCCTTCTAACCCTTCCTATTCATACGTTCATCTGAATGGCTTATAGGGATGACCTTGTACAGATTTATGAAATCATGAGGGATATAGAGAAGGTGAATAGCAAAGTTCTTTTTCCTAAGGAGTGGAAAACTAGGAAGAATATTTTTTTCAGGTGAGGGGAGAAAGATGTAAAAGGGACCTAAGGGGCAACTTTTTGACACAGAAGGTTCAGTTGATTGATTTATTTATTCATTGCCACATGTATTTGTTACAAATACAGTGAAAAGTGTTGCTATAATGTCACCACTATCTGGAAACATCTTATAAAAAGCAAGATAAACCAAGACATAAAATATAAAGGTAAAACATAAAGAATAAAGTTAAAAGACAGAATACTTTCAATGTGGAAACAGGTCATTTGGCCCAACAAGTCCACACCGACCGTCTGAGGAATATCCCATCCAGACCCATTCCCCTGCCCTATTACTCTACATTTCCTCCTGACTAATGCACCTAACCTACACATCCCTGAACACTAAGGCAATTTAGTACGGCCCATTCACCCAACCTGCACATCTTTGGATTGTGGGAGGAAACTGGAGCACCCAAAGGAACCTACACAGACTTGGGGAGAATGTGCAAACTCCACACAGTCACCTGAGGCTGGATTCGAACCCTGGCCCCTAGAGCTGTGAGGCAGCAGTGCTAATCACTGAGCCACCATGCTAACCATAAGTTCAACATTACAGTCCTTCTTGTTAAGTGCCTAAGCCATGGGCCTGGATCTGGGCTCTTCCAGCCCCAACACTGAGTTCAACACCAGAATAAAACAGTCAGCCAGTCTCAAGCCCCTTCACCGCATCAATGCCTCTGGAACCATGTCACTATTCTTCGGCAACATTTTACCTCCACCGATGTCCTCATCACCATGAGTCCACGCTGAGCTGATCTCGGCAATGCAGCTGAAGCTGCCAGGAACCAAACTGGGCCTATCATCCAAAAGCAGCTGTTACCAATGGTGCTGGGACCCACACCCCAGAATGAACTGCCATAGAAAGTGTTAGGTGCAGATACACTCAACATTTATTTGGATAAGTACATAAATAGGAAGGGGCTAGAGGGATATGGGCCAGTGGACTAGTTTAGTTTGGGAACATGGTTGGCATGGGCAAATTGGACCGAAGGATCTGTTTCTGTCCTGTATGACTCTATTATTCTATAAAAAGAGACTTCCTTTCTTGCACTCATCAGGATTTTCACTTTGCCAGTCTTTAGGAAAGTGTTGGGGTGCTGGATCATTCAATCACTTGCCTAGAGACTCTGATTCCTGCTGGTGCATACTCTTTATCATGTAATGAATTTGGTCAGAGTCTGCTTCACACCATTGGAATTAGAATGGCTTATGCACTTAAGGATAAGCTAGATAATTACATTGTATCAAATGCAACAGAAAAGTTGTGTAAAGATTGCATTAAATAAAAGGGGGATATGGGGGAGGCTTGTATGAAACATAAAACACCAACATTGCCAATTTGAATTTTTGTGCTGCGTATTATGTGTGTTTTAAGGTCTGCAAGATTTCAAAAGAGGGAATTTTCTCTTTTTTTCAATTTCAATTATTTTTGCACTGAGTAATCCCACTTTTATACATTTCCCTCAATGGAGAAGTTATAACAAATGCTCTGAAGGACGTACAGTCCCATGATAGCCTTCCTATCAGCATCCTCAATGAGACTGCATTTAAATCTCTGTCAAATATGTAAATGTGACCCACTTAAAGTACATTTGATAATGAGGTATTAAAATATTTTTTGTTCATGAGGGCAGAAGTTGCATCTCGCAATATCTTCTAGCTGCAAAATGAGGTAACCTCACGGAAGACAAATATTCTGTTTCAGTAATGATTTGTTAATAATCAGGGGATAATTGATGAGAATTGGATTCATCATCATTTATCATGAATAAAAAAGTCATGTGCTATGTAGCCCCATATCACAATGGTAATAAACAGAGCATATATTTTCTCTATGCCCAGAGTATTGCTGTATATCCAGATTATTTTCTTTCTCTTTAATGTAATCAGCCTTCAGTTTGAACTTTCTCATAGCAATTGATCTTAAGGTTTTCATCTATACATCATCCCTTCACATTTGCAACTGATTTTAATTTATCTCATTATAAGTTTTCAAAATAGCAAAGAAATATTTTACATTTACATATAATGAAACAACTGTAAATTTACCACAAATTATAATTATTCCACATTGCAATATAATACTGCCACTAAAATGAAAACATATACCCTTGGCTGGATGCTTTGGGGGTGACTATGATTAAATAGCTAAGCGTACCACTGATTTAACAGCTTTACACATTAATGCAATGCCTGGGTTTAGATTAGCAATGATATTTACCAGTGACCTAGTTATCAGAGGTAATGTTGTGTATAGTATGTGACAGACTGCTGACACTGGCTTATGGCTTTTCTCCCATCACATACAGTGCAGAGTATTGTCTCCAGTTGTGCAGAATGCAGGTTTCTATAATATTGTACTAACACATGAGATAAGCAAAGCTCTCGATTGATGGATTCTGTGTGGGAAAATGCTGTGGACCAACCTGAGGGTATCTATTGCAAACAACACTCAGCATGCAAGGGCTCAGGGGGTCACATAGATAGAACATGAAACCTGAGTGCAAACTTGAGATCATGACTATCTGTTTATTTGGTGCTATTAAATATTAATTTGCTGTCTTAAAATGGTAATGTGGTCATATGAAAAAAATCCAAGCAATTTTTTTGTGCCATGGTAAGGAACTTAAGGATAATTAATGAAACTGAGCTGTAAAACATAAATTGGCTGAAGAAAGTTTGGACTGTAACTTATTAGGCAGAATATTCTGCTCCTTTCAGTGGCAGGGGCAGTGGAGAGAACGTTAGGAAAACACAGCAAGAATGAACAATATCAAGCTCCGGATGTCGAGAAAATTTTTCTCCTCAAGGTTTAAACCAGCAAATTCTGAATCTTGCTAATGAGTGGCGGTTATTTTATTTCCATGCAACTGCATCTCATAATGAGTCAACATGCCTCATTTCTTGACAGTTTCTGATGTTCCTCTCCTTCACCAAGAAGCAAATGGCACCAAATCCCAACATGAAATATAGAGCAGTTACCAGGCAGCAACAGCAGCTCTCCAGCCCAGAGCCAGCTCCACCATTTCCCTCCCTGGCACCATCCTCTTCCAACCTTCATCCAGGTCTTTAGCCGTTGACAAAGCACTAGCCTTACCACATTATTATGGCTGCTTTTAAAATACATCATAAAACACTTCAGCTCTTCAGCACTTTGTTTTGGAACTCAGTTACACTTACGCCTTGCAAACCCCTACCAGGCTACTTTGGACATATCTCCATGGATCTCGTGGTCCATGGCTTAGTTTGTTTTACTACTCACTCACCCTGCACTTGGATGCTGGCAGACTCCCTGACTTGCATTGCTTTAGCTTAGAATCATCATAGAATCCCTACAGCGTGGAACCATTTGGCCCATCAAGTCCATACTGATCCTCCAGAGAATATCCTACACAGACACAAACTTACCCTATGCCTGTAATCCTGTGTTCCCAATGGCTAATCCACCTAACCTATACATCCCTGAACACTATGGGCAATTTAGCATGGCCAGCCAATCCACCTGAGCTGCACATCTTTAGACTGTGGAAAGAAACCGGAGCACCTGGAAGAAACGCACACCAACACAGGGAGAATGTGCAAACTCCACACAGACATTTATGGGCGGCATGGTGGCACAGTGGTTCGCACTGCTGCCTCACAGTGCCAGAGACCCGGGTTCAATTCCCGCCTCAGGCGACTGACCGTGTGGAGTTTGCACATTCTCCCACAGTCCAAAGATGTGCAGGTCAGGTGAATTGGCCATGCTAAATTGCCCATAGTGTTAGGTAAAGGGGTAAATGTAGGGGAATGGGTGGGTTACGCTTCGGTGTGGACTTGTTGGGCCGAAGGGCCTGTTTCCACACTGTAAGTAATCTAATCTAATCGCCTGAGGTTGGAATTGAACCTGGGTCCCTGGCACCATGAGGCAGCAGTGCTAATCACTGAGCTACCGTGCTGCCCAAGAAAGAGAGAGAGAAAGCGACAGATAGCTTGACACCAACTAGAGCTCTGCAGTCAAGGGGGTACAGCAGTGTGCTATATTAATGTCACACCTACAGCATGTGCTTGCAACTTACATGACAAACACTGCATGTGGGACTGAAGGAGGTCTTCATTTGACTGGGTAGCTGATGAGTGAAAGGGGACAATTAAGAATAGAAGGGTGAGATCTCCTAGAGAGAGAGAGGAAAGCTTTGAGATGGAGTGTTTTCACAAGTCACAGCCATCCTTGTCTCAACGTGAAGGGAGTATGGCCTACAAAAGCATGGCAAGTTGCAAAGCCATGGTCTCAGGAAGGTAAATGTGGAGCTTTAACTGTAATATAGAAATGGAAACAGGGGAGGTTGAAAGGTCATGGAGTGCAGGATCAGTCACACAAAAGGGGACATGGATATTTTTATTCTATCTGTTCAGCGATGTTATTACACACCTACTGGAGCAGATGGGACTTGAACCCAGGCCTCCTAGCTCAGAAGTAGGGACAGTACTACTATACCACAAGAGTTTTCTAACAAAGGGAACATAATTGGGGATCATTCATCTCAGGAGAAGCCTGCAACTCATACATAAGAAAACAAAATTGGAACATTGCCATCTTCAAACCAAATTGACCTGTGTAATAAGGAGACACAATGGCTGCCCATGTATGTGTGAGCAGAGTAAATTACTGTTTTTCTCTTTAAGCTCAGACTATAATGTTTTGCATGTAAGACCATGCTATGGGCAATTAAAGCCCAGCAAGAAATGGAAACTCTGGCAACTACATTCAGAGGGAGAGCCAGCAAGGAAACAGAAGAGAATGACCAGGCCCTGAGTCTACTCGCCTCGCTGTCATTATCTACAGCTATCAGAGAATAAGTGCAGATGGAAGTTAAGGATGTCACAGACCATCACCACCAAACTGTGCCATCTGCTAAAGCAAGACTTACACTTGGAAAGACTAGGTGGCCAACCTTCCCAGTGTCAATTACGACTACATCAGCATTGAACTTTTATCGCCATGGCTTATAGCAGGAAGCGATTGGAACTGTGAAGTTTCTTCCAGATATTAAGCCCATAAATGTGCCAATGATTCCAATGGATTACATCAGTTTATATTGTACCCCTGTGACAATGAGAGCCTGGGCAGTGGGACTCTCCATTATCATTGACATCCAACCCCACTTTCCCCACCCAACCTTTGCCGATACAGGGCACAGTCGATGACACCCACTTTGCTTTGAGAGCATCCTATCATCAAGCCATAGGCTCATCAATCAGAAAGGCTTCTGCTCTATCTGTGACCAGCAGTGCAAGATCCCAGAGAGATGGGCACATATCCTGAGAGCAGCTATAATGCAGACATACTAGAGAACTCAAATGTTCTGGCCTCTTGCCAAGGGCCACAAGCCACATGGGGAGACAAAGATCATAAACTCCAAAACTAGATAATGACACCTTTACAAAACTCTCAAACTGACACAGATCAAAGGTACAATGCTGCCTGCTCTTAAACTAAGGCCAGAGTGGCATAGACCATAGGCTTCTTAAAGGTGGGGCTGTTGACACTTGGATCACTCTGGTGGAGCTTTGAAATGTAGCCCAGAGAGTGTATCCCACATCGTGGTGGGCATGCTGTGTTCTTCACAACTACAGCAAACAATGTCGGAATATCCTGAATGCAGAAAAAATAGGGGATCACAAGCAATCCTATGTGAATGAGGACATTGATCTGAAGGAATATCCATGGGACTGTAATAGATCTATGCACTGTGGAGCACATGAGGCCAGATGGAACCTCATTGAGACCCACTTCCAGAAGGGGTGAGCAGGTTTGGACTTCCTTTTATTGTATTACTTCCTTTTGGTCACATAGCAAGTCCATCCACAATATTTGTAATTTCTGCGCTCCTTAAACTTATTGTTGCTGTATAAATGCTTTATATCCACTTGATAATATGCATGGTAGTTAAGGAAAGCAACAGCCAGTGAAAAAGGGCAGTAAACAACATGATGTTGAGGTAAGGTCCTTTTCAAGATTCAGTCAGTACATGACAACTGAGCATGAGGCAGTGTAGTTCTTCAAAGTTTCAGAGTTTGTATAGAATGCTAAATTGATATGAAATTCTTACGCATCCTCCAGGATAGTGTTTAACCTGCAACATCTCTCAGCAGGTCAGAGTTATGATGGGGAGTGGAGATGTGAATTTTTCTATTGCACATCTCTTACTTTTGAATAGCACTGTGCTCCTTTTAAAGGCCAGAAGATAGCATGAAATGTTGCCTATAGACATATGTAAAGCCATCACTGATGCTGTCATCTCAATCACAGGGTAGATATGGTTGGGGTGTCACTGTGGCTCAGTGGTTAGCACTGCTGCCTCACAGTGACAGGGACCCAGGTACAATTCCCACCTCGGGCAACTGTCTGTGTGGAGTTTGCACATTCTCCCCGTGTCTATGTAGGTTTGCTCCGGTTTCCTCCCACAGTCCAAAGATGTGCAGGTCAGGTGAATTGGCTATACTAAATTGCCCGCAGTGTTAGGTGCATTAGTCAGGGGTAAATATAGGGTAGGGGAATGGGTCTGGGTGGGTTACTTTTCGGTGGACTTGTTGGGCTGAAGGGCCTGTTTCCATACTGTAGGTAATCTAATCATACCAGTGTGGATGAGTTACATAGGGCAGGTCCTACCACAGTCCCTGTGCATTGCTTGTAGCCTGAGTGTTGTCTACATTAAGGTGCAAATCTTTCATTGAATAGAATCCCTACAGTCTGGAAACAGGCCACACTGACTCTCCGAAGAGCATCCCACCCAGACCAACCCCATTACACTATCCCTGTAACTCTGCATTTCTTGTGGCTAACCTACCTAGCATGCATATCCCAGGACACAATGGGCAATTTAGCCAATCTACCAAACCCGGACAGAAGGAGGAAACCAGAGCACCTGGAAAAAACCCATGCAGGCCCAGGGAGAATGTGCAAACTCCACACAGTCACGTGAGTGTGGATTCGAACGCAAGTCCCTGGCACATTGAGGCAGCCGTGCTAACCACTGAGACACCGTGCTGACCCACAGGCTTCAATCATCAACATCATAGTTCAAGATCCTTGACCTCTAATGAGAATAGCAGTCAAGGAGTCAGTTTCTTGTGAGACTTGAGCAATCCTTGGCCATTACAACTTCTGTCATTCTTTGGATATCTAAAGAGGCTGCACATCTCTCACATGGGTTTAATTTAACCAGCTGCAGAGGAACAAGAGCAGACATATTAGATTAAATGAATATGTATTTCCCTTCCCCCCCTCAACTCCCCCACCCCCACCTCCCGCAACCCCTGATTTCCACGGCTGCGGTGGAGGGAGCCTGGTCTACAGTTGGCCTTGGTGGCCTGGAAGACTGGGATAGTCATCTCCAGGGGCATTTGCTGAAAGTGCTCAGGCTCACTGAGCGTGACCTGCTGGATACAGGCTTGCCCTCTTTGGCATGGACTTGTGCAGGAGTAACAATGCAGGACCACAGTGAGAAGAGCAGCTCATGGTTCTAGTGACTGAAACACTGGGGTTTAAATATGGTGCCGACAGCAAAGTCCCTGCAGCAGTGACCTCACAGTCACTCTTGCCATATGCTGGGCGCTCTAGGGGGCCAGGTGCATAATTCATGAGCTGAAGGCCAGATAGTTGCACCAGAAACTTCAATGTGCACCATGGCTGACTGTCCACCATGAGTCTTACCGAAACAAAACACCATACAAACATATGAAAATTCAGCCCCTTGTAAACATACCTCAATTAATTTCACAGGTTTATATATATCTCCTTATAACATCTGGTTCACACAGCTAAAAACACTTTCCCCTGTCCTAGAACTCTGCCTTTATTTGAAACGTTATTTTCTATCTGTTTATGTCTTTGGATGGAGTATTTGCATTTGGGGGTGAGGGAGGGTTGGTGGGGGTGGCCTGACTATCCTTGATAACAACGGCATTTTTTTCAATTGGTGAATTTGGTAATGATTTCTTCAACCTGGTTGCTTAGTGGTGCTTGTTCCTTTGCAATAGTCTCTGATGGTATGTAAAAACAATGACTGCAGATGCTGGAAATCAGATTCTGGATTAGTGGTGCTGGAAGAGCACAGCAGTTCAGGCAGCATCCAAGTAGCTTCGAAATGGTCTGTAGTCAAAATGTGCGGTGCTAGAAAAACACAGCAGGTCAGGCAGCATCCAAGGAGCAGGAAAGTTGACATTTCAGGCATAAGCCCTTCATCAGGAATTCCTGATGCTCCTCGGATGCAGCCTGACCTGCTGTGCTTTTCCAGCACCACACTTTTAGACCCTGACCTCCAGCATCTGTAGTCCTCATTTTCTCCTCTGATGGCAAGTTGGCCAATATATAACTGGCAGTCTAGGAGTAAGTGTTCACACATAAATAATAATTTGCCACTACACAACTCAGGATATGAAACATGATCTTTGGATCATGAGCAGAAATCCTAGTCATTGTAAAATCTGATGCCTGCCAATCTACTGGCAGTTATTTTATTTCTGTTCAACTATTGCACAATAATCCTAGTAATCTTATACCAGACATCACCAGTGTGTAGAAATATACTCAGTAAATTTTTGCTTTCAAATGACGATCACTCAATTCCATCTATCGACTTGGATTTTTTTCCTGTCAGCTGGATTTCCAACTAAAATGTCTTGCCATAGTGGAGTCTAAAATGTCTTGCTGTAGTGTAAGATAAATAATAGAAAAGCAGTAACTAACATTACCTTGACCTTGGAACAAGGACTTTCTGCTTCACTGAGAAATAATCCTGAAGGTGTTGTGGAAAATTACTTAGCATGCGGCGCAAATAAAATTGTAAAATAATTTTGATACACACAATTGTTTTGAACATTGAGTTCATCTTATTTCCATATCATCACTCAAATCATTCAGCTTCATGTCTCATAGCTGGATTCTCAATGACTGCACACTGTGTATTTGAATGAACATTAATTGCTACATCAGAATCAGGGGCTGAATGTGGAGGCTTGTGGCATTTTCTTCACAGATTTAAAGGTTTGGAAATATGATGCAGAGTAACTAACAATAAAGACAAGTTTGAAAGATTTGAGCCATTAGGGGGAGGGTGCTCAATGGAGAGCAACATGTTCTCCATGAAGAGAACCAAATTGGAGACTCAATCAACACAGAAATGCTGAATATGGCCATTTTGCTTTGGAAATTCAACTTCTTGGCATTGGGGAGTGGCCTTCAGTACAAAAGAAGAAATAAAACAAAAAGAAGCGATTAATAATTTTTTTTGTATAAAGCCACCAATCACAATGAAGTCAATATGTTGTAACAGACACATGAGGTATGGTTTTGTAGCTCTTGCGAGGCAGATCTGACTGACTTTATTGAGGGTGAGGGGACCAAATCTGATGACAACAGATCAGAGCAATATATTTATATCTTGGAGCTATGCAGGTCTGTAGGAATTTAATTACAAGTGTTTTTTTTTCAATGTCTGCTTCATGCCTACATCGCTTGGCTTCTACTGTTTATTCACTTTTCGCTGAATCCACACTTAAGCTTATCTAATCAAAAACAGTGAGCATCAATAGCAAAGTGACTCACATTATTAGACACAAGACGATTGAACAATTGAATGCTCCAATCAGTTCTTATTAATAATCAAAAGAGAAAAAGAAGTCTCTTTGTATCATTATGTTTTTCTCTTGTATGATGCAGACAAACAATAAGAAAAAGTAGCTTGAATTGAAGGTAAGATTCAAGTTATTGTCTATTCAAGAGCGTATGTTCTTTCATCCCTTTTCTCTTATTTTAAACAGTGGCTGTAGTTTACAACAGAACCTGCATTTTTTAATGAATTAAATAATTTTCCCATAGGTACATTGCAAAAGCACAACTGAACTTCAAACTTGCAGAAGTCACAATTTTATATTCATTGATTCTCAAAGGTCAACATCTTATCAATATTCAGGCAAACAGATCATGAAATGAATGACACAAGGATTTTTTTCCCACATCATTCCTACCATTCACAAGGGTTTTGAAAAATATTGTCAACCAAGGGACAAATAGATTTTTTTCCCATTAGGTACAAAAACTACCAGCTAAAGGCCTCTGACAGCTGGGGCAATTAAGGAAGTTTGTTTTTAAAAATATAATTTAAGTATGTATTTTGCTTCTTTAATGGAGTTTCAAGTGGTACGTTATTTCCTGCATTAGTTATAATGAGCTGTGAGGAAAAAGCACCCAGCTACAAAATAATTTAATTGCCAGTTGAGCCACAGCTCATGCAACAGCGAAACAGAGAAATAACATGAAGCAAGTAGAACTGTTGTTACAAGGAAAATGTATCTTAGTTTCTCCCCAACTGAACCTTTGATAATGATTGAATTATCAACTTTAAAATTATCTTACACATTATCCGAAGATAATCTGCATTTTGTTATTCTATTTCATTTTCCCCATCATAGCTTACTCATTTACTTTCTATTTTTGTCACACTATTATAGTTAGTGTTGATTAAAATTTGTTTATCTTGCTTGTCCTAACTGCACTAGCCTGTTGCAATTCTTCTTGAGTCTGCACTATGTTCCAACCTAAATTCATTGCTGTATCTTCAGTTTGTAATCTCCTTCAAAATTTTAAACTCTTGGACTCTTTCCTATAGTCTATCAATGTTTAAAATTTAAAACTTGCCATCACTTAATCACTAGAGTTCTCTTCCATGCCTAGTGTTTGCTATTGTGCATCACCGATGAGTACTAAGCTATTTGCTTATCACCCATGCCAGCATGCTAGGCAAACAAGAAAAGGCAGCCTCCCACAGTCCAAAGATGTGCAGGTCAGGTGAATTGTGCAGGTCAGGTGAATTGGTCATACTAAATTGCCCGTAGTGTTAGGTGTAGGGGTATGGGTGGGCTGCGCTTCGGTGGGCCGGTGTGGGCTTGTTGGGCCGAAGGGCCTGTTTCCACACTGTAAGTAATCTAAAAAAAATCTAATTAAATAGAACTTCCACTTTCCCAGAGAACAGTCACAATCCATTGAGGTGGTGCATTGGAAATCAAGCCCCACTATTCCTGGGGATGCAACAAGTAGTTTCATTTGGGGGGATGTGACTACAGTGTTTTTAAGGTTGTTGGTCTCCGACCGGTGCCTGCGTAGTCACCTTTGTGATCGTTTGTACGTATTTTTATTGATTACAAAGTTAGGTCGAACCTCCACGTGGTTCCCCCTAGTAACGGCCTGTATGAGGAAGCTCTTGACGGGAAGGCGATTTTAAATTGTTTTGTGGTTGTTTTAGTCTGGTCTTACCAGTGTTCTTATCATCGATTTTATCTTTGGTCGTAACTTGATTTTACCAGTGCTATATGCCACTGGCTGTTTTTATTGTTTTCTCCGTTGCTTGAGCATTACTCGGACCAGGCCAGCGAAATACGACCTTCAGAAAAGATACGAGACGGTCTGGTTGAAACCAAATTTGACAGAGGTGATTATGGCCGATTCCAAAATTTCCGGTTGGGTGGGAGACCGGGAAAATAACCGCCCTGCATGGTTGCTTTTGGCGGCTCCATGCACTAAATGTATGAGCCAAACACGGACTGGGCAATCCGTCTCGACTCAGACTCAGACGGAAGAGACCTTAAGAACATTTAATGAAACTACTGCAAATCCCAATTTGCCCCTGGCTCACTGCTACCCAGGATAACTACACCAGGGGCCGAACCTTATAGGGGTCTGATCAACATGGTGAGATGTATGTCAGAATTAGACGCGAAAGCTGGCAAGGCTGATCTTAAGCCTGAGAACATCTTACACTACCTTTGGTGTTTTTCACAAGCAGCAAGACAAGTTTCTCATTAGGAAGTGGCCAGTTGCCAGTTAAGGAGGATTATTAGTTGTTAAACACTTCGTTAGTGGTTCAGCACGGTTCATTAGTAATCAGTTCCATGTTACTAAACATACCAAACAAGATAGAAATTGAGAAAACTGCGCATAGAAACCAAAGCAGTGCATCTATCAGATTTAGCTTGCTCCATGCCCCAAATGCACTCCATCTTGGAGACTGGGCAACAACATCTCAATGGGCATGGGTCACATGTACTCCAAAACCTCTGGCACGGAGCCTGTCCCCATTGCTCAGAAGGGAAGGGTGGAGAAGAGCAGACCAATAGTAATTGGGACTCAATAGTTCGGGGCACAGATAGGCGGTTTTGTGGGGGCGAGAGAGACTCACATTTGGTATGTTGCCTCCCAGGTGCAAGGGTACGTGATGTCTCTGATCGTGTTTTCCGGGTCCTTAAGGGGGAGGGGGAGCAGCCGAAGTCGTGGTCCACATTGGCACCAACGACATACGTAGGAGGAGGGCTGAGGATATTAGGCAGGCTTTCAGGGAGCTAGGTTGGAAGCTCAGAGTTAGAACAAACATAGTTGTTGTCTCTGGTTTGTTACCCGTGCCACGTGATAGAGAGTCGAGGAATAGGGAGAGAGAACAGTTAAATGCGTGGCTACAGGGATGGTGCAGGAGGGAGGGATTCCGGTTTCTGGACAACTGGGGCTCTTTCTGGGGAAAGTGGGACCTCTATAAACAGGATGGTCTACACCTGAACCTGAGGGGCACCAGTATCCTTGGGGGGAGGTTTGCTAGTGCTCTTTGGGGGGGGTTTAAACTAACTCTGCAGGGGCATGGGAACCTAGACTGTAGCTTTAGGGTGCAGGACCTTGAGTGTAGGGAGTTTAGGAACATGGCATCAATCTCAAAGGAGGGTGCCAGTAAACAGGAAAGTGGCTTAAAGTGTGTATCCTTCAATGCAAGAAGTATACGAAATAAGGTAGGTGAACTTGCAGCGTGGGTTGGTACCTGGGACTTCGATGTTGTGGCTATTACGGAGACATGGGTAGAACAAGGACAGGATTGGCTATTGCAGGTTCCAGGGTTTAAATGTTTTAGTAGGGTCAGAGGTGGGGGTAAAAGAGGGGGAGGTGTGGCATTGCTTGTCAAAGATAGTATTACAGAGGTGGAAAGGATGATGGATGAAGACTCGCCATCTGAGGTAGTTAGGGCTGAGGTTAGGAATAGGAAAGGTGAGGTCACCCTGTTAGGAGTTTTCTACAGGCCTCCTAATAATCCTAGAGACGTAGAAGAAAGGATTGCGAGGATGATTCAGGAGAAGAATGAAAGTAATAGGGTGGTTGTTATGGGGGACTTTAACTTTCCTGATATTGACTGGGAAAGCTATAGCTCAAGTTTGTTATATGGGTCGGTATTTGTCCAATGTATGCAGGACGGTTTCCTGACACAATATGTAGACAGGCCAACAAGAGGTGAGGCCATACTGGATTTGGTTCTGGGTAACGAACCAGGCCAGGTGTTAGAATTGGAGGTAGGTGAGCACTTCGGGGGCAGTGACCACAACTCGGTGACTTTTACTCTAATGAAGGAGAGGGATAAGTGTGCACTGCAGAGCAAGAGTTATAGCTGGGGGCAGGGAAATTATGATGCGGTGAGGCACGACTTAGGATACGTGGCTTGGAAAAGTAGGCTTCAAGGCAAGGGCGCAATTGATATGTGGAGCTTGTTCAAGGAGCAACTTTTGAGTGTCCTTGATAAGTATGTACCTGTCAGGCAGGGAGGAAAGGGTCGTGTGAGGGAGCCGTGGTTTAATAAGGTTTTGGAATCCCTTGTTAAATGGAAGAGGGTGTCCTATGTAAAGATAAGGCGTGAAGGTTCAATTGGGGCGATTGAGAGTTATAAGGTAGCCAGGAAGGATCTGAAGAGAGACCTAAGAACAGCAAGGAGGGGACATGAAAAGTCCTTAGTTGGTAGGATTAGGGAAAACCCAAAGGCTTTCTATAGGTATGTCAGGAATAAAAGAATGACTAGGGTAGGAATAGGTCCAGTCAAGGATAGTACTGGGAAGTTGCGTGTGGAGGCTGAAGAGATTGGGGAGATACTGAATGAATACTTTTCATCAGTATTCACTCAGGAACAGGACATTGTTGCCGATGTCAAATACTGAGTCACAATTAATTAGAATGGACGGCATTGAGGTATGTAGGGAAGAGGTGTTGGAAATTCTGGAAAGGGTGAAAATAGATAAGTCCCCTGGGCCTAATGGCATTTATCCTAGGATTCTCTGGGAAGCAAGGGAGGAGATTGCAGAGCCATTGGCCTTGATTGTTATGTCCTCGTTGTCTACAGGAATAGTGCCAGAAGACTGGAGGATAGCAAATGTGGTTCCCTTGTTCAAGAAGGGGAGTAGGGATAACCCTAGTAACTATAGGCCGGTGAGTCTCACTTCTGTTGTGGGCAAAGTCTTCGAGAGAATTGTAAGGGATAGGATTTATGAGCATCTGGATAGGAATAACGTGATCAAGGATAGTCAGCATGGTTTTGTGAAGGGCAGGTCGTGCCTCACAAACCTTATTGAATTCTTCAAGAAGGTGACTAAGGAGGTGGACGAGGGTAAAGCAGTAGATGTGGTGTATATGGATTTTAGTAAGGCGTTTGATAAGGTTCCCCATGGTAGGCTACTGCAAAAAATACGGAGGTATGGCATTGAGGGTGAGTTGGCTGTTTGGATTAGGAATTGGCTGGCTGGAAGAAGACAGAGAGTAGTAGTTGATGGGAAAGGTTCATCTTGGAGTGCAGTTACTAGCGGTGTTCTGCAAGGATGTTTTGGGACTATTGCTGTTTGTCATTTTTATAAATTACCAGGAGGAAGGGCTAGAAGGTTGGGTGAGCAGGTTTGCGGATGATACAAAAGTCAGTGGAGTTGTTGACAGTGAGGAAGGGTGTGTCAGGTTACAGCGGGATATAGATAAGCTGCAGAGCTGGGCAGAAAGGTGACAAACGGAGTTCAATGTAGGTAAGTGTGAGGTGATTCACTTTGGTATGAGTAACAAAAATATGGGGTACTGGGCTAATGGTCGGATACTTGGTAGTGTGGATGAGCAGAGGGATCTTGGTGTCCATGTACACACATATCTCTGAAAGTTGCCACCCAGGTAAATAGTGCGGTGAAGAAGGCATATGGCGTACTGGTTTTTATTGGTAGAGGAATTGAGTTCCGGAGTCCTGAGGTCATGTTGTAGTTGTGTAAGACTCTGGTGCGGCCGCATCTGGAGTATTATGTGCAGTTTTGGTCGCCATACTATAGGAAGGATGTGGAGACACTGGAACAGGTGCAGAGGAGGTTTACCAGGATGTTGCCTGGTATGGTGGGAAGATCGTATGAGGAAAGGCTGAGGCACTTGGGGCTTTTCTCATTGGAGAAAAGAAGGTTTAGGGGTGACTTGATAGAGGTGTACAAGATGATGAGGGGTTTAGATAGGGTTGACCGTGAGAACCTTTTTCCACGTATGGAGTCAGCTATTATGAGGGGGCATAGCTTTAAATTAAGGGGTGGTAGGTATAGGACAGATGTTAGGGGTAGATTCTTTACTCAGCGAGTCGTAAGTTCATGGAATGCCCTGCCAGTAGCAGTGGTGGACTCTCCCTCTTTATGGGCATTTAAACGGGCATTGGATAGGCATATGGAGGATAGTGGGCTAGTGTAGGTTAGGTGGGCTTGGATTGGCGCAACATCAAGGGCCAAAGGGCCTGTACTGCGCTGTATTCTTCTATGTTCTATGTTCTAAAACCACGTAAATTGTCATCTGATTTGTGCCAGACCTCTAAGAACTGTCATTGTCCATCACTTACATGTTGCATCTGCATTTCAATGCTGCACCTTTGGCTGCTCTGGTAACTATCATTGTAATGCTGCAGCAAGGAGCATTACATCCAGCTCATTGTCTGGAATGTCCAGGCTCTTGATTTGCTCTCTTAACATGTACTCAATCTGAACCTATCTGGGAGATTGCAGCATTCCTGCCTAAAATTGCCTTTTCACATATTGTCCAATCAGCCAGAGATAACAGACTTATATTACCCCTGTCCTCCTGGTCAAACTGGCCATCAACAGGTCCAGGCAGCGGGCCGTGGAGGGGGTCGTTAGGGCCGACTGCCTGCCCCTCTTCCGCGGTTACGTTAGGGCCTGGGTGTCCTTGGAGAAGGAGCACGTGGTGTCCACCAACACCCTGGAGTTGTTCAGGGAGAGGTGGGTGCCGCAGGGAGTGGAGTGCATTATTTCCCCCTCCAACTCTATTTTGATTTAGTCCCTACCCTCCCCTTCACTGTTTGACCACACAGCATTGCCCTTTGATGTGAAGGGGCAGTGCTTGTCACTGGCCATTCGGGTGTTTTCCTATCTTTAAAGAAATAAAAAAAAACTACCCCGTCCTGCCTTGGCATTTAACGTAGGCACAAAGAAAGGAAACTTGTCATGGTTGACAGCAGGCCTCAGTCAAGTCAAGATGCAACAGCTTTAGGTCAGGGGTTCCCAGCACAATAACTCAGGAGTTCCCAGCACAAGAACTCAAGGGTTCCAAGAACAATAACTCAGGGGTTCCCAGCACAATAACTCAGGGGTTCCCAGCACTTGTGTAGGACCCTATCCACTAGGATCTCCAGCTCTCTGCCCACAGAGTGGGATGTCCGTTTTCCCCTGTTTGCCATGTCGCAGGTCATATCAGGAACCATGCAGGGCAGCTTAGAACTAGCATTCACCGATGGGCGCGGGAGCATGGGGATGCCCAAAAATTCCGGACATCTGGTGAGTGGTGAGTAGTTCCAGCTGCGGTTGCGGGGCATGATGGAGGCCGGAATTGGACATGAGGATCTCTATTGGGTGGGGGGGTCCGGAGGGGGTAGGGGTAGGGAAATAATACAATACATTTCATAAAATGCAGCAAGAAAACTCACTGGACATCACAGCAAAAAAATCCCTCCAAGAAGCAACTTGGGCTTAGCCAAAAAATGTACAATCGCTCTGAGGTCACTTCAATAATGATTTTAAAAAATGATTATTTATTATATCACTCTTAACTTTGACAAGATCAATAAAGCATCTGGATTTCTAATTAATGTAACGTAAACCTAACCACTTTAAAAATTCATGTACACAGTTGCACATACAGACACACACACACAGACACAATCTCTCATACAGAGACAACACACCCTGACACAAACACAGACATATGCTCACACACTGACAAATACATGCACAAAAGCATAGAGACACACGTGCATAGATGCAGACAGACACACACTGACACAGATACACATGCACAGACAGAAAAACAGACTGATATGGTTACAAATGGACACACACTGACATACACATACACAGACGCTGACACTGATGTGCACATGCACTGACATAGACACGCACACACAGATACAATCACACACACTGACACAACATGCACATGTTGACATACTCTTAAACAAACATTCACACACATGCATGCGTAAAAACAGAGAGACTCAAGAATTATGAGTGGAGGGAATAAGGATAGTCAGAGGAAAACAGTCCTGTATCTCCAATTCAAAATTACAAAACCAGATGGCTTATCTCCACAACATTTTCCTTTCTTTAAAGATGATTCAATGTCTTTAGTACATTAATGATCAGTCTTATTTCAATGGTTGCTTGATTGGATCCAGGGTCTTTCTGGTGATCTTTGGATTTTAGAACTATTTCCTTCAGTATCTCCAAATGTTTTTTTTCTGATCTCTCAAAACAAATTGAGACAGGAAAGAACTTTACAGCGAGAGAGAGAGAGAGAGAGAGATGATTGATGCAACCAACCTCTGGAGATTTCCTTACATCTGCCTGTTCCATTCCCCTTAACAGAGTCTGTGTTAACCTACAACATGGTGAATCACAGTGTTTACATGTTCTCATTGAGACACAACAGGGTGCAGGAAGTGGTTCACGAGGGTGCACTTCTCGGAGGCAGCTGGCAATTCAAATGACTATGGGATTTTGGAACCCCTGGTGTCTGGAACCCAGAATGTGGAGATTAGACAAAGTAAGAGGAAGTCTCTCCTCAGTGCATTTCCTTTTAATATTCAGAGTATTCCTGCAGACAGCTGGAGTACACTATGCATATGGTCACAGGCCAACTTGGAAGCGAGGTCAGGGATCCTGTGGAGAAGGAGCAATGAGCATTCGTTGGGAAGGTGGCGGGGGGGTGGGTGGGGAGCAGGGATGTATCGGAGGTCTGAGGTCAGATGTTCTTTGGGAGAGTTCACAGTGGAGATGTTTTTGTGCATTGGCCCCTGAGGACTATCTCGAGACCTGGCAAAACATAGCACATAGTGTTGACTTGCCAGGAAGTTTCAAGATTGACCAGGAACTGACCTGGACCAGCCAGATAATTATTGTGGCTACAAGAACAGGTCAGAGATAGAGAATTCTGCTGTAAGTAACTCACCGATGAGCTCCTCTAAACCTGTCCAGTACCAACAAAGCACAAGTTCAGAGTGTAATGGATTACTCCCCATTTGCCTGCATAAATATAACCCTTACAGTTCAACAACATCCAGGACGAAGCTGCTTTTTTGATTGGCACCCCATTTAGCAACTTCAGTATTCACTCCCTCCAGCACTGCACAGTGGCAGTAGTGTGTACCACTTACAAAATACACTGCAGCAACTCATCAAATACCTTAGAATGCACCTCCCAAATCTGTGAACTCTACCACCTACAGGAGTTAGAATTGAAGAACAATCAGGTACAACATCTGTCCCAGACTGCTATAGTCATGTGACCTCTATCATGAGGCACACACATTGGAGGTAAATATCTTGAGCTCACTCCAATAAAGACCTGTGTTAACACATTGTTGTGTTGTACATTTGAAACATGGTGTCAGAAGAGGCACTGAGGTGTGTATTCCAATACAGTAAGAAAGCACAGCCACTGACAGGAAACACAGGTTCATGCAGAGCTATGTGCTGCCAGTAGGAAAAAAACATATCAAAGAGTAAGGATCAATGAAGCAAGTCACATTTAAAACATTGATTAGGTGTAAATAGTTGCAGCTTACCCCATTTCAGCTCAAGTTCAAATTATTGGGGATATAAGGCAGAATTGGGAATGTTTCCACACTCAGTGGCAGAATTATGCAGTAGCTATGGACTTGTGCCAGAAAGCAAAACAAGTACAAATCACTACACTTATATCACTGTTGGGAAGTGACTGTTTCAAAACATACTCTACTCTAAATCTCTTGGAAGAGTTGAAAAATCACAAGGCAGAAATGTTTAATTTTTGAAAACTTGACACAAGTCTCAAGTGAAGGTTAATTGCCTTCAGTATGTGTACAGTATTAGGGGCCAAGGAGTAAAGAATCCATTGATCAATATGAGGAATTATTAACTCAGCTCAGGTGGGATGGGTTTATAATAGATTGTGGTCAACATGGACTAGTTGGACTTAAGGGTCAGTTTCTGTGCTCTATGACTCTAGCTGACTAAAACCTGAAAATGTGCACTGAAAGTTGAGCTAATTAAAGTGAGAATCATTCTTAGGCATAAAATATCCTACCATGACAGCATCATAGAGTCATACAGATGTACAGCATGGAAACGGACCCTTCGGTCCAACCTGACCAGATATCCCAACCCAATCTAATCCCACCTGCCAGCACCCGGCCCATATCCCTGCGAACCCTTCCTATTTATATACCCATCCAAATGCCTCTTAAATGTTGCAATTGTACCAGCCTCCACCACTTCCTCTGGCAGCTCATTCCATACACGTACTACCCTCTGTGTGGAAAAGTTGCCCCTTAGGTCCCTTTTATATCTTTCCCCTCTCACCCTAAACCTATGCTCTCTAGTTCTGGACTCCTAGACCCCAGGGAAAAGACTTTGTCTATTTACCCTATTCATGCCCCTCATAATTTTGTAAACCTCTATAAGGTCATCCCTCAGCCTCCGACGCTCCAGGGAAAACAGCCCCAACCTGTTCAGCTTCTCCCTATAGCTCAAATCGTCCAATCCTGGCAACATCCTTGTAAATCTTTTCTGAACTCTTTCAAGTTTCATAACATCTTTCCAATAGGAAGGACACCAGAATTGCATGCACTATTCCAACAGAGGCCTAACCAATGTCCTGTACAGCCGCAATATGACCTCCCAACTCCTGTACTCAATACTCTGACCAATAAAGGAAAGCATACCAAACGCCTTCTTCACTATCCTATCTACCTGCGACTCCACTTTCAAAGAGCTATGAACCTGCGCTCCAAGGTCTCTTTGTTTAGCAGCACTCCTTCGGACCTTACCATTAAGTGTATAAGCCCTGCTAAGATTTGCTTTCCCAAAATGCAGCACCTCGCATTTATCTGAATTAAACTCCATCTGCCACTTCTCAGCCTATTGGCCCATCTGGTCCAGATCCTGTTGTAATCTGAGGTAACCCTCTTCGCTGTCCACTACACCTCCAATGTTGGCGTCATCTGCAAACTTACTAACTGTACCTCTTATGCTCGCATCCAAATCATTTATGTAAATGACAAAAAGTAGAGGGCCCAGCACCGATCCTTGTGGCACTCCACTGGTCACAGGCCTCCAGTCTGAAAAACAACCCTCCACCACCACCCTCTGCCTTCTCCCTTTGAGCCAGTTCTATATCCAAATGGCTCGTTCTCCCTATACTCCGTTGGATCTAACCTTGCTAATCAGTCTCCCATGGGGAACCTTGTCGAATGCCTTACTGAAGTCCATATAGATCACATCTATTACTCTGCCCTCATCACTCCTCTTTGTTACTTCTTCAAAAAACTCAATCAAGTTTGTGAGACATGATTTCCCACGCACAAAGCCATGTTGACTATCCCTAATCAGTCCTTGCCTTTCCAAATACATGTGCATCCTGTCCCTTAGGATTCCCTCCAACAACTTGCCCACCACCGAGGTCAGGCTCACTGCTCTATAGTCCTCTGGCTAGTCTTTACCGCCCTCCTTAAACAGTGGCACCATGTTAGCCAACCTCCAATCTTCCAGCACCTCACCTGTGACTATCGGTGGTACAAATATTTCAGTAAGAGGCCCAGCAATCACTTCTCTAGCTTCCCACAGAGCACACCTGATCAGGTCCTGGGGATTTATCCTCTTTCATGAGTTTCAAGACATGCAGCACTTCCTCCTCTAACATGGCTGCTTAGAGAAGAGAATTTGACTCTCAAAGAAGTTATAAGCACGAGCAGAATCTCTGAGCTTGTAAATCAACAGCAACCGTGCATACACCGAAAAACAGGGGAGTTTGTCTACAATGAGGAGAAAATGACAAGAATCCACAAAGGAACCAACAATAAAATCAAGTTCAATGGATAAGTTGCAAATATTGTGGAGGTCACCATTTTAAACGAGAGAAAGCACACCTAGTGTGGAAACAGCAATGCTTTAACTGCAAGAGACTAATTCATTCTGTGCAAAAGTACTTACCTAGGATGCAGGCAAACAACATACAAAAGACAATTGCTACAAAGATGTTATACAATGATTTGGTTGAATCAATCTACATATTACAGCAATCTAAAGTACTTTTTTTTTAACTTTGTAATGAAGATAGCAGAATGAAATCATCAAGTGAATACGATGTGCAACATTATGAGCTTCACAGACCTACACAAAGTTACACCAGATAGCAATCCAAAAATGATACCTCTTAAGTAAAGTTGAGGCTCTTTGACAAACGATGCTAACCCTGAAAGGACAAATTAACTTGACAGCCGAATGCTATGGCACATCTGACAGTCTGGAATCCCAGATATTAGACACAAATCTAAAGTCGTTCATCTCATCAGAAACAAATTAATAGCTCGGACTAAAAGCTGCAGGTGAGTTTGACAATGTTTTGCAGGCACATTGACTGCCAAACAGACAAATAAACTGCACAAGGCAGAGAGAGTTCAAGTGCGGAAGCACAATGAAATCTTGAGGCTGAAATCACAAGATGAACAGATCGCCTTGTCAGACTCGACTAATGTAACAAAAGGAAAGACATATCTAAGGCAATAACGCAAATCAGCAGCGTCAGCTGAGAAGATTTTGAAAGTGAACCAGGGAGCACGAGCAGCAAACGGTTGAGAAAAAAAATGATAACCCATGTGATTACCATCACAAGAATCAAATGCTTTAAAGATCATGTGTGCAAATAAACACTGAAACTAGCTGGAATAACAAACAGTTGCAAAAGTGTGAGGTCAGTGCTTATATGTCATTGGAAACTTGGCTGTCTAAAAAAGGTACATGATAATGCATGAATTATTTTTGTTTCCTTTGTATTAAATGCAGGATGTTTGGATTGAAAAGCAATTATGTACAAATGTCTGTCCTAGACTGCTGTAGCCATGTGACCTCTGCTGTGTGACACAAACTGTCGGCATGTTGATTTCACTTGAATAACTTCCTTGTGTTGAAATCACTGCTGTGTTCGAAGTAAGAAAGACAGAACTGCAGATGCATGGGACCACCATTACTTGAATAAATAGGATCTACAAATACCTATGCACCTAGGTTAAGAGGCATTTGGACGGGTATATGAATAGGAAGGGTTTGGAGGGATATGGGCCGGCTGCTGGCAGGTGGGACTAGATTGGGTTGGGATGTCTGGTCGGCATGGACGGGTTGGACCAAAGGGTCTGTTTCCATGCTGTACATCTCTATGACTCTATATACACACATAGAGATACACAGTTGAATGGGACAATGTCAAATGCAAAAAGAAGAATAGATGATACACAGTTTTGAGTTCTTTGGAATCCTTGACATCTAAGTGTTTAATATGAGATCACTATTGGTTATTTGGTTATAAATGCTACAGTTATTTTTCCTTTTGTTTCTTTCCATTCAGTGGTTTTCCTCCTGAGAGAAGGACAGTGAGTTCCCAGCCTGTGTTCAGTTTTACATCCTTAGTTCCATTTCCTCTCTGCTAAAGAAACTCTTTGAAATAACAGATAATTATATATTCACTATCTGCTAAGGTTTTATTTTCAGGCTTGATAATTGCAGGCAAGGTTCCATCTCCGACATGTGAGGATTCTCATTATGGTGTAAATCAAAATAGGACATGTCTGGCTTGCTGGCTTCACTGTCTATAGATTAAATGTTAATTTCATTTTAGATTGGGTTTGTTTAATCTCCAAAGGCTTCATGAAGTTTAGCTTAATCAAACATACACAAGCTTAATTACACGTACCACCAGGTTCAAGGACAGCTTCTTCTCCGCTGTTGTTAGACTTCTGAATGGACCTCTCAAATTTCAAATCTAATGGTGATCTTGCTTCTTTGCAGCTTATTCTCCACTATTCTGCATTAACTCTCTTAATCTTACCTTGGATGAAAATCTGTTTTGAAATGGGAAAAACACACTTGTTTGGTGAGCTGCGTTACTTGTCTGCATTTTAACTCTTCACTATGTACTTCAATAATTCATGTATTGGAATTCACAATATATTTACTGAATAACTTGGTGCACTTACACTGTAATCACTTTGAAGAAACAATTTTAAAAAGAGTATTCCACCGTAAGCCTTTTGGAAGAGCTTTAGAAAGACACAACAGAAATTGTAAATGTTATGCAAGTAGACTTGGAATTCAAAGTGAACATTATGTATTAATGATATGTGTTCTACATTAGGGATCAAAATGAAAAAGAGTTATAGAGTCATAGAGATGTACAGCCTGGAAAAAGACCTTCAGTCCAACCTGTCCATGCTGACCAGATATCCCAACCCAATCTAGTCCCACTTGCCAGCACCTGGCCCATATCCCTCCAAATCCTTCCTATTCATATATCCATCCAAATGCCTTTTAAATGTTGCAATTGTACTAGCCTCTACCACTTCCTCTACAGTCCATTCCACACATGCAAACTTCATGACAAAGTTGCCCCTTAGGTCTCTTTTATATCTTGCCCCTCTCACCCTAAACCTATGCCCACTAGTTCTGGACTCTCCGACCCCAGGGAAAAGACTTTGCCTATTGACCCTATCCATGCCCCTCATGATTTTATAAACCTCTATAAGGTCACCCCTCAGCCTCCACAGCTGCAGGGAAAACAGTCCCAGCCTAGTCAGCCTCTCCCTATAGCTCAAATCTTCCAATCCTGGCAACATCCTTGCAAATCTTCATTAATAATATGTAACCTCATTCACTCAGCTTGCAGAAATCTGAAAATATAACAACTAAAAGATTATTTAATCAAGGATGGAATAGAAACTTAGATGCAGGAGTAGGCCATTCAGCCCTTCAAGCCTGCTCCATTATTCAGTATGATCATGGCTGATCTCATATCTCAATGCCATATTCCTGTTTTCTCTCCATTGCTCTTGACATCTTTAACGTCTAAAACAGATTATCTCTCTCTTGCTTGAATACATGTTGCAACATGAATGACAGTGAGGATAATCTGACTCATCAACAAGTTAGAAGCTCCGAAAGCTCTGAGGTTGAATTCCCACATGCCTGGGAGAATAGGCAAATCTGTTCATATTCTGGAGAAGCAGCCCAAACCTGTGCATTAAGCAGATAAGCAGCTTTGGCTTTTCAAGTGTAACAACTTGGGAACAAATAAGTAGCCACAGAAGAGCCAAACAGATGGATCAAACACAACCTCAAACAAAAGAAAGCCTGTCCAGTGTAAGGAAGGGTCAGAAGTCACACGACACCAGGTTGTAGTCCAACCGATTGATTTGAAATCATAAGCTTCCGGAGCACTGCTCCTTTGTCAGGTGATGTCATATATCCTGGTGTCATGTGATTCCTGACCTTGTCCACCCCATTCCAACATCGGCACCTCCACATCAATGTGAGGGAAACAGTGTTTTATTTGCAAGGGACTAAACCATTTTGAATGCAAGTGTTTAGTTGGGAGGAAGGCAAACAAGCTTATAAAGATGTCAGAAGTGATTACAAGAGTGATGTCAAATGAAGATTCAGACAGTGCAATCTATATCCTACTACAATGTCAAATCTGAAGGAGAAAAGTGCTTTGTAATTATTGCGATGAGGAAAGTAGAAGATACTGAATGAATATGAAATTTTAGATCAACATTGAGATTCCTACAGCATGATAAGCTTTACAGACCTTTGTAAAGTCAGCAGCCCAAAATGAAGTTGTCAAAGGTAACGGTGAAAGTTCTGTGGATGGAGTAATGCTTATCCCAAAAGGACAATTCAATCTAAGAACCCAATGTTATGGCATGACTGAAGGTCTGGAAATTTAGATATTAGACACAAAGCTAAAACCGCAAATCTCAGCAGAAGGAAATCAAAACCTCGGACTAATAACCCTAAAAGCTCCAGAAGACATTAACAGTGATTCTCAGACCACATTGAACAAGCTGAGAAAATGTTGAAAGTGAACTAGGGGGCACATCATATCACAACCAGCAGACAGTCGGGAGAAAGCTGACAACTGGTATGTGTATCACCACAAGACCCAGACACTTTAAAGACGTAGGCACGGGGAGAATGTGCAAACTCAGGTCTGGGTGGGTTACTCTTTGGAGGGTCAGTGTGGACTTGTTGGGCCAAAGGGCCTGTTTCCGTACTGCAGGGAATCTAATCTAATCTAATCATGCTCACTACATATATAAATAAATGGACAAAAATACAACTAGCTAGAATGGCAAACAATTATTAATACATGAAAATGGATAATGTATTACTTTGGTAACTTAGTTACAAATAATGCGGGCAATTAATTTGCATAAATTTGTTTCGATTGAAAATGCAATTATGTACAAATTCGTTCCTTGTTTACTTTGGTTATTTGACAGCCACCATGAGCCATATACAACGTGTACTGGGATCTTACACTCACTTCAATAAAGACCTCAGGTTGATCATACTATGTAGTCACAACTCTGTATTGGTAATGAGCAGCCAGAATTGCCAACACATCCTTATTTCTGCACGTACAACCACTCACTATACATCAAACACACCAATGGGAGGAGATTCCGTTATGAAGAGTTCAAATCGATTGTGATTTCACCAAATGCCATTTCCTGCTTTTTACAGCCCTGTACTAGAAACACCAACTTTATACATGATTTAGAGGAGCCGGTGTTGGACTGGGATGTAAAGTTATAAATCACACAACACCAGGTTATAGTCTAACAGCTTTATTTGGAAGCACTAGCTTTTGGAGTGCTACTTCTTCATCAGGTGGTTGCGATCTTGATAACCCCCTGATGAAGGAGCAGCATTCCGAAAGCTAGTGAGTCCAAATGAACCTCAGCATTAGCATAGTACTGGAAAAGCACAGCAGGTCAGGCAGCATCAAAGGAGCAGGAAAATTGATGTTTTGGGCAAAAGCCCTTCATAGTGCTTTTCCAGCACTACTGTAATCTTGACTCTAATCTCCAATATCTGCAGTACCCACTTTCCCCTTCCAAATAAACCTGTTGGACTATAACCTGGTGTTGTGTGATTTTAAACTTTATACAGCTTGCTACAATTAATCCATGTTAATAACAAAGAGTTTCTTGTGGATCAGATATTAATTTAGTGCTAGTAAACAATTACTAATTTAGAATGGACAAAAGTCCTATTTGTGCTCTCCTGGAGAAATTTGAATATCAGGTAAGGAAAATAAATGGGAAAAGTAATGGAGAAAAATAATTCAAAAATACAGAAATTAAAAACTATGAGATTATATAATTCAATAAATTAGGAAACACTACTTCCAATGTTAGATCAGTTGTCTTGTAGAGGACAGAAATGTAAGGGCATTAACAAAAGAACAAAGAGAGATGTTAGAAAAATCCTAATAGACTGAAAGGCACGGGATGTATTAGCCCTTGAAAAGGAAATGTTACATTTTCAGATACCACTGCCACCAGCCTTTGATGTTCTTATTTGTTAGTTCACTGCCACTAATCTTCCTTTGTCTACGCTGAGTCTAGATCCCTTCTAATCAGCAGCAGTGAAGAACAGACCACAGGAGAGTCTAAACTGAAGGGATACTTACCTTACATAGCAACCTAGTTTAGTTCTTGATAACAATAGGTGCAGTAAACATTAACTTGTGAGGTGCAGGGCTGAATTTTACCAGCCCGAGCATCGTGGCCAATGACAAGTTAATTGGGACATAATGACGAAATCGGAAAGATGAAATTCTCAACATTGAGAACAAAAGTCCAATTCTCCAACCAAGGTTTGTTCAGCCAGATGGAATCTCGCAGGTGAGCCAGAAAAGATTCAGGTTCATGCACTTACATCTCATTAGTAACTTATCTCACCTCATTTATATGAAGTTTGCTACTCTCCTACACAACCGAGTGAAACTAGATGGTGACAATTACCAACATGAAAGTCAGAGCAGCTAGCTACGTGGCTGCTCCAGCTCAGTGTTTCATCTTAGGGGGCAGCAACTGCCTGTCTCTCTTTAGCATTATCATAATATTTTACTGCATTTACTTTTCACATATACACTAGATCTTGTCTCGCACCCAAACTCCCCACACTCCTCCTCCATCACAGGAGTATCAATGTCAATTCCCATATGATCGATCTGGTTGGATTGTATTCAGAAAACTCCTACAGATCAGTGATCCCAGCCATTCTGAAGTTTTGAGTTCTCTGAGTTAACCAGCTAAAGCCATGTAGGAAACCCGAAGGTTTCTGTTCTAGATTAGTTTGGTATGTCCAGTGATAGTATTGTCATCGTGTATCTTCCAGCAGAGCTAAAACCTTGCCCCAAGAATCAAAAAGTCTGCTTGAAGAGTGCTATTCAAATCCACCCCTAATAGTGTCAGTACAGCAGTACATCTTTTTTTTCGAAGGTGGGGATCACTAACTGGTCATGGGCAGCTTCTGAGACAAGATGCTGCTAAAAATTCCAATGCTGTTGCCATATACTATTTAATGCTTGCTTGGCGCACCCCATACTAGCTGAAATGGGAAAGTTACTTAGCCACCAAGTGATGGTTGTCAAGACTTTTTCATTGTCACTTCCAGAACCATCAACTTTCACCACCTAAAAGGACAGTCGATTCATGGCAACACCACTAGTTTTCCTCCAAGTCATTATACCTGGCTGACTTGGAGATGTATCTGTTCCTTCAACAGAGCTAGGTGAAAATCATAAAACTCCTCACCTGACAACAATGTTGGAGCATATAAACTGCAGAGTACTGCAATTCTCCCTCACAGGGCTGCTTGGGATGGGGCAATAAAAGTTGGTCTTGCCAAGGTTGCTTGCATCGCAGGAGTAAAAAAAAACTCAGCAAAAAAAAAGAGAATTCTCCTGATTTTTCCTGCGTAATGCAAGGAAATTTACAATTTTCCAAATAATGCTGTAAATCCAATCACGAATGGTATGCATAGCTGCAGACCAACCTTCCCATCCATTACTCTACACTTAATAACGTCAAACTATCACAAGCCATTTTCATTTCTTGCTGACTATCTTTCTCTGGGTTATCAAACAGTGTCAGCCAAGCCACATGAAAACATCTTAGATTTAATGTATTGATTTTTCTTTCATAGCTATATATTTTTCCTTTGTTCAGAATGACACCTATTCATCTTTCTGGTACACTATTAGAAGGAAGACAATGACATGAGATGACAAAGTATGTTTGCTGTGCAGCCATATCACTTTGGTTTAGATATGTCTGTCACTGCTGGAGAACATTCTTGCTGAATAGCTAAAAACTAATGTTACAGATAACGTTGTTTCAGAGTAAAAGCGCTGTTTGTGCATTTCTTTTCTTTGTGCAGGTCTCCGTTCAAAAACTAAGATCAATAATCCTTCCCAGTAAACTTAACAGAAAGTCATAACTTGCAAGAATCATATTGTCACCTTTGAGTTTTCAAATTAGAATATTACATTATAGAATTTTCTTTCATTTTTCTTATTTATTTTAGTTTGATATTCACAGATCACTGAAGGTAGCAGTGCCGGTAGACAAGGTAGGAAGTTATGCTGCAGCTTTGTGAATGGCATGGATAGAGTGGAAAATATGAGGCTTTTTCCCAGGGTGGAGCAGTCAATTAGGGGAGGTGTGTGTGTGTGTGTGTGTGTGTGTGTAGGGGGCATTGTTGGGGGTGGTGTTTAAAAGAGATGTGCAAAGCACGTTTTTCACAAAAAGGGTGGCGAGTGCCTGGAATGCACTGCCAGAGGAGATGGTGGACAAGCAGGAGGCTGGAAGAACACAGCAAGCCAGGCAGCATCAGGAGGTGGAGAAGCTGATGTCTCAGGTATAACCATTCTTCATACATTGACTTCTCCACCTCCTGATGCTCCCTGGCTTGCTGTGTTCTTCCAGCCTCCTGCATGTCCACTTTGGATTCCAGCATTAGCAGTGTTTTTTGTCTCGAAAGAGGAGGTGATGTACGCAGACACAATAGCAGCATTCAAGAAGCACCTGGACAAACACATAAATAGGAAAGGACAAGAGAGATATGGATCCTGTAACTGAAGCCAGTTTAGAATGGAAGGGCAAACTGTGTCGGCACAGACTTGGAGGGCCAAAGAGCCTGTTCTCGTGCTGTATTGTTCTTATTCAACTTTAATTGTAGGTGTTATTCCAGGTCGGGTTCTTTGTATGTTAACAATGAATTGTTCTTGTGTGCTTTTATTTGCACTTGATCTAATGATATTCATACTTACTTTAAATCTCCCACTCATTTTTATTTTAAGCGTTCAGATCTTTTTGCGTGAATGACTAGGAAAACAATGGTTACTAGATATAGAGAAACTAATTAATATAACAAATAGTTAGTAGGCAGAATCTTATCTATGTCATTAATTGACTTATAAGAACTAGAACAAGGCAAAAGTATTTAGCAGCTATAGGCGTCAGCTAAAATCTTGAATAAACTTTTGAAATAGTTCTTTAATATTTTTTATTACATTCAAAATTGCCTTAGGATGTTTGGGCAACTAATAATGATTTTGCAATATATTTTTCCCAAGAACTTCTCTCCACTGGCAGGAAACTAAGTAATAGAGGAAACAGATTCAAGGTAACTGCACGAGAACTGGAGGAGTGATGAGAATTTTTTTTTTAGAACTCTGCGAGTGATCATATCAGCACCTGAAGGAACTCATGGGAGAGAATCAATAATAACTTTCTGAAAGGAAATTGGATCAATCTTTGAAAAGAAAATGCTGGGAAAGAGCAGGGTAGTGGAACCAGTCAGATAAACATAAGATGGAGCAACTGTAGCCACACAGCCCATGGAGTTTGCTCTGCCATTCAATGAGATCATGGCTAATCTGTTAATTCTCAACTCAATTGTCCTGCTTTTCCCCCCTAACTCTCAAGTCCCTTAGTATGAAAAATCTATTTCGGCCTTGAATATATTTGATGGTTCAGCCTCTATAGCCCTATGCAGAAAGAATTCCACAGGTTCATCACCCTGTGAGAAAGGAAAAGTTCTCCTCATCTCTGTCTTAAATGGGTCACCTTTAATTCTGAGATTTTGTCCTCTGATGCTACACTATTCCATAAGGGGAAATAACTGCTCAGCATCTACCCTGTCAAGACTCCCCTAAGAATCTTATATATTTCAATATGGTCACTCTTCATTCCTCTAAATTCCAATGAGTATAAGCTCAACCTACTCAACCTCTCCTCATAATAGAATTCCTTCATAGCCAACACCAACATACTGAATCGTCTCTGAACTGTCTCCAATGCCAGCATATTTTTCCTTAGATAAGGGGACAAAAACTGTTCACAGTATAATAGATAGGATTTGACTAGTGGCTTATATAGTTTTAGTAAGACCTTTTTTATTCTTAAATGCCATTCCCTTTGTCATGGAGGCCAAATTCTACTTGCCTTCCCTATTACCACTGAACGTGATGTGTGATTTCTCCTCTATTCTTCCTGCCAAAGTCTTTAAGCTTACATTTCCCCATGTTATATTCCATCTGTCAAGTGCCATACACTTAACCTGCTTATCTCCATCTATAAACTCTTCTGAGTTATGCTCACTGTTTACAAAGAGCTAACACAGACATGACCTTTGTGCTATCTTATTGGTGATCATATAATTGTTCAGGGAAAAATCTGATCTTCATTGCCTGGGACACCAAATATTGTCTGGATAGGACACAGAAAGGGACATTAGTTGAGGAGGATCACATAGAATTTCTTACATTGGAAGTAATGGAAGAAAATCTCGCAAGCTATGAGAGGAGTGTGCAGCAGATTTTCGCATAAGCATACACCAGTCAATGTATAATAAAAAGCTGTATTCCTGATGAAGGGCTTTTGCCCGAAACGGCGATTTTACTGCTTCTCTGATGCTGCCTGAACTGCTGTGCTTTTCCAGCCCCACTAATCCAGAGTATAATAAAAAGCGCTGAAGTTTTATGTGTTGGTCCTCAAACTTTGTAGCTTATTGTCAATCCTTTGGCCAACTGTGCCAATGCTGATTTCCTGAAATAGCAATTCATTATGTGCCCTTCCTTGGTCTTTCCCATAACCTTTTAAAATTTTCATGGAATCATAGAATCACACATAATACCTCACAAAGTCTGAACTGATTTTAAAAAAAAACAACTCTAGGCCCATAGCCTTGAATGTTATGGTATTTCAAGTGTACATCCAAGTACTTTTTAAAGATTGCAAGGTTTCCTACCCCAACTACTGTCCGAGGCAGTGCATCCCCAAAGTAATTTATAAGTATATTAAGAGCAAGAGGGTGACAAGGGAAAGAGAGCATCTACACAAGAATAAAGGAGGGAACTTGTAAGATTGCAAGGTCTCCTGCCATAACTACTGTCCTAAGTAGTGCATTCCAGATTCCCTCTACCCTTTATGTGATAAGAAAATTCTTCAAATCCCACCTAAACCACAAGCCTTTGTGCTTAAAATTATGTTCCCCTTGTTATTGACCCTTCAACTAAGTTGCTTTCTACTCACCCTGTGCATGCTCTTCATAATCTTATGTATTTCAGTCAGGACACCTCTCAGCCTTCTTCACTCTAAAGGAACAACATGAGCTGATCCAACCTTTCTTTATCGTTAAACTGCTCCACCCCAAGCAACATGCTGGTGAATCTCCACTGCACCTCCTCCAGTGCAATCACATCCTTCCTGTAGTGTCAATAATGAGAACTGTACAAAGTACTCCAGCTGTGACCTAACCAAAGTCCTGTCAATTCCCCTGATCTTAAAATCTATGCCACTTAGTTCCTACTGTAATGATTCTGAAGGAGTTACTATTTATATTGCATTAACTCCAACCAATCTGATGCGATCATACTAATCAGACAATCTTTTGGTAGACTCAGTTGTGTTCTGCTTAAATACTCAAAGCGATCCTATGTGTTCAGTAGAGCTCCCAAGAATCTTCTTAATTATGGTTGAATTTTACCAAAAATCGATAATGCGTCAATTTTGGGGTGTTTAATGGAGGGTTTCTCTCAGTGCACTCTAGTGCGGTACCTTACACAACTCTCAACTATCCCCCATTAGCCCCAAAACCCACTCACCCCTCAGAACTGGTGATCACCCAACCCTCCCCTCAGTCACACCATCACCTGTACCTCCGCCATCCCACCCCAGGCCTGAATGAACGTGCCACCATCTAATTTGAAGACAAGCTTGTCTCATTGGTTTCTGGGCAGTAAGTCAATTTGTAATCATTGAATGCTGTGTTCAACGCCGTGGTATATGGGGCAATACTGACTTCCAAGCTCTCCATGCTTTACTGACTAATTCCTCATCAACCCAACTCCCAGTATTTCAGGTAAGTTAAAGTCCAGGCGATGGATTCAGTTTCTCTCTCTGCAGTTGACACCTAACCTGCATTTTCTCTTTTGGCTTGATAGCACCACTGTTGATGAAACTGGGTGAGTCCTAAAGGACATAGCTGCGGAACTGGGTGTGCGGCAGGCAGTGAAGTAATCAATAAGAGGGAAAAAAATCTACTTGAGTTCATCCTCACCAATCTGTCTGCCATAGGTGAATCTTTCCATGACATTACTGGTAAGCGTAACAACCACACAGTCCTTGAGGAAACAAGGTTCTCTGTTCATATTGAGGATAATCTTCATCATGTTATTTGGCTGTACCATCATACCAAATAGGATCAATTTCAAACAGAACTGGCAGCTCAAAACTGGGCAATCATGAGGCACTGTGGGTCATCATTAGCTTCAGAGTTGTATTCAACCATATTCTCTAACCTCATGGCTAAATGTATTCTTCACTTTATCATTACCATCAAGATCCACTGGTTCAATTAAAATAATACAGGGTGGAATGCTTGAGCTGCACCAGCCAGACCTAAAAATAAGGTGTTAACCTGGTGAAAGTACAACACAGTCAAGAGAGTGGTGCTGGAAAAGCACAGCAGGCCAGGCAGCATCCGAGGAGCAGGAGAATTGATGTTTCAAACACAGGATTACTTGAGTGACAAACAATGATTGAAAAATGCTAAAGATAGATGAGACTTCTCCCAGGGGTTCTGGCCAATATATATCGCTCATCTAACACCTAAAAGTCATGGTCTGTCTTATATTTCATTTTTCTTTGTAAAATCTTGCTGTTTGCAAATTGGCTGTGAACATGTCCCATGTTAAAACAGTGGCTACATTTTTAAAGCATGGAATTGCCTTTGAATCATCTGGATTGTCTTGTGGTGGTTAATCTGTGGGACTCTTTGCTACAGGAAGTTGTGGAGATCAGGTCATTGAGTGTATTTAAAACAGAGATAGTTGGTTCTGGATTACAGGGAGAAGGCTACAGAATGGGATTGAGAAATATATCAGCCATGATCAATGGGCAGAGCAGACTTGATGGACTGAATGGCCTAATTCTGCTCCTTTATGTTGTGGTCTTATAGTCAAATGGTCATGTGCTGTATAAATGCAAGTTCTAAATGCAATCCAGCATGTCTATGTTCTATATGGTTTCAAGGTGGATCACCTTGGCAGAAAATTGCTAAGCTTCCTCCTAATTCAAGAACAAATTATTTTCAAATGTTTCCCTCTCTTTGCCCAATAAGAATGTCCAAAAGTGCTTTATGTATCAAAGACACGGTAAAATATTGATCGTCTCCTGAAATGTCTGGGAGATTGTCAAAAATTAGAATTCTTATTTTGTTCTGCGATATCATACAAATCATTACTTATTCTGATGATGCTTGATAAAAAAAACAGACTTCTAAAGTTATTAATTTATTCTTATTGATCAAACTCCAAAGGCTATAAACTATAAGCAAATGACTCATTAGGAATTTCAATGCTTACCACATGGATTGCTTGTGCTAACCTTTATGCAGATTCTTGAAAGGAGGATAAAGGTAAAGTTTTAAAGGGACTGCATATGTAACAGTTGTTTCATAACTTGAAATTCCATATTCTCATTCAGTTTAATGACTGGTAGTAATGCTTGCTGCTAGAGTTATTAAGAACTAACTGACCCTGTAATGAAGTGGGAAAACCAACTATTTAATGTTTAGTTAACAGTTTTGATGGACAAAATCCAACGTTAAATATGTATAAGCTGTACTTAGCCTTAATAATACGAGAACACCATAAGCGTAGGATTGGAACTCACGAAATTATTTACATGACAGGAATTGCACACCAATCACCAGAAAGGAGTAAAGAACCAAATGATACATTAGCAAAGGGCGATGTCTTTAACTAATGCAGCTGAGGAACTCATTCAGCAAAGTAGAAAGAAGATGGAGTTTGAGCAAGCTTTTTGATACAATGATATAAGGTTTATGACATAAACATTTAAATAAATACCATAAATCACAGACACAGACAATAGTTCTGCCTCTGGAGAGAAATACAGTAATGGGATTTAATATGGAACCAAATGTAGGTTGAGTTGAGATCAAACAAGGAAGGATGAAAGCCTCAAGATAAATGGAAATTTGCCATTTCTTGAAAGCCTATTTTTCTTAATGGAAGAAAGACTTGCATATATATGGAGCATTCCACAACCTAAGGCCATCCTAAAGCATTTTGCTGTTGATGAAATATTTTTGAAGTGTTGTCACTGTTTCCATGTTGAAAATGTGGGATTCAATTTGCAATCAGCAAGCTCACAAAAACAAAGATATGATGATCAGAATTTTTATGATGTTGATTGGGAAATAAATATTGGTGAAAACACTGGATAACGCATGAGCAAGTTCATAAATGTGTTTGAAATAGTGCTGAGACATTTTTTTCATCTCCTCAAGAAAGCAGAGAAACTCTTGATTTAATATCTCTTATGAAAAACACACTTCTAACATTGCATTGTATTCCTCCTTCTGGAGGTCACTGGATAGTCCACCTAGATTTTGCTTCTTTAGAATGCTGCCAACAAAGCCATGGATATACCAAGGCTCGATAACAAAACGTTTCTTACTGTAGTGATCAATTCCAAAAGATGTGCCAAATGTATAAATAATAAACAGTTTAAGCAGCATAGATGTTGCAGCTAAATTTCTGAATGAACAATATCTTAGCATAGATGTTTAAAATCAAATTTTACTTACCATTAGCTAAACTTTCTAAAGAAACCACTGTGTTAATGGGTAACCATGACTGAGTAAAGAGAATGTTTCAGATAAATGAAACAAAGGACTGGAAGCATCTGCAGAGAAGGAAACAGGATATGTGAAGACAAAAATTTCTAACACTTTGCTTCTCCTCCAGCATAACGAATGAAAGTGTTAAAGCATGTCTGATTTGCGTTTATATAGAATAACAACAACAACTTATTAAGTATCTTTAATGGAGTAAAATGTTGCAAGACCACTTCACAGGAACATTACCAAACAAAATATTACACACACAGTGTAATTAGGTCAGGGGACTAAAAACATGGTCAATGTGCAATGTGGGTATTTATATCAGTGTTGAGAAGTCCATTGTTGTCACTATGTTGTAATATGAAGTGATGCCACAGGTGGCGTGTGGTTGGAATAGAGATCCCCTACCAATTCTCCTGCCTGTCTCTCTAAGAGGCCATTCAGTAGTCTGTTTTGGAGAGTGGACCATGAATAAGACTCAGCAGAGGAGACTCTTGTTTCTGAGAATAATACATTGATTAGATTAGGTTAGATTAGATTCCCTACACTGTGGAAACCAGTCCACACCAACCCTCCGAAGAATAACCCACCCAGACCCATTTCCCTCAGACTAATACACCTAACTCTACAGGCAATTTAGCACAGCCAATTCACCTGACCTGCACATCTTTGGACTGTGGGAGGAAACCTGAGCACCCCGATGAAACCCACACAGACACGGGGAGAATGTGCAAACTCCATACAGACAGTTACCCGAGGCTGGAATTCAACCTGAGACCCTGGTGCTGTGAGGCTTTATCATATCTCAGTCACTATATGCAGGTTACATTAACTCTTAGGCATATTAACTAATACTAACAAGAGGTAGAGAAAATCCATATGCCTCTATCATGAGGTAGGACCAGAGTCGAATTGGTTCTCCACCCAGAGACTGTGTGACATCATCAGACGAGGCAGAACGCAGTATATCAACCATTTCAGAACGATTATCTTATAGAACAGTGAAATAGAGTTGCAGAGCGATCTAAGAAAGGAATCCTAGACCTTAAGAACTTGACAACTAAAGCCTACTTACTGGGGCAAAATGATTCAAATTGAGACTGTTCAAGAGACTATATTTAGAGAAGTGCCAATATCTCAGATGGTTGGGGAGCTGAGGAAATCCAGGAAGGGGCAAACAGAAACTAACTTCCAAGCTGTGCTTTTGAAGACAAAATATGCTTATTGGCATATTCCATGTGTTCATGACCAGCATTTTAATTAGCAAAATGAACATATTGTAATGATCATTGCAAGATGAACATATTGTAGTTTACACTGTAATTTGTTTTAAGGCTATTTTCATTAAACATTTTACTCTGTCTCTCTGCACACTAATATAATTTACTTATAGAGCTGAGCAATACTTCTACTTATCCGCAAGCAAGATTTTCCTGGAAACACGTTGCAGGCAAGGCTTTGAATCAGAGGGACTGCTTCTCACATTAAACTGTAATTCCTTCATCTTGTGCACTTGCAAATATGAATGCAATGTCCTGATAGGTACATGAACAAAGACTCATATGTTAAGATTATTCTGCAGATTAGTCAATGTCAATTAGAAATATAAATGTAAAAGCATTACACATGTATAATCAATTTCCCCAAATTTTATTTGATATCTATTTGGGGCTCATCTTTATTTGAATAAAAGCAGTGACATTGTAATCTGAAAATTACTCAAGAAAAACTCTAGCAAACACCTAATGTATCATTTATTTTGGTGCTGGTGGGTGGAATCTTACAGGGCCCTGAATGACATGGGCTATGGTGGGAGAATTGCACGAGAAGTCGAGCGAGGGCTTTCTTGACTTCGGGAAGAGCTAGTTATATTTTGAAACAGAGGTCCGGGCATCAAGACAAGACTCTCACAAGGGAGTGGCAAGATGCCTATTAAGGGAGATTATTGCTTGCTATTGGCCTTAGTACCGATGAAAGTCACCTCATTATTATGCAGCTTCTTACTCTATTCAGCAATTCTGGTTGTAAAAGTCAGAGCAGGTATCTGGTAACTTCAGCTTGTCACGTGCCCTCTGGCCACTATTTCAAGAACCTGGTAACAACATCACAAAACATAATCCAGGACATGAGTTGCATGCAGCCAGAATCAAGGATGCTAGCATCTGGCAACTGTCAGCCTCTCAGAACTGTCATGGTAACTCTCTGGTCCACTTGCAGGACATTCTGTACTTTAAAGGTGACCTTCAGGCCACACCAGTATGGAGCATTGAAATGTTGCTGCAAAGACACTTTGTATGCAGGGGCAGGCACCCAGTTCACAGATTGGTCCAGGCTGCCTTCTGAACCTAACTGGACACAACCTCTTGCTGCATGGCAGTATGCGATGTCAATCTCCCATCTTCACCGCGTGCCAGCCACGTCTGCGTGTGTTGCAAGCAAGAAACTATATTTCAAACTCGAAGAGGACTGGCTCTCCATGAAGTCCATGGAGACCACATCAGTCAGGAGGTCCCAGCACAGTAAGGCGAGGGCAACCTCCATATTCTGTCCAGAGGCCTGGCTATAGCTTGCTGCCGGTAAAAACAATGTCTGCAGATGCTGTAAACTAGATTCTGGATTAGTGGTGCTGGAAGAACACAGCAGTTCAGGCAGCATCCAAGTAGCTGAAGAGCTTTTGCCCGAAATGTCGATTTCGAAGCTACTTGGATGCTGCCTGAACTGCTGTGTTCTTCCAGCACCACTAATCCAGAATATAGCTTGCTGCCCACAGTCCGGGGGTAGGGTCAATGCCTCTGCACTCTGGGCAGTGGGTCATGATCAGCCCTGTGATTCCTCAGTGCCCAGTTCCTTAGGTTAGCCCTGACACAATCAGGGAGATGTACAAACATCAGATAGGCACTTTTCATCAAGGGCTGGCCAGTTAAGCTGCGCAAGGGGATGGGTCCTAGTCAGTCAAATAATGGCAAAGAATGGAAGGAGGTGGTGGGAGTGGGGACAGAGAGATGAGAGAGTTGCTGCTACAGGAAGGAGATCGCCAACAGTACAGGGTCCCCTTCTGCTTGTTGCTGAACAGGTACCTGTTCTACTGGATTCCTCTGAATGCTAGTGCCCTGAGATGCTTCTCACTTGACAAGTTGTGGAGATGTGGCAGTGATGTGCTCCTACCTTCCTCTAACTAAGGATCCCCTCGCAGTGTCAGTATCTGAGCTTTTGTCAGGGGAGTGTGCAGGAAGCAGCCTTCCTTCCTTTGAAGTAGACAGGCAGGGGGATGGAAGAGCACAGCAATCCAGGCAGCATCTGGAAGTGGGGAAGTCAGTGTTTCAGATGTAAACTGCCTTCAGGACTAGGGGTGGGTGAAGGGGCAACTGCAGATAAAGGTGGGGGGGAGGGATGCGACCACCTACACCCACCCCCCCAGTCCTGAAGAAGGGTTACACTCGAAACGTCGACTTCTCCATCTCCTGATGCTGCCTGGTGTGCTGTGTTCTTCTAGCTTCTTGCCTGTATACTTTGGATTTCAGCATCTGCAGCTTTATTTGTCTCTAACCAAGTTGCTTCCTTTGAGGCCTCTAAATTCTCCTCGAGAGGTGTAGAAGAGCTTTTCCCACAGGGCGGCCCACTTGATCACAGAGCCAGTTGACAATCCCACTTGAACCTGCGAAACACAGCAGAGAGAGGGCAAGGTTAATAATGTGTGGGCACTAACTTACATTGATAATGGGTTAAGGTGAGAGATGCAATGGAATGAAAGTAATATTTACTCAGGCAGAGGAAAACGGATATCTTGGCATCTCCACAAGACTCATTCTTTTCTTCAAATCAGCATTTCTCCTCATAAAGTGTGAGAAACCTAATGTCCAGCACTACACTACCTGCCTGGGCCCTTCCTGTACTATTACAGCAGTCTTCTCCTTGAATGAGTGAAAAGGGAGAGACTGAATGAGATGAAAGTGGGTGGCACTGCTGCTGGTGCAGGTGGGGGGAAAGATGCTGAGCTTTCCCCAATGAGTGAGTTGGCAGAGTAGAAGTGTGTGGAGATTTTGGGAGTTGGGGGTCACAGTGACAGAGCATGACCCTTGGTGGAAGGTGGAGGTAATGGTAGGGGTAGAGAAGGCCTGATGTCGTAAACAGATGGTAGTCATGATTTGGACAACCAACTGATGAAGGAGCAGCACTCCGAAAGCTAGCACTTCCAAATAAACCTGTTGGACTATAACCTGGTGTTGTGTGATTTTTAACTTCAAACAGATGGTGGCACTCCATGCTTCCAGCACTGTTGGATAAAACTCACGACAGCTGAGATGGCACTGACCTGGGTGGCAACCTCAGAACATACTGGCAGAGTCTGATAGCGTGGTTCCTCTGATAATCCTGAGGGAAGAGAACATTCCTCTTCTACACTAATCCATCAACCAGGACGTCTAGATCCCTGTCCACAAAGTATGGCGCTAATTTTTCTTTATATGCTATATTCGGTCAAACTACCAGGAAGCATGCAGGGCAGCTTTCGAATCCAGTTTATTGAGCCCCACAATGGCATTTTAAAGATGGCATGGGCACTAGGGATGCCAGTTCATTCTAGGATATCTGATGAGTGCCTGGTGGCTGAGTGGTTAGCATTGCTGCCTCACAATGCCAGGGACTTGGGTTCGATTTCAGCTCGGGTGGAGTTTGCACATTCTCCCCGTGTCTGCGTGGGTTTCCTCAGGGTGCTTCGGTTTCCTCCCACAATCTAAAGATGTGCAAATTAGGTGAATTAACCAGGCTAAATTGCCCACAGTGATCAGGGATCTGTAGGTTAGGTGCATTAGTCTGGGGTAAATGTAGAATAATAAGGTAGGAGAATGGGTCTGAGTGGGTTACTCTTTGGTGGGTCAGTGTGGACTTGTTGGGCTGAAGGGCCTATTTCCACATTATAGGGATTATATGAAGTGGTAGAATTGGGCTAACACAGGATGAGAGGGCACTATGGCCACTTAGTCGATAGATAATGAGACAAATTTGGAACGATGCAGTGAGACATCTAACTCGGCCAGCTAGAGTGAAACCCTCTGTGAAGCCCAATGAAATTGACACAGCCAGAATATTGCAAGATCCAGCCTGATGTTTTCTGTTTAAAATAAAGGAAGTGTTGTATTTATTTTCTGCCTTCCCTGGCCTCAGGGCATGGCAAGGCACTTCATAACCAATGAGGTATTTCTGAAGTTACAAATCAGAAAATGTGGCAAACTTCCACACATAGGAAATGTCGCAAGCAGCAAGCTGATATTGTCCTGGTAAACTTGTCAAATTGGATGAGTGAACAATATTGATAAGGACACAGGAAAGAACTCAATGCTTGCCTTCAAATAGTACCATGGAATCTTTTCATTTCCCTTAGTGAGCAGGGAGATCTTGGTTTAATGTCTCACCAATAAGCAAAAAGCACTGCTTACCATACAATCATTCTTTAGCATTTTACTTCAGGGTAGCCTGGATTATGTATTCAAGTGTCTGGAATGAGTTTTGAATCCATACTCTTCTGGTGCATAGGCAAGAACACAATCAACTGAACCAAGACTGATGCCAGAATATACAAACTAAGGTAGATGACAAAGGACTATCATATGGACATGTTAGACATTTATCCGCTAAAAATGCCAATGGTTTTTTCTAAATAGAAAACTGCATGGCTTTAGAACTGGTCAAATTTAGATTCAACTAATAGTGTGCACCTTCAGTGGAAAAATATGAAAGAATGATTACAATTTAGGCAGCGTTTATCTAGCTTACAGTTCTCTCTAATTTTGAAAACTTTATAACTAGTGAGATTGATGTATAACCTACTGCAGCCGGCTTCTTTGATTTGGAAAGCTCATAACAATACCTTGTGAAAACTTAACAGATGAAATATTGTAGAGCTGAGCAATTAAAACTTACATAATTTATAATCTATCTGGGGATATTATTGCATACTCAGGAGCTGGTTAAACCTCAGCCTGGAGCACCTCAGAGATCGGAACACTACCACTGTGCACAAAAGTACTCGGATTTTAAAGTGCATGTTATATTTTACATGTGTGGAGGCAATAGGAAATATGCAACAAAAACAGACATTGCAGTTCTGAAGAAGGGTCACTTCCGAAAACATTAACTCTACTTTCTCTCCACAGAAATTGCTAGAGCCACTGAGTTTTTCCAGCAATTTATGTTTTTTGTTTCTGATTTTGAGCATCCGCATGTTCTTTAGGGTTTTATTTTTGTACAGCAAATATGTATTTGCGGGAAAAAAGTTGCAAGAAAGTGTTCATAACTTAGGCTCCATAAGCATCAAACTTCTAGAAACAAGAGGAGACCAGTCAGCTCCTTGGAACTGTTCTTTCATTGGTTTGCCCCAATATTGCATGGTGTCATCACAATGCAGGTTGTTCCATCTCCTCTTGTCAGTCATGCACTCCTCTTCAAACTACAAATCTTCCACGGCATCTGTGCTTTGATCTTATCATCTCAATGGATCAGAACTGTGATGAAATTATGGGCATACTGAACTTTAAATTTCATCATGTGTGTTCTTTACAAAAAGAGAACCACAGCCAAAATATCTACTTATAAATTGGAGATGTCAATTTAGTGATTGTCTGGCAGAATTCTATGTGCACCCAAGGCACATCAATTGTAACCCCTGAGCAGTTTGTGTCAGTAACCCAATCATGCCACTGTGTGAACTAATGTGTTCTGAATATCACAGGAGGAAAACAAACATTAAATATCCCTGCACTGAAGATAACGAAAGACAAAAAAACACTTTCACACTCTGAGGACTGCCAGACAGCTACACCAAAAGGAACAGGACAAAATATTTTTGATTAGTCTGCAAAGCCAAGCAGCTCAAAATTGACTACCTATTCATCATAACAGCACCATCCAATCAGATGGTTCCAATGTTCCAATGTTTCAAATTCTTAATCATCCAAAGGATATTGGCATTCCAAACAAATCAGTATTTATTGCCCATCCATCATCACCTAGAATCATAGAGTCGTAGAGTCATAGAGATGTACAGCATGGAAACAGACCCTTTTTGTCCAACCCGTCCATGCCGACCAGATATCCCAACCCAATCTAGTCCCACCTGCCAGCACCCGGCCCATATCCCTCCAAACCCTTCCTATTCATATGTCCATTCAAATGCCTCTTAAATGTTGCAATTGTACCAGTCTCCACCACATCCTCTGGCAGCTCATTCCATACACATATCACCCTCTGTGTGAAAAAGTTGCCCCTTAGGTCTCTTTTATATCTTTCCCCTCTCACCCTAAACCTATGCCCTCTAGTTCTGGACTCCCCGACCCCAGGGAAAAGACTTTGTCTATTTACCCTATCCATGCCCCTCATAACTTTGTAAACCTCTATAAGGTCATCCCTCAGCCTCCGACGCTCCAGGGAAAACAGCCCCAGCCTGTTCAGTCTCTCCTTGTAGCTCAGATCCTCCAACCCTAGCAACATTCTTGTAAATCTTTTCTGAACCCTTTCATGTTTCACAACATCTTTCCGATAGGAAGGAGGCCAGAATTGCACGCAATGTTCCAACAGTGGCCTAACCAATGTCCTGTACAGCCTCAACATGACCTTCCAACTCCTGTACTCAATACTCTGACCAATAAAGGAAAGCATACCAAATGCCTTCTTCACTATCCTATTTACCTGCGACTCCACTTTCAAGGAGATATGAACCTGCACCCCATGGTCTCTTTGTTCAGCAACACTCCCTTGGACCTTACCATTAAGTGTATAAGTCCTACTAAGATTTGCTTTCCCAAAATGCAGCACCTCGCATTTATCTGAATTAAACTCTATCTGCCGCTTCTCAGCCCATTGGCCCATCTGGTCCAGATCTTGTTGTAATCGGAGGTAACCCTCTTCGCTGTCCACTCCACCTCCAATTTTGGTGTCATCTGCAAACTTACTAACTGTACCTCTTATGCTCGCATCCAAATCATTTATGAAAATGACAAAAAGTAGAGGACCCAGCACCGATCCCTGTGGCACTCCACTGGTCACAGGCCTCCAGTCTGAAAAACAACCCTCCACCACCACCCTCTGTCTTCTACCTTTGAGCCAGTTCTGCATCCAAATGGATAGTGCTCCCTGTATTCCATGAGATCTAACCTTGTTCATCAGTCTCCCATGGGGAACCTTGTTGAACGCCTTACTGAAGTCCATATAGATCACATCTACTGCTCTGCCCTTATCAATCTTCTTTGTTACTTCTTCAAAAAACTCAATCAAGTTTGTGAGACATGATTTCCCACGCACAAAGCCATGTTGACTATCCCGCATCAGTCCTTGTCCTTCCAAATACATGCACATCCTGTCCCTTAGGATTCCCTCCAACAACTTGCCCACCACCGACGTCAGGCTCACTGGTCTCTAGTTCCCTGACTTGTCTTTACTGCCCTTCAAAAACAGTGGCACCACGTTTGCCAACCTCCAGTCTTCCGGCACCTCACCTGTGACTATCGATTTTTATGTGGTACGTTATGTGGTACATTATGTGGTACATTAACAGAGGACTGTTAACAGTCAATCATGTTGCTGTAGGTCTGGAGTCATGTGTAAACCAGACAAGATAAGAATGGCAGTTTCCTTCCTAAAGGACTTTAGTGAGCCAGCTGGGATTTTCCTGACAACTGGCAATGGTTTCATGGCCATCAGTAGACTTCATTGCAGACTTCTTCTTTCTGGAGTTCAAATTTCACCATCTGCTATGATGGGACTTTAACCCAGGTCCCCAAAACATTACCTGGGTTTTTCGATTGATAGAGTAATTTCACAATACCATTGCATTGTCCTGAAATTGGCTCCCTTTCAAAACTTTAATGAAGTGGATCTTGGAGATAGATATCCACAAATGAAGAGATCCTTTTCAAACTAAGCATATTGCATTCAACTGAGGGAGTGGGTGGATCAACCAGGGCAGCCAGTTCATCTTCCCTCATCCTCGAAGGTCGAAGTCACAATCTATAGATTGGGTCTGCTTTTCATATTCCAATTTTCTCTAATTTCCTAAATACATGATTGTGTTTTCATCATTCCCACCATGTAGCTCAATGTAATCTGCAAACATCATTGGCAAAGTTATTTCATGTCTTACTTGCTCAGCTGGAAGATCCAGGAAGAGCATCGTTCTCTGTGCCAATCCTTGGTGTAATCCAATTTTGATTTCAAATCTCTTGATCTGTCGTCCAATGCCTTTTACTTTTGTCTTGCACTTATCATACAAGTCTCACATGGAATGCATCCCTCTATCTACTATTCCCTCGCCCTCATTTCATGCCCCCCTGATATCCTCACCAACATCCCTCTACCTCATCTTGCCAATGGCCTACCCCCCACAGCTAACTCAATGATTGGGAAGTGGCTCAACATAATCCACAGAGTGTCAATAACCACATTGCAATCTTGTGTTTAATGTCATTTCAAAAATGTACCACATTAAAAGCACATTATCTCGAAATCACTCCTGGAGTTATGGATGTGGGCTATTTATCAATATATCTAATTAAATTCAATCTTGCTTCCATCATTTTTAAACCAGTAATGCTTGCCCTCTGTAATGACATTTTGCCTTGGTATTGGAATAGACTCATTTTTTCCAAATGTTTTCAGGCCTGTGCTGATAAAAGTGGAAGGGGCATGTTGAGATTTAATTTGGGTTCTATCCAAAGTGTGAAAAACAATCAATTTCAGAAAAGAACACCGTGTTCTACATGGTTGTATTTATTTAGAAAATACTTTAACATAATTGGCTAATACAATGACTTAGAAAGAGGTATTTGGCCAATCAAGATTGCACAGGTTCTTTTGAAGAGATAGTGAATCTGACTTATCCTGTTCTTGCCCCTATTCTCTTCTTTCCTTTCTTTTGACGTTTATCAAAAACCATTTTCAAAGCTTGTCATTAAAAAAGAAAATCCTTCTTTTCAAACCTTCTTGCATTAATTATAAAAACGTTGGCACTTTCACCATTCAAGCATGGATGCTGGGGATGACCAAAACCATACTCTGTAGGAGTGTGCCATGGACCTATCTAACTTGACATTTTCCATCCCCAAGTAAGTGCTGCACAGGAAGTGCATGCCACATTGGTCCTGAAATGGGCCGAGGAGAAAGTGAGGACTGCAGATGCTGGAGATCAGAGCTGAAAATGTGGTGCTGGAAAAGCGCGTTTCCTGAAATGGGCCGTCATACTCAATTCAATCAGACGAGCTTCTGGCAGCAATTGTGCCTCCTTCACAATACACAAACATCAGACTATAGTGTACATCAGCTAAGTACCGAAAGGAGTGAGAGAAGAATGGTGAATGAACATAGAATATAGAATCCCTACAGTGTGGAAACAGGCCATTTGGCCCAACAGGTCCACACCAATCCTCCGAAGAGTAACCTACCCAGACCCATTCCCTACCATATTACTTTACATTTACCCCTGACTAATGCACCTAATGTGCAAACCCCTGAACACTACGGGCAATTTTAGCATGGTCAGTTCACCAAACCTGCACGTCTTTGGACTGTGGGAGGAAACCCACGCAGACACAGGAAGAACGTGCAAACTCCACACACACAGTTGCCTTAGGCTGGAATTGAATCCAGGTCCCCAGTGCTGTGAGACAGCAGTGCTATCTGCTGAGCCACCACACTGCCCTTAGGGCAGGAAAACAGTGAGCACACACTGACAGGAGTGTTACAGAGCTGGGAGGTTCATTCTTGGCTCAACATCAAATTTTGAAGATAATTTAAACTCACCTACTCTGGTGGTGGCTGTGAGTTGAAGAGAACTGACAAATTCAAAGTACAGGGCAACTAAAACAGTCAAATCTCAATTTCAGCTCTACAGAAGAGCACGTTACACAATGGTGGCTAAGTGGTTAGCACTACTGCCTTGGAGCTCCAGGGATCTAGGTTCAATTCCACTTTTGGGCAGCTGTCTGTGTGGAGTTTGCATATTTTCTCTGTGTTTGCCTAGGTTCCTCCCACAATCCAAAGTTGTGCAGGTTAGGTGAATTGGCAATGCCAAATTGCCCCATAGTGTTCAGGAATGTGCAGGTTAGGTGCATTAGCCAAGGGTAAATATAGGGAAGGGGGAGTGGGTCTGGGTGGCTTACTCTTTGGAGGGATGGTATGGATTTGTTGGGATTCTATGATTTTATATTGAAGTCGGTGATGACACGGGGCAGGGTGACATGAGGCACATGGACACACAAGATGGCCGCTGAGCCATCAGTTGGCCACTTGAAACACAAGACGGCCGTCAGACCACAATATGGAGAGACACAGCAGAGCAAATACAGACACTGCCTGTAGCCACCAGAAAGCCAGCACAATGCGCTCACAACTTTGTTGATTAGTTTAAGGAGGCGGGGGGGGGTGAATACATATGAGTAGTGTATACTGCCTACGAAGTGTCTGGGTCCAACCAAAACTTTAATAGAAATGCTAACAGCGTGATACAAACTCAATACGAAATACCAGGGCTGCAATAATCGTCCTTCTCAGGAGGAGCGATTAGCGCCCATTATTCCAGTGCAGACATTGAAACTGACGAGTTCTGCGCTGAAACTGACAATGATTGCACTGAAATTAATAAAGTCTGCGCTGGTACTGACAATGATTGCACTAATATTAATAAAGTCTGCGCTGGTACTGACAATGGCTGCACTGAACCTATCAACAATTCCGCAATGTTCACCATAAACAAACCATGTTACAAAGACAATAACTTATTCACTGACCTATTGTTACAAAATCGATAAAACTATCTTGACGTGCTCCAGGTTGAGAGAGGGGTGATAGTTGACCATTATGCTGTTGGTGTCTTTCCCTCCCCAGAGCACCAGTATTTCCTTGTATAACAAACTCTGCCATTGAACCCCAACTCTCAATCCAAGGCTAATGATTTTCCGTACAACAATGTTCTGGGAAAACCAAAGATTACGCAGAACTTAACCAGACACAGCAGGACCAATAGAAGCAAATGGTGCTCCTCACGGTGCAATTCACTGATCTCAACCCCCTTCTCTTTCATTTTCTGTCTTCTTTTACCGTTCATTGTCACCTTCGTCTGTTCCTTATTTTTCACAGTGAAGGCAAAAGGAGGCAGTGTTGAATGGATCAGGGAACCCGGAGCAGGGATGGGAGTGAGAGTGGGATCAGGGTGCCTGGGACAGTGATGGGAGTGAGAGTGGGATCAGGGAGTACGGGACAGTGATGGGAATGAGAGTGGGATCAAGGAGTACGGGACGGTGATGGAAGTGAGAGTGCAGTCAGTGAGCCCGGAGCAGGGATGGGAGTGAGAGAGGGATCAGGGAGCACAGAGGACGGATGGGAGTGAGAGCGGGATCAGGGAGCCCAGAGTAATAATGGGAGTGAGAGTGGGATCAGGGAATAGGGGTCAGTGATGGGAGTCAGAGTGGGATCAGGGAGCCTGGAGGAGTGATGGGAGTGAGAGTGGGATCAGGGAGTACGGGATGATGTTGGGAGTGAGAGTGGGATCAGGGAGTACGGGACAGTGTTGGGAGTGAGAGTGCAATGAGGGAGCCCGGAGTAGTGATGGGAGTGAGAGTGGGATCAGGGAGTACGCGATAGTGATGGGAATGAGAGTGGGATCAAGGAGTACGGGACAGTGATGGGAGTGAGAGTGGGATCAGGGAGTACTGGACGGTGATGGGAGTGAGAGTGGGATCAGTGATTCCGGGATGGTGATGGGAGTGAGTGTGATAATGGAGCCTGGGACGGTGATGGGAGTGAGAATGGGATCAGGGAGCACAGAGCAGTGATGGGAGTGAGAGTGGGATCAGGGAGTATGGGACAGTGATGGGAGTGAGAGTGGGATCAGGGAGTACGGGACAGTGATGGGAGTGAGAGTGGGATCAGTGATTCCGGGACGGTGATGGGAGTGTGAGTGGGATAATGGAGCCTGGGACGGTGATGGGAGTGAGAATTGGATCAGGGAGCCCAGAGCAGTGATGGGAGTGATAGTGGGATCAGGGAGCCTGGGACAGTGATGGGAGTGAGAGTGGGATCAGGGAGTACAGGACGGTGATGGGAGTGAGAGTGGGAAAATGGAGCCTGGGACGCTGATGCGAGTGTGAGTGGGATCAGGGAGTACTGGACGGTAATGGGAGTGAGAGTGGGATCAGGGAGCATGGAGCAATGATGGGAGTGAGAGTGGGATCAGGGAGCCCAGGACGGTGATGGGAGTGGGAGTGGGATCTGGGAGTACGTGACGGGGACGGGAGTGAGAGAGGGATCAGAAAGTATGGGACAGTGATGGGAGTGAGAGTGGGATTAGGGAGTATGGGACGGAGATGGGAGTGTGAGTGGGATCAGGGAGTACGGGACGGTAATGGGAGCGAGAGTGGGATCAGGGAGCATGGAGCAATGATGGGAGTGAGAGTGGGATCAGGGAGCCCGGAACGCTGATGTGAGTGAGAGTGGCATCAGGGAGTACGGGACAGTAATGGGAGTGAGAGTGGGATCAGGGAGCCCGGGACGGTGATGTGGGTGAGAGTGAGATCAGTGATTCCGGGACGGTGATGGGAGTGAGAGTCGGATAATGGAGCCTGGGACGGTGATGGGAGTGAGAGTGGGATTAGGGATCCTGGAGCAGTGATGGGAATGAGAGTGGGATCAGGGAGCCGGAGCAGTGATGGGAGTGAGAGTGGGATCAGGGAGCCCGGGACGGATATGGGAGTGAGAGTGGGAGCAGAGATTATGGGATGGTGATGGGTGTGAGACTGGGATCAGGGAGTATGGGACGGTGATGGGAGTGAGCGTGAGATAATGGAGTCAGGGATGGTGATGGGAGTGAGAATGGATTCAGGGAGTCCGGAGCAGTGATGGGAGTGAGACTGGGATAATGGAGTCTGGGACGGTGATGGGAGTGAGAATGGGATCAGGGAGCCGGAGCAGTGATGGGAGTGAGTGTGATCAGGGAGTACGGGATGGTGATAGGAGAGAGAGTGGGATCAGGGCGTCCGGATCAGTGATGGGAGTGAGAGTGGGATCAGGGAGTAAGGGACAATGATGGGGGTGAGAATGGGATCAGGGAGTACGGGAGGGAGATGGGAGTGAGAGTTGGATCAGGGAGTACGGGACGGTGATGGGAGTGAGAGTGAGATAATAGAATCTGGGACGGTAATGTGAGTGAGAGTGGGATCAGGGAGTACAGGACATTAATGGGGATGAGTGTGGGATCAGGGAGTGCAGGACAGTGATGGGAGTGAGAGTGGGATCAGGGAGTACGGGACATTGATGGGGATGAGTGTGGGATCAGGGAGTGCAGGACAGTGATGGGAGTGAGAGTGGGATCAGGGAATACTTGACGGTGATGGGAGCAAGAGTGGGATCAGGGAGTACGTGACAGTGATTGGAGGGAGAGTGGGATCAGTGATTCCGGGATGGTAAGCGGAGTGAGAGTGGAATAATGGAGCCTTGGACTGTGATGGGAGTGAGAGTGGGATCAGGGATCCCGGAGCAGTGATGGGAGTGAGAATGGGATCAGGGAGCCCGGGATGGTGATGGGAGTAAGAGTGGGATAATGGAGCCTGGGACGGTAATGGGAGTGAGAGTGGGATCAGGGAGATCGGAGCAGTGATGGGAATGAGAGTCGGAGCAGGGATTACGGGACGGTGATGGGTGTGAGACTGGGATCAGGGAGTACGGGACAGTGATGGGACTGAGAGTGGGATCAGGGAGTATGGGACGGTGATGGCAGTGAGAGTGGGATTAGGGAGTATGGGACGGTGATGGAAGTGAGAGTGGGAGCAGGGATTACGGGACGGTGATGGGTGTGAGACTGGGATCAGGGAGTACGGGACAGTGATGAGAGTGAGAGTGGAATCAGGGCGCCCAGGACGGTGATCGGAGTGAGAGTGGGATCAGGGAGTACGGGATATTGATGGGAGTGAGAGTGGGATCAGGGAGTACAGCACAGTGATGGGAGCGAGAGTGGGATCAGGGAGCCTGGGATGGTGATGGGAGTGAGATTGGGTCAGGGAGTACGGGACAGTGATGGGACTGAAACTGGGATCAGGGAGTACGGGATGGTGATGGGAGTGAGAGTGGAATCAGGGAGCCCGAGACGGTGATGGGGATGAGAGTGGGATCAGGGAGTACGTGACGGTGATGGAAGTGAGAGTGGGATCAGGGAGTATGGGATGGTGATGGGAGTGAGAGTGGGATCAGGGAGCCCGGGGCGGTGATGGGGATGAGAGTGGGATCAGGGAGTACGTGACGGTGATGGAAGTGAGAGTGGGATCAGGGAGTATGGGATGGTGATGGGAGTGAGAGTGGGATCAGGGAGCCCGGGGCGGTGATGGGGGTCATAGTGGGATCAAGGAGTATGGGACGGAAATGGGAGTGAGAGTGGGATCAGGGAGCCCTGGGCAGTGATTGGGCTCACAGTGGGATCAGGGAGTATGGGACGGAGATGGGAGTGAGAGTGGGATCAGGGAGTATGGGGACAGTGATGGGAGTGAGAGTGGGATCAGGGAGTATGGGGACAGTGATGGGAGTGAGAGTGGGATCAGGGAGTATGGGGACAGTGATGGGAGTGAGAGTGGGATCAGGGAGTATGGGACAGTGATGGGAGTGAGACTGGGATCATGGAGTACGGGACAATGATGTGGGTGAGAGTGGGATCAGGGAGTAGGGGTGGGAGATGGGAGTGAGAGTGGGCTCAGGGAGTACGGGACGGAGATGGGAGTGAGAGTAGGATCAGGGAGTACGGGACGGAGATGGGAGTGAGAGTGGGATCAGGGAGCCCGGGATCAGTGTTTCCAGGACGGTGATGGGCGTGAGAGTGGGATAATAGAGTCTGGGACGGTGATGGGAGTGAGAATGGGGTCAGGGAGCCCGGAGCAGTGATGGGAGTGGGATCAGGGAGTACGGGACAGTGATGGAAGTGAGAGTGGGATCAGGGAGTTTGTGACGGTGATGGGAGTGTGAGTGGGATCAGGGAGTACGGGACGGTGATGGGAGTGAGAGTGGGATCAGGGAGTATGCGACGGTGATGGGAGTGTGAGTGGGATCAGGGAGTACGTGACAGTGATGGGAGTGATAGTGGGATCAGTGATTCCAGGACTGTGATGGGAGTGAGAGTGGGAAAATGGAGCCTGGGGCGGTGATGGGAGTGAGAGTGGGATCAGGGAGTACGGGACGGAGATGGGAGTGAGAGTGGGATCAGGGAGCTCGGGACGATGATGAGGGTGAGAGTGGGATCAGGGAGTACGGGACGGTGATGGGAGTGAGAGAGCGATCAGGGAATATGGGACAGTAATGGCAGTGAGAGTGGAATCAAGGAGTCAGGGACGGTGATGAGAATGAGAGTGGGATCAGGGAGTACGGGATAATGATGGGAGTGAGATTGGGATCAGGCCACCTGGATCAGTGATGGGAGTGAGATTGGGATCAGTGAGCCTAGGACGGTGATGGGTGTGAGATTGGGATCAGGGAGTATGGGACGGTGATGGGATTGAGAGTGGGATCAGGGAGGCCGGCACGGTGATGGGAGTGAGAGTGGGATTAGGGAGTACGGGACGGTGATGGAAGTGAGAGTGGGAGCAGGGGTTACGGGATAATGATGGGACTGAGACTGGGATCAGGGAGTATGGGACGGTGATGGGATTAAGAGTGGGATCAGGGATTACGAGATAATGATGGGAGTGAGAGTGGGATCAGGCCACCTGGATCAGTGATGGGAGTGAGAGTGGGATCAGGGAGTACGGGATGGTGATGGGAGTAAGAGTGGGATAATGGAGCCTGGGACGGTAATGGGAGTGAGAGTGGGATCAGGGAGATCGGAGCAGTGATGGGAATGAGAGTCGGAGCAGGGATTACGGGACGGTGATGGGTGTGAGACTGGGATCAGGGAGTACGGGACAGTGATGAGAGTGAGAGTGGGATCAGGGCGCCCAGGACGGTGATCGGAGTGAGAGTGGGATCAGGGAGTACGGGATATTGATGGGAGTGAGAGTGGGATCAGGGAGCCCGGGACGATGATGAGGGTGAGAGTGGGATCAGGGAGTACGGGACGGTGATGGGAGTGAGAGAGCGATCAGGGAATATGGGACAGTGATGGCAGTGAGAGTGGAATCAAGGAGTCGGGGACGGTGATGAGAATGAGAGTGGGATCAGGGAGTACGGGATAATGATGGGAGTGAGATTGGGATCAGGCCACCTGGATCAGTGATGGGAGTGAGATTGGGATCAGTGAGCCTAGGACGGTGATGGGTGTGAGATTGGGATCAGGGAGTATGGGACGGTGATGGGATTGAGAGTGGGATCAGGGAGGCCGGCACGGTGATGGGAGTGAGAGTGGGATTAGGGAGTACGGGACGGTGATGGAAGTGAGAGTGGGAGCAGGGGTTACGGGATAATGATGGGACTGAGACTGGGATCAGGGAGTATGGGACGGTGATGGGATTGAGAGTGGGATCAGGGATTACGAGATAATGATGGGAGTGAGAGTGGGATCAGGCCACCTGGATCAGTGATGGGAGTGAGATTGGGATCAGGGAGTATGTGACGGTGATGGGAGTGAGAGTGGGATCAGGGAGTATGGGATGGTGATGGGAGTGAGAGTGGGATCAGGGAGCCCGGGACGATGATGAGGGTGAGAGTGGGATCAGGGAGTACGGGACGGTGATGGCAGTGAGAGTGGGATTAGGGAGTACGTGACGGTGATGGTAGTGAGAGTGGGATCAGGGGGTACGGGATAATGATGGGACTGAGACTGGGATCAGGGAGTATGGGACGGTGATGGGAGGGAGAGTGGGATCAGGGAGTCCGGGATGGTGATGAGAGTGAGAGTGGGATCAGGGAGTACAGGACAGTGATGGGAGTGAGAGTTGGATCAGGGGGTACGGGATAATGATGGGACTGAGACTGGGATCAGGGAGTATGGGACGGTGATGGGAGGGAGAGTGGGATCAGGGAGTCCGGGACGGTGATGTGGGTGAGAGTGGGATCAGGGAGTACGGGACGGTGATGGGAGTGAGAGTGGAAACACGGAGTCAGGGACGGTGATAGGAGTGAGAGTGGGATCAGGGAGTTGGGGACGGTGATGGGAGTGAGAGTGGGATCAGGGAGTCGGGGACGGTGATGGGAGTGAGAGTGGGATCAGGGCGCCCGGGACGGTGATCGGAGTCAGAGTGGGATCAGGGAGTACGGGATAATGATGGGAGTGAGAGTGGGATCAGGCCACCTAGATCAGTGATGGGAGTGAGAGTGGGATCAGGGAGCCTGGGACGGTGATGGGTGTGAGATTGGGTCAGGGAGTACGGGACAGTGATGGGACTGAGACTGGGATCAGGGAGTACGGGATGGTGATGGGAGTGAGAGTGGGATCAGGGAGCCCGAGACGGTGATGGAAGTGAGAGTGGGATCAGGGAGTATGGGATGCTGATGGGAGTGAGAGTGGGATCAAGGAGCCCAAGATGGTGATGGAAGTGAGAGTGGGATCAGGGAGTATGGGATGCTGATGGGAGTGAGAGTGGGATCAGGGAGCCCGGGGCAGTGATGAGGGCCAGAGTGGGATCAGGGAGTACGGGGACAGTGATGGTAGTGAGAGTGGGCTCAGGGAGTACGGGACAGAGATGGGAGTGAGAGTGGGATCAGGGAGTACCGGACAGTGATGGGAGTGAGAGTGGGATCATGGAGTACGGGACAATGATGTGAGTGAGAGTGGGATCAGGGAGCCCGGGGCAGTGATGAGGGTCAGAGTGGGATCAGGGAGTACGGGGACAGTGATGGGAGTGAGAGTGTGATCAGGGAGTATGGGGACGGTGATGGGAGTGAGAGTGGGCTCAGGGAGTACGGGACTGAGATGGGAGTGAGAGTGGGATCATGGTGTACAGGACAATGATGTGGGTGAGAGTGGGATCAGGGAGTACAGGTGGGAGATGTGAGTGAGAGTGGGATTAGGGAGTATGGGACAGTGATGGGAGTGAGAGTGGGATCAGGGAGTACGTGATAGTGATTGGAGTAAATTGGGATCAGTGTTTCCGGGACAGTGATGGGCGTGAGAGTGAGATAATGGAGTCTGGGACGGTGATGGGAGTGAGAATGGGGTCAGGGAGCCCGGAGCAGTGATGGGAGTGGGAGTGGGATCAGGGAGTACGGGACAGTGATGGAAGTGAGAGTGGGATCAGGGAGTTTGTGACGGTGATGGGAGTGATAGTGGGATCAGTGATTCCAGGACGGTGATGGGAGTGAGAGTGGGAAAATGGAGCCTGGGACGGTGATGGGAGTGAGAGTGGGATCAGGGAGTTCGGAACAATGATGGGGGTGAGAGTGGGATCAGGGAGTATGGGACGGAGATGGGAGTGAGAGTGGGATCATGGAGTATGGGACTGTGTTGGGGGTGAGAGTGGGCTCAGGGAGTCCGGGACAGTGATGTGGGTGAGAGTGGGCTCAGGGAGTCCGGGACAGTGATGTGGGTGAGAGTGGTACCAGGGAGTCCGGGACAGTGATGTGGGTGAGAGTGGTACCAGGGAGTACATGACAGAGATTGGAGGGAGAGTGGGATCAGTAATTCCGGGACGGTAAGGGGAGTGAGAGTGGAATAATGGAACCTGGGTCGGTGATGGGCGTGAGAGTGGGATCAGGGAGTACGGGATAATGATGGGACTGAGACTGGGATCAGGGAGTATGGGACGGTGATGGAAGTGATTGTGAAATGAAGGAGTACGGGACGGTGATGGTAGTGAGAGTTGGATCAGGGAGCCCGGGATGGTGATGAGAGTGAGAGTGGGATCAGGGAGTACGGGGACGGTGATGGGAGTGAGAGTGCGATCAGAGAGTACGGGATAATGATAGGACTGAGAATGGGATCAGGGAGTATGGGACGGTGATGGAAGTGATTGTGAAATCAAGGAGTACGGGACGGTGATGGTAGTGAGAGTGGGATCAGGGAGTATGGGATAGTGATGGGAGTGAGAGTTGGATCAGGGAGCCCGGGATGGTGATGGGCGTGAGAGTGGAATCAGGGAGTCGGGGACGGTGATCGGAGTCAGAGTGGGATCAGGGAGTATGGGATAATGATGGGAGTGAGAGTGGGATCAAGCCACCTGGATCAGTGATGGGAGTGAGAGTGGGATCTGGGAGTACAGCACAGTGATGGGAGCGAGAGTGGGATCAGGGAGCCTGGGACGGTGATGGGTGTGAGATTGGGTCAGGGAGTACGGGACAGTGATGGGACTGAGACTGGGATCAGGGAGTACGGGATGGTGATGGGAGTGAGAGTGGGATCAGGGAGCCCGAGACGGTGATGGAAGTGAGAGTGGGATCAGGGAGTATGGGATGCTGATGGGAGTGAGAGTGTGATCAGGGAGTATGAGGACAGTGATGGGAGTGAGAGTGGGATCAGGGAGTACGGGACGGAGATGGGAGTGAGAGTGTGGTCAGGGAGTATGGAACAGTGATGGGGGTGAGAGTGGGATCAGGGAGTACGGGACAATGATGTGGGTGAGAGTGGGATCAGGGAGTACGGGTGGGAGATGTGAGTGAGAGTGGGATTAGGGAGTATGGGACAGTGATGGGAGTGAGAGTGGGATCAGGGAGTACGTGATAGTGATTGGAGTAAATTGGGATCAATGTTTCCGGGACGGTGATGGGCGTGAGAGTGGGATAATGGAGGCTGGGAGGGTGATGGGAGTGAGAATGGGGTCAGGGAGCCCGGAGCAGTGATGGAAGTGGGAGTGGGATCAGGGAGTACGGGACAGTGATGGGAGTGAGAGTGGGATCAGGGAGTTTGTGACAGTGATGGGAATGATAGCGGGATCAGTGATTCCAGGACGGTGATGGGAGTTAGAGTGGGAAAATGGAGCCTGGGACGGTGATGGGAGTGAGAGTGGGATCAGGGAGTTCGGGACTGTGTTGGGGGTGAGAGTGGGATCAGGGAGTACGGGACTGTGTTGGGGGTGAGAGTAGGATCAGGGAGTACATGACAGTGATTGGAGGGAGAGTGGGGTCAGTGATTCCGGGACGGTAAGGGGAGTGAGAGTGGAATAATAGAACCTGGGTCGGTGATGGGTGTGAGAGTGGGATTAGGGAGTACGGGACGGTGATGGGAGTGAGAGTGGGAGCAGGGATTACGGGACGGTGATGGGTGTGAGACTGGGATTAGGGAGTATGGGATGGTGATGGGAGTGATTGTGAGATCAGGGAGTACAGAACGGTGATGATAGTGAGAGTGGGATCAGGGAACCCGGGACGGTGATGGGAGGGAGAGTGGGATCAGGGAGTGCGGGACAGAGACGGGAGTGAGAGTTGAATCAAGGAGCCCGGGACGATGATGAGGGTGAGAGTGGGATCAGGGAGTACGGGACGGTGATGGGAGTCATAGTGGGATCAGGGAGCCCGGGATAATGATGGGAGTAAGATTGGGATCAGGCCGCCTGGATCAGTGATGGGAGTGAGAGTGGGATCAGTGAGCCTGGGACGGTGATGGGTGTGAGACTTGGATCAGGGAGTACAGGACAATGATGGGACTGAGATTGGGAACAGGGGGTACGGGACGGTGATAGGACTGAGAGTGGGATCAGGGAGGCCGGGACAGTAATGGGAGTGAGAGTGGCAACAGGGAATCCGGAGCCGGGGTGGGAGTGAGAGTGGGATCAGGGATTATGGAGCAGTGATGAGAGTGAGAGTCGGATCAGGGAGCATGGAGCAGTGATGGGAGTGAGAGTGGGATCAGGGAGCCTGGGACGGTGTTGGGAATGAGAGTGGGATCAGGGAGTACGGGATGCTGATGGGAGTGAGAGTGGGAACAGGGAGTACGGGACGATGATGGGAGTGAGAGTGGGATCAGGGAGCCCAGGACGGTGATGGGGGTGAGAGTGGGATCAGGGAGTACGTGACAGTGATGGAAGGGAGAGTGGGATCAGGGAGTATGGGATGGTGATGGGAGTGAGAGTGTGATCAGGGAGTATGGGGACAGTGATGGGGGTGAGATTGGGATCAGGGAGTACGGGACGGTGATGGTCATGAGAGTGGGATCAGGGAGTATGGGGACAGTGATGGGGGTGAGATTGGGATCAGGGAGTTCTGGGACTGTGATGGGAGTGTGAGTGGGAGTAGGGAGTCCGGGACAGTGATGGGGGTGAGAGTGGGATCAGTGAGTACATGACAGTGATTGGAGGGAGAGTGGGATCAGTGATTCCGGGATGGTAACGGGAGTGAGATTGGAATAATGGAACCTGGGTCGGTGATGGGTGTGAGACTGGGATTAGGGAGTTCGGGACGGTGATGGGAGTGAGAGTGGGATCAGGGAGTACGTGACGGTGATGGTAGGGAGAGTGGGATCAGGGAGCCCGGGGCTGTGATGGGGGTCAGAGTGGGATCAGGGAGTATGGGAACAGTGATGGGTGTGAGATTGGGATCAGTGATTCCGGGACGGTGATGGAAGTGAGAGTGGAATAATAGAGTCTGTGACGGTAATGGGAGTGAGAATGGGATCAGGGAGCCCGGAGCAGTGATGGGAGTGAGAGTGGGATCAGGGAGTACGGGAAGGTGATGGGAGTGAGAGTGGGATCAGAGAGCTCGGGAAGGTGATGGGAGTGAGAGTGGGATCAGGGAGTATGTGACGGTGATGGGAGTGAGAGTGGGATCAGGGAGTACGTGACGGTGATGGGAGTGATAGTGGCATCAGGGAGTACAGGACGGTGATGGGAGTTAGAGTGCGATCAGTGATTCCAGGACGGTGATGGGAGTGAGAGTGGGAAAATGGAGCCTGGGACGGTGATGGAATTGAGAGTGGGATCAGGGAGTACGGGACATTGATGGGGATGAGAATGGGATCAGGGAGTCCAGGACAGTGATGGGAGTGAGAGTGGGATCAGGGAGTACTTGACGGTGATGGGAGCGAGAGTGGGATCAGGGAGTACGTGACAGTGATTGGAGGGAGAGTGGGATCAGTGATTCCGGGACGGTAAGCGGAGTGAGAGTGGGATAATGGAGCCTGGGACTGTGATGGGAGTGAGAGTGGGATCAGGGAGCCCGGAGCAGTGATGGGAGTGAGAATGAGATCAGGGAGCCCGGGACGGTGATGGGAGTGAGAGTGGGATCAGGGGGTACAGGACAGTGATGGGAGTGATTGTGAGATCAGGGAGTACGGGACGGTGATGGAAGCAAGAGTGGGATCAGGGAGCCCGGGACGGTGATGAGAGTGAGAGTGGGATCAGGGAGTGCGGGATGGTGATGAGTGTGAGAGTGGGATCAGGGAGTACGGGACAGTGATGGGAGTGAGAGTGGAATCAGGGAGTCGGGGATGGTGATGGGAGTGAGAGTGGGATCAGGGAGCCCGGGACGATGATGAGGGTGAGAGTTGGATCAGAGAGCCCAGGACGGTGATGGGAGTGAGAGTGCGATCAGGGAATATGGGACAGTGATGGCAGTGAGAGTGGAATCAGGGAGTCGGGGATGGTGATGGGAGTGAGAGTGGGATTAGGGAGTCAGGGACGGTGATGGGAGTGAGAGTGGGATTAGGGAGTCAGGGACGGTGATGGGAGTGAGAGTGGGATCAGGGAGTCAGGGACGGTGATGAGAGTGAGAGTGGAATCAGGGAGTCGGGGACAGTGATGGGAGTGAGAGTGGGATTAGGGAGTCAGGGACGGTGATGGGAGTGAGAGTGGGATTAGGGAGTCAGGAACGGTGATGGGAGTGAGAGTGGGATTAGGGAGTCAGGGACGGTGATGGGAGTGAGAGTGGGATTAGGGAGTCAGGGACGGTGATGGGAGTGAGAGTGGGATCAGGGCGCCCAGGACAGTGATCGGAGTGGGAATGGGATCAGGGAGTACGGGATAATGATGGGAGTGAGAGTGGGATCAGGGAGCCCGGAACAGTGATGGGAGTGAGAGTGGGAGCAGGGAGTATGGGACAGTGATGGGAGTGAGAGTGGGATCAGGGAGTATGGGACAGTGATGGGAGTGAGAGTGGGATCAGGGAGTACGGGACAGTGATGGGAGTGAGAATGGGATCAGTGAGTACGGGACGGTGTTGGAAGTGAGAGTGGGGTCTGGAAGTCCAGGACAATGATGGGAATGAGAGAGGGATCAGTGAGTATGGGACGGAGATGTGAGTGAGAGTAGGATCAGGGAGTGCGGGACGATGATGGGGGTGAGAGTGGGATCAGGGCCCGGAACAGTGATGGAAGTGAGAGTGAGAGCAGGGATCCCGGAACGGTGATGTGACTGATAGTGGCATCAGGGAGTACGGGACATTAATGGGAGTGAGAGTGGGATCAGGTAGCCCGGGATGGAGATGGGAGTGAGAGCGGGATCAGGGAGCCCGGAGCAGTGATGGGAGTGAGAGTGGGATCAGGGAGCCCGGAGCAGTGATGGGAGTGAGAGTGGGATCAGGGAGCCCGGGACGGTGATGGGAGTGAGAGTGGGATCAGGGAGTACGTGACGGTGATGGGAGTGATAGTGGGATCAGGGAGTACAGTACGGTGATGGGCGTGAGAGTGGGATAATGGAGCCTGGGACGGTGATGCAAGTGAGAGTCGGATCAGGGAGCCTGGAACAGTGATGCGAGTGAGAGTAGGAGCAGGGAGCCCCGAACGGTGAAGTGCGGGAGAGTGGGATCAGGGAGTCTGGGATGGTGATGGGACTGAGAGTGGGATCAGGGAGTCCGGGACAATGATGAGTGTGAGAGTGGGATCAGTGAACCCGGGACAGTGATGTGGGTGAGAGTGGGATCAGGGAGTATGGGACGGAGATGGGAGTGAGAGTGGGATCAGGGAGTACGGGATGCTGATGGGAGTGAGAGTGGGATCAGGGAGCCCGGGACAGTGATGGGAGTGAGAGTGGGATCAAGGAGCCCGGGACCGTGTTGGGAGTGAGAGTGGGATCAGGGAGCCCGGGATAGTGATGGGAGTGAGAGTGGGATCAAGGAGCCCGGGACGGTGATGGGAGTGAGAGTGGGATCAAGGAGTCCGGGACGGTGATGGGAGTGAGAGTGGGATTAGGGAGTCAGGGACGGTGATGGGAGTGAGAGTGGGATTAGGGAGTACGGGACAGTGATGGGAGTGCGAGTGGGATCTGGGAGTATGGGACAGTGATGGGAGTGAGAGTGGGATCAGGGAGTATGGGACAGTGATGGGAGTGAGAGTGGGATCAGGGAGCCCGGGATGGTGATGGGATGGAGAGGGATCAGGGAGTCCGGGACAGTGATGGGAGTGAGAGTGGGATTAGGGAGCCCGGGATGGTGATGGGATGGAGAGGGATCTGGGAACCGGGGACAGTGATCAAGCCTGAAGTGGGGCAGTCACACCCTGGAGATGAGTGCGAGCCTAGTGTGGCCAGGCCCTGATTGACTGTGGTGTCGAACTGTTAACTGTACTCTTTGTTTTTTCTCCTCTTTAGATAGAAGGACTATAATGTTTAACTTTTTGAAACATTCCTTTCCTTATTTTCAATCCAAGGTTCTGTACTGAGGTACCTTTGTACCTAAGATAGCGCCCTAAGTGGCAACTTGTAATGTTTTCACTGTGTTCCTGCGAGCACGTGACTATAAACGTAACTCATTTCTTACCTCCTCACTTGTGACCCCACTGAGTGAATCTAGCACTTTGTTATTTCAAAGCATTTCAATGTATCCAAAGTATTTTGCTCAACTCGACTTGACTGTTGAAAGCTATTCTTCAAAATGGGACCCACTGAGAATCCAAATTTCTAACAGCTTTGCCTAGCTGTAGTAACTTATCTATTAAATTCAGCTCCCGCACCTTTCTACCTTGAGTGAATACTGATACCAGCGTGGATTATACTGCTATGGCCGTATCTATAGGCCGTGTTACTTCTATCGAGTTTATCTTGCATTAGTGTAGTCCATGGATTCTGCCTGCTATGGGTTCTCATGGAGTCCGTGTTACACTCTGCTGCTCTATCTGACTTTGCTGTTTCTATTCAGAGTATGCTGCATCTCAATCCTTACCTTATCCAAGAGTAACACTCACTCACTTTCAGTAAATCCTGTATCGTGTTTATGTTGTTCTATACATTATACTCATTACAGCTCTCCAGTCCAGTGCTTCCATTCTCCTCTTCCTCCAGTCCTGCGAGATGATATCAAAGTTGTATCATCATGTCAATTATGTTACTATCACTGAAACCCACACTATCAACATCCTGGGGGCTATCATTGACCAGAACCTCAATTGGACTCACCACATAAACACAACGGCTGTGGGAGTGGGTCAGAGGTTAGGAATACTGCAGTGAGTATCTCACCTCCTGACTCCCCAAAGCCTGTCCACCATCTACAAGGTACAAGTCAGGAGTGTGATAGAATAGTCCCCACTTGCCTGGATGAGTGCAGCACCAACAACACTCGAGAAGCTTTACACCATCCATTGCAAAGCAACCTATTTGATTAGCATTATATCCACAAGTATCCACTCCTTCCATCATTGATGCTCAATAGTATGTACTACCTACAAGATGTTCTGCAGAAATTCACCAAAGATCCTCAGACAGCACCTTCCAAACCCACGACCACTTCCATCTAGAAGGTCAACGGCAGCAGATATATGGGAATGCCACAACATTCAAGTTCCCCTCCAAGCCACTCACCTTCCTGACTTGGAAGTATATCACTAATCCTTCACGTTGCTGGGTTAAATTCAGGAATTCCCTCTCTAATGGCAATGTGGTTCAACCCACAGCAGGTGGACTACAGCGGTTCAAGATGACAACTCACCACCACCTTCTTAAGGGCAATTAGGGACGGTCAATAAATGCTGGCCAGCCAGCAATGCCCACATCCCACAAATGAATACATATATATATAAAATACATAAAATCTTCAATTAACATTGGTGTTTCCCATGGGGTGGCACCGTGGCTCAGTGGTTAGCATTGCTGTCTCACAGCACCAGCGTCCCAGGTTCAATTTCAGCCTTGGACGACTGTCTGTGTGGAGTTTGCACATTCTCCCAGTGTCTGTGTGGGTTTCCTCTGGGTGCTCCAGTTTCCTCTCACAGTCCAAAGATGTGCAGGTCAGCTAAATTGTCCATAGTGTTAGGTGCATTAGTCAGAGGGAAATGGGTCTGGGTGGGTTGCTCTTCGGAGGGTCAGTGTGGACTGGTTGGGCCGAAGGGCCTGTTTCCACACTGTAGGGAATCTAATCTAAACCTTTTAACACTTTAAGCTGTTAATCATCATACTGCCAGGCTGTTGACAGATTTTGCATCTTATATACTCCACGTCATTACATTTATTTTATTTATTTGTGAAATGCGAATGCATCAGTTCTGGTCTTGGACATATCAGGATTCGAGGAACTCACACATTGGTTTCTTGGTTTCCTGCTTGTAGATTAACAAACTGCTGAATTGTTGATCAAATTTCTAATTTATGTTGCTAATTCTGTTAATAACTAGACCTACTGCTCTGCTTAATCAAATATTTAATATTACCAGCTGTCTGCCTTCTTTTAAAAAATGAAATCAAATCATCAAATGTTAGAGGCAGCAAACAACTGACAGAACATATTTGTGCTTCTACAGACATTGTCACAGGACTGCATGCCATGCTACCTAGTGGCCAACTAAAGAACTGCATTAAAGTGTTTTTTTTAAGAGAAAGAACTTTGAAATATGGATTCCTCACAAATCTATCTTTGGGGGAGCAGGATGGAGGACCAGTGTAAGGGGGAAGAGCAAGTCTGAAAAGCAATGGCAAATCACATCCCACATGTTTTTTTTTCTCCCTGGAGTAAGAGAGTCCAAGCCCAGTTGGGAATCTACCCCATGGTATGCAGTATGGTCTCTAATGCCATATTTGGCTGTACATATCTGTAGAAAGAGGATGTGCATCAGCAAGTGGGGTAAGATACATAGAATTATATATTTACAGAGGGAAGCTGAGTGTACCATTTTCCATCTGCATTCCTGAGATTTAATAACTGTATTAATGTAATTGGTCATTTTCCATGGGTTTCACATAAGTAGACATAGCATATATACAATATAGTACAACACAGGAACAGGCTCTTTGGCCCATCAAGCCTGCACAATTCCTAATCCTTATTTAAACCTGCTACTTATTGCCCACACACTCTGTTCGCCTCCCGTTCTTGTGTCTATCAAGAGACACCTTAAATGTTGCTAATGTGCCTGCTTCCACCATTTCCACTGGCAGTGTGTTCGAGGTATCCACCACCCTCTGACTGAAAAACTTCCCCTGCACTTTTTCTCTAAACTATCCCCCTCTCAGCTTAAACCTGTACCCCCTTGTAGTTGACCTTTCCACCCTGGCAAAAAAAGCCTCTGACTATCCACCCTATTTAGGCCTCTCCTAATTTTGAAAGCCTTTGTCTTTTCAGTGAAAACAATCCAAGTTTATTCAATCTCTCCTCATACCTAACATCCTCCAGTTCAGGCAAAATCCTGGTAAACCTTCTCTGAACCCTCTCCAAGGTATCAACATTCTTCTGGTAATATGGCGACTAGAACTGCATGCAATGTTCCAAATGTGGCCTAGTTAAAGGTTTATACAGCTGTGGAGTGACTTGCTCAACTTTCATTTTTGATATCATATCCCAGCCAATGAAGACAAGCGTGCTGTATGCCTTCTGGATCAACTTTCAGGGATCTGTGGTCCTGTATGCCCAGATCCCTCTGTATGTCAATGCTTCTTAAGATTCTGCCATTTATTGTATAATTCACCACTGAATTTTATCTTCCAACATACATTACCTCACATTTGTCCAGATAAAACTCCATCTGCCATTTGTCTGCCCAAATCTGCAATCTATCGATATCTCACACTATCCTCTGACAACCCTCCTCACTACCTGCAACTCTACCAATTTTGGTGTCATCCACAAACTTACTAATCGAACCACCCACATTTTTCTCCAGATCATTTATATATATATTACATACAATAGAGGTCCCAGCATTGATCCCTGCGGAACACCACTAGTTACTAATTTCCATTCTGAAAAGCACCTTCCACTGCTACTCTGTTTTCGATGACCAAGCAAGCCAGTTTTGTATCCATTGAGCCAACTCACCCCAGATCCCATGAGACTCTATCTTTTGTAGCAGCCTGTTGTGAAGCACCTTATCAAATGCCTTATTAAAGTCTGTGTCAACAACATGCACAGTCATTCCTTCATCAATCATTCTTGTCACCTCAATAAAACTCAATCAAGTTGATGAGACAAGACCTTCCCCGTACAAACCCCTGCTGCCTATCATTAACAACTCCATTTGCTTCCAAATGTGAATAAACTCTGTCTCTCATTATCTTCTCCTAGAGCTTCCCCATGACTGAAGTCAGGCTCATTGGCTTTTAACTTCTTGAATTATCTCTGCTTTGCCTCTTAAACAAAGGAACAACATTGGCTATTCTCCAGTCCTCTGGAACCTTGCCTGAAGGCCAAAGAGGATGCAAAGATATCTGTTAAGGCCCTAGCTATTTCTTCAGTTGTTTCCCACAACATCTTGTAGTTGATCCCATCTGGCCCTGGGGCCTAGTCTACCTTAATAATTTTCAAGACACTCAACACTTCCTCCTTCATGATGTCGACCTACCCAACATTATTCACACGACTTTTGCCTAACCTCAACATCCCTTATGACCCTATTTTTTGGTGAATACAGGTGTAAAGTATTTTTTAAGGATCTCACCCATTTCTTCTGGCTCCACAAATAAAAGAATTATTTTGTTCTTGAGTGGGCCTACTCTTTCCCTAGCTACCCTCTTGCTCCTAATATATGTATTAAGTATCTTGGGATTCTCCTTAATCATGCTGCACTAAGGCATTTCATAGCGCCCTTTAGTTCTCCTAACTCCCTGTTTGAGCTCCTTCCTACTTTCTCACTATTCTTCAAGGACTGATTAGGGAGAGTCAACATTGCTTTCTGTGTGGGAAAACATGTCTCACAAACTTGATTGAAATTTTTGAAGAAGTAACAAAAAGGATTGATGAGGGGAAGAGTGCTGAACGTGATCTGTATGAACTTCAGTAAGGGTTTAACAAGAGACTGATTAGCAAGGTTAGATCACATGGAATACAGGGAGAACTAGCCATTTGGATACAGAACTGGCCCAAAGGTAGAAGACAGAGGGTGGTAGTGGAGGATTGTTTTTCAGAATGGAAGCTTGTGACCAGTGGAGTGCCATAAGGATCGGTGTTGGGTCCACTAATTTTCATCATTTATATAAATGATTTGGATGTGAACATAAGAGGTATAGTTAGTAAGTTTGCAGATAACACAAAAATTGGATGGCATGGTGGCTCAGTGGTTATCAATGCTGCCTCACAGTGCCAGGGACCCAGATTCAATTCCTGCCTCGGGTGACTGTGTGGAGTTTGCACATTCTCCCTGTGTCTGTGTGGGTTTCCTCCCACAATCGACATGCAGGTTAGGTGAATTGGCCATGCTAAATTGCCCATAGTATTTAGTGCATTAGTCAGAGGGAAAATGGGTCTGGGTGAGTTGCTCTTTGGAGGGTCAGTGTGGACTTGAATGGCCGAAGGGCCTGTTTCCACACTGTAGGGAATCTAATCTGGAGGTGTAGTGGACAGCGAAGAAGGTTACCTCAGATTACAACGGGATCTTGATCAGATGGGCCAATGGGCTGAGGAGTGGCAGATGGAGTTTAATTCAGATAAATGCGAGGTGCTGCATTTTGGGAAAACAAATCTTAGCAGGACTTATATACTTAATGATAAGGTCATTGGGAGCGTTGCTGAACAAAGAGACTTTGGAGTGCAGATTCATAGCTCCTTGAAAGTTGAGTAAGAGGTAGATAGGACAGTGAAGAAGACGTTTGGTATGCTTTCCTTTATTGGTCAGAGTATTGAGTACAGGAGTTGGGAGGCCATGTTGCAGCTCTGCAGGATGTTGGTGAGGCCACTTTTGGAATATTACGTGCAATTCTGATCTCCTTCCTGTCTGAAGGAAGTTGTGAAACTTGAATGAGATTGACTTCACAACCATATACAACAGCATTGTTCATCATTCCTTCCTTTCATAATGATTTACCTCTTGCCCAATAACAACTTATACATCTGTTCAGACCGTTCAATAATAATGTCTCTAAGGTGTTCACAGGAACATTCAGACAGAAAATGACACCAAGACACATACGACACCAAAGGTGATTAAAAACTGAGTAAAATAGGTATGTTTTGAGGAGCATCTTAAAGGAACAGAGCAAGATAGAGAGACTGTGAGGTTAGGGAAGCTTTAGTCCATAGGTCCAAAGTTTACTTATCACTTATTGTGTGGATGTTGCAAATCAGGTGGTATATCCTGCTTATAATATTCATCAATAAATTAAATCTTCAACCAAGGAACATACTTTAATGGGCCCTTCATTATCCTCATTGTTCAAATTCTCCAAACCTGGACAAATGACAATAACACCAATGTGCTTTTAGGGAGATGATGGCCTAGTGGTATTATCACTGGATTGTTAACCCAGAGACCCACATAATGCTCTGGGGACCATGACATAAAGCTGAATTTGAATTCAATAAATATCTGGAATTAAAGAGTCTAATGATGACCATGAATCCGTTGTTGATCATTGGAAAAACCTATCTGGTTCACCCATGTCCTTTAGGGAAGGAAATTCCAATCCTTACCCGGTCAGGCCTACATGTGACTCCAGACCCAGCAATGTGGCTGACTTTTAACTGCTGCGTGGGCAATTAGGGATGGGCAATAAATGCTGCCTAGCCAGTGATGCCCTCATCCTGTTAAAGAATAAAACAAAAGACGCACTGCAGAATCTCACTGCAGCTCCCATAACAGCATCTTACAAACCTGGGACCCCTACCAACTAGAAAGACAAAAGGCAACAGATGCATAGGAATGCATGCAAGTTCCCTTTTAAACCACAGCCCATCATGATTTGGAATTATATCACTGTTCATTCACTTTCACTGAACCAAAATCCTGAAACTCCCTTCCTGATAGCACTGCAGGAGAACTCACACCAGATGGTCTGCAATGGTTCATGGAGGTGGCTTACTATTCCCTTCTCAAGAGCAATTGGACAAACTGCTGGCAAACCCAGAAATGTCCACATGAAAGTGAACAAAAAGGAGTTTGAAAGAATTATGCACTCGCATAGTTTAGCGTACAGCTGGAGTGGCGTATTAAGCTATTTGAATAGCTTTTGTCAAAGTTTTAAATAATTATTCATGTTTCTGCTCCATCTCCTTCCATGGCAAATGTGGAATCGTCATTTTCCATCATCCCTGTACATTGCCTTGGCAGACTGTTAACTCCATCTGTAGCATTTTGATGCCAGCTTGTTATATATTTCAGGTGCCTTTGCTGCCTAATTTAAGCATTTTTTTCCTTCATGGATTTGACTTATGATGCTCCAAAGACAGTGATATGCACGTGCACTTAATCTCCTTTTTGACATCAAAATTGCTAATTTGGATTTCTTTTTGGGTAATGAATTCCAATTTTGAAAAAAAATGTTGTGTAAATTTAACTTCTCTCTGCTGATGCAGAATTGCAACCCCCTGCCTATCTCTATAAACAGGCTACGACTGACTGGGAATTAAATTATTTGAATCAGCATGCATAAGCAGGTGGATTGAAATCTCTGTCTGTCTCTCTACCCTGCTGTAACAACACAGTGCATGTGTCAGACTGCAATGTGATACCATAAAAATGTACACTAAAAAGGTGTGCCCTGCTGAAAGACTGAACTATGCTTGCCAAGTAAACAAGCAATCCCCCAGTCAGGCCACTGGCAAAGAAGCTGGATGCTATATTATTTGCAAGGCACATTTAATTGACTGTAATGTACCTCCCAGGACAACAAGCTGAAGATGGGCTCCATATAACACATATCCAGTGTTTAGCAGGGGAAATATTATCTTTTGTTTTGGATTGGGATCCTAGTGTACTAACAAGTATGCAGCTTGTGTGAATTTAGCTTTACAAATATTGGCAATTTCAGACATATCATGTTTGAATCAAATTTCCAAGTAACACATTTGGTTATTTGTACAGCTTATAAAAATATGCAAAGTTCAAACTGAGCTGAACTACAAAATAGGCTAAGGTAATAGAAGAAAGGAAATGTTGATTATTCTCCACATGAAATTCTTAAAACAAGTCAAGAACTGTCATAGGAGGAGTCTCACAGTTATTACGACCAAATTCAAATTTCCGACATCCAGATGACTTTGATGAGGGATATTATGAAAATAAGAAGAATTGATTTTAACAGTTGGGCTTGTTTAAGCCAACAAAAAGGGATAAGAAAGAACTCAGCCACTGACCACTTTGGCTATAGCAAGCTGTGATGGATGTTGATTGTCTTTTCACTACGGTTGTGCAATCATGTTTTGAATAACTCAATGCCAATTTTTCTTTTAGAAGCAATCAAGCCCTTCCAGTCCAGCTCCATTTCTTGAACAGGTGCAACCTGTCCATATTAAAAATGGCTATTAGGCAAAACTTGCTCTGTATGAGCCAGGCTGAACATCTGTGCTTATTAGCCGGAATACAAAAGGGAAGGCCTCCCATGGAAATCTGAGCACTGAATGAGTGAAAGAGGCATTGCAACACAATAATGTGGGCTGATTTAAAGCCTTTGCCACAGTCTGTAATTAGCATTTGAAAAAAAAATCAATCTGTTTGAGAAAAAGAATTTTTAAATTGAGGAGTACATTAATTTGAGTCTACTACATCAAATAGTAAGTACATTTAGATGTAATTTAAGGTGTCCAGTTACCACCTTTTTCTGATAACTATGTACACTTTTGTACAAATTTACATGTATATATGCAACATTTAGTACTTTTATGGTAGATAGGATTAATTTTGAATTTGAAACAGCATAACATTATTTTTCAGGGCTCTTCTATGGAATATTAATTGAAAGTACAAATAGACAGATGGTATTCAAACCTAGTCTTGAAGTACAAAAAGGAGATGCATATATAAATGATTGAAATAAATAATTAAAATTGTGCCTATTATACCTTCAAGACAGTGAAAAAAAAACAGGTGAAAATTCAATGTGCTCTGACAATACCTAATGCTTATGTAAGATTATATTTTCACAAGCCATTCTAACACAAGTAGAATTAAAACATGATTCAAAAGAAACTGATTTTTTCAGCATCTATGAAGAGAAAGATGTTGTCAGTTAAAGGTACAGAGCAGAACATCCATTGCTAATGTGTACTTTCAGACTTTTCTGTAGTTTTCATTTCAGATTTCAAACATTTGTACTCAACTTCAGGAAATAATTTTATTCTTTTTTATTGTTTTTATTTGCTATTCTATTCAAAGACAGCAATGTCTTGATTGAAATGTATCTGACAGGTATCAATGATAACATCATTCCATGTATGCACCAAAGTATGTAATAATTCCCTTTGTATTCATTTCAGAGTTCATTGAGAAGTATGGTCTTTGTACTAAATCTTTTGAGGAGAATTGTATGGAGTTGCAAGACCAGGAAATGTGTGTCAGGAAAACTTAAATATGTTGGATATGTATTCAAATTTCCTGACGGTGAAATGGGGAGAGGAAATCAGCGGCATATTTGTAACATAGCAAGCCTCAGACTGGCCTGTGCTGGATTCATGCTCATAATATATTTGCATGCCATAAAGACTTATTAGCATAACATTTTTAAAAATTATGTTCAATAGTCAATATAAAGTTAGCAGTGCATAAAAATCCTAAGGCACCCAGCTCACATTCACTGAAAGGGGGTCATGCACCAATTGGTTTTCTGCAGTAGTGTCTCTTAAACTTTGTAGCATGAGGGAGGGGAGTAGGAGTACGGCTGCTTGGATGAAAGCTCAGAGTCAGAAAGATGGTGGGGGTTTCGAGTAGGGTCAGGGACATGGATGAGTCAAGTGAAAAGAACTTGGTGTATTGGGATGTGGTGGAGTGAGGAGTTAATGGAAACAGCTAGTCCGGGAAGGAAATGAGAGGCCCAAAGCACAGTTAGGCACTATCCAAGAGTGGGTCCATCTCAATTTGTTGACTAGCTATGTTCTACATTTCAATTATCCCCACTGCAAGTGATCTTGGACAATACTCTTTACAATGCATAGAAGAATTATAAGTCTGCAAGTTTAGACATGACCCATAGAGTGGCAAGCACAACGCTAGATACTAAAATGTTCATTCAATAAAGAGTGAGCAGAAAAACACCACATTCCTTCCTTTACAACAAAGAAAGTGCTCCTAACTCCCTTTCAGCCATTAATGTGTGCCAACCTTGAGCATGTCAATACATTTAGCTGGTCTCAACAAGTAGCGATAATGTGCATATGAAATAGGGGAAACCAATGTAATGTAAATTATTTACAAGTGAAAACTAAGTCTGAAAAAAGCTGTGCCACCTTTGTGGTCTTAGCAAGTCTTATGCCAATGATAAAGATTTGCAGGAAAGTTGTCGCTATGATGGGGAGACTTCCCAGTTCAACCAGAAAGCTGTTGCAAAGCTGCATTGTCAGCTGCCAGCATTTCTTCACTGACCTGGGCATTGTAATTACCTTGGAAAAGAATAAAATAACAAAGTGGAAGGTGCATACTTCCAGATCCACTGCTGGGAGAGCCACAGCACTGACAAAATTCTTGCCCTTTGCTCCCAACGACATGTGTTTATTTACAAATACTTTACCCGATTATAGAACCATTGTCCCACCATTCTGAAGTGAAAGAATAATGAAAGAAATTATATTTAGACTGTGCTTTTCACAGTCTCAGCACAGTCCAAAATGTCTTATAACCAATGAGGGAAGTTTGAAGTGAACTCAATGTTTTAATAGAGGAACTGTAGCAGTCAGTTTACATACCATGTCACTCCAACAGACAGCAGTGTAATAGTGATCAGATAACCAATTTTATCGAAAATGCCCTTATTCTTCTTGCAAGTAGAGCAATGAGATTTTTTTTTGTGCCTATCTCAAGTTATTGGCTTAATATTTCATTTAAGCCTTAACACATTTAAAAGCATAGTAATCCCTCAATACTGTACTAGATCTAGATTTAGATTATGTGCTCAAGTCACTAAATCACTCTTTCATATTCTAGTAGATTCCATTTCCTTGCTGTTTATCAGGTTGGACAGATTTCAATGCATTATTTTCTTTCAAATTGAATTAATACTTTACATTTGTAATACTTGACATTTAGTAAAAATGTATAATGTAGGATAACACTTGAGAGGAGACGTTATCCTGCATCAAAAAACCTACATAAATAACATATCAACATCATACTTAAGAAGGAAAGAATGAGGTAAAAATGAAAGTAGAGATTGTAAAGGGAGGGTTATAACTTTGGGTGATACATGTATTGAAAGATTTAACAGTAGACAATGCCATCAAAAGGAAACAGACTTATTGGTCATATATGTATGCAAGTTAGATCACTGAGCTTAAAGGTTTGTTTTCAGACTTTTCATCACCATACTAGGTAACATCATCCGTGAGAGTTTCCGGTGAAGCACTGGTGGTATGTCCCATCTCTCTATTTATAGGTTTTGCTTTCTTAAGGTGGTTGCTGTCATTTCCGGTTCTTTCATTTCAAGGGAAGGTAGATAGGATTAAAACCGATGTGTTTATTGATGGAGTTCTGGCTAGAATGCCATGCCTCTAAGAATTCTCATGTGTGTCTTTGTCCTAGAATGTGTGTGTTGTCCCAGTCGAAGTGGTGTCCTTCTCTGTCTGTATGTATAGAAACTAGTGATAGTGGTTCATGTCTTTTGGTGGTCAGTTGGTGTTCATGTATCCTGGTGGCAAGTTTCCTGCTAGTTTGTCTGAAGTAGTATTTTTTACAATTCTTGCATGGTATCTAGTAAATGACATTAGTTTTGCTGTAATATCTAATGGATCCTTTAGGTCCATTAGTCACTGTTTAAGTGCGTTGGTAGGTTTGTGGGCTACCATGACACCAAGGGGTCTGAGTAGTCTGGAAATAATTTCTGATATGTCTTTGATGTAAGGTAAGGTGGCTGTAGTTTTTGGTAACAATGTGTCTGCTTGTTTGGGTTTGTTTCTGAGGAATCGGTGGATTGTATTTATTGGGTACCTCTTTTTCTTGAAAGCGTTATACAGATATTTTTCTTCTATTTTTTGTCGTTCTTGGGTGATGCAGTGCTTGTTGAAATAATGTCTTGATGCAGCTCCTTTTGTGGCTGTTGGGATGATTGCTTCTGAAGTTAAGTATTTGGTCTGTGTGTGTTGCTTTTCTGTAGACGCTGGTTTGAAGCTCTCCATTAACTGTACATTCAACTGTCACGTCTAGGAATGGGATTCCATTATCGTTCTCCTCCTCTTTTGTGAATTTCATGCCTGCCAGGATATTGTTGATGGTGTTATATGTTCCCTCTAATTTGTTCTGTTTTGTGTTGACAAAGGTGTCATCTACATAGCAGACCCAAAGTTTGGGTGGGATAGATGGGAGGGCAGCTTGTTCAAGTCTCTGCATGACTGCTTCTGCTATGAGCCCCGATATTGGTGATCCCATAGGTGTTCCGTTGACTTGTTTGCAGGTTTTGTTATTGAATGTGAAGTGGGTGATGAGGCACAGGTCCACTAGCTTGAGGATGTTGTCTTTGCTGATGAAGTTGGTGCTGTCTGGTGTGTGTGGTCCTGGTTTTCCTAGCAGTGATGCCACTGTTTCCTTATTGATGTGAAAAGGGCCATTACATCAAAGGAGACCAATATTTCATACTCTTCTATCTTGGTGTTTTTGCTGGTGTTCAAGAATTCTTGTGTGGAGTGAATGGAGTGGTGTGAATCTTCAATTAGATGTTTTAGTTTTTGGTGGAGCTCTTTGGCTAGTCTGTATGTTGGTGTACCAGGTAGGAAGACTATAGGTCTGAGGGGAGTCCCAGGTTTGTGTATTTCTGGTAATATTGGTCATATCTCATTGAAAATTGTGGGACTTTGTTAAATTCAACTTGGTGGCACAACAAGTGTGTTTAAAATAAATACCCCATAGGGAACAAAACAATTTTTAAAAATCAGCTATAGTTGAAAATTAATATGCTGGTCATATTGGATCTCCATTCTTAAGCATACAGAATGAATTTTATCATTTGCAATTTTAATTTTTCTTTGCCTTCTGGATTATTGATTGTGAAAGCATATCAGAGTATCCTTAGGCTGTCAATGGTGCTGTTCAGTGCAAGTACTTTTCTGGATCTTTGAACCAAAATAGCAGGTGTGTTATGCCATGTCTACCATCTACTGCATAAGTTATGAATGTGATGGAACACTCCCTACTTGCCTAGATGAATGCAACAACACTCAAGATGCTTGACACCATCCAGGACACAACAGATCCCCTTGACTGGCGCCACATCCATGCCATTTATTCCCTGTACCACTAATGCACAGTAGGAAGATATGTCCTATCCACAGGATGTGCAGCAGAAATTTACCATGTCTCCTTAGGCAAGACCTTCAAAACCTGATATATTGCTGTTCCTTCAGTATCATTGGGTCAGAATCCTGGAACCTCTTCACTAATACGGGTCAACCCTCAGTAGGTGGACTGCAACAGTTCAAGTAGGCAGCTCACAACCACTTTCTCAAGGGTAACTAGACAGGCAATAAATACTGGCCAGCCAGTGATACCCACGTTCCTCGAGTAAATTTTTAATAAGCATCTGCCCATTAAGAGCTGACAGGCAACTGACCGTAAGAATCTCACCCTATCAAAACCTCAATACATGTAATCTAGGCTGTCATTCAATCAAAAGCCAGCAGGTATTAGGACCTGAAGTCTATTGGTCAAGGCTTATTCATTCAAGGATCAAATGATGAGATGGGGGTTCATGAAGAGCTGAGCTTAGGGTCTGTAAGAGGCAACGCAGGCAGGTAGTTTTCATAGGGCATTTCCTTGCAGCCATATTGGTGCCTTTGATTGGTCACAGATTGATCTGGTAGCTATATCCAGGTGATGACTGGGTGCATCTAAGAAGGGCAAACCTTTACATGTACCTTACGAATCCAGCATGCCTTGTAAAGGAACACATGTATTCAATCGTCCAGACACAACATCCATGCCTCTTCCATCTCAGGACATTCCCCACACTGATCTGACCAAGGACCGCGCCCCCTTTACCACCCCACCCCCCACCCTCGCCCCCCCCAAGTTCCCAACCTCTGATTCCTCCTGCCTATCCCAAACCAACTTCCAAGCTTCCCATCCAGGTATCTAACTCTACACTCCCTCCCAACCTTCCTCCATTGGCAGTCTATCCAACAGCCAATCCATTTTCACAACACCCTGCTCCCTCAAGATCGTGGCTTCCACTGACAATCGCATATTCAATTCCTTGGATATTGTAACACGAAATAATGACACTTTGTGTAAAGGAGATCAGTTCGATATGAATGCATATTAGCCTATAAAGTGATACAAAGCCAGGTTTACTTATGCAGTCATAGAGTCATACAGCGTGGAAACAGACCATTCGATCCAACCAGTCCATGTCAATCATAATCCCAAACTAAACTATTCCCACCTCCCTGCTCCTGGCCCATATCCCTCGAAACCTTTCTTAGCCATGTACTTATCCAAAATCTCTCTCCTCTCACTTTAAAATTGCTCCCCCTAGTCTTGAAATCCCCCATCCTTGGTGAAAGACAACTAGTCTTTATTGAAATCAATGACCCAAAAGTTATTAAATTTTGTGTTCTCCAGTTGTAGAGTTGTACAGCACAGAAACAGAGCTTTCAGTTCAACTCATCCATGCTGGCCAGATATTCTAAATTTATCTCATCCTATTTGCCAGCATATGGCACATATCCCTCTAAACCCTTCCTATTCATGTATCCACCCAAATGCATTTTAAATGTTGTAATTGTACCAGCTCCACCACTTCCTCCAGCAGCTGATTCTATACGTGCACCACCCTCTGTGTGAAAAAGTTGCCCCTTAGGTGCCTTTCTGACATCACAGTAGATTTGAAAATTATTGTCAGTCTCTCATGCCATCCTAAGTCACATCTACAGCCACAAAGGTGCCATCCACACCGTAATGAATGAATTCCTTACTGTTGTCCTTCCACTTCTTCCTTCCTGGCTCCCCAAGCAGCTGGACCACTCCCACAATGCCATGGCTTGGCTTCGGGAGGCCTCCAAAGAGGAATCTCCACTTTCACTCTTTTCCAAGTTGGAGAAATGGTTTGCAAGTGAGAGGGTTTGGGGGCATTTCCTCACAGCCAGCCTGGTCTATTGGTCATCCATTCTCTCTTGGCCTGCACCTCCTTTAGCTGTGGATAGACCATGTCCTGAAATGGGCAATGAACCTCTCATCTTCTGAATGCACCGTACTGCCCCCAGCCGGAGCTTGAGCCAGAGCTTGACTTGTTCCAGCTGGAGGGACCTCTTGCACACATGGTCAGCCAGATTGCCAGGAACAGCTAGGATTTCCTACATAGATCAGGGAGGACAAATATAAAGCCATACCTTAACTAAATAGAAAATGAATGCTTTCTCTTATCATAGTGGTTCTTCTATTTAAGTCTAGATGAGAAAAATCTTATTCTTGTTTAGGTCAAACAGCCAAGTAGAACTCTTAAACTCTATCAATTGAAGAAATTTAGTTTGAAGTTCTAAAACAATAATTATCTCTGTAAAGTTTTAAAATTGTATTTATGGTCTTAACTTAAATAAATATTCAGTCATAAAAGGTAAGAGAGATGTACCTACCAATTACCCCTTCTGTCTCTCTGATGTTACACTCCAATTTTGTTGAAGCTCTGTTGCCAGTGTGTCTGCTTCAGGGAGCTCTCTATTCTCACCTGTCCATTGAATCTCATTGCCACAACTCCTGAGTCCTATACAGGTCCACTGTTAGTGTGTTTGCTTCACAATCTTTACCTCATAGTGATTGTAACAAAGTCAGTCAGATGGACCATATAGAATATGAGTTCCCTGATTAGGGTTGTTAATCTTGTCCAATCAGGATGCCCTGGCTTACAGATAATAACAGAAGCGTTACCGCACTTAGGCGGTAGTGTGGGGGTTAAATATATTTTAAAAAAAGTGGACAAGAAGGGCAGTGCTTGTCAAAACAAAAAAAAGAAAAAAAAAGAAGAAGAAAAAAAAATAAACAAGAGTGTTGTGCTTGTCACTGGCCACTCAGGAAGATAAAAAAAGAAAGAAAGAAATAAATAAACAGGAGTGTAAGGGCACTGCTTGTCACTGGCCACTTGGGTGTTTCTTTTCTTCCTGGTGATGGAAATTGAATAAAGATTTGTGCACCTTGTGTCTTTCACTGTGTCTCACACGAAAAAAAAAGAAAAAAAAGAAAAAAAGAATAACAGAAGCGTAAGACATCCTGTTCACTCTGAAAGCTGGCTCTGAGGGAGCTGGCTCAGTGTCTTGAACTATCCACATGTAAATAAAGAGCACCTTGGTGACTGGAGACTGGCTCTATGGTGTTATTTCACACCTCACCCACTCCACTCTCTCCTTATGCCAGCCTATTCCAGACACTCACCATCCTCTGAAAAGAATTGCCCCAGACCCCTTTCTATTCATCCCCTCTCACCTTAAACCTATGCCTTCTATTTAGACTCCTCTATAACGGGGAAAAACTGTCAGCTATCTACGTTATCTATGCCTCTCATGATCTTATAAACTTCTCTAAGATCATCCCTCAGTCTCCTACGCTCCATGGAAATGAAGTCCCAGTCTATCCAACCTTTCCTTACAATTCAAACCTTCGAGCCCAGGTAGCATCTTCGTATATCCTTTGTGTACTCTTTCTAGTTTAATAATATCTTTTCAATAGTAGAGTGACCAGAACTGCACTCCAGATGAGGAACCACCAAAGTCTTGTACAGCTTCAACAAGACGTCCTACCTCGGAAACTCAATGTTCTGACTGATGAAAGCGAGCATGCTGAAAGCCTTCTTCACCACCTTGTCTACCTAGTGAGGAAGACAGAATGGGCCTCGACTTAATATTTCATTCAAAAGACAGCATCTCTAACTGTGCAGCACTCTCTCAGAGCTGCTCTGGAGTGTTCGGATTTTGTGTTTAACTTAGCAGAGTGGGGTCAAGATAAATCTCAAACGAATGGGATTCTCAGAAGGACCCACCACTGCAGAAAGAGTAATTTATTTGCAAGAGTGAGCCCCCAAAAATCACTACTGCAAACTTTGTTCAAACACAGTGATGCATAGAGGAAGTAAAATAAAAATACATTCTACACCAGGTCCCACCAGCTTGTTTGGCATTTAAACGTTTGACATTTGAATCTATCACCACAGTGGAACTGAACCAATGATTGAGGATGGAGTCTGGGTTTGGCACAATGGGAGAAGGAAAAGATTCTTAAGGATACAGAATGGTGTTACTGGCATAAATAATGGCTTTATTTATAGGTACCTATGAAGATACCATCTGTACCAAGACAGAAGTTTCCATCTTCTATAGTGAAGGCCAACGCAGATTCAGACAAATTTGAGAATGGCAGAAATTGACCTTACTGATATCTATCAAGAATTAAAGTCTGTTGCGCGAAGTTTTTTTAACCACTTGAAGATGGTATAAAGTTTTCTTGAAGTACCTTGAAAATAAAGGACCATTTGTGTAGAACTTAACCTCAGAAGATTTTTACACAGTCTGTTTACCAAGGTGCTTAATGACTGAATATACTTTTATTGTTCCAAGCTGTTCAACTGCAACAGTTTTTCTGTTCTATCTCATTAGCCAATTTAACATGTTTTACAAACCTTTGAACAAATGCGAGTCAGTGGACAAGCAAGGAAATAATACATAAGTAAGAAATAAATGGTTAATATTTCAAATTTTTCGTCCAATGAGTGTTATAATGATGTTTAGCATGTGCATACCTTGCATACGACAAAATGGAAGCATAAATCTTAATTATATTGGACTCGTTAACCATGGTATTGCAAAAGTCATTAATGGTTATTGTTCTCACATCTGCTACTGTTTAATATGGGTATTTAATTTCCTGAAGTGCTACACTGTTTAACCCATTGTGCAGAAATGTTTTTATGTTCAGGCTCAATGCAGCTCTTTAGAAAAGAGATTTCAAGTCAATGCTTAAAGCAGTGTGCAGCCCAGAGAAATTAAACCCCAGACTGCATGGTTTGAACTAATAAAACATAGGATTAATTGATTTCAAAAGTGCTTATTCTATGAGTGAACATTTTTTTAAAATATAATTGTAAAATGCAGAATATCAATAGCTTCTCACCTTTCAACTTCTAGGTCTAAAAGTAAAAAAGAACCATCGCAAATACAAATATAAACATAAGTCCATATGAAATGAACAAGGTACAACCCGTTATGAAATCGCTGTAGGGTGAAGTACATTGTTAACACACAGTGTATTTATGTCTATATAATTTTGAAGTCCCTATTATAGAACATAGAACATAGAACATTACAGCGCAGTATAGGCCCTTCGGCCCTCAATGTTGTGCCGACCTGTCATACCAACCTGAAGCCCATCTAACCTACACTATTCCATGTACGTCCATAGGCTTGTCCAATGATGACTTAAATGTACTTAAAGTTGACGAATCTACTACCGTTGCAGGCAAAGCATTCCATACCCTTATTACTCTCTGAGTAAAGAAACTACCTCTGACATCTGTCCTATATCAATCACCCCTCAATTTAAAGCTATGCCCCCTCGTGCTCACTGTCACCATACTTGGAAAAAGGCTCTTCCTATCCACCCTATCTAACCATCTGATTATCTTATATGTCTCTATTAAATCACCTCTCAACCTTCTTCTCTCTAACGAAAACAGCCTCAAGTCCCTCAGCCTTTCCTCGTAAGACCTTCCCTCCATTCCAGGCAACATCCTAGTAAATCTCCTCTGCACCTTTTCCAAAGCTTCCACATTCTTCTTATAATGCGGTGACCAGACCTGTACACAATACTCCAAGTGCAGCCACACCAGAGTTTTGTACAGCTGTAGCATAACCTCATGGTTCCGTAACTCGATCCCTCTATTAATAAAAGCTAAAACACTGTATGCCTTCTTAACAACCCTGTCAATCTGGATGGCAACTTTCAAGGATCTGTGTACATGGACACCGAGATCTCTCTGCTCATCTACACTACCAAGAATCTTACCATTAGCCCAGTACTTTGCATTCCGGTTACTCCGACCAAAGTGAATCACCTCACACTTGTCCACATTAAACTCCATTTGCCACTTCTCAGCCCAGCTCTGCAGCTTATCTATGTCTCTCTGTAACCTACAACATCCTTCATCACTATCCACAACTCCACCGACCTTAATGTCGTCTGAAAATTTACTAAACACCCTTCTATGCCCTCATCCAGGTCGTTTATAAAAATGACGAACAGCAGTGGACCCAACACTGACCCTTGCGGTACACCACTGATAACTGGACTCCAGGATGAACATTTCCCATCAACTGGATTGTTGGTGATGGAAGAGCACAGCAGTTCACTGCTGTGCTCTTCCAGCACCACTAATCCAGAATCTGGTTTCCAGCATCTGCAGTCATTGTTTTTACCTCGTTTATTTCCCATCAACCACCACCCTCTGTCTAATTTCAGCAAGCCAATTACTGATCCAAACTGCTATACCTCCCACAATCCCATTCCTCTGCATTTTGTCCAATAGCCTACTGTGGGGAACCTTAGCGAATGCCTTGCTAAAATCCATATATACCACAACAACGGTTTACTCTCATCTACCTGTTTGGTCACCTTCATGTGTGATCAAAGAATCAATAAGGTTTGTGTGGCACAACCTACCCTTCACAAAACTATGCTGACTATCCCTAATCAAATTATTCTTTTCTAGATGATTAGTAAATCCTATCTCTTATAACCTTTTCCAACACTTTACCAACAACTGAAGTAAGGCTCACTGGTCTATAATTACCTGGGTTGTCTCTATTCCCCTTCTTGAACAGGGGAACCACATGTGCTATCCTCCAGTCTTCTGGCACTATTCCTGTAAACAATGACGATTTAAAGATCAATGCCAAAGGCTCGGCAATCTCCTCCCTGGCTTCCCAGAGGATCCTAGGATAAATCCCATCCGGCCCAGGGAACGTATCTATTACATAATTAGAAATATGTTAAATACACATGAATATATGAAATATATTCCTTCAAAAATTTCATTTGTGAAGTATCCTCACAGAGTTATGATTGGTATCTATTTGCTATGTTAAAGATTCAAGAGATTTGCTGCAATGATGCATCAAAAGGGTTTCCCATGGAGAGCATCTGTTGTCACGGTTGATTAGCAGTCCTGTTGTATTCTTTGTGGTTGCCATGTATTTTGGTCTAATACTGTCTATCTTAGCGCGATCATGTTTAGAAGGTAACAACAGAGGGAGTATTAACCAATCAAAAATAGGCAGGTTTGGGTCATGTGGATGGTTAAAGTTTTAGAAATCTACCTCCAAGCTATGATTTCTGGCTGCAACTGAGATTGGAAGGTTGGGGAACGACTATCCTTTTCCAAGGAGATGGGTTGCAGCTTTATGTATGACAATGAAGCCACAAGCCTCAGCAAAATGTTCCATTTAAATGGACATTAGCCCATGAAATCACACAAAGCCAGGTTTACTTCATTGAAATCAATGAGCCAAAGCTTATTAACTGAAATCTTGTTCCAGTCCAGAAGTATATTTATTTTGTTTCAGTACAAGTCTGATTCCCTCTTTCTATTTTCAGAAAGAAAATAAATGCATTCAACATTTACAGATTTGTCGTAACATTCATACGTGAGAATATAAAGAGGCTGAAAGAGTGCACAGGTCAAACATTTTAGCACAATTTAAATATGACTAACTAACATTTAATAGGATAACTAGATTCATGCAAACCCTGTGTGGGGCCTGCAAAATGTTTGAAGATTATCACTCATTGAACTGAATGTCTCCTGTCAGTTAATCATAGCACATAATTATACACCCAATATTTCATCATTCAATTGGTCACATTGAGTCATATTTATTTTAGATTTTAATCACTGGCAAAATTTTGTCTTAATACCTTTACAAATTTACTTTTAATATTTTTTCTTAAAAGGATTTTAGGGATTGCTCAAAGTATTGCTTGGAGAGAGATGAGGTGCAGCTAACATTCTACAATCAGTCAATATTAAAGCAAACTATCAGTTAAATTAAAGTTTGCTGAAGCTATTTCTACAAAAATGTTGCAGATCGCACGCACTTCACCTGTAATAAAGCAAAGAACTGTGGATGCTGGAGATCCGAAACAAAAACAGAAATTGCTGGCAAAACTCAGCAGGTCTGGCAGCATTTCATCAAATCATAGAATCCCTACAGTTTAGGCAAAGCCCATTCAGCCCACTAATACACACTGATCCTCTGAAGAGCATCCCATCCAAACCCACCTCCTACTCTATCGCTGTAACACCACATTTCCCAAGACTAAGCCACCTAACCTGTGTATCTTTAGACTGTGCAAGGAAACCAGAGCACCTGGGGAAAACTCATGTAGACATAGGGAGAACGTTTTAAGTTCAAATCATTAACATATACACCAATCAGCAAGTGACCCTGCACTGAGGTCTGTGCAATTCCACTGCCCATTTGTAAAACATCAATCAGACATAACCTTTAGTTTCCAGTTACTGACCTAATTTTGGATCCAACATGACATATTCATCTGTATCCTATAGGTTTTGCTTTTCTGGCCTGTCTAATAATGTATGACCTTGTCAAATACCTTACCAAAGTCCACATAGATAATATCAACTGCATTATTCTCATCAATCTTCCTTGCTAATTCCTCAGGAAAATGAATTAAGATACTAAGACGTGACCTTTCCTTAACAAAATCATGCTAACTATCCCCTGAGTAATACTTGCCTTTCTAAGTGACAGTTTATCCTATCTCTCTGATTTATTTCTAAAATGTCCATCCTTGAAGTCAGACTGATCAGCCTATAATTATTTGGTCTATCCCTGCACCTTTTTTTAAATGATACATTGCTCACAGACCTTTAATGCTAAGGTGCTTCACTTATTTCTAGTGAGATTCGGAAAGTGATCCACAAAGTATCTATTATTTCTTCCCTTGCTTCCTTTAACAGCCTGGCATACAATCAATCTAGCTTTACGAGAGACAAGATCAACGTTAGCACGATCATCATTTTTTGAAGTTCAAGACTCAATTCATCAATCTAATAACAGCAGGGAGGAAGCAGTTCCTGAACCTGCTGGTGCATGTGTTCAAGCTTCTGTATCTTCTGTCTGATGGAAGAAGTAATCGGAGAGGATTGCCAGGGTTCGATGTGTCTTTGATGCTGTTGGCAGCTTTTCCATGGCAACAGGCCATGTAAATGGACTCCGTGAATAGAAGGTTGACTTCCGTGATGATCTGGGATGTGCACACCACCTTCTGCAGTTTCAAACAGTGCTGAGCAGAGCAGTTGGCATACCAGGCTGTTATGCATCCAGACAGTATGCTTTCAATGCTGCATCTGTAAAAGTTGGTCAGGGACCTTGTGGACATGCCAAATTTCCTGAGCCGGCTGAGGAAGAAGAGGCATTGTTGTGCCTTCTTGATCGTCATGGGAAGTCCAGGACAGGTTGTTGGTTATTGTCAACAGGAACTTGACACTCTCCACCCTCTCAAACCCAGCTCCGTTAATGTAGATGGGGGTGTATTCTCCTCCCTTCTTTCTAAGGTCAATGGTATATGTCCAACACTTGCCTGCAGAATTTCACTTTTGAATACTGCCCACTGATTTGTCACTGATTTTCCTTCGAGTATCTGTATCAAATCCTCCTTCACCAAATTATCTTAGTTTCAGAAAATGTATCTTCCTTTTAGTTGGAATTTTACTCCTGTTCTGTACTTGTCCTTTCCTGTAATGATATTAAATCTATCTGCATATGGTCACTTAGAGTCATAGAGATGTACAGCATGGAAACAGACCCTTCGGTCCATGCCGACCAGATATCCCAACCCAATCTAGTCCCACCTGCCAGCACCCGGCCCATATCCCTCCAAACCCTTCCTATTCATATACCCATCCAAGTGCCTCTTAAATGTTGCAATTGTACCAGCCTCCACTACTTCCTCTGGCAGCTCACTCCATACACGTACCACCCTCTGCGTGAAAAAGTTATCCCTTAGGTCTCTTTTATATCTTTCCCCTCTCACCCTAAACCTATGCTGTCTAGTTCTGGACTCCCCGACCCCAGGGAAAAGACTTTGTCTATTTATCCCATCCATTTCTCTCATAATTTTGTAAATCTCCATAAGGTCACCCCTCAGCCTCCGACAGTCCAGGGAAAACAGCCCCAGCCTGTTCAGCCTCTCTCTATAGCTCAAATCCTCCAACCCTGGCAATATCCTTGTAAATCTTTTCTGAACCCTTTCAAGTTTCACAACATCTTTCCAATAGGAAGGAGACCAGAATTGCATGCAATATTCCAACATGACCTCCCAACTCCTGTACTCAATACTCTGACCAATAAAGGAAAGCATACCAAACGCCTTCTTTACTATCTTATCTACCTGCGACTCCACTTTCAAGGAGCTATGAACCTGCTCTCCAAGTCTCTTTGTTCAGCAACACTCCCTAGGACCTTACCATTAAGTGTATAAGTCCTGCTAAGATTTACTTTCCCAAAATGCAGCACCTCGCATTTATCTGAATTAAACTCCATCTGCCACTTCCCAGCCCATTGGCCCATCTGGTCCAGATCCTGTTGTAATCTGAGGTAACCCTCTTTGCTGTCCACGACACCTCCAATTTTGGTGTCATCTGCAAACTTACTAACTGTACCTCTTATGCTCGCATCCAAATCATTTATGTAAATGACAAAAAGTAGAGTGCCCAGCCATCTGCTATATCATGTACTTGTCTTTGCTGTCGCTACATGTGTTTTTGCTAAATATGGAAACCAACAAGAAGGAAAAATTGTAACTGAAACAGCAAAACTTAAAAAGTCATTCATTTACTCTGATGACAAGATCATCGGACGAAAAGGGCATTTGTCACAGTTATTTGTCTATATGAAGGAAAATAGAACTAAGATAAACAAAATAGGTAATTTATTAGAGTGTTTAGAGTCAGTGAAAGGAAACAGCTATTATAACAAAACTAATTAAGGTTGATTCAGTGCAATAGAAGTGATCAATAAAGGAAGCGTTAGATAGACTTTTAATGGCTTCTACCACAAATTAATAGCAATCAAACCCATTCCATCAAATGCAACAGCAGCAGGGCTAAAAGATGACTGAAGGAACTGCATGTTGAAGTTTCCTATGAGTTAGTATTAATGTTGATAATTATAACAGGATGCATTATTCAAGAAGGAAAGACTGAAAACACCTTGGGACAGATTTTCTCTGTGCACTGGATATTATTATTAGTGTAAATAGAGAGGAGAAATTTCCTTTGTATGTATTCTTTATGGTAATTGTAAAAATATTCTATCTGTAAAAGGATGGAGCAAATCATTATTTTAATTACATGAATAACAGTTTAATAGAGTGACCCATCTGCCTATAGTACAACAGTCTGATTCTCATATGTGAGAATGTGGGGAACTTGCTTTCCCCTTATTGGAGATGAAAATTTATCTATAGGTAGTTGTCATCACCTGCTTAAAAAAACAATTGGTGCAGATGTGATTCCACAGCGCAATTGGTTAAAATAATATTTCCTAATGGCATAATAAAGATAGTAAGTAACTACGATTCCTCATCTGAAGGTACTTGACAAAAGGCACTATCTGCATCTACTTTAGCAAAAATTTGAATGCTTTGCCAAACTCTTATCGACAGATAACATTGTATGAATTTTCCTTTCAACAGTTTATTCAGCATGTGAGATCTACACAGATCCTTACTGACCCATTTGTTTTTGGTACTGAAACAATAACCAAATGCCAACTTATAGATTTTGTTAAAGGCGAAATAACTCCTTCTTGTAAGATTTCTGCTTTACTTTCTACAAACAGGGGGTTAAAAAAAAAATACGGTTTGCTTTTGGACATAAGGTGATATGATTCGATATTTTCAGCTTCTGAAATGTTTTGTAACATAAGCTGTAAATCTATATAAGCTCTTTATAATTGAAAACAAACCAGTTTCTTTCTGTGATTTCCCTCTTGTGTTGAAATGAGGCAGGCACCTGCCCCTTGAATTATTGTTGCATGCCTCCTGGTCCATGGGATTTTATGTTTGATGAATGAAGAAGACCTTGCTCAGACTGTGGTTCAATATTGGAAAGAACTGAAACTCCAGCTCCACTCTCCAGACAGAAATAAGTTTCATGTCCATTGGCTAAAACTTTCTGTACTCCAAAACTTTCAGTCGATCCTTTAACCTCTCCCAGGAATCGCACTTCTAAATTACATCTTCAATTTTGTTAATTTTGGCACATTTTGTGGGATTTTTTTCTGAAATGCAAGCTTCCTGCTGTGACACTGTTTAAATATAATGCCTCTATTTACAAAAGCAGCTCTCTTCATTTTTGTTCAGGACACTGGTCGCACTGATATACGTTTTTTCCCTGTGACATTGGTAGCACGGTGTCATGGTGAATCCCAAATCCTTTCTTTGTTTCTGTGCATTTTTACTTCATAGCAAAACATACTCCATGGAATCAGTTATTTCTTGCTAATAAGTCTTCCCATCACCTCAAATTACCATCCAGTTCTATTTTCTAACCTCAAATTTCCCAATCAACTTGAATAGCTTTCGACAATGTCAAATCAGCCCTTGACTGAAACCTGATAACATTTAATCTAAGACCCCCCTCTACAATTCAGTCGCAGATTAATTCTTCCATTAAATTCACATATTCACAGTTTTATAAAACATTAGTAAACAATTCATCACTCTCCGCTCTGGATGCGCTGATTAAACTTCATTTGCTCACCAACGCTTTTATTTCTGAGACTGTGAAGACATAGAATATTTTATTTATTATGTTTTATACAGCTTTACTCTTGTCGATCCTAAATCTGACAGGATATTGTCTGATCAACCTCACATTGCGTAAAAGAGAGTGCTGAGCTGCTCATTTTTTTGGCTGCTCATTTTTTTTTGGCTTTGTAGTTAGTGCTGACAATGAATGCAGTGATACCTGATGATTGTCCAGTTTCAATTCAGTATTTATTTAGCTTAGTTTAGAGCTGCAACTTGCTTGAACTCTCTGGTAATCATAATAACTTCTCCATTCCTTTCCCTCTTGTTGCTGCTCTCCACACGCTGTTCAATTGCTGTCCATTCCTCCTTCGTGTTACCTGTTCACCCCTTGCCATCATATGGTTAGCCTGGGAGAGAGCTTTGTAATTATTTCACTTTTGACATAGGGTCAAATATTATCTTTTTATTATCTTTTATTCCACAGAGTTTGTTAACCATAGTAACCATTAACTCCAAGTGGTCAGATCCACCAACAGGTTGCTAGAGAGAACCAGCTCCCAGTAATCATGTGAAGTTACATAATTTTTCAATGATAATTTGAACTATCTTATTTATATATTCACATTAACCCTTCATGCAACAATATCTCAGTATTCTTTATAGAAAATTTAAAAGTGCAAGTCTGACTGGGTGCATACAAGTTTTTCCAAATAACCAAGGAATACATTTACTTGTTACTCCTCCCTCTGCTACAAAATAGATTTTTTTTTAAGGTTACGGGTTTTAAGGGACAAGTTGCCCCCTTATTATCCACAACTGCACACAATCACTGGGACATTGGAAAACCCGACATGCATTTTTCTATTTGAGTTTAAAAATCAGATGCCTCCTTGATGGAGTTGTTTTGTTTAAATTAAATATGCACTAGAGCATCTTGTATATTCATATAACTACTTGCCTCTCACTATCCACAAAACTATGAAAAGATAAAGAACTGTTTGGTTAATCAAAGCTACTAGACAGACAATTCAACCAATGTTACTCTTCATGCAAGTTCATGCCCAAGTGGAATTCAGTGCAGTAAGTTTGCATATGGCCTGTATTCAATCAATAGCAGGGTGGCAGTGGATTCAGCCACAGGCAATGCAGACTTGATGGGTCGAAGGACCTTCTTCTATAGATCTTTATGACATTAAGCCCAGGCAGGGAAGTGAAGGAGTCGTCAAATGGAGGGCACGATAAGCAAACTATCAGGCTTACTTGCTGGCTCTTGGGGGAGTGGTGCTGCTAATGCCATTCAGTGCCAGTCTCTCATCAGCTGACAATTCTCAGGGCAGGGTAAAAGCAGGACAAAGTTCCCAATAAGAGTCACATTGGACCCAACATTTTAATTCTGCGTCTCACTTCATAGAGGTTGCTAAATTGCTATATTTCCAGAATTTTCTGTGTTTGTGGAAAAGACATGCCTTGAGTCACTTTGCCACCTGTGTAGACTTTTCACTTCTAGTAGTGTCACAATTGTCCATGTCCATATTTACTTCGTACATGTAAAGCATCTTATCTTCTTATGATTTATTGCCAACTGCAGCACACACTTTCATATCATTTGCAATTTAATATCACCATGCTTGCTGTCCCCTAGATTACCATTACTGCTGAAAATTACATAGACATGGCATTGGCCCATTGTACACAGCTTGACACTTCTACACATTAAATGTCATTTGGCTGAATATTTTCAACAAATTGCCTCATTTTGTTTTCTTTGCATATTGTCCAACATTACTCATGGTGATATTAGTAGATGAATATTTTATAGTGTATATTTCAGCAGAAATATTAGTCTATTGCCCATCATAAAGGGCTGATACATACAAGGGTCACACATTTGTGCTACTATCACAAGCTCCCATCGGTTACTGCAAGAATTACTTTAAATTGTTTCAGTCTATTTTTTTTTACATGCATAGCATTCTTCAGAAAAATTCTGGAGTTTGAAAGCACTCTTATTCACCTGAATCCCAACTGTATCGCAAACAAAGCTCAGAAAAGAGAAACACAAACTCGTATAAAGAACCTATTGTGAACCACAATAAATTTCAATTAATTCAGGAATTTTGCTTATCCTCTAATCAAATTTTAATTACAACCCTACTTCACTCACTCTGCTGACACTGTTCCTGATTAATTAATAAGTTCAGATAAAATATTTCCATATAAACAAGATGTCGGGAGAAAGTTTGTAAATTATACTCCAGTCTGGTACTGAGCAGCTGCTGTCCTTCGGATGTGACAACCTAGCGGTTCTGACAGGTGTTTAGAATCTCATGATACTACTTGAAGACAGTAGGAATTTAACACAAACAGACAAACTCGCCCTTCATCTCTTGGCTGATTGTAGGATCGTGGAGAAATGCAAATTAGGTGGCGCAGGAATGAAAGGTTCTGTACTTCAAATGAATTTAATATGCTATAGCCCTTTTAAGACATTTCTGAGAGATGAGTTAAGATGATATATCAGTTCTCCTGATAATACTTATTATCAAGGATGGACATGTTACTTAAGCAAACCGCAAGTGAGGACCAGCTTAAAGGTTTGTAAAAAATAAACAGTTTTCTCAACAGCTTTCAGATTGTATTTCAGAGTCACATCAGGCATGTGATGTCAAGAGATATCATGGCTACACTTGTTGTCCATTTTGAGCCCAACAATAGAGCTTAAAACCCTCAGGCACCTATTGTCTGCTGCCTGGCAATTATCTATAGTGTGAATATACAATGAAAGGAAATTTGCTTAAAGTTTTGGAGTAAATAAATGGCTGGGGTCCTTGTGGAAAATCATTGTAAATCCACAAACACTAGTCTAGATATTGGGATAGTAGCAGGGATTTTAGATTGTGTTACCTGACCAATGTTAATATAAGACCAGGAATAATTGATTTACACAGACTTAGTATAGGCCTACCGAGTGTACTGGCAGATTTTTGTGCACATACCTGGAAGGTAATTCTGAATTTCATGAGCAGAAACAATGGAGCCAAGAACATTGAGAATCATAACTTTCCATACTGTTAAACATGGAAGCGTCTTTATTTTGTCCACCTACCAGACTGCCTCTGCTGGTACTTATGTGTATAAAGCCAAACACATTCAAAATGCAAAATTCAATTTTCAGTACATTATATCTTTTCTCTTAAAGACATAACATGTTCCAAGGGCTCATTTCAAAAAATGTAAAAAAAACAATTTAAGCAGAAATTGAACTTAATTATTAATACTATTACATATTGTAATATTTGTATTAACTTAACAAAACATTCAGTTATATAAGATGAATTAAAGATTTGTTCACAAATGTTAATTATTTAAGTATGTTGAAACGTATCTCTCATCTTTCTAATTTCATGGTTGGATAGTCATCACAGGTAGTTTCAAGGTCTCACCTTGTTTTCTTGGCATCGTGGTGACAGCAGTTTGGTATCACAAAATGGTTGGAGACACTGCATGCTGCAAAAGCCTTAAATGGGGCCAATTACCATCCCAGCAATAGGAGTGAAGATTTTTGCAACAAAATTCAACACTCCCATAACCAAGCTCTTCCAAGGTATCGTTACAACAATAGCATCGACCCAACAATATAATTGTCCAGGTATGTCCTGTGCTCAAAGGCAGAACAAATTCAACCCGTCCAATTACACACTCAAAGGTCTATTCTCAATTATCAGTAAAATGATGGAAGGTGTCATCAACAGTGCGACCAAGCAGCACCTGCTCAGTGATGCCCAGTTTGGATCCCACCAGGGCCACTTACAGCCTTGGTTCAAACATAGATTTCCAGAGGTGAGGTAAACATGACAGCCCTTGACATCAAGACCACATTTGACCAAGTGTAGCATCAAGGAGCCCTAGCAAAACTGGAATTAATGGGCACCAGGGGGCAAACTTTCTGCAGTTTGGAGTCATACCTGGCCCACAGGAAGATGTTTGTGGTCAACCATCTCAGCTCCAAGACATCAATACAGGGATTCCTCAGGGTAGTATCCTAGGCCCAATCAGCTATTTCATCAATAACTTTGCCTCCATCAAAATGTCAAGAGTAGGGATGTTTGTTGATGATTGCACAATGTTCAGCATAATTCATGACACCTCAGAAACTGAAGCAGTTCATGTTCAAATGCAATAAGATCTGGACAATATCCAGGCTTCAGCTGATCAGTGACAAGTAATATTTGAGCCACACAAATGCCAGGCAATGACCATTTCCAATAAGAGGCAATCTAATCACCGCCTCTTGACATTCTGTTACGACATGGGGGAAACCCTTTCTGTTAATTTAAACCAGCAACACAGAAAAGGTTTATCCCGTGCAGTAATCTGTGAATATTCGAGAGGTCAAGAACTAGTTAAAGTAAAGAGTAACAACTTTATTTCTTCAAGTATAACAGAGAATAATTAACAAATAACTACTTAAAACTTATATCATTACTTTCCATTCTATAAAAGTAATCCAATAAAACCCCTGATTAAGATTTACCAAAATTCAAATTTCGAAGCCAGGCAGCTGTCGACCCTGATGGTGTCTCTGGCTCCTGTAGCTGTGGAAAGTGTGTTCACATTCAGCTTCTGAAGGAGCATGTTGCAGCACTGAAGCAAGAACTAGATGACCTCAGGCTCATCCAAGAAAATGAGAATTTTCTGGACAGGACCTTCAGCAAGATCATTACACCAAACATACCAGAAGAGAGAAGGGAGATGACGATGAGGAAGGAAGAGATGATTCAAGTACAAGAGACCCCAGTGGAAATATCTCTCGTGAACAGGTTGAATCTCTTGGAAACTGTCGAGACAGACAACACTGCCAGTCCGAGAGGCGGACAGGCCTGCCAATCGAAAATTGGTGTGGAGGCAGAGCCGAGGAGTCAGACATCATGCAGAGCCGTGGTAATACGGGACTCAATAATGAGAGGGACTGAAAGGGGTTTCTGCGGCAACAGGAGGGATTTGAGGTTGGTAAAAACAATGACTGCAGATGCTGGAAACCAGATTCTGGACTAGTGGTGCTGGAAGAGCACAGCAGTTCAGGCAGCATCCAAGGAGCAGTGAAATCGATGTTTCGCTGATGAAGGGCTTTTGCCCGAAACATTGATTTTGCTGCTCCTTGGATGCTTCCTGAACTGCTGTGCTCTTCCAGCACCACTAATCCAGAATTTGAGGTTGGTGTTTTGCCTACCTGGTGCCAGGATCCAGGTCATCACTGACAGAGTGCAGGGAATCCTCAAGGGTGAAGGTGAAGAGCCAGATGCAGTGGTGCATGTCGGCACAAATGACGTTGGGAAGAAGAGGAGGGACAGTCTACAGCGGGACTTTGGAGAATTTGGAAGAAGGCTGAAAACCAGGACATCCAGGGTGGTTATCTCTGGTTTGCTTTCAGTTCCTTGGGCTGGAGAGGGCAGGAATAGGGAGATAATTGATTGAATGTGTTGCTGAGGAACTAGTGCAGGAAGCAAGGATTTAAATTCTTGGATCACTGGGGTATGTTTAGCGGTAAGGATAAATTATACAGAGGGACGGGTTGCACCTTAATAGGTGGTGGACCAGCATTCTGGCAGGTAGGTTTGTCACTGCAACACAGGGGTGTTTAAACTAAGTAGTGTGGGGGGGAGGGCGGGGGGGTACAAACTGGAAATTTAAAAAGGAAGTTAAAGGGCAAGTGAGAATAAGAGAAGTTAAGAAAGACAACAGAATCAATGGAGCTAAAAACCCAAGAAGGGATCATACAGTATGGACAACTGAAATAGGGGTTGACAGGGAGAGTGAGGGGAGTAACAAATTAAGAATATTATATATGAATGCACGAAGCATAAGAAATAAGGTGGATGAGCTTGAGGATCAGTTGGATATTGGCAGGTATAATGTCGTGAGGATAACGGAGACATGGCTTCAAGTGGACAGGGCCTGGGAAATGAATATTCAAGGCTATACATGCTATCGAAAGGACAGACTGATGGGCAGAGGGGGTGGGGTGGCCCTGTTGGTGAGGAATGTTATTCAATCCCTTGCAAGGGGGTCATAGAATCAGGAGATGTAGAGTCAGTATGGATAGAGCTGAGAAATTCTAAGGGGAGAAAGACCCTAATGGGGGTTACCTACATGTCCCCAAACAGTAGTCTGGAAGTAGGATGTAAGTTGAATAATGAGTTGAAATTTGCCTGTCACAAAGGTAATACTACAGTTGTTATGGGGGAATTTCAACATGCAGGTAAACTGGGAGAATCAGGATGGTACTGGACCCCAAGAAAGGGAGTTTGTGGAATGCCTCCGAGATGGATTCTTAGAACAGCTTGTATTGGAGCCTACCAGGGAGAAGGCAATTCTGGATCTGGTGTTGTGCAATGAACCAGATTTGATTAGGGACCTCAAAATAAAGGAATCATAAGATGGTAATGACCAAAATATGATAAGTTTTAATCTGCAATTTGAAAGGGAGAAGGGAGAATCGGGAGTGTCAGTATTGCAGTTCAACAATGGGAACTATGGAGCTATGAGGGAGGAGCTGGCCAAAGTTCAATGGTTCAATACCCTAGCAGGGATGGCAGTGGAACAACAATGGCAGGTATTTCTGGGTATAATGCAGAAGGTGCAGGATTGGTTCATTCCAAAGAGGAAGAAAGATCCTAAGGGGAGGCCAGGGCAGCTGTGGCTAACAAGGGAAGTTAAGGACTATATAAAGATAAAAGAGAAGAAGTATAACATAGCAAAGATCAGCAGGAAGCCAGAGGACTGGGAAACTTTTAAAGAGCAACAGAAGATAACTAAAAAGGCAATATGCGGAGAAAAAAATGAGGTACAAAGGCAAACTGGCCAAGAATATAAAGAAAGATAGTAAAAGCTTTTTTTAGGTATGTGAAAAGAAAAAAAATGTTTAAGACTAAAATTGGGCCCTTGAAGACAGAACTGGTTCAATTTATTATGGGAAACAAGAAAATGGCAAAAGAGTTGAATATGTACTTTGGATCTGTCTTCACTGGCGAAGACACAAGCAATCTCCCAGCTGTAATAGTGGCTGAAGGACCGAGGGTAATGGATGAACTGATGGGAATTTATATTACGCTGGAAATGGTGTTGGAGAGACTGTTAGGTCTGAAGGCTGATAAGTCCCAAGGACCGGATTGTCTGCATCCCAGGGTACTCAAGGAGGTGGCTCTAGGAATCGTGAACGCATTTTCCAATGTTCTATTGATTCAGGATCAGTTCCTGCAGATTGGAGTTAGGCTAATGTTATCCCACTTTTCAAGAAGGGAGGGAGAGAGTAAACAGAGAATTATAGACCGGTTAGCCTGACGTCAGTGGTGGGAAAGATACTGTAGTCAATTATAAAAGATGAAATTATGACTCATTTGGATAGCAGTAACAGGATAGGTCAGAGTCAGCATGGATTTATGAAGGGGAAACCGTGCTTGACTAATCTTCTGGATTTTTTTGAGGATGTAACTATGAAGATGGACAAGGGAGAGCCAGTAGATATAGTGTACCTGGACTTTCAGAAAGCTTTAGATAAGGTCCCACATAGGAGATTAGTGAGCAAACCTAGGGCACATGGTATTGGGGGCAAGGAACTGACTTGGATTGAAGATTAGCTGACTGACAGGAAGCAAAAAGTAGTGATAAACATGTCCCTTTCAGAATGGCAGGCGGTGACCAGTGGGGTAGCACAAGGTTCAGTGCTGTGCCCGCATCTGTTTACAATATACATTAATGATATAAATTAAGGCATTAAAAGTAATATTAGCAAATTTGCTGATGAAACAAAGCTCGGTGGCTGGGTGAAATGTGAGGAGGATGTTATGAGAATACAGGGTGACTTGGACAGGTTAGGTGAGTGGACAGGTGCATGGCAGATGCAGTTTAATGTAGATAAATGTGTAGTTATCTACTGTGGTGGCAAGAACAGGAAGGCAGATTACTATCTAAATGGAGTCAAGTTAGGTAAAAGGGAAGTACAACGAGATCCAGGAGTTCTTGTACATCAGTCAATGAAAGCAAGCATGCAGGTACAGCAGGCAGTGAGGAAAGCTAATAGCATGCTGGTCTTCATAACAAAAGGAATTGACTATAGAAGCAAAGAGGTCCTTCTGCAGCTGTACAGGGCTCTGGTGAGACCGCACCTGGAGTATTGTGTGTAGTTTTGGTCTCCAAATTTGAGGAAGGACATTCTGGCTATCAAGGGAGTGCAGTGTAGGTTCATGAGGTCATTTCCCGGAATGGTGGGATCATCATATGTTAAAATATTGGAGCTACTGGGCTTGTATACACTTGAGTTTAGAAGGATGAGAGGGGATCTGATTGAGACGTATAAAATTATGAATGGATTGGACACTCCAGAGGCAGGTAGCATGTTTCCGCTGATAGGAAGGTCCAGAACCAGAGGACACAGTTTAAAAATAAAGGTAGGTCATTTAGATCAGGGTTGAGAAGAAACTTCTTCACTCAAAGAGTAGTGGATATATGCAATGCTCTGCCCCAGAAGGCAGTGGACGCCAAGTCTCTGGATACTTTCGAGAAAGAGATGGATAGAACTCTTAGAGTTAGTGGAATCAAGGATTATGGGGGTAAGGCAGGAACAGGATACTGATTGTGGATGATCAGCCATGATCATAATGAATGGTGGCGCTGGCTTGAAGGGCTGAATGGCCTACTCCTGCAACTATTGTATATTGTCTATTGAATCTTCCCTTTGTATCTTACTCTGTAGATTTTCTTCTTCTTAGGATTTCTCTTTCACAAGTGGTTGATAGATAAATGTACCTTGAAGAGATCTATTCCAAGGGCGGTCTGCTTTTGTTGTTGGCTTGGCAGTTCTCTCTCAACTGTTCACATTAAACCCCCAAAGTATTGGATTGTGTCATTGGCTTTTAATATTGTCAATATACTCAATTCAAACTTGATTGAAGTTTAGGTTTTTTTGGGGGAGGTATAATTTAAACTGATTGGCCTAATTCAAATTTGTCTTTGTCTCCAGGCAACCAGCTACCCTAGCTGCTGGACCAAAAGGCTACATGATATCTTGTTCTGAACACTTGTGCTGTCGGGTTGTTTTGCTCGCTTTTAACTTTCTTAAAGGTGCAGTATACTTCATAACAATTCAATGTTGTAATTAACACTGAATCCACCCACTATCAACATCATTGGGATTACCATTGGGCCAACTGACCAGAAATCAAACCGGAGTCAAACACAGTGGCTACAAGAACAGGTCAGAGATTATGAATACCATGGTGAGCAACTCCTTTCCTGACTTCTCAAAGCCTGTTCATCATATACAAGGCATATGTCAGGAGAGTGATGGAATACTTCCCACTTGCCTGAATGAGTGCAGCTGCAAGAACGCTCAAGAAGCTTGATACATCCAGGACAAAGCAGCTCGATTGATTGGCACCATATCCACAAACATCTACTCCCTCTACCACCAATGCTCAGTAGCAGCAGTGTGTCCCATCTACATGATACTCTGCAGAAATTACCGAAGAATCTTAGACAACACCTTACAAATTCATGATCATTTCTATTTCGAAGGACAAGGGCAGCAGGTACATGGGAACACCACCATCTCCACATTCCTCTCCAAACCACTCACTATGCTGACTTGGAACTATATCAACATTCCTTAAGTGATGCAGGATCAAAATCCTGGAATTCTATCCTTAACGGTATTCTGGGTCAATCTACAGCAGTTCACCACCACAGCCTTTGATGAAGGTGAGATTACCGTTGTACTGTAATGTTCACAGTGGTACTTGATGGTGCCAGAACATGCCAAAATTAGCCACTTTTCACTGTATCCTAGGTAGAAGCGACAGTATATTAAATAAGTCATTATTGTTAGTTACATAAATGATTTGGATGCGAGCATAAGAGTTACAGTTAGTAGGTTTGCAGATGATACCAAAATTGGAGGCGTAGTGGACAGCAAAGAGGGTTACCTCAGATTACAACAGGATCTGGACCAGATGGGCCAATGGGCTGAGAAGTGGCAGATGGAGTTTAATTCAGATAAATGTGAGGTGCTGCATTTTGGGAAAGCAAATCTTAGCAGGACGTATACACTCAATGGTAAGGTCCTAGGGGGTGTTGCTGAACAAAGAGACTTTGGAGTGCAGGTAGATAGGATAGTGAAGAAGGCGTTTGGTATGCTTTCCTTTATTGGTTAGAGTATTGAGCACAGGAGTTGGGAGGTCATGTTGCGGCTGTACAGGACATTGGTTAGGCCACTATTGGAATATTGCATGCAATTCTGGTCTCCTTCCTATCAGAAAGATGTTGTGAAACTTGAAAGGGTTCAGAAAAGATTTACAAGGATGTTGCCAGGGTTGGAGGATTTGAGCTATAGAGAGAGGCTGAACAGGCTGGGGCTGTTTTCCCTGGAGCGTCGGAGGCTGAGGGGTGACCTTATAGAGGTTTACAAAATTATGAGGGGCATGGATAGGATAAATAGACATAGTATTTTCCCTGGGGTTGGGGAGTCCAGAACTAGAGAGCATAGGTTTAGGGTGAGAGGGGAAAGATATAAAAGAGACCTAAGGGGCAACCTTTTCACACAGAGGGTGGTACGTGTATGGAATGAGCTGCCAGAGGATATGGTGGAGGCTGGTACAGTTGCAACATTTTAGAGGCATTTGGATGGGTATATGAATAGGAAGGGTTTGGAGGGATATAGGCCGGATGCTGGCAGGTGGAACTAGATTGGATTGGGATATCTGGTCGGAGTGGACGGGTTGGACTGAAGGGTCTGTTTCCATGCTGTACATCTCTATGACTCTATGACTCTAAGTAAATATACTTGGATCTGCTATGAACTTTGTTGGATGAACTTGCTGTTGTTAACACTTTCTTGTTATACTTGTCTATGGGTTTACTAGAATTAATTAGTGAAGGATTAATCACTAATTATTCTTTGGCAGAAGGGGTACATACTTGCGTGACAATATATCAAGTGCATTATCTTTAACCACATTAACATTAGGTATGAGGTGCTGGGCTGAACTTCACCAAAAGTTGGCTAAATGTCAAAATTTAGGAGCTCCTTAGAGGGTTTCTCACCATGAGCTCCAGTAAGTTTCCTCACACAGTACTACGCTACTCACCTCATTATGTATGCACCACATCTCAATAACATTGTGGTCTCACAGAAGTGTGGATCCACCAACGGTATAAGAATGCACCGGAAATTTCTGCAAATTACACAACTGGCACCATATTTAATAATGTGCACCTGGCTAATTGTTGCCAGTCATCAATAGGCCTTCGCAGAATACATAGTGGAAGGGAAAATGAAAAATAAAATTTTTTTAGGGCAATTAGATGACATTTTATTGCAAATATGAGCTCTTGTTCATAAACGTGTTGTTATTTTACATCTTCACTTTCTTGATTGACTGACACTGTAGCCATAGCTACAAAGATTGATAAGGTGGGACATAGAGCATTGTGACAAGAAGGGTCATGGAAGGCCTTTATATGGGTCTTTGACATGGGGGCTTTATTCCAATGACTGTCCAAACCCTCCAGAAGCCACTTTATGTCTTAACCTGGCAACACATGTCACTTAGCTTGGTATCATCTGTACATTTTCCTCACCTCCCTATCATTGATATACGTTGTGAACAGCTGGGGTCCAAGTATGGATCATTGCAGTCATGCACTAGCCACAACCTGCTAATGAGACTGATCCATTTATTCCTACTTTGTTTTCTGTCTGTTAGCCAGTCCTAATCCATGCCAAAACATAACCTCCAATCCCATGGACATTATGAAAAGGCTTCTACAAATCTCCATTTACTACTTCCATGAGCTCCTTTATCAATTTTGCTTGAAACATTTTCGTAAAACTCCAAAGATTTGTCAAACATAATTTCCCATGCATAAATTCATGCCGACTATGCTCAATCAGATCATTATCAACCAGGTATCTATTAATCAAATCTTTTTACAATAGATTTGAGCATTTTCCATACATCTGCCATATGCTAACAGTTCTGAACTTCCCTGTTTCTCTCTCTCTCTCACTCTCTTCTTAAATAGTGTGGTGGCATGTGATCCATGGGATCCTTCCACATCCATCAGAAATTTACCTGTACCTCTACCAATGTCCTCTACTGCATCTGTTGCACTCGATGTGGTCTCTTCTACTTCGGAGAGTCAGGACGCCTTCTTGCAGATCATTTCAGAGAACATCTCTGGAACAGCCACACTTACTAGCCCCACAGTCCTGTGGCTGAACACTTCAACTCCCCATCCCACTACGTCAAGGAGGTCCTGGGCCTCCTCCACCGCCAAACGTTATCACTTGATGCCTGGAGGAAGATCGCCTCATATTCCACCTTGGGACCCTGCAACCACATGGGATAAATGTGAATTTAAACATCCTCCTCATTTCCCCTCCCTCCACATTATCCCAGTCCCAAGCCTCCAACACGGGACCGCCCTCCTGACCTGTCCATCACTTTCCCCTTTGACCTTCTCCTTCACCTTCATCCACCTACCATTTTCTCAGCTACCTACCATCCAACCCTACCCTCCTCCCATTTATCTCTCAGCCCCCAGCCCACAAGCCTCATTCCTGGGCCTATGCCCAAAACATCAATTCTCCTGCTCCTTAGATGCTGCCTGACCTGTTGTTCTTTCCCAGTAACACACTCTTGACTCTCTGGTGACACCTTCTCACAGGTGAGATTCTCATCTTGCTGTTTAAAGGTTGATTACAAAGTCATGCTTTATTGGCTTGATGTCAAAACTCTCATTTTGTCAATCTCACCATATTTTCACAACTGGTTCAGCATTGCCCACACTCTTCATAGAATCATAGAATCCCCACAGTGTGGAACCAGGCCATTCAGCCCATTGAGCACCAATCCTCCAAAGAGCATCTCACCCACACCCACCTGATCCCTGTAACCTAAATCTCCTATGTCGAAAAGTGTGGCACTGGCAAAGCTCAGCAGGTCAGGTAGGATTCGAGCAGCAGGAGAAAATTGACACCTTGGGCACCAGCTCTTTATCAGGAATGAAGGACTTATGCCCAAAATGTCGACTTACCTGCTTCTCGAGTGCTGTCTGGCCTGTTGTGCTTTTCCAGCACCATACATTTCAACGCAGATCTCTAGCATCCGCAGTCCTCACTTTCTCCTACATTTCCCATGGCCAATCCACCTTGTCTGCATATCCCCTGGGCACAATGGACAATTTAGCATGGCCAATCCACCTAACCAACTTTGGACTGTGGGAGGAAATCGGGGCATCTGGAGGAAACCCACGCAGACACAGGGAGAATATACAAGCTCCACAAAATCGCCCAAGGATTAACTGAAGGAACTGGGAAATTAATATTTTTTATGCTGTTTGAAAAGGGGGAGGAGAAGTGAATGGAACAGGTAGGGGGAGTGTTCAAAGCAAAAGAGCTAATGGTAGTTGAGGGAAGATATTGATGCAAAATAGCTGTAGATAGTAAGTGTGATTAGTTGAAAATAGGTGACCTCTGATGAGAGGAAACATAAGCAAACAAGCCACTGTTGGCAGCTAGAGTTACAATTCATATAGAAGTCAGCATTCTTGGTCTGACGTTTTTGAGCTCAGTGTTGTGTCCTGAAGGCTGGAAAATGCTTAAGTTGAAAGTGAGGTGCTATTCCTTCATTTTGCATTGAGCTTAGCTGGAACACTGAAACGAGCCTAGGGCAGCAATATTAGTATGACAGTTCGTCCAAAGTTTCTAAGTCAACTCTTTCAGTTAAACTAGGTTAAAAAAAAAGGACTGCAGATGCTGGAAACCAAATTCTAGATTAGAGTGGTGCTGGAAAAGCACAGCAGTTCAGGCAGCATCCGAGGAGCAGGAAAATGGACATTTCAGGCAAAAGCCCTTCATCAGGAATAGAGCTGCCCTTTGCAACAGTTACATTCCCTAATATATTGTCAGTATGCACATAGGTGTGTCTCACGTCCAATTTCAGTGCAAGTGTAAGTGAGAATATTATCATTAGTATTTACTATAACTTCACCTCCCTGAACTGCAGACTGAATCATGTGCTGAAGTACCTAGCGGCTGAGTCAACTCAGAACTTGAGCATCTTATATTGAGAAAGTTTGATGTGAATGGAGGATACCAGATACAGTAAAGTGCCCAGATCCCAAATATCCAGAATTCTCATGCAATCAGCATTTGAGATTCAAAAGAGGAAGTCTGGATGTTTGGATCCCAAATAAATAGAGATTTCACTCTTATTAACCATTGGAAGGTAATAATGAACCAGATGCTTTATTCAAGCCAGTTCAATACTTACCTTGTTGATACAAACAGAATCTCCTATTGCAATCAGGTATATGGTATTTATAAACCATCCTGGCCATTCACTTTTAAAAAGACATACATAATGTGGCAGCAATGAGTCAACCTCTTCCAGTCACTACCTGTAGATTCAGCTAATCAGTTTCCCACTTTTCCTCACCTTTGCCAAATACCGGGGAGATTATTGTCCTTTCATTCTTCTGCAAGCTCGAATTGATAGTAGCCTGCATTGAGGTCAAGTTTAGTAAAGTGCTCATCATTCACTTTGACTGTGACATGAAGAATTGTCAGTATCAAGTCACATTATGTGACTTGGCTTGCTGACAACATCGAACAAAAAACAAAGAACATTACAGTGCAGTACAGGCCTTTTGGCCCTTAATGTTGTGCAACCTGTGAAACCAATCTGAAGCCTATCTAACCTACACTATTCATTCTCATCCATATGCCTATCCAATGATCATTTAAATGCCCTTAAAGTTGGTGAAAAGGTAAAATACTGGATTAGTGGTGCTGGAAGAGCACAGCAGTTCAGGCAGCATCCAACGAGCAGCGAAATCAACGTATCGGGCAAAAGCCCTTCATCAGGAATAAAGGCAGTGAGCCTGAAGCATGGAGAGATAAGCTAGAGGAGGGTGGGGGTGGGGAGAGAGTAGCATAGAGTACAATGGGTGAGTGGGGGAGGAGATGAAGGTGATAGGTCAAGGAGGAGAGGGTGGAGTGGATAGGTGGAAAAGAAGATAGGCAGGTCGGACAAGTCAAGGAGACAGTAACTGAGCTGGAAGTTTGAAACTAGGATGAGGTGGGGGAAGGGGAAATGAGGAAGCTGTTGAAGTCCACATTGATGCCCTGGGGTTGAAGTGTTCCGAGGTGGAAGATGAGGCGTTCTTCCTCCAGGCGTCTGGCGGTGAGGGAGTGGCGGTGAAGGAGGCCCAGGACCTCCATGTCCTCGGCAGAGTGGGAGGGGGAGTTGAAATGTTGGGCCACGGGGCGGTTTGGTTGATTGGTGCGGGTGTCTCGGAGATGTTCACTAAAGCGCACTGCTAGGAGGCGCCCAGTCTCCCCAATGTAGAGGAGACCACATCGGGAGCAACGGATACAATAAATGATATTGGTGGATGTGCAGGTGAAACTTTGATGGATGTGGAAGGCTCCTTTAGGGCCTTGGATAGAGGTGAGGGAGGAGGTGTGGGCACAGGTTTTACAGTTCCTGCGGTGGCAGGGGAAAGTGCCAGAATGGGAGGGTGGGTCGTAGGGGGGTGTGGACCTGACCAGGTAGTCACGGAGGGAACGGTCTTTGCGGAAGGCGGAAAGGGGTGGGGAGGGAAATATATCCCTGGTAGTGGGGTCTTTTTGGAGGTGGCGGAAATGTTGGTGGATGATTTGGTTGATGCGAAGGTTTGTAGGGTGGAAGGTGAGCACCAGGGGCGTTCTGTCCTTGTTACGGTTGGAGGGGTGGGGTCTGAGGGCAGAGGTGCGGGATGTGGACGAGATGCGTTGGAGGGCATCTTTAACCACGTGGGAAGGGAAATTGCGGTCTCTAAAGAAGGAGGCCATCTGGTGTGTCCTATGGTGGAACTGGTCCTCCTGGGAGCAGATACGGCGGAGGCGGAGAAATTGGGAATACGGGATGGCATTTTTACAAGAGATAGGGTGGGAAGAGGTGTAATCCAGGTAGCTATGGGAGTCAGTGGGTTTGTAAAAAATGTCAGTGTCAAGTCGGTCGTCACTAATGGAGATGGAGAGGTCCAGGAAGGGGAGTGAGGTGTCAGAGATAGTCCAGGTAAATTTAAGGTCAGGGTGGAATGTGTTGGTGAAGTTGATGAATTGCTCAACCTCCTCGCGGGAGCACGAGGTGGCACCAATGCAGTCATCAATGTAGCGGAGGAAGAGGTGGGGACTGGTGCCGGTGTAATTACGGAAGATCAACTGTTCTACATAGCCAACAAAGAGACAGGCATAGCTGGGGCCCATACGTGTGCCCATGGCTACACCTTTGGTCTGGAGGAAGTGGGAGGATTCAAAGGAGAAATTGTTAAGGGTGAGGACCAGTTCGGCCAAACAAATGAGAGTGTCAGTGGAAGGGTACGGTTGGGGACGTCTGGGGAGGAAAAAACGGAGGGCTTGGAGGCCCTGGTCATGGCGAATGGAGGTGTAGAGGGATTGGATATCCATGGTGAATATAAGGCATTGGGGGCCGGGGAAACGGAGGTCTTGGAGGAGGTGGAGGGCATGGGTGGTGTCTCGAACGTATGTGGGGAGTTCCTGGACTAGGGGGGATAGGACAGTGTCAAGGTAGGTAGAGATGAGTTCAGTGGGGCAGGAGCATGCTGAGACAATGGGTCGGCCAGGGTGGTCAGGCTTGTGGATCTTGGGAAGAAGGTAGAACTGGGCAGTGCGGGGTTCCCGGACTATGAGGTTGGAAGCTGTGGGTGGGAGATCTCCTGAGGTGATGAGGTTCTGTATGGTCTGGGAGATGATGGTTTGGTGATGGGGGGTGGGGTCATGGTTGAGGGAGCAGTAGGAAAAGGTGTCCTCGAGTTGGCGTTTGGCTTCAGCGGTGTAGAGGTCAGTGCGCCAGACTACCACTGCGCCCCCTTTATCCGCTGGCTTGATGGTGAGGTTGGGATTGGAGCAGAGGGATTGGAGGGCTGCACGTTGTGAGGGTGAGAGGTTGGAGTGGGGGAGGGGGGACGACAGGTTGAGGCGGTTAATGTCCCGGCGGCAGTTGGAAATGAAGAGGTCGAGGGCAGGTAATAGGCCAGCGCGGGGTGTCCAGGTGGATGCAGTGTGTTGGAGGTGGGCGAAGGGGTCCTCGGAAGGTGGGCGGGAGTCCTGATTGTGAAAGTAAGCTTGGAGGTGGGGGGACTCTACTACTGTTGCACACAGTGCATTCCACATCCCTACTACTCTCTAAGTAAAGATACTATCTCTGACATCTGTCCTATATCTATCACCCCTCAATTTAAAGCTATGTCCCCACGTGCTAGCCATCACCATCTGAGTAAAAAGGCTGTCACTGTCCAACCTATCTAACCCTCTGATTATCTTATATGTACAAATTTCATATTTCAATGTTGATCTGCTTGATTTCTTGCTGACCTGTTTGGGTGAGAACTTTTCCTGAAAGGAATGTAATTTCCAATCCTTGATCAAGACAAACTTTTGTGAGACTTGAACCCACAAAATGTTACCTCAGCAGTGAGAGTGATACCATTCAGGCCATAGTGACACCTAAATATGAACAGAGCAGAATGAAAGTAGGGCCTTGTGAGCTGTTTTATAACTCACTGTATATCTGTTTTGTTCTTCGGAGTTTGACTGACTGATATTTAATGCCATCTGACCATCAGATAGCTCATAGGTAATCTGAGAGAAAGCATTCATGTGTAGCTGAAAATGTGAGAACATTTCATTGCTATAGTAAAAGATTTTATTTTCTCAGTCATGCCAGAAGAGAACTTTTTGCACTCTGCCCCCCAACTGTCTGACTTGAATCATAATTCTCTTTACAGAGTTCTAAAGTAGAAAGGGCAGCTTCAAGACAGACAGCATGGAGTAATTGGCCGTTACTGTTGCTCACTCTCGTACAACATTAAGCCATGCTGGCTTAATAAATGTCATCTGTAATTATTTAATACAATAATTTCATCGTATGATCGAAATTTAAAGTAATATTATTTTTAAAAATTGAAAGGACAATGTTTCACCATATCTGTGTTCCATGTTCGTATAACATTACCAGTTTGAGTAGTGAGGGACATGTACACCAAATGATGGACATTAAATGATGTGTCATTGACACATGGCCAGAAAGGATGAATAATGGTAACACTGTTAAATCAGGAGTTCTGCTTGTGAAATGAAATGATAATGCATCCCAATTGTCTCTCTTATCCATATGATAACTTCAAGCGCTTAATTATTTATAGCTTATTGGTCACAATATTGAAATCAAATCAGAACTAACACTGCATGAGAATTATTTCTTAGTATGTTTGCATACTTCCAAGGATCAAGTCTCCATTTTGAAAATGTAGACACAGGACACATCAACAAATTTAAAATTTTATCCTTTATGTGCCTTAGAAGTTGTTCTGACATCTTTCTTTGATGAGAATAAATGAGAAAACCATTCCAGCAAGAATGAAGCAATATCAAACAAATCTAAAGCTAAGTATATTCTTGCATGCATTCTCCCGAACCATCTATTGCAGATTCAAACTCCAAATGTATTGACAACACTGCTGAGGAGTGCTTAAGCCTTTTGCATCGGGGAATCAAATATGTCTTAGTCCTACTTACTTAAAGTATCTAACAGACATCGAGATCCATGACTAGCATTTCAGACAGTACAAATTCAGTTTGTGTTTCTTCAGGCATTTAATGGAGTTGGTTATCTCACTTGGCTGGATTATTGGTTTGGAATGCAGAGTGATATCAACAGGGTGGGTTTAATTGCTGTTCCAGCTGAGGTTACCACGGAAGACTCTCCTTCTCAAATACTCCCCTTGCCTGAAGTGTAGTGACCCTCAAGTGAAACCACTAGCTATCATTTTTTGGGTGATGAAAAAGCAGCCCAATGGTCTGTTAAGACTATGGTGACTTCACTCCGTACTTTTCGTTTCAATATCACCATTAAATGTGGTGCATAACTCTAATACACTGAAATCGATAAGGTGGCAAAACATCACATAAACAAAAAGTTTTTCTAAGTTAAAATGGAATAAGCAGAAGATACACGGGTGGCACAGTGGTTAGCACTGCTGCCTCACAGCGCCAGAGACCTGGGTTCAATTCCTGCCTCAGGCGACTGACTGTGTGGAGTTTGCACATTCTCCCCGTGTCTGCGTGGGTTTCCTCCGGGTGCTCCAGTTTCCTCCCACAGTCCAAAGATGTGCAGGTCAGGTGAATTGGCTGTGCTAAATTGCCTGTAGTGTTTGATGAAGGGATAAATGTAGGGGAATTGGTCTGGGTGGGTTACTCTTTGGAGAGTAAGGGCCTGTTCCCACACTGTAAGCAACCTTTATAAAAAGGTGAAGGTTTTACCAGTTAAGGAGTTGAAAATCAAGTCAAGTTTATTTCTTAAAACCAGCTAATTTCATATTAATAATGACTAAATTAAATTCATTCAAGTTACAATCCAGGTAGTAAATGAAGCTAGTTGATATATAATTACTTGGTGCAGAAAAGAGTAAACTTTAAATGGTGTTCAATTCTCATTTTATTTGATCTACACACACATTCTTCAGGTTTTGTTTAGATGATATGGGAGAAGTTGGTGTCATCTAATCCACTTCTCATTGTTTTAAAAAATCTGAAAAGTTAGGTTTAAAATGTTTTACAAATGATGAATAACTTATTGATTAGATTAATTGAGGCCTTCCACAAGATGCTGCATGGTAGACTGATGAGTAAGATTAGATCACATTGGATACAGGAAGAGATACAATTAGATACAAAATTGGCTTCATGGCAGAAGATGCAGGGTGGTGATAGAGGGTTGTTATTTGGACTGGATGCCTGTGAGTAGTGGTGCGCCACAAGGATCAGTTTCAGGTCCACTGATGTTCGTAATTTATATCAATGATTTTGAAGTATAGTTAGTAGGTTTGTGGATGACAAAAAAAGGGTGATATAATGGACTATGAAGAAGGTTATCTAAGAATACAATGAGATCTTGATCAGATTGGTCAATGAACTGAGAGTGGCAGACAGAGTTCAATTTAGATAAATATGAGGTGTTGCATTTTGGTAAGGCAAACCAGGGTAGGACTTACACAGTTAATAGTTGAGCCCTGAGGAGAGTTGTTGAACAGGGGGACCTAGAGATGCAGGTTCATGGTTCCTTGAAAGTGGCATCGCAGGTGGACAAGGTGAGGAAGGCGTTTGGTATGCTTGTAATAAGCACAGGAGTTGGGAGGTCATGTTGTGACTGTACAGGCCACTGGTTAGGCCACTTTGGATTGCTTCATTCAATTCTGGTCTCCCTGCTATGATGTTAACAAACTTGAAAGTATTCAGAAAAGATGTACAAGGATGTTGCTGGGGTTGGAGGGTTTGAGTGAGAAGGAGAGGCTGAAGTGGCTGGGGCTGTTTTCCCTGGAGCTTTGGAGACTGAGGGGTGACCTTATGAAGTTTTATAAAATCTTGAGGGGCATGCAGAGGGTGAATAGCCAAGGTCTTTTGCCCAGGGGAGGGGAGTCTTAACTAAAGGGCATAGATTTAAGGTGAGAGGGGAAAGATTTAACAGGGATCTAAGGGACAACTTTTTAATGCAGAGTGTGGTACATGTATGGAACAATCTGGCAGAGGGAATGTTGGAGACCGGTATAACTACAACACTTAAAAGATATCTGGATGAATATCTGAATAAGAAAGGTTTAGAAGGATATGGGCCAAATGCTGACAAATGGGACTAGATTAATTTAGGATATCTGGTTGGCATGGACGAGTTGGACATCTCTATGACTTTAAGCAGCTTGGTAGTGGAAATATTAGGTTTATACATGAAGATCAAGCTTTCCTTCAGAAGTTCCTGAAAAAAAAATGGGATTTGGGAAGAATCAAATGGGTTGATGAATTGGATAATTGGGATATGAGCAGATTACTAATTGTTACTTAGCACAGGTTTGCCTGTAACCAGTTCAGATCTGGGTCAGTGTCAGGCAGATGTGTCAGAAGGACTGTGTCTTTGTTGCAGTCTGAAGCAAAGAGACATCAGGGTCCTTCCCTGGGTTCTAAAGGTTTGAGTCAAGAAATGAGATATTTCTCTGGGAATAGGCCACCAGTGGTTCAGTTAGCTTTGTAAATAAATGAGAAACATGAAATTTATGTCCCGTATATGGAACTTTGAAAGTTGTGACTATAACCTTTAATGATTTGAAAAATGTGGTGTTGGAAAAACACAGCAGGCCAGGCAGCATCTGAGGAGCAGAAGAATCGACATTTCGGGCATAAGCCCTTCTTCAGGATTGAGGCTGGTGTGCCAAGTGGGCTGAGATAAAAGGTAGGGGGGAGGGAATTTGGGGGAGGGGCGCTGGTAATACGACAGGTGGAAGGAGGTGAGGGTGATAGGCCGGAGAGGGGGTGGAGGTGGAGAGGTCGGGAAGAAGATTGCAGGTCAAGAGGGCGGTGTTGAATCTGAGGGTTGGGACGGAGATAAGGTGGGGGAGGGGAAATGAGGAAGCTGGAGAAATCTACGTTCATCCCATGTGGTTGGAAGGTTCCTAGGCGGAAGATGAGGCGCTCTTCCTCCAGGCGTCGTGTGGCCAGGGTCTGGTGATGGAGGAGGAAAAGGACCTGCATGTCATTGGTGGAGTGGGAGGGGGAGTTAAAGCATTCAGCCATGGGGCGGTTGGGTTGGTTGGTGCGGGTGTCCCAGAGGTGTTCCCTGAAATGTTCCACAAGTAGGCGGCCTGTCTCCCCAATGTAGAGGAGACCACATTGGGTGCAGCGGATACAGTAAATGATGTATACAGGTGAATTTAAGGGGAGAAGTGTGCAATATCACCCTCTTGTGGCCATCTGCATATATGTATATAGCAGAATAAACCAGTTTCAGTTAGTATGACTTTCCATGTGCTGCATGTCATTTCATCTGTCCTGTGGAGATACCACAGGCACAATCAGTACTGATGGAACAGTTAACACCAGGAATGTGAAAGAGACCACAGCTGAAGATGTGGAGATATGTTGTGGGATTGCAGGTGGTTTAGATATGGAAAGACATGAAATCAGAGAGAAATGTGAAAGGAAAGAAGAGGATTTTAAAATGGGATATTGTGAGAAAGGGCAGCAGATTAGATTGGTGCACACAGCAGTAATAAGTGAATAAAACTTTCTGCAAATCAGGATAGCGATTGCAGGTTGTTCTGGTGAGTACAAGTTTACAGAGGGAGACTTGCCAAGAATTGGAGTCGTCAAATCTAGAGATAACAAAGCCAAAGATGAGAATTTCAGCAGCAGATGAATTGATGCTGGGCAAGAAGAGGCAATGTTAAAAAAATAAAAGTCAGCATCCCTAAGATCATGTCATGAGATGCCATAGAGTCATAGAGATGTATAGCACGGAAGCAGACCCTCCAGTCCAACCCGTCCATGCTGACCAGATATCCCAACCCAATCTAGTCCCACTTGCTAGCGCCCGACCCATATCCCTCCAAACCCTTCCTATTCAAATATCCATCCAAATGTCTTTTAAATGTTGCAATTGTACCAGCCTCCACCACTTCCTCTGGCAGCTCATTCCATACATGTACCACCCTCTGTGTGAAAACGTTGCCCCTTAGGTCCCTTTTATATCTTTCCCCTCTCACCCTAAATCTATGCCCTCTAGTTCTGGACTCCCTGACTCCAGGGAAAATACTTTGTCTATTTATCCTATCCATGCCCCTCATAATTTTGTAAATCTCTATAAGGTCACCCCTCAGCCTCCGACATTCCAGGGAAAACAGCCTCAGTCTGTTCAGCCTCTCCCTATAGCACATATCCTCCAAGCCTGGCAACATCCTTGTAAATCTTTTCTGAACCCTTTCAAGTTTCACAACATGATTGGGAAGAGTTGAGTTCAGTTTCAGAAACTGGCCTGGGAGAGAGGTGGAGGTGATGGCTGAGGAGCAGAGTTTATGGTGCAATCCAAAAGGCAATGGCTTCAGTCTTTCCAATAAGTAGTTGAGGGAACTTCCTGCCCAACCAATGCCGGGTGTTGGACAAGCAGTAAGTCAAATTATTGTGAGACAGTGGAATGGGTGAAAGAAAAATTACTTTCTAGTTAGAGCTGACATAAATGTGGGATTTGACATTTTCAAGACAGTGTCAGATTAGAGACCAATGTTGACTTGCTCTGAATGCTTTTGAGAACACCAGCTGTCCCTACAGCCCAGCAAGCCCTCTGCAGTCTGCCTCTGTGAAGAGAAATGTTGCACTTACTTAAAAACAGGGTGATAAACTACCAAATCAAATCAGCCTTCTTAGATCTGCATTCACAATGCAGTAAAATTAAAATGCTGAAGATCCCCAAATAGTTATTCCAATGATTCCCAACCAGACTTTGGAATAACCAATCCCTGACTTTGTGAATAATTAATGTCCCCTTGAATAATTAGTTTGTTACTCAAGCAAAAAACTTGAATATTTATCAAAGACCAATAGTATTGGCAGAGAGAAAATTAACAACACAGTAAGGTGATTAGTGTCTGTCCGAAACATTTGTTTTCAGCCTCCATTCACACATAAGACAGAGAGACAAACAAAAAAACACAGCTAAGAGATAAATAAAAGAAAATAACAAAATGGTATTGTTTCACAAGTGTACATATATGGAATGAGCTGCCAGAGGATGTGGTGGAGGCTGGTACAATTGCAACATTTAAGAGGCATTTGGATGGGTATTTGAATAGGATGGGTTTGGAGGGATATGGGTCTGGCGCTAGCAAGTGGGACTAGATTGGGTTGGGATATCTGGTCAGCATGGACGGGTTGGACCGAAGGGTCTGTTTCCATGCTGTACATCTCTATGACTCTATGACTATATGTAGATGTGAGCCCTTGGCTGCTTTTCTGAAATGTCCATCATGGCCACCTTGTCTGTTCACCCGTGTGAATGCAGCAATACATCCAATTCAGGCCTCCAGAAGCTGATATAGCAGGGAGCTTTCAAATCATCATGCTATCTCAGCAGCAGCTCAGAATCACCTCTCAGAAAACATAGTTCAAAAAACAACTTTAATTTGCTTTCATCCTGATAGACTATTCAATTCTTTCCAAGGCCTCAATTCCTGCTTAACAACAACAATCTGCATGAAAATAGGGTCTCTACCAGACTTGCCAGAAACCATTCCCAGGTAATGACCTCATTAATGGCCAAGATCTCCTATCTGTTTGAATACAATGCTCTGCCCTGAATAGCCATAAATATTATAACCTTTTTAATAAAGACTCAGCATACAGTTAGCTCCTGACCTCACAAACAAGCAAATCTTGTTTGGCTGTTTTTTTTTCCTGTTATGACGAGTAATTTCCAGCTCACAAATCAAAACAAATTTTTAAAAAAATGAAAAATCAGCAAGGATTCTAATACTTGAGCCCATGTTAATGTTGTGGGTGACTGGCAACCACTGTTCACTACCTCGACATCTGTCCTGATCCCAAACATGACCCATCTACAATTGACATAGCAGACTCCCGATGTATTATCATTATCTTCCTAATTGCCCCTTCACTACCTGGATGCGCTCCTTCTATGATTGAGCCCTTCTTCCAGTCCCTTTTAAGAATTTACCTGAACATTGCTGTGATGAAATGGTGTCCTGCTCTTCAAAGCATTCTCTCCAATGAGCTTCTCACTGTGCGTCCACCTTCTCCAGCTAGATCTTAACAAAGCATCAGCCCCTATTCCAGATGCACCTGTATGGATGTTATTCGTGTTTGCATTTGACTTTTATAATAACTGAAATATTTGGTTTAGCATTTGCGATATCAAAGTGAAATAAAAATTTGAAAGGGTTTGGGTACTTTGCGAATGTACTGAAATTCCAGACTTACTGCATCTGACTACTGAGACTTTAAAAACTGATAATTATCAATATTAAGAAATAGTTGCCCATTTCCAGATCTTGTAAGAGCTATGGTCTCCCTATGTAATGCTTTGTCATTGATGGATTTTTGAGGTGTGCATTACATTGCAAATGAGACAGCCCATTTCTCAAAATGAGTTCATACCTTGAAATAGTCAGAAACAGGGTTGAGATTATGGGTTGAGGCAAATGTACACTGTACATGCTCAACCCTGGCAGGTGTTCCAGCCATGTGTCTGCACAGGATAAACAGCAATGGCCTGAAGCCAAATGTCCGGGAGTGACCCCTGAGTCACAAATGAGGCTTTCATTCTTCTATCACTTCATCATCTTGTTAGCGAATGAAATTGGGTCTTGGCATTCTATCAAGTCGAACAGCTGAGTCAGCTGACTTTGGTATATTCTACATTAAGTAGAAAGTATCAAAACACTCAAGAGTACTCAACACATTAAGTATTGTAACTGCAGAACAATGCTTAATCTGTTGAGTACTTTTGACTGGTTCTCAGTTGCAAAATGTCACAAAGCAGGGGCCCAGAATTTTAAAGTTTAATGAAGAGACTTATTCTTGTAGGCTTTGTTATTCCTGTCTGCATTTGTAATCTTCCGAATGCTTATTATGTCAAAGGTCAGCCTTGTAGATGTTGTTCTGGAGCAGCTAAGTAATAACAGTCACACAAGTTGGATTAAGAAGAGGCCACTGAAATGTCGGTCAAGCTATCTGAGGGAGTTGACATTAGATGGGACAGAGAAACAGAAATCAAATGGTAGTGATGATAGTAATTTTTGAATATCAGCGTCAATCTTTGCTTGGTGGCAGCTTTTTACCTTTAAGTCAGAATGTCTTAGATAAGAATACAAAAGGTTATAGAACCAGAGCAGGGCGATGAATTTAAAATATAGATAAAGATTGAACAATGGTGATACAAGTGCAGTCGGTTCTGCGATAATGCATGTTTCTTCCATGCGAATTAGTCATAATGCAATTGAAGAATTTAGGCCATTATTTATAGAATGCAAATGTTACTTACCTTTATTGGTTATAACACGATTCCAACTCCATTGGTTTAAATGGTGCTGCCATTATGCGACTTTCTAATAATGCGGGGTAGCACAGGAACGGAAAAATCGTGTTATATCAGAACCAACTGTAAAAGGGCTCACTGGCTGACTCCTGTCTCCATATTCTGTGAACATTGTGGATTCAAGTTCCATTGCAAAGGCTTGAGCACATCATCTAGGCTGACAGGTCAGTGCAGTATTGAGTTGTATCAACGAAAGGGTGGGTTGGGCAATCAATTCTATTATTTTCAGTAATGCCCACAACCTGAGAATAAACATAGAAAAACACTGAGATTTATTCCACAGCTAATATCAATAATGTCCTGAGGTTATAAAAGCTGCTATATTATTGCATTGCCTTCTAGGTTCCACTAAATATCATGACAAAAATAATTTGTTAATGGCACCTCATGCAGAATGGAGCTTTTATCAACTGAATTAAAAATGATTGCCATGGTGTTCACACTCAATGTATATTTGATTTTTAAAAAGCAAATTGTGCATACGTTACATGTTGCTCCTACAATTATGGGCCTGCAATCTCATTTCTGCATTTGAAAGGTAAGGCTGCAGTGCAGGTCACTTACACAAAAGACTGACGTATTATACATGATATGGGTTCAACTGTTGGCAGGAAAGCCTTTGAGAAACCCATCACCTGTCCAAGGAGCACATAATCCGATTGAGATGCAATCAGGCACTTCAGTGGACAGCTTGGGACCTCCAACTGAGTTAAATCCCCTGTGCTGCAGAAACCCTGCCCTAGGGGCTAGCTGCTCCATATTACAGGCAGACCCACCTCGAGTCCTTAACCGAAATCACTGGAGGCAGGTGAGTGTGAGCAGTTTTGGAATCACAGTCATGGCATTGCCTGTAAGTGAAAAATGAATTAAATGCAACGCTATGAGGAAAAGGCAAGAAATTAGCATTAAGTTAAAATGTACAGAAATCATTATAGGGAATACAGGCCTATCTCAGCAGTTAGCTTCCTTCTCAATGATGGGTCACATGATCAATCTTTAAATTCCTTTTTTAGACAGGCCATCTGGGAGGTCACTGGTCCCTGGCACAGATCCATGTCCATTCTGAGGAATTCCAGAGTCACCACTAAATCCTAGTGGGCTCATTGATAATGGCTTTTAATTGGCTCAGTAATAAACTCAGTTAGCCAGTTTGTGGATGCATCACATTGCCCCATTTCTGCTGCTGACTAAATGGGGATCATTCTTCCCACAGGCAGGATTGAAACATAGTGACTCTCCCTGTCATTTTGCAGGCCTGTCCACCACCTCACTTACTCTGGTGCGAATCCATTTAGTCGCAAACTGTGCACCATGCTGGACTCCTTTTATCCTGATGCTGACTATGATGGAATTATCAATGCCGTATAGCAAAGAAACCTCGCAGGTACCAGCAAACCCAGCCATGGCTTTACCTGTTAAATCACAGGACTGTTGTGGTGAAACCCATCATGTCTGTCATGATTTTTGTACATTTTAACGTAATGCTAATTTCTTGCCTTTTCCTCATAACCCTGCAGATTGTTTCCATTCAATCACTGAAAGCAAATGAAAGTATCCAACGTAATTAACAGATTGAAGTAAAGAGTCTGCACTTCAGTACAGATTTAACGGCAAATTGAAAAATAGCAAAAAAAAAGCCAACACAGATTGAAGTACATTTAGCTCCAGGAAAGTCACAAATGAGAAGGGCTAATTAACATCCAAAGATTCACAATGTATTGCCTGCTTTGGAGATCCAGTTTAAACAGACTCGAAAATTGTAGTGCTGGAAAAGCACAGCCGGTCAGGCAGTATCCGAGGAGCAGGAGCATTGGCGTTTCGTGTCTTATGAAGGGTTTGCACCCTCCTGCTCCTCCGATGCTGCCTGACCAGCTGTGGTTTCTCAGCACGACACTTTACGACTCTGATCTCCAGCATCTGCAGTCCTCACGTTCTAGATTAGAGCGGTGCTAGAAAAGCACGTAGGACAGGTCATGAGGATGGTGCTGAGCTGAAAGGTTGGAACTAGGGTGAGGTGGGGGAAGGGGAAATGAGGAAACTGGTGAAGTCCACATTGATGCCCTGGGGTTGAAGTATTCGAGTTGGAAGATGAGACGTTCTTCCTCCAGGCGTCAGGTGGTGAGGGAGTGGCGGTGGAGGAGGCCCAGGGCCTGCATGTCCTCAGCAGAGTGGGAGGGGGAGTTGGGCCATGGGGTGGTGGGGTTGATTGGTGCGAGTGTCCTGGAAATGTTCCCTAAAGTGGTCTGCGAGAAGGCATCCAGTCTCCCCAATGTAGAGGAGACCACATCAGGAGCAACAGATACAATAAATGACATTGGTGGATGTGCAGGTGAAACTTTCATGGGTGTGGAAGGCTTCTTTGGGGCCTTGGATGGAGGTGAGGGGGGAGGTGTGGGCGCAGTTTTTTTTCAATTCCGGCGGTGGTGGGGGAGGGTGCCAGGAGCTCCCAGTTTAAACAGTCATCAGACCTCCTAATGTCAATAAAGGAATTAAAGTTAACAGCGTTCAACAAACAGGTCCACAAGTCTTCCACGTCTGGGAGAATAGAAAAATGTCCAAAGTTCCTGAATATATCAGAGACTTGAGAAAATTATGAGGTGTCTGGACATAGAATCCCTATGTGGAACCAAGCCATTCAGCCCATCAAGTCCACACTGAGCCTCTGAAGAGCATCCCACACCCCTATCCTAACCCTGTAACCCTGCATTCCTGATGGCTAATCCACCTAACCTACAGATCCTTGGACACTATGGGCAATTTAGAATAGCCAATCCACCTAAACTGTGCATTTTTGCACTGTTGGAGGAAACCAGAGCACATGGGGGAAATGCACACAGACACGGGGATTATGTAAAAACTCCACACTATGATGAAGAACATCCCCAAAAACTCAAAGAAGTAAACCCTCTTCTATCTGTCTCTTCCTCATAGTCTCTGGAACAATATCTACCATATTAATCCAATTTATAAGCAATTCCAATCCTGCAATAAACTATATCTTATTGAAAGTAAGAGCCTCTTCTCATTTAACCATTAAATGGTTTACCTCCACCACACTGGTCCAAGCAGATCTTGTAAATTCCAACAAGGAAACAGGATCTGACAGAAAATCTACTTCTAGCTCATACAAGATGATGACCAGTTGTGAGGATTTGTCTTACAATAGAGTTGAGGCATTGAAGGGTGCAGACATTCTAAGCAGCATGTTCCTCACAAATTGGACTTATCAGCCATATCAGAACACATCAAACTGGAATAGAAGGAAGTCAATGCTCTTTTTCAGGGGACTGCTTACAAAGATGTTACTCACAATTACTATCTACCTTGATGTCAGTACCAACATATCTTGATGCCTAACCTAGTCACAAAGAGCTCATCATGGTGGAGACCTCTGCTCTACATGCCTCAGGTAATTTTAGATTATTTTTGACAGGACCTTTGCATTGGTGTGTTCCTTAATAATCCAAAAGACAATCAGACTTCCAATTATTTGTTTAATTTGGCTAGAAACATCTGGCCTGCAATAAAAACTATCTTCAGTTCACTTTCTCCCATCAGCAATGCAAATACTTTTCATTGAGAGGAGAGTTTTAACTCCAATGTGTAGTTATATGAAAGCATATGCCTGTGGTGATTTAATATGATAACCCTCTGATCTGAACTGGATATTGTATCTTTTACACGCAAAGAAGAAATCAAAGTAAATTTCCCTCAAACTCAATTCTCACTGAGAAAGCAAGAAGCCAGCTTTTCTTTTCATTCACTAAATTACCTGATTTGAGATCACCTTTCTTTCTGAGACACCCTACAAACTGCATTAACCAGATTTCTCATTTTAGTTTTCTCTTCAGGATGTTGCGTCCAGAGAGTTGCTCAGAAGCCTGACTGCTTCATCTGCCGCTTTGTTCTTTTCTCAGTGTTTCTAGCCCATGATAAGATTATAAGAAATCACAAAATTTATTGCTGAACAAAGAGACCTTGGAGTGCAGGTTCATAGCTCCTTGAAAATGGAATCGCAAGTAGATAGGATAGTGAAGAAGGCGTTTGGTATGCTTTCCTTTATTGGTCAGAGTATTGAGTACAGGAGTTGGGAGGTCATTGTTGCAGCTGTACAGGGCATTGCTTAGGCCACTGTTGGAATATTGTGTGCAATTCTAGTTTCCTTCCGATCGGAAAGATGTTGTGAAACTTGAAAGGGTTCAGAAAAGATTTACAAGGATATTGCCAGGGTTGGAGGATCTGAGCTACAGGGAGAGGCTGAACAGGGGTGACCTTATAGAGGTTTACAAAATTATGAGGGGCATGGATGGGGTAAATAGACAAAGTCTTTTCCCTGGGGTTGGGGAGTCCAGAACTAGAGGACATAGGTTTAAGGTGAGAGGGGAAAGATATAAAAGAGACCTAAGGGGCAGCTTTTTCACACAGAGGGTGGTATGTGTATGGAATGAGTTGCCAGAGGATGTGGTGGAGGCTGGTACAATTGCAACATTTAAGAGGCATTTGGATGGGTATATGAATAGGAAGGGTTTGGAGGGATATGGGCCGGGTGCTGGCAGGTGGGACTAGATTGGGTAGGGATGTCTGGTCGGCATGGACAGGTTGGACCGAAGGGTCTGTTTCCATGCTGTACATCTCTATGACTCTATGACTAAAATTATATTAAGACCTCACACCTGTTCACTGAGATTGAAATTTTTGCATCAATTTATTCACAGGATGTGGACATTGCTGGCTGGGCCAGAATCTATTGCTCACTCATAACTGCCTTTGAGAAAGAGATGGCGTGCTGCCTTCTTGACTTGCTGATATCTATGTTATGTAGGTATCTTCACAGTTCTGTTGGGGGGAGAGTTGCATGTGTTTTGCCAAGCAATGCTGAGGAAATGATGATATAGTTCCTAATCAGTAGAGTGTGTGACACAGAGGGGAACTTGAAGGATATAGGTGTTCCCATGTATCTCCTACCTTTATCCTTCTTGGTGGTGGATGTCAAGGGTTTGGAAGGTTCAGCCTTGGTGAGTTTTTGCAATGAATCTTGTAGATAGCACACATTCTTTCCATAAGTGTCAGTGGTGATGATAGAGAATGTTGAAGGTGTCAGATGAGGTGCCAATCAAACACCTTTGTCTTGGATGATGTTAAGCTTTTGAGTGTTGCTGGAGCTCCATTCCTCCAGATGAGTGGAAAATAATCTATCACGCTCCTCACTTGTCCCTAGATGTTAGACAGGCTTTGAGGAGTCAAGAGAAAACTGTCTTGCTGCAGAATTTCCTGCTTCTGACCTTTTTTTTCAGCCTGTCTCAATATTTTAAATTATAATCAATGACAACTCCCAGAATAAAGTTGTGGAGAACCTCAGCGACGGTAATGCCTTTGAATGCCAAGAGAGGTGGTTAGCTATTCTCTTGTTGGGAGATGGACATTGTCAGCGCCATTGGCAACTCCTCAGATACAGAAGTAGTCCATGTCCAAATATATCAAAATGTGGATAATATCCATACTTTGGTGGAAAAGTGTCTGGTAACATTGGCACCACACACAAACCACGCAACAACCATCTCCAATAAGAGACAACTTAGCACTGCCACTTGGCATTCAATGGCAATCACTGAATCCCCATTATCAACATCCTAGGAGTTTACTAATGACCAGAAATGGAACTGGACTAGCCAATATCACTCAAGAGCTCTGATATCATCCAAAGAAAATCAAGTGGATTCATTGGCATCACGTCCACAAATATCACTTACCCCACCATATCTGTAGCAGCAATATGTGCCATCTACAATAAGCACTGCAGAAATTCACCAAAGATCCTTAGACAGCAGTTTCCAAATACATGATCACAACCACCTTGAAAGACAATGGTAGCAGATATGGGGAACACCTATACTTGGAAGTTCTCCTCCCAGCCATCAACATCTTGAGTTGAAAATATATCACTGTTCCTTCAGTGTCACTGGGTCAAAATCCTGGAATTCCCTCCCTAATAGCAACAAAACATGAACTGCAGTGGTTCATGAAGGCAACCTGCTACCACCTTCTCAAGTGCGATAAATGCTGGCCAACTTGTGATACCCATGTCCCATGGATCAATATAAGGAAAATAAAACTATTGCTGGTGTAATGTCAGGGTCCATGTCCTTTGCAGTATCTGGTGCTTTCTGCAATATTATTTTGATATCGCCTGAAGTGAATCAAATTGGCATAAGATTGGCATCTGTGATGCTGGGGGATGAAGATGAACTGGATCAACCATTTTGTACTTCTGACTAAAGTTGATTATGAAGGCTTCAGCTTTGTCTTTTGCACAGAATGTTGGGATCCCTCAGCATTCCAGCTTTGAAGATGGGGATATTTGTACAGCCTTCTCCTCCTCCAGTGAGTTATTTTATTGTTCATCATAAAATCTGGATGTGGCAGGTCTAAAGAGTTAGATCTGATCCATTGATTGTGGGATCACTGAAGTTTGTCAATTACATGGCACTTGCATTGTTTGGCATACAAGCAGTTCTAAGTTTCACCAGGTTGACACTACATTTTTAGATATGACTGATGCCATCTCAGCTCTTCATTGAACTAGGGTTGAACCCCTCGCTTAGTGGCTATGCTGGGCCTGAGTTTACGGATTGATGTTGAATAGAGTTCTGCTGCTGCTGATGGCCCACAGTGCCTCATGGATGCCTAGTCTTGAATTGCTACAACTGGTCAGAATCCAGTTCATTTGACACTGTAGTAATGCCAACAATGAGATGGAAACTATCCTCAATGTGAAGATGGAAGTTAATTTCCATAACGCCTGTGCAATGGTCACTCCTATTGTTCCTTCCTTGACAGAGGCATTTGCTGCAGATAGATTAGTAAGGTTGAGATTATGTCCATAGTCCTATCACTGATAGTTCCCTCACCACCTGCCACAGGCCAGTATTTTGCCTTCAAGGTATGGCCAACTTGGTCAATGGAGATGATATCGAGCCACTGTTAGCAAGTTCATTGACTTCTTCCAATTATTTGACAGTGGACCTGCCCTTACAGTACAGGGGTTAAAATTTTGTCGGTTTCAATTAAATGGAGGCTTCCCTGTCTAATCCACCCGAGATTGGTTGAAATGGACATTCATGGCAGTCTACAAAATAGCCCAGTTGACATTAGCGCCTCTCTTCAATGCTGCAGCCTCTTTTTTATAAATGACACAATATGTTCAGATAATTTAATCCCTATCTAAATTTCTGCTCAGTGTGTTGGATTAAAATTACCCCAATACCAAAGTAACAGTGTTGTTTTTCTAAAGGCCTTTGCCTTCTTTCTGGTCATTTCAAATTGCTTTACACTCGTAACTTGAGCTGCCTTATTTTAGACTGCAGCCATTAGTTTTCATGGTATCACAGCCGTTCAGTGTCAGTAATTGAAGCACTTCACTGTCAATATGGTATTTTCTGACGACTTGACTAAGTGACTGTGATGATCAAGTTTTAAATACAGATTAGCATTTAGACACCATTCCAGGAAAGACAGCATTTGTTTTCTTTCAGACTTGAATTTGAAATTTTAATTAATTCTTTTGATTTGATTTGGATTAATTCATAGAGATTCGATTTACAGGCCAATTAAGATATTCTTTATTATTTGCATCTATCTCTTCAAGAAAATAAAGTTGTCTAGCTTCAGACAATCAAAGATTTGGATTTCACTTCCCAAATCTGTGCTATCAGGCAGTACCCACCTTCACCTTATTTGATCTGAACTCACCCATATAGGAGCATTTTAATAGCCCAAATATTTCCCTGAGACAGGTCTCATGCTTGATTGTTCTTCATGATTCCTGATGAAGGGCTTTGGCCCGAAATGTTGATTTTCCTGCTCCTCGGATGCTGCCTGACCTGCTGTGCTTTCCCAGCACCACTCTAATCTAGACTCTGATCTCCAGCATCTGCAGTCCTCACTTTTACCCTGTACTTCCCCTTGCCTATGGAAGCCGTTTGGTAATTCCAATTCTCAATTTTGTCACCCAGAGCATTCCACCCACTTGGTTTAAAAGAAAAGCACAAACTAAAACTAAATTTTGACTTTATGCAATGATATAAAAAGTGATAGCATGTCAATTATCAAGCATTGATAATACCTCCACAATCTTTGATCCTTCTTCTCAACTAGACTTTTGATAAGAAAGGGTGAAAAGTTATCAGGTGTAGTTGGTAATGGAATAATTTGATCAGCCATGATTTATTGAATGGCAGGACAGGCTCGAGAGCAGCCTACTTCTGTGCTTAATTCACGTGTTCATATGTTTGTAACTAACACCATTCCAGATCTCATCTAAAGATGCTAACTATCCTCAAACCAATTACTTTCCACAGATATCTACAACATTTCATGATATTGAGATATTGTTAATTAACTATTATGATTCAGAAACACATACTTATGTAGTCACCCTATTACTCTTTTTCATTGAAATTCCTGGCTGGTTAGAGGGTTAAAAGTGTACGTAGTTTATAAAAAAATTTTCTTTATCAACCAGATTGAATGTAATCCAAGATAAATGTTCATCCCAGTACAGTATTAAATTTGTAACATTTTACATTCTGAAGTAATATAATACTGTGCAATATTATATGAAATTCATAGAATTTCACATGATAGCAACAGGTCATTTTGCTCAACAGCTTTACGCTAGTGTTTGTGTTCCAATGGACCATTTCCCACCTTGTTTCAGCTTACCCTATTAGTATATCCTTCTATTTCGTTCTCTCTCATTAACTTTTGTAGAGATATCGTCACCAAAGTTCAAACAGATAATAGGCTGCTCTCTCATTATAGAGAGAGTGACAACTAGTATGGAAATTTAACCTGAGGGTCACCATTCCTGAGGGTCACCTGAGGGGAGGAGATGAGATGGAGGGCCCATCATAGTAACCGCTTCACCTTTTACTGTTGTAGCTTTCCCTTAAATAATCCATGCTATTTGCTATAACCATTCCAAAGAGTACCGATTTCTACATTTTCACCAGTCTCTGAGAAAGGTTTTTTCCCTGAAATCCTTAATAGATTTAGTATTAGTGACTATCTTGTATTTCCAGACCCTAAATTGAATTACAGCCTCATCCATACTTTCAATAGCATTCGCAATCTCTTCTTTAAAAGGAAATTTTTAAAAAAACCTGTTGACCTCCAGCAAGTCAAAATGAATGAAAGTCAAATCTTCCACGGTTAACCTGGAGTGAGCTAGTTTGGGATTGTGCCAGAGGAATGTGTAACGTCTGGCCACAGAGCTAATGTTTGGACTGCAGCAGATGAATGGTTTATGACTCAATCAAAACAGCAATGTTTTAACATGACACTAAAAGATTCCAATGCTGTCAGCTCATATTTTATGGAAATCTGATGCAACTTGTGTGGATTCTGGATAAACCAGGGTGTCCAGTTCTTTCTGGTCCTTTTTATGACTACAGTAGATCCTCATCTTGGGAACCATACAGAAGGAAAGCACGATATAAAGAAGTGTTTAGTGAAAAGTGTCTGTTAATGATTCAGATATAAATATTCCTTGATATATTAGTGAGCTGTATATGGATGTGGTGAATTTGAGCAGCGTTACAGTAAGGGTTGTTGCATCTGATGCCAATACTGTAAAGCAGAATTGATATAAGCATTACTTTCTGATGAAACCTCTTCTGTAATTAATTAAAAATGCAGTATTAGTTAACTGCGTGTTCCCTTGTCATTTACATGCATCTTGTCTCATGCATGTAACCAAGCTTGAAAGGTTACATTCGCTTCTGAATTAGTTAAGGTTTTGTTTATCATAATTATAAATTGTCTCAATTCTGTAAGAATTTAGGTTCGTCCAATTTAAAATAAGCAATCAAAAAGAATAATATGTAAAAGATATGGGTTGCGCACATAATTTGTCACCCAAAGGAAAGAAGGAACTCAGAGAGAGCAGAAAGCAAAACAAGCAACAATAACAACTCAGATCACTGCCATTTAACCTCATGGAAATACTTCAATTCTCTGAAATTGAATGACCACATTTCTCAGCAGCCACATGCATTGCTTGAATTTCTGTCAGAAGCCGTGAGGTATTATACTCACATGGGTTATTAATTTTACCAGTCTTTTGAATGTTCTGAGAAGTGCAGAATTGTGAGGACTAATGCTGTCATTGTACTGCAGGTAGTGGTTTGATACTTAACCACTGCCTGATCTGGGAGCAGCAACTCAGAACAGGGCTGACTTATTCCTTTGCCTCCACACTAGTTTTCAGGCAAAGCAGAGCTCCGTATGTTTGCACACTGAAATTTCATATGTAAAACATTGCCTATTGGTGTTTGAAATCCACTGGAATTTTTCATGTCAGTGACACATCCTTTGGGTTTTCACGAAGGCTAAGAACTTAAAGACATTCCAGTGATCCAGCTGGGAAAACCTCCATTTTACATGCGATAAAGTTCATTTTGAGTACATTGCAATCATTGTGCAGTTGTTCTATGTCTGCCCCTTCAAGGCCATATTATCCTAATAAGCCATTATCAGGCTAAAATCACATACCTTAAACTGCAGTCATTTTAAATACTCTGCATGATGGAATCATGATAAAAACAACAAATTTATGCAATGCCTGTAATTAAAATAGCATATTAAATATTCACCATTTTACAACAGAGACGTTATTTTGTTTTAAAAGGGAATTAATTGTGGAATTCAGTAGTGGTCAATAGCGAGCACGCAGGAAATGGGACCCCTGTCCATGCAGCTCTCATGATGTCCCAGCACTTTAACAGCACTCAAACATACAGCCAATGATGTATACAGCCTGGGAACTCAGAAATAAGTCAACTGTGATAGCACTTAAAAGTGGACAGCAACATTTAAAGGGGAGCTACAATCTGGCTGCCAATATCAGGAAACACCTTGTAACAAATCCTTTAATCATCTTATACACTTCAATTAAATCTTTCAGTCTTCCCAGTGAATAAAGAGTAAGGTCTGACAATTTGAGATGCTAATAAGACACAGTTTATGTCATCAAAGGAAGTAATATAATGTCATATGACTTTGCTTTCCAGTTGCAGCCTTGTGGCAAGATAGAGTCACCGTAAGATTTTTTTTTAAGGTCAGTCAACTTCTTACCTCAAGAGACTCTGTAAGTATTCTTTAGCAGTGCAACAAGACCGAGAACATAACCAACACACAAATACCCTTGTTATATTTGAGGTGTAAGCAAGATAATCTCACCTGGGCATGTCTGTGTTATCCCAGAGTGCTGGACACCAAGCCAGGACAAATTACCTCAGGTCTATGAGGTAAAACAATGACTGCAGATGCTGGAAACCAGATTCTGGATTAGTGGTGCTGGAAGAGCACAGCAGTTCAGGCAGCATCCAAGGAGCTTCTAAATCGACCATCGATGAAGGGCTTTTGCCCGAAATTTCGATTTCGAAGCTCCTTGGGTGCTGCCTGAACTGCTGTGCTCTTCCAGCACCACTAATCCAGAATACCTCAAGTCTATATCCATTCAGAACATTGATGTGATATGCTGGCTTGATTGCAATTCATTTAGTGCTGTTTCTTGACACAAAAATAGTTTAAAAGATTTCATCCTTGTATTAAAAACAAATAAATTTTCTTACATTGTGGTAAGCATAACACTTGGATTTTCTTGAAATACTTTGACATGCAACTGTAATTCCTTTAAAATCTCTGCCTGGAGACAGATATTTACAGACCAAGGGAGTTCCAAGTTTAAAATTGAAAAAGTTACTTTGCATACTGCAGCTATTTTTCAAGTGTTCATGTAAGGGTGGCACAGTAGCTCAGTGGTTAGCACTGATGCCTCACAATGCCAGGGACCCAAGTCTGAACCCTGCCTTGGGTGACTGTTTGAAGTTTGCACACCCTCCCTGTGTCTGCATGGGTTTTCTCCGGGTGCTCTGATTTCCTCCCACAATCCAAAGATGTACAGGTTAGGGTGAATTGGCCATGCTAAATTGTCTGCAGTGTTCAGGGGTGTGTAGGTCTGGGGTAAGTGTAGGGCAGTACGGGAATGGGTCTGGGTGGGTACTCTTCAGAGGGTCGGTGTGAACTTGTTGGGCCAAAGAGATTTTCACTGCACTATCAGCATTATGTTTGTTTATTACTCTACTGATATTAGCATCTTAATGGAATTTGTACAAGTGGCTTTTAAAACGTACGTCAGTTTTATTGCACATCTATTGTACAATTAAAATTGTATTACAGGTAACGAATGTAACTTAACAGTAATCTTTTATAAGTTTGGCTTGTTTAAAAAAAAGGACAGAATGAAATTTAATATAGAACTCTTTCTTCCCCCCTTTGACTGCCCAATGTTTCACTATATTTTATTCATATAGGAGATATACAGTATAATGGACTGTTAGTTTCCATTACATTCACACCCATACATGCACAGATAGACAGACAGGGCCATTGTGAATCTTTTCAAATCTCAGTGACAATGTAAAAGAAACCTGCAGAGTTGCTGGTCTGTAGAGCTTTTATTCAGTAGAAATTCCATCCACTATATTTTTCTCTCTTCTTATCCCTAGGATACTCCCATCCATCAGAAACTAAAGACAGCCATCAGGCCTCTTAACTGTCAAATCTTATTAAATCTTTTTTCTCCTAAAAGAAAACAACTCAGGCTTAAGGTCAGAAGGACATTCATTCCAGGACTGTAAGTTGGCTAATTGAAGCTAAATCTTGATGAAAAAAAAAGAATTTCAGTGACTTGCTTGTATGGGTGAATGCACGTCAATGGGACAAAAGACTCCATTATTGCTGTTTTGCAGCAAAGCGTACAGAATGTGAGTTTATGTGGTGAGTGAATTATGAGCCAAGTGTTAAGCAGACACTATTGCCAGTCTGGAAAGCAAACAGTAGCAGACAGTTGTCCACAGTATGCTCCATTTTGTATTAATGGCACATCGTTCATAAGTAAAATTGAAATGGCAGCTTGAGCAGAGATCTATGCTGCTTCCCCACAGCTAATTCATCAGACCAGCAGGAAATTACATGGTTCATGTGGAGTTTTATTGGACAATTAACTTTATAACAAAACATGCAAGCCTAAGTGGAGGCCTCAGCCCTCTGTGTTAATTCCTTTGTGTACTGTATTTCACTGCTTAATCGCACAATCCTTTACAGTAGCCAGGCAGGTCAATGAACTCAACAATGCAAATGATGTGGGGAATCTCTCAAAAGTGGAAGTCTCAGTTTATTTTTTCAGGTCATTGTTTGTCAGGAGTACACGATTACAGTATCCTTATATCCTTTTCTAAAAAGATGTGAAAACATAGATTAAGGTCAAGTCCAGTTCAGTGGAAACGCTGTGCCTGCACTAACCATTTCTTGTTCTGCGTCCTGAGGAAGGGTTACACCCGAAACGTTGACTTCTCCACCTCCTGATGCTGCCTGACTTGCTGTGTTCTTCCAGCCTCCCGCCTGTCTACCATTTCTTGTGGCTGTGAGATAAAGAAAGGTAGATGTTTTGAATTTGAATCACCTGCAAAACACTAGAATTATAATCCCACAACATTACGCTAATCCTAATTTGATTCTTGAAAACATAACTCAAATACAAAAGTCCTTCAACCTAAAAATCAGAAGAGATAAAAAAAAAAGGTCTTATACCCATAGTATGCTTCAAACTATTTTGTGTATTTTGTTGGAATTTGATTTTCTTTTACATGTGTGTGGTCAAATTTGAAGTTTGTAGCATTTGTATTTATCGTGAAAGTTCTGCATCTTTCTTTGTCAGGCTAGTTGTCATAATCCTGGACTACAACAATGTATTTGCTGATTCTGCCAGCGGTTTATTATAATAGAATTATCACAGGCTTCATGCATTGATGAATAAGGATCATTACAGATAACCTATCGAGGTGATGAATGATATTCCTTTTGTTTTGCAGTACTATAAAAATAAGAGATAAAAAGACTTAATGCACAATGTTAAGTAAGTACTATGAGTTGTGAATACTGGGTCTATCCAGGTGCACTTCAAACAAAACATTTTGGTGAAAGAAGATGAAAAGATGAAGAACACTTAAAATTGGAGGAATTCATAGGTGCATATATTAAAAAAATGACAAAACATGATTATTTTCTGTAAAGGCAATGTTCAATTGTAGTCTGCAGAAAGTACCAGTCTGGGAAAACAAGAGTTTAAGCCAAACTGAAAAACTAACTTCAAAAGGTTTTTGACTTCAATGGAAGAAAAGTGCTAAGAGAAATTACTCTAAATATTAGTGCTGAAAAATCACTGTCCTTCATGAAAATGTTTCAGAAAATGCACGATAGTAACAAGAAAAGACACATTCAGGCAACTCTATTTGGAAGTTCCAGGAAGAAAAATGCTTTTGTGTTTGTCTTGGTGGTAGTGTGTTTTAAAAGTATAAGGTGAGATTTTTTTTTAAAAATTCACTCATAGAATATGGGCATTGCTGACCAGGCTGCACTTACTACCCATGCCTAATTGCCCAGACGGCTGTTAAACATCAACCACATTGGTGAGAGTCTGGAGTCACATGTAGGCCATACCAGATAGGGACAGCAGACTTCCTTCCTCAATCAGATGTGTTTTTCCAACAACTGACAACGGTTTCCTGGTCATCATTAGATCCTTAAGTCAGATTTTTATTGAATTCAAATTTCAATGTCTGTCACGACAGGACTTAAACCATATCTGGGTCTCTGGATTAATAGTCTAGCAATAATACAGTGAGCCATTACTTCCCCTAATTTCAGTTAATGATTAAGAATTCTGATATAAAATAAGGCAAAATCCTCCTGCAAATACACAGCAATTCACTTTGCATTTGAAAGAGAAAAATACGTTCAGACTTAATCTCTTTTAGGACCCAGATGGGAATATTGATGTTAAAGTTTAATTGAAATATTAGTCAATTAGGCTTTTTCAAGTTCTAACATGACCTGTAGCAGACTTCCAGTATTTTCATGTTTTCATGTCAATGGGAACTTGTTGCCTGCTGTAAGGCTATGTTAGGTGATGTTTATGTTACACCAACTCTGCCAATTATACTGACATTACACACCAACAGTGGGTGGAGACATGAGGTGGAATTTTCCTAATTGTTGTATGAAGTTGCCAATGATGAGAAATTTGCAAGAGCGTGATAAAAATGACAAATGAGTTTCTCAATGTCAAAAAACAATAGTCTGACTTTCCCCTCAAGGTTTCGTTGGCTCAATAGCAATCCTGCTTGTAAGATCAAGGGCCCAACTTGCATATATTAACATCTCATTATTAGTTGATCTCATCTCAGTCTATGCAGATTGGAAGGGTCCCAGATATTAATGAGAAACTAGAAGGCACCAATTTGCTACTTGAAAAGTCTGAGCAGTTAGGAGAAGCTTGCTGGTATTTTTTCTGGACCTTCACATTGGTTACTACTCCCCAGCACACTCAATGGGCAATGACCCCTTCCACTCTCAGTCCACTGAAGCCATCATGGAGAGATCACCAGCCTCAGCACATCATCATGGCCGATCACAGACTAACTCAGAACACGCTTCAGCACAAACCACTGCACTTTGGAACTCACCAACTCTTTGTACACAGGGACATGTACCCATTTCATCCACATGCAAACGATGTATTCTCTTAGTTTGCTTTCTTAGTATTCACTCACTTTGTGTTTTCTTGCTTGTTCATAGTATCTCTCCCTGTACTTCCTTTTTAGTGCAGACAGCAAGTTAGGCATCAAAGTTTGGATGTGTTGGTGCAGGGCATCATGCTACAACAGTGCTACCTATGCTATGTGCCAGCAGTTTGCATGTCAAACACATTGCATGTGATTCAACAAAATGGCCATGTCCCAAAGTCCCCAGTCAGTGAAGGAAGACATTAATGGGTTGTTACCACAGTTGGTCGAGGGGACTGTCTGATTTCAGTCAAGGGGTTGACCACAGTTAATCAGGCACTAAGACCAGTCAGGGTCTGGGGAGCTAAGTCTTCGTAGTAGTATGGGCACTGGGCCACAGTCTCTTGCCCAGGTCAAGCTGGCCTGTCCAGACAGTACAGGTAAGTTAATCAGGGAGCTGTAGAGATATCAGTCGAGTGGCTAGGCCATCCTCCATTGCGACCTTCCTCACACATCAGCCCAGAGTTCACAGTCCACAGTCAGTCCCTGGGGGTGTAGCCAGTTGGGATGAAGTAGGTGAGAGGATGTTTATCAGGGTAGTCCATGCCATGTTGTGGAAAATGGGGATCTCAAATGTGGAGATTGGAGCCATTATGCTGGAATGCAGAGGGGATATTGACTGTCAGGTGTGAGGTGGTATGATATAAAGATAGAGTCTGATATAGTAGCAGAGGGAATGGGGATCTGAGGGAGGGGATGTCACAACTTCCCACTATGCTGATATCATGGCAAGAACAGTGGATTGCAATAGTGGGGATAGTTGTGTAACAGATTAAGGCTAATGGGCTGACTAGGAAATGTCAGTAGTTAACTCAATGATTAAATGTTGATGGGGCTGACAGAGTAAATTTCACAAAAGTACACATAAAATGTTGGGGGGCAGGGGAGGTGGAAATAGAATGGAAAATGGGAACTCCCTCTTAGGATTTTGTTCCATCTTCCACTAAATCGCAATTGCACAATAAAAATGAAAAATGGTCACTAGTCTATTCACACTGGTGGAGTAAATTTCTTTTATTTTCTTTGCAAGGGTGGAGTGCGCTTATGGGTGATGTGAGACTCTTCAAGGAGAAATTGGATTAATCTGAGCACCAGTAGGCTTAATGATGATAGACATCGGGCATCAAATTATGCTGCAAGTACAGTTCATATATTGACCAGTAATGTATATTACTAAACTGGGGGTCTTGTGGTAGTATCCCTACCTCTGATCCAGGAGCTCAGATCCAAAGCACAACTATAATATCCTTGGACAGGTTGACTAAAAATACCTGTATATTACAACACTTGGTCACAAGTAATCATGGCAATATCGATGGCCATGAAATTAGTCCAACTAAACTTTGTAAAGCAGAATTAACCATAGGGGAATTTAAAGTGTCACCTGCATTATTTAATTCTCAAACTCATTCCAAGGTTTCCTAGCTGCACAAGGATATGGAGCTGCTATTAGTGAGAAGTGTAAGTGAAGTAACTGCACAGAGGCTAGTATCCCATCACCAAATCACCCTTTATTTACTTATGCATAGTACACCAGCTGTAGCCAGTCAGTTTGGAGTCAGTCACATGAACTGAGGAGGTTCTAATCTCCTGCTTGCATTGGTCAACCAGGACTTTCCTGATTGTCCCAGGTTAACAATCCCAATCAATGACTTTGTGGTCAATCTGGTTCCAATCAGTACAGGAAGCATGTGAGAACATCGGCTCTTCAGCCCAATGTTTCATTTTGTGACTGGAATGGAAGTAGCAAGGTAGTAGTACCCCCAATGCAGTATCCCAATTTATGTTCATGATTAGGCATGTGATGTATGCATCTGCTTTAGATGTAATATTTCAGGTCCAAATAGAGGCATTTCATCCTCCTCTTCGGATACCTCCATTTCTTGTTGCTTAACGGCCAACAGTAAAGCCTCATTTGTCTTCAATATGACTGCTCAGGAATCACATCACACATGTTAGAATACAGGCCTCCTATCAGCTTTCAGGAAACCAGGCGCAGACCTCAAACATGTGGCAGCAATGATCACAGATGAGTTGGACATCGATCGTGTAGAATCATTTACTTTCAATGTATTTAACCGAGTGATCTTATCATGCTTTTAACATGAGGGCATACAGTCAATAGGACTCTGTACCTGGGGAAAGTGAGTGATGTTTGCAAATCTCACTGCCCAGGCTGTAGCAGTGAGCTCACCATAGAAAAAAGATATTAAGCAGTGTGACCATGCACCAATTGAATTTCTGATATTCCTCATGTAGGTTCATTGCACTCAGCTGCTCCAACAATGCCAGGTGCTTTCATTGCTGTTGCCCTAATACAAGGACAACGTAATCAAGTTGAAGAAAATCAAAGGTAAGCAGAACAAAGAACAACTTCCAGCAGTTGGCTTTCCCATACTTGGATCAATCTGAAAGTGCTGTTGCAATACGCTGCACTGACCCAGGTAATTTTCTCCAACCAATCTGGTAGGATCTGGTACCACAATCATAGTCATAGAGTCATAGAGATGTACAGCATAGAAACAGACCCTTCAGTCCAACCCGTCCAGGCCGACCAGATATCTCAACCCAATCTAGTCCTACCTGCCAGCACCCAGCCCACATCCCTCCAAACCCTTCCTACTCATATACCCATCCAAATACCTTTTAAATGTTGCAATTGTACCAGCCTCCACCACTTTCTCTGGCAGCTCATTCTATACACGTACCACCCTCTGCATGGAAAAGTTGCCCCTTATGTCTCTTTTATATCTTTCCCCTCTCACCTTAAACCTATGCCCTCTAGTTCTGGACTCCCTGACCCCAGGGAAAAGACTTTGTCTATTTATCCTATCCATGCCTCTCATAATTTTGTAAACCTCCATAAGGTCATCCCTCAGCCTCCGACGCTCCAGGGAAAACAGCCCCAGCCTGTTCAGCCTCTCCCTATAGCTCAAATCCTCCAACCTGGCAACATCCTTGTAGATCTTTTCTGAACCCTTTCAACTTTCACAACATCTTTCCAATACGAAGGAGACCAGAATTGCATACAATATTCCAACAGTGGTCTAACCAATGTCCTGTACAGCCACAACATGACCTCCCAACTCCTGTACTCAATACTCTGACCAATAAAGGAAAGCATACCAAACACCTTCTTCACTATCCAATCTACCTGCAACTAGACTTTCAAGGAGCTATGAACCTGCACTCCAAGGTCTCCTTGTTCAGCAACACTCCCTAGGACCTTACCATTAAGTGTATAAGTCCTGCTAAGATTTGTTTTCCCAAAATGCAGCACCTCACATTTATCTGAATTAAATTCCATCTGCCACTTCTTAGCCCATTGGCCCATCTGGTCAAGATCCTGTTGTAACCTGAGGTAACCCTCTTCGCTGTCCACTACACCTCCAATTTTGGTGTCATCTGCAAACTTACTAACTATACCTCTTATGCTCGCATCCAAATCATTTATGCAAATGACAAAAAGTAGAGTGCCCAGCCATCTGCTATATCATGTACTTGTCTTTGCTGTTGCTACATGTGTCTTTGCTAAATATGGAAACCAACAAGAAGGAAAAATTGTTTGCACCAAATGGATTGCAGCAGTTCAAGAAAACAGTTCACCACCGCCTTCCTAAGGGAAACAAGGGATGGTCAATAAATGCTAACCTAGACAGCAATGGCTATGTCCAAAGAGTGAATTAAAATAAAGTCATAATGTAAATAAATCCAGCAGCAAATCTGCCGACACCAACCTGAAAATAGCACCAAGTTAAAGACCACTGCTATCTTTTATTAAGCTGGAGTCAAATGAGCAGGTAAATATCATACACGAAACCAGGAGAACCTGAAATGTTGCAAATAATGCCACAGAATATTTTGCATTCTGCTGAGAGGAATGTAGGAATCTTGTTTAATATCTCTTTTGAAAACCAGCTCTTTGCACTGCACTAAAGTGTCAGCTAAGATTATATATTCAAATCTCTGAAGTTGGTCCTGACCCCATAACCTTCTGACTCAAAGGTTACAGTGTTATCACTGAGCCAGGACTGACATCAATTTCCTAAATTACAAATTAGGTCAAATACTACACTTTGGCATTACATTTCCTACAGAGCAAAAATGATGACCCTTCAAAAGTATTTCATTGGCAATATAAAACACTTTGAGATAGACCACAGTAATGAAAGGCTCTCTGTAAATTCTTTCTTTAATTTAAAGTTGCTTGAAACTAATATTCCATCTTATTTAAGACCTTTCCTTATGCCTTTCCCTGCAAGTTCCTTGCAAATGTTTTCCCGAGTTTTGTATTTGCTTAATAGCCATTCATCACCAGCCCATCTCTAACACTATCCTCTAATGAAAGTTAAAAATCCAAAAGCTAGTGTGCTTCCAATTAAACCTGTTGGACTATAACCTGGTGTTGTGTGATTTTTAACTTTGTACACCCCAGTCCAACACCGGCATCTCCAAATCATGACTCTAATGAAAGGTTATTAACTTGAAATGTTAATTGTGTTTCCTGTGCTTCTCTTTCTACCATTTTTCCTTTTTTGTCTTAATTTTTTCAGCAAATCAGAAATCAGGTATCAAAGCACAAAATGCTGCATCAAGATGAAAGAGAAAGAGAAAGATGTTTGTTTTGAGCAGATAGAGATGGTAGAGTCAGTCTGGGGAAAAATCTATCTCAACGAACCAAAATGAGTAGGTCAAGAGAAAAGACAAACTTCAATAGAAGGGGCTAATGGGTTTAATGGAAAATATACAATCATCCACCATTCAGTCATGTTTCATATGTCCATCGTGTAAATTGGTGCAAAGTACAAGTATGGAAAAGGTACCTTTAATGAAGGAAACTACATTTATGACGTAGTAACTATTCACTGAAACATATTATTGTGAACAAAACAACATTCTGGACACATGACATTTAACAAGAAACAACATGAAGAGAGAAAAATCTACAGTGCATGTTGAAAGTAAATCAGTCTGGACAAGAGACATCAAAATAAAATTATTGTCTCAATTTAACTGAGTTTCTAACAGATGTGCTTTAAGTGCCAGTTCTGTAAGGAGTAAAAAAAGGTATTGTAACTTACACTTTTCAGATGCATTGTACTGATCTACTCAGTGTTGCATATTGCAATGTTGACATATGATAAACTGATGGGCCATATTATACTCGAGCCTCCTACTGAATATCACAGTTACTATCATTAACAATCAGCAGTAACTGTTTTGGGATCACCAGCACATTATTTTTTCTCTGCCTGGGTTTTTTTTCCCCTGTATAAAATGGAAAATAAATTCTGGAAACTTAAAACAATGATTTGTGATACCTATTACTATACATGGCTTTGGAAGGACTAGTACTTGACTGAGTGCAGTAAGCACCAATCACTGTGCTGATATCATAAGGACATGGTCAGGGAAAAGAAGAAGTTGACCATAAGATGTCAGAGCAGAAGTAGGCTATTCAGCCCATCAAGTTACGCTGCCATTCAATGAAATCATGGCTGACCTGACAATTATCAACTGCCTTTTCTTTTGACTCCGTTACTGAATGAAAATCTATTTCCACCTTCAATATACATAACAACCCAACCTCCACAGTCCACTGCAGTGAAGAATTTCACAGATTTACTACCATCCAAGAGAAATAATTCCTCCTCAGCTCTGTCTTAAATGGGCAGCCTCTTATTCTAAGATTATGCCCACTGGTCCTAGACTCTTCCACAAATGGGAAAACCCTTCCATATCTAACTTGTCAGAAGCTTGCACATTTCAATAAGGGCACCTCTCTAAATTCCAATGAGTACAGGCTCAAGCCATTCAATGTTTCTTCATAAAAGAGTGATCTCCACATCCAGGGTCAACCTAGTGAACATTTTGTAAATCACCTCCAATGCCAGTGTATCATGGCTTACATAATGGGACCAAAGCTGTTCATAGTATTCTAGCTGTGGTCCAATCAGTGTATAGTTTTAGCAAGACTTCCCTATTTTAATACTCCACCCCCTTTGAAATAAAGGCCAACATTCTATTTGCCTTCCTAATTACTTCCTAAACTTGCATGCTGATGTTTTGTGATTTATGTCCCAGAATCCCCAGTCAGCTCTTCTATTCTTCCTGCCAAAGTGTACCACCTTACACTTTCACACATTATATTCCATCTACCAAGTGGTTGTCTACTCAATTAACCTGTCTATATCGCTCTGCAGACTCTTTGTGTCATTATCATCATTTGCCTCCCCATCTATTTTTGTGTGGTCTGCAAAATTGGTGTCAGGACATTCACTTGCCTCATCCAAATCAATAACATATCGTAAATATTTAGCACTGATCTCTGTGACGTTCCATGAATTGTCATCTTGAAAATGCCCCCTTATCACAATTCTATTTTCTATAAGTTAGCCAATCCTCTATCTACATTAATATACTACTTCCTACACCATGGACTCTTACCTTATTAATTAGCCTAACTCCAAATATGTTATAGCCACTGCTTCCCACTTAATCTATCCTGCTTGTTACCTCCTCAAAACATTCTACTAACTTTATCAAGCAGGATTTCCCCTTTTGTGAAGTTATGCTGCCTCTGCTTGATCATATTATACATTTCTAAATGCTCTATTACATCCTTTATAATCAGCTTAAACATTTTCCCATGAACAATATAAGAAGCATGAGGTCGTGTAGAAGAGATTCACCAGGATGTTGCCTGGGATGGAGTACTTTAGCTATGAGGAGACTCGGGATAAGCTCAGGATTTTTCTCTTGGAGCAGTGTAGGATGAGACGGGACCTGATTGAGGTCTCTAAGATTATGAGGGGTATGGACATGGTGGATAGAAAAAGCTTTTTTTTAAGCCAAAGGGTCAATCACAAGAGGGCATATTTTTAAAATGAAAGGAGGAGATTTAGATGTGATTTGAGGAAATTTTCTTTCACCCAGAGACGATCGGCATCTGGAATGCAGTGCCTGGGAGCGTAATTGAGGTAGGAAATCTCACAACCTTTAAAAGTAAATGGATGAAACATAAAATGTCATAAAATTATGGGCCCAGTGCTGGAAGTTGAGACTAGTGTAGATTTAGTGTAGCTTTAGCAGTACAGACTTGATGGGCCAAAGAGTCATTTTTGTCTCCATCCTCTTTTAAATAAAGGTGTAACATTGTCACTCTTCCACTCGTCTGGGCATTTCCAGAAGCTAAGGATTCTTGGAAGATTACTACCAGTACAATACGGACTATTTCTGTTGGTCCTCTTTTTAATACCCTCAGGCATTGGTTTCGCTCAATTGGCTGGATGGTTAGTTTGTGAAGCAGTGTACTACCAATCAGTTTAGGTACAATCCCACCACTGGCTAAGGTTAGCATGAACGTGTCTCCTTCTCAACCTCTCCTCATGCCTGAGGTATTGTAACCCTCAAGTTAAGTCACCACAAATTGTCTTTCTCTAATGAGAGAGCAGCCTATGACGTGGTAAGGATACAGAGACTTGAATATCCTAGGATGCATCCCATCATGTTCAGGGGATGTATTGGTCTTTAGCCCCATTAGTTTCCTGAGCAGTTTTTCTCTATTGATAGTTTTTATTTATTTTAACTCTTCCTTTTACCCCTTGATTATTTAATATGTGTGCTTGGAGACAGACCTGAAGCTAGCATACTCATAAGCTCTACAATGATGCAGGTCATTATCAAATATGATGTAAATTATTACAGTAATGTAATCAAATTCATACTCTTTAATCATTGAGACTCTTATGGTTAGACAAGAAAGTTGGCTATCCAACTTGTTACATGACTTCAGGTTTGAATGAACCCACGTGCACAATACCAATGTTAGCTTTTTGAAAGATTAGTCCCATTTCAAATATATATTCGATTCCTTTTTAGAAAGATACCCCTGAATTTCATTCCTTTTCCTTTCATTTCCAGATCACAACGACTTGCTGCATAAAGAAAGACTCTCTTCTCCCCCCAACTGTTTCTTCTACCAATTATTTTAAATCTGTTACATTTGGTTTCTGATGCGCCTGCCATTGGCCATTGCCCATTGGTGATGGTTTCTCTTATTTTATCACCACCAAGTCATCCATGCAGAAGAATTGTTCATTTACTAATAAACAGAATTGCAGCTGAGTGTCAATATATCCTCGATAGGATTAAGAAAAGGCAAAGCTAAGATGTGAATTTTGGCTCCAGACACTCGGAACAAAGCTAATGCAAGCAATTACATGGAAAGAGAATAAGCAAACCAGCTTCTGAATATACAGTCAATATAATATAGGCCTGTTTTTCTGTAAAGAAGAAAGCATTCAATAAATACTCTATAAAATGGATCAAGAAGCTATCAATAATAAACTCATTCAAGTTTAAGATCCACTCCAGACTTCGGGCAGGAAAATCCAACCTGGCACTGCAGTGTAACACTGGGGTATTGCACTATTGGAGTACTGGAGTTGCACTGCTCCAAATGAGATGTTAAACTGAGATTTCTTGGGTGGATATAATGGTATGATTTCAACAAAGAGCAGAAAAATTAACCTCCTGCCCTGGCTAATAATAATCCCCCGAACAATGTCACAAAAACAGATTATTGGATTAATTATCATGATCCATGTTGGCTAGGTACAAATTGACAGCTAAGTATCCTGCACAACAATATTAAGTACACTTTCAAAATATTTCATTGACTGTAAAGCACTTTGAATTCTTACTAAAAGTGCAATATCAATAGCAGCATTTCTTTTCTTTTTTACTGAACTTGTAAGACTGTCAAGGCTCACTCTTACATACACATTTTTGCCTTGGTTGTGGATTTCCTAAACTCCATGTATTCATTGGACAGTTTGGTTTCAAAACTGCCGAATAGTTCAAAATAACCCTCAAAATGCTGCCTGTCAGGATCCTACAAGCTGCCAAAAGCAGTAGTGAATAAACCAGAAGGAACACGTGGATACTGCAAATAAGAGCAATAAAACTGTCACAAACAGCAGCTCCACTGGGACCCTTTAAAGGGGAGGCCAAGAAAATTCTCAAGTCATGCCAAGAAGTTCCTCATTGTACACTTCTTAAAAATGCTGGAATTGTATTGTCTCTTAATTGTATTACTCAATGTTTAAACAACATTCTGTTCTGCCTGTCATTGAGTCACTGAGCAAAAAAAACTGCGATGTTGGAAATCAGAAACAAAATCAGAAACTGCTGGAAAATCTCAACAGGCCAGGAAGCATCTGTGGAAGGAAGTTGAAAAGTTTGGCGCTGGAAAAGCAAAGCCAATCAGACAACATCCGAGGAGCAGGAGAGTTGATGTTTCAGGCATAAGCCCTTCAGCAGTGCCATATATTTCGACTCTGACCTCCAACATAAGTCCTCACTTTCTCTCAGTATCCATGGAGGGAAAGCAGAGTTAATGTTTCAGGTCAATTGACCCTTTAGAACTGTTTGTAGCTAGGAAAAGGTTGGTATATATGTTAGAGACAGGGTGAGAGGTGGGAAATAGGGTAAAGGCTAGACGGAGATGGAGCTTAAGCTCACCTTCATAATTCAAAATCAGCAACATGTCCACCATTAGAAAATAAATAGCTAAGGGTCAACTGAGTCTATTCAGCTGATATGGGCAATCAGGTAGGAATGTAGTCCATTTTTAATCACTAATATGAACAAAGGTCAGGAAGGAGGCTCCTCAAGCAGGAATGCCCTGAATGCATTGAGGACATCCCTTAAGATAACAGCACTTTTCCATTCCGCTCATCTGCTGTGGTATCACTAGCCCAACAGAACCAGGTCTCCTCTTCCAGTAAATCTCCTACACAAGGCCCAGCCAACAAGAGAGAATCTAACCATCTCCCTTAACATTTCATGGCATTGCCATTACTGAAACCCCTAGCATCAACATCCCAAGGAGAAACCTAACTCTCCCAGCCATTATAAACACTTTAACAAAAAAGCAGATCTGAGGCTGGGAGTTTTGCAGTAGGTATCTCATCTCCTGTCTGAACATATAATGTCTCCCCAAAAACTGTCCACCATTTCCATCACTGACCCACTGTGGCAGCAGTGTGTACCTTCCATAAGTTACACAGCAGCAATTTAACAACAGCAACAGTTGCCAACAACTTTGACAAGATCTTCAATAGCTGTGATTTTGATCACATAAAAAGATAATGGGAGCAGATGCAACAAAACATCGCTCCCTGCAAGTTCCTCATCAAGTTACTCATAATCTTGATTTGTTATTGCATTGTCACTGGATCAAAATCCTGGAAATTCCTAACAGCACTGTGGGGTGCCGTGAGCTGTAGTCATTCAACAAGACAACAAACCACCACTTCTCATGGGCAATCACAAATGGGCAATACTGTTGACTTTGAAAGTGATGCTCATATTCCAAGAATTAAACTAGAAAAACATGAACAACATACAAGAACAGTTTGGCACACACAAGAACACCTGATGAAACTGGCCAAAGTTACTTGCTAATATACGGCCGGACTTTGCAGAACCCTCCCTAAACAGTGTTGAAGGCAGAAATTTAAAATTAGCCCTTTCCTGCCCTTTCCCTGTTTTACGACTGAAAATGAAGGCATTTGACAGCCCCCTTGCATTAATTAAACCTGTTAAGTGATCAATTTCAAGCCCACTGATTGTAAAATGGCTGACTTTTGTTGTGGGTTGGTTCCCAACTGATTATTTAATGAGAGGGGTGAGGAAGTGGGGAACGCAGCGATGTGTAAAATGGAGGCCATATTTTCTCATACAGCCTACAGGGGGAATAATTCCACCTTAGGCATCTACTGCTATTGCTAAATTAAAGGAGGCACAACACTGATTCAAAGAAGAATTCTGTGCATTCCATCAGGTTCACTCTCCCAACCATACCAAACTAGAGCACCAGCCAATAGCTAACATTGATCCTCCTCATTTGTGAAGAGCCATAGTGTCAGAATCAAGAATCACAACTGATTTCTGACATTGAAGAAAACACAATACTCTCAATTTTTTTCACAATCTGTTCACATGGATTACTGGTAAAGAAAGCAAAAGTACTCCAAACAGTCATTTCACCATTCTACCGGTAATTGAAAATCTTATATACTTTGAGCTTTGTCCATCTAGCCTTTAACAAGAAAACTGATATTATTGTACCCTACTTGCTGTATTTAGGTTCTGGTACTGTAATTGCTACTTTATGAGTTTGACTCAGAAAAAGCAGAATTATTTACTTCTAAGTAACAATTTCAATGTGTGACATCTGAAAGGAAATCTAAGGGTGGGCGGCACAGTGGCAGGTGGGCGGCATGGTAGCACAGTGGTTAGCACTGCTGCCTCACAGCGCCAGAGACCTGGATTCAATTCCTGCCTCAGGTGACTGACTGTGTGGACTTTGCACGTTCTCCCCATGTCTGCGTGGGTTTCCTCCAGGTGCTCCAGTTTCCTCCCACAGTCCAAAGATGTGCAGGTCAGGTGAATTGGCCATGCTAAATTGCCTGTCGTGTTAGGTGAAGGGGTAAATGTTGGGGAATGCGTGGGTTGTACTTCGGTGGGTCAGTGTGTACTTGTTGGGCCAAAGGGCCTGATTCCACACTGTAATGTAATCTAATCTGAGTGCAGAGACTGGAGAAAAGTGTTCCTGCTTTCTATGCTGGTTTTTGCATCTTGAGTGAAAAATGTGTGAATGAAAAGATTTTTTTTGCTTGCTACCCGATAATTAAATAGCTAATGGCCATGTCTAAAATAAATAATTTTATACAACGTGATTTTGTTCATGGAAGTGAAAAGGAAAAAGCTTTATTAAAACTTCTGAAGCAATGAGAAAATAACTACTGACAAATTTTGGAAGGTTTGGCTTTAGAGTGACAGTTTCCAGGGAAGTGCTCAAATGAGAGTCAAGGAAATCATAATATATTCAGAAGGCATTGTATTTTCCAGGTATATTTCCAATATAAGCCTTATAAGCAGGGATAAATGCAAGTGTCCATGCCTACTTTATGATGATTTACACTTGCCATAATATCTAAAACATAAATGTGAACAAAGCTTCTGTTAGTGGTGAGTGTACAGTATATAGCCTGAGCTATGTCTTTTGTGAAGGCTATGTTTGGTAAGCATATACCTTTTCATTCACTGATAGGATATGGGCATCACTGGCAAGATCAGTATTATCACTCATAGCTGAGAAGGTGATGATCAGCTGTCACGTGGAGTCGTTGCAGTACTTGTGGTAGAGGTATCCCAGAGTACTGTTGAGATTGAGTTCCAGAATTTTGATTTCGGTCAGTGCAGGAATGGCAATATAGTCATGACTATGTGCGTCTTGAAATTTTAAAGATGGTGATTTTACCATAGTCTCCAAAATCACTTCTTTTCAATAATAAGATTTTATTAATTGGTCAGGATAGCCAAACCTTCTGACATTTATTAATGATTTTTATGAAATTAATATTCTCCATTGTACAAACATTAAATATTTTGAATTTTAAATTATAAATCTAATTATTATATGTATAGATGGTGTTAAATGCAACATTTATTACAAATTAAAGCTTTGTATTAAACAAACCCTTCCTAAAGGTCTCAATCATTTGCATCAGGATTACTTAACCACTCTTGTGGATAGTGTAGGATTTTTTGTTTTAAGTGTTTTTAATTATAATATGATTGCTAAATGAGCTTCAAATGAATATAGATGTGTCTCTTGATAACATAATGACTCTTCTTACTGAAAGTAATGTATTTTACTTCTTTATAATTTTTCTTTGAAAATCAAATAAGGAGGGGCCCCCCTTTCTCCATTCCTCACTTCAATACAAGACTTTTACTTTTAAAAGGCCATGGGGGCTTGCCAGTCCACTGTGTGTTTAACTGGTTAAATGTTGTGACTGTAAAAGCCACAAACAGACAGGTTTCCTGAAGATTGGTTGAGTATATAGCATAATTTTACTGATCATACTTAATCCGTGTAAATAAACTAATAAAAACACTCCAATTTACACACACACTCACGCTGAAATTCATAGAAATGCACAAATAAGTTACAGAGTAGGAGGATAAATTAAACAATTCAAAGTTCAGTAAAGTGAATGAATATACAGATCCTGAAGGCTGGTGACTTGGCTGGCTTCAAGCTGAACTCAGTGATCTTTTTTAAGTACACGGTAAATCAGTTTAAAGATTAGGATGGGCAGATTATTAGTAAGAATGGTTTCCTTCCAGTTCCTTGTTATTTCAACAAACCAGCTTGCTCCCATGTCAATATTTGCTGTAGTTAGATCTGCTGTAGTTTGCTAGCAAAGCTCAATGCAAGCTGAAGGAACAGCCCTTCATATTCCACTTGGGCTTGATACAGTCTTCAGGATTCAACAGTGACTTCAATAATATTAAAGCATGAACCACATCCTTTATTTTGATTACACCACTTTTGTCTCCTCATGTCGCCCATCTCTTTTGTGTTGTTTTGGCAGAATAGCCTTATTTTCTACTATTTGCACCTATCGTTAACACCCATTTTGCAGCAAAATGTCTTCTTTACCACCATTAACATTCCTTTTCTACTTTTCTCTGGGCACCCTTGCAATATGTTCCACTCATTCCTCCTCCCACTTTGCCAATAGAAAGGCAATGATTATTTTCAAACTCTCTTCAGTTATGAAAAAGAATCATTAGAGTCAAAATGTTAATGTTGTTTCTCTCTCCACAGATGCTGCTAGATCAGTTGAGTTTCTCCAACACTTTCTGTTTTTATTTCATATCTCCAGCACCCACGGTATTTTGCTTTTATTTGAATGAGTTAAGGAGACAATTGCTGATGGGCTAAGTTGTTTCGAAACCTTTTTGTCCATGCTTATGCATCGTCAAAACATAGATAGCATTCAAAAGTTGCAGAAATTAGCAAAAAGAAAGAAAGTCAAACATAGAGGTCTTGCTTCTTTGGAACCTCATTTGCTCATGCATTGGTCTGTAGAGAAAACAGGTGCTTAAACACATGAAAGGTTAACCACCTTGACCAATGAATTTTGCTGTGCAGTGATCCGAAAATGGTGGACTCCAGTTGCCTGGATTATATGATCAGATTATATCTGGGCACACTCTTTTCATAGCCAGTGTCTCATTGTGGGACAAGGGCAGCATGGTGGCTCAGTGGTTAGCACTGCTGCCCTCAGTGCCAGGGACCCAGGACCAGTTGGATGACTATCAATGTGAAGTTTGCACGTTCTCCCCATGTCTGTGTGTGTTTCCTCCAATTAGCCCCGGTTTCCTCCCACAGTTCAAAGTTATATGGTATAGGTGAATTAGCCATGCCAATTTTCCCATACTGTTCAGGGATGTCTCGGTTAGGTGCATTAATCAGGGGAAATGTAAAGTAATAGGGAACGGGAATGGATCAGGGTGGGACAGTCTTCAGAGGGTCGATGTGGACTTGTTGGGTCGAATGGCCTGTTTCCACACTGTAGGGATTTTATGATTCTATGAAGTCCAAGTAATTACATCTAATGGTTTGTCCCTATCTAGTTGAACATCCAAGTGATTATCTGGATGCTTTGCTAAAAGAGATAGGAGATGGCCCTTATTCATATTCCTTCAAGGTTATTATTCCTGATAGTCTTTACAGAGAGGTTGTCTCCACTTTAATAGCTTTGGAATGTAGAAAACACATTGAAACCAGTATACAGCTACCTTTGACTGTGGTTTCAAGTCACTGAAATGGGACATTCATCTTTTTAAAAAATCAGTTTGAGTTCCCAACTAGTAAATATAAAAAAAAGCTTCAAAATACTTACAAAATATTGCTTCTCTCTAGTTATCTTCTTTATCTTGTAATTTTCTCCCTTCGTGTGAGTTATATTTAAACTAGGGGATGTTTCCAAATGCCCATATACAATGGATAGTGATTTTGTGCACTAGCAGGATGTTGCTGTCATGTCAAAAAGACGTTTTGCCCACAACATCAATGACTGATATCATACATATGAGTTCTAATGGCAGGGCAATTCTAGATATGTAGACCATACATCCCAATGACAGCCAGACAGTAACAAACAATACATCCTGTTGACCATTTGCAATTGATAGCATTTGCTCATGCTCAGCTCGTGCTTACAAACTTCACGAATGTATGTCCGCCATTAGATGTGATTCAACTGTTGGAACTAAGTTATTAAATAATGCATACTTTGCTAAGAGACTGGAAAACAATTTTAGAACATTAGCCAGGCTTACAGTGTGTGCTAGAAGCTATGTACATAAATACTCATGATACTGTGTTATGTAAGAAAATAATTTTTACAAACGTTACACATTTTTCAAAAGAACAAGATCATGGAGACATCCAAATTCTGCTGCATCTGCACGGCAACACCCTGACCAATCAAATGTGCTTTCTTGGCCTGAGAATTAAGATTGACAGTTAATGTTTTCTTTCTGTCTATGCCAATGATGATCCAACCAATCAGCTTTACTTTGAAAAACTGAAGTTTTTTGCCAACTAATCATTATATTTAAATATAAAAACATTTATCTCTAGTTTAACTATGCAATATCAGATAACAAGAGTTTCTGTAGATATTTTATAAAATAAAATAGTTAACAAAGTGAGCCTTAGAAGGTGTGTTTGGAGAATTATTAATGAAAAATAAGAAGATGGGTGATGAATTTAACAGATACTGTGCATCAATCTTTACTACAACTGATACAAGTAACATCCCAAGAAATAGCTGTATATGAGGAAATGGAAGGAAGAGAAGATTGCAAGAAAATTACAATTGTCAGTGAAGTGGTAATAAGTAAATCATTAGAGCTAAATGGTGACAAATCCCTGAGATCTTTTGGATATCATTCTGAATAGAACTAACTAGTAAGATAGATGCTGCATTGGTTTTAATTTTCCAAAATTCCTTACATTCAGGAAAGATTCCATTAGACTGGAAGATTGTGAATGTCACTTCTTTATTTACGAATAATTTGAGATGATACCAGGAAGCTACACGTCAGTTAGTTCAATATTTATTAAAGGGAAAATCTTAGAAATTGTTATTAATGGCCCTACAGCAGGCACTTTGAGAAGTTCAAGGTAACCAGAAAGAGTCAATGTGGTTTGTGAAAGGTAAATCATGTATAATCAATTTATCGGAGTCCTTTGAAGAAGAAGTAGGAGTTGTAGATGAAGGGAAACTGATGGAAGTCCTGTACTTAGATTTCCAGAAGACATTTAATAAGGTGCCACATCAAAGGTTATTGTGGAAAATAAAAGCACGCAGTGTAGCGGGTGACAGATTAGCATGCATCGAAGATTAGCCAACAAGAAACAATGGGTAGAAATAAAGAGTCATTTTTTGCTTGGCTAATGTGTTAGTAAGATGCCACAGGAATAAATTGTGGGGCCTCAACATTTTACAATCAAAAGGGAAAGTACATTGTGAAGAGGTCAGAATGAGGTGACAAAGCTCAATGTGTGACACCCTATTAAATGCCTTCTGAAAATATTAATTGTTTTGATTTCTCATGAAAATGTACTGCTGTCTATAGTGATTTCAGGCAAGCCTAGTGTGATAGTAAAAGTCAAAAATGCATCAAATATATCAAGGGAAGTACAGAAATCAATGAACATCTGTATTCCAGCTGTGAAAGTTACAGTGCTAACCAAAGATTGTTCAAGTAATCAGGAGCTCAGATTAAAGTTGAAAGAACATTGAAAACTTACCGACAACTAATAAGTTACAACTGGCTGAAAGCAAATTGAAACTGTCTGAATTGAGCCTTAAGGAAAATCCTAAATGAAAGATATCAAAAGCAAGAATACTATAGATTAGATTCTTTACAGTGTGGAAACAGGCCCTTCAGCCAAACAAGTCCACACTGAACCTTCGAAGAGTAACCCATCCAGACCCATTTCCCTCTGACTAATGCACCTAACATTAGCATGGCCAAACCACCTGATCTGCACATCTTTTGGACTGTGGGAGGAAACTTTGGCTTTATTGTAGATAGAGAAACTCCGTACAGAAATTCATTTTGGTGCATTACCTATTTGTTAAACATATTGAATTGAACAGATTATGGGAATTTAAGACAAATATTACATCTGAGTCTGGGTGGGATGTTCTTTAGAAGGTTGATGTGGACTCGATGGGCTGAATGGCTATTTTTCTGTCCTGTAGGAATTCTATGATTCATCATAAAAATCTAAATTTATTTCAAGTGTGTTAAAACTATTTCAGTGTAATTCGAATAATTAGTCAGTGAGTATATATGCTCATCCAATCATCATCTCCTACTCTAAGTTCCTAAATAGAAGAGCACAAATGAGTATAGGAGATGATTTGTCCTGCTGCTGAGGGATTGTAATCTTTTCCTGTCACATTCAACAGAGATATTGAAGCAAGCAATGACCCTAATTGTTCACAACCCTCTTTAGTTTTATCCAAAGTCTTTGAGAGCAGATTTTGTGAAAGAAGATCTCCTCATCAAATACTCATCCCACCTAGTTTAATATTCTCTGAAGCCTTAAAGAGTCAGATTTGATAAGAAAACAATACCAGGCAAGGCTTGCAAATAGGATTAGAGTGGTGCTGGAAAAGCACAGCATGTCAGGCAACATCCGAGGAGCAGGAAAATCGACGTTTCAGGCAAACGTCCTTCATCAGGAATGAAGGCAGGGAGCCTCAGGGATGGAGAGATAAATGGGAGGGGGGTGGGACTGGGGAGAAGGGAGCAAAGAGTACAATAGGTGGATGGGGATGGGGATGAAAGTAATAGGTCAGAGAGGAGGGTGGACTGGAGAGGTGGGAAGGAAGATAGGCAGGTAGGACAAGTCATGGGGACAGTGCTGAGCTGGAAGTTTGGAACTAGGGTAAGGTGGGGGGAGGGGAAATGAGGAAACTGGTGAAGTCCACATTGATGCCCTGGGGTTGAAATGTTCCGAGGCGGAAGATGAGGCGTTCTTCCTCCAGGCGTCTGGTGGTGAGGGAGCAGTGGTGAAGGAGGCCCAGGACCTCCATGTCCTCGGCAGAGTAGGAGGGGGAGTTGAAATGTTGGGCCACGGGGCGGTGGGGTTGATTGGTTCGGGTGTCCCAGAGATGTTCCCTAAAGTGCTCTAGAGGCCCGTGGCCCAACATTTAAACTCCCCCACCCACTCTGCCAAGGACATGCAGGTCCTGGGCCTCCTCCACCGCCACTTCCTCACTAACCGATGCCTGGATGAAGAATGCCTAATATTCAGCCTCGGAACACTTCAACCCCAGGGCATCAATGTGTACTTCACCAGTTTCCTCATTTTGCACCTCCCCCCCCACCCCCAACCCCACCCCCACCCAACTTATCCCAGTTCCAACCTTCCAGCTCAGCACCATCCTCATGACCTGTTCTACCTGCCTATCTCCCTTCCCACCTATCTGCTCCACCCTCCTCTCTGACCTATCACCTTCATTCCCACCCCCATCCACCTATTGTACTCTTTGCTACCTTCTCCCCAGCCCCAAACCCCTCCCATTTATCTCTCCATCCTGGAGGCTCCCTGCCTTCATTCCTGATGAAGGGCTTTTGCCCAAAACGTCAATTTTCCTGCTTCTCGGATGCACCACTCTAATCTAAACTCTTTTCCAGCACCACTCTAATCTCAACTCTGATTTCCAGCATCTACAGTCCTCACTTTTGCCTTGCAAATAGGATTGCATACTCACCACAGCCTCGGGTAGAAAATCATGATTGTAAAGTCAACTCAAAAAGATTTTAATTTTCTAATACAGCATAGCCATGTATGTCTCTTGACTACAACACAGTGCATTGCCCCTCCAATTCAACGTGTTATCCACTCTGACACCTGAATACTTATAGAGATTAATTATTTTAACATCCATTTCAATTTTATTGAATAGCAAAATTATAACAATTTGTGAACTAGGTAGAATGGATTTTCTGGAAGTTTTCTAACCGATCATTAAATGGACATTAACAAAGTGGTTAAGCAGTGAAGGATGAATGGAAATCCTGCACTGAAACAGAAGGAGTACAATACATTTGTCTGACTAGTTGAGACATTCTTTACTGACCTGGACAATCAAAACCCTGCAACCTTGAAAGAGAATGGAGATCCAAAGATTTTTTTTTAAACTATGGTTCAAAAGTCAATACCTTGAAAATGATAATATCTGATTCTAAAAATAGAATGAAAAGCCAGAGTGAAGCCAATGTGAGAAAAAGGAGTAGTGATAGTGGATTTTTTTTTCACAATTCACAAATTACAGCAAGTAACAGGATGATTCTTGACAAGATTACCCAGACTAAGCCATTTTCACCATCTTTTAAGTATGGATAAGGAAAACTGTACAAATAGTGAAAGTGATAATCAACAGTATATCACAGAGGATGAAGTCAGTAGTAATAAACCAAATGGTCACTTATTTGAGAGAAAAAACCCTAAAGACTCCTACAAACTAGATGGTAAATCTTAATTGCCACATGTGATTGGTGGTAGTAGCTTAATCCTACTAAGTACATGAAGTGGATTATATAATGGTGAGGTCGAAAATCCATCCAGCCCCACTCTGGTTCTGAATAGGGGTGGGCAATGAAACGACAGAAGGAGAAGGTGCCACAGTAATTAACAGTGGGATTGTCCAGCACATCAGCGCAAAAGACAAACCTGGATATTTGTATCTATTTCAACCTTCCTCTCAAACAGACACAATCATGGGTGCCAGTCTTCATCAGTCACTCCACCTAATATAAACAAACATCTGAAGGTACTGGATACTGTAAAGGCTATGGACCATGATTACATTTCACAACAGTACTAATAGCTTATGATCCAGAACCAACTGTATCCCTAACCAAGTATGATAACTGTGACACTGACATCTATCTGACAATGTGGCAATTACCCAAGTATGTCCTGTTCCCAGACACCAGGACAAATTCAACCCAACCTTTTTCTCTCTATCAGACCCCACTTAAATATTAGCAAATTAATGGACGGTGTCATCACCAGTGCAATCATGCGGCATGTACACCATCGTAACCTCCTTACTATGTTTGGATTCAGTTTGGATTCTGTCAGGACTCTACAATTCTTGACTTCATTACAGTCCTGATTCATAAAAATGGACTCAAGACAAGAGGTGTGATTGACTTCTCTTAATATTGAGACAGCATTTAACCAAATGTGACATCAAGGAGCTTTAGAAAGATCAAACTTCATGGTAATCAAGAGAAAAATCTCCATTTATTGGAGTCATATCTAGCATAAAGGAAGATTTTCTTAGTGGCTGGAAGTAAATCATCTCAGTCTAACTACATCATTGCCAGACTTCCTCAAAGGATTGTCCTAAGTCCAATCATCTTCAATTGCTTCATCAATGATCTGTCTCTATCCTAATATTAGACATTTATGTTCAATTGCGTGGATGGTGTTGCACTATTTGTGACTCCTCAGATGCTGGAGGAATCTGTGTCCATATGTTTTTCACCACATTAAATTCACAAATAACCATCTTCAGCAAAGAAGAATCTAATTGTCTCCATTGGAATTCAAAGACATTACTAGCACTAAATTCCAAACTATAAACTCTCCGAGAGTTACCATTAACCAGGACTGAACTAGAACAACTTTATAAATACTGTGGCTACCACAACAGGTGGGAATTGTGAGGCAAGTAACCCATTCTGACTTTGCAATGCCTTTCTTCCTTTTACTAGGTACAAGTCAGGAGTACAATGAAATACTCTCCACTTTCTGAGATGACCATAGCTCCAATAATACTGAATAAGCTCTGAACTTAATGGACAATCTGGTATCCCAGCCATCCAGAACACAGTAACAGCAGCATGTATTGTTTACAAGATGCACCACAGCAATTTACCAATTCTTCTTTGACAACACCTTTCAAACTATGGCCTCTGCTAGCTAGAAAAATGTGGGTAGTGGAATTGTGGGAACATCACAACCTGCAAGTTCTCCTCTAGGCCACACACCATTTTGACTTGGAACAATATTCCTTGACTCCAAGTGGATCCAAATCCAGGAATTCACTTTCTAACAACATTGTGGGTGTACTTCCACCAGATGGATTATAGGTATTTGAAAACATAACTTACCATTATCTTCTTGTGGAAAAGAAATAAGGATAGGCAACCTAAGGATGACTTGGCCAGCAACATTCAGATCCCATGATAGAATTTCAAAAGAGAAGAGATCCATAAACATATTGCGATTAGTAAGTTACCTGTTGAAATACATAGAATATCATATGTATATTTGGATTGTAGTGTAGAGAACTCTTTACTTAAGTAATTGCTTGTTATATTTTGGAGGCATCTATTACAAATGCTATTAGAAATTAAGTGTCCGGGGCTGCCCGCGTTTTCTTACTGAAGAAAGTACAGGATATTTACAAAGAAAAAAACAAAGAACTGCAGATGCTGGAGTTCTGAAACAAAAACAGATATTGCTGACAAAACCCAGTATGTCGGCAGCACCTTTGGGGAGAAAGCAGATTTAACAGTATAAGTCTGGTGACCCTTCATCAGATGCTGCCAGACCTACTGGTTTTACAAGATATTTACACCTAGTCTTCAGAGCAATCTTTCAGAGCAGCTATGCCAATGGAGGATAGAACTTTATTCTCCAAACCACAATGGGGGGAGCAAGGAATGTCAGGCTTTTCAAATGTTTAGATTTTAAACTGTCCACTTAATTCCCAATTAGAATGGAGCTGGGGATCTAAAAGATAGCTAATTTGCATTTCTACTTGGATATAAGATCCATGTGCTTCATATTGCTATTAAGATTTACTTTGGGAAGGGAGAAGTCATGAGAGAGCCATTGCAGGAGTGGATTACAGGCTTCTTAAGATATCTCTTAACCTCACAGATATGGCAGCCCCTGAGAATCTGACAGAGAGAGCAATCATTTAGAGGCAGCAAGTTTCTGTTGTTCACCATACAGAACATGAATAGGAGTTTACGCATGGATAGAAGAGACCAGAATCATGAAGATTTAAATAAGGCTAGATTTGCCTAACTTTGGCTAAGTGGGGGTGGGTGGGGTAAGTTGGATGGCGGATCTAATATTGCCCTTACTGTAAAAGTCAGTTTGGGATTAGAAGCATACCTCTCACTATGCCATGGTAACTAAGTGGTTTGCACTGCTGCCTCACAGCACTAAGGACCCAGGTTCAACCCCAATGTTGGGTGATTTGTATGTGTGGTGTTTGCACAGTCTTCCTATGCCTGCATGGGTATTCTCTGCGTGCTCCTGTTTTCTCCCACAGTCCAAAAATGTGCAGGTTGGGTGGACTTACCATGCTAAATTTCCCTGTTATGTTCAGGGACCTGTAGGCTAATTGGATTAGCCATGGTAAATGCGGATTATGAGGATAGAAAAGGAAGCTGTGTCTGGATGGGATATTCTCCAGAAGCTTGGACTTGATGGGGTCATATGGCTTGTTTCTGCACTGTAGGGATTCTATGGTACTATTTGATGAATATTGTACTGTTCACTTTGGATTTTATGGGTAGCATCAGGAATAGATATTGAAGCCATAACCCTCCAATTCAAAGCTTTCATGGCCACAGGAAGCATAAAGGGAGTAGCACAGAAAACAAATAAACATAGATGATTTACCTCCAGATTTTGCACAATTCAGCATGAAAAATGTATGGGAATTGCACAGTTTCATATTACAGCTTTTAAATTTTAATTGTTGCACTAAATTGCAAATAGTATTGATGGATAGTCTTGATCAGTGTGCAAAATGTTGGAGTTTCCGTTACTTTCCTAATTGCATTGATTGTTGTTAGTCTTGCTCTGACACGCTGGCAGCATTCTGTCTCCTTTTGGGTTTGCGTTTTCTTTGATCTTTACATCAATCCGGCAGATATTCCAAGTCCATATGCCTTGCTAGTTTGTTGTAATGCGATTATTTCTATGATGTAATGTAAAACTGGTTATCATTTGCGTCCTCAGCACTGATCGTAATGTTGAATATGATTTTATACTTGCCATATAAATAAGGTTAAACAGCACTTAATGTCAAATGATTGATCCCCCTACATGTCAGCTATGTGCTTTACACAGAATAGGGGAATAAAAACACAATCCAATGAATTGTAAGAATTTGGCTGCATTTGTAATTTTTGATTTACAAACAATTATGCTAAATATCAAATATGACTGATGGACTGCCCTGTATCTCAGTGAATAAATACACCATATTGTGTGTGATAAGACTGTAAAAATGTTGGGGATAACTCCTTCATTGTTGGATTTGATGATAAGCTGGATAATTAGAGCTGGAATGGCAATTGAAATACATAAATTCATTTCAGTGTTCCCAGGTTGAAGAATACAAGAAAATTCAGCCAATTTCCTTCGCTTGACGACTATCCAGGTATTCTGCTGTAATTGCTTGTTAATATCAATCAAGTTCAGAACCAGGCTGTGCTTGGATTTTCTCACAATTGATTTATTGTCTTATTCATTCATAGGATGTCTAGCTGGCTCAGCCAGCATTTATTGCCAATCCCTAGATGCCTGAAGGTGATGCCTGTGGTACTCACTGCTTGGACTCCCATGTAACCAATAACTACGTGGATGGGGTGCTGGAAGGTTGATAGTGCTATCGCGCCAGGTAGGCCAATTGATTGCTCAGCTGGTTTGTGCTGAACTGTGACGCCAACCGTACATGTTCAATTCCTGCACCAGCTGAAGTCACCATGAAGGTCCTGCCTTCCCAATCCTACCTGCTCCCTGAGGCCTGGTGACCTTCAGGTTAAACTCTGCTGAATCTTCTCTCACTAATGAGAAAGCTGCCATCTGGGACTTTGTCTTTTCCTGCCTATGGAAGTGTGCTTCAACATCATACAAGGGGAAGAGAAGAAAGAGGGGCAAGAAAACTTAAGAAAAGTAACTTCTCAAAAATAAACACCGATTCGTATTTTGGCTTGCCCTATATTAAAATACATAAGGTATAGTAAAAGATTATAGTGAACGCAGCCTGATCCTGATGAAATTACTTTATGTTATTGTTATGGGTAATCTTAAAAGGACTCATTTGTCAGGAAATTATTATAATTGCAATTATCTTGTAATAGCCACAAGGCTCAAAATTGTTTTCTTTAAAGAACGGCTTATCTCATGGAGAATGCACAGTTCCTAACCAATCCAGGGTATAGATAATGTCTCCTCTCTGCAAGGTCTTCAGTTTCTGCATTTGACAACCGTTCATAAATTACAGGTATTAGTAATGTTGGTGACAACGATCAGCATAAAAGCTTTTGAACTTGGTGAAAGGACATAAACCTGAAAAATGTGGCTGTTTCTTTCAGATAGCTGCTGCCTCACCTGCAATATCCTTTCCAGCATTTATTTGTTTCATTTCAGGATTTTAGCATCCTCAGTATTTTACATTTTGAAGCAATGAAGATTCAGCATGTTGTCACTTCAGTACACGAGAAATGTATTTTAAGGAAATAATATTTAGTTGAAGGTTTTGCGCATGAGTTGCTTTAAGAATGATACGAGTCATTCATTTAAAGCCATATATAAATTTTCACCATACATACGTCTTGCACTATACTTAAAAATTCACTTCCAGATTTTCAACTGAAAAGTAACATATTTTAGTTGGCGGCATGGTGGCAGTAGGCGGCACGGTGGCAAGTGGGCAGCATGGTGGCACAGTGGACTAGCACTGCTGCCTCACAGCTCCAGAGACCCAGGTTCAATTCCTGCCTCAGGCGACTGTCTGTGTGGAGTTTGCACATTCTCCCCGTGTCTGCGTGGGTTTCCTCCGGGTGCTCCGGATTCCTGCCACAGTCCAAAAATGTGCAGGTTAGGTGAATTGGCCATGCTAAATTGCCCGTAGTGTTAGGTGAAGGGGTAAATGTAAGGGAATAGATCTGGGTGGGTTGCGCTTTGGCGGGTCGGTGTGGACTTGTTGGGCCGAAGGGCCTGTTTCCACACTGTAAATAATGTAATCTAATCTAATCTAAAGAAGGTAGTTTCCGCTTAAAACAATTATAGGAATATGGTGTGCCTTGTGAACAAAATTCTGATAAATACTAAGAAATAACATCAACTCAGCTGTTCTTTAGATCAAAGGACTTGTATGAAAGGTTTAGAAAGAGAGAGAAAGAGTACAAATGGGGCAAATCATGAGGCAAACTGAGTTTAAAAACAAATGCAGAGACAGCTATTAGAACAAAGTGTGAGCAAAAAACCAGGAAACAAGACAAGCTGCTAACAGTAGTTGCTAAAACAGCAATGAGGAGCAATCAGAGGTGGAGATTACTGTATAAATTAATAGCTTTGAAAGAGTTAATGTTCATTTTCAATGATTGCGCCCATTCTACTGATGTCACACACAGTCAGGTAGTGAAAAACAACTCTGTTAAGAAACAAGGAGCTCTCCTCTAGTTTTGACAGGAAGCAGATGTATCTATACCAGCTCACTCAGGTCCTGGCAGTTATGCCTGACCAAATATAATTGTACCAACTAGTATCACAGACAAAATAAACTCCTCGTCCAGGTACATAACCCATTATCCGAAATCCTGAAATCCAAAAAGGTCCAAAATCCGAAGGTTTTTATGTGAAGTTTTTTTTCTCATTAACAAGGTTGTTTGCCATGCAAGCAGTTAACCCAAGTCGACACCGTCTCGATGCGTGTCACTCAATTGTGACGTTGGGTGGGGGAGGGGGTGGCGTGGCCTAGCACTGGCAGGCGTCAATTTTGTTTCAGGGCCCATTTTACTCAGTGAGTCTGCTCCTCCGGTAAGATATTTTAAAATTTCACCATCAAACTGTCACTTATTCTGAAATTCGAAAAATTCTGGAATCAGCTGGTCCCGAACATTTCAGATAAAGGATTGTGCATCTGCACTTAAGTGCCTCTGCAATGATGTATCCTCCATGACCACAGAACATAATTTCAGATCACCTGTGGACAAATTCTTTTCCTAAAAACAGGGGAAAAGATCGAATGCCAGATGTGAAATCAGTGACATCTGGACAGAGAGAGATTCTGGAATATCACACCTGACTAGCTGTCAAGGAAGCTTCAAGAGGATGCACTTAAAAAGGAGAAATGCACAACACATTGAGTTATAGCCTATTGGGAATTATCTCAGACTGTGTACAGAACAGAAGGAAAGACAGCAGCCTGTGAAATACATGATTTGTTCACTTACTTATCAAGAATCCACAAGAACAGGTGTTAAAAGCCAATTCAACTCTGGTCATGTGTGCTCATGGAGAAAGATGTGTCAGCATACAGAGGTATTCATGTGTACAGTGAGCTGAAATACTTGTAAGTACTAGCTGGTGCACTGTTAAGATCACAGCCAAAGAATCACCCACTAGTCCACCTCTGTGCTTCTCTGAGTTCTTGAAGCCAGCTAGCCAGTAGGATTGACAAAAGGATATAGGACAAAGGAGGACAAAGGACTCTCAGTCAATGTGCAAACCCAAGAGTCTCAAAATGAAATGTTTGAATATCAGCTTCAGAAATTATCTAGAAACGGAAGCACCTGTCTTTTCACATTTATCTTTCTTTGGACTCACTTCTAATCCATGTATATATGTGTTAAGCTACTATTTCTGTACACATTTGGATACAGGACTGTCTCAAAGGTAGAAGACAGAGGGTGGTGGTGGAGGGTTGTTTTTCAGACTGGAGGCCTGTGACCAGTGGAGTGCCACAAGGATTGGTGCTGGGTCCTCTACTTTTTGTCATTTACATAAATGATTTGGATGCGAGCATAAGAGGTACAGTTAATAAGTTTGCAGATCACACCAAAATTGGAGGTGAAGTGGACAGTGAAGAGGGTTACCTCAGATTACAACAGGATCTTGACCAGATGGGCCAATGGGCTGAGAAGTGACAGATGGAGTTTAATTCAGATAAATGCGAGGTGCTGCATTTTGGGAAAGCAAATCTTAGCAGGACTTATATACTTAATGGTAAGGTCCTAGGGAGTGTTGCTGAACAAAGAGAACTGGGAGTGCAGGTTCATAGCTCCTTGAAAGTGGAGTCGCAGGTAGATAAGATAATGAAGAAGGCGTTTGGTATGCTTTCTTTTATTGGTCAAAGTATTGAGTACAGGAGTTGGGAGGTCATGTTGCAGCTGTACAGGACATTGGTTAGGCCATTGTTGGAATATTGCGTGCAATTCTGGTCTCCTTCCTATCGGAAAGATGTTGTGAAACATGAAAGGGTTCAGAAAAGATTTACAAGGATGTTGCCAGGGTTGGAGGATTTGAGCTATAGGGAGAAGCTGAACAGGCTGGGGCTGTTTTCCCTCGAGCGTCGGAGGCTGGTATTTATAGAGGTTTACAAAATTATGAGGGGCATGGATATGGTAAATAGCTCAAATCCTTGCACCCTAGCAACATGCTTGTAAATCTTTTCTGAACCCTTTCAAGTTTTGAGAGGCATGGATAGGGTAAATAGGCAAAGTCTTTTCCCTGGGATCGGGGAGTCCAGAACTAGAGGGCATAGGTTTAGGGTGAGTGGGGAAAGATATAAAAGAGACCTAAGGGGCAACGTTTTCATACAGAGGGTGGTATGTGTATGGAATGAGCTGCCAGAGGAAGTGGTGGATGCTGGTACAATTGCAACATTTAAGAGGCATTTGGATGGGTATGTGAATTGGAAGGGTTTGGAGGGATATATGGGCTGGGTGCTGGTAGGTGGGACTAGATTGGGTTGGGATATCTGGTCAGCATGGACAGGTTGGCCCGAAGGGTCTGTTTCCATGCTGTACATCTCGATGACTATGACTCTATTCAGTGACTAATACCCAGTTGAAAATATCACAGAGAATGGTTACCCTGCTGAACCAAATGAAGATAGACAAAGAGAAAGAAGGCAAGATGAAAATCACCTAGCAGCTGAGTTTGCTCCTGGGTAAAAATATTTGCCAATGTTCTAATTTTTCTTTCAACAAGAACGGGTGTTAAAACGTTGGTTGAAGCATTGAACATAATAAGGTAGGAGGTATTCCAATTATTGTAACAGTAAATTTCAGTTGGTACGTGACTTGTACTATGAATATTTAAAATGAAAAAAAAGCAGATCAAGCTTTATATCACACTCTTATTCAGGATTGTTAGGTAACAATATGAAGGTGATTTGGAAGCACTCATTTCAGTTTGGCTATGAAATACCAATAGCTTCCCTGGAATATCAAAAATAAACATTTGGTGTATTTTAGAGAAGTGAGATTTAGAGATTTGAACACCATTTTCAAAATCACATTTTTACGAAACTAAGGACAGAAACTGAAAGGGGTCTGAACAACATGAGTTATTGCAGAAACAGACAAGGTTTCGACAAGGCTGATCTCAACGTTGGGAGCAGCTCACTCCATTTTTATGCTTTGGACAAGTGACACTGCGAGTTTCTCAATTGGCAGTGGTGAGTTGCCATGTCGACAGCCCAACTCACCTCATTAATATTCAGCTTTCAATCTGACCAAATTCACCAAGCAAGCTTGATGTTGAGAAAACTTAATTTGGAAAACAATGCAGGAATCTGGCAATTTCACCTCACCGATTTCTCTAAAGGTTCATGCTGAATGGCATGACCATCTTAGTGCATGCTCCGTGAACAGCCACATGAACCCCATACCCACAGACATTGGTATCTGATATGTGCCGGCCTCTATGAACCCTGCTGGCACATTTCAGATCCATTCTTTATATACTACTGCATTTCAATGCTGTATCTTAGGCTGCACCAGCAACTATCATTGTAATGCTGCAGCAAGGAGCCTGTTTTCTCAGGTACATGCTCCCAGGTCATGGACTGGAGCAGACTGCATGTCTAGGCTCTTCACTTGCTGTCTTAGGACTCACTCACTCTGAACCCATCTGAATGCTCACAACATCCCTGCCTTGCATTGCTTTATCTTGTCTTCAAGTGTTTTGCCTCCTCAGCTGAAGCTCAAAATACTTCCTTTTTGACAATAGGTTTTTATAAATGGCGTGGCTACAAAGGATGTTGATGAATTCCAGGAAATCTGCCAAGTAAAGAGTTGCTCAGGGAATGTCGTGTGATATCTTTGGGCATTAGGGTATCCATAGGGCTGGGGTACGTGGCTAATGCAGGGAGTTTGGTCAGATACAGTAAGAAAACCTGTCGGGCTTTCTGCTAGAAATCCCTGCAAAAAATGTTTGACACAACTGACACCAATCAAAATACAACCTCGGCTGATGTGTGCTTTGGCATACATTAGTTAATATTTGCATAGATACGTTGCATTCTGAATGGAATTATTCATTGATCACCCAAATTGCCCCAGGTGGCAATTTCAATGTTTAATAGTTTACGTTATTTATGTTTGAACAGTAAAAAAAAAGAAATGAAGGTTATGTTGATGTGAGGAACTGGAAGAGCAATAATAACAGGCCTGATTACATTTAGCAAGCATTTAAAATAAGCAATCTCCTACTTAAGATGAAGCTTGATTATTCAGAATTGGCATCATGCTCACTCCCACCACTACCAACATACAGTAGCAGCAGTGAAATCCATCTACAAGGTGCACTGCAGAAAATCATCAAGGCTCTTTCGGCAGCACCTTTCAAAGCCATGAACACGACCATCTCGAAGACCAGGACAACAGCTGCATGCACCACCACCACCTGCACGTTCCTCTCCAAGCTACTCGCCATCCTGATTTGGAAATATATCACTGTTCCTTCACAGTTGCTGCAAATTCCTGGGGGTACCACCCTTACAGCATTGTGAATGTACCTACAATATATAAACTGCAGTGAATCCAGAAAATATAACCACCTCACCACCACCTTCTCAAGAATAAATAGGGACATGCAATCAAGGTCGGCTCATCCAGCAAAACCCATAACCCCGAAGTGAATTTTTAAAACATTCTCTGTTAATTAAATATTGTTACCTGACTCATAAAGCAGGTTTATTTCATTTAATGATTTAGAACAGGTTTGTTTCCATTTTGCCCCACAATTAACCTTGGACATCCTATGTGTTACTTCCAACTGACCACAAGCCAGCCCACACTTCCTCTCCCTCTCCACTTCCTTCCCTCCACCCCTCAGAGTGTAATAACTGAAGAAAGTGAGGACCTAAGAATTGCTAGATCAAGTTTATCAAGGTCACCTTCCACCTTCCAGCTAGTCACATGATGCAACAATGGGGGAACCATTGGCTAACCATTGCAATTAACCATTGTAACTCACCTCCTGACACCCAAAGTCTATCCAAGGCATGAGTCAGGAGTGTGATGGAATACCCCCCACTTGCCTGGATAGGTAGAGCTCCAACAACACTCAAGAAGCTTGACAAATCAACCCGCTTGATTGGCACCACATCTACAATCATTCAAACCTTCCACCACCGGTGCTCAATAGCAGTGGTATGTACTATCTACAAGATGCACTGCAGAAATTCACCAAAGATCCTCAAGCAGCTCCTTCCAAACTCATGACTACTTCCATCGAGAAGGACAAGGGCAGCAGGTATTTGGGAACACCACCACCTGCAAGTTCCCCTCCAAGCCACTTACCACCCTGACTTGGAAACACACCACCATTCCTTCACAGTCATTGGGTCAAATTCCTGGAATTCCTTCCCTACTGGCATTGTGGGTCACCCTACAGCAAGTGAAGTGCAGCGATTCAAGAGGGCAGCTCACCACCACCTTCTCAAGGACAAATAGGGATGAGCTATCAACGCTGGCCAGCCAGCAACACCCAAGTGCCATAAATGAATAAAAAATAAAATGAATATCTACTAGCTGCCAACATCAGATCCACATCAGATATCCTGGAATTCACTGGCATCCTTTGTGTCTTTAACAAACTGTTTTGCATCCAGATACACACTGTCAATCCAGAACAGCCCTGTGTATTAACTGACATTAACTCCAGTTATGGCAGTCAGGGGGAAATCAGTGGCCTGTTTGATGGGCAGGGATCTGAAAGCCCTGCTGGTTGCAATGGTGCTCATCTGGGACTTGGTCCTTCTCCAGGGTCTGCAGTGAAGGCCATAATACCTGATTCTTCTATAGGAAGAATATTCTTGAACTGGAGTGGTTTCTGAAAAGATATTCCAGGATGATATCAGGACAGGAGGGTTTGAGTTGTAAGGAGAGGCTGGATAAGCTGGGACTTTTTTTCACTGGAGCGTAGAAGGTTATGAGGTGACCTTGTAGAGGGTTTATAAAATCATGAGAGTCATAGATAAGGTGAATAGCAAAGGGCTTTTCCCTCGAGTTCAAACTGGGAGTCATATTTTTAGGGGGAGAGGAGAAAGGTTTAAAAGGGATGTGAGGGGCAACTTTTTCACACAGAGGGTGATTCTCATGTGAAATGAAGTGCCAGAGGAAGTGTTAGATACAGGTGCACTTACAATATTTAAAAGACACATGTACATGAACAGGAAAGGTTTGGAGAGTTATAGGCCAAACACATGTAAGTGGGACTAGTTTAGTGTCAGAAACTTGGTTCAGCTTAGACAAGTTGGACTGAAAGGTTTCTATGCGATATGCCCCTATGAATCTATGACTCTATCATGCCTGCATGGTCCAATATTTCCACACAGCTTAAAACAGTCTCAGCCATCTGGAAGAATGCCCAGCACTTTAGGAAGAAGGTCAATGTCCTTCTTCACTCTGTCATGGTAAGTTGCACCAGCTAAGGGCGGCGTGCTGCCTCAGTGGTTAGCACTACCACCTCACAGCGCCAGGGACCCCGGTTCGATTCCAGCCTCGGATGATTGTGTGGAATTTGCACATTCTCCCTGTGTCTGCATGTATTTCCTCCAGGTGCTCTGGTTTCCTCCCACAGTCCAAAGATGTACAGGCTAGGTGGATCTGATTAGATTAGATTAGATTACCTACAGTGTGGAAACAGGCCCTTCAGGCAAACAAGCCCACACCGACCCTCCGAAAAGTAAGCCACCCAGACCCATTTCCCTCTGACTAACGCACCTAACCTATGGGCAATTTAGCATGGCCAATTCACCTGACCTGCTCATCTTTGGACTGTGACAGGAAACCAGACCACCCGGAGGAAACCCATGCAGACACATGGAGAATGTGCAAACTCCACACAGACAGTTGCCCGAGGCTGGGATCGAACCTGGAACCCTGGTGCTGTGAGGCAGCAATGTAACCACTGAGTCACCGTGCTGCCCCATGGGAAATGCAGGGTTACTGGGATAGAGTAGGGGAATGCTCTTCAGAGTGTCAGAGTGGGTCTCAATGGGCTGAATGGCTTGTTCTACTCTGTAGGGATTCTATGATCCTATGATTTTCTCTCCGATACCTCTCTCTGTTTCTGCTACTGCACACACCTCCCACCAAGATTCATGCTGTACCCCACTCACAATTGCCTGCGACATCTTTGTCCTTAGATACCCTAATCTCCAACGCTACTAACTCTGTAATCCCTCTATTCATTCACTCAGGATGCTTCCTTACCTGCACTAATAACAGTTGTCTGCCTCTCTCATTCTAGGAGGAAAACAATCCCTCAGTAAAGCAGAAAGGCTCAAGGCAGGCAGTGTGCTGACCCTCATTCGACTCCCCACACTTTATTAGCAGAGGATCCTGACTCTGACCATCCCAAGCAGGCTCTAGATTGATATTGGACACTGCCTTTACTGTCGCTTGAACATCCTGACTGAAGGCTATCCCCCTTGACATGACTGAGGCCTGTTGAGAACCATACCAAACTTCTTGGCTTTGCATCTGCACTAAATGCTAAGGGAGGCAAAGATTAAATGAGACTGGTATCTCTAGCTGAGAGGCAAAAGCACCAGAAAGCAAGGCAAAGAGCTGTGAGAATCCAACTCAGAACAAAGGGAATGAGTGCAATGGCAGTGAGCAAAGAGCCCAGAGATGCAGCCTGGTTCAGTCTGTGTGCTGGTGCATGACTCTATGTGCATAGTGTCCATGCTGTAACATTACAATAATAGTTGTCAGTGCATCCTAAGGTACAGCATTGAAGTGCAGAAGCATCTTATAAGTAGATCAGAGATATTCCAAGAGGGACATTAGAGATTAAGACATACAGGATCCCAACATATATGAACATAGGGTGTGTGTAGTTGATACTTACCCCAGTGTCCAACATGAAGGTCATTTGAAGCAAGTGATAAGATGAATTGACCAAGTGGTCACTCTAGTTTTCTTGTCAGGTTTTCCTGATATCAGGTTTATTTGATGAATTTGGGAAAATGGAAACCTCAATAGTAATGAGGCTTTGGGCTGTTAACAAGGCACCTCACAATCAATAATGACAATCGATTGGCAGCTCGCCATTGCTTAGCGAGAATCTCAACATGCTACTTGTGAAAAGCACAAAAGGTGCCATTGATAGAGGCCTCACCGGATTTGTTGTTCAATTCTGCAAACCATCCCACTATAGCCCATGTTGTTCAGATTCCCGATACGATCCCAGCCCAGAAGTACCAATATCTCTGGCTGCTCTCTGTCTTTAGTTATGTGTCATTTTCCCCATACAGGTTGCATGGGTTCTCCAAATGTCATCATATAAAATGTAATCTAAATGTTGCTAAGAATTCGTCAATTGCAATAAGAACAACCATGAGAAATAAATAGTTGAATTCTCCCATGCTCGGCTGTGAAGGAAGGTATACTTGTATGAGAAGGAATGGGTGAGAAGTTTATTGTCATAACTCATGCTAAGTTTTGAATGTAATAAGGGCAAGGTGGCAGCAATTGTGATGCAGAATTAACAGATTTCACTTTTAAATGGCATGACTGCCCATCACTATACTGTGAGATAACTGGAGACTTTGCAGTTCTCTGCATGCTCTGTTCCTACCAGATGGACCAAAAAATTCACCTTGTTTCAGGGGATATCTGTAGGATGTTTTGTGAATTTTTTATTTGATTTAATTTTGCTAGCGTGCAAAAGGGTACATGCAGGAAGCAATTTGACAGAATCTACAGTCCAGAGGTTAAATGGATAGGACTGTTGATTGATCCATGGAAGAATTGAGTTTGTCAGAGATATTGAAAGGAAGTAAAATCAGAACAAGCCGAAGAAATTCAGTAATTCTGGCAGATCTTCGAAGAAGAATCATATTAGACTCGAAATGTTAACTGTTTCTCTCTCTGCTGACGCTGCCTGACTAGCTAAGGTTCTGCAGCACTTTTTGTTTTTTATTACAGATCTCCAGTATATTGTTTTTATACTGAAATACAGATTTGGTTTTCTTACTTTGAGCCTGGAAATGATATTTTTTAAATGTTGACTTTAGGATTGCTTTGTCAATGGATATATTAAAAAATTCTTACCCCGGAGTATTTCTTTATTGAGATTATGAAGTATTCCAGTGAAGAAAGGTCATTTATGTTTCTCTTGGTCTTTCTCAATCTCATTACATTTGTTTTATCCTTGTCATTCAACATTTCCTATTTGCCTTTGAGGAAGGGAAAGAAATTGTACAGGTTCTTTTGTAAATAATCAATAATTTTCACAGTCCCATTGCCAGTGCCGTTGGCTGGGTAAACACTGGCAAAAATGCTGCAACCTGTGCAAATAAATTCGATACAGCTCAAAGCCTAGTTTTAATTTCAACCATTTATTTCCGACATGACGTTTCCTTCCGATTAGCTGCATCACCTATGAATTTTAGTATCATCATCAAAAGATTCTAATGTTTCAGTTGTATTTTTGAAATGAAATTAATTTTTTTAAAATAATAAATCTGAGGGGTGACCTTATAGAAGTTTATAAAATCATGAGGGGCATAGATAGGATAAATAAACAAAGTCTTTTCCCTGGGATAGGGGAGTCCAGAACTAGAGGGCATAGGTTTAGGGTGAGAGGGGAAAGATATAAAAGAGACCTAAGGGGCAACTTTTTCACACAGAGGGTGGTACGTGTATGGAATGAGCTGCCAGAGAAAGTAGTGGAGGCTGGTACAATTGCAAAAGTTAAAAGGCATCTGGATGGGTATATGAATAGGAAGGGTTTGGAGGGTTATGGGCCAGCTGCTGGCAGGTAGAACTAGATTGGGTTGGGATAACTGGTCGGCATGGACAAGTTGGACCGAAGAGTCTGTTTCCATGCTGTTCATCTCTACGACTATGATTTCTGTTTGAATTGATTGACTGTTCTTTTTCAAGTGACAGTACTAATTACAAAAGAGTAATTGTTCTATCATGTGCCTTGTGACTAGCCTATTCCTATTCAACTTGGCAGCAGATTAATGAAACTACTAGCTTATTAACAGCAATATTTTATATAGCTACACGGGATCATTAAATTATAAAGGATCAAACACAGGACAACATTCAGCTCCACAATTCTGTGCTGGTACTTACCCTCAAATATTTTTCTTTTAAAGATTGAACAGCCCACTATTCCTCGTAGCAAAACCCCTCAAGCTCTATTTACCAATGATAGGACCAATCCAAAATAACCCTCTCAATCCCATCTCACCCAGTGGTAAAGTAATGGAAGGGTCATCAAAAGTGCTCTCAAGCAGCAGTTGTAAATGAATAATCTACTCACTGACGCTCAGTTTGGTTTCTGTCAGGACCAACCATGAAGAAAAGAGCAGAATTCTATAGGTGAGGTGAAAGTAACTGTCCTTGAAATCTAAGTAGCATTTGATTGAGTGTGAGATCAAGGAGCCCTAGCGAAAGTAGAATTGGGGAAGAAAACTCTGTTGGTTGGAGTCATTCCTCGCACAAAAGGAAGATAGTTGCTATTGTTGGAGGTTCATTGACTGAATTCAAGGATATTACTGTAGGAGTTCCCCATTGTATTGTCCTTGCTCGAAACCTTCATCAATGACCTTCTCTCCAAAATAGGTCGAAAGTGAGGATGTTCGCTGATGATTGAACAAGCCATTCAGATACTAAGTAGTCTATGACTATATATATATGGATAACATCTAGGCTTGAGTCGATAAGAGTCAAAAAGTGTGCCACTGGAAAACACATCAGGTCAGGCAGCATTCTGTGTGTGTGTGTGTGTGTGTGTGTGTATGTGTGTTTGGGGGGGGAGCTTGCCCAAGGGAGATGAGAGATAAATGGGAGGGGGCTGGGGCTGATGGGAAGGTACTTGGAAGGCGAGAGTTCAATGAAGGTTGAGGGCGATGGTGATGGGTCAGAGGGGAGGGTGAAGCAGATAGGTGGGAAAGTAGATTTAGGTTTAAACGTTTTCACTTCAGTCTAAATGACCTCGGTCAGCTTATATCCATTAATTTAGTTAGACTAGTACAAATTGCATTTTATATTCACATTCTGGATAATGTTGTGCACTCCACCACCATAGAGGACCATGACACATAGAGGCCATTCAGTCTATAAATACTGTGACTTCCTTCACCCCCAGAAAAATCTGTGTCCAAAACACTTTACTTCACATTGTCAAAACATTTTTTTAACCTTTCTATCACCACTTTTAACATTGTGTTTATTGTGTGTGTGTGTGTGTGTTTCTATGTGGATTTGAAAATGGAATTATAAAATAATGACTTAAATTCTCTTATATGACCTGTTCTATAATCTCAAGAGGTCTTTCCATGAGTCATGTGGGTTTATTTCATGGAGAGACAAGTCCTCCTAAAGCTGAAAGATTTTTATTTTGTTAACCAATACAGTTACTTCAAGACAAAGGTGACATGTTAAACATTCAGCTAGATCACATTCCCTCCATGTGGAAAGATCACTGAAAAGGTTCATCCTTGCTCCAGATTGCTTATGCTTTTCTATTGCTTTGCTTGTCTTGTTATTTAATTTACTGGCGCACTGCCACAAGCAAGTGGTGAACAGGATACATGTGTTTTTCTTATCTACTGTACCAAGCATTATAAAGCGAAATCTGTCTTAAAACCCATTGAATGTCAGTCTCAACAATACAGTGCATGATTCAGAGTTAAACCTGCATTAAAGCACCTGTCTTAACTGAAACCAATCCCAGTGGTGTCCATTACAGACAGATTCCATTCAAGCAATACAATGTTGTGGAGCACATTATTATCCAGTTGGTTCTTTTTTTGTGATTTACTAAACCAAAATCAGACACAGCGCTATTCTTTTGTGCCTGATTCATCAGAGCTTATGATACACTTACATAATGTTACAAGAACTTGTAATGATATATTGCTTTTAATATAGCAAAACATCCTGAGGTGCTTCTAAGAGGTGTAACCAACCCAGAAGGAGAGATTATGAACTGAGACAAAAAAAGCCTAAGATGTGGGTGTGCGTTTGATGAAAAATCTTAAAGGAGACGAGGTTGGTGAAGCCATTTAAACAGGAAATTCTCGGGTACAGACTTGTTTGCTGTTGGAAATAGGGATCACTTTCGAACTAAATTTTTCTAATATTTCTTGTGTCATATGTTATTTAACTGCTGTTGCATTTATAACTAGCTTTTCCTAAACATCATCACATTTTTATTAAATTTAAAAAAATGTAAGGTACAAGAAAGGTCACAAGAATTACCAAGATCACCAAGATCATGGTAATTTCTTGAACTCGTGTCACAGATTTAACTGGTGCCACATGTGTGTTCTTATCAAAGCAGTATTTTGGAAATATGGGAAGTTTTGGTTTTAGACTGAATGATAATTGATCTTCAGATGAAGGTAAGCAAGGAGATGATGGTCATCCTCATGTCATGAGTAGCTGCCCTATGGTCATTAGCTGAATGGATTCAAATGGATGATTGAGACAGTGTAAATTACCAACACTGGAAACATTTGTCAGCAGGTAGTCTGGGCCAAAGAGCAGTCCTTGTCATGGAGCTAGTTTCTTCAATTGACATACTAAGAGTCTATGCAGCAGGTTACAAAGTTAAAAAGGGTAAGTGATACCTTGTAATTTTAATTACAGAGGGAGATAGAAGCATGTGATGAGGAACACTCTAAAAATATACAGATAGAAAAAATATTTAAACAAAACACTGATTTATGAGCAGACAACGCCACATTAAAGGGTGAACTAGAGGATGCAAATGGCACTCTGACAGAACTAATTCAATGACAAAGTGTTGCTTCCCCACATCACTCATACAGCCAACATTTATAACATCAAACACAAATTAGCCAGCAATAAACAATAATAGCTGCAGTGTCCCCTGGTGAGGATAGTGATCTTGATACATGTAGGGACACAATAATTTTCCTGGGGACTTTGGGTCAGTTTGGGAAGGTGAAGATGGTAATACGCTCTTCCCTGCCTCACCCCTCTTGTACAGGGAAGCGAAGCTGATATGTGTAGTAGCAAGGGCCATTGGCAAAAAAATGACTCAAAGAGAAGTAAAGAGGGAACTCCTGCCGTGGTTATAGAGGGGTTCCGAACCACATGCAGACCCTTGTCACCAGTTGAGATTAGAACCTTGAGGAAAGAGATTACAAAGATATAAGTTACAACATCCTCCTCCATGTGGAGCTGGAAAAAGCACAGCAGGTCAAGCAGCATCAGAGGAGCAGGGGAGTCGACATTTCAGGTCAGGACCTTTCATCAGGACTCAAACAACAACTCTCCTGCTCCTCTGATGTTGCTTGACCTGCAGTGCTTTTTCCAGCTCCACACTTTATCAACTCTAACTTTCTAAGCGTCTGCAGTCCTCACGAACCTCCATCCTCCCCCGTGTGTCAAATCAGAAATGTTTAGAATTTCATCCCTTGAGTGAGCCAATAATGGCTTTAAACAGATACTCAGGAATGTTTTTACCATATTTGAATTTGGAAGAATTTTAAAAGAAGAAAATAACAATCAGACTCTGGCAAGTTCCTTTTGAGAATTTTGTTTCCTAAGAATGAAAAAGCAGCAGCATTTGGTAATGTTTGAAAACAAGACTGAAATGTTTGATTTCTGTTCTAAAGATATTACAAATATATTTCTTTAAAACCTGGCCGTAAGCTTTCTCAAGAGCTTCTGAATTAGATAGAGTGACAATTAATGAGGTGGCCTGCTTGGAAGAAAGATTGTAACAGGAAAATGACATAACATTGAATGGAAATAACTCACATTGGGTATAGTTAAATGGAATATATCTAATAAAAGTAAAAAGTGTGGATGAAGCTGACTAATGGACAGCTTTCTTTTGGAGATATTTGTGCCCTTACCAAAACATTCCGCTCTCCCATTCCAACATTTTTGATCTTTTTATCAGAACGTCAATAGTACTTGACATAATGTTGGGATACTAGTATAAATGTGCAGAAGTGATTGCTACAACTGAAGTAATCAACATCAGCTCAGTGAAAGCACTGAGGAATGGATTTCAAGTAAATACACAATGTTTATTGTGGCCTGAAGAGCAGGAAAATGCATTTACGATCAAGCCACTGACATATAATTTATGGAGAAACTGACTTTAAAACAAAATGGTACATGTGAGAGAGGAAAATGATTAAAGTAAAAATAGTTGGGACAATTGAAGGTTAAGAGGGGAAATGTGCTGAGTAAGAAATAGCCACAACCTGAGTACAGGTGAAAGGAGGGCTGAAGAATCTTTCAACTCCAGACTTAATCTGTTCCTGTAACTGCATGTGCCATAACCAGCCAAGGGTAAGCCAAAGTCTCTGGAGGACAATAGCTTCATTTCAATGCAGAACCAGGAAGAAGAGAGGGGAAAAAAACAATAATTTGATGCAAGGAAAAAGGCAAGCAAAATACAGCGGACCAAGCAGGGAATAAAGCAAGAACAAACAGGTACATACATTTGAAAATGGGTCCAGTAAATGGACTAGTTACTACCACACTCACAAATGGTTATGTAATGATGTGAAATCTGAAGTAGTCATTTGTACTGCACTTTGATGCGAAATAGGAGGGGCTTACCTCTGCCATTGTGACATTAGAAATGCAGGCCTGCAGCCTCACCCTGGATCCAGAATCATCCACTTATGAGATGAATGTTCAGAAATGGGGGAGAATAATGCACAGCATGTAATACCTCCACTGTATCCCAATTAATGTCTGGACAATGAAATTTGGGGGGATATTTCACCAGTTGAAAGCCTACATTCTGCTCCCAACCCACTGACTGAACCATGATAGGAAGATACTCTTGGACCCCATTTCAATATGTAACATCACAGAGCAGCTATCAAGTGTCTCTGTATAGAATCAGACCCTTAAGGCCATCTCTCAGTTTAACCATTCGATTACCACATTATCCCTAAAATCTCAAATCAATCCTGGGGTGAACCAGTACCTCAGAAGAGCATTGGTTTAAAATGATCAATCAGAACATAGAAATAGTGAAAAAAAATACATCAGTCATGTTTTTCACTTTGTGTTTAGTTGTTAGCAAAAGCTTCATGTTAACATTTTAAATAGGTTTAGTGTGCTTTCTGTGATGCATATTCTAGAAATTAAAGAACCAAACTTATACATTAGACATAGATTAGCTAAGAATTAGTTGTAACAAGTGTTATGGACCAGGCTAGACCCCCCCCCCCCCCCCCAAAATATATCGAAAGTAGCCTAAACCCTAACTTTGCTAGTTGTTCTAAGCAGGTGTAATGCAGATATTCTAGGAGGGATGTGACTGGTCAAACCAGTTAGTTTTAAACAAAATAAAATTAATTACAAGCTTACTGAATGAAACACAAACAAAAGAGAACAGAATGCAGAATAATTTAACCTATCCGAAAACCCAACAGATTAAATCCAACTTAATGATACTGTTCCCAATACTTGCAGCAATCCCTTTAATTACCCCTTGGCACAAAAGGTAAAATCAAACACAGTGTCTTATGGGAGAGAGATCAGAGGGACAGGAGGACCAGCTTGGAACTGCTTAAGGACTTCAGTGAGGCGTTCGACAAGGTTCCCCACGGGAGACTGATTAGCAAGGTTAGATCTCATGGAATACGGGGAGAACTAGCCACTTGGATACAGAACTGGCTCAAAGTAGAAGATAGAGGTAGGTGGTGGAGGGTTGTTTTTCAAACTGGAGGCCTGTGACCGGTGGAGTGCCACAAGGATCGGTTGCTGGGTCCTCTCCTTTTTGTCATTTACATAAATGATTTGGATGTGAGCATAAGAAGTACAGATAGTAAGTTTGCAGATGACACCAGAATTGGAGGTGTTGTGGACAGCAAAGAGGGTTACCTCAGATTACAACAGGATCTTGACCAGATGGGCCAATGGGCTAAGAAGTGGCAGATGGGGTTTAATTCAGATAAATGCGAGGTACTGCATTTTGGGAAAGCAAATCTTAGCATGACTGATACACTTAATGGTAAGGTCCTAGGGAGAGTTGCTGAACAAAGAGACCTTGGAATGCAGGTTCATAGCTCCTTGAAAGTGGAGTCGTAGATAAATCGGATAGTGAAGAAGGCATTTGGCATGCTTTCCTTTATTGGTCAGAGTATTGAGCACAGGAGTTGGGAGGTCATGTTGCGGCTGTACAGGACATTGGTTAGGCCATTGTTGGACTATTGCATGCAATTCTGACCTCCTTCCTATCGGAAAGATGTTGTGAAACTTGAAAGGGTTCAGAAAAGATTTACAAGGATGTTGCCAGGGTTGGAGGATTTGAGCTATAGGGAGAGGCTGAACAGGCTGGGGCTGATTTCCCTGGAGCATCGGAGGCTGAGGGGTGACCTTATAGAGGTTTACCAAATTATGAGAGGCATGGATAGGATAAACAGACAAAGTCTTTTCCCTGGGGTCGGGGAGTCCAGAACGAGAGGGCATAGGTTTAGGGTGAAAGGGGAAAGATATAAATGAGACCTAAGGGGCAACTTTTTCACCCAGAGGGTGGTACGTGTATGGAGTGAGCTGCCAGAGTAAGTGGTGGAGGCTGGTACAATTGCAAAATTTAAGAGGCATTTGGATGGGTATATAAATAGGAAGGATTTGGAGGGATAAAGGCTGGCAGGTGGGACTAGATTGGATTGGGATATCTGGTCGGCATGGATGGGTTGAAGGGTCTGTTTCCGTGCTGTACATCGCTATGATTCTATGACTCTATGCTTCTTTGGGTCCAGCAGCTTTTGCAACTGCCTGACTGCTTTCTGTGAATAGCAAGACTGCCAGAAAACCCAAATCAATCCAGAGAAAAGCTGAGCTGGGAGAATTGGCCACACCCCTTTCATTGTACAAGTGTTTTTTTTAAACTTGAAAGTCTTTTTGCTGAGCCAGTATCCATTCGCTATAATCAAGTTGGCCATAAAACCTTCAAACTTAGACTTTTTGGAGTCTGTGACTTCTCCAATCTGAAAAAAAAGCCAAGGACACCATAACCTTGTTAAAGGAGCAGCATCATCATACAAGTTAATAGGGATATTTTCTTCCCAAAGGTCAGGACTTTTGGAACATGGAGTCCTTTAAAACCGAATGTTTCTAGTATTTGCTGTATACCGTTAGATATTATTTAACTGCTGTTACAGTAGTAACTGACCTTCCCCAAACAGGTTTATTTATTTATTGTCTCAGGAGCATTTATCTCACTCATTTCCCTCTCTGCAGTATGTCAGCCCCCAGACTCCAGCTTCAGAGTATATGGGAATGGACATAAGCATCAGCTAGAATTGCTCCCTGTCCAGCTCCTGCTACTCTCTGTTCTCCTACACGTATTGGAAACGATATTGAACCTTTATATTTCTCAAGGAGAATTACCTCATGATACCTTTATGTAGGTGGCTTCAATATCACGTGCCTGGTGCCACTGGTCAATAGAGAGCTACTTAAGTTGTTCAACATCCTGGTATGTGTGGTCAGGCTGTTTCTTGAGGATATGGAATTTCTGACTGTACATCTCTGACACTAATTCCCACTCACATAAAGTAATCCTTTTTGCTGCCTGATAATCCACGCACTCTCCTTGGGTAAAATTTTATGAGCTTTCCCTCTCAGTCTGCTCTGCCACAGCAGTACCTATTGTTGGCCTGGCCACTTTAACAACTGTGTTAAGTGCTTGAAAGATATAAAGAAGGCACAATTTTTTTTCTGTCATACATAGGGATTAAATAGGAAAACTTGAATACTTAGCTTTTTAGACTGGTAAACTTTGGGACTTTCCCAAGGGCTATTCACGTTTCTTGGCTCAATTTGTCTTAATTGGAATTCACTTTCTTTTTCTGTTGCTCTTTCTTTTTTCCCCTTTCTTCTCTCCATCCATGTTCCTGATTAGATTAGATTACCTACTGCATGGAAACAGGCCCTTTAGCATAACAAGACCATGCCAACCCTCCGAAGAGTAACTCACCCAGACCCATACCCTTCTGACTAATGAACCTGACACTATGGGAATTTAGCATGGCCAATTCACCTGACCTGCACATCTTTGGGTGTCTGGAAGGACGGGGCGGACGTGCAAACTCCAGACAGTCACCCAAGGCTGGAATTGAACCCGGGTCCCTGGTGCTGTGAGGCAACAGTGATAACCACTAAGCCACCGCATCGCTCCATTCATTCTTGGAATTATGACAATGATGTCACTTTGTAAAGGATATTTTGACCTGGGTTTTTTTAAAGGGAGATTGTAAAGGCAGAGGTGACAAACTAGCTACTAAAGACAGGAGGTCTTTAAGGTTTTTTTAAAAAAAGTTGGAACAATAGAAGCAGCCTGACTGGGAGTGGCCAGTTCTCACAGATTGGACTCTTTAGGTTTTTTTTAGCTGTAGCAGTCAGAAGCTGTTTGGGGACTCTGAAGAGTTGGAAGCTTCAGTGAATGAGTCCTAGCTGTTACTCTCTTGATGTTGTTTCCTCCTGGATTGGAGAACTGCATGTAAGAATCTGGGTCTGAACTTACCTTTTTGCCAAGGTGTGTGTTGATGGGATGTTATTATATTGAAACACATAATTAGTAATTAGTGCTTTATCTATTATTTGGTTAAGTTTTCCTATAGTTGAATTATTCTAAATTCCTCTTTGTTCTTTTCATACTTTAACTATAGTGTTTAAATAAATTGTTTTCCATAATGTCGAGCAGTTTGATCAGTCACATTGCATCAGGAACACACGCTTCACATCTACCTTTAAAATAAGAAAAAGTTAGGGTCTGTGTTACCATCTTAACATGTTTTGAGGGGGTCTGGTCTGATCTGGTGCATAACAGTATTCAATGTTCAATCTTAATTTATCCATTTCATTGTCCTCAGGTTCAACCTCCAAATATATCACTGCTGGTTCTGCAATTTCTGTTTTCCTGGCTTTCAGTCAGAAGTTCCACTTTAAGTACCTGGTGGCTCCTTTTAATTCTTCCAAGGCATAGATTTTGAGTTTTTAGTAAGTTATTCACTGTGTTTTCTGAAGGCACTAATATCAAATGTGCACATTTGACTGTTTTTATTCCTAGACACTGAAGAAAATCTTTTGGCAGTTTCCATTTTCAAAACAGTATTTGATGAATGAATTTATTTGGCCCAATCCAGTTTATTCACTAATCTGTTCAGTATGTACTGGTGAGGCACCAGATGTGTTAGAATCAGATGAGAATTGTAAGGCAGCTATCCTCTTTTCAACTCTTTCTTGGTCAAATATTTCTTGCTTTTTAGCACAGTGCTATATCATGTGTCAAATAAAGATATAGTTACCTAGATCCGAATGAAGGAACAGGTTATAAGGTTTTTTGAGTGAAAGACAGATGAATTTGGTTCTCTAGTAATCCAGAAAGAAATTAATAAAATGTGACTTCAAACAAAAATGTAGATAGTAACTTTAAAAAGGAAAGATTGTCTAGTACAGAAAGGAAGATGAAGAATAAGACATTTTAAGAGCTCTTGGAGCCTTTGGGGTGTTAGATTTGTAACCAAAGACCACAATTGTTTAATTAGAGTCGTATGCATCTATAGCACAGAAAAAGGCCCTTCAGCCCGTAGAGCCTGTGCTGGTCAAAAACAATCACCTAAGTATTCTAATCCCATTTTCCAGCACTTAGCCTGTAGCCTCTTTGACTCGGCATCACAAGTATATGTCTAAATACTTATTAAATGCTATGAACCTTTTTGCTTTTATCACCCTTCCAAGCAGTGAGTTCCAGATTCCCACCAATCTCTGAGTGAAAAAAAAATCCTCACATCCCCTCTAAACTTCTTGCCCCTTTCTTTAAATCTATGTCTTCTAGTCATTCATTCCCCCTACCAAAGGGAAACATATTTTCCTCTCTACCCTGTCTATACCCCTCACAATTTCAAACATTTAAATCATGTTTCCGTTCAGTCCGTTCAGCTCCAGAAACAGTTAATCTAATTTGTCTTCATAGCAAAAGCTCTCCAGCCCAGGCAACATCCTGGAAAACCTCCTCTGTACCCTCTCCAATGCAATTACATTCCTCCTATGATGTGGATTCCAGAACTGCACACAATACTCTGGTTCTGGCCTAATCGATACTTTATACAGTTCCAGTATCACTTCCCTGCTTTTCAATTCTGTGCCTCGGCCAACAACTAGAAGGAACCGGTGCACATGTACACCAAAGCACCTCTGATCCTTAGTGCTTCAAAGGGTCCTACCATTCATCGTATGTCCCTTGCTTTGTTAGTTCTGCCTAAGTCTACCAACTCACCCTTTTCTAGATTGCACTCTGTTTGGCACTGACCAGCCCATCTGTATCCTCCTGTAATCTAAGGCTATTGTCGTCACAATTTACCACCCCACCAATTTTTGTATCATCCTTAAACTTACTGAACAACCCTCCGACATTCGAGTCTAAGGCTTCCAGTCACAAAAATGCCCCTCAACCATTACCATCCACCTATCACTTAAACAATTCTAGATCAAATTAGCCAAATTTCCCTGGATCCAACTGGCTCTTACCTTCACTATCGGTCTCCCATGTGAGACACTACCAAAAGCTTAAATTGTTCACCGATTTCCTCATCAGTGGGGAAGTTTGTAGATATGTTTGAGTTTTTGATAAATGTCTGCTAGTCCAATTGTTTTTTGAATGGGTACTGTCTTATGAGATGATGAGGAGAAACCAGAGAGAACGGGAGAGAGGAAGTGAGAGAGAGAGAGAGAGAGAGAGAGAGAGAGGGAGAGCCTTCCATATTGTGCTGTCCATCATTCATTCTCTCCGCTCTCAGCACAAAAACATAAAAAGTCTGTTTACAATGATTTTTAGTGCTGCCTAACTTTAATCTCCTACTGTGTGAAATTATCATACAAGTACAAATCACAACAGGAGACATGAATTTCTTGACACTGACTCAGTTGCTCATTGCTGATGTCCTTTGATAAGATGTAACCAACTATGACAAAGTGTGGATGTGCTGGTGTTAGACTGAAGTGCCTGACCTGCTGTGCTTTTCCAGCACCCCACTCTCGACTCTGATCTCCAGCATTCTGCAGTCCTCACTTTCTCCTGGGGTGGACAAAGTCAGAAGTCACATGATACCAGGTTAAAGTCCAACAGTTTTATTTGAAATCACAAGCTTTCGGAGTGCAACCCCTTCATCAGCTGATGAAGGAGCATTGCTCCGAAAAGTTGTGATTTCATATAAACCTGTTGAACTAAAACTTGATGTCGTGTGACTTCCAACCATGACAAAGACAGCAGAGACACTGAAGGAGGTCAAGTGAGATCACGTACTATCTATCAATCAATCACAGAGAATATTTGGACTTTTATTTGGGGGTGGGTGGGTGGGGGGTCACAATTTTAAGCATTGCTACCTCACAGCACCAGGGACCCAGGTTTGATTCCAGCCTTCGGTGACTGTTTGTGTGGAGTCTGCATGTTCTCCCTGTATCTGTGTGAGTTTCCATTGGGTGTTCCAGTTTCCTCCCACAGTCCAAAGATATGCAGGCCAGGCAGACTGGTCACATTAAATTGCCCAGGGTGTCCAGGAGTGTGCAAGCTTGGTGGATTAGCCATGGTTTTGGGAAGAACCATTTTAGTGTTGTGGCAGAGACAGAATTTTGGTTGGAGAAATGCAAACGACGTCGATGGAGAAAATGGACATGGATTGAGATCACATCAACACATCAGGACAGTAAAGGATTGAACCTTTGATCAGAAACGAAATGAGCATAGATTTTAATGGTACTAATTAAGGCTGGAAAGCGAGAAGCAGCAATAACATCAGAATAAGGCAGAACAATAGGTGGTCAGGAGAAAATGGGTTGGGCTTGAAGATGCAGGCACTCAGTTTCATGGACGAGATGAACTTGAAGGAGTGAGTGTTATGGAGAAATGGGAAGAAGCTATAGAGAGATCTGTCCAGGAATAAAGTGGGTCAGATGGTTTATTCTGGTAAAGAATAGAAAATGGAGAACAAAAATGGTCATGTGCTCCATGGAATTACTGTTCAATATGATGAAATAGGGAACAGAATAGGGATCTCTGTCTAGGTTCTTTCCATTTACCTGTAACACCCCCTTCTTCAAGTTCATCTCGTCCATGAAACTGAGCTCCTGCATCTTCAACTTCATCTCATTTTCTCCTGACCACCTGTTGGTCTGCCTCATTCTGAATTTACGGCTGCTTCTCTCTCTCCAGCCTTGATTAGTACCATTAAAATCTACGTTTATTTCTCCTCTGATCAAAAGACTTTACTGTCATGACGTGTTGATGCTAACTCGGTCCATGTCCATTTCTCCCTCAATGCCCTGTTTGCGTTTCTCCAATCAAAGTTCTGTCTCTACCACAACACTGAAATGTCTCTTCCAGAAACCACACTTAATCTGTGGCTAATCTAAAGATCTTGTAGATGGTGAAAAATAAAACCTAAGGTTTTGGCACCTTCCAATATGATACTAGTTGATAATGGCAATTAAGAGGAAGCTGTAGTAGGACCAATTCAACAGTAGATGACTACACCATTTGTCTATTAGTTAAAGACAAATCTGTGAACCTTAGACTTGAGGAAGTAGATGCACAAGTGCAGTAGAAGGACAAACAGAATGGGATATAATAAATAATCTTATGGAAGGTGTGTTTGGATAGAGATAAAGGTGATAGTGAGAAAATCTTGGGGATCAAGAGTATATAGGTGAATGGAAGCATAAACAGGACTACTTTCGTGTCAAAGGACATAAGCAGCAAGTGTCAGTCAAAGCTAAGCAATCCCACAACTAATGGATCAGATATAAGCTCTGGAGTCCTGCCACCTCCAGTCATGTATGCTGGTGGACATTTAAACAACTCACTAGAGAAGGAGGCTCCACAAATATCCCCATCCTCAATGATTGAAGAACCCAATACCAAAGTGCAAATTGTAAAGCTGAAGTATTTGCAGCAATCTTCAGCTAGAAGTGCTAAATGGGTGATCCATCATTGCCTCCTCCAGGGTCCCCAGACAGTTATCAGTCTCTAGCCACTCCATGTGATATCAAGAAATGGTTGAAGGCACTCAATGTTGCAAAGGATATGGGCCCTGACAACATTCCAGTAATAGTACTGAAGGCTTGCACTCCAGATGATGTCACACCCCAGCCCAGCTCTGCCGGTAAAGTTGCAACACTGGAATCTACTTGACAATGTGGAAAATTTCCCAGATTTTTCCTGTATACAAAAAGCAGGATAAATCCAACCCAGTCAGTAAGTGCCCATCAGTCTCCACTCGATCATCAATAAATTGATGGAACGTGTCAACAACAGTAGGATCAAGGAGCACTTTATCAGCAATAATCTGCTCAAGAGCAGCCAGTTTGGGTTCTGCCAGGGCAACTCAGCTCCTGACCTCATTACAACCTTAAATTAAACATGAACAAAAGAGCAGAATTCCAGAGGTGAGGTGAAAGTGACAGTCCTTGACATCAAGGCTGCATTTAACTGAGTATGGTATTAAGGAACCCTTGTAAAACGTAAATCAATGGGTCTGCATGGGCAAACTGGTTGGACTCAGACCTGGCACATAGCTAAATGGTTGTGGTTGTTGAAAGTCTGTCATCTCAACTCCAGGACATCTCGGCAGGGGCTCCTCAGGATAGTGTCCTAGGCCCAACCACTTTCAGTTGCTTCATCAATGACCTTCCCTCTATCATAACATTAGAAGTGAGGATAGTCACTAATGACTGCACAATGTTCTGCACCATTCATGCCTTCCAAGATGCTGAAGCAATTCATGTTCAAATGCAAAATCTATGCGGAAATATCTGGCTTGGACTAACAAGTGGCAAGTAACATTGACATCACACAAATGCTTGACAGTGACCATCTCCAATAAGAGACTACCTAACTATTGCCCCTTGACATTCAATAGTGTTACATCACTGAATTCCCACTGTCAACATCCTGGGAGTAACCTTTGAACTGAAACACAACCAGACTCACCACATAAGCACAGTGATTGCAGGAATCGGTTAGAAGCTAGGAATAATATGGTGATTAACTCACCTCTTGAATCCCCAAAGGAGAAAGTGAGGACTGCAGATGCTGGAGATCAGAGTCGAGAGTGTGGTGCTGGAAAAGTACAGCAGGTCAGGCAGCATCCGAGGAGCAGGAAAATCAATCATTCCTGATGAAGGGCTCTTTCCTGAAACGTCAATTCTCCTGCCCCTCGGATGCAGCCTGACTGCAGTGCTTTTCTAGCATCATACTTTTGATTCCTGAATCCCCAGCCTGTCCACCTTGTACAAGGCGCAAGTTAGCATGGATGAGTGCAGCCCCAACAACACTCAAGAAGCTTGACAGCACTCAGAACAAAGCAGCCCATTTGTATGGTACCACATGCACAAACATCCATTCCTTCCACCACTGACACACATTAGCAGCAGTATATACTATCTGCAAGATACAAGGTGGAAATTCACCAATGATCCTCAGCCAACACTTTCTAAACCCAAGATCAGTTCCATCTAAAAAAGCAAGGGCAAAAGATATATGGAAACTCCACTACCTGCAAGTTCCCCTCCAAGCCACCCACCACGCTGGCTTAGAAATGTATCACAATTTGTTGACTGTCACTGGGTCAAAATCCCGGGATTCCATCCCAAAGGGCATTTAGGGTCAATCTATAACACGTGGACTATGGTGGTTCAAGAAGACAGCTCACCCACCACCTTCTCAACGGCGACTAGGGATGGGCAATAAATGCTGGATGTGAATAAAACAAAATAACATGTAAATAAAACAAAATAAACAAGAGAGTTGGAAATTGAAGTTGTAGGTGACTTAGGATAAAGGTTTTCCCAGGGACAAATACAAAATGTAAGCAGTTAGGTTTTTGAGAATAGGAGATGAATAAATGTGGAGGACAAAAGGTGAAGAATTTGCAGAGAGCAGAAAAATGACGAGTTATTTGGAGTGGGAGCTGAGAGAAAGAAATGGTGAATATCTTAGGAACTCACTCAGAACAAAGCTAAGGAGAAACTAAGATAAGGAAATTGAATGATCAGAAGATGTCAAGTGAATAGAACAGGCCAAAATTGAATTTGATAATCCTGTTACTCTGCCATTTCAAGGATTTCCACAGAGGAAGGAGTGGGAAATGTTATCACGTAAGCAGCTTTCAGTAAGCAGCAATTTAGCACCAAATGTCAACCAACTTTTGGTCAAAGGCCAAACTAAGACACAACTAAGGTGATGATTACTGAATGCTAACATGGCAGAATCAGGAGAAACAGTGGTGCATGGAGTGAGCAGATTGGAAGAGGTTCATTAGTTCCCAACAAGATATGACAGAACTATCTGACAGTACTCATCAATAGCAACAAGAAAGTTGATGAGATTTAATCATCCTTTTAGTTACACACTGTCAGACAGTGACTTAGCAGTTATGATTTTGAATGCTAAATTCTGACTCGAATTATATCATTCAACTTAGTGTATATGGAAGTGGAAATAATAGCAAGAAAGAAAGCAGTAGTTTTACAGAGGCGGTGATGAATTTCAAACTTGGTCCATTGTAGAAGCTTAAGGGATATTTGTAACTTGTTCATTGAGAAGTTCAAACCAGAAGATCAGGAAGTGTAGTGATGCTGCAGTTCTGGTCTCCAGTTCTAAGGATATCATTAACTAGAGAAGGTGCAGAAGAGATTTACCAGGATGTTGCCAGCTATGGAACAGGTGACTTATAAAGAAAGATGGGTAGACTGGATCTTTTTTCACTGAAGTATAGGAAATTGAGAGATGACCTTACAGAGGTTATAAAATCATGAAGGGTATAGATGGGGTAAAGGTAGGTGTCTTTTCCCAAGGATGGGAGATTCCAAGACTAGGGGGCACATTTTTATGGTGACAGGAGATTTAAAAAAAAATGAGGGGTCCTTTTTGACAAAGAGGGTGGTTTGTGTGTGGAATGAACTTGCTGAAGAAGTGGTGGATATGCGTACAGCTACAACGCTGGCAAGACACTTAGATAAGAATAGGAAACATTTGGAGGGATATGAGCCAGGAGCAGGCAGGTGAGATTAGTTTAGTTTGGGATTATAGACAGGTTGGTCTGAAGGTTCTGTTTCCATGTTGTATGACTCTATGCAAGGCTCTGAAAGTGTTAATACTGAAGAATGCCTTGAATATCATTTGTTATGATCAAGTGGACTCAGTGGGATAACTTGAAGGAGTAGGATTGAACATCATGTCCTCCTCATAGTCTCTGTAACAATGAAACTTGTGCATAGTTTCCACTATAAATTATGTCTTATTTAGGATGAGAGCCTCCTCTTGTAAAATGCAAAAATAGTTTTCCTCCACCACACCAAACCAAGCAGACACTCTGAATTGCCATCAGGAGAGAGGATGGTGGCTGCAAATTGACCAAATAACTCATATAACATGTTGAGCGGCGATAAGATACTTCTTACAACAAGTAATGTTGTATAGGAGAGTAGAGGGATAATCAGCATAGCTTTGTATGGTAGAAGCGAAAGTGAGGACTGCAGATGCTGGAGATCAGAGTAAAGATTAGAGTGGTGCTGGAAAAACACAGCAGGTCAGGCAGCATCCAAGGAGCAGGAAAATTGATGTTTTGGGCAAAAGCCCTTCATCAGAATTCATCAAAAGGATTTGACAAAATCCTTAATGGTACATTGATGAAGAATTGGAAGTCAGAGATCTGTGATGAATTGGTAAGTTGGATACAAAATTAGCTTGGTCATAGAAGAAAGAGGACAGTTGTGGAGTGGTATTTTTCTGATTGGAGCTCTGTGACTAAAGGCATTCCACAATGTTCAACAGAGGACCTCTGTTTGTTTGTAATTTATACAAATGATTGAGATGAAAATGTCAGTGGTCTGATTAGTAAGTTTACAGATGACACGAAAAGTGGAGTTGTGGATTGTGAAGAAGGTTGTTGAAGGATATAGCAGGATATAGATCAACTGGAAAGTTGGGCAGAGAAATGGCAGGTGGACTTTATTCCAGACATATGGACTGATGCATTTTAGGAAGTCAAAGGCAAGAGGAAAGTATACAATAAAATAGCTGGGTCCTTAGGGACAGTGAAATAAAGAGGCATCTGGGTGCAAATCCGTAGTGCCCTGAAAGTGGCAACACAAGTGGATAAGATAATAAAAAAGGTATACGGCATGTTTGCCTTCGTTGGTCAGGACATTGAGTATAAAATTAGCAAGTCATGTTGCAGCTGTTAAAACTTTAAATAGGCCGCATTTGGAGTATTGTGTGCACTTCTGGTCGTTACATTTTAGGAAGGATGTGGAGGCTTTGGAGAGGTTGCAGAAGACATTTACCAGGATGTTGCCTGGATTGGCGTGTATTAGATATAACGAGAGGTTGGACACACTTGGATTGTTTCTGCTAGAGCTTCAGAGGCTGCGAAACAACCTGACGGAAGTATAATAAATTATGAGAGGCATGCTCAGGATGGATGGTCAGATCTTTTTCCTGGGGGACATACAGTCATAGAGTCATAGAGGTATACAGAACAGAAACAGACCCTTCCGTTCAACTTGTCCATGCTGACCAGATATCCTAACCTAATCTAGTCCCTTTTGCCAGCACTTAGCCCATATCCCTCCAAACCCTTCCTATTCATATACCCACCCAAATGCCTATTAAATATTGTGATTATACCAGCCTCCACCACTTTTCTGGCAGCTCATACACACACCATCCTCTGTGTGAAAAAGTTGCCCCCTAGGTCCCTTTTATATCTTTCCCTCTCACCATAAGCCTATGCCCTCTAGTTCTGGACTCCCCCACCCCAGGGAAAAGACTTTGTTTATTTATTCTATCCATGCTCCTCATGATTTTATAAACTTCTATGAGATCACCCCTCAGCCATCGACGGTCCAGAGAAAGCAGCCCCAGCCTATTCAGCCTCTCCCTAAAGCTCAAATCCTCGCACCCTAGCAACATACTTGTAAATCTTTTCTAAACCCTTTCAAGTTATGAGGGGTATGGATAGGGTAAATAGGCAAAGTCTTTTCCCTGGGGTCGGGAGTCCAGAACTAGAGGGCATAGGTTTAGGGTGAGAGGGGAAAGATATAAAAGAGACCTAAGGAGCAACTTTTTCACGCAGAGAGTAATACGTGTATGGAATGAGCTGCCAGAGGAAGTGGTGAAGGCTGGTACAATTGGTACATTTAAGAGGCATTTGGCTGGGTATATGAATAGGAAGGGTTTGGAGGGATATGGGCTGGGTGCTGGCAGGTGGGACTAGATTGGGTTGGGATATCTGGTCGGCATGGACGGGTTAGACCGGAGGGTCTGTTTCCATGTTGTACATCTCTATGATTCTATGACTCTAAGTTTCACAACATCTTTTCGATAGAAAGGAGACCAGAATTGCATGCAATATTCAAAAAGTGGCCTAATCAGTGTCTTGTACATGACCTCTCAACTCCTCATAGAGTCATACAGCACAGAAACAGACCCTTTGGTCCTCCCAGTCCATGCCGAACATAATCCCAAACAAAACTAGTCCCACCTGCCTGCTCTTGGCCCATATACTTCCAAACTTTTCCCATTCATCCATCTAAATGTCTTTTAAATGTTGTAATTGTATCCATACCCACCATTTCCTTAAGAAATTCATTCCACACTCGAACCACTTTCCATGAATAAAATTTGGCCTCATATCTTTTTAAATCCCTTTCTTCTCTCCTTAAAAATGTGCCCTTAGTCTTGAGATCCTCCATTTTAGTGAAAAGACAACTATCATCAACTCTAAGTATATTGTTCATTATTTTATAAATTTCTATCAAGTCACCTCTCAACCTCCTATACTCCAGTGAAAAAAGTCCCAGCCTATCCAGCCTTTCTTTATAACTCAAACCTTCCATACCCAGCAACATCCTGGTAAATCTCTTCTGAACTCTCTCCAGCTTAATAATATCCTTCCCATAACTGGGTGACCAGAACTGGGCACAGTATTCCAGAACAGGCTTAAATGTCCTGTGCAGCCTCAACATAAAGTCTCAACTCATATCCACAAAGGACTGAACAATGAAGGCAAGCTTGCCAAATGCCTTTTTAACCACCCTGTCTATATGGGACACAAACTTTAAAGAATTATGTACTTGAACACTTAGGTTCCTCTGTTTTACAACACTACCCAAAACCTTATCATTAAGTGTATAAGCCCTACCCTTGTTTGATGTACCAAAATCCAATACCTTGCATTTAGCCAGACCGAACTGCACCTGCCACTTTTTAGCTCATTGATCCATTTGATCAAAATACCTTTGTCATCCAAGAAAAACTTATACACTTTCCAGTATGCTACCAATTTTGCAGTCATCCACAATTTTTGCTGTCATCACAATCCATGCCTTCAATATTCTCATCCAAATCATTTGTATAAATGACAAATAAGAGACGACCCAGAACTGTTCCCTGTGGAACACCGCAGGTCACAGGCCTCCAGCACCAAAAGCAAAACTCCACCATTAGTTTCTGTCTCCTGCCATTAAACCAATTATGTATCCAATTGACAAGTTCACCCTGAATCCCATGTGACCTAACTTTACTAATTAGTCTACCATGCGGAATCTTTACTAAAATCCAATTTTAAAAAACCTATTTATTATTGGTTTAAAGTGAGAGGAGGAAAGTTTAAAGGAGATGTGTGAGAAAGGTTTTTTGCACGGGGGTGGTAGGTGCCTGGAACACACTGCCAGGGGAGGTGGTAGAAACAGGAATGATAGCGATATTTAAGAGGCATTTAGACAGACAAATGAACAGACAGGGAATAAAGGGATATGGACCATGTGCAGGCAGATTTGATTTGATTTGATTTATTATTGCCACATATACCAAGGTATAGTGAAAACTATTGTTTTGCATGCTTTCCAGGCAAACTCTGAATAAATACATCTGGGTTATAAAACAGAATGCAGAATATAGCGTTACAACTACAGAGAAGGAGCAGAGACAAATCAACTGTAATATAGGAGAGGTCTGTTCAAAAATCTGATAAGAGGAGGGAAGCAGCTGTGTAAAATAATATACAACACATGGGCTAAGTTCCATGGTCTGAAAGATATGCATTGGGTCCTGTTGGATGTTTCTGCACAGTGAATACGAGAGATATGCCCAGGAAGTCATAGATGGGCAATTACCAGAGATCTGGAACCTCTAAAAGTCTGACCAAATTTTAAAATCAACTTTTCTGATATCCTTACCTGAGTAACCAAGAAATGTTAGAGGGATTGAAATCTCCTCTAATTCCTGGCTAACTCTAAATCTGATCCCACAATCACTCACATAGATCACCCTCTTCATGACCTCCATTCCCCTTGGAAACACTATCATCAATTTCACAATCATCTTTCTGGACCTCCAACCCCATCATCAATGCCTGACTCTCCTGCCCCCTCATCTCAACCACCAACGTCCAGCTGTACCCCCTTACCTAGCTGTTATTTTACCCAGTACCCACTCAACTTGTACCCTACTCCCTTTTCCACTTTGTATTTTATCCCCTCACTTATATAGCAGTCTACCAGCTTAGCTATTTGCCACCTTACCTCTCACTCACCTAACACTATGCCTTGTATTCATCTGCCACTCAGTATCTTTACCAACCTGGAATTCTACCCCTTACCCACCTGCTAGTCCATCCTGTGACCCACTTGAATCCCCATGCCTATCTATCATCCTATGTTTAGTTAGGATGATTGCTCAATGGCTTGTAACAATTTGGACCATAGAAGATAGAACAGTGTAGCACAGGAATAGGCCCTTCAGCCCACAATGTCTACACAAAACCATGATGCAATTGTAAACCCATTCGATCTTTACACAACAATGTGGCCAAACTCTGCTCTAACTCCATTTACAAAGTTGCTCATGGTACCACCACAGTGGGTCAGATTTTACAGTGATCAAGTGATTCACCAATCTGCTGCAATTGAGCTCATCCAATTTTGTCTTGAAGAAAATTAGGGTAATAAAAAAGTTACTAAATTACTTATACAGGAAGGTGATGCTTTAACTTTTTTAATGTGATAAAAGACTGATTGTGAAGTTTTCTCCTCTGTGAGACCAACAGGAGACATGGTAAGAAGAGGAAATAACTGGGCTCTTAATGAATTGATTGGTGGATGATCAGATAAGTTATTGCATGAATGGGGATGGAAAATTATACACATCTAACATGCCAATCTATATACCATCAAGAAAACAAAATTGAAAAATTGAATCCTGAGTATTATTTCACTCGGAAAGTGAGTGCAATTTTTGTTTTGCAGTTTTCATCATTTATAGAATTAGCCAAACACAGGTATAGTTCTTACTGAAACTGAAACAGTAGTCAGAATTCCCACAGCTCCTGAACAATGTGGACAATAATATTCCAATCAGGAAGATATGGCAAGATCAGAAATTGAGACAAAAGTTGAAAGAACTGGAAATCAGAAACAAAAACAGAAATTGCTAGAAAAGCTCAGCAGGTCTGGCAGCATCTGTGGAGAGTTAACATTTTGGATCCAGTGACACTTCCTCAGAACAGAAATAGAGATTCTTGACCTTGAAAAAGAAAAGATCAATTTTGCGTCCACTGTTTGAACAACAAGATGTGAATTTCACCAATGAACATCATCCACTAACATTTCACTATTCCTTACTAATTCCCCATTTATATACGGTTTCCTGTTCATTGTGTCACAGAGAGAAATCAGAAGACAACAATTCCCAGACAGAGCAGAGTGGGTACCTGGTGAATTCAGCCTGCTGCGTGCTCCCTGAAGCTTCTGATATTTCTGGGCATACTCTATGGATAACAAATGCCCTGCATCCCTTGCCCATGAAAGTTGGAATTGGACATGCACATGCTCACCACATCATCATGGCACATATCTGACTCTCAGTAAGGATTATCCACTTCGATTCTGCTCTTAGAAGCACACCAACACCAATAATACTGCTGCCAGGCCACTTTGCACACAAGAAGAAGTGAACATCTTATGCAGCAAATCAAAGTGTACCTTTGAGCTCTTTATTTGCTTTCACAGCATTCACTCAGTTCATGCCTATTCTTCCTCTCAGCCTTGCGTCACCCTGCTTCACCTCTATGTGATTTACTGCCTGAGGCAGGACTTGTTGGCTCACAGTATTTCTATCTTGTCTCGTCTTTTAGCACACATCCAAAGCAGACAAAAAGCCTGTCATGTTTATCAATAAAGGAGAGTCAATGAAGTGAACATGGTGCTGTATGCACTGTTCTATGACAATTATTTATATACGCTGCCAGCAACTTATGTATTTCAGCAGAGTGAGCAGGTCTCAAAGTATAAGGGAAGTAGTCCTCAGCCAAGTCAAGAGGGACTGTGGTCAGTCATAGGACCCAACACAGTCAGTTGGGGGCAATGCCAATCTCAGTTTAGGGCCTCAGATGTGATCAGTTAGAAATTTAGGGCAGTTACGATCAGGGATCTGCATCACTACAGTCTGGGGACTGGGTTACGCTCACACAGAGTCATAGAGATGTACATCATGGAAACAGACCCTTCAGTCCAAGTCGTCCATGCCAACCAGATATCCTACACTAATCTAGTTCCATTTGCCAGCAGGTCTAATGCAACCTGTCAGGGATTAGTGATTCCTGAAGAAGGGCTTATGCCCGAAACATCGATTCTCCTGTTCCTTGGATGCTGCCTGACCTGCTGCGCTTTTCCAGCAACACATTTTCAGCTCTGATCTCCAGCATCTGCAGTCCTCACTTTCTCCTCAGGGATTAGCAGTAGGTCAGTAAAGAAGCTGCACAGAAATCTGTCAGTGGTCTGGCCATTCATCAATCAGGGCTGCCCTTCTAAGTTGGTCAGGTCACCCATGGTCTCAGTGTTCGGGGTCTGTTCACTGAAAGTCAGGGTGGGATATCAGGAATACTAGTTCTGAAGAAAGGTCACTGGACCCGAAACATTTTCTCTCCTCAGATGCTGCCAGACCTGCTGACTTCCTCCAACAATTTCTGCTTTTGTTTCTGATTGCCAGCATACACAATTTTTCTTTTGTTTTGTGGGATATCTGGGACCAATGCAGAGGTAAGGAAGTTGAGGAAGTCAGTTTTGAGGGATATGGGTCATACGTAGGCAGGTGGGATTAATCTACCTTGGGATTATGGTCAGCATGGATTGGTTCGATCAAAGGGCCTGTTTCCACATTGTATGACTCTTGGACTGGAGACAGGTTGTTGGGATACATATGGGACAATAATTGCGACATTGGAGCAACTCAGCATATCAGGGTGAGAGACAATCATGCATTGGAGAACAGGGATTGCTCCAAACCAAGGAGCCATTGATGGTCACCACCAACGTGATGTTAAGAGGTGGATGGTGTAAGGTACAGTACGCCATGATGATTGGTTAAGCTGCAGACCCATGGTTCAGGGGGTAATATTGAGAAATAAAAACTTAAATGTAAGAGTTGGATGGAAATGTGTAGAAGATCAGAACTAATGAAATCGACATGGAATGTGAGCAAGAAACGAACTTGAAGTTTGGAGCTTCACCAAATTAATCAAGTTGAGCCTGTGACACACAGTTAAGTTGTCTTCCATCCACATCCAAATTGTAAATGCACAATGGAAATAAAAATTGGCAGCCACCATAGAGTGGGCAGAGAGAACAGATTCTTCCATCCTGAGGACATGGGTTGTACTTGTGAGTGATGTGATGCATTTCAAGGTACAATTACATTAATCAGGCAGTTACACAGTAAGACATTGGCAATCAGACTTTTGCATGTGAACCTCATGCAGTGTCCATTTGTGAGATACCAAATCCTGGATACAAGCAATCCAAGCATTAAAATATGAGATAGGTCCAAAAAGATAATAAGAAAAATACAGAATCAGTCTCTGATTTGCTCTCTGAAGAGCACAGTGAAACAATGTAACCATTGTAGTGGGCTTTACCATTCATATTGACATTGAATATTTGAAGGAGGAGAAAGTGAGGACTGCAGATGCTGGAGATCAGAGCTGAAAATGTGTTGCTGGAAAAGCACAGCAGGTCAGGCAGCATCCAAGGAACAGGAGAGCCTTTCCTGAAGAAGGGCTTTTGCCCGAAACGTCGATTCTCCTGTTCCTTGGATGCTGCCTGACCTGCTGCGCTTTTCCAGCAACACATTTTCAGCATTGAATATTTGAAGTCAATTTCAAGATTCTTAGTTTTGAAGGTCAGTTGAGATTCTGTTGTTCTAATTCCTTCCGACCATAACTGAATTCCAGCTTATGAGGTGAGACAGAGTCCTTTTGTTCCCCTGTTGCTTTTTTCAGTCTTGTTAGCTAGCTGTCATCTTCCACTTAGAGTGAGAAAATCCCTTTACCTGCAATGTAGTGCTGACCAGGGCTTAGTCCTTCAACTGTGATCTTCACAACACATTTATAGATTAATGCTTGAATCCAGCTGAAATGCATGTGTACTTTAGCTCGCATGATCCCACTAGCATCCTGCAGTAGAATTGAAACTTTTTTTAACCCCTGTCCTTGAGTGTTCTTAAAAAGGGAAAAACACAAATTGTATCTGCAGTTGGGGACATAATGAAAGGGTATATCTGGCCGATAATCAGGGAATGCCAATGCCTCACTATCTTTGAGATCACATTCCATCTGGTTTGGGATATTGCTCGAAGTTTCCTTTACATATGCAACTGTGACGTTCCGTAGTTTTCATTCCCTCTTACATTCTCTCTTTCTCTCTCCAGACAGCCACTTAATTTACATCTGCACCCAACTTTGACTGTATCTTTTAGGAAATACATTTCGAAATTGCAAATCAATTGCAAGTCCACCGTACTTCGGCTTCTGACTCATGGTCATGACATAAACTGAGCGACATACCCACACTGAAGTGTAGTGACCACATTACCCATGGAAGCAAGGGATGGCTCCTCACAGAATTACTGCCCAAATTGCTAGACAGCCAAGATAGACAAAGAAAATAAAACTGGTTGTAAAATACCCTGGCATCCTAACAAGTGACTTTGTGAAAGGAAACTGACGATCCCTTTAAATATTGCCATTACAACTTTCTTTTACCTTTGTCAGTGCCATGTTTCACTGGGTAGGGTTAGGAACTAATGTATTAAGTATTCCCAGGCATCAATTTTGCAGAAGAGGCCTGATGCATGCAGCAGATCAGAATTAACATATTTTAATGAGGCCAATGTTTTTTCAAGCAGCTGTCAGGGACTTTTAATGAGCCAGTCTGGTATTTGTTGCAGTCGTTTTAGACCCAAAACGTGTGCTACATTTATCGTCTAGGCAGTCTGGGGAAGGAATTGTGTTTTAATGGAATATTTATATTACAGTAGAGCTTCATGAAGCAGTTCTGCACTTTTGTGTGAAGCTCCCGGCAATGCTAAACTGCCTCAATTCATTTTGTACCAGCACAAAGAAACTATTGCTCATATAACAGCCTATTTTAAAATTGATGAGTGATTTTGCTTTTGGCCATCATAATCTTTTTTCTGGCTTGTATGCGAAGAGAAACACAATGACCTCTGCCCCTAGTCACAAGATTTACTTGCAGCTGTTGCTTCCAGCGGTTTTGTTTGGGTAATTGGAACATTAATCAGCTTCCAGTTTGTTACTGCAATTAACACTCACTAGAACACTCTCAGTGAAACTTGTAAAACCACTTACTGCGCATCTCAGAGTAATTTTCCCCAAATGATATGACCCTCCTGCTCTTGTGATGAGAGACTAGAGTCAAATACTGCGACAGGTCTTGACCAGGTAATCTGAGCTATTTCAATATGCTACTGAGAGAACACTGTTGTTGAAGGTCTTGTCTTACAGATGAGACTTTCCATCAAGGGCTATTCAGGTAGATGTTGCTGTAACATCTGGTATGGCACGATTCAAATTTACTGGGGCAAAGAGGTGACTGACTTAGAAATGAAATCCCAGCCAGAATAATTGGAAAGTTAGCTAGCTACTCTTCATGAATAAATTAAAGACTGATCCATATAACCATTTATTTTTACTTTTATCTTTTTGGACTCATCTCTTAATCCAAAACTTTGCACGTATATGTTATGTTTGTATTTCTACCCACATGTAGCAATTTGTAAACTTACTTTATTGTTAATTCAAGACACCCAGATAAAATGGCTTCTTTTACAACATAAGTATATTTGGGTCTGGAAGATCTACAGAGGAATATATCTTTTTTCAATTAACCTTTTTGCAACCAAAGTGAACAAAGAAGCCAAATCATCCCTCCTCATCCAGACATTTAACAAATTGGGGTGTCCCATCTGAAACTGTAATGATTTCAGGAAATTCATTCAGAGTTAACAGTGTTCAATTGTTCTGTGTTCAATTAAGTGAGTCCAGTTATTATTGACGTTCACTGTGTTTAACGGAGAAAGCCTGGATTTAGATTCGGGAGCAGTAAATAAACTGAAATTGGATTCTGCAAATAGGCATTTCATAGCAGTGAATAAAACTTTTTACACATGTAGAAATAAATGTGATCTCTGCTTAGATCTATGGTATAAAATATGAATTAGATCGGATTGAGGCGAACAAATGAGGATGAAAACAGCAGCAGCATAAACTGCAGCAAGAAGTTGCTAAAATTATTAAGATAGCAGGTGAAAAGGAAGGGAGACAGTACATGAATTATTCCAGGATTTATTCTAGGATTCTCTGGGAAGCCAGGGAGGAGATTGCTGAGCCTTTGGCTTTGATCTTTATGTCATCATTGTCTACAGGAATAGTGCCAGAAGACTGGAGGATAGCAAATGTTGTTCCCTTGTTCAAGTAGAGACAACCCTGGAAATTATAAACCTGTGAGCCTTACCGTATTGGAAAGGGTGATAAGACATAGGATTTATTCTCATCTGGAAAGGAATAAGTTGATTAGGGATAGTCAACACTGCTTTGTGGAGAGTAGGTTGTGCCTCACAAACCTCATTGAATTCTTTGAGAAGGTGACAAAACAAGTGGATGAGGCAAAGCAGTTGATGTGGTGTATAAAGATTTCAGTAAAGCATTTGATAAGGTTCCCCATGGTCGGCTATTGCACAAAATATGGAGGCATGGGCTTGAGGGTGATTTAGCGGTTTAATCAGAAATAGGTTAGCTGAAAGAAGACAGAGGGCGGTGGTTGATGGGAAATATTCATCCTGGAGTTCAGTTACTAGTGGGGTACTGCAAGGATCTGTTTTGGGTCCACTGTTGTTTGTATTTTTGTAAATGACTTGGATGAGGGCATAAAAGGATGCGTTAGTAAATTTGCGGATGACACTGAGGTCAATACAGTTGTGGATAGTGACAATGGATATTGTAGGTTGCAGAGAGACATAGATAAGCTGCAACGCTGGGCTGAGAGGTGGCAAATGGGAGTTTAATGTGAAAAAGTGTGAGGTGATTCACTTTGGAAGGAGTAACAAGAATGCATAGTACTGGGCTAATGGGAAGATTCTTGGTAGTGTAGATGAACTGAGAGATCTCGGTGTCCAGATACATAGATCCTTAAAGGTTGCCACCCAGGTTGATAGGGTTGTTAAGAAGGCATACGGTGTGTTAGCTTTTATTGATTGAGGGATTGCATTTTGCAACCATGAGGTCATGCTTCAGCTGTACAAAACTCTGGTGCGGCCACATTTGGAGTATTGCGTACAGTTCTGGCCACCGCATTATAGGAAGGATGTGGAAGCTTTGGAAAGTGTTCAGAGGAGATTTACTAGGATGTTGCCTGATATGGAGGGAAGATCTTATGAGGAAAGGCTGAGGGACGGGAGGCTGTTTTCATTAGAGAGAAGAAGGTTGAGAGGTGACTTAATGGAGACATATAAGATAATCAGATGGTTAGATAGGTTAGACAGTGAGAACCTTTTTCCTCAGGTGGCAATGGCTAGCACGAGGGGACATTGTTTTAAATTGAGGGTTGATAGATATAGGTCAGATTCAGAAGTAGCTTCTTTACTCAGAGTAGTAGGGGCGTGGAACACACTGCCTGCAACAGTAGTAGACTCGACAACTTTAAGGGCATTTAAGGGATAGGCTTATGGATGAGAATGGAATAGTGTAGGATAGTTGAGCTTCAGATTGGTTCCACAGGTTGGTGCAACATCAAGGTTCGAAGGGCACGTACTGTGCTGTAATGCTCTTTGCTCTATGAATAGTAAACAGGCTCACATCATTTAACAGAATTGAATCCTACATCATCTATTCCTTAGATTGACCAGGAGATTGCTCTTGATTAGTCCAGCCTCACAAATATTGCTCCTACAGCACTAGATACGTGTAGGACAGCAGCTTTCTGAACCAACGTTTCATTATCTCTCTATACTTCAGCACTCTTCATGTACAAAATGCTTACACTGGGCATAGAATAAACCTGATATTTGCTTCAAAACTAAGTCTTAGTACCTGTTTTACTTGTTGAGGATCATGTCCTACAATTTAACAGCTTGGGAGTTGGGGAAGGCTGGTGAACTGTAACTGAAATATCTTGAAAAAGCTGAAATATCTCGAGTTATCTGGAGGAATTCTGGCTGTTCAGCATTAAGCTGAAAACTTCAGAAACTCCATCACTAGGCACTACTCATAAAGCTGTTTCTATGAAGTAAGAGTATTAGCAAAATGCAACAGCAGTTCAATAAGCCACTTAGATTGCTTGATTCAGATTCGCTATCTTCTTTCTTTTGATAAAAAGAACATTATTGGCTTTTTCAGTGGGAACAAACATCCCACTTCTAGAAACACAGCAGGGCAGGTCATCTTTATGCAGGTTCAGTCTGGCCAAGCCACATCCCCCTCGGCCATTCAATTATGCCCTAAACCTATCACAGTAGGCTTTTGCAAGCAAGGTTGAAAATCAAATACACCAAGTTCTGATCTAACGATGATGAGTTCTAGAGCATAGTACAGAGCTTCAATCATCTCCATTAAGACCAGTGTTATTAAGATCATTGCAGGAAGGACAGTCCTTGGTATCAGTCCTCAAGGGAGAGACGTAGCATGTTGTTAAGCTTCCAGTATATCTGATGAAAACACTATGAAAGACTATCGCAGCCTGTAGATCAAGTTGGATAGCCCATGTTCTTATTCCTTATGTCAGGCAGCATTTGCAGTGCCTGTTCCTACCAGTCAAACTGGTGAATTCCACATATTGGTCTAACTCATCTCATATACTCCAGATGGAGTTCCAGTATCATCAGAATGTTCATTTCTAAGAATTACAGTCTTTTTTTTTGAAACTGCATTTTATTCCCCATTACGCTGTTCTATTGTAATTTGATAGTGGGTCTGTGCATAATACTAACCATATAGATAAAAATCAAACAATTGGAAAATTGACAGGAATTGTACACACTCATTCTTTCAGATTAAAAATAGACTTACAATAATGCAAATAGATAAATGTTCGGTCATTAATTTCCTTTCTTTTTCCTCATAGCTGCTATCTGTGTCCTTTATTAAACCATTTGTACATCAAATGGTGTGGTTTATCTGTAATAATTAATCTCCACAACGTACCCATGAAAGTCATTGCATGCATTTTTAAACTATGCTTTTCATGTATTAACAAAAGTAACAGATGGTCACAGTTAAAGATAATGCTCTAATTTAGTAGTGCCTTTAAGCTCTTTTGCTTTAGATCTAACATGCTCGTCCTACAACCTCACTGGGTTAAAGTTGGAACTAACAGCAATGCATCCAATTCTAACTCATTGACCTCATGACAAACCTTCTTACAATGGACAGGAGAGAATCGGGGTGGATATTTGATGGATTTTTACAGGGTTCCCAGGTATTGGCAATTAGTGAAGGGAGGTTTTCTGTTCAAGGTAAATAGATTTCCAGAAGGGTTCATATCAGTTCCTCAAGCCGACTTCTCATCCTTCCTTGCCAATTACAGCTTCTCCTTCCCAGGGAGCTATGTTTGCTGACTGACCTGTCAGCTCATCCAGCCCCAAATGACCTCAATCTGAATGACCTCCCTCAACACCCCATGCCATGAGGAACAATCTTTATCCTTCCTAAATTTTCCTTTCCCATGCAACTGCTGGCCAAAATATCAATTAGATTGACTGTTGATCAGGGAATTAAACAAAACAATGAGGATAAGGTCTTGAGGTTAAAATAACTGGGGTCCTCAGCCATTTTATGCCTCCCTTACATTCTCCTCACTTACCAGTAACTATCAGGGACATTCATTCCCAGGTATAGAAACAATGCAAATCCTTACTTCCATAATCTTTCCTTTGTTCTTTCAGGGGTTCATTTTAGGATTTCCAACAAAAGTAGATAATAGTGACTATTCAGTGCATTTTAGATCTCTCCTGATTTTTAATTCTATTGAAGTCAAGCAGGCTTTCCCCATGCCTCCAAAGTTCTCATGACATCAAAGCAAGAGCATCTCTGAGGAAATGTCACCAGCTGGTCTGTCAACATAAACCTTAGCTCCTCATCTTGATTTTACAAGCATTGTATTAGATAGTATTCTGGAGAACAGCAGCACAGAAGGAGACGATTTGACCCTTCTTTTCAATGTTACTTCCTTGAAAGAGCAGGCCTTCTTAGTTTCAAATCCCCACAATGTTTCCTGTTAACCAAGTTCCTCATCCTCAAGAATGTGTCCAGCTTCCTTTAAGAATTACTTCATGAATCAGCTACGACTTTTCAGGTCAAGGTTTTGAGTTGTAACAACTCTCTGAGTGAAAACATTTTCTTGTTCTTCCCCTAGATGGTTTTATCAATGATTTTAATTGTATGACTTCTTTGGCTTACGCAACAGAGAAAATAGATTTTTCTCTACCTACTCTGTAAAAATCCCTCATCATCTTGAAAATCTTCATTAGGTCATCTCCTAACTTACTCTTTTCTGACATTGAACACTATCGAAAACAGAAATGTTGTTTTCTTAAGCAGTTTTAGGCCAGTACCATCCACTCAGGTACAAAGATTATAAAATAATATGAAATTCCGGAAGTTTCAGCACTGCCTACATTATCATATTGCTCAATATGTCCTAATGTGTTTAATATTCTGCACAGAGGTGATCGATTCTGGATTGACAGCAAAGCTAAGTTGTAATTTGTTCTATAATTCCCTATTTGGTCTTTTTATGGTCTGAAACAACCAGTGACAATTGTTTTTGGTTATTGTTTTTGAAACTAGTGAAGTATAACAGAGTGTATAACTTCTGTTCTTTCCTCACCACTCCTCCTCGTGATCATCCGAAAACCATATACCTCAGTGCTTTAGAGAGCTATGCCTGCAAATTTGCAAATTAAAATAAACCCCTCCACTATTTTACAGATAAAAACAGAAAGGTTGTGACCTATGTGAAATACAAACCAGTAAGCACTGACCCAAAATATAAGTACTAATGGGTTTTCTCAGCCTTTTTTTTAAAAGAGGATCCAGGGTTTTGTTGGTTTTACAGCTCCATTCCATTTTTCTCTGAACTGTAGTTTCCATTGCAAACACTTTTTCTTCAAATCTCATATGCATTATTGCTACAGTTGTTAAAATGCAATTCAGCATCATTTTCAACCAATTATAAGAGACACTCATGACCCCTGTCCTGTTATTAGCCCATTTTATGCTGTACTAGCAAATTCTTATTCCCAATGACATGTTTAGAATATCAATGCAATGGATATTGCTACAGACACCTCAGAAAATTATCCTTCACAAATTATTATATCACTGTACAGTCATCATTTTTTCTGTCCTTGATATTTCAATAATAATGTTAGACTAATTTCATTGTAATATTAACAAAAGCAATTTTCTTGAAACATTCTTCATTTTTTTGTTTGCCATCGTTATGAAATATTATACTTCTAGTTGCTATGAAGCTAAATCTTAACAAAATAAAGTGCAGGTTTTTTTATGTAGGCACTTCTTTAGGGATTATGAAAGTGCTGAAAGATTGTGCATTTATCATGATCAGATCTATCTCACTTGCATATTCATTTTAGCAGCTGTAGTCAAATTACTACGAATTATTAAAATATACCTATTCAATGGGCTACTGTAAAGTTAACTTAGTTTTGATAATGTTTTCTGTTATTGTGTTCTGCAGTCTCATTTTCTCACAATGAGCAGATGATCTAATAACTTTGGTTTTGCACTAGTTCCCATTGTCCAAATCGCTTTTGTGCTTTTACTTTATGGTTGGATGCTTGTGCTGTCTTCTCTGATTTTGCTGAAATTGTGAAATGCCAAGCTTTTCAAAGTGAGATCTCAAAGGTGGCAATAGCCATGCCAACTACTACCAGTACAAAGAATATTTATTTGCTGTAAAAATAATAATTAATTGATTGTCTTTTGTGCACATTCACAAGTGTGCAGAAATCAATTAACAATATAACGAAGGCTGCTTTAGCTATGGGTTGGGCTGGATGGCTTCTTCCAGTGCCTCAACTTTTCTATGGCTCGATAGGAGACAGGTAAAAAAAGTCTATCCAGGAAAGCCTCGTCTTGGTTCTGTGATGCAGAAGAATATTTTGTCAATTAGCAATGTTCCTAATATTTCTTGGGCATTGATAGCAAAAGCCAAATTGATAACCAAGGTAAGGAAGGAGTCCACTGTTTATATCTGAAACAATAGAACATAGAACATTGAACATTACAGCGCAGTACAAGCTCTTCGGCCCTCAATGTTGCACCGATCTGTGGAACCAATCTGAAGCCCATCTAACTTATACTATTCCATTCTCGTTCATATGCCTATCCAATGACCAATTAAATGTCCTTAAATTTGGCAAGTCTATGACTGTTGCAGGCAATGCATTCCATGCCCCTACTATTCTTTGAGTAAAGAAACTACCTCTGACAACTGTCCTATATTATATCACTTCTCAATTTAAAGCTATGTCCCCTCATGCTAGCCTTGCCATCCAGGGAAAAAGGCTCTCACTGTTCAAATATCTAACCCTCTGATTATGTTACATGTCTCAATTACATGTCTCAATTAGTCACCTCTCAATCTTCTTCTCTCTAATGAAAACAGCCTCAGGTCCCTCAGTCTTTCCTCATAAGACCTTCCCTCTATACCAGGCAACATCCTAGTAAATCTCCTCTGAACCCTTCACAAAGCTTCCACATTCTTCCTAGAATGCAGTGACCAGAACTATACGCAAAACTGCAAATGTGGCCACACCAGAGTTTTGTACAACTGCAGCATGATCTCATGGTTCTGAAACTCAATCCCGCAATCAATAAAAGCTAACACACTGTAAGCCTTCCTGACAACCTTATCAACCTGAGTGGCAACTTTCAAGGATCTATGTACCTGGACACTGAGATCTCTTGGCTCACCTACACTACCAAGAATCTTAACAATAGCCTCGTACTCTGCATTCCTGTTACTCCTTCCAAAGAGAATCACACTTTTCTGCATTAAACTCCATTTGCCACCTCTCAGCCAGCTCTGCAGCTTATCTGTGTCCCTCTGTAACCTACAACATCCTTCATTACTATCCACAACTCTATCGACCTCAGTGTCATCTGCAAATTTACTAACCCATCCTTCTATGCCCTCATCCAGGTCATTTACAAAATGACAAACAATAGTGGATCTATAACAGATCCTTGTGATACCCCACTAGTAACTGAACTCCAGGATGAATATTTCCCATCAACCACCATCTCCTGTCTTCTTTCAGCTAGCCAATTTCTGATCCAAACCGCTAAATCACCCTCAATCCCATGCCTCCGTATTTTGTGCAATAGCCACCATGGGGAACCTTATCAAACACTTTACTGAAACCCATGTACATCACATCAACTGCTTTACCTCATCCACCTATTTGGTCACCTTCTCAAAGAACTCAATAAGGTTTCTGAGGCATGACCTACCCTCCACAAAGCCATGTTGACTATCCTTAATCAACTTATTCTTTTCTAGATGACTATAAATCCTATCTCTTATAACCCTTTCCAACACTTTACCCACAACCGAAGTAAGACTCACAGGTCTATAATTTCCAGGGTTGTCTCTACTCCCCTCCTTGAACAAAGGGACAACATTTGCTCTCCTCCAGTCTTCTGGCACTATATTCCTGTAGACAATGACGACATTAAGATCAAAGCCAAAGACTTGGCAATCTCTTCCCTAACCTCCCAGTGAATCCTAGGATAAATCCCATCTGGCCCAGATGACTTAACTATTTTCATACTTTCCAAAATTGCTAACACCTCCTCCTCATGCACCTCAATCCCCTCTAATCTAGTCGTCTGTGTCTCAGTATACTCCTCGACCACATTGTCTTTTTCTAGTGTGAATACTGACGGATAGTATTCATTTAACACTTCCCCTATCTCCTTTGACTCCATGCACAACTTCCCACTACTATGCTTAATTGACCCTAATCTTACTCTAGTCATTCTTTTATTCCTGAGAGACCTATAGAAAACCTGAGGGTTTTCCTTGATCCTATCTGGCAATGCCTTCTCATGTCCCCTTGTGGCTCTTCTTAGCTCTCTCTTTAGGTCTTTCCTGGCTAACTTTTAACTCTCAAGCACCCTAACTGAGCCATCACATCTCCTCCTAACATAAGCCTTCTTCTTCCTCTTGACAAGAGATTCAATTTCCTCAGTAAACCTCGGCTCCCACGCTCGGCTATTTCCTCCCTGCCTTATCAAGGACCCCGCAGTAGCTGGTCCTTGAATATGCTCCACAATTCAAGTGTGTTCATCCCCTGCAGTTTACTTCCCCATCTATGCATCCTAAATCTTGCCTAATTGCATCATAATTGCCTTTCCCCCAGCTATAACTTTTGCCCTGCGGTATATACCTATCCATTTCCATGACTAAATTAAACATAACCGAATTGTGGTCACTATCACAGAAGTGCTCACCTACCTCCAAATCTAACACCTGGCTGGTTTCATTACCCAATACCAAATCTAGTGTGGCCTCTCCCCTTGTTGGTCTCTCTACAATGATCTTAGATTAGAGTGGTGCTGGAAAAGCACAGCAGGTCAGGCAGCATCCAAGGAGCAGGAAAATCAACGTTTCAGGTAAAAGCCCTTCATCAGGAATGGACTTCTCTCTTCAATGAGCTGTCTGTGCTTTGGATTAAATTGTAATTCTGGAAACAAATTCTTAAATGGGTATCCATCCATTCTCTAGCCATTTACAGGAAATCCAGTGATCAGGAATACATTGACCAAACATATGCTAAAGGTCACAGTGTAAGATTAAGGAGATTAGCAATTATGTAATATCATTAGCAGAGATTGTGATAATGATATCAGATCATTCATTCATTAGGAAAATGAATTGTAACAAATCCCTTTTTTGCCCGAGGCTTTCAGTTTCACGGGATGAGTTGAACTGAATTTTAAAACATTCAACATCGTACATATTTCATTGACCTCTACTGAACATAAGATAGAGGAGGAATAGGAAAATAAAGACAGAACAGTAATAGTCCAAAATTATGTGCCTGTTACTGAAGATTAAGGGAAAACCAAAAGCTGTAAGCTAAGTAAATCAGAATAAAGAAATAAATATATGAGAAAGGTGGCATTCAAGCAAAAGAATAGATTAGGTTTTCTAACACAAATAAATGTAATTTTTGCAAGCACACAAATACAAGGACCAAACTGAACAAACTAAAGAGGCAAAAAACAAATTGAAGGTTAAAAGTCAGCAAACATAACTCTAGCCATTTACAGGAAATCCAGTGATCAGGTATACATTGACCAAACATATGCTAAAGCTGCAAAATCGTCCGGACTAGTTTCTGAATATATCAGGTTATAAGGTCTCCGAGACTGACAAGAAACATAGAGGGAAGGAGCAGTAGTAAAGATTAAAGATGAGTAATAAGGAAGGATAAAATCACATTCATATGAAAAAACATTTAATAAGAGGATATGAACAGAGACAAGCAGACATTTGAGAATTTATGGAGGAAATTTAGAACAAAAAAAATTGAGTACGTAATGAAGTTTTTCCCCTGAACACCAGCTGTGAAATGGCAGAATGTGTTTAGGTAGAGGTTAAGCGAGAATATAATAAAAGCTGATGAGCTTTGGTGGCAAGATCTTATCTCCCATCAATAGTGGGATGTGTCCGAGAATAAAAAAGCGGATAGGACATATTGGATTTAAAAATGTGGAACGAGTTGAGTTTATATAAAGCCTAATGCTGCATGATTTTCTTTTTACAAAACATAATATGTTATAATTTGTTCAGTGTTGTCTTTGAAATGGTGAAGCGAGAAATGGCCGTTGATGGAATCTTACCAGCATAGTTCATGGTGCATTGAGAGAACCCCATTTTGTAGTTTGAGAGTGGGGAGACAAAGGTTGCACCTTGAGTGACAGGCATCTAGAGATGGATTCCAATCTGCTTCCCTGAGAAAGAGAGCTTGTCCCAGAAGATTCAAGTTGTTAACTGTGACATTCTTTGATGCTGGAGCCTGCTGAAGTACTGGTGCTTAGACATTTTAAGAGATTTGACTCTTTACTTGTAGATCGTGTGATGAGAATCTCACTTCCTTGCAGCTGGTTCTCGGTGTGTGCCCTTTTTATTCTGTGCAGGGATAAATGGCTGAGGATAGGATCTGTAGTAGATCTCAGCTGACTCCTAATTGCCTTCAGTGTCAGCTCAAGGAAAGGTGGAAAAGGACAAAACCATCCGGACTAGTTTCTGAATATATCAGGTTATTAGGATCCCAAGCCAACAGCACATTCTGAGAAATTCCCACCTGCTTGTCCCTGAACCTTCACAAGGCCTGTGTAAGTTGTGCCCCAAAATTTTAGTTTCACAACAGACCGACTTCAATATGATACAAAGGCTATTCACAGTAAATTGGGGAAATCTGATAAAAGGATAAAACAGGATCAGTATCTAAAAATCAATTGATATAGAATCAGTGAATGGGCAAGAGTTTTGACAGATGAAATACAATATAGGAAAATATGAGTCAGTCCACTTTTGCAGAAGAGTATTATTTAAATGGATAGAGATTGTAGAATTCTAAGGTACAGGATGATCTGGATGTCCTGGTACACAAATCATAAAAGTTAGTTTGCAGGTACAGCACGTGATTAGGATGCAAATGAAATGATAAGACCATAAGACCATAAGACATAGGAGTGGAAGTAAGGCCATTCGGCCCATCGAGTCCACTCCGCCATTCAATCATGGCTGATGCGCATTTCAGCTCCACTTGCCAGCGTTCTCCCCGTAGCCCTTAATTCCTCTAGACAACAAGAACCTATCAATCTCGGCCTTGAAGACATTTAGCGTCCCGGCTTCCACTGCACTCCGTGGCAATGAATTCCACAGGCCCACCACTCTCTGGCTGAAGAAATGTCTCCGCATTTCCGTTCTGAAATGACCCCCTCTAATTCTAAGGCTGTGTCCACGGGTCCTAGTCTCCTCGCCTAACAGAAACAATTTTCTAGCATCCACCTTTTCAAAGCCATGTATTATTTTGTACGTCTCTATTAGATCTCCCCTTAATCTTCTAAACTCCAACGAATACAATCCCAGTATCCTCAGCCGTTCCTCATATGCTAGACCTGTCATTCCAGGGATCATCCGTGTGAATCTCCGCTGGACACGTTCCAGTGCCAGTATGTCCTTCCTGAGGTGTGGGGACCAAAACTGGACACAGTACTCCAAATGGGGCCTAACCAGAGCTTTATAAAGTCTTAGTAGTACATCTCTGCTTTTATATTCCAACCCTCTTGAGATAAGAGACAACATTGCATTCGCTTTCTTAATCACAGACTCAACCTGCATGTTTACCTTTAGAGAATCCTCGACTAGCACTCCCAGATCCCTTTGTGCTTTGGCTTTATTAAAAGGAATGGAATGGAATGGAATGGAATGTAAAGACAGAGTAGCTTTGTTACAATTGCAGAAGGCATTGATGAGGCCTAACTGCAGTCTTGCATGCAGTTTTGTTTCCTTGTTTAAGTCAAGATATAAACATGTGAGAGGCTGATTCCTGAAATCAGGAGGTTATGTAGGACAGGCTGAGCCCACATCCATCAGAGTTTATCAGAGTAAGAACTCACCTTATTGAGACATAAAAGATCCTGAGGCTCTGTAGATAGTTCCCCTTGTGAGACAGACTAGAACTTAGGGGTTCCATTTTAAAATAAGAATTCCAATTTAAGCCTAAGTTGAGGAGGAATTTTTCTCTCAGTGCGTGAGCCTTTGGAATTCTCTTCCCCAGAGAATGGTGAAGGTAGAGTCTTTCAATACTTTTAAGGCCTAGGTAGATAGACTCCTGGCTAACAAGGATGCCAAAGGTTATTAGGGGATAGACAGGAATGTAAAGTTGAGGCCACAAGCAAACCAGCCATAACTTTATTTAATAATGATCCAGAGTCAAGGGATTAAATAGCCTACTGCTAATTCAAATGCTTGTATGTTCTATTGTCAGGTACAAAAGCTTTATTTATAAACAAAAAGAGAGATGCAGACACCAAATATCTGATGGCATACAAGAATGTAAAACATTGCACATATCCTGGTGAATGGGAGAGATACAAACAACAGCAAAGCTGAAAATCAGATAGAATTAACTTCAAAAAGGGAGAAAACAAACTTATAAGAAATACTAAAATCAACACAAAACTCTTTCCAATTAACTTAAGAAAAAGTAGAGATAAGAGTTAAACACATACAATAGTGACAGTATTTGGGAAAGTAAGAAAACCAGTTGAGATATTAAATTATTTAATTATTTCTAGAGTATCAAGAGTAGTAGAGGAGTTAGTAGCTTTCTGCTCATGGTATGGGCTACCCAAAGAGATTCAGTCAGACCAAGGGTCAAATTTTACTGCTACACTGTTTAAGGAGGTTATGGATAGCTTAGGTATACAGCACTTTAAATCCAGTGCGTATCATCCTGTGTTCCAAGGAGCTTTAGAAAGGTGGCATCAGATCTTGAAGACCATGTTGAGAGCATACTGTCAGGATTACCTGAATGATTGGGATGAAGGTATCCCATTCGTATTGTTTGCCATTAGAGATGTTCCAAATGAATCTACTTTGTTCACTCTCTTCGAGTTAATATTCAGGCATGAAGTGAGAGATCCTTTGAAGTTAATTAAAGAAAATCTGACAGGACCAAAGTCAGAAATCTCACACTTAGATTGCGCATTGGAGGTGAGGGGGAGACTAAATCAAGTAGGTGAATTAGTTAAACAGCACTTAAAGATGGTATAGTGTAGAATGAACCAGGTGGCAGATAAAAGGTCTGAGACTCAGACGTTTTCCCGAGGGGATAACATGATAGTACTGTTACCAATGATAGGAGATCCCTTCAAAGCCAGGTTTATTGGTCCATATCAAATTGAGAAAAAGTTGAGTCAGGTGAACTAGCTCGTCAAGATGCTGGATAAAAACAAAAAGGTATTGGGGATGCCATGTGAACATGTTGAAACCGTATAACACTAGAGAGAAAGAACTGGAGAAACAGGTGTTCGTTACTGCCTTGCAGAGTGAGGAATCAAATCCAGATGATGTGGATTTTGATGTGCCTCAAAATAGATTTAAAAATGAAGTCGTCCTCGGGGATTGGGATAGGTTCATAAGCTATCTGTCTCAGGAGCATAGAATGCAGTTGGAAGATTTGTTACTGCAGTATAAGGACATACATAAGAATAAGATGGGGAGGACTAATTTATCGTACATGAAGTAGACATAGGGAATATTGCTCCAATAAAGCAACACCCCTATCGGCTTAATCCTTTCAAAGCCAGATAAGTCCAGATGGAGTTGGAGGCCATGCTCAATGAGAACATCATCGAACTGAGCCAGAGCGAGTGGAGTTCGCCGACTGTCTTAGTTCAAAAACTGGACTGAACTCAACGATTCTGCGTGGATTATCGGAAGGTCAACACCATTACAGAATTGGACTCATGACCAATTCCTAGATTGGAGGACTGTATCAAGAAGTCGGATAAGCCAGTTACATCATCAAGTTGGATTTAATGCATAGTTACTGGCGGGTACCTTTATCAGAGACAGAGAAAGAAATTTCTGCATTTGTGACCCCAAATGGGCTATATCAGTTTAAAGTGATGCTCTTTGGAATGAAGAATGTACCCGACACATTCCAATGACTCATGAACAGAGTTGTGGCTGGATTAACAAACTGTGCAATCTATTTGGACGATTTTGTGATCTTTAGTAAATCCTAGAAAGATCACATGGTACACTTGGCAGAGCTCTGTGAATGACTATGAGAAGCAAAACTGGTGATAAACTTAAATAAAACTGAACTCGTGAAAGCAGAGGTGACCTTCTTGGGACACATCATCAGTCATGGAAGGTTGACAACATGGACTGCAAAGACGAAGACCTTTGAGGAATTTCCATGACCAACCTTGAAGAAAGAGATGTTTCAATTCATAAGACTCAGTGGATTCTATCGGAAGTTTGTTCCAAACGTCAGCAGTGTAGTGACACCATTAATTGATTTGCTGAAGGAGAACACAAAGTTTCAGTGGACAGAACAATGCCAGGAGGCATTCCACCATTTGAAATCGATATTAACCACCAAAACAGGTTTAGCTACACCAAACATTTCAAAACCTTTTAAAGTCCCCATCAATGCTAGTGATATAGGAGTTGGAGCTGTACTCCTACAGGAAGATGTGGATAGGATTGAACTGCCAGGTGGTTACTTTTTGAATAAGATCAGCATCCACCAGAGGAATTACTCCACAATTGAAAAAGAAATATTGAGTTTGGTACTGGCCTTACAACATTTTAATGTGTATATCACAAACAAATGTGTCAGAGATGGTTTAATGTACATGGACCACAATCCGCTTACATTCTTAGAACGCTTTAAAGACAAGAATATGTGACTATTTCGTTGGAGCCTTATGTTACAGACTTCTAATTTAAAAATCATACATGTTGCAGGTCATAAGAATGCAATCGCAGAGGCGTTATTGCAGATTTAACTGATAAATTTTCAATGAGATTTGTATTTATTTAATGTTTTATATATTTTTTATATATATATGTATATGGGGAGAAGTTAAGGTGAACATATATTAAAGTTATCTGTATCTTAAGGTCATAAGTTTAAAGAATAGTAAAAAAAATGAAGCCATCTTTTCATTATGATGGTACATTTTTTTTCTTAAGAGGGAAGATGTTATGAAGATATGGAATACCTTAACTTTAAGCAAGTTAAAAGCTAGCAGAATGACCTGACAGCACCAAGTGTTGTAATGTAACATGTGGTTCAGCAGCTAAGGTAGTTGGTTGCCTGGAGACAGAAACAAATTTGAATTAGGCCAATCAGTTTAAATTATACCTCAAAACATACCAAACTCTAATTAAGTTTGAAATTAGTGTATTGACAATATTAAAAGCCAATGGCACAATCCAATGCCTTTGGAGTATCAGACCGGGAAAAATTGAACAATTGGAAGGAGAACTGCCAAGTCACCAGCATGTACAGACTGCCTGATAAATAGATCTCTTAAACATACCTTTATCGATCAGTGACCGGTAAAACATAATCCCAAAGAAGACAGGAGAAGATTCGACAGCTGCCTGGTTTTGAAGTTTGAATTTTTGGTAAATCTTAATTGCAGGTTTATTGGACTAGTTTTATAGATGGAAAAGTAAAACATAGGTTAGAGAAAGAAGTAGTAAATAATTATTAATTATTCTCTGGAATACTTTAAGAGATAAAGTTGTTAATTTTTACTTTAAATTGTTATTGGCCTCTCAAATTTTCACAGATTACTGCACGGGATAAATTTTTTCTGTGTTGCTAGTTTAAATTAACAGAGGGGGTTTACCCCATGTCGTAACATGTATAACAAATTATGTAAACAGATAACTTTGTGAAAGGACATCAGGAAATAGATCGCATTATAAGGGGGCAATCGCAAAACAGTACTTAGTCATTATAACCCCAGGAAAATAAACAATCTCAGTTTCACAAGGTAACCAGCAGCACCCACTCAGTATGATGCAGTTAGCAAATGTCTGGGGAGGAACATTACAGTCAGAGGAAATGTGGCAAGCACAGATGTCAATGTTTCATGTAATCATTGTAACACGGAATGTATAAGTATCACGTACTTTATTGGTGGAGTTAGAGAGTCTTTGAGTCTGCCTCCAGAGGTCTCTTCCACATTACATGTGTAAAGAACTCCAAATAAAGATTGATTTGTGCTGCTGAACTCGGGACTCAAGACTCCTCTTTAAAATCCCTCTCCAACAAAGGACATTATTATTTATTTTGCTCGGGAAGTTGCATGTGTCACTTGAGCATTGAAGGAAGGCAACAGAGGGAAACCAAAGAATTGCAAATTTCCCATCTGTTGTCAACACATGACCAGAGTCCAGAATGAAAAATAAAATCCATGAACACCGTAAAATATTTCAGCTTATCAGGGAAATTCAGCATGACTTTGTTAGCTGGATTATGCCTGATGAATCTGGTTTAGGTTCTAATACTCAAATGGTGATCCATGGCACACAACAGGAATGTGCGTTCAATTATTCATTGTATTTATTAATGATTTAGATGAAGGACTAGAGAGTCAGATATTCATATTTGTCATTGATACAAACATAGGTATCGATAAAGGCACACAATTTTAAACAAATATCAATAGATTAAATTGTTGTACATGAGAATGGTTATGCAACAGTTAATGTTGAACTTCCATGAGCTCCACTCAATCTAAAATTGTCATACACAGTCTTTGAGATGAGATTACCATCATGCAATAAACTATCTTGTTAATGAAGACAAGTGTTTCCTGTTTAGTTTCACCAATGGTATATCCTTCGCCATTGATAATTAAACAAGCCCGATAACTCAATTTACAGAAAGGAGGATTGGAGGCAGCTAGCCACCTATAACAACCCTTACCCTGCTCAGAAAGGTGGTCAGAAGACACAAAAGCTTGAACACATGCACCAGCAGGTTCAAGAACAGCTTCTTCTCTACTGTTATTAGACTGCTGAATGGACTCTCTAATTTCAAATATAATACAGATCTTGCTTTTGTACATCTCCTTTGCAGCCGTAACCTTATGCCTCACTCTGTCTAAGCACCCTGTGATCAGCATGTCCTTGTTTGTTACGATCTGCCTGTACAGCCCACAAAACAAAACTTTTCACTGTACCTAGGTACATGTGACAACAATAAATCAAATCAAAATCAAAGGTAGATACCATGAGAATGACGAAGAGTACACCACCACCCCCCTCCCCCCCCCCGCCCCCACACACACACAAATGGATAGGCCTTTTCTTACCATCACACCCCCAGATCCAACCTGAGATCATTCAGCAGCCTCAAACTCAAAGACAAGAGTAGCATTTAGCTGGTACTTTAGCCAGGTTTATATAAACCAAACAATTCTTTAGTTCAGACATTCAGAACTGCTCATATGCCCAACACCAGAGATAGTCAAGTTCTCAACAATGTGTTTGAATGGCCCAACTAATTCATAATTGATTCTCAATGCTTCACAGCACACTCCATTTAACACAGATGGAGAAATTGGAAAGTATGGAAAAGAGGCGACAGTGTTGTATTATGACATAGGTTCCATCGGAGACAGGCTTGTATATTTAAGCCTGTGACATCATCACATGTAACATTCCAGTATAAAAGCACCTGTCTTGCCTTTAATCACCTTCTGGATTAGTGGTGCTGGAAGAGCACAGCAGTTCAGGCAGCATCCAAGTAGCTTCGAAATCGACGTTTCGGGCAAAAGCCCTTTTTACCTCGTTGATTTTAATCACCCTCTGTATCATGGAGTTAGTCTCGTGTGTACAACCAGTCAGCTACTTGTATGACATCTAAAGTAACAAGAATAAGCACAGAACTGGGAACATTTCTGTAATTCTGATACAATAGGAACGTAAAGAGTTACAAATGCTCATAAACATCAAGATGCCTGACTCAATAATAACCCAGTCTTCATTGTACGTGTTACATGGGCTAACATATAGTAAAACAACAAACTGCTTCAGGCAGGACTTTCTGATCAGAGTCCCTCCAGGTTTTTCACCTCTACTCTATGAAAATCCACTCATACATCTGGTCTAGTTGAGTTAACTGTCTCTTTTGTTATTGACCAGGCCAGACTCCCTTCAATATATTTTAAGAAGGTAGCTCAGACACTAACTTTTCTTGTTATTTAAGGAGTTAAAAAATGGATATTCCAGGAGTGATGTAGCTGGCCCAACCACTCAGTTTTAAACAAAACAGAATTTATTTACAGACTACTGAATGAAACGCAAACAAAAGAGAACAGGATTTAGAATACCAACCTATCTGAAAACCCAATCGACTCTATCGCAACTTAATAATATTGTTCCAAATACTTGCAACATCCCCATAAACAAAAGAAAAGGTAAAATCAAACAAAGGTTCTCACAGAAGAGATGTCAGAGACAGAGAGAGTCAGTCAGAAAGCCTCTGTTGAACCAAGAACTTGCTCCACAGCTAAAACTTGACCAGCAGCTTCAGTCTGCTTGCTAAAACCAAACCGAATCAACCCTGTACTGGGAGAAATGGCCACTCCCCTTTTATTATACAAGTGTTTTAAAAGAAAGATTTTAAAGCCTTCTCAAGAATATTTCCAGACATATCAGAACCTCTGCCTTTAAGACCCCTTTTGAAAAAAAGGAAGGACAACAAAACCTTTTTTAAGGAGCAGTATCATCACGCTTTGATCCTTCCCATAGCTTGCTTTGGTTACTTACTAGCTTATGACCTAGCTTTGTATTGTCAGCACACTTGATGTATGATACTCGATCACCTTATTCAAATCATTAATCCAAATTTTAAATTGCTGAGGTCCATTCAGTGATCCATGAAACACTCCATTAATTACATCCTGCCTTCCCCCAAAATAGTCCATTTATTCATTTTCTCTGCTCCTGAACCGAACGTCAATTAATGTAAATATCCTACACCCAATGCCATAAGCCATTACCTTGTGCAACAACTCTCTATTAATGCCTTCTGAACATTCAAATTGACATCATTCACAGGTTTGTCTTTTAACTACTGTTCTCATTGCACTTATGTTTCCCTCTAAGCCAGAACAAACATTTCACACAATATTTGCTCTGATATGCAATTGCCCACCAATCGTAAATTTACAAAGCAATACAATAAACTGCTTGTCTATAACTAAGAAAAATGAAAGGCAATATGCTTTAAATCCTCAAAAAACTGACAGATTTGTCAAACTTGATTTTACCTTCATAAATCCATGCTGATTCTGCCTAATCATATTATGATTTCCTAAGTTCCCTGCTGTTGCATTTTGAACAAAGGTTTTGAATATTTTCTCTGTTACTGATGTAAAGCTGGATGATAGTTCTCTGAGAGAAAACAGGAGATACAGAACACTTAAATTGTGGAGATACATTAATTATATAAAGACTATTCTTAAATCTGGGCATCTTTAAGGCCGAAACAAACCCACTGTCATAATAAACAAACCATTGTCTCAACAACTGCCTCTTTACCAGTCTTAGTGTACAGGACATCAGGTCCAAGAGATTTGTCAGCTCTTGTTTCATTAGTTTCTTCAGCACTGTTTCTTCACCAAATTTATAACTTGTTCCTTTCTCTCAGTAGAAACTCAATTCCTCATAATTTTTGACTATGTTTTGTCCTGCTAATAAGGAGATCTTTTTTTTTTCCTTTTTCAACCTGCTCAGCAATATTATCACACACCTTTGGAGCAGGTGGGACTTGAATCTGAGCCTCTTGGTCCAAAGGTAGGAAACTACCACTGTACCACAAGTGCCCTAAGGAGGTAAAAATTCATCTGAGGCACTGATACTAGGCAGGTGATAAATGATCACCTCCTTGTTACATACAGGAGCTAGTATTCAGTTCTAACAAACATCTGCAACTCCAATAACATTTCCAGTGAAGTTTTTATTCCTCAAGGGAATGCATAAAAATGGAGAATTGTGAGTTGTTTCATTATATATTTGCTATTGCCAAACTTACATTGTGTCCTTTAAGTCTATTTCTCCAATCTACCTGAGCCTGCTTGTTCCGCATATGTCAGCAATTGACTTTGTAAAAATTTAATATCCTATTTTCAGATTTAACTACATCATTCTCAAACTTAATATGAAATTTTACAATATTATGACAACTCTTCCCCAGTGCATCCTTTACTATTTAACCTGATTAGACTACCAATCAATTCTGTTTTGCTATACAATATTAGATCAAAATAATCTTTTCCCTAGTTGGTTCCTTGACATATTGCTTTGGAAAATTGTCTGAAATACAAACCATGAATTTGTCCTCCAAGCTACTTTTGCCAATTTGATTTGCCCAGTCTGTATGAAGATTAAAGTCTCCTATGATTATTGCATCACGCTTGTTATCTGTTCCTCTAATTTATATTTGTATCTTATTTATGCTCAGTCCAACACTACGGGGCCCTGTAAACTACAGCTAACAGTCTGATTACACCTCCCCCCCCAACCTTTATCTTTTAGCTTCAGCCATTCCAATTCTACGTCCCGATTTTCTGGGCTACTGTCTTTTCTTACTACAGTTTTCAACTTACCATGTATTATCAGAGTTCCCTCATCTAACCTCCTCTTTTTTTGTAAAAGTCAAGAATGCTGGAATATCTTGTTCACAACCTTGATCAATTTTTAAACATGGCCAAAACTTAATAAGCTCCCCTTAAGAAATGTGTTTGGAGGTGGCAGATTGTGGGTATGTGTTGAGGGGGTGGGTCCAGGGTATCTGCCCAACACTAGGATCTTTGCACGATATTCCCCTTGCAATGAACCAGGAAAAATGATGGTAAGGAGGTACATGTGCGACCAGGATTTAATCCATTGGATCTCCAGAGTATTACAAGGGTTTTCCATCGGCTAGAGATTTCATCTCATCCATTCCACCATATGAAAGTTTACATGTGTTTCAGGTAGTAATCCAAAGATTATTAATTTTGATGTTCTGCTTTTGAGTTTGCTCTATAGTTACAAAATCTACTTAGCAAAACTTTATTTCTAGTTATTCCCATTGCATTAACTCCTGTGTGGATCACAATTGGATCTTCTCCTGCTTGTTCTGAGTGCTTTTCTATTTTAAGAAGATGTTCTTAGCCATTACTCCCTCAAATTAATTTTTCATGTGCTGATCACCCCATTCATGGCTGAGCGGTAATGCAGCTGAGACAGAATATTGCTCTTAGCCCTGGCATCTACAGGCAACGCAGCCTTTAAAGTCCAGGTCACAGCTCCAGAGAACAGTATTTATCTCCTTGATTAAACTATTCGCTACCACCACCACACTTTTTTGTGATACACCCATTTGACTGGTCAAATTATTCATATATTCTATAGTTTTTATTCTCATCCACACTTATTAACACCTGCCTTGTACCTGTTGGACAATAGCAAAATCTTAGACTCCTGTAGTACTAAGTTTTTGATTCCAATGACTACAGCTGCATCCTTCTGTAACTGGCCATTCACTCAAGCTAAACCTCTGCTTGGGAGAGTGACTGCCTCCCAAGTCAAAATGTTCAGTTAAGTCTCTCTCCTGCTCTGAACCTCAAACTTCATCAAACAGTATTACGCTAAGGTTTCCAGAGTGATAGGTACTTACTGTTGGTGTATACTCTAAAATCACTTTAGTCTCCACAAACTCTCACACACTAAGTGCAGTAATACTGCTATTTAACATTGCTTTTAATATTTGTATATATTAACTTTTTAATGTAATTAATTTAGTTGGTTTACTTTTAGCTATTTTTAGAAAACATAATGAATTGAACTAGTTTGATTTATTAATTTAATTAGGTGTTTATTCTATGTTCTACACCAATTCCCTAGTTTAAATTGTTCACTCACAAACCAAGTACCTGTTTGTTGTCCTGGAGTTGTTTACTCAACTGAATGGACACTATTGGATGTCACATTCTTTTAAAGCAACTGAATTACCCTAGCTTGTTGTTAACTTGGTTGATTATGTTTTCTTAATTGGTGTCTATTGATAGATAATTACTTTATAATCGGTGATACATTTTGTTTTTAACACTCAAACTTGCATGCACGGAACAAAAATTTAAGTGCCTACTGCCTCAAGTTTGAATAAACCATAACATTTATTTAGCGTCATTGAATCATACAGCATAGAAACAGAGCCTTTGGTCCAACCAGTCCACACCAGCCATGTTCCAAAACTAAACTAGACCCACCTGCCTGTGCTTGGCTCATATCCATCCAAACCTTTCCTACTCATGGACTTATCCAAATGTCTTTTAAATGTTGCAACTGTACTTGCATCAATCACTTTCTCTGGAGGTTCATTAATGATACACTGTCTGTAAAAAACAAATTCCCCCTCATGTCCTTTCTAATCTTTCTCCTCTCAACTTTAAAAATATGCCCTCGTGCTTTGAACTCCTACACCCTCGTGAAAACAGCCTTTGTCATTCTCCTTATCTATGCTGCTCATGATTTTATAAATCTCATTAAGGTCACCCCTCAACCGCCTATGCTCCAGTGAAAAAAGTCCCAGTCTTTGCAGTCTATTTTTATATCTTAAATGCTTTGAAGCAAAAAGGAAAATCTCATCTCTTTGCTCCACTCCTAAGCATTTGATCCAGTAGGTAGAATTTGAACCCTCTGAATCACAAAGCTGTGGGCTCAATTACCCATTCCCGGGCTCAGAAAAAAATAATCAAGGTTGATATTCCAATTTAAACTAGAAAAACAGTTCTGAAAAAGGGTCACTGGAATCAAGACCTTAGCTTTTTTCTCTTTTCTTCACAGCTGCAGCCAGACCTGCTGAGTTTCTCCAGAAATTTCTCTGTCTCTGTTTGTTTCAGCTCTCCAGCATCTGCAGTTCTTTGTTTTATGTAATGGAAGAGCTATCCAGTGTGTAAGGAAAACCAAGGCCCCGTTGATTTTCTTGGACGGGAGTAAAAGTTCCCAAGACATTACTTCAACAATGTACAGGCAAGTTATTTCTGGTGTCGGGGTCATTATTTATGCCTCAATCAACGTAGCCAAAAAGGGGGATTAGCTGATCGTTATCACATGGCCGTTTTCGGATCTTCTGTTTACAAACTGGCTGTTTCTTTTTCTACAGTACAAAAGAAGCTGTTCTTCAAAACAGCTTCATTAAAGTAAGATGGATGGTCTTGAAAACTGCTTTTTATTTGTCTTTGCCCAAACTCCCATTTTCTCAGTTTCCCACACTGCATATATAGAAACCTGAAGAAGGGCTTATGCTTGAAACGTCGATTCTCCTGCTCCTGACCTGCTGCGCTTTTCCAGCAACACATTTTTCAGCATATATAGAAATCTATCCATGTTGCTATCCATAGTTTAGTTCGGTCTCCCAGCTCTATGATGAGGAGTGGTGCATTTGGCAGATTCACTTCAGTGATTACTGGGCTCTGTTGCAAATTACAAACAGAATTGGAGCCCAATACCAGGGCATACATTTTGTCTTCCTGTTGATAATGCATTTAGCCTCAAAGTCTATTCAAGTGTTATATTATAAGAAGTGATTTCATCACAGGCTAAAGTTTCACTTTTGTCTCAAAGAGTTTTGCAAGAGGCTGCATGAAGCAATTGCCTGAAATGCAGTTCACCCACTAAGTTGTGGTCTTTTCCATTCTGGTTGCCACAAAAGAACATGGCACAATTTTCTGAAATGGCTATTGGGTTTTCTGGAAGTAGGTAACAGCAGACCTGAATCATAACTTTGCTTCCTTGCCATTACAAGTAGTGGCAGAGGAGCAAATCAAAGTTGATGCGAGAATGTTGTTGATAGATCTGCCTGTAGCCCTCCATTTGCACTGTTGATACCTCCAGAATCAAAATGCAGCAGTTTTACTTCCATTTAGTAGTACAACTCATGGATGTCAACATTTCAAGGATGGGAACATTTTTGTAAAATTGCATCTGACAGTGTGCCCCTGATATATTTAGCAGTCTGATTTTGTTTTTCATTTTAATTGAACTATTTTTCCATAACATTTTGACAAATGTTCAGGAGGTAGGTACCACTGGTACAGGGGTGGGATCAGATTCAGTGATGCCCCAATCCAATCCCCAACACTCTGAGTAAAATCACCCTGCACTGTAGACTATGCAAGATGATCAGCAATGAATGTCCTGAAAATGATCAGGGGGTTTGATAGAAATTTGTATTTGGTTCCATAGGGCCCTTGTATCACTTTTCACCATTAGCTACCAATTGGTAATATAGAATCTCAATTTTATAGCATGGATGGAAACCAATCAAGTCAATGTACTTGTACGAGCTCTTTGAAAGAGCTAACCATTCAAGCCCATTCTCCCATTCTTTCCTGACAACCAAATGCTTTGCTTCCATTTTCAAGTATCTGGCATGATTGCTCAATGGTTAGCATTGCTGCCTTATAGCACCAGGGACCCTGGTTCAATTCCATCCTGGGTTGACTGTCCATGTAGAGTTTGCACGTTCTCTCTAGGCCTGTGTGGGTTTCTGCCAGGTGCTCTGGTTTCTTCCTATGGTCCAAAGACATGCAGGTTAGGTGGATTGGACATGCCAAATTGCCCCATAGTGTCCAGGGATGTGTAGATTGGGTGAATTAGCCAGAGGGAAATGTGAGGTTACAGAGATGGGTGGGGGTCTGTGTGGAATGCTCTTCAGAGAGTTGATGCAGACTTGATGGACCAAATGGCGTCTTTCTGCACTGTAATGGTTCTGTGATATGTCCAGTTCCCTTTTGAAAGTTAACATTGATCTTGTTTCCTCCATGTTTTCAGGCAGTGTATGCTCCATCAACTCATTGAACACCAAAACAAAAAGTGCCCTCTTCTCCCCGCTGCTAAGTTCAGACTTAAATCAATGTCCTCTGCTTACTGACACTCCCATCGGTTAAAAAAACAAAATTATGATGGAAAACAAATTTATTATCCACACTACAATATTGCCCCATGAGTTAATTGTTCAGAGGATAAGCCATAAATCATTTTTGATACGTGAAACAGATTCTCTGGTTGGCAACCTTCAGATCTCATGTCACTGACGATCACTGAGTGCTGTTAGCAACCTCTGGCATATGCTCTTCATATCATATTGCAGAGCTTCGAGAGTAACATTTAATGATGGTCAGGGGAAGTGTACTTCTGAAATATCACACATGAGCTTGTCACTTCAAATTTGAGTTTTCAGATGAATCACATCCTTCAAGTAGACAGATCCAGGTTTTAAATCTTACCCAAACCTAACAAGAAGTGAATAATATTTTTGACAGCCTAATTTCCCAATACATTAAGAAACAGGAAATAACAATAACCCAGATATAAAAGATAACATTTAGTGTTGAATGATAAATTATTGACATTCTTTCAGTTGTGTTAGAGCATATAATAGTTCGAACTTATCTACAGCCCTCATGGGTATTGGTTCTTTGTCACTCAAAAAATTATCTTTAACCTATCTCAACACTGATGGAATGTCTAAAATTATTAAATAAAGGTAGTACTTTAGCGATCATTTCACAGCCCTGAAATTTGATAATTAACTACTGCAAAACCCAAAGACATGGATTAACCACTGTTAATTGTTACTTAACCATTTATATCCTGACACTATAGAATCGCTGACTAATGCAGAAGGAGATCATGAGCTCTATTATTCTGAGTGAAGTGTTTTGTACATTTTCCAATGTGTGTCTAATTCACTCTAAATGTAGAGTAATAGGTAGGGAAATGGGTCTGGGTGAGTTACTCTTCGGAGGGTCAGTGTGGATTTGTTGGGCCTAACAGCCTATAGGGATTCTATGAATCAATATCGGTGTAACCATTATGCAGTTGCTAACATGTAATAGACTACATCTTGTTTTAGATAATAACCCCTCTAGTTAGACCACAAAATGTCCTGTTGATCCCTATCATGAAAGAAAATGGTAACGCAACTTTTCGTCTTGGATGAGCAATAGTTTACACTGCGTCACACAACGAGGTAGTCTGCAGTAAGCATGGTTCATACAACATGGTGAACAATGGTGTGGATTCTGTTTAACTAACTCTTACCACATTCTGGCATCAGTGGAGATCTGAGCACTTCTTTGCAAACATCATGAAGAATACTGCTCGTATAGATAGCAGCAGTATAATCTGAGCCTACCCCAAAATGCTAATTCTATCCCATAATCTAGCTCCAGCCTAAGGCTGAACCCAACTGAAAAAAAATAGATTATATTTGAGCCAGAGACAACAACATAACCTTGTCATTATTAAACCTGTCTATTTCCACCTCCATTTCTGCTGCTGCAACAGCTCATTGCTGACTGAACTCACATGGCCCTGTCATGTCTTGGAATTGCTTCGTCCTGGTTGCTTCTCCATGTTATGGAGTCATAGAGTCATAGAGATGTACAGCATGGAAACAGACCCTTCAGTCCAACCTGTCCATGCCGACCAGATATCCCAACCCAATCTAGTCCCACCTGCCAGCACCCAGCCCATATCTCTCCAAAGCCTTCTAATTCATATACCCATCCAAATGCCTCTTAAATGTTGCAAATGTACCAGCCTCCACCACATTCTCTGGCAGTTCATTCCATACACGTATCACCCCCTGTGTGAAAACGTTGCCCCTCAGGTCTCTTTAAAATCTTTCCCCTCTCACTCTAAACCTATGCCCTCTAGTTCTGGACTCCCCGTTCCTAGGAAAAAGACTTTGTCTATTTATCCTATTCATGCCCCTCATAATTTTGTAAACCTCTATAAGGTCACCCCTCAGCCTCCAACACTCCAGGGAAAACAGCCCCAGCCTGTTCAGCCTCTCCCTGTAGCTCAAATCCTCCAGCCTTGACAACATCCTTGTAAATCTTTTCTGAACCCTTTCAAGTTTCACAACATCTTTCTGATAGGAAGGAGACCAGAATTACACGCAATATTCCAACAGTGGCTTAACCAATGTCCTGTACAGCCACAACATGACCTCCCAACTCCTGTACTCAATACTCTGACCAATAAAGGAAAGCATACCAAACGCCCTCTTCACTATCCTATCTACCTGCGACTCCACTTTCAAGGAGCTATGAACCTGCACTCCAAGGTCTCTTTGTTCAGCAACACTCCCTAGAACCTTACCATTAAGTGTATCAGACCTGCTAAGATTTGCTTTCCCAAAATACAGCATCTCACATTTATCTGAATTAAACTGCATCTGCCACTTCTCAGCCCATTGGCCCATCTGGTCCAGACCCTGTTGTAATCTGAGGTAACCCTCTTCACTGTCCACTACACCTCCAATTTTGGTGTGATCTACAAACTTATTAACTGTACCTCTTATGCTCGCATTCAAATCATTTATGTAAATGACAAAAAGCAGAGGACCCAGCACCGATCCTTGTGGCACTCCACTGGTCACAGGCCTCCAGTCTGAAAAACAACCCTCCACCATCACCCTCTGTCTTCTACCTTTGAGCCAGTTCTGTATCCAAATGGCTAGCTCTCCCTGTATTCCATGAGATCTAACCTTGCTAATCAGTCTCCCATGAGGAACCTTGTTGAACGCCTTACTGAAGTCCATATATATCACATCCACTGCTCTGCCCTCATCAATCTTCTTTGTTACATCTTCAAAAAACTCAATCAAGTTTGTGAGACATGATTTCCCATGCACAAAGCCATGTTGACTATCTCGAATCAGCCCTTGCCTTTCCAAATACATGTACATCCTGTCCCTCAGGTTTCCCTCCAACAACTTGCCCACCATTGAGGTCAGGCTCACTGGTCTATAGTTCCCTGGCTTGTCTTTACCGCCCTTCTTAAACAGTGGCACCACGTTCGCCAACCTCCAGTCTTCCGGCACCTCACCTGTGACTATCTTAGCAAGAGGCCCAGCAATCACTTCTCTAGCTTCCCACAGAGTTCTTGGGTACACCTGATCAGGTCCTGGGGATTTATCCACCTTTAACCGTTTCAAGACATCCAGCACTTTCTCCTGTGTAATCTGGACATTTTGCAAGATGTCACCATCTATTTCCCTGCAGTCTATATCTTCCATATCCATATTCATTTAGTATCTCCCCCATTTTCTGTGACTCCACACCAAGGCTGCCTTGCTGATCTTTGAGGGGTCCTATTCTCTCCCCAGTTACCCTTTTCTCCTTAATATTACTCTTCGAGGCCTCTTTGTAAACTTGAGGTCATCCGAACTTTCATTGTCTTTGTTAAATGAACGATCTTCAGCCTGGTTAATGAGACAGCTTCACTATTTCTCACTATGAGCTAAATTTGCTGCCACCATCGTCTATTTGGTTGGGAAGTGGTAGAGAAAACCACTTGCTCATTTAGTGAGGAGACCCTTTTGTCTTAAACAAGATGTAATTATTTGCATGTGAACAACTAAGTTAAAGTTACAATGAAATGATTGACATTATCACAGAGTGTGAGAAAGAGTTGGATGTAGGTCTTACTCCTTTGACAGCCTAAGCTGTTCTCCCACCATATACCATCACTATAGCAGATGCTATGTAAGGCATTCCTTCATATTAACTCTTTATTTTTCTCATTACCAACATTGTATATTTGTGTACATCATTACATTTATGTGACTCAGATTCATCAACCACTCACATCCCTCCAAGTCTTTGATTTTATAAATTCATATTGTCTGGACATTTCTCTATTTCCCAAAGTGCATTCTCTTTGGATTTGGATGATTGGTCGATCTCTGATTGGAAGACTGTTGACTTTGTTTCTGTTCCTGATAGTGTGACCTGTCCCTTTCCTTCTGATGTACCTCACTGGGTTAATCTCTATCAAGCAGAGGTGGGTGACAAATCTGTAATGAGATGAAGGTCCCACAGTTCTTTCATCTGACTCATGCTGTTATTCAAATAACAGCAGATCATGGCTGGTCTACAGCTCCTTGATTTACCATGCATTTTCTTTAAGTTCCCAAGAACCAAAGTGCCAACTATCTCACTGTAACATCAATTTTAGTGTTTGACCTGCTGTGCATGATGGGATTGCAACTTCTTATGCACATCTTGATTGTGCTGTTGGCATAAATATATATCAAGATTTTAATGGGTTGACGAGCTGAGTGTTCAGCTTTCTGTTCATTGGCACCTTCAATAATGACAGACCACACTGCAGTATGGTGGACGGGTTATTTTGCAGTGCTATATAGAACAACCTTGATTATCTGAACGAGACAGGCGGGGAGTATTTTGTTCGGATAACTGGTTGTTTGGATAACTGATTTTTCGGATAACGAATAACGTTTTTATGGGATCTTGAGATCTTGTTCGGATAATCTGAAATTCGGATAATTGATGGTCGGATAACCAAGGTTCTGCTATAAAGAGGGAAGCCGTTTTCTTCAAAAGTGACTTGACTACTTGGACCCAATACTTCCCTGTTCAGGTAAAGGCATCTCAGCAAACCTATGACATTTTCACTTCCAGAACTGTCTGAAATATTTCCCGTAAGATCCTACTAACCATATCTAACCTCTATCCACTGTGAAAAAAAATGTTGATGCAATAAGGTAGGACTTCCTGTCAAAAATGAATAGCTGTGTTCTTGCTCCCTAGTATTAGTGATCAGCAGTTCTTGTTACTCTGGACTGTTTATAGCACAATTTCACAGTCAGATATGAGATCTTCGACCTCTTTGAAGATCCCTGACCCCTACAGCACTGACCTAGCTTTGACCCTGCATTTAGCGATCCCCAAGTGCTTCAGGTATTTCTTGTCGAGCATTTATTCTTGCAGTAATTTGCAAAAATCAGCTTTCCTCATCTAAAACTAAGTCATCTATGGTCGCAAGGGTTTATCAGCAATCAAAATATGTCTACGTTATCAATGCACAGTGCATTTGGTTCAGCAAACTTGCAATACCATACTGACAAATCTTTGGTCCTCTTCTGTTTGTGATCCATTTGGTTAAACCAGTTTCAGCTTGCTAGCCACTGTGTCACCACTGACTGAGTATCTGACTCAATTTCATAAACAAACTCAATAATCTTGCCTGGTAAAGCTCTCAATTGTCATTCTAAGGAGCACATCCACCACTGTCTGCAGAGTTTCCTCTAGGCATGTTGCTTCATTGGAGAACCTCATGAGTCAGAGTTGAAATCTTCATGACCAACTTCAGACTAAGAATGTATTCTGAAAATCTCTCACAAGTGCACGTAACCAAATCAGTGCCTGTCTGAATCACAGGACACCACGTTTCTATGACTGACAAGGCCTATGCTGTAAATTGGTCCACAATACCAGTCTGTTTTCTACTGAAAGTGCATTGCATACTCCTAAGCCTGAAGCTGAAACATCAACAGATATATTGATGACAAGGGATGGACTGTTGTGGGCTAGAACATCAAGGTGTCTTTGATTATCTGATAAACACCCTTATGATGTAGGTTCCAACACCATCCTTGTATCCTCTTCCATATAGATCTTAAAGATTTCTACTAGCCAGCAATAAAGGTGAAAATTTTGCCAACTAGCTTACAATCCCCAAAACTATTTGTATGTCATAAAATGGCTTAAGAATGCGAAACTCCCTAATGGAATTGGATTATTCTAGGAGCTGCCTTTATCCAAATATGGTTCACAATGCATCCCAAGAAGCAAACAGATTTCTTTGGGGAATTCATATTTGTCATTCTGTGAGTACTTTAAGACTGCATGCACTTCCTTATCCTGCTCTACAGCTGTTTTGGTGGGTATCATGACTCCTTGAAAGCATTGCAAAATGCTGAACGTAGCATGTTGAAAAACCCTGGGGCTGAGGCAATCCCAAATGGGAGTTTGTTGAAGCAAAACCTTCCAAATATAATGATGAATGTGCGAATAAATCTTGACTGCTCACCCAGAATCCACTATCTATGGCAAGCTTAATGAACATTATACTTTTGAATAATTTATCTAAACTCTCAGCAAGTTGCTTCTTAACTTGCTCCATTAAAAGATGTGGAATCTGCCTGGTTCTGCAGTAACATAATGGTTAAGCATCTTTCTGCTATGTGATGCTGTGTTCAATGTGAAGCTTCTTTTTTTTAATAATAGCTGGACTCTACCTGTGTCTGGTGAGATCTCCTTGCCCTATGGAGCTGGCACCTATTGTCTATGTTACTCACTGCACTAGTTCGTCCTGTGTGTCTGTTGTGATTTTGTCACATTGCCATGTTCTATTCCACTGGGACCTTTTCCATAATATCAGGCATAATTAATAACCACAGCAAAAGCATCCACTATCTCTACAGTTGTAATGTAGGATGTCACATTCACCATCTTGACAGCATTTAGTTCCAATAATTTTCCCAATACTTTTTTCTATAATCATCATGATTGCTTTGAGTTCTTTCTTTCCTTCTTTTGCTCCTTGATTAGCTCCTATTTTTGTGGGTGTGTTTCTTTCCAATCTTCTACCATACAGACAGATTCAAAGAACACTAGGATTGTGCCTGCAAGCATCCCTCCAGCATTGACTCCACTGGGGTATACAGGATTAAGGAGAGCGCACTTTCTTTGCAACAGGTTTCTGGGCACCAGAACCACTCCACTTGTATCTTGGTGCTTAGCTTTTCTGTACCTGCAGAATCTAACTACCACATTGCTACTGAGGGTTTGACTGGAGTACACACTGGAAATAATGTTCTCTGACCTTTCTGTATGGAATCTAATGTTAGATTTTTTTGAAAGATTTCCTTCAGAGGATACTTCTTTTGCATGACCCACCCCCTCCCCCACCCCACATTCAAATCAGGTGAAGAAATCAGATTGTAAGAATAAGTGCTTTTGAATTAATGATTTTTAAAAAATGAATGAATTAATGATTTTATTTTCAGATGTACAGTATCTAGGATGATACAGTGAAAAGTGAAATTGTAGCGATTTACCAAGTAGTTCTATTAGATTCCTCTAGAGGTCACAGCAGCATTCTTTGCCAAAGATCAGTTTATTACCTTTTAAAATATTTCTAATAATTTAGTTCATTGTGTATTCCTGATTTTATATGGTATTGATTGTATTTTTAATGTTTTGTTAAACTTTTTGCATCATCTTGCAAAAACCTCTGACTTCAAGTGAACATGAAAGAACATGTCTCTTTTTTTTTCATTCTTCACCATGCAACTGAATAACTGTCCCTCCAGTTGAGTACTTTAATTTTGATACCCAAAACAAAATTGGACACTAATGAGTACATTTTCCTAAACTAATGAGTAGATTTTCCTAACGTGCTCCAAGCCACACTTGCTTACAATCATCTGGATTAGCAAAGTAAGTTTAGCTATTTAGTAGCTGCAGGTCAAATAATCTTCATCATTTAAAGGTATAGAATGTAACAACACACTTCTATATCATTTTGCTCAGGATATATCTCAGTAACAAAGAGTCTAGTAACTCTGAGAGTCCCTGATCCATTGCTGCTTTGTGACAAATCTGTAGCACTGTGGTCATCGTTTATCACAGTTGATCAAGAAATGCATTCTGTAATCTCTACTTCAACACAAAAGCTAATTGGTATTAAAACCTCTTCAATCGTCTTCATCCAGAATTGGACTATGTGTGTGTATGGCATGCTATAACATGTGGAAGGTAGTCACTTTGTCATTATTGCATTTTGGGTCCACAAGAACGTCAGGCAAATTAATTTATTCATAATGTTAAAAATGTTACATCCTATGCATAACTTTGAACTGAAGCATTGCTTTTTTCATACTGAATTTAATCTCAAACAAAAGCAGGTCCACATTTAACTTTATATCGTTTCTTTTTTTTTCAAGCATTTCCGAATGTACCCACAGATATAAAACATCATTATCTTTAAATAGCTAAAAATTGGAAGAGCAGCAGCTTACCTAAATGTCTCACAGAATTGCTACCTTCATTGTGAGGCAGAAATTGGATGTTGTTGCATCCCAGTGTACAGGAATCTGAAAAACATCCAGATTGAAATGGGTCAGGCCATTTTCAGGCATCTCTGCTACTCTCCAAAAACAACCTTTAACACTTTAAGTGTGATGTGGAGGTGCCAGTGTTGCACTGGGGTGGACAAAGTCAAAAGTCACATGACACCAGGCCCAACAGGTTTATTTGAAATCACAAGCTTTCGGAGCTGTGTTCCTTCATCAGTTGAAGCCACTCCTGACTTTGTTCACTTTAAGTACGCATGTGAGAGAGCTCATTCCTGCTTTAGGTCACCTTATGGAACTCTGATCAGAGAAAATATTGAGTCTGGCTTACTCAGAATTCTTAAATGAGCTTATGTTATTTAAGCAGCAGCTGCCCACCATATCACCCTTCCCTAAACTCCAGCTCCAGCTGTGCATTTCCACTGATTTGGAAAGGCTTTTTAGACTAAACTGGAGTACAATTCTGCTGTTGTTGATGGCCCACAGTACCTCATGGATACCAAGTCTTCTGTTGCTAAAGCTGTTCTTTGTCTCATGAGCATGGTGACAGTGCCACACAACATAATGAAAGGTATTCTCAATGTGAAGGCAGAACTTCATCTCCATAAGGATTGTGCTGTGGTCACACTTACTGATACAGTCATGGACAGATGCATCTGCAGCTGGCAAATTGGTAACGATGAGGTCAAGTATGTTTTTCCCTCTTGTTGGCTCCTTTATCACCTGCCACAGACCACAATCCAGGTTTTATGTCCTTTAAGACCTGACCAACTCAATCAATAGTGCTGATGGCTGAGCCATTTTTTGAGGAGGGCATTGAAATCCCCTACTTAGAGCAGATTTTGCACCCTTGCTGCCCTCAGTGCTCCCTCCAAGTGTTCTTCAACTGATTCACCAGCTGAAAGAGGACAGTATGTGGTAATTAGCAGGATGGTTCCTTGCCCATGTTTAATCTGAGACTTCATGGGGTCGAGAGTCAATGTTGAGGACTAACAGGGCACAACTCCCTTCCGACTGTGTCATCACTCCTGCTGGGACAGGGCATATCCAGGACTGGTGATGGTAATATCTGAGACATTATCTTGTCAGGTATGTTTTCATGAGTATGACGATGTCAGGCTGTAGTTTAACTAGCTTGTGAAACAGCTTTCCCAATTTTGGCACAAGCCCCAGATATTAGTGAGGATAACTTTTCAGGGTTGACTAGACAGTTTTGCTGTTGCCTTTTCTGATGTCTAGATCTATGCCAGATGGTCGATCTGGTTTAATTTCTTTATGGAGGCTTTGTGGCAATTGATACAACTGAGTAGCTTGCTAGGCCATTTGAAAGAGCAGTTGAGAGTCAACCACATTGCTGTAGATCTGGAGTCACATTAGGCCAGACCAGGTAAGGATGGCAGATTTCCTTAAGTGAAGGACATTAATGAACCAGATGGGTTTTTCTAACAATCCTCAATGGAGTCATGGTCATCAGTAGATTATTATTTTGAAGAAACAATGCCCCAGGACACTGGCACTTGGAGAATTGTCAGCAACTAGGCACATGCTTAACCCCAGACAGGAGAGAACACCGTGGTGTCAGCCATTAAGATCTTCATCCAAATGCATAAGCAGACACATGAGAAGCAGGCATGTTTATCAGGGTACTGCACAAACTGGCATAGCAAGTTACTCAGTTGTATCAATTGCCATAAAGTCTCCATAAAGAAATTAAACCAGATGGACACAAACCTGGCTGAACTGCATCAATTCTATTGGGACCCTGTTGCCTTAGGCATGCAAGAGTTTGGCTGCCCCCATGGACAGTTTGGCAACTGCCCTGTAGAGTCCAGTCAAACACTCAGAGTCTGATGAATGTACACTGCATTCCTAGCTACTAATATTCAATAACAATTGCAAGGCAGCAGGGTTATGAGTGACCTTGATCTCACTCCAGAAGTGTTCCCTTTCTCACAAGGGGGAAAGGCTGCATCAGTAGATAACCAGCCAGAGAAGGAACCACACATAGGCAACTCCAAAGGTCTCCTTTTGGGACACCCCACAAGTGGCTGGGCCTACCATTCCAACCCTTTCTCCCGCCCACAGCCCTGTGGGAGATCAAGCCAATGAGGGTGAGCCTGCCTCTGGCAGAGCACACTCTGCATGTCTTGGCTCTCTAGCCACAAATGTCCCCTGCACTCTCCCAACTCTAAGCCTTTCAGCTCCACTGCAGGCAGACTCCCTCCACCACAACTGCAGACCCAGGGACTGCTCTGAGACACAATGAAAGGGAAAGAAAGACCACCTTCTGGGAGAACAGAGGTGGAACAGGTGACAGTTCATTGTAAATACATGGTCATATTTATTAATATGTTCACTTTTCAACGTCACCCCTGTGTGTGAACTACAAGATCAAATGTACAGAACCTAGCCATCTTTAGTGCACCTGAAGTCCTATGTCCCTCCATGGAAACCAGAGTGCTGCTAACTGTCGATGACTCCCTTCTTTTTGCATTACCCCATCGCTTCAATGCTCCATCAACTCTCCCGTCATGTACTGAGTTGGCCTTCTTTACAATTATTCGCCACTCAGCATCCTAGCCTGTAATTTCCAGTTTCACTAACATAGCAATGTGATCAATCCCCTTGACTTTTTGTGGACAGAATCCTGGACTGAGTGTAGCCTATTTTCTTGACCAATCTGGATGGCACTGCCCTGACCACTGCCCTGGGATGTGGTGCCTGGTGTCCAAGATGGAGGTCCAAAGGAGCACATGGTGAGGTGCAGTTGCTTAGTAACCGTTTTGACTTTCAGGTCAGGAATGTTTGGCATCTAATTTCTATTTGCAAGTAAGAGAATGGGAAATTTCATACTAATGAGCCGAGATTAGGTACTAATGAGTCGAGATTAGGTAATAATGAGATGTTAACATATGCTAATGTATGTGAATAGGTCTTACACCACTCACAAGAAGAATCCAAACTTACCATTTAACATTTGATTAGAAAATGGGCCTTATTTGCTCTTAACATCAGGAAGATTCTCATTGGCTCTCAAGTTCCCAACTTCTTCACCATTGTCCAAGTCAGTCAGAGGCTAGAAGATTCTACCCTATATTTTATTTCCATGACCCACTTCTGAACACAATAGTAACAACCATTGAGATTGGCAACTTGTTTTTCATTAAAAATTTTTAAGATGTAATTTTTTTAAAGAATAAGTATTGAGCAAGTATTTAAAAGCCCAGTCCACTGTTGGACTTAGATAAACCTGCAGATGCCCGTGTTGTATGAGTTTTCATTACTTTGTGAATTGACCATTACTCACTGATAACCGATGTAGTCCTCCAATTGAATGATTTATATCCTATCATTGGCACTCATGATTTATCGAGTCAGTTCATGCATCAAAGAAAATGATAAAAAATGGATCCCTACAGATTACATTCTACTAATTAAAGATACGAGTCAGCAGGAGGCATTTTTGGCAAGGTGCCAATTTTTGGATGAATCAAGGAAATTACAAATTTAAGAGATTCAAGCAAATGACCAGCTTCCAAAGTGGCATTATATAACATTTTCAATGTCCATTGGGCTCTGAGCAGCCCACATTTCTTGCAAAATTCATTTACAGGGCTTCAAAACTCACAAACATCTGATTTGAAATCTTCAATTTGAAAAGTCTCAATTCTGATACCACAACTGCAACAGTCAATTCTTTGTAGAGATCACATTTCATTCAGGAAGATGAAAACAACATGTGTGCTTGCCAAAATAAAACAGACTAGGAAGTAGGCTTTTTTTTAATCCATTTTTGAGCTAAGTGCTCATGGAGCTGTTCAATACTATCAATAATACTTGTGCCTATGTGGGGATCAGAGGCCGTATTGGTACAAGCATTAGCATGTGTACAGTGAACATTTGCTCGACGCACACAGGTCAGGCAGGTTGTGATGGGCATCAACATATAATGCTAGTTTCACACAATAGTGACATTTATTTCAGTCAACTAATGTATTTAACCTCACAGATCTGGACTCCCATTCAGCAGCATAAGTGATTGCTCCTCATTACCCTCCACAACATGAACCATTTAAAGTTTGGTGCTTTTGCCATCAGCAGGAGGCAGCGTAGGCAGTGCTGCCAGCAGCAGTGAGAGTGACTGCAGCTATTAAGATTTATGCAGGTGGCTTTTTCCAGGTTAGAACGTTTTTTATTTGTTCTTGGGAGTATGGGCATTGCTGGCTCGGTCAACTTTTATTGCCTGTACCTAATTGACTAGAGGGCACTTAACAGTCAACTGCATTGCTGTCAGTCTGGAGTCACATTTCGTTCAGAGCTGCAGATTTATTTATTGATTGTCACATATATCTAGAAAGATTCAGTGAAAAATATTTTCTCACCACGGTCTGATGCCATTTTGAGTTACAAACATATTAAAAAGGAATTACATAAATACAGTTTATCTTCTGTATAAGGGGTCTTCAAAAATAGCTCTGGGGTTTCTGCAAGCTCTTTGCGAGGTTGACCAGGATGGCAGATTTCCTACCCTAAAGGACATTAGAGAACCAGGTCCTCATTAGACTAGATTTTTATTGAATTCAAATTTCATCATCTGTCATGGTGAGATTCAAATCCATGTTACCAGAATATTTACAAAAGGTTCTGAATTACTTGTCCAATGGCAGAGATGTTATTAAAATACCTCCACCTCCCCTTTGGTCAACTTATCAGTCTTCATGATGCATAGTGAACAATGTTCAGATTGGCTTGGCCATTTTGTTTTAATGTTGTTTTGTTTTGAAGACCGATTTATGCAATTTCTTTTTAAAGCTGCCACACAAAACAGCACCTGTGGATAAAGCTATAATAAGAAACAGAGAGAAAACATGAAGTAACTATTAAGAAAGGATGTTATTGTTGTGACTTGTGCACTAACATTGCTAAGATTAAACCTGAAGAAATACATTATCGCTCTAGTCCCACTACTCCATAGGTCACAACACAAAGTAAAAATACTTTTCCCAGTTACGAAGATGACCAAGTGACCATAGAGAGGTTTACAAAATTATGATGGGCATGGGTAGGGTAAATAGGCAAAGTCTTTTCCCTGGGTTCGGGGAGTCCAGAACTAGAGGCCATAGGTTTATGGTGAGAGGGGAAAGATAGAAAAGAGACCTGAGGGGCAACTTTTTCACACTGAGGGTGGTACGTGTATGGAATTAACTGCCAGAGGATGTGGTGGAGGCCGGTACAATTCCAACATTTAAGAGACATTTGGATGGGTATATGAATAGGAAGGATTTGGAGGGATATGGGCCAGATGCTGACAGGTGGGACTAGATTGGGTTGGGATATCTGATCGGCATGGACAAGTTGGACCGAAGGGTCTGTTTCCATGCTGTACATCTCTATAACTCTATGACTCTAAGTAGTGCATTCCAGACCCAAACCACCTTATACTTGCTTCTTTTGCCAAGCGTTTTAAAAGTATGCCCTCTGATTTTTGAACAAATTGTAATATGTCGAACTTTTCAATTTTTGTCAAGATGGTACAATTCAATGCACTAGTGGTCAGACTCAGAAAAATATCCCTTTAATCGTTCATTCTCTGCAATGTAATGGATATGTGGAAATGTTTTTTTCAGCAGAAGTGTCTAATAATAGGTTGACCTTCTTCTGGAAAATAAAGGGCTGATTTAGTGAATGTTCAATACAGTACTAGTACTTATGCGATCGAGTGCTCTATGGACCATGGTGGTTGGTAAACTGTTGGACCCATGGGTCAGGCATTAGATGGGTTGTATTTGGACTTCCAGAACATGTTCAACAAATACCTCACAAAAGGTAAAGTCGTAACGTAAGAGCCCATGGTATTGGAGGCAGTATATTGGCATGGTTAGAGAATTGGATCTTGAGTCGGAAACAGCAAGTGGGGATAAGGGGTTCTTTTTCAGCATGGTGATCTGTAACTAGTGGGAATCCCCAGGGATCAGTGCTGGGACCACAACTGTTTACAATACATATTAATTACTTGGAGGAAGTAAATGTACTGCAGCCAAATTTGCAAACAACACAAAAGTAAACGGAAAGGCAGGTTGCAGGAGGGATACAAAAGTTCACAGAAATATATTGAAAGGTTACATAGTTGATCAAAAAGTTTGAAAATTGAATATAGCATGGGAAACTATGAGGTTGTTCATTTTGGAAAGCAAGCAAGAGAATATTATTTAAATGGAAAAAATTACAAAAAGCTGCAACACAAAGGAACTTGGGAGCACATGTTCATGAAACTTGAAAGCTAGCATACCAAGCGGCAGAGTGCCTCAGAGAATGGCTAACTCCAGACAAAGTTAAAAATCACACAACACCAAGTTATAGTCCAACAGGTTTAAGTGGAAGCACTAGCTTTCAGAGCACTGCTCCTTCATCAGGTAGTTGTGATGACCTGATGAACCACCTGATGAAGGAGTGGCACTCCGAAAATTAGTGCTTTCACTTAAACCTGTTGGACTATAACCTGGTGTTGTGTGATTTTTAACTTTGTGTGGAGTTAGCCATTCTCCCTGTGTCTACATGGGTTTCCTCCCACAGTCGAAAGGTGTGCAAGTTAGGTGGATTGGCCATGCTAAATTGCCCGCAGTGTTCAGGAATATGTAGGTTAGGTGGATTCACCAGTGTAGGTGTGGGGTTACAGGGTTAGGGTAAGGAATTGGGTCTGGCTGGGATGGTCTTCAGAGAGTCAGTGTGGACTTGATGGACCATTGGCCTGTATTTCAAACTGGTTGAAGTAGAAGAGTGGAGAAGCCTTACAGCAAGTGTACAAGGGGCTGGTGAGGACACACCTGGAGTAATGAGAGCAGTTTGGGACCATTTATTGAAGGAAAGATATCATTCCATTGGAGGCAGTTCAGACAAGATTCAGATTAGATTAGAATACTTACAGTGTGGAAACAGGCCCTTTGGCCCAACAAGTCCACACCAACCCGCCAAAGCGCAACCCACCCAGACTCATTCCCCTACATTTACCCCTTCTTCTAACACTACAGGCAATTTAGCATGGCCAATTCGCCCAACCTGCACATTTTTGGACTGTGAGAGGAAACCCACGCAGACACGGGGAGAATGTGCAAACTCCACACAGACAGTTGCCTGAAGCGGGAATTGAACCCGGGTCTCTAGCACTGTTGAGGCAACAGCGCTAACCACTGTGCCACCGTACCACCCGTTCACTAGGATGATCCCTAATGTGAAGGGATTGTCTTATGAGCAAGGCTAAAAAGGTTGGGACTCTACTCACTCGAGTGTAGAATGAGAAGAGATGATCTCAATGGAACAAATAGGATTCTTAAGGGACTTGACAGAGTAAAAACTGAAAGGATGTTACCCCTCATGGGAGAATCTAGGATCAGAGGGCATTGTCTCAGGATAAAGGCGTACCAATTGAAGACTGAGATGAGGAGGAATCCCTTCTCTCAGATACTTGAAAGTCTTTGGAATTTCTTGCCAAAGTGTGCTATGGAGGTCAAGTCCTTATGTACATTTAAAGCTGAGATAGAAGAATCAAGGGTTACAAGGAAAAGATAGGTAAGTAGATGTGAGAAATATCGGATCAGCCTTGATCCTGTTCAATGGTGGAGCAGATTAAGGGGCTGAATGACCTGACTGCTCCTATTTCTCACGATTCTTCTGGCTTACCAACTGTATACCTGGAGGCTTCAGAATGTCTAACCTGGCAATGATCATAAAGAACTGGCATCACAGCATCTAGCTCAGAACAGAACCAAGTACAAAGTTGTGCAGCACAAAGTCACATGTGTAACTGCTAACAAGTAGAAGTGAACTGGTAGAGCCAAAGCTAGCAATAACAGTCACCCATCTCCACTTCTTTACAGGCATGCCATCTAGCTGGTCTATAAAGACAGGGAGAGTGGAGAACAAAAAGGCCACTGATCTTCATGACCAACATGTAGTGGGCCAATCTCACTTACACAGCCAGCAGTCAGGGGATCAAATGTGCCAAACGAATGGCCAACAGCCCCCAATTGTTTTGGCATTAGTTCCACTCTCGTACTTCTACACTGGGCTTCCATTCACCTCAATGTTTCACTTCTGAGATTTCTTCCATTCTACTAGCAACTTTTGGACCGAGCACTTTGCTTCTCCTCTCAAGGACTCAAAAGACATTAAAATAGCTTCACTTGTTTGGTCATTTTCTGGGATGAAATTCATGAACAATCATCAGAAGCCAAATTGCAGTTGAAACCAAGGCTTTGTTGTCTTCCAACTGGTTTCCCATGCACAGGTTAAAATTTGATCCCACAAGAAGATAGTGGGAGGAGACCATGGGACATAGGAGCAGAAGTAGATCATTTGGCCCATCAATTCTGCTCCACCATTCAATGAGGTCATGGCTGATTTGATTATGCTCAAATGCACTTTCCTGCCATTTCCCCAGAACCCTTGATTCCCTTATTGATTAGAAACCTGTCTACATCCCCCTTCTATAAAGTTAACGACTCAGCCCGGACAACCCTGTCGGAAAAGAATTCACTCAGAGAAGAAATTCCTCCTCATCCCCATCTCAAATGCTTAAAAAGACTCCTTGCCCTGAGATTACCCCCTAGTCCCAGATTGTCTCACAAGGGTAAACAACCAGTCCACATCTACAGTCAAATCGCCGAAGAATTGTGTGTGTTTTAATAAGATTGCCTCTCATTCTTCCAAACTCTACTGGGAACAGGCCTAAAACACTGAACCTTTCCTCATAAGAGTCAACCTGCTGAGCCTTGTCTGGTCTGCATCCACTGTCAGTATATCCATCCTTCGGTAAAGGGAGTGAACTGTGTTCACAGTATTCTAGATGTGGTCTGATCAGTTCTGGCTACAGTTTTAGCAAGTTTCCTTTATTCCGAAGGGAAGGGAATATAAGAATAAAAGAAAAAAATACATTTTCATTTATCTTCCTTATTACCTGCTGAACACGTACGCTAGTTTTTGGTGATTTATGCACGAGGTCCCCAAAATCCATCTGTGCTACAATTTTCATGGGATCTGATAGATAACCCTCTACTCTGATTTTAATTGCTGCTATTCTGGATTCCACTAGGTATGCAGGCTTAAAATCAGCTCTCAAGTGTTTTGATTAAAATCAGATACATGTATTGCTCATAAATGACACTATTTAGCTAATAAGGACAGCACTGTTAATGCACAAATTCAGTCTCAATCTAAGAATTTATTCACACAAAGGTGTATTTGGCAATTTGCATTGATGACTTTTGATGTTGCCTTTAAACGTTTTAAAGACCAGGTAAGTGCTAATGAGCCTCATTGACCTCTGAGGACACCTGCAAAGATTGTGTTGCTTTCTGTGTTTGGTTCTCAAAAGAAATTCTGACAAATGAGGTGGCATATTTAGAAACATTAATAGCACTAAGGGCTTATACATTAACCTCAAAGAAAAAAAGCTACATCTGATGTCTTCTGAATTACAGCAAATTATATTTCACCATGACACATATTAGCAATGAATAATTAAGTATTTAATATAAAGTTCTGGTCATGATAAATGATAATTTCACAATTGATAATCCATTAAATCTAATCAACTTTAGTAAACAGCATAAAGAGAAAGATACATTGGTGAAATAAACATCTTTTTAATGGCTGAATGGAATAGTTATGGTTATTAGCTGAAGATAAGGCATACATCCTACTTGCAAATTGCTATGAAAAATTTAGGGTTAAGATTCCACCATCAATGTATTCATATCAGCTTGTGGATTGCCCCCAGTCACACTGTCTGCTACCCATAATTCTCAGTAGTCAGACCAACCACCTCCTCCAAGACGTCCGTTTCCCCGGCCCCCAACAACTCATCTTCACCAGGGATATCCAATCCCTCCACGCCTCCATCCGCCATGACCAGAGCCTCCAAACCCTCCATTTTTTTCCTCTCCCAACATCCCCAACAGTACCCTTCCACCAACACTCTCATTCGTTTGGCCGAACTGTTCCTCACCCTTAACAATTTCTCCTTTGAATCCTCCCACTTCCTCCAGACCAAAGCGGTAGCCATGGGCACACGTATGGGCCCCAGCTATGCCTGTCTCTTTGTTGGCTACGTAGAACAGTCGACCTTCCGTAATTACACTGGCACCACTCCCCACCTCTTCCTCCACTACATTGATGACTGCATTGGTGCCACCTCGTGTTCCCACGAGGAGGTTGAGCAATTCATCAACTTCACCAACACATTCCACCCTGACCTTAAATTTACCTGGACTATCTCTGACACCTCGCTCCCCTTCCTGGACCTCTCCATCTCCATTAATGACCACCGACTTGACACTGACATTTTTTACAAACCCACCGACTCCTACAGCTACCTGGATTATGCTTCTTCCCACCCTACCTCTTGCAAAAATGCCATCCCGTATTCTGAATCCCTCCATCTCCACCTCATCTGCTCCCAGGAGGACCAGTTCCACCACAGAACACACCAGACCTCCGCCCTCAGACCCCACCCCTCCAACCGTAACAAGGACAGAACGCCCCTGGGGCTCACTTTCCACCCTACCAACTTTCACATAAACCAAATAATCTGCCGACATTTCTACCACCTCCAAAAAGACCCCACCACCAGGAATATATTTCCCTCCCCACCCCTTTCCGCCTTCCGCAAAGACCGTTCCCTCCATGACAACCTGGTCAGGTCCACACCCCCCTACAACCCACCCTCCCATCCTGGCACCTTCCCCTTCCACCGCAGGAACTGCAAAACCTACGCCCACACCTCCTCCCTCACCTCCATCCAAGGCCCTAAAGGAGCCTTCTATATCCATCAAAGTTTTACCTGCACATCCACTCAATTATTGTATCCGTTGCTCCCGGTGCGCTCTCCTCTACATTGGGGAAGCTGAACGCCTCCTAGCAGAGCGTTTTAGGGAACATCTCCGGAACACCCGCACCAATCAACCACACCGCCCTGTGGCCCAACATTTCAACTCCCCCTCCCACTCTGCTAAGGACATGGAGGTCCTGGGCCTCCTTCACCGCCGCTCCCTCACCACCAGACGCCTGAAGGAAGAACGCCTCATCTTCCGCCTCGGAACACTTCAATCCCAGGGCATCAATGTGGACTTCAACAGTTTCCTCATTTCCCCTACCCCCACCTCACCCTAGTTCCAAACTTCCAGCACAGCACTGTCCCCATGACTTGTCCTATCTGCCTATCTTCTTTTCCACCTATCCACTCCACCCTCCTCCCTGACCTATCACCTTCATCCCCTCCCCCATTCACCTAATGTACTCTATGCTACTTTCTCCCACCCCACCCTCCTCTAGTTTATCTCTCCAAGCTTCAGGCTCTCTGCCTTTATTCCTGCTGAAGGGCTTTTGCCCAAAACGTCGATTTTCCTGCTCCTCAGATGTTGCCTGAACTGCTGTGCTCTTCCAGCACCACTAATCCAGAACCAACATAAATCACTTGCAGATCGCACCACAGGAGTGTCCTATTCCAATCTGGACAATTGATTGAGGATGAATACATATAAGTGAAGGATTAGATGAGCATTCCTCATCAATACTGGCTTCATGAAGAGCAGGAAGAAAGCAGACACTGGATCCAAAAAGTCATAGTTTGCCAGAATCCATTTACCAACATGACAAAAGACTAAAACATAACACTGTAAAACATGTCAGAATGCTCCATTGATAGCTTATCAACTTGCAGAAGATATATGTTCAGTTTATTCCCAAGCAGTTACAGATGTAGTTATTCGACATATCAGCGTCTGGTGCTCTGGACTCATTAATACACAGCGGATTGGGTGCACATTTTTCACAAGGGCAGACATTCTATGTACCTCTATATCTGATTTTGCACTGTTTATAGCTAACTTCTAATTTTATCAGCAAGTGGGGCACTCAAAGGCACAATACTTTAACAATAATTCAATAATTAAATATCACTGGCATTGCAATCACCGGGGTCCTTGCTCAATAGAGTTCGTGGGACATGAGGAATGAGCAAGGAAGTATTGTAGCCATCATATACCCAGCAGCAGCCTCCACTTAGTAGTTTGATAAGCCAAATTTTGACTACAATAGCTGGGACAGTTCTATAGGTTGGTGTATTGAGGACTGGTTCACAGTCTTCTTGAGATGAACCATCTTAGAGTCATAGAGTCATAGAGATGTAAAGCATGGAAACAGACCCTTCGGTCCAACCCATCCATGCTGACCAGATATCTCAACCCAACTAGTCCCACCTGCCAGCACCCGGCCCATATCCCTCCAAACCCTTCCTATTCATATACCCATCCAAATGCCTCTTAGATGTTGCAATTGTACCAGCCTCCACCACATCCAGCTCCAGCTCATTCCATACACGTATCACCCTCTGCAGGAAAAGTTACCCCTTAGGTCTCTTTTATATCTTTCCCCTCTCACCATAAACCTATGCCCTCTAGTTCTGGACTCCCCAACCCCAGGTAAAAGACTTTGTCTATTTATCCTATCCATGCCCCTATAAGGTCACCCCTCAGTCTCCGACGCTCCAGGGAAATCAGCCCCAGCCTGTTCAGCCTCTCCCTGTAGCACAGATCCTCCAACCCTGGCAACATCCTTATAAATCTTTTCTGAACCCTTTCAAGTTTCACAACATCTTTCCGATAGGAAGGAGACCAGAATTGCATGCAATATTCCAACAGTGGCCTAACCAATGTCTTGTACAGCCGTAACATGATCTCCCAACTCCTATACTCACTACTCTGACCAATAAAGGAAAGCATATCAAACGCCTTCTTCACTATCCTATCTACCTGCGACTCCACTTTCACGGAGCTATGAACCTGCTCTCCAAGGTCCCTTTGTTCAGCAACACTCCCTAGGATCTTGCCATTAAGTGTATAAGTCCTGCTAAGATTTGCTTTCCCAAAATGCAGCATCTCACATTTATCTGAATTAAACTCCATCTGCCACTTCTCAGCCCATTGGCCCATCTGGTCCAGATCCTGTTGTAATCTGAGGTAACCCTCTTTGCTGTCCACTACACCTCCAATTTTGGTGTCATCTGCAAATTTAGTAACTGTACCTCTTACTCTCGCACCCAAATCATTTGTGTAAATGACAAAAAGGAGAGGGCCCAGCACCGATCCTTGTGGCACTCCACTGGTCACAGGCCTCCAGTCTGAAAAACAACCCTCCACCACCACCCTCTGTCTTCTACCTTTGAGCCAGTTCTGAATCCAAATGGCTAGTTCTCCCTGCATTCCATGAGATCTAACCTTGCTAATCAGTCTCCCATGGGGAACCTTGTCGAACGCCTTACTGAAGTCCATATAGATCACATCTATATTTATCCTTTAAACAGTACGTACTGTACAAAAAGAGAAACACAAAAAAAAGCATGCATTTTTGTACTGTCTTCTACAGTTCAGGATGTTCCAAGGTTAATCACAGCCAATTTGTCACAGAAGTATTATCACGCCTGCACCACGTCTATCCCCTAGTGCCAATCTCCTGCCTTTTCCCCTTATTCCTGTACACCATTACTATTTAAATAACCATCCAATATCCTTGAGTGCCTCTACTGAACCCACTGCCACCACATTTCCAGGAAGTATATTCCATATCCAAACAACTCACTGTGTAAAAGAAGTTTTTCTCATACCACCCTCACTTCATTTGCATACCATTTTAAATCTATGTTCTCTCATTCTTACTTATTTTACAAGCAGAAACAGTCTCACCTGATCAGCTTTATCAAGTCTGCTCATGATTTTGAAATCTTAATTAGATCTCATCTCAGCCTTCTCTCCATGAGGAACAGTCCTAACTTCATCCATCTATCTTAATTGTTGAAGTTTCTCATACCTGGAACCATTCTTTTATGGATTTTACGGTTCTTGTAAAATATTTCTGTGCTCTCTCAAATACATTCGCACCTCTCTCATAATGTGGTATCATCCACAAATGTACATGATACTCCAGCTGAGGTCTAACAAGTGATTTGTACAAATTCCACATCACCTTGCACTCTATGCTGCTATTAATAAAGACAAGAATACTGAATGCTTCATTTACTGCTCTCTCCACCTGTCCTGCTACCTTCAATGATCTATGTACATATAGGTCCCCTGCTCCCACAACACATTTAGGATTGGGTTGTCTTTTAGTCACTGGAAGGTTGTGGAAGTTGTCGTGAGGGTGCAGAGGAGATTTACCAGGATATTGCCTGGACTGGAGAGAATATCCTATGAAGAAAGGTTGGGGGAGCTAGGGCTTTTCTCATTGGAGCGAAGAAGGATGAGCGGTGACTTGATAGAGGTGTACAAAATGAGAGGCATAGATAGAGTGGATAACCAGAGACTTTTTCCCAGGATGGAAATGGCTATCACGAAGGGGCAGAATTTTAAGGTGGTTGGAGGAAGGTTTAGGGAAGATGGCAGAGGTAGGTTCTTTACACAGAGAGTGGTGGGTGCTTGGTGCCAGCAGTGGTAGAACAGCCTGATGCATTCGGAACATTTAAGTGACTCCTGGATAGGCACATGGATGATAGTAAAATGTGGGGTATGTAGGTTAGTTTGACCCTGGAGTAGGATAAAAGATCGGCACAATATTGAGGGCCAATGGGCCTACACTGTGCTGTATTGCTCTCTGCCCAAACTGTATCACCTCACACTTCTCTGTGTTAAACCTCATCTGCCACCTATCTGTCCACACTAGCAGTTTGGCTGTGTCCATTTGGATTTCCACACTATTCTACTCACTCTTTACAATTCTTCCAAGCTTTTGTTTTGCTGGGAACTATTATTGTAAAAGTCCAAGTAGCATTTTCACCTGTGAACCATACATGAAATTGACACTGGAATTTGAAGTGAAAATAACGGCTCTCCGAGTGAATAGACGACCTGCAAAACATTGTCATCACCTGCATACCCTTACCATATTTTAGAATTATCTCCTGCTATTTTGGTTTGAATAGGTAGCCAGATGTTTTAACACCTGTGACAGCAATTACACAAGTTAAGCAGCATTCAAAATCTAAAAAAACGATATTAATTATTTTGGTTTTTTTTGCTAACCTGCTCCTACTTTGTAATGTATGACCATAATTCGGTTTTTTAAAAGCATGTTTTTTTGTGGGCAGAATTCCAATAAAAATCAATAAATGAATAAAAAGGTAAGAATATAAAAGAGTTCAATTTAATATTTCTGTCTTAATTCTTTGAGATAATAGAGTAATTAAATTTAAGGGTAAAAGCATAAAATCGCTGACTATTTATTCGAAGCAAGCCCCCATGTGTTTAATTAAAATGAAACCTCATTGCAAATTAATAGCTTTAGAAGTCATAGCTAAAGCAGTCAGAGAACAGCAGGAAATGGATTTAGTGTCCCAATCCTCTGCTACATTCCCAATGTCAGTTGCATCAATATACAGAGACCAGTTAAAGGTCACGTTCCTCTCCACAGAAAGGAAGGTGTCATCATTCAGCTGCTCTTGCATGTCTGGTAATGGTGTGAGGAACAATGTGAGAAAGCGAGACATGGTAAACCCAGAATTCAAAACGAAACAAAATACCACGCACTAACCTGTCCCCATTTGGAATTCTTCAAACAATGTTTAGAATATTCTCGACACTTCTAAGGGCCACAATGTCAAACAGGCATTGATGTTTTGAGAGGGAACTCAAGGAAAACAACAAAGACAAATCAGCAACTCAGAATTCTGAGCTATTAAAATGGGTTTACTGGATGAAATGCATTTTCATCATCACAAATAGGACCAAGGGGGAGATGTAGCCCACTTTGTCACAACTGTAAATCAAGCCCCACTATTCCCAGAATTCTCACAAAATATTTTAACAATTAAGTAAAACTCACCAATTTACCTTTTTTTTACACCCACGTTGATGGAACACATGGACCAGGATTCTGTACTTTAAAAGAATGACTATTTTCTGCACCAAATAGATTTTGCTACAGGTAAACAATTATGAACTGTCAACACATGATTCTACCCATTAAAATCAGTCCCACTGGAGGCAAGTAGAGACAGTGCTCCAGCAGCAATGTCATTGGGCTGGTAACCTAGAGACCCAGACACATGTGGGTTCAAATCTCACCAAGACAGACTTCAAAGTTGATTGAATTTTAGTGTCAGTAATGGTGAACATCAAACTATGTCTTACAAATCTCACTGAAGGTTTTGAGGAGGTGATTAAGAATATAGATGAGGGTAAGGCAGTTGATCTAATTAATATGGATTTCAGTAAGGCCTTCAACAAGGTTCCAAATGAGAAAATGAGAAAGGAAGTAAAAGCACTTAAGATTCTGGGTAACCTGCGAATTGGACCAAACGATGTAGCTGAGAATATCAGGAAGACAGTAAATAAATTTATGGATGACACAAAGATTGGTCACGTCGTTGACAGTGAGGAAGAAGATTTGAGGTTATCGAAGGACCATAGACAGACCAGTCAAGCAGACAGATCAGTGACAGATGAAATTTAACCCTGGTAATTGTAAGGTGATGAACTTTGGAAGAACAGGACAAGGGAGTAGTCAGTAAATGGCAGGACACTAGGAAGCTCAGAGCATGGCAGGAATCTTGGGATACTTGTCCACAGATCTGTGATGGCAGAAGAGCAGGTTAATAAGGTAGTTAAGAAGGCAAATGGGACACTTGCCTTTATCAGTTGAGGTGTAGATTATAAGAGCCAGGAAGTTATATTAGAAGTGTATAAAACGTTGGTCAGGTCACAGTTGGAATACTGCATGCAATTGTGGTCACCACACTATAGGAAGGATGAAGTTGCACTGGAGGGGTTGAAGACGACATTCAGCAGGATGTTGCCTGGGATCGAGCAGTTTAGCTATGAAGAGAAGCTGGCTAAACTGGGTTGTTTATTTTTGAAGCAGAGAAGGCTCGGGGAACCTAACAGAGGTATATAAGATTATGAGGAGCATCGACAGGATGGAAAGAAAACAGCTGTCCCATTTATTTGAAGGGTCAATAACAGGGAGTTCTTAATTTCATGGTGAGACAGAGCAGGTTTAGAGGGGATTCAAGGAAATATTTTTCACTTAGAGGCTGATAGAGATCTAGAATGTGCTGTCTCAGAGAATAGCTGCAGCAAAAAAATCTCATAGCCTTTACAAAATATTTGGCTGAGCACTTGAAGCATCGTAACATTCAAGGTTATAAACCTAATGCTGGGTAGTGGAATTAGTGCAGATTTCATATATTTTTGGCTGTGTGGACTTGATGGGTCTTCTCTGTACTCTGCAGCATTCAATGAAAACTCTAACCATTCCCTGCTGCCTCACACACACACATGCAGACAGACAGATGAAAATCATTAGGGTTATAGAAGCATTGCAAAATGAAATAAGAGTAGGCTATTTGGCACTTTAGCTCACTCATGCAACTCAGTGCCCTTTTCCTGCTTTCTCCCCGTACCCTTTAGCCCTCAGAACTATATTTAACTCTTTCTTGAAAACACTCAGTGCTTTGGCCTCAACCACTTCCTGTTGCAACAAAGTCCATAGGCTCACCACTGTCTGAGTGAAGAAATTTCTCCTCATACCAGCCCAAAATGACCTACCTTGTGAACTCTGGTCCCAGCCATTGGGAATGTCGTACCTGTATTTACCCTAGTCCAGGTAGAATCTTACAGATTTCTATGGGATTCTCCCATCATTCTTTTAAACTCCAGTGAATATAGTCCTAACTAACCCAATCTCTCTTCATTCGTCAGCGTTGCCATTAACAGGAATCATTCTGGGAAACCTTTGTTCTGCACATTCTATAACCAGAACATCCTTCCCCAGACAAATTGCACACCATACTCCAGGTGTGGTCTCACCAAGGCCCTGTATAGTTGCGAGGAGAAAGTGAGGACTGCAGATGCTGGAGATCAGAGCTGAAAATGTGTTGCTGGAAAAGCGCAGCAGGTCAGGAACATCCAAGGAGCAGGAGAATCGACGTTTCGGGCATAAGCCCTTCTTCAGGAAGTTGCACCAATATTTCTCCTGTACTCAAATCCTCTCGCTATGAAAGTCAACATACTATTTGCCTTCTTCCCCATCTGCTGCACCTGTACCTGCAATGCTTACTTTCAGTGACTGATGTATAAGGACACCTAGGTTTCATTACACCCCCCTCCCCCTTTCCCAATCTATGACCATTCAGATAATAATCTTCCTTCTTGTTTTTGCTGTCAAGGTGCATGACCTCACCTTTATCCATATTAAACTTCATTCACCATGCATTTGCCCACTCACTCACCTTGTTGAAACCACACTGAAGCACCTATACAAGGTTTACCCTCCCACCCAGCTTTTATGCCGATACAAACTCGAGTGATATTATATTTAATTCCCTCATCTAAATCGTTCACATATACCGCAAATAAGCAGGGTCCAAGCTCTCAGTACCCGACCAGTCACTGGTAACCAATCAGAAAAAGACCCATTTATTTCTGCTCTTTGTTTCCTGTCTGTCATCCAGGTCCCCATCCATGTCAGTACACTATCCCAATTACATGCACTTTAATTTTACATACTAATCTCTTATGTGAGATTTTATCAAAAGTAATGTGATAGTCCAAGTAAACCATATCCACTGACTACCCCATATCATCTCTACGACTTACATCCTTGAAGAATTCCAGTAGATTTGCCACACATGATTTCCCTTTCATAAATCCATGCTGATTCTCCAATTTTGTCATTGGGTGAGTGCTGTGAAGACAGTTCAATGGATTCTGTCCACAGGGTTTGCTGAAATAATACTGTTGGCTTGTCAGGAATTATTGATCCTCACACTCTCTTCTCCAGGTACTTTGACTTCATTTCAGGAGGCACTGGATGACTGGTTCACATTTATAAAATCTCTGCCTTATTGGTTAAAAACCACTGGTTAGTGAGGAAAATAAATGAGCTTTAGATACATTTTACAGGAAACAGAGAGAGAGAGAGAGAGAGAGAGAGAGAGACAGAGAGACAAAGGCAGAGAGAAGAGAGACAGAGACAAAAAGACAGAGAGAGGGACAGAGGGATAGAAAGACAAAAATAGAGAGACAGACAGACAGAGAGGGTCAGAGAGAAAGTGACAGAGAGAGGGAGAAAGACAGAGAAAGAGAGACAGGATCATGGAGAGAGACAGAGTCAGAGACAGAGATGAGATGCAGGTGCATGGGGACTTGCTGTTGAGAACACGGACTCCAGTTTCCACATTCAGGCACTGGGGAACTTTGACTGAGGCACAGCCTACTTCTTTAGCTTTCAGGAAGCCTTCTGGAATACCACATGTTGGCATGCTACCTGCAGCTGGGTTAATCCTAACAGTAACCAGAAATGCCCATCAAAAAGGCCTTAAATATGCACTGAAGGGCTTCAATTAAGCCAAAGGCAGAAAGATCTCCCTGCCCAGACGTTAATGCCGGCGGAAGTGGGAAGGCAGTAGGGTTCAGATACATCACCGCCATGCCTAATCAGATGGCCTTCCTGCCTCCCACCTCACCGCTTCTAAGAGCACAAGTTTTCCCAGGAACCCATAATCGCCAAGTAAATGCAGTACCATAAATGTTCAATCTCCTATCTATGTGTTAGACTGGCATTATGGCTTGCTACCCATGAGAGAAATGGGCTACTTTTTACTACTATTGAAATTATTTATAGGGGTGCTCACAGCATTAAGTGCCTCTTTTCAACCTTATATCTCAACATGGATATTCGTTCCTTTCATTAATCAAAAAGATGTCTATAAATAGCTCACACTATGGATAACAATATGTCTTTCACGTATAGGTATGAACATAATCCCAGATAGGATCACATTGTCAAAGTATTTTCATACCCTATGTGTATGTAAACTAGATGACATATATCATTAGAAAGTCACCGATCTGGACACACTATTATAGGTTAGATCATATGATGGAAAAATAAAATCTTATTGAAATTATGAACCAGTTTTAATTCTACATGAATGGTGAAGCAGGGTAAGCTGAACATGATGCAAACAGTTTTTGGCCAAAATTTTACTAGTGATCTAAATGTAATGGTACATGCTGTTAGTGAGTCTTGCCGTTGCATATTTTTTCTTTGGCTGGTTTTTGCATGACACATTGTTGAAAAGTCAAGCTGATAATATTCCAGTAAGTGTGAAAGGGAATCTGTGATCTGATTGAGCATGATAAATGTGTATACCTTTAAATAATTGAACGTAAGAATACTGAAATAGACAGTGCCAATGCTGAGATGGGGTTATAAAACAGAATGGAAAATCTAGTACAGAAAGAGAAATAATGAGAGTGAAGAAAGATTGGATTAGAAGAAAAACTAAAATGATAAAAGCTTCAATATTACATTTTACAGTTTTAAAATCTCCACCAACAATTCAAACATGACAGAATGCAATTCAGTACTTGTAACAATTAATTTCAATGGGAGACAGATGGTCTGACAATAATTCATCCTGTCATTTTTAATTAGCCAGTTCAGCCATTTATGGTTCGGCCACCTCTGCGGCATTTAGGACCCAAATCTAGGCTTCCTGGCCCAGAGGTAGGAACACTACCACAGCAACACGTGACCCCCCCCCCCCCCCCCCCCACCAGTGTTAAAAAGAAAATGGTGACTGAAATAGACAAAACTTAGCTTTCTCTAGTGAGTTCATTTCAGACCAACTGTGCAAATTCAGTGACTCCATATCATTCAATCTGATTCAAGAATGAGGCAATGAGAAACCGTTTCTGCAAAGTTAACAATGATGTGACACAACACAAATAGTATTTTTTGGTTACTTAAATTTAGCCCGCATCTGCCTGCTGCTTCAAGTTTCTGTATTCCATATGCACAAAGAAGACCAAGTGCCATTAGCCTCACTATTACTTTGACAGGACAATCTGGAACATTAACCCTCGAAATAAACAGACTCAAAACTGAGGCCAGTGGGGCTGAGAACATCCAGAAATTCAAAGACCAGGGGATTGCAGGGTGTGTCCTGTTGGCGGTGACCCAATGACCTGGCCCCCAACAACTTAATTGACAACATAAGAGAGTAGTCAGCAAACGTCCTGCCACTTCTGACTGTGAAATAAAATTGCAATTGATTTGTAGAAAGGGATTTATGAGGCTCTCCATCTTGCCAGGCTAGTGTTACCATCGTGATTATCTAATCTTGCATTTATTTTTTAAAATTCATTACCAGAACCCGAGGGCATAGCCTTAAAGTAAAGGGAAGACCTTTTAAAATGGAGATGAGGAGAAACTTCTTCAGCTAGAGAGTGGTGAATCTATGGAATTCATTTGCACAGAAGGCTTTGAAGGCCAGGTCATTGGGTGTATTTAAGACAGAGATAGATATGTTCTTGAGTATGAAGGGGATCAAGGGTTACGTGGAGAAAGCGGGAGAATGGGGTTGAGAAACTTATCAGCCATGATTGAATGGCAGAGCAAACTCAATGGGCTGAATGGCCTAATTTCTGTTCTTGTGGTTTTATGGTCTATGAAGTGGTAAAGAAAAGTTAAATAATCATGCAACTGATAAAACTGGGGTGTAAATCAAATGTTTTGAAAGATGTATAAAAATTAGTACAATGTCATACTTTTTTCCTATGTACCAAAAAAAAAGGATGTTGCTTGAAGTAGCTATTCAGAAGATCCTACTGAATTAGTCATACAGCTGTTCATTACTTACTGAGATGAATTCATTAATCAGAGTAAACCCCTATTTGAATGATCAAGTGATTCTTGAGTTACTGATAGGAATTCTCAAGCAATGTTGCTTTTATTTAAACAGCCAAACTCGTGCCTGAAACGCAGAGAAAGCATTGCATCATACCCTTCCTGCAAAATTCAGTTCTTGACACCACACACTAACATTCATAAGTTTAGTTTTTGTGACTACATTGGAAGAAAGCAGACCGGCTTTGTTGGCACTCAAAGAAACCCCTTCCCACCCCAAAAAATCTGAATGAAACAACAGACCTAGTTATTCAAAAATCACATTGAAATGATGTCAGCAAAACCAAGGGTAGGAAAATGGTAGCATGTAGCCAAGACCACTGTAAATGGAAGGCTCTTCTCCATTTTTGCCCCAAACTTACATTATGTAAAGTGATTCCATAGAACCAGGTTACATTTCACTGTCAGAACATTCACAGTCAAAACGTTTGGTTCAGTCAAGGGCTTTTGCCCGAAACATCAATTTTCCTGCTCCTTGGATGCTGCCTGACCTGCTGTGCTTTTCCAGCACCACTCTAATCTTGACACAGACAAGTTATGCTTCAATTATGTATCCTTGGCGAAGCTACTTGGGAGGATGTTTCACCTGTCCTTTAGTCATATCATCAGGCCTTTAATATTCAGTTAAAGCTGAAGGTGAGGCCTAAGTTTTTCAGTACTGTGCCAAAATATCAGTCCAGGTGCTATGCTAAATCATTGAAGTGGAATTTGCCTTATGTCACATCAACAGCAGTTACAGTTGAGATATCTCAACTGATAGGCTTCCTGAAGAAGGGCTCATGCCCGAAACGTCAATTCTCCTGCTCCTTGGATGCTGCCTGACCTGCTGCACTTTTCCAGCAACACATTTTCAGCTCTGATAGGCAAAATAATCTGGACTTCCCTGTTTGATGATGTGGAAGCATTTACATTGTAGGTGGTGGATACAAATCCCAGCCCTATTCCTCCATTCTAATTAAGTCAATGGCAGAAAGGCTCACAGACAGCCTTCCCACCCTGCCATCAATCCAGGTCCTCATATGGGTAATTAATGTCCAGTTGAGGGCATTGCCCCTGAACCCTCTGATATTAACCTGGGGCAGATTAAGAGACCTGTTATGTGAGGACTGTGGCACGGAGCAGCCATGTTTGCTTGTGGGGTCCCTAGGAGGGGTCCCTTCTTCTTGGGCACTCAATGCATGATCCAAGGAATTTGATATTGGGAAGGACTGGGTGGGGTTGCTGAAAGTCAACACTTGCTCTTGTGACTGAACTCTCCTCACCCATGAATGCTGAACAACCTCATTCCTGCCATTTGTCTCTGGGTTCAGCACAAGCTGGATGTTTAAAGGGTTACACCTGAAACATCGATTTCTCCATCTCCTGATGCTGCCTGGCTTGCTGTGTTCTTCCAGCCTCCTGCCTGTCTACTAGTTATACCTACAGCAGACACCACCTCCCCAATGAACTGGTGAGTCGAGGAAAGCTACTGTTTTCTGATAGCCCGGCATTCTCAGCAGGCCACACTCCCTTGATCCCAGGGGAAGGAGCACGTGCCTTGCTACGTGTCTGAGTAGGACAGGATGTCTCAAAAAGAGGCATTGCCAATCTCTTGTCAATCCTCAGCTATAGCCAAGACTGTCACAGTCTCCACAAGCTTCTGTCCCTAGTCCTCAAAGGCAACTAAATGCAGCAGGAGTTTCATCTTCTGTTTTCCAATTATATGTTTTTACAGTCAGAAATAAATTAAAACTATCTATTTGACTGGTTGAAGTATGTGAGCAATGGTTTTATTAAAGGTCACTTTTCCCTTTCACATATCTACTCTCATATTGTCAGTAAGTTTATTAATATATCATTAATATATATGGATCCATTTGGGCCAGTTCAACAAAATTAAATCTGAACTTAAAGCAGAATTCCCTCTAGTTATCAACTGTGCCTGTGGAAACATGTCGATTGTGTTAGTACTCCTACCATTCAGAGTTTGTAGCACATCCTTCTGTCATTTTTCATAGAATAAAACTGACCAAACTTTGCTTTTATAAGCCACTGAGATGTTAGCAGGGAACTGGAATGTTCTTTTTTAAAAAGAGTAAAGAATTGATATAAATTGGAATGCTGGCAACTTGCAAAAAAAAAACTGAAGGTGATTTTCATTTCACTGCCACCAAAGAGAGCAACCATTCTTTTTAATTTGCTGTGAATTTTTCCTCCAAGTCTTTCCTGAGGAGATTATTAAGGAGGTTTCGATTTAAGCAGGCCACTTTCCTGCCACGTTCACATATTATGGCCCTACTCAATACTAAAGGTCCCAATGCAATTTTCATCTTTCACTCGTCAGAGCATATGAATGACATACAGTGGAATATAACGAACAGCACCCAAAACAATGTTCCCAAAAGGAACAGACTGGGGCCATTCAGTAAACATTCACAGAAAAATGTTGATATTAATATTCTGGGAATAGATAGAGCTTGAATACTCTTCCAAGCCCCATGGCAAATGTGCCCCCACTTATCTTCTTGTATCTTTTCTTCTGCTATAGTCTGGTTCAGCTTCAAGGAGAAGTAATTGTAAGACAGTGCCCTAGAAATGACTGTCAATTTCTTTTTGTGTGTGGGTTTGGGAGAGTGCTATTTTTTGCAAGATTAGTAGAAACATCAATTCTCACCCTCTTTCCTGGTACTGCAGATATCCAACTTGACCCCTGCATGGATTCATCAGATTCCATGTGCTCCCTTTTCCTATCACAGCACATTGTCATAGCAAGCAGCTCCCTATTGCTCACTGAGGTAATGTTGAGAAGACTGAAACTTGAAAATAAAATTGAAAAAAGACTTGGACAAACTAATGACTTTTAATATGGCTTGTAAAAGTGAGCAGAGAGGGAGTGGGTGAAATGCTGAGGGAGATGGTCAAGCTATAAATTTGAAAGAAAATTTCTGAATGATGCTTGTGACCGACATTATTCTTCTGGAACATTAGTTACAGAGGCTGAAACAATACCATTAATACCTGATAGGTCTGCAGCTTGAACCAAAAAAATTAACCTCAAGGCAACAAATTAAAAAGCAGATGACTTAGATCCTAACCTGGTTGGTTTGTACATTCCACTTGGCCAAGAAGAAACAAAATAGCCTTTGGATAACAATAGAACAGTTATAGACCATAAACCGAGCGCTATGTACAAAGTAGTACGAATCAACCGGCCAGTCTAGGCACATAGAGATAGATTGGGAGTGATAATTCCCAGCATGACTTAAATTCTACCAAGGAGCCAGGGTGCAATCACAAGGTCTGATTCAGACTGAATAATCCCCTTTGTTTCTGTATTTTAATGAATCTTCGAAATGTATTCTTCACCTCCAATGTACATCAGCTCCAATTCTGTGCCAATGATAAAGAATAGAGTTCAGCCAGGCTATTGGGAAAGGATGTACTGTGTTGACATCTTCGGAAACATCTAATTTTACAGCGGGGTGTTCACTCTTTCCTTCTAATTGGAAAAAAAGCTACTGGCACTTATAGACGAACAGCACAAAACTGGAAACGATTGGGAAATTCACTCATTAAATCACATCTGAACTGCTGCAAGGAACTGGGATTAATTTTGCTCACATAATTTATATCATGTACCAATGTTCCACTCACTGAATTATGCTGAAGAAATTATCGTGATGTACTTGAGAGACTGTTTTTACTGTGGTTTTAGTCATGGGTTCAGAATTCTGTTCCACCATACTTCCAACTCATTTGTCACAATTGTCAATAATTACTTCAACCAAAAAAATCTTCATCAGCGATCCTAGATTCTCACACACAAGGTTGGGGAGTGTAAATGTGACAAGACAGAGGTTCTTAAAGGGCTGTTACTCAGGACTAAACCAGATATCAGGATGTAGAGGGAAGCAATTATTTATGACAGCAATGTGACAACATGGTAGGCATTGGGACTGAAGGTCACCTTCAGTAACAGCAAAGTAGCAACCGAATGATCTCCAACTATTTTGAGCCAATATTAAGTATATTCCTTACATCTATCTGCAAGTGAAGATAGTTCTTACTACAATGAAAGCTTGTATTTACAAAATCCCAAGAAAGAATGTGAAAACTCATCTTTACACATTTCACTTCCCCATCAAGCACATCACAAACCTAATTTGTGAACCATCACATAATCAGTGATGTGACTTTCAAAACAACATGGATGAATTGGTCCCTGTTTGGACACGGAAGGTATATCAAACATATTTTCTTGAAGGTCATCCTGTCAGCTGAGAAAGAGGTAACCATAACATTACAGCTTGCAGACCTCAGTCAGACAGCATTTGTGGTCAACTTGACACACCTCATAGACACTATGAGAAATGGTGAAGCCTTCACCTCCATTCAAGTGACACACTCCATGAGGATTGGATGACACATGGTATATACCAAGACTGACACTGGTACAATTACAAATGTCATATTTTTAAGCATCTTACATGAGGTGTAGTCAGGAAATGAGCACAGTGTGGTGCAATCCACACATGATTAGCTATCAGATTACAACAGGTCTGACATGCCATGTTTTGACACTGTCCATTTTAAATATCAATATAGCTCCTCAGGATAGTTACCTGAAACCTTTTGCATCATTGAATCAGATGGACCTTCCAGTATCAATCTATCAGTATACATTGATCTACATATTATAATGATCGACAAGGTGACAGATCCATGAATTGCAACACTCGTGATTCCAGGCTCCAACATTGGATCTAGCCAACGCTCGACTAACTTTTACTCAGACTGGTTTGGTGCTTTAAAATCATTGAGTGTCATATGTGAAAGATGATGCCCAGTCCAACATTGAGCTTCCTCCTCAGTGCATCATTCATATGATTTCCTCCAGGTGTCCCAGTTTCCTCCCACAGCCCAATGATGTGCAGGTGGGTGGATTGGCCATGCTTAAATTGCCCAAAATATCCAGGGATATGCAACCTATGTGGGTTAGCCATGGACAGTGCAGGGTTATGGGAGTGGGGGGGTGTCAAAGTGGACTGGATGGGCTGAATGGCCTCCCTCTACACTGTAGTCTATGATTCTATCGCTAGTTTTGAAAAACAAATGACACTGTATGTGTTTGTTTAGATCCAAGCCAGTGAAACAATGCATTATAAAGAATACAAAATGTTGTTGGCAGAAGATTCCTACTTTCAAAGAATGCAATCCTAAATGCTTAGATGCCAAATATTTTCCATACTCGCTGCCAAGAATGGATATTGGCCCATGCATCTTCCCCAGGAGTCACAGGAATTGACAACTTTTGGAACACCTTTTGGAAATTACTTGTTATGGAAATGTAAAGATATTGTACCTTTAAGAGAGTTACAGAGCTAACAAGGACAAAGCACACAGAGCCTAGAACAAGGTAACAGTGTAACAGTTGGTCAAAATTAATAGTATAGCTGTGTTCTATGGAACATAAATAAATTCAAATTCTGTCAATCAGTTTAAATTATACCCCAAGATACCAGAATCCAATCAAATTTGAATTTAGTATTTTGATAATATTAAAACCAATTAAACGATCTGATGTTTTGAGGTATAAAACCAGACATTTTGAACAGTTAGGGGGAGAACTGCCACGCCACCAACAAGTACAGACTGTCAGCAGAACAGCTCTCTGAAAGGTACCTGTCTATAAGAAGTTTGTGCAGCAGAACTTCGAAAAGACGACAGAGGAAAATCTGCAGAGGAAGATATAAAGAGAAGATTCAAAGGCTGACCGGTGTTGAAAGTAGAATTTTTTTTTTGTAAATCTTAACTGGGAATTTTTTTATCAGACTAGTATTGTAGAGTGGGAGGTAAAAGGTAGGCTTAAGAGAAAGGGGTTGTATATAGTTGTTGGTTTTAATATTCTCTGTTGGATGTTAAGAATAAAGTTGTTAATTTTTACTTTAAATAGTGACCTCTGAGATAGATCTTTGCCTCTCTAATTTTAACAGATTACAGCAAGAGGTGAATCTTTTCTGTGTTGCTGGTTTAAATTAGCAGAGGGGTTTACCCTATGTCCTAAGGTACTGTTTCCTCAGATTACCATTTGGATTATTTGTCAGACAAGGTATATTCCAACAGTATATGGATTGTATTACAGAGAATCTATCGAGCTGTTTCCATATCACTGATAGCATTGCAGTTCTCAGCAGTAAAACAAATGTCAAATCAACTTGAGCTGAATCAAAATCTTTGGTTGAATCTATTTTTCAATCGTAGTAGACCAGATCCTACCAAAATAGAAGACATACAGAAGATGCTTTCATGGCAAGACAAAGATGATTCCTAAAAGGGCCGTGGGTTTTTGATAAATGACTGATTTTATTGTCATGTGTATTTTATAATGAAAAATACAGTAAAATATTGTGAAAAGCTTCAACTGTCACCATGATCTGGTGCCAATTTGAATAGTTTCAGTATAATTTTAAAAAACGATATAGCTTAAAGAGAGTCCATAACCTTTCTGCCACCTCTATGCGCCTGCCAATGCTGGACCCAACCAATGTCAAACCCATCAATCCTCAGGCGCCATCTTTTGCTGCTGGGTCTAGCAAGCTGATGTCATCTCTGCCGATGTAGCAGCTGAAACTAGGTCCTGTGCTTGCCCTCTGCGAGCCACCAGCATCTGCCCAGAGTCCTGCTCTGGGCTCGCCAGCTGTCTCCCACTCCAGGCTCAATAGACGCTGCCATGCTCCAGACCCCAACAATATCACTTTCCTACACCTTCCTCATTTGTCGTTGCTGATCCTGCTACAACTGAGCTCTCCCCAAAAGGTAAGTAGAAGCAAAACATAAAAAGAGAAACTTTTTACCCTGCTATGTTTTGTGAATTTTGTAACCAAGGTGTCTCTTCTTATGATTTTCTCCCCAGAAACACATTGTGCCCATGGAAGTAAGAATACATTTTTCAATCATTGCAGCATGCTCCATCATCCAGTTACTGTCAACCTCAGTATTATGAGCCTCCGTGATGACCACATTAGAAGCAGATGCATTCGAAGCCTCAGAGTGTGTCTACAACAGGTTGACTTGACTATTGTGTTAGATTCAAGGTCCTTATAACAGAGAGATGAAAGACAGACTCTTGTTCTAGTTTTTGGGATATACAGTTTCATACATAAGTACTCAACAAGCACTTCATTCTTCACACTGACCTCAAACATCAAAAATGATTTGTCAAAAATCTCTCACCAGTGCACCTCCACAACTAAAACATGTATTTGTGAGGATCCAATGATGCAACTTAACATTTAAATGCAAATTACCTTCTCAAATGACATCTCCAATGCTTTTAGCTGAGTTCTGAGCCCTGCTAAAAACAAACATTGTCTTTATATCCTAGAACTAGGTGCTATTGAATCGAAACTGGAAAAATGGTCTTAACATTGATCTCATAGATTTCGTGACAGCAGATTCAGAAAAGTATTGAAAGATGACCAGCTGGAACAGCTCAAACAGATTAAAATTTACAGTGGTCTGAAGACATCAGCACACTCCCAGACTAGTATATTTTGTGTGGTCATTCAGAGATGAACTAGGAATCTCCAAGAATGTAATCTTTAAAGCTAAACAAGTCATAATTCCACAAGCTCTCCATCAAGTCAAGTTCAACTACATACCTGCAGCTTGCATGGACAGAGAAAAACTGAGATTGCTGCATAGATCAATATAACATACTGGGATTATTAAGGACATTGATCAACCAAGCAAGCTGTGTGAAATATGTCAATTCCATCAAACTCAACAATCAAGAGTCCCTTTACTTCCACACAAGACTTCTACTGAGCTGTGGTGCAAGATTGCAACTGATATTTTCCATGTCCATGAACACAATTACATTCTGGTGACTGATTATCTCACAAAATTCCATTTTGTATGACAAAATCAAAGATACCATGAGCAAACGAATTGTTGACAGATAAACCATCACATTTGCTGTACCTGTACAAATTGTGTCCAACAACAGTCTGCAGTATATTAGTGTTTTTATGTGCAATATATTAGTGCAACTCTCCAAGACTTGCACAGGAAATGGACTATTTAGCACATTATTTCCTCTTCTCATTACCATCTCTTGCAGAGCATCACAGAATGCATTGTTCATTTCATAAAATTCTTGACTATTAAATGTAAAGCCATCAGCTAAAGATTTTCGATAGCTACATTAAATCATGATTTGGAGATGCCAGTGTTGTACTGGGGTGTACAAAGTTAAAAATCACACAACACCAAGTAATAGCTAGTGTGCTTCCAATTAAACCTGTTGAACTATAACCTGGTGTTGTGTGATTTTTAACTTTGTACATTAAACAAAAGTGCGACTTGCTTAGTGAGGAAGTTAGAAAGCCACAAAAGAATAAGTTCCATTTTTACTTCTTTATCATGACATATTAGGAATTCAAGGGTTAAACATCCCAGTGCAAAAAGGACTCACTGTAGTATTGATTACATGCCTGTCCTCTTACAGAATGAGAGAGCAGGGGACTGGCTGAGTCCCAGAGAACAGAATCCTCTGGAGCCATACATGTGGATTTCACTTGCAGCCTCAGGCTAAGGTGTTTGTCCTCCTTGGACAAGACTGATAGCCTCGGCCTTAACCTTATTAACTGCCTTCTGCTCCCATTATCATGCATCCCCTCCCTATTAACATGGGCATGTGAATCCAACAATGAGAACAAAGTCCTTCTGCCTAAAATCCCTATCCATCAACATGTGATTATGAAGAATACGATAACCAGTCCCTGTAAACCATTCGCTAGCTATCACAGGAAATCGGCAATCACCAGGCATTGTAAAAATGTAATTACCTGTCTTAGACAATGTAATGGCAATCAGCCATGTGACTTGTTGACCTCTGTACTATTCCTGTAAAATATACTGCCTTCGTGTGTAGAGCAGAGATTCATTGAGAGGTGCCACCACAATTACATGACACAATTCCTTTAGTATCACTGAGAATCTCTCACTGGCTGTCCGACAATAAAGCATCTACTGTTGTACTGAAAATTGTGTCATCCGGATTTGTGGAAAAAATACTTCAACAGTTTAGCAACAGGTGGCTCTCATGTTTGGGAGACACTTCTATACCAATGATTGTTAAAGAATTATTGCACTTCAGAAAGGGAAGATACCTGACACTCTTTGTAAGTATTGTTTACACAGCTAGTGGTTGAAACAGCGAGGAGAGCTGGTGCCAGGGATTTCTGTACAAGTGAAGATTAAAACATGATAAGTAGTTGATTTCTCTATGAAATGATGACCTGTTATCAATAACCAAGATCTTCTGCCCATCAACTACTTTGTGATTGGCTCTCAGATCGTTTGTGGGTGTGAATGTTTGGGCAGAAGACCCTGGAAGGGAAGGAGCTCTGCAGTGATACCATCTCAAATTTGAAGGTAGCCAGTGTATTTCCCGTCACTAGTTGCTCTAAGCTGTGACATTTAATTAATAAACCAGAAACCGTTATAAATGAGAACTAGTCATCCAGCCCACAAACCTCATTCCTGATGAAGGGCTTATGCCCAAAAACATCGATTCCCCTGCTCCTTGGATGCTGCTTGACCCTGCTGTGCTTTTCGACAGTCACTCTATACCGCCAGCAAACAAGTGAGCCTGGAGAAGGTAGGTCGAGAGCAATTGTTTTGATCAGGATGTGGATCATCTCGGCAACCCTTATGGACAGGAGTCACTGAAGTGTGTGTGTGTGTGTGTGTGTGTGTGTGTGTGTGTGTGTGTGTGTGTGTGTGTGTGTGTGTGTGTGTGTGTGTGTGTGTGAGTGATACACCAGTGGGGAATCTTATAAAGGAATTAGACTTTTGACTAGAAGAGTTCTATGTTAACAGTTTGAAACTGTTTATCTATAGTTAGAATCCATTAATTTGTAATAAATTGCAATTATTGTTAAGAAGAGAAACTTGGTCTGTTTTCTGTCAACACAGGTCGAAAGACAGGTAGATTGGGGCATTCTACATTTTTTTACAAAAATCTGAAATGATTGGGATCACTCGGGGTATAGCAGGGATAGATTTACAGTATGTCGTCCTGATGAAGTGCAACAATGTCACTAACCACCTGCCACAGAGGATGACAATTCCAATACTGAATCTATCATGCTGAACAACAAACCCACACTTATAATATTCATCCAAAGTGATAAGTAGCACACTCCATAGTGCAGCTACGTGCCAAGTCATGATAACTGTATAATGACTAGATCTTATCATGTTGCAGGCTCACCAAGACATTATAGAGTTCAAGAAAAGGTGGCCTTCCTCCAATCACGCTAACAGCACCTGCACTGGCTCATCTTCCAATCAAAGACATACCTGATAATATCAGCTACTAAGGGGAAGCCTAGCAACGCTGAACATCAGATTTATCATGGTGCAAAATAGATAATGACAAATCAGGACATGTATACATCAATCCCGATGCATTTTTCCTTTGGAATCAATGTTTGGGTTCCCTGATTCATCCATTGGGATTACCAATTCAAAAACAAATTGGATCACTTGATACATGAAACTGAAGTGGCGCCTGGGCAGCAGGAAATCTGTCACCAAATGAACTGTATCACTACTCCAGTGTCTGATCCTTTTGCCCCTCACCCTTGACACTGACAATCCCCTCAGATTCTGGGCTGCAAATTGAAAGAACAGGTTAGCATCACAACTCAGCAGTGAGAAAGGTTCTAGATACCAAATAATTCCCTTTACATGCCACCATGTAGGGTGGCGGGAGGGGAGAGAATACATAGGTATTCTGGTTGCTGCATCCTTCATTGGGCTGTCTCTGACTAAGGGGAGACATCAAGAACCAAATTCCAGTGGCTTGCAGGACAGAAAAGACAGGAGAAATATTCAGATGTTACAAATTGAATCTTACGGTCTCATGAGAGAGTGAGGTATCGATTCGGTCACCTTTGAACAAATAGAAGGGATAAATTTGACACTCTCCTGATGACAGATTGGCACCATTCCTGGCATGTGCCTGCCTTGGCGAGGGATTGGGACAGCTGGCCAGGTTTCAAAGAAAAGGCCTGCTCAGGAAAAGTGAATATATTACCTGCAAAACATTTTTTAAAAGTCTGCTAGACAGAACAACGCAATGTGTCTTGTACTGTTGCTTTTGTCGTGAGAATTGATGTGAAATTAGAAATGCAATGAAATTTGCTCGTGACTGTGACTCAGGGTGGAATCATTAATTTTCTCATTATCACATACCTACCTCACTGACATCCAGTTGCCCATTCTTACACCAGCGGGAGAGAAATGAAGCAGAGACAATTCCTGACCTGAAAGTTGGAGCAGCAACCTAACAATTTGAGCTTTCTCCTTGCTCCCAAGGACCTCCATCAGTCATGAACACTTAAGCTCCACGATCATGATACAAGAGATAATGAAACACTGTGACCACCTTTCTTGTGAAGTGGAGCTTTCATGAACATGTCCATATATTTGGATGCGGCAACCTGTCTACAAGCAACAGTCTTTTCATAGTGATAGTTGTGGGAAAAAATGCTTCAAGTACCCTGTGTTTCACAAATTCCTTCTCTTAGAGTCATAGAGTCATAGAGACGTACAGCATGGAAGCAGACCCTTCGGTCCAACCCGTCCATGCTGACCAGATATCCCAACCCAATCTAGTCCCACCTGCCAGCACCTGGCCCATATCCCTCCAAACCCTTCCTATTCATATACCCATCCAAATGCCTCTTAAATGTTGCAATTGTACCAGCCTCCACCACATCCTCTGGCAGCTCATTCCATACATGTACCACCCTCTTCGTGAAAAAGTTGCCCCTTAGGTCTCTTTTATATCTTTCTCCTCTCACCTTAAACCTATGCCCTCTTGTTCTGGACTCCCTGACACCAGGGAAAAGACTTTGCCTATTTACCCTATCCATGCCCCTCATGATTTTCTAAACCTCTATAAGGTCATCCCTCAGCCTCCGATGCTCCAGGGAAAACAGCCCCAGCCTGTTCAGCCTCTCCCCGTAGCTCAGATCCTTCAACCCTGGCAACATCCTTGTAAATTTTTTCTGAACCTTTTCAAGTTTCACAACATCTTTCTGATAGGAAGGAGACCAGAATTACGCGCAATATTCCAACAGTGGCCTAACCAATGTCCTGTACAGCCACAACATGACCTCCCAACTCCTGTACTCAATACTCTGACCAATAAAGGAAAGCATACCAAACACCTTCTTCACTATCCTATCTACCTGTGACTCCACATTCAAGGAGCTATGAACCTGCACTCCAAGGTCTCTTTGTTCAGCAACACTCCCTAGGACCTTACCATTAAGTGTATCAATCCTGCTAAGATTTGCTTTCACTAAATGCAGCACTTCACATTTATCTGAATTCAACTCCATCTGCCACTTCTCAGCCCATTGGCCCATCTGGTCCAGATCCTGTTGTAATCTGAGGTAACCCTCTTCGCTGTCCACTACACCTCCAGTTTTGGTGTCATCTGCAAACTTACTAACTGTATCTCTTATGCTCGCATCCAAATCATTTATATAAATGACAAAAAGGAGAGGGCCCAGCACCGATCCTTGTGGCACTCCACTGGTCACAGACCTCCAGTCTGAAAAACAACCTTCCACCACCACCCTCTGTCTGCTACCTTTGAGCCAGTTCTGTATCCAAGTGGCTAGTTCTCCCTGTATTCCGTGAGATCCAACCTTGCTAGTTAGTCTCCCATGGGGAACCTTGTTGAACACCTTACTGAAGTCCATATTGATCACATCTACTGCTCTGCCCTCATCAATCTTCTTTGTTACTTCTTCAAAAAACTCAATCAAATTTGTGGGACATGATTTCCCACGCACAAAGCCATGTTGACTATCCCGAATTAGTCCTTGCCTTTCTAAATACATGTATATCCTGACCCTCAGGATTCCTTCCAACAAGTTGCCCACCACCGACATCAGGCTCACTGGTCTATAGTTCCCTGGCTTGTCTTTACCACCCTTCTTAAACAGTGGCACCATGTTTGCCAACCTCCAGTCTTCCGGCACCTCACCTGTGACTATCGATGATACAAATATTTCAGCAAGAGGCCCAGCAATCACTTCTCTAACTTCCCACAGAGTTCTCAGGTACACCTGATCAGGTCCTGGGGATTTATCCACCTTTAACCATTCAAGACATCCAGCACTTCCTCCTCTGCAATCTGGACATTTTTCAAGATGTCACCATCTATTTCCCTACAGTCTATATCTTCCATATCCTTTTCCACAGTAAATACTGTTGCAAAATATTCGTTTAGTATCTCCCCCATTTTCTGTGGCTCCACACAAAGGCCACCTTGCTGATCTTTGAGGGGCCCTATTCTCTCCCTAGTTACCCTTTTGTCCTTAATATATTTGTAAAAACCCTTTGGATTCTCCTTAATTCTATTTTCCAAAGCTATCTCATGTCCCCTTTTTGCCCTCCTGATTTCCCTCTTAAGTATACTCCTACTTTCTTTATACTCTTCTAAGGATTCACTCGATCTATCCTGTCTGAACCTGACATATGCTTCCTTCTTTTTCTCAATCAAACTCTAAATTTCTTTAGTCATCCAGCATTCCCTATACCTATCAGTCTTCACTTTCACCCTGACAGGAAAGTACTTTCTCTAGATTCTTGTTATCTCATTTCTGAAGGGTTCCCAGTTTCCAGCTGTCCCTTTACCTGCGAACATCTGCCTCCAATCAGCTTTCGAAAGTTCTTCCCTAATACCGTCAAAATTGGCCTTTCTCCAATTTAGGACTTCAACTGTTAGATCTAGTGTATCCTTTTCCATCACTATTTTAAAATGAATAGAATTATAGTTGCTGGCCCCAAAGTGGTCCCCCACTGACACCCAGTCACCTGCTCTGCCTTATTTCCCAAGAGTAGGACAAGTTTTGCACGTTCTCTGGTAGGTACATCCACATACTGAATCAGAAAATTGTCTTGTACACACTTAACAAATTCCTCTCCATCTAAACCTTTAACACTATGGCAGTCCCAGTTGATGTTTGGAAAGTTAAAATCCCCTACCATAACTACCCTATTATTCTTACAGATAGCTGAGATCTCCTTACAAGTTTGTTTCTCAATTTCCCTCTGACTATTGGGGGGTTTATAATACAATCCCAATAAGGTGATCATCCCTTTCTTACTTCTCAGTTCCACCCAAATAACTTCCCTGGATGTATTTCCAGGAATATCCTCCCTCAGCACAGCTCTAATGCTATCCCTTATCAAAAATGCCGCTCCCTCTACTCTCTTGCCTCCCTTTCTATCCTTCCTGTAGAATTTATATCCTGGAACATTAAGCTGCCAGTCCTGTCCATCACTGAGCTACATTTCTGTAATTGCTATGATATCCCAGCCCCATTTCCTTAACCATGCCCTGAGTTCATCTGCCTTCCCTGTTAGGCCTCTTGCATTGAAATAAATGCAGTTCAATTTATTAGTCCTACCTTGTCCCTGCCTGCCCTGACTCTTTCTCAGCTGTACCCATCTCAGATCGATCTCTTTCTTCACTATCTCCCACCTTACTAGTTTAAATCCTCCCAAGCAGTTCTAGCAAATTTCCCTGCCAGTATATTAGTCCCCTTCCAATTTAGCTGCAATCCATCCTTCTTGTACAGGTCACTTCTACCCCAAAAGAGATTCTAATGATCCAAAAATGTGAATCCTTCTCCCATACCCCAGCTCCTCAGCCATGCATTCATCTGGTCTATCCTATTCCTGCCCTCACTAGCTCGGAGCACTGGGAGTAATCCAGATATTACTACCCTTGAGAACCTCCTTTTTAAATTTCTGCCTAACTCTCTATAATCTCCCTTCAGAGTCTCAACCTTTCCCCTTCCTATGTCATTAGTTCCAATGTGGACAATGACCTCCTGCTGGCCCCTCTCCCCTGTGAGAACATTCTGAACCCTCTCTGATACATCCTTGATCCTGGCACAGGGAAACAACACACCATTCTGCTTTTTCTCTGCTGGCCACAGAAACGTCTGTCTGTACCTCTGCCTACAGAATCCCCTAACACAATTGATCTCTTGGAAGATGATGTACCCCTCATTGCATTAGAGCCAGTCTCAACACCAGAAACTTGGCTGTTCGTGCTACGTTCCCCTGAGAATCCACCACCCCCTACATTTTCCAAAACAGCATACCTATTTGAAAGTGGTATATCCACAAAAGACTCCTGCACTCGCTGCCTACCTCTCTTACCCTTCCTGGAGTTAACCCATCTATGTGACTGTATCTGAGACTTCCCCCCCTTCCTATAACTGCCATCCACCACATACTGTTGCTGTTGCAAATTCCTCATTGCTTCTATCTGTCTCTCCAACCGATCCACTCGATCTAAGATTCGCATCCAACAGCATTTATGGCAAATATGATCCGCAGTAACCCTTAAACTCTCTTTAAACTCCCACATCTGACAAGAATTACATATCACTGTAAAGGCCATTTTTGCTCCTTCACAATCTACAGACCCAGAAAATAACACCGTCTTATTCCTCTACAAACACAGCCCCGGGTTAAATTAATAGCTATGGCTTATATTTTAAGTTTAATCAAGAGACTTATCTCCAAAAACATATAATCAGGAAAGAATCCACTATACTCCCTACTGCAGCCTTTCTCTTGGACAGACTTAAAACAACAATTAATTTATCTGATTCTGTGCTGTGAACTTCGTCCAACAGTTCCTCCAAGATTAGTTGTGAATTTCACTGTTTGTTAATTTCCCAGATGCACTCTGATGTCCAGCGATATACAAATTCAAACAGCAAAGGCGATAACTGTGCAGGTTCTCTCTCTTTCTTTCTCTCTCTCTCTCTCTTTCTCCTGCACTGTCCTCACCATGTGCTTCCTTTGTCTTCTAGAGGAGCCTGCTCTGCTAAAGGACCCTGCACTGAAATGTTCATTATCACCAGCTGTCATGGGACAACTTAAATGGCAGTACCAATCAAGAAAGGGAGAGAAGGCTCTGACGGAGAGCAAAGGACAAGTGATAGATGAATGAATCAGGGGAACCCAAACATTGATTCCAATGGAAAAGTGCATCGAGATTGATGTACACATGGCCTAATTTGTCATTATCTATTTCGCACTATTGTACAACGTTAGGATTTTCTCTGATGGCGTTTAGCATTTTACTTTGGTGTTTCCAAAACATTATCTTCGTAGTTTGCCTATGCTGCCATCTAGTGAAAATGATATTGGAGCAGAAGAAAGCTCAAAATGCCAGGTTGGTGCTCTGACTTTCATGTTGGGAATTGTTTCTGTTTAGTCATACTGAAGCACCAGCTGACCTGGAGACCAATGCAAATTGAATCCCAATGCAAAAAAGCTGGACCACTTTTCAAGTGTGGTGAAATTTAGTTAATTCAGTCAAAACATTCCACAGAACATTTGAAAATTTCAACTCAGACATCTTGTGCAGCATGAAAAATGTGTTGCTGGAAAAGCGCAGCAGGTCTTTTCAGCTGTGATCTCCAGCATCTGCAGTCCTCACTTTTATCCAGTGTAGCATGCAGAGAGTAGGAAAGGTGGAATTTCTGATCTTCAGAAGTTCTGAAGAATCATCACACTGGGACTCAAAGTGTTAACTCTGTTCTTCCCTCCACAGATGCTGCCAGACCTGCTGAGTGTCTTCCTGATTGTCTGTGTTTGTTTCAGATTTCCAATATCCATAGTATTCTGCCTTTATTCAATCATTAGAAGAGTGTGTTTCAGGACTGGTAGAGTCTAGAGATAATAGAACCATGAATAAAGAGGGTTTCACCAGAGAGAGGTGGGATTCCAGGGAAGAGACAGGTTATATATGATTAGATGATCTTTGTGAAACGTAAGATATTAGCCTGGGCATTCTATTTCAGATTAAATAAGAGTTCAGATTTAGAGTGTTAAAGAGACAATTGACTAGACAGGAGAAGACAGGCCTCTTCTTTGTATTTCGGGATAATCCTGAAGTTTTTAACAGATTTTGCAGAGGAGTGATGGGCCCAATAGTAGTTGATGTGGTCCAAATAGATCTGGCTATAAGTAACTGAGCTTGTTGTCTGACATACACATTCATATGTGCAACTCATCAAGATTGCAGTGGAGTAGGGTTCCTGAGCCATGGCCCGTCCACTCCGACCCCTTTTCTTTTCTTTGGTTTCTCCTTTGTTTGCTTCTTATTTTTCCTCTTTCCTTTACTTACCTCTTGTCCTGAGCTCAGACGACACTGATGGTGGCGAGTGGGCCTGACCTCATGGTGGTAAGTGAGTACCTATTTTGTTTTCCAAGGCGAGCACAGGACCTGGCACCAGAATCAGCAGCTGCTACATAGGTAAAGGTGACATCAATGAGGTAGGCCTAGTCAAAAAAGGTGGCACCTGAGGATGGGCGACTTCATCATTGGTTGGGTTCTGCGCTGGTGACAGTGAAGCAGTGGTCAAAGGGGAGCAGGGTAATATTGGCAAGGTGGACCAGCAACATGAGATGCAACTCTGATGTTAGTTTGTCTGGGTGGCAAGTGGCAGCGATGTGGTGGAGGAGGAGAATTGGCCCAGTGGGAAAAGATGGCACCTGAGGAGTGACAACTTCAACGTTGGTTGGGTCCAGTGTAGAAAGCGATAAGGCGGTGGAGATGGGATAGTGGCACAGAGTGTCTTCAATGACAAGGTCACTCGGGACTGATGCTTTAAGCTATATCATACTATTCTTTTTCTTATTCTTGAAACTATCAAAAATGGCAACAGATCCTGGTGACAATGAAAAAGCTTTTCATTGCATAGTACTGTTTTTCTCACGTAAAATACTCACGAAAATAAAATCATTCATTTGGTCATTGGAAGCAAGTCAAGGCTTAATTGATGTTAAGATTTCTGGGCATGTTCAAGGGAGCCCCAAGAATCGGTCAACACATATGAACATTCAGTGTGCCAATGGTGCACTTAATGATTAATCTAATGGCCTTTGACTTGCAGTATACCTGGGTGGGTTAAAATGTGTTGCTGGAAAAGCGCAGCAGTCAGGCAGCATCCAAGGAGCAGGAGAATCAACGTTTCGGGCATGAGCCTTCTTCAGGAATGAGGAAAGTGTGTCCAGCAGGCTAAGATAAAAGGTAGGGATGAGGGACATGGGGGAGGGGTGTTGGAAATCTAAGATAAAAGGTAGGGAGGAGGGACTTGGGGGAGGGGCGTTGGAAGTCCCTCCTCCCTACCTTTTATCTTAGCCTGCTGGACACACTTTCCTCATTCCTGAAGAAGGGCTCATGCCCAAAACGTCGATTCTTCTGCTCCTTGGATGCTGCCTGACCTGCTGCGCTTTTCCAGCTCTGATCTCCAGCATCTGCAGTCCTCACCTTCTCCCTGGGTTATGGCTAGTGGAGTTTCAGATGGGAATCATGAAATATTGTTCTGATGCCAGATGACCACAAGATTCGCCAAAGCAGATCTCAACTGGAAAACTGGTTTGAAACATCATATTTTAAAACTTTTTTGAGTTCATTAACATGGTGATTAGTCACAGATTTTTTCACACGAGGCTGTAAATGTTCCTGAACAGCAAAATGTAAGTTTATTGCACAAAAGAAACAAAATGAACTAAGCTCTCACTCTTCCTCACCTCTTTACTATTATTAAAAAGACCTTAACACAACCTCCAAAACAAGGTTTCAGACCATTTCTCAACACCAGTCATTCCAGAGACTCAAGACCAGAGAAAATACACCCATAGTTCAACTCCTTGGATTTTCATTTTGGTGATTCGTTCCAGATGGAGACAATTTCATTCTTGCTTTTTCAGTTTTCGGACATGAAATCTTTACAAATCTGTAAGACTAATGTTTTCCAATTTTAATAACTGGTCAATTTCAATCTAAACTCGCTTAGCCTCGAGTCTTCACAAACTAGACACTTTTGCTGAGATAGCTAGTTTCCCTGGATTGCTGTTGAGAATGAAAAGCAAAACTTGCTTATGAAATCAACACTGGCATTTTCTGAACTGAACTAGAACACAAGCTACCGACTGCAAACATGACTTTTTGAACTGAAATGAAAACAAAACCAATGACCTTGATGTGTTTACACTGCCTATCTTAATCCTAAAATTCTAAATGATTTTTTTCCGTAGAGGATTTTTGTGTGGGGGCGGGGTGGGTGTGACAGCAGCATGCTTTCTGAGCAATACTGGATTTAGTTCACTGTCCAGAATGACTCAATGTATTTTTTTTTAAAGACCTTCGTGGAACTGATGGACATCAATCTGCCTGTCATCTTAAAACAACACAATGTGATGCTTGTTGCCATGTTCCTGGAAGGGCTGTTTTTTAGAGAAATGATAGATATTTTGGGGGATAAATGGCCTTGTAAGACCAGGATGTAATTTACTGTAGAATCAAATAAATTGAAGAACTTTTGTCCCACAGAATATAAGCTTCCACGTATTATAATATAGAAGGTATATCATTAGTTCTTTTTTCCCATTTCTCTTTTCCTTTGAAGTGTTACTGTATAAACAGCAAAAGAATGTCAATCTGCATATATATTACCGTTAAGCCGTCACAACAAACCATTAATTTTAAGCCATTGTGACAGTATGTATACTTGCTTAGTGTTAACCAGCAGATATTTCATGATCTTTGCACAGTTTTTTCTACATTTTGCTAAGTTCCAAATCCATTTGCAACTTAACTTCCCTTCCCCCTTTAATCATATTCTATCCTAAAGTATTACATACAGTAAAACAGAAGTGAAATTAAGAAGAAACTTTTTCCAATGATTGAAATGTCCAAATGCACCAGTTTCAGATTTTTTTTAGATTAGATTCCCTACAGTGTGGAAACAGGCCCTTCGGCCCAACAAGTCCACACCGACCCTCTGAAGAGTAACCCACCCAGATCCATTTCCCTCTGACGAATGCACCAAACACTATGGGCAATTTGGCATGGCCAATTCACCTGACCTGCACATCTTTGGACAGTGGGAGGAAACTGAAACACCCAGAGTAAACCCACAATTTCTTTTACTTATATAAAAAATATTGCTGCCACACTAAATATAAGTAGCTACGGACACTCAGTAATGTGGAGAAAGAAGACACAGTAAAGTTGTTAGGGACAGATGATTTTATTGAAAAGGTATAAACTACGTTCTTTCACACTGGTCCTTCTTCTGTTTATCATGAGCAGGTCCGTTATTAAGTGTCACTTTTGTTCACTTTAAAACCATGTCAGGGTCATAAAATCTGACATTTACATGTTAATTAGGGTGCCATGTGTTAGTGGTGAGCAAGATGGCAGACAAGCATGACAGCTGAAGTGTTATACTCCCACCTGCCCCACTATAGTTACATACTGGAGGTTCAGGTTAGGGGCCCAGACAAATATGTATTCTGCTTATGGCGATACTGGTATGTCATAATGGAGGAGAATCAGATGTTGGGAGGTCGCGGGGGGGTGGGGGGGGTGGGGTGGAGGTGGATGGCCATCATTTGTGTTATTACAACATTTTGGAGATAAGCTTGTTAAGTCAAGGGAAGACACACTTGCTCCTCCTGGTCCACGAGCAATCATCAATAAAACTAATCCTGCAAGCTTCCTTCGGCTGCCAGGCTGTGCACAGCCCAGAGGAACCAGCCTGCAGATGTTAACTGTAAATGTTAAGTTACGAAGGAATCCTCCATTCCTTATTTCCATTCTTTCATGAGATCTGGGTGACACAGCTATGGACTACTGAAAGTATTCTTATGATCTTCCTGCTTTCCAACAGCAACTTGGACATCCACGTCCTACCAATTATCGTCAAATCAAAAATGAGTAAATTACAGATGGGTCGTGACCAGGTTACTCCTTTTCAAATGTTTAATTCCCTGTAACCAGCTTCCCATCTCCAGATTGGGACACGACAATTAACCACATTATTTGCATTCCCTGCCACAAATTCTAATCCAATTCTCATCTAATTTATTCCCTGACTTCTCTCAGAGGCACAATCAGATCATTTACAAACTTGGCTTTCTGTTTAACACTAAGCTGAGCTAATGACCCCAATTTCCTCTCCTTCATTGAAGACTAACTTCCATAAAACTCCTTTTCAATTCTTCAGCCCATCTGCTACTAAACCTCTCATTCATGCCTTTGTTATCACCAGGCTTGACTTAGTCCAATATTCGACCCCTTGGTTCCCATGTTGTGACCTCTGTAAAATTTAATGCAACCAAAATTGTTACTCACATCCTAAATTGCACCAAGTCTCATTTATATGTTACCTCTGTACTCATAGGCTTACAGCAATATATGGTCCAGCAACGTGTTAATTTTATAATTTAACCATTGCATCCAAGTGCTTCCACAGGCTCACATCTCCCTATCTTTGTAATTTCATCCAGTCCCACAAACCTAAAGTTCTGCGTTCTTTAATCTTGCTCTATTGAACATCCCTATTTTCATCATTCCACCACCAGAATTCTACATTCAGCTTCCTTAGTTGTTGCGGTTCTGTTCGCCGAGCTGGGAATTTGTGCTGCAGACGTTTTGTCCCCTGTCTAGGTGACATCCTCAGTGCTTGGGACCCTCCTGTGAAGCGCTTCTGTGATCTTTCCTCTGGCATTTGTAGTGGTTTGAATCTGCCGCTTCCAGTTGTCAGTTCCAGCTGTCGTTGCAGTGGTCGGTATATTGGATCCAGATCGATATGCTTATTGATTGAATCTGTGGATGAGTGCCATGCCTCTAGGAATTCCCTGGCTGTTCTCTGTTTGGCTTGCCTTATAATAGTAGTGTTGTCCCAGTCGAATTCATGTTGCTTGTCATCTGTGTGTGTGGCTACTAAGGATAGCTGGTCGTGTCATTTCGTGGCTAGTTGGTGTTCATGGATGCGGATCGTTAGCTGTCTTCCTGTTTGTCCTATGTAGTGTTTTGTACAGTCCTTGCATGGGATTTTGTACACTACATTGGTTTTGCTCATGCTGAGTATTGGATCCTTCGTTCTGGTGAGTTGTTGTCTGAGAGTGGCTGTTGGTTTGTGTGCTGATATGAGTCCTAGTGGTCACAGTAGTCTGGCTGTCAGTTCGGAAATGCTCTTGATGTATGGTAGTGTGGCTAGTCCTTTGGGTTGTGGCATGTCCTCATTCCGTTGTCTTTCCCTTAGGTATCTGTTGATGAAATTGCGGGGGTATCCGTTTTTGGCGAATACATAGTATTGGTGTTCTTCTTCCTCTTTTTGTAGTTCTGGTGTACTGCAGTGTGTTGTGGCTCTTTTGAATAGTGTCTTGATGCAACTTCTTTTGTGTGTGTTGGGGTGGTTGCTTTCGTAGTTTAGGACTTGGTCTGTGTGTGTGGCTTTCCTGTAAACCTTTGTGGTGAATTCTCCGTTCGGTGTCCCCTGTACCATCATGTCTAGGAATGGGAGTTGGTTATCCTTTTCTTCCTCTCTCATGAATCGGATTCCTGTGAGTGTGGCGTTGATGATCCTAAACAATGTATTCACCAAAAACGGATATCCCCGCAATGTAACGGTCATTTGAAACTTAAAATGAATTTCCATTGAAAGTAAAGAATGGTGTTTAAGCTGAAAGAGCAGTGATGTCAAAAACGAACACATTTTTTTCTATTTTCATATAGTACTGAAAAATATAGATTCATGAATCTGCACATAGCACAACATTTTGCCAGATTATCCCTGCGACACCTTGTTATATTTGTCATCTGTGGCCGTGTGTGGTGGTGGGTGAGGGTTGTTTGAGCTATTTAGCTGCCACCAATCCCTGTCTGTCTTAGGCCTATCGGGTGATGAGTGGTAGAGGATACTCCACCACAGAGTACTTACAGAAGAGGTTCTGTTCTTCAATAACAAGAAGGATTATTAGACAACAGTGAAAAGTAAAATTGCATTCAGTCAGTCATAATTACGAGGATGTTAAGGAACTGACGGAGATATATCTGATCCCTCCAAAAGCTAGAACAGAACTCCTTGACTCCTTCCTCCAATAGTTGAGTGATGGCACCAATGTAATAAGAGCATTAACCCTTTTAGCAGCATCACCTTCAACAACAATTATCACTCTCAACAGAAAAGTTGCAATCTCATTTATTATATGTGTTTTTCTTCTCATGAAAATTAAGGCCTGTGGAAAATTTGGCGTGTCCTTGGGATTTCTGCATTCCTTCACTGGATTATCCTCATCCCATGAATATTCAGCCAAATGAAAGTCAGGAAGAAGCACAACTAGATTTATGTTTCCATTTGCTTCCTTTTGTGAGGTCACTCCCTGTTACTGAAGGAATTAACATAGACAATGCAGTCATTATATAATGTAGTAAAGATAAAGTCATCATACTCTTACTGAACCAGGCTGCTCTTTCACTGGAGAAACACAGCTGGTGGTGATTTAACCTGAGGGTTACCATACCCACAGGCAGGGGGTGGGGGTTGAAAAGGAGTCACCTTTATGATGCAGGAATTGAACCCATGCTTTTGGCACCACTCCACATTGCAAACCAGCTGCCCAGTTAACTGAGCTAACTGACTTGATAGTTAACTATCAAGCTTTGTTTACATTTTACCAAACTGCTCAAATGCATTAATGCTCATTCAGTTGGGGCACTGTCTCATGTTAGAATTATCAATACATTTGGAAATAAATACCAGTATATCTGAGACAAAGGAGGAATAAAGACTAGATTCAAGATATCAACAACACCTTTTGATTTATAGGTTGGTTAAGAATGGGTGAGCTAGCTATTGAATTTCTTCAAGTATGCATTTAAACTATAATTACTCCAGTTTTTATTTCCAAATCAATAATGCTGAAGTGAGACACAGTTGCTTGATTAAATGAGAGATGTGATTGAATAAATTGGTAAATTTAAACAAAGCTTGGCAGTTGATTGTCAACCATGGCCTTTGATTAGATTAGATTAGATTAGATTAGATTACTTACAGTGTGGAAACAGGCCCTTCGGCCCAACAAGTCCACACCGCCCCGCCGAAGCGCAACCCACCCATACCCCTACATTTACCCCTTACCTAACACTACGGGCAATTTAGCATGGTCAATTCACCTGACCTGCACATCTTTGGACTGTGGGAGGAAACCGGAGTACCTGGAGGAAACCCACGCAGACACGGGGAGGACGTAACCAGAGTCCACTAAACAACCAATCAGCGCTCTTTTCTCACACTGCATAAATGTTGTTTTCCATTTTCATTGATATTTCTTGTGAATTGGTCTGATGAATGCAAAACAATAATTGTAACATTTGTCTTTTTTCAGCAATACTCAATAAAGATGGTTAAATGTTGCTATTGGTTATCATGAACCCCAAATCCTAGAAGAGTTAGCTCCCTGCTGAGCATAAGTGCTGTTGAACATTGTTCCTCCATTACAAAGATTAATCCTATTTGCTGATTTATATCATAAATGAATGATACTACTGAAATAACTCCACAGAGACCAGGATTCCATCATCAAGTCATCCTTTATTTATACATAGAGTCATAGAAATGTACAGCACAGAAACAGACCCTTCGGTCCAACATGTCCATGCTGACCAGGTATCCCAATCTAATCTAGTCCCACTTGCCAGCACCCGGCCCATATCCCTCCAAACCCATCCTATTCATATACCTACCCAGATGCCTTTTATGCCAGCCTCACCACTTCCTTTGGCAGCTCATTCCATACACATACCATCCTCCGCATGAAAAGGCTGCCCCTTAGATCTCTGTTACATCCTTCCTCTCTCACCCTAAACCTATGCCCTCTAGTTCTGGACTCCCACACCCCAGGGAAAAGACTTTGTCTATTTATCCTTCCATTCCCCTCCTGATTTTATAAACCTTTATAAGGTTACCCCTCAGCCTTTGACGCTCCAGGGAAAACAACCCCAGCCTGTTCAGCCTCTCCCTGTATCTCAAATCCTCCAACCCTGGCAACATGTTTGTAAATTTTTTCTGAACCTTTTCAAGTTTCACAACATCCTTCCATAAGGAAGGAGACCTGAATTGTGTGCAATATTCCAAAAGTGGCCTAACCAATGTCCTATACTGCTGTAACATGACCTCCCAACTCCTATATTCAGTGCTCTGACCAATAAAGGAAAGCTTACCAAACACCTTCTACATGAACAGTCCTTGACTTTAGTACTGTCTCATTCAGAGTTAGCTCTCAGAGTGTCAGCATTTTTGACCCTTCCCTTTTTATCTGTCCAGATTAACAGTCACAATCCGAGAACCCATATTCTCTAAGGCCTAGTTGGCTGACTTTGTTACAGTCACTACAACTCCCAGTGACTTATTTGGCACAGTCTAATGAAGAATCATTGACCTGAAATGTTAGCTCTGTACCTCTCTCCATAAATGCTGCCAAACCTACACTGTGTTTCCAACTTTTTTTTTATGGATTTCAAACATCTGCAGTAATTTGCTTTTGTGTAATTTATTCACTTGCCTGAACTTACAACCGACTCAATAGTCATGCTTTAGAAACATGAACCACAAGAGTTAAATATTTAAACTTTTCTCCTCTCACACAGACCTTTCCAGGACTTTCCATTATTCTCTGGAGCCTGAGAAATGATAGCATTGTAGTACTGGTATCGGAAAGCTATTACCTGTGGCAGTGTGCCAAGAACTTAGCAACACTCATTTGTGAATTACAATGTATAGAATTAATTCAATTTATTTTCTCTGTCCTTTTTTTGACTGACTCCATAATAAACCTCAGAAATATTGTGAAGCAAAAAACCAAATAGATGCTTCATGTTTCACAACATTGATCTAATTTTATATTGCAGGCTTTGCAGCATTACTTAAAACAATTGGCGATAGGTTCAAAAATACATCATAATTTGTTGAACAGTTTTATACAGCACAAACTGATGCAGTAATGTACTCTGCTGTTAAACCCTGCAATACTTAAAGAACCCATCAAGAATCCAACCAAAAAGTCAAATGATCTCAACCTAAATTGAACTTCTGGTTTAACCAGTTTAATCAAAAATAACTACAAGTATTCCTAATGAATGTATCAACCACAATACAATTTCTTGTACTGAGTGTCTATAAAACTTGAGATTGACTATTAAAATGAAAAAAAAACAAGATTTGAATGGTTATTCATTAAATGCTCAATATTTGTCCAAGTATGTAATAAGCTTCAAATTTTAAAAAGTTAGGCTATCATCAGTGAACATCAGGGATCATGATGTGACTAAATACAGCATGTCTGTCTTTCAAAACAATTCTTGTGGGATTTCTCCTTTTCTTTATTATAATTTCCGTATGTGGAATAATATTTGAAGTGTTTTACAAATCCATTGTCTCAGAGGAGAAAGAGTAACTGCAGTCTTCTTGCCAAAAAGACAGAGGAGATACTGAATCTGTGCTGAACATCTCATAGGGGCAATGAGAACCTTGACCACAAGCATTATTCAAAGAGGCAGAAACAATAAAACTGGCCATAATATAGGCCTTAATCATGTTGCACATTTTAGTTTTCTTTGCCTTTAATTACCTTATTGAGGTCACAGAAACGAAAATTGAATGAAGTGACTTCATCAAATGTAGCAAGGAAACAAAATTACATCTACCTCCTTAAGCTAAAGTATCAAATCTAACTCATTCACTGAAGAAAGTGACAAAATATAAATATTTGCATGACATTTGTAATTTTCCTGATTTAGTATTTGGAGGAGGAGTAAATTTTAAAAATAAAACCTTTTATTTAAAATGAAATGTTCCCTCTTTGTTTCAAAATAGATGGTCGCAGACTGGAGATGACATCGTCTTGGTGATTCGCGATGGCTGTTTACACATTGGTCATTTATTTTAGACTATGTGGAGAAAATGCTGTTTCCTGCAGGAAAATATTGCAACTGTGAATTTTAAATGATAACATTGTAATGTCTGATTGAATCACAAATTGATATGCAAACATGTACAAATTATATCATGTATGTTCACTGTCAACTGAAGTGTTATCATTAGCAAGAAAGGTTTACACTGCAAACAAACAAGAAACAACTCTAACAGCAGGATTAGTATCATCAAATGACCTGAAAGGCATAAAAGGTAAGCATTATCTGGGTAATATTGTGTGTTTGAGTTCCTGCCACAGTGGTGTATGGGGGAATTCAGGCACTTCTCAACATGATGCCAATAGTGCAGGCACGATGGACCAAATGGCCTTCTTCTGTGCCATTCTGAGATTCTGTGATGATGAAGATAGAACCTCAAGGTGTATGCATTTAAATATGTGCTCCGGATGGGGACACTGCAGACCAAGATTGTGGTCTTATTAAATGATCTCTTATGTTTTTCTAAAATGTACTTCAGTTGTCAAACTATTTAATTGGTGAAGAACAAAGAAATATCAAAACAGGGGAACACGAGTAAACTGTACAGCCCATCAAGCCTGTTCTGCCATACAATTGGCTGATCTATGTCCTTTCAGATATTTACTCATGTGATGCGAGTAATGCTGACAAGGTCAGGATTTATTGCCAGTCCTAAACAGTCCTCTAGCAGGTGAGGGTGATGGTGAAGCTCCTATTTATGTTGTTGGAAGGAGTAACTCACTGTCACCAATCCTCCTTTCAATTCTTTTAGAACAAACAGTAATCAGGTTAAACATCCCCTGGTGGGACCTGTAACAAAGCTAAAATCTAATGGTTAACTGAAACATATGGAACAGAACTAATCAAAACTAAATCAAAATATCGTTACCTGGAGGGATGACACACTGCAACCCGGAGTTGCCCACCAGCCTCTAAAGGCATCAACAGTGCCAGTGGACACCATATGCCACCCCATCAATGTACAACCATTGAATGTAACTGCAGAAATCCTCCTTTCTGTGCTGACTCTCATATACACGTGTTCCAATTATTGACTTTATTTTTCTAGGTGATAAAAAGCACCAGTTTGGAAGGTGCTGTCAAAGGTACTGTGCATTATATAGACATTATCAACCAATTGTCCTTCGTAGGACTTAGCTGCGTACAACTTCTTCCTAATTCAGATTAATTTCAATGTTCATGGAGATCCTTTATGTTGCAATCCATCCAGAACTGCCTTACCATCAAAGGCAGTCTCCATAGCTCATGACTAGAGTTCAGCTCTTCATTCATATTGGGACCAAAGGCTGGAATGAGGTCTCAAAATGGATGGCCCTGCCAAACTGAGAAGTGATGAGCGGGTTAATGCTGAGTAAGTGCTACTTGATATCACTGTTAATGATACCTTCTATCACTTTCCTGATGATGGAGGCTAGGTTGATAGGGCAATAATTAGTCAGGTTGAATTTGCTCCACATTTTTAAGGAAGAAAATATACTGGCAATTTTTCAGATTGATATAGTTGTTCTGAAACAGCATGGCTGGACATGCAACTAATTTTGCAGCGCAATAAAGTCTACAATATTACAGCTAGGATGTTACCAGGGCCCATATCTTTGCTGTATTGAATTACTTTAAGTGTCTCTTGACAGCCTGCAACGTGAACAAAATTCCTGAAGACTGTTTCTTTTATTTATTATCTCATGGGAAGTGAGCATCACTGACAAAATCAGTATTTATTATCCTAATTGCCCTTGAGAATATCTTGGGTTGTAACCCACCTCTTGAACAACTGCAGCCCAGATGGCATAGGTACATACACCCACAATGCTGTTAGGAAGAGAGTTTGAGGATTTTGACACAGTGACAGTAAAGAATGGGTCAGGAAGATGATGTTCGTGTGTATATGCTACTCTTGCCCTTCTCGATGATAGAGGTCATGGGCTGAGGTGCAAGATACACCAAGAGATAGAAAAGGTGTCTAGGAAAGGCAAGGTTACAGTGATCATAGAAGATTTCAATATGCAGGTAGATGGGAAAATCAGGTTGGTGGTGGATTGCAAGAAAAGGAATTTGTGGAATGTCTACAAGATGGCTTTTTGGAGCAGCTTGTGATGAGCCCACTAGGGAACAGGCAATGACGGATTTGGTGTTGTGCAATGAGGCAGACTTGATAAGGAAGCTTAATGTGAAGCAATCCTTAGGAGGCAGTGATCGTAATATAACTGAAATTACTCTGCAATTTGAGAGGGAGAAGATAGAATCAGAGGTAACAGTATTACAGCTGAATAAAGGCAACTATTGAGGCATGAAGGAGGAGCTGGGCAGAACTGACTGGAGGATGAGCTTGGCAGGAAAGACAGTGGAATAGCAATGGCAGGAGTTTCTAGGAGTAATTCAGGAAACACAGCAGAGATTCATCCCGAGGAAAAAGAAGCATGGTACAGGGAGGATGAGGCAATCATGACTGACTAGGGAAGTCAGGGATAGCATAAAAGCAAAAGAGAAAGCATATAAATGTGGCAAAGGGCAGTGGGAAACCAGAGGATTGGGAAGCTTACAAAGACCAATAGAGGGCAACAGATAAAGAAATAAGGAGGGAGAAGATTAAATATGAGGGTAAGCTAGCCAGTGATATAAAAGAAGACTGTAAGAGTTTCTTTAAATATATAAAGGACAAAAGAGAAGCAAAAGTGGACATTGGACTGCAGGAAAATGACACTGGAGAGATAGTAGTGGAGAACAAGGAAATGGCTGAGGAACCAAATAATTACTTCATATCAGTCTTCACGATGGAAGACACAAGTAATATCTCAAAAATTCAAGAGAGTGAGGGGGCAGAGCTGAGTATGGTGGCCATCACCAAGGAGAAGGTGCTAGAAAAACTGAATGGCCTGAAGGTGGATAAATCACCCGGAACAGGTGAACAACGCCCCAGAATGCTAACGGAGCTAGATGAAGAGATAGTGGAGGTATGATCTTTCAGGAATTGCTAGAGTCAGGGAGGGTCCCAAAGGACTAGAAAATCATTTACTTGATGCCCTGTTTGATAAGAGAGTATGGCAAAAGACATAAAATTACAGACCAATTAGCCTAACCTCTGTGTGGCGAGATCCTGTAATCTAATGTGAAGGATAAGATTTCTTAATACTTGCAAGTGCACGATAAATTGAGGCAAAGTCAGCATGGTTTCAGCAAGGGGAGGTCATGCCTGATAAATCTAATACAATTCTTTGAGGAAGCAATGAGCAGGTTAGATCAAGGAGAGCCAATGGACATTATCTATCTGGACTTCAAGAAGGCCTTTGATAAGGTGCCGCACAGAAGGCTACTGAGGAAGTTAAGGGCCAAGGTGCTAACATGGATAGAAGCTTGGTTGTCTAGCAGAAAGCAGAGAGTGGGGATAAAAGGGTCCTTCTCAGGATGACAACTGGTGACAGGTGGTGTTCCCCAAGGTTCAATGTAGTACCACAATTTCTCACTTTATACATTAAGGATCTAGATGACAGAACAGAGGGTGCTCTGGCTAAGTTTGCAGAGAATACAAAAATAGGTAGAGAGACAGGTAACATTGAGGCAACAGGGAGGCTGCATAAGGACTTGAACAGGTTAGGAAGGTGGGCAAAGAAGTGGCAGATGGAGTACATTGTGGGAAAGTGTGAGGTCATGCACTTAGGTAGGAAGAACAGAGGCATGGACTATTTTCTAAATGGGGAGAAAATTCAGAAGTCTGAAGTGTAAAGAGACTTGCGAGTTCTTATCCAGAATTCTCTCAAGGTAAACTTGCAGGTTAAACAGTAGTTAGAAAGGCAAATGCAATCAGATAGATTAGCTTACTTAGTGTGGAAACAGGCCCTTCGACCCAACAAGCCCACACCAACCCTCCGAAGAGCAACCCACCCAGACCCATTCCCCTACATTTACCCCTTCACCTAACACTATGGGCAATTTAGCATGGCCAATTCACCTAACCTGCATTTGTTTGGACTGTGGGAGGAAATCGAAGCACCCGGAGGAAACCCACGCAGACACGGGGAGAATGTACAAACTCCATACAGACAGTTGCTTGAGGCAGGAATTGAACCCGGGTCTCTGGCGCTGTGAGGCAGCAGTGCCATTGTGCCACCCACATTATGGCATTTATTTTTAGAGGACTTGAATGTAAAAGCAGAGATGTACTTTTAACGCTCTAAAAGGCTCTGGTCAGACCACACTTGGAGCACACTGTACAGTTTTGGGCTGCATATCTTAGGAAGGATGTATTGACCCTGGAACATGTTCAGAGGAGGTTCATGAGAATGATCCCAGAAATGTAAAGTTTAACATATGAGGAATGTTTGATGACCCTGGGTCTGTACTCGATGGAGTTTAGAAGGATGAGGGGGGAATCTAATTGAAACTCATAGAATACTGAATGGCCTGGACAGAGAGGATATTAGGAAAATGCTTCTATCGTTAGGAGAGAATGCTTCTATCGGACAGGGCACAGCCTGAGAGTAAAGGGAAGGCCTTTAGAATGGAGATAAAGAGAAACTTCTTCAGCCAGAGAGTGGTGAATCTATGGAATTCATTGCCACCGAAGGCTGTGGAGGCCAAGTCATTGAGTGTATTTTAGACGGAGATAGATAGGTTCTTGATTGTCAAGGGAATCAAGGGCTGTGGAGAGAAAATGGGAGAATGGGATTGAGAAACTTATCAGGCATGATTGAATGGCGGAGCAGACTCAATGGGCTGAATGGCCTAACTTCTACTCCTATATCTTATAGTCTTATGAGGTGCTGTTGAAGGAGCTGGTATCTGTGATGACAAGGACCTCAGGAGCAGGTTGAGTGTGGTCATCTACTCAGCTCACCTGCCTGAAAATTGTTGGAAATCTTCAGCCTTGTTGTTTGCACGGACATGCTAGTTTCTCCCACCTGACATTCTAAAGAAGAGTCAGAACTGGATTGTAAATGGCAACTCTGTTTCTCCATATGTAATGTCAAACCTGCTGAATTTCTCCAGCGTTTTATGTTTTTGTTAAGGATGGGGAATGTTTTTGGAGCCTCTTTCTCCAACGTTTGTTTAATTGCCCACAACGCATGTCTTGATTGCTTTCTGGTTAGTTATTCCCTGAGAACTATTATTTGTGGCACCTATTCATAGTTTTCATTTTTCTAATGTAATCAATATTATTTTGCTGTTGTACCATTTAGCAAGTGTCTGGGATATAGTATAGTTTCAGTTACCAATGCTTTTTGCCTTGTAACTGAAGCAAAGGACACAAATTCCAGAAACTACTTCTGCATACAACAATCGGGTTTAGGTTAATTCTTTAAAGAATACATGCAGCGTAGAATTACACTTCCTGTCATGAGGGATGGAGATAGTCTCATTAAGTTGAGATCCTCAAGCACATATAGGAAATATATTTAACAACACAATAATGTGCAAATCTGTTGTCTCAGTGTGAGGTAGAAGCTAGGAAATATACATGCAAGACATGTAATTATATTTAACAGGCATTGAACATATGCATGTGCATTACTTAAGAAACTGGGTAGACTGTAATTTGTCCAGTCCAGAATTCTAAGGACCAATTTTGGCTTTTGGAATTTTCTGGATTAAGAATCACATTAAAATATCTAATGCCAAGTGTGTGAACCATAAAGTGCCATGTGCACAAATAATATCTGAAACATAAAACAGCAATAAAATATTAGAGAGGACCAAAAAAATATTATTTTATAATCAAAATTCTGTATCATTCTACATTTCCACTCCCAGAGCAGACCAAAATGACGCTTAGGTCTGCTCAAAAGATTCTCATACAGCACTTTTTCCCCAAACAATAGATTTCTGAACTAAAGAAGTTGAAGTATATAATTGCCTGGGATTCAAAATCTATGATCCCCCTTTTAGCTTTCATTTGAGGAGGATATCATGCTGGAGAGCCATAGAAGGAGTCCACTGTTAGACCTGCGCCATTTTGACTCCTGGGCTTTAGCAGGATTTGGGAGAGCCCTCTTTACCCCAAACCAGAAAGATTAATGTGAAGACCTGCAAGTTGAAGCATAAAGTCTAACACAGCCAAGGGCGCAAGGGACAGGTCTCTGGCACAACATTGCTTGTAGTCCTGGGAAGGGTTTGAAAAAAAACCAGCTTGAGTTGCATGAGACACGAAAGGGCAAGTAAATGAAGCTCACAGGATGCCTTGTGAGATCTACTGCAGCATTTATACCCCACCAAAACCAGAATGAATCCTCTGAAAGGTTCATTAAGTTATTTTCTCCAAGCTTGTTTGCTGACTCCCACTCCAGATCTGACTATTCAAATTGGTATAAAGTGGCCCTTATGATTATTTCCATCAAAATTATTAAAATTCTTGAGCTGAGAGACTTGACTGTAAATAAAATTCCTGTCTGCCTCAGTCAGGTGATACTCCTGTGCCTATTTTCAGATTAGAATAAAGTTGAGTTCACTGCAAGAACCTCAAGCAATACTTGAGGTGAATAGCGTAGATGCATTTAAGGGAAGCTAGACAAACATGAGGAAGAAAAGTGAATTGGAAAACGTGGAGTGTATGTCTGCACAGATGTTTGTCTCAACTTTATAAATTTAGCTTAAATAAAACAAAGAACAACAGATGCTGGAGATCTAACGCAAAGAAAAACAGAAAGTGTTGGAAAAACTCAGCAGGTCTGGCAGCATCTGTGGAGAGAAAACAGAGCAAAAGTGCTGTAATGCTTCTTCAGAACAGTTCATTGGCAAATCTTATATTGCCATCTCAGTGATGCAGGTGTTTGTGGCAATAACTTAAAAGGAGGGGAATGATGGACAAAAGGTGGCTGATAATGTGTAAAATTTCAAAAGGTGCTGTGGGACAAGGGGAACACTAATGGCTTCTAACGAATGCAATGTAATGTGGAATCATTAAAGTGGGTCTGGCTACCAAGCTGATGCACTTGCCTGTGACTAGAACTTTGGTAGGGCAGAAAATAAGGCTGTTCTAGGTCCAACTGCACGGCTTAGAGTATTCTGAGGGGACTCTCCAATCTATTCTGGGCACCTTGCGCTCTTCCATTCTGGTATGCTGTGTTCTACCTCATTACCTGCTCCAACTGTGCAATGTGATAGGTGCTGTTATGAAGTTGAAGGTGTGTACTACACCTTTAAGAGAGAGTGAATGCTGTTCTACACTGAGAGCTTACAAGCACCTGTGTCATATGACTAGATACCACTGTCAGAGTGCACTGGAAAATTGAAAATATCTAACGTTTGGCTGTGAAATGGATACTGGAGTTGGTTGCTATTTTGACAACAATTCAAATTCAACCAGTTTAAATTATGCCCCAGGATACTAAAACCTAATCGAGTTTGAATTTACCTGGAACCAATGAGATGATCCAACGTTGGGGATATAAAAAAAGCAGGCATTTAGAAAATCAGAGATAGTAACGGCCACCAAGAGAAAGAGAGACTCAAAAGATTGAAACACTCTCTATGAAAGGTACCTTTTCATATGAAATATCTTCATAGCAAAAAGAAAGACGATGACCCAGGGAGATCTCCAGTTGAGAGATGACAGACATTGAAGACGACAGCTGCTGTATGGTTTTGAAATTAATTTGATGTAATTTTAGTAAGTGTCTTATTGGAACAGTATGTTGTTATAGAGTTGGAGGCAGGTAATAAGCATTTAAGAGAAAGAAGGGTTTAAAATTGTGAATAGTTGTTATTTAATGTTCATTTCTAGAGTTAAAGAATAAATTGATATTATTTTCTTTAAATAGTGGAATTTGGGAACTCTGTCACTCATACTTTAACAGATTATGAGGTGAGGTGAGCTTTCCTGGGTGTTTAGTTTAATTAACAGAGGGGTTTACCGGGGATCCAAGATGGCGGCGACTCAGCAAGTCTGAGTCTATAGAGCCCCTCCCAAGACTTGGGCAAAGTGGGTCACCCACATCTCCCACACTTACCAAATCATTTAAAATAGTTTTTACTTAATGTAATTAGTTGCTTAGTACTAAACTTAAACAGTCTAGTCTCCTGTAAAAATGACTGGGGGAAAGAAGCCCACTGTTCTCAGCAGGCAGGAGCCTCTCCCCCACCCTCCCCAGCTGCAGCAGAGGCGTCCGCAGCCGCCCCGGGGGACTAACCTACAGTGGCGAGCCTCGCGGAAATAATCTCCAAACTTGACGCAAAGATCGACGCCTTCATCAAAGAGTCCCAGAGCCAATGGAATTCATTCTCGGCCGTGCTACAAAAGCACGATCGAGACATTTAGGAAATTGAGCGCTAAGTCAGAGGGGCGGAGCTAAAAGCCGCGACCTCCGAGACAATAGCAGAATCGAGAGTCAAGGTCGTCGAAAAAATATTTGTTTGCTGGGCCTTCCCGAACGGGAAGAAGAAGGCCAGCTTACAATGTTCCTCGAGCAGTGGCTTCCACTGCTGTTAAATCTGGAGGCTGGATCAGGGTGGAATGGGCCTACCAGGTTGCAATAAACGGGTCTGGCTCGAACTAGCACTCCCCCCCCGGTGCTGTTCCGGCTGCAGAGCTACAAGGAGAGGCAGATGCTCTTGGAAGCTTCCAGAAATCTTGGGAAAGATCCCCAAGCCATGATTTATAAAGAATCCAAGATTATGTTATTTCAGGACTTTTTCCCAGCTTTGGTTTGAAAGAGGAAGGCATTTGACGAAGCGAAGAAGCGTTTAAGGGACTTAAACATTCAGTACTCCTTGCGCTACCCAGCTACGCTACGCTTCAGCCATGAAGGGTCTGTGTATAACTTCGGATCACCAGAGAAGGCCAAGGAATTTTTGGACTCTCTTAGATAAATTGTAAGAGTTAATTGATTTGTTTTGCCCTCCCCCCACCCCAGTTTACCCCTTTTTTTTCCTTTCATTACCTTACTGTTTAATATTATCTCCGGGGGGTGGGGAGAGGGGTTTATTTATTTATTCTTTACTTAACGATTTTCTCACTTTTTTTTATATATATAGGCCTGGGGTCTAGTTAATGTAGGTGGGGGGTGGGGGGATGGTTACCTTCTCCTATTTTATCTCTGTCCTTAGGAGCGGGGTTGTTTTCCCCTGTTATTTTGTATTACTATATTTAATTATTATTCGCAGAGAGTGTAATTTTATCGTCATATATGTTCATACATGGTATTAACATTACCAAATATATCCAGGTGTCGGTGTGGGTGGGAAGGATTTGGGGTAGGGTATTCATTGTTAATTCTAGCTCAGTAGTATATTTGAATTTTCTTTATCCTATTGTGGTGTGCCTGGGTCAAGGGTGAGGCACTGGTTGGGAGAGGTTATGATGGTCTTTTGGAAAGGAAGGGAACAAGGGGGAAGATCTCTGTTTAAATATGTTTTATTTTTTTTATTTAGAAATAGTTTTTTTATTATATTGCTCTGAGTGTATTAAAGAGCCTTTATTTTTGTGAATTTTATATGCTCTATGCTCAGGATGTTTTGGATACAGTTTCTTCTCCCGAGGGGTCTCGGACTTGCCCGGTGATTATGGTTAATCAGTCGATTAAATGGTGCACCTGGAATGTCACGGGGAGTAATTCACCAATCAAAAGGAAGAAAATATTATCAAACCTCAAGAAAGAAAGGGTTGATATAGCTCCCCTATAGGAGACACATTTATTGGATAAAGAACACCTGAAATTACGACAGGGAAGAGATTATTTTCCATTCTCTCTTTCTGTGCAAGGAAAAACATTTTGGTAAACTGGGTGGCAAAGGGCCCTCATGGACTTTCAAATTGGCACAGAATAATTATGGAATATACTCCCCCTGACTTCCTTACAAAGGAAAACCTGAATTATTCCATAAAATATGGCAGCCCTTCTTGAATTACACAAATACAGATATCTCGGTCATCCTAACAAGGGCCTTTATTTAAGTGAGAGGGTGAACCTAGCTGTCTGGGCCCCTTAGGAGAGGAATCCCGCATGAATACGGGTTTTGTTATGATCTGATGTTAACATATTCCAAACATGTATCTCACAACTCAATTTCTGTGTTATCCATCATTTTTTTTTTCTCTTGAATAATGTAAGAGATTTAATCATACACTTTGGTTAGTCAAGTTTTTTTTCTCTCGGTATTTCTTTTTTTCTGTTTGATAGATTTTGGTTATTATTTATTTAAGATTTAATTGTATATCAATGTTTATACTTGGTTTTTTAAAGGTTTCTTTTGTAAACGTGTAAAAGCATGTTAAATTTTCAATAAAAATATCTATTAAAAAAAAAAGAGGGGTTTACCACTGTGTCATAACAATTCTAAGGAACTGAGCAAATAGGAGAAGGACATTGGGGAGGACAAAGCTCTCTCTGTGGACGTCAGGACTCAGCTGCATTAGATTCAAAGGCAGATGTCCGAAATCCTGTTCTAGCAAATGCAAACTGGGTGAAGACCATTAATGCTATATGATAGAGAACCTTACAGGACTGTGATTTTTTTTTAAGTTAGATGAGTTTTACAAGGGCACAGTGGAAACAGTTATGCATTAGGCAGCTGTTATAAGGATCTGGAATTTTGCTCCTTTTGGCTTATGGAAAACACCCATACTTTGACGAAATCTTTTATATGTAGTTTGCAGACGTTTTGGTAGAAATTGGATGTGTTAAAGAGTTTCTCCTGAAAAAGGGAGATAGCTTAGAACTGTTAAGAAACAAGTTGCTTCCATGCTAGGAGTTTTGATTGAAAGTTCCAGATGAAAAACCTTTGATTAAAACCTTAGTATGTATTAATATTTGAAACTGGGAAAGTCTAAGCTCACTTGCATGAAAACTTAAAGAAGAGGCCTTCAGGTTTCAAGACCAGAAAATAAAGCCAGTGAAGTCACTTCCATGCGAGTTGATAGAGAAGTGAGTTCACACTAGCTTGGGCACTACAAAAGGATGCTGTTGGGATTAATTGCATTGTATTTTACAGGTAATTTTGAAATATTTAAACTTGTGTTATATGCAAATATTTCAGTGAGTTCAATTTTTTTTTCATTTCTGTTGCATAATGAACTTCTGTTTTATTGTTAAAATCAAATCTTCAGCATTGTCTTTGATTGAAAGAGAAAAGTGAAAAAAGCCTATCAACCCAGACTCCAGTAATGATATCAGTAGGAATCACATAATGTAACTAAGGTTGTGGATATGGATTCAAACAAATTAAATGTTAAAGAGGTAAAAGAAGATGTAGTAAGTTAGAAGGAAAAGTCAAGATAATAAAGAATTATAGTAAAGACAGAGTGGTACAGTAAGGAACTGAGTTTAAACTTACAAATAAGATCAATACAAACAATGATACTTAACAAAAAGGTTCTGTATCTGAAATAATTCACAATGACTAAGATGAACTAATGGTATATATAGAGAGATAAGGTTCAGAGGGTGGCATGGTGACTCAGTCGTTAGTGCTGCAGCCTCACAGTGCCAGGAACCTGAGTTTGATTCCAACCTTGGGCAACTGTCTATGTGGAGTTTTGCCCATTCTCTTTGTGTCTTCGTGGGTTTCCATCCAAAGATGTGCAAGTCAGGTGGATCGGCCATGCTAAAAGGTTCATAGTGTTAGGTGCATTAGTCAGAGGGAGTTGGGTGTGGATGGGCTGCTCTTCAGAGGGTTGGTGTGGACTTTTTGGGCCGAAGGTCCTGTTTCAACACTGTAAGGAATCTAATATCTAGTTGTGATAAAGGTATATAATATATTATCTTTTGAGAATTTAAATTAAAAAGATGTGTGGTTTCAGCTCTGTGAAGGTGAGACAGTGGGAGAGCTTGTTTTCTTTTATATAAGAGACTTGTGTTCTTTGTGAAGTACATTGACAGATGTAATTATGTTCAGTCACTAATCCCCATGGTAACAAACTGCAAAAATTAAAATCCTAATTTATCAAGCTAAGGTTTCCCTCTAGGATCTGACTTGTCCAGTATTACCGTCAACTGGGATCACAACAGAACTGCTATTGCAGAGACATGGTTTCAAAGTGAACAAGGTTGGCAAATAAATATTCCAGGATAAGCAACACTTCAAAAAGACAAGTAGCATGTAAAAGGAGAAAGAACAGCATGATAATAAAGGATGAAATAAGGATACCAGTGAAAAAGAGTATTGGCCATGATAGAATGTGGGCTGCTGGTTTCATAATAGTAGCTATATCTCTCAACAGAACATGATGTGATAAATACACTGAACTTGCAACAAGTACACTAAAAAATGCTGGGTGTTGGGATTGGTTGGGGGTGGGGGGGCGGGGGAGCGATCTCCAACTCTGCATATGGACTGCACAAATCAAATTGGCAAAGATAATCTGAAAGATGAATTTGCAGAAAATGCTTTTGCATTTATTCCCTTAAACGAAATGTATATTAAATCTTGTATTTTGCAGTGAGGCAAGTTTAATTAGTAATTTATTGATAAAGGTCCTCTGGGAAAAAGTGATTATAATTCCATATTGAGTTCAAAAGAAACATACTCGCACTCAAACATGAATCTTAAACAATGCTCTTTTTGTGGATACAAAGGGAGAGCTGACTAAGGATAATCAGATGGTTAGACTGAAATTGAGGAACAATATAAAGAAATAATTCAAAAGGTTCAAGAAAATTCATAAAATTGAAGAATAAAGACTCAGGAAGTAATATCCTGTAGCTGCTGAGGGAAGTTAAGAACAGTATGTTTTTAAAAAGAATTGTCAATGTTTCAAAAAATAGTAATAAGCCTGAGTTTGGCAGTGTTTGACAAATAAGCAAGCAGTAAGAAAATATTGACAACAAAGGTATAAATAGAAGAGGCGATAAATTAAGCAGGAATATAACACAGATTGTTAGAATTTTTACAAGTATATAAAATGAATATTAAAAGATGTATTGCTGCATACGAGGGAGAGGCAAGAGAAATTGTAATGGGGAAAGAGGAAATGGCAGATGTATTGATCCAATATTTTGTTTCAGTATTCACCTCAGAACGCTCAAATCAGTTACCAGAAATTAAGGGTAACCAAGATGCTTATTGGGAGTAAGAGACTGAACACAATGAATAACAGTGGTGATAAAATACTGCAGGAAGTAAAGGGAGTAAGATCTGACAAATCCTCAGGATGTGATGGCTTATGTCCTGAAATTCCAAAACAAGAAGCTGCAGAGATGTATACATACTTGGATATGATTTTCGAACATCTGTTTCAGAGGAAACAGTCCCCAAATGCAGCCTCAATGTCAGAGTACCTTTGGAGTTAAACTCGTCTGATCATGTCTCAGCCAAGGCTATAATATGTTCAGGAGCTAAATTGCCAAAACCCAAACTCAGCATCAATACGCAAGTTATTATTAAGCAAGTGCTTCTTAACACAGCTGATGATACTTCCCCTTCCCCTTATTGATCATCAAAATTAAACTGATGGATTGATCATTAGTCAGGTTGAATATGTCCTTCCTTTTTTTTTACAGGACATTCCTGGACAAATTTCCACATTGCCAGCAATTTGTTGTAACTGTATTGGAACATTTTGACTCAGAATATGGCAGGTTCTAAGTGAAGTCATGCAATTTTTCAGTACCCTTGCTGAAATATTGTCAGTGTCCATAGCCTTTGCGTGAATCAAATTAACTGAAGACTGTGATGCAAAGGATCTCCATAGGAGGCTGAGATGGATCTCAGCACTTACAGCCTTTCCTTTTGCAACAATGGGCTGGACTCCTTCTTCATTGAATATGTGGAAATGAAATCTCCTATCCAGCGAGTTGTTCATTTATCCATTCCCAATCAGACATTGCAGACCTTAGATCTGATCTGTTGGTTGTAGAACCTTTTAGCTCTATCTTTCGCTTTCTGCTTATACGGATTCATCCTTTTTTGTAACCTCACCAGGTGCCACCTCATTTTTAGGTGTACCTGTTACTGCTCCTAGCCTGCCCTCTTCATCAAATATGGGTTGACCCCTTATTTGGCGGTAATAGAGAGTAGGGATAGTCTGGACTATGAATTCCATTTTATTTAGCATAGTGGGAGTGCCTCACAACAGAAAGGATGTAATACTCAATGGGAAGACAAGAGCTGTCTCTACAGGACTGTGGTGGCCACTCTTACTGATACTAGAATGCAGGTGCATCTGCGGCTGGCAGATTGGTGACGTTGGGCTCAAGTATGTTTTTCCCCCTTGTTAGTTCTTTCACCACCTGTCACGGACTCAGACCAGCAGCTATGGTTCTTTAGTCAGCGCTGCTGCCAAGCCACGGTTAAGGATGGACTTTGAATTCCCCCACTCAGAGAATGTTCTGCTCCCTTACTACCCTACTACTGAGTATGTGGCAATCAGCAGGATGTTTCCTTGCCTACATTCAGCCTGATATCATGAAACTTCCTGGGGTATGGGGTCCAAGTTGAGGACTCCCATGCTAAGTCCCTATCCACTGTACATCAGTGCCACCAATTCTTCAGGATTCATCCGACTGATGGGACAGGACAAACCCGGGAATAATGATGGGGCCTTCTGAGACAATGTCTGTAAATTACATAAGAACAAGGGACAAGAGGAGGCCTATTCAGCTTGCTCCACCATTCAATAAGATCATGGCTGATCTGATTTTAACTTCAACTCTGTATTCCTACATACTCTTGATAATCTTTTATTCCCTTGGTAATCAGAGTCTGATTTACACTCTGCCTGAAAAATATTTAAAGATGCTGCATCCACGCCTTTTTGAAGAAGGGAATTCCAGAACCCTCAGAAAAAACAAAAGTTGCCTATGTTTCCTTAAATGGGCAACCCATTTTTATTTATAAACTATGACCCCCTAGTTCTAGATTTGCTCACAGGAGGAAATATCCTAGCCACATCCACTCAGTCAAGTCTCCTGCAAGATCTTATGCATTTCAATCAAGTGACCTCTGACACTTGTAAAATCCAGAGGATACATATCTAACCAGTCTAACTTTTCCTCATAAGGCAAACCACTCATTCCAGGTATTAGTCGAGTCAACCTTCTCTGAGCTGCTTCCAACACAATAACATCCTTCCATAAGTACAGTGAGCAGTACTTAATTCCTGAGATTCATTTTCTGTAGGAGCAACACTTACTTTGTTAATTCTGCTTTTTTAAAATATCTGAAGAAACGTTTTTCTGTTTTGATATTTTTAGCTAACTTTCTCTTATGTACTGAATTTTCCCACCTTATTAATCTTTTTATAATTCTTTGCTGTTTTGTAAATTCTGCTACCTGACCTGCTACCTAGCTTTGTGCAATGATATGTCCTTACTTTGGGTTTGACTGTTTTGGTTTAGCATGGATGAACGGTCATCTCTTAGACTGTTTTATTTGTTAGAGTGCATCTATTCTGTTCTTTCTGGACTAACATATAAAAGTTTGTCATTGCATCTCTATTGACCTATATCTTAACCTAAATTGACAGTTGATTTAATATTTCCATGAGTATGACTAGTTTATTGATTAGTCTGTCAGATAGATCTCGCAATTTTGGCACTAGCCCACAGATGTTAGTGAGGAGGACTTTGAAGTGCTGACAAAATTGAGTTTGCCATTCTCATTTCTGGTTCCTAGGTCAATGCCAGGTGGTGATCCTGAGGACCTGAACAATATCTAGGCTTGGGCTGAGAAGTGGGAAGTAAATCCCACATTATGAACATTCTAGGGGCTTGAGTTTCTCCAACAATTTAACTGGGTGGCACAGTGGCTCAGTGGTTAGCACTGCTGCCTCACACCAGGGACCCGGATTTGATGCCCACATTGGGCAACTGTCTGTGTAAAGTTTGTACATTCTCCCCATGTCTGTGTGGGTTTCCTCCAGGTGTTTCGGTTTCCTTCCACAATCCAAAGATGTGCAGGTCAGGTGAATGGGCCATGCTGAATTGCCCATAGTGTTAGGTACATTAGTCAGGGGTAAATTTAGGGTAGGAGACTGGGTCTGGGTGGGTTACTCTTCGGAGGTTCAGTGTGGTCTTGTTGGGACAAAGGGCCTGTTTCCATACTGTATGGAATCTAATCTAATCTAACAAACTGGACTAGCATATAAGCCATAAAGCTGGTCAGAGGCTGGGAATCCTATTGTGATTAGCTCATCTCCTGACTCTCCACAGCATGTCCACCATTTACAAGGCTGAAGTCAGGTGTATGTTGGAATACTCCCCACTTACTTAAAAAGTGCAGCTTCAACAGCACTCAAGAAGCTTGACAGAATCCAGCACAAAGTGGTCCACATGATTGTGAATATGGTGCCAATAAATCTCTCCACCACTGAATACTCAGTAGCAGCAGTATGTACCATCTACAGGATGCACTCCAGAAATTCATCAATGTTCCTTACACAGAACCTTCCATGACCATGATATTCTAGAAAAACAAAGGCATCAGATACATGGGAATACCATCCCTGCAAGTTCTTCTCCAAACCGCTCACCATTCTGACTTGAAAATATATTGCCATTCCTTTGGTATGACTAGGTGAAAATTTAGAAACAGCCACCCTATCAGCATTGTGGGTGCATCTACACCAAGCTGACTCAAGCAGTTTAGTTGGTAACTCACCAACACCTTGTCAAGGGAAATCAGGGATGGTCAATAAATGCTGGATCAGGCTGCAAAACCTACTAACCATAAAATATTATTTTAAAATGGAAGTATGATCAGTTAGCTCAACATGAGTCACTGGGAACATGCTGAAATCTATTATTATGGAAGTTAAAGCAATGGACTTTGTTAATCATAGTATGGTCAGACAATGTAAACATGGTTCTATCAAAAGAAAATTTTGACAAATATATAAAGCAAATCTAAAATGGGAGATAAAGGTAAACAATAGATAGGACACATATATTTCCAAAAGACATTCAACAAGGTGCCATTCAAGGTAAAGGCTAATGGAATTTGGCATAATATATTAGTATGGATGAAGAAACAGTGAGTGAAATAACTCCATAGAGGCCAATATCCATCACTGAGTCATCCTTTATTTAGACATGGACAGTCCTGGACTTTAGCACTGTCTCAGTCAGAGTTAGCTACCAGAATGCCAGTGTCTCTGAAACTCCCCTTTTTATCTGTCAGCCAGAGCTCGTTGATTGGACAAGATTAACAGCCCCAAACAGGGAACTCATATTCCAAAAGGAGTTCCCTGATTGCAGCTGTTAATCTAATCCAATCAGGGAAGATAAGCCCACTGGACCTTGTTACAATCATTACAGTGAACAACCTATCCAAGTTTACGAACAGAACAAAAATATTTGGCAATATAAGCTGAGAGATCGTCATGGAAAGAGAAATAAGTACATTGGTGAACTGGCAACTGTACAGTGTTGGTCTCCATACTTAAGGGGAGATATTGGGTGGCACAGTGGTTCAGTGGTTAGCACTGCTGCCTCACAGTGACAGGGACCTAGGCTCAATTCCATCCTGAGGTGACTGGCTGTGTGGAGTTTGCATGTTCTCTCCGCATCTTTACTTGGGTTTCCTCTAGATGCTCTGGTTTCTTCCACAGTCCAAAGATGTGCAGGTTAGGTGGATTGGCTAAATTTCCCATTGTGTTCAGGAAGTCCAGGTTAGGTGTAGTAGCCATGGGAATAGCAAGGTTATTGGGGGATGGGTTTGAATGGGATGCTCTTCGGAGGATCGGTATGGACCTGTTGGGCTGAATGGCCTGTTTCCACACTCTGGGGATTCTATGATTCTTAAATAGGATTGGATACTGATATGAGAGGGATATCCTGTGGTGAGAGGCTGTGTATGTTTGGGCCTGTACTCTCTGAAACAAGCTGCTTTAGAAACCTGTATGTCTCAATAAGATCACCTTTTATTTTTGTAGACTGCATAGGCATCTAGAAGCTTTTTCCCTAGTTTGGGAATCAAAGAACACAGGAGAGAAACTTGAAGATGAGGAGACAATCAATCATTTAAAACTGAAATAAGAAAAAGTTTCTTTAATCAAAGAGATTTGAAAGTTCAGAATTGGTCATCCCAAAGTGGTATGCCTATAACATTGTAAAAGATATTTAAGGCGGAAAAGGGTAGTTTTTGATCTATTGTGATAACAACAGTTTTTATAGCAAGCAGACCAGGCAGGTGAAGTTGAGGTGTGAGATAATCATAGGTGAAAAGCAGTGCAGGTTTGAGAATGTGTATGGTCTATCCTAGCTATTACGTTCATATTGAGTTCTAGGAGAAGAAAGTTCATGGAAAAAAACATTACAATAAACACTATTAGTCTATTTCTGTATGCACTGTAGCATGAGTTTTTTAATTGCATTGGAATGTGTATTTTGATTTTACTTATAATTTTTTACTATGGGAATTGAAACAATGTGACAGCCAGTGATTTACAAAAGTCCTGTAGAACCTAAGTGAAAAGAGTCAGTCTAGGTTTGCAGCTTACCTTCCAACCGTCCCTCCTTTAGAAGCTCATCTTATTCTGTACACCCTTTGTTTATTGCCTCAGTCATGCTGGTCACTAAAAGGAAGCCCTGAGTCATATACGTCTGGAAGTAAGTGTTTAAGTAACCAAAAAGGCAGTCCAGCACAAGCCAGACTATTCCCTTTACCCTACTGAAAATTAAAACAAATATAGAAAGCCTCCAAAAGGGATAAAATGTTACAACTGCCAGAAATAATCCAGTACCGTACCTGTAATTTGTTCACGATCCCTTTCAACAGCAGTAGTGGAAGAGTGCTTCATGTGGGCGAACATGTATTTAGATGGAAGAGGCTAATTGAAGATGAAGTCTGGGTTGTGGAGCTCTGAAATGCAGCATTAGTGTGAAGTCAGCATTAAATCAGTACCCTCATCTGCCTGGGTTGCATGTTGCTGCTGGTTGAAAGGTTCACATACACTTTCCACTGGGAGAAAAAAAAAGAATACAATGGAATAGTCTCAACAACTCTGAGATCTCAAGAAATCTGTCACAGTGTTAAATCTGAGAAGAACATTGGTGTTAAGAAGGCTAGTTTGCTCACAATGCAATCCTATTAGAACAAATGTTAACTGAAGCTGAGAATGTAGCCTTTTTAACTAGAGTAGTAGAAATCTGAGTAATCTGCATCGTGTAACTTTTGAATCAGGAAAGGTCTGCCATTCAAAGTAAGTCTTAATTTGCAGCTTTGCTATGAAGGAGGCTTTGAAGAAGCACATGCTGCCTGTCTGTTGTGACAGTAACAGTGCAGAGCCAAAAATCAAATCTGATTTTTTGCCTTTTCGCAGTCTGACTAAAGAGATCTTTGTAAATAATCCAACAACTATATTTTTAACCTTCCAGTTTTTCAAAACCTGTTACTGATGATTAGAATACTTACCCTGTACCTGTTCACTATTTTCTGCTTCTGTCCCCTCATTTGACTTAATAGTGAACACCAGGCTGATGACAAGTCTCCATGAATTGTATCAATCCATCTTTTTATTTCACATGTGCAAATTAACACTCTTTTTCTTCCCAGAATTTCAATTATGCAATTTTAATTATTATTGTAGAATTGCATTTGCATTAAAAATATAAATTCCATATATAATAGGTGTAGTATTTTATTTGAAAGGTTAACAAAATGTTTGAATTCATTTTAAAGCTACCAAAAAGGAGGTGAACACAGAGTACATAGTCAAGATTAGAATGGTGCTGGAAAAGCACAGCAGGTCAGGCAGCATCCGAGGAGCAGGAAAATGGACGTTTCGGGCAGGAGTCCTTCATCAGGAATGAGGCTGGGAACCTGCATTGTGGAGAGGTGACTGCATCGGTGTCACCTCGCACTCCCACGATGAGGTCGAGCAGTTCATCAACTTCACCAACACATTCCACCCTGACCATAAATTCACCTGGACCATCTCTGACACCTCCCTCCCCTTCTTAGACGTCTCCATCTCCGTCAACGACAACCAAGTCAACACTGACATTTTTTACAAACCCGACTCCCACAGCTACCTGGATTATACCTCTGCCCCCCCTACCTCCAGCAAAAATGCTACCCCATATTCCCAATTCCTCCGCCTCCACTGTATCTGCTCCCAGGAGGACCAGTTCCACCACAGAACACACCAGATGGCCTCCTTCTTTCAAGAACATAATGTCCCCTCCCACATGGTTGAAGATACCCGCCAACACATCTCATCCACGTCCCGCACCTCCACCCTCAAACCCTACCTCTCCAACCACAACAAGGACAAAACCCCCCCTTCCATCCTACCAACCTCTACATAATCCATATCATCCACCGACATTTCCGCCACCTACAAACGGACCCCACCAACAGGGATATATTTCCCTCCCACTCCTATCCACTTTCCGTGACCACCTGATCAGGTCCACGCCCCTCAACAACCCACCCTCCCCACCTGGTACCTTCCCCTGCCACCGCAGGAAATGCAAAACCTGCGCCCACACCTCCCCCTTCACCTCCATCCTTCCAGATCCATCAAAGTTTCACCTGCACTTCCACAAATGTCATTTCCTTTACATTGGGGTGACTGAACACCTTCTCACAGAGCGCTTTAGAGAACATCTCTGGGATACCCACACCAATCAACCCTCCTGCCCTGTGGCCAAATATTTCAACTCCCCCTCCCATTCGGCTGAGGACATGCAGAACCTGGGACTCCTCCATCGCCACTCCCTCACCACCTGACGCCTGGAGGAAGAACGCCTCATCTTCTGCCTCGGAACACTCCAACCCCAGGGCATCAGTGTGGACTTCACCAGGTTCTTCATTTTCCATCCCCCCACCTTATCCTAGTTCCAACCTTCCAGCTCAGCACTATCCTCATGACCTGTCTTACCTGCCAATCTTCCTTCCCACCTGTCCGCTCCACCCTCCTCTCCGACCTATCACCTTTATCCCCACCCCCATCCACCTATTGCACTCTTAGCTACCATCTCCCCAGCCCCACACACCCCCCTCCAACTTATCTCTCTATCCCAGAGGCTCCCAGTCTCATTCCTGATGAAGGGACCTGCCTGAAACGTCGATTTTCCTGCTCCTCGGAATGCTGCCTGACCTGCTGTGCTTTTCCAGCACCACACTAATCTTGACTCTGATCTCCAGCATCTGCAGTCCTTACTTTTGCCTACAAAGTACATAGTGTTAGCTCATCTGACGTAATTGCAATTAAAAGTATGGGCTATGAATTTCTTGCCAAGTCATTGTTGATGGTGAATATCATACTGTTAAGTCATTACATATTCCCAGTCTTCCATGATCAACAGGACCCCAAAATTTACTAAGAAACAGTTTTAAATAAACCACAGTGCAGACAAAAGCAAATGGAGATGTTCCAAAACCAAGTCACTGTTCAAAACTGTGCTTATACTCAACGACAATTTAATGGCAGAATTTAAAAAGACTGTTCAGTTTCAATTGCTGTGTATGTAAATTGTGTTGACCCATTTTAAAATCAATATTCAAAAATGTACATGTGCTCTTTGACTATCTTACAGATCAATAGTGAATTATGTACCAGTCCACAGTACCTTTTAAAAAAAAGCCCCACATAATTGCATGAGCCTAATACCCTTACTGGTCTTTTTTGCCCATTAACAGCAAATAAATAGGTTTTCAATCTTTAGAGGCAAGAGCTCTACTTGCCAAAAAAAAAAGCCATGGATGACAAAAGATAAGTGACACCATAAAACTAAAAGCACAGCACAAGGTGTAACCATGGTATGTTCTTATAATCTGAACCAGAATATTCACATCTTCTGCAAGTGCCTCTCCAAGGGTGCACTGAAGAATCAATTGGCAGTATGAATGCAGATCATTAAACTACTCTATTTCCTTGCCATTGAAAGGACAGAGCAACAATTATGATCAAAGTTGATTCATCCAGTCAATATACAATTAGCCTTCACAAAATAATGCAGAGTGATCAACACACTATGCTTTCCTGCATCCATATGGTGCTTAGTTATAGAGAAGAATAATTCAGAAACAGGAAATGACAGTTTCATTAGTGTGCTTTTACTTATAGGATGGTTATCCGGAGGGATAATTGCAATTGCACACTGCAATCATCCTGACAGGCAAGGGGATATTAGTGAATGTTAACATGGCCTGTGGAAAAGAAATTCACGTCTCAGCAATCTGATTGAATTTATCAGGAAATTTTTAAATTAGTGGATGTCAGAAGTATGATCAAAATTCTGAATTTTGAGTTTCAAAAAGCATTTAGACAAAGTGAGGCACAAAAGGCTAGAAATAAGATTGAGACCTCAAGGATTAACAGGGTGATTTTGGAATGAATGAGGAACTAGCTACTTATAAGTTAATTATTTACACCAGTGGTTCTGGTGCAGGGGCTGTTACTGCTGAAGTCCTTCAGGTTTTAGTATTCAAAGCGTTGCTTTTTACCATCTTTCTTACTGAGATGTGTGAAGGCATTAAAAGAACTCTTTGCAATTCCATGGAGAATTCCAAGTATATATTGGCTTTGGTGGATCTTTAGTGAGAAATGTCGGGTTATTCCCATATAGAAGGAAGTCATCCAGCTCATCAAATCCATTCTGAGTTTGTAGGTGGATGCAGGAATATTGAACGTATCTGATAATATTGATAGATTTAGCACTCTGATCGTATGTACATTCTGCAAAATTACATAATCAAAATTGTCACATAAAAATCATTGAAAAGAAGTTACCTGTACAGTAAAGCTAGTCAAAATCAATGTTGTATTACACTGAATATTCAGCGTGAATCAAACATACTATGCAAATAACATAGAAGCCTTTAAAACATAATATGGAATCCCTTGTGGTGAAATTGTATCCTAAATACAGAAGCAATATAGACAATCAAGAGGTTTCAAGAGATACTCAGGTTGCACTATAATCTATTTTTAAAAGTTTGCAGCTGGATAGACTTTGTACATAATTCCACAAGATAATAATGTATCGGGTGAACTTTTATTGCAAGAAAGCTAGTATATAATAGAAAATATAGAGTACCACTTTCTGCTCTCACACTGTATTTAATCATTCCCAGCATAATCAATAAAACTCACTTTACAACAATGGTCATAGCTTAGAGTAGAAAAAAAGTGATACCAGCTGCTTTGCACCTTTACCCCACTGAATTTCATTTGCCAGAGATCAGCTCAAGCACAAAAATTGTCAAACATTTTGCAAATTGTGGCTAGTTTCACTGAGTGAACTCACTTGTCATCTCCTGAAAATGAGACCAAAAATAACGTTACATGTTCAAAAGTGAACTTAATGTGATGCAGTCACTACATGTTCTTAAGGCATAAGAACTCTATGAACTTAACGAAGCCATGGTTGGCTGGAGCTGAGAGACAACAGAAAACTAAAAGCAAAAGCAGAAACTACACAGATCCCAGCAAATGAAAAAAAAACTATAACAAAGAACAAATGGTGGAGAATGAGACAAGAGCTTCCAAAAAGGGAGCATGGAAAGAAACTTGCAAAGAAAATTGAATTCAACACAAAAATATTAGGAGAAATAGTGTAGCCAAAAGCATGGTGGACCATTTAACAGATAATAATAGTGATATGGTCAGTGAAGCTTTTATTGAATAATTACTTGGCATCGTTACTTGCAGTCAAGGAATATGCTTGTGCTCACTTCAAGGAAATGGATGTTGAGGCAGAAAGAGGAATTAATGAAACTTAACATCCACAAAATAATGGGACTGAAGAGAAAAATTACTAGCACCAGATATTTTCCATTAAGACAAAGTGTGTGAGTTGTGATGGACCAGACCAAACCCCCTGAAAACATGTCAAGGAGATAGCTTAGAGCTCAACCTTTCCTTACTTTAAAAGGTAAGTGCCAGGGATTGCATTCTGAATGCAACTCAATTGGTCAAATTCCCAGGCTCAAAGCAAAACACACTTTATTCATACACTACAGTTAAATTACAGACAAAATGAAAATAAAAGAAAATAATTGGCTTAACTGTAACTTACTGAAATACTTAACATAATAAACTACTCATTAATTGTTCCAATATAACAACATCCCATAAGCACACCCTTGGCAAAGACAAATTCAGTAACATAGATAGTCTCTGCAATTCTGGCAGCAGGAAGAAAGCTATAAGAGAGAGGGAAATAAGAGTATCCATATCCTGCTTCAAGACCCCAACATCGACTGAAAACTAAATTAAAAACCCTAATCTGTGGGAACGTGACCCTACCCAGTCAGGCTGCTTCTATCATTCCAACTTTTAAAAAAACCCAAGGCTTCACAAATTGTTTCCACTATTGGCTCGGAGTAGACCACTTGACAACTCTGTTTTGACATTTTTTCAATAACAAAAGAGCATAATACACATCTTAAAGCCATAGTATCATCACAGTAATACTTCAGAAGATTATAGTATATGGTATCTACAAATTCTCCTGACTCTGGAACCATTCCATCAAATTGAAAAATTATTATTTGAATCACTCTTCAGTGTGAATGGGGGGAACCCTTATATAATAGCAAACCCTCCTGTTCTATTCCACTGATTATTATTCATTATTAGTCTCAGGAAAAAGGCTGTCACTGAACTGCATGATAAATGGGCTGCTGGATCACTAATGTGACGAAAATGATGTTGCAGGCTAGAAACAGCCCAAGGCAAGAAAAGAAAAGGCAAAACTCAGGTAATACATGATCATCAGGATGAACATACATACAAACATACAAAGTAGGAGCAGGAATAATTGCCTCCTCAAGTCTATTCTACTGTCTTTGTGGCCTTAATTCTACTTTTCTGTTTATGTCCTATAATCTTGAACTCCTTTGTCAACTCAGCATCTACTTAATACAACCTTCAAAATATTTAATGACCTTGCCTCCGTTGGTCTCTGGGGAAGAGAATTCAACAGACCAATTTCTCCTCATTTCTGTTTTAAATGGGGAAGTCGTTATTTTCAAAACATTCCCCCTCGTTCTAGTGTGGTCCATAAGAAGAAGCATCGTGACAGCATCTTTTGTATGATGGCAAAGATTACAGAACAAGCAACACTTTATTATTAAAGCCAGCTACATGATGTTATACTATGCAATATTCCAGGATAAAAGGCACCCACCTCATTTTCAATTACTCTTTCTGTGCAATGGTCATAGCTCCGTGTGTGTGTAATGTACAGTAACATCTGTAAGCACAAAACTCAGGCTTGTGTCACTCTGTGATCCCATAGCCTTGTGTTTGAAATAAACCTCAAGGCACCTGATTTTGCCAGGTCTCCTCAGAATCTCTTACGTTCAGTACATTCAGGTCTCATTCATTGAATATAGGGTCTACCTCTCCAACATTTAAAAACAAAATAACTCCATCATTCCAGGAATCAGTATGGAAAGGTCTTTGAACTGCTTCTAGTGTACCTGTAGCAACAACTTATCTATTTCATACCTCATTCCCCCTCATATTAAACAACATTCTAGTTGCCTTCCTAATCAGTTGCCATACCTACTTACTTTCTGAGATTCAAGTACCAGGTCACCTAAGCCCTTCTGTATCGCTAAGTTCTACAATCTCTCCATTTAAATTATATGCTGCATTTTTAAAAATTTTCCACCAAACTGGACAAATTCACATTTTCCAAGATTGTCCTTCTATCAAATGTTTGCCCACACACTTAACCTATCTAAATTGCCTTGTCGACTCTTTATGCCTTTACTTATTGGTATTGAAAAGACTTTGATGTTTATATGCTAGTAGTTGCTGAACAACTCTTCCTGTATTTAGTTTTCTGTTTAATGGATGCAACAAGTCAGTAAGGAAGACATACAGGAAGCTTTAAGTCTCTCGCCTTTTTCTGAGTAGAAGTTTCTTAGAATTGGATGAAGTTTCCAAATACCAATATTTTGGAGTACCTTGTAAAATATGGAAAACTGGAATGTGATCATTTTCCAAATATTTGGATCTAAGTTAATTGCAATCAGATTTAAATAGTCTCTGATTTGTCAATGATTCAATTTTGTCAACAATAATCTCAATTTTTAGACTTTGACTGACAGGGATGTTTTTCCCTTTTTTTAAACCATTATCTCTCCGGAAATATTATCTGTGATTTTTTTTTGCATTGTACAAGAAATTCTGAGTTTGGGTTTAAAGGGAAAGAATTCTAATTATGGATCATAATTTAGATGTTAACCAATGTTTTCTACTTCTTTTAATAATAAATTTTGACTATAATAAATGCATTATTTCAAATTCATTTAAAAAAAGACTACTGGAAGTATAATTTATTCTGGATGATCATGCAAAGTAGAAACAATTGACCATTTTGTTGATTTAATCAATCCATTTAAATTCAGGGTACATCTGGTGGAGTAGTGGAGTTGATTAGCATGTTCTTCCTGTCACAGTCATAACAACATCTTAAATATTTGCAACAACATTTTTGCTGACCGAGAATTTAACCTATTTTTCTAATTCACTGTAGCCAGCTGTCTTCATAACCTTGTCCATTTAAATGTATTTGCCATTGTCCCATACTAATCTTGGAGTCAGAGGCGGCTGTACATCTGACTTTTAGAGGCAGCTGAGCTCTGTGGCAGCTCCTCTGAACAAACTCGCCTCAAAAAACTAGAGCTGGGGGTCCACCTGATCTCTGGTCTCCTCAGAGTCTCAGAAATTTCTCACATGAGTTCCCTGATCTGCTGCTGCTCCACCTGGCATGTTTCTCCCCCTTCTTCAACCTAAACATTGAGAACATTTCGGTTCCATCCTTGACTCTTGTTGAAGGGTTTGAAGCAGAAATATAAAAATGACACAGAGCTTGCAATTGGCAAAAAAATCAAAATCTACACAAATTGATTTATTTGAATTAATTGCAAGTAAATCCCAATGAATGGAATACTTGCTAATAAGTATCCTTTTGACAAACACTTTGTTTGGGATCGGAAGCTTCAAGTGGATATCAAGCAGGAAGAATATTGAAGGGCTTTCCCATCACAGACTGTACCACAGCAGAGATGGGAAGTCAGCAGAGTTCCTCCAAGTCAACCTCTTGACAGATTAAATACCCACCTCTGCAACCATGGGAGAAGCCAGAAAATTACAGTCATGAGGTCAGCAGTACACTGTCAGATCCTGCTTCATCACATCCTTGTAAACATTGTTCTTGATGCTGCCAAAAATACATGTACCAGATACACAGGAGAAAACATTCCCTTCCAGATCCTATTTTCCTTTCAGATCCAGTTGATGAAATGTTATGGACCAGGCCAAGCCCACTCAAGACATTGCAAAAAAGTAGCCCAGGTCCCAACTTTTCCAATAGTTTCAGGCAGATGTTAAGGTGGATTTCCCAAGTGATGTACTCGGTCAAACCACTTGGGTTCAAGTAGAACAGAATTTATTTGCACACCACTGAAGGAAACACAAACAAAAAGAAAAAAGGATTTGGAATAACAACGATTTGAAAACCTGACACGATGTCCGCCGCAACTTAAAGAGCTATTCTGATTTCCTGCAACATCCCATCAACACAGCCCTTGGCAAAAAGGTAAATTCAAATACAAGTTCTTACAGGAGAGAGAGAAATGGCAGAGACAATCAGCTAGGGGTCACTTGCTGAAGCATGGAACCTCTTTCACTCTGGCAGCTTCTCTGAGTTTCCAGCTAAAACTAAAAACAAACTAGAAAAGTCCCTGAATTGGGAGAACTGGCCATTCTCCCTAATTATACACATGTTTTAACAAAAAAGCCTAAAATTTCTTTTCCCTGATTGTTGCCTTAGGTAGTATCTGTTAGCCATAATCAAACTGGGCTAACCCAGACAAATCGGAACCCCTGCCTTTTACAACCCCTTTTGAAGAAAAGCAAAGACAACATCACCTCGTTAAAGGAACAGCAACGTCACATGAATCCTTGAAGAGAACATTACTATTACCGAGCAGTGCTGATAGTGGCTATATGTTATGAAGATGTGGGTGTACTGTATCTTTAAGAGAGTTGAAAACAACAGAACTATCTGACAGAACCAAGTGTTCTGAAAAAAATATGTAATGTAACATTTGGTCGAACAACTTGATTAGCTGGTTGCCTGGAAACGACAAAACAGATTTGAATTAGATCAATCAGTTTAAATTATACCCCAAAAAATACTAAACTCTAATCCACTTTGCATTTAGTATATTGACAATCTTAAAAGCCAATGACACAACTCGATGCTTTGGGGGTATAAGACTGGGGAAAATTGAATAATTGAGGGGAGAACTGCCAAGCCACCAGCATTTAAAAGACAGTCTGAAATATAGCTCTCTTAAAGTTACCTTTATCAATCAGTAATGCATGAACCAGATTCCGCAAGAAGAAGAAAAGAAAACTGAAATACAGAGAAGAACAAAAGCTGCCTCACTTTGAGACAAGAAGTTTTGTTTTATAAATCGTAATCGGGAGTTTTATCGGATTAGTATTATAGAAGGGAAGGTAAAAGATATGTTAGAGGAAAGAGTTGTAAATAGTTGTTAGTTAATTATTCTCTGTTTTACTTTAAGAAATAAAGCTGTTAATTTTTACTTTAACTAGTTCTTGGCCTATCGAATTTTCACAGATTACTGCATGGGATAAATCTTTTATGTGTTTTTGGTTTTAAATTAAGCAGGTGAGTTTACCCCCATGTTGTAACCTGGTCTTCCAACATAGTTTCAATATACCCCAAATGGTTGAGCTGGAAATATCTAGAATTCAAACTGGAAACCTATAAGGCATGTCCATTGATTAGTGGAGAGTCCTGATATAAACTGCATAAATTAATGTACAAAGCAAGTCACCTCTGGATTTATAATTGGGTGGAGTTAAGTTGCAAGGCTAAAATGTTACTGCTCACATTTGATTCAATTAATAATTGACTAAGCTCTTCTTAAAGCCATAAATCATTTAATAATTCAGCTGTCAAATTTGACAGAAATTCTAACAAAGTTGACAAACTGAAATTGTGGAACTGCATTTTTTTTAACACTTTGATTCTACAATAAATATTTTTTCACTGCTTATACTCATCGTTTAGTAATAACCAAACGTTGATTCCAGCCAAGTAACAACTGCTCTTTCTTAATGGCTGAACTTGAATAAACACATTGTAATAGAGTTTTATGCAGACTATTCCATCAAATGGTGACATCTCAATAGCAGAATGCACTATTAATGTTTTCTAAAGGAAAACAAGTCACAAGACTGAAAATAAATTTAGGCTCTGCAACTTGATTCTTAAACCAGAGGTACTCTATCTATTCTGTCACATTGCCTTGGCTCCATTTCAAATCACTCAGAATTTCAAACTGCATAGTAGGCTTTTAAATATATTCCACCGTGGGTTTGCAAAGACAAATAAAATTATTGTTCCTTGCAGCTAAGAATAATGTTGAAATACTAGTGTTTCAAATGTTCATTAGGAAGAGAAAAGCTACTCTGTACCATGTTCTAGTATTAGGCTCCATATTTTTTCAATCATGTGCATTCAAAATATCATGAATTATCTTCAAATTGTAATAGGTCCAATAGAGGTGGTTTTTAGCTCACACAAAACAATGCTAATGTGGGAACAAAGACCTAAAATTGACGACACTAGAATTTTGTTAATACAAACATTCTGGCCATCGCCATTTTGATATTGGCCTATCCCTGGGCACCCACCTGAAACAGCAGTCGACCTTTGACTTTCATAAGTGTAATTAGGATCCTGAGGAAAGTGTTGAAGCATAATCTGTCAGTGTGCACTGACATTGAAACAATCCTTAGCTGAAAGCAAAATGGACTGAAAACAATAAATGCTGGAAATCACAGTGGGTCAGGAATCATCTGTGGAGAGAGAGCAAGCTAACATTTCAATTCTAGATGGTTCTTCCTGTAACATAGTTCCAAGAGTGACATTGGTCAATCTTCCAGTAAAATTCCAACAATCCTTCCTTGTCCAGCTTTTTGAGAATGTCCTCATCTTGGTACATTGTGAGATTTTCATTAAAAGCCTCCAGTCATAACTTTGTACTCTATTCACTGCCTCATCCCCAACCATTCTTCAGCATGACCTTTGATGTTCCCAAAGGACCTTGGTGCATATTTCTTTTTCATCTTCATTTTGTCCCTTATAGATATCATCCGAGGTTATACGATCAAGTTTCCCATGTGTATTTAGAATACCCATTTCCATCACCACTCTCAATAACTCCACCGCCTCTGGGTTTTTAAGCTGCTTGGCCGATATCAGGTTCTAAAAGCACCAACATTTCCATCATTAAGGGTGACACGATGGCTCAGTGGTTAGCACTACTGCCTCACCACAGCCAGGGACCAGGGTTTGGTTCCACCCTCAAACGACAGTCTGTGTGGAGTTTGTACCTTCTCTCCTTGTCTGCATGAGTTTCCACTGGGTGATCTAGTTTCTTCCCACAGTCCAAAGAGATGCAAGTTAGGTAGATTAGCGATGCTAAATTACCCAGAGTGTCCAAGGATATATAGGTTAGGTACATTATGTTAGGTGCATGGAAAATAGGGATGGGTCTGGATGGAATGCTGTTTTGAGGGTTGGTGTGGACTTGTTGAGTTGAATGGCCTGTTTCCACACTATAGGGATTCTAGGAAAACCACAATGATGAATGAAGGCAATTGCTTTCAGCCATCACTTGAAATTTTTTTACATTTCTTATCAATTTGACCACCCCTACTGGCCACTGTCTCAGGTTTCTCTACATCATTTTAGTTCTAGGCCTCAGCATTATTTGCCCTTAGCAGAGCATCAAATTCCATACCCCCTCCATTGCAAAGACAAACCTCAATTGTACCTCTCACTGTTACAAATCTCAGAGCACCCATAACTGAAACCATTAGTTATTCCTTTGTCAACTCCAGATCATCTACTGCAGTGCTTTTCAGGCTCCCATCAGCAAACATCAACATATCCAAAACCCTGCTGCTTGTTTAGGAATTAACCTGACTCATTTGGGCTCACTCTTCCTCAAATGACTCCAAATAAACAACTTTAACCATGGTCATACTTAAATGCGACTATGACTTTGTTCCCCCCCACCCCCCCCCCCCCCCCTTTATTTCTGTGACAGTGATTGGACTCAAAAACCCTCAATAACTGTTTTCCTCCAACACTGGCTTCTTATATGGGTTCTTGCAACCAGGATCAGCTCCTATCAATGATTGCAGGAGAGCAGTTCTCAGTGCATTTGGAAGCACTGTCATCCTGAATAGCAAAGAAAATTCCTCCGAATGGTTGGTTTATCACATTCAGCTCCATAAGGATTCCACAGGCCTCCAGTCTACAGAATTCCTAACATGGGCTTTCATCTGGTTCAGTACCAATGTTTCAATATGGCAAAAAGATCAGATGGGAGAATTAAAAACAACCTCCTCACTTCATCAGTATATTTAATCTGGTCCCATGCTGTGGTCAGTAGCCATATTTGGCTAACTTGGCAGCCAGATATGTCGAATTACATTTCTGCATTGAAAATAAATAATGTCCTTATTCACAGGCAATATCATTATGATCCCAGCAGAGCTTATTTCCTAACAAATACAGATCTCAGTGTATCTAGGGAGAAACTTTTTCCCTTTGAAGAGGTTTCAATATTTAGGGGCACAGTTTGAAGGCAAGGGGCAGGTAGTTTACAAGAGATTTGAATGAGAGAATTTTTTTTCTTTGCTTTACTTGCAGTGCAGGGGTGTTTAATTGCTGTTTCCAGACTATGACCTTCATAGCAAATTAGTTCACATAATAGCATATCAGGATGCTAACATATGCTGACAAGGCATCGCTGTCATTTTAACCTTTGTTTTGTATATCCCAAACATGTCTGCAGGAAATGACTTCCCACTGAAAGAATGGAAGTGGGAACTCAGACTCTCATTAGCTCATTTGTGGTTTTCCAATGCAACATCCCATAGGTCCACTGGGGACTCTGTCAAATAATCCCAGAATTAACAGCTGCAGTCACAGGATATGGGCATTGCTAAAAGGACCAATGTTTATTACCCATCCCTAGCTACCCTTGAGAAAGTGGTGTTGCTGTTTCTGTCTCAGATCTCCACAGTCCATTTGGCGTAGGTAAACCCAGAGTGCCATTAGGAGGCTCTGCTCCATCTCCATAACTGGTAGATAGATTTTTGACTGACACGGGGGGGGTGAAAGGGTATTGGGGATAGGCAGCAATATGGAGTTGAAGACGTAATCAGATCATCCACGATATTATCAAATGGCAGAGCAGGTGTGAGGGGTCAAATGGTCTACTCTGATTCCTAATTTTGATTTTTTGCACGCTTGTAATTAGTAATTTTTATTAGGCATATCTTTTAAATATGTTGTGCACCATACTTTGTAAGCATTTCTTGTCTCCACGTAAGTTGCAGCTAAAAGATGTCCAGCTCTTACACTGCTCTCCAATTTCCCTACAGCCCATTTCAGATCAGAACTAAACTACACACCGCATCCATCATTTGTTTTTTACATCATTAAGAAAAATAGACACATCAGAAATACCAACAAAATAACCATGCTCAATGTCATTCCACATCACATACACAGCAGTCCAAAGGCGAACAAGGACTTTATTCCCTAGAATCAGGATGTGCTTCAACAGCTCTGAATATTAGCAGTGGAAAATTAGATATTAAAAGCCTCATTCCATCAAACAGAACCTCCAAAATTTCCCTGGGGAAAATAATAATAGGTTGGGACATTCTTCACATGCATTAGGTAATTCTCATCCTGTTAATTAAAACATTGAGACTGAGCTTGGGGATAGTCATTACTTCAGAAGGATTGAAGTAGCCACACTCTGAGGCCATGAGGAAGTTGGCGGATGGAACATTCTCTGAGGCAAATGCTCACCAAGCAATTATGAATTTCAACTATGATAAAAAAAATCACTAAAGTGGAACGTATTAACAGGTTTGTTCAGTGATGTGGAGATTTTGCTTCAACATCATCCAAGTGCTGGCATTTTACATGACAAATAAGCCTCTTAGAATGTGATTAAAACTTGATATACAGTATCATCGTGCATTCACCAGAAGGATTTCATGTAACCCATTACACAGAGTGCCAAATTACACAGAAAGTTACCTTCCCCTCAGTCAGTTGCAATGGCAGTTCCAGAATAGCTTTCAAAACAGATTTTGAAATGAACCAACAATTTTAAATGTAAGTTAGATCAACTATAAATTGTAGCTGCTCATAATATTGAACCATTATTTAACACAGTAATGGCATTCTTCTATTTACAAAATTACCACATAGAAACATTAATTTAAAATGGATGAATTTGAATTATACCAAATGGATAAAATTCTGATCATTGTGTATCAGAATTATACCAGCCCATCATCTTACAACACTTTAGAATTCATTCTCATTTGGAAATGTGCAAAATTAAATCTGAGCTGCCACAATTTTTGCTATTGCCTTTTAAGCAGCCCAGTGAATTGTTTGAATGATAATGATATCTCTCATGGACCTTGAGTCAGAAGTTGTATCCTCAGTTGGTTATGACTGGTGCATCTACACAGGACTAAATAAATCAGAAAGTTTCATTTCATCAATGATTGTTCAAGGGAACAGACTGGAGCTGATAAATCCAGTTATATTCTTAATGGTTTGTTTGCTATTGCTCATTAGTTGTGTTCACAAGGCCATATTGGAGGTGTCAGTCGAGAGATGGGCCATTTCCCAATGTTACAAACACAACTCCTGCTCAACAGTGCCCATCTTGCCATCATGAGGCATCATGATGGAATCAGGCTGAAACTATATCTGTCAGATCCAGAGCAGGCCTGAGGTGGAAATAAAGGTGGCAGTTGCCAAGATTGGCAGGTTGAAAGGTCCTTAGCCATTCGCTGCAACATCAGACCAACACTTCAGATGAATGGGAGGCACCCCAAACTTAATTTCTCTGTGTTGCCTCACGCTCATTCTCCCAGTATGCACTATGTACAAACTTCATGATCTTTTCATCATAATGGAGAGACCTTGAGACGGTCAAAAAGTAGTCAAAATAAACAAAACAGCATTACAAAATGCTTTGAAAATGTTTGAAACCTCAAGATAAACAGACATTCATACACCTCATCAAAAGAGCCATTTTGCTATTAATAAGACATAAGTCAATCAAAACAATCACACTCAGCAATAACCTACTCACTGATGATCAGTTTGACTGCCACCAGAGCCATTCAGCTCATGGCTTTGTTCAGCATAAGTCAAAATATAAACAGAAGAGCTGAACTCAACAGGGCAGTGAGAGTGACTTAATGTTAAGGCAGCATTGGACTAAGTGCAACATCAAGGAGCCCAAGCAAACTGTAGTCAATGGGAATCAGGAGCATGACTAACCATTGTTTGGAATCATACCTAGCACAAAGGAAGATGTGTGTCATTGCTGGAAGTCAGTCAGCTCCATTCCAAGACATCATTGCAGCAGTTCCTCAGAGAATTGCCCAGAGCCCAGGCATTTTCAACTGCTTCATCAAGAACTTTCCCTCTCTCGTGAGATCAGAGTGAGGATGTTCATTGATGCTTTGACACTGTTAAAAACCATTTGAAACAACTCATATATAGAATTAGTCCATTTCTGTATTCAGAGAGACCTGTACAATGTTCAGATTGCAAACATCTTGATATTAAAAGACAGCACAGCATTGTTGTTAGTGTGGATTCAATCTAGTGGTTGCCATTGATCAGAAATTGGACAGGAGCAGCCATATTAGTTCAGTTCAGAGTGGTGCTGGAAAAGCACAGCAGGTCAGGCAGCATCCGAGGAGCAGTAAAATTGACATTTCGGGCAAAAGCCCTTCATATTTCCTGAGGCTGAGGGGTGACCTTATGGAGGTTTACAAAATTATGAGGGGCATAGATAGGATAAATAGACAAAGTCTTTTCCTTGGGATGGGGGAGTCCAGAACTAGAGGGCATAGATTTAGGGCGAGAGGGGAAAGATATCAAAGAGACCTAAGGGGCAACTTTTTCATGTAGAGGGTAGTGCGTGTATGGAATGAGCTGCCAGAGGAAGGGTGGAAGCTGGTACAATTGCAACAGTTAAAAGGCATTTGGATGGGTATATGAATAGGAAGGGTTTGGAAGGATATGGGCTGGGTGCTGGCAGTGGGATTGGGTTGGGACAGGTTGGTTGGTCAGCATGGACAGGTTTTACTGAAGGGTCTGTTTCAATGCTGCACATCGTTATGACTCTATGACTTTAATTCAGGAAGGATGCTCACAATCACCTTCACAGGAGTAATTGGGAACAGTCAATAAATGCTAGCTTTACCAAAGATACGCACATCGCATGAAAGGCTTTTTAAAAATTTCTTTCGATCACAGAGTTAAAATCATCTGGTTTTGAAGTTCAGCCAAGTATTCATAATTAGATTCTATTGCATAACTGCGCCAACAAAACTTCCTGAACTGAAAAAATTAAAACCTTTGAAAATAGAGAGAACATCAGCCATTTATCAAAGCTTCAAAGTGTCAAACAGATAGTCAAGCTCTCATTCAATGAGCTCAGCCATCTCTTCAATTACATCATCTCTTTTGAGCAGTGCAACAGACAATTGAGTTGAAGTTAAGTGAAAAATTCAAAGTAGAAGGGCAACTGACCCAGTCAAATCTGAATTTCAGCTCTGTGGAAGAGCACTTTACACAGTTGACAGCATGGTGCCTCAGTGGTTTGCACTGTTGACTCATAGTGCCAGGAACCCAGGTTCAATTCCAGCCTCGGGTGACTGTGTGGAATTTGCACATTCCCCCAGTGCCTTTCCGGGTTTCCTCCAGGTGTTCTGGATTCGTCCAACAACGTGCAGGTTAGGTGGATTGGCTATGCTAAATTGCCTAGAGTGTCCAGGGATATGCAGGCTAGGGTGGATAAGCCATGGGGAATACAGGGTTCCTGGAATAGGGTAAGTGGGATGATCCTGGGTGGGATGCTCCTAAAAGGGATGGCGTGAACCCAATGGACCAAATGGCCTGATTCCATACTGTAGGGATTCTATGAATGGGAATTGTTACTCTAATAGATCCAAAGATGTTTCAGCTTCTACAATTCTTGTCAAACACTTATTTAATAACAAATACTTATTATAAATTATTGAATTAAAATTTTAAAATAACATTTTTTGAATTTCACTATTTTATGTGAAATTGTCAATTTCATTCAATTAACTGTCAAAATGTTTCTGACTCCATACAGAGATTGTCCATGTTCATAACATCTGAGCTGACGTAAACCACATCATCTTCAAAAACCAGCCCAATTCCATCAATATGATGCAGAGGGGAGGTCTGAACTGCAGCTCTCCTCTGCAATGGAGCCAACCATTTTGGAACAGCAGTGTATGAGTTTGCAATTCATACCTACATTGTGGCCATCAGTCTCCTGTTACAAAAGGGATTTAAAAAAGAAAAATAATGCATAAATCTCAAAGGATCCAGAGTAGAATCTAGGCCTAGCCCAACAAAATGACACCTGATTTCAGCTGTTGGATGGACTGATGTGCCTCAACACACTCTGAGTACCAAGTAGTGCAGGCAGAATTCCCTGGTCTGGGAATCTCCACTTATGGTCTGGATCCCTTTTAACTGTTTACCTTCTGTGAAGCAAGAGGGAGCTAGGAAGTGGGTATGCCAGGATTTGTGTTAGTTTGCAATCTCTCGTGCCAGTGGACACTGGAGTTAGAATGAGAGTCTCATAGTGAGGAAGCAGTGACCAAGTGGTATCACTAGACGATCAGTCCAGACACCAGGTTATGCTCCGGGGGATTTGGGTTTGAATCCTGCCATGGCAGATATTGAGCACAGAATTCAAATAAAATCTGGAATCAAGAGAGTAATGATGACCATTAAATCATTGTCAATTGTTAGGAAAAATCTATCTGATTTATTAAAGCTGTCTCATCTGGCCTATGACTCCACAACCATAGCAGTGTAGTTGACCTCTGTGACAGTGCTGTGGCTTGAAGAGATGTATTTTGCCCTGGTTCCTTTGAAGAGAGATTGACAAGAGCTACCAAGCACTCTTTGATAACGTAAACAACTTGTGAGGCCTCGGTTTTTTTTAAAAGTTGGGACAATAGAAGCAGCCTACCTGGGTGTGGCCAGCTCTCACAGACCAAGATTTCTTGTTTTTTTTTAGTTTCTTATATTTAGCTCCACACGGAAGCTGCTGGAGTTTTGAAGGGGTAGAAGTTTTTCTTTTCCCCTCTCTCAGTTACAGGTAGAAGCTACTGTGGGCATTACAAGTGACAATATCTGATTTCTGAATTTTGCCAAGGGGTGTGTTTATGAGATGTTGGTACATTGGATGAGTTACTATTTAATGATTAAATAATCTACTATTCTGTAAAGTTTTCCAATAGAGTTGTTGCTACAAGTTTTTCTTTCTTTTGTTACGTTTTAACTATAATGTTTGATGCGGAGATGTCAGTGTTGGACTGGGGTGGACAAAGTTAAAAGTCACACAGCACAAAATTATGGTCTTTATAGTTACTTTGTAAGTACAAGCTTTTAGAGTGCGTATACTTTGTCAGGTAGCTACCCGATGAAGCAGCAGCACTCCAAAACTAGTACAGGGACACAATCCTTTATCCGAAATCCGAAAAGTTCCGAAATCTGAAGTTTTTTTGTGAAGTTTTTTTCTCCATAACAAGGTTGTTTGCCATGCAAGCAGTTAACATAACTCCACCCCCACTCGACCCATGTCATGCTGGGGATGTGGCCCAGCACTGGCAGGTGTCAATTCTGTTTCAGGGCCCGTAGTACTCACAGGTGGGTCTGCTGTCCGGCAAGATTTTTTTAAGTTCACTGTTAAACCGTCGCTTATTCTGAAATCCGAAAAATTCTGAATTCCTAAAACCAGGTGGTCCTGTGAGTTTTGGATAAAGGATTGTGTATGTATACTTCTAAATAAACCTGTTGGACTATACCTGGTGTTGTGCTATTTTTAACTGAATGACTTGTGTGTTGCTTAATGTCAAGTAGTTTGACCAAATTAATTGCATCTGGAACAAAGCACCTCACATTTACCTTTGAGACAAGAAAATGTTAGGGTGTGGCTGCCTTCTTAATATATTTTGAGGGGGGTGGGTCTGGTCTGGTCCATAACACCTTTAACTGCTTTCTGAGAAGTTAGGATGGGCATTAAATATGAGTCTAGTCAGCAATACCCACATCCCATGGTGTGGAGGTGCTATGTTGGACTGGGTTGGACAAAGTTAAAAATCACACAACACCAGATTTATTTGGAGGTACTTGGAGATCCTCTTCACTTTGAGCCGGCTGTTAGTGGTGTTGATGGTAACCATGAGGTGCCGGTGTTGGACCAGGATGGAGAAAAGTTTAAAAATCACACAACACCAAGTCATAGTCCAACAGGTTTATTTGGAAGTATTTAGATTATAACCTGGTGTTGTCTGATTTTTAACCATATCCCAGGGATGATTTTTTTTTAACAAAAGCCATTTCTAGTCTTGGTTGTCTGAAATGGATAAGCTTGTAACCCCTTCCCAAAGTATTTGCGGCCTATTTTCTGCACATATTCTCCAATTTTCATTCTTCCCCCTTTTTCTCTTTTATTCAATATCCATGCTTTGCTTACTTCATTTCTGCAAAAGATCTCTCTGCACAGGAGGAATGTTGTAGAAATGCAAATTGTTGTTCATGAATCATTTGTCCAGAGCAGCAACATGGATTGAAATTAAATTGACTGCCAGATTCTCTTTCAGATTCTTTATTTTCCTCAATACTGTATATGTCACATGGTATCAATGATATCAATCAAGTGCATGCTTTGTTTAAACTTACTTGACAACATTTATTCCAACTTTCCCAACTAGCCCATGATCACAGTTTTTATTTGCTTTCAATGCACATTGTATTGAAAAAGTAACTGCATGATATTTGCAAATTTCTCTGTGGTTGGAAGTAGCTATGAAAATAAAGCCCAGCAATGCATACACAACTATGATTTGAATAGTGATCTGAGATTAATACAGTGAATAGCAAGTCCAAAATGGGAAATAGTAAATTACCTTACAACAATTCAATTTAGCTTGAGGCAGAAGCTTGCAAGCCTTTGACATAAATGTTTTGCTTAGCCTGATGTGAAACAGTGCCAAGCAAACAATCTGTTTAATGTCATTCAAGAACAAGGGGATAGAATTTCGCTCTGTTCAGTTTTTAAGATATTGGCTTGCTGCCTGGTACAGCCGATAGAAGGCAGGAGATGCCAGCAAATGCCGAACATTCATGATATTGGCAGCGGGGCCCAGCTAAATGGAATTTAGCTCTCTTCCCGGGAGTGGGAAATGTATGTTCCTGTTTTTGCTGGTCCTGCAAAACATAAGTGGACACTCATTTTCAGGATCCTCTTTGACAAGGTCCTCAGCTAATACAGGGAAAGAAAAGCATGTATCATAACTTTAGTGGATTAGCTGAGGGCTGAGGGCTGTCTCACAATACCCATCAACTTTAAACGAAAAGAATGGACAACTTTGGAGCAAACATATTTAAGAAGTACAACCTACCCAATATGTATTTTGCATGTTTCCAAGCAGGTTTTTTCCTCCCTCTCTCAAAAAATACATCATCTTAATTTTATTGCACAAAAATAAATGGAGTGTCGGAGGCTGAGAAGTAAACTTACAGAAGGTTATAAAATCATGAGGGGAGTGCATGGGGTGAATAGACAAGGTCTTTTCCCCATGGGGGAGTCCAGAACTTGAGGGCATAGGTTTAAGGTGAATAAGGAAAGATTTAAAAGACAGCTAAGGAGCAACTTTTTCATGCAGAGGGTGGTGCATGTATGGAATGAGCTGCCAAAGGAAGTGGGAGACGTCTGGTACAATTACAACATTTAAAAGGCACCTGGATGGGTGTGTGAATAGGAAGGGCTTAGAGAGATATAGGCCAAATGCTGACAAATGGGGCTAGATTAAGTTAAGGATATCTGGTTGGCATGGATGAGTTGGACTATAGGCTCTGTTTCCATGTTGCACATCTCTATGATTCTAGGACTCGAAATGAGCTATTAATTAGAAATGTTTTTGAAGTGTGTCTTTTGCATTCTGTAATCTGAGAGAAGGATTTGGTCTGAAAGCAGACTGAGGTGGTCTCATAGGGCTGCCTTCAGGCCTGGAAGATACTGCTGACCAGGAGCAGCTTCTGGAAAAGGATGACCCTCTTCTTCAGTGCTGTTCACCTAAGGGTTTCCACAGAAATCTTAGGGAACCTTGGAACCCATTCAAAGCACTCTTCAGCTATATCTTCAGGCCAAGGTGTGTTGGTCAGTATGAGTGAGTGAGAGTCTTTGGGAGTTGGGAAAATGAAATAAGGAAGTATGATGGCTCTTCAACGTGAGGGATACCAATCGCCAACCCTCCGTGTCTCCAATGTAAATAAATCCCATGTCAGAGGCCTGAAAATTGAATTATTCACCATTCACACTTGACCTTTTCTGTTAAATGCTAAATTGCTTTGCAAACATAGGCTTGGGGCTCAATATTTATCACATGCTTTACAAGTAGGGTGAAAGTGATATGGTCAGGAAGTCATCGAGACGGAGAGGAGACTGTTTAGGTGGTTGATAAGATAGATGCAGAGATGCTTTCACTTGTGGGAGAGTCTAGGATCAGAGGGCATAATCTTCGAGCAAAAACAAAAAGAGGAACTTTTTTTGTCTTAGAGGATAGTCAGTCGATGGAATTCTTTACCAGCTGTGTGGCTGAGTCAATATTATTTATTGATATCATATATTCAAGGCTGAGTAAACAGATTTTTAATTAGTAAGGGAATCAAGGGTTATTGTGATAAGGCAGGAAAGTGAGGTTAAAGATTTTCAAATCAGCCATGATCTCATTTAATGGTAGAGTAGACCTGATGGGCTAAATAGCCTACTTCTGCTCATACATTTTATGGTCTTATGGGGTTTTATTTCCACAACATTCAAGATTATCTTTCTTTCTTTCTTTCTTTCTTCTCAGCCAAAAAAATTGACTGATTGGCTGACTTGGCTCTCTGTCAATTGGAGAAAGGCTCTGAAAAAGGCCACAGCCCGACAGCATTAGTGTCAATGGGGATGGGTGGTTGGGTCATAAGCACCAGGGCTGGTGAGTGAAAACTGGTGTGAGGGGTCAGGAATGACCAAAGAGGTGAGTGGTCTGGAATTCAGGAGAGACATGGGAATATGAGAGGAGCAGAGGCGGTCTGGTCATCAGACCCCAGAGAAAACATTTCTGCTCCCCCAGAACTCAAACTGTAAAGGCCATTACCTCATTGCTCCAACCTTTCTTGTTTTGTCTGATGAGTTTCTTAAGGTGCAGGAGTCACTACGGACAATGGCAAAAAGAAATATAAGTCTTGTTAAAATGCAGGCACATCAACTCTTTTCAAGAGGCTATGATTGACCTGCCATTTGAAAGAACATTTCTGACCCGCACCACCTTCATAAAAAAATGGGAATTAGTTCAAAAAATGGGGTCAAGGTGAGTTAGATTGTTGTTAGAAGTTGTTAACAGTTTTATTACCTTCCCAATCTGGGGGGTTAAATCTCCCCTTTCAGAGTTGAGCATCTGAAACAATATGTAGGGTAGAATCATATAAGTATTTAAGTGACTTGGAGTATGGCACGATGTCTGGCAGAATTGAGTGAGAAGTCTGGCAAGGTCAATTTTGACATCAGCAACATCTCACTCCATGACTTATGCTTTGCACAAGTGTTATGACGCATTCTCACTAGGCAGCGTGTCATCAGTTAAGGGGGATTACAACTTGTTAATTGCCTTGTTGACAGCCCAACTTGTCTCATCAATGTTCAACTTTCAATCTTACCAAACTCACCAACCTGATGTTGAGAAAATATGGAAACCAATACAGGTACCTGGCCCCTGTACGGCTGCTGAAGATGCGCTCTTGCTGCTTTAACCCATCTACGGGGTCCCTCCATTATAGTTTGGACAGAGTGTGATGCTTGGTCCTGCCCTGCACATTGGAACACCAGGGCTGTCAATCTTTCAGTGCAGTGTTCTGGGAATGACGCGTGTAAGGTGGGGCCAGCATCGAATGTGATGGACAGCATTGGGCTAAGGTAGGCAATGAATGAAGCATGTTTGATAAGGTACGGTGAGAAAATAGAATTCCCTCCAAAAAAAATTCCACACAACTCAAAATTAAGCAAAAAATGAAAGAATTTTCCATAGTGACTGGCTGGCTACTACAGCACACATGCAAAAAAATGGACATGCCTTACAAAGCTTGGTTGTTTAGGAAGAATCATTGATGAAAAATCCTTTTATGATGTTCACAAGATGAGATTACCAATTGTACATTGCAACTTCAAATGTATGTAAGGTTGTCTCAGTGTTTTACTCATGGAAGATGTGAATGTTGGGTGGATGAGACCTCAATTTATGCCTATGCTGCATCAGTACATCTGGGTGAATGGTGAACAAAATACTCTCCACCCGTGGCTTTCGGATAATTGAGGTTCCTCTGTAGTTGCAACACGTTTCAGAATTCTGGATTCATGCCTACGACTGAGACACGGATATTGGAGATTTGCAGTCAGGAGTGTGAGTGTGGAAGAATGGAAATGACCATGACAACACACCAGGCAGACACCACAATGTAAACCATTCTGCTTCAGGAGTGTCTGTAATGGAAAAGTACCCTCTTATGTGTTCTGTGTTAGTCTGGAGGTATGATTTATAGCGCTGCAAGACTGATAAAACAATGATAATAATGTCACATCTGAGAGCAATCAACTGTTGTTATAGATGGAATGTGACTGAAAATTCACAAATGAGACAATACTCAATCATGTGACTACATTTTATTGCCAAAGTGACCTTTATCTGTGACCTCATGCTGCAACTTCAATCCATCAGTCTGATGGGACTCTTTCCAGGTAATAAAACTATGAAAAGACAAATTCTAATGCTTGAATCTTTTGCTCAAGGCTATTTTATAATTAAAACGATAGTCATTTATTAATGATATGGTTGATGCATTTCTTGTTTACATTTTGCCTTGTTAAAGTAAACTTAATCATGTAAATACAATGTCACTTGATATGAGAGGACAGAATAATTGACAGTTTATATGAATATCATGCATCCCCTTTCAGCATCTTAATGTGTTTTTGATAAGTCACTACATAAATCTTTGTGGATTTGTATTGAATTTTAAAAGTTCTGTGAAAATTTCATAAGAATTGGAGATAAATTGCAACTCTTGGATTGAGAGGTGGTTTGTGATGGACCTTTAAGATGACTGAGTCTTGACTTGCTCAGAAATCACTGAATTTAAAATGCTTGATGAGTGTTTTCAAGCAAAAACAGTTTCATATTGTCTGGGATTACTAAGAAATATTAATTCCCAAATATTATTTCACATGTGCGAACAATTAGAAATAAATTAATGGAAAACAATGTTTGTACAAGTACAATCTTAAAACAAACAGCTAGAATTAGCCTTAAATAATTCATTAGGAGTCTAAGCTAGATATTTAACAGAAATGTGGATTAATTTCGAGAAAGCCATCTTAAAATTATGACAGTAAAACAAAATTGTAATGTTGTATTCAATGAAGCATTATAGAAACTAGTAACACTACAAGCAAGTGAAAGTTTATATTTCTGTTTCATGTTCTCACAGAAGACTGTCTATATTGGGTAAAGGTTAATTTTCAAAATTGAGGTGATTTATTTTTATTAAGTGTATCAGGGGATATGGATTGGAGATGAGTACATGGAATTGAAGTACAAACCTGCCACACTGTTGTTCCTATGTTAGTAAAAGGTGCTTAACAGCAGTGACATAAGGTTTATTATTTCAAAGAAAAAACAATATAGGATAAGCAATAATGTGGTTGCTTAGATACAATAATATTATTACTTGCAAAACAAAATCACATGAGGATTGATAATGACCAACTGAGGACTAATAATAAAAAGAGGTATAACTAACAATGTTAATCTGTAGCTTTATAATGTCTTCTGGTGTTTTCTTTATTTTTTTCAGATTTGTTCAAGGGATGCGAGAGTTACTGTGAAAAATAACATTCGCTGCCTAATTTCAGTTGACTTTTAAGTCTGGTTAGCCTCCTTTTTGAGCCTTGGCATTTTTTTTTAATATTCTCACTCATGAAGTCATACAGCATGGAAACAAACTTTTCAGTCCAACTAGTCCACGCTGACCATGTTCCCAAACCAAACAAGTCTTACTTGCCTGCACCTCCCTCCAAACCTTTCCTATTTATGTATCCAAATGTCTCTTAAACATTGTAACTTCACACAAAGGGCATGTATGGAATGGACTGCCAGTGGAAGTGGTGGAGGCTGGTAGAATTACAACATTTAAAAGGCATCTGGATGGGTATATGAATAGGAAGGGTTTGGAGGGTGTTACAACATAGCACTTCTGTTAATTAAACCAAACACCCAAAAAAAAGCTCACTTCACCTCATAATCTGTTAAAATATGAGTGACAGAGAATTCCCAAATTTCCACTATTTAAAGAAAATATTATCAATTTATTCCTTAACTCTAAAAGTGAATGTTAAACAACAACTATTCACAACTCTAAGCCCCACTTTCTCTTAACTGCTTATTATCTGCCTCCAACTCTATAACAATATGCTGTTCTAATAAGACACTTATTAAAGTTAAGTCAACTTAATTTCAAAACCACACAGCCACCGTCATCTTTGGAATCTTTCTTCTTTTGGCTGAAGATCTCCCTAGGTCATCTTCTTTCTTTTTATTGCAAATGTGTTTCATATGAAAAAGGTACCTTTGATAGAGTGTTTCCTAATTTTTTTGGGTCTGTCTTGATGGCAGTTGTTCTTTCTATAATTGTGAAAATGTCTGCATTTTTATATCCCCCAACATCCGATCAGCTCATTAGTTTGATATTGGCAAAACAATAAATTCAAGCTCGATTGGGTTTCAGTAACCTGGGGTGCAATTTAAATTAATTGGTTAAATTCAAATTGCTGTCAAAACAGCAACCATATCAGGTATCCATTTCACAGACAAATGTAACATATTTTCAATTTTCCAGTATCTACCATCTAGTCATATCACAGGTTTTTTAAATCTCTCAGTTCAGAACAGCATTCACTCTCTCTTAAAGGTACAGTACATGCCTTCAACCTCATAATAAGGGATACTGGCCAAATGCTGGCAAATGGGATTAGATTTATTCAGGATACCTGGTAGGCATGGACTGGTTGGACCAAAACGTCTGTTCGTGTGTTGTACATCTCTAACTACACCTGCATCCACCACTTCTTCTGGCTATTCATTCCACATACAAACCATTCTCTGTGTAAAAACATTGCCCCTCATGTCCATTTAAAACATTCTCATCTCACCTTACAAAATATGCACCCTAGTTTTGAACTCCCTAGGTGTTTCTTCTTCTGATAGATAGATAGATAGACAGTTCAGATAGTTAATATAGTTAAGATAGTTAGATTGAGAAGGTGTAAATTTAAAGTAATGTGTGGATGAAGCAAGTACAATGTAAGAAAAATCTTTTTCACACAGTGAATAGATCAGTACAGAGTGCACTGTCTGGAAGACTGATGGAGACACTGAGTTAGGCAATCAAAACGGCATTGAATGTTAACTTGGACAGGAATAGTGTGCAAGCATATGTGAAATCGATGTTTCAGGCCGGAGCCCTTCATCAGGAATGAATTCTTGATGAAGGACTCCGGCCCAAAACATTGATTTTCCTGCTCCTCGGATGCTGCCCGACCTGCTGTGCTTTTCCAGCAACACATTTTCAACTCTGATCTTCAGCATCTGCAGACCTCACTGTCTGCAAGCATATGGGGACAACACAGGAAATTGGCACATAGTAATAACGATTTCCTGAAGAGCTGCTGTAAGCACAATGGGCCGAGTGGCTTCTTTGTGCGTGATAACTCTCTGTGATTCCGAGTAAAACCAGTAAAGAAATGGAATCATTTCCATAGGCTATAATTAGTTGGTTTTATATAGAGAACAACAGAAAATACAGAAATCATCTGTTTAACCCATAAATGAAAGGAATAATTTTTACTCAGAAATGACATTTCACCACACAAGCAAAAGTTGTGAAATACAACACACATTAATGACATTGCTATATTGCAGAATTTAAAGTCTTTGAATGAATGAAAATAAATAATCAACTTAAGATGCTATTTCAGCAAAAGTAATAGTGCCAGGAAGCTATTTCAGCTAAAATAGTAGAGCCAGGAAGATTTAATTGCAGAGATTGGCCAAATAAAACATAGAATTTAGAGAAAATAATTCTTCATTTCCATAATTATTTCCAATCTAGGTACTAAATCAAATGCTCAACCATTAAGTTCAACTTTCCATACAATTGGAAGTATAGTTAATGATATTAAAGCCTTTCAAGGTGTCATAGAAGTAACAGATACTTTTGATGAAATCCTAAAAGCTTTTTAAGTGATTATTTTATTGTCAGAACAAATAAACATCAAATCACAGAATATAGGAACAGGAGTAGGCCATTTGGCCCTTCGAGCCTGCCCACCATTCAATATGATCATGGCTGATCATCCAACTCAGTATCTTGTTCCTGCTTTCTTCCAATATCATCGAGTTATACTGTAACATACAGTATGGAAACAGGCCCTTCAGTCAAACTTGTCCATGCTGACCAGACGCCCTGATCTTATCTAGTCCCGTTTGTCTACATTTGACCCATATCTCTCTGAATCTTTCTGATTCATATACCCATCCAGATGCCTTTTTAAATGTTGTGGTACCTGTCTCCACCACTTCCTCTGGCAGCTAGTCCCATGAACCGATCACCCTCTGCACGAAATAGTTACCCCTTGGGTCCTTTTTAAATCTTTCCCCTCTATCCTTAGCCATATATTAAAAAGGTAAGACCAGCAGAGTCACAGGTTATTAGTTGAAATGTATCTTATGTCTATCATTATTTGGTTAAACAGAAAATCATTATCATCTGCAATTGGTTTGTAGTCACCACATGCAAAGTTACAGCTCCAAACAGCAGCTACAATGTATCAGACCTCCAGGATTTCAGAAAAACTAATATACTCATATTACTTAGCATCTACAAGCTGTAATGTTGTGATCCTGCTTACAATCGTCTCCAACAAAAACACAAACATGTTTTGCTGCACTCAATTTCCCTTCTCCAAGGTAAATAATTTCACACCAACTAACTTTATTTTTCAACCAGTGTATATACAGTAACTGACGACAGGGTCAATATTACATTGCACTTCAAACAGCCTGGGGACAGGGGAAGATAACTACAGTTGTAGTGGTAAGTGATTTCACCTCTTCGTGTAAAAAGAAGTATTTTGTTACTATATAAATTATATTTTGAATAACTACATAAATTAAACAGAAGTTTTTAATATTATACCTGGAGATGATAAAATAATATTAACTTGATAGCTCAGCTTATAACTGAATAACCAAAGTCATGGAGTCAGAGTCATACAGCATAGAAACATCCTTCGGTCAAACTAGTCCATGCAGACCAGTTTTCCAACTAAACTATCCCACCTGCCTGTACTTGGTTCATACCATTTCAAATCTTAGAAACGTATCCAAATGACTTTTAAATGTTGCAACTGTACCTGCATCCATTAAATTCTCTGGCAGGTCATTCCACAGACGCACTACTCTCCTTGTAAAAAAGTTGCCCCTCATGTCCCTTTTAAAACTTTCTCCTCTCACCTCAAAAATATGCCCCCTAATTTTGAACTCCCCCATCCTGGAGAAAAGACCCTGTCATTCACCTTTTCTATGTCCCTCATGATTTTATAAACCACTATAAGTTACCCATCAACCTCCTATGCTCCAATGAAAATGTCCCAGTCTTTCCAGTCTATTTTATATTTCTAAACCTCCATTCTTGGCAACATCCTGGTAAAGTTTTTCTGAACCCTGTCCAGTTTAGTAATATCTTTCCGACAAGAGGGCAACCAGAACTACACACAGAACTCCAGAAGAGGCCTCACCAATGTCCTGTACAACCTCAACATGATGTCCCAAGTCCAATACTCAAAGGTCTATGATTCTATACGCAAAGGTCTGAGCAATGAAGGCAAGCATGCTAAACACCTTCGTAACCACCCTGTCTATCTATGATGCAAATTTCAAAGAATTATGTACCAGAATCCTAGGACTCTATGTTCTACAACACCACCCAGGACCCTACCATTAATTGTGTAAGTGTAGTCCTTGTTTGCATTACCAAAATGTAATACTTCACATTTATCCAAACTAAATTCCATTTACCATTCTTCAGTCCATTGACTAAGATCCATTGCTGTAGAAACTTTGCACTCCCAATTTGTAAAACTGTAGCAAACCAAACAGGCAGAAAAAGCTCAAGGAACTGAATGGCATACTCTTGTTACTATGCTTCAAATAAACTACTTCCCACTCAGCCCCAATTCCTTTAAAGTGTGCACATGGCACATGCAAAGAAATTTCACATTTTGTGTTTCTTCTAATGAAAAGAATATGCTCCATTAACATCAGTTGCTGTCTCTATCAGTAGCCTCTACTGGGCTGAAAATTAAATTTCAGCTTTTGAGAAATAAATAACAATGAAACCAACGTCAAACCTTGTTTGTATTATACAATCCAGCAGTGCGAATAATTTTATAGGCCTCTACATCATACACATTAGGACTTCATTTCAGGAACAAAAATCATGCATTCTTCTAACAGTAGAGAACTTTAACCACTTTTAGCATAGAATCCAACTGTGGAAGCAGGCCATTGAGTCCACACTGACCCTCCAAAGAACAACCCACCCAGACGCACCCCATCCCTCTAACACTGTATTTCCCATGGCCAATCCATCTAGCTTGCACATCCCTGGATACTATGTCCAAACCATCTAATGTGCACATCTTTGGACTGTGGGAGGAAACCCACACAGACACAGGGAGAATGTGGAAAGGTGGAATTGAACTTGGGCCCCTGGCACTGTGAGGCAGCAGTGCTAACCACTGAGCCGTTGCCATTGTATGAGATATAAAGCCACAAAGAAGTCTGGATTGAAGCTAATTTTTTGAGTTCCCAACATCACAATTTACAACAACATCTGGCTTTTATGTTCACATTCTGTGAGAGTAGAACATCTTTCCAAGGAATTTGAAATCTTTATTTTTGCAAGCTGCGTCATTAAGCAGAACAACCCAGAATTACAATGTAGTTAGAAATTTGTGGCGATCTAACAGCTGCCAACAACTCAAACAATTTAAAGCAGTGAATCTAAATTCAACTATGGTGAATAACTCTATGCCCAGCCTGGGTATAAACAGCTTATGTCTAGTTGCCAGTCCTTATTAAATTTTAATCTGTATATTTCAAATTTTGCAAACAAATTGAGACAATGATCAAATATTGAAAAAAAGACTGCCTTTATATTGTATACAATGAACAAATGTCTCAAAGAGCTCAACTGTGTGCGAAAAAATATTATTGCTATAGATCAGCAGTAAAAATGGGAAATTCAAAGTACATTCATGAGTACAGCTGAAAACAAAATTTACTTTACATACCAACAGTAGATTATGTAATACACTTGCTTAAAAACATCATGTTACTCAGGCAAGAGAAGAAGCCAAAAAATGTGTTGCTGGCAAAGCGCAGCAGGTCAGGCAGCATCCAAGGAGCAGGAGAATCGATGTTTCAGGCATAAGCCCTTCTTCAGGAATGAGGAAGGTGTGCCAAGCGGGCTAAGATTAAAGGTAGGGAGGAGCGTTGGGAATGCGATAGGTGGAAGGAGTTTAAGGTGAGGGTGATAGGCCGGAGAGGGGGTGGGAGCAGAGAGGTCAGGAAGAAGATTGCGGGTCAAGAAGGCGGTGCTGAGTCCGAGGGTTGGGACTGAGATAAGGTGGGGGGTGCGGAAATGAGGAAGCTGGAGAAATCTGCATTCATCCCTTGTGGTTGGAGGGTTCCTAGGCAGAAGATGAGGCACTCTTCCTCCAGACGTCGTATTGCTATGGTCTGGCTATGGAGGAGGCCAAGGATCTGCATGTCCTTGGCAGAGTGAGAGGGGGAGTTAAAGTGTTCCGCCACGGGGCAGTTGGGTTGGATGGTGCAGGTGTCCCAGAGGTGTTCTCTGAAATGTTCCGCAAGTAGGCGGCCTGTTTCCCCTATGTAGAGGATGTTGTTTTCCCAAAAGAAGAAGCCATGTACAACTCAAACAAACAGCAAATACCAAAGTAAAAACAACATCAATTTCACTGGCGATAAACCCAGTCACACAGATTAAGCAAGCACTATACTGATCTGCCTTATCTCTGACCACAGGAGGAAGGAAGATAGATTCTGCAGGATAAAGAAATTCATTAAGTAATAAACAGGATCAATTGCTACCTACCTCAATCAATGCACCCCATTTTCACTGTTCAACAGCTCACAAATAATTAAAGTTAACATGAACAAAACCCTGTCGATAATTATGAGCTAACCACTGCCATGACAAACTTAAAAGTCGATGATATCAATCTGAATTTGACAGTGTGAAACTGTGTATGGCTAACAACAGACTGTGAAACATACCTTTATGGTCCATGCTTGCATTTCATCTGGCCCTACAGTAAAATAAAATCAAGCTGCAGAGATGAGAATCCAATCTTGGTGATCTTGGGCAACACTGTGGTTTGTTTTCTTCCTTTGATCACTTATACCTTAAGAAATATATGTCTCTCTTTCTTAAGAACTTTGGCGTCAATGGCAAAAATTCTTGAAAGATCAAGATTTCAAGTATCAGGGGGAAATCCAGAGATAACGTCAATAAAGACCTCTACAGGTTGTTGGAAATTTATATCATGATTTAGAATCAGAACTCATAAGAGGTGGAATTGCTGTTGGAATTGTTAATGAGTCTTTGTCAGACTAACTACAGTCGAAAGAAAACCTGACTCCAGAAAAGCCTATTCAGATGATGAGTGAAGCAAAACCACAAAGCAACAGAGATTAATCCTAAGAGCAGATCAACCTTATTACAGGAGATCAGCAAAATCCATTCAAAGTCCAAAACCCTAAAACACAGACAAGAAACCAGCATAACAAATAGAATAGACACTATCAATGGTGCAGAGCAAGGAAATTTCATAAACACAAACATCTCCCAGCTTTTAAACTGTAATGTTTTATCTGCAAGAGAGCATGTAACTTTCAGGAAATATGCGACAATCAAACAGTCACAAAGCTACAAGTTAAACAGTTGCTCACGCAATTGATTTCATGAGCTAGAACAATGTAGCATAGAAGAAAAGCCAAAAGTATCTCTAGGGGAAACAAATCACTCAGATCCAACATATTGGCAAGAGGTTATTTGTGTTAAAGGGCATCTCACTAATTTTAAGAATTATATAAAAGCGAGTGTCACTATTCTATAGTGTCTTATGGTTGAAAAATCACTGTTTACAGACTACAGCAGTGCAACTGCTTATTCCAGGAAATATAATACTTAAGATTAATGGTATGCTAAAAGCAGCTCTGTATCATAAGGGGTGTCAGATTGAGGGATTGCACATATATTTCAGAATCAAAAATTCTCACTATCTTAAAATGGTGGAAGAAGTCAAATTACTTAAAGTCATGAAACCACGAGTCAAGGAACAACTAATCATGGAACAAATGGTCAAGGAGCATTCAGTCATGGGAAATCCATTTATGGGACAACCGAGAGATAACATCATAGGGCTCTGCCAATTTATGGCAGGACCCAAATAGAAAATAAAATTAATCCAGATTAGTTATGTGGTCTTCGTAACTTTGTTTTATTCTGTCAGTAAGGTGGAACCCTGTGACTATACTTGATAAGCACAAATGTTTTCCATTTCTATCAACCCCTGAAGAGGTTTCAAATTACGAGAGTCAGCAAGGTTTGTAAGAAGTTATAAGCAATCAGATAGCCTACCACACATGATCTTGATGATACATTTTTGATTGAGATATCACAGAATTTTGCATGGCTTGGTGAACAAACAGTGATGTCAATTTAACGATGATGTTAGGGGCTGAAACGTGACAAGTTCAAGTGCAACATTTCATTTCTGTATTTTTACATGATTTGGAGGTGCCAGTGTTGGACTGGAATGGACAAAGTTAAAAATCACACAACAGCAGGTTATAGTTCAACAGGTTTATTTGGAAGCACTAGCTTTCAAAGTGCTGCTCCTTCATCTGATGAAGGAGCAGCACTTCAAAAGCTAGTGCTTCCAAATAAACCTGTTGGACTATAACCTGGTATTGTGTGATTTTTAACTTTATCTTTCCTGGAAGATTCATCAGTACCAGTAACAAAGATCATGCTAAGCAAGAGCCAACTGTCAAATAATATAACTGAGAAAGGAAATATTTTGCTTTTGTTAATACTACAAACACTGCGAGCAAATGAGTGTTCACGCTAAGCAATAAGTTGAAGCGAAGAGCCTACACACCTTAGCACAGGTTTACTGGCAGATAAAGAATCAAAATCTGCTCATACAGATTAAAGTGGTCTTGTATATAACTCCATACAACACCACTGAGATAGGCCAAGCAATGTGCGCAGATTCAGAACACACGAGACTTCCCACAGTGTGGAAACAGGCACTTCGGCCCAACAGGTCCACACCGACCTTCCAAAGAGTAACCCACCCAGACCCATTTCTCTCTGACTAATGCACCTAATACTATGGGCAATTTAACATGGCCAATTCACCTGACCTGCACATTTTTGGACTGTGGGAGGAAACCGGAGCACTTGGAGGAAACCCATGCAGACACTGGGAGAATGTCTGTGTGGAGTTTGCACAGTCACCCGAGGCTGGAATCAAATCTGGTTGCTGGTGCTGTGAGGCAGCAGTGCTAACCACTGAGCCACCGTTCTGCCAGTCAAGAAGTAATTGCCCAGTCCAGAGATCAAAGAAACTCGAAAAAATAATGTGCCTGTTTCCAAGGGATGAAGATTCTCCATGCAGGAAATATGTGATTAAAAGTCCTCCAGGTATTAAAGTGGAGAAATTGCATGTTTCAACAGGCATGACATCCTCAATGAAGAAACAATAAGAGAGAAAAGTTCCTCTAGTCTCTTATCGATACCCTATCCAATGGCTTTACTCCACCACACTAGACTAAACAGGCCCCATGCTACTCTAAATGAAATAAAATAATCATAGCAAAGCTACCAGATTGCTCGTGATGGGCAACAATTAGGATTCATCTTATACACATTTGAAGAATAGCTGCTAATCTAAAGAGCTATCATGATCATCCAGGAAGCGATGCAAAGACCCATCCAAACACCATCCTTTCAATCCCATGCAAATGCATGGTTTTCCTTACAGCAGAAAAGGCTAAGAGGTTCAAAGGCTAGAATCAAAATTATGGAGGATTTTGACAGACTAAAATTTAAGCAATTGTTTTCAGAAGCAGAAGAATGACTAGCCAAAAGATGCAATTTTAAAATAATTGATAAAAGAACCTGAAGAAACATGTGGAAAGAAAAGTATGCATCAAGTAGATATGATTAGCCATCCACTCCTGGCGAAAACAGATATTTCAATAATAATCTTCCAAAAGGCATTGGATAGACACCAAAGAGAAATATATTCCAAACCTGTGGGGAAGAGAAAAAAACAAAGCACTACAATGAATTGGTGAGTTCCTTCAAAGAGGCCCCTATCTCTGAGCCGAAGGATCTAAGTTACATGCAAGTTGTATACTAGAGGTAATATTGGCAGAAACGCAAATTTCTACCCACTATATAGCTGCCTATGAAACTCTCCTGCTTTTACCATACACCATTGACATTTATTGGAAGGAATTACATGTTGATAGTCAACCTCTTTACACAAGTAATGAATTCACATTCCTTGGCTATTAAGTCTTGGCGCGTGATTTGAACGTGGAGCTTCTAACTCAGAGGTCGTGAGCCACAGAAGCTTCTCTGCAATTTTATTCTACAATTTCAGACAATTCAGTTTACAAAATGTATTGTTGGCTCTTCAACTTAACAGCTCCAACTTATGTCACCTGATTCTTGTGATTTATTTGTAATTATTATTCTTCTTAGCAAATCATCTAAGTCAAAACATAATTTATGATTCTAATGTTAATATTGTCTGCTAGAAATCATTAAACACAAAATGAAACAGAAGACAAACTCGAACTAATACTCACCATGGGACAAGTAGACATTTATCTGTTTTGCAACAAAATACTAACCATGTGTGATGATAACTGACTATACATAGTTGAGAGAGTCTTGTACTGCAGCAATTATCCCTCTACCTCTGAGCCAAAGAATCTGGGTTCAGGTCCCACCTGTCCCAGAGGTGTCTCATGATATGCCTGAACAAGTCAATTCACTATAATTATCTCTAGAAGGCATTTTATATCGAAATAGACTCATATGGTTCATATTTGAATGGGAGAATAATCTCTTTTATATATCTAGCAAACTGAGAATAATCCAATGTACTAAGTGCTGATTCAGTCAGACTGTCTAAGAAAGTCTGTGCCAAAGCATATACTATGAATTTAAAAAAATTTTTTTTCAGATCTGAAACTGGAAACAACAAGGTAAATTAAGCAACCCACTGCAAATTATCTTTCAGGCAGCCTATAATAATTATCTTCCTCTTGGGGCTCTCTGCCAATGCAACATGGATGATTATGGTCCGAAAGGTCTAGGTTTATGAATAATTGCCACTTCATGTCACAATTCCCTCTGTGAAGTAAAGACTAAAACAAAAAAAGTAATTGCCAAAAAAATTATAGTGCTTCATGCCCAAGGTCTGGAAAATATACACATATCCATGAGAATCATTTTACCATCGTGACCCAGTGATTAAACTCAATGACTGGAAAATTGGGAGTGTCATGAATCAGAACATTGACCTCTGTATTTATTTTCTACACTGATGATTCACTGGATTCAGAATGTCAGAATTTGGAGGAAATTATCCCACTGTGATTTCATATTTTTAAAATTTGCACTGATATTTTGTACTGTATTCAAGGAGAAACTGTTATTTATACATATCATTCCCAAAGTATATTCAATACCTTCATTAGTTTAGATGCTACTATTTTTGGATGTTTTGTCATATTTTAATGGTCAGAATAATTGCAGGTAAACATTTAACATTGACACGAAGTTTCTATGTCTGCTACTTTAACAGAGCTGTTAATAGGTGAAGACTTCCATTCTGTCATGATCATGACGAGTAATTTTTAAAACATATGTAATGTGTACTTTGAAAAATCTACAAAACATGAAGAGATCTATTTGTCCTGAAGAACATATGCTGGCTTGCAGGTTAATGTGGTTGCAATACATATTCTAAACATGGTTGTGGTATAGTTGTAGGTATTTATACATGCTTCAGAGAAAATACTGACAGAGTAGTGAATAGTCACATACAATTGAACAAACTCTACCTTGCCTTTCCTGAAGACATAGATAGATTGTTTCAATATTCTTGTGGACTTGGCAAAGGATGGTACTGCTCTTTCATTTCCTGTCTGGTATCAATCTGTTCTTGTGCAGAGCTGAAGACACTGGTTTCAAACTCAAAGTGGAATTATACATACTTTCTCCACAAACTTGTGGTTCATCTCCAACCATGTCCCTAAGCTACACTGGTTTCCAATGCCCTAAAGTCTTATCCCCAAATTTAAATAATTCCATGGACTCATTTATTCCCATTTCCATAACTTCTTCAGATTAATCCTCTCTAAGAACTCTCCGGAGTGAAAATGTGAATTAAGTGCCGTGATAATGACCCATGATTAACCTGTGCCTATTCATAATGATGGAAACAGCACAGAAACTTTGTTTATATGTTAGTAATAATGCATCCTATGGTAATAATACCTCAAAGTAGAGGGTTTGTCAGAGAATAGCACCACATACCTACTGACTCAGGTTGCAAATGATAAAGAGAATCCGGGGTGCAGCTGATTTGAAACTAGTTACAGAAGACACTTCAGACAGGAAGGGGAATGGAAACAAGCCAGAGTGTATGCACAAATGTTCGACAGTGCAGCACTGAAGACCTTGGTGTTGGTATTGGACAGGAAACAAGAAATCCCCAGGAGCCAGGAGACCTTCCGGAAATACACTGAGAAGAAAATGAGGCTTGTCAGCAATGGCCACACTTAGGTCGAAGGAGTCAGATGTACTGAGGAAGTGCAAGTGCCTCACATGAGACGTCAAGGTCAGTGAGTTCATCTTACTGCCTACCACCTGCCACTTACCTCCTGTAGAGCCCTTCACTTGTCTACCAACAATCTTTATCTAGCACAATTCTTTCACCTTCATCAACGTCAATCAATTCTGCAAGCCACCAAGTACTTCTTCAAATCTTATACAGCCAGTGGCAATGAATCAGCAACTTATATGAGAATGGCTGGTGGAGAATCTCCTTCCTGCTTTTGGAGATATATTCAGTTGTGAGTGTTTAAGTGAGGCCAAAGATATGAGTAGTGAGGTCAGAAATGACAGTGCTGGAGGCAAATTGGTATGAAACGCTGAAAGGTGTCACAATCTACCTGCTATTCATTTTTGTCTGACTGACTGCTTAACACCTGCATTAATGCCCTCACCAAGATGGTGTTTGGAACAGGTCATGTCAGAAGTATATATGCACAGTGCAGATGTAATTTTGTTATCAAAATGGGACTCATAATAGACACTAAGAAGACTGAGTTTCTGACTTTTGTTCCTTTGATTCTAACCTCCTTTATATTATTCATCTCTCATTGAAAGTCTAGACCCAGTGCCATAGACATTTTTCCCTCAATGCATTCATATTCTCAGCTCCTTCTCTTCCTTTTATAGTTGTTTCCTCCCCCAGTTGTTATATTTTTTCTCCTGTTACATCTGCACTTTACAGAGTCCTGCAGCTGCCACAAGTATTAACAGCTATATCTCTGTTGAGGCACAACATGATGTGGCCAGGATGAAGACCATTGCAAACTCTCTTAGTAAATATACCATGTGTCAATATGCATAAAGTAACAAGCAATTCATCACTCCTAGTCACACTGGACACCATCTAAAAGACTCAGAGCTCAATATCAGATGGTCATAGTTTGACTGCACATCGCATCTATAGCTTATGATGGTATCCATTCAAAAACACGGCTCTCTTATGAAGATTTTACACTGTCATTCATCAAGTTTTCATGTTAACACTTTCTTCACTAAAATGTCTCCCCTTAATGACAGTTATCCAGAAGCAATTTTCTTGAAATATGAAGGAATGTTTCCACAACATAATTTTTTAATGTTTCCTTATTTTAAATCGGATAAATACAGCAATCATATATCTGGAGTACAGCTATCTGATTATGGTATAATCTAGATTCTTGCGACATGGGAGACAGACAAATCCAATCAGCCTTTCTCCCTCTGTGTTCACAACACAGTAAAATTAAAACCTTCAAAGACCTTCATTGATCCCAATGGTTCCTGACCAGAATTTTAAATAACCAATCCTAGAACTTTGGAGTAATCAATTCTTGACATTGCTTTGTATCTTCAACAGAAGACTTAGCAATTTATTGGCAGTAAAATAACTTTATCAGAGGAAAATTAAACAACAAAGAAATCTGCTTGGTCTGTTTGTAAACCCAAAAATGTTGTTTTCATCCTATTCGCATAAAAGTCTGACAAACATAGCTAATGAATAAATAAAATAACAAAACGAACAGATTTGTTTTTGCAATGGGTTGTTCCATAGGCATGAATGATGGTTCTTGATTGATTATCTGAAGATGTTGATCAGGGTCTTTTTACATTTCACTCAGATAAAGGCAGTAATACTTATCTCAAAAATTTCCTATTCTCTGAGCTTCTAAAAGCTGCTAATGAGAGGTTAGGCAGGGAACATTCAAATTTTAATCTGTAGAATCAACAGCCACAGTCCTGCTCATAGAAAATATGTCCAAAACCCAATCCATGCTCTTCGCACTCCCTGAAAGACTGACCTGCTCCTCTACGAGGTCCTAGTTATCATTCAACATCTACCATCTGCCGAAGCGTAAGATCTTTTTCCAGACTTGCTGGAACCAATTCCCAGGAATTGTTCTCCTTAATAGCCAACTTCTGCTCTCTGTTTAAACATAACGCTCTTTCCCGATAATAAAATATCTGCCGAACCTTTTGATTAAATACCAACCTATGATTAACTTCCAGGCTTGCCCTCATGAATAAACAAAAGTCTTTGTTTTAGTCTGTTTTCTTTTTAATATAAGCTGTTACAATCAGTCCAAAAGTTATCTTTAGCTCTCAGTTTCCAGTTCACAACTCCAACTAAAATTGATAAAAAGAATAAAATAAAAACAATAAAAAATCAGCAAGTACTCAAACTAACATATAGTCACCATTTTCTTACAAGAATGGTTTCACTGAATATAGTGGACTTATTAGAAAATAAGATATTGCTTATAAAATGATGACTGCCAGGAATTGCTATTAGAAAAAAACCCATATGTTATGCCATCAGGCTGCATTTTTTATGACTGTTTAAGGTTCCTTTTCTGTTTGCTTTAATCACTAGATCAACATTTCAACAAATAATAACTCAAAAATCCATGTCAAAAACATCTGAAATGGTTCCAGCAAACACAATCCATTCATTTCTTCAGCACAATTTATTTGTTCTGTTTCCTCTGACCTAGTAATTGTGACATAGATTTAGAATGCATCAAGTTGGACAAGGGGAGTTGCTATCTCAACTGCGAGACAGCCTATATCTAGGCACCTTTAAAGCAATTGCTCCTGAGATACAGGCAGAGATGGCCAGAGACAAACTATTATTTTCCCAGTGATTTATTACCTCTGTTTTCATGATTGCATGCTCATCCCTTATTTTGAGTTGGCAATTGGAACATATGCACCAAAATTAGTAACCTGAAGTGCAAAACTGGACTGGCTAAGAACGGAGACAGAAAAAAACGGCACATAGATGCAATCCAAATTGTTTCTTTCTGGAGCACTGGAATATAGCTGTAATGTAATTTGCACATTGAGGTCCTGTAGCTTTCCAAAATAGATCTGCAATAAGTAGCGATTGCAGAAAGCTCCTCTATAGGGCTTTCTGTATTTGTCATGGAAGGTGAAACTTTACATATTTTAAATGTTTCATAACTGTCAGATTACCAGCTATTGTCTCTTTTCATTGATGATGATAGATGCTTACATGCTGAACGATCAAAATGATGGAAGAGGGAAAGAAATTAAGATCAAGTGTACAACAATTTTATGTACAGCTTAACATTAAGCTTGTTTTACACACACACACACACACACAAACACACACACACACACACACACACACACACACACACACACACACACACACACACACACACACACACATAGAAATATTTTCCTTTAACTGGCTCAGTGATCTGTTATATAGAGGTCTTAATAAATGGTCAATATTTTAACCATCTTCTGTACTTTTTTGTCTAACTCCCTGTTAAATTTTAAATCAGATGTTCCCAGTTAATCAAATTAAATATTTTCTTTAGTTAATGTAATAACAGTTAATTTTACACTATTGCTTAACTCTAAAATAATCTGTCCAACATTACATTCCTTGTGTTAATTTCAATTACTCCAAGCACCCACTTAAGAATAAAGCATTTGTAAACTATTTGAAGGAACCATCCCAACATGTGTGATTTATGTGCTGAACATGATTAATGATCTCTTGGCTGATATTAGAGTAGGATTATTAGACTATAAGTGTGTGAACAAATACTGGTTCCATGCTGGAGATTACCATAGATTAATGATGGGAAAATAAGACTCATCTGACAGAGGTCTCATTTCCTGTAATTTACAGTTTAAGAGGAATCCAAACAGAAAAGGTAAACCTATACCTATGCAACTTTCCATGATTGTGATAATCCATTAAATATAAGACCATAAGACATAGGAGTGGAAGTAAGGCCATTCGGCCCATTGAGTCCACTCCGCCATTCAATCATGGCTGATGCGCATTTCAGCTCCACTTACCAGCATTCTCCCCGTAGCCCTTAATTCCTCTAGACAACAAGAACCTATCAATCTCGGCCTTGAAGACATTTAGCGTCCCGGCTTCCACTGCACTCCGTGGCAATGAATTCCACAGGCCCACCACTCTCTGGCTGAAGAAATGTCTCCACATTTCTGTTCTGAAATGACCCCCTCGAATTCTAAGGCTGTGTCCACGGGTCCTAGTCTCCTCACCTAACAGAAACAATTTCCTAGCATCCACCTTTTCAAAGCCATGTATTATTTTGTACGTCTCTATTAGATCTCCCCTTAATCTTCTAAACTCCAACGAATACAATCCCAGTATCCTCAGCCGTTCCTCATATGCTAGACCTGTCATTCCAGGGATCATCCGTGTGAATCTCCGCTGGACACGTTCCAGTGCCAGTATGTCCTTCCTGAGGTGTGGGGACCAAAACTGGACACAGTACTCCAAATGGGGCCTAACCAGAGCTTTATAAAGTCTTAGTAGTACATCTCTGCTTTTATATTCCAACCCTCTTGAGATAAGAGACAACATTGCATTCGCTTTCTTAATCACAGACTCAACCTGCATGTTTACCTTTAGAGAATCCTCGACTAGCACTCCCAGATCCCTTTGTGCTTTGGCTTTATTAATTTTCTCACTATTTAGAAAGTAGTCCATGCTTTTAATCTTTTTGCCAAAGTGCAAGATCTCGCACTTGCTCACGTTAAATTCCATCAGCCATTTCCTGGACCACTCTCCCAACCTGTCTAGATCCTTCTGTAGCCTCCCCACTTCCTCAGTACTACCTGCCTGTCCACCTAACTTCGTATCATCGGCAAACTTCGCTAGAATGCCCCCGGTTCCCTCATCCAAATCATTAATATATAATGCGAACAGCTGTGGCCCCAGCACCGAACCCTGCGGGACACCGCTCGTCACCGGCTGCCATTCTGAAAAAGAACCTTTTATCCCAACTCTCTGCCTTCTGTTAGACAGCCAATCCTCAATCCATCCCAGCAGCTCACCTCGAACACCATGGGCCCTCACCTTGCTCAGCAGCCTCCCGTGTGGCACCTTATCAAAGGCCTTTTGAAAGTCTAGATAGACCACATCCACTGGGTTTCCCTGGTCTAACCTACTTGTTACCTCTTCAAAAAATTCCAACAGGTTTGTCAGGCATGACCTCCCTTTACTAAATCCATGTTGACTTGTTCTAATCAGACTCTGCTCTTCCAAGAATTTAGAAACCTCATCCTTAATGATGGATTCTAGAATTTTACCAACAACCGAGGTTAAGCTGATTGGCCTATAATTTTCCATCTTTTGCCTTGATCCTTTCTTGAACAAGGGGGTTACTACAGCCATCTTCCAATCATCCGGGACCTTTCCTGACTCCAGTGACTCTTGAAAGATCTCAACCAATGCCTCTGCTATTTCCTCAGCAACCTCTCTCAGAACTCTCGGGTGTATCCCATCGGGGCCAGGAGATTTATCAATTTTAAGACTTTTTAACTTTTCTAGCACTATCTCTTTCGTAATGGCAACCATACTCAACTCAGCCCCGTGACACCCTTTAATTTTTGGGATATTACTCATGTCTTCCACTGTGAAAACTGACGCAAAGTACTTGTTAAGTTCTCCTGCTATTTCCTTATCTCCCATCACTAGGCTCCCTGCATCAGTTTGAAGTGGCCCAATGTCTACTTTTGCCTGTCGTTTGTTTCTTATGTACTGAAATAAACTTTTACTATTATTTCTAATATTACTGGCTAGCCTACCTTCATATTTGATCCTCTCATTTCTTATTACTCTTTGTTATCCTCTGTTTGCTTTTGTATCCTTCCCAATCTTCTGATTTCCCACTGTTCTTAGCCACTTTATAGGATCTCTCTTTCTCTTTAATACATTTCCTGACTTCCTTTGTCAGCCAAGGTTGTCTAATCCCTCCCCGGTTAATCTTTCTTTTCTTGGGAATGAACCTCTGTACAGTGTCCTCAATTATACCTACAAACTCCTGCCATTTTTGCTCTACTGTCTTCCCGGTTAGCCTCTGCTTCCAGTCTATTTTAGTCAGTTCCTCTCTCATGCCTTCATAATTACCTTTATTCAACTGTAACACCATTACATCAGATTTTGCCTTCTCCCTTTCAAACTCCAGACTGAACTCTACCATATTATGGTCGCTACTTCCTAAGGGTTCCCTTACTTTAAGATCTTTTATAGAGTCTGGTTCATTGCAAAGCACTAGGTCCAGAATAGCCTGCTCTCTTGTGGGCTCCATGACAAGCTGTTCCAAAAAGCCATCCTGTAAGCATTCCATGAATTCCCTTTCTTTAGATCCACTAGCAACATTATTTACCCAGTCCACCTGCATATTGAAGTCACCCATGATCAATGTAACCTTGCCTTTCTGACATGCCTTCTCTATTTCCCGGTACATGTTGCGTCCCTGGTCCTGACCACTGTTAGGAGGTCTGTACACAACTCCAATTATGGTTTTTTTGCCTTTGTGGTTCCTCAATTCCACCCACACAGACTCCACATCATCCGACGCTATGTCATTCAATACCATAGATTTAATTTTGTTCTTAACTAACAAGGCAACCCCACCCCCTCTGCCCACCTCTCTGTCTTTTCGATAAGTTGAAAAACCATGGAGGTTTAACTGCCAGTCCTGACCCCCCTGTAACCAAGTCTCTGTGATGCCTATTACATCATAATCATTCACTATTATCTGTGCCATTAATTCATCGGCTTTGTTATGAATGCTACGAGCATTCAGGTAAAGTGCCTTAATGCTAACTTCCTTATCATTAGAGATGTTGGAAGTCATATGTCCTAAGTTATCCTTGCTTTTTTCTGCATTCTCAGTCTGCCTCAATTTTAAATCCGCCTGGAAACATGCTATCTTGCTGCTTATCTTTCCATTTACCTCCATACTCCCTGTCGCTTTCACTTTCCCTTCCCCCCAACTCAGAAGTTTAAAGTCCTACTGACCACCCTATTTATCCTCTTCGCTAGAACATTGGTACCTGATCGGTTCAGGTGGAGACCGTCCCAACGGTACAGATCCCCCCTGTTCCAAAACTGATGCCAATGCCCCATGAAGTGGAATCCCTCTTTCCCACACCAATCCCTTAGCCACGTGTTTACTTGCCTAATTTTCTTGTCCCTATGCCAATTGGCACGTGGCTCGGGCAGTAATCCGGAGATTATGACCCTTGAGGACCTGTGCTTCAATTTCCTGCCTAGTGCTTCGTAATGCCCAAACAGGTCCTCCACCCTAGTCATGCCTATGTTGTTGGTACCAACGTGGACCACAACAACTGGATCCTCCCCCTCCCGCTCCAATATCCTTTCAAGCCGGTCAGAGATGTCTCGCACCCTGGCACCGGGCAGGCAACACACCATGCGAGACTCCCGATCCGGCTTGCAAAGGATACTATCTGTCCCCCTAATTATAGAATCCCCTATAACCACTACTTGTCTATTAGCTCTCCCCTCTTGAATGGCCTTCTGCACCATGGTGCCTTGGTCAGTTGGCTCATCCTGTCCAGAGCCCTTTTCCTCATCCGAACAGGGAGCAAGAATCTCGTACCTGTTGGACAAGGTTAAGGGCTGAGGCTCCTCCACTCCTGAACTCTGGTTCCCCCTACCTGCCTCACTTACAGTCACACTCTTTTGTGTCTGATCACTAGCTGAGTGTGAATTAATTAATCTCCCAGGTGTGACTGCCTCCTGAAACAAAGCATCCAGGTAACTCTCCCCCTCCCGGATATGCCGCAGTGTTTGAAGCTCAGATTCCAGATCATCAACTCTGATCCGGAGTTCTTCCAGCAACCAACACTTGCTGCAGATGTGGTCACTGCCGTTCACAATGGGATCAGCCAGCTCCCACATCATACAGCAACAGCACATCACCTGCCCAGCCATCTCTGCTTCGTTAGTTAATTACTTACTTTGTACAAGTATGAGTTAGAATACCTTCTGATACCTCTCTGCTATAGTTTTTTTTACCCTAAGTAAGGACTTGATGTGTGTAATTGTGTGTAAACATGTTTAAAATCTACTGTGAAAATGAAGTGCTCATTAATTGATTTCACCAAAACAAAACTTTCTAACATAACCTCCATACAGTTCAGTAGGCCACGTCAGAAACAGGCTGAACAATGTGAATAAATCAGAATACATCAAAAATATGCAAAATGATTAAAATTGAATACAGCTACTAAAATATATAGACCAAGCAAGAGCCAAGGAAACTTTCCCAGCTGGAGGGAGGTTAGAATGTAAGATGGAAACGGTCTCAAGATTATTGCCTCTAGTCATACTTCTATCCACTATCCTCTGGCCCCTAAACTGCATCCCGTGCCAACATCAATCTGAGAACTTCCCTTCTTTTTCACTGGCATTTAACACGCTATCGTCCTTACCAATGGGAATGCACTGTCATATGACTTGTAACAGAATATGGAAAGGGAGATCCTCAGCCCTGGAATTTTGCCTGTGAGTTGGTTGCAAGAAAATTCTGTGCTCTGCAAACACACTTTTAAAAATGGCTGCTGAGACATCATATTTTCAGCCCAGTATGGCGGAATTCTCTGTTAGAATTTAGGCTAGGTGATTCCAGAACTGTTGAGGGGAATGTCAAGTGAGTAAGCAGGCTGACAGCAGGCCTATCTTGGGTCTCTGGCACTATGGCTCAGTGGTTAGCACTGCTACCTCACAGCTTCAGGGACCCAGGTTTGATTCTACCTTCAGGCGACTGTCTGTGTGGAGTTTGCACATTCTCCCTGTGCCTGCATTGATTTCCTCCGGGTGCTCCAGTTTTCTCCCACAATCCAAAGATGTGCAGCTTAGGTGAATTGGCTATGCTAAATTGTCCATAGTATCCAGGGATGTGTAGGTCAGGGGTAAATATAGAGGAATGAGTCTGGGTGGGTTACTCTTCGGAGGATCGGTGTGGACTTATTGGCCTGAAGGGCCTATTTCCACACTGTAGGGATTTTATTATTCTATTCTATTAATAAAACATAGAATAACCTCCTCCCCTGCCCCTTGTTTGGCTACATGCTCCCATGTTCCATCCATGCTTACCAATACCACCTCATACCCTGTACCCATCCCATAACTCTTCATATCCTCCAGGTCAACCTGTGTCCCTGTCCCTTTATTGCTCCATGTCAATTTTCTGACAATTCATGCTAACCCATGCCCCCACTTATGACTCTAATCTACGCCTAAAATTCACCAGTTGAAGAATTAACTGTATTAAAAGACTCATGCACAAAAAGCCATTCAGTATATTTACATTCCTTTGAACACATAATGTTTATAGTAACAAACATCCAATCAAGTACATAATCCATTTTGATAACAAGCATTAGAATTCATAGTTCCACTTCAAAGAGTCTATATCTACTTGGAGTTGTCAATCAAAATTAGAAATGGCAGGAGAAAGTGAAGACTGCAGATGCTGGAAATCAGAGTCGACAGTGTGGTGCTGGAAAAGCACAGCAGGTCAGGCAACAGCCAAGGAGGAGGAGAATCGGCATTTCAGGCATAAGCACTTCATCAGGAATGATGACCTGCTGTGCTTTTCCAGCACCACACTGTTGACTCAGAAATGGCAGGAAAGCTGCTGTGAGAATGCATTGCTATGAAATCAGTCACATGGTACTAATCCAATAATGGAATATTTCAGGCATATGGTGACAGAAAGAATGTTTTGGAAAACTTTCACCAGGTATATAGTTTATTCCTGTTCAAATAAGTTCAGCCACAATGGGCTGGGAATTTCCTGTGGCTGTGAACTGCTAAGTGCAAAATTAATTAGTCCATTGGGATCAAATCTGGCTACCAGCCATATAATCGATGGTTCGGTGGCATGACTTGGACGCCACAGACCCATTTTAAGAAAGTATTGATTATCTTAGCTTCTTCCTGAAGAAAGCTGATGGGCAAGAAAAATACTTATTTCATTGGGGCACATTCATGGCACTCTACACCACCTAAATGAGACAATGTCCTGACAGGATTCCCAAACACAAAGGTCCTCCCCACTGATTTACGTCAAAGTCATGTAAATGCAGGAATCAACTGCTGATTCGAGATACATTGGCAAGGTCACAACTGTGAGCACCAGGTAGGTACATCCCAACATTTCTGGTGCAGGCGACAATAATTTCTGGGCCCCAGGATTTTTTGTATAAATTCAAGAGTTTGAAGAAAAACTGAGCTGTAGCACCTTTTACTATCCCAAAAATACAAAATGACCATTTTTTTCTAATTATATTTGAAGGACGAAGGAAGGCTACAAAGCTCAGAGGCCATGTCACTGTAGGCAACAAATGTAAATCAATGTTGTCCTGCCTCAGTCTAGATCACTTTTTCAGCTTCCCATTGGAAGATTAGATGGCTCAAAGCCATACGAGTTGATCAGGAATAACAATCACCATGCAACTGTAACAAAGATTCTCAAGCTATTTCCAAAATCTCATTTATTGCATTGTTTTGAAGCACATGGCTTTGCATTTTAATTCAACAGTGAAGCCACTTAAAGATCTTTGGGACTTAAATTATTCTTTAAATTCATTTCTAAAAAGGTTGTTCAAAAGTTAAACAGTCTAAAGGCTTTAATAAACTTTGCTTAGCAAAAAAAAATTCGTGATAAGATGATTTGTTTCACCAGTATTTTTGCAATCCTTAAGACAGTAGAATATGTAACAAAATCCTTCCTGTTATTTATAAAATTCATTAGACTGTGACAAAGAAGAAGGTTACACTGATTAGAGATTTGCAACTTATTATTTTATTCATTCCAATGTAATCAATTTAATTCATCTCCTGGGACTAATTTTTTTTTCAAATGCAATTCTATTTAACAGTTAGCGTGCTGATTAGGCAAAAACAGATTTAATTAATCAGAAAACTACAAAAAAGAACTAATCACAATGATACAGAGTGAAAATTATATCATCTGTTATACAATAAAGAAATGTTCTGAACAAATATATTAGTCAAGATGCATCTGGTGTGCACAAACTGCTTGATTTTTTTTTCAAAACATTAATACATTTAAAATAATCATATTAATGAGGATGTGAAAGCTGCAGCTTCATATAAATGCATATTGATGGCTTTACAGGATGGCTGTCCATTAGTGCTGAAAATGTCTCTTCAAGATGTCATTTTGTTTTTCAGTCAAAGACTTTGTTACAGAATGTTTAACCCTACAAGTAAACAAAGCAAAGTCTGTTATGGAAAAGAGTTCTAATGTGTTTTTTTGGATAACCGCCCGTCATTGGAAAAGATATTCAGAACTAGTATACAATAAGTAGCTGGTTCAATATTGCCTATTTTATACCATCACCCAAATTGAAAATCACCCTTAGCTTGCTAACAAGAATGCCTGCGGGGAACAGAGAAATAAGTTACAATTCCCATCGCCTTGTGAATTGCTTTTTGAGTTTTAATGTCCTCGTTTTTCTGCATTGAAAAGGAAGATTATAGTGCATTGATTGAACAATGCAATCACTGAACATAAATATTATCCACTACGTAAGATATTTGGATAAGTACATGATAGGAAAGGTATATCGGGATATGGGCAAGGAGAAGCCAAGTGGGATGAGTTTAATTTGGCATTATGTTTGGCATGGGACTGGTTGGACCGAAAGATCTGTTTCTGTGCTGTATGATATTGTGACTCCATGTACCTATGTATCCATGCTTGTTCATTGGTAATGCACTGGGCAACAAGAACAGACACCTCTAATGGAGCAATCCAGGATACCTAGGATGTAACTATTTTCACTTGTGCAAATTATTCAGCTAAAAGCTTGCAGTGTCACTTGGGTTATATGTGTGTCACTAGATTTATTTGGAGGTTCTAAAGTACTGTTGCTTGTACAACAGCATGTACAACAGGTGAAACTGTGTGGGATACTTGTCATCTTGATGATGTCACGACAATCAGCATCTAACTGAGAGACAGGAAAACAGGAAGGATGGGACTCACTAATAACCTCCTTTCATCATGGCCCCATCTCTCCATGCACACCCCCAACCACATTATCCAGCTTGGCCTGGATCCTCTATAACCCTGGGATTTCACAGTTGTCCTTCCTGCTGCAACCTCTCCCTTCCTGGCATCAGCAGCACCTCCAATTTACTGGCAGCTCTCACCAGGTGGCACTGGTGCCACTCCCACCTGCTCCCCCCTCCATGACCCAATTCGTCACTCCAGGGGAAGGCCTTGGTACTACCTGGTTGAAATATGGTTCTAGAACATAGAGCATGGAACATTGCAAGCCCATCGGCCCTCGATGTTGCGCTGACCTGTGGAGCCAATCTGAAGCCTATCTATCCTCCACTATCCCACGTTCATCCATATGTTTACCCAATGACCATTTAAATGCCCTTAAAGTTGATGAGTCTACTACTGTTGCAGGCAGGGTGTCCTCTGGGCCTTCTTGATGTAAAGCCAGCAATAATCACTCACCAGATGCCCAACATGTTTCCACAACATGTTTCCACCCATGACATTAATTGGTGCAGATGGGGAGCTCAAGGATTGGCAGAAAACAATGACTGCATGTGTTTTCCACCCCTCTCTTTCTGCTTTCATCCCACCTCACTCTGACCTGAAGTTAGAAGAGTCCAGAGAGTTAGAAATTGGGGGGCTCACAAGTAATGGATGTTGGTAACCCCATCTCGGCATCATTGTGTCACAGTGAACTCAAAATGATCAACTAACACGCACTCTTTTGGCTCCACTGCTTTCTCCTCTTGTCTGTTGAGGGGTGACTTCCAAGTATTTACAAATTGTCAGACAAGGCACAACACCAATGAGGAATAGTGCTGAGGTGCAGGGATCACCCATTCATAAGGAAAATACAAAAGCATCTGCTAATATCAGAAACAAAAACAGAAGTTGCTGGAAAAGCTCAGCTGGCAGCATCTGTGAAGAGAAATCAAAGTTAACATTTCGTGTCCAGTGACTCTTCCTCAAAACTGATATCATATGGTCCAGTATCACATGGTCAAATATCACATGCCCAGAATGTCATATGGCCAAACCTTCATAGTCCCTCACTTGAGGGTAACAGCCCAGTGGGAGATAGTGTGAGTCCATGTTTTTTGAATATTGCTTTGTACCAGATGATTTAAAAACAAATGAAACTTGCAGCAACGGCCTCAGAAAGGATGATCCGGTCCACCTGCTGTCTATCTGTGTGCTGACATTTGTTTCAGGCATGAACATACCTTCAGGACTTTTCACCCTTTCTCAATATGGTGGGACATACAGTCACTTCCAGCTGGAACTCTAACCCTAACCCTAAACCTAACCCTAATCCTAACCAGCTGGACAGAGCATGCCCTTTCTGCCCATCATACTGAAACCTTGGGAGATCATCTGACATCTGAGAAACAGGTAGCCTCTGATTTTGAGCCCTTTACTTCAAAGTCAAACAGTGTTGCTATGAAATTCACTTTCCAGGTACACTTACAGTCAGAATTTCTGAACCTTCCAATCGGGAGGTGAAGCACACACCATTTTTATTTTTCACACATGAATGGGACACATGATTTTATTTTCAGGTTGCTAAATAGTCATTCCGAGTTGCAGTATATTGCAATCTGCTGCATGTCAAAAAAAGTACTCATCTAAATTTCTCATAAATTATGGAATATGAGGTGAGAAACAAATCTGACTCTGGCAATGTTTGCCTTTTCCACTCTTGAACAAAGAAACATGGAACAGCAAGTTGGGCCCTGCAGTAGTGTTATGTGAAGAGTGAGTATACTCGTGTATTGTGGCCTTATTCTCACTGCATACCAGCTTGATGTTAAGGCAGTGGAGGCTCCTCCAGTTGATGAAATTCACTGGACATTTATTCCACATCTCAATGGTCACAAGGCTGCAATAAGTCATGCCCTGCACCTGGGGAATACCTGCAATGGAAAAGAATCCCATGGTCCTGGGGTGTGAGGCCCCATCCAGCTGAGATGGTTTGAATGACCCAGCCTTCCCACTCAGCACATTAATGACCTGCAAGAAACAATGATATTCTGTTCCTCAAATGAGCTTGAGTCAAAGACGTTCAAAGTGGAGTGGACTCGATGGGCCGAATGGTCTTGCTTCCACTCCTATACCTTATGGTCTAAAGCCACAATGATTTTAATTCAGGTATGGTGCCCAGTACTGCGAGGTCTGAGGTCTTTCTCAATGTGGGAATGAGTCTCAAGCACCATCTGTTCACAGTCTCCAGCTGACAAGTCCAGGAATCATCCTCTTCAATGGCATATTCCATGTGGAGGGCATGGTCTTGCCTCAGTGGACCTGAATCCCATGTTTGTTTGCAGTGACATTCACAACACTTAGTGGAGCCATCGCCAACACAACTTACACCTCACTGTTCCCCCAGAGAGTTAGGACTCCCTCAACTGATCAAGTGATCACAGTCCACTTGTTCCACTAACTTCGCTCACTAGAAGACAACTGTGTTACAATGGATGAGCATCATTCATGCACACTTCATAAATCCCTCTTATTGAAGGCCATGACTGGTTCCCCACTGCATCTTATCATTTGATTTGTTTCAGATCCAGCATAATTTCCTCCAAGCATTGTAGACTAGACCTTAAAGAGTCAACAGCAAGCCGGATCCCACTTTTCCCATCTCACCACAAGAATTTCTGGTTGTTCAAAAAGTATCCAAAAAGTAGGACGATGCTGCATGTCTTTCACCTCAGTTCCTGTCATCAGCTAGTCATTTAAATCCTGTCAGTGATATTTAACGGAAACTACCTCAGTTCCCAGGGTCCTGATCACAATATCAGGATATTATGATTCGTTGAGGATAGCCAACTCACTACTTCTTCTCAGGAAGGCCCATCAAACCACAAGCCAATCAGTGAGTGGCATGATCACCAGCACAGCTTCCCCTGGAATCAAGAGCTTGGGTCAAAAGTCTTGCCTGCTGAGAGTTGCCAACAAGTCAGCGGGCAGCAGCTCTTTGTGCTCAGCAGTGCTAGAGAGGAGATGGGGCTGCTTCAGAAAGAGACACCTACTGGGTACTCAGGATTCCAGAGGAACCCAGGCCACATGCAACTAATGGAATGGTGGTGGTGGGGGGGGGAGTGGTTTTCACGGTCTGGGGTCTGTGATGAGAGGTCAACAGTAGGTCAGCACCAAGGACATGGGAAATATATAAGTTGTTAGGCAAATTTTATTTGCCTCGTCATCACATATAAAATGATCAATGCCACCAAGCAGCAATTCATTTCCTATTTCTCTGCACAATCCTGCCAGTAATCAGCACCACTATGTCAAACATGTTCTAAACTTAAAGAATTAGTTGATGTGGTGTTACTTTTAAACTTTTAATTTCAAGCTACAGCAGATCATCGAGACTTACCACATGCTTCACCTAGGGTGTGGAACAGGGGATACTGTCTTCACTTGTTATCTTTGTAACCATCTAAGAAAAGACATAAGCACACAAAGTCATTTCAATAAACATGCAGTAAGATGAATGACCTGAATTAATTTATGTATCTTGAAACTAATGAATTCACCTCTTTCCTTGAGAACCTAAATCACAGAGGTTTATAAACCAGCTAAAAATCACAACACCAGGTTATAGTCCAACAGGTTTAATTGGAAGCACACTAGCTTTCGAAGCAACGGTCCTTCATCAGGTGTTAGTGGAGGGCTCAATCCTAACAAGAATTTGTAGCAAAAATTTACAGTGTGAAGTAATTGAAATTATACATTGAAAAATTGATTGTCTGTTAAGCCTTTCATCTGTTAGAATACAGTGATAGTTTCACTCCTTTCATGTGTAAATCACAAAACCTTTTTTAAAAAAAGTTGCATTCTTGGGTTAGCTGTTAACAATGGTGATAACATTGTTAACACCATTGTTAACAGCTAACCTGAGAATGCAATTTTTTAAAAAAATTTTGTGATTTACACATGAAAGAAGTGAAACTATCACTGTATTCTAACAGATGAAAGGCTTAACAATCAATTTTTCAATGTATAATTTCAATTACATCACACTGTAAATTTTTGCTTTCAATTCTGTGTTAGGATTGAGCCCTCCACTATCACCTGACGAAGGAGCATCACTCCGAAAGCTAGTGTGCTTCCAATTAAACCCGTTGGACTATAACCTGGTGTTGTGCAATTTTTAACTTTGTACATCCCAGTCCAACACCGGCATCTCCAAATCATAATCCAGCTAAGGCACACAGCACTAGTGTCCACAAACTCTGTGACTAATGGTGACTAAAATCTGACGCTGTTTTTGAAGAAGCATGGGCAAACACTTTTATAACAAAAGAATCATTTTGCTTAATCTGGACAAATGAATTCTCTAAATGTATTATTTGCTCGTTCATTGCCATATAAAAGATGAGGAAGAGTAAAGTATAGAAGAAATGCCGCAGTAAATAGCTGACACATACTTAGAGTAAATAATAATGTTTAATTTCAAGCTCTTTGATCCAGTCCATATATGGAATCAGCCTTTGTAAATGAATACTCAATCACAACCTTTCCCATTCGGATCTAATTTCATAGGAAATTGAGAATACATTTTAAAGTTGAGAGTGCATCATTGGAGTCAATAAAATGATTCAAATCAATTGGAGGTTTTACACAATAAGGAGTTCATTTTACAGGTTTGTATTTTTTTGAAATTTAAAATGAACTGCCATCTTGTTGTTCTTTCTTTATCTATAAATTACTAAATCTTACCAAGTCTGTGCACCTGAAAGACCTACCCTTGGATTTTGCTGACTTCCTGAAATGAAATCCAAACAGTTTTCTGAATTTCTCCTGTCCCCTTGGTGCCTGGAATGTAAACCATGATTGTTCAGCCAGTTCTTCCAATTACCTTAAACCATAGCACACAAGCTAGAGCTGCTAGTACCTGCTCACCTACTGGACATGAATGTTCAGCCAACCAAAACTTCACAAAGGTATTATTCCTCTTCAAGGAATGACGTCTGGGACATTATGAAGTCAATCAATTCAGTCTCAGCAGCATTTTTAATTGGCATTCAGAAAGCAATATTGAGAGAGCAGAAACCTTCGGAAGATTTTTATGTTTGGTCAGTTTTGTGCATCAGTATAGGACAGCACTGCAATAATGTTTTTGGCTTCAAGGAAAAGGAGCAACAAACCACAGAACTGCATCAGGACCATACTGTGCTATCATGGTTCACTTGCTTAGCAGTTCTCAAAGTAAGCAATCACATGCATAAATTGGCCATGTGGGTGAAGTACGGTGTAGTGATATTGGATCTGCAGTGCAACACAAATCACAACTTTCAAAAGTGCAAATGACTAAAATGAATCTTTAAAATTTTCCAAATGTCAAACGGTATTATTTGGGCACATAAAGGGATAAAACAAACACATTGCTTAAACATAATGACTATGTTAACTTTAAAAGTAAAATATGGCTGTTGGACACAAATGCATTGAAAGAAAGCAGACTGTTCACATATATTATCAGCATTTAACATTACTATGAAATAAAAATGTTAGTTCGAGCCAATGATATGTCAACAGTGGATTCCTCACATTATCTTTTGTTGTAAAGGCAAAATCTTTGATATCATAAATTAACCACCAACTACTTCTCTTGCATCCTCTCCCAACCTAACAATTGATGGATTCTTAATCACCATCAAGGTCTTCATCTTGAATGGCAAGTTAATATTGCATTTAGAGGCCTGCAGACTTCCTAGTGCAGCAAACATATATGCCAGTGCACCCATCAGATATACTGTTGAGTAAGTTGGACTATCAGAGAGCTTATCTGAAGTATCTGCAGCAAAATCTCATTCTGGTTATACCACACCTGAAATATTGTCAACAGTTATGATTGACTTATCCAAGGAAAAACATGGTGGCATTAGGTTAAGCCTGGGTATGGGGAGACTTTCTTATGAGGACAGGTTGAGTAGGTTGGGTCTGTGCTCATTGGAGCTTAGAAGAATGAAGGGCAACCAAATTGAAACATGTGAGATTCTTCGAGAGTTTGACATGGTAGATGAAGAGAGGTTGTTCCACTTGTGCGAGAGTCCAGAAAGCATAATCTTGGAATAAGGGCCACCCAGCCAGGACAGAGATAAGAAGGAATTTCTTCTGAATGTTGTGAATCTATGAAAATCCTTATTGCAGATGGTTGTTGAGGCAGGGTTGTTAAATATATTCAAAGCTGAGTAAGACAACATGGTGGCTCAGAGATTAGCATTGTTGCTTCACAGAGCCAGGGAGCTGGGTTTGATTCCACCTTTGGACAACTGCATGGAGTTTGCACATTCTTTCTGTATCTTCTTGGGTTTCCTCTGGGCACTCTAGTTTCCTCCCACGGCTCAAAGATGTGCAGGTTAGGTGGGCCATGCTAATTTGCCAGTAGTTTCTAGGGATGTGCAGGCTAGGTCAGTTAGCTGTGTGAAATGCAGGATTATAGGATAGGAAGATGGGTCTTTGGAGGGTCGGTGTGGACTTGATGGACCGAATGGCCTGCTTCCACACTGTAGGGATTCTATAGACAGATTTTTAATGCTTAAAGGATTCAGGTTATGGGGGAAAGGCAGGAAAGTGAAATTGAGAATGATCAGACCAGCTACAACCCTTTTAAATGGCAGAACAGATTCATTGAACCAAATAACCTACTGGTGCTCCTACATCATATGGTCTTATGATCTCAAGGACAAGTAAGAATTGGAAATAAATACTGGCCTTAACAATGGTATCCACTTGCCGTGAATACATAACAATTAAAACTATGTGTAACAGATTTTTTTATCAATATGTTTATCAATTCTTTCAAACCATTACTTGAGTGGCCAGAATATTCTGGCAAGGATTCATTCAGCACGACAGAAAACCATTCAGCCCATAGGTTGATACTGTTATTTTAAAAGAGCTATGCAAGTCATCCCACTCCCCTATCCTTCACCCAAATTTGCACATTTTTTTCCTTTCCAAATATTTATTCAATTTCCTTTTACAAATTACTACTGAATTGTGTTCCAGCATTTTTATAGTCCATGATGTGGAAATGCCGGCATTGGACTGGAGTGGACAAAGTCAGAAGTCACATGACACCAGGTTCACCTGATGAAGGAGCAGCACCCCAAAAGCCTGTGAATTTAAATAAACCTGTTGGACTATAATCTTGTGTCAAATGACTTCTGATTTTATAGTACATTTCACATCACAATAGTTTGCAATGTAAAAAAATTATTCTTGTTTTTTCACTTCTTGTTTTTCTTTCAAATGATCTAAAATCTGCAGCCTTTGGTGACCAAACATCCTCCCAGAGAAAATAGTTTTTCCCCTTTACCTTGCTGAAACCCTGCATCATTTTGAATATTACGAAATCTCCACTTTATCTTCTCTGCATTGAGCAAAATAATCCCAGAATCTCTAGTTTCACAATATAACTTAAATCCCGTTCCCCAACCCCCACCCCCCCAAGGCACCTTTCTAGTAAATATCCTGTACACCATCTGCAAGCCATTGAACATACTTCCTGAATTTTGGTGAACACCATTCCCTGGCTGAGGTCGAATCAATGTTTCACAAAGGTTTATCCGAACATATTTTGATCTGCCTTTTATGCCTTCGCTTATAAAGCCAAGGACCCCATATGCTTTGTTTAACAGCTATCTCAACCAACCTGTCACCTTCAAATATTTGCTTAAGTATAATCCCAGGTCTCTCTGTTCCTACACTCCACTCAGAATTGTATAATTTTGTTTCTATTGCCTTCTGTTAGCGTTGCTACCTAAATATATCACTTCACACTTGCCTGCATTAAATTTAACTTGCCATGTGTTCAGTCATTTGATTAGTATCTGTCCTTCTGAAACCTGCTACTGTCCTCCTCAATGTTCACTACATCTGTAAATTTTGTGTCATCTGCAAACTCAAATTTAATTGAATATTTTTTATGAATGACAGGAAATTATGCTAAATTTTAAGGAATGTCATACAGAGAACAAGCTGAAAATATTTTACGCATCCTGCGGCAAAACATATTCTGACTTGGAAATATAAACTGTATTTAGAAGAAACATTTTGCAAACACAAATGTAGAAGTTAAGGAAGATTTTTGCAAATCATATGTCAACAAGAATTGATACAATACCTTTGCAAACTTCCCCTTAATCATCCCCATCCCTATCTTCAATTCAGTTCTTTCAAGAAAGGTCTCAATAGCTTGACTCTTAAATGTCAGTCAGTGAAATCTTACTGCCAGTTGTTTTTATTTTTAAAAAGCACCAAACACATTGTAGCATTCAGTATTGATATACCTGTGAGGTACCTGTTCCAGCATATTCCATGCAGATCTGAAAGGATAGATCCCATGGCGTTCTGTCTAAAATCAGCTGCTAGAGACTTGTTCATCATTGAGTAAGGAAAATAGATCATGCAGGCTTACAGCATGACAGCAGTGTGTATCATCTACAAAATGAACTGCAGAAATTCTTCAACACTCCTTGGCCAGCACTTTCCAAACCCACAACCACTACCATCAAGAGGGACAAGGGTAGCAAACACATGGAAACACATCCACTTGCAAATCCCTCTCCAAGCCACTCTCTATCCTGGCATGGAAATATATCACCATTTCTTCAGTGCCACTGGATCAAAATCCTGGAACATCTTCCTCAACAGCACTGAGGGCCTACATACATCAAATAGACTGCAGATACTCGAAATACACCTTACCAGGCAATTACTAGGTAGTTGGTGATACAGTGGCAAGAGGATTGAGCAAATAACTGGTTTCCGTACAGCCTATAACATCATTTAAAGGTGACAAAACTGCCAAGATTTGAACAGGTAGCTTCTCCAGGGTAGCTAGGGAACAGCAACAAATGCTGGTCCAGCTGATAATGTCTACATCCCATCCCATGAATTAATTTTCAAAATTTGATGCTCCCACCCCCGGAAGTGACTATTCAATTATTTCTTGCAATGGGATTTTAACCATTCAACTCTTGGCAGTTTTGTCACATTTAAGTGATGGCATGGAAACTATAATGAGGCCAGTTAATCAGTCAATCTTCTTGCTACTGTATCACTAAGTCCCTCGTGATGGTAGTTTCTAGAGCAGTCATGTAAAGGGTCCTGACAAAATCAAGAAAAAAAGCAAATGTCCATATCTCAGGCTGTAGAGATGCCCAACTCCCTTCCCAACTACAAACGCTCTGATCCTTAATGTGATTTCCTAAGAAATATTACACAAAATTTGAGTACAGACGTCAGGGGCTTTGGCTCCCTATAAAATTCCCTCCACTCACGTATGGAGCTGCAACAAATTCTTCACTGCATGACCATGGCTTCTTCACAGCTCACAGCTGCAGATTCACCACAAGGAATACCACCAGGAGAAAAGTTAATGTAATAACATTTGATCCAGGCAAGTAGGTCCAGCAGAAGGTGGCAGAGGCTTTTTTTTATTCAATCATGGGATATGGGCATTGCTGGCTGGGACAGTACTTATTAATAAAAAAAGGTGGTAGTGAGCTATCTTCTTGACTTGTAACAGTCTATTTGCTATAAGTAGACCCTCAGTGTCATTAGTGAGAAAAGTTCAACCATATTGTGGATAGCACGATGGCTCAGTGGTGCCTGCTGCCTCACAGTGCCAGGAACCCAGGTTCAATTCTAGCCTTGGATGACTATCTGTACAGCTTTTGGCACATTTTCCCCATGACTGCGTGGGTTTCCTCTGGTTTCCTCGCACAGTCTAAAGATGTACAGGTTAACAGGTTGCCTGTGCTAAATTGCCCCTAGTGTACAGGTTCAGTGGATGGGGAGGCTGGTAGTGATTCTGGGTGGGATGCTGTATGGCAGGTCGGTGCAGACTCTGTTGATAAAATGGCCTCTTTCTGTACTGTAGGAATTTGATGATTAACATACAGAAGGAGATCGATCGCAAAATCTTTCTCACAAATTCAATGATGCTCAACCAATTTTAAATTAATATTTTTGTTTTCAAATATAATTGTGGCTATGTTCCTACCAATCTCTGTACCGTTTTCAGTCCTCAAACCCTTCATGTTATCTGCTTTCTCCAACTGTAACCGCTTGTAGATTCCCACATTTAGTCACTGTATCATCAGAGGCTCTTCATTCTGGAATTCCCTCTCTAAAACCCCTTCTTAGTAAAATATCCCAAGACACTTCACAGGAGAGTTATCCATCAATGCTTGGCATAAAACTGCGTAAGTTGAATTCGAAACACAAACAATCTCATGAATTAGCACAGCAAACTCAGAGGGTTGAATAGTCTATCTCTGCTCTTGTATGTTCGTACATCAAACTTCATTTGATAATGCTCTTGTGAAGGCCTTGGGGCTTTTTATGAAAGATCTTGGATAAATGCAAATTGTTACGATGGTGCAAGTATAAATTAGAGTTCTCAATATCCAAATTAGCAAGGGTTGGCGTATGCATCACATCCTGTGCCTCAAACAGCATGAAAGTTTGGGTTGGCTGCATTCAGAATAACCAAAATTTATTTTGATCAGTCAATCTGAAGCAGACTGCCAGAGGTCAACATCAAACATTTCAATTTTAAAGCCAGGAAAAATTTGCAATGCTTATTTGTAAGTGTAATTTTGAGGTATGGAGAGTCAAAGTCAACAGAGCCTTCCCAAAGATTTACCTTTCCTTGATAACTAAATTCAAGATGTTTTCCAAACAATAGCCTTTTATTAATCCAATTAATTAATCATACTGTACAAGTGAGATATTCAGAGGGTTTGTTATGATGGTAACAAGAGCAGAAAAATCGGAGAGAGTTGAAATGTAATGTTATAACATGGAGAGTGAAATATTTGTTCTTGTCATGCTGTTTTCCAGCAACTGCACACAGAAGTAATGATGATTTTTCCATCTCAGAATCAGGTGTGCAGAGTCTGGAAAATTCAGACCTCCAGTCGGCTAACCTGCGAGTTTCATTTTTTGCTCCTTTGGACTAACTGGAGTTTCACCTATTACCCTCTGAAGCAATTCAGGGAAGACCACAGTGGCTGCTGAGTATGGAGTAGGGCTGTTTAAAACACACAATAAAACCTGCAGGACATTCTAGTACTCATCCCTCAAATTCCCATCCATGCCCTTGCCATGTCAACTTATGCCTGTATCCACCTTCCCAATCATTCAATTCCATGCCAACATTATGGTCCTGTACAACCCCCATGGTCTTTCATCTGCCCCATGCCAATCAATGCCTTCCCACTCTTGCCTATGGCCCACTATCCCTATGCCAACTCATGACAACCTATGAAAATGCTCCCAATGCACTGACTTACACTCTCCATGTCAGTATCCAGGAAGGGCAGATTTCAAAAGCCAGGCTAAGATTAAATAAAAATGCCTATTATAAACGTTACTATTAAAAAGCACATTCTCACTGATCAAATTCTGTTTGAAATATTAAACTACCTTCAAGTATCTAATCCCTTTTAATAATAAGCATTTATATTCATAGCCACACATCAAGAATAGCTAATCTCTTTATAAACACTTATAGTTGTTGATCAAACTATGAACTACCAAGTTTCCGCAGACCCTAACTATGATTCTGACAATCTACAGAATACGTCAGACAGCATTAATGCAACAATGACAGCCCTCAGGATTATCTCACAAACATAGGAACAGGTGGAGGTCAGTCAGCCTTTTGGGCTGTTCTATCATTCATTAATAGCGTGGCTGATCTAGCTGTGGTTTCAGCTCCATTTTCTTATCTGATTCATACAACCCTTGAATCCTTTGTCAATAAAATATCTATTTACCTCAGAATTGATTTTATACACTGAGCCAGTTTCCAATGTTTTCTGGAGAAGATAATTTGTAGTACTAAAAACCCTCAGAGAAAAACAATTCTACTCACCTTGTTCTAAAAGAGAGAGACATCTTATTCTTAAACCCTATCTGTTAGTTTTAGTTTCCCATACAACAGGAAACATCATCCTGATTCCGCACTATCAAGTCTCCTCTGGATCATATATGTATAAGTAAGCTCACTTCTCGAAAATGGTGCAAACAATAATTTCTTCCAACCAGAAGCACTTTTTTTTCAAAGTTTTAAGAGCAGGGGATTAAAATGACATTGATAGCTTGACAATTCTACAGGCCTCATCCAATTTTAAGGACATACATAGCTAACCATTCAAAGATGTCCAAAGATGTGCAGGTTAGGTGGATTATCCATGCTAAATTGTCCATAGTGTTCAGGGACATATAGGTTAGGTGTGTTAGCCATGGGAAATGCAGGGTTATAGGGGTAGGGCACATGGGTGGGTATGGGTTGGATGCTCTTCAGAGGTTTGGTGTGGACTTGATAGGCCAAATGGCCTCCTTCCACACTCTAAGGATCCTATGACTCCAAGATTCCAAAAGGTCATCTCACCTCTTCAAAGAACTGTAGCAGGCTCAGACCTTTTCTTCAAATCACTGATTAAAAAAAGCTACTCAATGAAAGGATCTGTATCTCCAATGGCGTCTCTGTGGAGATGGACAAGCAATATACATCCCAAGGAAGGCTGCACTGCAGGCTCCTACCTGTGAGGTCTCTACAGCTTTCTTCATTAAGATCTTTGAAGAATGACTTGTGAGATGTACAGGTAAAGGCCTGCAGTACTATCTGTCTGTTCTCTGGAAACTGACACAATCAGAATAACAAATACTAAATAATTTCTTCACCCAGAAATGGCCATTATAAAAAGAGTCAGCTATTTTGATACTTACAGAATAAAAGGTCCCAGCTATCATAGTAAGAACTGGCTCTGTGCTGTACATAATGGCTGTGGTCATCATTTTCCAGCTGTACTAAATATTCAATTGTTTAATATTGGGATATTGCCTTTGACATTCCAATTCCTTGTCTTGTTCAAGGCTTGAGTAATACTTTATACGTATCACAACCAGATCCTGGATTAATGTTTAACGTTACATTACTAAACTACTCTTCCTTCAGATTACACCTAACATGAACTCATTAATAATTAAAAAGCCTACTAAGTTATATTATTCTATTCCTATAAAGTCCTGACAGGTTACACAATAGTGTTGTACTACTTGAGTTTTGATTCTTTGGTTTTGCTCCTTGTGGCATGTCAGAATTTGTCCAACTCAACCACTTAAATTTTTCTTTTCAAAAAAAAACTGTACTCTCTTCATGCACATTCTACCACAACAATTAACAATTGCATACTTTTGTGGAATTACAGCTCATTAAGTTGCTTTTTATTGCTAACCTTTTCTAACTCTGAGACTTCATCAATATGCTCTTGTTTCTCTGCCAGCTCCTGACATGTTTCTGATTCATGTGATACCGGATCTTTCTGAGCAGATTGTAAGCTCTTTTGTTCTGAAATCACACCTGCAGTGTTGCCATCGTGGATTGGACGTGAGCCTTCTTTCCTTGGATCCTCCTGTTCACTGTGAAGTTCATCTGTTCCTGAAGGTAGTGCGTTTGAATTTCCAAGTATTATAGCATTATGATCAACATTATTTAACAGGCTATCCTCTTTAGTTTTATTGTATTCTTGTACATTTTCAACCAGACCATCCTCATCCCCCGTCCATCCATTTGGGTCATTCCATTGCTCTCTTCTATTCTCATAATCGTCCACTTCATAATGGCTATCTTCTTTATGGTTGGTCATAAATGGAGTATCATCATAAGATGGTATTTCTTCCTCATGCACAATTTCAGCAGGTATCTGTAAAATACAACACAGTTGTTTTCACTAGGCTAGAATTTGCATTTCATCCATTGTCATTGTCATAAATGGAGATCATTACGATATCCTAGCTAATTAATGGTTGCACAAGCTTCAGGATGGATAACAAGTGAGCCCAGCAAGCAGCAAACTAGCATGAAACAAGAATAAAGTTAGAATCCAATAGACAATCTTGCTTTCCTTCACTCTGTTCTGCAACCTGTCAATTGCCATCCTTTTCTTTCCCATTATTAGTGGTCATGTTCCACTAATCTTTTTCTTCTATCCATCCTATGGCCTAATTATGTCATTTTCTTCCTCGCTATATCCTCACTGCTTGTAATGTTATGAGCACTAGAGAGGAACTGTGCTCATGAGTAGCAACTCTCAGGGTTAGGCATTATAGAACATCCCTCTGATTCGTTTTGCTACTGCGAGGGCAGAAATGTAAAATTGCCTCTGCTGTATTGAAATCCATGAACTTCACATTGTATCATACTCAAGCCCATTCAATAATTAGAACTTCACATCAGTTGTCAGAACCTTTCTATGGGAACAAAACCTGACATGTATATGTTGGAGCCACAGGCCAAACATAAACAAACCAAAGAGCTGGTAAAGGAAGGATGATCCCATTCCTGCGACTCCTGCCAGATATGATGCTTGCCCATGCACAGGAATGTCCTAGCACAGAAACACCCAGAATGATACGGCAAACTGGTATGCCCTGCCCAGCCAGCAACAGGCTGAACGTCTGCAGTTTTGTCCTGCATTGCATTTTTACAATTGCTGTCCCAAGAAATGTCACAGTCGACAGGGACAGGAGAGCCCCCAAATCTCCACTGGGTTCATTTCCGAAATATCTAAGGAGCAGTTTCACGCCTCCAAAGATGGCAATTGTTGCTGCCAATCTGTCAGCTCTAAGACCCACCATAAGACTTCAATCTGCCACATAGGAAGCCCAAATAAACCTGACACTAGACACATATAACACATTATTGTTGTTATAACATATTATAGTCCTTATCGTCTCTAATTAAACAGAGCCCACGATGATCAGCCCAGGACAATGCCTATCTAGAATATCCAGGACAATAGGCCCAGTCAGTTAACAGTTCATGCCACCAAATATGCTTAGCACCCACAGCACAAGTAAGGAAAATCAAAGGTTAAGTTGAGGATAGATGAGAATGTCGAACTTGGAAAACCAACAGATTAGGCATGATCTTATTGAAGGGGGGAGCAGGCTGTTTTTTTCATTTGTGCACAGGATATGTGTGTGACTGGCTGGGTCAGCATTTATTGCCCAAACCTAATTGCCCAGAGAGCAGTAAGGACCAACCATATTGCAGTGCCTCTAGACTCATATGAGTGTGCCCAGGTCAGGAATGACTGCTTTCATTCTGTGATATAGCCATTACTGATTACCAAACTTAATGGGTTCCTATGACAATTGACAAGGGGTTACATCTTTGCTATTAGACTAGGTTTTTATTACAGATTTTCATTGGATTCAAATTTCATCATCTGCCATGGTGGGATTTAAACCGTTGTCCCCGGATCATGAAGCTGAGATTTTGGATTACTGGGTCAGTGACATTATCATTAAGCTACCTCTGCTTCTAATGGTACACAGATTTATTGAAAATTTATACACTGTTTGAAATATCTTGTTGCAATCAGACATTGCAAAAAATCTTTTAGATCAATGAAATATGACATTACTAAGTAATTGTACTGAAGAAGGCGTTTTCACATGTTATTCCTTAAACTAAATTGGAAAAGTCCTGAGAATTTTAAAAATGCTTCATAAGATATAGCAATTCTTGAGAGATATAACTTCCAACAGCTACCCTATCAATTTCCTGCACATAAAAATTCAATTAAATCTGCACATGACTTCAATGTGAATTAATTATTAGATCGTGGTATATATATCACATCCATCACAGTCATTGCTGAGGAGGATGATAGAGTGCAAAAAGCCACTTACAATCACAGTTACCAGGCTACTTCATCAAAGGAACAGGGCAGATAAATTATTTTGTATGTGCACCAAACTGAAGGGCACTTTGTCCTAGTCCAAAATAAATAAGAACACAAGAATATAAGAAATAAGAACTAAAATAGATCAGATGCTTCCTCAAAACTGCTCCATCATCCAATATGAAATTAACTGATCTTGGTGCTTGTGTCCTTTTTCCTGCCCAGTCCTCATATTCCTTGAATCCCAGAGTGAAATAAAATCTGCCCAACTCAGACTTAAATATTTTAAATGATGGGGCATCTGTAACAGGCTGGGTAGAGAATTGCAAATATTCACAACATTTTTAGTGAAGGTGTTTTTCCTTACCTCAGTCCTAATGATTAGCCCCTTATCCTGAAACTATGCACCCCTGATCCAGGTTCTCAGGGAAAGTAACTTCTCAGTATCTGTCCTGGTGAGTCCCTTCAGAATCCCATATAGTTCAACAAGGTTACCTCTTATTCTTCTAGGTTCCAGTGAGTATGGGCCTAATTCATTCAGTATCTCACTGTTGGACAAACTTGTCATTCAGTGACTCATCTGATTAACCTTTGCTGGACCACACTGATTTCATTATTTTTATTTTATTCTTTTATCAATTTTGAATTGTCAACTGGAGGTGACTGATGAACTTTGGAACAGTTAGGTTAAAAATAAAATAACAGACCAAACAAGCTTTGTTTGTTTGTGAGTCCAGGCCTGAATGCTAATTGCAGATTGAGCCTTGATTAAAAGGTTTGAGTAGACACAGCGACCTCCAGGAAGAGCATTGTGTTTAAACAGATAGCAGAAGTTGGCTGCTAACCTGACTCTTGATACTGGCAAGTCTGTCGGAGACCCTATGTTCAAATAGATGGCACGTGTTGTATGGTGACTGAGGCCTTGGGCACAGTCATTCAGTCAGTTCATCAGAGTGAAACTTGAATTCAAGCGTTTTTTCGAACTATGTTTTCTGAAAGATGTTTCCGGAATGCTGCTGAGACAGTATGAGGTTTTAATGCTCCCGTCCAAATCTGATTTGCCAGCTTCCAGAAGCTCAAAGACAGGAAAGTTGAGTTAGAACATTTTGCTGCTCCTTAGATGCTGCCTGAACTGCTGTGCTCTTCCAGCACCACTAATCCAGAATCTGGTTTCCAGCATCTGCAGTCATTGTTTTTACCCCTTAGAAGTATTGCTGCCTTTACCTGGGCGAACTGAGAAGATGACCCTAATCAATATTTCAGGGAAAAAAAACAGCCAAGGAGAACATATTTATACCTATGAAAAAAACCATTTCAGTATCCGGGCCAGTTTTGTTATTTTCATTTATTTATCCTTTAACTCTGTTTGTTTGCTTGCCTGTCTTTTGTATGAATGGGGCTGAAAACAAAGTTTTCCAGTTTCAAGCAAAGTCAATCAACTTACAGTGCTGTTTAACCTCCTGTCTGCTAATGTTAGTTTGTATTAATTTATTAAATTGTTAAGACTTCTGTTTAAGATAAAAACCGAAGTCTGGAAATTAATTATTCACAAAGTCTGGGATTGGTTATGCCAAAGTCTTGTTAGGAACTTGCAGTGACTATTTGGGGTCTTTGATGGTTTACTTTTTACTGTGTTGTGAATATAGAAGTAGAAAGGCTGCTTTAGTTCTGCTCTTTGTCTCCATGTCGAAACAAAATCCAATGCAAATACACCTTTCTTTAGATAGTTATGAATCAGATGAGAAATAGATAGCTTTAAAATCATTCCAGATGAATTTCAGACACTTCACTTTCCCAAAAACTATGTAAGTAGATCTGTCATATTTCTCCATTTCATGCCATAGACAACACATTAACAATATTTGCCCTTCAGGAGACCAATCACTAAATTGGTGTGAGTTTCAACATTATCCTATCACCTTGAGATGCTTTACAACAATTATGTATACTACTGATATGGTAAGTGTGCCTATCTTGATGCACGTTTGCAGATGAGTAGAAGATACACTTTACAGTACATTATGTCCTAAATTTACATCAAACTTCAAACCACATTAATGAAGTTGCAGCAAGTTAGTACCCTGAATTCGCACCAAATACTTGGAGAAACTTCAAAGAGCAGCTAGATCACATTTACAAAGAAGTGAAAGACAACTCACACATCATAACAGATCATCTGCTATAGTTTTTCAATAAAATATTATATAGAAACAAATACAGACCTGTTATTAGCACATGCTATAAGTGCAACAAATTAAGAATTATTTAAAGGACAAGATAATAACTAATTTATCAATGTAAAATCAAACATATTCTTTACCTTTCCACCTCAACCAAAGATTATATAAGTGTTCATTTTTGGAAAAAAAGAACACTTACACAGTCAGAACAGAGATTCATTCAAAGTTCACGAGGAGAGCTGGTTCAAAGAGCACCTGATAATATGTGCACTCTGGAGAAATATGAGGATTTTGTTGTGTCTGTTGTAGGGAGGATGAAGGAGATTATTATCAGAATTGTGTTGTTAAATCAGAGAGCTCATTCACCTCAATGACTTTGATGTTTAGCTATTTTTAGAACATCTTTTCAATCTGGAGGTCACTGCAGACTAACATTTATTTCTTGATTTGCACAGGGTGAGGGCGTCAATGGCAATGCTTACATTGATTGGCCCCTTAATTTCCCTTCATGCCTTCAACCTGTGCAAATCATGAAATAAATGGTGGTCCGCAGTGACCCCAATCCTATCCTTGTAACCCTACATTTCCCATGGCTAGTTCACCTAGCCTACGCACCCTTGGAGCTATGGGCAATTTAGCGTAGGAAGGATGTGCAGGTTAGGTGGATTCATCATGGCAAATGCAGGTTACAAGGATAGGATTGGGGGCAAGCGGGTCTGGGTTGGATGGTCTTCGGAGATGCGGTGTCGACTCGATGGTTTGAATGGCCTGCATTCACACCGTAGGAAATCTATGATTCTATGATGAAGTTAGAGGAGAGCCACCTTATTGCAGTTCATGTGGTGCAATTAGGGAGCAGTCCAAGATCTCAAGCTGGCAACAGTGAAAGAACAGCAATATATTCCCAAGTTAGGATGATGTGTGACTTGGAACACAACAAAAACACAGCCTATTTTTGTTAAATATAATCATTTTTAATTTTATAAAAAGCAAGAAAGAGCTTTTAAATGAAATAGATGTTAATGGTGATATACTCTCCCATTTAAAAAAGAATGATCAATTTTAAGAGCGAATCAAATGGAGCTCAGTGAGTGAGCCAGATGGACCGCAAAGCATGAGCTCACATTCCACTGAACCTCTCAGCTATTCAGATACAGAATCCTATCCAACTGTCAGTATCTCAGAAGGAACAACCAACAAATCACCATGAAACCAGGGTCTCGATTCTTCTAATAGGCTAGTACTAAAATGAAATCTGATTAAATATAAAAACAATAAACTCTTGGAGCAAGCATATATATTAAAAAAAATAAATGTTTCAAAATAGCTTATGAATAGACACCAACAACATCTTGAAGAAGAAATAAAATCATGTATTCTTTCAATTTATCTTCCAACATTCATATCCTGCATCTACAAGATGGACAAACCAGAAAAAAAGAACACTTTTAAAATTGGTCAAAGAATGGCAAAAGTCACAACTACATTCTAACCTGATCAATAGGTAGATCCACCCTCATGTCTGCATCTTCTCTCACCTCAGCAGCACCCTGGGTTTCTTTGCGAGGGTCTTGAGCTTTAAATACACCATTGTCTTCTACATCAAAGACAATATTCATCTTGTTACAAACAAACAGATGTTAGCTTTACACATTGCAGTTGTGCTTTCAATGAAAGCCATTTGCTTATGAAAGTCGAATAAGCCAGAAAAGTTAATGTCCCATTATGTGTATATCAACTTCAAACACAATTATTGAATGATATTTCCAATAAATGGCATCATTTTTATTTTCACACCAACTCATCAACAATATGAATTTCGCTCTATAGTTCTGAGCTCAAAAGTTGCAGCTATGATGAAATTTTCCAACAATTTCTTATTCCATTATAATCGGATGATCTCTAGTAAAGAAAGTATCGCCATTTGCAGTGATTATCTGCCAGTGTCCATCTTTACAATGAGTGAGAAGATCTGGCCAAATGCTTGCCACTTTTGACTCTACCAAAAATCAAGCAGGAAAATTTCAGAGCTTAGCACTATATAACAATACAAAATTGCAGCCTTCACATGATTTTTTAAAGAATAGCATTGTAAAATGCAGCAAGGGGCAACACAAGATAAATTGTACATGCGTTTTCTTTTCCTTTTTCTATATGCCACTGAGCAGTGAGGGAAAAGCGTTTCTTAAATAATAGGGCTGATTTTAACCATTAAAATCTATTAAATTCAAGTCAAATTGGACAATGTTATAGGAAACAAATTTCTTCAGAAATGAATTGCATTTAAATTTGATTTCAAGTGCCACTTTGCATCTTACCATAATCTGTCAAAGGATCAGTTGAATGTTTGTGGTGTTTGACCTTCATGGGTTTTGCACGGAAAATAGGGTTTTTCTCCCTCGAAGGCTTTGCTTCCAGATCTTTTGGTTGCCCTTGCACTGACTGGGGAGGTCCCACTTGTCCATCTGTTGTAGAATGGGAGCTATCACCTTCAGACTAGAAGTAAGGAAGAGAAACACTTGCCACGTTCTTAAAAATGATTTTGTTTTATTTCTGTACAAAAGACAGATAAAACAACTTGCATAATTAACATGCGGTGCAAATTCATCTTACATTAATCCACTCTTAATGATGCATAGAGCTCATTGGAACAGTCAGGCATTGATTTTCTCTTAATTCCTGTCCTGTTTCACCAAACAGTCTATCAATCATGGAGCTGGACAACCTCATGATTTACTGACCAATCATGGGAGTGTAGCATTTGCAAAAGCTTGTCATTAGATTTGGGAGCATTCAGGACTCTTGTTGCCAAAACTAAAACATATGCAGAGAATGATCATTTAAGTAATTAATCCCCTCCATTTATATTTTAAAATGTTATTATAACTAACTGTGAGATGGAGAAGGGGACTAGAGTATAAACTTGGGGTACAGTCCAGTTCAGAAAAATAATACCCTTTCAGTCAGGTTTCGTGATGTCTGGAAATTCTCTTTCATATAACTTCTTAAAAAAGAAAATTCTTTGGACATTAGAGAGCTCACAAAGATTACATACCTCATCTCAAAATGTAAATGTCTTTCATCAATTTACTGAGACTTTATTGTCATGTTCAGGCTTTTCTTGTGCTAAGCCACATAAAGGTCTGTTAGCAATGTGAAATGGAACGTATTTTAATTTTTGGCACTGTTAGTGGCCAAATCTATTACATCAGTCAAGTGTGAAAGCAATGATTTGTAGTTATATAGCAGCTTTAATGTTGAATAATGGCCCAATGTACTTCACAGAGGTATAATCAGAGAAGAGGGAAAGTGTCCTCTTTCTGCCCTAATAACATATCTTACACTCATCTCCAGTTTATATATTCCTTACTAGCCACTCTCATGACTCTTAGAAAGCAGGGTGAGACCTGAAGCAATTCTTGATATATTTATCTGTTTTGACCAATGTTCAAGCCTGCCTTGACTGAGTCCAAAGACTTTAAAGAAGACAATGTGAGAGACATGTATTTGAGGCAACAGTCCTCAGCATCACTTCAGAGCATATTAGCTTTGAAATAATATTGATGAAACATACATGTATTCTCACAATGTATCCTAACACATCTCCAAAATGGTGGTCCCTCCCTGCATTATGATAATCACTTCCATGTCTCACCAAACATTTTTGTATTTTCTTAATGAAATTGATTAATTGTATCTATTTTGTGATGTGAACGGACATTCATGGGAAAGTGGGTTGAGAATTTCACAACTCACCTGAAATGATACTTGTTACTATGAAAAGGAAATAGTTGCTGTGTCAACTTGAGTGGGATTCAAATTCTAATCCTGACAGAAAGAACCATACTCATCTAAACCAACCTGGTAGTTGATCCCAAAGCAAATTTACCATAAAGAGTAATTGGCTTAATTAGTAATTCTTCAAAGTCCAAATAACTCGATTTGTCACTGAAGCTTTTTGCTGCAAAGACAGCATGTTGCTCGAACAAGATTATAAAAGATTCCTCATTTTATCTCTTTAGGGGTGAAATTGATTGCAGCTACAAACTCAAAATTAGATAATGATGAATTAACATTCTTCCATGCACACTTCCATTGGAATCAATGGAAATGCTGTTGTGTATAAATGGGCTGCCAACCTACTATGAGCCCATATCATGCCACTAGACCAGACTAGTTGCACTCTGAAATTTGAATCTTTACTCATTGAATTCCGGACTGTTGGTTCTGTATCAAAGTGAAAAAACAAATCGTGCCATGTAACATGAGCATGCAAACTCTTAACTTTTATGTATGAAATTCTATTGCCTGGTAATGGCTCCGATAACGTGGTAGAGGAAGAAACTTTACACAAATACAAACGGCATTCATATTGATCAATTAATATTGGCCAAATATGAAGAGGAGTTTGCAAAGGACAACAGAAATAAAAACATTTTTCTTTCGAATTGTCAATATTTTAATTATATCAAGCCTGGCCCTGTAAGTAATAAGTCAATTCCAAACAATAGTTAATAATCAAAATTAAATTCTGCCAGATGAAAAAGTATCATTGAGGTAACGTATACGAGTGTTGTGAAATTGGCCATTGACGTTAATGGAAAAGCAAATTAGTTCAGGGTAAAAGACGCTGGTAATTCAGCACTAGCCCATTTCTCTCTACTGACATTTGTTGACTTTAATCCTGAAATTTCCAGCACACAGAAGCTGCCATTGCACAAGTTCACAGTGTCAGTACAGCACTGATACCCGAGAGGGAGACTGCTGTATTGTAAGCTAACTACTGGTGGAAAATGACCAGTTTACCTGTTGGGGAGAGGCCAACAATCCAGAATCACTTGATCCACCATGAGAAATTTGCTGTAGCTCAAACTGAGGGAACAAAAAAATAGATAAATTGCAATTTGGTGGAATTACAAGTCAGAATTTTGAACAGGGGTGGTAGCCATCTGAACAGCAAAAGCAAAAATCATAAAAGATTGGAGTATTTCAAAACTACACAACAGGGCACTGCTGATTATTGCAGGCTACAAATTCTCAGATTTCCTTTCATTTCATTCCTTTCAAAATGTTCAATATATTCCTCATAAAGACATTAGCAATATCCTGTTCCCCTATTAAATACATATTGCAATGAAGTTATTGGCTCTTTGAAAATTTTATGTTACACCCACTTTACACATGAATTTCTAGTTTTTCTTTTGCATTTCTAAACAGTGACAAAATGGGGAAACAGAAATTTAAAATCAAACAAGTCCATGTGCAATTAGTGACATAATCCCAAAGAGTACAGGTCAAAACAAGCAGCTGTGGATGTTGTTGATACAGAGTAAGAGATCTATAAAGCAATTTAGGATTCTTTTCACCAGGTAATAGGTCTGGGTTGTCTAGGTAGCTAATAGCTAATTTACCTACTGTCACATTAAACATGTTTCTGTTATTGTTAAATCCTGAACAAGAGACATTTCTAACCCACATATCAATACTGATTGCTCTCAAAAAGATATCAAGAACTCGGAAACCTTGTTTTCCTTGAATGCTATAGAATGTGAAAAGGTCCAAAATAATATTTACAAATAAAAAAACAGAAATTGTTTAAAAAACTCAGCAGAACTGGCAGCATTTGTGGTTAGAAAGCAGAGGTAATGTTTCATGTTGAATGAAGAGTGACTGGACACAAAACATTAACTCTGCTTTCTCTCCACAGATGATGCTGCCAGTCCTGCTGAGAATTACCAATAATTTCCATTTTATTTCTGATTGCCAGCATCTGTAGTTTTTTTTGTTTGTTTTTGTTTAGTGTTTAATTCACTGCCCAATTTCTTCCAGGTATGCCCACCTTGTAAAAGTTCTGTTCCTCTAACAGGATTTCCATTCTTTTTTTTTCCTTGTTCACACTTGTGTTGTTACTGCTATTGACTGACAAAGTACTTGCCAAAATTTGCTTCCACAGCCTCATTATATTCCTCAATGTCTGCCTCCAGCTCAGACTCATCTCACATGGGTTCCAACACAAGTTTCATCCTTTGTGGTTTGAATCGACCCAGGATCACAGGTATCTCCATGATATACAACACTTCTCAGACAGCTGTTCTCGCCGCCTCCCGAGATCCACACTCAATGCCATGCATCACCCTCTGCCAACCCTCGACCTCTCTTTCCATCAGCAGAGCCCTTTGCCTGCTCAGAGCTCCCCTACTCCCAACTCCCACTTCATCTAGGAGAAGCAATGGCCTAGTGGTGTTGTTCAACCACAGACCCAAATAATGTTCCGGGAACCCGAGTTCAAGTCCTGATGATAGAATATGAATTCAATAAATATCTGGAATTAAGATATTTACTGGAATATATTGTCTGAAGATATCTGGAATCCATTGTTGATTGTTAGAAAAAAAACCCATCTGGCTCACTAATGTAATTCAGGGAAGAAAACTACTATCCTTACCCTGTCTGGCCAACATGTGACTCCAGACCCACAGCAGTGTGCTTGACTGTCAATTGCTCTCTGGGCAATTAGGGATGTGTAACAACCCTACCTGGTCTGTGCTGCCCTCATCCTGTAAATTAATTTTAAAATAATCCTCCGGCTCCTTTGCATTTCTAACAAGAAACATTTTATTTTCCTTTCAGGCATTAACGATCACGGGATGCATCAACTTAGAGATAACCCTGTCAGTTTGGAGCCTTCCTCTCCTCCCCTTCCCTCTGGCTTCCTGTTCTCGCCCAATCCCACCTCCTGTTATTAAAAAGAAGGTCACTGGAGCTGAAACATTTACTCTGCTTTTTCTCCACAGATGCCGCCAGACCTGCTGAGCCTTTCCACCAATTTCTGTTTTGGTTTCTCACTCCCAGCATCCATAATTCTTTGTTTTTTTTTCAAAATGACATATACCAGCTTGGTTAAGTTGGATGTTTTACATTAGCTCTTCGGACTAAATTGATATATAATGCCATCATTAAAAGACGCAATCTGCAAAAACAAAGGAAAATCCCATCAGAGTTTTATTGTCCAAAGAGGTGTTGTATTTATACTATGCAGATTTATCTGTCAGTGCATTTTGACAGTCTTGTTTATCGTGATCATATACACAGGGAGAGATTGAGCTGGATTATCGTCTGCATTTGTACTAGAATTTTTTTTAATTCATTCACAAGATGAGGGCATCACTGACCAGACAGCATTTACTGCCCATCCCTAATTGCCCAGAGGGTAGTTAAGAGTCAATCACATTGCTATGGGTCTAGAGTCAAATGTAGGCCAGACCAAGTAAAGATGGCAGCTTCCTTCCCTGAAGGACATTAGTGATCCAGATGGCTTTTTCCAATGATTGGCAATAGATTCATGGTAATCATTAGACATTTAATTCCAGATTTTTATTGTATTCAAATTCCACTGTCTGCCACAGCAGGATTCAAACCTGGGTCCCCAGAAGATTATCTGGATCTCTGGATTAACAGTCCAGCGATAATACCACTAGGCCATCACCTAATGAAGAAGAAAACATTGGAAACTGAGGGAAATCAGACAATAATATTAGCATCATCTCACCACCCCACTCTACTCCCTCCCAAAGCCCCAAGAAGGTTATGTTCATGAAATGCAAATAATGGCAATCCCAAATCCCCTCTCCATTTCTCTTTCACCTGCGCTAGTGACTGCTTCTCTTTGGAACCACACTAGAAAGACTGCCTAGAGCTTGTAACTTGGGAATCTTCTGGCATTTTAGATACCCAGCAATCTTTCCTGATAATGCTCTGACAATCCCACTGCAGCTCTACTGGCCAATGTGTGGCTTGCTACCAACTTGTGGGCATCTTGCCTGCAATCCTACTTAAATACACTATTACCTGCATCCCTGACCACTCTCTTTCAGCTCATGGAAAACTGGCAGAGTTGGGGTATAGCCAGAGATGTGGGCCTAAATCCCACACTTTTGCTACAGCTATCTGAAAGTGAACGATCTCCTACATCCGGTTCTTGTTCTATTATTTGTCTGCAGCTACTTAGCATCGTGCTGTAATTCACATGCTTACTGTTGCTGTTCACAACATGACTGCCAATGTTGCTGAATGAAGTCATTTATAATTGTGCCAATTGGCAGTAAGTACAGCTTCCTATGTGGTTTAGCAGGCTTGAGCTGTGAGGAGACAAATTATTCATTGCTTCTTCCTCAAAACAAATTAACTGAACTCTAAGTAAGCATTTCCAGACAGTTAAAGGGAAAACTCCTTAATTGCCTTTTATCTCATTTGAGGAAGATTTTCCCTTACCAAACAATAGGACACATTAGTGGTTGCCTCAAAAAATGGAAACATTTAACAGAGTTTGATAAAAAATTTAAAGAAAACAGCATTGCTCAATTTCAAGTAGATTTTTGTTTTTTTTCTCTGGCAGAGAAAATTCTGCAATGCATTAATACAATGAATTCTGGAATAGATATACACATCCCTTCAAGGAATCATGCCTTTTAATTTATCACTAATGACCCTTAATTTTGAAATCTCTGGTTCGAGATTAGATAAAACCAAGGTAGCCTATTAGAGTGAGTGTTCTAAATGAAGAATTGGGCGCAAGTTCACAAAACAAATTGGACAGAACTTTGATAATCCTGACAAAACATGGAACTAAAAGTCTAATGATGCTCATGAACATATTGTCAGTTGTCATGAAAACGCATCTGGTTTACTAATGCCTTTTTAAGAAAGGAATACAGCCTTCCTAACCAGGTTTGTTTTACATGTGACTTCAAATCCACAGCAATATGATTGACTCTCACATGAGCAGTGGATGAGGACTTGGTCTTAACGCAATGGAGTTTAGATGGATGAGAAGTGATCTCATTGAAACTTACAGAATATTGAAAGGCCTGGATAGAATGGCGTGAGATGTTTCTACTTGTAAAAGAGACTTGGGCCCAAGGGCACAGCCTCTGAGTGAAAAGGTAAGCCCTGAGAATAGAGATGAGGAGGAATTTTTTTCATCGGGGGCTGGTGGGGGCGGGGGGGTGATTCCATTGAACTCATTGCTACAGAAGACTGTGAGTGTCTTTAAGACAGAGATAGATAGGTTCTTGATCAGTAAGGGGATCAAGGGTTAAGGGGAGAAGGCAGAAGAATGTGGTTGAAAAAATATCAGCCATGATTGAATGGAGGAGCAGAATCGACGGCCTTATTCTGCTCCTGTATCCTATAGTCATATGGTCTAATTATCACCTGAAATAACCTAACAAGCTACCCATTGTAACTAACTACTAAAAGCTCAGAAAAAAAGAATGAAAATGCTCAGCCCACCAGAGAAAACAAAGGCAAACTCAACACTGTTGAGCTTGAAAACTCTTCATTACCAACATCTGAAGGTTAGAGCAAATATTGGGAACGTTGTCCTACAAAATGATCAAACAACACTGAACAGGCCATGTCTCAGACAACACCAATGCCATCACCATCCCTGAGTATGTCCTGTTCAATTGGCAGAACACACCTATCAGAAGTACAGTGGTATACAATTGGGGTGAGGGGTTGGTACAGTTGGTGCCCTCAACATTGAATCTGGACCTCTTGAGATTTCATGGCTTCAGGACAAACATGGACAAGGTAACATCCCTGCTGATCTCCATGTAATATTCCTCCTAGCCCCCTGGCTGATAAGTCAATACTCCTCTGTATTGAACACCATCTGAAGTCAGGAATAAGAAGATGCTGAATCCACGGCCATCACCAAGAGTGGATCAGCAACAAACACACTGACTATGGTGGTTGAGTCTTAAAGGAGGCCTTGGGTCTGCAACAAGTGGTGAAGGAACAAACAATAGGGAAAAACATACTTGACCTCATTGTTTTTCATCTGCCTGCTGCAGATGCATCTGTCCATGACAGTATTGATAAGAGTAATCACCACACTGTCCTTGTGGAGTCCAAGTCTCACTTTCACATTGTGAATACCCTCCATCGTGTTATGTAGCATTACCACCATGTTAAATGGACAAAATAATGTAAGAGCTTTACTATGCATTAGGTCCATGTGTAGAAATTTCCCCTTTTCATTTGACGTGTTCCATGGATTGAGACGCACAATTCCCTGTTCTATCATGGTTTCCAGTTTACACGATTCATTTCATTAAATTTTGCAACCAGATCCTCAATCACCTTCCTCTGGGAATTGTACAACTGGAGAGTGGAAGGTGCTCACCACTTCCTGAACTTTCCAGTGCGTATGCCTCTGGCATCATATTTAAAGCCCAGCTGCACACCACTTCAGAGTCTGTAATTAAGGGACAACCTTATGATCCTTGTTTTGTGATCCTCAAGCCTCATATTCAACAATCAGGACATGAAAGCTGTCTTGCTGCTTCATGGACAAAGACCTGGAGATGTTGGAGGATGATGGAGAGAAGCTGACTAGCACTGCCTTTCAACTCAGACAGCTCGAGTCCAAATTGCAGCGCAGGTCGGTGCTGCATCCTAGTGCAGCAGGATGAAAGTCAGTGATTTACAGTGTCCCTATCCTCCCTCTGCTCCTCAAACTCACAGGCCTACCCCTCACTAACTGTCATTACACACCTTGCACCAAGACAATTTGACAGAAGTATGCATATCTTGGGTGTCCCTGAGCACCAAAGTGAAGTGTTGAAAAGCTGAAGTGGTGTCTGAGATGGTCTGAGAGCAGGAATGTGGTTTGTCTGGTGGTTTGCTGGTGTTCACATTCTTCCTGTTTTACTTGATTCTACAGACAAATAAACACAAACTGATGACAGCTAAAGTATCATGAAAACAATGGAAACAGTACCGTAACTTGATCTCTGGTTATACATTTGTAAAAATCTTGGGCAAAATCTCACTGGGTCTAAGTGGCATGGACAATGGTGAGATATGTGGTTGACTCAAATGAGAAGTCTGATGAGGTCTATCACAACAGTGGGAACACCTTGCTCTACCTTTTATGGATTTGCCAAGCAGTGAACAAATTTCTAGCAAAGATGTGGCAAGTTTCCAATTAAGGTGGTATTTGGTTATTAAGCACCTTAATAATGTCACAATTTTCCTTGTTAATATTCACCTTCCTGTATTACCAAATGTGCCAAACAAGTTAGAGGAGAATTTTTGACATCAGCTTGCTACTTGCTCCAAAGGATCTGAATGTTGAACACTGGACAGCAACATCTAAGGGCACACTCAATGGGCACTGGCCACATGAACCCAACAGACACTGGCTTTTGGCATTCCTGTTATGTTAATACTTCCTTTGGAAGCAGGTATTCTACGGCATGTGGACAAATGTCAAAAATTCTCCTCTAACTTGTTTGGCACATTTGGTAATACAGGAAGGTGAACAGGAGTATTTTATTGGTGATGCTCACACCTCCACAGATGGCTCGAGAATGCTGTCAAGCTCCACTACTCCAGGTCACCTGACCAGTTGTGTTAAAGAGGCAATATCCCCAGCTACATGCATCATAATTCCAATCTCCTAGTGCATCTCTGAATCACTTATGGGAAGATCTGCACTTCAGTGCTGCACTGGCAATTATGCTGCAATGCTCAGAATGTACAGCGACATGCACCGAGCTAATAGACTGGACCAGGTTGGGCTCTTGACCCACTGTCCTTGTGCTCAATCACCCTGAGTCTACCTGGATGTTCACAATATCTTTCTCTTGCATTGCAATGCCTTTGTGCACTTTGCACCCAAACAAAGATATTAGGGTCATATTACTTCCGTCTTGCTTCGCAGTTTAGCACAAGCACAAATCCAGGAAGCTTATCATTCCCAGCAGGCCTCACTAAAATCAAGTGGGATAACCTTCACTCCGTGGATCCCAACACAGTCAACTTCAATACCAGTCCAGGGCCTTGGAAACAGTCAGTCAGTCAGCCACCCAGAGTGGTCGAAATCAGAATACTCTCCAACAAGAGGCAAAGAACTGAATATTGGGCAGGCCACCATCTGTCTTCATACTTCCTATTCTATTGTGGACTGATGGAAACCTCAGAAGTTCATTAGCGTGCAATAATACACAGGAATCCTGGTAGTTCATCTAATTATTGGCAGTAAAGATAGTATGACACGAATTTCACAGTCAATGGTGAAGCAAAGGCACTTGATGTCAAACGAAATTTAGCAATTTCTCATGTGGATTTGAAACAAATACAAAAACTCTGGTTGAACTCTTCCTCAGAAGTCATGCCTATGGAGTACTGTTAATGAGTACCTCAGCACAAGCTGGAAGAACAGCACCTCATTTTCTACTTGGGAACTCCACAGGCTCTGGAGTCAAGATCAAGTTCAATAATTCTAGGGCTTGAAGAACCTTCTTCTGTGTCCTTACCCCAACCCCCACACACAAAGGCTTGTTATCATATGGTCCACTATTACACACAACCTATTGTTATCCATAATTGTCCCTAATAGCACCTATTCATTTTCCCAGGCTGATCATTATCCACTCCATTGTCTGTCCAACTGTTCTTCTCTCTCTTTGGGCTCGATCTCCACCTATCATTTACTCCTTAAACCCTCCAGCCCCACCCTATCTTCTGCACAACAAACAACCTATTCCTAGCTTCCATCAGTTCTGAGTAAGAGTCACTGGACCCAAAACATTAACTCTGGTTTCTCACCACAGATGCTTCCAGACATGCTGAGCGTTTCCAAAAATTTCTGTTTTTGTTATCGTCAATGATCCGCTGCTTCTTCACAGGATGCACTGTTTGAAGTCCCCCAAAACTGAATGAATTAGAAATCACTGAACTCACAAGAACATATCCTTTAATGTTTTTAACCTCAATGTGCAAAATCTTGAAATGGTTACATCTTGTTGAAATGAGTTTTTAGCCATGTCTACATTCCTGATTATTTCAGGGAAACTTCAGTGATCTGAAAAACTTACATAAACTTTCTAGACCTTCAAATTTCACCATTGTGATATTATTTTAAAAGTATGTAAAATTCTGAATCTTTTTGTCTAAAGGATAACCTGCTCTTACCTTAAACCCATGTGATGCTCACACATTTGTTTGTTTATCGTTAAATATTTCTAAAAGTGAAGATTAGATTAGACTACTTACAGTGTGGAAACAGGCCCTTCGGCCCAACAAGTCCACACCGACCCGGCGAAGCTTAACCCACCCAGACCCACTCTCCTACATTTACCCCTTCACCTAACACTCCGGGCAATTTAGCACGGCCAATTCACCTGACTTGCACATTTTTGGATTGTGGGAGGAAACCCACACAGACACGGGGAGAATGTGCAAATTCCACACAGGCCTGAGGCAGGAATTGAACCCGGGTCTCCGGCGCTGTGAAGCAGTAGTGCTAGCCACTGTGCCACCATGCCGCCCACTGAAGGATAACAAATGCATTCTACTGCCTGGTTTGTTGACTTTGAAAATACTTTTTTTTTGTTCATTCATAGGATGGGGATATCACACCCTAGGCCAGCATTATTGCCCATGTGGTCATTTCAGAGTCAACCACATTACTGTGGGTCAAGAGTCACATGTAGATCAGACCAGGTAAAGATGGCAGTTTCTTTCCCCAAAGGACTTTAGTGAATAAGATGGGATTTTATAATAATTGATTCAGGGTCAAATCATTAGACTCTTAGTTCCACCATCTGCAATGGTAGAATTTGAGCCAGTATCACCAGGACATTATCTGGATTAATAGCCCAGGGATAATATCACCAGGCCATCACTTCCTCTGTGACGTCTGTTTGATGACACTGTTGTAGTTAGACACCTGACGGTCTCTTCACTTGGCACCACATTGAACCTTGTGATGGGAAAGGGGAAGTTCGTATTAGAATAAAGATAAAATACTGCATATACTGAAAATCTGTAACACATATAAAGAATGCTGGATAAACTCTACAGAAAGAGTCAAACTGGAGTTTATTCAACATTCTCTGTATTTGTTTCAAATGCACATGAGAAATCGTTAAATACTCTGCAGCATCCGGTATAGTTAGTATAGTTAGGAGATATAGTTAGTAAGTTTGCAGATGACACCAAAATTGGAGGTGTTGTGGTCAGCAAAGAGGGTTACCTCAGAGTACAACGACATCTTGATCAGGTGGGCTAAGGGGCTGAGGAGTGGCAGGTGGATTTCAATTTAGATACATACGAGGTGCTGCATTTTGGAAAAGCAAGTCAGAGCAGGGCTTATACATGTAATGGTAAGGTCCGAGGGAGTGTTGCTAAACAGAAAGACCTTGGAGTGCAGGTTCATACCTCCTTGAAAGTAGAGTCACAGATAAGATGGTGAAGAAGGCAGTTGGTATGCTTTCCTCTATTGCTCAGTGCATTGAGCACAGGAGTTGGGAGGTTATGTTGCGGCTGTACAGGACATTGGTTAGGCCACTGTTGGAATACTGCATGCAATTCTGGTCTCCTTCCTAGAAGGATGTTGTGAAACTTGAAAGGGTACAGAAAAGATTTACAAGGATGTTGCCAGGGTAGGAGGATTTGAGCTATAGGGAGAGGTTGAATAGGCTGGGGCTGTTTTCCCTGGAGTGTTGGAGGCTGAGGGGTGACCTTATAGAGGTATAAAATAATGAGGGGCAGTATGAATAGGATAAATAGACAAAATCTTTTCCCTGGGGTGGGTGAGTCCAGAACCAGAAGGCAAAGGTTTAGGGTGAGAGTGGGCAGATTTAAAAGTGACCTAAGGGGGAACTTTTTCATGCAGAGGGTCATGCATGTATGGAATGAGCTGTCAGATGAAATGGTGGAGGCTGGTACAAATGCAACATTTAAGGCATCTGGATGGGTATATGAATATGAAGGATTGGGAGGGATATGGGCCAAGTGCTGGTAAATGGGACTAGATTAGTTAGGATATCTGGTCAGCATGGATAAGGGTCTGTTTCCATTCTGTACACCTCTATGACTCTAACAAATGCCTTTACTTCACCACTGAGTGTTAAATCCAAGTCATAACATCGTTATTGCCAAAAGTTACAATGAAATGTTTATTCCACACTGAACTGAAATCTAAATCTCAAAAGTAAAAGTGAACTAATCAATTGTAAATCTTTAGACTTCAGTTCCATTTGTATAGTTATTGAGAAGTACTGATTAGACCATGCGTGAAATTGCAAAGTGTCAGAGAGTTAATTTCTAATGTAAGTGATTCCACTAAATACCTGAACAACTTATCCCTAATTATTGAACTGAACAGTGCAGAGATTTAATCCAAAATCAATTAATCTTCGTGCTAAAAGAATGACCACTGTCACCCAAAGATGTGAGTCTTTATTTTTAAGTAGATCAATTCTCTCCTAAGAGACTCCACACACTTGATTATTCTGCATAAGTCTTATCTAATTATTTATTAAAGTGGAAAGAAAGGTAATGCTTAAACTGTGACATATTTACTTGTTCTTGATTGATGGTATGACTTTTCAAGCATTGGTTATGAAATATTGGCTATCTGCAGCATCAATTATGTTTAGTGGAAGAAATGGCAATTGTGAAATGCCATGGCATATCCATCATATAATAGTTTCAGTTTGATCCTTCTTATACTTCCAGAATAACTTTAATAAAAAAGAGTCTTTGAAATAGGAACAAAACAAATTTCTTACTAAAGAGTATCTTGCAATGAAATATGTTTGTATAATGATATGTGGTAACGTATAATAATGTTTTTTCAAATAGCTGTCAAAGTTTTGCTCTTATAAAAACGCTTTTAGTCAAATATCAATGGCAAGTTTGAATTTTTTCATCAGTTCTGTTTTGTACGTTCTGAGATTCAAAGCTTTCCATTCTTGCTATGTTTTGGGTACTTAACAGGAAGGAAAGTCTCATGAGAATATCATTTTCATGATATCAACTAATTCCGAAGAAAACAAACAATTGAATTGGACCAAAAACGTTCTCTGAGTAACTCCTGTATAATTGGCAATCTACAAATCTGAACCTACTGAACCTGGGACAGAGTAAACGTAAAGGACAAGGGCAGGTGATTCAGAGACCTCTCTCAGCTTTATAAATATGCCAATGACCCTGAAACAGCAACTGATGGCTTACTCTGAACGTGAAGTTCTGCTTAATTGAGGTCTAACAGAGACATGAAAATAACTGAGTAAATGTCATAATTATTACAGATTTTAAAATGTATGTCCAATCCATCACCAAGACTATGCATTTCCAGCTCTCTAATGCCACCCATCTACAGTCCATCTCGACCCTGTCCCCAGTGAATTCCCATCTGCTCCTTCACCATCTCCAAGGTCGACTCCTTCAACTGGTCTGATTAAAGAACATTGCATAGCCCAAGTTGGCAGCAGTTGTGATGCTCTCTGTCCTAGTGAACCTAAAAGTGGCACTACATCATCTAATTGCCCTCCATAAGAAGCTGGTAGTGACAAAGAAATTCCAAGTTTTTTAAGGAGATCCATTCTTTTGTCAAAAATTTCTGCCAATTCTGATACTTATTTCCATAATACAGCTCTGCATACATAGAACATTCATCAGTCATTTAGGCCAACGTTGATACTCGATTCAATCTCCCCTTTAGTCCTTGCTCACTAAACTCCATCAGAATGCATTGCTATTTCCTTCATTCGCATATGCCTAAGTTCCCCTGAATGCATCTGATCAATTCATTCAAATACACTCTGTGGCAGCAATTCTACATTTTCACCACACTTATTTTTGAATTCTTTATTTGATTTCTTACTGAATTTCTTGCATTATTGATTACGTGTTTTCCTCTCTCTCAAGTGGAAATGCTGCCTCTATTCGATCAAACTCCATTGTAAATTTAAAGATATCTCTGTTCAAGAGTTGGTGCTTTCCTGATGATCTAATATTTCTTGTATAATTTTTCTGAATCATTTTCTTGCACACTCCACAGTGCCTCTACACCTTCTGCATGATTTTGGGACCAGAAATGTACACAGTATTCTCAGCATCATCTAACAAAGTCGAGAGTGTGGTGCTGGAAAAGTGCAGGTCAGGCATCATTCAAGGAACAGGAGAATCAATGTTTCAGGCAAGAGCCAGTCATCACTTTTGATGAAGGTCTCTTGCCCGAAACGTCGATTCTCCTGCTCCTCAGGTGCTGCCTGGCCTGCTGTGCTTTTCCAGCACCACACTTTCTCCTATCATCCAACAAAGATTTGACTCAAATTTAGCAATCAACTTTTTACCTTTCAATTCTATTCCTCTTGAAATTAACTGGAATGTTTTGTGTTTTTGTGTATGGTCTGATTAATTTTCATTTGGTTTTAGAGATCTCTCTATATGTATCTTTGCGTGACTTGCATTTCCCTCTGTAGATTAATATCATCATAATACTAGACTGTTGTCTTCCTTTCAGTGTCAATATCCAATAGTAGACACTCGACCCCCACTTTTACAAACCTGCTCCCCAATTATTTGCAGGCATTTCACCACCAGCCTTATTTCCAGTTCCAACTGGACATTCCTCACTCTGCAAAGGGACTCCTGATTATCCAACAGGGTATTCCTGATCTGTCAGGAACAATGGCAAAATCAAGAAATTCTACCACAAAGGATAGCACATGATGATGCGACAGCTTGAAGAACAGCAAGAAGGCAAAGCGTCAGCTTTTGTACTTTGATAGCAAGTTTGTCACCCCACAGCAGAAACGATAGACCCATTTGTGTCCATTGCATAATTCCTCCTAACCCCAGCATCTATCATGCTTATTGTAATTTACTTTATTTGCATTTATTTATCTAACTTTATCACAGGCAGTCACTAAATCAGATAACTTAGTCCACTGATTAAGTACACAGAGCAGAACACAGGAGGTATAATTATTAAGTTTGCAGATGACACCAAATTGGAGGTGTAGTGGACAGCGATGAAGGTTACCTCAGATTACAACAGGATCTGGACCAATTGGGCCAATGGGCTGAGAAGTGGCAGACGGAGTTTAATTCAGATAAATGTGAGGTGCTGCATTTTGGAAAAGCAAAACTTATTCAGGACTTACACAATGTCCTTGGATAAAGTAAGGTCCTTGAGAGTGTTGCTGAACAAAGAGACCTTGGAGTGCAGGTTCATAGCTCCTTGAAAGTAGAGTTGCAGATAGATAGGATAGTGAAGAAGGCGTTTGGTATGCTTCCCTGTATTATTTAAAGCATTGAGTATAGGAGTTGAGACGTCATGTTGCAGCTGTACTGGACATTGGTTAGGCCACTTTTGGAATATTGCATGCAACTCTTGTTTCCTTCCTATCAGAAGGATGTTTTGAAACTAGAAAGGGTTCAGAAAAGATTTACAAGGGTTGGAGGGTTTCAGCTATAGGGAGAGGCTGGATAGGCTGGGACTGTTTTCCCTGGAGTGTCGAAGACTGAGGGGTGATCTTATAGAGGTTTATAAAATCATGAGACACATGGACAGGATAAATAGAAGAAGTCTTTTCCCTGGGATGGGGAAGTTGAGAACGAGAGGGCATAAGTTTAGGGTGAGAGGGGAAAGATTTAAAAGGGACCTAAGGGGAAACTTTTTCATGCAGAGGGTGGTGCATGTATGGACTGAGCTGCCAGAGGAAGTGGTAGAGGCTGGTAGAGGCTGGTACAATTATAACATTTGAAAGGCATCTGAATGGGTCTATGAGTAGAAAGGATTTAGAGGGATATGAGCCAAGTGCTGGCAAATGGGACTAGATTGGATTGGGATATCTGGTCGGCATGGACAGGTTGGATGAAGGGTCTATTTCTGTGCTGCACATGTCTAGGACTCTATGACTCAGTACACAGAGTACCTGTGATTGTAGTCAAGCCCAAACAGTTTTTTCTTCAGACATATGTCAGCAGTTTCACAGCATTCGAAAGCACTGCTTCATGTCCAGCTCAGCCATGACTTAAGGGCGTGTGACATGTTAAACCCCACTCCCAGCTCCACACCCACACCAGATCCCAGATCCCAGCCCTGCCGAGTTTTCACCATCCCTCCAGACCTCCCCCTCACTGAGGACGAACGATCAGTCCTCAGCAAAGGACTCACCTTCATCCCCCTCCGTCCACGCATCAATGAATTTAACACACGCCGTGACATCGAGCAATTCTTCCGTCGCCTCCGCCACCGAGCTTACTTTCACAATCAGGACTCCCGCCCACCTTCCGAGAACCCCTTCGCCAACCTCCAACACACTGCATCCACCTGGACACCCCGCGCTGGCCTATTACCTGCCCTCGACCTCTTCATTTCCAACTGCCGCCGGGACATTAACCGCCTCAACCTGTCGTCCCACCTCCCCCACTCCAACCTCTCACCCGCACAACGCGCAGCCCTCCAATCCCTCTGCTCCAATCCCAACCTCACCATTAAGCCAGCGGATAAAGGGGGCGCAGTGGTAGTCTGGCGCACTGACCTCCTCACCGCTGAAGCCAAACGCCAACTCGAGGACACCTCTTCCTACTGCCCCCTCGACCATGACCCCACCCCCCATCACCAAACCATCATCTCCCAGACCATACAAAACCTCATCACCTCAGGAGATCTCCCACCCACAGCTTCCAACCTCAGAGTCCGGGAACCCCGCATTGCCTGGTTCTACCTCCTTCCCAAGATCCACAAGCCTGATCACCCTGGCCGACCCATTGTCTCAGCATGCTCCTGCCCCACTGAACTCATCTCTACCTACCTCCACACTGTCCTATTCCCCCTAGTCCAGGAACTCCCCACATATGTTCGAGACACCATCCACGCCCTCCACCTCCTCCAAGACTTCCGTTTCCCCGGCCCCCAATGCCTCATCTTCACCATGGATATCCAATCCCTCTATATCTCCATCTACCATGACCAGGGCCTCCAAGTCCTCCATTTTTTCCTCTCCAGACGTCCCCAACAGTACCCTTCCACTGACACTCTCATTCGTTTGGCTGAACTGGTCCTCACCCTTAACAATTTCTCCTTTGAATCCTCCCACTTCCTCCAGACCAAAGGCGGAGCCATGGGCACACGTATGGGCCCCAGCTATGCCTGTCTCTTTGTTGGCTATGTAGAACAGTTGATCTTCCGTAATTACACCGGCACCACTCCCCACCTCTTCCTCCACTACATTGATGACTGTATTGGCGCCACCTCGTGCTCCCACGAGGAGGTTGAGCAATTCATCAACTTCACCAACACATTCCACCCTGACCTTAAATTTACCTGGACCATCTCTGACACCTCGCTCCCCTTCCTGGACCTCTCCATCTCCATTAATGACAACCGACTTGACACTGACATTTTTTACAAACCCACCGACTCCCACAGCTACCTGGATTACACCTCTTCCCAACCTACCTCTTGCAAAAATGCCATCCCGTATTCCCAATTTCTCCGCCTCCGCCGTATCTGCTCCCAGGAGGACCAGTTCCACCATAGAACACGCCAGATGGCCTCCTTCTTTAGAGACCGCAATTTCCCTTCCCATGTGGCCAAAGATGCCCTCCAATGCATCTCGTCCACATCCCGCACCTCCGCCCTCAGACCCCACCCCTCCAACCGTAACAAGGACAGAACGCCCCTGGTGCTCACCTTCCACCCTACAAACCTTCGCATAAACCAAATCATCCGCCGACATTTCCGCCACCTCCAAAAAGACCCCACCACCAGGGATATATTTCCCTCCCCACCCCTTTCTGCCTTCCGCAAAGACCGTTCCCTCCGTGACTACCTGGTCAGGTCCACACCCCCCTACGACCCACCTTTCCATCCTGGCACTTTCCCCTGCCACCCCAGGAACTGTAAAACCTGTGCCCACACCTCCTCCCTCACCTCTATCCAAGGCCCTAAAGGACCCTTCCACATCCATCAAAGTTTTACCTGCACATCCACTAATATCATTTATTGTATCCTTTGCTCCCGATGTGGTCTCCTCTACATTGGGGAGACTGGGCGCCTCCTTGCAGAGCGCTTTAGGGAACATCTCCGGGACACCCGCACCAATCAACCACACCGCCCCGTGGCCCAACATTTCAACTCCCCCTCCCACTCTGCTGAGGACATGCAGGTCCTGGGCCTCCTTCACCACTGCTCCCTCACCACCAGACGCCTGGAGGAAGAACGCCTCATCTTCCGCCTCGGAACACTTCAACCCCAGGGCATCAATGTGGACTTCAACAGTTTCCTCATTTCCCCTTCCCCCACCTCATCCTCGTTTCAAACTTCCAGCTCATCACTGTCTCCTTGACTTGTCCGGACTTGTCCGACCTGCCTATCTCCTTTTCCACCTATCCACTCCACCCTCTCCTCCTTGACCTATCACCTTCATCTCCTCCCCCACTCACCCATTGTGCTCTATGCTACTTTCTCCCCACCCCCACCCTCCTCTAGCTTATCTCTCCACGCTTCAGGCTCACTGCCTTTATTCCTGATGAAGGGCTTTTGCCCAAAACGTCGATTTCGCTGCTCCTTGGATGCTGCCTGAACTGCTGTGGTCTTCCAGCACCACTAATCCAGTATTTGGTTTTCAGCAGCTGCAGTTATTGTTTTTACCATGTTAAATCCCTGGCAGGCTCCCATCACCTTGAAACAGTAATGATAGGTGTTGTACTGGAAGGTGATCAATGATCCCGTATTATAGCTGAGGACCTGCTAGTTTAAATAAAGCATTCAGATATGCATTTAAAATAACAATGTTAACCAGGAAAAAAACAAATACTTTGAGTCTCATTGACTTTAAATTTGTTCAATATATTGTATCAGTTGCATGCATGATACTGTGATCTTTTGCTATTAGTTCTGAGTCTTATGATCCTGCTCCACAGCAACCTGATAAAGGAGCAGCACTCTGAAAGCTACTACTTCCAAATAAACCTGTTGGACTATAACCTGGTGTTGTGTGATTTTTAACTTTGTCCACCCCAGCCCAACACCAGCACCTCCACATGATCAAATTTGTGTGGAATCCATCACCAGTTTGGCAGAAGACCTGTGAAACTTCACAAAAAGTACATTGAATATGACTTATACCCTGTGTTCCATAATTTTTGTTGCTCTTTCTGTTAAGTTAGAATGAGGGGCACACTGTGGATATCAACCCTCATTACCACTACAGTAGTATAGACATGACAGCCTTATGATGTGCTCGTTAATTTAGACTTGTAAATATGTAGAGGTCTACATCACAGAAATGACCTTGAGCCATCAAGTCCAAAAATAAGTGCCGAACTTTTCTAATCCAAGGAGCAGCACCGGGCATGTGTAAAAATGAGATGTCAACCTGGTGAAGCTACCAAACAGGACTATGTGCATGTCAAATAGCATAAGCAGCATGTGATAGACAGAGCTAAGTAATCCCACAAGCAACAGATCAGATCTTAGCTCTGCAGTCCTGCTACAACCAGTCATGAATGGTGGTGGATAATTGAACAACTCATCTGAGGAGAAGCAGGAAGCTCAACAAATACCCTCATTTTCAATGAGGGAAGAGCCCAACACATCAGTGCCAAACATAAAGTTGAAGCCAGAAATGCCAAGTGGATGATCCATCTCGACCTCCTCTAGTAGTTCCCCAGCATGACAGATATCACTCTTAAGACAGTTCAATTCACTCCATGTGATATCAAGAAATGGTTGGAAGCACCGGTCCAGATTTCTGGCAATAGAACTGAAGACTTGTGCTCCAGAATTTGCTGCTCCCCTAGCCAAGCTGTTCCAGTGCATTTACTACACTGACATTGACTTGACAATAAGGAAGATTGCCCAAGTATGTCCTGTACACAAAAATCAGGACAAACTCAACCCAGTCAATTATTGCCCCATGAATCGACTTTTGATCATCAGTAAAGTGATGGAAGGTGTCATCAACAGCGATATCAAGCAGCATCAGCTCAGCAATAACCTGCTCAGTGATGCCCAGTTTGGGTTCCAACAGGGCCACTCAGCTCATGACCTCATTACAAACATGAACAAAAGAGCTGAATTCCAGAGGTGAGGTGAGGGTGACAGCCCTTCACACCAAGGCTGCATTCAACTGAGTGTGGTATCAAAGTACCCTCGCAAAACTGGAATCAATGGGTGTCAGGAGGCAAACTTTCTGCTGGCTAAAGTCATACTGGGCAGACAGGAAGATGTCTGTGATTGTTGGAGGTCAATCATCTCAACTCTAGGACACCTCCACAGGAATTCCTGAGGATAGTGTCCTAGGCCCAACTACCTTTAGCTGCTTCATCATTGACCTTCCCTCGTAAGGCCAGAAGTAGGAATATTCGCTGATGATTGCACAATGTTCAGCGCCAAGTGTATATCTTCAGATACTGAAGACACCATGTTCAAATACAACATGGAAAATGTCCAGATTTGAGCTGGCAAGTGGCAAGTAACTTCCTCAAAATGCAAAAGCGAGACAGTGGCCATTTCCAATAAGAGACAATCGAAACACTGTGTCTTGACATTCAATGCATTACCATCACAGAATCTTCCACTATCAATATCCTATGGGTTACTGTTGACTAGAAACTTAACTAGATTCGCTACATAAACACAGCAGTTACAAGAGTGGGTTAGAGGCTACTGAGGTGAATTACACACCTCCTGACTCCCAAAGCCTGTTCATCATTGACAAAGCACAAGTTGAGAATGTGATAGAATATTCCCCACTTACTTGCATTGGCAACAACATTCAAGAAGCTTGGAACCATCCCCATTTGGTTGGCACCATACCCACAAGCACCCACTCTGTCTACCACTGACACTCAGAGGCAGCAGAGTGTACAATCTACAAGATGCACTGCAGAAGTTCATGAAAGATCCTTAGATAGCAACTTCTAAACCAGTGGCCATTTCCATCTCAAAGGATAAGGGCAGCAAATACATGGGAACATCACCATCTGCATGTTCCCCTCCAAGCCACTCACCATCTTGACTTGGAAATATATTGCTGTTTCTTCACCATCGCTTGTCACAATCTTGGAATTCCCTTCCCAAGGGCATTGTTGTTCAACCCACAGCATGGCGACTGCAGCAGTTCAAGAAGGAAGGACCTTCCCAAGGACAACCTAGCTTCAGGCACCACAAGTGAATGAAAAATATATCTGCTTATTGAGATACTAGCCTTTTTGTGTTTCATTACGGAACAGCTTTCTGTATAACAAGTTATTTTCTATTCATTGCTGATTTACATGATGTTGGGAAGAAAGCATGGTTTACCAATGATTCTATTAACCTGTCAAGTTTCTGACCTCCATATAACAAAAAAGCAATAGAGGCCCAGGAGAAAGTGCAAAGAACATATACAAAGTTGTTGCCAGAACTAAAAGCACACAGTTTTCAGCAAAGGCTGAAGAGACCATGTCTTATTCTTCAGAAAATTGTACTCCAAGAGTTAACCTGATAGAGGTCTTCAAAGTTGATTGTGAGTTTGAAAGAGTAGTCATTAGAAAAGATATTTTTTCACTTGTGAGGAAATTCAAATAAAGAGCCAAATTAGTAATTGATTTATCTATCAGCTATGCGGGAGAAATTTCTTTGTTTGGAAAGACCATGAAACTTGTTTCCACAAGGAGTGGTTGAGACAAATAACATTGATATGTTTCAGGCAAGTTTAGATACATGCATGAGACATAAAGAAATAGATGAGAGTGTTGCGAGAGTGGGAGTAAATTGGGATGAGGTTTATCTGGAGCAAAAGCACTAGCACAAACCTCTTGGGTAGAGTGACCTTTATCTGTGCAGGAAAGGTTTATAGGCAGAATTTGATCAGGTCAACAGCACGTTGCCCACTTATCAGAGAACCAGCAGGGAGCCCCTGGGTGAAGCCCAGTGGAATCTATTCATTATTGGTTCTTCCCACTGTTGAGATCTGTAATGGCAGAAGATTGGCCCAACAGGAGCTGCCGGCCAATCAGAGGCCAGCATGTTGCCAGACCGTCAGTGGCAAAGGGAGCACCGACTGTTGGCATCACTGTACCAATAAGAGAACCAGGATCATCACAGGACACCAGGCTGAAGGTGAGCAAGGCCAAGATGGGCTTCACTGCCCAGAGCAGCCAAGGCAGGTCAGAGGCAAAGGTGCAGGAGCGAGGGTCACTTTCAGCAGTCACATCTCTGCCTGTTAGACAGGGACCTCATTCCCGCAGCCCACCAAGGACGCAGTCTCAAACCCGACAGCAGCCTTCCAAGGACATATGTACACTTGAAGCCTCCTTTTATTCCCAGTGACTTCATTTAATTGTGGACTCGAGGAAAAGGAAGCCAATTGGACCTTTGTTAAACCTCAATGATATCCTGCCATCACGGGCCAGGAATCCCACATCAGCCTCTTCTGCCCTCCACCTCAACCAGGAAAAGGTTTGCAACCAGTGGGAGAATGACACGGCCTCTACTAAGATGGAATGGGCCCAGACCTTATGCTTCCGATTGTGATTGGTTAGATTAAGTCCAGCTCTATGTTTCTCTGTATAATTTAACATAAATATTCAACAATGGGAGCAAAATGTAGGCAGAACTTTACATTTCCCATCTGATGGGCTTGCAGTTAGGCAGGGTGTCCATGAAATTACTCAATTGGCCTTGTCACTGGACTTTTGCCCACCCCAACCTCTTGGCAATGAAGCCTAGGCCAACCTGCCCACTCTTGCCACCATTAACTTCTTAAGTGGCCCATCCAACGCCATGTCTAGTGGTTGCTTCCAGCTTAGTCTCAATTTTCAATCAAGTGGGGAGGAATTCAGAGGCAAGGTAGGAGGCTTGGAAAGTGATCCTGCTCAGGCCTTGCATGGGAGAGAGGACTGGGCCATGTGGAACAACAGCTTCTTTCAAGATCAGCCCTTCGTTCTCCACCGTCCAGTCTCATCCACTACACTTTCTGATGCTGCTGGGACTGGAAAGCTGCCAACCAATCTGATTGGCTGGCAGGTCTCTGAGGTGAGCTTTCTCTTCCACCCGCTCTGAGTGAGAGGCAAAAGTTTAATTTCTGGTCGATTGGAACATTAAAGACAGCAAGGCAGCTACCATCAACTCTTCAGATGGCAGGAAGATAAAGACAAAAGCCTAAATTTCCCTGGCCTTTTGACCTTGAGCAATAAAGTGAACAATATCAGGTCAGCAATTCATTGCACACTGCCTTACTTTGATTTCTATAAAAGTCAATACAAAAGACATTGGGAGTGATGTATTTGACATTGCTCATTTTACACTGTCAAACAGGAAATTGCTACCAGTATGCTTTTATCTAGAGTTCCCAGAATCTAGAAATAGTTTTCATACACAAATTGGCATTGATTCTGTCCAATATGCTATCAGGAAGTTGACTTCTGGCAGGAATAGGCTAGCCCAGATGACTTGCGAAGCTGAGACTTCCAAAGACCATGCAGACGGCTCTGAAGGTATGCTACCAAGAATGCGTACAAATACTGAACATAAAATGTGATGACAGGTATTTGATTGTTTTATGAGTGAATTGGACAACCACTCCGTGTCAGGTGCCGTGCAAGATCGGCATTCAAAAAAATAGCAAAATAAAGGCAGTCAGTACTGTACATTTTTCGTGCTTCCCATTCAGACTGATTAACATCTTTTCACATTTTATTAAGAACTAGCTTAAGGAAGCTTCAGATTAAAGCATATTTCATCTATTTATCACACTCTTCAGCCAGACTACTTTGATAATACATAATTAGAGAGGTCAATTCAGAACACACTAATTTATTTTACTTCCCCAACTTTAAACATCATTTTAAACATACGCAAACCAACCCAACTTCAATGCTCAAGTAGCAATACATTAGTCAGTTATACAATTTAAAATATCACATGAAATAATATTGTAGACTGCCTGTGTTAAAAATTTTGCACTGTTTCAAAAACACTAGTTTTCCATTTTAGACATTACCAACATCTTGCTAATGTCTGATAGTGTTTTTTTTTGAAATGGCAGAGAACCTGTTCTTCATAATAGTGACATATTTGAAGGATGTATGATTATGTTAACTCTTCTGACCTATCTCACTTTCAATCGCTATAGGGATGATAGAGATTTATGTGACTGAGTTATTGCAGCTGCTTCTAGCCTAACAGAATAATGAATTCAATCATAAAAGACCTAAGGAAATAAAAGTAAAACCATACCCTTCCTCTGACTTTTCGGCCTCTTCTGATTGGAGGAAGCAGATCGGAGTGTAATCTGTAACAAAATGTACACATGTCTACAATCAGCATCATAAACCGGAGGTTGGCTCAACACCTATTGTCTTGCCACTTATTTCATTCCCATGTTCTGCAAGCTAACTGAATTATTAATCTGCAAAGCATTTCAACTTCTTCGCCTTTGCTCTATAACATTTTGAAAGTCATTAAATTTGATAAATATCAAACAAGCAACATATAAATGTCACAGTGGTCAAAATAAATGGAAGTACAAAATGATAGTTTTACGTAACTAGCAGTAAAATGCTTTTCAAGAACATATGACCCTTATCCAGTTGTAAAATTATAAAATAAATTAACAAGGTCTTGCCTGGGAGAGTGCTCAGATGAAAATTCCATTTAAACAAAACAAAACAAAGAGAGGAGGAACCACAGTGAACTGGAATAAAGTTTTCTCATATACTGTGCAGTACTTTGCAGAGTTTCTACAGGGAAATATTTCACTTCAATTGATCTCTCAATCACCTCTCCCACAAAGATTTTTGCTCTGTTTCTTTTTCTTCATTTGTGAAGCACATCATAAGCATTTTCTCAGTCAAAAATGCTACAACAAAAATGCTGTTTTGTGTTGTAAACTTTGCCTCTAACAGGATGATTGGCCTGATGTAGCAATGCTTATGTTATCCCCTGTTGCTGTGGAGATTGCACTATTGAAAAATCCAACAAAAAATTATTAGGATCATGAACAAACACCACATTCCTCAGGGACATAGATTTCTGAACTAGGATTAAACTATTCATTTACAATGCAGGAATATGCTTCCAGTAGCATGTCATGCTCCAAGTGATCTTGGAATATGGAGATCTGAGATAAAGTATGAGACCTTTAAACCCTTCGCTCAAATGCTGTAATGTAGTGACGATATCTCGAACATATCCTCATTGTATAATGACAAACTGTGAGACAAAACACAACATCCCTCTTTTTCCAAAGAAACAAGATATCTCAAACTGTGATACAATTGCAAATAGGCACGTGTGGTCAATTCAACAGTCCTGCAAGACCAGCATTTCAAACTTCAATGGAACGCTTCGGAAGTTTGACAACAAGCCTGATCTGGTCTTTATGTACTTATCTGGGGAGATAGATATTGTTGTTGGCTATACTTGCTTGACAATTTGATTGTCGTATTGCTGATTGTTGTCACTCAATGCAATCATCATACAATACCATACAATCATCATGCTCAGAGTGATCTTCTTCACTCTCTACACGATTGGTGTCCAATACATTGTTCAGGGCCGGCTTCTAGTCTTTCAAAATGTAGCACCACGATCAGTAATGACTTCATATGATCAGGGCTAGTTACACTCTTTGAAACATTTAGTTTATCCAGGCGTTTGTCTTTGTACTTATCAATCTCACTCTCTGTGCAATGCAAACTTTTATAGTTCTCCTTCATCAGGTATCTCTTTCCTTCCCCTTTGTCTTTAAAGAAAAATATCCTGTGTCAGTGTTTTGATAATTAGTTGCTGGATAAGGTCATTCACATTTGCCTTCCAATTATAAATTGTGCTGTGGATATTGATACATTCGTCAACAGTGGTGCATGAAAAGACTACAATTCAAGATGAATATCTTGTTTTGCTGCTCGACATTTAAAGGTCATTAATTTGAGGGCACACAGAATACATTCTGTTTGACTATTGGAGCATGGATATTGGGATGACAATGTAAAATGGGCAATTTCCCATTTCCCACATGCCTTGAAATGGTTTGTGAAAGACCCGAGGTTTGTTATCAAACACTAACTGTTCCAGGATACCAAGTAAATTGAAAATAGTTCTCAGTGTCAAAGCCAGTTACACACATACTTGTTGCGTTGTTAAGTCACTGAACATTGACAAAATGAGAAAAACAAACGATCTCAAGGACACAATCTTGCTTGTGCACTGTGAATAGGTATGTTGCTGCTTTCTTCCAGGGAGTAGGTGGATCATCATGTAAAGGCAGAGGCTCCCTCTGCAGCTGGAACTAATATATTTGGTATGCTTTATATGCATTTGTGAATGATTTAATATCCTAATTCATCCCTGGCTAGTACACAGATTCATATGCTAACTGCTTTGTTTGCTCAATATCCACCTAATGTAACATGGGCATGGTATCTTGACATAATATTTTTAGTAGTAGGACTTGCTCTTGAGAACGGCTTGATCTGATATTCCACATTCATCCTAGTATGACCAAAATGAATCATCATTGTCAGGTATCTCATTCATGCTTTCAAGCCTTCCCTGGATAATGACCTTTTGCAAAACTTCCTCATCTCTGACAAGTGCCAATTGAGACTGGCCAAAGTGTAACTGATCAACCTTGTAATACCTTCAACGCTGTGCCAGGAAAGAAGTTTGATTCCAGCCTTGGGTGACTGTCTCGAAGGAGTCTGCACATTCTCGCTTAGTCTGTGTGGGTTTCTGCGGAGTGCTCTCATTTCCTCTCACAGTTGAAACGCATCCAGGTTAGGTGAATTGGCCATGTTACACATTGTGCTGTAGTGTCCTGGATTGTGCAGGCTAGGTGGATTAGCTATGGTAAATGAAGGTTATGGGGATAGGTAGAGGATGCTCTCCAGAGGATCGGTGCAGACTTGATGGGCAGAATGGCCACAATCTGCAATGTAGGGATTCTGGTCAGAGTATTGAGTACAGGAGTTGGGAGGTCATGTTGCGGCTGTACAGGACATTGGTTAGGCCACTGTTGGAATATTGCGTGCAATTCTGGTCTCCTTCCTATCGGAAAGATGCTGTGATACTTGAAAGGGTTCAGAAAAGATTTACAAGGATGCTGCCAGGGTTGGAGGATCTGAGCTACAGGGAGAGGCTGAACAGTCTGGGGCTGTTTTCCCTGGAGCGTCAGAGGCTATGGGGTGACCTTATAGAGGTTTACAAAATTATGAGGGGCATGGATAGGATAAATAGGCAAAGTCCTTTCCCTGGGGTCGGGGAGTCCAGAACTAGAGGGCATAGGTTTAGGGTGAGAGGGGAAAGATATAAAAGATACCTAAGGGGCAACTTTTTCACACAAAGGGTGGTACGTGTATGGAATGAGCTGCCAGAGGATATGGTAGAGGTTGGTACAATTGCAACACCTAAGAGGTATTTGGATAGGTATATGGTTAGGAGGGGTTTGGAGGGATATGGGCCGGGTGCTGGCAGGTGGGACTAGATTGGGTTAGGATATCTGGTTGGCATGGATGGGTTGGACCGAAGGGTCTGTTTCCATGCTGTACATCTCTATGACTCTATGATTCCAACTTCACAGTTAAGAGCATCAGCGTGTATATCAAAAAGAACCTCTCTGTCCTTCTGATCATCAATTCTGTGTGTCAAACATAACTTCATAGTCATTTCCTTGGAAATGGTTGACGAATTTATTTCCACCACAGTGAAGGTAATTTGAATCTCATGAGTTATTGTTATCATACAGAGACCTGTGCATGTTGTTACTCCTGTCATTACTGGACCATTTGGTTTCTACCAGGCAAAGGATTTTGTGAAGGCAAAATGAGCTTGAGTATTGACACTGCAGGATTATTGATCGGTCATGTGCTATGAGATAGTCTCTCAGTCTGTACCCTGGAACATCACTTCCTGAGATATAAGTCTTTCAGGATGCATAGTGATAATCTATTCACACTAACCCACTTGCTAATTTTAGTTCCTACTGCATTTTATACAGTCATAGAATCATACGGCTCAGAAACAGACCCTACAGTCCAACTCGCCCACACCAATCAGACATCCCAATTTGACCTAGTTCCATTTGCCTACATTTGGTCCTTATCCCTCTGAACCCTTCCTATTCATATACCCATCCAGGTGCCTTTTAAATGTTGCAATTGTACCCATCTCCACCATTTCCTCTAGCAGTTTATTCCATATACACACACCACCATCTGCACGAAAAGGTTACCCCTCAGGTCCCCCCTCACCCTATGCCTATGCCCTCTAGTTTTGGACTCCCCCCAGCCTAGGAAAAAGACATTGACTATTTACCCTATGCCACTCATGATTTTATAAACCTCTATAAGGTCACCTCTCAGCCTCCAATGCTCCAGGGAGAAAAACCCCAGTCCATTCAGCCTCTCCCCATAACCCAAACCCTCAATAACTCAGTCCCAGCAACATTCAGTAAATCTTTTCTGCATCCTCCTTGTGGCTTTTCAGGCCAAATGATATTGACGCTTGCAAGTCTGTTTGACTTATACTATCAACAAGGTGTGTAAAATTAACAATGAGACAAGTTGTTTCATCTTTTGAAAGCTGATTTTAATTTGATTGCCTCAGAATCTCATTGAATTGTTTGTATTTATGCAATTTCTTAACAATTGCCTTGCTGCCAGTATTGTAGCCCTATACTATATTGTTGGTGACCTGTACTTTGTTTTTGAGTCTGGCTTGGTTCTGGAACCAGATTTCCTACACTTGCATGCCTAAAGACCCTTAAGACTATAAGATATAGAAGCAAAATCAGGCCACTCAGCCAAATCAGTCTGCTCTACCATTCAATAAGTTCATGGCTGATCTGGTCGTCCTCAACTCGACTTTCCTGCCTTTTCCCTATTATCCTTTATTGCCCTACTGATTAAAAATATGCCACACATTCCACATACTTCATCAAGTAAAGCTGGACAGGTTTTGGATTGGTCCAAAAAATCCACATTTATCACCAACATTTTAGGTGCACCTTTCGGACTGTAGTAACAGTGTTGGCTGCACGCAAAGCATGCAACTGTTGTTGGCCTATTGCTCTGGCTTGCATCCATCCTCCGGTAATGTGTCAAGAACATGGCTTTTTCACTTGCTGAAAAATCCTTCCTGAGGTACTTAAAGAGGTGATGACTAATTCAATAAGCTTCTCTCAAATTCATGTCCTTTGCAGCAGCACCTTCTAACAAACTGTAAAATCTTGTGACTATATGACATCAATTGGAGACTGTTAACCCACAAGGTAATTTTTGTTTTGGGCACGTCCTCCAGAACCTTCCAGATATTTACTGCATCTTTCTGATGGTCCATGATAAGTGAAATGTGTTAATTCCATGAAACCCCTCTTTACCAATAGAAAGCAGGATTTTCAGAACTCTTTTCTTAGAATCATTTGTCTTTGGTCTGTAAAAGAGAATTCCATGCATTGTTGAACAGTTGCAATAAAGCATGTGTGTCAATGGGTGGCCAATTCATAGCAAGAGTTCTGTCAACCATGATTCCACCAAATAACATTTGCACTGTTCCAGGATAAGCTGTGTGCCAATGACTTGGTGTAATTGTAAATTAATCCTGTTCTTTCACTGCCCTTGGTCCCTTTAAAATTGCTAATGACTAGTTTTGGTCTCTTTAAAACTGCTGCTCCCTTGACTTTGGCCCTTTAAAGCTGTTTTTGGAACTGCAGTATACAAATAGTAGTTTTCTGCCTGTAGGTAATAATTGCATTGAAAAAGGAGTGATGACAATTTTTTTTAAAAAATATACTTGGAGAAGTTGTAGAAGCAATCAACATCTAGGCACAGGTCAGCATTCTTACTGTAGAAAACCACTTTCATGGGGTTTAAAACTACTTTTTTTCAGGAGTGCTTTGAGATGTGCTTTCAAGACATTTTTAAATAATAGATTTTTAAGTTTTTTTTTAAAAGAGAGAGTGAAGGAGATTGAATACCCACTCTTCAGCGTATGCCATTAGCCTCCAGTTTTGGCCATATTTGTAACTTAAGCTTTTTTTTTAAGTAAAGCATTTTAAATAAATTTCTTTCCTCTTAAAAAGATTTATATTCTAATTGAAAGGAAATAATCTGTTTATCTTGCTGCTCAATGCTTTACCAACAGGTCTAATACCGATATTTGGACTCTCAGAAACTGATGATGCTGAAGGATGAGAAACTGTCACTGTCCTATTTCTCCCTTGTGCAAGTTTGTTATCCAGCTGATCTACAATTAGTTTTCCAAATATCTGCCAGCAAGCTCTGGGTTTTTTTTTTATACAACTATCACTGCTAACTATTTGAGAGTTTGCCTGCAACAGGGTGTTTTACTTAATGTAGCATTGCTTATGTTATTCTCCATAATGTAAAAGATTGGGAGTGGATATTCTGATTTTCAAAAATTTAACAGGCATTTATTACAACTAACTATCATTTACAAATATTACATTCCTTAGACATATAAGTGTCTTGAGCTAGTTTTAAGCAATAGTTTATAATAGAAGAGCATGCTTCCGGTCCAGTGTCAAACTGTGATAAGGTGGAATATGAAGCATTAATGCTCTCATATTACATGTAGCAATATTGCAATGATACCATTGGCATGCCACTTAAGGTTTACTGACATAATGATTGTGAGGGAGGACACAACGCGCAACTACCATAATAGCTGCAAATTTTCATCGATTTCCCATAAGGACTGTTTAGCTGAAGAAGATGGTCCATCACCACATTTTTCACACAAGTAGACATGAGTAATAAACTCTTGCCTTGTCAGAAATCCCATACATTAAGTTCTGAACTGAAACCAACATGTTCATTCTGAAAGATGAGACTTAACAAACAATCCAGGTCTTTTTAATGTATAATTTCAGTAACATCACACTGGAAACTTTTGCTATAAATTCTGTGTCTTATGATCTTATACTCCAACCACCTGATGAAGGAACAGTGCTCCAAAAGCTAGTGCTTCCAAATAAACCTGTTGGACTCTAAACTGGTGTTGTGTGGTTTTTAACTTTATATTTTAAGAAACTGGATCTGTAAAGGAGCTTGATATAGCGTCTATAATAATTCTAAAACTGGTTTATAATTACTGGGGATTCGGGAATATTTATCTGAAAATTTTCCCATTTGAATCATTTGGTGAGGTTTTAATTCATTCAAACCTTACACAGTTATTCAGAATTACAATCTAAACGAAATATCACTCATGTGCATCAATCAGAGAAAAACTGTTAGTCTTTGTCCACTTGCTAACACAAAAATTCAAACAGTCACTTTTGCTTCATTATATTGCTCTGAGTTCCCAAGTCGAATCAAGCCACAGATATATAAAGGCAGTGTACCAGCAGTGATGCTTTCATATCTTAGTCACATATTTCTTTCACAGATGATTCACTTCTAGATTTTAATGAATGGTGCAATTGAACTCTTAACCGATCATTAACTTTGGCAAATTACCACATCACTGGGCAGTGTAATTGTCATTCACATTCAGAGGACAAAATCAATAGTTAATTTTGCACAAGAAAGGGTGAACTGATTTTTTTCCCCACATGAACGAGCTTTCTTCCTACATATAGGATGAAAAAGAATTTAGTTTAAACGGAATTTCCTATTATTCAATTCAACATTAAGAATTTATATTGAGCACACACAAAACACAAAAATGAATCTGTACTTACAATTAGTTATGACTTCCTACAAAAATGTTAAACTTCTGATTTTCATTCTCTGTTTGCCAACACTAATTATAACTACTAAATGATCCAACAATTGGACAGAAATACATATAACTACAAATTTGATATCATGCACATAAAATGAACTTACACTTTACATAAATGCAGATAGTGGAATTGAATTCTCATCAATTGCAAAACTAATTATATTGAATTATCACATAATTGGTGAGTAAAGTTATCATTCAGACTCATGGGACAGAATTAACCACCAACAGTGGAGAACTTTTGGCCACTGTTATGTCATTTGGTTCACGTAACTTATAAATACTTTGGACTCTCGATTTTGGAGCTCCATCTAGTGCATTTGTTGTATCAGTCCCTGAGTCTCAGTCATTAAGTATGTTGAAAACAGAAGTCGATAGATTTCTAGATATTCAGTATAGTCTGGGAAAATGTTGTTGCTGTAGAAGATCAGTCATAACATTGAATGGTAGAGCAGGCTCAAAGGGCCAAATGGCCTCCTCATTCTCTTATTTCCTAAGTGGCCGTTACTATTTGTTGGATGACGGCAATGTGGCAATAAAATTTGGCAACCTGGATATATGTTCTTATAATAATTACTACCTACTTCTTCTTGAATATCAAAAAATATTGCATCTCTTTCATTTAGAAATAGCAGTTTCAATAAATGGTTGTTGTCATAAGCCTGGGGGCTATCACTATAGCTTTTTTACCACTTGACTGCTTCAACAAACTGCCATTATCCCAATGGTGGGATGTTTATTCACATTTTGATTCATAAATCAAAAGTTACAAAATGGTCTGTTATTGATCTGGGATTATAAATGCAAATGTTTGTTTTTTTTTACAAGGGGTCAAGTGCTTGAGGGGATTAAACATTTGGAATGGACTTCCGTTAATATTGAGTTTCCCATGGTTTAGGGATTAGTATTAGTTTTGTCCCAACCACTTAAGATGCCTATATCCCTCTCAAGACTGTGTCATCCTCATTACTTGCCATCCCCCCTACTTTTAAGTGATCTGCCAACACAGCTATAATGCATTCAGTTCCATCATCCAAGTTATTAATATAAAGTATAAATAATTATATCTGCTGTACTGTTCCTGTGGCACTCTACTGGTTATAGATTGGCATCCTGAAATTGCCTCTTAACCCAACTCTACTTTCTATTAATTAGAGAGTCATGCTAATATATCAACCAACACCATGGGCTTTTATCTTATTAAGTAACTTTATGTATGAAAATAATGTTGTCTGCAGCTCTAGAATCCAATGACATTGAATTTACAAAAACCTGGGGGAGTGTTTAATTTTTTGGGGATTTTTGCCATTACATGTTAAGTCATGAGCCAACTACATCATCATTCATGTGAAATTTAGTTGAACACTGGTTGCATTTGCTGTGAAAGGTGGCATCTTATGCAAACAAAACACTTAATTTCAAAAGGGAAACAATTCCTTGAAATACTTGAATCCTTTAGTACGTACTTTTGGAATTTGCTTAATTTATTTTGGTTGGTGTCGAAGTCAGTCAGCATTACAGTAAACAATTCTATCACTTCAATGGTCCATTGGGTAGATCAGAAACATAATAGAATATTTTAAATGATTCAAAGTATGAGAGAATGTTGTTGTAGTGATTGGAAAGAGGTCAGCCAGGTGAACCTCATTGAATATGAGTTCCCTGATTGTGGCTTTTAAGTTCCAGGTCAAGTTCCTCCAACTCTTCCACTGATACAGTTAGTATTTAATGCAGAGTAGCTCGCCTCTTGCACCTGGCGTGTCTCAGATGAAATTCATTATCCCCCTCAGGCAGCAAAGGCATTAAGGTGGTGACATCTGCTGTTTCCATTTCAGATACTGAGGTATCGTTAATGCTTCATAGAGAGGAAACACCAAGGGTTCCGGAACAGTCGGAAAGGCAGTCAATGTTCCAGGCATATTTTGCTCCCGCACCATTTGTAAGCTTGCAACTTTCCTATGTTTCAAATGTTTAATCAGCACCATCGCATCTATCCCAGCTTTATACATGACTGGACCTAACGTCACGCCGACCATGTCTCTCATCTATACAGGTCTATTCAAAGGGTTCCTATACCAAACTTCATCCGGATGAATTATATGCCAGTATTCATCTCATTTGGGGTTACTGTAGCCCCTAAAAATAGGTTAGTTAGGGTCAGGTGTTAAAATCCAATTAGATTTCACAACCAATCCCAAAGTAGCTCTAAGCTCTTAATTTTGGGTTTAATAGAAGTGAGACAGGAAGTAGACATTTAATTATTTAATTAGTTGACTAATTAAATATTATAATATGGTTAACAGTCTCACATTTAACCTGCCTTAAAGTTTAACCTAGGCCAGGTCTTGGGAAACTAGAGAGCTCAAGGGTGGTGAGACCAGTTTTGAGGAAGAGGAAAGTAGCCTTAAAATGTGATGATCCATGTTCTGGGAAAGCCATTATATTCTTTTGTGTGGTGTACCATCAAGACCAGAAGTATTCTGGGAAGTATTCTGAAAAAAAGCACTGATTAGTTTCCTGTTTATGATATCATCATGATGCAAGAAATGACCATGTGACCTGAGGTTGCCATGGAGATGACCGGAAGCAGAACGCAAAAAAAACTGGGATTGGGATTGAGTCCACCGGTGGTTTCTGTTGTCAGTTCAGAACTTAAAGAGAGTTTGTGCAAACAGGAATCATGCAAGGTTCTCACCAAAATAAGTCATTTTCTGTTTAGCAACCATTGAACAAATCCAGATATGAATGTGGATTTCTGAGAATACAGCAGAGACTGTGTGTTATAATGCTAGAAAGAGCAGTGAGCTGAAGATTGGAAGGGCAACATATGTAAGGAAGTGACATAATGCATCAAAGTATTAACCTGTTTCTCCCTCCACATTTGCTGGTGGACCTGCTGAATTTTACCAGATTTTATGGTTTTACAATAGTTTGTGATTTTGGATAAGATCCATTGCAACTGCTTCAATATTACCAGCACGGACTAGAATGTCAAAGATGCCTGAGAAGGGATTTGCCAACATGACTTGTGAGCCTGGAGAGAAAGATTCTATTAATGAGTATCTTGTCAGTGGTAACCCTGTCCAGGAATTCAGATAGAATATGATTACTTGTGAATTTGACTCAAGGATGAAATGAGTGGTAAGTGAGAGACCCCATATAGCATAAAGACTGTTGGCAAGACTGTGAGGTTATGCGTGGTCCTATTTTGTACAAGTTGTTTTGCAAATGCCTGTAACTACCTGAGGTGTATCATCATTTCAACTATTAATGCAAAATTTACCGTTTATTGGAAATATCCTTCACCCATTAATGAATGTTTGAATTATGTTAATTCTGGTTGGCTTGTTCCAGTAAAATTTTTAAAATTTTCATCAACAAAAACTTGTCTGCAGGTTTCTTTCTGCTGTGGAGATTTCTGTCTATTTAAAAGCTTATTGGCCTCTAAGGAGATCATAACTTTTGTTAAATATGAGTTACCTTAAGCAAATCCTTGCTGGCTTGAAATTCATCATTGTGAGGCATGAGCGTAAAAAAAGCTAAAACTTTTGGGGAGACCTGAGTGATAAGAATTGAGATGGGACAGCCAGAGACAATAGTGAAAATACAACACTGGCTGACTTTGGAATAACTCAAGTTCAACAATCTCAAATCCTAATCATTGTTCACATTACTTCAGTTGCTGATGATAATGTTCCTACTCTTCCCACTAATACTACCTCTCGAACCATCTTTTATTTATTTACTTGCCTCATTACCATCCACATTTGGATTGCAGCATCATCGCTTTTGCTATTGAACCTCTGCTGCCGAAATCCTATCACAGATGTTTCCTTTTCCCTTTGTTTAAATATCTGTTACACCTCTCACTTCTTCCAGTTTTGAAGAAAGGCCGTAGTCCTGAAATGAGAACTTGTTTTTCACTCCACAAATGTTAGCAGACCTGTTGAATATTTCCAGCTTTTTCTGCTATTATCGCAGACTTCCAATATCTGCAGAATTTTGTATTTGTCTTAAGATGGTTCAACAATTTACATGAGAGAATTGCACATTGTAATCGATTCCCATCATCAGGAACTTTTGCTAACCCCTCCTTTAATTCAGCCTGCTGTTATATTAATTTGGTGTCTCAGTGCTTTGAATGCTTTTGTCCAGATGCCTTCGTATTTATCAGTTTCCCAGCTTTCATGCATCAGTGGTCTTCGTTGTACATCCGTTGGGATTATCATGTATCACAACCTCCAACATAATCCCATTCTGGCAAAAGGCATTGGCACGTACAAGTGCATGAGATTCAAGCTGTTTCTGACAAAAGCCCATCAAACCCTTTCATTCCTGACTCCAGTCATGACAGGAGGTCTAATTATATATCTGTTCTCCTCACTGAGTCTGTTCCTGGCAAAGAAGTCTTGCCATGTATCATTGTTCTGGTTCAATCCTTCAAAACAAAATGCCTGGTCCAGTGCCAGCGCTTCTGATTCCACTGCTGGCAGGAGGTTAAATTACGTATCAGTGCTCCTGGTCCTAGTCTGAGCAGGAGGCCTTGTCATGTATCAGAACTCTTGGCAGCCCTTCTGATAGGAATTCATCAGGTATTTATGTTGTTGACTCACACCAGTCCTGGCAATAAGCCTTACTACGTATCTATGCTCTTAGCTGTACTCTTGCTTGAAAAAATGTCAGGTCATATATTTGTACTCTTGGCATTGAAGCTAGCCATGGATCATTCTCTGGCTACCTTCCTGTTGAGAGGACTTGTATGACTGCTCTGAATGAAAAGAAACTGGTTGCACCTCAGCTCTTTTTGGCAAAAGCAGTAATGCATTAAGGCTCTTGAAATTGCTCTTGGCAAAATCTTGTTGTATTAATGACCCTCGCTCTGTGTCAAGCGGTCTAATCATTTTCCAGTTATCTTGGCTGCTTTCTCTTGTAACAGGAAACCTTCTCATGTATCAATGATCCTGTCTCAAGCCAAGGCCTGATTTGCCTGCTGTGAATTTCACTGGTTCTTGGTTAGATCACAAATGCGAGCAGTGATTTTCTCTGTTCCAAAAGGTACGAGATTTTGATTTGTAAAAGTAACTGATTTCTAACTATATATACCTTGCAACCATATGGTGTCAGCTCAGTAGGCTAGATGACTGGAGTGTGGTTTAGAATAATACCATCAGTGGCGCTTCATGGCCCCACTTGTGGAATGGTTACTCTCAAGCTTTACACAACCAATTGTTTCTCTCTAATCAAGAGAGATGCCTATGGCTGTTATTATGACAGTGGCTCCAGATATATCTAGCATCCTAAATCACCTGAAGTTGTTAAATTCTATTAACGGAAGCTATGAATAGAAAAAATTACAACTCAATAAGCATCAGTCTTGCCAATTTGTCACCTAACTGACACCGAAGTATTAGTCAAAGAACTCTAATCTTTACTCTCCTAACCCATTTAATGAAAATCACTTATTGACCAGCTTGAACTGTAGATTGTTGCTAGTCATGTTTCTCCTTCACTGTTTCCTCTTTCTCACGTGAGGGAGGTGTTTCCACGCATCCATGCTGACCTTATCCTTCTCATTTGTACAAGACAAGGAATGTGTTCTTCATGGAGCCTTACTAAGGCACTGCTGTCTATGTTTCAGATGGTACAACTTCTGTCACTGTGCATCAGTGATGTATAAAGTGAATAGTGAAAGTGATAGATGGGAAGTCAATCAAATGCAATCTTGTGCTGGATGATATCAAGCTTCTTGAGTGTGTTGGAGCTACACTCGTGCAAGCAAGTGGGGATTACTTCATCACAATCCTGAACTTTTGTTTAATTAATTCGTAGAATGTGGGCATCACTCTCTAGGCTAGTATTTATAGCTAATTCCTAGGGCATTTAAGAATCAACTACGTTTACTTCTTAGATAGATATCACTTCTTAGATTCCCTACAGTGTGGAAACAGGCTCTTCGGCCCAATCAGTCCACACCGATTCTCCAAGGAGTAACCCACCCAGACCTATTTCCCTCTGACTAATGTACCTAACATTATGGGCAATTTAGCATGGGCAATTCACCTGACCTACATATCTTTGGATTGTGGGACGAAACCGGAGCACCTGGAGGAAACCCACGTAAACATGAGGAGAATGTGCAAACTCCACACAGACTGAGGCTGGAATTGAACCTGGGAGGATGACAGATTCCCTTCCCTACAGGGCGTTATTGAACCAAATGGGTTTTTTCAACAATTGACAACAGTTTCATGGTCATCATTAGGCTTTTAATTCCAGATATTTTAGTGATTTCAAATTTCACCATCTGCCATGGCGAGATTCAAACTCAGGTCCCTGGTTTAATATTCTGGCAATAATCCCACAAGGGCAATGCCTCCCATGACCAGCAAAAAAAAAGAACATCATGTTGGATGTGCCTACTCCTGTACCATCTCTGGCTAGCACTGCCCCAATCCAAGAACTTTTGGAAATCCAAGTCCACAGAGAGAAGCTATTCAATCCAAGCCAAGGTTTAGTTCCCAGCAGACCCCTGCCAACATTATAGTCATTAACTGCTGAACTGTCTTAAATTTCAAGGGCCTGAAATAACCCAAAAGACAATATGCATTCTTATATCTCCATAAATCTTGAAACGGTAACTGTCACATAGTTAAATATTTTATACACAGAAAGAACACTCAAATATTAAGGATATAATTAATTCATAATGATTTTCTCATTGATGCTGATTGAGACAAGCATGTTTGCAGGATATCAAGAAGACTCCCTCCCTTTCTGTGAAGTCCCATAGAACTGTAAACATCCTACATGAACAAAAGCGTATAGCCAGGTGCAACATGAATTGAATGCCTCATCCAAGGGGATGACATGTTTGACAACATCACTCCCCCAGCGCTGCACTGGAAGAGTAGATGGGATAATGTGCTCAAACCCTAGTGCGAAACTTGAAACCATAAACCTTTGTCTAAGAAACGAGAAGAGCCACCAACCAAATCAAGCTGACACCAACAAATTGGTGGGTCAGAGAGGTGACACCCCTGCAAATGACAAGCTGCTGGTGAAAACTGACACTGCCCAGATCTTCAAGATAAACCTCTTTCAACAAGTAAATTGCACCATTGCTGTTATTGTTAGAGGTAGTTATAACATAGGGGGCTTTGTCAGCTCTTTGCCTGAAGATACATCAAATGACCGTTGCAAGTAGAACATTTGTGTATATTTTGTTTCAGATAAATTTACACCAGGCAGTGCACTGAATGGATTGTCAACAGTTGAAGTGGAGATTTGCAACAGAAGGATTGTTCATCTTATTTCAATTTGGACAAAAGACACTTGTAAAAGTACAAATGTAACAGCTCCAAATGAGTTTACATTTATCTAGAATATATAAACACGTGTATTGCAATAAAACATTTTAAGTTTTTTATTTAGGATATCTGTTAATGTTAAATTATTTGTATAATTAGCCACCATCTCTTTGGTAATTACAATTCACACTCAAGTACCTTTACAATATAGTCAATAATACAGTTTAAGACAGGTTTGAGAATATCCTTCCTTATGGGATAGGCATAGGCCTAGTGATATCATTGCTAGATGATTGATTTGAACTCAGGTTTTGGGGACCTGAGTTCAAATGCTGCTATGGCAGAGACTGGAAATTGAGTTCAATAACAATCTGGAATTAAGCTTCTAATGATGACCATCAAACCAATTGCTGGAAAAACCCATTTGGTTCACTAATGTCCTTTCAGGAAGAAAATCTGTCATCCTTACTTGGTCTGGCCTACATTTGACACCAGACTCACAGCAATGTGGTTGACTCATAACTGTCCTAGCCAGAGATGTCCACATTCTGTTAGTGAATGAGAAGAACAAAATGGGTGATTTCGTTATCACCTAACTGCTTGCAAATGTTTTGGAATTAACTTAACATAATCATTTAACAACTAAAAAACATAAATTAGCAATAAAGTAATTAATTAAAATGGAAATAATAGTAAGTTACCAAAATAGATTTTAGCCTTCCTGTAGTTATTTGGACCATGCTCTGTCTATGAATTACTGATCAAGCTACTCACAGTGTGAAACAGTGTGGTACAGTCACTTGGACTGAGGCATGTTATTAGTACAGTAAAGGGAACTTTATTTTCAGTTTTCATGAGAACATTTTATCAGGGATGCCAACAAGTTATCATCCCACCTCATGAGGGCAGTGTGGGTGTGGGTGTAGGTGTGGGTAGCTGAGACAGTTAGTGCACAATCATCCTGGATTGTATTGCCACAAGAGGATGAATGATCAGTTGCAGTCTGTTGCCAGAGTAAGTGCCACTGTCTACTACATCCTTGATTTCCCTATGACCTTGTCCTATTGTACAGGACCATTACACATAGACAGGATGTAGATGACAGACATCTCCATCATATACCTCATGTCTAATCTGTGTCTCTCCCTTCATTGCACCTACATTATGTTGGACCATGAACAATACAGTGATACTGTATCTTACACAGCTGATATGGTTCCCATTTCAAATGGATCGGGACATAAAACAAGCAGCATCTCACACAGTACCAACTCCTTCACTTTTCGTCACAGTTAGAGTAATCTATACATCATAAACCTCCTTATTAAACACCAGAGTGAACAAAGACACTGCGCCCAAAGGTCACTTCAGGATCAAGAGCTCAGATGAATGTCATACACACACATCACCTGAAACCTCTTTGAAATCCATTTATTCCAGCTCTTCCACCATACACTGGCACATTTCATTCAGAACACTCTCAATCAAAACATCCAACAAACCACCTTTTTACTCAAAGTGCAGTTGAATTATTACAGCTCTGGGAGCTGACATCTACAACTGTACCTTTGAAAGTGAGGTAAATCTTTTTGAAGTAAGGTTGCTAACTTTAAACAAGGCAAATAATGGAGACATGAGGCACAAATTGGCTGGGGTGGAGTAGGAAAATGCAGGAAAAGCAATGAGTAGTCTTTAAAGAACTATTACATGACTTATATCAACCATACATTCCTTCAAGGTGAAACAAAAACTCTAAAAATGTCAGTCAAACAAACAAAGGAAGTTTAGGATTGCAGATTAAAAATGCCAATAAAATTGCCAGAAATAGCAATAATTCTGAGGATTGGGTAGTTTATAGAATACAGCAAAAGAGGACCAAGAAATTTATAAGAAAGAGGGCTAAGAGAATGAATGCAATCTAATAAAATAAAACACAAAAATGGGACTGTAAAAATTACTCTCGGCACACAAAAGAGAAATGTTGCAAATGAAAGTGGGTCCATTACATACAGAGTTAGTGAGAATTTCGGATAGGGAATAGAGAGACAGCAGCAAATCTAAATTATTACTTTGCATCGGTTTTCACTGAGACAGATACCAGAAAAGTTCCAGTACTGGAGATCCAAGTGGCTAGGGAGAATGAGGAGTTGAAGAGAATTAGCATCAGATAGAAGATTCTACTGGATAAGTTAGAGGCTGAAATTTAATAAATCCCCAAGATGTGATGGTCTACATCCCAGAGTGTTGACGTGGGTGGCTATAGAGATAATCAATGCATTGGTAATTATCTTCAAAAATCCTATAGCTTCTTCAATGATTTGTGTGGATAGCAAATGTCACCCAACTATTTAAGGGAGCAAGAGAGAAAACAGAATTCCAAACCATGTTAACCTTGTATCAAGAATAGGGAAAGTGTTAAAATCTATTTTAAAGATAGACTGTTGATTGATGATAATCTGTTTGGGCATAATCAGCATGGATTTGCAAATGGGAAATTCTATTTTACCTAGTTGACACTAAAATGCCATCTAGCAATTCGGGATGGATGATAAATGCTGGCCTAAACAGCAATACCACATCTTATGAACAAAAAGAAACCTATTGGCTTTCCATTAGTGGCCCTAATGTCACTCCATGACAAATAGGAATCATAACTTTTATATTTAAATGAATGTGTTTGATCGGTTTTTCCTATCCTTTAAGGTACTAGGGAAATAATTGATAAAGAAGCCTTAGGCTAAGAAGCAGGGCACGTAGAGGACAATGGCAGCACATACCTGGGAACTAAACCACTTACAAGTTCCCCTCCAAGCCACACACTATCGTGACTTGGAAATATATCGTCATCCTTCCACTGTTGTTGAGCCAAAGTCCTGTAATTCCCTCCCTAAGAGCATTGTGAGTCTACTACAACATATAGACTGCAGCAGTTCAAGAAGGCAGCTCACCACCACCTTCTCAAAGGCAACTAGACTTGAGCAATAAATGCTGGCCCAGCCAGTGACACCATGTCCCATGAGTCAATAAAAAAAAGTTAACCATGTCTTCTTCACATATACATAAGCATTGCCACATCAGATACAAATAGAGGTGGAGGTGAAGTATACCACGCTGGCAGTTCATGCACATCTAGGAGAAAGTGAGGACTGCCGATGCTGGAGATCAGAGCTGAAAATGTGTTGCTGAAGAAGGGCTCATGCCCGAAACGTCGATTCTCCTGTTCCTTGGATGCTGCCTGACCTGCTGCGCTTTTCCAGCAACACATTTTCAGTTCATTCACATCTCCCAGTTAAATGCAGAGTACTATTTAAGTCAAGCATTGGAAGTGCAGAGGTCAGCATCTTCTAAGCAGAGACAGAAACACACTGCTGTATTTTCTTAAAAAGTTAAATCTGCATTTTCTACAAATGGCAAAGTTTGAAGTGGGTCATCTTCAACCCAATGTCAAGACAACAAACTCTAATGTTCACAGGGCAGACAAGTCGGCCTAGTTCAGTTAGAGTACATACAGAATTGATTTAACCAACTGGTTATGCACACTCATAACACAGATGTCCCCACCTCATTTCCAAGGCCAAGCTGTGGGCAACATACCCGTGTCTTGATGAAGCCTACTGCATTGATCCCTAAAACAACAATTTAATTATTGGGCTAAAACCACCAATTGAATTTAAAAGAACCAAAACAACATTCCAGTGACTTAAAACAGCAACTTTGAAGATGGGCGCATATTTACACCCATACCTTGCATATTAAAATGGAATCAGTCGGTCTAGAAAATCCAATCAAAGATAATCACTTTGGCTGAGTATGAATGAGTTATGACCTGGTCAATCACAAATACAATGCAGATATTCAACCGTGTAGTCAACCAGGTGGGGTCAAGCTGAACTAGCTCCACAGAGGCCCCTAACCAACACCATGTCACCCTTTATTAATAAATTAATAGGCCTGGAGTTTAGTACTGCCTCATTCAGAGTCAGGTACGAGGGAGGGGACCCTCTGTTCAGCTATGTAATTGCCTGCACTCAAATGGTGTTCCCCATGCTCAGTTGAACTGGAAAGGATGTCCATTTCCATCAGAATACCCTGGCATACCCCTCATATGCTCCACTTGCCACACTTTCCAATGATAAAGCCAACTGTAGTACACGTTTGAAGTCCAGCTGGGTGGTTTTACATAGTTATGTCATTAATTCCATAGGCCAAACAATCTCTCATCATCTCATTAAGAGTTAAACCAAAGTCACAGGCTTCTGCCAGTCATTTTAACTTAAGATCATGATACAGATTCTCCTGGTTCTTGAATTGCAGAATATAAGTGATAGAATCTCAGAATTAGAGGAGGCTTTGCTTCGTAATATTCCTTAATTATGTCTATCAATTCTTAAAAGGTTTTAGTATCTGGTGTCTCTTCTTAGTAACAGAAAAAGCTGCAGCTCCACAGACTGTCAGAAGAATTACTCTGAAGACAACAAATGCTGGAGATCACAATGGGTCAGGCAGCATCCATGGAGAGAGAGCAAGCGAATATTTTGAGTCAAGATGACTCGTCATCAGAGCTGAAATAAAGTGTGGAGGGGATAGCATTTATGCTATAGTGGAAGGGTGGAGGGTCAATGGGTGTAGGGTGCCAGTGTGAAAAGATGTTGATAGTTCAGCTTAAGTGATCAGTGTGTAAGAATGGCAGAACAATGGTACGTCTCCTGTTAGAATTGCGAGGATAGTAATTGGGATGGGGGGAGGAGAACATATGATAACAAGTTAAAGGAAAGGGAAGAAATGATTCACTTTTTAATGGTGTTGAACTCAATATTACATCCAGAAGGCTGTAAAGTGCCTCTTGTGAAGATGAGATGTTGTTCCTCCAGTTTGAGCTGTGATTCACTGGAAAACTGCAGTATTCCGATGGCTGACATGTGGGCATGCGAGCAGGGCGCTGTGTTAAAGTGATTCGCTACAGGAAGATCAGGGTCATGCTTGTGCACAGAACAGAGGTGTTCTGCAAAGTAGTCACCCAGTTGGCGCTTGGTTTCTCCAATTATAGCAGCAAATTGGGTGCAGCAAGTACAATACACAAGACTGGAGGAAGTACAGGTGAAATCCTGCTTCACCTACAAAGACTGTTTAGGCCCTGAGCAGGGAAGTGGCGAAGAGGCAGGCATTGTACCTTCTGCAGTAACATGGGAAGGTGCTATGGAGAGAGAAGGTGGTATTGTGGTTGTGGAATGGACTAGGGTGTCCCAGAGGGAATGATCCCTCCATGTTACTCATTGTTTTCCACCTGCTACAATGTCATTTGCTCAAAAAAAAGCGTTCTTTCCACATACTGGGCTCAACGGCAGGATCGAATGACTCAAGTTTCCCAAATAATGACATGATGTAAGAAATACTTACTCCAACTCAAAGATGACTGTTGCAAGCAAGTTTCTCCAGGATAGCACTGAAAAACTCTACAAAGCATTAGGACAAGAGACTCTGGCTCAGAAAGGAATTCATCGAACCATTATCTAATCATGTCTAAACTATGGACCTGGAAACAACATGCAATGAACATGTTTGGGTGACCAGTCAGTTGGTAAGAGGGGATCGTGTGATGAGTCGAAAAGAGTGGCTCTGGAAAAACACAGCAGGCCAGGCAACATCCAAGGAGCAGGAAAGTCAACATGTTGGGCATAAGCCCAGATGAGGCAATTATTCCCCTTGATTGTGTTTAAGAAACTGTTTTTCTCCAGACCACAGAGCAGAAAAGAACAACACCAAAGAAACCAAACCCCTAACCAGATACTCTCTCTCTCTCTCTCTCTCTCTCTATCCACCCATCCTGCAAGCTGCAGTTCTGCCTGTCATCTGACTACAATAGGCTGTGTTTTAAGAATCAACCAAACAGCTGCTGACTCTGAAAGAAAACATAAATCATCAAGAAACATCTTTAATTCACAGGCACCTGTGTAATAAAGATTAGAGTGGGGCTGGAAAAGCACAGCAGGTCAGGCAGCATCCGAGGACCAGGAAAATCGACTTTTCAGGCAAAAGCCCTTCATTCCTGATGAAGGGTCTTTGCCCGAAACGTCGATTTTCCTGCTCCTCAGATGCTGCCTGACCTGCTGTGCTTTTCCAGCACCACTCTAACCTTGACTCTAATCTCCAGCATCTGCAGTACCCACTTCCTGCTGTGTGCTTAAAGGCATTATTTTTATGTAGCTCACATTACAGGTAGAATAAATACTTTTAAAAACTTACACAAGAAAAGCTGACTATTTTACAGTCCCATCATGTTTGCACTTCCAGAGTAGGCAGCAATGATTGTGAAGGTGACAGCAGTCTATGTAACATTTTTCAGAACTTCCTGGTTCCACAAAACATAAATTCCAGCCTTACCTTTGTCAGGCCTCTCTGGAGCCACCTGTGTAGTTTAGACACCGACCAGATTAAATTTAATCTATGGTAATCAGAATCCTATTCACATCAATGGCCCCCACCTTGCACATTGATAGGCTCTACCGCCTGAAACATTCAGATACAGTGGATGACTGATGTTTAAATCCGTTACATTCATATTCAATCACATTGTCAGTGTTAACTGGACTCATACTGAGATTGTTAACACCCCATTAACACCAAGCAAGCCAAAAGTGAAATACCTCATGGTGTGAATTCCTACTACCATATACAAATCCTAGTCTTGCTTCTACAGGCCATCACACCTCAGTTATAATTATATCACCACTTCATCACATTAATATATTGCCTGCAGTACAAAAATAAATGATACACATTCTTTTCAGGACATGTTTAACAGTTCCTGTCAACAGATTTGATCTAGGGAATGTGGCATTTACTTTCAAAATATTAAAAGCCACTCTCTCACTCGAGAAGAATCTGAAAGCCCCTCACATGCAATCTATGAGCAGCAGCTAATTTTACATTGAACAATATTTATGCATTACCATTTAGAAAGACAAGGACAGCAGACACATGGGAATCCACCAGTAGCAAGTATACTGACAAGACCCAAGTGAGACATGTCCTCACTTGCAATTATATCGCTGATCCTCCATATTCTCTGGGTCACAAACTTGGAAGTTCCTTGCTAATAACATTGTAAGAAAATACTTCTACCCTGAGAAACAGTAATGGTTCAGGCTAAATCTCACCACCACTTGCTAAAGGGCAATTAAAGACAATGAATGTTGGTCTTGTCAGTGATGCTCACATCCCAAGAATGAATGAAAGAACACTGTACTGACAAAGCAAATTTGAAATGTGCATTCATGTGCATGGACATGCAACGTTTAGAACTTACCCTTGGGTCTCGCGACTTGTAATTTTCTTTGACAAGGCTTGATAATAAGGCAGTTTCTTGAATTTCTCTGATCCCACAGCCACGTAATATTGGTTGTTATCTAATTCAGCTGCACCTAGCAATGCTCTTCCATCGAGTGTGCAGAGTCTGAATATAAAAAAGAGAGTTTTAACCCCTTTAACTAAATTTTTAAAGTTATTTTTGGCTGATTATCTTTTTATATATTGTTATGAAGCAGAGGTTGACCATCCTCTGATAACTAAAACCAAAACACCAGAGAGGCTTGCCTTGCCTTATGATCTGTTAAAAGAAGCGTGAAAAGTGGTATAACCTACCTCTCACACCCCAATCCGTTATAAAGGAGTGGTTAATTGAAATGAAATCCTTTCAATTACTCTATAATCAACAAGTAACAGTTTATTTATCTAACTCCAACAGTGAACAAATTAACAGAACTATTAACAAACTGAATAATTTCCCTCTAACTACAAACTATTTCGAACTAAACAAAATTCTGACATATGCTGTTCCAATAACATACAAGTCCCACTTATATAACAAAAGAATAGAAGTTAGGCTCTCAAGATTACAGCTAGGATACATCTTCCCAAATGCTCCAGGCTCTCCCTGCTAATCTTCTTTCAGGAACGCTTTTCTCCTTTGAATTCTTGTGTCAGAAACACTTCTGTACGTCGAATTCTTGCGTCAGTTCTTCGGTCAGGAGTGTTTGCTCTGTGAATTCTGAGGTCTGGAATATTAGCTAAGAGTGACGTGGTACCTTTATTAATTAGATGGTGCTTTCGCTGAGAGCTGAAAGTCGTCATCTCTCAGATGGTGATTTGCTCTCACCAATTTTCCAAATGCCTTCATCTTTTACATCCTTAATGACCTATTAATTCCTTTACAATTGAATTGGTTCTAGGTAGTCAAAACTATCAGATTTAAATTTAATTGGCTTTTGATATCTAAGGGCTAAACTGATTGGCTAAATTTGAAAAGAGTTGTTGTCTTGGTAAAAATGCTGCCTGGCTGTTCGATACAAGATGTTTCAATTCGGGCACTCTCTGCACACCTACACTATAAACTGCTGCTCAGACATCCATTTTAACTCTAAGCACTGGAAAACACCATATTTTAAAACAACCACATAATGCTTTCCCCCAATCTACAATTTTACAACATCAAGCACACCAACTTCACAATGATATTAAGGAAAGGTATGAAGTCAAGGAGATAGAGAAGTTTTTTACAATTGGCAGAGAATTTCCATAATTTTCCCAATCAGCTGACATAAAAGTTTTATAAGGTTATGCTGTTTTTATAAAATTGCAGCAGAAAACTCATGGAATCACTTTAGGTATTCTTAGCTACTGTCAAGGTCAGGTATTTGGAAGTCAAACATAATATAGAATAAACAGAAGTAATTTTGTCGACTTTTTCATTAAATGCCCTGACACTAAGCACCAGAGCAAGACAAATCCAGAGCAACATCAGGATGTAGTCTTTTAGTGTTGTGGGTCTCTGTTCTCATTTCATCTCCTCTGAGCCTGGTATTGAATATTCTCAATGTGTACCCAAGATGGTATTTTGGCTTTATTGATTCATTAAAGCATCTTGATACCAGTTTTGGAAAACCACTTCCGACTACAGCCACTTCCATTTCTGACAGCACCAATGGTACTCTTCATTTTAACTTTCTTTCTTCAGAGATGTAAATGGTTTGCAAGTTTCCTATTGTGAAAAGGCAGATTCATTGTGAAACCCCATGAGATGGATTAGAATTTGAAATAAACTTGCTAAGATAGATTGCTTGGCAGTTCATAAGCATCAGAAAGAGAGACGGACAGGTTAACGGATCTGAGGGGGCCCATCATCAGACTCCTTGAGCAGCTTATGATAAAGGATTACCATCAAAACATTAGTGTATCTTGCTGTTTCAAATGCTAATTAACCTGCTGTGCATTTCTCGTTTCAATATTATGTTCTCCAAAAACTAATGGCACATCCCAAAAGGAGTGAAAGGGATTTGTCAGGCTCACTCCTTTGAGAACTGGTTGACTTTTACTGCCAACCTCCATGATAAATAGCACATTAGAAAAATTAAAATGAAATTGCACTAAATAAGATCATTAGCAAATATAAAAGCATGTTCCCAAGCATTGTTCAAACATGAAAAAAAAGTCTCTTGATATTATGCCTGACTTTGCTTCCTCCTCTATTGCTGGATGTTCTCCATCCAAGCTAATCCTTTCTGCAAAGTCAAATTCCACATAAGTAAAGTGGCTGCCTTCCCCAAATAGCAGAGCAGCTAAGTGTGGTACAACACAGTGAGCACAATATCTTTGTCTTGGCATCATTAAAACTCACTTACTCATTATTCCACGTGATTAAAAGAATTCGCAACACAGAGAAACAAAGCAGCAAAAACTATGGCTGCAGGAAATCTGAAATAGAAGCTGTCACTTGCTGGAAAACACTCGAAACCAGTTCAGGCAGCATGTGTGCTTTCACTGCCGGTACAGCCTGACTTGCCGCGTATTTCCAGCATTTTCTCACAACATGCATTCCCATCAATAAACCATTCCTCTGAATAGAAGGAGAAATGCTTGTAAATTGGAACACTTTACTCAGAAATACAAAGGAAACCCAATTATCCAAAGGACGTGGATGGGGAGCATTTCGGTCGGTTAATGGAATGTTGGATAATCGAGGTTCCCTTGTATACACCCTGGCATTGCCACTGTTGACCAGTCTCGTACATAATATTTATTCACAAGCAGAACAAACAGTTCCTCTCCATCAACCCGGGCCAGGAGTCATGCTTTCATATGGCGGTTTTCTACTGTTATCCAAGAAAGTTTTAACAAACTTGGCGGGGGGCCCTCAAAATACAGTATGGTATTAGAAAAGAGAAACAAGATACATGGAGAATTTGGAAAAACAGGTAGCATTATAATAAAAAATAATAAGACATGTGGGACCGTGTTCAAATAACGATCAAAATCAGTGAGTGGCAAAAATACCCTCTTTATTCAGCAACGGGAGTATCACAGTTCGAGACAGCGATGGAATCCTGAAATACTGTCCTCACAAGAGCCCCTTCATACACAGTTATTACATAGATTAAAATTATATCATTATGGTGTTATGTTGTTTCATCTATTGTACACAAAGGTTTGCATGATTTCTGTCCTAGGGAAACAGGAGAAGTTAGAAACGTTGGTTAAGTGGTGACTGTTACTTCTGATGGGATTAAGAATGTCTGTCCAGTCTGTTTGCATAATTAAGAGGTGTTAGTCCTTTTATCTTTTAAATTAGTAAACGTTAGTAAAAGTACGAAACCTATATGCTCTAAATAAATTAGAATTTATACATGTACTTAATAAAGGACTAAAGGATATTAAACTAATTACCGCAGCTAAGATTTTGTTTACTATTTGCCAGTGTGAGTTTCATTCATCATGCAGTTTCACTGTTTTGATAGTAAGTTTAGAGGCCCTGTTAATATGTAGTTAACAAGTACATCTGATAAAGGCTGAAGGTGTGAAGGAGCAGTAATGGGTTTTGAAAACTACAAAAACACAGTTTTATGAATGACTGAATGAAAACATGTTATAATAAGTATAAAGAGTTATGAATGAATAAATGGGAATGTGGTTTTGGTAAATATATCGAGCTGGTGAGTGAGATTGAAAAGATACCTATAATATAATCTCTCACAGCCATATTAGAGTAAGAGAGAATTTAATAATGTCTAAATTAGGGTTCAAGTGTATGTATGCATGCAAAATAAATAAGTTTGGGGAGCTGTGGTTGGCCAAACAGGAAAACAACATTGAAATACTGCACAGAGGTTGATATCCCATCACAAAGTCATCCTTTGTTTACACCAGAACAAGACGTGGACTCTGACAAGCTAGCTAAGAGCCAGTCCTGAGTGTAAGGAGACTGTCTGAATCTCCTGTTTATTTTTTTTATATCTTTCTTTCAGAGCCAATCCCAAGAATAAGACTCTCTGACACCCTTGGTTTTTTTTAACTCCACACTGATTTCAGCTCCCTCAGAGCCAGCTCTCAGAGTGAACAGGATGTCTGGCACCTGTGTTTTTTTTTAACCCCCACACAACCGGCCAACTGCGGTAGTGCTTATCTTTCCCCCAGCACCCACGTTGTGTGTGTGCAGGTGTGAGACACAGTGAAAGACACAAGGTGTACAAATCTTTATTCAGTTTCCACCACCAGAAAGAAAGTGAACACCCGAGTGGCCAGTGACAAGCACTGCCCTTCACATCAAAGGGCAATACTGTGTAATCAAACAGTGAGGGGGAGGGCAGGGGTAAAATACAGTTGGATGGGGAAATAATACACTCCACTCCCCTAACGACGCCCTCCACGGCACGCTGCCTCGACCTGTTGATGGCCAGTTTGGCCAGGCCCAGGAGCAGACCCACGAGGAGGTCTTCGGACCTGCCCTCCCTCCTCCGTACCGGGTGCCCGAAGATCAGGAGCATGGGACTGAAGTGCAACCAAAAACAGAGAAGGAGATTTTTGAGAAAATCAAAAAGGGAGTGCTAACGCCCACACCCAATATATACATGGTCCATGGACTCCACAGCGCCACAGAACAAGCAGTTGGGAATCTCCTGTTTATTTTTTTTTGTTTTTTTTTAACCCCCCACTCTATAGCCTAACTGCGGTAGTGCTTTTTTTTTCCCCCAGCACCCATGTTGTGTGTGTGCAGGTGTGAGACACAGTGAGAAACACAAGGTGCACGAATCTTTATTCAGTTTCCACCACCAGGAAGAAAGGAAACACCCGAGTGGCCAGTGACAAGCACTGCCCTTCACATCAAAGGGCAATGCTGTGTGATCAAATGGTGAAGGGGAGGGCAGGGATTAAATCAAAATAGAGTTGGAGGCGGAAATAATGCACTCCACTCCCTGCGGCGCCCACCTCTCCCTGAACAACTCCAGGGTGTCGGTGGCCACCGCGTGCTCCTTCTCCAGAGACACCCAGGCTCTAACGTAACCGCGGAAGAGGGGCAGGCAGTCGGCCCTAACGACCCCCTCCATGGCCCGCTGCCTGGACCTGTTTATGACCAGTTTGGCCAGGCCCAGGAGTAGACCAACGAGGAGGTTTTCAGACCTGCTCCCCCCCTCTCTGCACCAGGTGCCCAAAGATCAGGAGCGTAGGACTGAAGTGCAACCAAAAGCAGAGAAGGAGGTTTTTGAGGAAATCAAAAAGGGAGTGCAAATGTCCACACCCAATATATACATGGTCCATGGACTCCACAGCACCACAGAACAAGCAGTTGGGAATCTCCTGTTTATCTTTTTTTATTTATATTTGCATAATACTTGACACTGGTCCAGCTCCTCGGAGCCAGCTCTCAGAGTGAGAAGAACTTCTGACACTCCTGTTTATTTTTTTTAAAAAACTCCCCACACTATCGCCTAACTGCAGTAGTGCTTATTTTTTCCCCAGCACCCATGTTGTGTGTGTGCAGGTGTGAGACACAGTGAGAGACACAAGGTGCATGAATCTTTATTCAGTTTCCACCACCAGGAAGAAAGGAAACACCCAAGTGGCCAGTGACAAGCACTGCCCTTCACATCAAAGGGCAATGCTAATCTCCTATTTTTTTTTCTCTCTCTGTCTCCTTATATATTTTTTCTTTTTTTTTCTTCCAGCACCCATGTTGTGTGTGTGTGCAGGTGAGAGACACAGTGAGAGTCACAAAGTGCACGAATCTTTATTCAGTGTCCACCACCAGGAAGATAGGAAAACACCCGAGTGGCCAGTGACAAGCACTGCCCTTCACATCAAAGGGCAAATTATTGTTTAACAGGAGGTCTTTGAGATGCTGGTTAGGCTAAAAATAGATAAAATGGATGCTTTAGAAAAGCTGACAGCATTCAAAGTTCATACATTTTCAGGTCCTAATGGGATGCATCCAAGACACTGAGGAAAATAAGGTTGGAAATGCAGAGGGATAGCCACAATCTATCAGATTCAACCAGCAACACAGAAGTTGTGAAATTATGTAACCATCGTGCTATCCCATTTCAGCTGATCACCTTACGTAATAAGTTCCACCATTTCCTAACTTGTTTGTGACTGCTTCTGCCACAATCAGACTGCTTCTTAGGCATATCCAATGTTCTTGACTTTGAACAAAGAATGGGAGCATTGTGCTAACATTGCTGGCAAAACAGAGGCCTGGACTAATGACCTGGAAATTTAAGTTCAAATCTGAACAAGGAAACAGGGGAATTTAAATTCAATTACAAAATAATTTTGGAACTAGATGCTAATCTCACTAACAATTATCACCAAACTGCTTGATTATTATTTAAAAACCCATTTGCTTCAACAGGGAAGCAAATCTACCTGCATGTGACTGCAGAGGCATGACAATACGGTTGACTTTTAATTAACCTCTAGCAAACCAGTCAATTGATTCAAACTATTACAGACAAAAAGTACTATGTGTGCTCTTACATTGCATAGACTGCAGCAGCTCACCAAAACCTTCTCAAGGGTAATTGGTGCCAAGTAATTAATGCTGCTTTTGCTCGCAATGCTCACATCCAAAGAATGAAGACAAATGGACAAGCAACCAATTTGTAACCATTTTTGTATTAATAATGGCCTCTAAGAAAATGGGACCTAGAGTAGCTCACTGGCAACTTGAACATTGTCCCAGGCTCCATCATTACTTGAAGTGACACGCACCCATTTCAAAATCCATTGAAAGCAACTTATATATCCTCATCAGTAGAACGATTGTCAAAACATAAAGACACAAGGCCACAAGGTATTGGAGAAGAAATTGGCTGTTCAGGCCATCAAATCTGCTTCACCATTCAATGCAATAATGACTAATGTGAAAATCCTTAATTCCCTACTTCTGCCTTTTCCCCAAGACTCTTAGAGTCAGAACTATAGAGATATACAGCATGGAAACAGACCCATTCAGTCCAACTCATTCATGCCAACCAGATATCTTAAATTAATCTAGTCCAATTTGGCAGCAGTTGGCCCACAACCCTTCCTATTCATATACCCAACCAGATGTCTTTTAAATGTTGTAATTGTACTAGCCTCCACCACTTCTGTACGCGTACCACCCTCTGCGTGAAAAACTTGTCCCTTGGGTCCCTTTTAAATCTTTCCCATCTCACCCTAAACCTAAGCTCTCTAGTTCCAATTAAAAATCTGTCTAGCTCAGCCTTGAATATATATACTTAATGCCCACCCTCTGCAGACCTGTGTGGTAAAAATATTTCCACAGATTCACAACCCTCTGAGAGAAGAAATCGCCCCCACCTTTGGAGAGAGGCGATTCTGAGGTTAAGCCCTCTGTTCCTTGAGTCACTCACAAGGGGAAATAATCTATTTACAGCTACCCTGTCACATCTCCTAAGAAAATCATTCTGTTACATTCTATTTCAGTCCCAATACCAAGTGAACGATTCAAAAACATTAAAGTAGTTTCACAGAAAGTAGGATTACTGACCTGTGGAGTTGATTTTAATGAACTAAGATTGGTAGTCGTGGAGCAGTAATGACTTCAAAATAGAATTCATTAACTTGTGGATATTTTGGAAGTTTTAAAATGGACGTCTCATCGAGGGCCTGATCATTTAATTGGTTATTCCAGAAACATGGAATGTCTATCTCCAAAATAGACTTGTTTCTCTTGGCACCAGACAAATACTTGAAGCAGTTGTTAAAAATGTTTTGGGAAATAGGAGTTGAGGAGTATAATGAGGAAATATTGAAAATGACCCATCATAAACAATACGTTTTCTTGTTCCCTCAAACAATTCTCATACCCTGTTTTCTCAGCTTTAGGAAGGTATCCTTAACAACTTAACTCAGTATGGCAGCTGAGCGATGGCTTAAACTATATCCTTGACCACTTTGCTAACTGTGGTTCCATAAAAGAGTCTGTTTTGCAGCATCAGTTCTGATAAAAGAGTTCATCTGAAATTCAGACGCATCGTTATTTTCAGATAATAGATAACATGATGTGTTGTTGCAGGAATGCCTGCTGATACCTTACATGAGGATAATACAGATTGCATGCATGTGACTATTATGTGATGGATGTTGAATACACAGAGAACAAAAGAATGGCCATCCAAGGCAGTCACAAACTAGCAACCATACCGATCAAAAGGATGAAGTTCTATCAACTTAGAGACAGAATCGTGGAAGTGTTATGGCGCAGAAAGAGGTCATTGGGACATTCATTAAGTTATCATGACCTCGTGCTAATCTCCTGCTTTTCCTCCGTACCCTTGCAAATTATGTTTATCCAAATAACTGAGGTTTTTCATCCCTGGAAATATTCTTGTCAACCACTATTGCACTCTCTCTGATATTTTTACATTCTTTGTGTAATGTGGTGCCTCAAACTACACACAAAGCATCAGCTGAGGTCCAACAAATGTTTTGCACAAGTTCAACATCATTTTAACATTCTTTTACTCTCAGCCCCTATTAATAAAGTCCAGGATATTGTATGTTTTACTTACTGATCTCTCCATCCTTTCTGTCACTTTCAATCATCTCCATCACATATAAACCCTCTGCACTTGTATCTATCATTAGAATTGTAACCTCAATTGTATATTGTCTTTCAATGGACTTCCTACCAAATTGCATCACTTCACATTTCTTTACAGTGGAACTCATCTGCCACCTATTGCTTATCAATTTATCCATGTTCTTTTGGAGTTCCACAATACCTTCCTCACAGTTTATAATTGCACATCAACTTCTAGATCATCGTCACAGATATGCAGCACAGAAACAGACTCATTCATCCAACTCGTCCATGGCTGACCAGATATCCTAAATAAATCTAGTCCCATTTGCTGGTATTTGGCCCATATCCTTCTAAGCCCTTTCTGTTCACACAACTATCCAGATGCCTTTTAAATATTGTAATTGTACCAGCTTCCACCACTTCCTCTGGCAGCTCATTCCACACACACACACACACACACACACACACACATACACACACACACACACACATACACACACACACACACACACACACACACACACACACACACACACCACCTTCTGCATTAAAGCTTATCCCTTAGGTCCCTTTTAAATCTTTTCCCTCTCATCTTTAACGTTTGCCGTCTAGTTTTGGACTCCCCCACCAGAGGAAAAGACCTTGTATGTTTACCCTATCCATGCTCTGTCCCCTTATTCCTACTTCACTAGCTCAGGGCACTGGAAGTAATCCAATTACTACTACCCTTGTGGACCTACTTTTTAAATTTCTGAATAACTTCATATTTTTTTCCTCCCCAAAGTTTCGTCCTTTTCCCTTCTCATGTCATTGGTTCTGATGCGTGCAATGACCTCCTGCTGTTCCCTCTGCCCTTTGAGAATATTCTACACCATCTCAGAAATATTCCACACCATCTCACCATCCTTGATCCTAGCACCAGGGGAGCAACACACTAATGTGACGTCTCACTGTTGGCTGCAGAAATGTCTGTCTGTGTCTCTGACTAGAGAGGTCCCTATTATCATCAATCATTTGGAACCTGACATACCCCTCGTTACACTAGAACTAGTCTTGGTACCAGAAACTTGGCTGTTCCTGCTACATTTCCCTGAGAGTCCATCACCCCTACATTTTCAGAAACAGAATACTTGTTTGAAATGGGGATGGCCAAAGGAGACTCCTGCACTACCTGCCTCCCACTGCTACCTTTCCTGGAGGTCACCCATCTACCTGACAGTATCATTAGTTTTTCTCCCTTCCTGTAAATGCCATCCATCACACCTCCTAGCTCCTGTAAATTCCTCATTGCCTCTAACTGCCACTTCAACCAATTGATGTAATCCGATAGGATTCACAACCCAACACACTATCTGCAGATATAATCATCAGTAACATGGAAACTCTCCCCTAGTCTCCCACATCTGACAGGAAGAACTCATCACTCTACTAAAGACCATTTTTGCACCTTAACAATCTGCAGATCAAGAAAATAGCATAGTCTTACTGTTCTAGAAGCACTGCTCCAGGCTAACTTAGTACATATGTTATATTGTTTTAAAGTTTAATCAAGAGACAGATCTCAATAAAACTTATAATAAAAAAACCCCACTCTACTCACGCTGTAGATTTACATAGAAAAACAGAAAGGTTATACTTTAAAACTATCCACTTAACTGCTCCCCTGCTGTGGGCTCTCTGATACAGGTTTTTCTCCAAAGTTAGCTGTGAGTTTTGCTGCTTGTTTATTTTTCTTAGAACAAACTCCAATTTCCAGAGATACTTGAGACCAAACAGCAAAGACAGCAGCTATACAGGTTACTACTGGGTCAGACAGCGTGCTGGTTTCTTTCTCCATTTAATTCACTTCCCATGTGGTCACCACCTTTGTCTCCCTTCCCCGTTTTTACATGTGCTGTTGTTTTGATCTTTTTCCCCCCAAAGTTCCAAAGCACTGCAACAGCTTAGAAAACAGTAATTACTGCTCCTAGAATTCAAGGAAATCAGCTCCAACACTGAAGATACCTCAGAAAAGGAGCAACTCCTACAGCCACAACTTTTTCTCATCCTCCATTTTGGATTACCCAGAATCATTAATATATACAGAGGAACCTCGATTGTCCAAACAACACAGGTGGGGAGTATTTCATTTGGTTAATTGAATCCCGGATAATCGAATGCTGGATAACATAGTTTAGCCAAACATCAGGGTCTTGCGATCTTGCCGGATAATCCAATATTCAGATAATCGACTACTGGATAATTGATATTCCTTTTTATCAGGAAAAGCAAAGATCCCATTCTGACCTTTGGGAAACTCCACTACAAACTTTGGTCCAGCACAAAAATATCCATTGGCCATTGATCTCCTATCACTCAGCCAATTTTGTATCTTGTTTGCAACTTACCCTTTCATAATCCATAACTTTCCTCATAAATCTGTTGTGTGTTGCTGTATCAAAAGCTTTCTGAGAGTCCATCACCAGTATTATTCCTATCAAGCCTTTTTGTTATCTTCTTAAAAAACTCCAACATTTAAACATGATTTCCCCTTTCCACGTGACTCTTTTTAATCAACCCACTTTTTTCTCTGTAATTACTAATTCTATCCTGAATAATTGCGTATGGTAGCTTCCCCTTCTTGAAGTTAAACTAACTGGCCTGTAATTGCTGGGCTTATCCTTACAAACTTTCTAGAACAAGACTTTAATATTTGCAATTTTACAATCTTCTGGCACCTCCTTCAAGTCTATGAAAACTGAAATATTGTGGCCAACGCTCCTGCAATCTCCACTCTCACTTTCTGGAAAATCCTTGGATGCATCTCACCTGGTTCTGATTCCTTGTCAACTTTAAGGACAATTGTGTCCAACACTTCTGCCCTTTCAGTTTAACACCCTTCTAGTGACTGAGTTCAATTCTCTTTCACCACTGCCAGGGTAGCGTCTCTATCTTTGATAAAGACAGATGCAAAGTATTCATTTAATATGTTAGCCATACACCATGCCTCTAGGTCCTTTGCCCCCACCCCCCACCACTGCTCCCCCCGCTCCCCCACATCAGCCTTACCCCCCCTTTAGTCCCCTTTTATGGATGTGTGAAGACTTGGAATAACTCGTTATGTTGGCTGCCAGTCTTTTCTCATAATTCCTCTTTGATTTTCTATTTGCTTTTTTCACCTCTCATCTGAACCTTCAATATTCTTCTCAATTTTATTTTTTAACTTGACATCATAGAAGTTAAGATAAAGAAAAAAAAGTGTGCCTATCTACTTTGTCAACCAGTGAACTCTAGATTTGTTTGTGCTACCATTCCCATTTGAGATAAATATGCCTTGACTGGTAAACCCATCTCCTCTTTGAAGACAGTCCATTGTTCAGTCACTGTTTATCCTGTCAAACTCTGCTCCGGGCTTTTGCCCGAAACGTCGATTTCGCTGCTCGTTTGATGCTGCCTGAACTGCTGTGCTCTTCCAGCACCACTAATCCAGTATTTGGTTTTCAGCATCTGCAGTCATTGTTTTTACCTTAATTCTGTACTTGGCCTGTTCAAGTTGTTCTCCCCCAGTTGATTTTTCTCACTTCGGATAGTTGCATGTCATTCTCTAACATTATTTCTGAACCTTACAATACAATGATTACCGACTCCCAAAATGTCCCAACTAACAACTGGTCCACTTGGTCCATCTCATTTCCAAGAACCAGGTCCAACAGTACATCCTTTCTTGTTGGACTGGAAGCATACTGCTTTAGGAAGCTCTCCTGCATGCATTCCTGGCCCCTTCAATGCCCTGTAAACTACAAGTATCCCTGTCTGTGTTTGGGTAATTAAAGCGTACCATTATAATTACTCTATAATGTTGGCATCTCTCTGTAATTTCCCTTCAGATTTGCTCTCCTATATTCTTTCCACTTGTTTGTAGTCTATAGACTTCACCTTGTAAAGTAAATGTACCCTTTTTGTTCCTTACTTCTAGCCAAATTGATTTTGAGTATGTGACTGTCTGGAACATTCATTTTATCCAGCCCTGCAATGCTCTCCTTACCCAAAACCTCTCTCCCATCTTCTTTACTTGTCTTTCTGCTTTTTATAATACTTGATGAATGCTTATTAATACTTGTGAATCTACCTAGATTTAACACTTAAGTTTTGCCCTTCCAGAGCCAGGTCTTTGTTATCGCTGCATGATCTAGAGATTACTACATATGAAAACCTGCTTGCTAACTTTCTACCTAGATCACTCAATACTAATTATAGGATCACATCCCCCTTCCTACCTGTATCAATAGTAGCAACATGGACCACAACCTCTGGCTGTTTACCCTCTCCCAGAAGCAACACTGATACCAGATATTGAGACCTCAGTCACTCTTACAAGTTGACTCAGAGGCATTTGTGCCTTTCAAAAAAAAAGATCTACGGGGAATGTGCGAAGGAATGAGATTAACTGGAAGACTCTATCTGACAGGTACATGGCACAGATATGTTGTGCTGAAAGGCCTCAATCTGTACTGTGAAATTTTACCACCCTGTGTCTTTTATATTCCGTGAGAAGTCAGAACATCACCAAGATAGGACTGGGTGTCCTGAGCTAGGTGTAAAAGTTAGGATAATTCTAACCACATTGATGGTGAATGTGTAAATATGGAGCGTGACTTTACAACAGATTTCAATAGAGGTCAGCAAACAAGGTCCTTCAGATTAAGTATTTTGCATTTTAAGTTAGTTTCCCAAAATGAACAGTGAATGATGGTTAATGAGATGAGAACCTAGGGGATTTTTGCAACCTCCTAATTACAAAGTACTTAGCTCAGTAGAAGAATTTTGCTTAATGGGAGCATTGTGATAAAAGCTACAATATGACTTAGCTATAAATATGAAGGTCATAAGATTGCATGGCAAATAAATTCTAATGTTTATAAATGAGAGAAAATCCACTTTGGTAGCAAAAACGAGAAGGAAGATTTTTATCTGAGTTGTGATTGATTGGGAAAGGGGGAGGTGCAATGAAACTTGGGTGCCCTTGTACACCAGTTACTGAAAGAAAGAATGCAGGTGCAGCAGGAGGTGAAGAAAGCAAGTGCAATGTTGGTCTTCATTGCAAGAGGATTTGAATGCAGGAGCAGGAATGTCTTGCAGCAGTTGTACAGGGCATTAATGAGACCACACCTTATGTATAGTGCACAGTTTTGGTCTCCTTATCAGAGGAAGAATGATCTGGTTACAGGGGGAGTGCAACAAAGGTTTGCCAGGCTAATTCCTGGGATGGCAGAACGAATGTATGAAGAAAGATCAGATCGGCTAGGACTATATTTACTGGAGTTAAGTGGTTTGCTGGAGGAGGGGTCTGGTCTCAGAGAAACCTATGATTTACCCTCTCTAACATGGTTAGAGAGGGTAAATGCAGCAAGTTTATTTCCAATGACCAGGGAGCTCAGAACCAGATGGATAAAGATATAAGATACGCCATTTAGAACTGAGATGAGGAGAAATTTCCTCACCCAGAGAATGGTGAGCCTATGGAATTCTCTGCCACAGAAAGCAGTTGAGGCCAAAACATTGAATTTTAGAGCTGAAGGGATCAAAGGACATGGAGCAAAAGCAGGAACAGGGGACTGAGTTGGATAATCAGCCATGGTCATATTGAGTAGCAGAGTAGGCACAAAGGGCTAAATGGCCTACTCCTGCTCCTGTGTTCGCTGTTCCTATGTTATGTCTGGGGGCTATCTCTTTAATTTACGACAAGAAAAAAGGAATGAAAGTCTCATGTCATATGTTCTGAATTCTGTTGAACAATATCTTTGGGTGGCTTGGTTGTTACAGGGAAGCCTAGGTTGTCATACTGGGAAGAAGGTGCAAATACATCTGTAAATAATGACCAGGTCTAAAGTGCTAGTGGTGAATAGACGTCCTCTCCAATATATTTTAAGTTATTTTCCCAAACTGTACAGTGAATGAAAGTTAAGAGATCAGAGCCTAGGGGATTTTTGCAACCTCCTAATTACAATGTATTAGGTTTCAGGATTTATAGGTTTTAGGAATGTCAGGTTTTGCACATAGTTAGACTGTAAACTGTCTGTTTAATTCCAAAATAAGAATTGGGGATCCACAGGATAGCTAATTCGCATTTCTACCTGGATACAAGGCCTATGTGGTTCACATGACCATGGGCGATGGTCTTTGAGAAGGGAAGAGTCCATTGCAAACCATTGTAGCATCAAGTTGCAGGGTTTTTCTAAGATATCCCTGAATCTCAGAGTGGTCAGTCTGCAAGAATCTGGGAACCAGACAGCAGAGAATTAGAGATAGCCAGACTCTGTTGTTTAACACACAGAAAGAGCTTACGTTGAAGAGACCAAATTCCTGAGGAATTAAATGGGACTGAAAGATTCATCTAACTTTAACTTAGGGGGGGAAATCCAGGATACCCTTCGCTGCAAAAGTCAGTTCAGGGAAAAGAAAATAGAAGAAAGCTATCAGGAGCTGAGAATAATTTTAGATTGGTTCCTGACAAATGAAGTCACCCTTAAGGAACAGAATAACTTCTAACCATAGAGGGTTTTTTTTCCAGCACTTTTAAAAGTTAGATAGGGAAATTCTTTGCTGTAGTTATGATGCCAATAAAGTAATGTTTACTTAATGTTGATCATAGTTTGTTTGTTACAGCTAATATCTTAAAACCTGAAATTCCTCAGTCAATCATTTGCGATCCTTCCATCAGCCACTGAAAATTCAAGATTCTTTCCAAAAACTATCAGTGTCATAACAGTCATAGAGTCATAGAATCAAAGATTCATACAGTCATACAGCACAGAAACAGACCCTTCAGACCATCTTAGCCATGCTGACCAAGTTTCCCAAACTAAACCAGTTCTACTTGTCCACATTAGGCCCATGTCCTTCTAAACCTTTCCTATTCATGTACCTACCCAAATGTCTGTTAAATGTTGTAACTATATCTGCATCTACAACTTCTGGCAGTTCATTCAAGATGTAAACCACCTTCTGTGTGAACAAGTTGCCCCTCAGGTCCCTTTTAAATCTTTCTCTTCTCACCTTAAAAATATGCCCCTAATTTTTAACTCCCCCACCCCAAGGAAAAGGCTTTGCTATTCATTTTATTGATGCCCCTCACAATTTCATAAACCCCTGCAAAGTCATCCCTTTACAGGGGCTGCAACAATTTCTACCAATGGTTTCATTTAGCAATCTTTGATGGTATTCTCAGTCATGAGTATGAGACTTTATACTAATGTACTAAAACATAAAGCTGGATAGCTGTCAGTTCAGGAGAAGCTCAATGCATCCATCAGCTTTAGGGGTACAGTCCCCACCATTTGTGGCACAGAACTCATACAAATACATTTTGCTTGATAGCCATTTTAAAACTGCACCATTAATAAAATTGGTTTGAGTCAATTACTGATCTCATTGATGACCCAGTGAGGGCTGGAGGATGTAGCTTGTGTGCAAAACAATAATAGCTTTTGAAAAAATGCCTATGAAGGAAAAATACAAGGAAATAAAGCACTTCAACACACTCAACTCAAATAGCAAATTTGCTGAAGTGTCTAGCTTAATAAATTCATTTCTACTAATGTTAATTTGGCATCGTCACAGAACTTTGTAAATCTCCAAAGCCAATTCCCTCATTTATACTGCAGTTCTTAGTCCTATCTCAGTATATTGAGCACAACACATATATAACACACACATGCACAGAAATCTGTCCCCTACACATTTTTTAATCCATGTTGCAGTATTAAAAATATTCCATTCAAAGTTTTCTGAGATTCCAGATAATCTCCTGGATTTCAAATGGTGGTTTTCTACTACAGACACAGAGCCTTCTATTTTTAATGTGCTCAGGAACCATACTTGGCTTGAATTTTAAAAGCATATCTGACATATAGCAGGTTACTCTATACTTCTATTTAATTATGCAAACTGTTGATTCTGCCCTTCGTAAACAGAGCATTTAAGACACTGACAAACATTTTTGAACTTAGCATTAATGCAAATGGCTAGTTGTTAGTGCTCTTTGGTTGATATAAGCACATGTTGCATCTCAAATTTGGATGATTGAAATAAGTAGGTTTATGCCAAAGAACACTTGAATAATATAATTAAATTAACAACTGCCAAGATGACTTATCCCCTGACGAGGTAAACCATGTGCATAATTACAAGAGCCAAAAAGATCTAGCCGTGTTTAAATATTAGTGGAGTTCCCAGTGGTCCTGGATGTATTCCTGTACAATACAAAAGGATAACAGTGCAGACACTGGAAATCTGAAACAAAAACAGCAAATGCTGACAGTCCTCAGTAGACCAAGCAGCATCTGTGAAGAGTTAAAGAGGTAACATGGCAGGTTTGTAATCTTCCGTCAAAACTGGGAGAAGTTACAAATGCAATAAGTTTTGAAGGAGTTAAGGGGAGGATATTAGGAAATGAATAAAAGAGAATCTATGTGATTAGGGAGACAGCAGGAGAGATTAATTGACAAAAGTATCCACAGAGTGCAAGGTCAAAGAGAGAGCCAATGACATAAATAAAAAAAGATATGTTTGGAGGATATGTGCATGACAGGGTCCTGAACAGCTGTCATCCAAAGTTAAAGTGAAGAGAGAACCAAGGAGGAACACAATAATAGTTGCTTCTTTCTCTATCATTGCTTTTTCTTCTCTCATTTCTTATTTCTTTTGCAGGTGCTGCCTGACCTACTGACTATTCTCAGTACTTTCTTGTTTCATCTCACACAACATTTTCCTTCGAGGTGAAAGGTTAAATTTAGTCTCCCCTTTGATCTATTTTCATGTTGTATTTTTATAAAGAAATTCTCTTCTAATTTTACTCCACTGTGACTCACCCCAAAACTTCACCTTCGAAAAAATGTTAGTCTACAGTTCAGTATTTACTTTCCTTCCTCTCATTCCCCTCTCTTCATGCTCTCCTCCTTGAAACTTGCTTTACGGAAAAATCATAATTGTTGCAATTTCTCCCACGACTCTTCCAGCCAGAAATAATGTTGTGAAGAAAATGAAGTCCAGCTTCACTGATCTTATTCACTCAGCTCAATTTCCAGGACCTGACCTGAAAGTTGCAAATCCCAGTACAATTTCGGTTCTACAAGTAATTGTAACTTTAGTCCTCCCTCAATCCTTTTTGAGTATTATTTTGGCTTTAGACTTCACAGGGAATTTAGTTCTAAGCTAAACTCGATTTAAAATAATAAAATAATTTGAGCCAACAACTAATCCCTCTCATTTTAGCCAACTTAAAGAATACTACTTTACCCATACAATTTTCATTCTTTTGAGTGTGCAAATTACACTAAATAGATAGCTAGCTGTGTAAACTAATATACCATGTGTATCTGTAATTGACTAATTTTCAAGAACCTCCAATGATGCTACAAAACTCTAGCGATATCAGGAAACAGAAGTGTGTAATGTTGTCATGTTTTAACGAAATAAGGTAAGAATCTACCTTTGAACGGCTCCGGTGCGTAAGTGGACTTTCTCTGTGATCAAGGCAAGGACACGATTCCAGTCTTGGACAGTATATTTTGGTAGAAGCAATCTCACAGGGGGAATCAGCAGGTCTCCATTGGTAAAAATGCTGAAAAGAGGAAAATGTATAGATAAACATTCTTAATAGCTCATACTTTCTCCCATCATGAAAGGCAAATTTTACATTGAAACTAAAACTCAATATAAATGAGTGGAAGTGTGGTGCTGGAAAAGCACAGCAGGTCAGGCAGCATCCGAGGAGCAGGAGAAACGATGTTTCAGGCATAAGCCCTTCATCAGACTTTTCTCCTGTACTTCCCCAGTGCCACACTTTTTTGACTCTGATCTCCAGCACCTGCAGTGTTCACAGAAAGTCGGTACTCATAAATGAGTAGAGTATGAGAAGGGGTTTCTCAATCAGGCAGCATCAATGGAAAAAGAGGAGTCAGTCAACATATCAGACCTTAAGACCTTCCCCCTGAGATGTAGGAGCAGAAGTAGGCTATTTGCCCATCAAGGCTGCTCCTGAATTCAATTAGATCATTGCTGATCTGATCATCCTCAACTCCACTTTCCTGCCTTTTCCCTGTACCCACTGATTCCCTGACGGATTAAGTATCTGACTGTTTCAACTTTGAATATACTTAACAATCCAGTTTCTATAGCCATCTATGGTAAAGGATTCCATGGAGCCAATACACACTGGCTCACTGTCTTCAATTGGCAACCTCTCACTGTGAGATATTGCCTGTGGCCCCAGCACTGATTCCTGGGGCACTCCACTAATTACAGGGCATTGTCCTAAAAATGCATTCCTTACCTCAATTCTGAACTTTCATCATAGCTACCTTTGCCAATTTGATTTCCCCAATCTATATGAAGATTAAAATCATCCATGATTAATGCATTCACTTTTTATCCTGATTTGTTCTCTGTCCTACAGAACAGCTACTCTTAAGAGGTCCTTTCGACTATGCCACCAATGTATTATTTCATACCTTTGCCCACATAGGTTCTGCATCATCTGACCCTCGATCATTTCATACTAGCATACTTTTTCCATCTTGTACTAACAAAGCTACCCCGCTACTCTTTCCTTCCTGCCTGTCCTTTTGACAAGTCATGTAACCCTTAATATTTAGTTCCCAGTTTTGGGCGACTTGTAACCATGTCTCCATAGTGGTTATAATATCATACTCTGGAACCTCTATCGTTGCTATTAATTCATTTACTTTATTCTGAATACATGGACAGGAAGGCCGGGAGAGGAGCAAAATATCAAATCAAAGCAGCACAAGGGAAAGGGAGAACAGAAAGAAAAGAAATGCAGAGGAAAGCAAAAGGAAAGACCTGCAGTGGGATAATTTATTAAACAGCAGCCATGTTAGAAAAAAAGGGATAAAATGAGAAACTAAGAATACGCATGAGATACATTGCATCCTGTAGTGGAAAGATCAATGGAAACAGAAATAAAATCAGGAGTAAAAATGTAATGAGCTGCTGACTGTACAACCTGTGATAGCCAATTGAGGGGTTTACGGTAATAGCCTCAGCAATGGTCACAGTCACAAGTCATAAGAAACCTTGCCATTTTCAGAAACCCCTGCGGAACACAATACCTTCCAGTTAAATACCATTAGGGCCTCTTCCCCTTTAACAGAGGGGCCCTTGCCTCACTGGATAATTGGAGGGTCAGCAGCCCTTCAGTTCCAGCAATGTCACAGGGAGCAGTGACCACTGCGGGTACTGTGTGGGCCAGCCAGCACAGAGAGATGTCCAGAATCAAGGTACGATAGTAGGGGGTATTAAGACGGTGAGGGGGAGGGCAGTCAATCATGAAGGAAAATGGGTGCTTCTCAGCAGGAGTTCCCTGTGTTGCTGGGAGTGGTGAAGTGAGCAGGGAGATCCTTCCATGATTTACAGGGTGCCCAAGGAAGGATCCACCATGTCGAATAAGGTAATAGGTATCCAAGAGTTAATGTGATTTCCACCCAAGTTAGTCATGTCACACAGTCTTTAGGAGGATAACAAGGCAACCCAGCACAAGGTCCCAATGGAGAAAATTATATCATCTCTGGTTCCTAATGATTGTAGTTATATTTCACAATTTAGTGTAACATGCACCTATTGCTATCGTGCAATAAACTAAATTTTGTTATACAAGACAAGCGTCACTTCTTATCCTTTACATTCTACCACTGATTATTACACAGCTCCTTAGACTCAATGTAAGAGATTGGCAGCAATAAACTAACCCAAACACAAGCTTCTGTAGCCAGAACCCAATTCAACATGGTGATCAATGAGGGACACTGCTGCTGAAATATATCAATGTTACTACAGTAGAGAGAACAAATTTGATGAATCAGGAATATTTTTATGAAGACAAGTCAAATTATCACTTTAAGAAGACATAAGCAGACAGTCAGTCAGCAGCTTAAATTTGTAAATTGACTAACAATTCACACTGGATATGGGAGCAGCAATGGACAAAATCGCCACACTCCAGAAGAAACCTTTTGGTCAGAGCTGGTAAGAGGTGTGGAAATAAACATTGTGTACTAGAAACAGAGTCAAAGCAGAGCACGTTGGAAAAAGAAGAATTCTCTTTGGGCAGCAGACAAATACTACCATCAGCATGCCCTCTCAGTAATCTACCTGCAAGATGGTTATTTACCTCAATGCTACACTTTGGACTACAGCAGTGCCTTTCTTTTCAGTTATTCATTTGTGAGATGTGGGCATCACTGACTGGGCCAGCATTTATTGCCCGTCCCTAGTTGCCCTTGAGAATGTGGTGGTGAGCTGCCTTCTTGAACCACTGCAGTCCAGCTGCTGTGGGTTTACCCACAATGCCTTTTTGGAGGGAATTCCAGGATTTTAACCCAGCGACAGTGAAGGAACAACAATATATTTCCAAGTCAGGATGGTGAGTGACTTTGGGGGGAAATTGAAGGTGGTATATCCCGTATATCTGCTGCTGTTGTCCTTCTAGATGGAAGTGGTCGTGGATTTGGAAGGTACTGCCTGGGGATCTTTGGTAAACTTCTTGTAGATAGTACACACTGCTGCTGCTGAGCATTGGTGCTGGAGGGAGTGGATGTTTGTGAATGTAATGCCAGTAAAGGGGGCTGCTTTGTCCTGGATGGTGTCAAGCTTCTTGAGTGTTACTGGGGCTGCATTCATCCAGGGAGGTGGGGAGTATTCCATCACACTCCTGATTTGTGCCTTGTAGATGATGGACAGCCTTAGCGGATTCAGGAGGTCAGTTACCCGCCGCAGTATTCCTAGCCTCTGACCTGATCTTGGAGGTACTGTGTTTATGTGATGAGTCCAGTTGAATTTCTAATCAATACTAACTCCCAGGATGTAGACAGAGGGAGATTCAGTGATGGTAACACCATTGAATGTCAAGGGTGGTCGCTAGATTGTCCCTTATTCATGATTCCTGATGAAGGGTTTTTGCCCGAAACGTTGATTTCGCTGCTCGTTGGATGCTGCCTGAACTGCTGTGCTCTTCCAGCACCACTAATCCAGTATTTGGTTTTCAGCATCTGCAGTCATTGTTTTTACCTTATTCATGATAGTCATAGCCTGGCATTTGTGTGGCACAAATATTACTTGCCACTTGTCAGCCCAAGCCTGGACACTGTCCAGATCTTGCTGTATTTAGACACAAACTGCTTCGGTATCTGAGGAATCGTGAATGGTGCTGAACATTGTGCAATCATCAGCGAACATGCCCACTTCTGACCTTATGATGGAGGGAAGGTCATTGATGAAGGAGCTGAAGATGGATGGATGGATACTACTCTGAGGAACTCCTGCAGAGATATTCTGGAGCTGAGATGACTGACCTCCAATAACCATGACCAATTTCCTACATGTCAGGTATGACTCTAACCACTGGAGAGTTTGCCCATTGATTCCAGCTTTGCTAGGGTTCCATGATGCCATACTCAGTCATATGCAGCCTTGGTGTCAAGGACTGTCACTCTAACCTCCCCACTGAAATTCAGCTCTTTTGTTCATGTTTGAACCAAGGTTGTAATGAGGTCAGGAGCTGAATGGCTCTGGCAGAACCCAGAGAGGGATATTGCTAAGATGGTGCCGTTTGATAGCACAGTTGATGGTACCTTCCATCAGTATAGGACATTCTTTGGCAATTTTCCACATTATCGGGTAGCTGCTAATGTTGTACATGTACTGGGAACAGCTTGGGTAGGGGAGCGGCAAGTTCAGGAGCACAAGTCTTCAGTACTATTGCCGGAATGTTGTCAGAGCCCATAGGCCTTTGCAGTATCCAGTGCCTCCAACTATTTCTTGATATCACATCGAATTGGCTGAAGACTGGTATCTGGAATGGTGGGGACCACTGGAGGAGGACAAAATGGATCATCCACTTGACAGTTCTGGCTGAGGATTGCTATGAAAGATTCAGCCTTCTCTTTTGCACTGATGTGCTGGTCTCGTCCATCATTGAGGATGGGGATATTTGTGTAGCCTCCTCCTTAGGCGAGTTGTTTAATCATCCACTACCATTCATGACTGGATGTGGCAGGACTTGCAGAGCTTAGATCTGATCCGTTGGTTATGAGAGCACTTCGCTGTGTCTATCACTTGCTGCTTGTGCTATTTGGCATGCAAGTTGACCTATTTGGTGGCTTCATCAGGCTGACACCTCATCTTCAGGTATGCCTGGTGCTGCTCCTGGCGTGTCTTCCTGGTTGATCCCCTGGCTTGATGGTAATGGTTGAATGGGGGGATATGCCTAGCCATAAGGTTACAGATTATGCTGAAGCACAATTCTATAGCTGTTGATGACCCACAACGCCTCATGGACCCACAGTCTTGAGTTGCTAGATGTATAGTCTGTTCGAAGTCTGTCCCATTTACCATGGTGATAGTGCCACACAACACAGTGGAGGTTATCCTCAGTATGAAGGCAGGATCTAATCTCCACAAGGACTGTGCAGTGGTCGCTCTTACTGATACTGTCATGGACAGGTGCAGAGGTCAAGTAAGTTTTCCTTCTTGTTGGTTCCCACATCACCTGCCGCAGACCCAGTCTAGCGGCTACAACCAACTCAATCAGTAGTACTGCTGCCGAGCCACTCTTGGTGATAGACTTTGAAATCCATGACTCAGAGTACATTTTATACCTCTTCCATCCTCAGTGTTTCTTCCAAGTGTTGCTCAACATGGAATAGTACTAATTCATCAGGGAGGACACTAATTGGTATCAGCAAGAGGTTTCCTTGCCCACGTTTAACCTGAAGCCACAAGACTTCATAGGGTCTGGAGTCAATGATGAGGACTCCCCGGTCAGCTCCCTCCCGACTGTACACCACTGTGCCACCACCTCTGCTGGGTTTGTCCTGCCGGTGAGACAGGACATATCCAGAGATGGTGATGGTGATGGTCGTGTCTGGGACATTGTCTGTAAGTTACGATTCCGTGAGTATGACTGTCAACCTGTTCCTTGACTTATCTGTGAGACAGCTCTCTCAATTTTGGCACTAGCTACCAGATGTTAGAGTGGAGGACTTTGTAGGGTCAACACGGCTGTTTCCGCCGTTGTCTTTTCCGGTGCCTAAGTTGATGCAGGTAATCCTTGCGGTTTCATTTCTTTGAGATTTTGTAGCAACTGGTAACAATTGAGTGGCTTGTTAGGCCATTTCAGAGGGCAATTGAGAATCAACCACATTGAGTCATAGAGTCATATGACTGTACAGCATGGAAACTGTGGGTTTGGAGTCACATGTAGGCCAGACCAGGTGAGGATGGCAGGTTTCCTTCCCTGAAAGACATCAGTGAGCCAGATGGGTTTTTCCAACAATCAACAATGGCTTCTTGGTAATTGAATTCAAGTTCCACCATCTGCCGTAGTGGGATTCGAACCTGGATCCCCAGAACATTATCTGGGTCTCTGGATTAATAGTCTAGTGAAAATACCTCTCGGACATTGCCTTCCCTTTCATCGCTTTTCATTGTAATGCTGCTGTCAGGACATTTTCCAAACAAGGACAGGCAGCTAACTCATGCACTCAATGAGATTACACATCAGTGCTCCTCACTTGATCTCTAAGCACACACTCACTGTCTGAGTGGATGCTCGCAGCTCTCTGTCTTGCACTACATCCGCACAGTAACTAGTGAAAGAAAACTGTGAAATGGGGTATATGAACTTCAGGCATTAGCCTACCATGCACAATGCAAATGTTGCCCCCCACCACCCCCACATAACTCCTGACTACATCATGCAAAGTTATGAAACAATCCCATTAATGCCTATGATGGACACACAATGTATTGCAGAGGCTGGTTAGCCTCTATATCTTCATTCTTGTCGTTGCAGCTTGAAATAACTGTATAGAGGCTGGTATCCCATCACCATATCACCCTTTATTTACATATGCATGGTACAAGGGGTCTGATCAGCCAACTCAGAGCCAGTTCCGAGAATGAGGAGTTTCTGAATCTCTGGTTTATGATTGCCATCTAGGACTCCCTGCTTGGCAAAAGATAACAGCCCCAGTCAAGGATCTCATAGTCAGTAAGATCCACCTGGTCCTCATTCCAATCAGTACACAGCTAAAATCACATTTTCTCTCATAACTGATGTTGGAAAGTGAATGTATGCTTTCAAATATAAAAATGTATTTACAATGAAGTGTCACCCATGTACCACTCTGAAGATGTTGTTCCATCTCCTGCCACCCCAGCTCGGTGCAGTCCATAACTCTTGATCTGAGCTGGGAATGAGCTGCCCCTCACAGATCCTGCTGACCTTGGAGTTTAAGTCAGGGGACCCTAGGTGCATCTGTGGTTGGGGGGGGGGGGGGGGTCGGTATTACTGAGTGCATCATGGCCAAAGGGAGGTTCACTATCTTCAGTCGAAACATTAACTCTGATTTCTCTCTACAGATGCTCCCAGACCTGTTGAGATTTTACAGCAAGTTTGTTTTTTTTGTTCACTATCCTCAGTCTGATCTCTTGCAAGGCTGATGGCAGGATAGTTGTGGAAGGTCTGGCCTCCTCTGTCAAGAGAGGAGACATCTTTGCTTGGGGGCGGGAGCATGTTATATGTGGTCACTCCTTGGACTGAATGCCTATTGGCACTGTCCTGTGTCCTCATGAGGAAGGGGAACCTGGAATGAGGTCAAGGACCACCCCCCCACTTACCTATCACCTTGCCTTTGGTTCCCAATGGCTACAGTGATGGAGGCCAGGTCTGTGTGTGCATCCAGAAACTCTGAGAATGTTGGACATGGCTCTCCATGGCAGATGCCAACCTGTCCAAGGAGGCAGCCGGACACTCGCGAGCCAGAGGCTGCAATGTGGAAACAATGTTGGCAGAGTCCTCCAGCCTTCGAGTCAGTTTGCCCAGTGCCACCAACAAACCAGCCTGCTGCTCCTGCAGCTGCTTGTGCAATTTGATCAATTCCTTATTTGCTGACACCACATGGTCCTCCCTTGTACTCCCATGAGTGAAAAGTTTACAAGTTGCCATTTCCAGTGCCATCTTCAGTACAAAGGTACCTAGGTACAGATTTTTTAAGTACAAATCTTTATGAAAAAAATTAGAAAAATAAAGAAATAAAAAAATCCAACAATACAGACCTATGTGCCATTTTAGGTCCCAAAGTACAAAATCATAGGAATTGTCATGAGACTGTGGCGACAAGAGATGTATTTTGTACTTTGTTTTGAAGAGGGGTTTTAAGGCAGAGGAGATGAGAGGTCTACCAGAACCACTCGAGTAAATAGCTTGTGAGGACTTGCTTTTTTTAAGTTGGAACAATAGAAGCAGACTGAGTGGGTGTGGTCAAGCTCCCATAGAACCAGGATTTTTAGTTTTAGTTTTCAGCAGTTGCTGAACCTTATGTGGCCGAAATAGACAAATCAAGGGCCTGAATAGACTTCCAGGTAAGAAGGCCATCCTCAATCCTCCTCATCAGAGGAAAGCAATCTGCATTCTGACCCCCACTTGATGTAGGTACCATGTAGGTACTGCATGAAGAAGTGTCTTACAGTCAGGATTCCAAGACTTAATTCTGAATTTTACACACAGAATGCAATAGTGAGGAAATGAGGTTGCATTCAGGCAAGTCATCAGTTTTACTAATGCTGACGTAGTGTGTACATCAGCACAGTGTTAGAGCAATGGATAAAGTATAAAATTATATCATGAATGTAAAATTTTTTTCAGATAAGAACTTCCTCCACTGGCAGAGAAAAGGTTACGGGAAGCCGAATTAGGTTTTCAAACTTATGATTTTGAGCAAGAAAGTAAAGAGCATTTTCCAGTGGCTGATCAGAAACAAGGGACATGGGTTCAGGTTTATCACTAGAAGAATGAGGTGGAGACTTTTATATTCCCCATCATTAAAACATGAAATGCTTCTTCACAATTTCCACTTCCATTGTGACAACTCTTAGGACTCCGGAAGAACTCTCTGCACTGCTTCTAATAGTGCCACCAGATTTCCAATGTCCACCTGAACCACCAGAACAGAAATTGATGGTGAAATGCAACAGGCCTGGCAGCACCTGTGAGGAGAAAGCAGAGTTAACGTTTCGGGTTTGGCGACTCTTCATCAGAAGATTATCACCAGCAATTCCTGTTTTTGGAGCTGGGTTCAATGGCTCATCCAAGAAAAACAATCTAGTACTATAGTGCATGGGGGGCTCTAATACGTTGTACATGCCTGTATATGTGCTTCAGATCTTACTGGTGCGGTGAGAGGAGGTTGCAAGAAACCTTTGTTCCTGATTTGGAGGTGCTGGTGTTGGACTGGGGGTGTACAAAGTTAAACATCACACAACACCAGGTTTAATTAACAACCACCTGATGAAGGAGTGGCGCTCCGAAAGCTAGTGTCCTTCCAATTAAACCTGTTGGACTATAACCTGGTGTGGTGTGATTTTTACCTTTGTTCCTGCTCAGATTTTGGTATCATTTTAAACCTCAATATAAGCAGACCACTAGCACCACCCAGTGGATTTGTCTTGCCAAGCAGATTTTAACACAAAGCATTGTCATCTAGCCCTAAAAACACAAAATTTGAAGTTTCTTAAGCTTTTGGATGTCTGTCCTTCTTTAATACTCACACACGATTGCAACTTTTTATGCAGATGTTCTCAAAGACTAAAAAGAAATTTGCATCATTTTCAGTGGCTGAGTGGATGAATAAATGTCCATTAGCTACACGGATCCAAGATGTGGCAGATTATCTGCATCGGCTGATATCTGCCAAAGTAGATGCTGCAGGTATTGTCATTTGCCTCTGTAACATTGGGCTGGAGGGATAGATTGGAAGTAAAAGGTTATATTGCTACACTTGGTCACTATCAAATAACCTTTGCCAGAAGTCAGCTTCTATGTGGATATCAGTGAAGGCATGCTCAGGCTGAGGTACATTGAATTCCTTTCACCATCCAAATCAAAACCCAAAAAACATCAGTATCTGCAGTGAATTCAGTGGAGGAAAGAAAAATTCAAAATAGATAAACCTGTTAGCTCTTAAAGAGTTAAATCCATGCTCAATTGTGATACTACTACAGCCACACTGTTTGAGTAAACAAGAATAATAAAGATAATTTCTATCTAATTTGCCATACATAAAATACTTAATAACACATGTAATTTCTTCAAACTATTAGGACCAATTTCTTTATCAATAATAACCCTTCACTGTATTCCATTCGATAACTATAAGGACATTAGTATCATAACTCAAATCACTTAAAATCCAAAACACGCATTTGCAATACGAGAACCTCTCATCTTTCAGCTTTTCTTCTTACAAAATACTCAAATATGCTTCATTTCCCAGCAATAACAGGGTTGAGAATTCATAACTATAATGGTACTTAGCAATTTTTGAGAAGGTTTGCAGCTCAGGTTGATGATAAGTCTGTAAGTTCCTTGCTGAGCTTGAAGGTTTCAGATGTTTCATCACCGTACTAGGTAACATCAACAGTGAGAGTCTCCAGTGAAGCATTGTCCCGCCTCTCTATTTATAGGTCTTGGTTTCTCAAGAAGGGTGAAGTCATTTCCAATTCTTGTTTTCAAGGCAAGATAGATAGGATCTAAATCAATGTGTTTATGGATGGAGTTCTGGTTAGAATGCTATGCCTCTAAGAATTTTCATGCGTACCTTTGTTTCACCTGTCCTAGGATGTGTGTGTTGTCCAGACAAAGTGGTGTCCTTCTTTGTCTGTCTGTATAGAAGCTAGTGATAGTGGGTCATGTCTTTCAGTGGCCAGTTTGTGTTCATGTATCCTGGTGGCAAGTTTCCTGCTAGTTTGTCTGATGTAATGTTTTTTTACACGTCTTTAACAATGGGTGCTTATCTGGACACTAGGCCAGTGAGGAATTATTTGAGAGCATGAGTAATATGATAGCATCAGGCAATCATTTATATGACAGTATTGTATCATGTTGTAAGATGATAACACCATCCCATGGTGTGATAGCACTGTACCTTATAATAATAGCAAGTCATGGGACAGTATAATTGAACAATGCCACAAGTTGTATGATTGAATTGTGTATTTTTTCATTCCTGTGTAGGATATCAACATCACTGATCAGACCAGTATTTATTAGTCAATACTAGGACTGTCAAAGTTGCCTCCTTGAACTTTTGCAATGTAGTGACTTCATACAAACATAGAAAATAGGAGAAGGCGTAAGTCACTTGGCCCTTTGAGTATGTTCCACCATTTAACAAAATCATGGCTGTTTTTACTGTGATTTCAACACCACTTTCCTGCCAGCACCCCATAACCTTAGACTAAGAAAAATCTAACTCAGCCTTGAATAATTTTAAATACCCAACATCCACACCCTACCAGCTTTTTGTTCTAACCGTAACAACCTTTTGTTGTAAACTTTTGCTTGTTAGACCACCTCAAATTACAACTGAGTGTCAACTACAATGACATACCCCAAATGAGGTAGTGACAGTGGATATCCCTTCCTAAAGGATATTAATGAGCCAGCTTTGAGAAGTCAAATTCTCAAGCTGTCATATGGAGTTGAACTCTTATTCTCTGTATTATTCGTCTCGGCCTCTGACCCTATTATACCCCTTGGAAGATAGTATTGTTCCATAGGGTAGTGTGATAGAACTCTGTCATGCAGTGGTATGAATGCAAAGCTCAGAGATCTAATCTACTTACTTAGAACAGTAGAACATTACAGCACAATACAGGCCCTTCGGACCTTGATGTTGTGCCAGCTTTCAATCCTGCTCTAAAATCAGATTAACCTACATACCCTTCATTGTACCATCTTCCTATCCAACAATCGTTTAAATATGGCTAAAGTATCTGACTGTACTACCACTGCTGGCAGTATCATTCCATGCACCCACCACTCTTTGAGTAAAGAACCTTTTTCTGACATCTCCTCTGAACCTTCCTCCAATTGCCTTAACATACGCCTCCTTGTGATAGACATTTCCGCCCAGGGAAAAAGTCTCTGGCTATCCATTCTATCTATGCCTATCTATCTATGCCTCTCAGCATCATGTACACATCTATCAAGTTATCTCTCATCCTTCTTCGTTCCAATGAGAAAAGCCCTAGCTTCCTCAACCTTTCTTCATAAGACATGCCCTCCAGTCCAGACAGCATCCTGTTAAATCTCCTCTGCAGACTTTCTAAATCTTCCACATCTTTCCTATAATGAGGTAACCAGATTTCTCAATTATTCTCTATTAATTATCTTACAAAGATCAACACAAGCAGAAGTAAATTATATTCCTAACCTTTCAGTAAGGTTATACCTTTTTGAGAATGGGAATCCTGAAAACTGTACTAAAGATTGATAAGGCATCTCCTGGTGAGTCATTAGTAGAACATGATAATTAGCAGATGTCATTATCACTGACATCATTTTGTATCCATATTTCTGCTTGATATCATTTCCCTCCATGATGAGCACCTTTTCTTCCTGATCCTCCTTTTGTCAACCTGAAGTCCAATGTAATTCCTCCTTTCACTGCTGCATGTTTAATCCTCATTGAATTGCAAAAATTATGCAGTCCACAGCAGATGGTGACTGACTGGATTGTGGAGCTGCACTGGTTTTTGAGCAGTCTGAACAATTGCTGCTTCACGATCCCTATAGAATGTTCAACAATGCTTTGCATGATCAAGGATCTCATTGTATTTGTACTTTCCGTTATGTGGACATGTCTTAACTAGAGACACTATCAATTTATTTTCTAACATCAACTTGCTTATTTCCTTACAATCTTCAGAAAGCACAAGCAGCATAGACTTCAGCAGAAGAAAAACATCTTGATTGCCCCAACCCCAAAAACAAAGGAATTTCTACCATCTGTTACATTTTTGGAGTGGTACAGCTTCCTTTCAGTGTGCACATTTTACTTGATCTGTGAAGCTCTGGTGCCCACGTGGGTTCTATCTAGAAATGGCCTGCATTCATGCAAAATCTGCCAGATGGTCGATGTAATGTTTCCTCGCCAATTGTCTTCTTTCCATTGGGAAAATAAAAATTGTGGTTCGCCTGGAAAATGCTTCCTCTACTGTTTGGTTTAGACCAGCAAGAGCTGCAAACTGTCTCCTCCAACATAAGCCCCTAAGTGATCTGCAAGGATCCTGTCGCAAAAGCGCGAAGAATGTGTTGGATGATAGCCCTGTGCCATAAGGTAGAACAAGTGCTCAGCTTATTAACAACTGGTCACACATGCAGAAAAATGCTTGCTGTATTACTATCCTTCACCATGAATCCTAGTAATACCTTAACAAGCAAAAAACAGTAATAGCGATCAGTATCAAGAACTGTCCAAATCCACAATGCTATTATTATAAACCCATAGCAGATGGTATTGCTCAGTCATTGCGTCTGTAATGAACTGGAATTGGTGAGACAGGTTTTCCTTCCAACATAATCCGGAATAAAATAGTTTGACCTGTATTTGTGGGACTTCAGGTATTGACATCAGTGAACAAGCAAACTGCCTATTGTAATTGAGACCTTCACAAATCGGTTTCATTCACCTAATTTAATGACTAAAGCTGAATTCGTAAGGTGAAACTTGTACTGTAGCTGTAGCTGGTTAGTGCTCAAAAAAATGTGCCTCAACAAAGTGTGCAGACTTCAGCTTAAAAGCTTTTATAAAGAGGACGGTTAAAAAGTGTAGAACCTAATCAGTAGAGCCAAAAAGCTAGACTTTAATATTAATTGGAAGAATCTCCAGAAATCTTGCTGCAAGAAAGCACTGCAGGCTTCTTTAACTGACGCATACTTCATTTCCTATTGGTGAAGTGCTTTGCCATCAGTTGTCAAGTTCAGTATGGATCCTCAATTGCTTTAATATATCATTTAAACATTGCATCAATATGCTTAATATAGTCCCTCCAAAATCATACATCGGCAAATCAAGAACGTGAGATTGATTGCTCGGGCGGTGTTATGGCTCGGTAGGTATTATGATTTGGTAAGCCACAGGATTGTGACCAAAGATGAATGTCAATTACCACCCATCACTGCCAGGATGTTTGGGGACTACCTACAAATACCTTTGGAATAATGTGACAGCCGAGACCCAACAAGTTCATCTCGTCTCCAGTTCAAAGTTTGAGGACCCCCTTGCCGCTTGCAGTTTAACTTGAAAGGCAAACCAGAGGAATTTTAACTTTTCCTGGAAAAATACTGTCCCCTGAGACACATTATTAACATAAAAGGTATTACTCCCGGGCAGTGAGAATATACCAGCGGTGAAGGAGTGGACTTAACCCATGATGGGAGGAGATCTCTGTAGGTGACCTTGCCTCCTGAAACAAAGTGGCCTGAGTACTTTCCAGAGTTGATTTATATTTATAACAGCCCCCACATTCATCCATGGGCTTTTCCCTGTGTTATCTCCTCTTCGAACGGAAAGGAGAGCAGACGAATGAAGGATTCCTCAGCCCAATGTAAGCTACAAGCTTCATTCCACATAAATAATGTAAATAGTTCTTTGTTTGTCCTCAATTCCTCTATTGTTCATCATGGTCTGATGCCAGTGGAATAAAGAATTTCTGTGTCATGATGTTTGAGCCTTCTGTGTTCAAGTCACTTTGCAGGGGGTAGTTCTGTCTTTGCATAATAGTGCAAAAGGACTGACATCTGATCAGCCCCCACCTCTCCAGATTTTCATTTGGAAAGTTGAGAGACATATAGCAGGCAACTGATCCAGTATAGGAGAAAGTGAGGACTGCAGATGCTGGAGATCAGAGCTGAAAAATGTGTTGCTGGAAAAGCGCAGCAGGTCAGGCAGCATCCAAGGAGCAGGGGAATCGACGTTTCGGGCATAAGCCCTTCTTCAGGAATGAGGAAGGTGTGCCAAGCAGGCTAAGATAAAAGGTAGGGAGGAGGGACTTGGGGGAGGGGCGTTGGGAATGCGATAGGTGGAAGGAGGTTAAGGTGAGGGTGATAGGCTGGAGAAGGGGTGGGGGGGGGGCGCGTTGTTGGTGGAGTTTACTCTGTCACCCTATGTCAGACTCAACCTCTATACCTGATGTTTCGGTGAATATTGTACACTTCTTTGCATCAAGTTTATCTGCATTCAGAACTTTTCCCACTGACTTCAGAATTTAGTACTTAGAAAACAGGAGCGTACTGTATCATCTGTCATAACAATTAATGACTAAGGTATCTATGTTAATTTACATTTCATAATTAATTCAGTTTATATCTGGTGGGGAATATACAAATATCCATCTGCATTTGTTTTTAAATCCATCAAACAAAATAAAATGCAGGCAAAACATGAATTAAAATAAACTGGATCCATTAAGCAGCTTTATAAACAGAAAATCACTTATTTCAGTAAAACACAGCTGCCAATTTTCTTTGATCTAGCATCATTAAAATATCTATGAATTCACACTGCTGAGTATTAACGACAGAGCTGTATTTCCAGGTCTAAGATGCGCCACACCACATCTGTCGCCTCTCCTTTTGATGAAAGGACAAAATTTTGAAAAAGAATAGGAACAAAGTTCCTTTCTCAGAAAAGCACTCCACCAATTGTACATCAATTCTGTAAACTGACAAGAAAAAAATCTGGCTGTACCTAATGTATATGTGCCTCACCAAGAACCCATGACCTTGTGTAAAAAAGGGTAAATATTCCAAGCAAAAATGAATACTGACTTGATGGTACATGGTTCATAGTTGTATTTTCTCCATCGCGCAGAAACAAGAATTCGGCTGTGAACAACTGGTCGAATCTAGAAAGATAAAGCAGAAGGTTAATGCATTTTACAGTGTCCTTCAACTGTTCCAATATGTTAACTATTGTAAAGGACGAGTAGTTAACATAATTTCATGCAAATTTATTCCAATGCCCCCAAAACAATGCAAATACAAGAAAATTATAAATTAGTCCCAGTGAAAGAGACTATATACATTTTAATCACACAAAATACATGATATTCAGGAAACCTTTAGCCTTCCTTAAAAAGCCTCTTACAAAACAATGCTCATGTCAGCAATAGTCATGTGGTAGGTAAAAACAATGACTTCAGATGCTGGAAACCAGATTCTAGATTAGAGTAGTGCTGGAAAAGCACAGCAGTTCAGGCAACATCCAAAGAGCAGGAAAATCGGCATTTCGGGCAAAAGCTGATGAAGGGCTTTTGCCCGAAACATCGATTTTCCTGCTCCTCAGATGCTGCGTGAACTGCTGTGCATTTCCAGCGCCACTCTAATCTAGAAAATAGTCATGTGGTATCAAAACTAAGGCAAATGATGTCCTGATGTGCAGAGACTGACAATATTTTCTGTCATTAAGTTTATTAGCTTACCATAGGTCAGCATGGAAGCAAGGTGGATCATTAAAATTGGCAGCTCAGGGTTATGCTTGTGGTCAGAGCTAGAGTGTTACACAGAAGTGGTCACCCAATCAGCTGGTCTCCCCAGCATACAGGAACCGTGAATACCATCTATTAAACTGGGGCAAGTACAATTGAGTTGTTGATTCATTTAGAAGGAATGTCTGGAGCCTAGGACTGTAAGGGAAGGGCATGAAAGGGCAGGAATTTCATCTCTTACGTTTATACAGGAAGGTGCCATAGAAATGGAAAAGTTGCCATAAGTGACTGGGTGACTATGTCAGACTCAACCTCTGTACCTGATATTTATATTGATGTGAATATTGTATGCTTTTATGCATCAAGTTTATCTGCACTCAGAACCTTTCCCACTGAATTTAGAATTTAGTATTTAGAACATGGCAGTACATTGTATCATATGCTAAACAATATGATGCAACAATTAATGACTAAGGTATCTATGTTAACATTCATTTCACAACTAAGTGGACCGGGATCTGATGGAGGGAACAGCTCTATGGAATGCAGAAAGGTAAAGACAGGGATTTTTTTTGTGGTAACATCACATTGGAGTGGCAAAAATGGCCTTTACTCAATTTGTTCTGGTTTTCTTTGCAAAAATGTCTTCACTTTCAAAAGTGGTGCCTACAGACATACTTGCTCCAATTCTGGAATTTCTCTCTAAAGCCAGTTGCAATTTTAACCCATAGCTTTTCTTTGACTGATGGAACAGTGAACTGAACTAAACATACAATGGAATTAAGCTGTCAGAGAGAGATTACTGATATCAAAGAATAGATGAAGTGTCTTAGTAAAATTACTGTGCAAAATAGATGTGAAGAGAATCAGCATTTACAGCAAAATGTGTTCACTTTCAAAAGTAGCCACTGAAGAGACTTGCCCAGTTCTGTCTGTGATTCTCTAGCCACACCACTTAATAATTACATTGTAGGCAATACATTTTCCAAGTATGAAAGTGATTCAATGAGATAACAGGGGAGCACAATTATTAATGTTTCCATTTACAGAAAGAAATAGCGTATAACAAGCTGAAACAGAATGAATTATCTTAAATTAATTCACTTAACAAGAGTGATAACACATATATGAGATTGCAGTATTTGATATTTTTGCTTTTATTCTCCATTTAGGGAGATAACTAAAATCACATCATAATGACTTTTCAGTTTTGTCATTCAGCAATTTTAACATTATCATTATGCTGTTAAGCACAGCTCACCTATCTGGATTGAAGTGTTGCCTTAAAGTGAATAATAATCTAAACTTTAAAATAGTGATGGAAATTGAATCTAAACAATCATCCACCTCTAGACAACCTAATGTGTAGATTATAAATGAATATACAGAACATGCAAAAAAAAACTTTGTAAAGGAAACCTTATAATGTTATATTCCCAAGTACTAAGGTGTAGATGTTACTGCTGTTATTGATGGTGCTGGAGTTTTCTTAAAATAGCACAAAAAGCTTAAAAGGGGTAAAAAAAAACAAACTCACAAACTTGTTAGAGATTTTTGAAGAAGTGACAAAGATGATTGATGATGTCAGGTCGGTAGATACTGTCTATATTTAGCATGGCCTTTGACAAGATCACTAATGGCAGGCTGATACAAAAGGTCAAGTCACATGGGATCCATGGTGAGTTGGCAAGATGAATACAGAACTGGCTTAGACATAGAAGATAGAGAGTAGTGGTGGAAGGTCTGTCCCAGCACTAATTCCTGCGGAATCCCACTGACTGGAGATCTGTAACGACTGGGGTCCCATAGTAACCAGTGCTGGGATCCTCAGGTTTGTAACATTTATATGTGATTTGGATGAAAATGTCAGTGGCCTGATTAGTAAGTTTACGGATGACACAATGATTGAGGGAGCTGTGGGTAGTGGGGAGGATTTTCAGAGGATATAGCAAACTACAGTTGGAGATAGGTAAGCTGGAGACTTGGGCAGGGAAATGACAGTTGGAGTTTAATCTTGATAAGTACGAGGTGATGCACTTTGGAAGATTTAATGGAGGAGGGAAGTATACAGTAAATGGCAGAACCTTTAGCAACATCAATATACAAGATTGATCTAGGCCACAGTTCTCTGAAAGTAGCAACACATGTGGATAAGGTGGTCAAGAAGGCATTTAACATGCTTGCCTTCATCGGTCAGGGCAACGAGTAAGAAAATCAACGGCATGTTGCAGCTGTATAGAATTTCAGTTAGACCACATTTAGAATATTGTGTACAGTTCTGATTGTTACATTTCCAGAAGAAAGTGGAGGCTTTGGAGAGGATACATATTTGCCAGGATATTCTCTGGCTTTAGGAGGCTTTAGTTATGAGGAAAGATTGGGCAAACTTGGTTTGTTTTCACTTGAATGTTGAAAGATGGGGAGGGAGATTTGATAGAACGTTTACAAAATTCTAAAAAGAATGGATAATTGGAGTCTTTTTTCTCAGGGTAGAAACATCACTTATTAGGGGATATAAGTTTAAGGTAAAAAGGGGTAAGTTTAAAGGGGGTGTGAGAGGCAAGTTTTTTAGACAGATGGTGGTAAGTGCCTGGAGTGGGCTGTCAAAAGAGGTAGTGCAGGTGGATACCTTAGCAACACTTCAAAGGTATCTTGACAGATATACGAATTGGCAAGGAATAGAGCGTTACGGATTACATAAAAGAAAAGGTTTTTAGTTTAGAAAGACATCGTGTCAGTGTACAATCTTGGTGGGCCGATGGGTTTGTTCCAGTGCTGTACTGTTCTTTGTTCTTTGAGAACAGTATGGGAGTGCTACACTGTCAGCGGTGCAACATTGTAATTAGACATTAAACGGACACTACATCAACCTTCAGAATTACTTGACAAGCTTCTTTAGCTTTATTTTGAAGAGCAAGGGAGTTCTGCACACTTACTCGGACAATATTTATCCCTGAGCATTGAATTAAATGGAGTGTTTATTATCAACTTGCTTTTTGTGGGAATTTGTTGTGTTCAAAACAGCAGCTACTGTCCTAACATACGACAGTGAATATAATTCCAAAGTAGAATACATTGCAACAGGTAAAGACTGCATCTGCAGAAACTCACCATTTCATTTGTCTTTTTTTGTGGCTTCTTTGTCGTGATTTGCAAGTAACTGAGAGAAAAAAAAAGTGGTATTCTGTAAGATTCAACAGCATGACACATTTAACCAAGTTTGTAACCATCAGCAGTTCGGTATTCATTTTTACAATTATAGGTTATCTTTATTATTATTGTGCAAAAATATATTTTATTGCCAAAACTATTTACTTGGATTTTTGTAGCATTTTTTGTTGCTCAATATGTAATTTGAATTATTTCTTTTTCTGAATTACTTTGATTTATGCTTTGTTCTGTACTTTGCTGTTTATATTCATGTAACCAGGTCAACTCCATGATTTATTTTCAAAAATCTCCACCTGACACAAGCGCACCAATACATTCTAGTTTGTCAACTAATACAAGGCAATATGTTTCACTTAACTCTCTTGCCAGAAGTCACATTTATCACTCTTCAAGCAAACAGCCAGGCCTCATAGCTTTGGGTCTTTGCAAAGAGAAAATGATAGTTTATTTTAGCAGGGCTCCAACCTTCATAGAAATTGAACTGATGGAGTTAAGTGGGGGCGGTTAGCTCAGTGCTGATTTGCAATATAGGGCAATGCCAATAGCGTGAGTTCAATTCTCCCACTGGCTGAGGCTACCATGAAAGACTCTCCTCTGAACCTCTCAGCTCTCTTGAAGCACGGTACCCTCAGATTAAACCACCAACAGCTTTTTCTCCCCAGTGAGAGAGCAACCATATCGTCTGATAGGTCTCCCTCCTATCGGAAGGATGTTGTGAAATTTGAAGGGTTCAGAGAAGATTTACAAGGATGTTGCCAAGGTTGGAGGGTTCGAGCTATAGCGAGAGGCTGAATAGGCTGGGGCTGTTTGCGTGGAGTGTCAGAGGCTGAGGGGTGACCTTATAGAGTTTTATAAAATCATGAGGGGCATGGATAGAGTGAATAGACACGGTCTTTTCCCTTGGGTGGGGGAGTTCAAAACTGGAGGGCGTAGGTTTAAGGTGAGAAGGGAAAGATTTAAAAGATGCCGAAGGGGTAACTTTTTCACGCAGATGCTGGCGGGTGTATGGAATGAGCTGCCAGAGGAAGTGGTAGAGGCTGGTACAGTGGCAATATTAAAAGTTATCTGGATGGGTATATGTATAGGAAGGATTTAGAGGGATATTGGCCAAGTGCTGGCAAATGGGACTAGATTAATTTAGGATATCTGGTCAGCATGGACGAGTTGGACCGAAGGGTGTGTTTCCATGCTGCAGAATAGCTGCATAACTCTGAGTGCTTATCATTGTCATTGGTGCTTCCATCCATATGATCAGAGTGTATGGACTAATTAAGGGCTTAAGTGGTCTAAGTGTGTGTGAGCGTATCATCTTCTGGTCTAACAAGAACAGTGTTGTAGAGTAAACAAGATGAAGCTAATTGCATCTCTGCAACTCTTTATTAGCTATAAGAATAGTTCTACATTACAACAAAGACTGTCGGGAGGACTGTGCCTTTTGTCCGTGTGCTTTAATATCCCAATTTAGTCTCCCACTATGTCCTCATGTCATCACACAGTGGCGGTGCTTATCGCAAATAATTATGTATTAACTTTTTCTCCCCCATATACAACATTATAATAGTTAGATAGTTGTTTTTTAAACCAGTGCAGACACGATGAGCCAAAGGGCCTTTTGTGGTCTCCTCTACACTGGGGAGATGAAACACAGGCCATTTTGTCAAACACCTACGTTCTGTCTATAAAAATGACTCTGAGCTTCCTGCTGCCAACCACTACAAAATACCACCATGCCCCTGGCTGACATCTCTCGCTCTCAGGTTTGCTACAGTGATCCAATGCAAGCTGCAAGAACTGCATCTCATCACCCACTTGGTGACCCAGCAACCTTCAGGACCCAATATCAAGTTCAATACTTTTAGAATTTGAATGGTTCCCACTGTGTCCTTTACCCACGCCAACACTCAGGCCCTGTCATAGTTCTGAAGAAGGGTCACTGGACCAAAAATGTTAACTCTGCTTTCTCTCCTGACAAATGCAGCCAGACCTGTTGAGTTCTTCTAGCAATTGTTGTTTTTGGTTCTGATTTCCAGCAACCACAGTTTTTTTGTTTTTTTTATTTCTGTCATGACGTAGGCTGCTTTCGGCACAACCAGTCCGTTTTTACTTACTCATGGTCCCAATTATCAACGTTTCTTCTTTACTGACTTACTATCAGCGAACCCTTTATCTGCCTAACTTTCTTTCTTCTCTCTAGGCTGTATCTTCACCTAACCACTTACTCCTTTCCGCCACTGCCTGTCAACAGCATCAATTTTACCTTTTCCTAGCTGCTATCAGTTCTGAAGAAGGGTCCCTGGACTCAAAATATTAACTATGTTTTCTCTCCACAGTTGCTGCCACACCTGCAATTTCAATTTTGTTTCAGATCTTCAGCATCCTCAGTTCTTCATTTTATTTTTTACCTTTTCCTGTGCTGCATACGTCTATGACTCTATCGTCCGCCTAAACATTATTTCTATAGTAACTATCATTGTTATGCATTTGTTGATACAGTTAGATCAAGCTGCACTCTCACTATCAACCAAGTCTTTGACTTTACAAATTCAGACAATCTCGAGGTTTCACTGTTCTCCCCAAAAGTGTTCTCTTCAAATGTTGAAGAATTATAGTTGTTATGGAATGTCTTTTTGACAGTCTGAGATATAAGATTCATTTCTGGCCTTTAATCACTTTTACTTTTCAATGGGGGACATCATTACTGCCTGAGCAGACTCATTATTTTATGGCGGTATCTTGAATCTTTGAACTTTTTTGGCTTCTTCTTAGTGGTCTTCAATGTGAATCAGTGGATTTTTGTTCTCAGTTCACCTGAATGTCTATGCTGAAGTAGACAGACTTATTGCATCAACTTGTTGATTGGTTCCACCCCTATCTGAGTTCTGCAGAGGCTGTTCACTCCGTGACTCCTCACCCCCCACCAATCCACCCTCCACTCCCAGCATCTTCCCTTGCCACCACAAGAGGTGCAAAACCTGTGCCCACACCTCCCCCCTCACCACCATCCAAGGCCCCAAAGGATCTTCCACATCCGGCAGAGATTCTCCTACACCTCCACACGCATTCATCTATTGTGTCTGTTGCTCATGATGTAGTCTCCTTTACATTGGGGAGACAGGACACCAACTTGCAGAACACTTCAGAGAACATCTCTGGGACACACGCACTAAACAACCCCACCATCCTGTTGGCAAACACTTCAACTCCCCCTCCCACACCGCCAAGGACATGCAAGCCCTGGGTCTCCTCCACCACCAAACTCTAGCCACCCGCCACCTGGAGGAAGACAACCGCATTTTCTGCCTTGAGACCCTCCAACCACACGAGATCAATGTTGATTTCACCAGTTTCATCATCTCCCCTCCCTCCAGCTTATCCTAGAGCCAACTCTTCAACTTGGCACCGTCCTCTTGAACTGTCCTACCTATCCATCTTTCTTCCCACCTACCTGCTCCACCCTCCCCTCCGACCTATCACTATCACCCCCAACTTCATCTACATATCACATTCCTAGCTACCTTTCCCCCCATCTCCAACCTCCTCTGATTTATCTCTCAACCCCCTTGGGCACACTCCCCACCCATCCCCCTGCACCATCCCCCCCACATTCCTGATGAAGAACTTACGTTCGAAACATCGACTCTTCTGCTCCGCGGATGCTGCCTGACCAGTTGTGTTTTTCCAGCTCCACATTTTTTGACTCTGATCTTCAGTATCTGCAGTCCTCACTTTCTCCTTCTCTCTTATTCACCCTCAACAACTGAAATATTGGTGAAACTACATTGTGCAATTCCTCCATTATGTAACTTGAAGATTTCCCCTTGTTTGGTGCAATATCAATTCTGGTTGTTGAGGATTCTTCTTTATAAAGTCATGGGATAAGATTTAGCTAGTGCCTTCCCAGACATTTCAGCATTTAATTGTGTGACTGGAGTTTGCTATAACGCTTAGTCAATGGGTTGTGTTGCCAGCTGACTCATTTCAATTTTAGATGTTTCAATTGTCTGAAGTACCATATACTGTTTAGCTCCTGTCACTTTGTTTGCCTTTCTTCTCAGAGTGTGTTAGCACTTGGACTCTGAGCTCCCTACAGTTTTGAAAGCAGTGGAAAACATTTCCATCAAACCAAGTTAATCACAGCTTTCCATCTCATTGGCAGTTTGAAACAAATTTCTTATTCCAACATAATTAACCTCAGAGGGTTCTGCTTTTTGTCTAGATTCCACCTTGAGCTCACAAAGCCCTGTAAAATCTTCTATTGGCTGTTCCCTGACCTTTTACTTGTAAACCTTCACACCCTTTGAATCAGATTGAGATCCATGCATTTCTTTTTGGTCAGGAGTGAGAATTCCTGATTTCGAAGCACATGCATACATATTATGATTTTCCCTAAGCCGTTCTGGTGTAGGTATCAAACTTAGAAAATACAAATGCATCTATTCACAACCAGTTGCAAACAATTCTCTGTCATAATTATGTTTTTACAAACTCAAGTCAATAAATATATTAAAAATTTCTAAATCATTTCCATTCATAGGTTAAATGAAATTAAATAAAAGAATTGATATTAAAGCACAAAATGCTTTATTTGTATTTTGCCTGTTATTTTAGGAGAAACACATCGAGAATTCAAGTTCTCTTTACTGGAGGTGAGATTTATTGAATTTCTCCTTGGGATGTGAGGTTCATTGACACTTATTGCACATCTCAAATTGTGCTTGTCTCCCAGCATTTAAAAACTGATAAGGTATAGGCTGATATGATTTGGAGATGCCGGTGTTGGACTGGGGTGTACAAAGTTAAAAATCACACAACACCAGGTTATAGTCCAATAGGTTTAATTGGAAGCACTAGCTTTCGAGGCGCCGTTCCTTCATCAGGTGGTTGTGGAGGACACAATTGCAAGACACAGTATTTATAGAAAAAGTTTAAAGTGTGATGTAACTGAAATTATGCATTGAAAAATACCTTGATTGTTTGTTGAGTCTTTCATCTGTTCGAATACCATGATAATTTCACTTCTTTCATGTGTAAATCACAAAACTTTTTTTTAAAAGTTGCATTCTTAGGTTAACTATAACAATTGGTGTTCGCTAGACAATATGATATTGGGTAGTGATTTCACCACAAACTGCATCACTGGCAGTAAAATCTATGTGGATAGGAACATGTCAAGAATGCAATGGATAAGTTCCAATCACCATTCTAAAGTGCGACACATGCTATTCCTTTGGGGAGAATGAGATTAGAATTTAAACGTATGTTGCTATTTACATCTGCTGTCTCTGTAAAATCCTGGTAATGTTGGAATGGTATTGGTTGCAAATATTGAAATTATAAATTTTGAGATGTTTGCAGCTACAAGTTACCTCACATACATACTCAACAGAATATATCAATACATTTGTATATAGGCATATTACAAAGTTCTTAATTATATATATGGCATATTTTGTTTTTTTCTATATTTGATTTGATTTAATAATTTGATTATTTATTGTCATGTGTATCCTGTTACAAAATACAGTGAAAAGTGTTGTATAGTATGTGGCAGCATATTAGCAAATAATATGTTATTACATCAAAAAAGACAAGAAATAGGTTAAAATAATGCACAGGAACTGTTCAATATTCTTACAAATAATAAATTTATAAAATACAATGATCTAGTACAAATACAGCTTTCAAATGTATGCAATACCAACTAAGCTTGTCTACATATCTTGCTCGCCACAGTTTAAATGTTACGATATAGTACTCACTCCAGGGTTTTAAACTTTTCCACTCCTGCTGCGACATAGCTGCCTCCATTCTCCAGATCATCCAGATCAAAGACTTTGTGTCCCTCCTTAGGGGTGTAGATGTTTCTGACAGCCCCAAAGGGTGCGTTGATGCCCTTGGTGACTTGGTTAAGGAAAGTGTCAAAGGTGGAGACTTGTTTGTTGATGAGAAACCTTCTGCCAGTGAAGAACGGATCCCCATTTCGGTAAACTATCACACTCTTAGCTGCCGGTAGCTGAAGAGGCGCTCCTCTTGATGAAGTGGCCATGCCCTTTAATGATAACAACAATCATAACAATGATGCTGGAAAGATCCACATGTACTTTCATTCACAGTTGCTGAGTTTAGTGTGGACCATCAAGATTCTGACTTCTTCATGAGGTGGCAAAGTCAAATTGCATGAAACATGGAGCCAATCAGCTTGTTTGCCTGCTACCTCAATTTCAACCTCACCACGACAACTCGAAGCAGCAACCACTGAACCAAAAAAAGTAAGTTGTTCTGGCTTGGAAGGAAAATTTATAACCTTGAAATAAGACAACACAAAATACCTTTGCTGAAGAAAACATTCCAGGCCAAACTAAATCAGGTTAATGATTGTACATCAAATATTACTTCAAAGCAATGTACTTGAATGGTTACCGTGGTATTACAACAAAAGGCAATAATGAGCAAGAAAAAGCACCTTTCAGAAATGCTAATAAACATAATCTCGACATTCACAGCATGTTTTTGGCAGTTGTTTGTGTCAATGTGCATTAGCAATGAAGCGATCACATTTTAACAACTCATGTTAAAATAATGTTTTCCAGAACATTAACATTACAAGGAAGTAACTGAGGGCCTAGTTGAAGACATTAGCTATGGAGAGACAGCATAACAGAGGAATTCATTAGACATTAGTTGCAGAATGCAGAGTCAAGGTTCAACTGGCGGTAGGAAATGAAGGAGAGATTAATGTGGCAAGGAAAGGCGTGAGAGGTCAGAGTCAAAGGAGTAGATGGCAGCACTATGGGGCTAGATAAAATAAGTAAGTTAAGTAAGGCAGGATATATAAACAAAGAGTTGGAGAATAGGGAGCCAATGTAGTTCAGTGAAGACAAATGTATAAGATGAGCATGGCTCTTGACAGGATAAAGTTCAAACAACTGTGCTTTGGAAGGATTGGGCTTTGTACAAGTATGCAGTTAGTGAAGCCTAAAATGATGGAGGTTGGGCTGTGTGTGTGAATATATTTATATAATTTTCAAGAATTATACATGCCAAGGCTCATAATTTTGGACAAGTAGATGATGCAGTGAAATCTCTAGAAGGTTTTCTCTTCAGTTGTGAAGTCAGTTAATCACCAGGCTGCAACAAAATAATCATCAGCTGAGATCTCCCATACCTATGAACAAAGAACTCTTTCACATCAGAAGTACAATCTGAAATATAAGCTGTTGTAACAATATCATTGTTAGTTAACTGAAAGGATAAGAGATAATTAGCAGCAAGTAATAAGGATGCAACACAGCAAGAAACTGAGTCTTTTCTAATGCTGACTATAATATCTCCCTTATCTGTTAAAAGCTATTGTACCATCTTAGTAAATCTCAGATTATCTTTGTGTTTGCCTTCTTCAAATCAGAGAAGTCATTCGTACATCCCCCTGAGAATTTAACCACAGTTTTGACTGAGAATGAATCATCTCTGTAGATATATGAATATGTCAATTCTGAATACATGACCCTGGACTCAAGATCACCATCTCATGTATATCTTTTAACAAGACTGTTAAGTTACATTTATTTACTTTTGTATAAACTATGAAATAAAGATAACATAAACAAAATAATGGCTTGGATGCTGGCACTGACCTTATGGACTTTTTACTGTTGAGCTTGTGTCTACTGATCATACAGAGCAGTACTGTATCCGCTATAGGGGATCAGGGATCTGTGTTAACTAGGGAGAACTTGTGATGAATCCTTTCAAAGTGCTGCACTGTTGGAGTGGAGGGAGTTTTTAAACTACAGAACATGGAGGGTTTGGATTAGGTGGAAGAATGAACAGACTCAAATCTCAAACCCAAGTGTGACCTAACTCAAACCCACCAACTTCCAGCTTAGACAGAGGCAGATCGGCAGAGGCTGGTGGTGGGTATGAGGGCGAACCACCAAACCATTGCCAGAGGACGGGTTGCTTGTTTGAACAATTAATAAGGCTGTGTGCCTGATGATTTTAATCTCTTCCAGTTTTAATGCCAACTGGCCAGGCATCTAGAAACTGAACAGTTAGCGGAAGGCCAGTAGTCCCCTGCATAAAATAGATAGAATCACAGAACCAGGCAGCACAGAAACAGATTCTTCAGTCTAACTCATCCATGCCAACCTGATTTCCCAAATTAAACTACCCCTATTTGCCTGTGTGTCACCTCATATCCTTCTAAACCTTTCTTTTTCATGTACCTGTCTAACGTCTTTTGAATGTTGTAACTGTACCTGTATCTACCACTTCCTCTGGCAGTTCATTCCACAGATGAACCACCTGGTGTATGAAAAAAATTGTCTCTCAGGTCCCTTTTAAATTTTTCTCCTCTCACCTTAAAATTATGCCCCCTAGTTTTGAACTCACCTACCCTGGGGAAAAAATTTTTGCTATTTGCCCTTATCTCTGCCCCTCTTGATCTTATGAACCTCCAATTTGTCACACTTCAACCTCCAACACTTCAAGGAAAAAATTCCCAGCCTATGCGGCCTCTCCTTATAACTCTCCACTTCTGCCAACACCCTTATAAATCTTTCTGCACCCCCTCCAATTGAATAATATCTTTCCTATAGCAGGGCAATCAGTGCTGTACAGAGTACTCCATAAGTGGCCTCACCAACACCCTGCACAATTGCAACAAGATATCCTAAAGTCAATGCTCTGAGTAATGAAGGAGGATCAGTGCTGCATGTCAGTGGCTCCCTCAAGAAAATCTATTTACCTTTCCATCCTTCCTTTGAAATAGTATCCTCCCAATATCCTGCATGGTTCCATACAATCTTTCCAGAGTCTTCACAACCTTCTCCCTTCCTCTCTGATATCTCCAAGCTCTCATATCCCCCAGCTAGTAAATGTCTCATTGAACACCAAGAGGCCTCCCAGTCTGAACTCCTTTGTCATCTTCCCTTTCTTAACCTCCACAGAATCTGAAATAGGTCAGGAAAGCTGGAATAGTTAATTCAAAGCTAAACCATATAGAAAAAGAGTTAGAGGATCAGGGAAGTATAATTAAAGAGCCAAGCAAAAGAAAATGAAAGACAAACAAATATTTAATTTTTTTTAACTCAACCATAATTAATGTCTGAAGGATTGAGACTCCACATTTGTAAAAATGCATTTTTCGTGCCAAGAGGTTTTTTGGCAGGAATTAAGAGGTAGCACACCATTAGAAAAGTAATCATGTGTTCAGTGAATACCTAAAATTCAAATGTAACTTCAGATTATTTCATGATATTTCAATATTGAATTTCTCAGCAAGTTTCCATAGTGACAAAGTATCTGGAAGGGTAATTCAAACAACAACTTCTGATCCCCACACTTAATACAATCATCAGAAGTTGCTATCCAAACTGATTTCCGCTAAGAGTGTGCATTGATACCATCAATTTCATTTTTACCACCAAATCTGTTCAATTACTCATGAGACAATTTAGTAGATTGTCATCCCAGTGGGTGAAAGACCTAGGTGGATGTGTAATTTTGTAAAATTTTTTCTTGTACATTTGTTATCATTATTCACTTCTAATGGCATATATGTGTTTTCAAATAATTCTTGTGTGAAGATTTGCCATTATAATTGTCTATCTCTGCGTTCACAGTGACAAGAGCCTTTGCAAATTAATTGCACTGTGATTGTATCCTGAAAGGATTTTCACCTTCACAATAAAAATGTCCATAAGGTCAAAATCAACTTTACTATAAAAGTAATGAAAGATCAAAATCACCTTTACTTCTCTCCTGTCTAAGCTGTTACAATGTTTGAGGTGTGTGCATACATCCACAAAACAATATGTGAACATTACAATGAAACCAAGGACAGAAGATATAACTATAAGGAATACATTAAAATGTATTTGTTCACTGGTTGAGTTATTTCCTAACTTCTGAAACTGCTTCACTCTAAGTTTACATTTTTTCCCTGTGCACTATCAGATGTGATTTACTCATGTCATATAATAATGTAAATAAATTACATGTGTTTCACATCCTAAGCAGTCAATGGAAAATGACACAGTATTAGAAAATAACCGACTTGAGGAGCTAGCTGCTAGACTGAATTAGATAGTTACTGTTCTACCTCAGCGATCAGAGTTCAAATTTAACACAGATTTATGTGATAAATATTTTCTCTATTCATCAGTTATAAACACTCAAAGTAAAATTACTCTAACATTCTCAGTCCAATTCTTTGTGCACCTAATTTTAATTAAAATTAATAATATAGAAACGCCAAAGAAAGATTAATGTGGGAATTTTTAAAAAATTTACATTATTTGAACAGAAATTAGGCATAATATTTGCTAGATCACAAAATCTATATTCTGCATCTAACCTGATGAGAATGTACTACCTCCAGAAGAAACCTAGCCCATAAATCAAATGTCTCACCTTGATGACCACAAACAAAAGAAAAAAAATCACTTTGTGAAAGCATTACCATAAATCTCATAATCTGCATTGCCTTCCAGCACATGTTCCAAAAAAGTAAGATCTGATGTTTTCTCCTCCATGGGTAGTGAGAATCTCAGTTGTGGGATCAACCTTCAGACATCTGCAAGCCTTATGTTCAATAGAAATCTTACATTTGTTAATTGCCTATTGGTCTTCACTAAACTGCTTTTTCACACCCTTTCCTAAAACTTTGAAGTTTAATCAATTTATTAGTGATTCCAAAAAGAGAAGTCCATCTCCATCATCTGCCTGACCCTCTGCTATACCAACCATGAATTCCTTGTTGTTTCAAGCATATCATTCTGCACAAATGGCAGTGCTAGTATTCTGTAAAAATCAATTTCCGTCAAGCTAAGCTGTTTAACATAATAGAAAATACATTAATTTAGTTTGCTGTCAAAAACTTAATTGGACCAGCCACATAAATGTTGTGGCTACAAATGCAAGTCGGAACCAAGGAATTCTGCAGCAAGCAACTCATCTCTCATCTCCCCAATATGTATGTGTACAGTTTACAAAATCCAAGTCAGCAGTGTGATGGAGTACTCTCCAATTGTCTAGATTAGTGCATCTCCAACAACACAAAACATTTGATACATGCAGGACCAAGCAGTCGATTGGCAGCACCTCCAGTACCTTCAACATTCACTCTATTCATGACCAATGCACAGTGGCAGAAGGTGTGTTAAATTTTGTGTTAAATTGGAGAAACTTGCTTAGGTTCCATCAACAACATCTTCCAAATCATGGCCTCTACCACAAGCACAGCGGATGCAACAGAATACCATCACCTACAAGTACCCCTCCAAAACACACACCATCCTGACTTGAAACTAGATTGCCATTTCCATACTGTCATAGAATCATAGAGCTGTACAGCATTGAATCAGACAATTAGGTCCAACTCATCCATGTTGACCAGCTATTTTAAATTAATCTAGTCCCATTTGCAAGCATTTGGCCCATATCCCACTAAACCCTTCCGATTTGTATACCCATCCAGATAACTTTTAATGTTGCAGTTGTACCAGCCTCCACCATTTCTTCTGGCAGCTCATTCCATATAAAAATATTCCATATTTTCCATCCTCTGCACGAAAAAGTTGCCCCTTAGGTCCTTTTTAAATCCTCTCACTTTAAACCTATACCCTTTAGTTTTGGACTCCCAAATCCTGGGGAAAAGATCAACTAAACATCCTATTCACACTCCTCCTGATTTTATTAACTTCTAGAAGGTCACTCCTCAGCTTCCGATGCTCCAGGGAAAACAGGCCTAACCTATTCAACCTCTCCCTATAGCTCAAACTCTTCAACCCTGGCAACGTCTTTGTAAATCTTTTCTAGACTCTTTCAAGTTTCATAACATCCTTCTTCCAGGTGTAGCACAATGGGCCAAAATCCAGAAAGTCCATTTCTAACAGTATTGCAGGTGTCCCTAAACCACAAGGTGTGCAGCAGTTCAAGAAGGCAAGTTAACACCACTTTCTTCAGGAAAATTAGGGATAGGTAATAGCCAGCAACATCCACATCCTATGAATAAATTAAAATAAAACACCATGGGAAGCTGTTGCCTGCCACATGGATTCGGAGCCTAATTAATTTCAATGTCAGACTTAATATATCACGTTTGTGTCCTCAATTGTTCTGGAAGATTTTATAGTTATATAGTTTTGTAGTCATACATTAATTGCTACAATTAAATTTTGAGTGTAGTTGAGGAAAGTTCTGAGGCAGCGATGTCAAAATGTTTAGAGATTTCCATAGTTTAGAGCCGCATTAGCAGAATGTTCAACTAACAGCGGTGAGGTAAGGACAACAGCCAAGATCAGGAGGAACACAGAGTTCTCAAAGGATTATCAAATTGGAGAGAACAACAGAGGTAGGAGGAGATGAAGCTATGGACCAGTTTTAACAGCAGGAAGAGAACCTTAAATTTGACATGTTGCTGGACCAGGAGCCAAAGTAGATCAGTAAGCAGGATTTGATGCAGCTTCAGAGCAGGTGAGTTGAGCATCAAAATTTTGGATGTGTTGAATGTTAAAATGCTTGCATGATTACAGGTATTTATTTTCTCATTGTTTTTCATATTTAACTTTCGATGCAAAAGCAGTTTCTTAAAAATTCATTCATGGGATATGGGCACTGTTGGCTGGACCAGCATTTACCACACATCCCTAATTACCTAAAGGTTGTTAAAAGACAACCACATTGCTGTGGGTTTGGAGTCACATGTAGGCTTGGTTAAGGTAAGGGTGGCAGGTTTTCTTCTGTCAAGGACATTTGTGAACCAAATGGATTTTTGCAGTAATCAATGGTCATGTTTATTTTAGTATTTGAGTTATTTCTGATTTATTTTGCCAATAAATGCCTGCCAACCCCCTTCCTTAATCAAGAGGAAATGCCTTACACTTACTTCTACACTGACAATAATGGTACTAAGAATGTTACAAGATATAAAAACAAATTAACCCAGCTAACTGATGCTCCAATTTTAATGAGACCAAAAGCAGTAGGAAATTATGGGTATTTTGCCAACCAAGGGTCAGACTCACATAGGATGAGGCATATTCCTGTCTGTGGAATATGCCTCATCTTACTATCAGAACAGAATGCTTCATGTGGAAGTAATTGAATCAAAATTCCTATTTTTGGCCAGTGTCACTTTATTTCTTTTGATCCGTTATTTATTTTTCTTCTTGTGCAAAGGCACCTGACCTCAGCTTAATGGTGGTTATTTGGTCAAGGATAAGGCCTCTGCTCATTTCTCCACCTCTCCCGGTCACGCACTCTGTTCTCCAGATGCTCTGTTTAGTAATTCCCCACAAAAGAATTTTTGTTACACAATGTATCATAAGTACCTACTCATAGCTATACAGTATGTGGGATCTCAGTGCACTATTCTAGCATAATGATCGTGGAACTATGCTCTTGTTAAAGAACAAAAATACATCAAATGTTTCTTGAAATGGCATGAAGTGGTGGAATTGTTTCCAATTTGAGCTGCACCCTCATGGGGAGCCAATAAAATGTAGGACAAACGCGAAACCCAATGCATTCATTAGAGTTTAGAAGGTTGAGGGGAGATCTAATAGAAACTTACATGGCTTAGAAAGGGCGGAAGCTGGGAAGTTGTTTCCGTTAGGCAGGGAGACAAAGATCCATGGGCACAGCCTTAGAATAGAGGGGGTCAATTTAGAATGGAAATGAGGAGACATTTCTTCAGCCAGAGAGTGGTGGGCCTGTAGAATTCATTGGCACTGAGCACAGCGGAGGCTGGATGTTAAATTTCTTTTAGGCAGAGGTTGATAAATTCTTGGTCTCGCAAGGAATTAAGGGCTATAAGGAGAGAGTGCGGATAAGAGGAGCTGAAATGCCCATCAGCCATGATTGAATGGCAGAGTGGACTCGATGGGCCAAATAGCCTTACTTCCACTCCTATGTCTTATGGTCTTATGGTCTTATAAATCTCTTGGTGGCCACTTTCCAAAACAAAAGTGACAACAACAACAGATTGCTTCCTCAGCCAAGGCAAGCTGAATTGAACAATGAATTGTACAGGTGGAAAAAACAAACAAAATAATATAACCTTTTAATACAAAATGAAATCTATGGTTTATTTGTAAATTTGCTGTTGTAAGTCTCACATTCTGCTGCTAATCATTTCAATGTTTGAGTTATTTCCGAAATGAACTTGGTTGGAGTACTAGAAGTCTCAACTGAAAATACAGAGAATTATTTGCCTCAAAAGGCAGTTGAGGTGGAGTCATCGGATATTTTAAAGATGGAAGTTATTAGATTCTTGTTAGGTAAGGGAGTCAAAAATAATTAGGATGGGATGGAAATGTGGAATTCAAAACCCAATACGATCAGCCATGATCTTATTGAATGGTGGAGCAGGCTCAAGGAGCCAAATGGTCTATTCTGTTTTGAACTCCCACATTCATATGTTTATCATCTTGAACCTCAAAATATTGCATTACAAGTAAAGCTTTCTCATCTTTTGATGACAGCAGCAAGGAGTGAAATAGAATCCAATGGTCACAGCCACTCAAATCTCAAGTTACAACTCAACTCAAACCCTCCATTAATAGATACAAACTATTCCCAACCCATTCCCCATGACCAAAAAAATTCCCCATTGATCTAGAAACCTGCCAGAAGGAAAATAATGCTGACTCACTAACCCCAGCTTTTTTTTCCCCCTGCTGAAAATGTTAGGTTCTGTGAAGCTGTGGTTTGTAACTCCTGCATGACATTTTCCTTACCACATTGTCTGTTCAGCTTAGCTTGTGGTGCTACCTCATGAGCTGCCCATGATATTTCATTCACTTGAGTATCATTTAGTTCCATTTCACGATTGGATAATCTGTCCAACAACAGGGTGACGTGGTGGCTCAGCGGTTAGCACTGCTGCCTCACAGTGCCAGGGGTCTGGGTTTAATTCCACTTTTGGGCAACTCTCTATGTGGAGCTTGCACATTCTGCATGGGGATAGGTCATGCTAAATTGCCAATAATGTCAACACTAGCTGGATTCGTCATGGGAAATGCAGGATTATAGGGATAAGAGAGTGGGATGTTCTTTGAAGGATTAGTATGGATTTGATGGGCTGAATGGCCTGTTTCCACACTGTAGGGATTCTATGAACAACTGAATGGCCTCCCTTTGGACTGTAAGTTCTAGTTATCCAACATTCATTCCTTGTCATAAATTTGGCAATATACAATTTGAAATAAAAAATACTGCCTGTAGCACATGGTAAATGTTGTGCAATGTGTAAATTAATTAACACAGAAATCTAATGGCTTCCATCTATTCTTGATGTTCCATCTTTGTACATTTTGAATACAACCATTAATGCAGCTAACATAAAGCAATGAACAACCAAATTAAAGGAGTTTAAAAGTAAGGTGAAAATGAATATAGGATTGAAGAGCAAAATGAGTAGGCCATTCAGCCCTTCAAGCTTGTTCTGCCATTGAATCTGGTGGCAGATTTTCTTCTGTCAAGGACATTTGTGAACCAAATGGATTTTTGCAGTAATCAATGGTCATGTTTATTTTAGTACTTGAGTTATTTCTGATTTATTTTGCCAATAAATGCCTGCCAACCCCCTTCCTTAATCAAGAGGAAATGCCTTACACTTACTTCTACGCTGACAATAATGGTACTAAGAATGTTACAAGATACTCCACTTTCCCATCCATAAATCCTAGCTTCAGTAATCTATCTAACTCTGTTTTGAATAAATTTAATGACTGAAAGGGCACAGTGAAAGTTACACCAGCACTCCCTTCCTTGTGAGTTCTACATCCCAAAAAGGTGCTGCAACATTTGACAACGCTTCGATAAGGAGCAAATACCTCAAATTGACCGTGAGTTGCATTTTTCAGAAAATGCGCAAGAATCACTTTCCTTTAAAAACACATGAAGTCCAGTCTGGCTTCAGGGATTCTTCTGGTTACACACATTCCATATTTGTTCATGCATTTTATGACCACACCTTAAGTCATATTGAACTTTACTCTTATGTATTTACTGGAACCATATCACACAACACAAAAGAGGCCATTCCGCCCATCATTTATGAGAGGATTCTTTGGAAGAGCTAACACATGATTCCCGCCGAATGGCATTTTGCGCGCGGACATCGAAATTTCCCCCTCACAAGTGAATACCAAATTCCCAGTTGGAAGTCTTTTCATTCGATTGTTTCCAGTTGGGAATTTGGGAAATGTGGATGTCTTTGCCAATGAATCGGTTTGTACCGTTCTTTCAGAAAGTGCATTCCAGTGCACTGTTCCCCCACAAGAAACGAATAGTTATTTCAATTTTAATGTTTGCCTTTGAAAAACAAATTTGCGATATCCAATCTACAGCAGCAAAATGAAAACATGGTGTTGAACACAAAATCGTGAAATATTGATTCAGATTTGTAACTCGGGGAGGTGGGGCAACTAGAATTGTCTGGGCTCACTATGAAATCACATCTGAAGATAAAGTCCCTTGTTTTTCCACGTGAGTTTTCCGTTTGTTTCAAAGTTGTTCCAGTTCACTTTGACAGCTGCAGGGATTAGACAGACAGCGGACAGATTATCTGGACTTCTTTTGTACTTACAAAACTGTTGCGATAGACAGAGTTGCAATAGCATGAACTGCGCTACTCAGTCTGATGTGCTCGATCAACTCTTAAAAAACATGCACACCTCTACCTCAAGGATAACTTGAAATATCCCGTACCCTGCGAGGGAATTTCCTTTCAGCGCACGTCGAGTGAGCGCTTGGTTGGTGACACTCAAGAGTGGGGATTCAGAATTGTGGACACAAGATCCGACCAGCCTTATAGCAGTGAGTGTAAAAGGGAGCGAGCGAGAGATGTGAAGGTAAAGGCGGGCAAATTAAAGCAGCCGAGGGTAGTCTTAGAGCTTACTTACTCTGACCGTGTGTGAGATGGGCAGTCTGGTGCCGCCTGTGCGCCTCCTCACTCCTTAGCTGTCCTGAGCCTGACTCCTGACTTGTGACAGCCGCTCAGCGTCTGGAATCAGAGGCTGTCACCAGCATCTACTCCCCGGGTGATTTATTTCGACTCGCACTGAGTACAGGCCCTCGGCAAACAATGCAAGGGCTCCTTGTCTCCTCCTGCCATTGGTTCTTTTAAAAGGTTTCCCATTGCCAAGGGCAAAAAGAAGCAAGTTTCCAAGATTTGTTTAACCAAAGCTCATTCCGTCTTACTGTAAGCCTTATTTTACTCACCTTCACATTCTCTCGAGTAATTCTTTCTCTCACCCTCATTCTTGCTTTTTTGCTTTGTCTCCTGCATTTAATTCTCTCTCTCTCTCGCTCTCTCTCCTTTTCTCTCTGGTTTTATTTTCACTCACAATCTCTTTTCTTGCTTTGTCACTTTCCCTCCTAATTCACCTGGGCTCCCCGAAATGATTTGTGACTGCTGCAAAACAGGAACTAACCTAAGAGAATGTGGGATGAGCACTTCCAATTAATACCAGCAGTCGATGCCACTAATACTTGTGGGTCACATAACGTCCCAGACCTGTCCCCACTGACATCCAAAAGGACAAGGGCAACGGGTATATGGTAACGTGGAGGTTACTCTCCAAATTCGTACAGAACGCTGACTAGAAATATATCAGGGCATTCCTTCAACATCATAAACCAAAAGCGCTTGAAGTCACTACTTCAGAGCACTCGGGGAGTACCTATTTGGCACGCATATACACACACACTGTAGTAAGTCAAGAGCACCACTCATCAGCAATAAACTGGAAACGCCAACTTTACCAACAATTGTAACAGCCCGAAAATTAATAAATTGTTGCTCATTCTGACCCTGATATTGTTGCTTCGAACAGAATTCTCTGCAGATGAATTTCAGGATTTCAAAACAGAGTTTCATTTTGGAAGGGCTGAGGCTCACATATTTCCAGCATCTCCTGGAAGAAATACCAGGTTTTGTGGCTGACTGGAAACTCGAGAACCAAAGACCAGAGACTTTCACACGTTGCATGCAGGTTTAAATTAACCCCTACTTCAGGAGCTGGTAAAAGAAAAACCTCCTTTACAGACACGTAATACCAGCACAAAGTTTAATACTCAACTGAAGAAGAGAAACAATTTTATAAAACTGTAACATTGACATGATTTAACATGAGTCAACTGCTTTAAACATAATGGCTGGTGGGAGCCGATCTCTGAAAGCCCCTATAATTAGTTTGCCAAACATGTTCCAAAGTCTACTAACATGGAGGTAATTAGCAAATCATTAACGTTTTAATGAAACTTAGTCACCACATTTTTGTTACTAAAACCAGTTTGAGAAAGCCTGTCGAGCAGTAACAATTATTAATAAACTGATTCACATCTGTACAATGAGACAACAGACTGGCTTCACTGCACAACTCTTCTCACTCAGAAACTATTACCTAAGTAATACCTACTTGACAAGCTCAAGGCCGCGATTGTTGCACTTAATCTCAAACACAGTAGCTTTTATTTTTAATTGTACAATCACGTTTGCCAGAGAAAAGGATGTCCATTCACCGCTGGCAGAAGGTATGAAATCACTGAGGCATATCCGAGAGTGACACTGTCAGTGAAGAAATATGCAACATGAATATCTATAACATTGGCCACTGTTGCTTAGTAACTCATACGCTGTCACACGTTCATGCCTAATTCTATGTTTGGAAAGGTGACTAGGAGGACAACGTTTTAAGATGTAAAATAAGGAAGGTAAGAAATTTTTTTTTTAAAACTTTAATTGGGTAAATATTTTACAACCTCTCGTGAGTTTTCCGATATCTGAGAGTGCTTTCAACACACATAAATGAAATATTCATTTGACATCTTCCAGTTGCTAGGTATGTAGAAATTCGCATCTCTCCTAGAGTTTTGTTTGACCAGAATGGGGAACCAATGAGAATTTTTGCAAGATTTTTACTATGGAAACTAAGTTCAAATGATAGAGAAGATTCTACAGACTCTGGAAAAGCAGAGAATGTGATAGACTGAGTGGCCTGATGTCATTCCTTTTATTCTCATGTTGGAGTGCCTGAGAGATCTAGTGGCCATTTTGGATTTTATAAAATGTTAACTAGCAAGTCTCGTGACGTAATGAAAGCACCAAAGTGAAAATGTGAAAGGATAAATCAGGTTGCTTGGTATAGGATATGTCAAGCTTTGATTTTTAATTCTATCTTCATAGCAAGAACAAACAGAGGTGTACAGCACAGAAACAGACCCTTCAGTCCAACTCAGTTTTGTAAAATTGTTTCTCTTCTTCAGTTGAGGATTAAACTTTGTGCTGGTATTACTTGTCTGTAAAGGAGGTTTTTGTTTTTCCAGCTCCTGAAGTAGGGGTTAATTTAAACCTATGTGCAACTTGTGAAAGTCTCTGGTCTTTGCCTCTTGAGTTTCCAGTCAGCCACAAAACCAGGGCATGCTGAAATTCAGCATTTCTGCCAGGAGATGCTGGAAATATGCAAGCCTCAGCAATTCCAAAATGAAATGAAATGAAAATCTATGCCAATCAGATATCCTAACCTAATTTAGTCCCATTTGCCAGCACCCGGCCCATATCCCTCTGAACCCTTCCTATTCATATCCCCATCCACATGCCTTTTAAATGTTGCAATTGTACCAGCCTCCACCACTTCCTCTGGCAGCTCATTCCATACACGTACCACCCTCTGCGTGAAAATATTGCCCCTTAGGTCCCTTTTATATCTTTCCCCTTTCACCCTAAACCTATGCCCTCTAGTGGCACTCCATTGGTCGCAGGCCTCCAGTTTGAAAAATAACCCTCCACCTCCACCCTCTGTCTTCTACCTTTGAGCCAGTTCTGTATCCACATGGCTAGCTCTCCCTGTACTCCATGAGATCTAACTTTGCTAACCAGTTTCCCATGGGGAACCTTGTCAAACACCTTACTGAAGTCCATATAGATCATGTCCATCACTCTGCCCTCATCAATCATCTTTGTTACTTCTTCAAAAAACTCAATCAAGTTTGTAAGCCATGATTTCCCACACACAAAGCCATGCTGACTATTCCTAATCAGTCCTTGCCTTTCCAAATACATGTAAGTCCTGTTCCTTAGGATTCTTTTCAATAACTTGCCCACCACCAATGTCAGGCTCACCAGTCTATAGTTCCCTGGCTTGTCCTTACCACATTTCTTAAATAGTGATACCATGTTAACCAACCTCCAGTCTTCCAGGACCTTACCTGTGACTATCGATGATACAAATATCTCAGCAAGGGGCCCAGCAATCACTCCCCTAGCTTCCCATAGAGTTCTGGGGTACTCCTGATCAGGTCCTGGGGATTTATCCACTTTTATGCATTTGAAGACATCCAGCAGTTCCTCCTCTGTAATATGGACATTTTGCAAGATGTCACCATCTATTTCCTTACAGTCTATATCTTCCATATCCTTTTCCACAGTAAACACTGACGCAAAATACTCATTTTGTATCTCCCCTATTTTCTGCAGCTCCACACAAAGGCCGCCTTGCTGATCTTTGAGGGACCCTATTCTCTCCCTAGTTCCCCTTTTGTCCTTAATCCATTTGTAAAAACCCTTTGGATTCTCCTTAATTCTATTTGCCAAAGCTATCTCATGTCCCCCTTTTGCCCACCTGATTTCCCGCTTAAGTATACTCCTATTGCCTTTATACTCTTCTAAGTGTTGTCAATCTCTCCTGTCTATACCTGACATATGCTTCTTTCTTTTCTTAACCAAAACCACAATTTCTCTAGTGACAAATGACTGAGAAAAGTAAGGTGTTCCACAATTTTGAAAACTAGGAAAAGAATACTTCAATAAGAGATCCAAAGATTTCACAGCACTGAATGTGTTATTTGGCACACTTTGTCTGTATCAAATTTTTGGAACAATTCAACACTGAACATACCTCCCATGCCCTCCCAATAGTTTTATGCCTTCCTCGACTTCAAACATTTATTCAATTTCCCTTCAATTACATGCATAGAGAAATTCTAATAAGGACATTGTACTATATCTAATGTAGGCTTTCTGCTCAATCCCAATTTTAAACTGATAATCCCATAAGAACCAATCTCCAATGACAAAATTATTTTTCTTGCATTACTGATCAAGACAGTGGTGATGGAGACTGGAGGCCTGAGACCAGTGGAGTGTCACAAGGATCGGTGCTGGGTCGACTACTTTTCATCATTTATATAAATGATTTGGATGGGAGCGTAAGAGGTATAGTTAGTAAGTTTTCAGATAACACCAAAATTGGAGATGTAGTGGATAGTGAGGAAGGTTACCTCAGATTACAACAGGATCTTGATCAGATGGGCCAATGGGCTGAGGAGTGGCAGGTGGAGTTTAATTTAGATAAATGCGAGGTGCTGCATTTTGGGAAAGCAAATCTTAGCAGGACTTATCCACTTAATGGTAGGGTCCTAGGCAGTGTTGCTGAACAACGTGACCTTGGAGTGCAGGTTCATAGCTCCTGGAAAGTAGAGTCTCAGGAAGATAGGATAGTGAAGAAGGCATTTAGTATGCTTTCCTTTATTGGTCAGAGCATTGAGTATAGGAGTGGAGAGATCATGTTGTGGCTCTACAGGATATTGGTTAGACCACTTTTGGAATATGACATGTAATTCTGGTTTCCTTCCTATCAGAAGGATGTTGTGAAACTTGAAAGAGTTTATTAAAGATTTACAAAGATGTTGTCAGGATTGGAGGATTTGAGCTATAGGGAGAGGCTGAGTAGTCTGGGCTGTTTTGCCTCGAGCTTCGAAGGCTGACGGGTAAGATCTTATAAACCTCAGAGGTTTATAAGATCATGTGAGGCATGGATAGGATAAATAGGCAAAGTCTTTTCCGTGAGATGGGGGAGTCCAGAACTGGAGGGCACAGGTTTAGGGTGAGAGGGGAAAGATATAAAAGGGACCTAAGAGGCATTTTTTTCACACAGAGGGTGGTGCGTGTATGGAATAAGCTGCCAGAAGAAGTGGTAGAGGATGGTACAATTGCAACATTTAAAAAGCATCTGGATGGGTATATGAATAGGAAGGGTTTAGATGGGCCAAGTGCTGGCAAATGGGACTAGATCAGCTTGGGATATCTGATCGCATGGAGGAGTTGGAACGAAGGATCTGTTTCTGTGCTGTATATCTCTATCACTCTATAAAACAACTCAATTTTCATTTTTTAAAAAATGAATTGTAGAACTGTCCTTAGAATTGCAAGTCTCATGTCTCTTATGTCATGATGTGGTCATGTAACTACCTGATGAAGGAGCAGCGCTCCGAATGCCAGTGCTTCCAACTAAACCCACTGGACTATAAACTGGTGTTGTGTGATTTTTAACTTTATCCCTGATGTCATCCTGTGCAATGAGGCTTCAGTTACAACACAGCCAGGAATCAGGAAGGTAAGGAGACTGGCAACAGTAATGAAATGAAATCAGAAAACCACTGACCAAATACACTAATACCAGTGGTTATGCACAGAGATGTGAGAGGAGAGTTAAAGACTAAGAGGTGGAAAGTGAGTCACATGTTTCAACAATCAGCTTTTCTTCTGTCCTATGGAGGATGTGAATGAAATATTAGTAGTCTTCTTGTCACAATGCATTTATAAGCATTTAGGGAGGCAATGGCCTAGTGGTATTATCACAGGGCTGTTAACCGAGGGGACCCAGGATCAAATCCTACCCCAACTGATGGTGGAATTTGAACTTAAAAAAAAATCTTGAATTAAGAGTCGAATGGTGGCAATCAATCAATTGTTGTTTAAAAACCCATCTGGGTCACCAGTGCCCTTTAGGTAAGGAATCTGCCATCCTTACTTGGCCTGGCCTATGTATGACTCCCGACCCACAGCAATGTGGTTGATTCTCAATCTGGGCAGTTAGGGATGGGTAATAAATGCTGGCCTAGACAATCATGCCCTCTTTATATGAATTTAAAAGAAAATTACAATTTTTTTTTTAAATACGCAAGTGGCAGAGACAGGGCAAAAAATCTAAGAGAGATCACTTGACTCCCTTCTCAGAACAAGATTACAGTACAACAGAGGAAATGAAATAATATGGAATATGCTGATTGCTTTTTTTTGTTTTGAAGATCCGTTTCCTTTTATTACTTTCAATTACACGAAAGTCCTGCTAAAATGATTAATACTTGCTGTTGCTATTTATACATACATATGTGTATGTATAAACATGTATAAACATATATATTCTACCACACTCAGTGTTTTTGGCATAAACAGTTAAACCACACCCATTTGGGTGAACAGGCTAATTGACCTGTCCTTGAATAAGTGACTCAGTCACCTCAGGTATTTATGTTCAAAGCACCAGAAAATAATCATTAATATTCTCGAATTTCTACTCACATAGTGACACGACCGACTGAAAAAAATTGCAGTTGTTCCACAAAGATCATTAATAGCCAAATTTTGCAAAGAGAATTCGTAAGAAAGGATACAAAATATTTTCAGGAAGGCTCAGGAAAGAGTTCATCACACTTGTAACTGTATCTGACGCTGCATTTCACACCTCAGGATCCTGATTGAAAGAATTTAATTATTTATGTGTGATGTTTGCAGGTAGCTTATTGGGATAGGTGTCAGTGAAGAATATGAACCACTTTTGTTATCTGAATTCTCAAAGGTAACCACACGCAGACACTCATATCACACATTCTGAGTGTTTTCATTTCTGGTCTTTCTTCCAGAAACTCACATTTTCTTTGGTGTTTTGCAGCTCACTGAAAATATGTGTATAGTGATTATGAATGTTTGTGCCCAACAATATTAGAATGGCTGGCACAATGCCACTTTTGCACTTTGCATTAATGTGTAACACTCGCAGAACAGGTACAAGGTATAACACTAGTTAGACAAAAGATGAAGCTAACTTTAGATGGTCCCATCAGTTCTTAAATTCAACCTCTGATGCACATTCCATAACCAAACTACAAGATTATCCCGTTGATTAATGGATTGGCACCAAATTCTTTTTCTTGGTATTTTAGTAAAGTGAGAAACATTTTTTTTTAAATATTGCACACGGGAATGAAGTAACTTACTATAAATTTTAGGAGAGGAATTTAAACTACTACATGATTCATTTTACACAGAACTAACCTTTCATCACTTCTCTTTGTAAAGGAATAACAATTGTGTTCAGATAGACACAACTCTGCACAAGTTGCTCACAAAACTGAATCCCCAGTACTTCTTGGAGTCAGATAAGGACTTGTAGAAGTTGCATTGGAATAACAAAGGATCATTATTACAAAGTTTGTGAGAAGATTTGTAGCTCGGGTGCTCGTTGTGGTTCTGTTCGCCCAGCTGAGAATTTTACAGATTTCATTACTGTGTGGAAACAGGCCCTTCAGCCCAACAAGTCCACACCGACCCACCGAAGCGCAACCCACCCATACCCCTACATTTACCCCTTACCTAACACTATGGGCAATTTAGCATGGCCAATTCACCTGACCTGCACATCTTTGGACTGTGGGAGGAAACCGGAGCACCCAGAGGAAACCCATGCAGACACGGGGAGAACGTGCAAACTCCACACAGTCAGTTGCCTGAGGCGGGAATTGAACCCCGGTCTCTGGCGGAATTGAACCCAGGTCTCTGGCGGTGTGAGGCAGCAGTGCTAACCACTGTGCCACCATGCTGCCCAGACGTTTCGTCCCCTGTCTAGGTGACATCGTCAGTGCTTGGGAGCCTCCTGTGAAGTGCTTCTGTGATCTTTCCTCCGGCATTTGTAGTGGTTTGAATCTGCCGCTTCCAGTTGTCAGTTCCAGCTGTCTGCTGCAGTGGTCGGTATATTGGGTCCAGGTTGATGTGCTTATTGATTGAATCTGTGGATGAGTGCCATGCCTCTAGGAATTCCCTGGCTGTTCTCTGTTTGGCTTGTCCTATAATAGTACTGTTGTCCCAGTCGAACTCATGTTGCTTGTCATCTGCGTGTGCAGCTACTATGTGGAACTTCAAAGGAGTGGGGCGGCATGGTGGCTCAGTGGTTAGCACTGCTGCCTCACAGCACCAGGGTCCCAGGTTTGATTCTAGCCTCAAGGGACTGTCTGTGTGGAGTTTACATATTCTCCCCATGTCTGCGTGGGTTTCCTCCCACAGTCCAAAGATGTGCAGGTCAGGTGAATTGGCCATGCTAAATTGCCCATAGTGTTCCGTCCATTAGTCAGAGGGAAATGGGACTGTTTGGGTTACTCTTCAGAGGGTCGGTGTGAACTTGTTGGGCCAAAGGTCCTGTTTCCACACTGTAGGGGATCTAATCTAAAACAACACTATCCAGCCAGGTTCAAAAAGGTAAGAGAAACAACAAGGTGATTTGATAGTCATCAGGAAGCTTGGGGACATGACTGTTGACTGAATGATGTCTGCATTTGCTCAGCCCGCTTCAGACTTTGCATCTCTTTTGTTTCTTTAATTGAATGTTACCATTCTGTTTGTCCTTGCAGCATTAAACCACTTATCACTTAATCTCTCCTGCCCTTCATACTCTCACAGACCTTGACTGTTGTTGTTCTCTTAACCTCACCCACTTTTTTTTCTCTAACTTTCCCCATTACTAATGTTAGTGTTAACTGGTTAACTTATGTCTCTTTCAACCAAGCAGGCAGAACTGCACAGCATGTCCAGCATTCTAATTGTGCCAGGAGAAGAAGGCAGACATCTTATTACAATATCTGTACAAGGGTCACCCAAGCCATACTCTTGTTTTCATCAATAAATATATCACAATTGGTTAAGGACACCAAGTTAGGTGGCACTGCAGAAAGCTGCAAAACGATATAAGATTAGGTGAGTGGGCAAAATTGTGGCGGGTGAAATTCGATGTATGAAAGTGTGAGACATCCAGTTTAGACCCAAGAAAAACAGAACAGAGGAGTTTTTTTTTTAAACAGCGAGGAACTAAGGACTGCAATAGAGCACATTTTTTCCCACAACAAAGGGAAAAACTATCGGGTTACTCCAAGATCTTTTCCACAAAGTACCATTGCATAATTTATAATTTCATGACCTACAATATAAACTTGTCAAAAAAATATAACTTACGTTTTTTGCAATTGATCGAGCAGCTTCTGTGCCATCTAAAACATTTCATAGTGTCACTGTTATAATGCAGCGAAATGTGGTAGACAGCATGTCCTTGGCAATGAGATAATGCTAATACTAATTGGTAACACTAGCTGGAAGTAAAGCATCATTTTAGATGCTTGGACAAATGCCTTGTTCTTCAAATATTGTTGTAGTTTGTTTTGCTCATCTGAAAAGGCACACAGGTCTGAGTTCATCAAACACATGAGGTACCTTCCACTCTAGGGACTTGTCTAGGTCCTACTAAATTAGAAATGTTGAGCATTGAAACAAACCATTCAATTCAACTCACCTATGCTGACCAGATATTCTAAATTAATCTAGTTCCATTTGCCAGCATTTGGCCCAAATTTCTCGAAACCCTTCTTATTCATGCAGACAGTACAATTACATATACTGTCGTAATTGTACCAGCCTCCATCACTCCTCCAGCGGCTCATTCCATACATGCACCACACTCTGCATGAAAAAGTTGCCCCTTAGGTCCCCTTTAAATCCCAGAGGTTTGTGGATGCAAAAATAAATGCTTGCATCCAACCAAACTCCATATTTCATACTGATGCCAACCAGTTCTGTACTTTCTACATTGTTCAAGTAATCTGTGCACTCAAACACAATTCATTTCCTCAATTTATTGAAAACCATACTTCTGTCAAAAGTCTCTCTTGAACCTGGTCTGATATTAAGAGTAGACATCACTCTGGCAGGTCTTCTTTCTGTGAACATTTTCAGTCTACCCAATCACAGTCAAACAAAATTGCATACAGGTTTCTGGTTAGGGATGTACCCAGACTTTTCATAAGGTTAGTAACTGAACAGCAAAAAATTGGCTTTGATTCAAATACAAAGTAGAGGAAATTAAAGAAATGACTTTTTAAAAATTAAAATCAATACAAGGAAATAAAATGGGGATTGAGGTTGCACCTTTTTTTTAAATCTCACTGTTGAATCCAGGAGACTGAAAGCTTGTACTTCCAAATAAAGCTGTTGGACTATAACCTGCTGTTGTGTGATTTTTAACTTTGTCCTCCCCAGTCCAACACTGGCACCTCTACGTCATATAAAAAATGGACAAGGAGAAAGTGATCCTGAAGAATCCAACAGACACTTATTACAGCTTACTAACAAATATACATTTTACATTTAAAAACACTTTTAAGTTATTCAATTAAACAGTAGTATGCCTCCAAAAGAATGTCATGCTTCAAGTGGCCTGAGTTAAGATGGAGTCTGAGACCATCAGATCATCAAATTGCAGGTTATAATTCAGTGATGATATTATGAGCATCTGTCTTACAATCTGAGACATAGCACAACTCCAGCAGTTTAAGATGGCAGTGGGGAACAGGGACTCCATTATGCACTTCAATTCCTACAACAGGTGCATGTTGGTCCAGGGTGTGCAGCACAGACGTGAAAGTAAAATACTCACTGTTAATGAAGTACTGCTTAGCCAGTTTACCTACTGCAAGGCTTAGAATGTTCCGTTTAATAGTTGGCTGCCGATAGCTAAAGTTAATGAGTTTACCAAAGAACTCCACACCGATAAATCCGCAGAACAAGTGGTCTCCTATCTGCTGGAAAGTGAGACATGACCATATTTACAAAAGGTTGCATGGTGAAAGAGGAAACAGTGACAAACTTACTACTGAGGAGAGAGCTGCCACCTGTATTTGAAAATTGTGACAAGATACTCCACAGTCAAATTAGAATGCAATTTATTATTTTAATTGCAGCCTGTAGACTTGCAAAATGTGTTCAAGAAATTTGAAGACGAAAGTGAGTTGGACACAGTGTTGCAACTAGCGAGGGCAGAAGGTCGAGGGTGAATTTATCTGAGGGGGTCCTTCCAATTATTCTTTCTAAAGGAAGGAGGATGGTCCTTGAGTCGAGAGAACAATTTATAAGATCTGCTCGCGTGGAGAAGGGGAACAGAAGTAGGTTGACCAGCAGTTTTATCGGAATATGGTCCAGGGTGCAGTTCATGGATAAGTGAGATCGGGAGGATATGAAGACAAATGGGTGAAAAACAGAGGGTATTTGAAGCCTCAAAGTGTTGTCCTGTCAGATTTTCACAACGAAAAGCTTGATCGGGTGAGTATCAGATGTGTTCAAGTTTGCATTCCCGGGACTTGGGGAGTAAAATCGGGAGTTAAATCAGGAGGAACAAAAAAAAATGATGGGAGAGAGTAGATATTTTACTGGAGTCAATGGCATCCAACTGGAGGTAAGAGATTGGTTGATTGGACCAGCAACTTCAGACGCAGACAATTGGAAGGCCTCAAGCCAGGCAATTGAGTGTTTGGAAGTGTGATTATAAGTAAATTGTGGAATTTATTTTTCAAGGACAATGGCAAGCAGGTATGGCAAGTCATGGAAATGATCTCAACTGCTCCGTCCATATTTGAGGCTGTGGGAATAGAAAGGTTACATGAGATGCCAATTTGAAATAAACAACCAAAAGAAATAAAATCTCTGCCCAGTTCTGAGTTGCCAATCAGGAAAGCAACTCGTACATGGTATTGCCATCACACGATCATATTCATTGCTGTGTGGAAAGCAAATCTAAGACATAGAAAGATGAGGGTGGTAAATGGGTTAGGGGACAAGCAGGGGATTGCAGTTGCTCTCAGTGGTGCTGATAAGGCATAGAAGCATGTGTCTTTCGTTAGCTCCACATTAAAGAAATCTAAATCTCAAACACAACTTTTTGTTGTTGGCAACTGCTGGTTGAGCAGTTCATACCCAGTGTCTGCTGTACTCAGAGCTAACGAATATTATTGAGGGGTTCACAAACAGGACCCTCATTACTATTTATCTGATCAACCTGTTCAGAGATGTTATTACGCACATGTGGAAATGGTGGGACTAGAACCTGGGCCTGCTGGCTCAAAGATAGGAATGTTTGAGCATCCCAGGATCCCCATTCCTAAATGAATGGAGCAGATGTGTTTCAGATGGCAGCTAAAGATACTAGAAAAGCTGCTTTTACAATATGTTAGCACCTGTGGTGAATGAGTAAATCAAGAATGTTACACTCAAAGCTGCTCCTTTTTAGTCCCAGGAAACTTGGTGTAACAACATTTCTTCTAGTCATTACAATGTCACTACATGATTTAAGAGCAACATCACATACCCATAGGACCTGAATTGTTCCTAATGAAAAAATATCTGTAAGGTCTAAGGCAAAAAGCTCTGAAATTCACAGAAGAAGCATACAAAGGCTTCCAGATGAAGTTAGGCACTGAAAGCCTGTTTAGTTCAGAGCAATACAGACACACAGGAACATCAGCACAACAGCCATGCTGAGAGGTGTCCATAGTTAACACTCAAATGGCCATTCACACACAATCAGAAAAGTTATCTTTCCATGGGCATCAAGGAAGAGTGGCTGTATCTTCTAACAATACACTGAACCAAGCATTGTAGCTACTTAGAGTGACTTAACTCAGTATTGAAAGACTTGAATCTTCTATTAATAATTAGACATAAAATAGCATCAATGATCCCACCATCCACCCCAGCCCACTCCTTCCACTGTCCACCTCACTCCAGCTTTCTTCTGGAAATGTTGTTTTACTTTGAGACAGATATGCATTGCAATCACTGTGGCCAAAACCTCATGTGGAGCTAACTATTTGAGAGATGCATGTACAGTGACACACAATATGGTGCTGTGTGCTGATATTTGCTTGCACTACATGGCATCTTGGAAGTTTACAGTGGAGAAGGAGGAAGTTTAACCATTTTGTTGATATGACCTTTTTGCTGTTGCAAGCAAAATTGGTGCCTCCAGGCCACCTTATAGGCATCAAATGTAATTCTCTTTTCTCTCCCAAGACAATAGACCAAACATACAGGATTCTAGGAAAAGAGTAGAGCATGAAATTAATGTTGGATAGCTCTTTTATTGTCAGCTCAATGGACTGAATGGCCTCTGTGCTGAATACTCTATCTTCCATAATATATAGGGAATGAGCAGATAGCAGCTTGAAGGCTGCAGACCTCTGTTTGATGTCTCCTCAAAAGATTCACAGAATTCAGCTCAGTCAGCACTTTAAAGCATGCCTGCTTGTGTCCTTGACCCAGCAATGATAAGGCAGCAGAGTAGGGGATTTAAATTTTAAAGGCTGTAGAGCAATTAATTTTAGAAGTGTTTTAATTATTTTTAATCTTCAACGAGCAGTAGCTGCCGGCTATGCTATGCCCTCTGCAGACAGGGGTTAGATGCACATTCTGGCTCACAGCAATTAATAATTCCATTCACTATTGGTTTGTGAATAAACCAGGAACAGTCCACTTCATTTTCACTTGAGAACTGCATTTTCTCTGAAAGGTCTATTCAGTTTAATGTTATATTCAAAATCAACATTAGTCACCAGAGAGATCAAGGTGGAGATTGGTTTGATACCTGGTTTTCAGAGTGATGATTGGGTTTGTATTTGTAAATATTGCGAAGACTGAAGCACAGGTAGAAGAAATTCCTCCCCCCACCCACCCCCACCCCCCAAGACAAGACTTCTGACAGGTTCTACAATCCTGGAAGAAATTTGGAATGATTTCAGTGGGGTGGATGTCACATTCTGGTTTGGAGCCAAAAACCCCCCCAGGCTTCCAACTTTTTAAGATAGCCCATATCTGTGTTACAGTGTATTATCTTTGCACTTTTCTGTTACGGTAAACAAAAACTTAGAAGAGTGCTTGATTGCCATTCCCAGAACAGGAATAGAAACCCTTCAGGGCGATAAGAAGGTTCATCCATGTTGAGAACAGAAGTGGTTGGTGATAAAAGTGCTGAAAATACTCAGTAGGTATGGCAGCATCTATGGAGAGAGAAACTAAGTTGTTGTTTTGTTCCAATATGCCTCTCCTTGAGAACTCCTTTTAGTATTTGTGGCCTGACCAGATGAAGACAATTCAATCAGCACTCCTCTTTTTAACCCCCTCAGTTGACTGCTTTCAAGATTTTTTGTTCTTTTTAACATGGAGCTTTATCACACTTCAATTAAAACATTGTACTAGTCAAAATTATACAGCCAGTTACTAGGTTTTCCTGAGTAAAAGAAAGTTTTTTTTATTACTTACCCCAAGAAAAATAATAAAATGTGGAATAAAACACAGGTGAAAAGTTTAAAAAGGGAACGGGTTTAGTCCAATAGGAACAAAAAGCACATGCAGTTTAAAAAGTTCTTAGAATCCTCAAGTTTATACCGTTATCTTTTTGTGAAGGCCTGTATCCTCAGTGGTAACAAAATTTATAGAATCCTTGAGTTCTTGGTGAATGAATGTTTCTTCAATTTGCTTTATCATTAGTGCTGGCTTTTGAGATAAAAACAAGGCAGTGAGGAGAATGAGGGTCTTCCAGTTCTGTTGTTACTAATCTATTTGTCTTTCTCTCTCTGCTGCTCTGTCAAACAGCTACTGAAATATGGTTCACTTGTGTGTCCCCAAGTCTGGTTTTCAATCTGGATAGTTGCGACAACCTTTCATGAATGATAATCTATACAAATTGAACAAATGTCTACTAAAACCGAAAGTGCAAGTTTCTTGCTGTCTATTTCAGTTGATGATTTCCATATCTTTGAAGAAATTCAGTTCAGATGATTTGTTTACAGCACACTGGTTTTTTGAACTTGCCTCAATTTGTGGCGAGGGAATCTCAATAGTCATTTTAGGTCCATATTTCATTTTTTTAAAAATTCAGTCCAGGAAGGTCTCAGATATAAAAACCAAATGATAGAATTTGAACATTTATAATGTATGTTTTACCACCATCAAGACAGTTGACCTTTAGTAAACTAGGTAAAAACAATGACTGCAGATGCTGAAAACCAAATACTGGATTAGTGGTGCTGGAAGAGCACAGCAGTTCAGGCAGCTCGTTGGATGCTGCCTGAACTGCTGTGCTCTTCCAGCACCACTAATCCACCTTTAGTAAACTGTCTCTCCATTTTCCTCACATCACTTTCAGTCCATCTTCCTTTGGCCTGATTTAGGTCTCAGGTGACCATTTTTCAAGGAGGAGAGTACCCTTTGACTTCTGTCCCCTCAGTGATGTGGACAGATCTGTTTGGTCATGTCAGGTAAATTAATCAATTAGGATATGGTGAACAAAAAGGCAAAACAACAGATAGAAATCCTGGGAAGTTGCACTTACCCTACCTCAAAGGTAAGAACATGACGTGAGGTGCAGAATTTCTGCTCTCAAGCCTTGTTGTTCTTGTTCTCCTCAGTATTTTGCTGAAGTTTATACTGAAACCAAATTGAAACTTTTCACAGCTATTGAACTATGAGAAGATCCTTGTTGTTTACTCCAGCTCAGAAATCCTGATATGTCTCACAGCTGAAATATATAACCAACATGGCTGCACAGTCAAGGGCACATCTAATTCATTCTGACACTTAAGAGATGTGTTTATATTGATGTCAGTGAAGTGTTTACCTCACCAGCTTGTGGATCTTGCACAGATGACTACAAACCAAATATCAGCAGCCCAAATGACTGACTGAATTATTTTTAATTGCTCATTTTTCCCAGTGAAAAACAACAAAAACTTTAGATTTTGATTTTCTGCACAGTTATTTTACAGGAAAATATATGTAGAGTTGTATTTGCATTCTTTAACCAAACAGAAACTCAGACTCCTGCAATATCAATTAAAGCATCACATCATCAGTGCTAATTGCACTTCACATATTGATCTCACTATTCAGCAGTTCACATCCAAAGCACAGCAATTAAATTTCAGATGGTGTAAAATGAATACTAAGGCCACCAATGAAGCTGTCAGATTTGAGCAAGTGGCTATGCCAAATTCCATCAGTCAGGAGATCACTGATGATCAGGAAACATAAGCTACAACCTGCATGGAATTTACTGCAGTCATCTGCCTTATGAACTCATACCAAGCCAGTTTAAGTTTAGAATGGAGACTGAATTGAATCAGATAGTGTCATTGTATCCTTTCACAGAGAAATTAATTTTTCAATTACATCCATTATTTATACCATGTCTAGTCATGCATTCAGGAACTCAACATCTGTGATTAATTACCTTTTTTATTCCAATTGTCTCTTTCCGTTACTCCATTTTAGGATTTTGTCATTTTATACGGCATTTATCAGGGTTGGATATTTCACTTTGATGCCTAACAGCGTATCACTAAGATTACTTGGTGCAGGTATAGTATATGCTTACCTCTCAATCTCTTAAATGTCTGAGCATTGACAACCATGTCCAAATGTATGCCACAAAACTTACATGACACACAGTCAAGCTGCAGCATTTTCTGAAGTGCTGCCAGAAAGCATGCAACAGAGAGAAATTATCCTATTTTATTTTGTAAGTTAACAACTAAGAATTCAAACCTTAAATTATTATGTTTCAAACAATATTAATGGAAAGAATTTTTAAAATCAGTTGAAATAAAAAGTATAAAATATCGACAAGGAATTCCTCACAGAGAAGTTGGGGAAGGCAAATGCGAAACTCTCATGGGGAATGTGGAGCATGCCTTTAAATATATATCATTTTGAGTTGGTTTTTGCAGTGTTTATGTTGTAAGTACTTTATTCCAGGGAGATCCGAGCCACAGCTCATGCAAGGTAAATGTCCCACAATTTCCACAATACCTGATTTCCAAAGAAACTTCTGAACACATTCATACTTGCACTTAAAAAAACATGAATTGAAATTCAAGATGTGTCATCTGGGCTCAGTGCTATTTCTCATTTGGTAGAAAAGTTCTAAATTCACCTTTAGTCTTAGGGATGGGGAAGTGACTTCTGTGTAAAGTCAGTCAAATTAAATATGTCCCTCATTTGGCAGAGGATTAAAGCTTTGCACTGCAACGGTATACTAGAAGTCTGCAGGACACCATAGTTAAACAACAAGGCACACCATGCTGACAAAGGTTGTGAGATCCTGACTCATTATACCATTGCTTATTTATAATCTGTTTTGGCGTATCATTATCGTTTTCTGTTTCTGTTATCGCATTTCATCCTTCAGATAAAATTAGACCATTGGGCTATAAATGCCTCAGGATGGCTGTTTTGTGATCAGCTAATAGGAAAACATGTTTTAGGGTTGCAAAGCATCATCTAAAGTAAACTTTCAAAGTGTGTGTGTGTGTGTGTATACACACACAAAAAATGTTACACAAAAAAATTCAGAAAATTAAGCCCTTACTAGGTTCATGCACCTGATTGGATGTCTCAGGTTGGCTGAATTAGATGGACAGAGGAGGTTAAGATCAAATCTTAAGCTAGTATGCTTCAGAAACTACAAGTAACATCAGCACCTGAGCTGGCCATTCAGCCCCTTATGCCTGTTTTACTATTCAATACGAGCTTGGTTGATATGCACCCTAACTGCATCCACCTAGATTCCTTAATACACTTCACTAGCAAAAATCTATTGATCACGGATTTCAAATTATTAATTTATGGCTTTTTGTGGAAGATGGCTCTACACTTGGATGGGAATTACACAAGAAAGTGGTCCTTGAATTTTCTTCTCAGTGACTTTGCTCTGGTTTCAAGGTCTTTGACTCCTCCATGAGCAGAAGTTTTGATCTGCTCTGTCAATCTTTTTCATTTAACCTAAATTATGCTTTAACCTTTTTTTTAAAGGAAAATAGAACCAGTTTGTGTACTTCCTTCTTCATTTACCTGTTAAAGTCTTGGGAAAATGCATTAAATTCCTCCCAAGGTCAACCTATCATTCTCAGATATAGTGTCAAGAACCGTACAAAGTCCTCTTGATGTGGCATAATGATGACTTTTTATAGATGCAGAAAATTATAATTCCTTTTTATATTTTAGTCCCTTACATATAAAGGCTAATATTCTTGATATGTTTTTGATTACGTTTTGTATCTGTACACGGACCCTTACATTTCTTTTAAACTCCACTATGCCCAACTCTTCCATGTGAAGAAATAATTTAATCTTTATTAATTCTTAAGTGGATGACTTCATACTGACCTGTACTGAAATTCATCTGCCATAGTTTCACCTATCTACTTAATCTAATAATATCTTTGTAATTCTATGCTTCAACCCCCACTACCTTCTGCACCACCTTATCTTTATGCAATCAGCAAATTGGATATATGGCTCTCTACTCTGTTACATAAGTCATTAACAAATATTAAGAACAGTTGAGGTCAGTACACAATATTATGAAACAGAGCTGAAAATGTGCTGCTGGAAAAGCGCAGCAGGTCAGGCAGCATCCAAGGAGCAGGAGAATCAACGTTTCGGGCATCAGCCCTTCTTCAGGAATCTGAAGGCTCCTGAAGAAGGGCTGATGCCCGAAACATCGATTCTCCTGTTCCTTGGATGCTGCCTGACCTGCTGCGCTTTCCCAGCAACACATTTTCAGCTCTGATCTCCAGCATTTGCAATCCTCACTTTCTCCTCGAATATTATGAAACACCATTAGTCAAGACAAATAGTGAAATCTGTCCAGGTGCACATTGAGGTAAAAACAATGACTGCAGATGCTGGAAACCAGATTCTGGATTAGTGGTGCTGGAAGAGCACAGCAGTTCAGACAGCATCCAAGGAGCTTTTGGATGCTGCCTGAACTGCTGTGCTCTTCCAGGTGCACATTGAGTCAGCCCAGCTTTTCCCCATTGATAAACTGTAACTAGCCACTGTTCCTTCTTTCATTCTTAAGCATTAAAAAATGAAAGATCACAAAGGCCAAAATAAGCAGAAGAAAAACATTAATATCCACATATTTTCAGACTTAGGAAAGAACTAATTTGGAGTTAGTGACAAAATGGGAACATGTTCCATATGTGTGCTGCTGATGAGAGTTGAGAAATTGTGTTTATCACCAACAGTGCACACACAAATAAACTGATCCCATTGATTCTGGATTTCAATGCTCTGAGGATATAGGCAACAATTAGCATCTTGTACGTATACTTTTAAAAAGTGGTCTAGTTTTAATACAAAGTTGCTGAATAGCTGAAAAGTGATGCCATATGGCTTGAGCTTTAGACCAAATGATGCATTTCACCTAATATAGTTCTCTTAATTGCATTATTCAATTAAAGGTTTGTTTGACATTACAATGGTATGGTTGAATAGTATGAATGTTAACAATCAATATTACGAGCAGTAGTAAACTAAACTCATCCATTTGTGCTAATATTCTCTCAAAGGATTAAAAAAGCATATTATTAATCTAACATCAACATAATCGTTACACATATTTCTTATTGATATGTAATGGATTAGTCATGGTCAATTTGATGGTGCACCTTCACAATGTGGGAAAACATTTCTTCTATGAACCACATTCTTGCTAGCTGGGATGTAAGCCTGCTGGATTTCTATCAGGCACATAAGTGATCACTTAGAGGTCCTTTTTGTGCATCCCTTCAAGTGACAGTGATGACCTACCTCATCTGTTGGCCAATCTGTGATGGCAGCCATTGTGAGCAGCCATGTGGCCTCAGAGGCCAAGTTGCTGGTGAAACAGCAAAGCCAAAGTCCAGGACTGGCAGACAAGGTAGGCAACGTTTTGTGGTAGGGACTGCAGGTTTAAAGAAACAAGAAGAGGGGATACTGGAGGTCAGGGAAAAGGATGGAAGGAGTGGTGTAAAGTAGTCAGCCTCTGACCCCTCTCCCAATGATCATACAAAGAAATAGACAGGTCAAGGACCTCACACCCCTAGCTGGCAGCAGGCCAACCATTTTACCAATCATGAAGGCTGCCACTGTTCATGTTTGCCAGAAACAGAGAATCACAGCCCTGGCATGGAGGGCTTTGAGTTGTCATTAATTGATCATTTAAGGGCCTTAATAGGTAGCTGGGTGTTAAAGTTGAGCTCAAGTTTCTTTTGGTGCAACGGTAGAGTCCTTACCTCTGGGCAAGGAAGCCTGTATTCAAATCTGACCGACTCCAGAGGTGTGAAATAGTAACTCTGAACAGGTTGCTTAGAAAATAATCTTAAAGTTGAGCAAGGGTCCCGGAGTTGACAAGAAGATGGTGGGTATGGGAATCGTCCAAATACCAGCTGCCCAATTATCTTCTTCTCCCGTTACTTTTGCCACCACTCCTTTTGGGAAGTGACAGTTCGAATCGGTGAGTTCTCACATTTCTGAGCTGACATTGCTGCTACTTCAAGTATCTGCTGCATATATAAACACAAGAGACCTGGGGTAAAGTATCTGCCTTAAGTGCTCCTAGTCCATGGACCAGGAGCACCGCTGTAGAGTTTGATTGTACTTGAACTTTGCAAGTGTTCCAGCCATCAGGATGAACTCATTGATGTATTAATAAGATCTGAACCTGAAACCTCAGTTGCCTGTTCCCTCACTGATGCTGTCTAATCTGCTGCATAGTTGCAGCTAGGAGAAAGTGAGGACCGCACATGCTGGCGATCAGAGTCAAAGAGTGTGGTGCTGGAAAAGCACAGCAGGTCAGGCAGCATTCAAGGAGCAGGTTAATCGATGTTTCAGGCATAAGCTCTTCATCAAGAATGAGGTTTGTGGGCCAAAGGGGGTTGAGAGGTAAATGGGAGGGGTCAGAGGAATTGGGAAGATTGAAAGGAGAAGTTGTTGAAGGTGAAGACCAGTTCAGCCAGTTGAATGAGTATGTCAGTGGAATGTACTGGTTGGGTCAGCATGAGAGGAAGAAACAGAGTGCTTGGAAGCCTTTGTCATGGTGGATAGATGTGTATAGGAACTGGAGGTCCAAGATGAAGATAAGTCCAGTCCTGGACTTTGGCTGTGATGTGCCACCAGCAACTTGGCCTCGCTCACAATGGCCGGGGAAACAGAAGTCATGGAGGAAGTGGAGGGCATGGATGGTGCCCCAAACGTAGGTGGGGAGTTCCTGGACTAAGGGAGACAGGACAGTGTCAAGGCATGTAGAGGAAAGTTCGGTGGGGCAGGTGCAGGCTGAGACAATGTGTTGACTGGGGCAATCAGGTTTGTGTATTTCGGGTAGGAGGGACGTGGAGGGCATGCCACCCCCTCCCCCTCCTCCTCCCATTTATCTCTCAGCCCCCTTGACCCAAAAGCCTTATTTCTGATGAAGGGCCTATGCCTGAAACTTCGTTTCTCCTGCTCTCAGATGCTGCCTGACAGGCTGTGCTTTTCAAGCACCACACTCTTTGACTCTATAGTTACAGTGTTTTATGGTTTTGGTTTTCAGCACATGAAGTATTTTTCTCATCACCTTCTATATTCGATTGTCTCACCAATTCCCAAAACTAATCTGCTGTTCGATTCAAGGTTCACTACCTTCTTTAATTGTCTGAGATAAAAAATCTCATCAAGGGCTTTCTGAAAGTACACGTATCAAAAACTCATTGGCTAACTCTCCTCCTCTCATTTCAGTTACCTCCTCAAAGAATTCCAGTAGATTAGTGAGGCATGACCTATTGCTTGAAAACTCATACTGATTGCTACTTATGGTTTCTATGCTCTTTGCATGAACAGCAAAATGTCACGTAAATGCAAAAGCACTTTTTTCCACAAAGGATGTTTGTTGAACTAATTCATTGTTATATTTTGCAATTCTGTATTTAAAGTCTATGCTCAAGGTTACTTCCGTAACCCTGGTGGGGAAATTTCCATGACACTAAAAATGTTACAGCATCACGAAATGCCTAATATATATGGATTTTCATGCAAATTTTGTTGAGCTCGTATATCCAAAGACGTCCAAGTAAGGAAAGTTATGCCAATCTTGGATGAATTTTCTTAAAGAGCTTGGCATCTTTCCAATTCTCCAGAAGACGACCTTCTTTTACTTGTAGCAGACGGAATCCAATGTTCATCCAGAAAAGTAACGACTCTGCACTTGTAGTGAGTAATTTATATATTTTTTCACATTAAGCGGTCTGGAAATTTTAAAGAAAGTCTCCATCCACTGAAGATACATGAAATACCTAGGTAGAATATGTTTACTCCCTGCTCGTCATTACAGCGATCCAAATAAAATTGTAATTTTACATCACTTCACATTGAAATTAAAGTGCTTGCATTACATAGCCCTGCACATCTTCAGTTAGTGAATAACTCCCAAATCTAGAACTTTATAAGAGATTTTTCCATCCTGGAGACAAACTTGATCTCTTTGCCATATACAACGATCATATCTTTCTTCAGCAAACCAGAAACACAATCAATGCAACTTACCCTTAATTTTTTTTTCAGCAGATAAACATTGACTTACCCAATCTGCACAGTCTGGAAGTAGTAAAACTGATATATCTATTTATTTCCTCTTTACACCATTTTCTTTACTCCCTTGAAAGCAGGGGCATCGAGAAAATACTACTTCAGCCAAGTTGTTGAAAATGTAGAAAATTGTGAAAGCAGTAAAGACCAATCAGCTTATTAAATCAGCCCAACAAGTTTTTCTCTCCCCACAGATACATCTATCATAGAAAGGCTTCCATCCATATATGACATTTCATGACCTCAGAACTTTCTAAAATGCTTTACTACTAATTAAGTTGTTTTGAAGTGCAATCACTCTGTGTAACATAGGAAATGTAGCTGCCAATTTGTACGCAGCAGGTTCTTACAGACAGCAATCATTTCAGCTACTAGTTGCAAGGAAAACATTGTTTAAGATTCTCCTGCTTTTCATTAAATCACTTGTGATCTTTTATATCTACCAGAAAAGTGCAAAGGATCTGCATTGTAGTGTCTTAGCTGAAAAATGGAATTACTGAAGGTAATAAATAAGACAATGAGTACATATTCAGTTATCCATCTTTATGTTATATATCCTCTTTGATAATTTCATCAAAAATTACTCAATTTAATGCTAACACAGATGGCACCCACATAACATTTAAAACATTGTCTTTTATCAGTGATTTCTTTTAAGCACAAACAATATTGAACTAAGCTTATTAGCTTCTATTTAAATTGTATTTGCCCCCTAATCCTATAATATTGATCAGACATTTTAAAAAAGTAAAATATTGTTGTGGTTCTGTTCGCCGAGCTGGGAATTTGTGTTGCAGACGTTTCATCCCCTGTCTAGGTGACATCCTCAGTGCTTGGGAGCCTCCTGTGAAGCGCCTCTGTGTTGTTTCTTCTGGCATTTATCGTGGTTTGTCTCTGTCGCTTCTGGTTGTCAGTTCCAGCTGTCCGTTGCAGTGGCCGGTATATTGAGTCCAGGTCGATGTGTTTGTTGATAGAATCTGTGGATGAGTGCCATGCCTCTAGGAATTCCCTGGCTGTTCTCTGTTTGGCTTGTCCTATAATAGTAGTGTTGTCCCAGTCCAACTCATGTTGCTTGTCATCTGTGTGTGTGGCACGTCTGCAACACAAATTCCCAGCTCGGCGAACAGAAACTCAACAACATGCACCCGAGCTACAAATCCTCTCACAAACTTTGAAAAGTAAAATATCCCTAATAATAAAGAGATGATTAAACTATTGAAAGTAATTCATTGCTGTCTATCATGTGCCAAGGCAATACATTTTGCACATAAGAGAGAAGTAGGATGGACATTACATTTGTTTATATTGTTTCATAAACATACTTGGAACACATTTCTTTCCATAAAGTGTTAAGACAACCATTAATCACTAGCATGTCCATTAAAATAGCACAAAGAAATGTTGTACCAGTGCTTAACCAATTGCACAATAATACCATTGCCTGTAACTTGTGGCCCTCAATTAGCTGAATGCATACATTCAACATATCTATATTTCAAATTAGAGAGTTCTGGATATAGGTTTGCTCGCTGAGTTGGAAGATTCGTTTTGAGATGTTTCATCACCACACTATGTAACAAGATCAGTGAGCCTCTGGTGAAGCGCTGGTGTTATGTTCCACTTTCTTTTTATGTGTTTACGTTTCCTTGGGTTGGAGATGTCATTGCCTATTTGGTGATAACACTTCCTGTGTTGGTTTTGTCATATCCTTTTTTTTCTCAGAGGGTGGTAGATGGGGTCCAAATCGATGTGTTTGTTGAATGAGTTCCAGTTGGAATACCATGCTTCTAGGAATTCTCGTGTATGCCTCTGTTTGGCTTGTCCGAGAATGGATGTGTTGTACCAGTCAAAATGGTGTCCTTCCTCATCTGTATGGAAGGATACTAGTGAGAGTGGGTCATATCTTTTTGTGGCTAGTTGATGTTCATGTATCCTGGTGGCTAGTTTTCTGCCTGTTTGCCCAATATAGTGTTTGTTACAGCTCTTGCAAGGTATTTTGTAAATGATGATTGTTGTCTGTATAGAATCTTTTAAGTCCACTAGATCCTGTACAGATTTACAAAATACTTTGCAAGATCAAGTATCCTTACATACAGATGAGGAAGGACACCACTTTGACTGGGACAACACATCCATCCTGGGACAAGCCAAACAGACACGCACAACAATTCTTGGAAGCATGGCAATCCAACTAGAACTCTATCAACAAACACATTGATTTGGACCCTATCTACCACCCCCAAGAAGAAGAACAGGAAATGGCATTCCCTACACAGGAAATGACACCACCAACCCAAGGAAACCTAAACACATAAATAGAAAGCAAGACATAACACCAGTGTTTCACCAGAGGCTCACTGATGACGTTACCTAGTAAGGTGACAAAACTTCTGAAAACGAACCTTCCAGCTCAGTGAGCAAACTTACATCTAGAACCTCAACCTGAGCTACAAATCTTCTCAAAACTCTTTAAATTAGAGAGTGTTATCAGATATTGCTTAAGAGTGAAAAAGTGGCTCTAAAAACCTGCATGCATCCTATTCAGTTCTGAAATAAGCCAGATTAAAGTGTAGAGATATGCTGGCGATTTAAGTTAATCTTGAATATGCCACAGCCTGGCAATTGCTACTTCTTCGGGAATCCATTTAAGGTAGAACTTCCCCATCATCAGTAGATTAGGAGAAGGAGGGGTTCACCTCAAACATAATGCCTCAGATATAGCCGGGTGAAAATAGACATTCCATTCCATTTGCTTGCAAGAATCCCTGAAAATCTGTGGCTATGTTTGTATCTAATCAGCTCTCCTTGCAAAGGGTAGAGTGAGATGGACAGGGGTGGGGAGAAGGTGGTGTTTAATAGACCCCTTAAAATTGAATTGATAGGCACAGCCACTACAGAGCAAATAAGACACAGGCGTTGACAATTCTTCCCTTGGCAACAGTTCTTCATTTTACTCAAAACAAGGAAACCTCCACAACCTCAATAATTTACTCAAGCAGAGATTAGAACCAAGATTTACAGAGATATTTGAACACATTATTTATAAGTTATAAAATCAGACTAGTTAAGATTTCATGTAGGTTCATTGTCTTCGCAACTCTACTGCAGTAATAAAAACAATATAATGGGGATTTGAGAGAAGATTTCTGTCATAATTTTCATCTTCCAGCTTCCTCATAAGAAGCCTATAGTTTCGTAATGCAAATGACACAAGACAAATTGGAACAAAGAAAAGTTGGCAATCCAGCACAAGTATATTTCGAGCAAAATTGATATAATTGAGAGAAAAAAATTGCAATGCATTTGTAGAGATTCTTTTCACAGGTTTCCTGAGGGAAGAGGGCACGGAATTCCCAAGAGCCGCATCCGACTGATCCCACCATCTGGCTTAATTGTCAGTCGCACATGAGTTAGAATATCTTTCATTTCTGTGGGGTAGGAGTGTTGCTGGTGTGGTTTGAGCTAAAATTGAAATAAAACGGAAAAAGCAGTCAATACATGCTAACTATGATGAGAAAGGGCATTTTCTTCAAATCAAACTGTTTTGGAAACTTACCTTTTAGAAGGAGATGACGCATAAGAAGAACTATGAGCTATTGCCCTCACAATGAGATCATGTACCAATGACACAATGAAGCATTCTGACACAGAATTAAACAATAGAGGATGCTACAGGTATTAGACCTCATAATGAGCTGCTTAGTCCATGTCCCTTGTCTTTTGCATATTATTCTAATGTTATGTTTCACTTTCCTAATTTACATCAGTTGTGCTTTTAACCAAGCAAAAGGAGTAACAGAAGATAATCAAACAGTTTTTTTCATTAAAGTTATCCTCCTTAATTGAAACAACACAAGAGCAGAAGTGTAAATTTTATCCTATAACAGTGTACTGAAGTAATTAAAGGAAGCATGTTATGTTGTCAGGAGAATAAAGAGTGACAGAACTAGTATCTTAGAATGGCCCAAGATGTCATTAACAGAATGAAGTGTGGTTATCAGTACTCTAAATTATGATCCTTTCAATAGATTTTTTTTGGATTTTAAGGAATAGATTTTATTGACCTGAACTCCAAGTACTACCTGAGGGAAGAATATCAAGGATGACATGTCTTAACAATATCAATTTTCTTTCTTACTTTATAATTGAAATGAAGGTCTAAGACAAGTTTAAAGGGCTTAAAACAAATATACATCCCCAAGGTAGTTGACATTTATACCAGAGCACTGAGGAAGAAACTGATGACAGTCATTATGAAAGAGTCAACGTACAGTGTGCGGAAGAACAGATTAAAAGCAGTAGTGCACAGCCAATATAGTGCAGATATTCAAAATAGTGATAGTGGTTATATTGTTATTAACACAGAGGATAATTCCAGATCACCTACAGACGTACTGAACCTTTAATTGCAATGAGAATTTGTATAGGAGTCATACAGCCAAAAAATGGCTCAGAATAAAAAATTTGAGCAATAAAATTCAGTAATTATCTGTAAGAGTTGTATGGATTGTGCTTAGCCTCAAGCAAGATGATGGAATGTCATACCAGATGGGTGTTAAGGAAATTTCAAAGAGAAGGACTTCAAATGGGGAAAAACTGAACTGCAATCTCCTTTTAGTCATCTCAGACTGTGAAAATGATGGGAGAAAAGAAATCAGTCTAGGCAAGAAACATTTGTGTTTTCTGCTTTCAAGAATACACAAAAAAGGGAGTTATAAGCCAGTTTTAACCCTGGTCTGTGTACCTTGTTGCAACCAACTTGGGGCTGGAGGTGAGTTTAACAATTTGGGGTATCCCATCTGGAACTGTTATAAATTAGGGAACCACATGCAGGGACTGGTCCTATCAGGACACAAGCATCTACAGACCTACTCAATTCTAGGCAAAATAATTCACTTAATTATCAGCATCAAAATTAAACATAACTCAATAAATAATAGTCAACATGGCTTTAAAACTAACAGTTATGACTGATAAATTACCCTGATTTCCTGAACGAAATAACTCAAGTGGACTGTAATAAATACTGCAACATTGTTTAAAAAAGGCACTGATAAGGTTCATGAGAAGGGCTAACGCCTTAGCTCACATGGGCAAGATTAGGCCATTCAGCCTTCTAGCCTACTCACCACTTGCTGGTCGATCTCTACGTCAATTCCATTTTCTTAGCTCTAATACTCAGCATATCCAACTAACACAAAGCAGCAATCAATAAATACTGAACTATCTTGCCAAAGAGGCAGAATACAAGTCAGACCTTTGGTCAAAGTAACAACATGAGCATTGTGACCAGTCCTGGTGGTTTAGGTCAGACAAGACATTCAGGTGCCTGAGCAGTGCAGACAACAGATCTTTGGTGTCTCGGGTCAGCATGAGGCGGAGAAACAAAAGTATTGTTAGTGCAAAGAAAAAGTAAGTGGCTACCATGTCCAAGTAGGTGAGGCATTATTAATTCTGAATAATATTTTGAAATAAACTGGGAACAAGCTAAGAGGACATAGCTTAAAACCAATTAAACGTTAATTTCAGGACTGCCGTCAGGAAGTTACTTTTCACAGGGAATAATTAACTCACACTTAGGAACAGGACATTAAGCCTGTCCCACCCAGCCTCATAATCATTAAATATTGTTGCAGGTGGGAAAACAGATAGTGAAACTCATTGTAGGTAGTGCAAACCGGGCAGAGGTGGGAGTCACTGAGTATCAAGAGGGTTATTAATACGTTGGAAATAATTCTGTGAAGTGTACCAGACAAATACCTGGAAGAGAAAGGTCACCTTATAGGGAAGGATTGGACAGACTTGACTTATATATGCTGGAACTCAGAAGTAAGAGGCAACTTGATTAAAACATACAGGATCCAGCAAGGTCCTAACAGGGTCTTTTTTGAAAAATACAGATCTGCCATTTAAAAAGGGATAGACAAATTCTTTTTCTCTTAAATGGTCATGAGCCATTAGAACTCTCCCTGAAAAGATAGTGGAAGCAGAGGCTTCCAATATTTTTAAGATATAAGTGGATAAATTCTCATCAAGCAAGGGGATTAAAGGGTAGGTGAGAAATTTTGGATTTGAGGTTACAATCAAATCAGCCACAATCTCAGTAAATGGGGTGGCATGGTGGCTCAATGATTAACACTGCTGTCTCTTAGCACCAGGGATGCAGGTTCAATTCCACCCTTGAGCAACTGTCTGTGTAGAGTATGCACCTTCTCCGTGTGTGTGTGTGTGTGTGTGTGTACGTACTCTGATTTTCTCCCCCAGTCCAAAGATGTGCAGACTAGGTGGTTTGGCCATGCTAAATTGTCCCAAAGTGTGCAGATTAGGTGGGTTAGCCATGGAAAATGCAAGGTTGTAGGGATAAAGTAGGAGGGGCAGTGTGGACTTCATGGGCTGAATGGCTTGCTTCCACACTGCAGGGTTTCTATGATAAATGGTGGCGCAGGGTCAAATAGCTAATGGCTGTTCCTGGTCCATATATTCTAATCCTTCGAACGGGTAGTCCATCAATGCAACCCAAGCACTGAGAATTGCAAGAATACAAATTCTAACCAGTAGCCTGTGGTAGGATTTCTCAAGAATATCAGATTAGCAGTGACACTGTAAAGGTTAAAGAAGTTGTTAATTAAAGAGACATTATAACATTATTGGCAGTAACTAAGCTGAAACTTACCCTGAAAGGAAGTTACAAGGACATAGCTGAAGGTTACAAGCTATATGAATTAAATAGTTGTTGATTTTATTTCCACAATTAGGTTCAGATATTTAAATTCACACTTATTTATTGTTGGTAAAGAATTAACCCAAAAGCAGACTCAACAATGGAAATCTACATTTATTTCAGCTCCCCCATCCCTGAACCACTAGAGAGAAAGATTATTTAAAGTTCAACTTGTTCCTCATTTGAAAGAAAACACTAACTATATTAGCAAAATAAAGCAGCTGCACAGTCAAGAGGAAGACATAAGTCTGTGAAAGTCCCTGAAGTTGCTGTTTCACACAACAGCCCCTGAAGCAGCTCTCTGACAGAACAAACAACTGCAAAAAAAAAGCAATTCTCATCCCCAAGGTAGATCTGCAATGTACTGCATGAATAAACCCAACCATTACTCCCACCGCGCAGGATTCTGAACAGGTAAGAGGTTTCAAAACATGACATGATCCTGAAGAATGCCCATCAGAGAGCTAAGACCACCACACGTAAAAAATTAACAAGCTTTGGAGCCTGCAGTGACTCATTTTATGGAACACATTCTTTTTCTAACTGGACATACAACCTATTTTATATGGTCGACTTGCACAGAGGGTCAAGCAGTTTTCACACAAAAGGAGCATCTGTTTAGAATGTTTAATCATTAAATTTTCTTGATGAAAGGAGACCAACATAGAAAATGGAAATATTTTGTTAAGGAACCTGATTTTCAAATTGAAAGTGCTATTTGAGGAAAAGAGCAAGATCTCCTATTGCATAAATGTATAAATTTGTTATTTTTATAGACCATTTAGTCATAGAGGTTGTTACTAGATACTTGCAATTCCGCACACAGACATACATAGTCACTATGGGCGGCACAGTGGTTAGCCCTGCTGCCTCACAGCATCCGAGATCCGGTTCAATTCCCGCCTCAGGCAACTGCCTGTGTGGAGTTTGCACATTCTCCCTGTGTCTGCATGGGTTTCCGCCGGGTGCTCAGGTTTCCTCCCACAGTCCAAAGATGTGCAGGTAAGGTCAATTGACCATGCTAAATTGTGTTAGGTGAAGGGGTAAATGTAGGGGAATGGGTCTGGGTGGGTTGCGCTTAGGCTGGTCGGTGTGGACTTGTCGGGCCGAAGGGCCTGTTTCCACACTGTAAGTAATCTAATCTAAGGTCTGCATCATGGAAACAGGCCCTTCAGTCCAATTTGTCCATACTGCCCTGATCAATAGGATTTATTGATTGAAGAGACAACAGTACAAATAATAGCCCTTCAACAAACAATGAGGTCAATAGGAAATACAAAGAGGGGTACGACTGAGGTAATTTGGATTTTACAGGCCAGACACTTGAGATAGTGAGGGAACTTAGCCAAGGACAGCAAAATCCAAAATAGATGTAATATAGCATTAAGATCTGAATTTTCGCAGGTTAGGGTAGATTTTCAAGTTAGCTAAAATTGACCAGAGCCCCAATACCAGGCCCCTTCCCTGAACTTGCCATTCACCTTTTTAATTGGGGTGAAGCAAGTTGCAATCTGTATGCCTGTGGTTCATAAGGTTTCAGCTGTACCTATAAAATGGCAGCCACTTTCACAGGTCAAATTTTCATTAGCAAGATCTCCAAAGTACAAGATAAAAGTACACATTTTTCAAGAAAAGATCTAAATTTGACAGAGCTCTTTGGAGAGATATGGTACCTTTTCAAAGAGACAAGAGAACCATTTTGGATAGATCCAGACAGACCATTTAGAGAGGTTATTGAGCCTTTGGAAGAGGTCAAGTATCCTTGGGATTATTAAATATGAATGTGAATTTAAATGTTGTAAATGGGCTTTTAGTAATCAAGCACCTTTTTAAAAAGCTTTCAATCGAGCTTTACATTATCTCAGCCTGGGTCCACAGGTTTGCCTGTTATGGATATGCCATCATGGATATGCTATTATGGAGTTGGAATGGTAAGTTTATTGGCAAAGAATGATGGAAAGGAGACATGGGTTGGCATAAGTTTGCAATGGTTGGTACAGGATTTTAGAAGGGACCATGTAGATAAGTGGGGGAGTCATGGGCTGGAACAAATTGGCATTGTGACTTTGAAAGGCCATGACAGGAATGGAAGAGCATACGTTGGCTTGGAGTGTATGAGCAGCCTTGTGTGTTGAGTAAACTGGTTAGAGGTACTTTTGGAGGGGTGGTCATGGAGATTATTGGATGAGCTGTGATGGTGAGGGAGCACTTAAGCTAGCGTGAGAAATGTGAGGGGCAAATGCTAGAGGTGATCGCTTTCCTTGCAAGTCCTAGATCACCAAAGCTTTTTTTCACACAGCCTACCTCTGCCCCAAATAACTGCCTCCACACTGTTTCCAGGAGCAGCAAGCCTGAGTCCAGTTAACATAATCAACCTAACCCCTTACCCCAATCACCCAGAAAGTAGATTAAAATGCCTGGTGTACATTCTCCTTATACTTGAGTTGAAAGTGAAGACAGAGGGTGGTGGTGGAAGGTTGTTTTTCAGACTGGAGGCCTGTGACCAGTAGAGTGCCACAAGGATCGGTGCTGGGCCCTTTACTTTTTGTCATTTACATAAATGATTTGGATGCGAGCATAAGAGGTACAGATAGTAAGTTTGCAGATGACACCAAAATTGGAGGCGTAGTGGACAGCGAAGAGAGTTACCTCAGATTACAACAGGATCTGGACCAGATGGGCCAATTGGCTGAGAAATGGCAGACAGAGTTTAATTCAGATAAATGTGAGGTGCTGCATTTTGGGAAAGCAAATCTTAGCAGGATTTATACACTTAATGGTAAGGTCCCAGGGAGTGTTGCTGAACATAGAGACCTTAGGTTCATAGCTCCTTGAAAGTGGAGTCGCAGGTAGATAGGATAGTGATGAAGGCATTTGGTATGCAAACCTTTATTGGTCAGAGTATTGAGTACAGGAGTTGGGAGGTCATGTTGTGGCTGTACAGGGCATGGGTTAGGCCACTGTCGGAATATTGTGTGCAATTCAGGTCTCCTTCCTATCGGAAAGATGTTGTGAAACTTGAAAGGGTTCAGAAAAGATTTACAAGGATGTTGCTAAGGTTGGAGGATCTGAGCTACGGGGAGAGGCTGAACAGGCTGGGGCTGTTTTCCCTGGAGCGTCAGAGGCTGAGGGGTGACCTTATAGAGGTTTACAAAATGATGAGGGGCATGGATAGGATAAATAGACAAAGTCTTTTCCCTGTGGTCGGGGAGTCCAGAAGCAGAGGGCATAGATTTAGAGTGAGAGGGGAAAGATATAAAAGAGACCTCAGGGGCAACGTTTTCACGCAGAGAGTGGTACGTGTATGGAATGAGCTGCCAGAGGATGTGGTGGAGGCTTGTACAATTGCAACATTTAAGAGGCATTTGGATGGGTATATGAATAGGAAGGGTTTAGAGGGATATGGGCCGGGTCCTAGCAGGTGGGACTAGATTGGATTGGGATATCTGGTCGGTATGGACGCGTTGGACTGAAGGGTCTGTTTCCATGCTGTACATCTCTATGACTCTATGACTCAAAGTCTTGGATGACCTAGAACCTTGCACCTTAATAACACAGATTAGAATAGCAATGGACTAAAAGTAGCCAGCAACCCTGTGCTATGACCATTAGAAGCGGGAGAAGGGAGAAAAATAGATCTTATAATAGATCGAGTTAAGACTGTACATTACATCACAACCTTTTGCTTTCAGGACCTACAAATGAAAATCGTTAGGTTCTAAGTTAGATAGCATGTACAATCAGATGTATGTTTGCTTGGAGGCTCACTGAAGATGTTACCTCGTATGGTGATGAAACGTCTGAAAATGAACCTTCCAGCTCAGCGAGCAAACCTACATCCAGAACCCCAACCTGAGTTACAAATCTTCTCAAAACTTGCATGTACAATCAGAGTCAGATGCCAGTTTACATTGCCTCTGTCAGTTTAAAGATTAGGGACTCTTGTAGCAGAATGGTAGTGTCCCTACCTTTGATCGAGGAGGCTTGTGTTCAATACCCAGCTGTTCCACAGGTGTGTAATAACATCGACAAATATCGCTTGATTATAAAATATCTGCATTTTCAGTTTCTTTTGCTGATGTTGGAAATTCTTTGAAAACGCTAAATTATTTGACTGAACTATTGATTTAATGTTGAGTTGCTTTTTAAGAAAGGCTCCTAATATTTTCTTTCAACTTAAATAATTTCCATTCAAACTTCATATCAAGCAGATTATAAATTCCTAAATCAGACTGGCACATAACTCTATCAATGGTATCGCTCAACGAGATCACTCTTTGTTTTAAGATGATTTTTTTCCTTTAATTGAGTCTTCAGAAGTTGGGCAACCTGTTTCAGGGTCTCAAACTTCTGTAAGACACAAGGATATATGTAAGTGTTCAAAGTAACTCTTTCCTCCACTCTTCAGTAATGAGAGAGTAAAGGTTAATATTAAGGTTAGGGTTATCTCAGTTACTCCTGGAACCATGCAACACAACAGGAGATCATTCTGTCCAATAACTCATTATGTTGAAAGAGCTTCTCAATTAATCATTCCCAAAGCTACTGTAAGTGTCTCTGTTACCAGAGAAGCCATTTAGAGTCATAGAGTCACAGAGATATACAGCACGGAAACAGACTCTTCGGACCAACTTGTCCAAGCTGACAAAATATCCTAAATTAATCGAGTCCCATTTGCCAGCACTTTGCCCATATTCCTCTAAACTCTTCCTATTTATGTACACATTCAGATGTCTTTTAAGTGTTGTAATTATACCAGCCTCAACTACTTCCTCTGACAATTCATTCCATACACACACCAAGTTTCTTACATTCATAGTTAGGAATTTTGGGTACAATATGGCTCCATGCATATTCTATTTAGTTTCTTGACTGGTCAACAATAATACGATTTGAGGACGTCTGACTTCTATCTATATATACCTTAGTAATTGGCAGCAATAACTTCCATTTCAAACCACGGCAGTCTTTCCACTTTGTAGCAATTCTTTCTTTTTCTTCTTCGGGAGTTATGGAACATCCTTCAATTTTACAACTGTCTGGGAAGTTACCTGGTGACAAAAAGGTGAAGAAAATGTTTGAATGCAATGTTAATATTTTTGCCCCTAGATTTTACTTAGCTAAGACTGTTACCTTTTTGTTGCTGCAAACTATACAGGGAATTCTAACTCATCTCAGAAAAGGAAGGTGGATTAAACCAAAAACAGGAACTCAACCCTATACACTGCAAATTCACCTTCCTCTGGTTTATCAAAGCAGATAGAAGGCCATATTGATAACTCATTTTGCATCTGACCTCCTTAAGTCTTCCCTTTATCTCCAAAGATCTCTTTAACTTCTCATAAAGTCTCTGTATAAAAAACTTGGCCATTTTTCTGTAGTAACTTCAATGACAGAAGAAGAATTCTATACAGTACTGTTTATGAATAAACTAATGCATTGCAGAGATTTATCTTCCATCCCTTATATTTTTTCACTACTACATTATACACTTGGCTTCAGGGTGACATCCTTGATGCCAACATATCTCTCGCACCATTTTAGTCAACCTCCAGTCTTCAGGGTCTCCTGTGACTATCAATGATACAAATATCTCAGCAAGAGGTCCAGCAATCACTTCCCGAGGGTACACCTGATCAGGTCCTGGGGATTTATCCACTTTTATGCATTTCAAGACATCCAGCTGTTCCCTTTCTGTAATATGGACATTTTTCAAGATGTCACCATCTATTTCCCCACATTCTATATCTTCCATTCCTTCTCCACCATAAACACTGACGCAAAATACTCATTTAGTATCTCCCACATCTCCTTCGGCTCCACACATAAGCTGCCTTGCTGATCTTTGAGGGGCCCTATTCTCTCCCTAATTAACATTTTGTCCTTAATGTATTTATAAAAACCCTTTGGATTCTCCTTAACCTGATTTACCAAAGCTATCTCATGTCCCCTTTTTGCCCTCCTGATTTCCCTCTTGAATATACTCCTATTGCTTTTATACTCTTCTAAGGATTCAATTTGATCTCTCCTGTCTACATCTGACATATGATTCCTTCTTTTTCTTAACCAAAACCTCAATTTCTGAAGTCATCCAGATTTTCCCTACACTTACCAGCCTTTCCTTTCACCCTAACAGGGATACATTGTCTCTGGACTCTTGTTAGCTCATTTTTGAAGGCTCCCATTTTCTAGCCATCCCTTTACCTCTGAACATCTGCCCCCAGTCAGCTTTTGAAAGCTCTTGCCCAATACCATCAAAATTAGCCTTCCTCTAATTTCGAACTTCAACTTCTGGATCCGGTCTTTCCCTTTTCCATCATTATGTTAAAACTAATAGAATTAGAAAGCTAGGGAACGATAGACCGGTGAGCCTGACATCGGCGGTAGGCAAGTTGTTGGAGGGAATCCTGAGGGATAGGACTTACATCAATTTGAAAAGGCAAGGACTGATTAGGGATAGTCAACATGGCTTTGTGTGTGGGAAATCATGTCTCACAAACTTGATTGAGTTTTTTGAAGAAGTAACAAAGAGGATTGATGAGAGCAGAGTGGCAGATGTGATCTGTATGGACTTCAGTAAGGCATTCAACAAGGTTCCCCATGGGAGACAGGTTAGCAAGGTTAGATCTCATGGAATACAGGGAGAACTTGCCATTTGGGTACGGAACTAGCTCGAAGGTAGAAGACAAAGGGTGGTGGTGGAGGGTTGCTTTTCAAATTGGAGGCCTGTGACCTGTGAAGTACCACAAGGATCAGTGCTGAGTTCACTTTTTTCATCATTTACATGAATGATTTGGATGTGAACATAGGAGGTATAGTTAGTAAGTTTGCAAAATTGGAGGTGCAGTGGACAGCGAAAAAGGTTCCCATACAGTACCACATCTTGACCAGATGGGCCAATGGGCTGAGGAGTGGCAGATGGATTTTAATTTAGATAAATGTGAGGTGCTGCATTTTGGAAAAGCAAATCACAGCAGGACTTATACACTTAATGGTAAAGTCCTGAGGAGTGTTGCTGAACAAAGAGACCTTGGAGTGTGGGTTCATAATACCTTGAAAGTAGAGTCACAAGTAAATAGGATAGTGAAGAAGGCATTTGCTATGCTTTCCTTTATTGGTCAAAACATTGAGTATAGGAGTTGGGAGGTCATGTTGTGGCTGTACAAGCAATTGGTTAGGCCATTTTTGGAATATTACATGCAACTCTGGTCTCCTTCCTATTTCAAAGGATGTTGTGCAACTTGAAAGGGTTCAGAAAAGGTTTACAAGGATACTGCCAGGGTTGGAGGATTTATAGGCTGTTTTCCCTGGAGTGTCAGAGGCTGAGGGGTGACCTTATAGATGTTTATAAAATCATGAGGTGCATGGATACAATAAATAGACAAGGTCTTTTCCCTGGGGTGGGGCAATCCAGAACTAGATGGCATAGGTTTAGTGTGAGGGGGGTAAGATATAAAAGGGACCTAAGGCACAACTTTTTCCACAGAGGGTTGTGTGTGTGGAATGAGAGGAAACGGTGGAGGGAGGTACAATTGGAACATTTAAAAGGCATCTGGATGGGTATACAAACAGGATGGGTTTAGAGGGATATGTCTGTTTCCATGCTGTATGTCTCTATGACTCTATGACACTTATGTTATGTCCTGTGGTATTTAATTTATATTCCATTGTTTTCCTTTCCTTGTCTGACTATTTTATCTGTCCACATTAAATTAAAAATCCAAGCTCATTTTCTTAGTCAGAGTCTTCTGTATTTTATTTATCTTCTTGTTATCTGAACCCCATCCTTCAATGTGGTCTCATCTGAAAGTTGCTGCATCTATCTTCCACTTCAAATCATATATATAAATTAAAACAAGCAATGGCAGCAGTACTGCATGTGACACTTAGTCATCATTCTCAATTCTCAGCCCAACATGAACATTCCTTTATCACTTAATTGAATCTATGCCTTTTTTTCCTCCAAGTATATGTATCAACCTTTCTAATTTATGAAATAATTGATTCTCTGGCATGGTATCCAAGAGTTACACTGACATATTAAACAGATCATACATAAAGAAAAACAATTGCGATTAGGGCCTCCATTTACTCTAAGAACTCTGGTAATTTTTAGACAACACATCCATTCCATAAATCCTTCCACCTTCTTCTGACCATATAATATGTAACATGTTTCAGTTGCCATCTCTTTACAAAACACACTCAACAAAAAAAACTGAATGAATCGCAGGTGCTGATAATCCCTCCACTAAGACTGCCAGATCTGTTGAGCTTTTCCAGATATTTCTGTTTTTGACACCCATATTCAAGCCTTACCTGATAGATTGCAACTGATTTTTTAAAAATGAAGTTCGTATCATCCCTAACTCTAGATATCCACTTTCTACATTGATTGAATGTTCTTTTCATGCTCTCCTGGTCCCAAATTCACCCACGCCTTGGTGCTACTCCCACCTGGTTAAAGTCTGATCTCGCCATCTGGAACTTGCTGATCACTCCTTCCATTTCTTTACCTCTGGGTTCACAGAGCAGTAATTAACTTAACTTTCTCTGAGGTAGTTAATTTAACTTGAGGAAGTGAACAATTTGATAAGTTTTGATGTTTTGTTTTTTTTATTGTCCAACAACAGATAACTATAGACACTGCTGGCTGAGAATTATTGTGAATTACACTACTGATCCAGGGAACTTGCACTGAAGTAATGTGTGGTGCCTTAATGCAAACACCTTCATTTGGCAGACAAGGAATATGCACTATCAAATAGCTCTTAGAGCAAATTCAAGAATCATTTCCCCACATGGACACGATTGATGAAGAGCAATATTAGATGGCATTATTCAGGAAATTGTGAGGTCACAACTTGTTATTTTTCATCCATTTAATTTAATTATCAGATGGCAAATGATGGGTTCTGAGCCCAAAGCTTCCCAACCATCACTAACTGCTATGATCACTACTTCTTGTAGTGTATGGCCCCTAATCTGAGTGGAGTCATGCATTATTAAAGCACATGTTAATTGAATGCAGGAGCGAAGTTGCCAACTACATTCAAAGTGAAGACTGGTGGGAAGCCAAAGGATTGGGAAGCCTTTAAAACCAGCAGAGGGCAACTAAAAAAGCAGTAATGGGGGGGGGGGGGGGGGGGGGGGGGTGGGGGGGGGTAGGGGGAGATAAAATATCAGAGTAAAATAGCTAGTCATACAATAGAAAGAGTTTGAGTTTGAGTTAAGATACATAAAAGGTAAGGTGGAGGCAAGAGTGAACATTGGACCACTGGAAAGTGAAGCTGGAGATAAAGGATTGGGGAACAAAGGAATGGCAAAGGAATTGAATAGATACTTTGCATCAGTCTTCACAGTGGAAGACACCAGCAGCATACCTGCACTTCAAGAGAGTCAGGGGTCAGAGGTGAGTGTAGTGGCCATCACTAAGAAGAAGATGCTGGGGAAGCTGAAAGATCAGAAGGTAGATAAATTGCTTGGAGCAGATGGACTACACCCCAGAGTGGTGAAGGAAATAGCTAAGACGATTGTAAAGGTATTGGTAGTGATCTTTCAGGAATCACTGGAGTTAGTGAGGATCACAGAAGACTAGAAAATGGCCCTTTATGCACCTTCATAGGAGGAATAGAGGCATGGACTATTTTCTAAATGGAGAAAGGCTTTGGAAATCTGAAGCACAAAGGGACTTAGGAGTCCTCGTTCTCGATGCTCTTAAGGTTAACATGCAGGTTCACTTGGCAGTTAGGAAGGCAAATGCAATGTTAGCACTCATTTCAAGAGGGCTAGAATACAAGAACTGGGATGTACTGCGAAATCTGTATAAGGCTCTGGTCAGGCCGCATCTGGAAATTGTGAACAATTTTGCAACCCATTCTAAAAGATGAAAGACTTAGCAGCCATCTTGGTTTGTTCAATATATTGTTTTAGTTGCATGACACTGAGAATTTTTGCTATAAATTCTGTGAGTTATGATGCTTTTCCACAGCTACTTGATGAAGGAACAGCATTCCAAAAGCTAGTACTTCTGAATAAACCTGTTGGTCTATAACCTGGTGTTGTGTGATTTTTAATTTGTCCACCCCAGTCCAACACTGGCACCTCTACGTCATGATATTATTCCAAAGAAGTGCATGGAAATCTTTCCCATTGTCCCAACCAACATTTCCTCCTCAACCAACAATATTAAAATAAATGGGTGAAGACATAGGAATGGCTGGAAATCATTCAGTCCCTTGAAAGTCTGTTCCCATCTCCATCAGTTCTATTATATGGTTATTATTTAGTTTTGCTGCTTGTGGAAACTTGCTGTGGTTCAAATTAGTTGCTTTCTTTCCCCATTAACACAATGACTCCACATCACAAGTACTTTATTCGCTGTGAGATACTTTGGGAGGTCCTGAGATTATGAAAGATGCTTTATAATTACAAGCTGTCTTGACAGGGTGGAACTGGACTTGGGAGAATCTAGACCGATGGTGTCATTCTTTCAAAACTAAAGATAACCAGTTTGAGACAGAAATGAAGAGAGTTTCTTTTCTCTGAGATCTCTGAGCCTTTAAAACTCTCTTCAATGGCTTAGTATCTCCTTTATATGAACATAGAGGGCAATATCATGTAAGTGCACTATGCATTTGTGCAATGTTATCCAAAGAGTTTAATTTCAGGCTAATTATGTGATGAAAGAGTCTGCTATCTTCTACTGACTTTTCACTGTACCTTTGAAGTGGCTGGTATCAATATCAATGTGAGTTATTACACCAGGATGTCCAAGTCTAAAAACAGCCCACTCACAACCAGGTACCTGTAAAATACCCTGATCATCTGCCTAGAAAAAGAGACAATTAGCTAAAATCAGTCAAAATCACATTTAGAAATGACCTTCTAGAAAAATCAGCAGTACGTACATCAAAAAGAGGGCAAAATTGTGAGAAGCTCCTGGGAATGGGAAATAAGGTGACTAGAGGCACTTAATTGAGAGAAAGACAAAAGTCAGCTTTCCAACAGTGGAATGAATGTTAGTGGTTGAGAATAGATCTGAATTAAGCAGTGAGAACCATTTTTTAATGTACCTGCAAGTCAAACTCATGAAAAGACAACTTCAACAAAACAAATTCTAGCTTTCAAATTAAACGTGCAGCAAACAAGAAACATGCCTTCAGATCCTGCCAACCACGTTTCTTCAACTTGAAGGTTAGGGTGGCACAGTGGCTCAGTGGTTAGCACTACTGCCTCACAGCGCCAGGGATGCCAGGGATGTGGGGTTTGCACGTTCTCCCTGTATTTGTGTGGGTTTCCTCCAAGTGCTCCGGTTTCCCACTGTCCAAAAGATTTGCAGGTCAGGTAAATTGGCCATAGTGTTAGATGCATTAGTGAGAGGGAAATGGGTCTGGGTGGTTTACTCTTTGGAGGGTCGGTGTGGACTTGTTGGGTCAAAGGGCCTATTTCCACACTGTATGGAATCTAATCTAATTTGTGACTGGTTAAAGGTGTGTGAAGCAGGATGGGTAGGGCCTCGTGGACTTGATTGGGTAGGAGCTGCTCATTCTTCTATGGGGATCAAAGGAAGAGGAGACAATGATTCACTGAAATCGTATGGCAGCTGTGAAAAGGAATAGGACATCACAAAACAAAAGAGGGAAGGCCCATGAAGACTTGCGAGAAGCAGAGGAAGGAAACTGGAGTGTACAGGGAAGATCGATATCTGCAGTCGTGTAAGCATGACTGTGGGGAGTTATACATGGTTGGTCAATGATGGTGTCCTGAGAATAAAGGATAACACAAAAGATGTTCAAAGATGATAGCAGTGGGGTCAGAGATGAAGGATGGTGGGTCGGGGGTAATGGGAAATGTTTCAGTGCGCTGAGCCCTTTAGTTAAAGATAACGTGTCAAGGCAATTGCTAGCTGGTTAAGATCAATGGGTGTTGTTTCAAGAATTACCAAAGACAGGGTAAGGAGATGGAGTGACATGCCAGATAGGCATGTGATACCCTCACTGCATCCAGAATCTGGCCCCTTTAAGATCTCTTGATCTGCTGATCAAATATTGCTGTGTAAGTGCCAGCAAATCCAGAGTTTACAATTCCTCATAAACTGCCAGACTGGTGTTGCTGGATGGCAAAAATGTGACCGTGACCTTCACACATGTGAGAAAAGAGCAGGGCCTGCCAGTTTCAGACCATCCCCAATCCCATGGTTGTCCAGGCCCCTATATCTAATTGGCCGACTACCACACAACTGTATGTGGCCAGCCACCATATTTCTGAGCAGAAGTGAGGTCCATTTCAAGTTTAGCCATTGGGATCTACGATATGAAAAAATACCCAGAGTGACTTACAAACTAAACAAGAGTGGATGGGCCATTTGTTTCCTACCTTTAAAATTGCCGGTCTGTCCAACCTCCTGGCTGTCTCCCATCCATCAGACATAACTTTAGATCTTCCAATGCCTTCAGAGATAGGTTATGGGATTTAAAATGTAATGAACGTTAAAATATTAAAAAAGAGAAGTTCAAACAGAGAAGGGGTGGTTTAATTTGCCTTTACTGAAAATGGTCAGGAAGAGGAAAAAAGGGACTAATGTAAGTTGGCAAGCAGTTTTAACCTATAATATTAATGATTTGTCTATCTCATAGTCACCATTAGGAGAAATGAGAGAAATTATTGAGTGTTAGAGAAATAAAATTTTGGTGCCTTTAAATTAACATTTTCTTGGGAGAGTGCATATGGCTTCATCTATATATCTCAATCAATCTATATATATTTAATGCATGTATTTATGATTGAAGAATTACCACTACAGTCAGTTGTGCGAATAATGCCGTAGTTCCGTTCCTGTGCAATCGTCTTATAAGAAAATCACGAAACAGCAGCACCATTTAAAATAATGGGGCCCAAAGCGTGTTATAACCTATGCATGCTTTAAAACTTCATGCTTTAGAAACAGTGTTCCCAATTCATCAATCGTGTTATAGCGAATTTGCATTAACGAAACATGCATTATAGCAGAATGACCTGTAGTGTTAATAGAATTGACTCTTCTAGTAACTCTTTATCAGACACAATTGCATAATTTCTTTTTAAAGTAAAATTTTAAAAAAGAGTAAGACTCCTATCATCGCAAAACTGCTCTGTTATAAACTGTACCTGCAAATGCCACAAGGACTGCCAATTGTTAATTAGCAACACAAAATGTGAGACAATACCTGCAGGTAAATGCATTCCAATTAATTACCGATAATGTTCTTAGGGTGTCCAAAATGAGCATCACTGTATCCCAAGCATACACCCCCATTGGTCATTGCAACTAGATCTATTTCCTGCTTTGGTGAAACTGATAACCAATCTCTTTGGCCGATGCCATAAACTCTGAGACGTGCAATTCCACCGTCTGAGGAAAGAAAGCAAAAAGCATTATGTGCTTTCTGGTCAATATGCTTTACCAGATACATTAAAAAGAATGTAGCTTGTGTTACAGTCCTTGTTAATATTGTATTATTTTTATTTAATTCTTTTATCAGTTTTGTTTTAGGAGATCTGAACAGGAACGTGTGAGCTAAGATTGACTATCGCTATTCTCCTTCCTTGAAAAGTCTCATTTCAACCTCGGTGATGTTCATACTAGGAAGTAACTTCCTTCCCTTTGCTTTCTTGATTGATTACCTGGGTACATGTTCAGTCTGATGTGAGTCCATCGCTCCAGTTTCTGGGTCGAAAAATAATTATGGCACTTATCAACATAGCCCGGTTGCAGGATTGTCATTGGAACCAATTCAGTCCAGAACTCTGACAACAACTACAACAGAAGGTCTTGTAAATATTATTGTTTATCATTTTAAGGACAATCTGCAATTTATAGACAAACATTCTAAAATAAAAATCAAAACTCCTAAGTAACTATTCAACTGAACATACGCTTATCTCACACACCCCATAACCACACCTCGCCCTGACCTTTACATGTCCCACATTCTAACTTAAACAATGCATCCCTTACCTTGCCACTTCGCACCTTACCCAGTTAGAACCCTACTCCAACCCAGTTCTTACTTGACACCCTAGTTACCTGGCATCATACACCTGGAACCTACCCTTACCTCCTGGCATCCTATCCCTGGCCCTCAACTGACAGCTAGCATCTTACTTCCCTGACACTCTGCCTAGCAGGAACCTGACTAACTTGGCACCCTGCCCCTTACTCATGTGGCATTCTAATCCTGGCACCCTAGCCCTCCCCAGCTGGCAACCTCCCAACTGGAAGACAATTTACCTAACATCCTGTTTACCTGATGTACTGTTGGTTTGACAGCTGCTGTCAGAGTGGCTGTCAGGACTCCCATGTTTCAGAATGTGGCAGCTGACAGATTTGAAAAGGGGGCATGGTTTGTCTTCCTCTAACGCTTCTGCACTACTAAACAATTAGCAGAATGGAGGTCTGCATTTCCATTGCTGAGGGAACCCTGATCAAAATCTCCTGTGAGAGATGCAGAGCTCCATTCTTCCAATGGCCTTTCTTTGGAAAATACCATTCCTTGGAAAATCTGCCACATTATTTCTGAACTGTATTAAAGACACCAGAAAGTCTTGAGGTAACATTGGGTTGTGCCTTGCCTCTGAGGAAGAACATGGGGTCCAAGCATGTAGATGAGGGCAGAGCAGTTCACATGGTACACATGGATTTCAGTAATGCCTTTGATAAGGTTCCACAAGGTAGGCTGTTGGAGAAAATGCAGAGGCATGGAATTGAGGGTGATTTAGCAGTTTGGATTAGAAACTGGCTTTCTGAAAGAAGGCAGCGTGTGGTGGTTGATGGAAAATATTCAGCTTGGGGTCCGGTTACGAGTGGTGTGCCACAAGGATCTGTTTTGGGACCACTGCCGTTTGTCATTTTTATAAATGACTTAGACGCAGGCATTGGTGGATGGATTAGTAAATTTGCAGATGACACTAAAGTCGGTGGAGTAGTGGACAGTTTGGAAGAATGTTACAGGTTGCAAGGGGACTTGGATAAACTGCAGGATTGGGCTGATAGATGGCAAATGGAGTTCAATGCAGCTAAATGTGAGGTGATGCACTTTGGGAAGAATAACAGGAAGGCAGAATACTGGGTCAATGGGAAGATTCTTGATAGTGTGGATGTGCAGAGGGATCTTGGAGTCCATGTACATAGATCCCTGAAAGTTGCCACCCAGGTGGATAGTGCTGTTAAGAAGGCATACGGTGTTAGGTTTCATTGGTAGAGGGATTGAGTTCCAGTGCTGCAATATCATGCTATAACTATACAAAACGCTGATGCAGCCACACTTGGAATATTGTGTGCAGTTCCGGTCCCCATATTTCAGGAAGGATGTGGAAATATTGGAAAAGTTGCAGAGGAGATTTACCAGGATGTTGCCTGGTCTGGAGGGAAGGTGTTATGAGGAAAGGCTGAGAGACTTGGGTCTGTTCTCATTAGAAAGATGGGGGGGATTTGATAGAGACATACAAGATAATTAGATAGGGTAGACAGTGAAAGTGTTTTTCCTAGGACAATGACATCAGCTTGTACAAGGGGGCATAATTACAAATTGAGGGGTGATAGATTTAAGACAAATGTCAGAGGCAGGCTCTTTATGCAGAGAGTGGCAGAGAGTGCATGGAATGCCCCCTCTGCTAATGTTGTCAACTCAGCCACATTATGGAGATTTAAACAATCCTTAGATAAGCACATGGATGATTTTGGGATAGTGTAGGGGGACGAGCTGATAATAGTTCACAGGTCGGCGCAACATTGAGGGCCGAAGGACCTGTTCTGCACTGCATTGTTCTATGTTCTATGTTCTATGTTCTATGTTCTATGTTCTATGTTCTATGTTCTATGTTCTATGCTCTAAGTCCACACCAGAATGTTTGGCAGCACAGTGGCTCAGTGGTTAGTACTGCTGCCTGATAGTGCCAGGGACCCAGGTTCAATTCCAGCCTCAGGCAACAGTCTGTGTGGAGTCTGTCCAGTTTTCTCGTGTCTGCGTGGGTTTCTTCCAGGTGCTCTGGTTTTCCTCCCACAATTCAAAAACATGCAGGTTAGGTGAATGGGCCCTGTTAAATTGCCCATAATGTTCAGGGATGTGTAGGTTAGGTTCATTAGTTAGGGGTCAATATGGAGTAGGGGAATGGGTCGGTGTGGACTTGTTGGGCCAAATGGCCTGTTTCCACACTGTAAGGATTTGAAAAAGAACTTAACATCCATGGAAAGTGTATCAACAAACAGGTTAAGTATCAACTTGTAAATCCTTCTAACCTATTCCAGGCAGTAACACAGGTGAGATTCATGACAGCCTTGTAATTGAAATGAATATGGAGCCTCTACCATCACTATTCGTAGCTCCAGGCTACTGTATGCATGTACAAGTGTATCTTGCCACAACACCTCGTTGGGGGTCCTTCAGTTACTTCACTTGGTTGGGCACCAAGTATGATCAGATTGCATAGATTATAGATCATAGAATCTCTACAGTGTGGAGTTCGGCCCAACAAGTCCACACCGACCCTCTGAAGAGTATCCCACCCAAACCCATTCGCCTACCCTATTATTCTGCATTTACTTCTGACTAATGCACCTAACCTACACATTACTGAACACAATGGGCAATTTAGCACAGCCAATTCACCTAACCTGCAAACCTTTGGATTGTTGGAGGAAACAGATTGGTTCCACTAACACACAGTTTGATCCCTCTTCCTGTAGAAATGAATTTGGGACCTGCAGCCTTGCCCAACCGATGGTGGAAGAGTTTGTGGTACTGTGGGTCAGACTTGCCGTTGGGCAGAGAACTAAGGAAGAAGATTAAAAGCAGCTTCCAGTTGCTGCCACCCTAGTTACCAATTTATAGTAAAATGCCATTACAGGTCAAATAGGTGCCCAATAATTAAATAGGGTAAAAAAAATTAAATAATGCCCTACACTGTACTGTGGAAAGGTTGCTAATAGCAGCTGTCAAAGCTTAGAATTTGTGTACGTTTAGATCATAGCATTGTTTTGTGTCCCGTTTGAACAGCTAATGGCACAAGAGAAACTGTACATCTGAGACCTCTGTGACCAGGGAAACCTGAAATTGTGTGTACCTCTCTAAACAAATTAGATTGCAGGATTCACAAATAAAATGCAACAGGACTAAAAAGGAGCATGAATTACAGAGGATGAATTCAATGTTACATGAGGTACAGAAAGAGAACAGAATGGATTGAGCGAAAGAAGAAAGTGACAGAAAGGAAAGGTTAAAAAAGATCAATGTCAGAGATATTACTGTGGTGTTTTACTACATGCCTACTGCAACAAGAAACTTCACAATATTCAGTGAATATTAATGGTGAAACAGAGAGATTTGTTATGAAGTTAAAGGCAGAGTACTACGCTTTATGCAGCTGCTTTTAGGTACTGGAATATAATCACATATTTGCGCCTTGCCTGAAGTTGCCATAACATAACGTTTAACGTATAAAATAATCATGGGCTCACTGTTATTATAACAGCAAATTCTGGCTGATTGATACAGTATATATTAGTGCAATCGTAATTATAATCTTTCAATCCAATTAAATCACAAACAATAAGTAACAGTTTACTCAATTTAATTTATAAAAGTAAAATGTATAAACACCTTAATGAATTTTTAATGAATTAGGTTTCCTAAAATCCAGTGCAACAAGAGTAACCATCAGGAATTCAGAAACAATTTTTGATCCTTTGCACTTGATTTCCTGATAGCCACTCCCATCACTCAAGGAGAAAGGGAAAATCTTTTAAAATCTCTTAGCAGCAAACTTACTTTTCTTTATTTATTTTAATCTGAAAGTACGGCATTCTCATAATGACAATGTATTACATGCAAGCCGCAATAGGTGAAAATTTACAGGCAGTGTACCTGCAATCTATCTACCCACACTCAGAGCAGACCAGGCACCTTTAACACAGGTGATGTACCATAAATCTACCCCCGCGTCCACCATTATTATGCAAAAGATTTAACTAATCATAGCTGAACAGAAGTACGTAAAATCTTTAGTTATCTATGACAGGGAAATTAAATGTAATCACTGACAAACCTTTCCGATTACTTCAAATTCCTTTTCTGAAGCAGCCGTTCCTATTTTCTCCCCTCTTGGAGGCAGGTCTAGAATTTCATCTAGTCAGTAAGGGACAGTAAAGAAAAATCAGCTGAACACACCTGATTGTAATACTCATAGATAACAACTAATGTGCAACTGACAGCTAATCTGAGGATGAAGAGGTAGTGGCGGGTTCGATTAAAGAACATGGCTAGTGGTGGAGAATATGAGTTATGATTACACTAGCCCTGTAGATTGAGCCTGGAGTAAGAAAAAGATTCAACCACTTAAAGAGAGAAATAATATAGTGTCATGTACTAGCTGCTAGCTCTGATGTATCATGTACACTCAACTCAGTGGCACATACATTTGAGAAATTAAAGATAGATGTTGTAACTGCAGGGACATGAGATCCTGAGAGATCTGATGGAGATGACAGCAAGTGATTCTGGTTCAGTGTTAACCTTCTTGTCTGGTTGAAAGGAGCATCTGTTTAAACTCTGAGAACATAATCGATGTTGACATTTTTATAAATGATGTGGATGCGAGTATAAGAGGTATAGTTAGTAAGTTTGCAGATGACACCAAAATTGGAGGTGTAGTGGACAGCGAAGAAGGTTACCTCAGATTACAACAGGATCTTGGTCAGATGGGGCCAAAGGGCTTAGAAATAGCAGATGGAGTTTAATTCAGATAAATGTGAGGTGCTGCATTTTGGGAAAGCAAATCTTAGCAGGACTTACACACTTAATGGTAAGGTCCAAGGAAGTGTTGCTGAACAGAGAGATCTTGGAGTGCAGGTTCATAGCTCCTTGAAAGTAGAGTTGCAGGTAGATAGGATAGTGAAGAAGGCGTTTGGTATGCTTTCCTTTATTGGTCAGAGTATTGAGTACAGGAGTTGGGAGGTCATGTTGCAGCTGTACAGGATTCTGGTTAAGCCACTTTTGGAATATTGTGTGCAATTCTGGTCTCTTGCCTATCAGAAAGGTATTGTGAAATTTGAAAGGGTTCAGAAAAGATTTACAAGGATGTTGCCAGGGTTGGAGGATATGAGCTATAGGGACAGGCTGAACAGGCTGGGGCTGTCTTCCCTGGAGCATCGGAGGCTGAGGGGTGACCTTATAGAAGTTTATAAAATTATGAGGGGCATGGATAGGATAAATAGGCAAAGTCTTTTACCTGGGGTGGAGGAGTCCAGAACTAGAGAGCATAGGTTTAGGGCGAGAGGGAAAAGATATAAAAGAGACCTGAGGGGCAACTTTTTCACATAGAGGGTGATACATGTATGGAATGAGCTGCCAGAGGAAGTGGTGGAGGCTGGTACAATTGCAAAATTTAAAAGGCATTTGGATGGGTCTATGAATAGGAAGGTTTTGGAAGGATATGGGCCGGATGCTGGCAGATGGGACTAGATTGGGTTGGGATATCTGGTCAGCATGGACGGGTTGGACTGAAGGGTCTGTTTCCATGCTGTACATCTCTATAACTCTATGACTCTATGACCGCAATGAAAAATGTGGGGTGCTGTCAGAGGTACCATCTTTTGGATGAGCTATTGAAACAAATTCCCATTTAATCTCTTGCAGAAAAATTACATAGCACTATCCAAAGAGAGAGTGAACCACTACAAAAGACAAATTAACTGGAGATAAGTGCTTTTTTTTGGATCTTGCTGTGTGCAGAGTCATAGCGAGTTACAGCATGGAAAAAGGCTCATCAGCCCAACTTGTTGAGGCCACCATGTCTCCTATGTTTAAAATAGCAAAAACACAAATGCATTAGTTGTAAAATGCTGTGGAGTGCCCTACAGCTACAAAGTGCAGGAATTATATTTTGAATGAAGGTTTGTTTACTTGGTGGCATATCCCAGTGAATCAAGCAAAGACATTTGCACGACAAATCTCCGCAATGATCTTCATTTCAGCATTACTTTAGATTTCAAGTAGAAAAGATCAAAGGGAGACAAAAAAATACTCATACATACATTGGAGATATCAGGGTTGGTCTATAATCACCTCCAAGCAACTTCACATACAGAAGCCATCTTCTAACCCCACTTTAGATCAGAAATGTTTACAAGGGGACAAAGTTTGAGGGATGAAGGCAAATGATCTAGTGCGCTTGTGCAGAATTGAGGTTTTACCTGAACGCCATAAATGTCATACAGTGTAATAACGTGCTGCTTACTAACCAGCATTTAGGTTTGCAGCTGCAATCGATATACGAGGAGCATAATTGCCAGTAAAGTAAGAAGTATCTACGTCAAATCCATGTATGATTCCAGGCATGCCCAACTTGATAACACACCAATCATGACCTATGAAGTACAAATACGAAATATACATTCAAAGAACAAGTTTTAATACACTCAAAGGGAATAAAAGCTGCAGCAAAATTAGAAACACAAGTTGAAGGATTCTGATAGTGGCTTAATTAGCATTGGGGTAATATTCATTTATACATTGGCCAAGAGTAAAAGTAGACAACTTCAAAGTCTAACTAATTGAATTGGTCATAGAATAATAGAGATGTACAGCATGAAAAGAGACCCTTCAGTCCAACTTATCAATGCCAGGTTAATCCTAAATTAATCCAGACCCATTTGCCAGCATTTGGCCCAAATCCCTCTAAACCCTTCCTATTCATATACCCATCCAGATGCCTTTCAAATGCTGTAATTGCACCAGTGTCCACCACCTCCTCTGGTTGATTGGCTGGACTGCTGGTTTGCAATGCAGAGTGACACCAACAGCGTGGGTTCAATTCCTGAACCGGCTGATGTTACCATTAAGAACTCTCCCTTTCAACCTCTCCCCTTTCTTGAGGCGTGGTGACCCTCAGGTTAAACGACAATCTCTAATGATGGACTATGACAACTTTACCTTCATATTTGAATGGAATAAAAAGAAAAATAAGGTTGTCTTAATCAATTTCACTTTGTAAATTAATAGTAAGTTTGTTTCTGTTGAAAATATATTTCATTAAAGATAAATACTGTATGGGCACTCAGCAAATGACCCAAACTTGGACCTTAATTTTAAGCCCACAAAACAGGTGGATTTGAGCCAGGTGAGAAGTTGCAATGTTAAAATCTGGAACAGGAAACAAACTCCAACCCTTCCCCTCCATGTCTGGTTTTAAGAGAAACAGAACAAGAGGTGGCACAGTGGTACGCACCGCTACCTCACAGCACCAGAGACCTGGCTTCGATTTCCGTCTCAGGGGACTATGTGGAGTTTGCAAATTCTCCCCGTATCTGTGTGGGTTTCCTCCCACAGTCCAAAGATGTGCAGGTCAGGTGAATTGGCCATGCTATTTGCCCATAGTGTTAGATGCATTAGTCTGAGGGAAATGGGTCTCGGTGGGTTACTCTTCAGAGGATCGGTGTGGACTGATTGGGCCAAATGGCCTATTTCCAAACTGTAGGGATTCTAACCTAAAAAAGAGGCAGTGTGCTGGCTATTTGGTCAAAGTCTTTAAGGAAGCTGTATACCTTTATTTTAACAATGTTTTTATTTTAACCAAGTGCAATAAACTTATTTTTCTGTTAAGTCACCCATTCTATTTGAAGTTCTGGTGATGCCATTTGATCTCCAATAAGGTGTTCACCGGTCACGGGAATTCAGTTTCTGATTTTCCACGGAACCTGTTTCATCATAGTTTGTTCCTCAGTGGTTTGTGAGAAGACTTGGTTGCAAAGTCACCAAAACAGTGAGGTATGACATATAAATTTTCCTCACAACACCAAGGGGCATTTTCTTACTCAATACATTGGCCAATACCTGAGCAGAAGAAAGGCAGAGGGATCGATGAAATAATAGAATTCACGTGCTTCAGTCTGGTCAGTGAAGTTGAGGCGGGAGAGGTTGAAACAACATTGAATCAGAGAGGAAGTTTGAATTTGAGAGAAGAATTGGGTCTATCTTAATCCTTCAATCAAATGATAATGTAGTAATTAGGGGGATTTTGCCAAGGAGAGGCAGACTTTACATTCTTTTCAAGATTGTCCTGTCAAATATGTTGCCATTCCCTCAATGCCTTGAGTCAAAATCCTGGTGCTCCCTTTCTAACGGCACTGAGGTGTCCCTCTACGGCAAATACTACAGACGTTCAAAAAGGCAACTCGCCCCCACCTTCTAAAGGGTGATTACAGGTGGTCAAAAAATGCTGGCCCAGCCATTGAATCCCACATATGAACACATTTTAAAAAATGGAAATCGATGACCAAGTCAATCATACTCAAGTCTATCGCCTTCCATCTTGAAAATCCAGCAGTGGAAGACCTTGAGGATTGCTAGAGGAAAGGCTGTTGAGCAAGTCAGTAGAGGCAACATTATCAGAGCAAATAGAGGACCAGAGTAGAGGAAGTTCAAAATTATAGCATTTATTCGTGAGGTATATCTGGGGCAATCTGTGTTTGATGGTGGAGGAATGAGAGGCTTGAAAAATTGCCAGCTGAATTCCTGGACATCATTAAAGGATGGTGGACAACCATATCTTGTTGTTTTGTACGAACAAACTCAGGGTAGACAGGTCATTCTAAAGGACAAGAACGTGGTTCAAATCTTTCAGTCAGCTTTTGCCCTAAATACCCTGAAAATTTTGATTTGTATAGTTTGACAAATCATCCCATCAGAAACGTTCAAGTCCATCATCAAGGCTCAGGTTTACCTCAGCTAATAGTTTTGTTATTATTAGTTGCTGCATGATTAACAATAGCCCCCTTGCATTGTGTGTAACTAACATGAAAGGCCATTGCTGTAATACTTAACTTTTATTCTCTTTTGATCCCCTCCAGTTTTATACTTTTTTTCTTTCTTTAGGGTATTGGGTTGTGCCATGAAAAAGCTTGAAAAATGCCAGGTATTTTCCAGTTGCACCCATGTAGCTATTCTTCATGTGTGAGCTTATGAATTCAGTATTGGTAGGCCATTTTACCATGGAATCATCACAGTTCAGCCCAATCCAGTCCTCACCCAAATTCTAACTGATTTTGTTCATCATCATGTCTCGGGCACTATCCTTTGCTGTGTTCAGCTAGCTCAACACAACCAAAGACCAAAGCCAGACTCTGAAACAAAAACAGAAATTGCTGGAGAAACCCAACAGGTTTGACAGCATCTGTAGAGAGAAAGCAGTGACATTTCTTCCAGGATTTCAGTTCAGATTCCCAGATTTAAGGGAATCTGAATTTAAGGGAATTTATATTTGCCAGGATTTGGTGTTGGAGAGACTGTTAGGTCTGAAGGTTGATAAGTCTCCGGGACCTGATGGCCTGCATCCCAGGGTACTGAAGGAGGTGGCTCGGGAAATCATGGATGCGCTGGTAATTATTTTCCAGAGTTCAATAGAATCGGGGTCGGTTCCTGAGGATTGGAGGGCGGCTAATGTTGTGCCACTTTTTAAGAAGGGTGGGCGGGAGAAAGCAGGAAATTATAGACCAGTTAGTCTGACCTCAGTGGTGGGAAAGATGCTGGAGTCTATTATAAAGGATGAAATTACGGCACATCTGGATAATAGTAACAGGATAGGACAGAGTCAGCATGGATTTATGAAGGGGAAATCATGCTTGACTAATCTTCTTGAATTTTTGAGGATGTAACTCGGAAGATGGACGAGGGAGATCCAGTGGATGTAGTGTACCTGGACTTTCAGAAAGCTTTTGATAAAGTCCCACACAAGAGGTTAGTGAATAAAATTAGGGCGCACGGTATTGGGGGCAAAGTACTAGATTGGATAGAGAATTGGTTGGCTAATAGGAAACAAAGGGTAGTGATTAACGGCTCCATTTCGGAATGGCAGGCAGTGACCAGTGGGGTACCGCAGGGATCCATGCTGGGACCGCAGCTTTTTACAATATATGCAAATGATATAGAAGATGGTATCAGCAATAACATTAGCAAATTTGCTGATGATACAAAGCTGGGTGGTAGGGTGAAATGTGATGAGGATGTTAGGAGATTACAGGGTGACCTGGACAAGTTAGGTGAGTGGACAGATGCATGGCAGATGCAGTTTAATGTGGATAAATGTCTGGTTATCCACTTTGGTGGCAAGAACAGGAAGGCAGATTACTACCTCAATGGTATCAAATTAGGTAAAGGGGCTGTTCAGAGAGATCTGGGTGTTCTTGTCCACCAGTCAATGAAGGCAAACATGCAGGTACAGCAGGTCGTGATGAAGGCTAATAGCATGCTGGCCTTCATAACAAGAGGAATTGAGTATAGAAGCAAAGAGGTGCTTCTGCAGCTGTACAGGGCCCTGGTGAGACCACACCTGGAGTACTGTGTAGAGTTCTGGTCTCCAAATTTGAGGAAAGACATTCTGGCTATTGAGGGAGTGCAGCGTAGGTTCACGAGGTCAATTCCTGGAATGGCAGGATTGCCTTACACGGAAAGACTGAAGCGACTGGGCTTGTATACCCTTGAGTTTAGAAGACTGAGAGGGGATCTGATTGAGACATATAAGATTATGAAAGGATTGGACACTCTGGCAGGAGGAAACATATTTCCGCTGATGGGGGAGTGCCGAACCAGAGGACACAACTTAAAAATACGGGGTAGACCATTTAGGACAGAGATGAGGAGAAACTACTTCACCCAGAGAGTGGTGGCTGTGTGGAATGCTCTGCCCCAGGGGGCAGTGGAGGCCCAGTCTCTGGATTCATTTAAGAAAGAATTGGATAGAGCTCTTAAAGATAGTGGAGTCAAGGATTATGGAGATAAGGCTGGAACAGGATACTGATTGGGAATGATCAGCCATGATCATATTGAATGGCGGTGCAGGCTCGAAGGGCTGAATGGCCTACTCCTGCATCTATTGTCTATTGTCTATTTACTGCAGATTTCTTGCATCCACAGTTCTATTTTGTTTCACCAAAGGAAGATTTGGTTTGTCTGGCTCAGTTCTACAATTGCTAAAGCTGTATTCAACAGAGATATGAGGTGAGCTCTTTTCTATCTCCTTAACAGAGAACTCACCATCGAGTCACAGAGGTCTAGAGGTCTACAGCATGGAAATAAGTTGCCCATGCACCCAGTTTTCACAATTAAATAGTGCCACATGACTGTTTTTGGACATTCCTGATTACGGGCTTATGCCTGAATCATCAACTCTCCTGCTCCCTGGAAGCTGCCTGACCTGCTGTGCGTTTCCAGTGTCACCCTTTTCAACGCTGACTCTCCAGCATCTGCAGTCCTCACTTTTTCCCTGGTCCATATCCCTCCATACCAATCCCATCCATTTATCTATCTAAATGTTTCTTAAATTGTACTTACTTTTACCACTACCTCTGGCATCCCGTTTCAGACACCACCTTCTTATGGAAAAATTATTCGTCTGGACCCTTTTGTATTTCTCCCCTCTCAACGTAAACCTGTACCCTCTAGTTTTAGGCTCCTCAGCCCTGGGGAAAAGCTGTTAGATAGCTGCCTTGTCTATGGCTCTCATGAATTTATGGACCTCTATAAGGTCACCCTCAGGGAAATGAGAAAAAAGACCCAGTCTATCCAAACTCTCCTTATAACTCAAACCTTCCAGTCCAGGTAGTATCCTAGAAAATCTTTTCTCTACTCTTTCTAGTTTAATAACATCTTTTCTATAGTGGGGCAACCAAAACTGCATGCAGTACTCCAAATGTAGCCTCACCAACATCTTGTACAATGTGACAAGACATCCTAACTCCTATACTCAGTGCTGTGACGGATAAAAGCAAGCATGCCGAAAGCCTTCTTCACCACCATGACTACCTGTGACTCCACTTTCAAGGAGCTGTGAACCTTTATACCTTTAGATTTATTTGTTCGATAACACTCCCCAGAGCCCAATGAATGACTGTGTACCATAGTATGCGTTTCCTCTAGTACAACATTGGTTACTTTTATATGTTGTGGCTGTTGCCAACAGTTTGTGCGTCCACCATGACTAGTCCTCTCTGTAATTTCCTTGGTGGTTACGAAGGCCTCCAAGTTTGTGTGCTGCAGCAACTGATGGAACCAGAAATCAATGCCACAATCAGCGAGCCAAAGCAATCATGTATGGAACACTGGAGTGACTGCACGTGTTCAAATGCTCAGCTGAGAGGGAACGTTGGCTAAGACTGAGCTGGTCACACTTTCACTTATGAGATATAAATCCCTCTTGAGACGAGCATACAAACATGGATGTGCTACATGTCCTGCTAGAGGTGTTGTCTTTCAGATGAACTGTTAAACCTAGGCCCTATCTGGATGTTCAGTTGAATGGAAAACATCCCATGGCTACACTCCAAACGAGAGCAAGGGAGTTTCCCCTGGTGAGTCAAAAAGGGTGGCGCTGGAAAAGCACAACAGGTCAGGTCGCATCTGAGGAGCAGGAGAGTCAATGCATCGGGCATTAGCCCTTCATCAGGAATGTCTGAAATGTCAACTCTCCTGCTCCTCGGATGCTGCCTGACCTGCTGTGCTTTTCCAGCACCGCCCTTTTCGAATCTGACTCTCCAGCACCTGCAGTCCTCACTTTCTCCTAGTTATCTCCTGCTGCCCTGGGCAACGATTATTCTTCAATCAATGTCACTTAAAAAAAAAGGTTATCTGGCCAATGTCACGTCACTGTTTGTGGGAATATGCTGTGGTCAAATCTGGTGACCATGTTTTCTGCATGACAACAGCAATTACACTACAAAATGATTTCACTGGCTGGAAAGCACTTTGATCCTGAAAAAAAACAGCATATTTCTACAAGCCTTTCCTTTTCATCTGTCTGATACATATATCAAATTAAACAGAGTCATTGTTATAGCATTTCATTCACTAAGATTGTTGAAAGAAACTCCACAAGGTTACCTTAAAAACTAAATGTTCGGTTTCGACTTTCATTTACCTGAAATTCGTTTTCTCCTAGTTTCCCAGCCATCCATCCATTTGCCAAAAGTGGTGAAATCTTCTGCTTTCCACTGTGGTGCTTCTCGCTATAAAATGATTGGTTTTAAAATTTGAGATAAAGAAATTGGATGAGTGCATTATTGAAACTCTCTTGGATTATACCTCAAACCTAGCCACACTAATGGGATAGAACTCTCATCTGGAAGAATCCCACATGGATGCATCCCACATGCATTGACTCTCCTGCTCCTCAGATGCGACCTGACCTGTTGTGCTTTTCCAGTGCCACCCTTTTTGACTCAACAGCGGAAACTCCCTTGCTCTCGTTTGGAGTGTAGCCATGGGATGTTTTCCATTCATCTGAACATTGTGGGTGGCACGGTGGCACAGTGGTTAGCACTGCTGCCTCACAGTGCTAGGGACCCAGGTTCAATTCCCACCTCAGGCGACTGACTGTGTGGAGTTTGCACGTTCTCCCCGTGTCTGCATGGGTTTCCTCCGGGTGCTCCGGTTTCCTCCCACAGTCCAAAGATGTGCAGGTCAGGTGGATTGGCCATGCTAAATTGCCCGTAGTGTTAGGTAAGGGGTAGATGTAGGGGTATGGGTGAGTTGCGCTTCGGCAGGGCGGTGTGGACTTGTTGGGCCGAAAGGCCTGTTTCCACACTGTAAGTAATCTAATCATGAAATGAGTTTCATTAGACTGAACAGGGATGAGTTTCCACAGGGACCTGGATATCATGGGCATATTGTATTTTCAGCTGGTAGGGCACTATCAAAAAGGGATGGTACCCAGATAATCTCTACCCAGCCATTCCTTAGCTCATTCACACATTTTGGAGGGTGGGCAGCCCATACACAAGATGCAATTAAATAATTAACAGTTAATTGAACTTGCAAAAACCTCAATTAAGTCCAGTGTTACATAGCCAATGCAATAACATCGTTGGCATGGACAGCTGGCACGAGTCAGACAGTCCAGTTTTGAATACTGGATTGTAAACTTGGGTAGGGTATAATTTTCAGAAGGATCCCCCGTGCATCAATGCATCCCATCAGATTATAGTACAAACTTTCTTTCCTCCCTGCACAAAAAGTAAAACTCACCCCTCCCATGGGTCTTCAAACCCTCCCCGCCCAGTACTCCTTACCTACCACTACTTCCCATGACCTTACTGTTGATAGCAGAGTCTTCAATCATTTCAATGCTACTTTGCGAAACTCTTCATCGTCAGTCCACCCAAGATCCAAGTCTCACTTGGTATTCTATCTTCTCCTTCATTCCCACCCTCTTCTATAATGTGCTAAGGATCCATCTCCACATTAACGGAACCATATTAATACATGTTATTATTGAGCAGCAGGAAATAAAGTTTCTGGAATTATGGTTCTTATTGCCTTCAAGTGATGGGTGAATTCTGCACGCTGAAGTAGTAAAAAGGAATTTCTAACAGACCTTGGTAGAAAATGGTAGACAATCTTCAATAATTTCAAAATTCTCTCAGTATTCATAAGTCACAAACCTGACTTAAGAGATTTACAAAGTTCAGTCATACCCTTGTTTTTCACAATGTGCCAATTATTTTCAAATAGCACATTTTGCCTCAAGTTATTTAGAGCAAAACATGCAGGCAATAAAGCATCGTTATTTAGGAATGTGTGATGCAAAATTATTGATGGATCATTGCAATTTATTGCTCAATTCACTGCTTGCAAAATAAATTAAACCATCATGCTGACCTTCAAAAGATTCTCTGCAGCTGCAAACCAATCATCTGTTGCAAACAGGACCTGAAAAAGAAGTTGGAAAGAACATTGGTCTTTTCCCATGGTCCTCCATGTGTTAAGTTTCTTATCTTTATCAGTAAATAAAGGAACTGAGTACAGTTACGCAGTTCTTACTGGTGGTGAAAGAATACGTGCACTAATGACACCTGGCGGGTGTTCACACATTCTAGTGCAAGGTATCAGAACAATATAGAAAAAGGTGATATCGTACAATTGTAGATAAAAGTGAGAGATACAGGGAGTGGATGGTACATGGAGTGCATGGAGAATACACTAGGGTGCAGGTATCCCTCAAATGTTTGTTTAATTTCAAAAAAGGCAGATTAACTCTTAAAACCACATCAATTTATTAGCACTCGAAACAAGCAAATCCTGATTTATATTTGATAACAAATCTCTCATAAGTAAGCAACTTAATTACTTAAATAAATACTTGACTAATATAGGTAATATTGGTTATCAGACAAGTTATCATTGCCGAGTTTGTCAAAGTGTAACATAACAACCATTTTGGCTAAAGAGTGTTTTACAGATTAGAAATTGTGTTGCATGGTGTCATTGTACTTTTGTAAAGAAGGCACCAGAGGGAGCAAGAGAGCTCCTGTGATTCCGTAAGTATCAGTGTTGACCTTCACACTGGAACTTACTCTAACCCCTTTACAGGACCTCGGAAGATCACCACTGCTGGGGACATAGACAATATTGAATTGCTGTTTTGATGTTCCCTGCATGGTCAGTTGCCTGTGAGAAAGTGCCCGATGCCTGGCATATGTGTGAACACACAAAGTGTTGGAAATAAGTTTGGTGAGTTATAACACAAATCAAAAGTAGAAATATGATGTGGTGGCCATGACCAAACATGGCTTAAAAATGGTAAGGACATGGCATTTAATATGCAAAAATACAAAGTGTTCAGAAAAGGGAGGTGGAGTGACATTCATGGCTTGGAATAACATTGCAATATTGAAAAGAAGGGATGCCCTTGAAAAAGCAAGGACAGAGTCTATTTGGTTAGGGTTGAGAGTTAAAAAGATAAGATACTGCTACTTGGGGTATGCTATAGGCTACAAATAGACTCATTATTATGTGGAAATAGGCCTTTCAGCCCAACAGCTCCACACTGACCCTCGAAAAACAACCGACCCAGACTCATTCCCCTATATTTATCCCTGACTATTGCACCTAACCTACACATCACCAGACACTATGGGAAATTTAGCATGGCCAATCCACCTAACCTGCACATCTTTTGGTTTGTGGGAGGAAACCCACACAGACACAAGGACAATGTGCAAACTCCACATTGTGATCAGTGGAGTGCTGCAAGGATCAGTGCTGGGTCTACTACTCTTCATCATTTACATAAATGGTTTGGATGTGAGCATAAGAGGTATAATTAGTAAGTTTGCAGATGAGACCAAAATTGGGGGTGTAGTGGACAGCGAATAAGGTTACCTCAGACCACAACGGGATCTTGATCAGATGGGCCAGTGGGCTGAAAAGTGACAGATGGAGTTTAATTTAGATAAATGCGAGGTGCTGCATTTTGGGAAAGCAAATCTTAGCAGGACTTATACACTTAATGGTAAGGTCCCAGGGAGTGTTGCTGAACAAAGAGACCTTGGAGTGCAGGTTCATAGCTCCTTGAAAGTGGAGTCACAGGTAGATAGGATAGTGAAGAATGCGTTTGGTATGCTTTCCTTTATTCGTCAGAGTATTGAGTACAGGAGTTGGGAGGTCATGTTGTGGCTGTACAGGACATTGGTTAGGCCACTTTTGGAATACTGTGTGCAATTCTGGTCTCCATCCTATCGGAAAGATGTTGTGAAACTTGAAAGGGTTCAGAAAAGATTTACAAGGATGTTGCCAGGGTTGGAGGATTTGAGCTATAGGGAGAGGCTGATCAAGCTGGGGCTGTTTTCCCTGGAGCGTCGGAGGCTGAGGGGTGACATTATAGAAGTTTACAAAATTATGAGGGGCATGGATAGGGTAAATATGCAAGGTCTTTTCCCTGGGGTCGGTGAGTCCAGAACTAGAGGGGTATTTTTTCTAGTGAGTTAGCCAAAATTCCAACCATACATAATTTATTTGCTTTCCATGGGTCTTTATGGTGAGCTAACTAGTTTCTGCATTTTGTGACATCATAATATCCGCATTTCCAAAATATTTCAATGGTTTTAGGCCACTTTGGGAAAGTAAAAATCTTCAAATCAAAAATAACATTTTACATTCCACATAGAGCTTGTCAAATTCATGAGCACCAATGTGAGTTTACCTTTGCTCCTGTTGTTTCACAAGCCAGGTCATTTAACTGGACAAAGTCCGGAATGTTCTCCGTGTTTTCCTGAGTTGGACGAGCTGCCATTGTTCAATCAGTTCTAACAGATGCAATGTTGTATATTTTTAGTACCCCTGATTATTATGTTCTCGAAAAATGAAGCTACTGTATCAAAATATGCAGCAGCCCTTATCTTTTGTAAGTTAGAAAAATTGAATTAATCTAATGTGCAGAACAATATTAAGATTGAAACATTTTCCCTATAATCCATAATTTGTTGTAATCCAATACATTAAATGTGCAATTGCACAGTAACACAAATCCTTATGCTAGGTACGATAAAATGTGATTTCATGCTCTCAATCCTCTGCAGTGTCTACCTTATACCTGTTGTATTGATATTAGAGGTCTCCTCAGTATTAGGGACACCAAAGAGTGAGCTCTCCCATTCACAGAAAGTCACAAGACACTTCAATTTCTTCTTATGAAGACCAGCTGTATTTGGAAAATGTGCTCCATAGGTAAACTAACCAGTGAACCTCAGAGGAACCACTGGAGACTGCCACCAAAATGATAACTCTTGTTATCCCTGCATTGCACCAACCTGCCAGCACAGACAAATTTCTAGATCTAAGCTTGCAACAGCTGATAATTGTTAGAAATTTTTTTGGAGCAGCAATATTGAGTTATCGTATATTTTATACCAACCATGAATTATTTCTGTAAAGATAACATTCCCTTCATTCGCTATTGGATGCTGCTGCTGAATTTTTGTAATTCCCTTCATAATCTGGGGAAAAGCATTTTTTAGAGACGAGAGTGTGTTGATGGAAAAGCACAGCAGGTCAGGCAGCATCCGAGGAGCAGGAGAATCGACGTTTCAGGCCAGAGCCCTTCATCAGGAATTCAAAGGGCTCCGGCCTGGAAAGTCGATTCTCCTGCTCCTCAAATGCTGCCTGACATGAGCAACACACTCTCGACTCTGAACTCCAGCATCTGCAGACCTCACTTTCTCCATTCTTTAGAGATGTCTACTTCTAGCATATCTTAGAATGGTTTTCACCTTTAAAGGTGATATCCAAATGCAAATTGTCTTATCAAAGATTAAATAGTACTTTGTCATCCTTTTCCTAATCACGTCAAGGTTTCTGTACATAATGAAATCTTTCCACTACTTACTCACCCATTAACAGACACATAAAATTACTTTCATGTACTGGTTCTTCACAGGCTTACAAATATGCCTTTCAGCAAGCACTGTTGAAGTTAGGTTAGGTTTTAAATGGGATTTCTTAACTTTCCAAATCAGTAGGAACTTTAAAATTTTCTGAAAATCTAAACAATGGAAGTAACAACATCACATACTCTGATTATAATGCTTCAATTTAATCAGATTATACAAATTATAATTACATCAAGTTAAAATTAACATTAATTTGGAAAATGCAAGTTATGTATTTGACGTACCGCTTTCCCCCTTTGATAAGCTGGTTTACAGCCTCGTCATTCAAGCCAGTGACTTTGAAATGCACAAATGCTGTCATCTGTTCAATAGTCCAACTGAAAATCTACAGAGTGAATTTATAATCCAGCAGTCACTGACCTTGGCATCATCAGGCATTGAAATCTTGCAAAATGGGAAACAGACTGAAGGTCTGAACTTCATCAGATTTATTTTCTTTTGCAGTCATTCAATGAACAGAACTAAAATCCCTTTCCTCCCACCTTTAATGTGAGCAACATTTCTTTAAAGCTATCAGATGTAGCCGTTTTCTGTTTGGCACAGGTATTCACTCACCCACCCTGACTCAGACCGCATACACAACATGATCGCTGAGTTTTGTAGTATAGGATAAAAATGAAGGAATTTTAAAACTTTAGAAATTCATCACTAAATTATCAATGATGTCAAAGGAGCAGAATTGTCATGCCACAGTTTTTCTTGAGGCAATTTCTTACTTTCAGAAAGATGATCCAAATAATATCAATCACATCTAGTATAAAAAGTAAATTGTTTTGAAACTTTTTCCCAACATAAGAAATTTAAGAGGAGTGGAATTGGGGCAACAGAGTTGCAAGTAATGACTTCACTACACAAAGAGCAGAAACAGATTTAGCCTATTTAGGGATGAGAGAAAAGGGTCTGTTTCTCATTCCTTTGTTTTCAATGGTGGTGAGGGGAGGATCGGTCATGGTTTGGAAGACTTGGGAATTAGTGTCAGGGAGATGGGAAAACTGGAATGAGAATGTTGGGGTTTAACAAAGCTTGGTAATGCATGAAAGGGCGGCAGTGGAACTTGACAGTGCAACAGTGGAATCAGTGGATGCTTATAGTGCAGCAATGGGACTGTTGGTGTTTGACATTACCCCAGTAGAAGTCTTACACTTGAGCAGTGTTCCAGGTGCTGCTGAGGTCAGACAGGACTCATACTCCAGCGGAGGTGGTGCAGTACGGCAGTGTGCCCACTGGATTGGTGGAGGTTTACAGTGCTCAAGTGGCGTCGATTAATTTTAGGCTTCACAGGGGCTGCTGGAATGTAACAGTGTGGCAGTGCATTTGATGGAGTGTGAAAGTCAAGCAGTGGAGTTTAATGATGCTCAAATTGGGCAAGTGCAGTTTTTCAGCAGTGTGGTTTGACAGTGAGATTGATGAGGTGTACTTTGACAGTAGAATTGGTGAGGAGTTTGACAGTGATATTGGTTCGGTGCAGTTTGACAGTGATAATAGTGAGGTTCAGATGACAGCAATATTGGTGAGGTACGATTTGAGGTGATATTGGTTACGTGGAGTTTGACAGTGATATCAGTGAGGTTCGATTTAACAGTGAAATCGGTGAGGATTGATTTAACAGTGAAATTGGTGAGGATTGATTTAACAGTGAAATTGGTGAGGATTGATTTAACAGTGAAATTGGTGAGGATTGATTTAACAGTGAAATTGGTGAGGCGGAGTTGACAGTGAGGTGAGATGCAGTTTGACAGTGATATTGGTGAGGTGCGGTTTGTCAGTGATATTGGTGAGATGCAGTTTGACAGTGATATTGGTGAGGTGCGGTTTGTCAGTGATATTGGTGAGATGGTATTTGACAGTGATATTGGTGAGGTGCGGTTTGTCAGTGACATTGGTGAGATGGTATTTGACAGTGATATTGGTGAGGGGCAGTTTGACAGTGATATTGGTGAGGTGGTGTTTAACAGGGATATTGGCGAGGTGTGGTTTGACAGTGATATTGGTGAGATGCGGTTTGACAGTGATTTGGTGAGGTGTGGTTTGTCAGTGATATTTGTGAGGTGATACTTGACAGTGATATTGGTGAGGTGTGTTTTGACATTGATATTGGTGAGGTGCGGTTTTACAGTGATATTGGTGAGATAGAGTTTGACTGTGATATTGGTGAGATGCGTTTTTAAAGTGATATTGGTGAGGTGATATTTGACAGTGATATTGGTGAGATGATATTTGACAGTAATATTGTTGGGGTGGTGTTTAACAGGGATATTGGCAAGGTGTGGTTTGACAGTGATGTTGGTGAGGTGGAGTTTGACAGTAATATTGGTGAGGTGCAGTTTGGGAGTGATATTGGTGAGGTGCGTTTTGACAGTGATATTGGTGAGGTGGGGTTTGACAGTGATATTGGTGAGGTGGGGTTTGACAGTGATATTGGTGAGGTGCAGTTTGACAGTGATATTGGTGAGATGGAGTTTGACAGTAATATTGGTGAGGTGCGTTTTGACAGTGATATTGGTGAGGTGCGGTTTGAGAGTGATATAGGTGAGGTGCGTTTTGACAGTGATATTGGTGAGGTGCAGTTTGACAGTGATATTAGTGAGATGCGGTTTGACAGTGATATTTGTGGGGTGATATTTGACAGTGATATTGGTGAGGTGGTGTTTAACAGGGATATTGGCGAGGTGTGATTTGACAGTGATGTTGGTGAGGTGCGTTTTGTCAGTGATATTGGTGAGGTGCAGTTTGACAGTGATATTGGTGAGGTGTGGTTTGGCAGTGATATTGGTGAGGTGCGGTTTGACAGTGATATTGGTGAGCTGCAGTTTGAGAGTGATGCTGGTGAGGTGCGGTTTGAGAGTGATATTGGTGAGGTGCGGTTTGCCAGAGATATTGGTGAGGTGCAGTTTGACAGTGATATTGGTGAGATGGTATTTGACAGTGATAGTGGTGAGGTGCGGTTTGACAGTGATATTGGTAAGGTGATATTTGACAGTAATACTGTTGTGGTGGTGTTTAACAGGGATATTGGCGAGGTGTGGTTTGACAGTGATATTGGTGAGGTGCGGTTTGCCAGAGATATTGGTGAGGTGCAGTTTGACAGTGATATTGGTGAGATGGTATTTGACAGTAATATTGGTGAGGGGCGGTTTGACAGTGATATTGGTGAGGGGCAGTTTGACAGTGATATTGGTGAGGTGCGGTTTGTCAGTGATATTGGTGAGATGGTATTTGACAGTGATATTGGTGAGGTGCAGTTTGACAGTGATATTGGTGAGATGCGGTTTGAGAGTGATGCTGGTGAGGTGCGGTTTGAGAGTGATATTGGTGAGGTGCAGTTTGACAGAGATATTGGTGAGGAGCATTTTGACAATGATATAGGTGAGGTTTGACAGTGATATTGGTGAGATGCGGTTTGACAGTGATATTGGTGAGGTGATATTTGACAGTGATATTTGTGAGGTGTGTTTTGACATTGATATTGGTAATGTGCATTTTGCAATGATATTGGTGAGTTGCGGTTTTACAGTGATATCGGTGAGATGGTATTTGACAGTGATATTGGTGAGGTGTGGTTTTTCAGTGATATTGGTGAGATGGTATTAGTGATATGAGTGATATTAGTGAGGGGCAGTTTGACAGTGACATTGGTGAGGTGATATTTGACAGTGATATTGGTAAGATGCAGTTTGACAGTGATATTGGTGAGGTGCGGTTTGACAGTGATATTGGTCAGGTGATATTTAACAGTAATATTGGTGAGGTGGTGTTTAACAGGGATATTGGCGAGATGTAGTTTGACAGTGATGTTGGTGAGGTGCGTTTTGTCAGTGATATTGGTGAGATGCAATTTGACAGTGATAATGGCGAGGTGCAGTTTCACTGTGACATTTGTGAGGTGATATTTGACAGTGACATTGGTGAGGTGTGTTTTGACATTGATATTGGTGAGGTGTGTTTTGACATTGATATTGGTGAGATGCATTTTGACAATGATATTGATGAGGTGCGGTTTTACAGTGACATCGGTGAGATGGAGTTTGACAGTGATATTGGTGAGGTATGGTGTGACAGTGATATTGGTGAGGTACGGTGTGACAGTGATATTGGTGAGGTAGAGTTTGACAGTGATATTGGTGAGGTAGAGTTTGACAGTGATATTGGTGAGGTGATATTTGACAGTGATATTGGTGAGGTGCAGTTTTACAATGATGTTGGTGAGGTGCGGTTTTGCAGTGTTTTGGTGAGGTACGGTGTGACAGTGATATTGGTGAGGTACGGTGTAACAGTGATATTGGTGACGTGCGGTTTGTCAGTGATACTGGTGAGGTGGAGTTTGACAGTGAAATTGGTGAGGTACGGTTTGACAGTGATATTGATGAGGTGATATTTGACAGTGATATTGGTGAGGTGCAGTTTTACAATGATGTTGGTGAGGTGCGGTTTTGCAGTGTTTTGGTGAGGTACGGTGTGACAGTGATATTGGTGAGGTACGGTGTAACAGTGATATTGGTGACGTGCGGTTTGTCAGTGATACTGGTGAGGTGGAGTTTGACAGTGAAATTGGTGAGGTGCGGTTTGACAGTGATATTGATGAGGTGATATTTGACAGTGATATTGGTGAGGTGCAGTTTTACAATGATGTTGGTGAGGTGCGGTTTTGCAGTGTTTTGGTGAGGTACGGTGTGACAGTGATATTGGTGAGCTACGGTGTAACAGTGATATTGGTGACGTGCGGTTTGTCAGTGATACTGGTGAGGTGGAGTTTGACAGTGAAATTGGTGAGGTACGGTTTGACAGTGATATTGGTGAGATGGAGTTTGACAGTGATATTGATGAGGTGCAGTTTGACAGTGATATTGGTGAGGTACGGTTTGACAGTGATATTGATGAGGTGCAGTTTGACAGTGATATTGGTGAGGTACGGTTTGACATTGATATTGGTGAGGTACGGTTTGACAGTGATATTGGTGAGGTGCAGTTTGACAGTGATATTTGTGAGGTGGAGTTTGACAGTGATATTGATGAGGTGGAGTTTGACAGTGATATTGATGAGGTGGAGTTTGACAGTGATATTGGTGAGGTGGAGTTTGACAGTGATATTGATGAGGTGGAGTTTGACAGTGATATTGGTGAGGTGGAGTTTGACAGTGATATTGATGAGGTGGAGTTTGACAGTGATATTGATGAGGTGGAGTTTGACAGTGATATTTGTGAGGTACGGTGTGACAGTGATATTGGTGAGGTACGGTTTGACAGTTAATTGGTGATGTGCGATTTGACAGTGATATTGGTGAGGGGCAGTTTGAATGTGATATTGGTGAGGTGGAGTTTGACAGTGATATTGGTGAGGTGCGGTGTGACAGTGATATTGGTGAGGTACGGATTGACAGTGATATTGGTGAGGTACGGTGTGACAGTGATATTGGTGAGGTACGGATTGACAGTGATATTGGTGAGGTGCTGTTGACAGTGATATTGGTGAGGTGGAGTTTGTCAGTGATATTGGTGAGGTGCGTTTTGACAGTGATATTGATGAGGTGCGGTTTGATCGTAGGATGTGCCGATTTGTGGAGAGCTGCAAAATTGACCCAATGCAGAACTTTTAGGTGCTATCCATGTCTCTCCCAACATCACCCTGGTGACAGAGTATGAGTGTCTGTGTCATCATCACAGATCAGAACCTCAGATCATTGAACATATCAAACATGTGATATGTTTGACAACAAGGACAGATATAGCAATGATGACCACAGGCACTTCACCAATGGCTATCCTTATGGGAGTCTGGACTGTTACACTTGCACTCAGGCAGGGAAATGGCAAACAATAAGACTAGCAATGAAGGGATTGTGAAGACTGACTCCCACAACTCCACTTATTAGGGAGTTATCTCATGCTGACATGTGTGTGTTTTAATATTCTGTCTATTCATTGGGAGAGGTGGAGGTTAGTCTCGGTTAGATAGTGAACATTGGTATGCCCCGTGGGCATAGGAGTAGTGAGGCTTTTTCACAGGTGTGGAGGCAATGTTGGAATGACAGTCCGTCATTTCCCAAACTGAATACTGATGGGGTGGAACTATAAGATTCATTACTGGGGTTGGGTGGGTTGGGAGGATTGAGAATGATAGTTTATCCCAGTGAGTGTGAGGGGGACATAGTGAAGGTCTGTCCAAGGTGAGTGGAAAGGGGATGAGTGAGCCAGCACTAAACGCGAGGTAGGAGGGCTGAGGGACATTAAGGGTATGTCCTGAGGGAGGGATTGAGTGAAAATCTGTCCAGGAATAAGGTTCTAATAGTTGGTCCCAGGACTCAGCAAGGAAAGGGGAGCTAGGATTTGTTGTCAGGTGATGTAGGAAGGGAGACGAGGGGAGGCATTGGCCGATGGGAGAGAAGGGGGGGATATGGAGGAGAATATTGAGGATCTATCCCAGGGAGGGAGTTGGACTTAGTTTCTGACTTAGGAAGGCAAGGGGTCTATTCCAAGAGAACTGGATAGGAAGGTCTGTCTTGGATGAGGTTGAAGTGAGATCTGTCCATAGAGGATCTATCCCGGGGGTGAGGGGAGTTACGGTCTGTTAGAGGGAAGGTCTGGCCTCTATCCTGTGGGTGGAGAGACTAAGAGAAGTCTTTCCCAGTGGCTTCAAGAAAGGTTCCGGGGCCAGGCAAAGTATCCAGAAACAGCAGGAGGAGAGGCCAGGAACAATGACTTTTAAATTGCAGAGCACCATCAAACATTACTTGCCAGAACACAGTGTTGTTGCGGAGAGAGAATTGCAGGAAACGGTGTTTTGGGAAACTTTAATTAGCAAAGTTTACCTGGAAGCTCAGCAGTTGCATTCACTGCATCCGAATGCTCAGAGTCAGGAAATCATCCTAATGCTCAGTGTATGTGAAATACTCCCAGTGTTCAGTGTGGGAAACACACTCTGTGTGAAATATACGCAGTGTTTAGTGTAGGAAGTGCACTCCATGTGTAATATACCCAGTGTTCAGTATGGGAAACACACTCTGTGTGAAATATACGCAGTGTTTAGTGTAGGAAGTGCACTCCATGTGTAATATACCCAGTGTTCAGTATGGGAAACACACTCTGTGTGAAATATACCCAGTGTTTAGTGTAGGAAGTGCACTCCATGTGTAATATACCCAGTGTTCAGTATGGGAAACACACTCTGCATAAAATATACCTAGTGCTCAGTGTGGGAAACGCACTCTATATGAAACATACCCAGTGGTCAGTGTGGGAAATGCACCCCAAGTGTAATATACCCAGTGTTCGGTGTGGGAAACACACTGTGTGTGAAATATACCCAGTCTTCAGTATTGGAAATACACACTGTGTGAAATATAGGCAAAAGTGAGGACTGCACATGCTGGAAACCAGAGTTCAGATCAGAGTGGTGCTGGAAAAGCAGAGCAGGTCAGGCAGCATCCGAGGAGCAGGAAAATCGACGTTTCGGGCAAAAACCCTTCATCATAAATCCTGATGAAGGGCTTTTGCCCAAAACATCGATTTTCCTGCTCCTTAGATGCTGCCTGACCTGCTGAGCTTTTCCAGCACCACTCTGATCTAAACACTGTGTGAAATATACCCAGTGTTCAATGTGGGAAACACATTCTGTGTGAAATATACCCAGTGTTTGGTTGTGCGGGAAATACACTCTGTGTGAAGTATACCCAGTGCTAAGTTATGCGGGGCATACTCTAGTGTTTATTGTGGGAAGTACACTCAGTGCTCAGTGTGGGAAAGATGTAATGAGGTAGTAAAATGTAAAATAAAATAACTATCTAAACAAATGTATAATAATTACAGTATGGGGGAAAATGGTTGGGTATATGGGTCTGAAAGGTTTAACACTCAATTGTGTGCCCTAAGCAGCATGAGCCCTTTGCTAATCATATTCACGCAGTCGGTAAATAGTTGCAGTGATGCAATAAATTGGGCTTAGCAAGACCTTTTGAGTTATACCAAAAAGTTGGCTTTTATCCACTCCAGACCACTTCAGGCTTAAACGAATTGTCACACACAAGCTATATTTTAAAAAAAAAATACAGATTCTGGGAATCTGAATTCCAAACAGAAAGTGATAGAAAAACTCAGCAAGCCTGACAGTATCTGTAAAGAATGGAATCAGGCTAACAGTTCAGATTGAAGACCTTTCATTAGAAATTTTCTTCCATCTGTATGCGAGAAGTGTTATTGTCCTCAGGTATGGTAGTAGCAATCAAATTGTTGGGTTTATAACCACTGAGGACAAGGATATTTTTGGCACAGCCTTGGGATCGTGATTCTTGCTGGTAATTTTAGCAAAGGAAAGGTTTATGAGCTTCATGTGCAATTGAAGGAGTCGTGACATTGTTGATATATGAATAACTAAGAATGGGATCACCAAACATAAGTGGTAATCACAGTTACCTGAATACACAGATGTCAAGAAAATAGAAGACTATATATGGAGTTGGCCATTCAACCCATCATAAGCCTACTCTGCTATTCCAGACCATGGTTCATCATCTATCTCAAAGTTATATTCCTAGGATTATCCCATTTCCCTTGATGTCATTAATAACTAGAAATCTAACAATTTCTTACACAAATTGAGCTCCCATGGACCCCTGCAGTAGAAGGCATTTGAGGCAGAGGTATTGAATATTGTTCTTAGTTCTAAAGTGGTCGAAGGGTATGGGTAGAAAGTGGGAACAGGGTACCGAGTTGGGCAATCAACCATGGTCATCTTGAATTGAGGAGCAGGTTGCGAGGGCTGACTGACCTATTCCTGCTTCTATTTATGATGTTTCTATGAAGGGAATTCCAAGAATTCACTGCCTTTGGGTGAAGAAGTTCCACCAAAGTTAAATAGCTTGCCTTTTATTCTGAGACGGTGTTGCCTTCTTCTGAACTCACAGCTAGACCTACATATACTCTGCATTAGAATGGTGCTGGAAAAGCCTGCTCCTCGGATGCTGCCTGACCTGCTGTGCTTTCCCAGTACCACTCTAATCCAGACTTGGGTTTCCAGCATCTGCAGTCCTCGTTTTTACCTACATGTACTCTGTTACATATACTCTGTCTATCCTTTATAAATTTTGAATGAGGCATTCCTGATTAAGGGCTTTTGCCTGAAACGTCGATTCTCCTGCTCCTCGGATACTGCCTGACCAGCTGTGCTTTCCCAGCAACGCACTCCCCACAATACTCCAGGTGCTATCTCATCTGTCTTTTCTGCAATTGAAGCAAGACTTCTTTGCATGTATACATAGATAATTATACCATTTTCCTTCCAAATTATTTGCAGCATTTGTATGCACTTCAATGATTTATAAGTGAGGATATTGCATGTCTGATGGAATACAAGACAATACTGCATATTATCAAGTATAAAATACCTAATGCATTGCACAGGATTACAAAGAATATCCAGCAGTTAGGCTTTTCAGCCTATACACTCGATGCTGCAATTATGGTTCACTCAAGCCCCTCACATTTACCGTTGGAACCATATATTTACATTTCCCTGATGTGTTTATCCAGTTTACATTTCCATGTATTTATACTATTTGATTCACACACTCTGTGTGATACAAGAGATCCAAATTCTGACCTCTCTTTGGCAAAAAAGCTTTTTCTGAACTGCATTTTATGGTGACTATCTTATAATGGTGGCCTCAAATTGTGCTCTTCCTAATTGAGGGAGTATTCTCTAAGCGCTCTAAGAAAACCATTCATAGACTTACAGCCCCTCAGTCCTTTTTTTAAGTTGTCAATACAATAGAAGCTAAATATTAATACAATTTGTAAAATCTACATGAAAAGCATGGGTTCATTTCCATTTTGGATTAAGGAAAAAGGAAAAAAAGCTACGAAAAACAGATATTGCTAGAGAAACTCAGCAGGTCTCATGTATGGAGCGAAAGCGGAGTTTACATTTTCAGTCCAGTGACCCTTCTTCAGAACTGATGGTAGTTCGGAAAGTGCTGGTACATATAGGATGGGATAAAGGGGAAGGAATAAATGATAGGTGGAAATGGAGCCCAAAGGGATAGAACAGAAAGAGAGAGCAGACAAAGAAATGGGTAATTCAATGAGGTAAAAACAATAACTGCAGATGCTGGAAACCAAATACTGGATTAGTGGTGCTGGAAGAGCACAGCAGTTCAGGCAGCATCCAACGAGCAGCGAAATCGACATTTCGGGCAAAAGCCCTTGTCAGCCTGGGAGTATCAGTAGCTGTTAACAAGGACCAGTAGTATCTGCTAGCAGCTCATTTGATGACAAGGCCTGTTGTTCAGTAAAGACACAGGAGATGGTGCTCAGGCTCTAAAATATTTGAACTCAATATTAAGTCCTGAGGCTGTAGGTTTACCAACCAGAAAATGAGATGTTGTTCTTTCAGCGTGTGCTGAGCTTTGTTGGAGCACTGCAGCAAGCCCAAGATGCAGGTAGCAGAAAGCTTAGAGTCATTTTTGCAGGCAGAACACAGGTATTCTGCAAGGCGGTTATCCAGTGTGCATTCCATCTCCCCAGCATAGAGCAGACTACATTTTGAGCAGCAACTACAGAAGACTACTTTGAGCGAAGTGCAGCTGCTTCACCTGGAAAGTATGTCTGGGAAGTTGGATAATGAGAAGGGAGGAAGTAAACGGGCAGGCGTTACACCTTCAGCATTTGCATGGGAAGGTGTCATGGGAATGTGGGGAGGAACTGGAGGTGGAAGAAGAGTGGACCAGGATATCTGGGAGTGATCAATCCTGGCGGAAGGCTGACAAGGGACAGGAAGTGCATATCTGTGCAGTAGTGGCATCCTACTAGAGGTGGTGAAAGTGGCAGTTAATGAACCTTTGGATGTGTTTTCTGTTTGGGTGTTAACTGAGGTCCAGGGAGATCCTATTGGAGTTGTTGGAGGGTAGAAATGCAGGAGATGGATCAAACAGATAAGAGCATTGTCAACCATGGTGGTGGAAAATCCTAAGTTGAGGAAGAAGGTGGACATTTCAAAGACCCCCTCATCAAAGTTGGCATCATCAGAACAGATGCAACAAAGATGGAAAAACTTGGAGAATGGAATAGTACTACAGGAAACAAGGCATGAGGATGTATAGTCGAGGTAACTGTCAGAGTCTGTGGGTTTGTAATAGGTATCAGAGGCCAGCCTATCCCCAGAAATGGAAATAGAGATGTCGAGGAAGGGCAGGGAAGAGTCAGAGATGGATTATGTAAAGGTGAGAACAAGTTGGAAATTGGAAAAGAACTTAATGCATTTTTCCAATTCTGTTCAGGACAGAGAAGCAGCACCAAGGATGTCATCGATGTACTGGAGGAAGAGTTGTGAGGAGGGACCAGAGTAGAACTGGAACAAGAAATGTTCCACATACCTCATAAAGAGGCATAACTGTGGCCCACTCATAGGCACACCTGAAGAAAGAGAGAGGAATTAGAGGAGAAGTTGTTCAAAGTGAAGACATGTTCAGCCGACGTGGAGGAGGATGATGGTGAGTGAGGATGACCCAGGTCTTTATTCCAGGAAGAAGTGGAGAGCCCAGAGGCCATCCTGGTGGGGTACGGATGTGTGAAGGGATTGCGTGTCCCTGGTAAAGAGGAGGCAGGTGGAGCCCGCAAACTGTCAATTCTGAATCTGATGTAAAGCGCCAGTTGAATTCTGGATGTAAGTGGGAAGGAACTGGAAAAGGAGAGAAAAAAATTGAGTCAAAGTAAGAAGAGATGAGCTCTGTGGGGCAGGACCAGCCAGAAATAATGGGTGTGCCCGGGTAGTCTGTTTGTGGATTTTGGGAAGCAAGCAGCGGGCTGGACTAGATTGGGGTCTATGAGTTTGGAGGTGGTAGAGGGGAGATCATAGGATGAAATGAGATTTGTGACCATTGTGGACACAATGATGTGATGCTTGATGGTGGTGTCATGGTCCTTGGGGAGATAAGTGGAAGTGTCTGAGAGCTGACACAAGTCAGTGTGCCAGATTTCAGCCTGGCACAGAGATGCTGCCAGGGATCATAGTGTTGAAGTGGCAGGCAACTGGAAGCTCTGGGTCATTTTTTGCAGACAGTACATAGGTGTTCTACAAAGCAGTCATCCAATCTCAGGCTTGCTACAAATCTCCAGCAAAGCAAAGCTCAACAGGAAGAACAGCATCTCATTTTCCGTTTGGTGACCCTGCAACCTTGACTCAATATCAAGTTCATTAATTTTAAGGCTTGTGCATCTTCTTCTATGTCCTTTCCCCAGTCGTCACACACCTAGCCTTGAATCATAATGGGCTGCTACCCCAAGCAACCCATCGTCAGCCACTAATGGTCCCTATTAGCAGTTAATCATTCTCCCAGGTTAAATATTACTCGTTCTTTTGTTCTCTCTGGCTGGGTGCCAACTCCACCAATTATTTAGTCCTCCTCCTGCCCAACAGGTGGCATGGTGGCTCAGTGGTTAGCACTGCTGCCTCACAGCACTAGGGCCCCAGGTTTGATTCCTGTTTTGGGTGACTGTATGGAGTTTGTACATTTTCCCCATGTCTGCGTAAGTTTCCTCCCACAGTTCAAAGGCGTGAGTGCCATGTAACTAGCCATGTTAAATTGCCCATAGTGCTAGGTGCATTAGTCAGAGGAAATGGGTCTGGGTGGGTTACTTTTCAGAGGGTCAGTGTGGACTGATTGAGCTGAAGGGCCTGTTCCATACTATAGGGAATCTAATCCAGTCAAACTTCAGCATATACTTTATACCAATATTTTTCTGGCTACAGTGGTCATGAAACATTAACTCTGCTTTCTTTCCACAGAAAGCCAGACCAACTGAGTTTCTCTAGCAATTTCTAATTGTGTTTCAGATTTCCAGCTTCTGCAGTTCTTTATTTATTCTTAATGAAAAAAGAGTATTTTAATTCACTATTATATTCATAATATGTTTTGTTCCAATATAAGACCATAAAATATAGGAGCAGAAGTAAGGCCATTTGGCCCATCGAGTCCTCTCCGCCATTCAATCATGGCTCATGGGCATTTCAACTCCACTTACCCGCATTCTCCCCTTAATTCCTTGTGACATCAAGAATTTATCAATTTCTGCCTTGAAGATATTTAGCATCCCAGCCTCCACTGCACTCTGCAGCAATGAATTCCACAGGCCCACCACTCTCTGGCTGAAGAAATGTCTCCACATTTCTGTTCTGAATTTACCCCCTCTAATTTTAAGACTGTGTCCACGGGTCCTAGTCTCCTCACCTAACGGAAACAATTTCCTAGCTTCCACCCTCTCCAAGCCATGTATTATCTTGTAAGTTTCTTTGCACTTTGCACTTTTTTGTCCAGTAGCACAATACTAAAGGACAATCTAGATATCCAGTCTTGGTTGGATAAGATCAATGATTTTAGTATGCCACATCATCATGTTTAGTGTTGCAAAGTAGTTAATTATAATGAAAACACAATATGCTAAATTAATGAATTACTTTCATATTACTGTTAGTATTCTTAGCCTGAATTACTGATTATTGCTAAGAGACAGCACAAGCAGTCAAGCTATTTTAGTGTGTATTACCTTCACGAAATCACATCAACTGAACATGGGTATCTTAGTATAAAAATGACAACTGTGTCCTATTACAATACTAAATATTTAATATCACTTGTACCAGAAAATGGCAACATCAGTAGAACTGATCACAGTTGAAACCAAATTACACAATGTCAGCAATATATTGAGTACAGAGCTGTACAGAGATGCTAGGTTTGTCAACCTCTTTTACAATGTTGCCAGAAACTACATCAAAGGGATAATGGATTTATAAAGTAAGTCAATGTTAATGAAACTTGGAAATCAGTAAGATATTTTGTTTATACAGAATCACAGAAATAAACAGTAAACATGTGGTAACCAAATACATCTCACAGTTCAGAAGGTATAATAAGATAGTATATAATAACAAATTCAAACCAGAGGAGGTCCTAGGAAAGATTACACTTATCTTGGTTGCCCTGGATATTTTTGTCTATATGTGCATTGAAAGAATAGAGATGTTGAAATCTCAGGTCTCCTGCCAAGCACAGGGTTAGTACCATTCTGTCCTTGCCATGTGTTATTATCCTTCCCAATCATCAATATAACCTTAACCAGAGAAATACTAACCTCTGTTTGAAGCTGTCTCTGGAGCCGCCATTAAAACCTCTATGTTCTAGACCTGGAAGAGGAGCCCACCAGAAGTGTCAGAGACCCTGACCAAACTAGTGCCTATATCACTCATCAATTGACGGAAGCATTAATACACACACCAGAGAATACAAATATTAAGCTTGAGGAGATAATAGTGCTCAGTCACAGTGTACAGACGGGGAAAAGTGAAAGCAGCTATTTGATGAGGGTGCTATGCACCAAGAATACATATTGGAAATAATTGGACACTGCTAAATATTAAGGGAACTTAAACCAATACCTTTGTCCCTCACCACAATCTCTGTTCACTTGCGACTGACTCCAACTTTTTCGGTGGCAACTGTCTATTTGCAACTGGGTTTTCATATTTGACCCTGAGTTAAGCTTACAAACATATGCCTCTTAATCACTGGGATCATCTATTTCAAACTCAATAATATTTCCAAGTTCAGCCTATTTTAGATCTACTGCTGAACCATCATTCACATGCCTTAGTCATCTCTAAATCTGACCATTCCAAACCAGTTCTGGCCAACATTCCCACATGACACCCTCTTTAAATGTGAAATCATCCAAAATTCCGCTGCCCCTGTTCCAAGATCAAGCCATGTTTAGCCATGAACTCTGCATTGTTAAAAACTGCCCCAGTTGTAAAATTCTCATCATTGTCAAATTCTTTCATGATCTAACCCTTTGCTCTCTCTCTGTAATCTCCTCCAGCTTCACAACCTTCTAAGGTATCTGTTCTCTTCTAATTTTGGCCTCTTGAGCTTCCCTGATTATACTACTGCAGCAGTACAATCCCAATGGGCGGAAGTTTCCTGACAACAGATAGTGAACTAAGGTCCTCAGTCATTGTCACACAGCAGTTGATAGGCCTGCAGATATGATGCTGGCACAGTCATAGATACAGGTAATTCACCTCTTGTGCTTCCTGGTATCTCTGAAATTCTATTGTATAAAATTCTATGATCGGAATACTTTAAAATAAGTAGAAAATGAGGATAGCAATTCTAACCACTCATATCTTGCGCAGAATGGCAAGAAAGGGAATTATAATAGAGCTCACTTTAATGTTCATTTTGAACAGGCAGTGAATTGTTTAGCCAAAAACAGCAAGGAATAGCTTGCTATTTACAGCTTTGAAAAATAAATTGAAGGACCCAACCAATAGCAAATGAGGAAAGAGAAACTTAAGTAACAAATGAGAGGGTTTGGGCTGGTAATTTTGTTTGTGACAGTGTAAAATAGACAATGTAAGATTAGTCATCTATTATACAAATCTCTGAAATTTTCACTCTCATTGACTTCATTGATCTTCTCTCTTTAAGCTGCCATCCAATGTCAAATTATCTCTTGCCTTGTTCACGGAAACTATAAAGCACAAGAAAATGGTTCTGCTAAAACTCAATATATTATCCTACAGTACTTGTATCATACATCTAAGAATGTGAGTGAAAATGAGACTTATAAAACAAATACTCTGGTAGTTTTAATCATTCCCCCATTGAGGTATCAGCTTTTAAAACTAATATTGATTTCTCCATTGTCAATGTGGAATAATATAATGCTACAACATCAGGACCTGACTGAATTAAGGAGCATCTTTATCAAATTCACAGACAAAGTACATTGTAATATGACAGGCAACATCATTCCAGCCCCCAGAAGATACCATCTCCGCACAGTCTTCTTCATCATAGGCATTATTCGGCTCTCCAGTACGCCACTTGTTGAAGGTCTGCAGGGGTGACCCATCTGTAAAGACAAACTGGCCTTCCTCCTCCAGATCATTAACACCAATGAATACCCTGCTGAGACCTGCTTCGCTGATGTAAGAAGCAATGAGGCTATTGGTTGCTTCATCTTTTGGCATTATAAGTAGTCCTCCTCGGTCATGGCAATACTCATGGGCATCTGTGTACCTCTTCTCCTCCTTCACCAGTAGGTAAATCTTATTCTCTACCTCTCGTACTCCAGCAACAGCTGCAGGGGAGGGCAGTGCTGAAAAGTGAGCACTTTGACTTCTGTTATATTTAATAAGATATAAGCAGCTTTACAAAGATCCATATGTTCCCCCATGCAAACTATGTCTTCAACTGGTAAACCTCCTGTGTCTTTATGGAAAGGAACAATCAAAATGAGTAATTTCTTAATGAGCTTAAGCACATTCTTACACATGAAACATAAACCTTCATACCTCACAGTTTGATTTTCTTTTTAATTTTTCATGGCATGTGGGCATTGCTGACAAATTTGTTGTCTATTCTTAACTTCTCTTGAAAGATAGCTGAGAAGATGCTTTCTTGAAGCACCACAATCTATCTGGTGAAGGTAGTCCCACAGTGCTGTTATTTTTAGTGGTCTGTTACAAGTCAATAGCTTGCTAGGCTATTTCAGACAAAAGTTAAAGCTAAGCCATAACCCCCTGTGAATCTGGAGTTACATGTTGACCAGAACACACAAATACGGCAGTTTTTCCTCCTTCAAGGACATTAATGAAACCAGTGAGTTTTTGCCGCGATTGATGATGGTTTATATGGCACCGTTACTGAGATTAGCATCCAATAACAGAACTCTATCAATTAATTAAATGTGTTAATTAAATTCAAATTCCACTCGCTGCCACGGTAGGATTTGAACCTGTGTTTGCAGCCTATTAGCCTGGGCCTCTGGATCCATTTGACATTACCACTACAACATCATCCATTATGCTTTGATTGTAATGTCTATATATTCTTAAATTGGTCCAATTTCCAATGTTTGAACATATTTATCGATGAAATTGTAACTAGAGTGCAGAAATTTGAGATCATCAAAAAAGGGAGAGATAAGGATTTTCTTTTTGGTTATGAACAGAATAATGGGGAATCTTATGAGGTCATAGAATATATCCAAATCAAGGAATTCTACAGTGAGTAGCTCACCTCTAGACACATCTGAAAGCCTATCCACCATCTATATGGTACAAGTCTGGAGTGTAATAAAAACTCTCCACTTGCCTAGATGAATACAGCTCCAACAGAACTCAAGAAGCTTTACACTATCCAAGACAAAGTAGTCCATTTGAATGGCACTTCATTCACTAGTCTCAATATTCATTCTATTTATGACCAATATACTGTAACCACACAGCATACCATCTGCAAGACGCACTGCAGAAATTCACCAAGGCTCCTTCAACAGCACCTTTCAAATCCATAACCACTCTAACTCAGAAATCTGCAAATTTCTCTCTGAGCCACATGCTATCCTGACTTGGAAGAATTTCTCCATTCCTTCGATGGGTCAAAAACCTGCAATTTCTGTCCCAATAGCACTGTGGGTCTAACTACCCTATTCGGACTACAGCAGTTCAAGAAGTTTGCTCACCATCACATTCTCAAGCGCAAATAAGGTGAGCAACAAATGCTGGCTTTTCCAGTGACACCCACACCTCATGAATGAACAAAAAAGGCAGGAAGAAAGTGAATAAATATTTTCAAAATAATAAGGTTAAGTGAATGCCACCAAATAAACAAAGACCAAGATAATTGCAATGAGCCAAGTAGTTGGTAAAATTTGTGCAGTAAAATTTAATAACTTCATCTGACTATCTCTATACTTGACTAAGTTTCATAACAAAGAGTTTTTGTCAGTTTGCACTGAAATCAGCAATGCTAGCATAAAGGTGAATTGATTTTACAAGTTTTATTAAGCTTAAATTGAGTTTCCTTGATTTTTATACTGTTTTATGAAAAAGATCAGGTAGGTAGCTGATTCAGTCAACAAATTTAATGACACCCCATATCAAATTATCGATTGTGTCTGTTCAAAGAGGATCTTCAAATTAAGCTGTCTTTTGAGTGCAGACACTAGTGGATTATTATAAAGGGTTTTACATGTTAAATGAAGTCTAATTTAGAAAGGAACTGACGACTGCAAATGATTCTTTATAGTTTTTAAAGTAATTTTCAGCAATTTAAAATTGGTTTATTGAGAGGTAATGGACTGCATACTTATTGGAAATGCTCATTTTCAGCTGTTTTGAAAAAATAGTTTACCCCCACTGTTAAATAAAGTAATTGATTATTTTTAATGCAAGGGAAGAATAAATAATGACATTCTGTTACATTGCTCCATTTCCTCCATTCATGGCAAATTTTGCACTTGTAATCATGCAAATGAATTTGATGAAAACTTGATCTGTAACTTCAGAAAAACAGAAATTTTAAGCACAATTTGCTCTCAGATTGTCGACTGTACACAGAACAGATACTCTAACCACTGTATTTAATTGTATCTAACAACCGTACAAAGTCTTATAGAGCATGATACATAAAAAGCAAATGGATTACAACCCTAAATGTACACATGCTTGTACTTAGCAATTGGTTTAATTTGAAAGGTTAATAACTGAATCACCTTCTCTAAAAGACAATGTAAATGTCATCTGACAGTAAGGGTTGAAATAATATAGGCAAAGAGGTCTGCCTTGATATAAGTGATAAAACTTACCATTTTTAATGAAATTGAGTTCATTTGTTAATTGTGTCACAAGAATGTCCATTTCTCCAATTACCTTTCTCAGGGGGCCACACTCACAGGGTAAACCTGGAGAGAATGTACACAGGACATTAATCATGCACATAATTAAAGACACAGACTTAACACAAAGCAGGGGTACACCAATAGAACTTTTGGTGACTCTACCTGGATCTCCATTTTCCCCTTTTGGTCCTAGATCACCAGTATCTCCTTTGTTTCCTGATAAATTAAGAAACAAGAATTTGAGTTTCTTCAGTTTCTACTCTGAGCTATAGCCTGTCCTCCTTCTGTGTTATCTGAATTTACACACACACAGACACACACACACACACAGACACACACACACAGACACACAGACACACACACACACACACACACACATTCAGCTCAGCATGAGTAGGCTATTCAGCTAATTAAGGCTGCTCATTCATTTAATATGATCATGATCCAACTCAGTACACTGTTCCCACTAGGCGAAAGTGAGGACTGCAGATGCTGGAGATTAGAGTCAAGAGTGTGCTGCTGGAAAAGCTCAGCGGGTCAGGCAGCATCCAAGGAGCAGGAAAATCAATGTTTCGGGCAAAAATCCTTCATCAGGAAGTCCTGATGAAGGGCTATTGCCCGAAACGTTGATTTTCCTGCTCCTCAGATGCTGCCCGACTTGCTGGTCTTTTCCAGCACCACTCTCTCAAGACTGTTCCCACTTTCTACCCGTAATCTTTGACTCCATGAGCCCGAAGAACTATATCTGATTCCTTCCTGAAAACGGTCAATTTTTTAGCCTTAACCGCTTTCTGTGGTAGAGAATTCCACTGGCTCCCCACTTTCTGGGTAGAGAAATTTCTCATCTCAGTCCTAAATGGCCTACCCCATATCCTTAAATTGTGATCCATGGTTCTGGACTCCCTGGTCAATGGGAACATCCTTCCTGCATTGACCCTTTTCAGTCCTGTTAGAATTAGATTAGATTAGATTACTTAGATTAGATTACTTACAGTGTGGAAACAGGCCCTTCGGCCCAACAAGTCCACACCGCCCCGCCGAAGCGCAACCCACCCATACCCCTACATCTACCCCTTACCTAACACTAGGGGCAATTTAGCATGGCCAATTCACCTGACCTGCACATCTTTGGACTGTGGGAGGAAACCGGAGCACCCGGAGGAAACCCACGCAGACACGGGGAGAATGTGCAAACTCCACACTGTCACTCGCCTGAGGCGGGAATTGAACCCGGGTCTCTGGCGCTGTGAGGCAGCAGTGCTAACCACTGTGCCACCGTGCCGCCCACGGTGTTTATGAGATCCCAGCCACATTCTTCTAATCTCCAGTGAACATTATTCTCATCAATTCAGTCACTCTTCATGTATCAGTCTTGACATCCCAGGAGATCCAATATGGAGAAAATAATTGGTGGTTGCTGTTGTGACAAACAATGCTAAAGGGCTAAATTTAAATCTGAGATCCAAATCTGAGGTGCAATAAGAGCAGTTGTAATTGCCTGGTGAAAATCTATCAGCTTTGTAAAAATGTAATAGAAATGCATGAGCTGTTACCTCACCAGTCTTTTAAGCGCAATGACTTTGGTGTGTAGAAGTGTGTGAGAGTTATTTTGAAAAAAATCTTTTTATTGCTAACTTAGGTCTGTTGTGTTGTGCCAGTTCAAATAAAGTCACATCGCAGAAATTAACATTTTCTTTGTGTGCTATGGCTTTAAGATAAACAAAGCATTGATAATTATTAACGATGTGTGATTCCAAATACTCATCTTTCAACATTCAAAAGGTAATGTTATTATGAGATTGTATCATCCACTGTAGGAGTCGGTGAGAATGATAAGGTAGTCCCAAAAACGAAAGAAAGCCCCCCCAAAAAATCGAAAATTAGCTCCTGAGGTAATCTCAAGATGTGGTCTCAAAACTAATTACTTTTTGCCCTGCTTTATATAAGCTCATGTCAATCCCATTTAATGCCTTCCATCTGCATTTAATTAAACAAAACTGATTTATAATTAACACAAAAAGAAGTTACCATAATATTCCACTTGTAGTCTAATCAAATTAAAAATAGAAACGAGGAGCCACTCAGCAGTGGCCACTCAGCCCTTTGAACCTGATCTGCTCTTCAATGTGATCATGGCCAATCCTCTATCGCAATTTCATATTTCCTATTTCTCTCCAAACTCCTTGATGTCTTTATTACCTAAACAATGATCAATCTTTTTCTTGAATATATTCAGTAACCCGATCTCCACAGCTAACTGCGGTAACAAATTCCACAGTTTGACCACTCTCTGAGTGAAGAAATGTTTCCTCATCTCAGTACTAAATGGCTTAACTCAAATCCTGAGGCTGAGGCTTCTAGATATAGACCTCCCAAATAGCAGAAATGTCCTTCCATGTCAAGTCTGTCCGGCTTTGTTAGAATTTTAAATATTTCAATCACATCCACTCATTCCTCTAAACTCTGGTTTGAATAAAACTGATTATATAACTTTAAATATTTATAATATATTAATATCTTATTTTTGTACATGCATGCAACCCACAAAACATTACTTTCTGCTGTCATATTTAACTATCAATTACTTTGTTCAGATTACAGCCATTGTAATCTGGTCTCAAGATTCAACAGTAGTAGCACACTGATTACTGACTTTTAAATTTTCTGGTTCCTCAATCTATATTATAAAGAAACTGATAAGCTTCAAACAATTCTATTTCTCTGCTTTTAACTTCTCTTGGTTATGCTGTTTAACTGTTAATAAAATCAAAGTATCATATAAAATCAAGACATGACTTTAAGCTGAGGACTGAACTCTTTAATTATCTTCTCCCCTCTGACGATATCATAAGATCTCCACTCCCTGTCCGCAAAGATAAAAAGATCAAATAATATTAACAGTTACAACAGTGAGGCCTTAATCTTCCTTCTTTGCAGGAAGTCTCCCCCTAAATAGCAGCAAATGAAAATTCTAATGCATATCAACCATAATTTTCTGACAAAAATTAGTCAGTAATCATGGACCATGTACAACACAATTACCCAATATGCCTTTATTTTAAGGAGGTCAAAATATACAGCATGCTGACAATAGATGCAATGGCTAATTATTTTTTCTTCCAGGAAGAGAGCATTACATGCCAAGAACAAATATTAAATATCATAGCTTGAAACACTGCATGAATAAACATGTCACAAATTTGGGAAATTTCTAATATGTGACCTATTTGCCAGAAAAACAGAATTTTTAAATTACACTTTTTATTAAATGTGGCACACAGGCCAGTAGCAAATTGAAATACTCTTTTAGTCAAAACATTGTCAAACACTGTCCCTATGATGGTCCAATTGATATGTGAACTGCCCATTTTGGAATAGAACATAGATCAGTACAGTTCAGGAACAGGCCCTTTGACCTACCTTGTCTGTGCTGACCATGATTCCATTCTCCCTGCAAATAGTCGGTCTTCCCTACCCATATATGCCTTTATCTAAATGTCTTTTCAACGTTGCTATTGTCTCTTCCTCTATCAGCTCCCCTGGCAGCACGTTCCCGACACCTAACTCTCTCCATGTAAAACATTACCTCGAACATCACCTTTAAACATTTGTCCTCTCACCTTAAATCTATGGCCCCTATTATTTGACATTTCTGCCTTGGGAAAAAGTCTCTTCCACACCTCTCATTATTTATATATTCCTATCAAGTCACCCCTCAGCCTGTAGTGAAAGCAATCCAAGTTTGTTCAACATCTCCTGATAGCTAATATGCTTCAATCCAGGCAACATCTTGGTAAACCTCTATGAAGCTATCCAGGCCAGGAAGGGTCATGGTCTATTTTGAGTACAACTTTGACTGGGATAGTAGTAACCACATTACTATCAGGTCAACTTTATTTAAAGACATGGTGGGAAAAGCAGCAAGGATATTCTGCTCAGTAACCCTTAATGTTTTTCTTTATAAATATTAGTGAGGGAGGGATGGTCTTGACACTAGCACTACAAAATGACTGCATATGTTCAATTAGAGACAAAAAAAAACTGCAGATGCTGGAATCCAAGGTAGACAAGCAGGAGGCTGGAAGAACTCAGCAAGCCAGGCACATCAGGAGGTGGAGAAGTCAACGTTTTGCATGTAACCCTTCTTCAGGACCAGAAGGGTTACATCCAAAATGTTGATTTCTCCACCTCCTGATGCTGCCTGGCTTGCTGAGTTCTTCCAGCCTCCTGCTTGTCAATCTTGCAAACATTCAATATCCAGGTTCATAAATGGTCAATGGGCAATTGAGTGAGGGAGTAGAAAACTGCCAATCTCTACAAAATCATCCTGTCTTAGGAAGGGGTGTTGGGGAGGGTGGTGGGGGAGAGGGGTGGTAGAGGAAAGATACTTGGGTGATGAGAATTGATAATCAGGGGTAATCCTAAAAAACCCTTGTTTACTTAAGACCATAAGACATAGGAGTGGAAGTAAGGCCATTCCACCCATCGAGTTCACTCCACTATTTAATCATGGCTGATGGGCATTTCAAGGAGAAAGTGAGGACTGCAGATGCTGGAGATCAGAGCTGAAAATGTGTTGCTGGAAAAGCGCAGCAGGTCAGGCAGCATCCAAGGAGCAGGAGAACCGACGTTTCGGCAGAAGAAGGGCTTATGCCCGAAACGTCGATTCTCCTGTTCTTTGGATGCTGCCTGACCTGCTGCGCTTTTCCAGCAACACATTTTCAGCTCTGATGGGCATTTCAACTCCACTTACCCACACTCTTCCACTTAAATGTACATATCGCCAATTATTGATAAACCAGAGCAATAGATATTGTGTAATTAATAACATTTGTACTTGAATAGAAGGAAATTATTATGTAAATGATGACACTGGAGCTATTTGAGGACACAAACGTGCTGGCATCTCTCCAGAAGACAGCATTCTTTCCTGCCATCGATGCCACTCTGCCACTTGCATTGTCTTGCAACCACAGAAACCTGCTATCGTCTATGCAGAGATGACACAGTCCACAGTAAGGCCTTGTCAACCTGAAGCTGCTCAATTCTCCAAAGCTACATGATGTCTTTTCCAGTAAAGCTCAGGAGCCTTCCATCAGCTATGTAGCACTGCATAGAAGCTCTAGGACAGGGAAAGGCACATGTAAGGCAAGCTCTAAGGGAACACAGAAGGGTGATTTGTTAACTCGTTTGTACAATATTCATAATTTCCCTTACATTTACTGTGGAATGTTTCTTTCTCAGTAGCTTTCATTTTTGCACTGTGGCAAAGTGTATACTTCCGGGGTTAGTAACAGGGAAAGAAATTCTGGATTCGTGGTGCTGGAAGAGCACAGCAGTTCAGGCAGCATCCAAGGAGCTTCGAAATCGACGTTTTGGGCAAAAGCCCTTCATCAGGAATAAAGGCAGAGAGCCTGAAGCGTGGAGAGATAAGCTAGAGGAGGGTGGGGGTGGGGAGAAAGTAGCATAGAGTACAATGGGTGAGTGGGGGAGGGGGTGAAGTGATAGGTCAGGGAGGAGAGGGTGGAGTGGATAGGTGGAAAAGGAAATAGGCAGGTCGGACAAGTCCGGACAAGACATGGGGACAGTGCTGAGCTGGAAGTTTAGAACTAGGGTGAGGTGGGGGAAGGGGAAATGAGGAAACAGTTGAAGTCCACATTGATGCCTTGGGGTTGAAGTGTTCCGAGGCGGAAGATGAGGCGTTCTTCCTCCAGGCGTCTGGTGGTGAGGGAGCGGCGGTGAAGGAGGCCCAGGACCTCCATGTCCTCGGCAGAGTGGGAGGGGGGAGTTGAAATGTTGGGCCACGGGCCGGTGTGGTTGATTGGTGCGAGTGTCCCGGACATGTTCCCTAAAACGCTCTGCTAGGAGGCGCCCAGTCTCCCCAATCTGGTTTCCAGCATCTGCAGTCATTGTTTTTACCAACAGGGAAAGAAAGCTAATGGACTGTTGGTGAATGGGAGTTTGGGTGTGAATACTGACATTGAACTCAGATGAAACATTGTAGATCACCCACTCAGCATGAGGCGACACAGGTTATAGTCCAACAGGTTTATTAAAATCACAAGCTTTCAGATTGTTGCCAGTTTGTGATTTCAAATAAAACTGTTGGACTATAACCTGGTTCATCTGACTTCTAACCTGGTCCACCCCAGTCTAACACCAGCATTTCTATATCACTCAGGGTGAGACTGCCTGGATTGCCATGTCTCTTCTTCTTCCTCGTCTTCCTACCACTCCCATTCCTCCTCATTAAGCTCTGTTCTTCAGTTAATATAATCCTTTAACTGAAGGCAACTGCTGCCCTCACATGTGTGTAAACTTGCACATGTTCTGCTGAGGAATGTAAGGGTCCTACTGTCTGATCAATGTTTCAGAATACTAATAGTCTTCTATTCACGTGGCACCATGACTTTTGTTGAATGCACGTTGTACACACGTTCATGTACTGGACTCATCAGCCATGTCATCAGCAGCCAGCCCTTGTCAACCAGAAGCCACTTATCCTGGCAAAAATAATGCTGGCACAGAGAACTAACAGAGAATTAAGTTGTCAGAACAGTTTCTAGAGTCTCAATCACTGGTCTTCTTGTTTTGCTGCCGATGGTCACACACCAAGTTGAATCCTGAGGTAGTACAAACCTTTTCAATTCCATTAAAAGACAGGGCTAGCATTGGGTAATTGGGTGGCATGGTGGCTTAGTAGTTAGCATTGATGCCACTCAATATTCAAGTTCACCCTCGGTTGACTGTCTGTATGAAGTGTGCAAATTCTCCTCGTGTCTGTGTGGGTTTGCTCTGGGTGCTCCTGTTTCCTCTCACAGTCCAAAGATGTGCAGGTTGGGTGGATTGGCCATGGGAAATGCAAGGTGATAGGGTAGGGGATGGGTTTGGGTCAGATGATCTTTGGACGGTTGGTGTAGCCTTGATGGACTGAATGGCTTACTTCTATGCTATATTTTTTTAGGCCATAGATTGCTCTACTCCAAGGGGAATGCCTACAAGTGCAGCCATGTCTTGAAGCAATTCATTTGTGAAAAAGCTGGGGTATCAGCAAAAAACCTTCTGAATAGGTTGATTAGAAAATAGCTAAAAGAAAACCTGAAACGCTCGATAGTACAAGTCAGAAACACTATTAGAACGAAAGCATCAGGAATAAATTAATCTGTAAGTAGCTGAGTTCTTTTAAATAGTGCTAATGGGATTGGGAGTCTTCCTGCTCCTGACAAGATGTTTAGTTATTTTGACAGGTTTAGCTCCAAAATGGTATTTTTACATCAATTCAGCCTTGTACACTAATTGATTAACTACCAACCTGCCTGCTTATTCTACCTTGCATGTGATAACACCCTCACCAATATAAATTCCAGCACAATACGCCCATTTCCTGGGTATTTTTGGGCATGATTATGGGCATAGCTTATGCCCATTTCCTGAGTATTACCTGATTATATCCTTAAATCTCCAAAATACTCTTGCAGCTTGTCAACCTCACAAATATGTGCACAATCACAAAGTATCAGAATTTCTCAGTCATATTGATAGAAGTAAAACAATAATTAATGAAGGAAAACATAAGGTGATGCTACATGAGAGAAAATTATGTTGGCAAGAAGTGTCAAAAAAATCCAGAGAGTGCCTATATTAAATCAAGTACTAATTTATTTAAACAAAAATGTTAGTATACCTTTTAACCCAGCTGGGCCTATTTTGCCAGGGTGACCCATTGCACCTTTATGACCTTTTTCACCAGCAGGGCCTGCAAAAGAAAGTTGTAGCTGTTTCAGCAAAACATTTCCAACTATTTTATTTCACATGACTTCAAGGAATCAATTTCATCACTCGCAAAGTATTTTCAGAATATTCAATTGTTATTGAAAACATTTGTTTTGTGGCTATGAAGGCCACAGGCATATGGGAAGACACCTGCAAAGGTCCAAGCAGTAAACATTAATTTCGACTTTGTCTACTTAAATTTACAGGCTTCACATGATTTTATCAAATCCTATGCATGGAGGTTCAGCTGGATAACTGATTCACCAAATCAATAAAGATAAGTTACAAAAGCAGAAATGGAATTAACCAGAAATTGTTGAGGAAGACATACAAATATATTGTATTGATTGGAACCAGCTGGATCTTACTGACTATGAGATCCCTGATTGGGGTTGTTAACCTGGACCAATCAGGAAAACCCAGGCTGTCCAATATAACCAGGAGATTTCTTTGATGAGAAGGGCATTGCTTGTCACTGGCCAATCGGGTGTTTCTTTTCTTCCTGGTGGTGGAAACTGAATAAAGATTTGTACACCTTGTGTCTTTCACTGTGTCTCACACCTGCACACACACACACATCATGGCTGCTGGGGGAAATATAAGCACTACTCCAGTTAGGCGGAAGTGTGGGGGTAAAGACGAAAGAAAAAACCAAAGAAAAAAATCACTAGGAGATTTAGAATAAAAAAAATTTAAAATAACCAGGAGATTTAGAATCTCCTCAGTTTAGGGCGCTGATTCTGTGCTGGCTGGGCCACAGTCAGTGTGTTAGTACTGCTGTTGGTTTCTCCTTTTTTTGGGAGAACCTGATTCCTAAATTGGCTGGTTTACAAAGCCAGCTTTGTTAACTGGTATACCTTTTTTGTTAAGAAGAAAAAAAAGAAAAACAAAAAACAGAATCTCCTCAGTTCAGGGGACTGACTCTGAGCTGGCTAGGTCAAACCAGTGAGCTGTACACAAGTAAATAAAGGGTGACGGGCTACTGGACTCTGTGCAGCTATTTCACATACAAACAAAGAACAAGAGGAGGCCATTCTGCCCTTCAAGCCTGCTCCACCATTTCAACAAGATCATGACCCATCTGATTTTAATCTCAAGTCGAATATTTTTGCCTATCCCCAAAAATCTTTCTTCCTCTTTACAATCAGGAAGGTATCGATCTTTGGCTTTAAAAATATTTAAAGATTCTTTATCCATTGCCTTTAGAGGAATGGAATTCCAAAGATACACAACCCTCTGAGAGAAAAATAGAGAACCTAGATTAATTTATGAAAAATTAGCAGCTGACATTTTGGCAATGGCTCAGCTCAATCCTTTTCTTTAAGCTTGAGAGATTCTTTGAATAAAGAAATGGTTTTTAGCAATGTTGGGGAAGTTTTGTTTTTATTCCATATCCTTGGGGACCCTAGAGACATTGCTGCATTTTCCTTAAAATTCTGTGATCTTCTGATGAGGATCTGCCCAGAATAAAATTAGATGGAGCAGAATTCCAAAATATTGTATTTGAAGGACTGGGGATACCCGTCCGAGTCAGAATGGTGTAAAAATTAGAAGAGGTTAGAGCTGATTGTGCCAGTGCTGGACTTGTATTTTAACTGTTCTATTTTAGCGAAAATTATTAAACAGTAAACATGATTAATAAAGAGCATATTTTAATAAATACAGGGCTTTAAAATGGGACTGATTTAATCATCACTCCAGTGGCAGATCTCAACACTTCTGTTAAAAAGTAGCAAAAGATGAGGTTTGAACTTTTGTTCCAAAACTTTGGAGGTCCTCACAGACTTTAAACAGAAATATTTCAAAAACTGACATTTGATCCGCAAACACAAATAAGTATAAACACATGGAATAACCGACTAGTCATCGAATTCATTCTCTGGCTGAACTACGTTAGTGTGTGACCTCCTGTCCTTTATTTTAAACAAAAAGGCCTGACCACTTACGACCAGTGATTATAAAAACAAACCATGTTGTACTTGGTGAGCTAATGACAGCTTGAAGATTCATTTATGTCCACATGACATGTAATCGCAGTTAAGCACTACTTGGGTGGTACAACACGAAACACGAAGCATGTGGGAAATTGTCCATTTTCCAAAATCAGAAGATCATAATTATTTTCAAGTTTATCAGGTTAAAATTGCAATTCAGTAACCCAATCTACTACATTAATTTGGAGACTTAATATTTATTTAGTAAATTGACTGTGCTCTACATTTCAACCTTAACCTAAATTTATCTTAATTATTGACATAATAACCACAGAAAATATGTCATTTTCAGATGCACCTTCTATAAAGGCTAGAAAATAAAGAATTGATAATTTACCTGTTCCTGCGCCTATGGGAACATAACACAAGAGATTTACAAAAACACCTTTTGTAATAGATGGATGTTATAATTAAATGTAACAATAGCTGCAATAATAGAATCCTGATTGAATTTATTCCTCCATCCATAGAAACTTGAGAACAAAACAAAGTTATTCACCAACAGATCTGTGCTCTGCGAATCAATTAGATCATGTCTGATCCGAACAGAAACATTTACCTCCCATAGCTTCATAATTGATTAATATTGTTCATTACCTGGCCAAAAATGATCTGTTCGAAACTTAAAAGCATCACCAATTCCTTCACTGTCGCTGGGTCGAATTCCTGGAATTCCCTCCGTCATGGCGTTTGGAGTCATAGAGATGTATGGCAATTAAACAGACCTTTGGTCCAAGTCGTCCATGCTGATCAGATATTCTAAATTAATCTAGTCCCATTTGCCAACATGTGGTCCATATCCTTGTAGACCCTTCCTATTTATATACTCATCCAGATGCCTTTCCAATGTTGTAATTATACCAACCTCCACCACTTCCTCTGGCAGCTCATTCTATACATGCACCACCTTTTGCACAAAAATGTTGCCCTCAAGTCCTTTTTTAAATCTTTCCCCTCTCACCCTAAACCTATGCCCTCTAGTTCTGGACTCTCCCATCGTGTGGAAATGATTTTGTCTATTTACCCTATTCGTGAACCTCATGATTTTGTAAACGTGTATAACGTCACCCATCAGCCTCCGCGCTCCAGGGAAATCAGCCCCAGCCTATATCTCAAATGCTCCAACCTTGGCAACATCCTTGTCAAGCTTTTCTGTACCTCTTCAAACTTCACAACATCCTTGCTATAGGAGGGAGACCAAAATTGCACACTGTATTCTAAAAGTGGCCTAACCAATATCCTGTACATCTACAACATGATGTCCCAACTCAAAATACTGACCAATAAAGGAAAGCATACTAAATGCCTTCTTCACTATCCTATCTACCTATCTATCCTATCCTATCTCGGCCGACGGACTCAACACAGACATTTACTACAAACGGACTCCCACAGCTACCTAGATTACACCTCCTCTCACCCTGCCCCCTGTAAAAACACCATCCCATATTCCCAATTCCTTCGCCTCCGCCGCACCTGCTCCCAGGAGGACCAATTCCACTACCGAACACCTCAAATGGCCTCCTTCTTCAAAGACCTTAATTTCCCCTCCGACGTGGTCAACCATGCTCTCCACCGCATCTCCTCCACTTCCCACACCTCCACCCTTGAACCCTGCCCCTCCAATCACCACCAGGACATAACCCCACTGGTCCTCACCTTCCATCCCACCAATCTCCGGATACATCATATCATCCTCCGTCATTTCCGTCACCTCCAAACAGACCCCACCACCAAACATACCCCACCACCAGGGATATATTCCCTCCCCACCCCTATCAGCATTCCGGAGAGACCACTCCCTCCGCGACTCCCTCATCAGGTCCACACCCCCCACCAACCCAACCTCCACTCCTGACACCTTCCCCTGCAACCACAAGAAGTGCAAAACTTGCGCCCATACCTCCCCCCTCACCTCCCTCCAAGGCCCCAATGGATCCTTCCATATCCATCGCAAATTCACCTGCACCTCTGCACACATCATTTACTGTATCCGCTGCACCCGATGTGGTCTCCTCTACATTGGGGAGAGGGGCCGCCTACTTGCGGAAAGTTTCAGGGAACACCTCTGGGACACGCACAAACCAACCCAACCTCCCCATGGCTGAACACATTAACTCTCCCTCTCACTCCGCCAATGACATGCAGGTCCTTGGCCTCCTCCATCGCCAGACCCTGGCCACACAACACCTGGAGGAAGAGCGCCTCATCTTCCACCTAGGAACCCTCCAACCACACGGGATGAATATAGATTTCTCCAGCTTCCTCATTTCCCCTCCCCCGACCTTATCTCAGTCCCAAACCCCGGATTCAACACCGCCCTCTTGACCTGCAATCTTCTTCCCGACCTCTCTGCCCCCACCCCCTCTCCGGCCTATCACCCTCACCTCCTTCTACCTTTCGTATTACCAGCGCCCTGCCCCCAAATTTCCTGCCCCCCACCTTTTATCTCAGCCCACTTGGCACACCAGCCTCATTCCTGAAGAAGGGCTTATGCCCGAAACATTGATTTTCCTGCTCCTCGGATGCTGCCTGGCCTGCTGTGCTTTTCCAGCACCATACTTTTCAACTCTGGTCTCCAGCATCTGCAGTCCTCACTTTCTCCTATCTACCCGAGACTCCACTATTAAGGAACTACGAATCTGCACTCCAAGGCCATTTTGTTCAGCAACACTCCATAGAACCTTACCATTAAGTACTGCCCTGATTTGCCTTTCCAAAATGCAGCATCTCACATTTATCTAAATTAAGCTCCATCCATCACAATTTGGCCCATTGGCCAAGCTGATCAAGATCATTGTAACCTGAGGTAATCTTCTTCGCTGTCTAGTACACCTCCAATTTTGGTGTCATCTGTAAACTTGGTAACTATACCTCTTATATTCACATCCAAATCACGTATATAAATGATGAAAGCAATCAGCAGGTGGACTGCAGTGGTTCAAGAAGGCAGGTCACCACCATCTTCTCAAGGGCAACTAGGGATGGGCAATAAATGCTGGTCAGCCAGCAAAGCCCAAATCCCACAAATGAATAAAAAGAACTGCCCCTACATCCACAGGCCACCACATTTGATAACATCAAATTATGGGTTCTGTGACCAGAATGTGCAATTAATAGGTATTCACTGCTTTTGATGGATGCTTCGAGTATGACTTGGACAGTCTGCCCATTTTAATGTTGACTTGGAAGTGCCAGTTTTGGACTGGGGTGAACAAAGTTAAAGATCATGGACTATAGCCTGGTGCTGTCATTTTAATGATTATAGAATGCATTGTTAAGTGGCTGCTCACCTGACCATACAGTAAAAAATTGTGAGAGATAGATCTGAAAGGTAGATTGTATCTTTTAAAGGCGAGAAACATTTTATCCACAAGTCATGGTAAAACTGAGATTTCATTTTTAATTATTTCAAAAGCCATGCACATCATTGGCAAGACAAACATTTTTTACACATCTCTAATTTCCTTTGAGACGGTTATGGTAAGCTGCCCTCTCGAACTACTGCAATTTCATCAGGTGCACTCCTAAAAGGCGAGTTCCAGGATTTTGATCTGATAATATTGTCAGAAGGGCAATCATTGTTTCAAATCAGATCAGGATGGTGTGAGACTTGGACTTGCATATGTTAGGTCTTCCCGTGCAGATTCTGCCTTGCTGGACATGGTCATTGCCTAGCACTTGTGTGGCTTAAATGTCACTTGGCATTTGTTGGCACAAACATGAATGTTGTCCAGGTCCTGTTGCAATTGAATGTGAGCTGTTTCACTATCTGCAAATGGTACTGAATGCTACTGTTTGGCTACACTTACCACCAAGATAGACCTGGAAATTCTGATGGCTGATTAGCCTTAAGAATTGATAAGCCTAAGAATTTTTGTATGTATTGAAAGCTTCAGTAACTGGCATTTGACCCAAAAAGACCTTTCTATATGCCAATGAGAAGTCTATGAATACAGCCATTACCATAGCTGTTCCTGGAGCCCTGCCTTAATATTGATCATTGGTATAAGGGCCTGGTCAAAGTAATTTTGTCCTTTCCTGAAACCCTCTGGCCCATTTTGGAAAGTGACCTCTAAAACTGGTCTCATCATTTAAAGATTAGCTAGTTAATTACCTTGTAGACATTAGAGAGCTTATGGGGATGATAAACCAGTTTTCCTGAATTTAGGATAGCAATTATTTTGGAATGGCACCAAGCCTCTTTGATTATCCTAGCATGAGGGATGCAGGAAATGAACCATATTTGGTCTTGTAGCCACACTGCCCATTTTCTGTTGGTGAGTAATTAATGACAGTCTTCCTGTATGTGCTACTTCATCAAGAGCTTTTCAGTTAATCACACCAAGGAAACAACTAAACTTTTGAACATGCTCTTTAGGTCTGCAAAGCATGAGAGCACCAATTAATCAACGATCATATGACTGAGGCTGTGGCCAGGGCCAAAGCCGAAAGCATCGAAACCTAATTTTACCCAAATTCCTCTTCCCCCAAGATCACCTTTTCTACCGATTGACACACAGCACAGCTTTTTTCCCTTGAACATGAAAGATCTTTTCCCTAGGGTTGGGGAGCCCAAAACTGGAGAGGATAGGTTTAAGGTGGCTCAGAGGTTAGCATTGCTGCCTCACAGCACCGGGGACCCAGGTTCATGTCCAGCCTTGAGGGACTGTCTGTGTAGCGTTTTCACATTCTCCCTGTGTCTGTGTGTGTTTCCTCCCACAATCCAAAGCTGTGCAGATTGGGTGAATTGGCAATGCTAAACTGCCCATACTGTTCAGGCATGTGCAGGTTAGGTGCATTACTCAGGGATGAATGTAGCGTAATAGGGTAGGGGAATGGATCTGGGCGGATTACTCTTCTGAGTGTTGGTGTGGACTTATTGAGCAGAAGGGCCTGTTTCCACACTATAGATATTTTATGTTTCTGTGAGCGAGGAGGTGAGCTACTAACAGCCAGGTTTCTAGCCTCTGATCTGCTCTTGTAGCCATTGTACTTTTATGGATAGACCAGTTCAGTTTCTGGTCAATTGTAATACCAAGATGGCAATGCCAATGAATGTCAAGAGGTGATGGTTAAATTTTCTCTTATTGAATTAGTCATTGCCTGGGCCTTGCTGCATTTGGGCATTGACTACTTGGAAATACAAACTGTGCTGAACATTGTGTAATCACTGGCTAAATATAAAATACTTTGAAGGGTTGGTTAGAGGAACAACCTGAACATGGTGAGACATCAGGCATGAGTGGCCTGTCTTCAGTGCAGATGTCAAGGCCAGCATAGGGCCAGCAAAGCATCTTGGCCATGAAGCTCAACCTGTGCAGCAAAGAAAGAATCCAAGAATGATTATGCACCATCTGATGGCTGATATCTCGGTTCCTATTGCAGCACAAACATAAGCACCTGACATCCAGGTATTGGCCTGTAAGCCAAAGTCATGCAAATTCAGCATTCAACAGGAAAGGCAAGGTGCCAAAGCATTCAGTAATCTGTCCTCCAAGCTGGTGTTGTCAGAAGTTGAGGTCTGTTCAGAAAACATCCCATCTCCTGGGGGTAAACACACATCCATTTGTTTTACTATGAAGAAACCCACCACCAAGTTAACTGATCACTCAATTAACACCAATTCACCAAAAAAGAGGAAAAAGTAGTGAGGGGACTAAATCAAAATGGTATTGGTGAGGGAGGTGACTGCTGTTGGGCCTCTTGATGGCTTTTGAATCCTTTCTTTTCTGAACACTGAGCATGGTTCTGGTGAGAGTCCCAGTTTTCTATTGGTAGAGGGTACCTCTCCTCCTATTTGTTTCCTCCACAAAGACTTCAGTGAAGAATCTGTAAACATCAGAACCTGCTCTTTCACATGTTGTGCCATTTTTCAACATGTTTCAGAATACATTCACTTCCACATCACCTGCTTTACCACAATGCATTTCCCCTTTAAGCTTTGCAGGTTGCCTTTAAGTGATGCTAGCCACTCACAATCAACAGCAGTGAGTACTTCCAGCTAGATATTAACATTACTGATATGAACAAGTAGACACCACAAAGTTAGTATGTTGCCTATGTGATAATCAACAGTTACAGGTTGAAGTGTGAATTGCAATACCAAAGGTATTTTTCTTTGTGGCGGGCTACCAAATTTAGGTCCCAGGAAATTTCGCACTTTGCCCACAATACATTTGCTGAATTCTAATGTAGCAAAATGGATACACTGGAAATGAAAAGTGAACACATGAAAGGCCAAATTAATGCCAAGATTCGAAGTCTCTCTATTGCCAGAACCTGACCAGTCTGGTGAAACAATTGAAAAGTGAAATAAACTTCCTATAGCATATCAAATACGTTAGCATCCCATGTTACAATTTTGTGTGTTGTTTAATATGAAACACGTAAGTCTTGTTTCAATGTAGAATTTATATTTGTAGAAAATCACCTGGTTGTCCAACTGGGCCAACTTTTCCTAGCCTTCCAGGCTCTCCTTTCTCCCCCTTTTCCCCAGGTTCACCTGCAACACAACATAAGAACACAGCATCATCCTCATTGGCAAAATAGCAATACAAAAATAATACATATGTGTAAATGGGATTGTTGCTATTCATTGACTCAGCATGATCAAACAGCACATAGGTAGCAATCTCAGTCTAACAGGTTAGAAAATTGCCAGTGTTCAAATAGGGCAAAAATGTCATATTCTCTTTAGTATATCCCCAACTATTCTCAATTATTTCCCACGCAGGAATGCAATTTGTTACCTCTGAGGGACATTGCAATTACTCGTGTTGGCAATACATATCGTAGATAATTATAACATTGGAATATTAATTGCATTCACAGTATATTTACTGTACTCATGAGCATTTGTTGAATATGTAATCTGTTACCTGTGCATTGAAGTGTAATTATTACATTAGGAATTAAGTCATTAATGCTTAAATATTAGATTTTAATTACTGAGCTTCATGGGACAGATGGCAATTATACCTAATGTAATAACTAATATTACCTCAGTTAGCTGATACAGAAACTAGGTCCATGCACATAAATAACATTAACCACTGTACACCTGCAGTCTTCTCACTGTACCAGGTTATAATATTGCACCCAGGCTATCCTCCTATTGTTGTTATGTTGGCAACATGGCAATGGAGTTGTCCAACACACTCAAATGTTTTCAAAACTACTGTTAAGACTGATTTTCTATCAATTAAACTGAAAATAATAATAAGCTACAAGTATTATCATTATCATTACTTACTTATTAGTAACCGTCCATATGACACACATTGAAGACAGGTCAGGGATAGACAGAAAGACGGTGAGTTGGGAATGCCTCATATTTTACATTTCTACCCCCTAATCACCACCCCCCAACCCACCAAAATACATCCAGCTAGGACTATAAAATCCAGTCTGTAAATTATCATACCCCTAAAAATGAAATTTATCAAATTGGTATGTTCCAAAAATTAGTATTAAGATTCCTTGCTTCTCCATCAAAATAAATGGTTTGAGCACTGTGATAAAGAGATGCATCTAACATTTTCTGGAACTGCTGAATAGCAATGGAAAATGGGGAGGAAGAAAACCAAGGACAAATGCAAGTTAGGTCAATGGACATAGTGGTGCAAGAATAGTTATATAATGAAAGTGCTTTTTTGGGCTTAGATCTCAAATACTATACTTGTAATGCAAACTCTCACCTTACAGGAGGTGATCAGTGGAGTATATTTAGATTTGCTAAACACACAACTTTAAGTGAGAATGTACACTGTTGGAAGTACACAAGGAGCCTGCACAGAGGTATAAATGCCATTTGAATGGGAAAGAGCTGATAACTAGAGGATAATGTGAGGAAATTATTCAATTTGATGGAAGATAGAAAAAAATGAATATTTTTCAAGAATGGGAATCAGTCTTGTGGCCAGACAGGCTACTCAAAGTGATGGATTTGTGAAAAATGGACAATAACTGAGACTTGCTACAAAATTGAGACTAGTCTTAACCAAAAGTGATTGTGCTCAAAGACTCTGGAATTAACAAGCTGCAGAATCCAGACACACATTACAAAACTGACCCAGCAGCTGCAAACAATACAATATACACTTGAATTGGAATTGAATAGAATCGATCTGAATGCCATCCCCAGGGCAATCGGAAACATCAAGCTGTTTACCAGACACAGGGGCACTTCACAACCTTATTGAAAAGGGCTACCTGACCTACCAGGTCCTGACATCTCCAGTATTGGTTGCCCAAGGACCACCCTGCCACTGAAATGTCAACACCTGGTTGGGTCTGACTGATCTACTCCTGGACATCGAAGACCCTCCAAAAAGGGCACAAAGACTTCTGCTAAGAATCACTGCTACACCACCCTCAGGAGCAGTAACTCAAGACCAACTTAAGAGAAGACACCCCTGGAACCACCAGGAGAAGAATGCCAAATGATCATTGTCACGTGGATCAAGGCCAAGATCTAGAGCAGTGGTATGTGATCATCCACAGTGAAGTTAAAGCATTTTATTATTATAATATTAATCATGTTAAACAAATAAAATTATCATTTATTATTATTAAGAGTCAAATCACAGTTCTTTGCTAGATGTAAGAGTTATAACACACTGTGGCAGGAGCAACAGTCTAAAGTTAATTTTGCAAGTGATTTGGGCATTTTTGTATAAAAGATAACGTCGAACATGTTGTTTCAGCTCAAAACTAGGAAGGCAAATTGTATGTATTCATAACCAGGGGATTGAAGTACAAGCAAAACTTGCTGCAATTGGAACATTGCACACAGTTTGGTCTCCTTCACACAGATGGGGCACAGTGAAGGCTCTCGAGATTAATTCCAGGAAAAGGAGGATGCAGATTCAGAGGAAAGATTTGATGCTCTGTTGAGTTTAGGAGAATGTATTATGAGCTGATGATCATATTATGATTCTGAGAGGACTTGACAAAATAGATGCTGAGAGCCTCTTTTTCCCTGACTTAAAATTTGAGTTCAGAAAACAGACTCTGAGAAAATCAAGGGATATTCTGAGGGGCAGCACACAGGAATGGAGGTCAAAGATATGCAGTGAATTTATGAAATGGTGGAGCAGAACAGATGTAGCATGTGGTCAATGCTAGTTCTGCCATTCTAATATACTTCTTCCCACTTAAAAAGAAAACCTTTGGCTTCTTAGTTCACTATCAGTTTCCCTGACACCCATCTCTGAAGCACCTTAGGATGTTAATTTTACTGAAGGTACGATTTAAATATTGGCCTATCAAGTGACACCCACAACCTGTGAATGAATACAGAAAATGCAAATTGCTATTTTCGCAACACTAGTTATTTTGGTTCTTATTTCAATGACATCACAGAGAGACTTCAGTATATCAATGGTGTCTCTGTACATTTTAATACCCTTTTTAAGCTCAGCTAGAGATAGGCAATAAATATTGGTCAGCCAGTGACACTCATGTCCCACAAGTGAGTAAAATAAAAGGTCTGCAGGATTGGATTGGCCTTATCTGGAAGTTAACCCTAAGGGTCTCTCAACATCGATAAGATATATCTTCACACAGAGGAAGAGGTTGAGAAGATGAGTCCATCATGGTAATCTCAGCCCATGTGGGAATTGAACCTATGCTATTGGCATCACTCTGCATTGTAATCCGGTCACCCAGCCAATTAACAAGAGAGTCAATGGTTAACAAGGGGTGGGATTCAAGAATGTTGGGGCCATGATCAGATAGAATCAGAGACATACAAAGCACAGAAACCGACCCTTTGTTCCAACTTGCCCATATTGACCAGATATCCTAAATAAATCTAGTCCCATTTGCCAGCATTTCACCCATATCCCTCTCAACCCTTTCTATTCATATACCCATCCAGATGTCTTTTAAATGTTGCAATTGTATCAGCCTCTACTACTTCCTCTGGCAGCTCATTCCATACACACACCACCCTCTGCGTGAAAATGGTGCCCCCAAGTTCTCTGTAAAATCTTTCCTCTCTCACCATAAACCTATGTCCTCTAGTTTTTAACTCCTACACCCCAGGGAAAAGATTTTGTCTAATTACCCTATCCATGCCCCTCATGATTTTATAAACCTCGATAAAGTCACCCCTCAGCCTTCGACTCTCCAGGGAAAATAGCCCCAGTCTATTCAGCCTCTCCCTATTGTTCAAACCCTCCAACTCTGGCAACATCCTTGTAAATCTTATCTGAACCCTTTCAACTTTCACAACATCCTTCCGTTAAGAGGGAGATCAGGATTGCACACTGTATTCCAATCGTGGCCTAACCAATGTCCCATATAGCTGCAATATGACCTCCCAACTCCTATACTCAATGCACTGACCAATGAACACAAGCATACCAAATGTCTTCTTCACTATCTTGTCTAACTGGGACTCAACTTTCAAGGAACTATGAGCCTGCACTCCAAGATCTCTTTGTTCAGCACCACTCCCCAAGGACCTTACTATTATGTGTGTAAGTCCTGCTTAGATTTGCCTTTCCAAAATGCAACACCTCACATTTATCTACATAAGACTCCATCTGCCACTCCTCAGCCCATTGGTCTATCTGATCAAGATCCCGTTGTACTCTGAGATCACCTCCTTTGCTGTCCAGTATACCTCCAATTTTGGTGTCATCTGTAAACTTACTAACTATACTTCCCAATTTGACATCCAAATCATTTATAATAAATGATGAAAAGCACTGGACCCAGCACAGATTCTGGTGGCACACCACTGGTCACAGGACTCCAATCTGAAAAGCAATGATCTTACTGAATGGCACAGGAGGTTTGCCAGACTGAATACCCTACTCCTACTCCTATTTTGTGTGTTATGTTTCATTCAGACATAAGATGTAGGCATTTCTGTCAAGGCACTTTGTTTTGGGATCATCCTTCCTAACCTTTTCAAAATGTTTACAAGCATCAATGTTCTTTTGAAGCAAGAGGCATAGGGTTTGATTGTGGGCTAAGACATTGACTCTGAATTAGGGAATCACGCGTTAAGCACATGGTGCAAGACGATGCGTCAGTGGACTGCTGAGCATGTATTTAAAAGTGTGGAGGTGTTGTCCTTTAGGTAAGATGGGTTTAGATAACTGAGGTCCTGTTTGTCTGTTCAACAATATGGAAAAACATTTCATGTGACTAAGTGAAGTACAGGTTGCTCTCCCGGTATTCTTGTAAATTTTTTTAATTTATTCATTCACGGGACAAGGGCATCACTGACTAGGCATTATTGCCCTTCCCTAATTACCCAGAAGGCAGTTAAGAGTCAATCACCTTGCTGTGGGTCGGGAGTCACATGTAGGCCAGACCAGGTAAGAATGGCAGTTTCCTTCCCTATAGTTCATTAGTTAACTCAATGGATTTTTCCAATAATTGGTAATCGATTTATGGTCATCATTAAATTCATCATTCCTGATTTTGTTTCCTCTATTGAATTCAAATTACACCATCCACTATGGTGGGATTCAGACCTAGGTCCCGAGAACACATTTGCTGGCTCTCTGGATTAACTGTCCTGTGATAATACCATTTGGGCTGTCACCACCCCAGTAATTTTTCTCTTTCAGCCAACACAACTACAAGTCAGTTTAATTGATCGTTCATTTAATTGCTGATTGTGGGTCCTTATGCACAAACTGATTGCCACTTTTCCCTGTGTAGCAGTTCGATACTTTTGAAGTTAATCAACTGCCTATGAAGATTTGAGATTTCCTGGGCGTGGGGAAGGAGCAACATAATCGTAATTTCTTTATTTCGAGCGGAAAAGGTATATTAAAATATTCTGAGAGCGGCACAAGGCGAAAACAAGTCTTGTTTCATTATCAAATCTACTCAAGATGTAATCTTGTATTTGATTATCCATTCAGGAACTTCACATTGATTGAATATTTTCAAAGTATAATTAGAAAACATACTTCTGCTTACTTTTTTACTTTGCAAACACACAGCCCTTCATGATGTGTATATATCCTGCTCCAATTCACATTATCTTACATTTAATTATGTTAAATTTCAAGAATGTCCCATTACACATGTTTTTGAATATCTCCTTTGACTAATTCCCTGCCTTATCAAGAGTGGTGCTTTTTATTGCCTGAGAGTGTGGAGGGGACTGATCGAAGTCAGGCATTCAAACAGAAATTAGACTGTCACCTGAAAAGGAAAAATGTGCAGGGTTATGGGAGAAGGTGAGGGAACAACACTGAATGAATTGCTCATTTGGAGAGCTGGTGCAGACATTATAGGCCTCCTCCTGCACTGTTGTGATTCTATGATCAATGATCATCCTTGAAAATGACAAATAGACCAGAGGGTGAGCTGGTACCCCTGGAAATAGTCATTGGATTCAGGAGTGTGGACAGGAGAAAATAGGAAGGACTTCGATTTTCGTCTCATTCTTCACATTGCACTGGCTGCATTAGCTGTGTGGTATTAAAATCCTTCACCAATTTTACACTACAATTCCGGGATCCCAATATTACCTGGAGATAGAGTATTAGAGTAGACTACTGACAATCAACATGCTGAAGATGGAAAATTAGGAAAAAATTGGACTCATGAAACACAGGAACAATGAAATGATAATTTCCCCTATTTGCCTCACAACTGATGAAATATGTGCCTGCTGCCAGGCGCTCATTTTTTTTAGAACGGCCGTGAAGCATAAGTATTTTGTCATCTCTGAGCTGGCAGAACTGGTAGCATCAAAGTCAATAAATTTACAACACAGCAAACCCCACAGACAAATTAATGTCATCATTGAATCATAAGTTGTGAATTCTGACTCTTTAAAATGCCATACAAGACAAATTGTGTTTGTTAAATTAACTTCATCATGGACAATTTCTATCTCCAAATTTCAGAACACTACCACTGTTTGATCATACATGTGCTTGCACATTGTGGCAGAACACATACCATCATATATCACATACATGAATATGTATGGCAGGGCTACGGAAGTTGAACAAGTGTGTAAAAGAATGGTTCACCAAACCACACAAGTAATACCAGTGGAAGTTGATCTTGAGGGGTCAGCTTCACGCCTTCCAACTGCAGGAATACAAATGGTGTGTTGCATCACAATAATGGACTCAGAAATGTCAGATAGCTCTGCATGAATAATTGGAACTAAGCATATTGAATTCATCAAAAAAAAACTCTCTCCTACACTTTATTTTGAATACTGCATTCAACCATGAAAGTGACACTAAACAACCACTATAATAGCAACAGACTATTTTTCATCTACTTTATTTTGTCATATATTTACCTAAAGTTACTATTTTACATTGGGGATTCATTCCCACAACTCTCTATGATCTTGTCCATAGCCCTTTGTAATTAGTGTACCTGACGATGAGTATCAACTGTGAGGGTTATCACAGTTGAACTCAATCCTGTTTACAGGCTCCATTCACATGTCTTTTTGTGGTTCTTACTGGATAGTGATCAGGAATGGGCTGCAGCAGCTCTATCACATCCACTGCTGCCTCGGGTAAGATCAACTAACTCAGCACAGATAAGGAACTTAGCTGTATCTGTATTACTTAATTCACAAATGGGCATTGCACTTAGTAAATAAATCAGCCAGTAGTCTCCATCCACTACCAATTGCTGCACCATCACTGTTGTATAAAATGCACCACTCTTTTAGCATCCAACAAGCTTATAATGGCATCTATTAAAGAGTTAATGTAATTTAATGCAGTTTGGTAAGAAGTACAAGTAGTACAAGAATAAAACACAGTATCACATACTTCACAAACCACAAACTTAATGTGCAACTACCTTTCAGGCCAGGGACTAGGATCTGTACTGAGCATGATTCATCTGCTATATGTTGAGATTCTCCAGATCTGAGCAAGGACAGGAACAGCAGGCCAATTCGGAACACAAGTGAAAACAGTCCACTGTTCATAATGTTCACAAAAAGTTCATTGACTCCTAAAGATAAAAATTCTTTTATAAATAACCATTACTCTACTAAGATGAAACAAACACATTCTTTAACTCATTAAACATTATCAGCGTTTAACATTTCCCTACACACAAACTTTTAATGTTTGTAGGCTTCACATGTTAAAAGCGTAACTCTTCTTCCATTTTTCTGCCATTCTAACTTATTCTTCCCCACCCCCAAAGACCTCAAATCTGCAACTGACTTAATTTGTGGTTTTCTTTATTCTTCAATGTTCAGGTATTTCTTTTTCAAGCCAAGTATTACCTCAACCCTGTTATTCCTTAGTTAGGCAAGTGTGTAAAGCTACCTGATCTGAATGGGTGGCAGAGGAAATTGGAGTTCAGTTACCCCAGGTCTCAAACCCCATTTCTTTGGATTAGGATTTGGATGCATGTGATGGAGGGGTGTAAGCTTTTTGCTTTTGACCTCTTCTCTTCAGGGTTCAGAATGCAAGGAAGGACAGTATATGATAATATCATACATCACGTTCCCTACGGTTCCATGACCAATGAAGACAACTATCATCATCACACCATCCCCTGCCTTGTCCCAATGCCATGTGTGCTTGTACAACAAGGACACTTAGACCATAAGACTGTGAGATATAGAAGCAGAATCAGGGTTTCTCAGCACCACTCTCCTGCCTTCTCCCAGTAACCTTTGATTCCCTTACTAATCAAGAACCTATCTATCTCCGTCTTAAAGATACTCAATGACCTGGCATCCACAGCTTTCTACAGCAATGCATTCTACAGATTCACACCCTCTGGCTGAAGAAATCCCTCCTAATCTCACTTCTAAAGGGTGCCCCTTCACTCTGTCCTTGGGTTCTGGTCTCTCCCATTAATGGAAATATCTTCTCCACATCTACTATATCCAGACCCCTCAGTATCCTGTAAGATTCAATCAAATTCTACACCCCCAACCTTCTAAACTTCATTGAGTACAGACTCAGAGACCTCAACTGCTCCCCATGCAACAAGCCCTTCATTCTCGGGGTCATTCTTGTAAAGTTCCTCTGTTCCTTGGACACACGGCCCAAAACTGCTAATGATATTCCAAGCGTAGTCTGACCAAGCCCCATACATCCTCAGCAGTACATCTCTGTTTTTGTATTCTAGTCCTCTGAAAAATGAAACCTAACATTTGCCTTCCTAATTGCCAACTAAACCTGCATATTAACCTGAAGAGAATTCTGAACTAGGACTCATAAGTTTCTTTGTATTTGAGATTTCCAAAGTCTTTCCCCATTTAAAAAAATAGTCTATGTCTCTATTCTTCTTACCAAAGTGCATAACCTCACATTTTCCTACACTGTATTCCGTCTCCATAATGGTGGCACAAGTTTCCCACCAGCATTATGCTAAGTAATAGACTACCATGGGAATTTATAGGTCCAAAGGCTACTTTAGAGTTCATCCAATCACCATCTATTTCAGCCAGTGCCTTACGTAATGGAACTCCACTGTGATATCTTTTCATTTTATAAAGTTCCATACTTATGTAATTTGTTAGTAAATAATAAAATAATAATTCCTAAAATTAAAATTGAATCTATTAACATTATGTCAGACAAGGCTGAAAATTTCAGTTTCAAAATATCACAATTAAAACTGAAACACACTTTTAGCTATTTAAGATTATGACCTGAATGACATTTTGCTGCTTACAATTAAACCAAATCCACTCGTTCTCAAATGTCTTCTGTGTGTTTCATCAGCTCACAAAAAAAAATTCCTATCACCATACTAGCTATAATGCCTGGAAAATGACTCCTATTTTAGCACTCCCAGATTTCAAAACATTTTAAGGGTTAATTGATTCTCAGCTAGAGCATTTTAATACAGTTGACAGATCTTCAGTAACTGTTGAAGTAAGTCTGTTGGTCCTTACATTCTTTTACTAATGTGCTCCCTCTTCCTGTCTTTTAATAGCCAGGAGCAAAGACTGTCCTTTGAAAATTAGAATTGCAGATATTTAGCTAACTGTGGAACCAAAAGCAAACTAAAATTTCCTCTCACCTTATGATAGAAGACAGAACACTGAGAAAGGAATCATCCTGAGCATGCTCTCCCATTCCACAGATGAACTTTATTGCTGTTCTTGTTTACCAATGTTTGACAGTTTTTTAGGTTGACTCGTTAATATAGCCTGCCCAAGGAACCAGCTCAGCAAATCAAAGACCAAAATTGTAAGCATGACCCATAAAAAAACATCCTGTTTGACAAATGTCAGCTGGGATGCTTGCAGCTGTAAAAGGAGTCTATGGGAAAATCCAACGCTGGGTAGCACAGGAAAAAAAATTGTTCAATCTGCCTTTTTTTTCAAAAAAGAAAAACATCAAACAAGAACATTTTGGCTTCAATACCAAACTCTTTCCACAGCACGTGAAAGTGCTTTTTGTAATCTGAAAAGGACTAAATTCCCTGCCATTTTCCCTGCGGCAGACTGTTCAAGCTAATTTTCTCTTGTGTCAGGCAAATTACCAAAGATTTTACTGACATTTTCTTGGCTTTTCATGGTGCAAAGTTATAGTAACATTATCTGGATTGAACCACTGTTTTCTTCAACATCTTATGTTTATGTTCTGTTTTTCCATGGTAACATTTTTAGCACTCCCACATCACGGTCAAGCTTCATTCATTGTAAAGATGTTCTTGGAGGTAACTTGTTTTCATCCTTGTCTGCGCAAAATATGAAACTTACAGGAGTAACAAGGGCGTTGGAAATTTTTATATCGAGCACTCCACTTTCAGATTATCAAATGCAACAGAACCTCCCAATTCACTCTTCGTTTGAGATATTTAAGAATGAATGCTCTGCACGTATACAAAGTCCCAGTGGAAAATTTGATGAATATCAAGATAAAAGATGTAAATGTAAAACTAAGCCTACCAATGTTCTGTAAATGATTTTAATTTTCTACACTTAAATGAGTATATTCTAGCATTCTTTTTTAATTAACCCTTCTGTTTGACTGGCAGTTTAAATCATTACTCAGCTCTACAAGTAAATCATTGAAACTATACAGTTCTTAGTTTGATTTCAAATCTGTGCTGAATTCTCGTAATTGAAGCAATACAATTGGTTTCGGCATGTCTGCCTCCAGTAAGGAAAAATAATTGATTTTTTTTCTGCTTCTGATCACTATCCAGAGATCATCTGATGAAATCTAATGTGCTGATCAAGCTGTGAAGCCCTTTAGAATCTGATGGTCCCTCCTGATACACACTGTCTACCCGCAGATGAAGACTAGGGAAAGACATCTGTGAGACATAACCCAGCAGGAATCACTAAGCATGAGAGGATGGAAAAAGAAATTGTAAATAAAAAACTAACGGAAGGATTTCTTTTAAAGAAAGAAGTCAGACATCTTTCTTTCTCAGAATGCCTCACATCATCTTTCTGGTTCTGCATTTTATTTTTGGATACATGAGAAAAATGATTCTCAAATGTAGGTTAGTAGGGAGACCAGTTCAGTAACGTGACTAGTATTTAATTGAACCACTTCTGTGAAATCGCAGGAAAATTACTGTGAAATGGCTGCTTCCATTGTAGAACAGTGGTTTACCTTGTATGAGATACATGTAAACAAAGATAGGTTTTTCTTCATGTGAGATTTTAAGTCATTAGCCAGGTAATTCACTGACACAGAAGAAAGCAAAGAATAGCTTTCTAAGATGGAAGAAGTAACTGAGTGCCATTACAAATTATCCTCATAATCAATGCACAGTTGCCATAGAAACAGAAACCCCCTAAGCTGGAGTACGTCTCTGCATGAAGGTTTGTTGACTGACACTGCAAATAGCACTACTAATTGGCTGGGTGCTTTGTGACCAGGCACAGGAAGATTTCAAAATATTTTCTTGCAAGACTTTCAGACTTCTCTTTTATCTGCCCGTCTTTCTGTTTATTGCCTGGGGATGTTAAAAATCCCATATAAATGCAAGTTGTTGCTGGGCCACATCCACTTTGATGATAACTCATTTCATAAAATCACTGAACTCTATAATGTTATGTGTGCAGCAAGAGATATTTTAAGAGTTTAAGATCAACTGCTTGCATCAGATGCACAGCAAAATTGCTCGAGAAAGTAGAGAAGCAGAAATATTGATACTGAGCACGTCATTGGCTACTTCTTGAAGTCATTATTTAATAATGAATTAATGCCCATTTGACCTTGATGATTGTCTAGCCAAAGCTGGGGGGATCAATTTCCTGTTTCTCTTAATTTTTCCAGCACCTTTTATTGGCTGCTTCAGAGCACCAACGCTTGACTTCCCAACACCTTTCAGCACCTTGAGCCAGGCACTGAGTAAATCAGGAATTGGACCCGCCACCATTCTACAGTTTTGAATCTTTGGAAACCTCAACCTCAAAAGTTCTCAGTCACAGAGTATATTCAAGACTGAAATCGATAAGAACTTTTGGCGATAAGGGATCAGAGACATAAAATGACAGAGCAGGGAAGTGAAGACAAGGAAGCACAGTCACAGAGGGCCTAACCTTGCTTCTGTTTACATTCTCATAAATAAAACATAGTAGTTTCGGGGTATGAACCAATACATTTTTATATCATGCTTGAAGACTTCAGGATCTCCCAAGGCCTTTCACAGCCAGTAGTTTTGTACAGTCACTGCTATAACGAAGGGAAAACTCACACCAGTACATGACCACACTTGCCTCTACTCTCTGCATGATAGAACAGCCTGCCACTGCTCTCATTTTGAACTCATTTATAAAGGGATATCATTTGTGACAGATCAGAGAGTTGACTGACAACATCTTTCAAAAGGAAGGGGACAGAATGCAAAATTGAAAAGAAAATACAGAATTTATTTTAAAAGTGAATTTGTTTTAAGACGTTCACAAATAAATGGGAAAGGAAAAGAGGAAAATCGTACAATTGTAGTCCAGTCTCAATCATTTGCACAAGATAACTCAACCTCACCTAAATCAGCCTCATTAGGGTGGTACAGTGGCTCAGTGGTTAGCACTGCTGCCTCACAGGCAACTGTCTGTGTGGAGTTTGCATATTCTCCCCACGTCTGTCTGGGTTTCCTCCTGCAGTTCAAAGATGTTCAGGTTAGGTGGATTGGTCATGCTAAATTGCCCTTGGTGTCCAGGCATGTGCAGACCAGGTGAACTAACCATGGGAAATAACTGATTGTGGGGATGGGTCTGGGTGGGATGCTGTTTGGAGGGTTGTTGAGGACTCGATAGGCCAAGTGCCTGCTCCCACACTGTAGGGATTCTATGATTAACTGAGATGTACAATTAAAAATCAACAAGGGCACCAAGGTTTTGAAGCATCAGATAACAGTATCAATTGGAGCCAAAGTAAAGAGGGAATATTTGCACTGCTTGTATATGAACATACAAAGATTGGTAAATAAGGTTAGTGAGCTGCACTTGCAAATAGCCACCTGGAAATACAGCAGTGTTGAGTTAATGGAATGCAGGCTCAAGCAAAAAGAGTAGGACGTGTTGCTAAACCTTCCTGGATACAAGATACTCAAAAAAGATAGGGAATGAAAGGAAGGAGGAGCAGCAGCAATACGGGCTGACGAGTATATTGGAAGTATACTGTGAAGAAAGCGATGAACTTTAAGAGAACAGCAGGTCGGTGGAATGGACGGGGAGCCATGGCTGATGAAATTGAAAGCAAATAAGTGTGACATGATATATTTAGTTAGAGGAACAAGCAATGACAATATAAACAGTAAAATGCTAAAGGAAAAGCAGTAGCAGAAAGACTTGAGGGCACATTTGGATTAAAGATGACAGGGAAGGTTGAGAAGGTGGTTAGAAAGGCAGAGAGTTCTGAACTTTATCGTAGTTAGAGAAGCAAGTGCTGGATGTCAAGGACAGAATCTGTTTAGTTAATTTTAAAGAAACAATAGAGGTAACATTACACTACTGGATATATCCTTATCCCAGCAATGAATGCGAAAGATGTAGAGGAAAATCATAGGATGCAGCAGCGATAATGGAAGACTTTAATCATCTTGTGGGGTGTGAGACAGTAATTGTGTAAGGGCAGAAGGGTGGACCATACTGTGAAATATGTTCAAGAAGATTTTCTTCTTCAGCAAATTTCTTGCCTAGCAAGGGAGGAGACACTTCTGAATATAGTTCTATGCCATGAGTTGGGTCAAGTGGGTCTTTATTTTAAAAAAAAAGAGTCACTACAGTGTGGAGACAGACCCCTCAGCCCAACAGGTCCATACCAACCTTCCAAGGAGTAACCCACCTAGACCCATTTCCCTCTGACTAACACACCTAACACAACTGGCAATTTAGCATGGCCAATCCGCCCTAACCTGCACATCTTTGGACTGTGGGAGAAAACTGGAGCACCCAGAGGAAACCCACACAGACACAGGCAGAATGTGCAAACTCCACACAGACAGCTGCTCAAGGCTGGAATTGAACTGGGGTCCCTGGTGCTATGAGGCAGCAGTGTTAACCACTGAGCCACCATGAACATTCCAGATGCAGCCATGAATGTGTTAGAAGGTCTAGGTCAGCAATGGAAAATGACAAGAAAGCAAACCAGGGTGAAAATACTTAGAAGGACAACCAGTCTGAGTGGAACGAGAACATTTCTGGCCCAGGGAAATTGTAAGCAAAGCGTAGCAGGCAAACGTTTCATGGAACTGCATTTAAAGAGATTATTTGTTTGCAGTCTCATTATGTTTTCACAGGGTGAAAGTGAGGACACAGAAAGCCAGAGATCACTTGATGATGAAAAAGAGAATGAGATGAAGTAGTAAATGAAGTGCAAATGGCAGGTGTTAGCTTGATAGTACAAGTCAGAAACAAGCTGAGAAGATTCAAAGAGGAAGTGAGAAAGAAAATCAAAGGAAGGAGAGAATATATGAGAAGAGACCAGCAGCTAACAAAAGAAAATTCAAAATAATTCAGTATGCACGTAATTAGTAAACAGGATTGGTGAAACGTAAACTGTAAAATTCTCCTTGAGTCACTAATTCTCCAGGAGGGAAGACAATGGCCTAGTGGTACCATCACTGGACCTTCAACCAGATAAAGTTCTGGGGACAGGATTTTGAATCCCACTGCAACAGATGGAGGAGTTTGGATTCAATAAAAATCTGCAATTAAGAGTCCAATGATGACCATGAATCCTATGTCAATTGTTGGAAAACCCCATCTGGTTCACCCATGTTCTTTAAGGAAGGACGGTCATCCTCACCAGATCTGATTTAAAAATGACTCCAGACCCCAGCAATGTGGTTGATTCTTAACTGCCATCTGGGCAATTAGGGATAGGCAATAAATGCTGGCCTAGCCAATGGTGCCCTCATCCCGTGAATAAGTAAGAAAAAACTAGGACTATTGCAATTCTAGATCCTAATGACCTAGTGTAACCAACTGAGGTTACCAAAAAGGACTCACCTTCTTAACCTTTCCCCTCACCTGTAGTATGGTAACCCTCAGATTGAACCAACACCATTCATCTTTTATTACTGAAAGCAACCGTGTGATCTGGTAGCAGTTTACCTTTCACGGGACATCATTTCAAAATGCAAAGATGATACAGACCTTGGAAATACTATGAACTGTGAGGAGCAGAATAATGGACTTCACAAGAACAGATTGGACGATGTGGTTTGGGGTGGGAGCAAATGCCTGATCAAATTAAAGCAAATATGTATGAAATTATGCATTTGGATAGCGGAATGAGGAGAAGCAATATAAAGGGTAAAGCTTTAAAGGAAAACTAATCAGAAAGGAATTGAGGGCAGAATTGCATAAGATTTGAGGATGACAGGGCAGGTTGAAAGGCAGATTGTCTGGAACGTTTTAGTACGGATGCAGTTATGACGAATCTTTATAAGATACTGTTTCTGCCTTGGCTGGATCACTGCATCCAATTCTGGAAGTTCACTTTACGACCAATGCAAAGTTTTTTGGGATGAGGCCTCTTAGAGTCATAGAGCTGTACAGCACAGAAACAGTCTCTTCCGTCAAACTAGTCTATGCGGACCAGATATCCTAATCTGATCTGGTCCCATTTTCCAGCACTTGGCCCATATCCCTCAAAACCCTTCCTATTCATATACCCGTCCAGGTGCCTTTTAAATGCTGTAATTGTACCAGCCTTCACCACTTCCTTTGGCAGCTCATTCCATACACATACCATCCTCTGCGTGAAAAAGTTGCCCTTTATGTCCCTTTTATATCTTGCCCCTGTCACCCCAAACCTATGGCCTCTAGTTCTGGACTCCCCAACCCATGGAGTCCTACTTAGCTTATCCATGCCCCTCATGACTTATAGGAAGGATATAATTAAACTGGAGAGGGTTCAGAAAAGGTTTACCAGGATGTTGCCAGGAATGGAGGGTTTAATAGACTTGAAAAGCTGGACATTGTTCCACTGGAGCATAGGAGATTGAGGGGGTAACCTTAGAGTTTTTTAAAAAATGAGGAGCGTAGATAAGGCGAATGACAAGGACTTTTCCCTCGAGTGGGGAGTTCAAAACTAGGAAGCAAATTTTTAAGATGGGAGGAGAAAGATTTAAAAAGGTCATGAAGGGCAACATTTTTTGAAACACACAGAGCAAGTGAAAGTGGTGGAGTCAGACAGTTACAATGTTTAAAAGACATTTGGATACATTCATAAGTAAGAGGATTATGGACCAAGTACTGGCAGTTGGGTATTTGGGAATATGGTTGACGTGGACTGGTTGGAACAAAGGGTGTGTTTATATGCCATATGACTCAATAAATAATATGCAAGAATGGTCCATGGATCAGAAACTTCAGTTACCTGAATGGACTAGAAAGGTTGGGACTTCTCTTCACGGGATGGTTGCAAGGAGACTTCATAGAAGTATTGAAAAATACAAGAGTAGGTAGGTCTGAGCAGAGTAAGTAGAAACTGTTCCTATTGTGAGAAAAATATGGATTGAGTGTGACAGATGAAGAATAAATGGATGTTTGCAAAAATAAATTTGAGAAACATCTGAAAAGGAAGTATTTGCAGGGCTATAGGGAAAGGGCAAGGGAGTTGTTCTTGCAAGCATCCAGTACAGACACAAGGAGCTGAATGGATTCCTTCTGTCCTTTCACCATTCCATGACTGTGGAAAATATTCAAAAAACATTATCTTGTTAGTATGCGAAACGTAGAAAGCAACTTTTGTATTTATAAAAACAAACAACTACATGTTAACACATCAAATGTAGGTTGTGAAAATTAATTTTGAAGAGATTGTGGTTCTTATCAAACCAATGCAGTCGATAATTTCAAAATAGTAATTTCAAAAGGGCTGCAATAAGAAACTGCCCATAAAATTCCTTTTGGAACACTGGAATAAAATGAAAATCACAAGAGGAGAAAAAAATTAGAGCTGTGGCATTTTCCAAAGAGTCACAACTGAGAACTTTAACTGATAAAAAACCATCAAAAGAAAAGAAATTGCTATGGTATCAGCTATTATTTCCATGTGAATTGAAAATGCAAATACAGATCCAAATCTTGCAAATGTTTAAAAAATCTTCAGGAACAAATGAACAGTTTGAATGAGAATTAAGAATCACTGATTTTGAATTATTGTAAAAATCAAATAATTCATGATTAAAACTAGAAGTGAAGACCTGTGAGGCAGGTAGGCTTATTTTACGTGACAAGAGTTTAAAGTTTATAGGGTAGTTTTTCAATTATAGCATTCCCAGAAGACCAATAACTCCCGTTCTCAGCTTCAAGCATGTCTGCCGAAGCTGCCTGCTCGCTGATCTCCTGCCAATCACAGTACTCGCTTTGCTGCTCCACTGTAGCTTTATTCTCATGAGGTTTAGCTGCACAAACCATCTCACGAGTTTTAATCCAGCACTTCAAAAAAAACTGATGTGTGGTGACAACCACAAAAAAATGATTGCAAGGCAGTGAAATGATTCAGTGACCTAAAAATTAATATGTTTAAAAAAAGCAATGGCTTTGCACTCTCAGACAGATAATGGTGTCTGAAAACACAGAATAAAACTTGCAAAATTTGTAATGATGTGCATGTATTATGGCGAATGGCCACCTGAGGGCACTCTTGCATATTGGGAGAGTTGTCTGGGTTTCTGGAAGAAATCTACTCATCAATAATTCTTTTTCCAATTGCAATTAGTCAGCTCAGCAAACCCCACACCTGCCCTACTCTTCAAATTCCTTTCAAATGTACCTTTTCAAAAAAAAAACAGGAGAGGGCACAATGACAGATCCTCGGGGTCACCAGTAGCAATCGCAGGAATGGGAAAAATAGCACCACTGTAAGTGACACTTTCACTATGATTAAGATAGACAAGCATGAAACACCAAAGCTAACAGAGCAAGACAGAGGCTGGGTCTCTGGGTCTCAATAAAATTGCTCACTTCCTGATACCATAAAGTCAGCACCTCCCACAGGCCTCAGGCCAGGAATGTGATGGAATATTCCCATGCACATAAAAGCATAGAACGGATCGGTCTCAAAACTGGTGATGTTTGGACAGCAAAAACATTCAGCATATTTGATCTGCTGTCTTACCACTTGATCTAGTATTGCATGCCCACTCCAAACAGTGCACTTCAGCTTTCAAAGGTGCACTGCAGCAGGCGGCCAACATCTTAAAAATAAATTGAATTTGTACAGTGCCTTTCATACAGAATGTGGCAACAAAGCAAACTTACATAAATCACGATTTGGAGATGCTGCTGTTGGACTGGGGTGTACAAAATTAAGAATCACACAACACCTGGTTGTAGTCCAACAGGTTTAATTGGAGGCACTAGCTTTCGGAGCCCCGCTCCTTCATTAGGTGGTTGAAGGAGGAGCAGTGCTTCGAAAGCTAGTGCTTCCAATTAAACCTGCTGGACTACAACCTGGCGTTGTGCGGTTTTTAAACTTTGTACATAAATCACTAATTGGTAACAACGAGATGAGCTATTTTTGAGATGTTGATTGAAGGACAATTACTGGTCAGAACACAACGGATGAACATAAAACACTGAATACAGCTCAAAAAAAAAGGCCCTTCAACCCACCATTTCTGTGCTGCCCTTGATGCCATTCTAAACTAATTCCTCCTGCCTGCAAATGGTCCATATCCATATGTTCCCTGCCTGTTGATGTGTCTAAATACTTCTGAAATATTGCTAATCACCTCTGCTTTAACACTTCCCTTGGCAAGCAGCTACCACTCTGTGTAAACAAAAACTTGCCTTGCACATCTCCTTTCCTCCTTTCACCTGAAACCAATGCCCTCTAGTATGATATTCCCACCCTGGGGGACAAAAAAAACTGCAAACATTGCTACCTAATGGGGCTGACAGTGCCTTGGGTCATGCCTCATCTAAAAAGCAACTCAAAACTCAAGACAGTGTAGTAAGAATCAGTAAAATCTGTAATAAAGTGTGAGCCAATGGCCTCTGTCTAACCACGGTTGATTGTTGCAAGAAAAAAAATCTCAGTTGATTCACTTCCTTCAGGGAAGGAAATTACCACCCACAGCAGGACTGGGACTCCAGACTAGCAGTAATGTGGTTATCTCTTAGTAGCGCACTGAGCAATTAGGGATGGACAATAAATGCTGACCCAGCCAGAGACCCACATCCCTCAAAGGGATTTGAAAAACAAAAAGTATCAAGTGGTCTGCCTTGTCCTGGATCACATCAGACTGGAGTGTTGTGAGAGTTACACTCACCCAGGAAAACGGGGAGTATCCCATCATCCTTGAACAGTAAATTTATTGCTGAATCATCAAAATAAAAGCTATTGACAAATTTGGCTTGTAATCCCCTCAAATTGGCAAAAACATTTTTAAAAAGCCAAAAGCATGTGCCCTTTAAAACGTCAATTTTGGATGTACTTGTATTAATACCCTCTCATTCCTGAATGCCCTCTCGAATTAACCAAAAATATTCCTGTTGGAATAGTTTGAAACTATCAATAAAATAAAGGCTAAATTTAGCGTAAACTTCAAGTGATTGGGGACTTTGTCTTGTGGTGTAGCGATACTGTACCTACCTGAGAGACCTGAAATCATGGTTCAAATTTCACCTACAACAGGTGTGTCATAACATGTCTGAACATGTTGATTAAAATATATTCCTCTACCTGTAGACTAGGTTCAAGTCCCACCTGCACTGAGATACGTCATATTTGAACAGATGGATTAAAAACAATTCAAAATCAGCTTTAATAAAAAAAAACCTGTTAACTGGTTGAAAATAGATCCCTGCCCATTTTTCTGGAATCTCAGGTCTGAGAAAAACTAACACATTTAATGAATAATTCCTGAATGTGGACTTACCATACCATTTGCTTCGTCCACGGCAGTGAAGTAGGGCAAATTGGTGACTATTCATAATAGTATTCAAGGGGAAGTGGTAGATCTTAGATGCGAGCTATTGCAGTCCTTTTGATTTGTCACCCACAATTGGGTTGGGTGCATTATTTGTTACTTGGTGCAAGTTTGGTGATAAACATGACATTGCTGCTCTTGTACCTTTTGCTGTGAGCTCACAGCAGACACACTTGCTCAGCCACAGTTCAATTGGTACCACTTTTGCTTGTGTGTTTAAGAGTTTTAAGTTTTAACCCAGGACATCTGCATGGAAATGAAGTTTCTCCTGCTAGCATGGCACCATGAAGTACAGCACTCAAGTTCAAAACTTTGGTCTTAGATGAGACAGTCAGGTCCCTAAGTGGTAATTCTTGCAGTCTTTTCCCCAGGGTGGAAAAATCAAATATAGGGGCATAGGGTTTAAGGTGAAAAAGGAGATGTGCAAGGCAAGTTTGTTTTTTTAATGCATCAGAGGGTTGTAGGTGCCTGGAACATGCTGCCAGAGGTAGGGGGCGTTCAATAAAATCATCAAGGTGGAGGTCACAGAGGGCAATCTGTCAACCCCGAGGTTACTGAGATGTTGCGTTTTAACAAGGAGCAAAATGGAGAAGTGAAGGTAACGGAATAGTTGAGAGCCACAGTGGTAAAAGCAGCACTGGTGTTGAGTTGAGAAAACATTGATTTCACAAGACCATACCATTCAGATAATAAATGTCACTCTACATTCCATATGCGAACATAAGACCTGGTTTGTATATCAACCTAGAGACCTCAGCCCATATTTTTCACGGTAAAGTTACTGAAGATAGGGTTGGGTGCAGTTCTATCTCCCCTCCAAAATACTAAACTTTAAAATGGAAGAATGGCAACTCTCGTGAGAGCCAATACCTAAAGGATGACATGGCACAAGCAGGAAAGCAAAGGAAGAATTATATTTTTCACTAAACGCCCCCCCAAAGTGTTACAAGTCATGTGCATATTATGCTTCTACCAGCTTTGTGCTGTCCACCACACAGCTTGTGCTCAATGGATGGGACAGGTGATTTGTGATGCATGGATTCAGTTCCTGACCGGCAGACATTCCCAAAAAAGGTCTGCTTCTTCAACCTCACCAGAGGCATGATGACCTTCAGATTAAACCAATACCAGTGGTCTCTCTCCAATGAGAACCCCTAACATCCTCTGGGGCTAATATTCTTGGAATCGAGGAATGGAGTGTGGAAAACAATGTAGAAACATTACATCACTAAAAACAGAGTACTCTTTTGTTTGGGGTTAACCAAAGTAAATACAGCAGCTAGCTTCTGACAATGGAGTTAGTTAAGTTTTCATATCCACTCACTGAGGTATTAAAACGTGAAACTTCAGAAACCAGGCTCAGCTCCATGACCAGACGCATTTAGACATCCAGCTCATACATGGTGAGAAACATCAGCAAACTCCAATTAAACACCTCCCCAATATTCAACAGCATTACCATTACTATATATCCCACCATTAACATAACCTAGGGTTCAAAATTGATCTGATACTTAACTGCAGCAGGACAAACATTGTACAGGTCATTCTGTTATAACGTATGTTTTGTCAACACAAATTCGCTGTAACGCAACTGAATTGGGGACACATTTTAAAAATTTGCACTTTAGAAATAGTGTATTGGCTGCAACACAATTGCAGCGCCAATACTTGAAATGCTGTTTCTAAAGCATAATTCTTCTATAATGTGGGGCTGCACAAGAATGCAACCATTGCATTATAGAAGAACTGACTGTAGTTACATGTACACAGAAACATTCCTCGAAAATTTAAAATAAACAGGAGCCAGATGCAACAAGAATGAGACTGATTCAATTAAAGGAGTGAAACCAAACATCTCTGCAATCTTAACAGCATGAGCACAACCACAAAGGCAGTATTGACTTTTTTTTATTCAGGCCATTCTTTACAATTTACAGTTGGAACTCTGGGAATTCATATACAACATCCTTGCCAGTTAGCTTCTTGTAGACAGCTGAAAATGTATCCACCTGGGGAAGAACAAAAAGAAAATCTGTCAAATACCAAATCAACAAGTTAGTGAAAAAACAACTAAGAATTGTTTTGGATGAAATTAATTCAAAATCCTTTTCTCACATCCCAGTACACAATAACAGCAGTACTTATGAAAAGCTACTTTCAAAAACATCACGTTCTACCCTTCAGGGGATGGAAAACTAGAGAGTTCTAGTAGGAACTTTAAGGACTTAATACACGTATTGTTGGTTAGCTTACTACCAATTAGTCTTTCCTCAACTTGGTCTGGGAACAGAGGGAATAGTTCAGGAATACAGCAAAGACACCTTAATTTAAAGAAGGCAGTTACATCTTCAGAATCAAGTCAATTGAAGCATACTTGGTAATAAAACAAGGAAAAGAAGTTCACAATACTCTGTCAATGATTAATCAATCAACCTAATTCACAAACAGTCACTGGAGGTTCAGCCCTTCCTAACACTAAAGTACTAACAAGGGGGTGGATCAACTAACACAAACCAGCCTCTTTCCTTCAGATTTGCAAGGTTGAACCAAGTAAAACCGGGGTATATATTAGCAAACTGGCTCAGAATTCCAGTGGAGGTGTCCCAACAAATGAGCAAGTGCAGACTTCCTACTGGGTGTACAGAATGGCTGCAGAATTCTCAATAATTAAATTAAGCATTTCTGCACATTTGCCTATCTTGACCCAAGTAGTTGGATTCAACCTACCTGGCAGACCAAGATATCTAACTGTGTCAGTAAAGAACATTTCAAGGGAATTCATATTGGGCCTTGAGGTGCAGTGGTAGTATCCCTAGCTCTGGGCCAAAAGGCAAGAGTTCAATTTCCACCTACTCGAAGTGCAAAAACAAATCTGAACAGGGAATCAGAAAACAATCTTGAGGCACACCCTGGAACATTACAAAGCAACATGGGTGCCAGATAGTTCAGTTAGCTGGTTTGCATTGCAGTGATCTCAACAGTGCAGTTCAATCACCATACCATCTAACATCACCACACTTGTGAAAGGCTAACTCACCACCAGTCATCTCTCTTTAATGAGAGCACTGCCATATGGTTCTCTGGTGATTTTACCTTACCACAAAAGCAACATGTAACATCAAACCATCTTACACATACTGGAGGAGATGGCCAAAAGACTACTCAAGAAGATGGGAAGAGAATTCCAAAGCTCTAAGCTTACAATAGCTGGAGGCACAGTAACTATTTGTGGGATAGTTACAGTTAGGATGTTTACAGAGCCAGAACTCCAAGAAATGCAGGGTTAGGAGAGATAGGGAAGCTTGAAGCCATTGATGAATCTGAAAGCAACACGGGGTCTGACTAACAGCCAATATATATCACAAACACAGGAGTGGTTGGTAAGCAGGACTTGATGCAAGTAAGGACAATGGCAGAGCTTTCAAAGATGAAGTTTTTTCATGGAGGGGGTGCAGTAGAGGAGCAAAACATGCTGGCACAGACTTGTGGCTGGAAGCTCACAAAGATCAACTGTGTTACAAAGGGTTGACATTGGCCTGATTCAGCCTGAACAGTCACAAGGAAGCAATATGAAATCAGTAGCTAAGTAAGGTTTGTGGTTTTGGCCTTCTCAATATCAAACCAAATATTTTTCAAATTCAAATTCAGTCACGAGATGCAGATGTCACTGACCAGACCAGCATTTACTGTCCATCACTATTTTGTTAAGATTCAATCACAATACAATGGAGCTGGAGTCACATGTAGGCTAGACAAAATAAGAATGGCAGCATCCTTCCTTAAAAAAAAGGACAATGAACCAAGCGGCATTCCCTTCCACAAAATCGGCAATGGCTTCATGGTCATCACTGAAGAAGAAAAAAAAACTGGATTTCAAATTCCAACATCTGCCATGGCAAATTTGAACCCAGGTCCTCAGAACATTCCCTGGGTCTCTGGATTATCGTCTAGTAATAATAGCACCAGGCCATCGCTTCAGCTCAAAGTTAAGATTTTAAGTCTCGTGACTCTTCTTTAGAAGTTCTAAAGACAGATCACCAGACTCAAAACAATGACTCTGTTTTCTCTGCACAGATACTGCTGGACCTGCTCAGTTTCTCTTTGTTTTCTTTTCAGATTTCCAGCAGACACGGTTCATTTTATTTAATAAAAATTTACAAACCATTTACAAATCAACGACAGTATCAGACAACTCACAAAAGGTACAACACAATTTCAAAAACCCAAATATTTTGCAACAGTTACCTCCCTGTTATGCTTTCAAAGGATCAGTATCAGGGACATTCAGGGTGCAGTCTAATGCCTGACAACAGAATACCCAATAATGTGGGAAAGGACCATGTTATCATTGTACTCAGCATTCCAGAAAACATATGGCACAAGACTGCTGGAGAAAATTCAAACCTTGCTTACCCACATTAAAAATTTAAGTTTCAAAAAGCATACATTTAATAGTAGTAAAACCTAAGCAGAATTATCCTAACTAAATACTAAATTAGGTAGAGAACACTGGAAATCAAGTCAAAAACTTGAGAATATTCCTCATAAATGCACAGTAACGAATTACACAGATAGAACATAGCATGGTGTATGTGCATGACTGTTTGAAATGAAACTCACTTTGTGTTCTACATTGTTCTGTTGTGCTTTGTCCAAATGTACTTTGATTAGCCTTGTACCATCCAGTTTCACACGAATTCTCTTGCCCACAATTTCACTGGGGAAAACCAAGTCTTCAAGAATGGCATCATGCACTGCAGTCAATGTACGGCTGAAAGCAAATATTGGTAGTTAAACACTCAATGTGAGAACTGAAGACTTTTTTTAGACTGGCATCCATACAAATGAAGTTAATCGGTGAGAAAACTAAAACATTAAACTTCAATATCAAGTTGATTTTGAATGTTACTCTGCACCCATAAATGCTAAAACCATTATACAAAGGAACCTTGATTGCCCGCCATCCGATAATGCGGCAAGATCGCATAGTCCCGACACTTGGCTAAACTGTGTTATTCAGCATTCAATTATCCAGAATTTGATTAACTGAACAAAATACTCCCCCTCCGCCCCCCCCCCCACCACCACCACCACCACCCCGTGTCCTTCAGATAATCGAGGTTCCTCTGTATGTATCTTAAATCTCAGGGAAATTGCAATGATTCACTTGAAGGCTCATTGTTCAGCTTTAAATAACCCTTTCAGAATTTTAGCAACAACTTCTGGTCTGCAACTTTGACTATACTCCTCACACCAAGATAACCTAGTTCAAAATAATTCTAAACTATCTCCTCTTTCTCAGAAAGAATTACTGCACACATCCAGCTTCAGTTCCAACTGAAACATAAAAAATGTATTTTCATGTTATGGCTGTTTGCCCTGAACACGCTTTCACCAAAAAGAAAAATCTAAAATGTGAAGGCTCAATGCACGACACTATTTACATTTGCATATAAAATTGTCTCATGATAAAAGAGAAAAAAAAATTACTCATGGCGAAGAAACAAAAAAAATTACTGCAGGAAATTTCTATCAAACAGTCTTAAAAGAAGTCAACACAGTAATAACTAAACACCTTCAGAAACAGAAAGCCCCTTATGCCACTAGGTCAAAATTTAAAAAGTTCAAAGAAAACAAAATATTCACAAATCACAAACTTATATCATAATGAATAAATATATAAACACCTTTCTGGAGATTACGCATTGCAGAAAACCAACTAGTTATTCACACTCAATATATGAATGAAATGTTAAGTAAAAACGAGTTGCAAGTAAATTTTCATAGCAGGTCAGTGGGGACAAGAACATCCTGGGGTGTGAGATATCAGAGATGTACCATTTGTATCAGACAAACATCTGCAGCAAGCATCAACGGCTACACACCCTGAGATCAGAGTTTCAAAACTTGAACAATGGTTGGAGTCAGTGTTATGCATCGATGAGGCAGACAACTTTGAAAGTAGGAAACTTAGGAACATATTTTGGGGTCGGGGGTTGTTTGACAGACCGTATCGAAAAACCAGGCAGGTATTGCAGAAGTCACTGGAATCTACTGGGCTTGCGAAACAGTATGCCGTTTGAAGGTAACGGTTTCTCAGTGGAGTACAAGCATGAACAAGTCCACAGCGTCAGGGGTGTCTCAGCTGTTTGAGTGAGTGAGTGAGTGAAAGGAATTGATGGAAGGACATTCTCTAAGTTAGGGATTAAACAGATGCTTCTACTCCAGAATGATGACGGATTGCCTTCCTGGTTCCAGGAGCATGGATGACATTGGGTCCCCTCCTTTTAGGGTAGGAGAAAATCCCAAAAGTCACAGTCCATATTAGTGAGGAGATAGTTAGGAGGACAAGAGTTCAGGCAGTCAAGAAGGAAATTTTCTAAAATGACCTCAGGAGCAGTAAACACAGTATTATTCCATTGTCACAGGCTAGTTAGCAAGAGATGATGGAATGGGGCTGGAGAATTGATGTAGGAGGGAGGGTAGGCATCAGATTTAAGACAGTGACTTAGACAAACCAGACAGGTTACATTTTTAGTAGGTGTAGGACCGATATCGTTGCAGTGAGATTTGCTACTGGGGCTAGTTTGAACTAGCTTGTCAAAGGCCAGGAACCTGAGGGGTAACCCAAATTGGGAGTAAAGTTGAAGTAAAGTTGTAAGGGAGACAAGCCAAGCATTGAGAATGCCGTGAAATTCAAATGGCACAGAGATAAAAATAATGACAGTCTGCCTAAAAGGTACACGACATTCACAACAAGATAGTGTAAATGTACAAATACAGGTAGATGTGATGATGCAATTGCCTTAATAGAAACATGGCTGTGTGTTCACAGCTGGGAAGAGAATATTAAATAATAGTCTCTGTTTAAGAAAGGAGGAAAAGGATACAAGCAAAATACTTTGGAGGCTGGAAATCTGAACAAACATACAAAATGCAGGAAAAATTCAGTAGAATCTGTGGAGAGGGGAACAGTTAACACTGAGTGCAGTATGACTCTAAAGAAGGTAAATAAATTGTGGTGATAATCCAAGATGGGATCAGTACATTCATAAGGGTGGATCTTAGATCAGAAAAAATCATGTGGAATAAAAACATCACAAGCACAAATTGTTAATAGCGGCAATTAGGCAATGAAACAAATAGGGAGGATCAAAGCACAAAGCATGTATACTAGTTATCATGGGTGACTTTAATCTGTATGTCGACTGGATAAACCCACAGAACATTAAATCTGAGGAGAAAGTGAGGACTGCAGATGCTGGAGATCAGAGCCCTTCTTCAGGAATGAAGAAGCTTATGCCCGAAACGTCGATTCTCCTGCTCCTTGGATACTGCCTGACCTGCTGCGCTTTTCCAGCAACACATTTTTCAGATTAAATCTGAGGACAAGATTCCAGAGTGTCTTAGGAATGGCTTTCTAGTGCATGTTGATAAGCCAATTAGAACAGACCATTTTGGATCATTACATAAAGAAGAGGTCTAATTAGTAATTGATACAAAACACCTCCAAAGATGAATAACCACAAAGGTGATAGAATTGTACATTGTTTGAAAGAGAGGTATCTTATTCTAATACAAGGGTGTTAAATCTGTACTGGGGAAATTGTAACAGCATGAGGCATAAGCTGGCTAAATTGGATTGGGAAATTGCATTAAAGGGTTGACTGTATGTAGACATTGGGCAATCTTTAACATGGCACAAAATCGTAATAAGTCTGATTATCGGGAGGTTAATAAATAACAGCAAAGAGGATCAAGAATTAGAAGGAAAGGATGCATAGAATACAAGTCCAATCTAGCAGCATAAAAGCTTTTATAGCCTGTTTTGTTTTGAGCACGTATAGGGAATGTTTGACTAAGCCAAATGTGGGCCCAATAAAAACAGAGTCAAGAGAAATTAAAATGGGGAAGACAGAAGTAACAGCTAAATGATGACTGAGGAAAATACAAAAACCTGAGATATGAAAGGTCCAAGTAACTAAGGAGAAAGAAGTTATTAGTATGAAATTTTACTGGAGAAATTAATGGGACCGCAAGTTGATAAGCTCTTGAGAACTAATCTTCTTCAACACTGAGATGTAGACTGCTTATAGAGATTGTCAATACTTTAGTAATCCTCTTCCAAAATGTCAGATTCTGGAATGATTCTTGCAAATTGGAAGCTTGCACATGTCACCCCATTATTTTAAACAAGGTTAAGGAAACAAACAAACAAAGAACAAGTCTATCAGCCTTGCATCAGAAGTAGGGAAAATGCTACAATTTATTATAAGGGACTTGACAAATGGACACTGACATGAAAGTGGTCCAATTGAGCACAGTCGACATGGATTTAAGAATAGAAGAGTGTCTCTGACAATATGGCTGGTTTATTTGAGGATGTTAATAACAAAATTGATAAAGATTTGACAAAAGTAGTATATTTGAACTTTTAGATAGCAAAATTACATGTATAGCATGTCATGTTTTGGTATGGATTAACAGTTGGTTAACAGGCAGAAAACAGCAGGAACAAAATGGGTAAATCGCATATTGGCAGTGACCAGCAGTACATTAAATCACAGTTTAAAAATATGATCCCCAGCTAGCCACAATACAGAGAAACCTTGATTATCCAGCATTCGATTATCGGAATTTTAGATTATCCGAACAAGATCACACAGTCCCGATGCTTGGCTAAGTTGTTATCCGACATCAGTTTATCCAGTATTTGATTATCTGAACAAAATACTCGCCACCGGAGACATCAGGATGATCGAGGTTCCTCTGTATACAGGGTAACCCCCATATCTGCAGAATCGTTTTTCCATTGTTTCACTTATCCATAGTTTACCACAGCCAGAACATATAAAAGGGAATGTTCCAACACCAGGGACCAGGAGGCTGCCAGGAAGGTAATTTCCTATTGGAATGAACGGGTTCACTGCTATCCACGGTAGGTTCCGGAACATAACCCCCGCAGGTAGGGGGACTGCTGCACATTAATGCTTTGGATGTGAAGACCAAATGTGATATTATGTGGATAATACAAAGTCAAGCAGGAGCCTGTGTCATGAGGAAAATGTTTTCAAGAGGAAATGGACTGATTTGGAGACTGGTCAAATGTCCGATTATCAAGAGCATAAATGTTATGGAGATAGGATAGAGAAAAGGCAGCGATGAAGTGTTCAATCAGCCTTTCTTGAAAAGCCACATCTTTGCTAATTTACAACAGCTGGAAGTTGGACATGAGAAATTAGGCAATTTAAAAATAACTGCAAACAAAGTACCCTACATTCCAGCATTCCATACCTCTTTTAGAACCTAGATTACAAGGCATCAGGTCATGGGATTGCCAGATTTCAATCCCTTAAATATCACCACTATTTCTTTCCAGTAAGGATATTAATTTCTTAATTTAAACATTGTAATTAACATTTTAAAGTATTAAGGTTATCCTCTTTCTGGATGCAACTTGCTCTTTCTCTGAAAAGATGTTAAAAAAAACCATTTGCTCAATGTCAGCCATTCCCTCATTACCCATAACTGCTACTAACGCCCCTGCTTCCAAGGAACCAGGGTTTATTTTAGCTACCCTTCCATTCATATTTGTAAAAGCTGTCACAATCACAACATTCTGCCTCCTTTGCTTTAATAACCCACTTTCTTTGAGCCATGTTCAGTTTTATTGGCCCTTCACGGTTTTCAATACACTCCCAAACATCAATCCTCCACTAATACTTACACTGAACTTCATAAGCCTCGGATGATTTATTCTCACCCTTTAGTTATAATAAAACTCATTAAAACAGTTTGATTCCATCTTTGCTTTGGCGTTTTGAACAAGCCATCCAAATTCATCCCATTTTCTTCACAACACTTCAACATGGCTTCAAACTAAAATTTCTACATTTATATAAAACACTCAAGTGTTCAGGATAAAAAGCAAAACCATATCACATGTTCCATAATATCAAACATTGATTGACTTTGAGACAATGTCCAAATTTAACTCAGCTGATTATATCCACCTGTACCACATACCTTCCCAGGAAAAGAAACAGCCTTCTAATTTGATGTCCCCATCAACCTATGGTATGACACCAAATAATACTTCTGCTGGCATATTTCGTTCAGTGTAAAAGAAATATGAAAACAGGACAATCACCTTCTGGGACGCTTCTGTTTGTTCTTGTTTCTACTTTTCCTGGTTGGCTTTGGCAAAATTCTCCTCTAAAAAGAAAAAAAATTGTATTTTAATAAGCTTATGCAGAAAGGGTTAGAATGGTACTACAGCCAAACTTTATAACAAGTTTAAAATTTGAGGTTACCTGTGCAATGAAGACAACGTGTTTACCACTGAATTTTTTTTCAAGCTCTCGAACTAGTCGCACTTGTATCTTTTGAAAAGACTTTAGTTGGGGGACTGGCACAAAGATAATGATTGCTTTTCTGCCACTGCCAACTTCAATTTCCTAATTAAAAGGAAACATTGAAAATGCACTCAATTTTTATACAAAAGTGAACTGGTAAAAACAAAGACACCAACCCCTTTTAAGCAGATCATTCATAATAAAAATGTTTTCCTGGAAGTGCATAGTTTGTTTAAAAAACATGCTAAATGGAACTTTCTTCCAAAACCAATTCAACCAAGTTTCCACAATAAAAAAAAACATAACTTGGTTTACATAGCACTTATTCAGCTTTGATCAAATGACTGAAACACTGACATTATCTTTTCTAGATATAATTTGTTCTTGCTGCTTCAAGCTCCTCTCCATTGGTCTTCGTCAATGTAATGAACTTTTAGCATACTTCTCAGTAACCACAATTCAAAGGCCTCTATTTCCTATTAGTTACCATCCAGGTTTCTGAAGCATACAAGCAAGTAGACAAAAATGCAGCATCAATAGGTTTTCTTCATGTTCAAGCTTCAGTTTTCCATCTGCTCACAAATCCTTCACAAAAATATTTACATATGCTTCTAACTTCTGAATCACATGTGCCATCTTCAGTTACCATCTGGCCCACATAGACCAACTTATCTACATCTTCCAGTGCAATACCACCTACTTCAACCTTGACTCTGAACGCAAAATGCATTAGAGTCTATTCACAATCTATATTCTAAACTTTCTTCTTCCAGGATATTTCAAAAGGGTCATTTCTGATTCTGCAAGTAGCTACCCTTTTGTTAACGGATCACAAGCTTGTAATGTTGCTATGACAATTTTTTTTAAATCTGGAAGTAAATCTAATTTTTTTTGAGTATCTGTTATGCACAATAATTCTGGTGTCAGCACAGCTTCGCTGTACTCATCTACTTAAATGAAGTCTATCGGACTACACCTTTTCTACCCTGATCACTATGTGGTCCCAAAACAGGTTCTGAACACACCACGATCTTTACTGTTAATGTCATAGTCTTAAGCTTTGGTGTTATACATGAACAATGCTAACTTCTATGAAGAATGTGAGAATATTTGTTTATTTCTAGACACTGATCCTAGACCGTTGTTGGATTAAAAATAATTCCCTCATACTGCAGGTCTCATTCAGACTACTTTCATCAACTTCGGCTGCAAATGTAGCATTACTTCTATAAATTTCAACATCAAGAATAGTGAACCATCTCATTCATGTGAATTTTGATTAAGCTTCCCTTTAAATGTATCTATAGAGTTCAACTCTTGTTATTAATTTTAACACCCATCTCATGGTCCCAGTAGCTTTTTCAATCACAATCACTAACTTACAAGATCAGTATTAAATTTGTTCATGTAGATCTCATGGTGGCCTAAATCCCAACTGGACACAAGCATTTATTTCGTGAGTCAGCATAACCCAATTTGGCTATTAGCAGTATAGAAAGTAAACAACTGTAGAACCATAAAAATCACAACGAATAGGCATGGCCAGGAAAAAGAACAAAAATGAGAAGGGAAAGAAAAGATGCAAACCATTACCAATAAACTTAATTCAACTACTGCATTTTTAAGTCACCAGTGCTTTAGAGTGATAGGAGAGAGTAACTACAATTGCATTGCTCGGTACAAATACAGTAAAGATATAATTCACTGGTGGTTTTCCAGGGGTCAGGATTTTGAAAAGCCTTGGGAGTAGCTCATGGTCTGCCAAGAATTACAATAAAACATTACATTTTCTCTTTTCCCCCTTTCTTATTTTAAAAAAAACTCAAAGCTGGTATGTATTTGAAATAAACTACCAGAGATTGTAGTAGAGAGGAGTACAAGTTACATTTGAGCAGGTACATGAATCGGAAAGGGATATGGTCAAATGAGGGCAAATGGGGCTAGTTTAATTTAGGAAAACTGGTCAGCCATAGGCAAGTTGTACTGAATGGTCTGCTTCTACGCCGTATGACTATGAATTGTTTAAAAAAAAACCTCACCTTAGCAGCTGTAATGTTCAGTTCTCGTAACTGAGCCTTCAGGTCAGAATTCATTTCTAACTCCAGAAGAGCCTACAGTGGAAGGAGAGACACCATTAAAAAGTCTTGTGCAGTTAATTAAACAGTGTTGACTGTCAAATTCTGAAAGACATTTTCTTTAACTATACAGCCTTGCAGACCAAAAGGTAGCCAAACAGAAAAAAAAAGATTTAATAGAACTGTGCAAGATTGACAGGTTTACATATCAAGAAAAACAACACCCAACAGCTGATGGCACAAGCACTTGGGGGAAAGACACATTTAACATTTTGAGCACAACATACAGGAAGGATGCTACAAAATTCTTACAGGAGTCATAATGACCTGGAAATCTCTGCTAGGAGAGCAGGAGAGAAACAAATTATTACAATAGATTCAATGTACGTTTGAAGGTTTAAGTGGATGAAAGGGCCTGAACTAGTTCATGGAGATAATCAGAGATATACAGCACAGAAACAGATCCTTAGGTCCAACTCATCCATGCCAACCAGATCTCCTAAACTCATCTAGTCCCATTGGCCAGCACATGGCTCATATCACTCTAAACCCTTCCTACTCATAACCATCCAGATGCCTTTTAAATGTTGCAATTGTACCAGCCTCCACCACTTCCTCTGGCAGCTCATTCCATACACGCACAACCCTCTGCATGAAACAGTTGCCTCTGAGGTCCCTTTCATCTTTCCCCCTCACCCTAAACCTATGCCCTCTAGTTCTGGACTCCCCCATCCCAGGATAAATACCTTGTCTATTTATCCTATCCATTCCCATCATGATTTTATAAGCCTCTATAAGGTCACCCCCTCAGCCTCCAATATTCTGGGTAAACAGTGCCAGCCTATTCAGCATCTCCCTACAGCTCAAATCCTCCAAATTGTTGGGGGGGTGGGGGTTAGGGAAAATGGGAGAGGGGCGATGGGAATATGATAGGTAGAAGGAGGGGAGGGTGATAGGCTGGAGAGGGGGTGGGGGCAGAGAGGTCGGGAAGATGATTGCAGGGCAAGAGGGTGTTGCTGAATCCAAGTGCTGGGACTGAGATAAGGTGGGTAGAAGGGAAACGAGGAAGCTGGAGAAATCTACATTCATCCCGTGTGGTTGGAGGGTTCCTAGGCAGAAGATGAGGCGCTCTTCCTCCAGGCATTGTGTGGCCAGGGTCTGGCGATGGAGGCGGCCAAAGACCTGCATGTCCTTGGTGGAGTGGGAGGGGGGAGTTAAAGCGTTCAGCCACGGGGCGGTTGGGTTGGTTGGTCCGGGTGTCCCAGAGATGTTCCCTGAAACGTTCCGCAAGTAGGTGGCCTGTCTCCCCAATGTAGAGGAGACCACATCGGGTGCAGTAAATGGTGTGTGTGGAGGTGCAGGTGAATTTACGATGGATATAGAAAGATCCATTGGGGCCTTGAAGGGAGGTGAGGGGGGAGGCGTGGACCCAAGTTTGCACTTCTTGCTGTTTCAGGGGAAGGTGCCGGGAGTGGAGGTTGGGTTGGTGGGGGGTGTGGACCTGATCAGGGAGTCGTGGAGGGAGTGGTCTCTCCTGAATGCTGATGGGGGGGGTGGGGAAGAATATATCCCTGGTGGTAGCAGAAATGATGGAGGATGATACGATGTATCCAGAGGTTGGTGGGGTGGAAGGTGAGGACCAGTGGGGTTCTGTCCTGGTGGCGATTGGAGGGTCAGGGTTCAAGGGCGAGGGGCGGGAAGTGGAGGAGATGCGGTGGAGAGCGTTGTTGACCACGTCGAAGGGGAAATTGTGGTCTTTGAAGAAGGAGGCCAGTTGAGTTGTTCGGTAGTGGAACTGGTCCTCCTGGGTGCAGATACGGAAGAATTGGGAATATGGGATGGCGTGTTTACAGGGGACAGGGTGGGAGGAGATGTAATCTAGGTAGCTGTGGGAGTCAGTTGGTTTATAGTAAATTTACTACAAACCGACCGACCGACTCAAATGACGACTAACGAATAACTCAAATGGCCTCCTTCTTCAAAGACCGCAATTTACCCCCAGACGTGATCGACGACGCTCTCCACCGCATCTCCTCCACTTCCTGCCCCTCCGCCCTTGAACCCTGCCCCTCCAAATCGCAACCAGGACAGAACCCACTGGCCCTCACTCCACCAACCTCCGGATACATCATATCATCCTCCGTCATTTCCACCACCTCCAAACAGACCCCACCACCAGGTATATATTTCCCTCTCCATCCCTATCAGCATTCAGGAGAGACCACTCCCTCCGCAGCTCCCTCGTCAGGTCCACACACCCCACCAACCCAACCCCCACTCTGACACCTTCCCCTGCAACTGCAAGAAGTGCAAAACTTGCGCCCACTCCTCCCTCTAAGACCCCAACGGATCCTTCTATATCCGTCGCAAATTCACCTGCACCTCCACACATATCATTTATTGTATCCACTGCACCCGATATGGTCTCCTCTACACTGGGGAGAGGGGCCGCCTACTTGCGGAACATTTCAGGGAACACCTCTGGGACACCTGCACCAACCAACCAAACCGCCCCATGGCTGAACGCTTTAACTCCCCCTCCCACTCCATCAAGGATATGCAGGTCCTTGGCCTCCTCCATCGCCAGACCCTGGCCACACGATGCCTGGAGGAAGAGCGCCTCATCTTCTGTCTAGGAACCCTCCAATCACACGGGATGAATGTAGATTTCTCCAGTTTCCTCATTTCCCCTCCCCCCACCTTATCTCAGTCCCAACCCTCTGATTCAGCACTGCCCTCTTGACCTGCAATCTTCTTCCCGAACTCTCCGCCCCCACCTCCTCTCTGGCCTATCACCCTCACCTCCTTCCACCTATCGTATTCCCAGCACCCCTCCCCCCCCACCTTTTATCTCAGCCCGCTTGGCACACCAGCCTCATTCCTGAAGAAGGGCTTATGCCCGAAACATTGATTCTCCTGCTCCTCAGATGCTGCCTGGCCTGCTGTGTTTTTCCAGCACTACATTTTTCAACTCTGGTACTCCAGCATGTGCAGCCCTCACTTTCTCACAGGCCTCCAGTCTGAAAAGCAACCATGCACCACCACCCAATGTTTTCTACCTTCAAGCCAGTTCTGTATCCAAATGGCTAGTTCTCATTGTATTCCATAGGATCTAACCTTGCTAACCAGGGTCCCATGAGGAACTTTGCCAAATGCCTTACTGAAGTCCATATAGATCACATCTACTGCTCTGCTTTCATCAAGTCTCCCTTGTCACGTCTTCAAAAAAGTCAATCAAGTTTGAGAGACATGACTTCCCACGCACAAAGCTATGCTGAGTGTCCCTCATCAGTCTTGGCCTTTTCTAAATCCATGTAAACCTTGTCTCTCAGGATTACCTCCAACACACCCACCACCGACGTCAGGCTCACTTGTCTAAGACTCCCTGGCTTTTCCTTACCACCTTAAATAGTGGCACCACATCAGCCACCTCACCTGTGACTATGGGGCAAACGACAATCGGACAGGTTTAAGTTGTGAACTCTCAATTGCATCACGTGACTCAATGCTTGTCTAGAGTTAAGCAATTCAAATGTTAATTTCACTTTAACATCCATCAAAAGCGTTCAATAAACTTTGCAAACGGTGCTGACGTACCTGGGAAATGCCAGACTCGAATTCGTCCGGCTTTTCGCCATTAGGCTTCACGATTTTGGCGCTGCTGCTGAACATGGCCTGTCTCTGATAAGGAAATGGATTGGGGGGGGAAGGTGAGGGAAAGGGGAAGGGTTAGAAATAAAAAAAATCAGTCTCGGTGAACGGGCGGCGACAAAACCAGAACCCAAAACCCCGATCGGGTGAAGTAGGAGAGAAATCATCCCTACGGCCCGGCCTCCACATTAGCAGAATGCAGGAGTAACCACTTCCTGGTTATGTGGCGGTCAAGCGCAAGGGTCTGGGAGCGGTGAGTGCAAGGGCTGCAGGATGGAACGCGGGCCCGGGGATCGCGCGCCCGGCCCTGCAGCTGGGGCGCAACTGCAGCCCGCGAGCAGGATGGAACGTGAGCCCGGGCAGTGGGGACCCCCACGCGCGCGCGCACACCCTCCCTGCGGACAGCTGCTCTACCCCAACCGTGGGCAAGAATGGAACGTGGGCCTCGAGCGCCGCGTGTTCCACCGCCCGACTCGCGCAGCCTCAGTCCTGCCGTCAGCCTCCATCTTCCTCCCTCGTTTCCCCGGGGCCGGTGTGTCATTAAACCCGCTCAGACCCCCGCCATCCGGCCGCACGAACACTCGCATCTGATCCATCTCAGCCCCGCCAGCCATTCCCCACCGCTCGGCCGCCCGTATCGAGCGGATCGGCGGCGGTTATCAGAGGTAAGCCACGGGGAGCGCGAAGGCGCCCTCACCGACCTGGGAGAAGAGCGGCCGAGAAAGAGAGAGGGAGGAGGCATGAAGCCTCGCGAGAGTTTTTCTGCGGCGGGAGGCCCCGCCCCCTCCGCCGGAGTGAGGAATGATGGAACTCCATGCTTGTGTAACACAGTTGCCATGGTAACTGGGTACCAGGGCTTGTCTCCTTGCATCATTTCATCCAGAGCGTGCAGGAGAAGAAATACAATCTTATTACTGTCCAAAGTATTAGAGTGTGGTGCTGGAAAAGCACAGCAGTTCAGGCAGCATCCGAGCAGCAGGAAAATCGATGTTTCGGGCAAAAGCCCTTCGTCAGGAATAGAGCCAGAGTCCCTGCAGGGCATTTATCTCTTCACCCTGCAGGCACTCTGCCTGTATTCCTGATGAAGGGCTTTTGCCCGAAACATCGATTTTCCTGCTCCTCGGATGCTGCCTGAACCGTTGTGCTTTTCCAGCACCACTCCAATCCAGGATTATGAAAGGACTGGACACTCTGGCAGGAGGGAACATATTTCCGTTGATGGGGGAGTGCCGAACCAGAGGACACAACTTAAAAATACGGGGTAGACCATTTAGGACAGAGATGAGGAGAAACTACCTCACCCAGAGAGTGGTGGCTGTGTGGAATGCTCTGCCCCAGAGGGCAGTGGAGGCCCAGTCTCTGGATTCTTTTAAGAAAGAATTGGATAGAGCTCTTAAAGATAGTGGAGTCAAGGGGTATGGAGATAAGGCTGGAACAGGATACTGATTAGCAATGATCAGCCATGATCATATTGAATGGCGGTGCAGGCTCGAAGGGCAGAATGGCCTACTCCTGCATCTATTGTCTATTGTCTAATTTGGTTTCCAGCATCTGCAGTCATTGTTTTTACCTAATCTAATCACTAAACAGGTCAGGTGGTTAGGTCAATTGGCCATTCTAAATTGCCCACAATGTTCCGGATTTGGAGATGCCAGTGTTGGGCTGGGGTGTACAAAGTTAAAAATCACACAACACCAGGTCCAACAGGTTCTGTATCCAGTTAAACCTGTTGGACTATAATCTGGTTTTGTATGATTTTCACAATGTTCAGGGATGTGTAGGTTAGGTGCATTGTTCAGGGGTAAATGTAGAATAATAGGAGCATGACTCTGGGTAGGGTATTCTTCAGAGGGTCGGTGTGGACTGGTTGAGGTAAATGGTCTGTTTCCACACTGTAGGGATTCTATGATTCTAAGTCACACTGGGCTTTTGGTGGAACCAGACCAACTCACACATGTAGAATCATAGAGATGTACAGCACAGAAACAGACCCTTGAGTCCAACTTGTCTGTGTTGACCAGATATCCAAAGTAAATCTAATCCTATTTGCCAGCATTTGCTAATGACAAATACCCATCTGCTTCATCTGCCAATGCCTGTCCAACAGACAACGGCAATAAGAAACTGTACCTACGAAAACACTGGCCACCCTACCCTTTATGAAGAACATATCAGAATTAATTACCAGATTGTTACGACCTCGAGGTATTGTGGTGGCACACCAACCAACAGCCACATTATACCAGCTACTTACCAGGACTAAGGACCCCATACCCACAGCATGCAGGACCAACGTGGAATACAAAATCCCTTGCAACAACTGCAATAAACTCTAAATGGGACAAACAGGTAGAATATTCGTCATCAGACTTCATAAATACCAACTGGCTAAACGACATGATCCATCTCTGTAGACAAGACCAAGAGGGTCATCAATTCAACTATGACAAAGTTACTATCCTAGGACATGCCAACCAGAGACATGCGAGAGAGTTGTTGGAAGCCTGGTTTTTAACCAAAGCGACCATCGACAGACACATAGAGATAAACCCAGTGTACACTGCAGAGAAGACGCGGAAGTGGCACACACCTCAACAGGCCGATCACATAGAAAGCAAGCGGCACAGAACAACAGTGCTTCATGGATGTCGCACTGATGATGTTACCCAGTAGGGTAATGAAAAGTCTGCATGATAACCCAACAACTTGACAAGCTAACCAAATACCTTATCCACAACCCCAGCTACATATCTTCATGAAAATCTGTAAATGTGTCAGCCTCCACCACCTCCACTAGCAGCTCATTCCATACACCCACCACCTCTGTGTGAAAAGGTTGCCCCTTAGGTCCATTTTAAAACTTTCCCCTCTCGTCTTAAACCTATGTCCTCCCCTCCCCTTGGAAAAAAGATTGTGGATATTCATCCAATCCATGCCACTCATAATTTTATAAAGGTCTATAAGGTCACTCCAATCCATCAGGGAAAATAGCACCAGCTTATTTAACCTCTCCCTATAGCTCAAACCCTCCAACCCTGACAACATCCTTGTCAATCTTTTCTGAAGTCTTTCAAGTTTAACAATATCTTTCCAATAGCAGGGAAACCAGAACTGAATACAGTATTCCAAAAGAGGCCAAACCAATGTACTGAACAGCCAATTCCTACAGGACACACACATCCACACAAACCTGGAATACGCTGTGTGCAATTTTTGGTCTCTGTCTATGGAAATGTTTGTGTTGGAGACAAAGGCTCACCGTGTCTCTGGAGTGAAATGATTGACATATCAAGACAGATTCATCTTGAGCTCAGCTTATCATGCCAAGAGTTTGGGAATAGTGGGGGGTTTGATCTAAGAGAAATGTGGCGATGATATTGTTGGAATAGAATTTTTTTTAATTTCTGAAGGATAATACTAATACTGATGGATGCTGAAAACCTGGAATAAAAACAAAAGAGGCTAGAAATCCTCTGCCGGGTAGGTAGCATCTCTGCTCTAATCAAATGTTATTGATGGGAAATGTTAACTATGTTTCTCTCCACAGATGTTTACGGCCCTGCAGGGGTTGTCCTCTTAATTCAGCATTCTATATTTAGTATCCTGTGTACCAGGAAACCTCATCAAACTGTGTCATATAAGTAACTAGCCTTCTGAAGACAGAAATTGATCTGTATGTGGAAACAGAGAAGAAGTCATAATACTCATCAAAGTTCTGACTCACGACAAAAGTTTGTCATGTCTCATCCTACCTTATTATCAATGTAATGTACTGGAAATGAGAAGATTTTTGTCCCAAAAGAAGTATAACTAAACTTAAAATGGAGGTGGGCAATGGGAGAATGCTCATCTGATGTCATGAGTAGCCGTCCCATGGCCGTTGACCAAAAGGGGTTTGTCAAATTACCAAGATAGCATTGATCACCAGTCCCGAAGTGATGTATATTAACAGGGGTGGAGGGGGAAGAAGATTCAGAGAGATGAACCATACCATCTCCAGGAGACAAACCAGGAGTTCCCCTACAACTACCTGAGGAAAGAACAGTTTATTGGTACTGTTGACCACCAAAGATGACCAGAGACCACCTCAAAAGGGCATAGGACCCACTGGGACATGGGAGTACTCTGACTCGAATCCTCCATTCTGCAGAACAGCTCCCGGATCAATGAAGCATTCTCATCTGTCACAGGTACTATATTTCCTTTCTTTGCCTAATTAACTAATGTACCATATCAAAACTGCTGTTTCTTAATAAATTATCAGAAAATTTCTGTTAATCATCAACTACTTATGTTAAGTAACTGTGAACATGAGCCCTCTAAAATTAACAATCGTTGTCAGGAGTGAGATTGTTCTCAGAATTCATAGTTTAATTGACTTTAAGTTTGGGAAGTATCAAAGTCACAGTTTTAGATCATAGTTGAACATATGTTGAGTAATTCTTAAATAAACCAATAGCTTTTACATTTGCCAAATAGAGGTGGCTAGGACGTTTGATTGTGAAAACCATGGCAGTTGGAACAAATATGTATTAGGAATTATGGAAGATTGTGATGGATATTATGGTTCTTTTTTTAATAGCCTTTTTATGGAGGTTCAGATGGACAACACTAAAATAAAACAAAAGTCCAGAATAAACTGGGCTACAGTGCTCATGTATGCTCCTTGCAACTAAATAGAAAACATAAGGAGTCTAGGGAACAAATTACAAATTTACAAAAGGAAACTTATAACTTATACATTCAATTAAGAAGGCAGAGGTGTGTAATGCGACATGTTACAGAGTTAAAAGAGATCGAGAAAATATTAGAACAAGACAAGCACATAATGCAAGATTGAAAGATGAAATAAAGGATGCAAGGGTTGAGGTGAGAACATAATTTTAACAAATAGTATTGCCTCCCCAAAGCAAACCACATCTCTTGTATAAATTTAAAGAAGCTCCAACCAGCACTTCACCAAAAGAAAGTAATGATACCTGCTTTCTCTGTTAAAAAGGTTGAGTGACTTTGATATAAGCCAGAGAAACAAGCACCTTTGTACTCTGCCTTATACAGTGAAGCAAAACCTGTTTTTGTAGTCACAACAGTCAAGGTGAAAACTGAACAAGACAAAGATGCATTTGAAATTAGATAACAAATTGTGGTAAACCAGCAAAAGAGATTTTCAGGTTGAACTTGCAGATCTTCTCTTTAGTGTCATAAATGCAATGTGAGAACTGTACAGAAGTATACTGGGTTAAAAGAACAAATGAAAAATTGCAGCTTCATATGAAAAAAGTATATGAGGTGTTGAACAGTGATAAGGTATCTGTTGAATGGGCCAGTATTGCAGTTCTCACTTTCATGTAAAATTGTCAGGGAAAGAACAGAAGGGTTTCAAGAGAGGAAGCAGTCTATTCAGAATTTTGAGAGAGCAGAAGTGAGTAGGAAGTAGCCATGTGTTCTTTGCGGCTGAAGATGATTTGTCAAATACACGAGCTGATGAGTTGAAAAGTAATGCCAATGGGCACCCATGAAATGGCTATGGGCCAAGTCCTGGAAAATGGATTAGAATAATTTGGTGTTTTTGGCTGGCATAGATTTGATGGGCTGAAGGGACTTTTTTGTACTGTAGAACACAATGACTCATTTACAGTTCTGAGCAGAACAAAGCATGAGGGCAGACAGATCAGAAATGATACAGCCTCAATGGAAAGTCCTATCAAATATGGCATGGTACAGGAATATCTGCATTGGAGATAAAAAGAATCATTCTTGGAAGCTCTAGCATGGAAGATAGTATATCAGCAGGTGTACATGAAGAGAAACGAGGAGAAAGTTCTCCAGATTAGAGCCTGAACCAGACACAGTACGATAGCAGTGTAATGGAAACATAAATCAAGGTGGGGACCTAATAGTACTGGAATAGAGTGCTCAACATATCCTATGAAGAGATATGCAGAGTTAGGGCTCATGCATGCCTGTAATAATTGTCCATTTCTATTCCCTTCAAAAGGCTGTGGTGAGTTGTCTCTTCAAACTGTTGCCACCCATTTGGTGTAGATACATCCACAATATTGTTCGGAAGGGAGTCCCAGATTTTTGACCCAGTGACACTGAAGGAATGGTGATATATTCCCAAGTTAGGATAGCAAGTGTCTTGGAGGTAAACTCACAGGTGATGTTCTCATACAAAACTAAGTTCAATTCAGCAAAAGGATAAATAAACTCTTAGACTCCACAAAGTAAGTGGCATGGTGGAGTCACTGGCGTTCATGATGGCGTCAAACAGGCAGCCAGGCAGGGACTGGGTCCTAGGCTTCAGCACCAGATTGAACATGTCATCTTCATATCTTCATGCCAGTTCAAGCAGTCATGTTTATGGAAATTCCCTCCATTAGGGCATTTTGGCTCAAACTACACCATGTGGACTATAGCGCTTCAAGAAGGCAGCTCAGCACCACCAAGGGCAACAAGGAAGGGGCAATAAATGCTGGCCAGTCAGCAATGCCCATGTACCATGAATAAGTTTTAAAAGTGTGTTATGGGCAACACTTACCAGAGCATTGACATTAGCTGAGATGGACCTCAGAGGTTTGCTGTTCATTGAGAATGATACCTAGTCTTCTACCTACCTGTAGGACAAAATCTCAGGCTGCATAAAGAGTGGTGGTCGTGTATCTTACGCCTGCACGTAGACTTATGCTTAGTAGCTCACTGTCAAATTAATCAAAGAGCAGAGCAGATGCTCAAATTGCAGTGAGACCAGAATTTCAAAATAATAGATTAAGGATGTCACTAACTTGGTGTCAAGAATTGAGCATGCATGAAACTCCACTGGGAAATAGATTGCGTGCTACCTATAGCTAATTCTCTGTATTCCACAGTACAATCCTTGCAGTCAGGAAGCATGTTATCTATAGTCTGCTGCAGAGCTCATTCTCTGAGGATGATGACATAGGACGCTCAGGTAATTCACCATCACGTCATTCCACTACACCCTTTGCCAGAACAGAGACAGCCACCTCAGTGGGAATGCATTCCTGATTATGATTTAGGGTCACAATCCAAAAAGTTTGCAGAAGCCATTGGAGATAACACATTTTAAGATCCTGACAGTTCTAATGTTTAAATAGACAGCCTTTCATGCTCCACAAATTTCTGTTTTTCCATATCCGAATCCGACCCAGCGCTGAATCCCATAAACATTTTGTTTAACCATCCTAATTGACTTTCAAAGTTCTTGATACTTCAAGGTTAAAGTTATTATTTTCATGCTCGATTTACCTTCTCACTTAATTGTTCCTCCCTATCACTGCACATTCTCCAGGCTACAAATATCATCTGCATCTCTAACCCCAGTCTCTTGTGCATCATTCCTTCCCTTCATGTGTTAATTGGCAGTCCTGTCTTGAGCTGCCTATGTTTCTGTGTGATACATCTGTAAGACTCTATGATCTCAGCACCTTCCTTTCATTTTTCAAGATTGAATTTAAATCCCAATTTTTTGTCCAAGCTAGTGGCCTCCCTTATAATTGCTTTTTCTTAGCTCAGTATCATATTTTTGATTAGGCCTTAGTGTAGTAGTTTGAACAATTCTCTGTGATACAGACATTGTTTGGAACCTTCCACTACACCCTTTGTGTGTTTTGAAGTTTTATAGTTGATAGGTGGTGATGATGGGATTGGTGCATAAATAGTTGCGATGTCCTGACAGTCATATTGAGTTTAAGGTTGAGAATAATTTGTGTACCAGTTGTGTTACATAAAAATACGCTATAAGTAAGCCTTATAGTTACTTGTAATAATTTCTGCTGGGACCACAATTATGTTACAAACTTGGTGGGTTTGTCAGGAAAAAATCATTCTTCAACTAAGAAATTTAATGTCCATGTTTTATTTTTCAATTGACTTGTATAGACTTGATTCCATGTGCTCTTAGTACAAATCTGTGGCTAACGGTGATTCATACAGTTTCACATTGGTGTTTTGTTCTGCTGCAATTACTTACATTTGGACTAAACAAGTGCAACAGCAGCCAGAGAAATACAACAGGGTAGGACTTCAATTGACCGCAAGTAGAGGTGATGACTGGATGGTGTGGCTTAGGTGATTATATCTGGGTACAAGTAGGTCATGTTGTATAAGGTAATGGTTCTGAAAGAATTAGTGAGTGGCATGGTGGCACTGCTGCCTCACAGCGCCAGAGATCTGGGTTCAATTCCTGCCTCAGGCAACTGTCTGTGTGGAGTTTGCACATTCTCCACATGTCTGCATGGGTTTCCTCCGGGTGCTCCAGTTTCCTCCCACAGTCCAAAAATGTGCAGGTTAGGTGACTTAGCCATGCTAAATTGCTCGTAGTGTTAGATGTAGGGGAGTGGATCTTGGTGGGTCTTGGTCTTGCTCTTCGGAGGGTCGTTGTGGACTTGTTGGGCTGAAGGGCCTGTTTCCACATTGTAAGTAATCCAATCTAATCACCTTCTCAAGGGCAACTATGGATGGGCATTAATACTTGCCCAACTAACAACCCTACATCTCACCAATGAATATTCAAGTGGGTGGCACCGTGGTTAGCACTGCTGCCTCACAGTGCCAGAGACCTGGGTTCAATTCCCCCCTCATTGTGGAGTTTGCACATTCTCCCCATGTCTGCGTGGGTTTCCTCTGGGTGCTCCGGTTTCCTCCCACAGTCCAAAAATGTGCAGGTTAGGTGAATTGGCCACGCTAAATTGTCCGTAGTGTTAGGTGCAAGGGTAAATGTAGGGGAATGAGTCTGGGTGGATGCGTGTCGGTGTGGACTTGTTGGGCCGAAGGGCCTGTTTCCACACTGTAAGTAATCTAATTAGTGGTGAAGATGTATTAGCTCCATTCAATATTATGATGTCACATACAGTCATTGGGAGACTAAAAGGCATTAAACATGAGTCTTTTTTGGGATGAGATGTATGCTGTACGGCTGTCAATAGACCTTAGTAATTATATCTGACCAGTAACGTTGACTGTACTTAATGTTATCATGAAATGACCGTCTTGTTAACTAAGACAAGTGCACTTTAGAGTCACCAATGGTCTGTCACTGATAATTAGACAGACTTCGGATGCTGCTTGACCTGCTGTGCATTTCCAGCACCACAGTCTAGGGTCTGGACAGAATACAGACTGGAGACGACTGGTGGCAGTGAACTATTGTAGACAACCTTTACCCTGTGTCATATGATGAGGTCCCAAAAGCGGCAATCCGGGTAATACTACAAATGCGATCAGTAGAAAGTCACCATCCCGAGGTAGGGGCGTGGTCAATTGTGAAGGTGGGGATTAGTCTATGAATGGACTTAGAATCAGCATTAAATATCAAGCAAGCTGCATAATAGCAAAATATTATGGATGCTGGAAAAATTAAACAAAATCGCTCAACAGGAGGCACTCCCCAGACGCAACTCATTTACGTTCGCAATTTGACAATCTTTCGTAGCATTCGATTCGATCCCAGTCCGGATACGCTGGTGTCATGCCAATAGTCCAGGCGGGCGATGTTTAAAGAAGATTAGTAAAATTCTGACCAAAGCCAGGTCTGTGTACTAACACCTGATGAAGGAGCGTCGCTCCGAAAGCTAGTGTGCTTCCAATTAAACCTGTTGGACTATAACCTGGTGTGGTGTGAGTTTTAACTTAGGTCTGTGTACGTCTGTGCACGCGCACTCGTGGATGATTGGGTGGTGGGACAATGCGGAGAGAAAGCAGCGCTGCATTTCCTCCTCCCAGCCTCAGGTTGTCGCTGTGGGGCGGGGGTGGGGGCGGAGCGGGGCCTCCTCAAAGGGCGAGGGCTGGCTTCGCGGAGAGGGTCTCTATGTGGCGCTTCCGTGGGTTGTTAACGGCGCTTTCGATCGGTATGAAGAAAAGGTTTTATTATGCGGTGAAGGCCGGGAGGAAGCCCGGAGTGTACGCAACCTGGTGAGTGAGTGAGCGAGCTTGTCTTCAGCTGTTGGAGGCCCTCGAGGGCAACGGGTTTATTTATTTAATTATAAAAGGTGTGGAGGGGATGTCGGGAGATTATGCTTTTCGCAGTGAGCTAGTAACGGCACAATGGGTTGAATGGCCTCTTGGTGTGTCATTCGGTGATACAGGGATATCGTTCGGCCTTTGCCTAGCCCACTCTGCAGCTCCTACACGGTGGGGGCAAGGTCCCACTGCCCCATCTACTCATCAGAATGAATAGACAAGTTAAAAATCACACACCACCAGGTTATACTTCAACGCGTTTATTTGGAAGCATTAGCTTTCAGAGTATTGCATCTTTATCAGGTTGCTGAGGAACATAAGACACAGAATTTATAGCAAAATATCCCAGCGTCATGCAACTGAAACAAGATCTATTGCTATAAATTCTGTGTCTTATGATCGTGCTCCACAGCAGCCTGATGAAGGAGCAGCGGTCTGAAAGCTAGTACTTCCAAATAAAGGTCCTTGAGGGTCATCATCTCTGGATTACTGCCCCAGGCACGTGCTAATCGGCATAGCGATAAGAAAATTAAGGAAGTAAACGGGTGGCTAAGAGATTGGTGAGGGAAAGAGGGATTCCATTTCATGGGACACTGGCATCTGTTTTGGCACTGGAGTGATATATACTGATGGGGTGGACTCCACCTGAACTGCTCTGGAACCAGTGTTCTGGTGAAAAGGATAAATACAGTGGTCACTAGGACTTTAAACTTGAGAAGGTAAAAACAATGACTGCAGATGCTGAAAACCAAATACTGGATTAGTGGTGCTGGAAGAGCACAGCAGTTCAGGCAGCATCCGCTTTTGCTGCTCGTTGGATGCTGCCTTAACTGCTGTGCTCTTCCAGCACCACTAATCCTTTAAACTTGAGAGTCTGGGGGGAGGGAAAGTGAAAACAACAGGGAGTATGGGGCCAAGTAGAAAGATAAGCAGCAGGTTAGCATGTGTGCAGGGTTTAAGTTCAAGGCAGACTAGGAATGAAGCAAAAAGGAAAGATAACTTAGGACACGTTACGAGAGATGTTGGAAATGATGAGGATAAGAAAATTAGCATTAAGGTGCTTTACCTGAATGCTTGTAGTATTTGTAACAAAGTAGATGAATTAATGGCACAAATCATTGTGAATGATTATGATGTGGTTGTAGGGGGTTCAGGACTGGCAGTTAAACATCCAAGGACTTACCACTTAGCGAAAAGACAGGAAGGTGGGCAGAGGAGGTGGGGGTTGCCTTGTTAGTTAAGAATGAAATTAAATCTATGGCATTGAATGACATAGGGACAGGTGATATGGAGTCTGTGTGGGTGTGGGTGGAGTTGAGGAACCACAAAATCATAATGGGAGTTACATACAGACCTCCCAGCAGTGGTCAGGACCAGGGGTGCAAGATATACCACGAAATAGATAGGGCATATCAGAAAGACAAGGTTACAGAGATCATGGGAGACTTCAGTATGCAAATGGACTGGGTGAATAATGTTGCTGATGGATCCAAAGAAAGGGAATTCATAGAATGCTTACAGGATGGCTTTTTGGAACAGTTTGTGATGAAATCCACAAAGGAGCAGGCTATTCTGGAATTAGTGCTATGTAATGAGCCAGACTTTATAAAAATAGGGGAACACTTAAACAGCAATTGTAATATGGTAGAGTTCAGTTTGTAGTTTGAAAAAGAGAAGGTGAAATCAAAAGTAATGGTGTTACAGTTAAATAAAGGTAATTACAGGGGCATGAGAGAGGAACTGACAAAAATCAACTGGAAACAGAGTCTAGTGGGGAAGAGCAAAAATGGCAGGAGTTTCTGGGTGTAATTGAGGGCACAGTACAGAGGTACACCCAAAGTAAAGAAAAATTATCCATTTTTTTTGGAGGGTGGGGATTAGACAGCCATGGCTAATAAAGGAAGTCAGGAAATGTATCAAAGGAAAAGAGAGAGCCTATAAAGTGGCCACGAGCACCGGGAATTCAGAAGATTGGGAAGACTACAAAAACAAGCAGAGGATAACAAAGAGAGAAATAAGGAAGGAGAGGATTAAATATGAAGGTAAGCTAGCCAGTAATATTAGAAGTGATGGTAAAAGTTTATTTCAATACATAAGAAACAAACGAGAGGCAAAAATAGAAACTGGGTCGTTCCTAATTGATGCAAGAAGGTTAGTGATGGGAGAAAAGGAAATAGCTGAAGAACTTAATATGTACTTTGTGTCAGTCTTCACAATAGAAGAAATGAGCAATATCCCAACAATTAAGGAGATTTGGGGGCAGAGTTGAGTATGGTAGCCATTACAAAAGAGAAAGTGCTGTAAGGTCTAAAAATTGATTAAATCTTCTGGCCCCAATGGGCTACATCCTTGTTCTGAGGAAGGTGGCTGAGGAAATAGTGGAGGTCTTGGTGGTGATCTTTCAAAAATCACTGGAGTCAGGGGAAGTCCCAGATGATTGGAAAATCACTTGTAACTCCTTTTGTTTGAGAAAGGATCAAGACAAAAGATGGAAAATTATAGGCTGATTAGCCTAACCTTGGTTGTAGGTAAAATTCCAGAGTCTATCGTTAAGGATGAGATTTTTTAAACATAAAATTACCCTTTATGCAGATGATGTTCTTCTATTCCTCAGTAATCCTCTGATGTCCGTACCTCGCCTAATCCAAGTTATTAATACATTTAGCGTATTCTCAGGCTATAAAATTAATTTTTCAAAATCGGAGGCTATGCGAATGGGTGGCCTTGCTATGATACCCCACTTAGTGGACGGATCTCTTTTTCCCTTTCGTTGGTCCCTGGAGGGCTTCTTATATTTAGGCATTTTTATTACCCCAGTATTTGGTCAGTTGTATAAGGCTAGTTTTGTGCATTTACTGGAAAGGATAAAGCAGGACCTCCAGCGATGGGGAGACCTTCCAATTTCCTGGTTGGATAGAATAGCACTAATTAAAATGAATGTCCTGCCCCGTCTCCTATATCCTATGAGAATGCTTCTGGTGATGCTGCCGAGGATGGCTCTACGTAAATTATATGGCTGGCTGGGTTCCTTTATCTGGAATCATAGACGGCCCCTCATTAAGCTGAAGAAGCTACAGCTTCCACAGGCAAGGGGAGGATTGGACTTCCCAGATTTTAGGAAATATCAGTTAAGTTCCCTATTAAGTTACATAGCTGATTGATTGGGTCTTGTCTGATTCACAATCTGGTTGGATATCGAGGCCTCTCAAGTAAAATACTCACTCATTAACCTTTTTTTATTTTCAGACAAGAGGAAAATCATTACAGATCACTGTAAAAACCCTATAATACTAAACACAATTTAAGGCTTGGAATATAATGCGGCAAAATGAGGGTAATTCACATAAACCATCCCCCTATGCACCGATAGTGGGAGCATGGTATTTTTTCTTTTGTTAAATTTTGGCTATTGTATATTTGATTTAATTGTATATCCATGTTTATATTTGAGAGTTTTGTTTATTTTTGTAAACTTGTAAAAATGTTAAATTTCTAATAAAAATATCTTTTTTAAAAAAATGAGATTTTTAAATTCGTGGAAGTGCAGGGTCGGATTAGAACAAGTCAGCATGGATTTAATAAGGGGAGGTTGTGCCTGACAAAACTGTTAGAATTCTTTTGAAGAGATAACAAGTAGATTAGACCAGGGCAACCCAGTGTATGTTATCTATCTAGACTTTCAAGAGGCTCCTGAGTAAGGTGAGGGCCCATGGTATTCGAGGTGAGCTACTGGCATGGATTGAGGATTGGCTGTCTGACAGAAAGCAGAGAGTCGGGATAAAATGTTCTTTTTTGGAATGGCAGCTAATGACAAATGATGTCCTGCAGGGTTCAGTGTTAGGGCCACAGCTTTTCACATGAAGGGACTGGGGGCATTCTGGCAAAGTTCACCGATGATACGAAGTTAGGCAGACAGGCAGGTAGTTTGAGGAGGTGAGGAGGCTGCAGAAAGACTTAGACAGTTTAGGACTGTGGTCCAGGTAATGACTGATGAAATTCAACATGAGCAAATGCAAGATCTTGCACTTTGGAAAGAAGAATACAGGCATGGAATATTTTCTAAATGGTGAGAAAATTCATAAAGCCAAAGTACTAAAGGATCTGGGAGTGCTAGTCCAGGATTCCCTAAAGATTGACTTGCAGGTTGAGTCCGTGGTTAAGAAAGCAAATGTAATGTTGTTGTCATTTATCTCAAGAAGGTTGGAATATAAAAGCAGCAATGTGCTACTGAGACTTTATAGAACTATAGTTAGGCCCCATTTAGAAAACTCTGTCCAATATTGGGTCTACACCTCAGGAAGGACATACTGGCACTGGAGTGTGTCCAGCAGAAATTCACACGGATGATCCCTGGAATGGTAGACCTAACGTACAATGACCAGCTAAGGATCCTCGGATTATATTCTTTAGAGTTTTGAAGATTGAGGGGAGATCTAATTGAAATCCCAAGATAATGCATGGCTTAGAAAGGGTGGATGCTGGCAATTTGTTTCTGTTAGGCAGGGAGACTGGGACCTGTGGGCACAGCCTTAAAATTAGAGGGGGTCCATTTAGAACAGAAATGAAGAGGTATCTCTTCAGCCAGTGAGTGTGGGCCTGTGGAATTAATTTCCATGGAGCACAGTGGAGACCAGAATGTTAAATGTCTTCAAGGCAGAGATTGATTAAATTCTTGACCTTGCAAGGAATTGAGGGCTACGGGGAGAGTGCAGGTAAGTGGAATTGAAATGCCCATCAGTCACGATTGAATGGCAGAGTGGTCTCGATGGGCCGAATGGCATTATTTCCACTCCTATGTCTTATGGTCTTAAATCTGTTGGACTATAATCTGGTGTTGTGTGTGGTTTTTATTTAAATTGTCCAGCACTGGCACCTCCACGGAATGAATGGGAGCAATGTCAAGTCGTGAATGGGAGAACAAAAAACCTTTTCATACAATGAGTGGTTTGGTTATGGAAATGTGAAGGAAGCAGGTTGAATTGAGGCATTCACGAGGGCATTGGATGATTATTTTGGCTAGAAATGGTGTGCAGGGCTATGTGGGAAAGGTAGAAGATTGACACTAGGGAATGAACTAGTGTAGTTATGATGGGCAAAATGGTTCCTCTTGTGTTTACAGTGATTCTGTGGAAGGATGGCACTCCTTATTGAGTTGGAACTGATGTGATTCAAAAAGTGTGGCTGGAGAAAAGCGCAACAGGTCAGGCAGTATTCAAGGAGCAGGAGAATCAATGTTTTGGGCATAAGCCCTTCCACAGGAATTTGGGGGATGGGTGCCGATAGATAAATGGGAGTGGGTGGGGCTGGGGGAAGATAGCTGGGAAGGCAGTAGGTAGATGCAGATGGAGGGGCGGTGGTGGGAAGGAATGTGGCTAGGTGGGACTGTTTGATAGGGTGGTGCCGAGTTGGAGGTTCGATTTTGAGATGAGATGGGGGAGTGGAGGAGATGTGGAAACTGGTGAAATTGACGTTGATGCCATGAGATTGCAGGGTCCCAAGGTGGAAGATGAGGCATTCTTCCTCCAGGTGACTAAGATTTGGCAGTGGAGGAGGCCCAGGACTTGCATGTCTTTTGGCAGAGTGGGAGAGGGAGTTGAAGTGGTTGGCCACAGGGTGGTGGGATTGTTTGGTGAGTCTGTCCCAGAGATGTTCTCTGAAATGTTCTGCGAGTTGACATCCTGTCCTATCAATGTCGAGAAGACTACATCAAGACAACAGACACAGTAGGTGAGGTGTTTGGGTGTGCAGGTAAATCTCTGCCGGATGTGGAAGGATCGTTTGGGGCCTTGGTTGGAGGTGAGCAGAGAGGTGTGGGCACACGTTTTACACTTCTTGCAGCAGCAAGGGAAGGTGCTAGGAGTGGAAATTGGGTTGATGGGGGTGTGGACCTAACGAGGGAGTCATGGAGGGACCTCAACTATTGCCTTCCCAGCTAGCTCATTTCCCCCCCCCCCCCCCCCAACCCCACCTTCTTGATGAAGAGTTCATGCCTGAAACGTCAATTCTTCTGCTCCTCAGAAGGCATAACAAAATGGATTGATATTGATGCTTGTCATTGTTTGGAACATGATTTTGCGATGCATATATTCTTGTTAGTCTCATTCATTGTTGGCTGTGATGGGTCTTCATGTAACTGAACAGGCCCATTCTTAACCACCTGGTCTTTGCTTATGCAGAGCAGGATGCCTTGAGAATTAGGGGGATTAAAAGTGAAGAATTTTGTCTTTTTTTTGTCACTGTTCTGCCTCATGATCTTCTTATTTAAGCATAATTTAACTTGATTGTCAGATTGTCGCTATTTTGTGTGACTTGGAATAAATATTTCCTTGTCATTAAAGTCAGTGTACTTCAAGGAAAGCTTTATAATGACTTTTGAATTGTACTTTTTGTGTCTTTCTGGAATGTTGTGTATCTGAGATGTGAGAAGACATGAGCTGGCAGAGATGCTTTTAGCCACCTGATGTCCAGTCTATTAAACTTGATTTTGCAAAAGTTTTACCTGAATGCTTGTGAAGTTGCCTTTAAGAATGGAACACAACATTGCTGCTGGAATTTCTCGCACTTTTGCGGTCATATTACAGTACGGGGGTGTAGTGACGAAAATGCTCTGGATGTCCTTTTGATAACTCACACACCCAGTATGCTTGATTCCAGTCCAGATTTTGGACCCCTCCATCTCCATCAACGATGACCAACTCAACACTGACATCTTCTACAAACCCACTGACTCCCACAGCTACCTGACTACACCTCCTCCCACCTTGCCTCCTGTAAAAACACTCTCCCTTATTCCCAGTTCCTCTGCCGCATCTGCTCCCAGGAGGACCATTTCCACCACAGAGCACACCATATGTCCTCCTTCAAAGACTGCAATTTCCCCTCCCACATGGTCGATAATACCGTCCAGCGCATCTCATCCACTTCCTCCACCTCCGTCCTCAAACCCCATCCCGCTGACCACAAGGACGGAATCCACACATCCCCACCCCACCCCCCTCCCTGGTCCTTAGACATTGCATCATCCTGTGCCATTTCTGCTACGTACAAACAGACCCCACTACAGAGATATATTTCCCTCCCCATCCTTAGCTGCTTTCCGTAAAGACCATTCCCTCCGTGACTCTCTCTTGTCAGGCCCATAACCCCCATCAACACTCCTGTGCCTGGCAGCTTCCCCTGCCACTGCAGGAATTGAAAAACCTGCACCTCCCCCCACATTCTTACAAGGCCCCAAAGGAACCTTCCACACCCATCAGAGTTTTATCTGCACTTCCACACATGTCATTTACTGTATCCATTGCTCCCAATGCAGTCTCCTCTACACTGGGAGACAGGACACCTACTTGCAGAATGCTTCAGAGAATATCTCTGGGACACCCGCACAAACCAGCCCCACTGCCCCATAGCCAAACACTTCAACTCCCCTTCCCACTCCACCAAGGATATGCACGTCCTGGGCCGCCTCCATCGCCACACCTTAACCACCCAACGCCTGGAGGAAGAACGCCTCATCTTCCGCCTTGCTACCTCATGGCATCAATGCGGACTTCATCAGTTTCTCATTCTCTTTTCCCCCCCCCCCCCCAACCCAGTTCCAACCTTCCAACTCAACACTGCCTTCATGACCATCCTTCCCACCCATCTGCTCCACCCTCCTCTCCAACCTATCACCATTACCCCCACCTCCATCTACCTATTACACCCTCAACCTCCTCCTTTCTTTCCCCCCCCCTCCCATTTATCTCTCCACTCCCTTTGCTCACAAACCTCATTCCTGATGAAGGGCCTTTGCCTGAAACATCGATTTCCTGCTCCTCGGATGCTGCCTGACCTGCTGTAGTTTTCCAGTACCACACTCTCGATTCTGATCTCCAGCATTTGCAGTCCTCACTTTTTCTCCCAGATTTTGAAGGTGTCTGTTTCAGATCTCCTGCTCAGCATGGTTGAGTCATAACTCAAATTCTACAATTGTTTTAATGTTAAAATTTCTTGGACATTTTTATTGAATATATCTACTGAATCACATGTTGAGAATGTGCTGCTGGAAAAGCACAGCAGGCCAGGCAGCATCTGAGGAGCAGGAGAATTGATGTTTCGGGCACAAGTCCTTCATCCGGAATCACATGTTTTGGTCCGGTTGATGAACATAATGAAGGGTTTGTTATGGCATTTACAACTTTTATTTTTCTTGGATTAGTCTTGCAACAATGGCTATACCAGAGGTTCCTTTACAAAGGTCTAACCCACACTGTCTCTGAGATTTTCTCATCCACAAATGTAGCAGAGAATATGCATCAGGACTTTCCCTGCTCTGAACAAGCAAGGAATGCCTTTATTGTCATCAGCATGTTTTATTTTCCTCTTTTTTTTTTAAGATGATTAACGTGTTTGCATTCCTGAAATTTGGTTGAGGGTTGTTTCTTTCATTTCTCTTTTGTTTTTCCCGCTCCCTCATCATACCCTGAACAACTTTCAACTCTGCAGGATTAATGCTTGAAGTCTTGATGTGAGCAAAAGTTGCCCTGGTAGACATAAGTTGCAATACTAGGAGAAAGTGAGGACTGCAGATGCTGGAGATCAGAGCTGAAAAATGTGTTGCTGGAAAAGCACAGCAGGTCAGGCAGCATCCAAGGAGCAGGAGAATCGACGTTTCAGGCATAAGCCCTTCAGGAATAAGCTGCAATACTGTCAGGGTCATGGGCTTTTTGTTTTCCACCTATTAATTGCACACTGCAACTCATTCCCATGAATTCCACTGTAGGCTACTGCAGGTGGCCTGGAGAGTATTGGCTGCCACTATGATCTCAAGGTTGGGGAGTTTTAGAAATTATTTTTCCAGTTTAGGATAGCATTGCTATTCTTGAGAGAAACACCAACCTGTGAGGTCCATTTGACCTTGATCTATAGCTGTTAGGCTTTGGTCTTCCCACAACTGTGCTGGCAGGTGGGACTAAATTGGGTTGGGATATCTGGTCAGCATGGACAGGTTGGACTGAAAGATGTGTTTCTATGCTGTATATATCTACGACTCCATAACTATCTTTCATTTTCCAAACTTTTCCCTGGATGTAGGGCTTGATAAGACCTTAAGGAATAGAAATATAAGTAGGCCCCATTCAGCTCCATCAAACTGCTCCAACAGTCGATAGGATTATACCTGATCTGACATTACTTATGCCCTTTTCTGCTCTTACCCCATAACCCTTGATTCCTGATTACTGATGAAGAATACATGTGGCTCAGCCTTATGCACAAGGTTACAACTTTCTGTATCAAGGAGTTCCTCTGAAGAAGTTCCTCCTCCTCTCAGTCTTGTCTTGATGCTTCTATTCTGAGACAAATGCATACTCTGGTCCAAGACCCACTCCCATGAGGGGAAACATCCTCTGAGCATTTCCTTTGAAGCCCTTGGAATGATCTTTGTGATGGCATCTTTTGATTTGTAACCTTGAGTTCTGACAGGAAGGGAAGACTGATTGGTTTTGTTTTAGGCGTTCACATGTATCAGCATTATTTTCACTGAGTCAGTCTTAAAAACAATACATTGTGCAGTTCACTGATTTAGAGTGGAGTTTCATACAAGCTGCTTTTATTTGATCTCTTTGTCTCACTGTAGTGCTTAGATTTCAAATATTTCTGTTTATGTACGCTTTCATGTGCCGATCCAGTGCCCGGATCTCCTGCTCTTGCTTTGTCAGCAGCAGTTTCAATTTTCTTTTTTTTTGAGTTTTGCAAAGTGCTGCTGTTGCTCCACTGAGCTGAAAAGCTCTGAGGTCGAAGCAGTGGCTGTGGGTGCACCCAGCACCGTAGAGGAGTGCCCTGCCTGCTGTGCTTCCCTAGCTCCCTTTTCCTTTAGACATCTTCGTTTAGAGTCCAGAGCTTCCAAATCCTAATCTAAAGGGTTCTAGGTGTTCTACCTGCTTTGTATTAAAACCTTTCTGGTGAGGGGGTGTGGGTAGGAGCCCACCTTGCCTGAGGTATGGCACAGAGCAGACTGCCACCTTTTTCAATCTCCCTCTTTGTTTATGTCTGATGACAGCAATGTTAGCTAGACTGGAATAAAGCAGCAAGGGTAGCCAATTCAACCCATTAGACCTGCACTGCCATTCATTTAGTTCTTAGGTCATGGTCTATCTTAGTGCAGGAAAGTGGCACGATCTTCATATTCATTTAATCTAATTGGTATCCAGAAATCCATAATCTGTTTCTCACCTCAACCTTCACAATAAACAACCAGATTGCATTTATTTCAATTTTGCACTCTTAACTTGGGAAATTTTGGGTTAAACTTGTCAATATTTAGCTGTTGAAATGTTGTCAGGAATGTTCAGGTTTTGTTGTTGCTGAATTATTTTTAGGCTTAACTAGGTAATTTTTAGGTAAATTAGAAACAAGAGTCTTTATTATCCTTCTGTTCCCTACCACTATTTTTAATAATAGCAAAGATTTCAAAAATTCAGTTGTGAATGCGCATCCTTGCAACTTTTGAATGATTAGATTGAAAAGCAGTAGACCATCTGTGGTAAATGTTTACAGACTCACAACTGCAATACTTTCCTTAGGTTAACGTTATAGGTATTAGATTAAATCCAAAAGTAACAACAACATTTGAAAAGCCAAGAAAGCTGGGTATCAGGTTTAATTAGTGACAAGTGTTTTAAATGAAAAATTGGCTGCTGGTCGCCAGTGCTTTCCATCTAACATGACCAATCTTGTACAATTGGAGTATTTTACTACCTATTTGCCATGATCACAGCTGGTATGCTGGATAAGTGGACTGTGAACTGCAATTTTTTTAATATAGTGTATAGCTTATTTTGCCCCTCTTTTTCCATTTTTGTTTTCCCATTTTAAAAATCGCTAGCTTGTTTTTTAAATAAGATCAGAAGTTGGCTTATTAAATGACTATTACTTAGAGTTAAGTAAACCTTCTTCGTGGTGAAGGTTTTCTCTGGAAACCATGTTCCTCAAACTCAGTCTTGACAAATCTTTAAACTTTTTTGTTTTAATTTCTCATGAATTTGGTCTTTGAGTGTGAGTTGTGCAGTGAACCATAGAACACTTTTATCTGTAATTGCTCTCCATTCCCTGGGCCTTGGCAGACTTATCTGGGAAATTCAGTAGTTTGAGTATATGAACCAAGTCGTCACTGGTTTCCAAAGGTTGTTCCTTCCTCCCAGCTTCAGTCTTCATAATCATGTGAATCACATCATCCTGTTGTTCAGGTAAAATGCTGATGAATTATTCATTAGACTCCAAGAGGTAAATAGACAGGTTTAAAAATAATTAAAAGAAAAGTACCCGTTTACAATCCAACCATCTCAATACTGACCTGGGAATTTTTGAGACTAGCAGTTTAACCACTTTAATAAATGCTGATGTGACCGTTGTCTCCAAGTGAACCTCTTGTGTCTCTTTTCCATGAAAACTTTGCAGACCTACTGTTAACCCTTGATAATTGTGTCATCCAGGTCTTTTAACTGGCAGGCTTCAAAATCAGTCACTTGATCCCTTCATTTAACTCTAAAGCGAGTCCAAAAACACAATGATCTTTTCAATCTCCAGTTTGTAACAATTTCAATTTGAGACAATTACATCATCGTGCAAATGGCTATAGTACAGAACCTACCCTGGTAGAATTGTGTAATTACAACGTATAAAGTTCACACAGACAGCTTCATTGTATGAGTTGATATAGGAATGGTAGGCAAAAAAGAAAGTTGACCAGAAGTATATGCAGAAGTGACTTCTATTAGGGTACTATAGTTGAAAGGGTGACACTGAAAAAGCACAGCAGGTCAGGCAGCATCCGAGGAGCAGGAGAGTGACGTTTTGGGTAGGGATAATTTGCGGATTGTAATTTTGCAGTCGCTTTCAGAAAGAGGTATTATACTCATCACCTATCAGATTAATAATCAAAATCCCAGGGGTATGTGGATTGCTTCCTAATCCACTTAATTGACCAGCCTAATATATTTTCTCTGCAATTAATAATGAATTAATTTTATAAAACCATACTTAAATAATTGGAACATTACATTCTCTTCAAATTACACACTTTTTTTTTTCTTTTTAGGGATGAATGTAAAGAACAAGTAGACAAATTTCCTAATGCCAGTTTTAAGAAGTTTGCTATTGAAGATGATGCGTGGTCTTTTGTAAGGACGGTGGCTTCAAATTCACAAGCTACATCGACAGGTAAAGTGTATACATTTGAATATGTAAATAACTGAATAATTCCGAGTAGTTAATTCAGTCTGTAAGAGTGGGGGTGATTGACCATTTAGCAGGACAGTTACATTAAAGAATCCAGAAGAACAAAGCTTGGGAGTTGGTGGTTGTGATGGTGGGGAGCTGTAATCTTAAGAGGTGGGATGAATAAATGAAGTACTTAAGTGTAGACTGCAGAACAGTAAAATTTTAAACAAAATTGGGGATCGACACATTTTCAACATTGTTTTAAATTTAACACAGTTGGTTAGCAGCTGAATGTGTTTTGATTTTGTAAGGAATGTTTTAGACACTTTGCTGAATATCTTGGAGATTGATTCTATTCGACAGTGACAGTTGGCACAAGTAATGTGGCACACAAATTAACTGCACTGCAAATATTCAAAAGAACACATTCTGCATTGAGCATGCTAAATAAAGTATTGGCATGAACATTTTCAAATGCAGGTCAAACTTTGCTGCGGTTAGAATTGTGTTCTTGATGTTTTTGTAAAGACATGTGACTGACAAAGCTTTTCATTTTTCAAACCTTGATAGTGTCACTTCTTGACAAAATTGTAACAATTCAGTTGTGAAATTCATTTTTTATTTTTTTTACAAAAGAAATTGCAAATGATTTCATGGAAGAAATTGGAGGGCTAGATTTAATGTTGTAAAACATTCTTCTGTAACAGGTTTCAGTCCTGGCGGAATGGATTTCCAATTTTTTTGGGGAATTTCTTTAATAAACCATGAATAGTCTACTCTGGTACAGCTTTGGCAGTAGTAGTGGACAATCCTTCCAAACTCTGCTCTGCTCTAATCCCATCTCCAATTCACCTGTTCTCCTTTTACCTGAATCTTCAAGAACTCTAACATAAACAAAGAAATAAAGCTGCTGGAAATCTGAAACAAAAACAGAAATTGCTGAGAAACTCTGGTTTGGCAACATCTTTGGAGAGGAATCAGTTAATGTTTCAAGTCCAGTGATCCTTCTCCAGCTCTGAAGAATGATCACTTGAGTCAAAACATCTTCTCCCTGCTGATACTGCCAGACCTGAGTTTCTCCAGCAATTTGTTCTATTTCCTCTAGAAATTTCTGTTTTGTTTCATTTTTGAATAGAGACTAAGTCTTTAGTATCCTGCGGTTCTTCACTGCTTCACCACAGTAGCTGGGTTTGTTCTGAATTGTCTTTTCACTGTACTGAGTTTATAATACAATGCTAATTAGTTATCTATTTGCTTTTACCTTTTTTAGTTCTTCTTCCCATGGCAACCTGCGATTATATGCATTTTCAGAACCAAGATGTTTTGAGTTTCAATTACACCCTTTTTCAGAATCCTCTTTCACTTTGCAAGACACTTGTATTTTGAAATGCTCCTTTCGTGACAACAGATATATTTTGAAAATCCTGTAGACTGTAGTTCAAAACTTATTAAAATTCTTAGTTACCTTTTTTTGAATAACGTGCAGACGGTTAACCTAAGTGCTAAACTGCATTAGTTAAAGAAAAGATAATGATTGCCACAAATTATCTATTGGCAAGAAAATTTTCTCAATTCTATATTCTCTGGTGTCTGGTATCCATGGAACTATTTCAAAGGCACAATTTTAGCTGGGGTAGAGAATTAAAAAAAAATCCAGTCCAGTGGACAATATTCGCATTCTCTCCAATCCTTTCAACAAACAGCTATAAACCAGTAAATGATCTTGTTTCGCCAAATTAAGTAACTGGGTATTTTCTTAATGGGAAACCATAAAATGCACAGGAACAAAATAGACCACGTAGTCCCTCAGGTTTGTTCTGATATGCAATGGTATTGGGACTGATCTGGGATATAACTCCATGTACCTTCCTTTGCCAAAATCCCTTAAAACATTAATACATTTTTGGTTAACAGTGTCAGGTTTAAATTGACACAGCATCAAATGCTGTTTGCAAAATTTCTAACTTCTACAACCCATTGTGTTAAGACATGTTACTGGGCTTCACTTCAGACAGATCTAGTTCGAATATTGAGGCTACATCCACAAGTCCTTGACACTCAACCTGCAGAAATAGTTATTTCTGTTTGCTTTTAATACTTAAAAAATTTTTTTTTAAAAACACCTCTTAACTGTCTAAATTCTCGAATATGTAAACTTAATTTGTGCTATTTCTTCTTTATAAATTACCCTTTTAAACCACAGATATTTTGTAAACTCAACCCTGCAATTCATTCAATGGCAGTATGTTCTTATTATAGATACTCTGGATCTCTGGGTGTGCAGTGATCATGGTTTTTTTTAATAGCTGCAGCATAATTTGTAGCCCCTTTATGTTCTATGCTTTAGACATAAAGTCTTGTATTTCATTAGCCATTTTAATTAGTTCTTTTCCATGTCCAGTTTTTTAAATATGTACATATAAACATAAAGGTTTCTAACGACAGCCATTGTTTTTGTTCACTTTAGTATGAGTGATTTAGAACATCTTGGAAATATGATTAAATGTTGTTATCTGTTGTATAGATAATCTAAAATATTGTTTTGGTTTTCAGAGGTTAGTTTATTACAAACCAAAACTGACTAAATTGATGGATCAGTAGAAATAGCTTAGAAAATGTGGGGATCGTTGTATAAAGATTTCAGTACTCGAAATGAAAGACAACTTGGAACAATTCTTAATAATAACCATATAGAAACAACAAACACAATGTAAATGCCTGTCCTTAACTGCAATTGCTGACTCCCATCTAAGTCATTTGAGTTGATTTTATATTACAATTTTTTTAATATAAATTATCTTTTATGGGCACTAAATTAGACTAGTGCAAAACAACTTATATGAAACAGATTTTCTTTGCATTAAAACTAAATTTTTTTAGATGATTAGATTACTTAGTGTGGAAACAGGCACTTCGGCCCAACAAGTCCACACTGACCCTCCGAAAAGCAACTCACCCAGACCCATTTCCCTACATTTACCCCTTCACCTAACGCTACAGGCAATTTAGCATGGCCAATTCACCGAACATTTTTGGACTGTGGGAGGAAACTGGAGCACCTGGAGGAAACCCATCCAGACAGGGGAAGAATGTGCAAACTCTACACAGACAGTTGCCTGAGGCGGGAATTGAACCCAGGTCTCTGGCAAAAGTGCTAACCACTGTGCCGTCCATAATTGTTTGAAAAACAATATTCTCATTCTGTTTCCCTTTTTGATGGTGTTGACTCATTTTGAGTACATTTCAATTAGGAAACACCAATACTTTACACAAGTGACCATTACTCATAAGGACTCACCCACCTCACTTTATCACTGAGTTCTACTAATTAGAACTTGTTTCAATATTCCCAGTTCAGGTTGCCAATGCATTACTTTATCCTTTGGCTTTCCAATGTATTTAACAACTGTGAAAGATTCTAACCCTCTGACTTTACTAGTAAGTTGTTTGAACCTTCATAATTTCTCCCTTTATTGCCTCAAAAGCTTTAATTCTCATAAGGACTGCAGTGGTTCCAAAAGCTGACTCCCTATCATCCTCTCTCTCGAAGGTAATTAAGAATTGGCAATAAATTCTAATGATGTCCAAGTCTCAAAGGAAATAAAAAGCTTTTGACAGTGAATAGTCAGTCTGTTTTAGTCATGGAGACATCCTAGTCAAGTTTAATACCTCTACGTACATGGAGGATAGCAGTGTATAGCAGGCAGAAGTGCAAACCTTCATGGTTTATTTTTCTCTTTGGTCTCCTACCTGTGAAAGTTTGGTCACTGAGATGCCACACCTGTATGAAATGGCTGAGTCCTACTAAATTAATCTTGGGAACCTCTATAGGATTTGGTCCACATGATTTGACAATCCAGTTTAATTCATTTAATAATTAAAGAGGGCATGGACAAATGTAGTGGAACCTGCTTGTTCTTCCTTGAAATTACTAAGTATTTATGCACCACCTTCATATGTAATTGATTTCATTGTGTTCAGTTAGTACTCTATTCTGTCTTTTCTTACTTTCTCCGAATTTATTCCTTCTTTGCAAACAAATCATATTGCTGGAGAATCACTTTAAACCTGCATATTTTAATTACATTACAATAGAACTAATCATTTAAATTTTTTTCCCCCATTTAGATTGCAGTGACCAAATCAAGTCTACTAATGAGGAGAAGAACCTGGAGGATTGTAATGGGAGAAAACGTTCTCTGTCATCTGTTGAGGACGAGACATGCACAAAACGTTTTAAAAGCACACAATCATTCATTGACTTGGAACAGAAGTTTACTTACATGGGTAGGTGGAAGTATTACTTCATAGTTTGTCCTTTTTCAGGATGGATATTAAGAACAAAGATACAATCTTACATGTTTAAATGAAGTGTGGATGTATCCTTGGAATGATTTACTGTGTGCACAAGATCTCACAGGTGGTGTATTTTTAGTTGACTTTAAATATCAAAGTATGTAAAAATAATCCAAGGAAATAAATTTCATTTTCAACATTTGTGTAACCAGTTGGCCATTAAAAATTGCATACTGGTTTGTTAATGCAGAAACTTCTGTCTTCTCACCCACCCACCTCACTTTATCACTGAGTTCTACTAATTAGAACTTGTTTCAATATTCCCAGTTCAGGTTGCCAATGCATTATTTTATCCTTTGGCTTTCCAATGTATTTAACAACTGTGAAAGATTCTAACCCTCTGACTTTACTAGTAAGTTGTTTGAACCTTCATAATTTCTCCCTTTATTGCCTCAAAAGCTTTAATTGGATGGATTTTCCAATGAAGTAAAAAAAGTTGGCATTGAAAATAAAATTGGTGAGTTGTGGGCCAATGCATCAAATCTGTTAATTGAGACCCCAGTGAAGAATAATGTACAGAATAACCTTGGCTACCCGATCATCAATTATCCGAATTTCGGATTATCCAAACAAGATCTCAAGGTCCTGTAAAAATGTTCAGTTTTTCAGAACAAAATACTCCCCGCCCGTCTTGTTCAATAATCAAGGTTGTTCTGTAACATTAAATGTAAAAGAAGGGAAAACAATGGAAATGATTTTATAAAATTATCTTCACTTCCTTTTTATAAATAAAATCATCGGAAGAGGAAGCAATGCAATGCCATCTAGAGCTTCTGTTTCTAATCTATCTGGAGAAGACATAGAATGAGTTAGATGCTTCCATGCAAATATGAACGTAAATTCCAGTGTCGTGCCTAATGTCATAGTTTGTAAATTTTAAAGGTATATTGCTTCTTTTTGTGATTAAAAAAATTCCCTTTGATCATCTGGACATCAGCTAACCCTGTTAACTACAACTTAAAAGGTAACTTGTGTTTGCTGGATCAAGTAAGAAAAAGACTCATCCAACTGCAGGTAGTCTTAGCAAAGGACATGGAGACATGATGCTTACAATTATTCTAGTGAAATATTTACTTGTATGGCTTACCGAATTAAGGAAAGCCATGGAATTCATTTTCATTTTAACCTATGAACACTCGGTGTCACTTTTGGAATGGAGATGGATGGAGCTTAGGGAGCTCCTTTGTTTTGAGATGATCTTTGTGAATTCAGTCGGAGCATAGCCAGCAGACAAGACTAATGTTTGGAAAAGTAGCTGTGGATCCTGTGTAGCTCGTAGCTCCTTTTGAAGTTGAGACATAAAGCCAGAATTACAACTGAGGTGGTGTAAATACTAGATATTCTTCAAAATGCAACCTGCGAGTTGGAGCTGGTATTCCATATCAGGTGGCAAGGGGGGAAATGGCTGAAAGTGAAATGAATAAATACAGTCTACAATACAAGGAAGTTAACAGTGTTAGAGATTTGGAAGTAATCAGCTTGGTTGCTGTTTAAAACTGCAGCAACAGACTTTGAGAATCCATGTGTTTTCACAATGCAGGTCAATATTTAAGCTGAGAAATTCAGAATAATAACACCAAATAAATAAATGGGAGCATTTTTATTTTTTGCTAAAAGCCAATGGCTAAACCTCCATTGAATCTCATTCCTCGGCAAATAGTTGGAACACCAAAGGAAATCAAAGCAAACTCCAGAGACCGGCAATGTACCATAATGGCTTGGGCATGGAGAAAATGAATGACATTTCTAAATTTCATGGAACTCTTGGCAGAGAGGTGCAGTGGTAAAAGAATTTAGAACTGAGTTTATAGTTGTCATTACAAACAATGGTGTTAATAGAGTGTATTGTATTTACTTTTTGTACTTTTTTTGTGTTTGAGAAAATGAATTAGTCTGGGGTAGGTTTCTCAGTTAATTACTAAATGTTTTGGATTTCTTCCTTTAAATGTTAACTGTCCCTAATAGTGTTGTAGAGACTTACACCATAGAACAGACCTTTCAGTCCAACTCCTCCAGTTATTCTAAATAAGTCTGGTCCTGTTTGCTAGCATTTGGGCCATATTCTTCTAAACTCTACCCATCCTTTGAAATGCTGCAATTGTACCAACCTCCACCACTTCCCCTGGCAGCTTATTTCATACACATCCCCCTCTGCATGAAAAAGTTACCCCTTATGCCCCTTTTTAAATCTTTCCCCTCAAACCTTCTTCACTGTCCACCAAATCACCAATTTTGGTGTCACCTGCAAACTTATTAACCATTCCTCCTATATTTCCTTCCAAATAAATGACAAAAAGCAGTGGACCCAGCACTGATTCTCATTGCACACCAAGTGGTCACAGGCCTCCGGTCTGAAAAACATCCCTCTACCACTATCCAGTGTCTCCTACCTTCAAGCCAATTTTGTATCCAAATTGCTAACGCTCTCTGAATTCCATGTGATTCAGCCTTGCTAACAAGTCTCCCATGGGGAACCTTGTTGAATGCCTTGCTGAAGTCCATACAGACAATGCTGACTGCTCTGCCTTCACCAATCTTTGTCACTTCAAAAAATCCAACCTGTTAATGAGACACTATTTCCCACACACAGGGCCATGATGGCTATCCCTAATCAGTCCACCCCTTTCCAAATACTTGTAAATCTTGTCCCTCACAATCCCCTCGAGCAACTTGCCCACCATTGACCTCAGGCCCACCGGTCTAGAATTCCCTTACTTTTACTTTTTTTTTTCTAAATACTGGCACCATATCAGCCAGCCTCCAGTCTTCTGGCACCTCACCCCTGGCTACTGATGATATGAATATCTCAGCAAGGGTTCTCCACTAAGTCCTGGAGATTTATTTTTGAATCAGACTGTTCAGAAATGTTATTACACACCTCTGAAGCAGATGAAATGTGAACCCGTGTCTCCTACCCCCGGTGTAGGGATACTATCACTGCACCACAAGAGCCCCCTTTCAATTCCATGAGATATTTAAAGCTAAATTTAATTTAACTGTTCTTTATTTTGTGGTTAATTCACCTCTCAAACACTTCGTAATTTAACCGGCCACATCAAATACTAAGTGGAGTGGCAGCATTAGTCATTCCATTAAGTGTAAACTCACTCACCTATCAACTTTTTGTCTTTGTTTGCCTATATTTAATTCCTACTTAATAATCCTTCCAAGTAACTGTGTTCTTAGCTGTCCTTTTTTCACTCTAACCAACTCAATTCCACACCTTTGCCCTCCACTGGTGACTGCTCTCAATCACCTGAACCTCACAGAATTCCTACCCAAAACCTATTAACCTCATTTAAGACACTGCTAACAATCCACCATTTCAATATAACCTTTGGGCACACCTCTAATTTTCATTATTTCATTCCATATTTTTTAATATGCTTTGAAACATTTTATGTCTACAATCCAATTTCAAGTTGTTGTATAAATTAGTTGCATGCTAATCTTCCTTTCAAGAACATGCTAATGATTCCCATTTGATAAGTTATTCCAAGGGATACAGATTTTCCCAGTGAGATGTAAAAAATTAGATGGTAAAATTTCACATTTTACAACTTGTATAAGTGGGGAGATCCAAGATGGCGGCAACCCAGCATGTCTGAGTTTGTAGTGCTCTGTCCAAGACTCAGGCAAAGTGGACTGCCCGCCTCCACCACATCTGCCAAACCATTCAAAATAACTTTTATTCAATACAGTTAGTCATTTGCATCAAACTTGAGTAGTTTGGTGCTTTGTTAAAATGACTAAGGTGAAGAATGCCCACAACTCACAGCAGGCAGGAACCCCTCCCCAGCTGCAGCAGAGGCATCCACTCCGGGGGACTTGCCTACGGTGGCAAGACTTGTTGTAGTAATTACCAAGCTGGAAGAGAAGATCGATGTCTTCATAGAGGAGTCCAGAAGCAGGTGGGAATCGCTCTTGGTCGCGCTGCAAAAGTGCGACCGAGGTTTTGAAAAAAAAATCAGAGTTGGAGGGGCGGAGCTAAAGGCCGTGACCTCCAAGGCTGCTGCGGAATCGGCCCTGGGTCGGGTCCGGACTCTTGAACAGAGAGTCCGGGCCTTAGAAGATCACATTGATGACCTCGAGAATCGGGGTTGTCGAAAAAATATTCGTTTGGGCCTTTCCGAACAGGACGAAGGCCAGCTTGCAGTGTTTTTGGAGTAGTCGCTCCTTCAGATGTTGAAGCTGGAGGCTGGATCAGGCCAGGTGTGGGTAGAATGGGCCTACCGGGTTGCAATACGCAGGCCCGGGTCGGTCCAGCGCTCCACCGGTCCTGTTCCAGCTTCAGTGTTACAGAGAGAAGCAAATGCTCCTGTAAGTCTCCAGAACACTCTCTGGAAAGATCCCCAGGCTATGACATAAGAGGGATCTAGGATTATGCTGTTTCAGGATTTTTCCCTAGCTTTGGTCTGCAAGAGGAGGGCGTTTGATGAAACGAAGAAGCGTCAAAGGGATGTAAACATTCGGTACTCCCTGCGCTACCCACCAAAGCTGCGTTTTAACCACGAAGGGTCCATCTATAACTTTGGATCGCCGGCGAAGGCCAAAGAATTTTTGGACTCTCTCTTAAATAGATTGTAAGAATTAATCAGTGTGGTTACTGATGCTATCCTGCCCCCCCCCCCCCACCCTGGTTTACCCCTTTTTTTTTTATCCCCTTATTTCCTTTATTGTTTAATGTCATCTCTTTGGGGTGGGGGTAGGGAGGGGAGCTTATTTGTTCTCCACTATGCGATTTTCTTTCTTTTATATATAGGCTGGGCAGTCTAGTTGATTCAGGTGGGGTGGGGGGGCCTTTGCCTTGTCCTACTGTATTTCTTTCTCTTAGAGTGGGGTTGTTTCCCCGTTTTTTATTTTATTATACTTCCTGCTGAGACTTTAACATTATAGTTTAATATGTGGTATTAGCATTACTAAATGTATCTAGGTTTTGGTGTGGGGGTGGTAGGGTACTCACCGTTAACTTTAGCTTTATAGTACACTTGAATTTTTCTATTTTATGGGGTGCCTGGGTTGAGGGTGGGGCACTGGTTGGGAGAGGATATGATGGGTTTTCGGATAGGAAGTGATGCCCCCTCGACCTTTTTTGAATTCCATATTATCCTGCAAAATAGGTAATGTAGTAATTTCTGATCACGCTGCAGTGTATATGGAAATCAAGACTAGGAACAATGAGACAGCCCCCCGGACATTGGCGTATGGATTCTTTCTCAATGAAGGATAGTAAATTCGTAAAATATTTCTCTCAAGAAGCAAGGGGGAAAATCACCTTTAAAATATGTTTTTTTAATTTAGAAATAGCTTTTTTTTTTACTATATTGGCGTGAGTGTATTAAAGAATCTCTCTTTTTGTGAATTTTCTATGGTCTATGCTCAGGATGTTTTGGATGGGGTTCTTCCTCCCAGGGGGAGGCCTCTCGGACCTGCCTGGACAATTATGGTTAGTCATTCGATTAAATGGTGCACCTGGAATGTCAAGGGGAGTAATTCACCCATCAAAAGGAAGAAAATACTATCAAATCTTAAAAAAGAAAGGGGAGATATAGCTCTCTTACAGGAGACACGTTTACTGGATAAAGAATACTTGAAATTACAACAGGGTGGATTTGATCAGGCCTTCTTTTCATCTTTCTGTTCAAAAATTAGGGGAGTTGTCATTCTCATTCGGAATAATCTCCCTTTCAAAATCTTAAGTCAGAGATAAAAGATGAATCTGGATGGTACATACTGATTAAAGCCCTTTATAAATGGAGAAGAATATGGGATTTTGAATCTTTATTGTCCCCCCGGCGCATCCTTTCAAACTTATAATGGAAGCTTTCTCCAAACTGATGGCTCTCTGGGCTCGTCATGCAATTATAGGGGGAGACTTTAATTCCATTATGGACCCGGAGATAGACAGGATACCCAAGAGTACTGCAGGTATATTCCCCAGATCCAGGCAATTGGCAGATTTGAATAAAGAGCTAGGATTAGTAGATGTATGGCGGTGCCTCCACCTGCAAGTGTCACACTGGAATTGATACGTTTTTTGCCCCCTCGACCTTTTTGAATTCCATATTATCCTGCAAAATAGGTAATGTAGTAATTTCTGATCACGCTGCAGTGTATATGGAAATCAAGACTAGGAACAATGAGACAGACCCCCCGACATTGGCGTATGGATTCTTTCTCAATGAAGGATAGTAAATTCGTAAAATATTTCTCTCAAGAGTTCAAAGCTTTTTTTTTTGGAAATTAATTCAGGTACAGCTAGTAACCCGTCAGTGATGCAGGAGACCATTAAGGCTTATGTGCGGGGTCTGATCATTTCATACTCGGCGACCCTGAAAAAACTAAAGGGAGAACAACAGCGTCTGCTCGAGGCTCGTTTAAAGGCAGCTGAAACAGCGTATATTGATAGGCCCTCTGTTGCTAAATTACAAAGGATTATGGCCCTTAGGACAGCCCTGAATACCGTGCTTATACACAAACAGCAAAGAGGGAAATATTATTTACAAAGCAAAGATTATATGAATTTGGCGATAAGCCTGGTTTCTCGCAAGGGGGAAAAAAGGCCCCTCAAGCTATCATGTCCATCAGGGAAAGTGCTGGTACTTTGACTCACGATCATAAAAGGATCAACACAATTTTCAGAACGTTTTAGTCCGATTTGTATAAATCGCAGGATTGTGAAAATCAAGCCAGGAAGATGGAATCCTTTTTTAAAAGCCTGGCTTGTCCGGACTTAACCCCAGAACCGGTGTCGGTCCTGAATGCTCCCCTGACAATCCAGGAAATACTTGATGCAATCAGGCAGCTTCAGAGCGGTAAAGAACCGGGTCCATATGGACTTCAGGTTGAATTCTACAAAGCGTTTGCATGAGTACTAGCTGGTCCATTTATGGACATGTACAACTAATCCTATAGTCAGGGCTGCCTTCCGCCTTCGTTGAGAGAAGCAAATATCTCTCTCATTCTCAAAAAAGGAAAGGACCTAGAAGATTACTCATCATACAGACCAATATCTTTGCTAAATGTAGATTTTAAAATTCTTTCTAAAACATTAGCATTGAGGCTGGAGAGGGTATTGCCATATATCATAAAAGAGGACCAGATGGGGTTTATCAATGGCTGTAGATCATCTAATAATATTAGAAGGGTTTTGAATGTGATTAAAGTCTGTCATCAGGAAAGAATATCAGGAATAGTAGTCTTGTTGGACGCGGAGAAGGTATTTGACAGGATTGAATGGTCATACCTGTTCTATACACTGGAAAGGTTTGGCGTTGGAAAGGTATTTGCTAAATGGAGCTCAACATTGTATAATGACCCCAAAGCAGTCGTGATCACCAATGGCTTAGGCTCAGATAGCTTCAGTGTGGGTAGGGGCTACTATCAGGGATGTCCTCTCTCACCGTTACTATTTACGCTAATAATTGAGCCACTAGCAGAAGCTATACGGGCTGATTCTAATATAACGACCCCGAGGGTTGGCATGGGTAAACATTAAAATTACCCTTTATGCAGACGATGTTCTCCTTTCTCTTAGTAATTCTTTGATGTCCATGCCCCGCCTGATCCAATGCACTGATTTAGTGTATTTTCAGACTACAAAATTAAGTTCTCAAAATCCGAGGCCATGTCGATGGGTGGTCTCGCTAGTATGTCCCACTTATTGGACGGATCTCACTTTTCCTTTCGGTGGTCTCGAGTGTTTTTTATATTTAGGTATTTTTACCGCCCCACTATTTGGCCAGCTATACAAGGTCAATTTTGTGCATCTACTGGAAAGGATAAGGCAGGACCTTCAACGTTGGAGGGATCTTCCAATTTCTTGGCTAAGTAGAATAGTTCTAATTAAAATGAATGTCTTGCCCTGTCTCTTATACCCTATGAGAATGCTCCCGGTGATGCTGCCGAGGCCGGCACTGCGCAAATTATCTGGTTGGCTTGGTTCTTTCATCTGGAATCATAGACAGCCCCTCATTTAAGTTAAAGAAGCTACAGCTTCCACAAGCAAGGGCAGGGCTGGATTTTCCAGACTTTAGGACGTATCAGCTGAGTTCCCTATTAAGCTACATAGCCGATTGGGTCTCGTCTGACCCACAATCAATCTGGCTGGACATTGAGGCTTCTCAAGTAAAGTGCCCTCTTATTAACCTCTTATTTTTAGACAAGATGAAAGCCATTATGGACCATTGTAAAACCCCTATAGTATTAAACACAATTAAAGTCTGAAAGATAATGTGGCAAAATTAGGGTAATTTACATAAAATCTCCCATTATTCTCCTATAGTGGGGGCATGGGGATTTCAACCGGGCCTCTCAGACACCACAGTTAAATCCTGAAGGTCCAGGAGTATCTCCTGTTTAGGGGATCTGTTTGATGAGGGAGTCTTGATGTCTTTTGAACAACTGCACCAGAAATTTGGACTATCTAATGGAGACCTCTTTCGATACTTCCAAATTCCAGATTACGTACAGATGAAGACGACATTATTAGATAGAGAACGTAGAGTGTTGTGGCCAATGGGTTTACCCTCGGTCAGCACTCTCTATCATTTATTACATGAAGTGTCGGAAGACCTGGAACGTTTGCTTAGAATATGGCATCAGGAGTTGGGGTTGGAAATATCCACAGAAATGTGGGATGACCTCTGGGAAAATGCCAGAAAAATCTCCATCTGTAATAGAACCTAGGCCATTCAGTTAAAGATACTCCATAGGACTCATAGCACCGGAATGATTGGCAAAATTTAGGGCAGGAGCATCTCCAATGTGTCCCAAATGTAAAATGGAGGTGGGCACTCTCACACACTGCTTGTGGACATGTCATAAGATCCGCAAAGACTGGGTCAGAATAGCAAATGCTTTGACAGCAATCTTGGGGGCGGAAATTAGAGTAGATCCAGTATCTCTTCTGGGCTTTTCGAGCTTGCCTTTCCTGGATGTGCATGGTAGGAAATTATTTTCCATTCTCTCTTTTTGTGCAAGGAAAAATATCTTAGTAAACTGGGTATCTGAGGGCCCTCCAGGACATTTGAATTGGTATAGGTTGGTCATGGAGTATATTTCCCTTGACCTTCCTTACAAATATGATGCACCACAAAACTGAATTATTCTATAAAATATGGCAGCCCTTTCTGAACTATATAGACACAGATATTTCAGCCATTTTGTCAAGGGCTTTCATCTAGTTGTGGTAGCGGTTCTGGCTGGTCCAGGGGCCCTTGGGGGGAGGAATCCTGCATGAATATTATGACTTATTATGACTTGATGTTAATTCGTTCCGAGCACTTACTTCACTATTTAATTACTATGTTATCCTTTTTTTTTCCTCTTGAGTAATGCAAGATATTTTATTATATGCTCTGGTTAGTTATAGGTTAGATTAGTAGTTAGTTGAGTTTTGTTTTCTCTTTTAAAATTTTTTTTCCTGTTAGGTTTTGGTTATTTATTTAATACTTAATTGTATATTAATGTTTGTATTTGTGTGTATTATTTTGTAAGTTTGTAAAAACATGTTAAATTTTCAATAAAAATCTGTTTTTAAAAAAAAACTTGTACAAGTACACAATCCTTTGTCCGAAACCCTCGGGAGCCACCTGGTTTTAGGAATAAATAACAGTTTAATAGTGAAATTTTAATAAATCTTACTGAACAGCAGACACACACCTGTGAGTACTACAGGCCCTGAAACTGAATTGACGCCTGCCAGTACTGTGCCGTGTCCCCAGCATAACGTGGATCAAGTGGGTGTGAAGTTGGGTTAACTGTTTGCACGCCAAACAACAGCCTCAATGCAAGCTCGAAGCGCAACACCTCATTTTGCACTTGGGGACCCTGCAGCCTCAACATCAAGTTAAATAACTTTAGAGCCTGATTCCATCCTTCCAAGTTTTTTGTTTACCCATGCCACACCCTATCGTGTTAAGACTTGGCTTGCTTTTAGTACAGCCACCCGTTCTTACATACTCCCCGGCCCATAAGTTATATGGATTGTATTCGTACAATTCACCTATTTTCTCATACAGATCGGCTGAATAAGTGATAATCAGAGCTTTCTTCTGTCCCTGCCTGCTATCCATAATCTCCTTATTTACTACCCCTATCGTATCTCTCTCTCTGGGCTCCAGCTCCACCTATCCACTCACCTCTCCCCTTTCCAATACCTGATGAAGAGTCACCAGATGCAAAAGGCTAACTGTACTTTCTTCCCACAAATGCTGCAAGACCTGCTGAGTTCTCTCTCCAAACTACTCCAGCTTGTCTTGAATAATAGAGACCATTAAAATATGACTGTCTCAACGTCTTGTATCCATTTAAAGCAGCAAAGTAATAACCAGGTGCAGTTACATAGTGTGAATTCCTTTGTGGAAAAATTCATATTTTTAAAGTGTTCAGCTGTGTTTTAGCTGTAAGAATTTGTTTAAGGATCAACCCCTTTCCTTAAATGTCACTTATTGTAAACAAATCCAACCGTTTGTTTTTTTTTTGATCAGGAGATGCTGTTGCAGTATACACGGATGGCTGCTGTTCAAGTAATGGGAGGAAGAGAGCTCAAGCTGGAATTGGTGTGTACTGGGGACCAGGTCATTCCCTGTAAGTAAAATAATTTATTTTCAATTTGGAAACTCCTGAGAAATTAACAACAATTGTAATTGTAATGATTTTTAAGTGAATGTTTGTTTGATTTTTACTGTTCCTGATATTGTTTTTCTACTGAGCTATTTTACATTTTGTAGACTCTCCACTCTAACCAATTTTAAATGGATATTTGTTTTCCAGTTTCCAGGATCTGTAATATTTTTATTCCAGTTTTAAATGGATGTGAGATCTCCTGGGATAATAGTTATAGTCACTTTGCTTTATCTGTGATGGCTAACTGTAATTGTTAGATGCTTCCAGTGCTAATGCATTATTGGGACAATAACAACAACGACAGAAACGCAATATAAATTTTTCTGTGTTATTCAGCCAGTGACTATTCTCATTCTCTTCCCAAATGCTCCAAAACCAGAGGACTGCCTGCAGACTGGCTTCCCCTTTTAGCAGCCAGATTCCAGGAATTCTCCAAGAAAGCAAGTTCTACATTCTGTCCCTAAAGTGATACTGGAACCAGAAATTACCCCAAATCTGTTACTCCAAGGCAACCCCCAGAACCTCCTGTTAAACCCCACCACCTCCCACTTCTCACTGGCATATACCTTGTAACTAAGTAATGAAATCCACTAACTTAACCGAAAGAAAGGAATTTACATTATTAAAATATCACTGACTTAAGGGTTTTCAGTGAAAGTAGCCAATTCACGAAATTCAATTCTAAAGCTTGTGCTTTTTAAAACAAATACTGAAATCTGTGCAATGAAAACAGAAGTTACTTTGGTCATTATAGGACAGTAACTGCGTGTGATGGAATCTAAGGTTTGAGAGCTTGTATATTTTTGGGGCAGTAGCTAATTTAGAAGGAAATTGACCCTTCCAATTCCATGAAAAAACAAAGACTGAAATTGAGTTTGGCAACCAAACGTCAAGGTAATCTGGAACTGGTTGAAACCATATTTTAAAAAAAACAATCAAGCTCTGATGATTATGATCATCATCATCTTGGTGATACAGTACAGGCAGGCTGAAGAAGATAGAGGATAGATCCAGAAGTTAAGAATAGGTAAACGGACAGTTGTCCTACCTGTTTCTATTATTTGAAGATTTGTGGATTTATGTAATCCAGACCTTTGTCGTCAGAAATGAGGAGATTCTACAGACTTGCTGAAGGGACTACTGAACCAATTTGCAAGACATGCACGTGGATAAACTCCCATGTCTGTAAAAAGCTTAGTTTGTCAATTAATGTCAGGAACAAACACGTTTTGGTTCAGGATATTGCTATGTGTTAATGCTGAATTGTGACTCTGAAGTGGTTAACTTAACATACCTAGACACACAACCACAGCAGTCTATTAATTACGTGATGGTGAAATCAGTACGTTCTGACTCCGCTTGGGGATAATCCATTTTACATTCTTTACAGGCTAAGAATGACTAGTTGAGAATCTGAGACCTCCGCATGCTTGTATTGATTAGTAAGACATTTACAAAATATGCTCAACAGGAGAAAAGACTGAACACTTTACCCTTGCTGGTTCAGATGTCTCCTCCTCAATGCCTTGGAGATAACAACTTAGTGTTCTGAAGCATCATTCTACACACATTGCTGACCACTTTTAATGAATGTGTAACAGCATGTTCTCAAAGACCTGTGTAGTGAACTGACCACTGGCTGATAACCTGCTGAATGTCCCTATCTGTGCTGCAAGAAAGCCAAAAGCGAGACATGAAGAGGGTGTACACTTGTCTTCCAGTTGCTAAAATTTGATGGCTGTCACCTTCCAGAGGTTGACTGTTTGGGAGGGCATTGAAGAGGCAAGAAAAAAGTATAAACTCAGCTGGCTGAGCTTATGACTCACTGACAATAGGCCAGCAATTTGGGCAACTTCTCAGCTTACTGTCTTCACTCGAGTGGGGCTCCTGAGCCACACTAGTTAATGTTTCATACAGTTCACGCCCATGGAAGATTGTCAAGGGATATCTTACAATAATTGGCGGGCTGCTTTTGCACACCTTTGTGGCTGATGCCTTGAAAATGTAGGATAGTTGAGGGAAGCAGGACTAAATAACTTGGGCAATATCTTCCCTAAGCTCAAGATTCACCGTGTTGTCTCTTCCGAATGCAAAGCTAAGTAATGATCTGTAACGACTCATTTCAATTTTCCAAATCTTGTGACAAGTGAGCCATTTTTTGCAACCCTCATACCTACTCTTGAATGTAATTGAGATCAGGAATTTAGTATTGTAGGACATAGGACATTACAGCACAGTACAGGCCCTTCAGCCCTCAATGGTTTCACAGGTTGGTGCAACAATCTGAAGCCCAGCTAACCTACACTATTCCATTATCATCCATATATTTACTCAATGACCACTTAAAGTTGGTGAGTCTACTACTGTTGCAGGCTGGGCATTCCAAGTCCTTACTGAGCAAAGATAGTGCCTCTGACATTTGTCCTATATCTATCACCCCTTTTAATTTAAAGCTATGTCCTCTCATAGAGTTCATCACCATCTGAGAAAAAAGGCTCTCACTGTCCACCCGATCTAACCCTCTGATTATCTTGTGTGCCTATTTTAAACCACTTCGCCGCCTTCTCTCTAACTAAAGTTGTATGGATTTATTATCTTTATGTTGCCCTTTTCTACTGTTAATTTTTATTTATTTTCTCAGAAACCTTAGTGAAAGACTTGCAGGAAGACAGACCAACCAAAGGGCAGAAATAGTTGTAAGTATTCTGTATTGAAAAAAGTAGCCAAAATGTTACCAAATCCTATCTGTACACAAAGCAGTGCACAAGTGATTGCATCTATTCTGCTGGTTTAATAAGAAATTATGTTGGTGACATCACTTTACTGTCTTAACCATGACATGCCAATGAGATTTGTGAAAGCTGCACTGCTAGCAAACATTCCTCACTTTACTGACCATTGTTGAGCAAAGTTACTGAAATTGCTTTTTTTTTTCTTCATTAGGCAGCTTGTCGAGCAATTGAGCAGGCCAAAGAACTCAATATTGAAAAGCTTGTTATTTTTACAGACAGCATGTTTACAATTAATGGTAAGTGGCTGTAATCTGTGGAGCAATAGATATAGAGAATGCTCAAGAAACTCTGCTCTGACAGCACCTATGGAGAAAGAAAGAGTTAATGTTTTGAGTCCAGTAGAAGAGTCCTATTATCCTGTCTGCCTGTGCCAGGACTTTGTGTACTGGTACATGACCAAGAGCTAGAGCAAATATATAGCCTAACTTGGTATTATTGGTGACATAACACTTTGCATTACACTGGTTATCATGGTACAAGCTTGCCAGCTAAACTTGTACAGACTCTCCACTGACCTACTCAACAAACAGTCTTCACTTTAATGAAAAATGCCACTAAATGCATGGAAACAGAATTATCCGTCTCCAAGTAGTATCCAATTCTGTTCCAGACATGATTTGGAATGGGTGTGGAGGAGAGGAAGGAAACCAAGTCAGTATCTGCTTCTGATGACTATTTAGTGATTTTTGCCAAATGCACCTTTTGTAGACAATCTGCACAATGTCATTGTCATCATTTAAACTTTTAATCCCAAATTCTTTAAAAATTGAATTCAGATTCCATCATCTGCCATGGTGGGATTTAAACCTAGTACTCCACGATATTACCTGGGTCTCTGGATTAATAGATAGTCTAGTGTTAATACCACTAAGCCATTCCTTCCTCCTAAACCTACAAGGGAAAAGTACTAAACTTACTGCTTATGTGACCTTGGTGAACTCTCTCTCTCCCAGATAATAAATGTTATCAGTGGATCAGATGATGTTAACTTTAATCCTTAGTGCTGTTTCAATCCATCTGTCTACTGTGTTATCTACATTGCAGTTGCAGCTGTAACCACAATAAAAGCACTTCATTAGCTTTTGGTGAATATTTTGATGTCTTGCGCTTGTGAATGAAATGCAAGTTTGCCCTTCTTTCCAACAGGTATCACCAAGTGGATCAAATCTTGGAAGTGTAATGGCTGGAAGCTTAGTACTGGAGGATCAGTAATCAACAAAGAAGACTTTGAAAGACTTGACAAATTAACCTCTGGTATAAATGTTGAATGGGTATGCAACTTTTTTTATTTACTGTCAGTCATATAGATGTACAGTATGGAAACACCTTTTAGGGCAACTCATCCATGCCGACTAGAAATCCTAGTTAATCTAGCCCCATTTGCGAGCATTTGGCCTATATCCTTCTATGCCCTTCCTATTTATATACTCTTCTAAATTCCTTTTAAATGTTGTAAGTGCAGGAGGGGACAGATCTTTAAATTGAGGGATGATAGATATCGGACAGATGTCAGAGGTAGGTTCTTTACTCAGTATTAAGGGCATGGAATGCCCTGCATCCACCACTTTCTCTGGCAGCTCATTCCAAAAATATACTACGCCCTGCGTGGAAAAAGTTCCCCTTTAGATCTCTTTTTAAATCTTTCCCCTGTCACCTTAAACCTATGCCCTATTAGTTTTGGACTGCTCTCCCCTTGGGAAAAGATCTTGACTCTTCACCCTCTCCATGCCCCTCATAACTTCATAAACTTCTATAAGGTCACCCCTCCGCCTCTGACACTTCAGGGAAAATAACCCCAGCCTATAACTCAAGCTGGGAATGTCCAAAAATCTCTTGGAAATCAGCTGATGAGCCACTAACAGAAATTGCAGTTAAGAATTTCATGCAAGGTTAACGAAAATGCTTTTATTTGGCTGCTGGGTAGTTACCAATGTTATTGCACAGCAAAAAAAGAAAAAAAGTAAACAAAAAACACGGATGCTGGAAATCAGAAACAAAATTATAAATTGCTGGAAAAGCTCAGTTCTGGCAGCATTTGTGTAGTGAACATTAACTCTGATTTCTCTTCACAGTTGCTGCCAGACCTGCTGAGCATTTTCAGCAATTTGTGTTTTCAGAAAAGAAAATGACTCTTTGCTCATTACCATACCTTGACTCCCATGTGTCTCTATCTTTTTGTTGCTTGCTCTTCTCTCTGACTTGCATTCATTTCCATTCACTTCAGCACCTGCTTTTGTATCATCTTTTGTTGTCAACATGTTTGTTTTTTTTTGTTTCTTGTTTTACATGTCTTTCTGTCAGTTTTCACATGTGAAAACAGAGCAGTTGTGTAAAGCTCTTGACCTCTAGTTGAAGAATTAAGAATAAGGAAAGATTGTTTGTATATGAAGTTTTATGTTGTAATTCTTGGTGTTCTTCTCATCTGGGAGAAAACAAGAAATTCTGGAAGTGAATAAAGGAGAGGTGAACTTGCAGGCACAACTTGTAGTTTTAAAATATTTTAATTTAAATGTGTTGCTCTTACTAATTATAATCTCTGTTGGAACTTTATCTACTTGCTAATAGAGTGTTAGAGGTACAGTTATACATTTCAAGCTGCTTGCTGCTATTTGGTCAAAATCATGGGTTTGAAGCAATGTTTCTTTTTAACATTTAGTTGCTGAGCATGGCTTAAGTACATGGTCCCTTTTTAAACTCTGCTGTGCAGCCTTGCCCATATAACTTTATGGTAGCCTTTGGGAGGCGTGACAGCTAAATATAGACCAGCCTTTTGACGTATAAACACTGATTAAGTGCTTGACCCATAAAAGGCATGTGATAAATTGTCACATAGCGCACAAATAAAATATCAGCAGGTCTGGCATCTGTGAAGAAAGAAGGAGTTAACATTTCAAGTCTGGTATGACTCTTCTTTTAGAACTGAACCCCACACTCGGGTTTCCAGCAACTGCAATATATTGCCTTTTATTAAACAAAATATTAGACTCGGCAGACAACTGTTTGAGTAAAAATTGTACTACATTTATTGTTGAAAGCTGTTAATATTCTAAGAGAAATTTTGAATACTCAGTGATCAAGTAAAAGAACTACAATTGAACATTTTGTTGGTTTTTAAACAAAAGTAAATTATACTATGCAAGTTTCCTCACTTAGAGCTCAAATTGTGTTCCTGAAAAACCATTATTTTAAACAAAAAGACTTCAGGTGAAGCACTGATTCAAATAGGAAGCAATGTTAAAATGGCCTGTCTTGGCAGATAATAAAATTCAAATTTTATACATGTATCCTTTTTAGGTTGAAAATACTGTACGACCTGTACTTTTAAATGGCTGAATGCCTACATTAGTAAAAATGTTAGAATAACATTTTCCAACACATAGACACAACCTACAGCTCTCAAATTCACTTCAGATTCAAGATTTTTTGCACATCTTTCCACTGAGTGACCCTGTAAACTTGGTAACAATTGTGGGCTTCTCAGCTCAAGAATGGGCTTCACTCAAATTCTTGCCAAGTAATTTTAAAAATGAGGAACATCCCTCGTTGCTAAAGGCCTTCTACGCTCACTGCCTTGTATAGACCCTTACTGTTTTTTTGCCAGTCCACTCCCACAGCTTCTGCATAGCTACCAGGTCTCAACTGATTTCACAGTTCCTGTGATATTTTTCTGTATGCCTGCTCTTAGCTAACAGCAGACTGCCACATTCAGGGAGAAACGTCCAACTAAATGAAAACTAAAGAACTGAATTCATATCCAGAACCCACTTTCATGGCTGTTAATGTCCTCAAAAAGAAATAGAAACAGTTTAATTTTTTACCCTCAACATGACTCTTTTTGATTCTGTGACCCTAATGAATAACTTATTTATATAATGGACATGATCGTCCCCTCTCATGTCGGAATAATCAAGATGTTATCATGTTTATCAAAGAGTTTTAGTTTATTTCATTTAAATAACATCATAATCATATTGCTGAGGTAAGTGTTGATCTTGTGGCCTAAATATGGGTCACCCATTGTTCAATATTTTTACACTTTTAACTCCGAACTTGTTACCATTTAACTGTCACCTAGGCTTGCTTGATTTTAAATAACATTAGGATTGTTACCAATTTTCCCTCAGTTTTCAATTATGTATTATTTTTCCTTTAATCTTTTATTTAAATCCAACTCACAAACTGATTTTGTAAAGCATATAAATTATAAAACTAGATGTTAATAGCAGTGAGTGTCTAAATGTAGTATGTTTTCCTTTTGCTTTGCAGATGCATGTCCCTGGTCATGCTGGTTTTTCAGGAAATGAAGCAGCAGATAGTCTAGCCAAGGAAGGAGCTTCCAAGCCCCTAAGCTGATAAACATTGTCAAACACTTTGCAGTTCATGGATGCACATCTGAAATATATGTAAATTTCTTATTTTTTTGTAAAGCCTCCTTTTTCAGTCGCTCCAACAATGCTCTTTATTACCAACTGCAGGCAACAGCTTGTTCCATTGTCAATAATATCATTGAAAAAAATCATATTTCACAATGGGCTGGTTTCCTAGCCATTTTAATTCAAAGTTGTAGCTAGCAAATACTTGAATTTCTAAAATGTTGTTTATTTGTCATTTTGGGAAAGTATCTGTGGCTGAATAGGTTTGGCTAAGCTTTCCAACTTTGCAGCCTGAGAAATTGGAAGGGATTATGTCTTTTTCTTCATTAACACAGTGCAGCATGTTGGTATTTGCACCTCACTGTTACAGTACATCAAATTGTGGTGTGTTTTCAACCAAGGGCATGTCAGTCACTTGTATTTTGTTAAACAAGTGTTTGTACAGTGTTGATGTGCAGAACTTGCCTCATTTGGCTTTGTGTGTAAGAGGTTCTGATCTAAATTTTATTTTTTTTTTGCAATGTTTAAATACAATTTTTTGATCCCTGTTTTGAGGTTTTTTCTTTTGTCTTATCATCTTTATTACTTTCTATTTGTAAGCTATGTATATTTTGTCATGGTAATGCTTTTGCACATGAGTCTCTTCACAAACAAGATTGATTCATCTTTTCATCTTTATAGAAATTAACTAATTTTTTTAGAATTAACTTGTTTTGTATATAGGGCTGGTTTTCAGTTTGTAAAGCTAAAATCATAAGAAATAAATCTTCTATTTTGTAGATTGGCTTTTGCTTTTTGTTCAAAAACCATTGTAATGACATTTACATAATTTTCATTCTAATTTATTCTCCATACAAGAATACTTATGAAAGTTCTCTGAAAAATGCTTGCCTTCCTGAGCATCTACAATCCAGGTCTAACTTACAAAACATATAATGAACATATCAGAATACTTTGGGCATCTATGTAACAGCGTGGAAAACAATCTGGCATGTCATGTTCACAAAAAGCAGGACAAAAGCACCCTGGCCAATTACTGTCCCATCAGGGTCGTCGTCGTCATCGTCATTAAGTGCTACCTGATAGCACCCCCACAGAAATAACCTAATACATAGTTTGGGTAACTTGAAATAAAGGCAGTTTTTGGTTCAGATTGGCATAAGGAACCCCTGGCAAAACTTGAACCAACAGAGTGGGAGAGTCCCCATTGGTTGGTTGAGTCATAACTAGAACAGAAGAAGATAGTTATGGTTGCTGGGAGGCTAATCAATTCCTTCCTGAGATATTGCTGTAGCAGTTTCTTGAGGCAGTGTCAACCGTTGAGTCAATGACCTTCCTTCCATTATAAAGTAAAAGTGGAATGTTTACTAATGACTGCACAATATTCAGTACCTCTACAACTGGTTTGGGATTTAGCTGATTTTTCCTGCTCTTTTCCGGCCAATACAAATATTTATTTTAGATGCTTCTCCAATTCCCTCTTCAAATTCACAATCTGAATTTGTCTCTTATCATCTTGGGCAATGCAGTTCAGACATTAATCAATTACTTTTTAATGAAAAAAAGTATCCCTTAAAATATTTGATTCTTTTGTTACTTCCTTTAGATCTGTGTCCTCTGGATCTTGACTCTTCCAACAATGGGAATAGTTTCTATTTATTCTGTCAAGAGACAATTTTGTTTTAAAACCTACATCAAATCTCTTTTGCAGCAAGATCACCATTGGTGGCATGCTTACCAATGGAAACGAATAAATAAAAACCATCCAGTGCTATAAACGAGCAGATAGCCCAGTGGCTGACAGAACTTATGATATTCAGGACCCCAAATGATGATGATCTCAAATTTTAGAAAGTAAGGTGTCCATTCGGTCATTGGATTTCTTCTGGCAGTTCTTAGGACGGTGCAGTTTACTGAATTAGCTGAAGCAAACAACAGTCACTTTGGGCTCAAGTTCAGATATTGCTTCTGTAATACTGAAACTGAAAGTCAAAACAATGCCAAGATTAGTGAAAGCAAGAAAGGCAGAATAATACCCATTCATATCTGCTAAAGTCCTCAAGCAGGAGATTGCAAAAACAAGAACCAGCATGAGAATTCTTTTTAAAATAATAAGTGCAATTAAAAAGCAGGAAAATAAAAACTGTGACGGTATGTCCTAAAATAGCACACGTTTTAATACAAGAAAGTGAATGGAGACCAATAATTAACCTTACAACTGTATAAAATAACAATGGAACCCATCTGTTCAAAATTTTGAGACTACAATAAACAGGATGAGCAGCTTACTCATGTTCCTCTTGAGCCTGCTCTGCCATTCAATAGGATCATTGCTGATCAAATATTCCTCAGGTTCCTGTGCTTTCCCCAAAATCCTTGATTCCCTGACTGAGCAGAATCTCTGTCCTAGCCTTAAATACACAAGTACTCTGTGGCAAAGAATTCTAAAGACAACTCAGAAGAAATTCTTCTGTATCTCTGTCTTAAACTGGTGCCTTTTTTTATTCTGAAACTGCCCTCTGGTCCTTGACTCTTCCCATGAGGGGAAACATCCTCTCAGCGTTTTCCCTGTCAAGCCCCTTAAGAATCCTATCGATGAGATCACTTCTCATTTTTCTAAATTCTAGTGAGTGGAGTCCCAACCTGTTTAGCCTTTGGTCATAAGACAATCTCTCCACACCAGGGATCATTTTTAGTAAACCTCTGAACTACTTCCAATGAAGTCATTCCCTTACTGCAGTAAGGGAACTAAAATTGCCCACAATCCTCCAGATGTGGTCTCATCAGCACCTTGTACAGTTCTAGTAAGACTTCACTACTCTTTTACTCCAATCCTCTTGATATAAAGGCCAATATTCCATCAGTCTTCCTGATTACCTGCTGCATTTGTCTGGTACTTTCAGGAAAGGAGTTCTAGGTTTTTTTTTTCCCCAGTGACAGTTTTGCTGTTGACTTGCTGCAGTGCGTCTTGTATACTATACAGTAAATTGAAGAAACATCTGACAGTAGTTGGATATAGAGAAGTATCCATTAGTGAAGAAAGGTTGTTGTGCTGTAGTAATGTTCCTACCTCTGGGCTAGGAGACTAGATCCAAGTCCCACCTTCTCCAGAGCTGTGTAATAACATCTCTGAACAGGTTGAGTAAAGTTAATGTTCTCTAGTGAAGGAGGGTTCTTGTGGTGCAGTAGTAGTATCCCTACCTTTGAGCCAGGAGGTCTGTGTTCAATTCCTATCTACTCCAGAGCTGTGTCATGACATGCCTGTTCTGCAACAATGTTCTGAACTTGATATAATTGGCCTCTTATAACTAAAGATGACTGTAGTTGTAAGTTATTTTCTAATCAACTTGTTTGGAGATGTTATTACACATCTCTAGGAGTAGGTGGGATATGGACCCAGACCACCTGGCTCTGAAGTAGGGACAACAGCCCTTATGCGAGAGGTGATACCAACCTCAGAGAGTCATCCCACCTGATTCCCTTTGACTTCAATTTTGGCACAAGGAGCAGAAGTAGTTACTTGGACCTCAAGCATACCTTGATATTCAAAAAAATTATGGCTGATATAATTATTGCATCTTTCTGCCTGCCATCAAAAGTCTTTCACTGCCTTGCTTATCAAGAACTTAGCCAGCCCTACCTTAAAAATATTCAATAGTCTGTTTTCACTACCTTTTGAGGAACAATATTCCAAAGGCTGTCAAATTTCTGAGAAAAGGTTTCTCCAGACCTGTGTCTTAGATGGGTGACTCAACATCTTGAGTGACTTCTGGTTCTGGATTCCTTTCCGTATCCACGCTATCAAGATCTCTCAGGATTCCATGTTTTTCAATCAAGTTACCTCTCGCTCTTGTAAACTCCAACAGCCTAGCAAGTTTTGAGAAGATTTGAAGCTCAGGTTGAGATTTTGGATGTAGGTTTGCTGCTGAGCTGAAAGGTTCATTTCCAGATGTTTCATTACCTTACTAGGTAACATCTTCAGTGGGCCTCATGCAAAGCAATGCTGAAAATTTCAGCTTTCTATTTATATGTTTGGGTTGCTTTGGGTTGGTGATGTCATTTCCTGTGGTGTAGTCACTTTCTGTTCCTTTCCTCAGGGGGTGGCAGATGGGATCTAACTTGATGTGATTTTTGATAGAGTTCCGGTTGGAATGTCATGCTTCTAGGAATTCTCGTGCGTCTCTTTGTTTGGCTTATCCTAGGATGGATGGGTCATGTCTTTTTGTGGCTAGTTGGTGTTCATGACCCTCTCTCACTCGTATCCTCACATACGGATGAGGAATGACACCACTTCGACTGGGACAACACATCCATCCTAGGACAAGCCAAACAAAGACATGCACGAGAATTCCTAGAAGCATGGCATTCCAACCGGAACTCTATCAACAAGCACATCAAGTTAGACCCAATCTACCACCCCCTGAGGAAAGAAACAGAAAGTGACTTCACCACAGGAAATAACATCACAGGAAATGATATCATCAACCCAAAGATACCCAAAAATATAAATAGAAAGCAGAAATTTTCAGCATTGCTTTGTGTGAGGCCCACTGAAGATGTTACCTAGTAAAGTAATGAAACATCTGGAAATGAACCTTTCAGGTCAATGAGCAAACCTACATCCAGATATAAGCCTAGCCTCTCCAACAAGCTGCCTATTCCATGTATTAATGTATTAAGCCTCTGAACAACTTCCAATACATTTACATCCTTCCTTAAATAAGGAGACCAATTCTGTTCACAGTTCTCCAGATGTGGTCTCATCAATGCCGTGTATAACTGAAGCATAACCATCTCATTTTTCTATTAAATTCCCTTGCTATACATTATCACATTCCATTTACTTTCCTAATTACTTGCTGAGCTTCCATATAAACAATTTGCAATTTGTGTGCTAGACCATCCACATCACTCTGTATCTCTGAGCTCTGTAATTTGTAACCATTTAGATAATACTTTTTTAAGCATCCTGCCGAAACAGACAATTTTACAATTCCCACATTGTATTCCATTTCCCCACTCACCTAACCTATCTACATTCCTTTGTACAAATAAAACAAAGAACTGCAGATGCTGGAGATCTGAAACAAAAACAGAAATTGCTGGTGAAACTCAACAGGTCTGGCAGCACATGTGGGAAGAAAGCAGGGTTAACTTTTCAAGTTCAGTGACCCTTCATCAGAACTCTGATCATAAGTTCTGATGATGAGTCACTAGACTCGAAATGTTAACTCTGCTTTTTTCCTCCACATATGTTTCTCAACCTGTTGAGTTACGCCAGCCATTTCTGTTTTTTGTGCTATATTCCTTTGTCACCTCTTAATGTTCTTTTATAAACTTACTTTCCTACTTATTGTGTACAGGCAGTGCCCATCTACAAACATCCAACTTATGAACACTCATACTTACAAATGAGGTCCCATACAGAGGTGTATTAATATTAATTTTAAAGATCCAAAAGGCTCAAAACCAAAACAACTATTTTATATTGTCTTGTGTTTCAAATTGCCTCCAAATTAACTTGTGAACATACTCAAGAAAGGAACCTGCTTGCAACGCAGGGACTGCCTGTATTCAGAAAATTTAGCAACTGTACGGTTGGTTCCTTCATGCAAGTCATTTATATAAATTGTAAACAGTTCAGACTCTGGCCCTGATGCATGTGATATGCCACTCATTACATCTTGCCAACAAGAAAGTAACCCATTTGTACCTATTCTCTGTTATTAGCCAATCTTCTATCCATGCCAATACCTCACCCTCTACATAATGAGCTTTCCAAATAAACTTTGAAGTGGCACACTATCAAGTACCTTCTAGAAATCTACGTACAGTACTTAGATTTGTCTCCCTTTATCCACAGTTTATGTTATGTCCTCAAGGAACTCCAATAAATTAGTTAAAAGTGTATCTCTGTTCACAAAATTATGTTTACTCTGCTTGATTACCTTGAGTTTTTCTAAGTGCCCCGCAATAATATCTTTAAGCATAGCTTCAACATTTTCTCTCTGTTCAGATGTTAAACTAACTGATCTGTAGTTTTCTGCTTTCTGTCTCCCTTCTCAAGTAAAAGAATGAAATGTTCACTATTTTCCAATTTAAATAAACCTTCCCTGAATCAAAGGAATTTTGAAAAATTAAAGCCAATGCATTGACTGTCCCATTCACAACCTCTTTTAAGTATAGTGTCTAGGATGAAGTCCGTCAGGATCCAAGAATATGCCAGCACATAGATACAATAATTTGCTCATTCTCACTTCCCTGGTGACTGTAATTTTCTTGGGTTCCTCCCTTCCATTTCCTGATTTCCAGCTATTTTTAGGATATTACTTATTGTCCTTTGTAGTCAAGATTTATTCACAGCACCTGTTCAATTAAATTGCCATTTCCTCATTTTCCATTATTAATTCCCCAGACTCACTTTCTATAAAACCAAAGCTGATTTGTTTTTTTTCAACTTTATATATCTATTGAAACCCATTTTTTGTTGTTTTTCCAGTTGGCTTTTTCTCATACTTTAATGTTTCCCCAATCTTTTGATCATTCTTTGATTTTCAAAAAATATATATTCAACTCAATCTTCTGATCTGCCACCCATCTTTGTGATTTCCGTCAATGTTTGATACCATCTTCAACTTTTAGTTAGCCATGGATAGTGAGTTCACCCTTTGGAATTTTTTTTTCTTTTTCATTGGAATGTATTCTGCAATATCCCCATAATTGTTTACCACAGTATTTGTACTGACTTATCTCAATTTGCCAGTTGACTTTGGCTAGCTCTGCTTTTATGCCCTTATTAAAGTTTAAAATACTAGTATTCAACCCACACTGCTCCCTCTCAAACTAAACATAAAATTCCATCTTTTTGTTGCTGCTACCTAAGAACACTTTCATTCTGAGGTAATTGTACAATACTGGGTCTCGTACAGACTGCTATCTGGTTGGCTTCAGAATGTGCTGTTCGAAGAAACTGCCCTGGAAGCATTCTATCAACTCTTCATCTGTGCCAACTTGACTCATTTATTTTTTCCAGTCTATATATTCTTTCACTCAAGAATGGCTGTTAATGGCCCCTTAATTTGAATCAGCAAATTGCATTTTAATTGAATTATGAGAGAGCTGCAAACTAAAAAATATGTTAAACATTGTTGCGGTCAATCAGGATCCTTAAAAATAGGGGAGCTGACTTCCCCATCTCATCTAGTTGCAAAACATCCCATAATTTTACCTGTGTTCAAGTGTAAAATGTTGGGTGATAATTAACTGGACTGGGGATTGAACCTGCTTTGAGTGGATAGTCAGATCACACCTGCAAGGATCCTGCTCAATCAACTCCACTCAGTGGCTGAGGAACACCTTCTAGACAATGAGGTTTTCACCCAACAAAAAGCATGGGATGTCATCGTTGTTGTGCAGCAATTTCATGAAAATCACAAGAAACAGGACCAATCACTGTTTATCACCTTTTTCAACCCTACAAAACCCTTTGAATTTGTCAAACATTAATGCTTACATAATATCCTCATTTTGGCTGCCCTCAGAAAATTGTCACCGTCCTCCACAAAATCCATGATGACATATATGATCCTTACCAATGGAACTACCAGAAACCCTATCTCACAGAAAACTGGTGTCAAACATGGCTACCTTCAATCCAAAACCACTCAAACTTCAGTTATAAGGCTTCAGTATGCAGGTACACATCTATGTGTGTACTTGCTCAGACTCCAAACTCCAGGCCAATGTTGATTCCTTTTCTGAAGTATGTGAGAAAATGGAGTTTTCAGTAAACACCCAGAAAACTAAGGTCCTCTTCCAACCAACTTCCATAGCAAAACACCTGGACACTGTCAAAAAAGATCAATGACACAATCCTAGAAAATGGGACTATTTTCTACATCTTGGGAGCCTCATCTTGAAGAAGACAGATTACAAAAGTCATCATCACTTCCAATGTGCCAGTTTAGCCTTGAGCTAACTGACAGGGGAAAGAAAATCATTTGGGGTCAAGAAACTGAAATCTAAGTCTGAGGTTGCATTTTAACAAGCAGCAGTAACTTTGTGTTTCTACAAGTTTCAGAGAGTTGAGCAACTTACAGCAGGTATTTGATAACACCAGAGAAGTCCCACCACCTTCAAATGATCCTCCAACTTGATGGGGAAAAAGACAGTCCAATAACAGTATCCACTTCCAAGCCAGCTTGCTCAGCATTAACAGTCCATTGGGAAGACATCTTGTTCATATGCCTGATGCTAGATTCTCAAAGTTTGTGCTCTTGTTATGAAGTTGAAGGCATGGAATGTATCTTTAAGAGAGAGTGAAAGCTGTTTTGGCAGTGAGAATTTGCAGGCAACTATCATGTGACTGACTAGAAGTTTCAGAATATACTGGAAAATTGAAAATATGTAACATGTGTTTGTAAACTACATACTTCAGTTGTTTAGACCAATATTTGAATTTAACCAGTTTAAATTATGCACCAGGATACTAAAACACAATCAACTTTGAATTTTACTGTTGTGACAACATCGACCCAATGAGACAATCCGATGTTTGGGGTATAAAGTAGCTGGCATTTTGAGAGTTAGTTAGTGAGAGAGAGTAACCTGCTATCTAGAGAGAGACTGCCATCCAAAACAATCTCTTTCAAAGGTACCGTTTTCATATGAAACAATTTGCAGCCAAGGACCGAAGACAACCCAGGTAGATCTTCAGCCACAGGAAGATAGACACCAATGACAGCCGCTCCCTGCTTTTGAAAATAAAGTTGATATAATTTTAATAGAGGCTTTTATTGGATCAATATATTGTTATAGAGTTGGAGGCAGATAATAAGTAGTTAGGATAAAGGAGGCTTAGAGTTGCAAATATTTGTTGCTTTATGTTCACTTTTAGAGTTAAAGAATAAATTGATCATTTTTCTTTAAAATAGTAGTATTTGGGAGTTCTCTGTCACTTATATTTTAGCAGATTATGAGGCGAGGTGAGCTTTTCTGTGTGTTTGGTTTAACTAGCAGAAGGATTCACTGCTTTGTCATAACACTTTACTTGAAACTTGGTTGTAGATAAAGACTCCCAGAAGGACATCAGAAATGCTCTAAGGTTTTCCTTAAAGCATTCCTGCTTATCAACCATCTCAGAATACATTGAATCAAAGTCAAAGCAGGTCATCCTTGATCCTGAGGCACTGGTTGAGAAGGGTAATACTCTACATTGTTGTGTAGATACCCGAGTTGAAGTTGTATTGAAACAAGGTGGTGAGGACACAGATATCTGCAGTGACATGCTGGGTGTTGTCAGGGCCCATAGCCTTTGTTGTATTCAGTGCTTTCAGATGTTTCTAGATATCAAGTGGAACAAATTTTCTGTGGGGACCTCAAGATGTATCAACTATTCAGCACTTCTGGCTGCAGTTAGTTGAGAAAAGACTCAGCCTTGTCTCTTTCACTGATATGCTGGGCTCCAATCTTATTGAGGATGGAGCCTCTTCCTTCAATGATTTGTCCACTAGCATTCACAACAGGATGGAGCAGTTCTGCAGACCTTTGACCTGACCTACTCTTATGGACTACTCTGTCTGTCAGATGCTGCTTCCATGTTTTGCATGCTAAGAGTCCTGCATTTTAGTCTCACCAGATTGGAACCTCATTTTTAGGTATGCCAGACACTCTTAGCACACCTTTCTGCACTCCTGATTGAACCAGGCTTAAACCCCTGGCTCAACGGTAATAGTAGAGTGAAAGATTTGCCAGGCCATGAGGTTACAAATCGTAGTTGAATACGATTTTGCTGCTACTGAAGGAGCACAGGCCCGCATGAAAATCCATTTCGATCTGCTAGACCTATTCTGGATCTGTTCTATTCAGCGCAGTGGTAGTGCCACAAAACATGATGGATAATATTCTCAGTGTGAACATGGACTGAAGAACTGATAGTCAAGATGCCTAATACCATCATGCACAGATGCCTCTTTTAAATGTGGAGTGGTGAGAGTGAAATTAAGTTGGATTTTATTTGTTTCCCTCACCATCTGCTGCAGGCCCAGTCTGGCAGAACAGTCCTTCAGGACTCAGTAAGTAGTGGTGCCAACTTGTTGATTTTCTGTATGTACATAAATTCTTCTATGTGGTATCTAAAAATACCATTACATTTGGATGCGTTCTCAGTGAGGGTGGGTATTTTCACCCATGGGTTCAACCAGCTGCTGTTGTGTGAAAAATGTCAAGAATCTATGAGGATGAAAGGGAGGGTCAGGACAGGGAAAGAGGAGAATCAGGAACTAAAGTGAGGACTCAAAGGAAAATTGTGGAAAATGAGAGATGACTGGCAGTAAATTTAGAAGTTGTGGATAGCGTCACTGACGGGAAATGATGACCAAGGATTTTTTTTTGTGGAAACCTCAGTCACCATACAAGGCACAAAGGGAAGCTATTAAAGTAGTTCTACTGGGGTGCACTCACATCTTTTAAGCATCTGTGTAATTGTTTTGGTGTTGCCAATTGTCTCTAATCCTGTTCCACAGCGTAATTCAGAAAAGTTGAAACATAGCCAGATCATGGAATGCAGCACCTTGCACTGTACATACAGGAGAATTATAACAAATGCCCACATCTGTCTGGATTTCAGAGTGCGTCCATGTTTGTGGGGGTTCCACCAGCAGCCATGTGGGAAGGCAAGTGCTGAGGATAACACAAGAGTCTGCAGAGGAAGACAGACAATTAAGTGAGTGGGAAAAAATTTGATAGGTAGAATATAATGTGGGAAAATGTATGGTTTTGCACTTTGACAGAAAGAATAGAGGGGCTGCATTGTACTCAAATGGAGAAAAACTGCAAATAAGGGATTCAGGAACCTTTCTGCAAAAATCACAAAAAGCTAACATCCAAATTCAGCAGGTGACAGGGAAGGCAAACTGAATGTTGGCCTTTATTTCAAAAGGAATGTAATACGAAGATTTGGGAAGCTTTGCCAAAACTACACAGAGCAATAGTCAGGCCACAGCTGTGAACAGTTTTGTGCCCCCTACCTAAGGAAAGCTACACTGGCATTGGAGGCAGTCCAAAGAAGGTTCACGAGATGGGTACTAGGTATGGAAAGACTGTCTTATGATGAAAGTTGTTGGGTTTGCACTGGAATTTAGAAGAATGAAAGGCAACCTTATTGGAACAGACAAGACTCTTAGTAAACTTGACAGGGTAGATGTTTTCCCTTATGGGCAAAGTCTAGGGCCAAAGGACGTCCTTTCAGAGACAGGTGTCTAAAATTTCAGACAGGGATGAGGAGTAATTTCTTCTCTCAGAAGTTAGTGAATCTGTTGAATTGTTCACCAGGAGGGCTGTCATGGGTGGGTGGTTAAGTATGTTCAAGGAAGAGATACACAGTTTTTTTTAAATCAGTAAGGGAATCCAGGATTATGGAGAAAAAGCAAGAAAGTGGAGTTGACGATAATTAGATCTGCCATGTTATCATTGAATGGTGGAGCAGACTCAACGGGCTGAAGTGAGCCAAGGTGGACCAATAGTCAACACAGAAGGGTAGTTCTTTAAACTTTCCCACCTGTTCCCCACCTGTTCTATAATGTCAACGTTGATGTTTACAGAATACCTTTGATTTCCACTCAGTCCTGCCCCCAGCTTTCCTCTTCACTTTCTGTGGATGCCCATCTTCCTCCGCTCACTGGTGATCACTTGGATCCTAGAATATGATGGTCTGAAGCAAAGAGCAAAAGTACTTCATTACAGAGATTCTGGATTAGTGGTGCTGGAAGAGCACAGCAGTTCAGGCAGCATCCAAGTAGCTTCGAAATCGGACTATTCATCAGGAATAAAGGCAGTGAGCCTGAAGCGTGGAGAGATAAGCTAGAGGAGGGTGGGGGTGGGGAGAGAGTAGCATAGAGAACAATGGGTGAGTGGGGGAGGGGATGAAGGCGATAGGTCAAGGAGGAGAGGGTGGAGTGGATAGGTGGAAAAGGAGATAGGCAGGTCGGACAAGTCCGGACAAGTCATGGGGACAGTTACTGAGCTGGAAATTTAGAACTAGGGTGAGGTGGGGGAAGGGGAAATGAGGAAACTGTTGAAGTCCACATTGATGCCTTGGGGTTGAAGTGTTCCGAGGCGGAAGATGAGGCGTTCTTCCTGGTGGTGAGGGAGCGGCGGTGAAAGAGGCCCAGGACCTTCATGTTCTTGGCAGAGTGGGAGGGGGAGTTGAAATGTTGGGCCACATCGGGAGCAACAGATACAATAAATGATATTAGTGGATGTGCAAGTAAAACTTTGATGGATGTGGAAGGCTCCTTTAGGGCCTTGGATAGAGGTGAGGGAGGAGGTGTGGGCGCAGGTTTTACAGTTCCTGCGGTGGCAGGGGAAAGTGCCAGGATTGGAGGGTGGGTTGTTTGGGGGCGTGGACCTGACCAGGTAGTCGCGGAGGGAACGGTCCTTGCGGAAGGCGGAAAGGGGTGGGGAGGGAAATATATCCCTGGTAGTGGGGTCTGTTTGGAGGTGGCGGAAATGTCGGCGGATGATTTGGTTTATGCGAAGGTTGGTAGGGTGGAAGGTGAGCACCAGGGGCGTTACGGTCCTTGTTACGGTTGGAGGGGTGGGGTCTAAGGGCGGAGGTGCGGGATGTAGACGAGATGTGTTGGAGGGCATCTTTAACCACATGGGAAGGGAAATTGCGGTCTCTAAAGAAGGAGGCCATCTGGTGGGTTCTGTGGTGGAACTGGTCCTCCTGGGAGCAGATCTGGCGAAGGCGGAGGAATTGGGAATACAGGATGGCATTTTTGCAAGAGGTAGGGTGGTAAGAGGTGTAATCCAGGTAGCTGTGGGATTCGGTGGGTTTGTAAAAAATGTCAGTGTCAAGTCGGTCGTCATTAATGGAGATGGAGAGGTCCAGGAAGGGGAGGGAGGTATCAGAGATGGTCCAGGGAAATTTAAGGTCAGGGTGGAATGTGTTGGTGAAGTTGATGAATTGCTCAACCTCCTCGGGGGAGCACGAGGTGGCGCCAATGCAGTCATCAATGTAGCGGAGGAAGAGTTGGGGAGTGGTGCTGGTGTAATTACGGAAGATCAACTGCTCTACGTAGCCAACAAAGAGACAGGCATAGCTGGGGCCCATACGTGTGCCCATGGCTACCCCTTTGTTCTGGAGCAAGTGGGAGGATTCAAAGGAGAAATTGTTAAGGGTGAGGACCAGTTCGGCCAAACGAATGAGAGTGTCAGTGGAAGGGTACTGTTGGGGACGTCTGGAGAGGAAAGAATGGAGGGCTTGGAGGCCCTGGTCATGGCGGATGGAGGTGTAGAGGGATTGGATATCCATGGTGAAGATAAGGCGTTGGGGGCCAGGGAAACGGAAGTCTTGGAGGAGGTGGAGGGCGTGGGTGGTGTCTCGAACGTATGTGGGGAGTTCCTGGACTAGGGGGAATAGGACAGTGTCGCGGTAGGTAGAGATGAGTTCAGTGGGGCAGGAGCATGCTGAGACAATGGGTTGGCCAGGGTGGTCAGGCTTGTGGATCTTGGGAAGGAGGTAGAACCGGGCAGTGCAGGGTTCCTGGACTATGAAGTTGGAAGCTGTGGGTGGGAGATCTCCTGAGGTGATGAGGTTCTGTATAGTCTGGGAGATGATGGGTTGGCGATGGGGGGTGGGGTCATGGTCGAGGGGGCAGTAGGAAGAGGTGTCCTCGATTTGACATTTGGCTTCAGCGGTGTAGAGGTCAGTGCGCCAGACTACCACTGCACCCCCTTTATCCGCTGGCTTGATGGTGAGGTTGGGATTGGACCAGAGGGATTGGAAGGCTGTGCGTTGTGAGAGTGAGAGGTTGGAGTTGGGGAGGGAGGTAGACAGGTTGAGGCGGTTAATGTCCCGGCGGCAGTTGGAAATGAAGAGGTCGAGGGCAGGTAATAGGCCAGCGCGGGGTGTCCAGGTGGATGCAGTGTGTTGGAGGTGGGCGAAGAGGTCCTCGGAAGGTGGGCGGGAGTCCTGATTGTGAAAGTAAGCTCGGAGGTGGAGGCGACGGAAGAATTGTTCGACATCACGGCGTGTATTAAATTAATTGATGCGTGGACGGAGGGGGATGAAGGTGAGTCCTTTGCTGAGGACTGATCGTTCGTCCTCAGTGAGGGGGAGGTCTGGGGGGATTGGTGAAAACTCGGCAGGGCTGGGAGCTGGGATCTGGTGTGGGTGTAGAGCTGGGAGTGGGGGCGGAACCTGTAACTGGAGTGGGTGTGATAGTGGGGGAAATGGGGGTGGAGTCATGAGCAAGGGAAGTGTTCCCCTTGGGGCTCTGGGGGGTGGGGATAGTGCTGTGGGGGGCATGTCAGCAGAATGCAGGTGAGTGGCGCTGGTGGGGGCGGAAGTGGTGGTGACCACGGCAGTAGGGGTGGCGGGAGTCACTGAGCATGTGGCATCAGCGATGATGTGAAGGGCAGAAGTGATGTCAGGTGTGATGCATGAGGAATTGTGAGGGGTGGAAGTGGTTGTGGGAGTGGCTATGATGGGGGCAGAAGTGACATCATCAATCAGCGTGGGGGTGGTAGCTGCATCAGCCGCATGGCTAATGGTGGAATAGGTTCCGAGGCCAGGGGAATCTTCTGGAATGTTTGAGGAGTGCTGGTTATGGAGGTGGGTGGATAAAAGTTTGTTGTACTAACAGTTTTTGATGTTTGAGATGGAATTGAAATACTGTTTGTTCAGAGTATGAATTCTCCTGAGGATGTAGTACAGAGTGGGTCATTTGCAATTCTGAGAGAGTGTGGCCCTCAGCTGAGGCAGGGCTGACTGTAGAGAGGTTAGGTGCCGGCGCATTGCTGCAAGCGTGGAGCGGAGGATCTTGAAGGAGAACTGTTGCTGGTGTTTTTGAATCTGTAGTCTATACTGTTTGTCCTTTTTGGGTCCAAACTCTGCTAGTTTAAAGGTGGTCTGGAGTCCGTGTGGGATGAGTTGGTTATGGAGGCAGGCACTGAGGAAGCAAATGTGGCTGTAGTACTGAGTTTGTTTCACGACATGGTTGAAGAGTTTCAGGGCAGAGGAAATGACCTGGGAGCTGCAGTGGGAGAGGGACTCCCTGAGATTCTTGTAGAGAGAGAAGGAAAACTTCTTCAAGGCAGGCATCCTTACAAGAGGATTCGCAGGAGGGTTAAAATCAACTCGGTAAAAACATTGACTGCAGATGCTGGAAACCAGATTCTGGATTAGTGGTGCTGGAAGAGCACAGCAGTTCAGGCAGCATCCAAGTAGCTTCGAAATCGACGTTTTGGGCAAAAGCCCTTTATCAGGAATAAAGGCTGTGAGCCTGAAGCGTGGAGAGATAAGCTAGAGGAGGGTGTGGGTAGGGAAAAAGTAGCATAGAGTACAATGGGTGAGTGGGGGAGGGGATGAAGGTGATAGGTCAAGGAGGAGAGGGTGGAGTGGATAGATGGAAAAGGAGATAGGCAGGTTGGACAAGTCCGGACAAGTCATGGGGACAGTTACTGAGCTGGAAGTTTAGAACTAGGGTGAGGTGGGGGAAGGGGAAATGAGGAAACTGTTGAAGTCCACATTGATGCCTTGGGGTTGAAGTGTTTTTTCAAAATTGACGTTTCGGGCAGCCTAGTCATCAAATGGTAAACTCAACAACATTGTAGTGGTCATGTGAGCAGAATTCACACAGTCAAGCCCCTCAAGGCGACAACCTGAATTGTAAGAGGAATGTAAGGCTGCTTCGACAGCATTTTCCAAACCTGTGATTGCTATCACCTTGAAGGACAAGAGCAGGACATACATGGGAAGAACACCACCTCCAAGAAACATACACAGTCCACTTGGAACTATATTGCCCTTCCTTCATGGACACTTGGATCAAAGATATCTGGTCATTCCCTATCTAGACTCACGGTGGATGTTCCTATACTGCACAATCTTCAGCAGTTTGAGAAGGAGGCCAATTCTCGCCACCTTTCCAAGGGCCATTCAGGATGGGCAATAAATCTTTGCCAGCTACCGATGCCCACATCCCATGAACAAATGTTTATAAATAAGGAACGTGCTTGGAACAAGTCACCAGTAGAATGAGTTTTTTTATTCATTAATGGGATAAGGGTGTCAATGGTTAGATCAGCATTTATTGCCCATCCCTAATTGGCCAGACCCTGTGTTTCTTCAAATAGTGTCACTGAATCTTCTATAACAACCTGACAACATTGCTGCCACTAAGAATTTTTGGTATACAGATCTTGAATGGCATTATTTTTAAAAATATGTTCATTCATGGGATGTGGGTGTCACTAGCTAGGCCAAAATTGTCCATCCCTAATTGCCAAAAGGTGGTTAAGAGTCAGTCACATTGGTCAGGAGACACATGTAGGCCAGATTGGGTAAGGTTGGAAGTTTCCTTCCTTGAACATTAGTGAATCTGGTATTTTTATTTTCTGACAATGGTTTCATGGTCATCATTAGACCCTTAATTCCAGATTTTTAGTGAATTCAAATTCCAACAGGGTGGGATTTGAATCCTGGTCCCCAGAACATTAGGTGGGTCTCTGGATTGAGCAGTTCGGTAATAACACCACTATGCCATCGCCTCCTCAGATTATCACAGTGTCAGCCTTCAGTCTTTGTGAAAGAAGATTGTGGTTTCAGGACTCACTGTAAGGGCTGAGCACTAAAGCTAAGGCTAACAGTGCAGTACAGAGGGAGGGTGAGGGAGTGCTAACTTTGAATGAGACACTAAGCCAAGGCCCGGTCTGCTTTCACAAGTGGACGAAAACATCCCAAGGCCCCATTTGGAAGAAGAGAAAGGAGTTATCCCTACTAACCAGCCTAATATTTTTCTCTCAAGCAACATCACCAAAACAGATGGTTGTGGTATACTGTTGTTTGTGGGAGCTCACTGCGCACAAAGTGACTACCACATCCCGAGACATAACATAAAAGGAGGTTTCTTTGTTCTACCCTGGCTACAAGGACTGGAAAATCCCAAAAGGGTTCTCAAGTCTCATCTCATCACAGATACGTTTCACTCTCGGTTTTCATGACAAAGTTCGTGCGCACCATTACGGGTCGCAGCAAAACGTTTCACCTGGCAAAAACTGAAGGAAGGGAACCCCAATCACGCTTTAAAACAAAGTTTCATGCGTTGAAACTAACACAAAGTCCAGAGTGAGTCAATTTCACAAGCACAGACTTACAGGATAGGTTGAAATGTTTCAGCTCCCCCTCCCCCCCCCCGTTTGCTTTGCGAAGTTGAGAGTTGGTTGGTGCCTGTGATCTCCGTGCAAACCCTTCGCTGCAAAAGCAAAATCGACTCCCTTCGAAGGGAAAAGGCCGTCAAAGAGAAGCCAGCCATGGGCATAGAAGCCTGGTACATGGACAACTCGGACGATGACCAGCGGAAGCCGCACAAGCGGCAGCCCAACATTGCTGTGACCCTGCAGGAACTGGAGAAACTCGGTGTCTTGTACTGGAAGGTAAGGTCAGGATTACAGGCCAGAGTGACAGTGCAGTGCTCAGTAAACCTCACCCTTCTCAGAGGGAGCTGAATGTCTGGCCTCTCTCTCTCTCTTTAATGATGAGTTGACGCAGATATCCCGAACTGCACCTCTGGCGTTCGCGCTTAAATGTGTTTTTTTTTAAAAAGTCTAACATACCACAACGTGTTGAACAAGTTGGCGGAGTCCGCCACTACCAGACCACCCAGCCCCCCCACTCCCACTGAATTTTCTGCACGTCCAGATGTTGAATTGTTCTACTTTTTTCTCAATCTCTGTCGCCTGGGTTTAGTAAGAGTTCTGAAGGTTCCCTGGGATAAATGCTTGTTTCTACCCAATCCAATACAGTGAGTGAGGCCCCTTTCGGTCAGGGCTGACCATGCGTCTTTGTTCTAAATTTCTGCTTCCCTGAAGCAATGTTGCTTGTGGTTGAAGAGACAGTATTGGAGTGACAGTCCTGGTCGCTGAGGTCACATCTGTATGTGGTCATTGATCTGCTCGAGCTGCTGCACTCATCAGCCTCCTTTCCTGTGTGAGGTGTTGGTTCAAGGTGCTTCTCCATCTCGTGCGGTCAGCTACAAACCTCTCCCAGGACTCTGCAACGGTGTCCCTCATGCAGACGTCCTTGAGGCGCATCTGGGGACACCCAGCGGGTCTCTTCCCAGATGCGAGCTCTCCATAGAGGATATCCATTGGGATGCAGCCATCCTCCATGTAGTGGACGTGGCCCAGACACTGCAGTCTCCGCTGTCTGAGCAGAGTGTACAATACTGCTGTTATCCAAAACAAGGGTTTTTTTTTGTATATATTCCCTCAAAATATACGTTTGGTAAAATTTATAAAAGTAGATTGTAGCACTATTCAAAATGGGCGTTATGTGAAGGTGCAATTTCTTCCAATATATGTTATTCACTGGATGAATGAATTTCTGACTTTGTAGATACAATGAATAATTTACAGATTAATTACATAATGAAATATTCCCAACTTGCCTGAATGCATGCAGCTGCACCAACACTCAAGAAACTTGATAGCATCTTCTATTTTTATACTTTGGATCTACCCAGAAAACCTCATTTGACAATCCTTCCACCCCTCCTTACTGTAATGACTGACTCCTTAATTAAAAATGTGACACCGTCTCCTCTTTTACACACTCCCCATCTCACCTGAAGAACCTATACCCCTGTTCAAGTGGTGCTACACTGTTTAGCATGTATTGGATTAGTGGTGCTGGAAGAGCACAGCAGTTCAGGCAGCATCCAACGAGCAGCTGCTCGTTGGATGCTGCCTGAACTGCTGTGCTCTTCCAGCACCACTAATCCAGTATTTGGTTTTCAGCATCTGCAGTCATTGTTTTTACCTTGTTTAGCATGTATGTTGTTTCACCAGGTTGAAATCTGATTTTCAGTGAGTTTTGAAGCTACTTCAGCCCTTCACTACTGCACTGCTCATTTGAACAAAAGTTGGCCATTAGGCTTTGTGGAAGAGTGGGGGAATATGCTAGCTCATAGGTTTACAAATGGTGCTTTGTGGTTCTATAGTTGTGATGGCTCACAGTGGTTTATGGATCTCCAGTTGTAAGCTGCTGAATCTATTCCTGTTCAAGTGGTGCTACACAATGGAAGTTGTGTTTAGTGTGACGGTGGGACTTCATTTCCACAAGTACGATGCAGTGGGCATTTATACAAATGCCATTATAGTTATGTGCATCTACATCAGATAGATTGACAAGGATGAAGTATAAGTGTATAAGTCCTGCTAAGTTTGCTTTCCCAAAATGCAGCACCTCACATTTATCTGAATTAAACTCCATCTGCCACTTCTCAGCCCACTGGCCCATCTGATCAAGATCCCATCTGATCAAGATCTGATCAACATCTGAGGCAATGTTCTTCGCAGTCCCCTACACCTCCAATTTTGGTGTCATCTGCAAACTTACTAATTTTACCTCATATGCTTACATCCAAATCATTTATAAAAATGTCGAAAAGTAGTGGACCCCGCACTGATCCTTGTGGCACTCCATTGGTCACAGGCCTCCAGTCTGAAAGACAACTCTTATTCTTTCATCTCATGCTTCAAGTCCAATATGACCATTATGTCTTTCAGGGCTTGGGTACTCTTGGTGATGGACATTGAAGTCCTCCATGTATGGTACATTTAATGCCCTTACAACCCTCAGTTATTCTTTAAGGTGATGTTCAACATAGAGTCATAGTCATAAAGTTGTATGGCACTTTGGTCCAACAAGTCCATGCTAAATATAATCCCAAACTAAACAAGTCCCATCTGCCTGGTAAAAACAATGACTGCAGATGCTGGAAACCAGATTTTGGATTAGTGGTGCTAGAAGAGCACAGCACTTCAGGCAGCATCCAAGGAGCAGCAGAATCGATGTTTCGGGCAAAAGACCTTCATCAGGAATAAAGGCAGAGAGCCTGAAGTGTGGAGAGATAAGCTCGAGGAGAGTGGGGGTGGGGAGAAAGTAGCATAGAGTACAATAGGTGAGTGGGGGAGGGGATGAAGGTGATAGGTCAGAGAGGAGAGGGTGGATAGGTGGAAAAGGAGATAGGCAGGTAGGACAAGTCCGGACAAGTCATGGGGACAGTGCTGAGCTGGAGGTTTGGAACTAGGGTGAGGTGGGTGAAGGGGAAATGAGGAAACCTCCTCCCTGACCTATCACCTTCATCCCCTCCCCCATGCACCTATTGTACTCCATGCTACTTTGTCCCCACCCCTACCCTCCTCTAGCTTATCTCTCCATGGTTCAGGCTCTCTGCCTTTATTCCTGATGAAGGGCTTTTGCCGAAACGTCGATTTTGCTGCTCCTCGGATGCTGCCTGAACTGCTGTGCTCTTCCAGCACCACTAATCCAAAGTCCCATCTGCCTGCCTGCTCCTGGCCCATATCCCTCCAAACCTTTCCAATTCATATACCTATCCAAATGTCTTTTAAGGGGAGAACTTCTGAACTTTTCTGAAGCAGAGTCATACTGTACATGAAATGTAAACTCTAATTCTTTCTCAACAGACACTGCCAGACCTACTGAATTTATCCAGCATTTTCTGTATTTTTTTCTGTTTTTCAGCATCTATTGTATTTTCCTTTTAAAAAGAAGTACTAACTCATTAATGTGTGAGGTAGTAGCCCAGCAGCAAGTTTCCTTACTATGTTTGATATGATGCCACTCTGTAACATTCTAAAAAACAAGTGACTTTTACAGAAGGTGCATTTCCTCAGGCCTTGCAAGTCTCTAGATCCTGTAAATAAATTTGACAATCACAGATATTGACTTATTGTCACCATACTGCAGTGCCTTTGTTCAGAATATGGGAGCAGGAACTAAGAAGATGAAGTGCTTGGGCAGAATATATCAGGTACTCTGACCTTCTACATTCAACATGGTCTCCATTCCTACAACATGCCAATGAATGGTAATAGCAGATTTGCAGCACACTGACAGACACAAAGAGATGAAAAAATATACTGAAAAGCAAATGTGACGTACCCAGGCTGCAATAAGTTGCTGGAAATATCAGCAGTGTAAGCAAAAACAAGCGTGGAGAAACATAATTGAGAACTGTTTAGTTCTAAGGATGTAATCCTAAGAAGATTGCCTTGATCTTTGTTCCACTGCTAGCTAGGACGCTGTAATATACTTTGGTCATAGACATCGCTGCATAAAATGACATAATTGGCTGGGGAGTGTTTAAAGGATTTGTTGTTTCATATTTCCATGTAACGGCTTCTTTGAAGATCTGAAGCAAATTTTATATCAGTGAAGAATGTTAAAATAATTGAAAATAAAGAATATAGAAAGTATAGACAGAATTTTGCATTAAAATGATAGGAGATATGGTAGACTATACTGAAGAAAAATTCTGAGATTTTGAAAATAAATCAAGATGCAGTTAATTTAAACTTAGATCAATTAGCGTAGGCTCAGTTAGTGAGACTCTAGCTCGTATTCTTCTAGACATGATACTTATAGTTTAATTAATAATTGGAAAGATCCATGATATTGTTGACATTTCAGTACATAGAAGAAAATCCTACAAAAATACTCCCTTGCAAGAGGTTTCCTCAGGTAGGTTTTAGGCCATCATTTATTTTTAAGCTTTTAACATTTTTAAAAATATAGGTAGTTTCCTGCTGTGCAACACTTACGATACACTCTATGTTCTTGCTCTACAGTTGGATCCTGATAAATCGGAGGATGATCCGGAGCTGCAGAAAATCCGTAAAGAGCGGAATTACTCCTGGATGGATATAGTAAATCTACACAAAGATACAATGCCAAACTATGAGGAAAAGGTAATTCTTTTCTTTATGGTTTGCATGATTGATGTTTCTTTTTATATACAAGCAAATTGTCAGGCCTGTCATCCTTAATCAGAGGCTGTGGCTCACGTCTCAGTCCAGCGATTTGAATACAATCTCTGAACTGATCCTCTGGTGTAGTACTGTATACTGAAAGAGCATTGCAGTGTCAGAGGTGTGATCTTTCCAATCAGTTATTAAATTGTGAAGCCATCTGCCCTCCTGGCTGAATGTGTGGTTCCTATGAAGATGTTGCAAAGAAGAGCAGGGAATATCTCCCTAGTGTCTTGGTCAATAATTGTCCTTCAGCCTCCTTAAAAAAAGGAACAGATTATCTGGGCATTATCTCATTCCTCTGCACAAATTCACTACATTACAGGCATGATTATACTTCAAAGGTACTGTGTTCATTGGCTGTAAAGCACTTTACAACATTCAATGGACAGGAATGTTGTTATATAACTGCATGTCTTTCTTTAAATGTCAGATTAGCTAAATTGGTAGTGCCCTTACCTTTATGTGAGAAGCATAGTGGTTTAGCCCTTTGACAGAATAAAACACATCATTTAAACTGACACTCCAGTGAAGTACTGAAGGAGTGCTGCTTATGCCTTTCGGTCGATGGTATTAAAGTCCATGTGCTCCAATAAATGTTAGACAGCATTAACATGGGGTGCTGTCTGGTGATCCAACTCTTTTCACCTCTCAAATGCCACAGTCTAATACAATAGCGAACTGTTCATTTTGTCAGTATTTAATGGCATCTTACTGTGACAGTGGTGCCACATTGCCTGCATGACAGCTAGCACTTCAGAGTAATCGGTTGTATGCCAATAACCAGTAAAATGATATCAAACTGAATACTTTATTTTGTGAAATGTACAATATCCTAGTTTTGGAAATTGAGACTGTCTTGGAAGTGAAGAAGCCTGCTATTTGATGGTATGGCCAGCAGGAGTCAGCACTGTGCTGTGTGACCGCAATGCTGCAGCAGTTGATGATTGATTGGTTAAACCTTTCGGCACCCTCCGCTGTGCTTGATGAAAAAAGGCTCTCTCCCTTCAAAACTGAGTTAGCCCTGAACCGAATCAAACGGATTATTCCAGCACACTGAAACGTGTGGAGTCTGCATTTTGAAAGAAAATAATTAAAACAAAATAATAGAGCTGCAGAGCACAGTGACCTCAGCCTGGCAACTGCAGCCTGTATTGTCAATATGTCTCTCTCAAAATGCAGGAAAAGTACAATTGCAGATAATTCCGAGCTGAGCCTGAATCACTGCATCACTGACATCTGAGCTGAACTCTCCTCAGTGAATCCTGAATGGGTTTGTAAGGTTGGCTCCGCCATTGCTGTGTAGCAAACCAGCCATCCTGTAATAAAGAGAAACTAGAAACCTCTCCTCTGGGCCACTCTGCTGTGCACCCTGACTCCCATCAATGACAGCCATCAATGGAATAGTACAAGTTCAGACTGGCTCACTCTCCTTGCTTGAGCAGACACCAATCATGAGAGTTTGTTTATGACATCAGATCTCTGTGGAAAGATAAAACACTCGCGAATGAATGAAAGTGAATTAAAAACTTACAATCAAACTGTCCCACAGTTTTATTTTTGACACCAATGGTGCATTTGTTTTGCTTTAGATCAAGTCCTTTTACCAGGAGCACATTCATCTGGATGAAGAGATTCGTTACATCCTCGCAGGGAGTGGATACTTCGATGTGCGAGACAAAGAAGACAAATGGATCCGAATTGCCATGAAGAAGGGAGACATGATAACTCTTCCTGCGGGCATTTATCATCGATTCACGCTGGACGAGAATGTAAGCTCTAACAGACAGCATAGCTGAGTTTATTGATTACATTAAGAGTTTAAACAAGTGATGCTAATACCATTGATGGTGGCAGCTTCTCAAAAGCATCAAAACAAACTCGATAAGCTTTGAAACATGTAGCATGTAAGCCCAGCTGACGAATATTCACCTGGAACCTTTCTCTGCTTCATGCTTCGATGGTCTCATTTGTATACAGTGTTTGCTTCTGATACCAATATCTGCATGTGTTATATGATATGTAGGAAGGAGCTGCAAGTTAGTAATGAAATTCAGAAATGTTGATTTTCCAGCATGCATTGCAGGAGGTTATGGGATTCCTGTTGCCCGTAATATGGATCGAGATTGCTGTCCTACATGGTTTGCAACAGCAAAATGATTATTGAGAAGGCTGAAGTGTTCTCAGTTCTTATGCACAGAACTATCAGCTCCTCATGCTCCCTTGTGCAGTTATTTGCAATCTGATCCCGATAATAGCCTGTTGTTAAGGTGTTGTAAACTCTCTGCAATAAGAGCTTCCACCTGGTTAAACAGAACCATATTAAGTAGAATATCAGAAAATAGAGAAGATGGATTGCTTTGGTTTATTTTCTTCCTCTTTCTCATTAATTTTCTCCAATTCCATGCCCAAAGGTGGTTTCTCCTAATTGTGAAACAAGAACCAGTTTCCCCTCAGATACCATACTGAACATCCCTTTCCTGGTGTAGAATGCTTGACAGAATTTTAACAGGCTGTGAGACAGAGATAGAACAACAGAGTTGAGACTAATCTCCTCCAAAATCCCTACCTTCACCAGGGGCCACGCAAAAATGAGAAGGAATGGAAGTTAAACTCCATTATATTCCTCCTCTTCCTCAACTGCATCTCCAGTCTAGTGGTACTAAGTCCCATTTTATTAAATCACCAGGAGGTTGTTTTTTATATTCATTTACAGGATGAGGGTGTTGCTGGCTAGCTCAGCATTTATTGCCCATCCCTAATTGCTCAGAGGGCAGTTAACAATCAACCATATTGCTGTAGGTCTGGAGTCATATGTAGGCCAGACCAGGTAAGAATGTCACATTCCTTCCCTAAGGGACGTTAGTGAACCAGATGGATTTTTCCACAATATTCCAGATTTTATAGAGTTCAAATTACACCATCTGCTGTGGTGGGATTTGAATCCAATCCCCAGAAAATTACCCGAGGCTCTGGATTAACAGTCTAGCAATAACCCTACTAGGCCATTGCCTCCCCCCTCAGCCAACTGTTTGGGTCAGAGATTACTTTGACATTTCTGGTCTGCATAGTCTTGCCACCCCCAAACACATTGAAACAAGGAAGATGAAGAGAGAGAGTGCAGCTGATTCCACAATGATAACGTATAGCTTTGTTACAATTCCCTGGAGGAAACAAATGGCCAAATTTACTCTGACTCTCAAATGAAGAAAATACCAAGAAGTTTCCCATTTTTATGGCTTTTGCTTTAACATGAATTGAAACCACTGCAAGTTACACATGAATGAGAAGCAAATAACATTTCATATCAAAAGTAAATTTCACTTTAAATAGTAAATACAACAAAGATGCTTAGAGTCATAGAGTTCTGCAGCATGGAAACAGACCCTTCGGTCTAACCTGTCCATGCCAAAAGGATATTTTAAACTGATCAAGTCACATTTGCCAGTATTTGTTCATAATCTCTTTATGTGCCACATCACCCCCCATACAAATATGCAACAGCATAAATGCACAGTTTTGCAGTATGATGTTCTTTATTCATGCAGAGTAATTCAGGAGCACTATCCAGCAACAGGTTTCCCCTTCAAGATTCCCTGAGTAGAGTTATCATCTGCAAGGTGCCATTCTACAAACCTTGAGTCAACAACCACTGCTAGTGTAGCTTTCCAGAATTCCTTTCGAACTGACCAAGTAAGAACCCCCCAGTTAACAGTTTGGCCATTTCTGGGAAAACATCTAGTTATTTTGCATTTCTAATCCACTCATACAGCTTTTCAGGTTTAAAACCTTTTGTAGAGAAAGTGAGGACTGCATATGCTGGAGATCAGAATCGAGAGTGTGGTGCTAGAAAAGCACACCAGGTCAGGCAGCATCCGAGGAGCAGGAGAATTGACATTTCGGGCATAAGCCCTTCAACAGGAATGAAGGACTTATGCCTGAAATGTTGGTTCTCTTGCTCCTCAGATGCTGCCTGACCTGCTGTGCTTTTCCAGCATCACATTCTCAACTTTAAACCTTTTGTGTTAGCTTGCACAGCACCTCCAAAGGTTCTGATTAACTTTAACCAGTAAAAATGACAGTGATTTTCTAGTATTCCTCACGAGAGTTCTGTGTTCTTCTTTCTCTTTCTGTCTGGTTCCTCTTTTTGCCTGTTCCTGGGTAATTTAATGTTTTTTTTATGCAAAGGAACAATGCTGGCAAGCACTTGTTGTCTGTTCTGTATCTGAGTAGTTTGCCACACTATTTCAGAGGCAATTAAGAGTCATTACTGTAGATCTGGGCAGCCTAATGGAGTCACGTGTAGGCCAGACCAGATAAACATGGTAAATTTCCACTTCCTAAAGAACATTAATGAGCCAGACCATGTTTTTATGGCAATCGATGGTGATCACGATGGTGACCTTGACAATCAGCTTTGTATTTGTAATTATTCATTGAAATTAAATTTCACCAGTGGCCATAGCGGGATTTGTACACATGCTCCAGGCAGCTAACCTGACTCTCTGGATTACTAGTCTTGTGACATTACCATGACACTATCCCTTCCCCAATAGTGCATCTTCCTCCAGCTTCTCTGATTGCAGCTCTCCTTTGTGTCTATGGCTTTACCTAGTGTCTGCCTGCTACACCAGCTTATTTCATAACCTCCTTCCTGCTGATTTTGTTCTCAGGTCAAGGTTAGCCAGATTTTATGGATCAGAATTTCTTATTCATAAATCATACAATTCCTGCAACACATAAACTATTCAACCCATAGTGTCTATGCTGACCTTCCTTGGGAGTAATTCACTTACTGCCCTTTCTCTTCAGATCGGTTTTTCTACATTTTCTATATATTCTATATATGTGTTACAGATGGAGACTACACTGCCTATTGTGTGTGTGCCGATTGCAAAATGAACCATTCAGACTAACTCAATTTTCTAACATTTGGTCTGAATACCTTCTAAATGAGTTCAGGGTTTCTGTTTCTTTTACCTTTCAGACAGTGAATGCCGGACTCTTACCACATTGTGGGTGAAAAATATTTTCCATCTAATTGTTCTACCATTCACATTTAATCTATGCAGTCTATGTCCCTTTGGAGGGGGGATGGTCTCTCAGGGGAAAGCCACAGCAGCATTCATGTACAGAGGGCTCTGTGGTACAGCTGGGAGGGTCGCAGCACAGATGAGCAGTAGTGATAGGGGACTCTATAGTCAGGAACACAGAGAGGCATTTTTGTGGTCACAGTGAGACTTCAGGACAGACCCTGATGGTGAGGTCAAGGATATCTCTGAGCAGTCACAGGATATTCTGAAGGGGGGGGAAGAGTGAACAGCCAGAGGTTGTGGTCCATATTCGTACCAATGACATAGGCAGAAAGAGAGGTGAGATCCTGCAGAAGAGAATTTGGTGAGTTAGGTAGGAGGTTGAAAAGCAGGACCTCTGGGGGTTGTAATCTGTGGATTACTTCCTGTGCATAGTGCCAGTGCCAGAAGTAGGAAGATAATATAGCTGAATGTGTGACTGAAGAGCTGGTGTAGGAATGAGGGCTTCCAATATCTGGATCATTGGGATCTCTTCCACAACCTCTACAAGAAGGACAGGTTGAACCTCAACTGGAGGGATACCAATATCCTTGGAGGGAGGTTTGCTCGTGCCACTCAGGAGGGCTTGAAGTATCTTGACAAATGGCTGGGACTGAGAACATTACGTTAGCCTGTGGTGATTGAGGAGAAGGTCAATGTTAAGTCAAGTAAGTCTAATTTGAAGAACAGTCAGGCCAGGTTGATAAACACAGTGGGAGTGGTGGTCTGAAGTGTACTTATTTTAATGCAAGGAATATCATAGGTAAGACAGATGAGCTTAGAGCCTGGATTATTACATAGTATGACGTTGTAGCCATTACAGAAACTTGTTTGAGAGAAGGACAAGACTGGTAGCTCAATGTTCCATAGTTTAGATGTTTGAGATGGGAAAGGGAGGGACGTATAAGAGTTGGGGAGTTGCATTACTGATTTAGTCACAGCTGTGCTAAGAGTGAGGCCATATGGTTAGTACTCAGGAATAAGAGCTTTACAATCACTGATGATGGGCTTGTACTTTTGGTCTCCCTACAGCCAGTAAGAGATAGAGGAACATATCTGTAAACAGATTATGAAAAACAACAGGGTTGTTGTAATGGATGATAGTGACTGGGACTTGCTTAGTGCCAGGAACATAGATGGGGCAGAATTTGTTCAGTGCATCCAGGAAGGTTTCTTGGAACAATTTGTCGTTAGTGCAATTGGAAAAGGGGCTAGACTAGACCTTGTACTGGGGCATGAGCCCAGCCAGGTGATTGAAGTTTCAGTGGAGGAGCATTTTGAGAACGGCGATTATAATTCTGTAAGTTTTAAGATAATTATGGTTAAGCATAAGAATGATCCTTGGGTGAAAGTGTTAAACTGGGGGAAGGCTAATTACAACAATATTTAAAAGGATCTGGAGAAATTAGATTGAGGGCAACTGTTTGTGGGTTAATCGACATCTGACGTGGGAATCTTTTAAAGGCCAGTTGATCAAAGTTCAAGACCAGCATGTTCCTTTGAGGATGAAAGATGAGGATGGTAAGATTTGTGAACTCGGTTGCCAAAAGATATTGAAAGTTTAGTCAAAAGGGAAAAAAAAACATATTTAAGATTTAGGGAACTGAAATCAAACAAAGTCTTTGAGGAATATAAAGGGAGGAAGGATTTGGATGAGCAGAGAAATTTCAGATTTCCAGCACTCAACAGGTCTTTGTTTTATTTTAGTGTGGCCTAACTAGTTATTTTATGAAGCTCCAGCACAGTCTCCCTGTTCTTCTTTTCTGTGCCATAGCTTAGAAAAGGAAAATATTCCTTATACCTTCTTAACCACATTGTCGACCTGCTTTGTCACTAACATCAATGTTTCTCAGTTCCTCTACACCTCTCAGCATCCTTCCATTTACTGCATATTCCCTTACCTCATTTGACCTCCTCAGACACGTCACCTCAGAATTCACCGGGCGATGAGTTCCATTTCTCCAAAATCATTGCTGAGATCATTCAAGAAAATGTCAATTAATCCTTTTTAGAATTGATTCAAATGCTGAAGACATTCCAGAGATTCTTAAAAATAATTGGATATTTCACCTACCCATTGAAAAATAATCTGATCTTTTCTCACTATACTACTTCTGGGTCAGAGTTCGTTGTGCTTCGAATCCCTATGGCGTGGAAGTCATTTGGCCCATCAGGTCCACACCGACCCTCGGAAGAGATCCCATCTAGACCCACCTCCATACCCTATCCCTGTAACTCAGCATTTCCCATGGCTAATCCACCTAGCCTGCACATCCCTGAACACTATGGGCAACTTAACATGGCCAATCCACCTAACCTTCACATCCTTGGACTGTGGGAGGAAACCGGAGCACCCAGAGGAAACTCACGCAGACACAGAGAGAACGTGCAAACTTCACACGGACAGTCACCCAAGGGTGGAATTGAACCTGGACCCCTGGTGCTATGAGGCAGCAGTGCTAACCACTGAGCCACCATGTCACCCATTAAAGGGATAGATGCAGCCAAGATGTTTCCCCTTTTTGGAGAGTCTAGAAGCAGGGGGCACAACTAACAGTAAGGGGATACCACAAAACTTTGAGATGAGGAGAAATTATTTTATTCAGAGTGATGTGAACCTTTGAAAGTCTCCACCTCTTAGGTCTGTGGACGCTCAATTCTTTGAGTATGTTTAAGATCGAAATTTATAGTTTCCGATTTCCAGTAGTGTACAGGGTTATGAGGATGGAGTGTGTAAAAGGCATTGAAATGTTCAACCAGCTGTGATAGTAGTGCACAGTGAGACAGAGTTGATGGGCCACTTTCCTGCTCCTATGTTCCACTGTATCTTTAAAATAGGAAGTTACCCTAATACACTTCTCCAACATCTGAGGAGAAGATTTCATACTGAGCTGAAGCGGCAATTATTAGAATACAGAACAACCTTGACTATCCGAAGGACACTGGTGGGGAGTATTTTGTTCAAATAACTGATCTGATCTGATCGTAATCAAAGGAAGCATTCATGGGACTTTGAGAACTTGTTTGGATAATCTGAAATTCGGATTATTGATGTTTGGATAACCAAACTTGACCTATAATGTGATATCCTTGGATAGATACATTTTTTTAAGAGGGCTCAGCAGTGTTGATTTTGTGAGGTTTTATCTCCTGTCCTGAAGAAGTGGTGGTAGCCTCAGGAGAAGGGTCAGTCATTTAGGACTGAGATAAAGATGAATCTGTGAATCATTATAGTTGTCCACCTTAGCAGGCCCAGTGGATACTCAGTATTTGAGTGCATTGCCAGCTGTGATTAATGGATTTTGGAGCTCTAAGGAAATTGAAAAATTATATGGAGGTTGGGCAGCCAAATGGAGTTGAGATCAAAAATCTGTCATGATCTTAACAAATGATACAGCAGGCTTGAGGAGGCGGTGTGGCTCTCTCCTACTTATGTAGTTACAAAATAACCTAGAATTAGAGTCTGCTTCACATGCTGGAGTTCCTGCTTGGTTGACATTGACATAATTCACCCAAAACTAGCGCAACTGGTGCAAAAGACCAAGGAATGTTTAGAACAAATTGTGCACAACGTAAATAAAGTTTCTGCCGATCTTTTGCACTCATTTATAAAGCATTGTGTGGAAGCAGTCCACACTCACCAAATTAATTAATTGCTACTGACAGTTTTCTCTAATTGCATTGGTTGTGGGCCTTTCTCAGTAGTAACATTTAAAAAGCTTCTGAGTTTAATTTGAAAGAGGTACCAAAATCAACTACTGCACTTGAATATAACTGCGGAATGGTTCTTTTTAAGATACTTTCAGTCCTTTCAGACTTGCAGGAAGTAGTTGGACGCTGTCGTTAAAAATACGAATATTCTGTTCTAAACCATTTTCTGCTGCATTAATTAAATTGTGTAAAGTTACTGACTGTTTTGGAAGGCAATTTGTAAAATATTACTTTTTTTTACTCTTTTGAAAATAGTGCAATTTTGGGTGCAGATTGTACGCATTTTGTTGACTAGCCAAAGTGGAATCTTTTGGACCATTAACAAAGTTGTGACTTTTGTGATGTTTGATTAATTCTGTTTTAGTATAATGAAGCAAATATTGAGCAGAAATTTATAACGAAAAGAATTTCAAAGGCAATGAATCATTGAATTTTGCAACAAGGAAAGCAGTCATTCATTTCAGCATGTCAATGCTAGTTTTTAATTGAGAGAGCTGTTTAAATGCATCTGGTAGGCTTGCTCTTTGTTCACCTTTACTTCAAGTGTTTAATTTTCCCTTAAAAGACAAAATGGCCTCTGCTGTAACTGCTCACTGTGACACAGCATTATCTGCTCTAATAAATCGGTGTATAAAACATTTCCACTAACCTCTCTTTCGGTAGCACATTGAAAACCTCTCATTGCTGACTCCCCGGGAGAAGAAAATTGAATCATCAATTCTCTCTGTGCAAAAGCCTCTATAATTTGAAAAGCAAAAAGTCTAATTAGAATTCTGATGTAGTACAAACAATCCTAAAAGAGTAAATCCTCCATATCCACAAGATCACGAATTGTGAATTCACCGAACTGCTGTAAAACATAGGTAATAATAAAGATCAGCATTCATGGGAAAAAGATCACATATTCATGATATTTTTAACAATTTTAATTTGTTTTTAAACCTATTTTTAATGAGTTCCGTATTTGCAAATTTCATCATTTACTTGTATTCTCAGGAGTTGAACTCTCATGAATTTAGAGGAATGACTCTTTCCTGTGATTGTTTATTCTTTCCCAGTGTAGGTGCTGATCCACAAAGCTGTAGCCTTCTTCCCTTTTGGAAAGGGGAATTAGAGAAATTAAAGCTGCCAGTCACAGGCAATGTCCACTTAGAACAACCTATCTAAAAAGCAATTATCTCCCTTCATTTTATAGATTAGCAAGGTTACTGGAAATTCTTTTTGGAATATTATTCCTGTTAACCTATTTATAGTTAGTTATTTACTGACGTTAGGAATAAAAGAGTAACCTGCTGTAAATCAGACTTGACAGCTTGTTAGTTTTATAACATTTGAAGAATTTAAGAATTTGGAGCTGAATCCTCAGATTTTTTGAAAAAATGTGAATATTTTAGCAGCTGAAATTAATCGGTGGCTCAGTGATTAGCACTGCTGCCTCATAGCACGAGGGAATCAGGTTAGATTCCAGCCTCGGGCGACTGTCTGGGTGGAGTTTGCACATTCTCCCCGTGTCTGCGTGGGTTTACTCCGGGTGCTCCGGTTTCCTCCCACAATCCAAAGATGTGCAGGTCAGGTGAATTGGCCATGCTAAATTGCCCATGGTGTTAGTTGTGTTAGTCAGGGGTGAATATAGGGTGGGGGAATGGGTCTGGGTGGGTTACTCTTCAGAGGATTGGTGTGGACTTGCTGGGCCGAAGGGCCTGTTTCCATACTGTAGGCAATCTAATCTAATCTTTGCCTAGTACTTAAAGTTTGCTTAGTGCAATGTTAGCAAGTATTCTGAAATACAATGAACCGCAGTCAAGATGCAGGTTGAGCTGTAAGGGCCCACTCTGTGGTAACTGAATGTTGCTTTATGAGTATATACTACTCTTCCTGGACTGAAGTACAGTCTGCTTTACTTATGCTGTGAAGGTGCTTTTAATTAACAATTGCTGAGGACTTTGTTTGAAGGATTGTGGAACTGTCCAGATTGTTTTTGTTTTCCAAAGTGTTGATAAAAAGACACATCAAAACCTTTCCTTAACGCATTTCTGGAAACTACATGGTTCCAAGTAATTACTCTTTTGGTCATTTGAACTTGCTTCAAGGAAAACACCTGACAGGGTTTTAAGCAGTGTTTTCAGGCATGGAATTTGTGTTAGCATTTTCTGTTGAAGAAAGTCTGCAACAGAGCAACATTTTGTGCTTTCAAGAGTAACCATCACTGGCCTGAATGTCATTTCCTTTTTCAAGTGGAGAGAATTTTGTTTATTTGAAGTATGCATGTGATTAGGTTATTTAGAGCAGGAATCATTTATAATTCAATCTTAACAGTTGTATGGATTATCAGAGCAGCTGTGATCTCATTGATTGGTGAACCAGACTTGGTGGACCAAACAGCCTATTTCTCCTCCTACATCTATGGCGTTTCTAAACAATTCTGGACTATATTGAATGGGATTTGTTTTATAATAAATTGATTTTTTTTCTGTATAGTTAAAAACATATGATTGATGGATCTTTATATTCTAAGTCTAATATAAAGATAGCAAATGATTGCTCATGCCAGAGATTGAGTAAAACATATTTTTATTCGATTTCTTGTGATTTGTGGAAAGCAGGAATAGAGTGAGACTGCAGTCCTCTCCTGTCAGATATGATGTGGTGGTGCCGGTGTTGGACTGGGGTGGACAAAATGAAAAATCACACAACACTGGGTTATAGTCTAAGGTACCTGAAGAAGGAATGAGGCTCCAAAAGCTTGTGGTTTCAAACAAACCTGTTGGATTATAACCCAGTGTCGTGTGATTTTTGACCATGTAAGATGTAACCATTGCGACCAGAATAATGTAGTAACTAAAAGTTTACTCTTATGCAGGTGTCAGTGGCAGTTCTGAAGACTTGCATAACCCTGTAAATTGTTTGATATAATGGAGGACTTAAAAAAAAACATAGCTGTAGTATAGGGGGTAATTGAACACACATCTCAGCATTCTACCATCAATTTCCGGGCCTGCAGATTAATGGTGGACCTTGATTTGAACTGTGTCACAGTGAGAGACATTTGGTATGCGTGGTGACAGCACTAAATCTCTGCACCTTCCAATATTTGCAGCCATTGTAGGTAGGAAGGTGTGAAATCTATTCCTTTTTTTTTGAAAAGGCGAGTGAATCCCTGTGTTGTCAAAGAATGCTTTGTTGCACTTCATAGTCTTTGAGGTTTGTCGCAGGTTCATTAAAAACTGCTTTGGATTGTTACTGGGCTGTGTCACGGAGTCAGTCATTGGGCTGAAATTAACAGGCAGGCACATTGATCATCCCCTCCATTAATTAAAAAGAAGCCTGTTTTATAGTGTGCAAGTTGCCATTGGCCTTAGTGAGTGAGACTTCGTTACGTCCATTCAAGGTTGAGATAGACAGATATTAATCAGTAATGCAATCAAAGATGAGAGGGAAAAGACAGGAAAGAGGAGTTATGCGTTATCAGATCAGGCAAACTGAATGGCTACTTCTGCTACACCTTATGGCCTTGCATGCCTCATTGGGAGGGAGTCTTACCCTCGAGTGTTGTTAGTTAATCTGATTGGCAGGAGGCTCTAAGATTCCCAGCAGTGTTGGGATACAGTCGTGGATGCTGTGAGGAGGCTCATTTCAAAAAGGGAGTGGATTCTAGACTAAGAACTTCCAGGTTTTTAGGGCTGTACAGGTTTGAACCATCTAGGAAGGAGGGGCTGGGAGCCAAGGCAGTCAAAGGATGGTTTTGGCAGCCAGGTGGCAGCACCAAATGGGGTTTGATCTCGGGGGTGTGGGTGGGCGTGTGTGGAGTCCATATGGGCCTGAAGCGTGCAACATACACAACCCCTTGCTTCCTGCTTTTTCACTTCAGTTGGTGAAGCTCCTGCTGCAGTCAAGCCAAAGAGACATTTTGGCTATGACACAAATGAGTAATGAGCATTGACGTTCACCTCTAATATGATGCCAGATACATAGACCGTACATCTCAGACTGGTAGACTGTAGCGAACAGTACATTTCATTGACCAAACACAGCAGGTAGCAGAGCCACTCATGTTCAATCAGTCCAAGCTTACATGCTTTAGAAAGGCGTATAGACCATGAGATGTGATTCTGCCATCTAAAATAATTTATTAAATAATCCATACTATGCTAAGAGTTACACCGGAAACCAATTTAAGATAAATGAGCCTTGCATATGACAAGATGTGTTTACATATACTTGACGCTATATATGTAAATGCACAGAATCCTGATTTATGTGGATGTAGATAATTTTTTACTTGCGCTGCATCTTTTTCAATAAAAGGAGCTATGAAGACAACCAAAATTTGCTACCTTCCCATAGCAACATCCTGACCAATCACAATCTACCTACCAGGTTTGAGAATTAAGATTGACGGTTAACTTTTTCCTGCTGGGTCTCTGTGTCAGTTATGGTCCAACCAATCCATACCCTCTGTATAAAATTGTGTCTTTTCCTTTCCAAATGTTTCTCGTTCTTAGTCCTGATGAGCACAAGATGTAAAAATCATAACTTCGACTTCTCACAATGTTTGAGCTGTGTACCACTAAACATATATGTAACTTTGTTTTTATGTTGCAGAATTATGTGAAAGCTATGAGACTATTTGTTGGTGAACCAGTTTGGACTCCACATTATCGCCCAGCTGATGAATTTGAAGCCCGCAAGAAATATGTTCAATTTCTTAATGAAGGATTTTGAATTCTACATGGTAGCAGAGAAATACACGTTATTTTGTAATTTGAAATCATGCAACTCAACAATAATTGAAGAACATGTTACCTGAACGTATTTTGATGCTTTTCAGGCATTGCTGACAGGGTCTTTAACACTAATGAGTTTAGAAATTTAAATTTCATGACAGAAGAAATAACTGGCTTTGTTAAAAATTAATTGTGGGGGGAACATCCTCATGATTTTTCACTGTGAGCCCAGATTGCTTTGTTCAATTTCCTTCATCTTTGCTTTGACTTTTATTTTGGGTATTCCACGTTGGTAAATGTCTTTTTCAATATATTGACTTATTATTAGCAACCACTACTTTTTCAATAATAATGGGTATCGTAATATGACATTGATAGAATGTGAGTTCAAATCCCACCATGCCATCTGTGAATTTAAATTCTGTTAATAGATCAAATAAATATTTATATAAGCAAAGCTATGAAGCTACTGGATTCTTGTTACAAGTATAACTGGTTCACCAATTGCTATTGGGAAGGAAATCTGCTGTCCTTACATGATCTGGCTTACATGTGAGTCCAGACGTGCAGCATTATCCTCTGACATCCTCATAACTGCCATCTGGAATGCCGCAGCAAGCCACTCAGTTGTATCAAGTAACTTTAAAAACTGGACAGATCACTGAGTATTGACAATGTCACACCATCCTCTACCATTTTCACCACCTACCGTCAGACCCCACCACCAAATATATATTTCCTGCCCCCACTTCTATCTGCTAATCGAAAGTGAGGACTGCAGATTCTGGAGATCAGCGTCGAGAGTGTGGTGCTGGAAAAGCACAGATCAGGCAGCATCCGAGGAGCAGGAGAATTGACATTTTGGGCATAAGCCTACCTGCGTTCCGTAGAGACGGTTCCCTCCACGATTCCCTCATTAGGTCCACACTCCCCACCAACCCCCACTCTCCACACCCGGCACCTTCCCCTGCCACCACAAGAGATGCAAAACCTGCACCTGCCCCCTCACCTCGGTCCAAGCCCTCATAGGATCATTCCAAGTCCAGCACGGATGTACTTGCATATCCTTGAACCTCACTGCATCCGATGCTCTCAATGTTGTCTCCTCAGAAAGACCGAGCGCAAACTCGTGGAACAGTTCAGGGAACGTCTCTGATTCATACGCACCGACTAACCCCACCTTCCTGTGGCCATCCACCTCAACCCCACCTTCTCACAACCCCCCCCCCCCCCGACGTGTCCATTCTAGGCCTCCTCCACTGCCTAAACAAGGCCACCCGCAACCTGGAGGAGAAACACTTCATCTTCCACCTCAGGAGCCTATAACCACACGGCCTCAACATTGAATTCATCAGTTTCCAAATCTCCCCTCTCCCCACCCCAGATCCAAACCTTCAACTTGGCACTGCCCTTTTGAGTTGAGAGTGTGTCGCTGGAAAAGCACAGCAGGTTAGGCAGTATCTGAGGAGCAGGAGAATCTGCCCACTTGAACTGACCTACCTGTCCATCTTCCTTCTCACCTTCCCACACTCCACCCTTCCCACCAACCTATCACAATCACCTACCTGCATCCACCTAATCGCCATCCCACCTGTCTTTTCCCCAGTCCCACCCCCTTCCCCATATCTATTTCTCAGTCCCCTCCCTGCTCCCTATTCCTGATTAAGGGTCCTGCTTCTCGGATGCTGCCTGACCTGCAGTGTTTTTTCCAGCACCACACTGTATTGACAATGACACACCCAGTCCAGCTGCCCATGCAGGTTGTTCATCACTAACATTTGGCAATCTGTGCTGAGACTGGGAAGAGACCTGTTCTACAAACCATCAAGTAACAGGCTGACATAGTCCTAATTCTTCTGCCACCATCTCTAGGTATGTCCTGTTGCACTGGTAGGACAGTCTGAAATGAGGGAATGGCATATTGGAATACAAACAGGAGAAAGTAGCCCTAAGTGTCCTCAACACTGGTGTGAAGTGTTTTGGGATAGATTCGTGAATTGGCAGTCTTCCACTTTGAACACTTGGACCAAGCACTGAAGATAAAGATACAAGATATTATGCACAATAAACTCTGATGCCCACTGCAAGAGATGGTTAACTGTACAATCAAAGACCACACTGGCATGTCCTGAGGATATGACTGTTAGATTGGGCAAATGACAAGGGTGCCTAGAAGAAATAACCTACCTGACCTTGTCCTCACCAATTCACCTGGCACAGATGCATCTCAAAGCTGGCATTCCTGAAGACTGACCATCCCACAGTGCTTATGGAGACAGAAGTTGCATCTTTCCACTGAGGACACCATTCATTGTGTGGTGTGACAGCAACAGTATGAATTAGATAGTTCAGATTGGCTGTGAGGTGCTGTATCCTTGTATAATCTGTCAACTTGTTCTTCAACCTGTCCATTACCATCAAGTATACCTGAAAATGAAATGCTAACCTGATGAAAGTAAAACACAGGATTATGCACAAAACAATGGAAAGAGGATGTCACAGATATTTTCTAGTCAATTTGATCAAAGATGATATTACACACCTTTGGGAGCAAGTGCGACTTGAATGCAGGCCCTCTGGTTCAGAGATACGGACACTACCAGTGTGCCACAAGAACCTATGAAGGAACTGTATGTATGTCTGGCTGGCTCATCAGGCAGAGGTCAGCACCTCCACCCCAAATCAGGGAATTGAACCCTATTCTCCTGGGGCAGGCAGGAATACTGCCAAAAACATGGTGCTTCCAATAATGGTATGCCAAAGATAACTTCTAATCAACATGTTCAAAGACGTGATTGTACAGAGTAAGTGGGTCTTGAAGTTTGGACTCCTGACTTGAAGAGTTAGACACTGCCACTCCACCACAAGGACTTCAGACAGGATTGGACGTTTTCAGATAAGTATGGCTATAGGCAACAGTATGCTCTAGTGAGAGCCAAATGATGGAACCAATTAACCAACATCAAATTAAACCTCTACAGTCTTGATTTGGAGATGCCGGTGTTGGACTGGGGTATACAAAGTTAAAAACCACACAACACCAGGTTATAGTCCAACAGGTTTAATTGGAAGCACTAGCTTTCGGTGTGCCGCTCCTTCATCAGGTGGTTGTAGAGTATAAAATTGTAAGACACAGAATTTATAGCAAAAGTTTACAGTGTGATGTAACTGGTGTAACAAACAATCCAGGTCTTTATCAATGTATAATTTCAGTTACATCACGCTGTAAACTCTTGCTAAAAATTCTGGGACTTACAATCTTATACTCTACAACCACCTGATGAAGGAGCAGCACACCAAAAGCTAGTGCTTCCAATCAAACCTGTTGGACTATAATCTGATGTTGTGTGATTTTTAAGTCTGCAGTCTTGCCACACCTAGTCATGAATGTTGGTGGGCAATTAAACAGTCTAGTGGAGGAACAGACGCCACAAATATCCTTGTCTTCAATGGTAGTGGACACCCAGAATTTAAGTGCAAAAGATAAGGTTTAATTATCTCAAACCATCTTTTACCAGTTCTATTGACTGATCGATTTCAAGCCTCTCCTGAGTCCCCAGCATCATAGAATCAATCAGTTTAATCCATTCCACATGATACTAACCAATGATTGAGCACATTGTACAAAGCAAAGTCTATACACCCCACAGATCAAGTGCTGAAGACATCTAACCTAAGCCAAGGTGTTCTAATACAGCTACAGTTCTGTCATCTACATGGCATATAGGGAAATCACCTAGCCCTGTCCAGAAAAGGCAGGAGAAATGCCTCATCAAATTATTCTTAGTCATCAGAATTAGTTGAAGATGTTATTGACAGTGCTAGCACATAGCATGTACCACTCATCAGTCTGGGTATTGCCCAAGCTACACAGCTCCCCACAGCACTCCAGTCATGGTCTGAATAGTTCCAAAGGTTATTCCACATGTCATTGTTTCATTTTAAGTGAGTGATCACCCTTGACATCAAGGCAGCATCTTCCTGAATGTGTCATCATGTGCTCCTTGAAAAATTGAAGTCAATGGAGATCAGGGGAAATATTTCTGTTGGTTGGTGTTGTACCCAACACAAAGATGGTGATGATCATTGCAGACCAATCAACCTGAGAATTGTTGTAGCAGTTTGATAGGTCAGTGACTGCTTCAAAGAATATAGAAAATTACAGCACAGGAACAGGACATCGGCTCTCCAAGCCTGCATCTCTATCTAAACTGTCGCCTATTTCCCAAGGATCTGTATCCCTCTGCTCTGCCCATTCATGTATCTGTCTAGATACATCTTAAATGACACTATCGTGCCCATCTCTACCACCTCTACTGGCAATGCGTTCCAGGCACCCATCATCCTCTGAGAAAAGAACTTTCCATGCATATCTCCCTTAAACTTTTCCCCTCTCATCTTGAGCTCATGGCCCCTAGTAACTGAGTCCCCCACTCTGGAAAAAAGCTTCTTGCTATCCACCCTGTCTATAACTCCCATGATTTTGTAGACGTCAATCAGGTCCCCCCTCAACTTTCATCTTTCGAATGAAAATAATCCTAATCTACTCAACCTCTCTTAATAGCTTGTGCCCCCATACCAGGCAACATCCTGGTGAACCCCCTCTGCACCCTCTCCAAAGCATCCATACCCTTTTGGTAATGTGGTAACCAGAACTGTACACAGTATTCCAAATGTGGCTGAACTAAAGTCCTATACAATTGTAACATGACCTGCCAACTCTTGTACTCAATACCATGTCCGGTGAAGGAAAGCATGCTGTATGCCTTCTTGACCACTCTATCGACCTGCATTGCCACCTTCAGGGTACAATGGACCTGAACATGCAGATCTCACTGTATATCAATTATCCCCTAGGGCTTTTCCATTTACCGTATAGTTCACTCTTGAATTGGATCTTCCAAAATGCATCACCTCACATTTGCCCAGATTGAACTCCATCTGCCATTTCTCTGCCCAACCCTTCATTCTATCTATATTCTGCTGCATTCTCTGACAGTCCCCTTCACTATCTGCTACTCCACCAATCTCAGTATTATCGGCAAACTTGCTAATCAGACCACCTATACTTTCCACCAGATCATTTATGTATATTATAAACAACAGCGATCTCAGCACGGATCCCTGTGGAACACCACTGATCAGAGTTCTCCATTTTGAGAAACTCCCTTCCACTACTGCTCTTTGTCTCCTGCTGCCCAGCCAGTCTTTATCCATCTAGCTAGTATACTCTGGAAACTTTACAACTTCACTTTCTCCATCAGTCATCTACAGCCCTTCCCTCATCAATCAAATTTCTCAATCATTTCCGCAAAGAATTCTATTAAGTTGGTAAGACATGACCTTCCCTGCACAAAACCATGTTGCCTATCACTGATAAGCCCATTTTCTTCCAAACGTAAATAGATCATATCCCTCAGTATCTTCTCCAGCAGCTTCCCTCTCACTGACGTCAGGCTCACCAGTCTATAATTAGCTGGATCATTCCTGCTACCCTTCTTAAACAAGTGGACAACATTAGCAATTCGCCAGTCCTCCAGGACCTCACCCGTGTTCGAGGATGCTGCAAAGATATCTGTTAAGGCCCCAGCTATTTCCTCTCTCACTACCCTCAGTGGCCTGGATAGATCCCATCTGGTTCTGGGGACTTGTCCACCTTTATGCCTTTTAGAATACACAACATTTCCTCCCTCCTTATGCCAACTTGACCTAGAGTAATCAAACATCTATCCCTAACCTCAACATCCGTCATGTCCCTCTCCTTGGTGAATACCAATGCAAAGTACTCATTAAGAATCTCACCTATTTTCTCTAACTCCAAGCATAACTTTCCTCCTTTGTCCTTGATTGGGCCAACCCTTTCCCTAGTTATCCTCTTAGTCCTTATATATGAATAAAGGCTTTGGGATTTTCCTTAAGCCTGTTTGCTAAAGATATTTCATGACCCCTTTTAGCCCTCTTAATTCCTTATTTTAGATCGGTCCTACATTCCTGATATTCTTCCAAAGCTTTGTCTGTTTTTAGTTGTCTAGACCTTATGTATGCTTCCTTTTTCCCCCTTAACTAGTCTCACAATTTTACCTATCATCCATGTTCCCTAATCTTGTCATTTCTATCCCTCATTTTCAAAGGGACATGTCTATCCCACACTCTAACAAATCTCTCTTTGAAGGCCTGCCACGTATTAAATGTGGATTTGCCTTCAAACAACTGCCCCCAGCTCTTGCTGAATTTTGCTATGGTTGGCCTTACCCCAATTTCGCATTCTTCCTTTCGGACCACTCTCACCTTTGTCCATGTGTATTCTAAAACTTACAGAATTGTGATCACCATTCCCAAGTTAATCCCCTAATGAAACTTCAACCATCTGGCTGGACTCATTTCCCAGCCCAAAACTTGGAAATGGATCCAGAGGTTTACTTGATGTGAAAAATAGGGATTGACACTGGCGGAAGCTAATCACAGAGAGCTTAACATACTGCATTTCAAATTCAGCTGTCAGAAGCATGTTGTATATGTCCCACAGTTAGTTTGCATTATACCTTGAACAGACATGCTCATGAAATCACTGTATGGCAGAATGTAATCGGAGGGTATAAACATATTAATCAAAGAGCTTAATATTGCATATTAATATTCAGTCCATACACTGAAGTGCCTTTAAGATGTGTATAAAACAGGAGGTATAATAAATGTCTGCTGAATGCTTCAGGACTATGTTACCCATGACAAGTTCATAATACTGGAACAAACATTAACATAGCCCCATCAGATACAAATGCATTACTTGAGGCAAATCCCACATCACAGTGGCAGTTTGTAAAAGAGTCCAAATTCTCAGTGGTAGACATTTGGAAACATTATTGAACACCAGCCAAATGACAGCCCTGGACTCACAGCATTTAGAAAGCTAACAGCATCAATTTCTGTGAGTAGAGATTGCTACAGAAGACAGAGCTCCATTTTAAAACATGTTTTACTGCTAAAAATGGGATTTTCAGTTGAGAAATGCTGTCGTCTCTCTTTAAAAAAACTGAACTGAAACTATCATCCAATTTAAAAATTAAAAAAAACAGTCAAAGTCTATTTATGGCATGTAGAGCTGTCCCAAACTAAACACAGCTTTTAAGACAATAAAATAAATTCTAAACTAAGAAAGCTCATCTGTCCAGAGGTCAATTGGTTCCACCATTTTGTCTTCCCAGTTTGCTGCAAAAGCAGACAGAAGCCCATGTGATGTCATCATTCCTTATTTGGCATGAATGTAATAGTGGGAATCTGCTACTACAAGCCGACATCTCTGAAAGGAAGAGTCTAAAACTGATTAAAACCTACAAAAGTAGCAGCAACAGTGAAACATACACAGAATTGTTACAGCGCAGGAGGCAATTCAGCCCATTATGCCGAACTCTTCAAATGAGCATTGTTACCTAGTGCCAATTTCCTGCTATTTACCCGATACCCTTACATACTACATATAATCATCCAATGCCCTGTTAAATACCTCAATTAAACCTGTCTCCAATCACATTTTCAGGTATTGCAACTCCAATTATTTTCTAAGTGGAAGTGTTTTCATTGACATCACCCTTTCTTCTTTTGCAAATCACTTTAAACATTTTGTTGAACAGAAGCAGAAAAGGGAAAGAATAAATGGAAAGAAAAACAAAACAAGTCAAAGAAAGAAATGAACAAACATTGCACTTTAGTTCTAAAAAGACCTAAAAACCTTTAACATGAAATGGAAGGCAAACACTTAATTATAGATTTGGACAGCCAATTAAAGCTTACAGCTACTTAAACAGGTTATACAGCTTTAGTATATCGCTCGAGTGATAAATGTTCTCAAGAAAAGATCTTTTTCACATTGGCTCTTTACAAATGGTAATCTTGAGAATGCCTTAAAATGATTTTATTGTGCCTTGTGAGATCTGTTTCACCACAATGTGTACAGGTTGAGTTTAATGAATTTAGATTAACTGAGACCTCTGCATTCCAGTAGGTTTTCCCATGGTTCGGCTACTCGAGTGAACAGGTAGAAGATTTCCTGTTTACCATCAGGAAGAGAGTTTCACAAAACTAAAACATCTAGTTGTTCTATGGAAGATCTAAAAGATCCAGAAAAGTCCAAGGGGGGATTTGAAGACCAGCTTAAGTCAGGATTCACATCAGGATTGATAGACTCCAACTCATGTCATATGGACAGGAACCTCAAGAGTTGAGATCAGTTTACCACAAAGTGCCACACAGCAAAGACAAATAGAGGTGTGGTTCTCTGAAGAAGAACTGTCAGACAGGCTCATAAAATTAGTGATCACCTTTACAATTACTAAAGGATCTTCTGGGCGAGGAAGACAAAACCAACAAAATCTTTAACATAAGTAGTTTGTCACACATAGCCAAAGGCTGTCCTGTGTTTTGTCACATCTGCTAAGCATGCAGCATCAAAGGACTTTGGGTGTGCATACACAGGAAATCTAATTCCAAAGACCAAGCCAGATCCCAGAATAGAATACAAGAGGGCACTCACCACAACACTGGCAGCAAGCAAAGTGAACATGAACAAATGCAAACACAGTAATGTACAATGAACCAGGTGAAAGGCACATTTCAGAAGATGACGGAGCTTTCCATGTTGTTAATCTCACACACTTTGATGGCAATCATAAGTTTTTAACAACCAATTTTACGTCCTGAAAATGGAGGATTGCACATACATACAGAAAGCTAAATTTGACATGGAAGCTAGTGCTACCTTATCTTCATACGAAGTCTGAAGGACATTTTCCTCATCTAGTGGCATTTCACAATACTATCTACAAGATACAGTTTCTCAGCATATAACAGATCACCAATTGCATAGATTGACACAATCATACTGCAGTGCCAATACGCATGTTTATCTTCACTTCCTGAAATCTTCTACCTGTTCACTAGAATAGCCTAGCCGTGGAAAAACCTACTGGAATGCACAGGTCTCAGTTAATCTCAATTCATTACACTCAATCTGTACACATTGTGGTGGAACAGATCTCACAAGGCATGATAGAATCATTTTAAGGCATTCTCAAGATTACCATTTGAAAAGAGTCAATGTGCAAAGCAACTGGCAACTGCAAAGGTGGGCAACTACAAGAATTGCAAAAAGACCGTGATCGTGGGACAGCCTGACAGTTTTAAAGTTCGAGGTCATAGAGGCGTACAGCACAGGAAAAGGCCCTTTGGCCCAGTGAGGCTGCACCACTCAAAAATAACCACGTAACTATTCTAACTACATTTTCCAGCACTTGGCCCATAGACCTGTGTGTCAGGGCATTACAAGTACACATCCAAATACTTCTTAGATGTTATGAGGGGGTTTGCTTCTACCAGCCTTATTCCCACCACCTTTTCCTCACATGCCCTTTAAATCTCCTGTCCTTTAACATAAATCTATGCCCCTGGGCATTGATAACTCCATCATGGGGAAACATTCCTTCCTGTCTACTCTGTCTTTGCCCCTCAAAACATTATACATCTCAATCTGGCCTCCTACAATCTCCTCTGCTCTGAGGAAAATAACCTCAGTGTATGCATCCAATCTCTTCATAATTAAAACGCTCCAGCCCAGGTAACATTCTAGTAAACCTCCTCCACATTCTCTCCAGTGCAATCGCATCCCTCCTATAATATGGATTGCAGGACTGCACGCACAATATCATCGCTGTGTCTTAACCAACATTTTGTTTCATTCCAGCATCATCTCCCTGCTTTTAAATGCTATGCCTCCACTAATAAATGTCCTCCACTTTGTCAACCTGCCCCATCATCTTCTGATCCTCGGTGCTCATTATGTATTCCCTTGCCTTGATTGTCCTGCCCAAGTGCATCACCTCACATTCATCTGGACTTAATTCCATTTGACACTGATCAACCCATCTGCACAGCCCATCTATAGAATCATAGAATCGCTACCGTGTGGAAACAGGCCCATTAAGTCCACACCGACCCCCCAAAGAGTAACCCACCCAGACCCATTTCCCTACCCTATTTCTTTATACTTACCCCCAACTAATGCACTTAACCTACACATCCTGAACACTATGGGCAATTTAACCAGGCCAACTCACCTAACCTGCACATCTTTGGTTTGTGGGAGGACACTGGAGAACCTAGAGGAAAACCACACAGACACTGGGAAAATTTGTAAACTCCACATGGTCTATATGCTCCTAATGTTCCTGAGAATGTTCTATTTGTTCATTTTGGCCAAACACAGGCTAATTTGGTATTCTATCAGATAAACGTTGCTCACGTCTCATTCAAATGTTTAGGGAGCATACTTAAGCATTGCCACATTAGTACAAATACGCTGCTGGAACCAAAGCCTGCACCCTGGTGGCAGTTCAGAGTATTTCTCCATATTTTGACACTGAACAAATTATGCAATTTTTCCTCTGTCAAGTGAGCGAAACATAATTTGTATTAAACAAAATTGCAGAAAAAAGTAGTTCTATGTATGTCAGTTTTAATCTTCTCTGCGCTGGAGGGGTACAATTTATTTCACTTAGAAATTAAATCAAGCAGTAATGAATTTTCATTAAATGTCATTTTGTATTGTTCATGGAGCAATTACAGAACAATGCACATTGAAACTGAAATTTACAATTGTCACTGCACTGGTCACAGAATTACAACAACACAGGAGGCCATTTAGCCCATCATGTCTGTGCCAGCCCTCCTACTAAGCATCTCATCCAGTGCCATTTTCTTGACTTTTCTCTTAAACCTCTTTTCAACCCTTCACAGAATTCCTACAGCGTAGAAACAGGCCATTCAGCCCATTGAGTCCACACTGACCCTTTGCAATGCATCCCACCCAGACCCTGTATTTTCCATGGCCAATCCCACAATTAGCCTGCATACAATAAGTAATTTAGCATGGCCAATTCACCTAACCTGCACACCTTTGGACTGTGGGAGGAAACCCACACAGAACTGGGGAGAATGTGAAAACTCCACACAGCAAAACCAATGTAGTGTACAAAATCCCATGCAAGGACTGCACAAAACACTACATAGGACAAACAGGAAGACAGCTAACGATCCGTATCCATGAACACCAACTAGCCACGAAACGACACGACCAGCTATTCTTAGTAGCCATACATGTAGATGACAAGCAACATGAGTTCGACTGGACAAGCCAAACAGAGAACAGCCAGGGAATTCCTAGATGCATGGCACTCATCCACAAATTCATCGACCTGGACCCAATATACCGACCACTGCAGCGGACAGCTGGAACTGACAACCGGAAGCAGCAGATTCAAACCACTACAAATGCTGGAGGAAAGATCACAGAAGCGCTTCACAGGAGGGTCCCAAGCACTGAGGATGTCATCTAGACAGGGGACGAAACGTCTGCAACACAAATTCCCAGCTCGGCAAACAAAACCACAACAGCAGTTACCTGAGGTTGAATCAAACCCAGGTTCCTCAAGTTGTAAGGAAACAGTGCTAACCAAATAATCCTCTTCTTCAGTTTGAAGTACTCAGCAATGCTACTTTCACTACTCTCTCAGGAAATGCATTCCAGACCGAGAAACCATTAGTATTTTGAGATATTTTCTTCACATGTTTCTTTCATTTATAAACTGCTTGGGGTCTGCGCCCTCTCATTCTCAAGCTTTTCACAAATCAGGACATTTCCTCCAAATTAGGTCTATCCAGAACTTGTTTGATCCAGAGGCTTTTCAGGGCTGAATTAGATAGATTTTTAATTAGTAAGGGAATCAAGGGTTAGGAGGAAAAGATAGAAAAGTGGAGTTCAGAATAATCTGATCAGCCATAATCTCATTGAGGTAGAGCAGAATTGAATGGCCTACTTATATCTTATGGTCTTTTATCCAAGGAAAATAGTCCCATCTTCTCCAGTCTATCTACATAATTGAAATTCTTCAATATTTCTGCTTGTCTTGCAAATTTCTACACTCCCATCATGCTTTCATATCCTTCCTAAAGTGCAGCATTCAGAGCTGGATTTAGTACACCAGCTGAGGCCAGACGAGTGTCTTATACAAATTCAACATTACCTTACACTCTTGTACTTTATGCCAGCATCAATAAAGCCAAGGAAGTCATATGCTTTGTTAACTTGTCTCTTAAGTCAATAAATACAGCAGGACAGGTTATGCACATGTACAGCCTCTCATGTGCACCCCTCTGCTCCTGGCACCACTGAAGTCTAAGGATAGTGATTAGTAAGTTAATTGATGGGGTCAGGGTGATAGTAATAAAGTTTAAAGTATGGTTATTGTGCATGAGCATGCAAGAGGTACAGTAAATACGATTGGTGTAAGGGCTGTTGTGCACAATGGTAACGTCCCCATCTCTCAGCCAGGAAACATAGGTTCAAATCCTGAAATGTTGTAAAACTCTGAACAAGTTTTTAAAAATATCTAAATAAGTTCATTGACTTGCAGGCTCAGATTCCTAAGTGGAAATATAATGATGTGGATGACATTAATAACAGACACCCAGCTGAAGGAAGAGCAGGACTGGGTGTTAAATATTCCTGGATAGAAGATGCTCCAGAAAAGAAGGGAATGTAATCAAACTGTCACCCTCCTTACTTTTGAAAACAGCATTGTAATTCTGTAAAAAGATGTCTAAAAGGAGTGAAGAACAGAATTAATTTGTTTGAGCTAAGAAACAAAAATGGTGCTATTAAATTTCTTGAAGATTTGGCCTCTTGACGAGAGGGAAGTATATCGAAGAACAAATTTGCAAGGATATTACATTGATACATAAAGATTATATAGTAATTATAAAAGGGGGTTTTAATTATCTGACTGGGGTTGTTCTAGTGTTGGGTTTCGGAATTCGTGGCCTTTTGGGGTACCAGTTGCAGCCTTCTGCCTGTTTGTCCACAAATACTAAATTCGCCTTTTTAAACGTGTCTAACATTTTTAAAAAACTTTTACTGATAAAAACTAAGAAAAGAATATTGAAGGAAGAGAACATTCAATGAAGAATGGGAAGATATAGACTGTAGGGAAATAGATGGTGACATCTTGCAAAATGTCCAGATTACAGAGAAGGAAGTGCTGGATGTTTTGAAATGGGTAAAGGTGGATAAATCCCCAGGAGCTAATCAGGTGTGCCATAGAACTCTGTGGGAAGCTAGAGAAGTGATTGCTGGGCCTCTTTGTATCATCGATAGTCACAGGTGAGGTGCCGGAAGACTGGAGGTTGGCTCACGTGGTGCCACTGTTCAAGGGTGGTAAGGACAAGGCAGGGAACTATAGACCAGTGAGCCTGACCTCAGTGGGGGGGGGGAAGTTGTTGGAGAGAATCCTGAGGGACAGGATATACATGTATTTGGAAAGGCAAGGACTGATTAGGGATAGTCAACTTGGCTTTGTGCGTGGGAAATCATGTCTCACAAACTTGATTGAGTCTTTTGAGGAAGTAACAAAGAAGATTGATGAGGGCCGAGTGGTAGATGTGATCTATATGGACTTCAGTAAGGCGTTCGACAAGTTTCCCCATGGGAGACTGATTAGTAAGGTTAGATCTCATGGAATACAGGGAGAGCTATCCATTTGGATACAGAACAGGCTCAAAGGTAGAAGACAGAGGGTGGTGGTGGAGGGTTGTTTTCAGACTGGAGGCCTGTGACCAGTGGAGTGCCACAAGGATCGGTGCTGGGTCCTCTACTTGTTGTCATTTACATAAATGATTTGGATGCTGAGCATAAGAGGTATAGTTAGTAAGTTTGCAGATGACACCAAAATTGGAGGTGCATTGGACAGTGAAGAGGGTTACCTCAGATTACAATGGGATCTTGACCAGATGGACCAATGGGCTGAGAAGTGGCAGGTGGAGTTTAATTCAGATAAATGCAAGGTGCTGCATTTTGGGAAAGCAACTCTTAGCAGGACTTATACACTTAATGGTAAGGTCCAAGGGAGTGTTGCTGAACAAAGAGACCGTGGAGTGCAGGTTCATAGCTCCTTGAAAGTGGAGTTGCAGGTAGATAGGATAATGAAGGTGGTGTTTAGTATGCTTTCCTTTATTAGTCAGAGTATCGAGTACAGGAGTTGGGAGGTCATGTTACGGCTGTACAGGACATTGGTTAGGCCACTGTTGGAATATTGCATACAATTCTGGTCTCCTTCCATCAGAAAGATGTTGTGAAACTTGAAAGGGTTCAGAAAGGATTCACGTGGCTGTTGCCAGGGTTGGAGGATTTGAGCTATAGGGAGAGGCTGAACAGGTTGGGGCTGTTTTCCCTGGAGTGTCGGAGGCTGAGGGGTGACCTTATAGAGGTTTACAAAATCATGAGGGGCATGGATAGGATAAATAGGCAAAGTCTTTTCCCTGGGGTCGGGGAGTCCAGAACTAGAGGGAATAGGTTTAGGGTGAGAGGGGAAAGATATAAAAGAGGCCTAAGGGGCAACATTTTCACACAGAGGGTGGCACAGGTATGGAATGAGCTGCCAGAGGAAGTGGTGCAGGCTGGTACAATTGCAACATTTAAAAGGTATCCGGATAGGTATATGAATAGGAAGGGTTGGGAGGGATTTGGGCCAGGTGCTGGCAGGTGGGACTAGATTGGGTTGGGATATCTGGTCGGCATGGACGGGTTGGACCGTAGGATCTGTTTCCATGCTGTACATCTTTATGACATGTTTGCTCTGAGATGCCATAATTGCAACGATGAAGATGTACAATGCCCATCAGCATTATGCAACTGATAAGGACTACAAACATGCTAAACTGGAAAGAGAACCCAGAAAGTCTACACTTAAGAAAATACAAGATCAGAAGCAGCAGCAAGTATTTAAAACAATGTCAGGATAAGAGACTGATATCATGAAGCAAATTATAAATTAGCATATATACTTGGTAGAGGAGGTAAGCCATTTAACAGTAGAAATCATAAATTAATACATTGTTGAAGTTGTAGGACGTTTAGATTCAGATAACGTTAATAAGAACAAACAATTACCTCTTTCAAGAAGGACCATAACTGCAACAATGAATTCTCCTTCAATGTAACAGAACAACTTCATACAATATGCAAAAGTGAAGATATTTATTATTCGGTTGTCTTGGATGAATTACTGACATTACTGACTCAACACTGGTGTTATTTTTGATTCATGTTATAACTGTGGACTTATATTGCCACGAGGAGTTACTGGGTTTGGGTACCCTTACGGCAAGGACATGTGGAATTGACATCTTCAAAGAAAACTGCCGAAACTAAATTACACAAGTTCAGTTTTGCAAGTGTACGAACAGACCGTGCACCTTCCACGAGGAAACCATTTAGGATTTGTTGTGTTACTACGAAAATAATTGCCAGATCCGGACACTTGGTTTCCTTTCACTGTCTTTTGCATCAACAGAATCTCCTTACCAAATCTGTGTTTTAAGTGACACATTAAAAGAAAGTTATAGGTATTGTAAACTACATTCAAGCAAATGCGTCACGGCATCGTCAATTTTGCAATATGCTTCAGCTTCATGATGAAACATTCAGTGTGGATCTGCCACATCATTCTAAAGGGCACTGGTTGTCACAAGGACAAATACTGCACAACTTTAACTTTGTGAAAACAAATTGAGATTTTTTTGAGGAGCTGACTGAACCATGTGAATCGTCCAAAGAGAATTTCTGCAGAAATGCTGCATTTTTGTGATATAATGTCAAAGCAAAATGATCCAAATTTTTTTTTTTGCAAGGTAAAACTAAACCTATACGATACGTAGCCAAAATTCCAGGCATTTTGGAAAAAGCTTTTTCAAAATGCTCTTTACCTGATCAGAACTTTCAGCTGAACACTTTCCTGAACTGGCAAAGGTAGTTAATGAACAGGAAACGAGCAAATGCGATGTGAAAGAATACACAGCTGCTCTAGATTCCCTGATTGAAGAATACAATGAAAGGCTAGCAGATTTTGAGAAATACTGAAACTAGCTTTTCAACCACAACTGGTTAATGCCTCCAAAGCACCGGATAACTTACAATTGATTGGTCTCTCTGAAGTCTATTTAACGCTAAGAAGGATCCCATTGAAACATGGAAAAATGCCACTGAATACCCATGTCCATGTCAACATTCTCGTTGATTTTGGCACAATGTACTGTTATTAATCAACATTTTCATATATGACATAAATTAAAACACACCAGATCTCAGGTGATGGATATTCACCTGGAGGACCAATTAAAGCAACGGTCAACGATGTTGGAACCAAACATCCAAATCCTATCTCGCAATAAGCAATCATGAAGAAGTCATTTGTTGTCTCAGTTTTTCACATTTTTAGGTCTTTGTCAACTTTGCCAACCAAATGAATTGTGCCTATACTGAACTTTTATTTTGCTTAAAGTCCTTTTATAACATAAAGTAAGCATGTCCACAAAAATATGACATCTTGTCGTAAATGTTAAATTCTCAGCATTCAACTAAATAGCATCTTGGTTAAATAAAATATGGCCTTCCAAAGGAAAAGGGTTCCCACTCCTGCTCTACCCCTTAGGTAAATCTTCGCTCTCATCAACATTTGGAAGGGAACGGTGGTTGGATAGCAGGGGATACCTGTACTCTTTTCCTTTTTGACTGCTTGGTCACTCATTCCTTTTCTTCTGTATTCTAAAGTTGCAGGGTGACACTTCTATGATGCACTGCAGCAAAGCCAGCTACTAATTGAAGCATGGAGCTCAAATCACTGTAACTGACACGTCTGACACAGGATGTGGATTCTCACGGTTGAAGCAGCCTCATGTCTTTAGTTATCAATTACCCTTGTTACTGCTTTAAAATCTTTTAGCAATTTTAACAAACTTTGCAACTATTAATAAAATCTGACTAGTACTGTCAACTGTTTACACCAAACATTACTTAATGCAGCTTTTGCCGCTTGCATCAAATTTCTACTTCTACCCATATTGTTCTTGCAGTCCTTATGTCTCATTCTAGTTTCCTGATTGCAAGTTCCTTACTGACCAAGTGGTTTCAAAAACCTGTCTCTGATATAAAGCCTTTGATGATTCATAAGACCAATTCAATCAACTTTCAGTTGATTGACATCGATGCCACGACCAGTCCCCTGATTCAACATTCTTAAAGGTTGTTAGTGGTGTCAGAATTTGACTATTAATCTATATTTAAGACATATCAAACTACTAAATAAACCAGATTTGCTTTATTGCTTGGTTTGTCTCAATCAGGTGGTCTCCTGATTGCACACCCCTTAATCTTGATGATGCACTCCTGTTTCATCACATTCCAGAGACTCTAGATATTTCACAACAAACTTAATCAGGATACCAAATAATTTTTTTTTGCCCTGGACAATAGATTAACCTTCCTAAGATAAATCCTGCGAGATTGGATTTGGACATTTGGTTCCAACATCGTTGACTGTTGCTTTAATTGGTCCTCCAGGTGAACATCCATCATCTGAGATCTCAATTGCGTTTTAATTTGTCACATAAGCTGTCTCTTATTTATTGAATAGATTGAAGTTGAGTTGATGCATAGGTATTCTCTTTTCAGAAGGATGATGCTGTGCTCGAACTGTTCACTAAGCAATGAATGGCCTGTAACCTGATTAATCTTGGTCCTGATGTCCATGTTTCTCGTGTAACATAGAAACCTACCTCTTGCAAGGAGCTTGTGGTGCAGTGATAGTGTCCTTACCTCAAGACTAGGGGGCTAGAGTTCAAGTCTCACCTACTCCAGAGATGTGTTACAATTATCTAAACCTACTTGAAAACGTCAAACCCACCGTGATCTTCTAAAAACCCCACTCATCAAGCAAGGTAAAACAGGGAGAAGAGTGTGAGGGAAAGACAATACCAATGAATGACAATTATGAATGAGATTTACATTTTTGGATTTATTTAAAATAACAGCATTATTCTCGTTCCTCTAACAACCAATTCGGAGCAGCACTGTCAGGATGCACAGTGATATGACACAGAGGTGGAGCAGGGATTTGAAATCTTAAGTGTTTCCTTATCTCTCCAAAAAGAAAAGCTGGTTGTTGCAAGATATCTCATATATAGGTCATTTACTTGCAATATAGACAATAGAGCTGCAGTTAAAGATAATTAAAATACCTGTAATTACATATTTACACCTTTAAAGTTACAATGGCTAAATACAAACAGGAGAGAAAGCAGTTTCACAGTAACTTCAGACACTGAATATTAAAGCTATCTCCTTCACGAGAAGCCACTGACTCCAGCAAACTCTGTTTTTTCTGCATACTGCGAGATGATTCAAGCTCATACATAGTGGTCAGGTTAAAAAGAACACTTTCATGCAGGTAGTGTTTGGGATCCTGCTGTACAAGTCCTTCCAGCTGCCTGAGGGAGTCCTTCAGTTTTCCCAAGTACAACAAGCAAACGGCTGCATTATTATTCGCCTAAAGAAAAACAACATGTGAAAATGACAGGAACATGCCTGATGATTGATTTAATTAATGAGCACACCAGCAGCTGGGTGCAACAGACCTATTTGCTCTATCATTCAGTCTCAAAAGTTATTTTGTTAGAACAGTCTCAGATTTTAGTTTCATAATTTCAGCAAAGAATGAAGCCTTTTATCCTAATACAGGATTCATATTCTTTTGCCCTTCCCACATTCCATTGGATTTTTAAAAAAGCATTTCATTCTCTAAAATGTTGTAATTTTCATGACTTCAGCAGCCATTTGCTGAAATGAACATTTCAGTCTAATAATGGGGTGGGGTGGGGTGGGGTGGGGTGGGGTGGGGTGGGGTGGGGGTTGAGCAATATTTTAATGATTTTAAGTTAATTCTACAGGTTCTTCTGCTATTGCAAGTATAAATACAGTAGAAGATAGATTCCCAAAGTGACAAAAAAGTGTGCAATATAGCCAGATGATTAACAGACTGATATTACTCACCACACCCAAGAGGATTTGGGGGAATTTGGGTATGAAATGTGCATAAATGGAATGGGAGTTTACTGTGTACAGAGATCTTGAAGTAACAAGAGACAATTTGTCCAACACCAAAAGGTAAAATGGCCTAACACGAAGGGATTAGGAGGAGGCAGAAAGGGGGAAAAACAAACAAACTTGGGAATTTTTCTTCCCCCCTGAGGTGGGGTGGTGCGTTAAAGTGGAGTTTATGGTACTTGATCCAAAGAAGAGCAGGCACATTTGGCAATAAACAGAAATGAAGTAACTCTCAACTTGAAAACAGACAGGTTGGGTGAGCAAGTTTGCGGATGATACGAAAGTCGGAGGAGTTGTAGACAGTGAGGAAGGATATGGCAGGTTACAGCGGGATATAGAGAAGCTGCAGAGCTGGGCAGAAAGGTGGCAAATGGAGTTCAATGTAGCTAAGTGTGAGGTGATTCACTTTGGTAAGAGTAATAAAAAGATGGATTACTGGGCTAATGGTAGACTACTTGGTAGTGTGGAAGAGCAGAGGGATCTTGGTGTCCATGTACACAGATCTCTGAAAGTTGCCACCCAGGTAAATAGTGCAGTGAAGAAGGCATATGGCGTACTGGCTTTTATTGGTAGAGGAATTGAGTTCCGGAGTCCTGAGGTCATGCTGCAGTTGTATAAGACTCTGGTGCGGCCGCATCTCGAATATTGTGTGCAGTTTTGGTCGCCATACTATAGGAAGGATGTGGAGGCACTGGAACGGGTGCAGAGGAAGTTTACCAGGATGTTGCCTGGTATGGTAGGAAGATCCTATGAGGAAAGGCTGAGGCACTTGGGGTTGTTTTCATTGGAGAAAAGAAGGTTTAGGGGTGACTTGATAGAGGTGTACAAGATGATTAGGGGGTTAGATAGGGTTGACAGTGAGAACCTTTTTCCACGTATGGAGTCAGCGATTACAAGGGGGCATAGATTTAAATTAAGGGGGGGTAGATATAGGACTGATGTTAGGGGTAGGTTCTTCACTCAGCGAGTCGTAAGTTCATGGAATGCCCTGCCAGTAGCAGTAGTGGACTCTCCCTCTTTATGGGTATTTAAGCGGGCATTGGATAGGTATATGGAGGATAGTGGGTTAGTGTAGGTTAGGTGGGCTTTGATCGGCGCAACATCGAGGGCCGAAGGGCCTGTACTGCGCTGTATTCTTCTATGTTCTATGTTAGTTGAGGTTTAGCACTGGATAAATGCACAGTTGAATACCAAGGAGCTAGAGGGTCACAATCTATGGGCGCAATTTTAATTCAGTTATGTAATTTTGGTTCCATCGGCTGATAATGATTTTGTTTAAAAACAAGGGTGGCACGTGGCTCAGTGGTTAGCACTGCTGCCTCACAGCACCAAGGACCAGAGTTCAATTCCCACCTCGGGCAACTGTCTGTGTGGAGTTTGCACATTCTCTCCGTGTCTGCGTGGGTTTCCTCTGGGTGGTTTAGCTGTGGGGATTACAGAGGTAGGGTAGCACCCTCCGGGTGCTCCGGTTTCCTCCTACAGTCCAATGATGTGCAGGTTAGGTGAATTGGCTATGCTAAATTGCCCATAGTGTTGGGTGCATTAATCAGGGGTAAATGTAGGGAAATGGGTCTGAGTGGTTACTCTTCGAAGGGTCGGTGTGGACTTGTTGGGCCGAAGGGCCTGCTTCTACACTGTAGGTAATCTAATTTAATCTAATCTAATCCACAATCTGCAGCAGGGCTTTTTGACTAAAAGGCATCCATTTGGAAATTGAAATATCATAGATGATAGAATCCATAGTGTGGAAGCAGGCCATTTGGTCCATCAAATCCGCATCAACTCTCCAAACAGCATTCCACCCAACCCTGCCTTACCCCTGTAATCCCCACAGCTAGTCCATCCAACCTACACATCTCTGATCACTAAGGGCGATTCAGCACGGCTAAGCCACCTAACCTGCACATCTCTGGACTGTGGGATGAAACTGGAGCACCCAGAGGGATGCAGACACACGGAGCACATGTAAACTCCATACAGACAGACAGACAGTCAGACAGACAGTCAGACAGTCACCCGATGCTGTAATCAAACCCTGGTGCTGTGAGGCAGCAGTACTAACCACTAGCCACTGTGCTGTGCTCGGAACTTAGATACGAACAAATAAACTAACTCAAAACACATCATGTAAGATACAGCATTTCCTGTTACACAAACATTGTCGACTTGTAGCTGAGTTTCTAAAGCAGACTTTTTTGTGGAACATGCAAAAGTAATCCCAAAATGCCAATACACGTAACTGAATACTACTGAATGAAGTCACGACATTGATGAAATTTTAAACAGCACACCATCGACTCTTACCACTGGATTGCTTGGGTCCAATTTGGTAACTTCAGTGAAGAATTTGTGGGCTTCAGCAAAGTTATTTTGACCAAGATGGAGGAATGCCCTAAAAAAATAACATCTTTAGTGCTTTTTGTTATTAATGCAATATAACTTAGAGGCAAGAAAATCACAACAGTCAAATAATTAGGGACATTTAAGCAACTCTTGGATAGGCACATGGAAGGTAGGTTAGTTTGGTCTTAGTGAATGATAAAAGGTCATCACAACATCGAAGGCCGAAGGGCCTATACTGTGCTGTATTGTTCTATGCTCTAACAAATTAAACCAGACAGAAGTGAAATACTCAAACAAGCATGTTTGCGAGGTGCATGGAAGGGTGGGACTGGGAGGAGCTGGGTTACTTCATAGTTTTCATTGTTGTTTATATGAATAAGATCATAGCTAGATACTTTTTGCAACTCCCAAACACACTTCACTTTTGAGTGCATGTGCACGGTATGCTATTTTCAATATATATAGTGCTATGCACAATCAATATAAATGCTATGGAAAATCAATATGTAGAGCAGAATTTCGTACAAAAATGCATTAAAAATTAAACACCCTTTGGGAATTGAAACATGCCAATGATTATCAGTAGCCATGTCCTGGTGTACATATCTGAGCTGTCACAATGCTTTAAATTTGAGTACAAAAATAGAAAATACACAAAGTTGTGGAAGATGATTCCAACTGAGTGTGCAAAAATGTGGTTTAGGGGAAGTTGACTCCTCTGGGATGGGTAGGTAGCCAGAAGTTGTTTAGGTCAGCATTTGGCCATCAATCCAACCAATGCCTTTTGCAGGTTTCCTTCCCCCTCCTTCAGAACTCCTAAACAACAAAAAAGTAGAGAAACTTCTACCACACATCAAAAGCATGTTGGAGACGGCTTCTAAAACCCCTCAAAACATTCTAGTCTGTGGGAGCACAATTCTGTAATTATACACCAAAGATCTGCATTAATTTGTAGACAGTCCTTCCCTATGCAACTGATACACTACTACCATATTATTCCACAAAAAAAACCTGATTGGAGATGTGTCAACACAGTCTGGACTCTACCTGCCCCAGCCTAATTAGATTGGATTCTATAATTTTTACCTCACTGTAGTGAAACATTCAAAGTATACCAATAAACTGTCTGGTCTTCCCATTTTGATGCATTTTAGTGAATTACTTGAATAAAATCTCAAACACTGTAGTTCTAGTTAATATGTACTTAAACTTTGAATATCTTCAAACTTGACTGCACATGTGTGTGTTGGTTACAAGTGAGGGTTTAAAAAATGGAACAACAAAAAGCCAGTAAAACTGAAATATGTAACAAGAAATACATTAACATTACAATATAACTACAGAAAACAAAATAGACTGCTTTTACACAGTACTGCAATCAAATATATAAATCAATTGAATGAGCAATCAAGTTTGCTAAGGAGGTATCGAGACATAGTGGAAGACAATAACTGAAAAGCTACTCCTTTTTAACAAGGTTATGCTGTCCTTGGTTTTTTTTTGAGAGGTCATAAATGATACAGACACTGGAAAGTCTGAGGTGAAGTGTTTTAGGGCCAACTTGATAATAGCTAACAGAGACTGCGTGAGGCAGAAGGCTTTCATGTTTAAAAAAAACTTGTACAATGAAAGTGGTGTGGCCAGTTCGCCCAGTTCAACTTGTCTCTGGTTTGGTTTGATTTGATTTGAGCAGGTAGCGTGAAGAAAGGCTGCTGGACGGGGAGAAGCAGGTCCAGGCTGGTACTCTCCCTCTGACTTCTATCCTATAAGACCATGAGTTTGATTTTACCTTTTGTGCCAAGGGGTGTTTATGGGGATTTTGGCAAGTATTTGGAACAGCATCATTATGTTGAGATAGTCTGTTGGGTTTTTGGATCGGATAAGTATTCTGTATTCTGTTTTCTGCTCATTGTGTTTCATTCAGTAAGCTTGTAAATAAATTCTGTTTTGTTTAAGACGAAGTGGTTTGACTAACTGCATCACTCCTGGAGTTTCTGCGTTACACCTGCTTTAAACTACTAACAACGTTAGGATCTGGGCTACCTTCTTCAAATGCTTTGAGGGGGTCTGGCCTGGTCCATAACAACAAGCTTTAGTTATGGTCAACTCCATCAAGGTCATGACAAGCTCAGTTAGCAAGTGATTAAGTCCCACTCAGCACAGTGGGATGCATCTTGTAAAATGTGATCTTCCCTCTGTGAACCCCCAGGCTGCGCTATAATCTCTTACCTATGGTTACCTATAGACAGGTTACCAATGATCAGCAAATTAATGCCTCCGATCCTGCAGTCGTAAAAACAGCAAGGCTGTTAACAAGCATCATTGTGAAAGTTTTGAACAGCAACTTCTGGCATCTACATTAGTTAGGAGTGGAAATCAAGAGGTAGTTTCTCCACTTCTTGCGACTTCACAGACTTTGCTGTCATATCATTGTTCAACACATAGCCGTGGCTGAACAGTGAAGACGATGTATTAGAATCCATCGGGGATTCCCTGCGCAGTTTCAAATCCTTCTGACTAAGTTTCCTCAAATTGCAAATTTTGAATGACTTCCTGCGGGATGAATTATTCGCCAAACTTCAAAAACCCTTCAGGGGCAGCATGGTGGCTCAGCTGTTAGCACTGCTGCCTCACGGCATCAGGGACCTAGGTTCGATTCCCGCCTCGGGCAAATGCCTATGTGGAGTTTGCACATTCTCCCCGTGTCAACGTGAGTTTCCTCTGGGTGCTCCAGTTTCCTCCCACAGTCCAAGGATGTGCAGGCCAGGTGAATTGGCCATGCTAAGTTGCCCATAGTGTCAGGTGCATTAGTCAGGGGTAAATATAGGGTAGGGGAATTGATCAGGGTGAATTACTCTTTGGAGGGTCGGTGTGGACTTATTGGGCTAAAGGGCCTGTTTTCATACTGTCAAGATTCTGATCTAATATTCAATGAATAAAGGATGTGAAATTGCAGCTTTCGCCCACTAAAAATGCCAGAATTATAGCTCAACAATCCACTTTTTTCCTCTTGTGTATGGGGATTCTTAAATTACAAAGATCTGACTTACAACTCCTCACACTTATTGGTGCAATCCTATATTGGGATGGCATTTTCAAGATCTAACATACAAACATTTCATGTACTTGCAAATGGCTACTTTACATTGCCCTGCATTGTGTTCCAACTTGCATACAAATCAACTTGCAAATGAACTCAAGAACTGGACCTATTCACAACCTGGGACTGCTTGTACTTAGAATAATTTCCTCTCATACAACTTATGTAGTGCTGAAAATTAACTTTTAATTAGATTCCTCCACATTTAAAACAAAATAAAAATCATGTTTTGTCTCATTTTTCACAATACCATCTTGTTTCTCTTTTATGATGTTTTCTGTACATAATTTTATATTGGATCGAACACTCACTTGCGAGATTAGTTTATATAATGTGGAAAAATTCATCAATCCACTTGGTTCAGCAGACTCAAAATTGCCTCACTTATTTAACCGACCTCTAATTCCTGTATCATACTTCCGATAACCAGGGCTGACAACACAATTAGCCTACACAAGTTCTGGGCCAGATGCAGTAATAATGAATAATACAAGCCACTCATTCGCCACTGACTGCCAAAGCCAGGCCAGTACATTTTCCCCGAGAGGTAGATTTTTACCCGGTGAACTGTGCCATCAGCAACTCTTGTTGAAGTATAGGAAGTTGTTTCACATGTCCTAAATACTTAACACAGGGGTGTGGAATATGAAATGATGCCCCCCCCCCCACCCCACCCCAGTCGGGTGAACTTGAATCTACATAGATGAAAGTATACCTTGTACGACTTACCTGTTCATCTGAATGATTACATTCTGCTGCAATTCATTTCCTAACTTTGGAGAAATTTGCTCAACTTCTTGAAAATATTGCTCAGCTGTTTTGATGTCACCAATCTAAACACAAAGTAGAACACTGTTGAAGTACACAATTTAATTCACAAAACACACACACATACAGAGAGATTAAAAAGTTTTGACTGTTCAGTGACTTACTACCCAGTACAAATAGCTATCCACATCTACTTTGCCACACTGGTTTATACATATAAATGGCTTCCTGCTTGAAATTGGGCATGTACAAGACTGCTGAAAATTGCTTTTGGTGGACCTTAATATTCCACTGATCAGATGATAATGGAAAAATAGCCCCGCTACCTCTTTGATCATTCTGCTCTCCCAATTCAATGGCAGTGAACTGTCCACAGATAACCAAAATATGCCCCACAATGTAATGATTTGTATGATATTCAAGTATCTCTGCTGGCTGTCTTAAATAGATAGGTTCTCTACTTGTTCAAAGGAGAGGTCTAGTGATAAAATAAGGACCCTTGCCTTGGAAATTGGTCAGAAACTGAGATGTTTTTCGCTGTAACTTAAAAAGGAGCTCTTAATAGAGCGTACCAGCCCAATGCAGGGTTGGTGGCCGAGAGCATGGAATGGACTGTGCAAATGACTTCCACGGTGTCAACTGAAACTTGATCACATTAAGAAATGTAATATTTCAGGCGACATCTGATTCTTTGGTCAGGTGTTAAAAATTGATAGTAATTGACAGGGCTCGAAATATCCATCTTCCTATGTACTGCACTATCCAAAACACAAAACTGATGGGTTAATTAATAACTTGCCCATTGCTAGATGGCAGACATTTACTATACCCTATCCAAACAGTTTTATAATGAAATCAACGTTTTAATGCAATATTCCTTGCTTGCCGGCAACTTAAAGAGCCAAAGAAATACTGTGATGTCACGACTTTGCACATGCACATATTATTCTTTACTTAGCATTGGTGTTGGCCATAAGCACAGCCATCCCTTCAAGAGATTGCTGGAAGCTACAAATGCAAAAGGTAATTTTTAAACCTTCCATTTCATGGAGCCAGTAGGGGCTCAAGTGCTCAGGCTACATTCGTAGCACCACTGCCTGCTCCTACCATTTAATGCCGACCTGCCGACTACTCTCTCACCTTGACCATTCACCTGCTTCTTAGAATAGACCCAAACCACTGCCCTGTCTCGAGAGGCATGTGCAACTCACTAGCGTGATACTGCAGAAGCTTGAGGCCAAATTTGAACAAGTCTTGGGTTTCTGATGTGAACGCCTAAACTAATTTTCTGCCATTTGCTTTGTCACCGTCACGTTTGTGCATCATCATACAAACATACCTAATCCATAATAACAGAGAAATGGTTTATTGGCTTTTACCTAAGGAGGGTAGAGGTTCAATGTTATTTTGAACTCATGAATTCAATTGTTGTAATTCCACAGTTACTCAGCAGTCTAAGCCAGCTCAGTGAGAAAACTGAAGTGTTGGAAATTTTAAATGAACTCTCAATTAAGTAGTGAAGCAGAGTAATGACAATCAATTATCCATATCTTTCATGAGGTTATCAGTGGAAGGGTGTGAAAATAGTAAGAAACTGAGCTGATGTTCTTTCAAATACTCATGGAGATTGAGTAAAGACATTACTGAACCATCATTTTGTAATTCATGGCTTTGTCAGTTGCCTTAATGATGATGCATCTTATATAAGCATAATCCTAAGAACACCAAAACCTTTTGTAATGAGTAGATATTACTGTAAAAGGATAATGAAAAATTATGAACTTCTCTTTCAGCCCCGTGCTCTAAAGAAACCGACACTTGCTTGCAACAAATTAATAATCAAGAATTTTTTTAAAAAGCTGGGAATAGGAGGAAATCAATGGAACTTGTTCCAAATATGTACCATAGTGCACCGTAAGTATGAAAATGTGTTGCTGGAAAAGCGCAGCAGGTCAGGCAGCATCCAAGGAGCAGGAGAATCGACATTTCGGGCATGAGCCCTTCTTCAGGCCCGAAACGTCAATTCTCCTGCTCCTTGGATGCTGCCTGACCTGCTGCGCTTTTCCAGGAACACATTTTCAGCTCTGATCTCCAGCAGCTGCAGTCCTCACTTTCTCCTGCAACGTAAGTATGCTTGTGACCTCAATCTCTTTATTGCCCATACCAGCCATTCCTATGGCTGCTCTGTGTATGAATGCCTGTTTAGTGCAGAATTATGGGCAGTTTGGTGCTGTGGAACTGAACTCAAACTTCCTAAACCATTTCTGCTCAGAAACTTTACAGCTGTCAGGGAGCTGATTTTCATTATTCAGGGGTACATTCAAAGCCAGACCTCAGCGGTGAATCAAGAGCATTCCAACTCACTACACCATTTTAAAAAAAATACCAGTATAATTGTGTTTTTGCCAGTGTTTGCTTCTCTGATGCATTGTAGAAATGTTTTGGGGCTTTTTAAAATTTTGTTTTGATCCAATAAATCTGCAGCCTAGCTTTGTGCAGAAGCAATAACACTAAATTATTTAGTTACAGCTTGCTACATGGAGATCAATAACTCTTGTATTCACAGCTGCACCAGAATACAGCGTGCTTGCAAAGATGAAGCATGTTGGTAAAAGAATGCTTCTAGGCATAACAGTTTCTTATCAACCCAGCTGCTGAAAATGCAAGACATTTAAGGTATATGTTCATAGTTTTAAGTGATCTCTTCAGGGAAAAAAAAATTATATTTTAAACAAAAAGAAATCAAAAATAAGTTCACAAATTACTTTTACTATTTTTAAACTAATTTTAGTTTAAAACTAAAGTGCCTATATTTTTAATATGTACCAGTACATGCTTGGTTGGCTTAATTTAGAGTAAAAGGTGCTTCATCGCAACACGGTTCATGAAGGTGCAAAAAACAGGTTCACAAAGGTAAAAAATATAATGCAAAAAGAAAGAACTTGGTTTAAAATGGAAGGATTGGATTTTCTTGCATAGACGGTTGCTCTGCTCTTTTATTTTGCACCACAAAATAGCTCTGCATATCTGACAGGAGATTCTGATTAAGGCTTCTTCAGAAACACAGGTCCCTCGAGGTGGTGAAGAGTCATGGGAAAGCAAACCACACCCCTTTTTCACAGCATTCAGCTTCATATTCTGGAATCTAAAAATCCAGTATTGCACAGACAGCTGCAAAAGCAGAAATAAAGCAAGCGAGGGGGTAGGGTACCAGGACACAGACGGATTTGTCTATGGTAGCTCAGGGTATGTGAGTGGGAAATCTAAGGTTCGGCACGGGTCGGAGATCCATTGGATCCGGCGACGGTGCAGGGAGGCTTGGGCCCAACAGGGCAAGGTCAGGTACCAGCACAGAATGAGTTGCTGGGAGTTGGATATTGAGGATGACATGAGTGCCGGGTCTATTGGCAGGGCACATCAGGCCCAGGAGGAAAAGATTTTGATGGGAAAGGGGTCAAATGAATCGGAGTTAAACTAGGTATTTAATAGTCATAGGTTCAGAGACTGATTTGCAGCAATCATGTGAAGCAGCTGGTCTCCTCTGTATTGGATCTAGATTGGTCAATCAATAAAAGTTGCAGAAAATCCAATAGCCAAGTTCACTTTCAAACTCACAAGAATGGAGGAGGGATTCTTCATTCTAATCTTGAGAATCAGCAATCCCATGGAATAAAAAGGAAATGGCAAGCAAAAGCCTCTTGTCATGGATGAATTGAATATCTTACACTATCATCATCTTGGGAGCAACGGAATTCTGGCAATCTCTTTGCTATTATGTCTTGTGGATGTTGAAGGAAGCTATACAACCAATGGTGTCTGTGCTAGCCAACAAAGATCTAATTACACATTCAATTTTCCAATTGTGGCTCAGTGCCCTGGAGGTACTAGCTAGTTCCATTTGATTAAAAAAAAATTAATTGCTCTTAGCGAGGGTTCCATAGTGTGACGCTTCTAAAGTGATTGAGAATCAAAATGCCATAGTGCACTTATTACATTTAACGAATATCAACACAAGACTTGAAATATCATAGTTCACAAAATGACTAGCCTGCTCAATATATTCAGTTTGCCATCTAGTCCGAGAGAAATCTGCAAGTATTAACTAAACCTGTAGAATTAGGGTGAGTTTTAGCATGTTAAAGTTAACGGGCTGTAATTGAAAATTGAATTGGCACACAGCAAAGCTGATTTGTGATTGACAACTATGCCCCAGAATTATAAGAACAAAAACAAAATCAATAATTGGCTGAAAGCTTTTTTGACCGATTGGTGACTAGGGATTTCCAATTATCAAGTTTTATTGGTCTACCTGCACAATGTCGATTGATCAAAGCCAGTAGTCCCAAAGCTTGACTCCATAGCAGAGGCCTCAGCACACAAGATTTAAATAATGTTGACAAACTAGCCAGCACTGCTTTTTTTTATGCATTATAAAGAATAGGTGAGGTTTGCAAATTGTGGAATTGCACCATCCAAGAATTTCTGGGAGATGTGCACTGTTGCAGCGAAGCATCCATGGCACTGTGTTGGAAGCACGCCATAAAAAATTCCGGGAAACCATGTTGTAGAATGAATCAGAAAACCTAAGTGGGATACATACTGCTCAAACATCAAACAACTGCAGGAGGGACTCCTATACAGGTATTAACTCTCACATTAGCATCTGCAAGATGTCTAATGCTCAAATATAGAAGCCATTAATAATACCTAAATATTGCCTGAGCCAAAACAGCATCAGAAATACTCCAGATAGCCCTGTGACTCAGGAAAAACCCTATTTTCCATCCAACCAATGCAAAGTGAAATAAAACACACTTCACCACAGTTTGTATAATTTGAAATGGAGTAAGCTGTAGACTAATGCAGAATGTCAATCAAGGAATTTCTGGGCCATGGTACCAAATGTTGCTCAGATTACCATTTACTTGTTAGCTGTTAAATAAACTGTCTGAAGGCCCAAGCTTCAACCTAACAATACTGGCTAGTCAATCTATCAAAGATTGGGAAGATTCAATGATACATGACAATCCTTTTATAAACAGCTCCACCGACACATTATATAGACATAGGATTGAGAAGGCACAACATTCATTTAGGAAGTGGCAGTTAAAAAATTAAAGAACAATTACTCTGAATTTGTTTGATTTTACTTTGAATTTATTTCTGCTACATGACAGCTCCCCTCTCCAGACAAATTCCAGTGGGCAATTATCACCCAACAGAAAAGAATTCTCATCTCTGCAGTAAATGAGACCCACTTAATTACACAGTCTCTCCTACAAAGGGGTACATCCTCTCAGCATCTGCTCGTCAAGTCCACGCAAGGATCTTAGATATTTCAAGATCACATTTCTTTCTTCTAAACACTAATAGATACATGCACAATCTTTCCAAACATTTCTCATAACTAATTCCAAGGATGATGGTGTTATCTTAAGTGAACTTTTGCTGAACTGCTTCTAATGGCATTGTACCCTTTCTACAGTGGCACAGTGGTTAGCACTGCTGCCTCACAGAGCCAGAGACCCAGGTTCAATTCCCACCTCAGGCGACTGACTGTGGAGTTTGCACATTCTCCCTGTGTCTGCGTGGGTTTCCTCCTGGTGCTCCGGTTTCCTCCCACAGTTCAAAAATGTGCAGGTTAGGTGAATTGGCCACGCGAAATTGTAGTGTTAGGTTAGGGGTAAATGTAGGGGAATGAGTCTGGATGGGTGCACTTTGGTGGGTCAGTGTGGACTTGTTAGGCTGAAGGGCCTGTTTCCATACTGTAAGTAATCTAATAAAAAATAGGCGAACAGTACTCTAGATGTGGTCTCATCAACACCCTATACAACTGTAACAATGATTTGGAGATGCCGGTGTTGGACTAGGGTGTACAAAGTTAAAAATCACACCACACCAGGTTATAGTCCAACAGGTTTAATTGGAAGCGCAGTAGCTTTCGGAGCGACGCTCCTTCATCAGGTGATTGTGGAGGGCTCGATCGTAACACAGAATTTATAGCAAAAATTTGCAGTGTGATGTAACTGAAATTATACATTGAAAAATTGATTGTCTGTTAAGCCTTTCACCTGTTAGAATACAGTGATAGTTTCACTTCTTTCATGTGTAAATCACAAAACCCTTTTTTTTAAGTTGCATTCTCGGGTTAGCTGTTAGCAATGGTGATCGCTAGACAATATGTTGAAGGTGTTAGCCCCCTGTGTTCTCTGTCTATGACCTGATGTTTAGATTGATTCTAATCTAAAAATTCAGATAACAGAGTCCAGAGCTCAAAAACTGCATGAATTTATGTAAAACTCTGTTATCTGAATTTTTAGATTAGAATCAATCTAAACATCAGGTCTTAGACAGAGAACACAGGGGGCTAACACCTTCAACATATTGTCTAGCGATCACCATTGCTAACAGCTAACCCGAGAATGCAACTTAAAAAAAAGGGTTTTGTGATTTACACATGAAAGAAGTGAAACTATCACTGTATTCTAACAGATGAAAGGCTTAACAGACAATCAATTTTTCAATGTATAATTTCAGTTACATCACACTGCAAATTTTTGCTATAAATTTGGTGTTACGATCGAGCCCTCCACAATCACCTGATGAAGGAGCGTCGCTCCGAAAGCTAGTGTGCTTCCAATTAAACCTGTTGGACTATAACCTGGTGTTGTGTGATTTTTAACAACTGTAACAAAGCATCCTTACTTTAATTTTCTATTGCCCTTGTAACAAACAATAACAATCCTTGTGCCTCTTTCTTCATTAGTTGTACGTGGATACTAATCCTTAATGATTCATGCACCAGAACACACAGACCCCTTTGTACCAAGATTGATTTACAACTTAAATATAGTGCTTTTCTCATCTGTCAATCGGGATTACTTCACATTTTCCCCAGATTATATTCCAGTTGGTAATATTTTGTCGTCTCTTACCCGATCCAAACCTCTATGTAAACTCCATGCTCCTTCACTAACAATTTGACTCATGTTTGTCTTCTCTGCAAATGTAATGACCTTACTTTCTCTCCCTGCATCCAAGTCATTTATATAGATTTCTGTCAGTGACCTACAGTTTCCTGCTAGGCCTGTTCACTATTGTGACCAGACCCTGGAAATATGAGACAGATAGACATTAATCCAAAAATGGCACTGGTTGAGAAGAGGTGAGAGATACAGAGGAACCTCGATTATCTGGTATGTGACAAACCGATTTTCGGATTATTCAAACAAGATCGCAAGGTTCCCATGCTTGGCTAAACTGTTTTCTGGCATTTGATTATCCAAACAAAATACTCCCTGCCTATGTCATTCAGATAATTAAGGTTCCTCTGTAGATGTCAGTATGGGGAGGGTGAAAGAGAGAAATGAATAAAAGTAACACCAAACAGTGAAAGAGAAGGGATAACACATTACCATCAAGATCAGCACAGAGAGGAACATCAGGCTATGAGACAAAAGAGAACAGAAATCGGAAAAGAATTGCATAGGAGATAATACCACTATATAAAAAAAAAAGGGACAGGGAGCAGGCTAACATTAAAGGTTGGAGAAAATACAGTTTCATCTACATTTTCAAAAAGAAATGGGTGGAGAAGAATAAGCCCAGAGGGATTAAAAGGTCAAAAATCAAGGGAAATCAACACAGTTGGATTGTTCTAATGAAAGGTTTATCTCTATCTGAAATGTTAACTTGGTGTCTGTTTATATATGCTGCCTGACCTGCTGAGTATTACCAGCAATTTGTTCGCTTCTTTTTCATTTGGAATAGAATGTGAGAAATTGACATGGGGTAAAAATATACAGGAAAGTTTGGGAATTACATTATTATAGAGATATGTACAGACTCCAAGATCAAATATGCAGAGAATGAATGACACTAGCAGAGGAGAGAGAGAGAGAGAGAGAGGGAGAGAGAGAGAGAGAGAGAGAGAGAGGGAGAGAGAGAGAGAGAGATAGTTCTATAACTTTACAATAACAAAACAAGGTTGCTGTCATCAATTTAAGCTCCAGCCTGCTCTGGTCTCCTTTCATCTTTCCAGTTTATCTACTTTTTCCCTTGATCTTCATTCTCTACCTCAGTGACTTTTGTTTTTAAAATGGGCCTCTTTTGCCATCTTTCATTATCGTCTACCTTCCAAGCTTTCCTATAGAGAACTAAACAGACATTTACCTTAAACTCCACTTTCTATGCTACTGAAAATTGCTCGGTCACCTTGCTCAAATCATTTAGTCTATTGGTCCCAATTTGACATCCAAAAATAGCTCTCATCACGTCTTTACCTCACACCCTAATTGCATTACTATTGCCTGCATAAACCACCTGATATTCACCTCACTTTCACTCTTCTCTGTTCTGCCCAAAAGCAGGGATCAAAACAAAATGTAGGTTAACAAGTGCACAGATGGAGTTGTAAAATTTACATGCTTCTGTATTAATTTATTGATTTGCTGCTGTCTGCTGGTGCATGAATTTATTCAGTGGCAGCAAGTGCAGTTAGATTATTAATTAATTCATGCCTGCCTTTGTAGTATTTCTTACACTGTCAGTGAATTGTCATATACTTGGCATGTATTTTTTGAGCACATTTGATTTTTTTCCTTCTAGAATTATATAATTCAAACAATTGCAATTAAACTTAGCTTTTATGTTTTAACCTACATGCTGTTTTACAGCAATCTTTTCTCAACTATTTTAGAGCTGACTGTCACTACATTGTTCGGGAACATTAATAAAAAAAAAAATTTCAGAAGGTATAGTTCTCAACTTCCCTGTATTAGGCACAGAATATCAATTAGTGTGTTACAAAATTCCCTAAGTTATTGCTTCAATGAACAAGGCTATAGGATAAAAACAATTGTGACTTCTTCCATTGACCATACCTGCAAAAGTAGCCTTCCTATGCCACTTAGAAGCTGAGGCTCTTGTTCAGGTTGGTACTGGATGACTGAGTGGTACATTTCAATTGCAAGTACATAATCCTGATATAGAAGGGGGGAAAAAAAAGTTAACAACTTGTGCAGTTTAACATCATAAATACAATATATCAACTTTAATCTCTTCGTAACTGCAATAAATGGCGAAAAGGAACCCATTTTAATTTACTGAAAGAATAGCCTGAACTAGCCTTGCATGAACAATATTTATGAGACAAAGGACCATTTGTGCATGGTGCAGGAGTGTGACCACAGAATTATGCCCAGAAGTAGTGAGCACCTTTAGGAATATGGGAGAAAAGGAAAGACAATGAGAAAGTTGATAGGTAGAAACAGAACTGAGAAACACCATATTTGAAGAGGAAATCGGTGCAGTACAAGACAAAAGGTAATTGTGGAAACTAGCTGAAATTAAATACCTAGTTTCAAAATTAATGGGAAGATTGAATAGTGGCTTCTGTTTAAAGCTTTTATAATGTGAACTACTCAATGTAGTGCAGGATAGCTTTGCCTACCAAGAGGATAGAGGAGGTCTTGACTCAATATTTCATCACTAGAAAATGACGTGGGAAGCCAAAAGTTCTACATATGCAGGTTATTAGACATGGAATAATTGAAACAAATGGTTAGGAACATACACATAACATCCTTTAATAAGGGTATTGCTTGAAGTGTATGGAAATCAAAGATATGAAGAAAAACATGGATGATAGATTGAGATCAGAGTATACAGCTTCCAATGAAGGTCAGTAGGTGTACTTTGGCTCAATTTCTTCCTTCTGTGCTGCAAATTCTATGGTCCTTTGCTTTGTTCACAAGGGCTGTCTTCAGACCCAACATTACATTTAACCTATGTAATGTATTCTACTTAAAGATTACACTCCCACTTGTTCTTTCTGGTTGAACACCACTTTTCTTTTCCTTTTTATTTGCAATTTAATTGCTTAATCCAGATACTTTGGGGATTACATGTCCAAATTAAAATTTGCAAACAAAATATTTCAATTTTTGCCTCAAAAAGGAGCTTGCTCAGTCGAATATCACAAGTCGTTATACCTCTGAAACTTACATTCCTGAAATTATATGCGCTGCTCTGGTGAATACACACTTGTGGTAAAATAATCTTAAATTCAATCACATTATAATTCATAGTGCCATAATCTACATTATGGATACTTTGTGATCAAAGTTTCATGCACAGTGTATTGTTATGCAATGATGTACCCAACCACTATCACCTTTAAGATGCCTCCATGAAATATTCCTAATTTGGTTATGTTGCCTGAAACCAATCCTACCACCCAACATGATCACATACTTATGTAGTTGAATAAACTGCTTATAGATATGCATAAATTACAACCATAAACAGCATTAATTATATTTACTTTGATTTTCCCATGCCACAATGCCCCAAAGTTCTTCACAGCCAATGAAATATTTTTGAATCTTATTCTTGTAATGATAAAGCCGGCACCTGGACCACATTAGTGTGCAATGACTAATGTTGTCTTAGCCCAAGAGTCACCTCAAGCAAGGGGAGAGGCTTATAAAGAGAGCCCTTCATGGTAACTTCAGCCAGTGCTGGAAATGAACCAGGCTATTGGTGTCAATAGCTACAATCATCTTCCTCTGTGCTAGCTATGATTTTAACCATTTAAAATGGCCTGTCATTTTAAGTATTTATCCAGCTACTTCTTAAAATGTTGCAAGAGTGTCTGCCTCACCATCCTCTCAGGCAGCATGTTCCATAAATCTACCACCCTCTGGGTGAACATGTTTGTCTCAGATCTCCTCTAAACCATCTGGTCCTCACGTCTGGTCTTAGACATGTCTGTTGTGGGAAAAAGATTACTTGACAATGCCTCTCAATTTTGTATATGTCAATCAGATCTCTCCTTAGCCTCCTCTATTCCAAAGAAAACAAACCCAGCCTATCCAGTGTCACCTCAAAACAGAGACTTTTCATCCCAACTCTGACTCCAGTTTTCTCAGAACTATTCATCCTGATAGTTCTTTAGGGATTAAGTTAATCTCAAACTAACTAGCATAGGGGCGGTATAATGTGTCTCAAAGACCTTTAGCATTACCAGATGCACTGCTTTGATTAGGTTTGACTGATAAGCTATAATTTCTTCTCTGCCAATAATCACATTAACTGTCTGCATCTAAAAGTTTCAACATCTTGATAATGCACAATTCCAGAGTCACAAGACCAGTAATCTAAGTAGCCATTCTTTGCATACAAATCTCCACAAGTTTCACTAGGTTATTCAACCACTTAGGAATTACAAGTGTAGAGACAATTGTGATAACTCTGTCAATGTCCTATCCTGACCAAGATTAGTTGACACCACAAGCTTATATAAACTCTGACCTTCCAATTGAATATTATCACATTACTTGCATAATAAGCTGAATCAAGATAAATGAATAACAAAGCTTCATATTGCATGAAAACCTTTCCAGATATGTCCGCTTCAGCGGTGGCCATTATGACCGCAATCTATGGACAAAACTACAGAAAGAACATATATACAATTAATAGTATTTCCATTACCATTATTCACCTACAAAGTTTCAGAAGTTAGCCCAACATCATAAAGGTGTTTATACCTGTTAATCAAGACTTAAACTGTTGCTTTTTAGCCTCCAAACAAATTTATAACATTAAAATTTAGGCACAAAGTTTTTCTGATGCAGCCAGTCAGCTGCCATTGTCCTGTTCATTTGTGTTCATGTCATGATATCAAAAAAGTGTTCCTTTGTGATTACTAAGTTTCTCCCAATTCACTTTACTAAAGTCAGACAGATACAGAATCTCCTAAAAATGCATGGAGTAAATATTCTCCTATGCCTCGTATTATGTAGGATGAAACTCAGTTAACAGATCTGGTCTTGATCTCTAACTGTGCTGACTTCCAAATAGGGGCTGGAGTTTCATGGGGAAAAAAAAACAGGTGGACATCATGAATCATTCTCACAGATCACTCTGCAGTAACTGCTCTTGGGAAACATATTAAAACAAAGTCCAAATGAATTCATTGCGACAATGAGAGTTGTAATGCTTTATAAACAGCAGAGGGCGATGTTCTGCATCATAATAAACTGACCTATATAAACCTCCACTGATTTCTCATGCTGAATACCACAGCTGGGTGGCCTGACACAGTACACATTCGTAGCATTTCTAATATGAAAACCTGAAATCTGGCAAAGAGGCACTTTAGAAAACATGCCCTTTCAACTGCATAATTGGACTGCTGGGTTCTGAGAAACCATCTCTTCTGTGCTAAAGTAGATTGATTTTATTTCCCTAAACCTAATTAGTCAGCAATGTTTGCTTATCTAGTTTTACAAATAAAATGTTTTGTTATTCTTCCGTTATCTTTAAAATATTCGATAGCATCCCATAAACATTTATATCTTATGTATAGCTAAAAACAAAGAACCTCATTAATTAAAACTGAAATACATCCAAGGAGTCTAGACATTGTAATTCAACCAAGGCTTTAAAAATGATCTGAACAGCAAGTGTTACCATATCCTTCCCATGGGCCCCGACCTCCAAAATATTTAATTCTTTCAGTAAATAAGACGACTATAATGGTCAAACAATTACGCATTTGGTCAGGCAACATACTTCTCACAATTGACTCTGGATCAGTCATCATCGATCATCTATTGTGGTGCTGAATATTGGGTCCATGCGTTTTCTCATTTTAAAACATGCATATTTCAAAACAAGATATTTATGCATGAAAACAGATCCTGACTTCATCCTGAGAGTATGGTTTCAAGTCACTATACATCCCCAGTTCTTTTACCTCCTACAATTTACACTGACAGGAATTGATTAAACGGTTGCACTGTCAATAGTAGTGCTCAGATTATAAGGTACATACGGTAATTCTGCAGCTCACAGCCACCCACGTACCTTCATCATCAGCAGGCAGTTTGCCATGGAGTACATCACACGCCCCAGACGTGACCTCCACAACTGCATAGAAGCTGCAAGAACAGGAGCATCTCATGAAGATATGGCACACAAATAATTGCTTTTTGTTGCTGTTATCATTGAAACACTAGCTAGTTGAAGCAGTCAATGGATGATATTAATTCACGATTAATTTACCATTATTACATCTAAGTGGGGGGGGGGGGGGGGAAATCCATGTTTCTTTCCTGCAAAAGAACAATAGATCAACAAACAGATTTATAATGGCAATGTTGTCTTCTGTGCAGTCCATGTAAAATTTCCTTTAAAAATCACTCGGTTGCCATCAGGTTGTCTGCAGAGTCATCAGAGCCAGAATAAAAGTGATTTAAATTTTGCGACTTGATTCATTTCATGAAAATAACTTATTTTGTTTTTAAATTCTATTGCTAATTGGTTAAGTATTATATTTCAGAATATATTGTAAAAGTGAATTGGGAATGGATAACATAAACCCATACAACACCAGTGTGCAGAACCAAATTACATCCTTTGGTCACACTCTTAATATTGACATGAATGACATTGATAAATAATTAAACTTTCACAGCTTGCCCATCGTGTATTGATACAACTGTAGCCTTAAGGGTAGCTACAGTATTGCATTACTTACTCGGATTACATGTTTGCCTCATTACTCACCTATTTATACAGTGAGTCAGAATTCTGAATTCCAACTTCCCCCATTTTAGCTTTCTTCAGTTTCTGATTTTATTCCAATCCCATTTCTCCCAGTGTTCTTCAAGAGGCAATCTTTTTTGATGGCTATCACAACTCTTCCTAACATTCAGGCAACATTATATCATTGATCTGTTGAGCCCTGTTAAATAATAGGGATACTGGTTGGTTTCCTCTCTTTGGATTCAGAGGTGCCAAGGACAGTTGTGGTCCATCTACAGTCACCACTAGCTGCCCTCCAAAGCAACCCTATGGCTGGATTTTCCAGTAAGTAACAATCTCAAACAGAGTGCCAATGTAGTCCTCCTTCTCCACAAAAGGAGAGGAGTTCCACATCTTGGACAGGAGATTCTACACAGGGCTCCTTAAAAATATGTAGCTGTACTTCTATTCTGACAGTTCTTTTATAGCACAGAACTGTCAAATGAAGTGTTAAAGCCCCCACTGATTTTTTTTTTCATCATTTTTAAAAAAAATTTGGTTTGGTGTTGGTGAACTAGGAACTGTAATCTAAAGATGGCTTTTGGACAGTGCATAACAGCTTGCATCACGAAGAAAACAGACCAAAACAAACTGATATTTAGGATGCCAGATCTGGAAATTAATAGCAGGTTGGCCACTGATCAAAGGTTTCTGTAGACATTTAGTCACCAGGGAAGAGCGTTATACTTAAACACACAGAAGGTGGCTATTAACCAGGTCTATACCTGGGAATTGGTTCCAGCAAATCCAGAAAAGACCTTATGCTTAAACACTTGTTGAATGGTAACCAGGACCTCATGGAGGAGTTGGTCAGTCTATTGTGGTGTGGTCAAAATTTAAACTGAGTTTTGGACTGCGTTTTCTGTTAAAGAGGAATTGATTGTTGCGGCTACAGCACAAAGATCTGGTGGGCTCTCTGCTTTATCTCCCATGTTAAAAATCACACGAGGTTTTCGTCCAACAGATTTAATTGGAAGTACAAGATCATAGTGTCATACACTGATGCAATATATTGAACAGGAATCTACATTTTACTATAAATTCTCTGTCCAGGATTTTACTCCACTAGTTACCTGAGGAAGCAGCTGTGCTCCGAAAGCTTTTATATCCAACTAAACCTGTTGGACTATAACCTGGCGTCATATGATTTTTAATTTACCACCCTAGCCCAACACCGGCACCTCCAATTCAATCCCCCAGGAACAGCTCTTGGAAAGTCACAGAATAGAAAACTAAATATGAAATGGTGAATTTGATCAATATCTTCAGGAAACTAAGAAACAATCATCTATGCCAGGAAACAATGCATTGTGAAAACCGCTTATGTAATCTGGCCAATTTTGTTATCTTCTTTCACTTATCCTTTAAATGTACTTGTTTGTCTTTCCTTTGTGTGAATGAGGCATGAAAACAATGGCTACTGGGTTTAAAGCACAGACTAATTAGATTACTTTGTTGCTTAATTTTTGCTCTGCTAAAGTTATCACATTGTTAATACATTGCTAAGATACAAAATAGTGTCTGGAATTGATTATTTGCAAAATGTGGGATTAATTACACAAATGTTTGGTCAGGAACCACTGTGGTCAATTTTGAAGATCTTAATTTTACTATTTTGTGAATATATATAGGTAGAAAGGTTGATTTGGTTCAGCTGTCTGTGTGGCAACACAAGGCAATGCCCTTTCCACAGCAGTCAGCTGCCCTCTTGTCAAATGTAAAGCTCCTGACAGACACACTGACAGCTGCTGTAAAACCATCAGTGCATGAGGTAAGTGAGACCTTAGGGTAAGCTGGAAAAGGTAGGCTGCTCGATGGTTAGGTGCCAACTAAGTAGGACGGCAGCTGAAAAAAGTGCCAGATGAGTATGGGTCAGGGTGCCAGTTAAGTTGGGTGACAGCTGGGTGGGGTGACAGGATGCAAAGATGGAAAGCTGTATAATGCAATGCTCAGGAAAGAAGAAATCAGTGTGCCAGGACGGGACAGGGATGGGTCTTCAGGTATGGCAATGGGGGTGATTTGGAGTCAATGGGTCGTGTCAATGATGTGCAGATGATCATCCCCTGGTTTACTGGGTCAGCACCTGTGGGTATGTGCGCACATGATTGGGTGGTGAGCTCAATTTGTGGACTGTTGAATAGATACTCAGGAGTTAGATGAGCAATTTAATAGTCTAACATTTCCTGAGTAACATTTTGCTTAATTTCATAGAACCACCTAAACTCTCTGATTTTTGAAGTGTTACAGGCATAGATAGTAGTCTAACAGAAAATTAAATTTCTTGGGAACCTACTACAACCAGAATGCTGCAGGGTCCGTGTGTGGCTCCCATCTGACACAAAAACAACTGTTTGACAATGGAATATCTGGGCGATGTTTTAGGTCACAGGCCGTTCATTAGAAATAATGTATGCCTCTCAGCAGATGTTGTCTCACCCAGGTATTTGCAATATTGTCTGGTTTTATTCCAGATTTTCACTTCACCTCTACAAAGGGATACCTCAATCCAGGCCAAAGATTGTTCCAGCATTAACCTGAATTGAAAGGTCCACCCAATTTAATTGCTTCGTGGTGCTGCCACCTTATTTTATTTCTATTCACTTTTAATCTCACCCAATACTTCCATTTCATTACTTGGCTTCACTAAAGAGCTAACCCTGTCTTGAACCAATCCTCCAACATTTATCTTCAAAAGCAGAATTCTTGGTCCTGTCTCAACATAGCAACATTTGAAGACAAAGAACAGAAAATTCATACATCAGTCAAAAGTAGCTTATTCTTCTGTAACTTTATATCACGCCTTCCATCTTGCGCAACAAACAATAAGTGCGATGATAGGCAGAAAGAAAAAAAATTGAAAGAACATTAAAATTAAACTTGAAGATAATTATGCATGAAGTTAAAATTAAATCTGAAGACAACAATTATGCATCAAGTTAAAATTACCTTTAAGTTACACATGAATCAGACAGAACAAGGTCAAATAGCAACCTTTGTATTGGAAATAAATCAATGTGTCATTGCACTAGGATCATTCTATTCTTTAAAACTCCACACATTTCTTCAGTGACTTGCTGCAGAGTACAACTCCCACCTTTTCAGTCACATTTCCATTGATTAATCGGCTTGCCAAAAACAATACTTAAGTATTGCATACATTTTCTATCTGGTGTAGCTGACAAGTAACTTGAACAAGAAAAACAACAAACCCCCAAGTCTCATGCACAAACTTCAATTTGGTCTTTAGGTGTCACTTATGAGGAGGGCATACAACAGTATTCTTGAATTACAAAAAACAATGAAGTTTCTAAAAAAAAACCTGTTACTTAAACAAGGGGCACATCAACACCTTTACAACGCATCTAAACTTGGGTACACTTTAATATCAAAGTCTGAATATTGACAATTTGTTTCATTTTTCATACAAAATTAAATAAATTGCTCGTAATAAATTAGATACTGAAATTTTTTCTGTTCTTTATATCAAATAGATTTGCTGTTACACTAGGAATTGTCAATAATATAGTGCAGTATACATTTCAGATGGTCAAATCACTACATGTACTGGCTGCCATATCTACTGTATGGTAGTTACTGCACATCAACATTACTCATTGTATATGAAGCTCAGAATTTTGGGAAATTTAAGGCACAAATTAAATCAAAGTCTTCCTTTTCATAAAGGAATTATAGTGATGTCTGCTTACGTCTGTAAAGCATAGATTATTTGCTAAATAAGAATAACAGATTTAAGAACTGGGTTTGGTTGCATTTTCTTAACCACTGTGATAGGTACTGCAATGCACGTGACATTGACTACTGAAAACAGGATCTGTAACAAAATAATACAAGTCCTTTTTTCAAGGATTGTTCAACAGATTGGTCTTCGCTGCACAGGTACTTTAGTCAGACTTCCCATGTACAGAAGTTGTGGTGTGTTTCATTTCATCCCTTACACTGCTTTGCTTTAAAAACAACCTCAAAAGAAGTGTCACAAAAGGGCATTTACTACTACTGCTCCTGGAAATATGAAATGCTCTGTGTTTGAAATTTATATCAGTAACCCCCCTGGACATAATTTTGCACAATCTAAACAGGAGCTAAATTTTGCTAAATAGCTTGTGTACAAGTTAGAGTACTGCATTTTCAAAACATTAGGAAGCTATTTTTAAGACTAGTAAAACCTAACAAATAATGTTTAAAGAGACATTATGTAACTTCACATTTCCAGAGAGATTCATTCCAAATTACAAAACCTTCAGCCTCCAGTGTTTCTTGTGTTCACCACCTGTCTGCGGCAGAAGACAAGACCGTAAGCAGGCTAGGGATATGTCATGATTAGCCAAATGAAATATGATTCCTATGAGAAAGATTGAACCTCAACTTTTATTTCACACAACGAACAACGTTTTCCCTCCAGTTCCAGAGGTTCTACACCAACTGAAAATCTCATGCACTCCAACATCTCACCAAAATCAGCTCCACTGGCTTCCCGTTGACCTTGATCTCAACATTCGGATTCTTTTTAGTTTTTGTGACTTTGCCCTTCATTTTCTCTAACCATCCCCAAACCCTAAGTATTCCTCCAATCCTGGTTTCTTACCACTTCAATGGCAGATGCGCTTTCAGCTGCCTGGACCCCAAAGCTCTCCCATTCCCTCCTAATACCAGTCATTTTCTGCTCTTAAGGTATTTCTTAAAACACAAGTCCTTAACCCCCATCCTAAAATCAGCTAACCGAGGTGACATTTGGGAGGTAATGGTCTGGTGATATTATTGCTTGACTACTAATTCAGTTGAATCCCACCATAGCAAATTATGCAATTTGAATTCAATAAAAAGTTCTGGAATTAGGAAACTGATGACCATGAAACCATTGCTGATTGTCGGGAAAAACCCATCTGGCTTTCTAATGCCCTTCAGAGAAAGAAATCTGTCATCCTGACTTGGTATGGCCGACATGTGACTCCAGAGCCACAGCAAAGTGTTGATACTAAACTGTTCTCTGAAATGGCCTGGCAAGCCACTCAGTTGTATCAATTACTACAAGGTCTCAAAGAAATGAAACCTGATGGACTATTTGACCAATACTGGAAATGACAACAGCAAAAAAAGTCTTGTCAACCCTGCAAAGTCCTCCTTACAAACATCTGGGGACGAGTGCCAAAAATGGGAGAGCTGTCTCACAGGAGAAAGTGAGGACTGCAGATGCTGGAGGTCAGAGCTGAAAATGTGTTGCTGGAAAAGCGCAGCAGGTCAGGCAGCATCCAAGGAGCAGGAGAATCGATGGAAGGGCTCATGCCCGAAACGTCGATTCTCCTGCTCCTTGGATGCTGCCTGACCTGCTGCGCTTTTCCAGCAAAACATTTTCAGAGCTGTCTCACAGACAAGTTCAACAACATCCTGACACAGTCATAGCTTACAGACAATGTCCCAGACACCACTGTCACTATCCATGGACATGTTCAGTCCCAATGGCAGGACAGACTCAGCAGCAGTAATAACACAGCAGTACACAGTTGAGAGGGAGTTTCCCTGAGAGTCCTCAACATTGATTCTGGACCTCATGAAGTCTCATCACCATAGATTAAACATGGACAAGGAAACCACCTGGTGTTTACTGCAGGATTATGGCTCCATCTGGCTGATGAATCAGAGTCTTAGAGACGTACAGCATGGAAACAGACCCTTCAGTCCAACTCATCCATGCTGACCCAAATATCCCAACCCAATCCAGTCCCAACTGCCAGCACCTGGCCTATATCCCCCCCCAAACCCTTCCTATTCATACACCTATCTAGATGCCTTTTAAATGTTGCAATTGTACCATCCTCCACCACTTCCTCTGGCAGCTCATTCAAACATGTACCACCCTCTACGCGAAAAAGTTGCCCCTTAAGTCTCTTTTATATGTTTCCCCTCTCACCCTAAACCTATGCCCTCTAGTTTTGGATTCCCCCATGCCAGGGAAAAGACTGTCTAATTATCCTATCCATGACCCTCATGATTTTATAAACCTCTATAAGGTCACTGCTCAGCCTCAGGCGCTCCAGGGAAAACAGGCCCAGCCTATTCAACCTCTCCCTGTAGCTCAAATCCACTAACCTTGGCAACATCCTTGTAAATCTTTACTCCTTCATGTTGAACACCACTTGGAGGAAGCAGTGAGGGTGGCAAGAATGCAAAATGTACTTTGATTGGGGAATTTCAATGTCCATCATTAAAGTAGCTCAGCAGTAGTCATTGAGATGTACAGCATACAAACAGACCCTTCGGTCCAACCTGTCCATGCTGACCAGATATCCCAAGCCAATCTAGTCCCACCTGCCAGCACCCGGCCCATATCCCTCCAAACTCTTCCTACTCACATACCCATCCAAATGCCTCTTAAATGTTGCAGTTGTACCAGCCTCGACCACATCCTCTGGCAGCTCATTCCATACACGTACCACCCTCTGCGTGAAGAAGTTGCCCTGTAGGTCCCTTTTATATCTTTCCGGTCTCACCCTAAACCTTTGCCCTCTAGTTCTGGTCTCGCCCACCCCAGGGAAAAGACTTTGTCTATTTATCCTATCTATGCCCCTCATAATTTTTTAAAACCTCTATAAGGTCACCCCTCAGCCTCCGATGCTCCAGGGAAAACAGCCACAGCCTGTTCAGCCTCTCCCTATAGCACTACTAATTGAGCTTGTTGGGTCCTAAAGGACACAGCTGCTAGACTAGGACTGTGTCAAGTGAAGAAGGAACCATGAAAAGGAAGAAAAATACTTGACCTCACCCTTACCAATCTGCTGACTGCAGATACATCTGTACATAATAGTATCGTTAAGAGTGATCACCATCCAATCCTTGCAGAGGTGAAGTCCCACTTTCACATTGGGAATATTCTGCATCATGTTGTGTGGCATTACCACCATGCTAGTGGGACAAACTTCAAATAGATCGAGTAATGCAAGACTGGGCATCCATGAGGTGGTATGGGCCATCAACAGCATTGTACTCCAACACAACCTGCAACTTTATGGCCTGGCATATCCCCCACTCAATCATTACCATCTAGCCATACAATCAATCCTGGCTCAATGAAAAATGCAGGAAAGTATGTCAGGAGCAGCACCAGTATACCTACAAATGACGTGTCAACCTGGTGAAGTTACCAAACAGGACTACTTGTGTACCAAATAGTGTAAGCAACCAGTGACAGGAGCTAAGTAATGGCAGAGCTAAGTTATCCCACAACCAATGGATGAGATCCAAACTTTACAGTCCTGCCACATCCAGTCATGAATGGTGGTAGACAATTAAACAACTCACCAGAAGAAGTGCTTTCACAAATCCTTCCACCCTCAATGATGGAGGAGCCCAACACATCAGTGCAAAATATACAGCTGAAGGATTTGCAGCAATCTTCACCCAGAAACGCGAAGTCGATGATCCATCTCTGCCTCCTACAGTAGTCTCCAGCATCACTGATGCCAGTCTTCAGCCAATTCAATTCACTCCACATGATATCAAGCAGCAGTTAAGATGTATTGGATTGTGCAAAGGCTATGGACTCTGAAAACATTTCAGGAATAGCACTGAAGACATCTGCACAACTTGCTGCTCCCTTTGGCAAGTTGTTCCAGTACAGTTACAACAATGGCATTTTCCCAATGATGTGACAAATTGCCCAGCTATGTCCTGTACATAAAAAGCAGGACAAATCTAAAGCAGCTAATACCATCCCATCAGACGATTCACAATCATCAGTAAAGTGACAGTGTCATCAAGGGTGCTATCAAGCAGCATCTGCTCTAAAATAACCTACTCACTGACAAGGCCACTCAGCTCCTGACCTCATTACATCAGGGAGACCAAACGTAAACTAAGGAACAGTTCACCGAGCATCTCAGCCAGGCCTGCAGGGGCCAACTGAACCTCCCAGTCACCTTCCCACTCCCTTTCCGACATCAGCATCCTTGGCATCCTGTATTGCCACAACGAACCAAACCGCAAATTGGAGGAACACTATCTCATCTTCTGTCTGGGCAGCCGACAGCCCAGAGGACTCAACAGAGTTTTCAAATTACAAATAACTTCCCTTCCCATCCCTTGTCTCCTTCCATTCCGTCCAGCCATCTACCAGATTCATTCCTCCCATTGACCAACCAGGTCGTACCCGCTGCCTGTCTTCACCTATCCCCACTTCACCACTCTGCCCTCGCCACCCCCTTTATCTGCAGCTCCCCCTACACCAACCCTAGTCCTGAAGACGGGTTACACCCGAAACATCAACTTCTCCACCTCCTGATGCTGCCTGGCTTGCTGTGTTCTTCCAGCCTCCTGCCTGTCTACTCGTTACAGCCTTGGTTGAAATATGGACAAAAGAGCTGAATTTCGGTGAGGTGAAAGGGACAGCCTTTGGGATCAAGGTGCCCTCGCAAAACTAGAATCAATAGGCTAACTCTCTGCTGATTGGGCGGCATGGTGGCTCAGTGGTTAGCACTGCTGCCTCACAGCACCAGCGACTCAAGTTCAATTCCCGCCTCAGGCAACTGTCTGTGTGGACTTTGCACATTCTCCCCGTGTCTGCATGGGTTTCCTCCCACAGTCCAAATATGTGCAGGTTAGGTGAATTGGCCAGGCTAAATTGCCTGTAGTGTAAGGTGAAGGGGTAAATGGGGAATGGGTCTGGGTGGGGTGCTCTTCGGAGGGTTGGTGTGGACTCGTTGGGCCAAAGAGCCTGTTTCCGCACTGTAAGTAATCTAATCTAATCTAATCTAATATCAGGCACATAGGAAGATGGCTGTGGTTGTTGGGAGGTCAGTCATCTCAGCACCAAGACATCTCTGTGAGAGTTTCCCATGGTAGTGCCCTCAGCCCAATCATCTTTAGCTGTTTCATCAATGACACTCCTTCGGTCAGAAATGGGGATGCTCACTGATGATCGCACAATGCTGAGCATCATTCACAACTCCTCAGATACTGAAGCAGTCCGCGTTCAAATGCAACAAGATCTGGACAATATCCAAGTCTGGGCTGACAAGTGCCATGTGGCAATATATCATTGTTTGCTTACTGCCGCTGGGTCAAAATCTTGGAATTCCCTCCCAAAGGGCATTTTGAATCTCCATACAGAACATGTACTGCAACTGTTCAAGAAGGCAGTTCACTCTTACTTTCTTAAGGGCAACTAGGAACGGGCAAATAATGCCAGTGACATCCATGTCCCATGAGTGAAGTTTTTAAAAAAAAAACTGAAATTTTGTTAGATAATTCTGTTTTGAAATGCCTATGTTTTAATACATTAAAAACCTCTATGACTATATATGTAGTACTGCAATTGTACTGAATTTAACATTAAAATGGTGTTATACAATTCAAGTAACATCACAGTACAATTTAATCCTGCACATGTTCAGTGGTCGTTTTTCACTGATCAAAGCAGGAATTCTGGCTGTATCCTTTTCCTCCTCAATCACTGTTTCGCTTACCTCCAATGAAGCTAAAATCAGCCAAACCAATGCAGACAGAGGACTGAGAGCAGTACTTTATTGGATTTAGATTGAGATAAAAATCTTACTGTCTCAAAATCTAATATTGCAATTCAGTGATAACTGTTGGCTATGATTAAGTTATCCTGACAAAACCTGTAAATAATCAATATGACTGCTTTCACAAACAATGAGTGTCCAATTGAACTTGCTTGAAGTAATTGTACTAGACTTCTAATCAGTCTAAACTTCAGGCAAAAATTTCTCATCCTGAAATAACAGATGGTCTATGATTGGGGTTAGTGTACTGGTTAGTTTGTGACAAGAAAGAGATATGTAGTATTTCAAAAGCAGTGCCAATTTGAGATAAATTTAGTTTGTTCTATTTTATTTGCTGAATTTAAATTCTATTGCCTCTGGACACCTGTCCACTTTTCTGTCTCAATTCTCTTCTGGACCAGACTTATCACATTCTTTCTCTCCTGTCCAAATTCCCTCATCCCAATATAGAAATAAAAAGGAGATAAAGGAATAATGTAAATAGAGTCATAGAGATGTACAGCATGGAAACAGACCCTTCAGTCCAACCCGTCCATGCCGACCAGATATCCCAGCCCAATTTAGTCCCACCTGCCAGCACACGGCCCATATCCCTTGAAACCCTTCCTATTCGTATATCCACCCAAATGCCTCTTAAATGTTGCAATTGTACCAGCCTCCATCACTTCCTCTGGCAGCTCATTCCATACCCATACCACCCTCTGTGTGAAAAAGTTGCCCCTTGGGTCTCTTTTATATCTTTCTCCTCTCACCCTAAACCTATGCCCTCTACTTCTGGACGCCCCAACCCCAGGGAAAAGACTTTGCCTATTTACCCTATCCATGCCCATCATAATTTTGTAAACCTCTGTAAGGTCACCCCTCAGCCTCCGACGCTCCAGGGAAAACAGCCCCACCCTGTTCAGCCTCTCCCTGTAGCTCAAATCCACCAACCCTGGCAACATCCTTGTAAATCTTTTCTGAACCCTTTCAAGTTTCACAACATCTGTCTGATAGGAAGGAGAACAGAATTGCACGCAATATTCCAACAGTGACCTAACCAATGTTCTGTACAGCCGCAACATGACCTCCTGTCTCCTGTACTCAATACTCTGACTAATAAAGGAAAGCATACCAAACGCCGCCTTCACTCTCCTATCTACCTGCGACTCCACTTTCAAGGAGCTATGAACCTGCACTCCACGGTCTCTTTGTTCAGCAACACTCCCTTGGACCTTACCATTAAGTGTATAAGTCCTGCTAAGATTTGCTTTCCCAAAATGCAGCACCTTGCATTTATCTGAATTAAACTCCATCTGCTACTTCTCAGCCCATTGGCCCAATTGGTCAAGATCCTGCTGTAATCTGAGGTAACCTTCTTCGCTGTCCACTACACCTCCAATTTTGGTGTCATCCGCAAACTTACTAACTGTACCTCTTATGCTCGCATCCAAATCATTTATGTAAATGACAAAAAGTAGAGGACCCAGCACCAATCCTTGTGGGACTCTACTGGTCACAGGCCTCCAGTCTGAAAAACAACCCTCCACCACCACCCTCTGTCTTCTACCTTTGAGCCAGTTCTGTGTCCAAATGGCTAGTTCTCTCTGTATTCCATGAGATCTAACCTTGCTCATCAGTCTCCCATGGGGAACCTTGTCAAACGCTTTAGTGAAGTCCTTACAGATCAAATCTACCACTCTGGCCTCATAATCCTCTGTTACTTCCTCAAAAAACTCAATCAAATTTGTGAGACATGATTTCCCATGCACAAAGCCATGTTGACTGTCCCTAATCAGTCCTTGCCTTTCCAAATAAATGTACATCCTTTCCCTCAGGATTCCTCCAACAACTTGCCCACCACCGAGGTCAGGCTCACTGGTCTATAGTTCCCTGCCTTGTCCTTACCACCCTTTTCTAACAATGGCACCACGTTTGCCAACCTCCAGTCTTCCGGCACCTCACCTGTGACTATCGACGATACATATATCTCAGCAAGAGGCCCAGCAATCACTTCTCTAGCTTCCCACAGAGCTCTCAGGTACACCTGATCAGGTCCTGGGGATTTATCCTTTACTCATTTCAAGATATTCAGCACTTCCTCCTCTGTAATATGGACATTTTACAAGATGTCATCATCTATTTCCTGACAGTCTATATCTTCCACATCCTTTTCCACAGTAAATACTGATGCAAAATACTCATTTATTATCTCCCCCATTTTCTGCAGCTCCACACAAAGGCCACCTTGCTGATCTTTGAGGGGCCCTATTCTCTCCCTAGTTACCCTTTTGTCCTTAATGTTTTTGTAAAAACCCTTTAGATTTTCCTTAATTCTATTTGCCAAAGCTATCTCTTGTCCCCTTTTTGCCCTCCTGATTTCCCTCTTAAGTATACTCCTACTTCCTTTATGCTCTTCTAAGGATTCACTCGATCTATCCTGTCTATACTTACATATGCTTCCTTCTTTTCTTAACCAAACCCTCAATTTCTTTAGTCATCCACCATTCCCTATACGTACGAGCCTTTCCTTTCACCCTGACAGGAATATTTTTTTTCTGGATTCTCGTTATCTCATTTCTGAAGACTTCCCATTTTCCAGCCGCCCCTTTACCTGTGAACATCCGCTCCCAATCAGCTTTCGAAAGTTCTTGCCTAATACCGTCAAGTAAATATTAGAAATATTTTATTTTTACATTGACATTTGGTAGGATTTCGTTGGCCAAATGAGTGATGTAGCTTATATGCAATCAGCTGGCTAAATGCAACCAAAGATCTTTCTTTAGTTCTTGTTAGGAAAAGTATGCTGTTTGCAATCTACACAGTCTCAGATAAAGCAAGCAATTGTTTATAATTGACTTCTCTCAATCATTCAGATCTGGTCCATTAATACCATCAGGTTAAATTTTCTTTTCGAATGGGTGGAAGATAGTTGTTTCCTTTTTCCTATTTTAGCCCATTTATTTGCATGGATTCAAAACTCAAAAAAAAAGCACCTTGTTCATTTAATGGTGCACATTAACCCTAAAAACAGGCATCAGAACCAACTTTTCTTGTCCACCTCCCAAAAAACTGAATCCGAGGTTCGATACCCTCCCAAAGAAATTGGCCCAGATGATCAGCAGCCTCGCACAATTTTTCTGAGTCCCTACATTCCTAGAGGAGAATTTAATTCTAAAGACTGCAATGAGTAATAAACTAAGCATTCTACCACTAATGATTTCTACCAGAATATCACTCCTTTAACATGGTACAAAAGTGAAAACATCCCCAATATTAGCATGGTAATGAATTTTAAATATTCTAACTCAAGCAATGAAAATCATATGCAAATGATGGTGATAAACAATTATCAGGTATGCCATGAAGTCAGATCAACAGGATTCAGACCTATAGTTGAGCGTCTCAGTTGTGCCAGTTTTCCAAGTTGCATAATTGGCTAAACTGCGTGCATACAGTATTTCACAGATATGCAACAGACTGTCAATTTTCACTCAGCCTAAGTTATCTCCTCTCTGCAGCTGTGAAATGTCTGCAAATCAAGACTGAGATTGATTTGCAATTGCAGATTTTATTGACAGGTGATAAGAAAGCCTTCAAATACATAGAAGTTATAAGGTTTTGTGATTTTGAATTTAGTTTTTAATATTACTTTTATGTGCAGAATTGTCTTAGGAAAGAACACTTAAAATCTCTATAACAATTACAAGTTGATACGAAGCTCAATAATAAACCTCTATTTCAACTGCTCAAAAAGAATGTTATTTGTGCAATGTTCTTATCCTTGAAACTGACACTACTCTTTAATCAAATAATATTAACAAAATTCACACCTTGCCTGTTTTCAGAGGATACGCTGATCATGCTTCCATCTTCAGCTAGCCCATTTTCCAGGTTATCAATGATCTGTGCAAAAGGCAAGTAATATTTTTCAAAAAATTACTAGTTGTAAACTGGATAATCATTACAATAAATGATTCTCAGGTGACATCTCACAGCAGATTTTAGTAGGTATCCTTGCATGTGGCGAGCACTGAAGTTGCATTCCAAGGTTAAGCAGATAAAAGATGCGAACTGGACAAAATAATCAATGTCTACAAATACATTGTTTTTGAAATTTAAATTCAGGTGAAATAAATTTTAAAGCCTCTCTTGTTTTATTAAATTGTAAACAATGATCAGGAAAACAAAACACAACAAGAGTTTACACGAAGGAAAATAAACGACCAAAATGAGTTTAAGTGAGATGAATAATTTAAGATAATGATATAAGGCAGACTGCTCACTTTAGCCTTTCCTCTAAAGCACTGGGAATTTTAAAAGTATAGGAAAAATATTTATCAAGTTTCATCACCATTTTAAAACAAAAATGCACCCAGAATACATCCATGAATCTTTATTTGAAGTGTCAGGACTGTGCAGTTACATTATTTATTTTGTAAAGGCGCTAATCTGTCTTTAAAATGGACATAATGCCACCAAATGACTCCCAAAAGTCACATGATACCCTTCTGGATTGAGCTTGTTTTGGAGCTAAAGTGTTTATCTCCTGAAGAAATCATGTGTGTTCAAAACTGAAAGAATATTTCCACAGTAAGCAGAAATTCCCTGACAAAACATTCTCCCACAGGTGTAAATAGCTCTTCTTAGCTCATTACAACCTGAAAATGGGAACCATCCAAAAATGATGGATGAGACAGTTAAAAATCATCCTGGCTAAAAACAATGGACAGATTCACTACCTAATTTTGAAGGACGATACAGCAGATTTGGGACAGCAGACGTTAACTTTTGGTCTAGATATCACAGGCTGAGAGACACCATTTTAACGGGACTCGAAGAAAAACTCAAACAACATCAGAAAGAGCAGGTTCTCAACAGCGAGATGGAAGGAGACAATCCAGCTGAAGGATTGCTGTCCTTAACCAGGCTACCATAAACCTGCAGTGCTGCCAAGTAAATTTTTTAAAAAAGGCTCCGTTTCCTTCTGGGACCGGTTCTGCTCAGTCTGCCAGTGGAAAAGAAAACCTCAACTGTTCAACGACAGAAACCTTCACAGGGATGGGGGCAGAGCAGTAACATTTAAAATATGTGGTTAATGAATGATGATCATATGTTACACCTGATGTCAACTGTGGAGAAATCACGCAAGAAACTTTACAAATGAGTAATGGGACTGCTACAGCTGTAATTTCCTCTCAGGACTAATTTTCTAAGTTGTCTCTGGAAAGATATTAAGACAGACCAAGCCTTTCTCCATGTAAAGTCATGAATGGTTTGGTGGTGATTAGAGTGGGGGAGCAGAGTGTCAATGTCAGCAAGCCCTCGTGGTCTACATTTGTGACTCAAACATTAACTCAAAAGTAGCAATGGGACAGACCATCGACTTACTGTCAAATATCAGCTTTGTCTTAAAAGAAAAAAAAGTCTAAACAGAAATAAGTTCAAGATTCTGAAAACTTCACAGTATGTATGGAGTATAATCAACTCAATAATGCAACAGCATAAAAAGGAGCTCCGTGACAACCATTCCAAACACGCAAATTGTTTTGACTTATTAACATATTTCATATATGGCTCTCTCACATGACCATATACAAGAAAAAATAAACAACTCCAAAAAAATCTTTCACATGTCATACAACTTTGCAACATGTTCCACCATGGATGTTTCTGCAATGGCAAACCTTAATAAGCAGATGGAATTTCTAAGGACGACTCAAACGGACAAACACACAAATGTCTTTAAAATCACAAGCTCCCACCTTTATACACGTTACTTTCATGGCATGTAGCCTGTCCAGTGATTCCTGTGGCTTCCCTAAATAATGTGGAAGTTCTGCATGCAGGACTCTCATAGAAAATGGTATCATGGACCCTAAAAATGGCATGAAAACATGATTACACTACAACAAATTTTGCATTTACCTTTTCATGTTGTCAAACACAATTGTGAATAGATTCCTAATTTCTTTATTCGCTTGAAGATCAGCTTTGGTGGCATATCTCAAGCTTAGGCAAATTTCTAATTAAAAGAAATCTCTATGCTCACTTCCAATCAAATCATCTGCACAATCAATCAATAATACTCATGGTCACAGATCTTTGGTTCACTTTTCTAATCCTCCGACAAATTAACTCCATGTATAGGAACTTTGATGCGATAAACTACAAACATTGTCAAAAGCTTTTATAGGTTTGTTTGGTTGGAGATGGTGGGGGTTGGGAGAAGAGAGGAGGAAGGGAGAGAAAAGCAGGAAGATATATTGAGTGAAAGACGGGTCACACTGTGGTGTGCACAGAAAGGGACTTGGGGATGGAGAGGGTGCAGGTCGTGTGCAGGGAAACAGATGGTGTGAAGGAGGGAGAAATGGAGGTGTTGAGGAGGGTATAGAGTGGGGGGAGGAAAGGAGAGAAGTAAAAGGAAGAAATAGTGACAGCATATGGGTGAGAAAGAGAAAGAACAGCACAAAGATGACAAATGTTGCTAAGAGATGATCCTTCTCATATCTGCACCTATTCCCTGAAATACTCCTCCTCCGATGGAGGAGAAAACACACAGTGGTACTATCACACTAACATAAAGTGCTTTAAGATCAAATCAGGCAGAAACTATCTACCAGATGTTGATATTTGGTGCTAGTTTTATTTTTGGTGTCAAAATCTAACGAATCGATATAATGGCAATGACGAAGTGTTTAGACACATTACTTTTATGTTATTCCTATAGGAAAATGGCCATCTCCTGCAAAATTACATTAGCTATAAATTTTCAAAACCTATCATCTGGTGTTTAGCACAGACTTCCACTCAGTTTGCACAGTCTCTTTTCTGCAATTATTCAGTTGTGTCAAGAAATAATTCACTCATGATACCCTACAGTTGCAGTTTCAGACTGGATTTAAGTTATTTTAAATAGATAGTTACAGCACCCTTTAATTGTTCTTCTTTATTACAGTTCATAGAATAACAGAAAGCTCACCCGAAGTTTCTTGGGACAAAACAGTCCCAACTTGGAGTGAATGCTTGCATTATTTTTACTTGTCACTTTCCTCTGCAGAAGATGTAAACATCTCAAGTGTCTCAAAACAACTGACAAGTTTGTAACACCAAATGGGATTGGCCAAAATTTAACTAGAAACTGGGACACTGAAATACAATTCAGATTATGATTATTTTGGCTCAAGAACTAATCATTTAAATAAAGATGAAAGTGCGGGCCATGATAGAATTAATTACATTAGCACCCTGATGCATCCATGCTGAGAAAGGAGAGTACCCTCCTGACAGGAGATTGAGCTTTTTGTGTTGAACATCAGTAGTGGTGAAGTTCTTCAAACACCAAAACAAGTCTTTACAATTGAATGAAGAAATTAATTTGAACCTTTTATTTGACAGGAAAAATTTTATTTCAAAATTCCTTTGATGAACTCAAGAGCATTACATTTTTCCCATCTACATATTTCTATCAATATATACAAAGTATGGGAAAGAGGTTTCTGATGTACGATAAAGTCCACGAATAGGGCAGCTCCTGAATTCCAGTACGTGGCTGGGCATGCATGCATGCATGCAATTTTTCTCATGACCCTAGATTATTGGTGGGGGGAGCAGTCATGGAAAACATAGCAGCTCAGAAGTCAACTGTTCCTCACAGTCATCAGCTTTACAAATTTGATGGGACATAAAGCGATTTATTTTGTTGACTGGCCTCTACAAAGACTAAGAGGTATGTTAGTTGGCAGCAGATACAAATCAACTCTAATAATTGATGACAGTGTTAATGAAAGAACAATCAGATAATCTGTTACTTTTAAGTTACACACTTACTTGTGCATTTTCCTGCTGATTGTGAAGTATTGTTCTTTTCAGTTCTAGTCAAACCTCTAGGTATATACTGAACATTGAGATTGCACAGCACGACTACAGTAAATCACCCTTTATTAAATTTTAAACATGTGCCTTGATCCCATTGTCATAAACCCTAGAATTGTAGATTTTCAGCTTTCCACATGTAGTCTTTATAAATAAAATATGGAAATGCAAAATTACACTTGAAGGATTTCACTTATATGCTGGATCACTGCTTGCGCAATTCCGAGCTGGATATCTCCTATAGTACTATTAGGAAATAGTAACAGTTTACTGATCCAGCAATAATGAAAGAAACTCTATTGTCACAAATAGATTAAAGAACATGAGTACATTTATATACTTAATGTCCATTTTTAAATCACATTAAACAGCCAAATGTTGGCTATTTAATCACATAATTGGACTAAGTCGCTTTCCAAAAATCAGGAAAGCACCACAGGTAGTCCCTGATGGGTCTGGAAAGTTAACAATTGTAACAGTCTGCCAAAGACATTGAATACATAAAACTCCTTACAACAGAATTGCACCTTATATCTATCCTATAAGATAATGCATTCATGACTTTCCGCTTAACCATCTGGGATGGGCTATAGATAGTTGCTTATCTGTCATGAAAGCTTCTGTCTCTATGGTAATTGATTATGTCTCCTCCCCCCTGCCAAATACAGAACAAAAACACCTTTTAACCATTCAATTTTGAAATACCAGCTGGTTGATGGTCAAGATTGCTACATACTGATTGGCAGTAGCAAATCCCTACCTCCATACTGCAAATAAAGGGAAAATAAAGTCTGGCTTGTACAAGTGTATATGAAATAATCCTTTCTCTTGTTACCTTTGAACTGTTGTTCCGGCCATTACAAAGACAATTTAACTGAGGAATTTGAGGAATTATACTGCCACTCTTAAAATGACAGAAAAAGTCACTGTCTGCTTAGAGACAGATGATGAGAATAAAGCAAAAGATATATGTGAAAAATTACATTGTCTTTGACAGATTATACTCCAAGGTCAGGAAGGTGTATTTCATGGAGCAGAATCTTGAAGATGGTGGTATTCTCATATTCATGCTGTCATCATTGTTATGAAATTGAGGGTGTGTATTGTACTTAAAAGTATTGTACTTTTAAGAGAGTGAATGCTGTTCTGCAGTCTCAGTATACTGGAAAATTGAAAATATGTAACATTTGGCTATGAAATAGACTTCTGAGTTGGTTGCTGTTTTGACAACAATTTGAATTTAACCAATTTAAATTATGCCCCAGAATACGAAAACCCAATCAAGTTTGAATTTATTGTTTTGCCAACATCGAACCAATGAGTTGTTGTGATGTTGGGGATAAAAAAAAGGCATTTTGAAAATCAGATAGAGCAACTGCCATCAAGAGAGATTCCAGACATTGAAACATATTTGCAGTAAGACAGAAGACAATCCAGGGAGATCTTCAGCCAGAAGAAGAAAGATATCAAAGACAACAGGTGTTGTGTGGTTTTGAAATTAACTTTAATAAGCATTTTATTGGAACAGTATATAGTGATAGAATTGGAGGCAGTTCATAAGCAGTTATGAGCAAAGGGGGCTCAGAGTTGTTAATAGTTGTTGCTTAACGTTCATTTTTAGAGTGTTTTTTTAAAGTTGTGGAATATAGGAGTTCTCTGTCACTCATTTTAACAGATTATGAGGTGAGGTGAGCTTTTCTGGGTGTTTAGTTTAATTAACAGAGTGGCTCACTGCTGAGTCAGAACATCATCCCTTGAGGGTTCACATTTGGAAGATGCTGTTGAAGGGGTTTTGATGAGTTGCCGCTGTACATTTTATGGATGTGCTCATTACTGCCATATTGCAAAGAGGTGTAAGTTTGAATGATAAAGATGGAGTGCCAATCAAACAAACCACTTTGTCCCAATGATGTCAAGGTCGCATATTGTTGCACTTGTCCAGACAAGAGTTTCTTTCATTTTCTTGAAATCACTAAATGAAAACTTTTGAGATGTCTTTTTCAAAGAGGAACTATTATTTGAAAGACATCCTTTTGATCTCAATACCATTGCAAAATTGTGGGAAAGACATTTGAATACAATTCAAATCTCTTTAGGGATAACATTATAAGATATTTCAAAAATATTTGATTGGCTGCAAAGCACTTTGGGATGTCATGATATAATGGAAGGCACAATGTAAATTCCTTTCTTCCTCCTTAATTGAGTAGCCACGTCACATGCATTTTAGAAGGCCTGCACCTTTGGAGAAGTCACTGACATTCTTCAAAGGCAAAGAATAAATGGGATATAATGGGATTAAACCGATCAGACAGGAATTGGCAAAGAGCTATTAAATAGTCACAGCTCATTATTCCTCGCAGATGTTGAAGACTGCTGATTAAGCATCTGAATTCACCTAGCATTTTTTGCTCCAAAATGATTTTCTTTACAAAGTTTATCACCTTTCATAGTAAAGTAGTACCATAAGAACCATGATTATGAATAAATAAAACATTTTAAAATGCCCAAATAATTGTCCTTATATGATAAAGGACAATCCTATATTTTCTTTTTGAAGAGACAAAGAGCCTTGAATTTTCTTGGGTGAACGACAAAAACATACACCTCGTGGTTTATGAAATGTTACAGAAGAGACAATGATTACTGCCAAAGTACTGTTTAAAAATGGGCAATATTCTACGGTGGCCCTCTCAACTAATACTTGAATTGCTAAAAATAAAAACCTCAGATATTCTAGCCAGAGTTAGAAGCTGAGCTTCAGATGTTGATTGGATTAAAAATCGCACTTATCTTTTACCACACACATCATAAGGAGATATTGCAAATATCACATGAAGGTCCTACAGCAGTACTAAAGAAAAGCTAAAATGTCGATAACCAAGCATTTTACCTGGCTCAGACTTTAAGGACATGTGCAGTACTGTAAAATATGCCATGCCTGTCAGGTAGGAGGAAAACCTCATTGTCAAACCAGCATCTTCAATACTCACACCAGTATTTGAAGAACCATTTAGTTAAGTGTTAATACATTGTGAAGGACCTTTAACCAAAATTAGAGCAGGGCGCCGGTGTATCCTCAGTTATGGACATAGAACATGGAACACTACAGTGCAGAACAGGCCCTTCGGCCATCTATGCCACGACCTGCAAAATTAGTCTGATGCCTACACCTCCCATTTTTATGTCCAATGCCCATTTAAATGCCCTTAACGTCAGCAAGTCTACTACTGCTACAGGCATGCCGTTACATGCCCCTACTACTCTGAGTAAAGAAACTACTCCTGATATCTGTCCTAAATCTATCATCCCTCAATTTAAAGCTATGCCCCCCTCGTGTTAGCCTTCACTATCCAAGGAAAAAGGCTCTCACTGTCCATCCTATCTAACCCTCTGATTATCTTACACGTGACTTATCTATTAAGTCACCTCTCAACCTTCTTTGCTCCAATGAAAACAGCCTCAGTTCCCTCAGCCTTTCCTCATAAGACCTTTCCTTCCATAGTAGGCAACATCCTAGTAAATCTCTGAACCTTTTCCAAAGATTCCACACCCTTCTTACAATGCAGTGACCAGAACTGCACACAATACTCCAGGTACGGTTTTATCAGTGTCTTGTACAGCTGAAGCATGATCTCGTGGTTCTGAAACTCAATTCTCCTGCCAATAAATTCCAACATACCATATGCCTTTTTAACAATCCTATCAACCTGGGTAGCAACTTTCAGAGACTTATGCTCCTGGACACAAATCTCTCTGTTCATCTACACTGTCAAGAATTTTACCATTAGCCCAGTACTCTGCATTCCTGTTATTTCTTCTGAAGTGAACTACCTCATCCTTTCTACATTAAACTCCATTTACCACTCTCAGTACAGCTCTGAATCTTATCTATGTCCCTCTGTGACCCACAACAACCTTCGGCACTATCCACAACTCTACCTATCTTACTGCCATCTGCAAATTTACTAACCCATCTCTCTACACGCACCTCCACATCATTTATAAAATTAACAAACAGCAATGGCCCCAAAACAGATCCTTGCAGTACACCATTGGTAACTAAGCTCAGGATGAACATTTCCCATCAACCACTTCATGTCTTTTTCAGTTAGCCAATTTCTGATCCAAACTGCTAAATCACTTTCAATCCCAAAACTCCTTATTTTGTGCAATAGCCTTACTGAAGTCCATATACACCACATCAACTGTCTTACCTTCATCCACCTGTTTTGTCACCTTCTCGAAGAACTCAATAAGGCATGACCTACCCATCATAAACTGTTGACTATCCCTAACCAGACTATTCCTTTCCAGATGATTGTAAATCCTATCTGTTACAACCTTTTCCAACACTTTACCTACAACCAAAGTAAGGCTCACTGGCCTATAATTACCAGGGTTGTCCCGACTCCCCTTCTTAAACAAGGGAACAACATTTGTTATCCTCCAGTCTTCTGGCACTATTCCTGTTGACAAGGATGACAAAGATCAAAACCAAAGTTCTGCAATCTCCTAGTTTCAGAGGATAAATCTCATCTGGCCCCAGATCTAATCTATTTTCAGATCTTCCAAAATTGCTAAAACTTCCTCGTCAATTTCAATTCCATCTAATCTTGTAGCCTATATCTCTGTATTCTCACTAACATTGCCCTTTTCTAATGTGAATACTGATGAAAAGTATTCATTAAGCGCTTCCCCATCTCCTCAGAATCCACACACAACCTTCCACTACTATCTTTGATTCGCCCGAATCTTACTCTACTCATTCTTTTATTCCTGATATACCTATCAAAGGCCTTAGGGTTTTCCTTGATTTTATTCACCAACAACTTGTCATGTCTCCGCCTGGCTCTTCTTAGCCCTCTCTTTAGATCTTTTCTGGCTAATTTATAACTCTCAAGCCCTCTAACTGAGCCTTCATGCCTCATCCTCACATAAGCCTTTCTCCCCTTCTTGACAAGAGCTTCAACTTCTTTAGTAAACCATGGCTCCCTCTCTTGACAACTACCTCCCTGCCTGATAGGTATATACTTATCAAGGACCGCAGTAGCTGTTCCTTGAATAAGCTCAATATTTCAAGTGTGTCCATCCCTTGCAGTTTCCTTCCTCATCCGATGCATCCTAAATCTTGCCTCATCACATTATAATTGCCTTTTCCCCCAGTTATACCACTTTCCCTGTGGCACATACCTATCCCTGCTCAGTGCTATTGTAAACGTAACCGAATTGTGGTCACTACGCCAAAGTGCTCCAAATTTAACATTCGGTTGGGTTCTTTCCCCAGTACCAAATCCAATATGGCATCGCTCCTAGTTGGCCTGTCTATATACTGTCAGAAAACCTTCCTGCACACATTTGAACAAAAACTGACCCACAAACTACTTGAACTATAGTATTTCCAGTCAATATTGGGGAAGTTAAAGTCCCCCATAACAACTACCCTGTTACTCTCACTCCTATTGAGAATAATCTTTGCTACCATGACACCATCATTTGACATCACATTTTCAGAAGCAGTTATTTTAAGGATGATTACAGTAGTCATAAGTATTTCTTTCTTGACAAAAATATAAATTGCTGGATAAATTGTTGATCAGGTAGCATTTGTGGAGAGAAGTCAGAGTTAATGTTTTGGGTTGAGTAATCCTTTCTTAAAACCAATGGTACCTAGGAAAATGTTAGTTTATATGCAGGAGGTGCAAGGAAAACCCATCTCTCGTTCTCTCCTTACCCCCTCCCTTCCACCCTACCTTCTGCATATAAACCAACATTTTCCTGGGTATCATTAGTTCGAAGTAAGGTTAACTCAACCCAAAACATTAACTCTGATTTCTCTCCACAGATGCTGCCAGACCTGCTGAACTTATTGAGCAATTTCTAATTTTGTCTTTGATTTACAGCATCTGCAGTTCTTTCGGTTTTAAAAAAAATTTCTTTACTTTTCTCAATCTTTTTTGTTTCCTAAGAACTTAATCTTAAATATCTGTGCCTGAGTACCTTTGAACCTAAGTGCTGTAATCTGACAACTGTAAACTGTTCACCATATTCATTTACATACATGTGAATAGAACTAATTATACTGAATTGAAAAGTATTGGCTTTTCTTTCTAGGCAGGTACTGTCCACCAGTTTACCAGATATTATGAAACATCTCTGCAGCAGTTGGTACACAACAGAATTCCTGACTCAGATGTAGGGACACAACCACTGCACAATTTTCTAATCGATATTTCAAAGATGTTATGACACACATCTAAAGTAAGTGGGACTTGAAACTGATCTCCTGGTTCGGAGGTAGGCACACTAATGTGCTACAAAATGCCTATTTAAAAAAAAACTCTCAGCTAATTTAGGTCAATTGGCATACCTTAATCATATTGCTACAATAAACCACCATTTCAGTCACGATAAAGGGTGTTAGTTAACTCATGATGGATGTACTCTCACAAGTGCGAACAATTAATTTATTTCTAAGATATGCAGCATTCATCAATAATCACCCTTGACACTTCCTGGGATTTGTACACCAAGATATACATGCTATCAAAGTAGTGCCTCCTGAACCCATACCCCTCTGGTAAAAGGCAAGCCCCACTCCACAGACATGAACAGAAACATCTCCAGCATATTACAGGGACAGTGCTATATGATCAAAGGTGTAACCCTTCAGATGCATTAAACCAAGGTCTGTCTGTTAGTTCTCCAAGGTGGACATAAAAGATTTATAGGATAATCTTGAAGAACAGTCAAGATTCCCCTTACCAGCCACGCTTGCCAATATCCATCCCTCAGCTAACATCATCAAAAGACTAAAATAGATTACCTAGTAATTGTCATGTTGTTGTTTGTGAGACCTAGCTATGTACAAATTGACTGCTGCAAATTTTCTATGATATTAACTACATTTTGAAGAATACTTCATTGTCCGTACAATGCTTTAGAAAGTCCTGAGGGTGGGAAAGATACTATATAAACCCAATTCTTCCTTTCTTCTTTCTCCAGCACCACTGACACGCTATGTCAGAGCTGTCCTAATCTGCAGTTCCATTCCATCCATTGTCACCTTTATTCATTTTTACAATCTTTGAAATCTGAGAAAGGTAAGTTTCAAATTCTGACATGTGAATATATGAATCAGAAGTAGAGAGACGTCACTCAGCACCTTCAGCATTATTCTTCCACTCAATAAGATCATAGCTGATCTGATTATGCCTCTACGTCACTTTCCTGTTGACCCGCTTACATCCTTTGACTCCCTTATTTAGTCTTGCCTTTGTCTACCTTTACTTAAAAACATTCAATAACCCTGCTTCCGTGTGTTCTGGGGAAGAGAATTCCACAGATTGTTTGAGAGAAAATAACAAATACACTAATTAGAAGTTCCAATGCCCCTCTACTCCATATTCCTCTAGCCTTTCATCGACCGTTGGTTCTCCCAATTATACCACCATCCTGTTTTCAACACCCTCTTTAGTCTTCTCCCACCTGATCTTGAATGGTCTTCAAGAAAGGCCTCAGTGTCACCCTTTTTCCCTACCCCAATGTATTTCAAGAGTGGCACAGTGGTTCTTCTCATACTTCTGCTTCCACATCTACTTCTTTGGATAGGTGTCTTTCTTTCACACAGCAGATCCATTTTATCAGTCTTCAAAATTCTCATTCCACCTAACTTTTACTACTTCTGGATCTTTTCGCTGACATGTCACATCATCAGTTCCCAATTTCTTTGCTCTTCCTCACCCACTCTAACTTATCTCCCTCTGAACATACCATGCTTCATTCTCTCAGGTCTAACTCTGATATGGACATTACATTTGCTGATGGGTGGCATTATTATAGCTCTGTGCTCAGAGACTAAACAGTAACTCTCTTGAACATCTTTATCTCCACCTGGATTGTGAACCCATCAAAAACATTATGCTAGCATCTGACAGATCATCACTTACTTCATTCCTGCTGTAGTCTTCTCTTCCCAATTCCATCTCAACACTTTCCCATCTCAGTCCTCCAAACTCTGAGTCCACTTGGTATTCCTGATGAAGGGCTTTTAAACCGAAACGTCGATTTTACTGCTCCTCAGATGCTGCCTGAACTGCTGTGCTTTTCCAGCACCACTCTAATCTAGACTCTGGTTTCCAGCATCTGCAGTCATTGTTTTTACCTTATATAGCTGCCTCCTCTTCAAGATTCCGTAACAGAACAACCTGCTGAGACCCATGTTTCAGCACCCATCTTGCCTTATCTTACCATGAGTAATCTCTCGTCCCATACATGCACAACTATTTAGAAATCCTCCACCACTTTTAACAATTTTCAGCTTCCCAACCATCTCCTTCCTACCATGGATGCGGGCATCAGGTCCATCCACCACAAGGATGGACTCCAGTACCTCTGGTTCCTCCTTGAATACAAGTTTAGATTGGAGAAAAATTTGTTTTTCCAATTTGGGGAACGTTAACTTTCTTCACAGATGCTGCCAGACCGCCTGAGCTTTTCCAAATTAAAACAAAAGGTTCAGTCAAGTAAAGTCAACATTTTGGGTCCAGGGACCCTCCCTTAGAACAGGACCCAAAACATTAACGCCGATTTCTCCTCACAGATGCTGCCAGACCTGCTGAGCTTTTCTAGCAACTTCTGTTTTTGTTCCTGATTTACAGCATCCACAGTTGTTTTTGTTTTTGTTCTTATTTGGGTTTTACTTCACTTGCATCCCACAAATAAAAGGGACTTTGAATCACTCTCAGCTTGCTCTGTATTTTGTGGGATATGTGCATCATTTATTTTGTCATTCCTACTCAGGGCCCCTCCCGTATCCACCTTTCCAGTATATTGATCGCTAATGGTTCTACTTCTGCCTTGGCCCCAAATTGAAAAACAATTTTTCCTCCAATTTGTCAGAGTCTTCCATTCCTCAATATGATTAGATTTGTTAATGGTTTCTGCACCTCTGCTCTCCCTCCAAGATCTTTCATGATTTCTAATCATTAGCACCTTCCACATCACAAATACACAATAGATTATCCTCAATAATTGGGCTCTTCTGATTTAGTGATCATGCCGCTACCTCTGTCATTCTAACTTAAACCCTCTCCCATAGTATTAAAAAAAACCCGAGAGGATATTGAGCCTAGACCCTAGTGGGATGCAATCTATTCAACTTGAATAGATCTCTTCTTCCATAGAATCAATCCCAATGCTTTAAGAAGCTAAATCACTCCTTTCTGCACCATCCCTCTACCATACATTCAACCAGTCTATTCTATTTCTGATATGGCTACCACGCGGTACTGGGTATTAACAAGTTCAGGTCACTATTCCTATTTTTCACACAGCAGTGGTTGGGGGCGTTTCAGCTATTAACGTGCAATGCTCCTCTAAATCTTCCAACTGATCTGAGCCCATTACCATTCCCTTTTGCCTGTCAGCATCATCACATTTGATATTTAATCAATCAGTTTTGCTTTCTATTCTATCACAGATCTTCCTTATTATTTACTCCTCCCTTACCTGCCTCCTTATTTGCTTCAGAGCTATTACACCTTTAAGTGGTTAAAAAGTTAATCAAGCTGAAACATTAACATGTTTCTTCTTCCACAGATGCTGCCTGGTCTGTTAAGTATTTCCAGCACTTTATTTTAAGCTGATAATTCCTGGCTTGAATCAGCTAATTGATTTAATATTGAAAATCCTAACTGTAACACAATCACTGAAGTTCAGAGCATGGAAAAAGACTCTCTTCCCCCAGGGACCCACAATTTTTACCTTAAAAGTATTAATCCAGTTCCTGTTAGGAAGTTCCTTACAGGTACAGGAAATCTTTAATTCACGTTGTTATACTTCATGTAATGTTGTTTTAAATATTATTTTATTTTTCAAGGCCTGTTTTCTTGCATTATGTTCCCAACGTTGTTACCTCTCCATCTAATTGCACCATCCCCTTGAAAATGGCCTTGCCTCCCAGGGTAATCCCCCACTACCCTTGTTTCCCAATTGCACTGTCTCCCTATATCCTTGCACTGACCCTGCATTCTCGTTTGCACATATACATCCTACCCAAGGCACACAATTAGCCAGGTTTCCTCTCCCTGCCTTTGGTCAGCTACTTTCTCTGTGAAAGCTTTCTTCTTTTCCCGATGAGGTTTTCCCACTCATACTGAAAGACTCTATCTAGAGAGAGTGGTAAGTGAGAACAGCAGCTCTGCAGCTCTCTGTGTTGACTACCTTCTGCCTATGCAGGTGAGAAAGTGCGTAAGGTATGAGCAGATAGAGAAACAGTTACATTTTGCGTTGCGTAACAAAGGCTCAGTGAGCATGACTTTGACCAGATAAGAACTTGCAGTAAACAATGAGGTGCTGGAGGCAAGGGTAGTGGGTTAACAAGGTGAAAAGCATTCATTATGTAATGCCAGTTAACAAGGTTAAGAACATCCATTGCATAATGCCAGATGGCTTAATCTTTACTGTTGATACTTTCATAGTCATCCTGCAGCCAATCAGGGTTCGCTTGTGTGATTATCCTCGATACTGAAGCCAACACCTACATTGTGTGGGGAATTGGCGGAGCCAGAATACGTTTGCAAGGCAACCCCAAAGTGAGGACAGACCACACCTACATTGTCTTGGGGAATCAGTCACCTAAGGCAGATATTGAACCTGGGTCTCTGGCTCTGTGAGGCAGCAGTGCTAACCACTGAGCCACCGTGCTGCTCTCCTATACTGTAATTACTGATTCCCAAATGCGATCAAAATATCCACTATCTGTACCAGAACTAGTATTAGTCCATCAACACTACTTTCTTGTACTTCTAACTTTCTGAAATGTACATGCAAAGTTGCTTCTCCATCTTTCTACAATTTTACTGTAGTTAAAGATGGCCTATAGTGCGTACTTACAATGTAGCAAGAACATTCAAGGAACTGTTACCTAACTCCACCCATATTAGCTTTTAATTCTCAAGAGCATTGTTCCTTTCCCAGCTGTTATATCATGCAAAGTCAACAATGCTTTAATAATCTTTAAAGCTTCAATAATCCTTTGCACCATCCTTCTCTCTCTCCAAAACGCACACTAAACATAACGCATCCATGTCAATATTTTTAGTTGCTGAGGCAATTTTAAAGATATATATGCATTATCAATGGAAATATGAAAAGTTGGCACTGGCTATTTTTTCCATATTAAGAAAACTAGTAATTTAATGAATGATTTCTACCATTGGAATAAACCAACACACGACATTAACTTTGAATGTAATAAAATGTAACCTCTGCGTCCTGGGTATACATGCGGATAGTACTCATAGTACAAGTCTGGCTGGTCGAGATCCCCAAATGGCTCAAATTCCGTCTCAGCATTTTGGAACAAGCTCAGCTTCATCAGCAAGGCTAGTCTCACAAACCATAACTGTAACAATAAAAATATTGCTGTTACTGAGCTTGCAATAATAAAGCAATATCATAAAAATGTTAAAAGTATGTGTAAATGTAACACACATTCAGTACCAAAGTGCTAATTGCATCATCATGGCGCAGATTTAATCTGATAAACAACTGAACTATGCAAAAGAAATCTTGCAATGAATCCCATGTCTGAGTCAACTGATCAACTTGGATACAGTTAGATCAAAACGATTAATCTCAACCTTCCTGAATTAGCAATGGTGGGGGAAAAAAAGAACGTACCAGGATCTCTAACTCTGACTACTGTTGAGCAACCTATCCTGCAAGACGGCAGCATCAGGTTCGCTTCCAATGACCTTGGCGTTGTCGATGACTTACCATTGGGTAAGCTTTTGGAAAATGATCACCACCTACAAAACTATTCTGGATAAAGGCAAAATGCATTTGTCTATAGATGTGAATAGAGAGAAAAATGACAAGAAAATATAGAAGAAAATATGTACTTAAAATGCTCATTTTCAACTATTCAAAACAAACAAATCCAGAATGCAAACACAATAGCGAGGTTTCAAATGTTGTGCCATTTAGGCAAGCTTTGCTATTTTTTCATGGAAAAAGGGTTGGTAAAGAAAAACAAATTTCCTTCAAAGTCAGCAGGATTGTAATGGAAAGCAATGCAAGTGTTTCTTATATTTTAATTTCTGACCTAACTCAGGCACAGGGCCTCAGCTTCAGCCTTCTCATGCAATGTTTCAGCAACACTATATGGTGAGCCTGACAGAACGATCTAATAGCTACAGTTGTTAACATTGAAGAGATGGGACATAGCCAATTGTTAATTTATCAAGAAATTGGCAACAATAGGCAGACAATCCCAAAGGGTAACTGAAGTGATGACAAAAATATTTCTTTTATTTAGCAGAGCACCACAAGGAACAGAGTCAGAGAGTCATCCAGCATGGAGACACACCCTTCAGTTCAACCAATCCACGCCGAATATAATCCCAACCTAAATTGTTCCTATCTGCCACTTCCTGGCCCATATCCTTCCAAGCCTTTCCTATTCAAATCTCTCTTAAATGTTGTAACCATACCTGCTACTACCACTTTATCTGGCAGTTCATTCCACATACAAAACACCCTGTGTGAAGAAGTTGCCCCTCAGGTTCATTTTAAATCTTTTGTCTTCTCACCTTAAAAGTATGGCCCCATATTTTGAACTCACCCACCCTAGAGAAAAGACCTTTGCTATTCACCTTATCTATGCCCCTCATGATTATATAAACTTCAATAAGGTCACCCTCAACCTCCTCTGCTCCAGTGAGAAAGGTCTCCGCCTATCCTTATAACTCAAACTCTCCAGTTCTGGCAACATTGCGGTAAATCTTTTCTGACACCTCTCCAATTTAATAATATCCTTCCCATGGCAGGGTGACTAGAACTGCGCACAGAACTCCAAAACTGGCCTCATCAACATCCTGTACAACCTCCTATTCTTAATGGTCTCAGCAACAAAGGCAAGTGTGCTAAACTGCCTTCTTAACCACTGGCTTCCTGTGATGCAACTTTCAAAGAACTATGTACCTGAATCCCTAGATATCTGTTTAACAGCATTACCCAGGGTTGTACAATTAATTGTAAAAGTTGCCCTTGTTTGTTTTACATATATTAATGATTTCTTTTCGCATCATTCATTTGTATTGTTAAACTCGGGCAAACTGGGGTGCACAATACGAAGTCCTGTACAAATCTGATAATGTAATCCTGTTTTACTCTGGACTAGATTTAAAAGGCAGACACATATAGTTACTTCCAGCAGTTCCACAAACAAATCACACAAAGCTGTCCCTCAATTCAGCTGCCTTTATTCCAAATTGTTTCTGGAGGTAACTTTTGTAAAAAGTAAATTGGAACATCCTGCATTTTTAAGATTTCCAAATTTAAAGCCAGTTTATTACCTTTCTTTTAAAATTGAAGTCAAGCGACTTATTTTTATGATGGAAACAATGATTTTGACGGAGAATTCCAAATGGGTCCTAATATTATTTAAGCAGAATGAATCAATTACCAAATGAAGCATGTTGCTCAACATCTGATGCATATTCAGCTCTTCAGAAAATATGGATCAATATTTCTTTCCTTTTGTATTTTGAATGAAATTACTAACAGCAAAATGTCCTGAGTGTATTTCAATGAACATTTGAATTACTTCAGTAGTGACAATCATGAGCTGTTATTTTTCCTGAACTTCCATTACATTATTGTAAATTGAGACTAATATAATGTAAATGTTAGCACAGCCTGGTTTACAAGATAATGTCTAATGTAGACAGCAAATCAGATGCAGACTCAGGACAAGTGCCAGCCAGAGACACTGTCAAAGGATTCTGTCTAATGAAACTGAATTTAAGCTGGAGTGTCTATATTTGCCCAGGTTTTGGAATAGAGAGACAGCGAGCGCATGAGCTTGCTTGGACCATTATTTGGATAAAGCATGTGAGGAGTGATTGTAAATTAAAATTGGGTCAAGAGCCAGGACACTATGTTCCAGCATTGAGAATTCGAGTTAGGGGAAAGAAAAGTGTGATGTATAGCTTCTTCTCTTGCTTCCTCAGTGACATGATTTAGTGCACTGAATCAGTTAGTAAAACGTTGTATTCATGCTTCCTTCGCATTTCAACTTTCTCCTCAATTCAACATGATGTACAACATAATGTACATGATTCAACAGTACCATATCAATACAGTACATGCATCTTTAAAAATTGCTCAAGGTAAAATGAACTTGCAACTTGATAATGTGAAATGTTAGTTGACTATGAAGAAAGGAGAACCTCAGTCAAAGAGGACATTCGAGCCAAAACAGAAATTTCTGGAGAAATTCAGGAGGTCTGACAGCATTTGGCAACATTACAATAATAAGTTATTATTTAGTGTCCAGTGACTCTTCTTTAGAATATATTCTTTGTTAATGTTAACTCCAAATGTTAACTGTTTTCTCTCCAAGTGCTACCAGACCTCCCGAGTTTCTGCAATGATTTCAGGGTTTTTGTTTCAGATTTCCAGCATCTGTCGTTTGTTTTACATTAGAAAAGACCATCGAATACTCATCAAGATAACCATTAAGAATGGCTCTTCTGCAGAATAACTGTTATCCACATTTGAAATTTGGTATTCCTGCAACTGTCCTGATGAGTGCAAGGTGAAAAGATTCAACAATATATTGGTCTTTCAGAAATATTCGAGTTCTATACGAGCTAAACAATTGTTTGTTCACAACTTTATTGGTATAACTAATTTTAATACAAAAAAAAAGCTGGTTGTGTTTCAGGAATCCATACAACTTTTTTTTTCTTAAAGAAACATGAACTGACCTGCACAGAATCTGTAGTGTGGTTAGTTGGCTGACCACTTTTGCCATAGCCTTGACCATGTGCTGTGAGTAATCTTCCACAAAGATCAACTGCAGCTCTCCAGTTTTTTGTATTCTGTTAATATCGAAAGAAAAGTATCCCAAAATCACCATCTAATCAGAATATTGCCATCAGGGGTACATATTACAGCAGTGAATTCTGCCTTAAACGAAGGCTACTTTTAAGAAAGATTGAAGGTTTTTGTTGGGATAAACGTGCAAGTTATCCAATAGAGTAAAACACAAACTAACTTCAATGTCAGTCAGAAATGTCAGAGTCCTGGGTAAGGAAAAAAATCTGTTTTAATTCAGCCAGAAAAATTGAACAGAGCACAGATATACAAACAAATGACACGGAAAAGGGAGGCCATTTGACACCTTGAGCCACCCCTGCCATTCACTTAGACCATGGATGATTGGTTTGTGTTAGACCATAAGATGTAGGGACATAAATGAGCCATTCAGCCTAAACAGTTGATCCCATTATTCAACAAGGATATGGCTGATCTGATGATCTATAACACTGCTTTTCTGTCTTTCTGCTGTAACCCTCGATTCTCATATGGATTAAAAATCTGTCAACCTCAGGCATAACTATACTTAAGGATCCAATGTCAACAGCTCCCTACAATAAAGAATGCCACAGATTCACTATCCACAGAAGTAATTCATCCTTAAATGGCTGATTCCCTTCCTCAGATTATGCTCTCTGGTCCTTGACTCCCTCACAAGGGAAAAGTAACACTCCACAGCACATCTACCCTGCCATGTCCCCCAAACTTTTCCATATTACAATTAGGTCACCTCTGATTCTTTATCTCCAATGAATACAGACCCAAACTAACTTAAACTCTCCTCACATGGGATCAATCTAGTGAATCTGCTCTGGACTGTCTCCAACATCAGTATATCTTACCTTAGATAAGAGCAAAAACTATTCATAGCATTCCGGCTGTCGTCTGACCAATGCCTTGCATAATTTTTAGCAAGACTTCCACAAGTTTATACTCCAATTCCTTTGAAATGGAAGCCAAAATCCCAGTTGCTTTCCCTATTACTGGCCAAAGTTGTATGCTAGTTTTTTTGTGATTTATGCACCAGGATTCCCAAATTTCTCTGTTTTGTAACTTTCTGCAGTGCTTTTCCTTTTGAAGAGAATTCAGCTCCTCTGCTTTTCCTGTTAAACAGCATAACTGCACATTTTCCTACATTATATTTGATAAGTCTTTGCCCATTGGTCTATGTTTTGCTGCAGACTCTTAGGTATCATCCTTACCATTTGCCTTCCCACCTAATTCTGTGTCATTCACAAATTTAGCTAAAGTACTTTTACTTTTATTCAAGTCATAAATATATCCATATATATATATAGTGGCGCTTACACTGATCACTGTAACCCTGAAAATGCCACCCTGATCCCAACTCTGCCTTCGGCTAGCTAGCCAATCCTCTATCCATACTAATATACAATGGGCTATTTGAATTCCACATTCTCACCCACCCTTGTTAACTTTCATTCCCTTGGAATATCCAAAACTTCACTTCCACTGCCAACTGATGCACAAAGTTCCAAAGTGTCACAATTGTTATGAAGTTGAAGGCGTGCATTGCACCTTTAAGACAGAGAGAATGCTGTTCTGAACTGAGAGATTACAAGCACCTGTGTATATGACTAGATTGCAGTCTCAGAGTGTAGTGGAAAATTGAAAATATACACTTGATTGTGAAATGGATACTGGAGTTTTGGCTGCTGTTTTGACAACAACTCGAATTCAACCAGTTTAAATTATGCCCCCGCAATACTAAAACCCAATTGCGATTTGTTTGACATTGGCAAACCAATAAATTAATTGAGATGATCCGACGGTGGGGATTTAAAATGTGGACATTTGAAAACTGGAGACAGAGCAGCTGCCATCGAGAGAAACCCAAGAAATTAGGAAACACTCCCTATCAAAGGTATTTTTACCTTGAATATTTTTCATATGTAAAAAGAAAGGGAGATCTTCAGCCGGAAAAAAGATGGATATCGAAGATAACAGCCACTGTGTGGTTTTGAAATTAAGTTGATGTAATTTTAATGAAGGTCTTATTGGAACAACATTTTGTTATAGAGTTGGAGGCAGATAATGAGAAGGGGGGCTGAGAGTTGTCAATAGTTATTGTTTAATGTTCACTTTTAGAGTTAAGTTGGGGCGGTACGGTGGCTCAGTGGCTAGCACTGCTGCCTCACAGAGCCAGGGACCCGGGTTCAATTCCCGCCTCGGGCGACTGTCTGTGTGGAGTTTGCACATTCTCCCTGTGTCTGCGTGGGTTTCCTCTGGGTGCTCCGGTTTCCTCCCACAGTCCAAAAAAATGTGCAGGTTTGGTGAATTGGCCATGCTAAATTGCCTGTAGTATTAGGTGCATTAGTCAGGGATAAATGTAGGGGAATGGGTCTGAGTGGGTTGCTCTTCGGAGGGTTGGTATGAACTTGTTGTGGGCGGCACAGTGGAACAATGGTTAGCACTGCTGCCTCACAGCGCCAGAGACCTGGGTTCAATTCCTGCCTCAGGCGACTGTCGGAGTTTGCACATTCTCCCCGTGTCTGCGTGGGTTTCCTTCGGATGCTCCGGTTTCCTCCCACAGTCCAAAAACGTGCAGGTTAGGTGAATTGGCCATGTTAAATTGCCCGTAGTGTTAGATGAAGTTGTAAATGTAGGGGAATGGGTCTGGGTGGGTTGCTCTTCGGAGGGTCGGTGTGGACTTGTTGGGCTGAAGGGCCTGTTTCCACACTAAGTCATCTAATCTAAATTGACATTATTTTCTTTTAAATAGTGGAATTTGGGAGTTTTCTGTCACTCATATTTTAACAGATTACAAGACAAGGTGAGCTTTTCTGCACGCTTGGTTTAATTAACAGAGGGGTTCACCGCCGTGTCGTAACACAATTCTCAAAGAAAGGTCATCATATCCCCACCCACCAACCCCTCTATCCCGCCCCACCCCCAAAATTGTAACTCTTCATTTAAAATAGTGACGCCTCGCTCCAGACCAAGGGTAATATCATTTTCCTGTGCCCCTCGCCAAAACTTACATCTTTCAAACAAGTCTTTTGAACATCAGTGGAAACGAGTTCAGCTGTCCTGACAACTCAACCCACACATTCAAAGTAACAATCTAGCAAACCTCAGAACTACCACCGCTGATGTTACATCCTGCTTTAAATATGGAGGCCAAAGCTAGACACAGTACCATACTTGAGATGTGATCTCAGCAATGCCATGTATTATTAGAGCATAACAACTTTATGTTTACATTCAATTTTTCCCGTAATACTGTATAGCATCCTATTCGTCTTCTTAATTACATGGTGCAAGTACACACTAACATTTTGTAACATACACACACCAGAACACCAAAATCCCTCTGCACATCAGAATTCTGCAGTTATTCACTATTTAATTATGATGTGGTGGTGCCAGCATTGGACTGGGGTAGACAAAGTCAGAAGTCACACCATACCAGGTTACACTCCAGGTTTATCTCAAATCATAAGCTTTGATTTCAAATAAACCTATTGGATCTTAATCTGGTATTGATTAGATTAGATTCCCTACGGTGTGGAAACAGGTCCTGTGGCCCAACAAGTCCACACCAACCCTCCGAACAGCAACCCACTCAGACCCATTCCCCTACATTTATCCCTGACTAATGCACCTAATACTGTGGGCAATTTAGCATGGCCAATTCACCTAACCTGCACATTTTTGGACTGTGGGAGGAAACCCACGCAGACACGGGGAGAATGTGCAAACTCCACACAGACAGTTGCCTGAGGCGGGAATTGAACCCGGGTACCTGGCTCTGTGAGGCAGCAGTGCTAACCACTGAGCCACCGTACCATTCCTAACCTGGTATTGTATGACTTCTATGTACTTAAACTCTGCCAGAGAGAACTGCACATTTTACAACATTATGCTTCACCTACCAGATTTTTGCCCACTCTCTCAAATTATTTATAACTATTTGCAGACTTCAAGTTTTCTTCACAATGTACTTGCCTACTTAGCTAAATTCACAGAGGACATTAAGATGCCTTCACTTCATCAAAGTATTTGTATCAAATGTCAAAAATTAAAGCCCCCACTTAACTCCAATTGTCAAATCTTGCCAATCAGATAATATGTTTTCCTAACAGAAAAATCCTTCAGGGTAAGGAATAGATAAGCCAATAAGGACAATGCTATACTTTATTAAGAACTTAAGACAGAAATAACAAAAGATTCCTTCCTCTTCTATACAGTCTCAAGTAACAAATCATCCAATGCAATATCAAAGTGGAATACCTAAAAGCACGTTACCTTACATGATAACATTCTAAATAGAGTCCTTTACTTACTATTAATTGCTTGAGTCCCACAAAAGATTGCTCCACAGCACTTGCAGTCAAAGCTTGTCTCTTTGTTGCAGCCTGCTCTCCCAAAAACCGCAGCATTACTTCTTTGACTGCATCACCCTGAAAGATCAGAAGGCATTAACGCAATTGATTAACCAGTTATTTGTGCCAGACAAAGCCGCTTTTAAAAAGTTATCTTAAGTCTGTCCTGGAACTTTGAATTGCACATGCTAATGGAGGAAAACAAGTCTTTTTTAAAATTTGGTATTGAATAATTTCTATGCATTTAAATTTAACATGAATAAATATGTAAGAATGATTCATAAACTGTAACAATGATATTAAAAATATTACACTAGATACATTTCCTTCGTTATAAATTCCATATCAATACTTGAGACAAACTACCCATATAAATTTGTCATGATGCTAGGGGTAACATTGTAATATGCCAGCTATGCATTTCCTCAGCCTCAAATAACACTGGATCTTCAAATTGCCACCTGCCTTAATAATAATAAAATTCAAATAACAAAAACAACAAAATACCTAACTTCAAGATGTATAATGAATTACACCTACAATATTTTTATTATAATTTTGTGTATCTACATTTAATCAAAAAATGAACTTGATCATGATCGTGTCTGTAATATTGCTTTTCAATCATCCATGGAACGTGACCGTCATTGGCTAAGAGGTTTTCCAACCCCAAATGTCTTCAAGAAAGTGATGGTAAGCTGTTTTCCAAACCAAAGCAGTCTTTGTGGTGTAAGTACACTCAATGTGCGGTTGTGGATTTGATCCGGTGACTGACAGAATGTTGGCATAATGATAAACGATGAACGGTTAACTTGTTGATGGCACACAGTGATGCCACTATGTAATGGTGGAAGGAATTAACAAAGGGGGTAGATAGGATGTCTTGACCCTGATGATGTTGAGTGTCAAAAAAGTTGCACTGATCCAAACAAGTAGAGTGTATTACAGGACACTGCAGATTTGTGCCTTGTTGATGGAGGGCAGGTTTTAGGGAGTCAGGAGGCAAGTTGTCTGCCACAGATTTCCAGCCCCTGAGCAGTGTTTGTACCCACAGAATTTATGTGGTTGATTCAGTTCAGTTTCTGGTCAATGGTAAGCCCAAGATTGATAGTCAGGGATTCAGTGATAGAAATGCAACTGAATGTCATCAAGATGGTGAGATGCTCTTTTGTTGGAATTAATCACTGCATACCCTTTGCCACATATACTTGATGCCACATACCTGGATGCCATCCAGGTTCTTGCACAACATTCATGCACAAACTACCCCATATGTGAGGAGTTGTAAAAGGTATTGAAGCACTGTGCAATCATAAGGGAACCTTCCCATTTCTGATATTATGATGGAGGGAAGGTTCTTGCTGAAGATGGTTGGGCTGAGGATATGATCCTGAAGAGCACTTGCAGTGACATTCTTGGGAAAACCTGATTGATTTCCACCTATATGTTAGAGATGACTCCACCAGAGGAGAGAGTTTCTTTTCCTCATGCCATTGTAATTAAGTTTTGGTTGGAATCCCCAGTGACACATTAACTGTTGCTTTGGCATCAATGGCAATCAATCACTTTCAACCCACCTACAGAATTCAGTTATTTTATCCAATTTATACTATAGCTGCAAAATGCTTTGCAATCAGTGCCAGTGATATCTTTCATTTCTTGGCTATGAACGCAGGAGTATTAGAATTTTCTTTTCCCAGATCACTGGCTACTTCTCAAGCACATCAAGTTCCATATGCTCCCAATCTTGTGCCTTACAAGATTCTCTGATATTTTGTACATTTATGACTTGAGGTATATTTCTTCAGGTGTAAACTTACTATTACTTTCACAAAAAACCTAAAGAAATGGAACTTCCAGATTGCTCTCACTCACTAACATACTTCAAAAACAATTTCAGCAAGATGGTATTAGGAAGTAATAAGTCTATCCTTACAACTCCCCATAATGCATATGCAATTTACATATTCATTTATATGTTGTACTCATGATGTACTCCAGTTGTTTCCCATGGATATAGAGCAATTAAATTGCACGATTTTGTAGTTCATTCATTCCCATTTTTGAGCTACACATTTAAACTGTTTTAAGTTCACTGTAAAATATTATTTTGTAACTATGTATTCAGAACCACTTAACCTCACCTAATTGTACTCAGAATTACTTCCTGTATGAACATTGATGAAGAAACTATTCAATTTTACTGCCAAATCTTGATTATCTGCAATGGGTTTTAAAAGCTTATGCTTCAATGGGACCAGCTATTTGTTGCTGCAGCCAGTTTCACATTTTTGGAGGCTCTTCATCTCTGCTTAGAGATGAACATAGAAGTTCATCTCTGCTTATTAGGCTATGTTCAATCCTTCTCCAAATTTGAACATATTATGCGAGGCTGAAGGTATAATAATAATTTTCAGATGGCAAGTTTAAGGTCTAATCTACCCTTTCAGGTAGATAGCTTGCACTTACAATTCTAAGTTTGGTATATTACTTTAGTAGTTAAGACAGACAGGGTCATTGGCTTTTTTTTTAAAAAGACGATTTAGAAGACTGGGTGACCTCTTTGTGGAATGCCTATTTTCTGCCCCTAAAAATGACTAAGCTTCCAGTTGGTCGCTATTTCAACCCAATACTATGTTCCCTAGCTAACATTTCTGTCTCAGGATAGTTACAATGCTCCAGGAAGGCTCAGCACAAGTTGGAAGAATAGCAACTCATTTTTCACTTGGGAACCATGTAGCCTTCAAGACTCAATGGAGTGTTCAATAATTTTAGAACCTGAACACCTCATTCCATGTTTTTTTATCCACAACATCATATCCCAGTTGTCATGACAATGAGCTGCTTTCAGCATAAGCAATTCATTTTCATCTATTCATGGTCCCCATTATCAACTTTTCTGCTTCCTTGGTTTACCATTATCCATCCTTTTGTCTGACTAACAGTCTCTTTCCCTAGGTTCCATTGCCACCTATCCACCCACTCCTTTCTCCCCCATCCTGTCTCATCTCTTTCCTGGCTAATATCAACTTTGAACAAGAATCACTGGACTCAAAATATTAACTCTTCTTTCTCTCCATAAATGTTCCTGTTCTCTAAGCCGCTCCATCACTAGAAACAAGCTAATTTTAGATCTACAAAAAAAAGACAAAGCATCTGTAGAAGAATCAGCCACCTGATTTTGAGTTAAATATGATGACTTCAGAACTTCAATCTACTTTTCCTATCCTCAATTTTAAACACTTCAATCAATTAATCCCATGGATTTGTAGCCTTTGCTAGGGTCTGGCTGGACTTAATGCACCCGACAGGTCATGTATTAATTCTCAGAAATGTAATAAAGCTTCCATTGTGCTAGCCAAGTGACAAGGAAGGCAAAGATAACATTCTGCATGCAGATTTAAGTATCTAATTCTGAAAAGCAGCAAACTGAATTAGAAAAAACAAAGGAACAGCAGATTGGATTAATTTTAGAATGTCTTTTAAACACAGCATAGCACTTACCTACAAATAATTTATTTTTCCCCAATAAAGTGCTAGTTTGGAACACACTGAGTGTGGTACAGGTAGTTCCTAGGATAACACGTGTTTTGGCTGTGCAATTTGGCTGTAACATCACTGAAGAATTAGGGAAAGGTATTTTTGAAAATGCTCATCTCCAGTGGCAATAGCGCAGTTCCAGTGGGAATTGATTTGCGCATTTGGTTCTGCGCATGCATTGATGTCTGCATCAAAATCTCCGCACTGTTCCACGCACACATGTCTTTGTGCCATTCTGCGTATGGGCCAATGTGCGGACAGATGCCCGAACCATTCTGCAGTTGAGTGATATCAGTACCAGTCCTCATGCCAATCTGCACATGCGAGATGGCAGCACCAGTCTTTGTGTCGATCGACACATACGCTGTCAAAGACAGTCTTCGGGCCAATCTACGCATGCGCGATTCCAGCGCCTGTCTTGTTACCAATCTGTGTGTGCGCGATGTCAGCTGCTGGCAGACCAGCTTTGAGAGGTACTGTACAGAGAGCAACTCTTACATCTTTTAAATGTACTGTGTTACGTTTACTTTTGTTTCATTAACAAATATGATTTCAACCTTCATTCAGGCTGTGCTATACTCTGCGTTCAACTTTTGGGTAATTTTTGAACAATTGTGAGTGATATTTTATGCTGGTCTGCCCCTAATTCCACTTTTCCCATAGATCCCATTGTTAATATTAAGTGATTTTCTATTAAGCAAAGTTTTGCTAGAATGCAACTACTGCATTATAGGATGCAAACAAAAACTGACTTACTTGCACATTGTCAAACTTCAGACCTGGCATGGTTAATTTCTCCTTGTCGATAAATACTGTGCTGTACTGCTGGGTAGCGACAGAAATGAGAATCTTCCTAGTCTCTGACGAAGGAAGCCAAGCATCATATCGCCTGTCTATCTCACTCATATTCAATGCTGTTGCAAAGGGATCATCACTTCCTGCAAATGCTGCTTGGAGCTGGGTAAAAGGCTTAGGTGACAGAGATATTTCCATAGATGAGGCTGAAGAAGGTGGGACATCACTTCCTATGATAAAAGATTGACTTGTACCATTGTGTTCATCAGCTATTCCCGAAGAAGAAAGCGATGACAGTCTGTCAGGTACTGAAGCACTAGCGTTCGGATTACTAACAGAAATGAAAGAAGTCGAAGTAAAAGAGTCAAAAAATTCTGCTGCTGATGAACTTGAACTGGCATCATCTGTAAAAAATTTGCTGAGGCTTGGACTAGGGTGTACTCCAAATAATGCTGGTTTACTGGGAGTTTCAATAATTGTCCCAAAGCTAGGAGACTTCACCATCTGAGATTCATAACCATCTGCTTTCAAAGGAGCTCGAACCTGGGATTTAGACTGATTGTCCTGGCTAAAAATAGTGCACACAGGCAGATGCTCATCCTTGGACAATTGGGTGGTAACTGGTACTAGGGTCTGCTTCTCCTGCAATTCTGAATCAACTAGGCTTTCAGACTCATTTTCATGGCTTTGACCTGTTGCTTGATACTCTTCTTCTGACTCGATTGCTAGTTCCAGATTTTGCGGGGTAGACTTGGCATCTTGTGTTGGAGACCGATCATCAACATCATGTACGACAGAAGGTGTGAGTTCACTGTCTTCACCAGAAGACTCTTTATAATCTTTATTCTCCGAATCCATTGTCTGAACATCACCACATCCCATCTCTAAAGCCTCTTCACAATCATGCAGGATTGCTAGATCACCTGCATCACCCTCACTATTACTAGGTGAATCAGATATTATTACACTCTCCATCATCTGATCATTAAGCTTATCCATGAGATTCACTGAACATGGATCAGATATTTTGCTTGTTGGTTCAGAAATGAACGCATCTGGACCTAGATCAATATTTTCTGTTCCAAACAGCAATTGCTGTTGCTGAGTTTGAGATTCTTGCAGCATTGTGTTCACATGCTCCTCATTGTTAACCTCCTCATTAATGTTGAATGTTATCGTATCAGTAACTGGAGGGTCAAGTTGAAGATCTTCCATTTTTTCCTGTAACCAAAATGCACAAATTCAATAATTACCCATGAAATTTTGCTACAACTGTGCAAGGAAGTTATATTCAACAAACAAATTACATTGGCCCAGATGTTGTAGTCAGTGGGAAGGTGATGACACTGACCTTGAAGAAAGCTGCTCACAAAAGACCAGCAATATGTCGTCCCAATTGCAACTTTTCCAATATTAAGTTGAATTCTAATGCCAGCTATCAGGAATCAGGAGCATTAATGATGCCATCAAACAGAGTAAGCAGTGCACCTCACAGCAGCCAGGTTTGAATTCTTCAATCTATAAGTAAAATGATTACCATTTATTTTAAATCCTTTCATAGTAGCAAATTGAAGATTGCAACATACAAAATTAACAAAACAAATATGAAACAAACTTTTAAAAATATTATTAACCTATGATTCGCACATTGTAATGAAGAAATTTGACATTCTCAAATATGAAACTAGAATTTGTGTAACAATAATTAAGACTTAATAAATTATCAAAATTTACTCACAGTCAAGTCAAGTCACCATAGTCTTACCAGACTGTGGTTTTATTCCCCCCTTAGAGAGAGATGACTCGTGATGTTTTAACTTGCCGTCTCAGGTGAGGGGAAGAGGTTAAGAAGGAGAGTCCTGCATGGCAACCTCAGCTAGGAGAGAATGTTTGTGTCACTCTGCATCTGCATTAACTGAATCTCTCTCACTGAACAGGGGAGAACTTTATTCATGGTGGGATGGAGTGGGAGGTTACAGTTAAATGCAAAGTAAAAAAAAGGGTATGTTCACATCAATTCAAGCAATTGTCAAAGACCTCCATTTGCAGGCTTTCAATAAACATCATATGAAAGACTGAAAAAGCATCAACAGTAATTTCTGGGTTTCTACATTTAAGTGTGTTCGTGTTGAGAAATGACTGTTAGCTTCACAGTTGTAACAACAATGAACACTATCACCTTTACGGTCATTGCAAATGCAAAATTTAGGCTATCAAAAGTGGTAGTATTCAAACATGATATTTTTTGAACAGTATTGTTCAAAGAAGCATTTGAGGGATTTTTCTAAAACATTTATAAAACACTGGTTAGACCATAACCAGAGTATTTATTGCATCTAGTTCCAGCAACTGTTACAATTGGCACTCCTCTCAATTCAAGGATGATATTTACTCAGGTCTTGAATTTTTTCCGCAGTCTTCATGTCACTGAAAAGGTATTTGGGTTTGGCTAGCATATCTTTGGAAGAAAATGAGGCTGTTTGACAGGATGAAGAGAGATTTTGCCAAAATGCTTTCAACATTTTAGTGACAAGACGAGGTTGCAGAAGATGGGGTTATTCTCTCTGCAGCAAATAAGACTCGGCTGAGATTCTGTAGCGGTATACAAGATTATGACAGGTTTAGATAAGGCAGACAAACACAAGCTGCTCCCATTAGCAGATAATACAAGGACTCGGGGACAAAGATTTATGGAGTTGAAAGTGATGCAGGATTACACTAAGAACATCCTTTGTGTACCAATTGCAAATGATCTGAAACTTGTTATCTATAAGAATGGCGAGAATAAAAATGATAAACAATTTCAAAAGGAAGTTGGAAATAAGCTTTCATGGCCACAGGGATGTGAAGTTGATTGCATTGCTGTAGAGGGCTGAATGGCATCCTTTTGCACTACGATCAGTCCAAGACATGTTGGCTGGTTACTTTCTAACCGAGAATTAACAAGGAGTTAGACAATCAGACAAAGACGGACATTACATTTTAAAAGAAAGAGTGAATTACAGTTCCTCAAATATTTGGCATGGACAGAATTACTGTGTATACTGGAATCGTGGAAACGAAATCAAACATACTGTGAAATTTAGTTACATACCTAATATTTCCATCTAAAGGTCCTTACATATTTTCCTTCAGTATTGGTTAATTCAAAATCAAACAACAAAATAATTGTCATGCATCATCCCCTGCCCAGTGTTTAAACAACATTTTATCATCAAATGACAGCATGAAATGTCTGTGAAATTTCATATGATTTTTATGGTCTATCATTGAACTCTGAGTAAGAGTGATCAAGTTTTTTTAAAGAAATCTACAACTTGAATCTAATATGAACAGTCTTTTGACTGGTCAGATCACACATATTGTATAAACCTTCACCTCACAACATTAAGAATGAATGGACTTCAATTTATCTCTCACACCCTCAACTCAATCTTTGATTTTCACTGATGACTTTACCACAACATATAGAAAACAGGAAACCACAGACCTGTTAGCTTTCCAGAAATAGCAAGGTAATTGCTAGAATCTATTATAAAGGATGGGATAAAAAGACACCTCGTTGATAATTTGATTGGGTACAGTCAACATTGATTTGTGAATGTGATATCATGCTTGATGAACTTGGGGTTTTTGAATATGTTCCAACAAAATTGATGAACGTTGGTTAACGGCTGTAGTATATTTAGATTTTCAGAATGCTTTTGATAAACTCCTCCACAAAAAATCGGTTAGAAAAATTAAAGCACACCGGTTAGGAGATAATGTTCTGGCATGGATTCACGATTGGCCTATAGACAGAAAAGAGAGCAGGAATAATTGGAATCATGTTGGCAGGCTCTGACTAGTGGGTTACTGCAAGGATCAGTACGTGAGTCTCAGATGTTCCAAATATATTTCAATGGTTTGGACTGGGGACCAGGTGTAATCTTTCCAAAATTGTGGATGATTTCAGGCTAAGTGGGAATGTGTTGTGAGGAAGACGTAAGGTGGATTCAGGAGGATTTGGACAGATTTTGCACATGGGCAAGAACACAACAATTGGAAGTTAACGTGGAAAATGTGAGATTATCCACTTTGCGATGAGAAACAGTTACATAGTATTTCTTAAACACTAAGAGCTTGGAAAGTGGAAATGTACAAAGGGACCCAAGCGCCCTTGCAGATTAGTATTGAAGGCCAACATGTCAGTGCAGCAAGCTACTAGAAAGGCGAATGGAATGATCTGATTCTAGTGAAATAGACTGGAGTACAGGAATAGTGATGTCTGGCTTCAATTGAACAGGAATTTGGTTAGACAGCACCTGGAATAGTTTGTGAAGTTTTGGTCCCTTTGTCTCAAAAGATATTATTGCCAAAGAGGAAGTGCAATGAAGGGACTGTCCTACAGAAAAGGATTGGTCAAAATGGGTCTGAATTCCCTCGTATTTTAAAGAATGTGAGGTGGTCTCATTGAAATTTATGAAGTATTTAAAGAGATAGACAAGGTTTATGCTTCCCCTCATTGAGGAATACATTTTTAAAAAGATGTCACTTAGGTCCAAGTTTTCTTCTTAGACATTTATGAACATTTGGAATTCTTTACCACAAAGACCTGTGAAAGCTCTTTCAGTATATTGAAAATAGAGACCCATAGATTTCAAATTTCCAGAGGCATACTGAGTCATGGGGATTAGCTGGGTAAAAAGTACTGAAGTATTCAATTAGCTATGATCGCACTGATCAGCAAAGCAAGCCTGACTGGATGCCTGGCCAACTCCTGTTCTCATTACTGTAATACCTCATTGTGATTCAGAATTAATATTAGTTTTGTTACTCATGTTTTTCATACCTTTTTTCCTATGTTTTGGGGAAAGTGAGAAGAGGGCAGGGTATTTTGAAAATGGAGCATATTTTAAACAACTTAAGCACTCTCAATATTGATGTGGTTACCAGCTGCAAAGGGTAAAGAAGATACCAAAAAAGGGAGAGTTGACAGTCCTGCTAATCCAAATAAGACCTGAGGCCACCAGCTCAAAGTTAACAATTCAAAGGCTGTGCCTAAGGAGCCCAACAAAAAGCTAGATATAAAGCTAAATTTTGTCTTGTCTGAAGCATATGGATAACTCTAATTTCATCTCAAATATGATCTTGTAACAAAAGGAATCTTCTAGCTTTTCTTCTGGGCTGAGAAACCTTAATGAACAGGTACTAGACGTTCCATAATTTCACATCAATAGTTTCCAATTTTTGGGTGCAATGACAATCAACTTTGATTCTAGTCATGATTTGGAGATGCCGGTGTTGGACTGGGGTGTACAAAGTTAAAAATCACACAACACCAGGTTATAGTCCAACAGGTTTAATTGGAAGCACACTAGCTTTCGGAGCGACGCTCCTTCATCTGATCAGCGAAGCAAGCCTGACTGGATGCCTGGCCAACTCCTGTTCACCTCTGTTCCCCCATTTTTCCCCTATTCCTCTAACCGCCGCATTCCTTGCACCTCCTGTCATTCATCTCCCCCACCCCGATTGCTCTCTCAATCACCCACATTCTACAATCACCTGATGAAGGAGCGGCGCTCCGAAAGCTAGTGTGCTTCCAATTAAACCTGTTGGGACTATAACCTGGTGTTGTGTGATTTTTAACTTTGATTCTAACTACCATTACTTCCATTTGTCAGAAATTCCGCAAAAATACAAACCTCCAGAATCAAACAAACATTCTTAATTATTTCACTTCTGCTTTTAAACGACTACACACCAATTTACACTTTTAATTTACTCACTTCCTGCTTGTACCTGACCTAGTAAACATAATAGATACTGCTGAAGAATATGAACTGTTAAACAATATTTTGTATGTTAGAAATAACAGATATTTTTAATTCATCTGTTCAGATATGTTAATGATCCCCGGTGGAACTTGAAACAAGGGACCCTAGCTCAGAGATCCAGACACGACCACTGCATCACAGAAACTTTTACTTTAGAAAGTATACACTGACTGCATTCACCCAACACACTGGTGCTTATTAACTTACACTGCCTTTTTGTCCAGCCATGTCTGGCTATCTAAACTGTCATCCTGGAGTCCAGATCCCCCCATCGCTTCAACTCTCACTAACAACTATCATGATTTTTAAGCTCCACCATTATTTTGTTAGAGCCTCGACAGCTGAAGGCATGGGCAAGATCTGGAATAACTTCCCTAAACCTTCCAACTCAGCGAGCTAACTCACATCAACCTGAGCTATAAATCTTCTCAAAAAAATCCCTAAACCTCTCTCTAGATTGAAGAAACTCTTTCTTTGAGCAAGTTTTGAGTCATATACACTGATAACTTGTTTATTTTGGGTAGCTAACTATCACATTTCGCCTGGTAACCTACCTTGAGACGTTTTTATGATTTTAAAAGGTGTTAAGTAAATCTCAATCTTCAAGTGTCATACAGTTATACAGCACAGAAATAGATCCTTCAGTCCAATTAGTCCACCTGCCTGCATTTCGCCAATGTCCTTCCAAACCGTTCCTGTTCATATACTTATCCAAACATCTTTTAAACATTGTAACTGTAATTCTTCTGGCAGTTCATTGCACACACTAACCACTGTGTAAAAGAGTTGCCTCTCATATCTTTTTAAAATCTTTCTCCTCTCATCTCAAAAATATGATGCCCAGTTTTGAACTCACCCACGCCAGGGAATTCACCTTATCAATGCCCCTCATGACTTTATAAACCTCCATAAGGTAACCCCTCAATTTTAAAAACTCCAGTGAAAAACATCCAGCCTATTTTCATAACCCAAACCCTCCAGTCTTGGCAGCATCTAGATATATCTTTTCTGAATCCTCCATAATTTAATAACATTCTTACTATGGCAGGGTGACCAGAACTGCACACAGGGTGAGATGAATGAGAGTGGGGGAAGAGGTTTGGGGCAGGAGAGAGCATTCGGGGTAGGGGAGATGAATGACGGGGGTGCAAGGAATGCGGGGGTTAGAGGAATAGGGAAAAAATAGGGGAACTGAGAAATGGGGAGGACTGAGAAATGGGGGTGGGGTGTGTGTGAGGGTACTGAGGGGGTGGGGGATGTGAGAGAGAGTACAGGTGGGGGGGGGTTGGGTATGTGTGTGAGGTTACAGGGGGTAGGGGTTGAGGGGGATGTGTGTGAGGGTTGAGGTACTGAGGGGGTGGAGGTTGCATATGGGGGTACAGGAGGATTGGGGTGGAGGGCTCGGGGGTGGAGGTACTGAAGGGGTAGGGATGTGTGTGGGGGTGGGTTGGGGAACTGAGGGGGTGGGGGATCTGAGTGAGCGTACAGGAGGATTGGGGTAGAGGGGTGGAGGTACTGAGGGGGTGGTGATGTGTGTGGGGGTAAGGGGGGTTGCGAATCTGAGTGAGTGTACAGGAGGATTGGGGTAGAGGGGTGGAGGTACTGAGGGGGTGGTGATGTGTGTGTGAGGGGTGGGGGATCTGAGTGAGTGTACAGGAGGATTGGGGTGGAGGTACTGAGGGGGTGGGGATGTGTGTGTGAGGGGTGGGGGATCTGAGTGAGTGTACAGGAGGATTGGGGTGGAGGTACTGAGGGGGTGGGGATGTGTGTGTGAGGGGTGGGGGATCTGAGTGAGTGTACAGGAGGATTGGGGTGGAGGTACTGAGGGGGTGGGGATGTGTGTGTGAGGGGTGGGGGATCTGAGTGAGTGTACAGGAGGATTGGGATGGAGGTACTGAGGGGGTGGAGGATGCATGTGGGGGTACAGGAGGATTGGGGTGGAGGAGTAGGCGGTGGAGGTACTGAGGGGGTAGGTATGTGTGTGGGGGTGGGTTGGGGTACTGAGGGGGTGGGGGATCTGAGTGAGCGTACAGGAGGATTGGGGTAGAGGGGTGGAGGTACTGAGGGGGTGGGGATGTGTGTGTGTGTGTGTGTGGGGGGGGGTTGAGGTACTGATGGGTGGTGGGGGAGGGAGGGGAGGGGAGGGGAGGGGAGGGGGAGGGGAGGGGAGGGGGAGGGGAGGGGAGGGGGGAGGGGAGGGGAGGGGAGGGGGGGTGGTGTCACTCCGCTCGCGTCCCTCACCTGACGTCGCTCCAACTGTCGGGTCACCGCCGAACTCTGCGCATGCGCAGATCGGACCGGAAACGCACGGACGGAAAGCGGCAGGACCCGGTGCGCGAGACTCAAAATAATTCCTGTCCCTCCTCCTCCCCCCCCCCCCAGCCACACAGAGACACACACACACACAGACAGACAGACAGAGCCCGTGTGTGAACAGAAACTGACAGGTCACCGGCTGAGAAACAAGACAAGATGGAAGACGACGCGCCCGTCATCTATGGGCTGGAGTTTCAGGTAGGTGGTTTGTTTTGAAGGAGTGAAATGCCGGCGCGGGTGCGATGTCAGGAGCTGACCATGTCCATCACCAGCAGCAGGTTAAACATCTTCTACCCCCTGGGTCCTGACCCCAGCAGAAACCAGGAATCCCACTCGTGGCAAGACACAATACATCACTCTACTATTACTGCCAAAAAAAAACACACACACAGTCAACTGAGGAGCTGTGATCCTGAAGGAAGAAGTCAAAACAAGGACATAACATCAGGCCCAACCAGATTTTCCTTTGATTCAAACCTGCAGCTCCTCACTTCACCCAAAAAAAACAATGGGTTGTGTCTTGAGTCCATGTGTACACAAAATTCCTGCCTCAGTCATAGGTTCAAGCGTCAGAAAACATTCATCACTGCCTCTTGGATGCTAACCTAGAATCCAGGACCAGAGATTTGACAGCAGGGGGGTAGAAACATTTCAATGGGGAGCTGGACCACTCTTCAGTCATTGCTACAGTAATATGGCAACTGAGCAGCAGTTAGTCTCTGTCTTGGTTCTGATGCCCTATTCAGGAATTGAATATTGAAGCTGATCCTGAAGTGCAGTTCTGTGAATGTGGGAGCTGACTTTTTTTAAAAATCTGATGAGGTTTTAAACCAAGGTCATGTCTCCTCTCTCTCTCGAGTGATTGTAAAAGAACCCATAGTACTATTTTCAAAATGAACAAGGAAACTATCCAAGCTGTCATGGCCTTTATTTCTCCAGAATCAAAATAGATTATCTGCTGTTTATGTCATTGCTTCCTGGGGGATCTTGTATATATTGGCTGCTTTGATTCCCACATTATATCAGTGATCAAAAATAACCCTTTGTAAAGTCCAAAGATGTGAGGGATAGGTGGATTGGCCATATTAAATTGTTCTGTAGTGTCCAGGTATGTGCAGGTATTTCCAGGTATGGGAAATATGGGGTTACAAGGATAATTCAAGGTTTGTGTAAAGATTTGCAGCTCGGATGCCGGTTGTCGTGGTTGTGGATATGTTCTCCGAGCTGACACACAGATGACAAGGACCACAAATTTAACTGGGACAACACAACAATCGTAGGACAAGCTAAACATAGGACAGCTAGAGAATTTTTAGAAATATGCACTCAGCCACAGATTCCATCAATAACAGATTGACCTAGACCCAATATACTGGCCACTACAATGAACAACTGGAACCAGCAACCAGAAGCAGCAGAAATGGAACCAAATAAATTCCAGAAGACACAGTACAGCAGCGCTTCACAGGAGGCTCCAACGCACTGATGATACCACTTAGACAGGGGATGAAACGTCAGCAAATCAACATCCCAGTTCAGCGAACATACCTACAACAACAATTGCAGGGATAGGTTGTGCAGGTGGGTCTGGGTGGGGTGCTGTCCAGAGAGTCGGTGCGTACTCGATGGACCAAATTGTCTCTTTCAGCACTGTATGGATTTTATGACAGTGATTTTTCTGTTGACTCGTTATCTTGTTTTGTGTTTGATTCATGGGATGAGGGCATCACTGGCTCGGCCAGCATTTGTTGCCCATCCCTAATTGTCCACAGGGAAGATAGGAGTCAGCCACGTTGCTGTGGATCTAGTGTCACAAGTAGGCCGGACCAGTAAGCATGGCAGTTTCCTTCCTTAAAGGACATTAGTGACCCCGATGTGTTTTTCAGACAATCGTTAATGGATTCATGGTCATCATTAGGTGAGATATAACATAGTGTCATAGAGCTGTACAGCATGGAAACAGACCCTTTGGTCCAACTTGTCCATACCAACCTGATATCCTGAATTAATTTAGTCTCATTTGCCAGCATTTGGCCCATATCCCTCTAAGCCCTTCCTATTCGTGACCTCATCAGGTTAAAAATCAAATTAAGAATTATCAACCATTTAATTCCAGTTTTTTTTTCAGTGAATTCAAATTCTACCATTTGTCATGATAAGAATTGAACCCATGTCCCTCGAACATTACCTGGGTCATCCACTAGGCTGTTGACTCCCTGGAGTGATGCGTGTTGCAGAAAGCTTGGAGGGATGTAAGAGTGATTTTACATGAATCACAAAAAACTAGCATCCAAGTTTATCATGAAATAGGGAAGGCCAATGGACTGTTGATCTTTACTTTAAAGGAAATTGTATTTTAAAATGGGAAAGTCTTACTTAAAGTGTACAAGTTGATAGTCAGACAATACCTTGACTATTGTGAACAATTTTGGTTCTTTTATCTAAGGAGAGACACAGTGATATTGGAGGTATTCCAGAAAATGTTCAGTAGGTTGATGGAGGGATTTTCTTATGATAAGAGATTGAGTAGATTGGGCCTGTACTCTTTGGAGTTTAGAACAATGAAAGGTGACATTATTGAAATATATTCTGAGGTGGCTTGACAAGGTAAATATCCTTTTACGAACATCTGGGACAAGAGGCCATAATTTCAGAACTAAGGGGTCACCCATTTAAGACAAAAGAGGAGGAATCTCTTCTCAGAGGATTTTGAATCTGTTGAGTTTAATTGTAATCACAGAGGGGTGTAGAAACTGTGCAGTTAATTGTGTTCAAGACTGAGGTAGACAGACTTTTAGTCTGTAAAGGAACCATGGGGAAAAGGCAGGAAAGTCAGTTGACAATTATCAGATCAGTTGTGATCACATTGAACAGTGGAACAGATTCGATGGATTAAAGGGCCTATTTTTGCTCCAATTGCTTATAGTCTAACTTTCTTGAGATAGAAATGACCTTTGAATGATGACTGGCTAAATTTACCTTTCACCTGGGCTCTCCATCACAGCTATGCATCACTAAATACCTATTCTATTTTCCAGTCAGTGTAAATTGAGCTGTCCTTTTCACTTATGCAAAATCAATGTACCCGATTTGGAAGCTGCCTTCAGTGGACATGATTACTTAGTGTTACGGACCAGGCCAGATCCCCTCAAAAACTTTCAAGAAAGTAGTCCGGACCACTAAACGGTGTAAAGTGGATACTCCAGGAATGATGCAGCTGGTCGAACCACTTAGTTTTAAACGAAACAGAATTTATTTGCAAGATTACCAAATCAAACACAAACAAAAGAGAAGAGAATACAGAATAACTTAACCTATCTGAAAACCCAACAGATTATCCCAACATAATGATGCTGTTCCAAATACTTGCAACAATCATCATAAACATCCCTTTGCAAAAAAAGGAAAAATCCAACATAGGTTCTTACAGGAGAGATGTCAGAGAGGGGAGGATCAGCATAAACCTGCTTCTTTGGGTCCAGCAGCTTCACACCTGAAAACCAAACCAAACCAGAGTGAAACTGAGCTGGGAGAACTGGCCACTTCCCTTTCATTGTACGTGCTTTTTTAACTTGAAAGCCTCTTTAAGTAGACCAACCCCTGATATTTCGGAATCGCTGCTTGTATGACCTCTGAAAAAAAAGCCAAGGACAGCATAACCTTGTTAAAGGAGCAGCATTGTCAAATTTGCTATTGTTCAAGATTGTGAGTGAGTGAGCATTATGACTCCTGTTGGATCATAATACTAGAATAAAATTAGTGCAATATCTTCCATTGAATACTTTCATTCTTGGCAAACCCAAAATTCACCAAAGGTTGAAGTTATTTTAAATGATAATAAAGTACAAGCCTTTGGAAAATATCATGCATACTGAAGACTGCACTGAAAAGAAAATTGTGCTTGTGATGATTTTTATTTTTGCCAGTAACACTGTGCAACTTGTTGAGAGTTGTGATAAAATGTGAAATCTCTATTCACTTGCATGTTACTGAAGTGCATCCTGATTCAGAGTTCATTGATTTTGGAATTTTGTGCTGGTAATGCTTGTAATGTGATGCAGTCTGTAATAACCCTGGAAATATACTTCAGAATTAAGTATGTTAAATGTAAATCTAACATTTGGAGCTGCTACATCTTGAAACTATTTTCTATGAATTTCTGCACAGCATAATGTTTTAATCAAGGTTTTATTTCAAACTTTTAAGAGACTCTTACAATCATAGTAAAGTTCTAAGAAAGAAGCTTTCTATCTAGCTAAATGAAAGTACTTTTCATCCACAATGGTCTTGCCTTTTGAGAGAATCATACAGTTCAGAAGGCATCCATGCCATCTCTTTGAAAGAACTATTTAAGTAGTTCTTTCCTGCTCTGCAGTCTTGTAAAATTTCCTTTTTAAATATATATCCAACTACATAGGAACAGGAGTAAGCTATTCAGTCCATCAAGTCTGTTCCACCAATCATTGAGCTCATGGCTGATCTATGGCCTAACGCCATATACAGAGCAACCTCGATTATTCAAAGGACACAGGCGGACAGTATTTTGTTCGGCTAGTTGAATTCGCAATAATCGAATACCGGATAACATAGTTTTGCTGAGCATTGCGACCTTGCGATCTTGCCGGATAATCCGATATTTAGATAATCTAAATATCTGTTTCCTCTGTACCTGCCTTTGGTCTGTTTCCCTTGGCATTGATGCTTAACAAAAAGTTACCAATCTCAGATTTCAAGCTTGCAACTGACTTAGTATCAACTACATGCGTGAAAGAGACTTCCAAATCTCTACCACCATTTGTATGTGGTGGTATCCTGAATGTTCTGAATCCTGAATGTTGTGTCCCTATTTGTAGAATCACCAACCAGTGGAAAAGGTTTATCTTTATCTACAATGTTAATATCTTGAAGACTTTAATCAGTTCAGTCCTTAACCTGTAAATTCTAGAGAAAACCAGGCTAATTTGTACAATCTCTCTTCATAACTTGACCCTGAAGTCCCTTTTTGAAAATTATTCTGTTTTTGAAATAGTTGCCTGTTTGATATTCTTGTGGGTAATTGACATTTCTGTGAGGGAAGATAATACTAGGAATAATACTGATATTTTAGGGAAAGCCTCTGTTGTCTTTGCAGCATGGAGACCATTAACTCTCTATCTTTTGATAATACAATGGATTATTTTCCTAAGTGAAGATGCAATAATATTGGCAGCTACCTAATTTTGTGTTCTGACTAGTCAGTCTCTAGGGAATTGCAAAGTTGTAATTTAAAGTATTTCATATGCAACATTTCCATCACATAAATTCTCACTTGGTTCAAACATCATCCATATATCACAACATTGGTAATCTACCAAAACCCAATTTCCTGCCGTCACATTTCAATAAGTAAGTGTAAAGGATAAAAATTGACACAGAGGACAGAATGTTTTCTGTTGCTGTCCAATCACTTTTAGCTTCTAGAATAAAGCTATGATAGTTACTGTGAATAAATTTCAAGCTACAATTATGTAGCACTTACAATATCCCAAGGCACATCATAGAAGCATTATTGATCAAAGTATAGCACTAGTCCACACACAACCACATATTGGGACGAGTGACCAAAAATCAAATTAAAGACAGATTTCAGAAATATCTTAAAGGAGAGGGGGCCAGTGGGTTAAGGTGGAAATTCCAGAGTTTAGGGCAATTGATGAAGCAGTTATAATCAGCGATGTGCAACACACCAGATTTGGAAGAACACACATCTTTGGATGGGAAGGGGATTTTATCTGACAGGATGAAGTTTTGGAGATGCGCTGCCTGAGGTTATGGAAGAATTTTGAAACATTTCAATACCATTGTTGTTAAGTGTTACGACAGCAGATAAACAGAGGCATTTAGTGGAAAAGGATGATAATATTCCCTTGATTCAGGAAAGGTTCAATCAGACTGGAAAGAAGAAAATGTAACCACTCTATTCAAGGAAAGAAGGAGACAGAAAATGAGAAACTATAAGCCAGTTGTAGGGAAATTGTTAGTATCAATATTAAGAAGAAAATAGCTGCAAACTTTGAAAAACTCAAGGCAATTGGGAATGGTCAGCATGGCTTCCTTAAGTTAACCAATTTGTTAGAGGTTGCTGAAGGAATGACGTGCACTCTGGATAAAGAGGACCCTACAGGCATACTATCCTCAAATTTCCAGAAGATATTTGATCAGTGCTAAATCAAAGGTTATTGTAGAAAACATAAACTCAGGGATTATGGTTAACATATTAACAATGTAGTGGCTCAGTGGTTAGCAGTGCTGTCTCACAGTACCAGGGACCTGGGTTCAATTCCAGCCTCGAGCGACTGTCTGTGTGGAGTTTGCACATTCTCCCGTGTCTGCGTGGGTTTCCTCCGGGTCCTCCAGTTTCCTCCCACAATCCAAAGATGTGCAGGTTAGGTGAACTGGCCATGCTAAATTGCCCATAGTTTTCAGGCATGTGTAGATTAAGTGTAATAGTCGGAGGTAAATGTAGAGTAATGGGGAATAGGTTTGGGTGGGATACTCTTCAGATGCTCGGTGTGGATCTGTTGGGCCAAAAGGCCTATTTCCACACTGTATATTAAAAAAAGAAGATTGGATGGTTGGTGAAAAACAGAGATCATGCATAAATGGGTCTTTGATTGGCAGGATATGATGAATGATGTCCTGAAGGGGTCTATGCTGAGGTCTCAACTTCTACAATTTGCATTAATGACTTATCTGAGAGGAATGAAGGCATGGTAGCTAAATTCACCAATGACAGCAAGACGTGTGAGAGAGTACGTTCTGAAGAAGATGTAAGGAGATTGCAAACAGATCTGGATAGTTTGAGTGAGTGGACAAAAATCTGGCAGATGGAGGATAATGTGGGAAAATGTGAAGTGATTCAATCTGGCAACAAGAATGAAAAACAATGTATTACTTCATAGAGAATGACTAGAATTCTGAGATGCAGAGTGATTTAGGTGTTTTAATGCACGAGTCACAAAACATTAGTGTTCAGGTATAACACATAATCAAGAAGGCTAACAATGCTATTCTTCATTACTAGAAGGATTGAACATCAGTGTAAGGATGTTATGCTTCATTTTTACATCATCTCTTATATTGTGTGCCGTTTTGGGCTCGTTATTGAAAGAAGTGGTGGTGGTTCACAGGAAGGGTTTACTTGATTGATACCTGTAATGAGTGTGTTGTCTCAAGGATAAGTTGGATAAGTTGAGCTTGTCTTGGAGTTTAGAAGAGTGAAGAATGACTTGCTCGAATTACTTGAGACCAGAATTGTTTTGACGAGGAGGACATGGAATTTATGTTTTTTGTGTGGGTCAATCCAGAAGGAAGGGCACTGTTTTATGATCAGGGATCATTCTGTTAGAACAGAGATGAGGAGAATCTTTTCTCTAAGGGTCATGCTAATTTGGAACTCTCTGCCTCATGTGGATTAATAAATATTTTGAAGGTGGTGGCAGATGAAGTTGCTGAAGGGAAGCAAGAATGTGAAAAATAGAAGGGGGCTGAGGATAGATTGTAAGAGGACACTGGAGTTAACAGTGAGGGAGCAGCAAGTTTTCGCATATGATTCTCTTGAACCTGGGTAATGGAAATGGATTGACAGGAGAGTGGTCACACTCATGTGGAAGATGGAGAAGAAGTGCTGAACAAGTATGGCATGGTCAACTGCATTCAGAGTTAAAATGGTAGCATAATGTCAGGACAGTAGTTTCATGTTTACGAGATTGGATTAATAATCTAAGAACATGGACTAGAAATCCAGAAAATCAAAACCTAACATGGCAGTTAGGGAATTTAAATCTGAAATAACTTATTAGTAATGATAATGGTGAAACAACAGGAAATATCGTAAAACCGATCTGGTTAAGATGTCCTTCAGTCAAGAAAATCTATCATCCTACCCAGTTTGACTGATGTATGTTTGACTCTTAGCTTGCCTCCGAAATCAAACAATTCAGTTATTTCAAACCAACCTGAAAAAGTCTAATAAAAGTTCTAACAGAATTGTGAGAGTATCTATGTGGACTTTGGTGGTTGAAGAAGGTGGACCACCACCACCTCCAAAGCATAGTCCAGTATGGGCAATAAATGATAATCATATCCAACAAGATTTTTTTTAAAAAAGGATTAGAGGGATAGTTCATGACTATCACAGTTAGATAAACTGGAATTTGTGGTTTTGTTGAGAATCCTCTTTGAATTGTAGAAGTATGGAAACCTGATTTGGAGTTCAACCACAGAGTTGCAGGAAAATGGGCTTTGATCATTGATCAAGCCTTTTGTCATATGGCCTAATAATTCCTATTGTGTATTGGTGTCATGTTTTGTTCTGTAACACTACTATGGAGTACTTTGGAACATTTTATTTTATTAAAGGTACTATTTACATATAACATTGCTGTTATGGAGATTAGTAAGCAGTAAAAGAGAATCAAAAGTAGGGACGGCACGGTGGCTCAGTGGTTAGCACTACTGCCTACTGGTTCAATTCCAACCTCAGGCTGTGTGGAGTTTGCACGTTCTCCCCGCGTGTGCGTGGGTTTCCTCCAGGTGCTCCGGTTTCCTCTCACAGTCCAAAGATGTGCAGGTCAGGTGAATTGGCCATGTTAAATTGCCTATAATTGCCTACATTAGTCAGATGGAAATGGGTTTGGGTGGGTTACTCTTTGGAGGATCGGTGTGGACTGGTTGGGCTGAAGGGCCTGTTTCCACACTGTAGGGAATCTAACCTAATAGCCAGATGTCTCCTAATGGTAGTATATTGATTGATGGACATAGAGAAGATTCAGAGTGTAATTTATATTGAAAATAGATTTGCATATTTTACTTGATATTTGTAGGTGAAATGTTCATTTGAGGTGGATGAAACCAAATTATTTGATACTGGTGCCAAGCAAGTCCTCCTAGTGTTCTTATCAATATTTATCCTTCAATCATTACTACCAGAAAATATAAACTGATTGTTACTCTCATTGCTGATTGTGAGACCTTACAGAGCACAAATTGACCACTGTGTTTGCCAATACAATAATAGTCAATGCTCCAGAAGTAATTGAGAAGCTACATAAAGCACTTGGGGATTTCCTGAAATAAGAAAGACAATATATAAATGCAAATATTTGATTTTTAAGTAGGCCCAGAATCAAATAAATAAAAGTATGTATGCCTCTTGCATTATCTATCATCACTCTCTCAGCAGATATCAATTCTGCTACTAATCATCTTTGCCAGGCTTGTTCTGTCCAACATTTGGGTTCAAGAACTAACTTCTACTGGAGTGATGGTGGTAAAGTGATCAATTTTTTTCGTAGTTAAACATTTCTCCTGAATGTAAAATCAAATGTAATAATATCCAGTGGAATACTTTCAGGAGAATTCCACATGTTGAGATTCTTCAATTGCTTGTATTTTATGCTTTCCCCAAAGGAAACTGCAGCATACACAGCAAACATACCAGGTTCATTCTCCAACATTGTTATTTTCAATATCCGGCTTTGAACAGTTGTTTTATGATAATATGTGTCTTGCAGAGATGATGATGTTTCTATATTTTGGGTTGTGGAAAATATGATTCCTAAATTTATAGTTGACAGAAAGCAAACCCATGACATAGATGTAATGGACAGGACACAATATTATTTATATTTTTTTGTTTATATTGCAGGCACGTGCTTTAACACCACAAACTGCAGAAACTGATGCAGTCAGGTTTCTCGTAGGCACTCAGTCTTTGAAGTATGATAATCAGGTAAATATCACTATCTTTTTCTAGAATAATGTGTATTGTATTTCTATGAAATCATTTAGACTTTTAAATTTAATGATTGAACAAAGTTTCCATGGCCTATGAATCCCAGCAACGAAAGGGAAGTGAGAATAACTTGATTCATCAAGTTATTGATTGGCCAAGAGGACCAAGAAAGCTTTTTCTGTTTGGCATGCTGAAATAAACCTGCTTCTCCACTTCAGCTCATTCTAAAATGCCAACCATATAATCTCTTCCTTCCTTCCAAAATCTACAATGTGCACTAAATCCCAGTTTCCATCACACTCTATGCTTTCACTCCCTCACTGCTGGGCTCTTGTTCCCCCAACAAGCAGCATTCCTCCTACCAACTGATTGATACTTTTCATGGTCTGCCGTCTCTTTCTGTCACCAAACCCACCTCTGAATTATGTCCTAGTCTTTAACTTGTCTCTCTGCATCTTCTGTGCTTTTTCTGCAAGCTACTTTGTGTTTTCTTCTGCCACTCATCAATCTGTAATGGAGACCATCCACAGATCTGTGACGTTAGACTTCACAATCCCTATATTCTGATCTCTAATCCCTGCCCTTTCTCCTCCTTTGCTGCTTGTCTGTGTTCTTCCAGTGTTAATGTTCTTGCCTGACAGCTATTGAATGCTTCAGTTTAGCTGTTTGATGCCCAGGTAACAGACAAAATGAATATGTGAGAACTGTATAGTGACTGATCATAGAGAACAATACAGTGACAGTTGCACCAGGTTTAATTATGAAAGATATTGAAAGAATTCTAAACTTCAAGTCAACTTACATGAGTTGTCAGTTTCTTTCACTCTATTTGAATATGAGCCAATCATTTGGAGATGATACAATTAATCTTTTTTGCATTTTTTAGATCCTGAAGCATGCAATTCTATGCATGTCAATGCTTCATCCATTAACTAGTTTAAGCAAAGTAGCACACTCTGTCTGTATATGAAACTTTGTGTATGCCTCTCACAAGCATCATGTTAGAGCAAAAGGTTAGAATTTCCATGTGCGTTCAGGGCCTTCTGAATTATTAGTTTGTGAGTACCTAAATTTGCAATTTTCTTGCTTTTGATTCACAGATTATAGCTTCCTGCCTTCACTCACCCACATCCTTACCTACCATTTCTCATTCCTCCAATATACTTTAATAAAACAGTACAGTGTAAAATCAGCAATAAGCAGCAGTTTTAAACAAAATTACCCTATCATCACGTTTATGATAAATTTTGTCAATATCATAAGGCTCGTTTTGAAGAAGGTAGAAAGACAGAGAAGCCACGTGGCAGAGTTTGGCAAAACACAAAGAATGAGCTTGTGCAAGTGTTCATGGCTTACGTTTCCTATGGCTTAGTACATTTATCTTACAAATGGGCAAAATTATTTAAGTCAAGAAGATCCCAGATTTGTATTGGTTCAGTTCAGCTGGGGTGAGGTGGAGAAAGTATAATCAACTTCAGTGACCCCCAGCAGAGGAAAAATTGATCCAGTGCCCCACTTCTGATTGGAAGCACACATTTGTAAATATTGGTTGAGGGAGGATAAAGCTCAGTGTAACTCACAACTATCAAATAATTTGGTGATCCATTTGCTGTCAGGCTCACGGTTGTGTAATGGACAGTTGAATGAGATGATGAAATATAATTGGGTGTTGTGGAATTATGAATCAGCAAAGGTTCAAATCTCCTAATTGTGATTTATTGCTAAATTTTAGTGAGGGTCTTTATTTAACGTTTTATTTGGGGGATGCACGGATTTCAGAAAAGCTAATGAACAAGTGGGAGTTTTTTTTAAGACTACCAATTTAGAGAGGCTATCATTGTATACATGTTTGGAATGGAAGGGACTTGAATCCACGTCTCCTGTTTGAGGTCGGGACATGAGAGAGTTATAACTTGTTCTTTTGTAGTCCCTTCTGCATTTTAACTTTCATGCTTCCAATTTAATACTCTTCAAATTAAACGCAAAGCAGTTAATTTTTGTGAACACAAATGTTATTTATAGCTTATTTATGTGATTATCTGTTATTGCAAAATCCATCTAGGATTCCCATTAATTAAAGTAGACATTCATAATTTACTAGTTCATTTTGGTTTCAAGTTGAATGCTTTGCTTTGAGATTATAAATTCTTAATCTGAAAACAAGGATAAAAAATTGAATGACGGAGTCTGGGTAAAAAGTGTTAAATATGCTTTGATCACACCACTCCAGCCACTGTCTAATATGTTGCTGATTTCAAAGCTTTATATGGGATAAAGTGTTCTAATTTGGGCCATACCAGTAAAGTAATTTTGTCAGACCAGTTTAGCAATGAATTTCAGTTTAGCTAGTACATTTTCTGATTTTACAACTAATCAGATGGAAAAAAAAATGTTCTTTAATGTATTATACATTTACTTAGACATATAAAAATTTACATTATCAGACCATGGAGACAGACCATTCAGATCATAAATGCTCCACTGATTTGTTTTACTCTACATAAAACATTTACTCTTACCTTACTGACCTGCTTAAAACTTTTTTCTTTTCTTTGTGCCGGTGAAAATGGACAGAATCTGGAATGGGGACTTGAATCACAAAATTGAGTTCTGTCTGTCATTTTTAAAGGATTCCTGAGTCCGTCTTAATTTTAGTCTGTTGGTTTTTGATTCTCCCAAGTCTCTCTCAAACAGTGTTAAATTCTATCATGATATCACTGCATGCAAGCTTTCTTCCAAGCCACACTTTATCACTATTGCAGAGTTTAAGGTCCTGAAACTCACTTCAGAGTAGCAATGTGCTACACCTTCTTGACTGAGTTAGTCAAGAAGGCAGCTTACTGCCACATTCACAAGGGCAATTACGAATGGGCAATAAATGCTGAATTAGCCAGTAACACCTACATTTCATTAAAATAATTTTAAAAATCTTGTATCTATTTTGCTGACATCAGTGACCAGAAGGAATGGAATGCATTCAAAGCCAACCACTGCACTTCACAACGATGAATGAATGTGAGGAAGTTCATCTAACCCATCCAGCATATCTTTTCAAGGAAACACACAATCTTCTCCAACACTATCTCCATTATATCCGGGAAGTCTTTGCGTGGGTTAATCATTGTTTTCAAATGTTGTCTGATGTTAGTGCGTTTTTGCTAGTGTGTACATATGTCCCCTAGTTCTTCAATTACATTTTAGCTTGGGATTAATGTTTTCCATTCCACTTAATACATGCATACCCCTGTAAAGAAGCTTTATCTACATCGCTACCTCCAAAACTGAGTTTTCCAAACCCTTCTTCATAACTTAGTTCTTTCACATGATAGATGAGAAAGCTTCCATAGCTTGAATGTTCCCCATGTGTCTCACTGACTAGAATGAGTGCAGTACTCCAGGTATAACCTGTATGGCTCCTGCATAATCTTAATGGGGTTCTGGTAGTTAAATTGAGTGGCAACACGTTATTGATCACACATTTTTCTTACCTTAAATGTTTTACTTATGTACTTGCTCTTCAGAAATCCTGGGAGGGAAGATTTGTATGGGTCTGCAAGCTGGATTTCTTGGGTAAAACAAGTATCAAAAAATTATGCTCATCTGAACACTTGACTTTAACTGAACCTGATTTCACTTTTGAAGGACAATTCATTGAGTTTCTTTGTAAGTATGTGATGGAATCCATACAGTTTTTTGATAGTTGCTGTGAAGATGTAATCAACTACACCTGGGTCTAGATACTGGAAGTTATCCCTGCCAAAAGCCTGTTCTTTGGTTTGAAATTATCTTGAGGTTATCAATAAATGATGTCATAAATACAAAAGTGAATCGCAAAATAGGAAGTTGTGAAATTATGCATGCAATGGACTGAAAATCACACTTTCCAAAATACTGTAAGCATGTAATGTCTGTTACTATATTATTGCCCATTCGATAATTATGTTAATTATGGATCATTGTCTCTGACCCATTCAAATTCACGTAGGCCAAGATTTTTACCACTAATCTCATCTGCAGCAAGAGCTAGACCACAAATGTTTATGGTGTCAAAGAGGTGGGGAATTGCAAAACAGCCTGTGATCCGAATCCTAACTGCTCACCAAGAGATTCAGCTAGAAATGTATATCTGTGCAAGAACAGAAATAAATATCCAGCCACTGTCTGGAATTGTATATCACGTATTAGTAATTGCTATTGGGGGACACATGCAAGAGTGGTGATTGTGTTTGAGGAATTGAATCTCAGGAAAATATCATTGCCTTCAAAACAGGAGCAGAAAATATTAAAGAGAAAAGTAAGGTAAATAAGGATAGTCCCTTCATTTAAAAAAAAATGTACTCATCATTCATGTGAGTTTTTTTAAAGAAAAGGAAAATGTATTATCTTTATGGGTATGAAATGAAATTGCTTGATCAAAATGACAGCATCAGCTTATGAAGAACTCTTTAGTACCATGTAAATTGATGAAATTATCCTTGACCGGAACAATGACTTGCAGCTTCAGTGCACCACCCCATGAAACCATTCTTCTTTCCTTCAGACTCCTGATTGTGCTCTTGAAACAAACCCTATACTCCAAGGCTGCTATTGATCAAAGTGCATCATGCTCCAATCCTTAATTTAGAGTGTAATTTTTTTTCAATCTGACAGTTAGTATGTCATTACTAATTTATGGATGTGGATTATGTTTTTAGATACACATCATAGATTTTGATGATGAAAATAACATTATTAACAAGAACGTCCTTCTGCATCAAGTAGGAGAAATATGGCACATGAGTACCAGCCCTACAGATAAAGGAGTTCTGGCAACATGCTACAATAAAAGTATGTGTAGTAGATTGATTTGTCCTTTGATTTGTTGGATGAAATAAGCTACATTTTAAAATGGGGGACTGTGTTCCACAGCTTTTGCATTTCAGAAACATGGACTAAAAGAACTGAAGATATTATGAACTGTTTTCCCTTACTAGATTTTGTAAGTTGTTTATGTCAAGTTCTTTATTTGACAAGTTTAACTCATTTAACTTTTAAATTTCTGTAAACGCATATGATTAACATTTCTGAATATCGATTGATGAGTGAAATGTTAGAAAACTATTGCTTTCCAAAAGAACTTCATATTGAATTGGAAGCAATTCTGGTATCCAAGAGAAGATAATAAATTCAAAGTTATTTCAAATGGAGCACATTTACAGAAAGCAAGGGAAAGATATAAAAGAGACCTATGGGGCAACTGTTTCACACAGAGAGTGGTACATGGATGGAATGAGCTGCCAGAGGAAGTGGCGAAGGCTGGTACAACTGCAACATTTAAGAGGCATTTGGATGGGTATATGAATAGGAAGGGTTTGGAGGGATATGGGCCGGGTGCTGGCAGGTGAGACTAGATTGGGTTGGGATATCTGGTCGGCATGGACGGGTTGGACCGAAGGGCCTGTTTCTATGCTGTACATCTCTCTGACTCTAAAGCAACAACGTTGTTTGTTTATAATCTTGTGTTTTAAGTTGTGACTGCAGTGGTTGAGGTTCGAGAGTTGTACAGGCAGAGTTATGATCAATATGTTAATTAATAATGAAGGGCAAAAAACCCAGTGACTAAATGTTGACATTGAAATGCTAGCTTGTTATCAGAAATTAACTAAGTACAGTAACTGCAACTTACATCTTTTAAATTTTATTTTTAAAGAAATAGTTTAGCAACTGCAGAGCTTCCTCATGTACTCCTGACATATTTAGTTGTAGATAGTGCCAAATGTAATTGAAATTTAATTGCCATTGAAGTTTACATTTTATTCTTCCTCATTTGCCTGGTGAAGATCGAAAATTCATCGCCACAAAAACTAGCCTATAGCTATAAACTTACAGGCAGCCACTCTGTGTTAGCTTGTACTATTTCGCCAGTTAACTGCAGTGTTTTGAAATGCATCTTCAGTAGATTGAAGAGATGAGATGTAATGTCATTTCAAAGCATTAGTTTCATTTAGTAGCTTTATTAGCTAACGTAAATTACAATATTTTGTGCCATTGAATTAAATTAAAAGATTGGAGAAGGTACCCAGAGATAGGACACTATAAAGAGATTTGAATATAGTCTGATCTGATATAATACGATTGTTCTATTCCCGTGCGAGCCTGCATTTCAAGAAATTCGCATAATAGCAGCATCGCTTAAACCAATGGGACCAAAATCACGTTATAGCCAATAAGGTAAGGAAGTTCACGTTCTACATATAATGGCCTAAATTCTTCAATCGTGTTATAGCCAATTCGTAAAAAGAAACACATCTAATAGCAGAACTGACTATATATATATATATATATATATATATGTAAACATTTTATTTTGGAGGCCTTGGAGTCAGTTTCGGGCAACAAAAAATAGAAATGTGAGATTTACTATGTAAAAGAACACCAGAAGTGGAGCTAGAATGAGCTCAAGCAAGGAGGAACTGAAGCTGTCCACATTCACTTTAGAATAGTCATGTCATTGAATAAATTTTTGTTGATGAGCTAAATCAAGGGCAGCAGGAGATAATGTCTCATAGGTGGAAATATATTGTCTTTGTGATTGTAGATAAGGGGTCCACTATAAGGGGTTAAATAGGACTGACATTACAAACAGTCTGGGTTATCCTGAGTCAGTGATTGTGAAAATAATAGCATCACTGGCAAGAGCACAAAGCTTGTAGTGGCCAAAGAAAATTACTTTCTTTGTTTTGAATGTTTCACTGCAGCAAAGTGCAACTATTGTCAGACTGGATGTTGTGCAAAACATCAATATCACTGAGACTGTGGAGTTACCAAGACAGGTTATAGAGAGGCATTATTGAATGTCATCAGCCTAGAATCTAACTGGTTACTGTGGCTGATATCACCAAGGAGCGGCATGTTGATGAGGATGAGGGAGATGAAGGATCTCAGAAGTCATAGAGCATAGAATCCGACTGTTTACTCCACCGTATCTATGCCAAAAAACACCAAACTAATCTCATTTACCTGGACTTGGTCCATAGCTTACTATGCCCTGACATTTTAAGTACTTATCCATATGCTTCTTAAATGTTGCCAGAGTACCTGCTTCCACCACCCCCACAGGCAGCACATTCCATATTTATACCATCCTCTCAGATTCCCTCTAAGCTACTTACTGCTCATCTTAAACTTATGCCCTCTAGTCTTGACATATCTGCCATGGGGAAAAGATTTTCACTATCAACCTGAATATGCCTGTCATAATTTTGTATACCTCAATCAGATGCCCCTTCCTCTTCTCCAAGGAAGACAAATCCAGCCTATCTCGTCTTTGCTCATAACTGGCACTGTTCATCTCAGACAACCATCCTGGTTGGTCTCCTTTGCACCCTCTCCAGTGAAATCACATCCTTCTGATAGTTTGGTGACCAGAACTGCAAACAGTTTTCCATCTGTGGCCTAACCCATGTTTTATAAAGTTTTAACAAGGCTTCCTTCAGAGTGTAGCCTGAAATCACATTCTCCTCACTATCAACAACAACACCGATTTTCGTGACATCTGTAAACATACTAATTATACCTTACATTAATGATTTGACCATGAATGTACATAACAAACAGCAAGGATCCTAACATCAGTACCTGTGGTACACTGCTAGTCACAGTCTTCCAGTCACAAAAAGAACGTTCCGCCATCACCCTTGCCTCCTATTTGCAAACCAATTTTGGGTCCAATTTGCCAACTTGCATTGAATTTCTTCGGCTTTTACCATTTGGATCAGTCTTCCACATGGAACCTTATCAAAGGCCTTACTGAAGTCCATGGAAATCACATCAACTGCACTACCATAATCTGTAATTAATCAGGAACCCCTCTAACAAACCTGCACTGATCATCCCTGCTTTTCCAAATGTTAATTAATTCTATCCCTCAGAAAGTTTTCTGAGCATTTCCCTACGACTGAAGTCAGACTAACTGATCTTTAATTAACTGGTCAGTCCGAGCTGCCCTTCTTGAACAAAGGAACCACGTTACTATCCTCTCATCATCTGGCACTTCACGTGTGCAGGCAAAGTATCAACTATCCCTGCCAGGACTCCAGCAATCTCCTCCCTTGTTTCCAATAGCAGTCCGGAGTACATCTCATTAAGTCCTGAGGATTTATGCACCTTTATGCCAACCACAACATCTAATACCTCCTTGTCCCAATCTTAACATGTTCCAGAATCTCACTTCCCAGCTGAAATTCATGGCTTCAATGTCTTTCTCATCTGTGAATACAGATGAGAAATATTAATTTAAGATCTCACCCACACCCTTTGGCTCCACTCGTAGGTTGCCCCTTTGGTCTCTCATAGGCCCCACATTTTCCCTGATGATCCTCTTACTCTTAACATACTTATATCTCTCTTGAGGTAATGATGTGGAGACAGGAAAAGTAATCATAGGTTGAGGTGAATTGGTTAGAATTGCATAGGTAAAAGAGGAACTAAGTAAGAGCACTTGGCTGGACAACAGAAGAGAGACATTGGAATAATATGGTATATGTCAAAGGCTGTAGGGAGTTAAGTGGATATAATACAGCATGGTCAAGGTTACAGAGGTGCCATTTGATCGGGGCTGTTTCAGTGCTCCTGTAAGGTGTTTGAGAAGGTTTAAACATGGTAATGACTTCCATTAGGCACTCATTTGGAAGGCAGTAAATTCCTTCAAATGCTTGGAAATTTGGAATAGGCCAAAAATAACATCAAAACTTTGCACACCTGCTAAAATTAGTCAACATTTGTGATGGGCAGTTGAGAAATAATCAGAGACTAAAGTATTTACAACCGTATTCAGCCAGATTCTTCCCTCCTCCTCCTCCTGAGGGCCCCGTCAGTTTTGCAGATGCTGGTCTTCAGCAAATTTGATTCACTTCACATGAAATATAGAAACAAACCTGTGCTCCAGAAGTAACTGCATTCCTCACCAGCTATATTGCTGAAACACTGGCATCTACCTGAGCATATGGAAAATTTACAAGATATTTTTGCCAGCAAACACCAAGACACGGCAATGAAGAGTTTCTTTTGTTGAGTTGGTGAAATATCTCTGATAGGAAAGGGACAGTATTTGAGGACGGGAAAGCCCTTACTATATCATCTAGTATTGGGAAGGGAAGTTGTACAGCAGCAGGTTCATAGAAATTGGGTCAAGAATGGAAGGAGGTGGATTTCAGAAATCAGGAATTAAATTTACACCCTGGGATCAAAACCTTGACATCGGGAATATATCTGGATCCTAGCCCTGCATTGTGCTGACATGTGACATAGTTATCATTAAAGCAGGCTAATTATTGGTTAGGTACCCACTCACCATTCATTTAAGAAAGCTGGGAAGACTGCTGACACTAGACGACCAATTGGAGGCTCTCCACCACTACTGAGATCAACACCGGCGTCAGAGGTGAGCTATGAACAGAGGATGCCTCAAATTGACCTCTGAAGACAAATTTTAAAAATGTTAAAAACCAAGGGCCCCACAGTTACCAGGCTGTTACTTTGGTGAGGGTACTCTTCCATAATTTGGCCTACAGCCTCAGCTAAGAAAAAAATACTACATAGAGTTTTGAACCTTGGAAGTATTGCTTGGATGTCACCTCCATTCTTCAACCAGGATTCGGCATCAGTGACAGAGGGTTGTGTGGTGTCCTGATTGCTAACTCAAAGGTGTAGGTCAACATCTGTACAGTGACCTTATTAGACCCTTTAAGGAACATAGGCATTTACCCACCATTTATAGGTGGGTATCTGACAAATCTTCCCACTCACCATACTTCACAAGGTTTAAACGTGGCTTTGAAGTCTAACCATGCCATAAACTAGCACCATCTGGCAGTGAGAAATTGCAAGTTTGCCCTTTTCACTTCTGCCTCAGTAGCCCTTCCAAAATTCAGTCCAGTGGGTGCTTTATACCTTTCATTTGCACTTTATTAAACAAATGAAAGCAAATCCTGTAAATTAGATTAGATTAGATTACTTACAGTGTAGAAACAGGCCCTTTGGCCCAATAAGTCCACACTGACCTGCTGAAGCGCAACCCACCCAGACCCAACCCCCTACATTTTTAACTTCACCTAACACTATGGGCAATTTAGCGTGACCAATTCACCTGACCTGCACATTTTTGGACTGTGGGAGGAAACCGGAGCACCCAGAGGAAACCCACGCAGACACTGGGAGAATGTGCAAACTCCACACAGTCAGTCGCCTGAGGCAGGCAATGAACCCAGATCTCTGGCGCTATGAGGCAGCAATGCTAACCACTGCGCCACCGTGCCATCCTTCATATTAAGTTCCATTTCTTTTTCAACTCAATTGTAAAGTCTTTCCAAATCTCTTTCAAGAGTTACCTCAAAGTACTCTTGCAATGAGTTGAACTGTTACCTAGTGAGGGTGAGTGGGTTCAGGTGCAGGCAGAGTTCAACACAACACCACACCAAACAGAGGGCTGACAAATCCAAAGATATTTTCAGTGATTTGCAGATTTGCTAAAGCACATGCAGTTTGTGTGTTTATAGATTGCTCTTGGGCCTCATCATGTAAGAGAAGCAGGCATGAATTTGATGATGTGCTTGGCTAAATTTGAAATGTTGTGGTAACCAAAATATTGAACTTTATGTGCGTAAAAGTTTCATGTCTTACCTCTTGCTCATATGATTAAGAACCAAATTTGAATATTAAAAAAAACTGCATAAAAAGTAAATATCTTTTGGCAGACCTGGATCATCTGTACTGATGTGGTCATTAAAGATGTAGACAGCTCCCCATTCCAAAGAGCACAATTTTTGACAGCTCAGGAACAATGTAAACAGAAATCTACCCATAATCTTGAGGCTTCGAGTTAGTGCAGGAAATCAAGAACGCACTTGGATAATCAGGAGAATTGTAATTTATAAGAAATACACTTTGAAATATTTATTGAGTGATTTGAACTGATCTGTGTGTTTTGTATAATGCTGCAAACGTAAATATGATATTGATAACTGGAAATTCTCCATGTTAAAGCACTAAGATGATGGGATGGGATACTCGTCAAATTATTTTAGAAACAGTTTCTGTTCTAAGTATTCTACCATTGTCTTTAATTTGTAACAGTTCAAAATATTCCTAGCAGAAACTGTACTGCCATACTTTGGGGTTATGCTCTGCATTCATTATTTATTGAAAACGATGTCAGGCAGATGGGGCCAGAAGGAGCAACATGCCCCAAATGTCAGAATTCAATGTAAAAATGTTAACAGTGAGGAGTGAGCTATTTTTTCTGAATAATCTTACAAGACAAATCTTATTTTATGCATGCCAGTAATACAACAATAAATACAAGTTGCATAAAAAACTCCTTTGGCCTCCCCATTTCTATCTCCTTTCCTTTCTTTGTTTTTTCTCTTTTATTTTACAAAGTTTGGAAGAAGATTTATTTTACAGTTACTCTTTTCTATTCTTCCTCACATCCATTTGCTTCTTGTATTGGTTTTTCTTGCCTCAGATTTATACTTGTTCTTTGTCTTGCTTTCTGATTCCTCTCTGCCCTTCTTTCTGTGGCACTGAATGCATATTATCCCTGCAGCAGCATGGACTGTCTCTGATCAGCTCCATTGATTTTTTTCCTTGTTAATAATGATGAGGCAGGTTTTCTTCCTACTAGACTATCCATTCTAAATTGAGTACACAGGGGAATCTTTGAAATAAAAGCAAGGAATCTGATGGGGGCAGAGTATAAAAGGTAGCAACAATGACAGATATGACTGGTAAATTGACTGCTAAGATTATAGATAGCCAGGTTAGTAGATTTAATTTTGAAATTGTGCCTTCAAACAAATCATTAAATTTTAAAGAAATAAATAAAAAAAACATTTGGGATGAAATGAGGCAAAGCATCACACCCTTAAGTATCAAATTAAATGGAATGAACTGCCTGTGTGTGGTTAATAGCTAAATTAAAATGTCGAGGACATTAGCTTCCTGCATCTGATAGGACAAAAAGCAGATGCATTGTGCAAACAAACACAGGCAGTATTTTTAATGTTACCAAGGCCTTCGTAGAAATACTTGAAATCTGTTTTTGTCTTCGAGATGGTATTCTTATTTATTGGCAAGTGGTCAGAAACAGCTAAAGCTCCTTGAAATCAAAAGCTAACCTGTCATAAAGTGTAAATACTTACAGCACGTGCCATATCAAACCAAAATCTATCAGGTATAATTCTTCAAAGAATCATGTGGAAATAATAATTCTTGGTTTAACTTTAATGTACTATTTCAGATGTTGAAATATTTTTGGAAAATGTTTTCATATAAAATTAAAAGATGAACTTCCATACCTTTATAACTTAATTATGTCTTAAGCCTTGGCATCAGAAAATACTTTAACAATGTTCCACCATTTAACAACCATTTTTAGTTTGAAATAGTATTAACCCGACAGTTGAATCTATTTTATGCTTTTAAAAATGCAATTCATAATGCATTTTCTAAGCAGTTTTATTTCTCCTTCATATCATTTCCCAATCAACAGTATAAAGGGTTCTGGCAGAGCCACTTCTGAGCTAATTGCTCATTACAATGTTTGGTTGTCCGAAACTCCCAATTACCTATTATCTTTTTGCAAAACAAAAAGGTTAACTAAAATGGGTTAGATAATGTTGTGAAACCCACAGATAAAGAATTCTAAAATTGGGCCCATTTTCTCCTTTTTTTTTGTTTTTTGTGGCACCAATTCTTTGCTCAATTCTACCCCACCCTCACCTTCACCTTCACCTGGTCCATCTCTGATTCCTCCCTTCCCTTCATCAACATCGTTGTTTCCATTTCTGCGGATAGACTGGCCTTTAAAATCCACTACAAACCAACTGATTCCAACGGTTACCTTGACCATACAACCACACACCCTGCTTCCTGTAAAAATTGTACTGCATTCTAGCAAGTTTGGAGAAGTCACACTCTCCCAGTTCCATCTCCATTGCATCTGTTCTGATAATGCTAACTTTGACAAGGGGGCCTCCAAAATGTCTGTCTTTTTCCTCAATCGAGGATTCCCCAGCATAATAGTGGACAAGGCCTTCAGCTGGTTCCAATCCTTCTCCCATACCTCAGACCTCATTCCCTCTTTCCCTTCCCATAGAGACGATAGGGTCCCCCTTGTCCTCACCTACATCTCACCAGCATCCACATTCAGATGCTAATTAGCCGCCACTTCCAGCAGAATGCCACCACCAAACATATATTCCCCTCCCCACCCTTGTCAGCCTTCTACAAGGACCATTTCCTTCAGGACACCCTCGTCCACTCTACCTCCAATTCCAGCATCCACTCACACTTCTATGGCACTGCGTTGCAACTGCAGAAGGTGTAACACCTGCCTGTTTATTTCCTACCTCCTCAGTATCCAAGGGCCCAGATATACCCTCCAAATAAACCAGCTTCACAGAACACCGACTTTCTGTCCATCAAAAAGACCTTGAACTTTCCATTACCTGCCACTTCAATACACCATCTTGTTCTCTGGCCAACATCTCTGTCTCAGGCTTGCTGCAGTACTCTAGTGATGCTCAACGCAAGCTGGAAGAACAGCAACTCATTTTCCATTTGGGAACCCTGCAGCCTTCTGGACTCAATATCGAGTTAAACAACTTTAGGCTTTGAGCACATTCCTTATGCTTTCCCCACCCTCACATCCCAGGTCATCACATGGTCCGCTATTACATACAACACATTGTCAGCCACTAATAGTCCCCAATAGCAGCTATTCATTCTCTTAGGCTGACCATTATTCACTCTTTCATCTGTCCAACTGATTTTCTCTCTGTTTGGGTTCTAACTCTACAAATCATTTACTCCTCTTCCCTACCACCCCTGTTTCTACGCTATCTTCTGCATGAAAAAACAACTGATCCCAGTTACCACCAGTTCTGAAGAAGGGTCACTGGAGAAGAAATGTTAACTGTGATTTCTGTCCACAGCACATTTCTGTATTGTTTCTGATTTCCAGCATGCGTAGTTCTTGCAATTTTTCACTGTGATGGTACCTATACCTAAATACTCCGCTCACTTTTACCATCAAAGAGTACTTGTGGATGGAGTAATTTGGATACAGATTGATTGGACTCCAGGACCCAAGGATTTGTACACAGAGTCAACTACATTCAGGAGAGAATTGAGGTGGGGAAGGCAAAGCAACAAATATCACAAAATTTTTTAAAACATGAAAAGGAGACTACAGCACATAAAATATTCAATTTGTTTTTAATAGTTTCAGAAGTATTTTCAGAAGCAATTTTATGAAATTTACAGCACAAATGCTTGTAGTTCCCTGTATAAAATTTGCAGTGCCTTTTTTTTAGCTTACTAATTTCAAGTTTGACTCAAAATTCAGAATCAAGTGTGATGTCTGCAATTAAGTCAATTCAAAAGTTGGTCCATCAATAAATTCAAATCTGTAAAAATATTTACAAGAATAAAACTGTAAATAAAATAATTTTACTAGGAGTTCAAGTATAATGTTTACCATTGTACTAATTGCTCTACCAACATAAATTGTGAAATGTTAACTAATTTTATCAGTTGAAAGTTCAAGTTCGAGTTACTGTTGGCCTAATTTAGTACTATATTAAATAAGGAGTGAATACCTTTTATGAAATTATTTATATCAAGGCAGAGAAGCATATAGAGATAAATGTCCAAAACCAAATTTGGAATGACACAAAATGCATGAAACAACCAATCTATCTGTTTGAGATTTGGTAGTGAGTTTGAAAAAGCTAATCAGATCCAAGATATTAAGCTTTTTTGTCCAAGATTAGATTGTTTTAGTATTATGTAATATCCCACTCAAAAGCTAATTTCAGGCTATCAGATATCTAAGGCCAGTTTAACAGGGGATCCTGACTAGTTGAACACTCTGACTTGACACAGTTAATTTTCCTTTATCTATCCCATATTCTTGTTAATTTTCTTATGCAGAAGAATGTGTTAAAGTAATTTCCTATGGCACTTCTAAAGCTATATCATCTAAGATGATGGCAAAAACAAACTGAAAACGTAAGATGATCCATCAATAACTTTGATCAATTTTAATTTTTGTAAGTGATATCAGTACTTAAAAAATATTTCTGAGGATTACTTCTTTAGCTCGTCAGCATTGAGGCTGATTGTTCAGTGATGATTGTGAAAATGGTGCCATAGCATCCTCCTTCATTTACCTATTTAATTGCAGTTTAAGTTAACATGCACACGTTCATTAACAAAAGATTACAAATTTCTGCACAAGTCCAGAATTAAGCAGGTATCGCTGTACAAATGACAGCCACAAAATAGAATGTAAACCATTGGAGTTTGGGTTGAAAATTGTTCCATACAGTTCTAAGTAATATGCCAACTGAAGTGGTGATTAAATAACTGAGTCCTTGTATTTATGTTCAAACTGTTTGCCTCTGAAAGTACGATGAGTTCTGCTTTCTCTACGTTTACTAAAAGATTTGTTTATAGTAAAATTTTGTTGTTGTTTTTCTTTAGCTTCAGATAGTAAAGTCCTAACATGTGCTGCTATATGGCGCATGCCAAAGGAATTGGAATCAGGCAGTCATGAATCTCCTGACGATTCATCAAGCAACCCACAGACCTTGGAACTGCTTTGTCACCTTGACAACACAACCTATGGCAATATGTCTTGGTAGGTTGTTCAGCAATGATTTAAAACATTTTGAATACATTATTCGTTCTTGAACTAAGTAATTTCTTCCTGTTTAATTGTAGCATTAAAACAACAAATGTTCCTGTTGAAAATGCAAGTATTTATGCAGTGCTGACTAAACTGCCATTACTAATGTTTGTATACCTTTCACTATTAATCAAGGAGTTTTTATTATGTTGCATCAGTTTTCTACTTAGGATAAATTCAAGTTTGAAACTTGTTAAACTAATGTGTTGGTTATTGGAAATTGGTATTGAGAAAGTTGGCATCAAGATATGGAAAAAGGAGAGAGTGAAATGTTTTCAAATTAATTACTAATTTCTGAGTCCTTGTCATTATACCTAAAATCTACTTACTACATGAATAAATCTGCAGCTTTGCAAAAATTGCAATATTTTGTTGATGGATATCTACTTTGAATGTATAACATATCTTGAAGCTTCAGTAGGAAAGGAGCATTTGTTTATCCAGTTATTTGAATATGATCTTTTAAAAAAATTTGTGTGCTTTCTTTATGTATGGTCTGTGGGATGCACATTTTATTTGAACAAAGTCAAAATTAATACCTACTGTAATTATTACACCTACAGATGGTACTGTAATAGGTATTTTCCACATTGTAAGTCCATATTTCCTTATCATAAATTGAGGTTAAATTAATTATGAAATCTATTTTGTTTGCATTCTCCATTTAAGTTCTGTTACCTGACAACTGGTTGCAGGTCAAGGAAGAAGCCTGAAGACCAAAGTCTGAACAGATGTTATTTTGATGAAATTCAGAGGCTAAATTTTTAAAGTAAATATTTAATGTCCTATGTCATGGAAGCAAAGTTTGAGTCAGATTAACAATCATCTAAATACTGAGAAATTCATCAGATCTGACTTGGCTGCATCTGCTGTTTGATGTGCTCTTGAGGGTGTTTGGCCACAGTTTGGCTGTTAACTGTGTTTAATCCATGTTAATTCTGAATATTAGAGAATAGATTGTATACCTGTTTGGTAAATTGTTCTACTTTTCCAATTTTGTAAAGTTTATTTTTGTTCAAAACTGTGCACTCAAGTAGCTTTATTCTGAGTAAATACCTGGAATTTCAAACTTTCCCTACTTTGAGCGAAAAAAACGTTGCTGATTCTGAACCAGATTCCAAGATAAATTGGGGAAATTTCATTTGGGATTATAAGAACCATGTGAAATCTATTATTTTAGTGTTATGTAACCATGTAAGAAATGGCATCTCAAATATTTAATCAAATTATCATCCACATGCAAGTAGACGAATATTCTTTTCCAGATAAAGCTTCAAATATGTTCAAAGCATGTATCCATCTTGTAAATATTAAACAAATCATCAGCTATGATCGCTGCAGATTTTTGTATATAAGTAGATTTCAGGTATATTGATGAGGATCTCTCAAATGTGTTATTTATCTGGAAAGATTTGAGATAGAAAGTACACAGGATACCACCTTGATAAAGAGAGTTGTACACTTAGCCCAAAAGACCATTGTCAGCATGTCAAGTAGGTAGATGATGACAGGAGTGAGTATGCAATGCTGATTTGAAACTGCCACTGCCACAAAAGTGAGACAAACTACTACAAAGTGAAAGAGGATAAGGACACAGTCAGCGGTCATTTCACTTGAGAGCCCTTGGGGAATAATTTTCTTACCTGTTTCTCATTAAAATACTAAAGCACAGGGTGTTATTGCTTTACAAGTGTTGCAGCTTCAAAGCATGGCAAAAATAGCATTGTCTGGAGCTAACAATGTGAGTGTAACTCTTAACTTTAATGTGCCGAACACCTTGCAGGCTTTTGCTGGACATGCAAGCAATATCTTGGAGTTTGCAATGCTTTACTCATTAGGGAAGTTTATTCATATTCTCTAAATATAGATACATATTTTTATTACATTCTTTTTTCAGAAATGAACAGACAGAACAGGCATGTGATGGTTAATAAGTTATTAATCAAATGCACATTGTTCAGCATAGAACTGGAGTTGGTAAACTTGGTCCCTCCATATGTAGTTATTTTTTTCACTATAGGTGGTGCATTACACCATCACCCTAGAATTTTTCACAATTGCTTCATTCTGCACCAGTCTGCTGTACCACTGTATTTATATCTGCGTAGTAAGTTACAGAGCATCACTGATATTCTCAAGTTACTTGAGCTGCTCTGCAGAAGGCTTGCAATATTCAGCGAAAGAAGTTTCAGGACTTGTGTTAATATCGTGAATGCTGCACAATCTTCCTGTTATGAGCTAACAGTCCTCGCACCACCTATCAGATGAGAAGCTGAGTTGTAAGGAAATGGGAGTGCAGCAAGATGAAGTATAACCATGTATAATTAAGATGTGTCAGGAAGGCTACAAGGCAGACAGCCCCCTTATGTCATTACCCTACAGGTTTTACATAATCACCACTGATTCCAGGTACTTCAACAATACTTTTCCATTCTTGATCTTTTCTCTATCACTGATTAATGCACTGACCTCTTTCCCATCACACAAAATAAAAAAATCCCAAAAGCATATGTTCAGAACTAATTTTAGTAATTCAATCACTAAATAATGCATGCAAAATCAAACTAATCACTTTGTGTTCCGCTTGCCATCCTTTCATGTCACTTTGTCTCTTTCACTGCTCCAGTTATTGATGCATGGATGATGGAAGGCAGCAGATCTTCAATTCAGCAGGTTGCAGGTGGCCTTGGAAGATGATCCCCAGCAGCTTTATGCCCATATGACTGGGCTTCAGACTGCACTCTGTCTGAGCTGCACTGGTTGATAGTAAAGGTAGCAGAGTGGAACGGGTGGAAAGAGGAATAGTGCCACTCTCAGGGTAGGAGATTCATGCTGCAGGGAGCCATTTCCAAAATCCCAGGGTAGTATCACCATAATCATCCAATCAGTAAGAGAACAGATCAATGGACTGCTGTGATACTCTGGTTGCCTCTTTGAACCAAAGCCATCAGGGCAGCAATTTGAGCTTGCAAGGCAACTGTCTTAGTTTCCATTACAGTTTTCTTCTTTAAAATTAAGCTTTTTAATATGTTTGAATCACATTAATATTCAGGTGCTATATTCCTGTCACTATTATTTGGTTTATGACATACAATCTATGATCTGAAATTCCCTCTGTGCTGGAAAAAACTTTAATCCCTTTTCAATTCTGTCACTTTGACCTCACATACAGAATTCACTTTTCATGAAGATTTAAAGGTAGAGGCCCCTTAACATAAGTCGTCTGATGGACAGCCAGTAGGTGCATCAGAATACAGAGGAGCCTTGATTATCCGAAGGACACAGGCGGGCAGTATTCCGTTTGGTGAATCGAAATCTGGATAATCCAATGCCAGATAACATGGTTTAGCCGAGCATTGGGACCTTGCAATCTTGTCGGACAATCCGATATTCGGATTATCGAATGCCGGATAATCGAGGTTCCTCTGTATACTGGAAGGATTTATCTTGGATTTGTCTTTTAAAATTGAGAAGTGCCAAGCTTTTCTGTATTAATGTTTCTCTGATTCCCAGTACAAGATTTGTAACACACTGTCTGAAGAACTAGGTCATAAGGCTCTTGTAGTGCTTCAAATTAATACACAACAGGACAGAGTTGGTCAGAAGGACATCTTTTTTCTACACTTGCACCAGTCTTTGGCTCACTGTCTTTTATTCCAATCTTGCAGAGCAACCGTTACTACTATAGTGTACTGTAAAACTGAATTGATGAATCATATTTATTAGTTTAGTTTGTTGAGATAGTCATTGATGAATTTTGCTCTGTCTGTAGTGTTTTGTGGGAGCCAATGGGAAATGGTACAAAGATAGCATCACTGACTGATAATTATATTCTACTTTGGGATTTACAAGAAAGCTCAAGCAAGGCAGTGGTAAGTAATTTTACAATTTTGTTTTTTGATAGTTTGGGCATCCACCTGTTTGCTTTTTATATATAAATTTCTTTACCACATTGTTGCTGGATCCAGCCATCGTAAATTTCTCCCACAGTAATTATACTTTCTACTAATGTGGTTCCATAGTGTCATGATAATGATGAAATATAATGATTCGATGATGGCTGTGTTATTGGTATTTCCCATTAGAAATTTTGACATAGGAATTTCATTGAATTCAAATACAGAAATAAGGACAGGTTAAACTGGGCTGTGCGCATGTCATTTTCCAGTAGCAATCCTTCTCACGTGTCAAAAAAGGCAAACAAGAGATATGGATTTATACCAAGTACGAAAGACAAGGCATTAAGTAAGGGCAAGAGAGGTGTCCTCTGGTGCCTGAAGTGGGGATTTACACATGCAATTAATGGCAGAATTTTATGATGCTGGTAGGTTTGTGGGTAGATCTGTTTCTCACAAATGATTCTTCCTGTCCCATCCCTCCCCGCTGCCACTTCATAAAGATCCCCATCATCTTCACCCCAACCCCTTCACTGTTCGTAAAATCCCCTGCAGTCGCTTGGTGCTGGATTCCAGGGCTGAAAATCTGGGGACAACTAGTAATATTAGTCCTCAGCACTACTGCCTCTGAGCAACTGAGCTGCAGGACAATCAGATTGTCTGGTAACTCTCTGAGGCCAGTCCTCCACACATCTCCAGCCATTAACACTTTGGAGCGTTAAATAGCTGCAGGGTTGTTAAGAACAGGTGGTGACATAGTTTTTGGATGGTGAGGGTTTCCTATGTCCAAGAAGTCTGATGCCTACTTTAGATCCCTGCTGGGTATCTTGAAGGAAACTATTAGTCCTAAATGTGAACAAGTCTTTTTAAAAAATCAAGTATATTCCATAATAGCTCCTGGTTTCAAGACCCCACGAGACTTAAATTCCCCAATCCTCAATGCCATAACCCTTTATTTTGCATACATACTTCTCAGTGCTACCTTGTCAAATTTTACAGAGGTGTCTGAGTCCTGTATTCAGTACACAAATCGATTATTATTTGGAGTTCATTTACCACACGTGGGAGAGGCCAGAGACCGTTGAGAATCTGGCTTTCATGTGGGGACCAGGTGCGCTTTTAATTACAGCTCAAATCAAAGGTCAGTGACACTTGACCTTTCCTAATAAAGTGCAGGATATTTATACATACCGTATTACAATGGTTACATGCAACATTGACATCAGTACTTGCCACATCCCCTCCGACCTACACATCCAATCCTGTGAATACATGATCAATGATGCACAACTCCATGGTCCACCTTAGGTCCTCCCAATATCTCATGTTGTTTGCCAGACTCCTATCACCTGTCCTTGGGCTCTTATGATTATTGATCACATTCAAATACTGATTATTATCTCCCTTCATAGACACTTGCCAGCCACATCATATACTTGCTCACTATAAATGACTTTTCAAATTCAGTCACACAGTTCATATCCCCTGCTAATCTAAGGACAGAAGATTAAAAAGGATGTAAATTTCTACCAATTGGTACAATATTTGTAATATCAGTTCTAATGTAAAATTACTTACTTATAAAGTTATACGTAATTCAATCTAACACTATGATTCTGTGACAATTTTGGGAACAGCTTCCTTTTTATCTGATTTTTAACGTGGCAATTGTTTATTTTCTTGAGGTCATAGTGACCGTCTTTCTAAATTGTTTCTGCCCCTGCTTGTGACTTTATTTGTCTCTTGGTACTCTGATGAGATTATCTTGTTTATATCTTTTTGTTCTCATCTTTTTGTGGATGGAGAAAGAAGTTTCATCAAGGGTGTCTGTGCATCCAAGGCTTCAGAAATTTAATTCCCCAATATATAATAAATGTAAACTTCTATTCTTGTGTAAATATGAGTCAAATACATAATCATTTTAAAAGCCTTATCTCAGGTAGGTCAAGCTTTCCCTTTCTATTTTATCTGAGCTGCCTTTTCAGAACATAGAACATTACAGCGCAGTACAGGCCCTTCGGCCCTCAATGTTGCACCGACCTGTGAAACCAGTCTGAAGCCCATCTAACCTACACTATTCCTTATCATTCGTATATTTATCCAATCACGCAGTGTTGTTGTTTGTATTAAACAGCTTCATCTCTTGTTGGTTCCATAATATATTTCTCCAGGAAACTGTCACAAATGCATTTTATAAACGTAACTCCCAGGCTCTGTAAAATTTGTCTTTTCTATTGTTGCTTACCTCTGGATTACCAAATTTGTAATGAGGGCCTCAGACCTAGACGAGATCCTTTATATTTTTCATAAACAAGGCTTAACAGTTAATACCTATTTTCTAATGTGACAGATGGCTTTGTTCCAGTCAGAATAGTACATATGCTTTCTTCCCACAATATTTGAGGCTTCGTGAGTCAAGTAGTCACTTGCCCGAACGTCAATTCTCCTGCTCCTCAGATGCTCCCTGACCTGCTGTGCTTTTCCAGCACTACACTCTTAATTCTGAACTCCAGCATCTGCAGTCTTCACTTTCTCTGAGGTGAATTTAATGTTTGATAGGTCTATGTGCACTTCTTATGTCAATGTTTTCTATTAATAATTTATTTATCCACACTTTGATTAGAAATTGCACTTGTAAACTTTTTATGTACCAATTATAAATGCAAAATATGTGTTCCTTTTGGTCCAGGTACTGTGATCATGGTAGTGACATTTTTGTAATGATAACGGTGAAATTTACCAAGCAATTATATTCTTGAAATATTGATGTGGTTGTGCTAAATACATCCTCCAAATTATATTAATCTTAAAACAACTGGAATCCTTTAAGTCCTGGTAAATGTCTCAGGTTGACAAGACATTAGATGAGATTACTTACAGTGTGGAAATAGGCCCTTCAGCCCAACAAGTCCGTACCGACCCGTCGAAGCGCAACCCACCAGACCTATTCCACTACATTTACCCCTTCACCTAACACTACGGGCAATTTAACATGGCCAATTCACCTAAGCGGCACATTTTTGGATTGTGGGAGGAAACCAGAGCACCCGGAGGAAACCCACGCAGACACGGGGAGAATGTGCAAACTCCACACAGAGAGTCACCAGAAGCAGTCTCTGGCGCTGTGAAGCAGCAGTACTAACCACTGTGCCACCGTGCCGCCCATACCATGGCTGTACCATGGAGATCAGTTGCTGGGATCTCAACTGTTTACAATTTGTATGAACAACTTGAATGAAGGGACCAAAGCTATCACTGCCAAATTTCTTGATGACTGAAAGATAGATAGGAAATGAATTGTGAAGAAGACAGAAGGACACTCCAGAGGGCTATAGATAGGCCAAGTGAGTGGGCAAATATCTAGTAAAGGGGAATGTGGGAAAATTTTGGCAGGAAGGATATAAGTTACACATATTATCTAAATGATGAGAGATTGCAGAGCTCTGAGATGCAGATGAATCTGGGTTTCCCAATGCATGAATCACAAAAGCAGGTTAGCAAGAAATGTGGAAAGTTGATAGTACCCTTCATTTAGCAAATGGGGAATTGAATACAAATGTAGAGCGACTTCACTTCATTTATACAAGGTTTTGATGAGATACTGGTATAGAGTGTGAAATAACTCAACAGAGGCCAGTCTCCCATCACCAAATCAGCCTTTATTTACATGTGGAACATCCTTGTCACTGATCCTTGTCAGAGCGGTTAGCAAAACACGTTAAAGATGATCGAAAAGCTTGAGTACCTTTGAATAAGAAATCTACAAGCATTTTACCAATTTTACTAATACCTTCTGGTGGTAAAATGCTGATAGGATTTCTTATTCAATGGTTCTCAAGTTTTCCAATCATCTTTACCATGTTTTAGCAAACCTATTTGGTCATACTGACAATAACTTTGTGATTGAACTTAAACATTGCTGTTAGAAGTTAGGTATGAAAACATGCAAAGCTGAAAAACGAATGCAAGAAACAAAATCACTGTAAAGTTTGTGAGTTTTTTTGCACCAGATGAACATTTGTGCAATACTTTAAAGAATACTAAAGCTGTGCCTCCACAAATGTAGGTTTGCAATCTTGTAAAAGAACCTTTGGAGGTGAGTGATCACCATGCAATCGAATTTTATACTATGTTTGAAAGTAAGGATGTTGTATTTCAATAAGGGAAGGTATGCGATAAATTGGCTGAGGCGGATGAGAAAATACATTAATAGACGTGACTGTACTCTGGCAATGGATAGTTTTTAAAGAACTATTACATGATTTACGGTAACCATACATTCCTTCAAGGTGCAAAAACCCAGAAAAAAGTTCAATCACCTGTGGCCAACAAAGATAGTTCAGGATTATATAAGATTAAAAGAAAAGGACTGTAAAGTTACCAGAAATACAGTAATTCTGAGGTTTGGGAGACTTATAACATGGAACAAAAGAGGACCCAGAAACTGATGAGGAAAGGGAGAATGGAATATGTGTGCTATCTAGCAACTAACATAAAGATGGACTGTTAAAGTTTCTATGTGTATATGAAAAGCAAATGTTTAGTGAAAACATATGTGGGCCCATTATAGGCAGAGTAAGAAGAATTTATAATGGTGAATTGAGAAATGGCACAGAAACTAAATGATTACTTGTATCTGGTTTCACTGAGGGATATAGCAGAAATCTACCAGAATAGAGGTCCAAATGGATAAAGAGAATGAGGAATTGAAGAAAATGAACATTAGTGAGAAGATTATAATGAAGAAATGAATGGAACTGAATGTTGATAAATCCCAGGATCTGATGGCTTATATCTCATAATGTTGAACAAGTTCTCAGGAGAGATAGTCAATGAATCTGTAATTACATTCCAAAATTCTGTTCATTCTGGAACGATTCCTGCAGACTGAAATGTAAAAAATGCAACCCTATTTTGAGAAGGAAGCAGGAAAGAAAACCGGAAATACAGATTTGTTAGTCTTACATCAATAGTGGGGAAAATACTGGAATTTATTGTCAAGGAAGGGTTAAATAGACAGTTGGTTGGTGATAATCTGATTGGGCATAATCAGCATGGATTTGCAAATGAGATATTGAGTTTGACAGACTTGTTGGAGTTTTTTTGAAGGTATTACTCATAAAATTGATAAAGAAGTGCCAGTGGATGTAGCCTGCTGAGTTTTGCAAAAGGCTTTTGATAAAGTCCTCTGCAGGTAGCTGCTGGAAAAATTAAAGCACATGGGATGGGACGTAATGTGCTAGCACAGATTAATGTTGGCATAAATCAGACAGAAAGCAAAGCGTAGGAATAAATGGATCATACATTTGTTGGCGGGTTATGTCTTGGATACAGCAAGGATCAGTACTTTAGGCCCTGGCTGTACACAATATGTATCAACAATTTGGAAGTGGGTCCAAATATAATGTTTCTACTTTGTGGATGATACAGAGCTAAATTGGAGTGTGATAAAGATGTAAAGCAACTTCAGGAGGATTTGAACAGTCTTGGACTGAGGAGTGGCAGATGGAGTTTAATTTAGATAGATGCGAGGTGCTGCATTTTGGGAAAGCGAATCTTAGCAGGACTTATACACTTAATGGTAAGGTTCTGGGGAGTGTTGCTGAACAAAGAGACCTTGGAGTGCAGGTTCATAGCTTCTTGAAAGTAGAGTCACAGGTAGATAGGATAGTGAAGAAGGCGTTTGGTATGCTTTACTTTACTGGTCAGAGTATTGAGTACAGGAGTTGGGAGGTCATGTTGTGGCTGTACAGAACATTGGTTTGGCCACTTTTGGAATACTGCGTGCAATTCTAGTCTCCTTCCTATCAGAAGGATGTTGTGAAAATTGAAAGGCTTCAGAAAAGATTTACAAGGATGTTGCAAAGGTTGGAGGATTTGAGCTATAGGGAGTGGTTGGATAGACTTGTGCTGTTTTCCCTGGATTGTCGGAGGCTGAGGGGTGACCTAATAGAGGTTTATAAAATCATGAGGGGCATGATTTTCCTGGGGTGGGGGAGTCCAGAGCTAGAGAGCATAGATTTAGGGTGAGAGGGGAAAGACATAAAAGAGATCTAAGGGGCAACTTTTTCATGCAGAGAGTGGTGTGTGTGTGTGGAATGGACGACAGGAGGAAGTAGTGGAGTCTGGTACAATTGCAACATTTAAAAGGCATCTGGATGGGTATATAAATAGGAAGGGTTTGGAGGGATATGGGCTGGATGCTGGCAGGTGGGATATCTGGTCGGCATGGATAAGTCGAACTGAAGGGTCTATTTCCGTACTGAACATTGCCATGACTCTATGACTGTATGGTAGCAGATGGAATATAATGTGTAAAATTTGAGGTTCTTCACTTGAGTGTGAGAAGCAGTTATCTGGAGTGTTTCTTAAATGGTAAGAGCTTAGAAAGTGTAGATGTAGAAAGGGACCTAGCTGTCCTTGTTGAGAAGTCATTGAAGGTTAACATGCCAGTACAGCAAACTATTAAAAAGACTAATAGAATATTAGCCATTACTGCAAGAAGTTTTGAGTACAGGAGTAGTGAAGTCTTGCTTGAATTATATAGGAGCTTTGTTAGACTGCACCTGGATTACCATGTGCAGCTTTGGTCTTTTCTCAGAAAATATATTACTGCTACAGAGGGAATGTAACAGGGATGAGAAAACTGTCCTATGAAGAGAGAATGGGCTTGTATGCCTGTATTCTTAAGAGTTTCAAAGAATGAGAGGTGATCTCATTGAAATTTAGAAAATATTTGAAAGGATAGACAGAGTAAAAGTAGATGACCTCTGTGCAAAAAATTAAAGATAAATGTTTCCTTGGTTGGGAGCTAAGAACCAGAAGGCATAATTTAAAACTAAGGGCTATGTCACTTAGATCTGACATTAGGAGGCCTTATTTTTACTTAGAGGGTTGTGAACCTTTGGAATTTGCTACTGCAAAGGGCTGTGGAAGCTCACTTTAGAGTAGGTTTAAGGTGGAGATTGATAGGTTTCTGATTATCAGTGGCATACAGATTTAGGGGGTAGTGGTGGTAACATATGTTAAAGAGTTTGGCCAGCCACAATCATTTTGAATGGTGAGGCAGGTTCAGTGGGATGAATAGCCTACTTCTGTTTTTCTTGAATGACTTTTGGACTGTTTGTCTTACCTACCAAAAATTACATGAGTATGTGGATAAGGATGGTTAATTTTTAACCCTTGCATATTTTAAAATCAATTTTATAAGCAAATAATTCTTAATTGTCCACAATGTAACTGTTATAGCAAGCCAGTATGGAAAGCCTGAGTTTGTTTATACTTCTCAAATGCCGTTAGCTATTGACATTTTAGACTGTAGTTAACATCTTAAATCATTTTAATGAATTATAACTGACATAGTATCATAACTCAAGAATGGGCAAGAGGGTCATGAATAACTTACTTGTGTTCAGGAAATTCATAAAATAACAATTGTAGGATTTGTGAAATAAATTTAAATGCTGTTATATCTGTTCTCCATCATGGTAGATTTATATTTGCATACTATCAAGAGCTCATCGTGGTAGTAGTGGGGACAGCAACAATAAAAATTATTGATGTGAAAATGTCTTGACACTTCTGATATTTGTTGTGACTGAACACATCAAGGACTACCAGGTTTGAGTTTTAAAGATTGTCAATAGTCATTCTTATTGCTTTACCAAGATCTGGTTGCAAGAACACTGTTCTTTATAGATTCCTAGATTGTTAGTTCATCTAGCTGGTTTCTGAATTGTCATTCATCACCTTCCCATTTCTGTTTGTTTGTGCATTTGTCTTTTAGCTCTTAAGTTCTACAACCTTAAAAGGAAAAGGTCAGTTAAAGTTTACTTCTGGATGCTGGAGTCCTCATCACAACTGCACACAACTTGCCACTGCTAATGATACAGCTATTCGAGGTTGGGATACTAGAACTACTTGGTAAGCAGGAAATGGCTCCCATTCCAGAGTCGCTTGTAATGCTTGATTTTTGAAACTTATTGAAATCCAGTCTGCAAAATGTGCACCTAAAGCAACATTTCATTTGGTGTTTATAGTTGAGCAATTCTTTGGTAATTGTTATTATCAGAATTTAAATCAACGTAGATGAGTAATCTTTCTATAAAGGTGCTTTTAAGGCTGATTTCATTATATGTGCAAATGTCTTGTGCATGGTTAGAGAAATCAGACTGTCAGGTACATTGACAAGTAAAAGGAAGGAGCATCAAGATAAATGGATCAAGAGCAAAATCTAATTTGGGAGTATATGGTAGGAAATCTAGAGTGCCATGGAGAAAAGAAATTCCTTATTTGATACCCACTGAAAATGACCAATGTTGGAACTTTATCAAGCTAAGCTTGTAATACAAATTCCAAATGAGATTTGATTTCAAACTGTGCCAGAACATTTCACCTCTGTCCCTAATATTACAATTTGCCACCCTGAAGTACAATAAATTCTGCTGATCTTTCTTAGTCTTTTGTGATTTTGTAATGTGACAAGTATCAGAATAATGGCCGATTCATCCCCTGATTGTTGTTAGGAATGGCTGTCATTGTTGTCTACACTCACCACACTTTAAAAGAAGCTCTTTGTGTGAGACTCTTAATTATGATAAATGTAAACAGCGTCAAAATATGAAAAGGAGTGGCAAACGTGATTAAAACATGCTTAACATGGTCTTGTTACCTATTTAGGAAACTTACTTCGAATACTAAAATGCAATTTGAGATTGAATAAACTGTTAATTTTAGATGATGAAATTTTATACTACTGTTTTAGAAAATACAATCTTGCAGTTTCCCACAATTCATGTTATTTTCAGTATAAACTGTATGGCTCTAAGTATACTGCCTTTATACTCTTCTAAGGATCCACTCAATCTATCCTGTCTATACCTGCCATATGCTTCCTTCTTTTTCTTAACCAAACCCTCAATTTCTTTCGTCATCCAGCATTCCCTACACCTAGACTTTCCTTTCACTCGAATAGGAATATACTTTCTCTGGACTCTCGTTATCTCATTTCTGAAGCCTCCAATTTTCCAGCCGCCCCTTTACCTGTGAACACCTGTCCCCAATCAGCTTTTGAAAGTTCTTGCCTCATTCCATCAAAATTAGTCTTTCTCCAATTTAGAACTTCAACTTTTAGATCTGGTCTATCCTTTTCCATCACTATTTTAAAACTAATAGAATTATGGTTGCTGGCCCCAAAGTGCTCCCCATTGACACATCAGTCACCTGCCCTGCCTTATTTCCCAAGAGTAGGTCAAGTTTTACACCTTCTCTAGTAGATACATCCACATACTGAATCAGAAAATGTTCTTGTACACACTAAACAAATTCCTTTCCATCTAAACCCTTAACACTATGGCAGTCCCAGTCTATGTTTGGAAAGTTAAAATCCCCTACCATAACCACCCTATTATTCATACAGATAGCTGAGATCTCCTTACAAGTTTGTTTCTCAATTTCCCTCTGACTATTAGGGGGACTATAATACAATCTCAATAAGGTGATCATCCCTTTCTTATTTCTCAGTTCTACCCAAATAACTTCCCTGGATGCCTTCTGGGAATATCCTCTCAGTACTCATGATTTGGAGATGTCGGTTTTGGACTGGGGTGTACAAAGTTAAAAATCACACAACACCAGGTTATAGTACAACAGGTTTAATTGGAAGCACACTAGGAATGCAATGCTATTGCTTATCAAAAACACCACTCCCTTTCCTGCCTTACCTCCCTTTCTATCCTTCCTGTAGCATTTGTATCCTGGAACATTAAGCTGCCAGTCCTGTCCATGCCTGAACCATGTTTCTGTAATTGCTATGATATCCCAGTCCCATGTTCCAAACCATGCCCTGAGTTCATCTGCCTTCCCTGTTAGGCCTCTTGCATTGAAATAAATGCAGTTGAATTTATCAGTCCTACCATGTTCTCTGCTTTGTCCACTGCCTTCCCTGACTGTTTGACTCCCTTTTCTTTTCAACACCAATCTCAGATTAATCTCTTTTCCTCACTATCTCTCAGTGTCTATTTCCGCCCCCCCCCCACTCCTGACGTATTAGTTTAAATCCTCCCGAGCAGCTCGAGCAAATCTCCCTGCCAGCATATTCATCCCCTTCTAAATCAGGTGCAATCCGTTCTTCTTGTGCAGGTCACTTCTACTCCAGAAAAGATTCCAATGATCCAAAAATGTGAATCCTTCTCCCATACACCAGCTCCTCAGCCATGCATTCATCTGCTGTATCCTCTATTCCTACCCTCACTGACTTGTAACACCAGAAGTAATCCAGATATTACTACTCTGGAGAACCTCCTTTTTAAATTCCTGCCTAACTCTATAATCTCCCTTCAGAATCTCATCCTTTTACCTTCCTGTGTCTGTGGTTCCAGTGTGTACAATGACCTCCTGCTGGGCCCTCTCCCCCTTGAGAACATTCTGTACCCTCTCTGAGACATCCTTAATCCTGGCACCAGGGAGGTAACAAACCATTCCCATTTTTTGCTGCTGGCCACAGAAATGTTTGTCTTCGCCTTGGACTAGAGAATCCCCTATCACAATTGATCTCTTGGAATCCGATGTATTCCTCATTGCATGAGACTCAATCTCAATACCAGAGACTTGGCTGTTTGTGCTACATTCCTGAGAATCCATCACCCCCTACATTTTTCCAAAACAGCATGCTTGTTTGAAATGGAAATAGCCACAGAAGACTCCTCCACTACCTTTCCTGGAATTAACCCATCTGTGTGACTGTATCTGTGACTTTTCTCCCTTCCTACAACTGCCATCCATCATACCCCCTTGCTCTTGTAAATTGCTCATTGCCTCTCACTGACGCTCCAACTGATGCATTCAATCTGATAGGATTCACAACCAATGGCATTTATTGCAGATATAATCCTCAGTAACATATAAACTCTCCCTAAACTCCCACATTTGACTAAAAAAAGCATATTATTCTACTAAGGACCAGTTTTGCTTCTTCCAATCTGCAGACCCAGAAAATAACACCGTCTTATTCCTTTACAAAACACTGCTCCAGGCTAAGTTAATAATTATGGCTTATGTTTTTAAGTTTAATCAAGAGACATATCTCGATAAAACATATAATCAAGAAAGAACAGACTCTACTCACTACTGCAGACTTACAGCAAGGCCACACTTAAAAGTTTTCACTTACCTGTTTCTATGCTGTGACCTCTCCTAAACAGGTTCTCCCAAGATGAGTTGTCAATTTCACTGTTTGTTAATTTTCCTGGACGCACTCCGATGTCCAGCAATACATTCAACAACAAAGGCAGTAATTGCGCAGGTTCACTGCTTGTCAGTTAGCAGTGTGAGTTTCTTTTTTTTCTCTCTCTCCTGCACTGACCTCATCATATGCTGCCATAGTCTCTTCCTCTCCCTTTTAAAAGTGCCATTGTTTTGACTTTTTTTTCCAAAGTTCCAAAATAATGCAACAGCATATAAAACAGCAATTGCTGCTCCTGGAATTTGCGGAAATCACTTCCAATACCGAAAATACTCAAAAAAGGAGCAGCCTGTTACAGCCAGAAATTTTTCTCATCCTCCATCTTGGATTATCCAGAATCCTTTTTTTTTCTTGTGGTATAAAACAACATATTGAGACCTGAATACAAAAATAGGGAAGTGATGTTCCATTTGAACCACATCGGTTCCATCCGTATGCATTTCTATACATTCCATTATAGGGATATTAAGAGAACGAAAAGTTTGCAATAAAAACTGAATAGAATTCTGTTAGGAATAAGTTATGTTTTTTTAAAATGGAGCTTATTCGTTGTAGCAAGTTAAAAAGAATTCAATTGCGGTTTTCAAAACCATGAAAGCTTCTGAAAAGAGCTGAAGAACATATCTGCCGGTTGATGAAGTCACATGGGCACATGAATCCTGAATTGATGCAAAAAGAATCATTGGGATGCTGTATATAGTTTCCAGAAACTAGTTTGTTTGTACGTAGAATGATTATCCATAAATATCTAAGTTAAAAATAATTAGATAAAGACTTGAAAGTGAAGTAAAACTGATTACTTAAAAGAACAGAGAAATAAACTTAAATAGCTACAGTTGAAGAATGAGCACCAGTACAAGCATCAGGAACCAAATAGCTTTCCATAGTGGCAAAAGTTTTATAATCTTATCATTTCTGAATTCTAATTTTAGGAAAATTAAATTAATTAAATTTAGCATTCTAAGAATCATATAGCATGGAAACAGACCGTTCGGCCCAACTCGTCCATGCTGACCAGATATCCTGAACTGATCTCGTCTCAAAATGCCTTTTAAATGTTGGAATTGTACCTGCCTTCACCACTTGCTCTGGCAGCTTGTTCCATACGTACACAACCCTCTGCATGAAAAAGTTATCCCTTAGGTCCCTTTTAAATCTTTGCCCTCTCACCTTAAACTTATGCCCTAAAGTTTTCGACTCCCCTACTCTGGGAAAATACTTTGGCTATTCACTTTATCCTTGTCTCTCATGATTTTTTAAGCCTGTATAAGGTCACCTCTCAGCTTCCAACACTCTGGGAAAATAGGCCCTGTTCATTCACCCTCTCCCAATAGCTCAAACCCTCCAATCCCAGCAACATCTTTGTAAGTCCTTTCTGAACCCTTTCAAGTTTCACAACATCTTTCCTCTAGCATGGAGACCAGAATTGAATGCAGTATTCTAAAAGTGGTCTAACCAATATCCTGTTCAACTGCAAAATGACCTCCCAACTCCTATACTGAATGCACTGACTAATGAAGGCAAGCATACCAATTACCTTCTTCATCACCCTGTCTACTGCAACTTCACTTTCAAGGAACTATGCACCTGTATCCCCCTTGTTTCAGCAACACTCCGCAGGGCCCTATCATTAACTGTATAAGTCCTGCCCTGACTTGCTGTGCAAAATGCAACACCTCACAATTGTCTAAATTAAACTCTATCTGCCACTCCTTGGCCCATTGACACATCAGATCAAGGCTCTGAGATAATCTTCTTCACTGTCCACGGCACCACCAATTTTGGTGCCACCTGTAAGCTTACTAACTGTACCTCCTATATTCACATCCAAATCATTTATATAAATGAGGAAAAGCAGTGGACCCAGCACCAATCTTTGCAGCACACCACTGGTCACAGTCTGTGAGTCCAAAAGAAAACCCTCCACCACCTCCCTCTGTCTCCTAGCTTCAAGCCAATTTTATATCCAATTGACTGGCTGCCCAGGGTTTTATATGATCTAACCTAGTCAACAAGTCTACCACGAGGAATCTTGTCAAACATCTTGCTGAAGTCCATATAGACAACAACTATAACTCTGCCTTCATCAATTGTCATTGTCACTTCTTCAAAAAATCTCAATTAGGTTAGTGAGAAATGATTTCACAAAGCCATGTTGACTCTCTCTAATTACTCTTTGCCTTTCCAAAAACATGCAAGTCCTGTCCCTCAGAATCCCCTCCAACAACTTACTCACCACTGATGTCAGCCTCACTGGTCTATAGTTCCCTGGCTTTTCGTTACCACCTTTGTTAAATAATTAGCCAACTTCCAGTCTTCCGGCACCTCACTGTGGCTATTGATGATACAAATATTTCAGCTAGGGGCCCTTCATACTCTACCCTAGCTTCCCACAGTGTTCTGAGATATACTTGATCAGGTTCTGGGGATTTATCCACCTTTAATCGTTTTAAGATGTCCAGTACCCCCTCTTCTGTGCTGTGGACCCTTTTCAAATATCATTGTTTATTTCTTCATGTTCTATAGCTTCCATATCCTTCTCCACAGTAAATACTGATCCGAAGTACTCATTTAGTACCTCGCCCATCTCCTGTGGTTCCACACATAGATGACCTTGTTGATCTTTATGGGGCTCTATTTTCTCTTTATCCTATAGGGTATTTGTAGAATCTCTTTGGATTTTCCTTAACCCTACTTGTCAAAGATTTCTCATGTCTGCTTTTTGCACTCCTGATTTCTCCTACTTCCCTTATTCACTTGATCCCTTGCTGTCAACACTTGACATAGGTTTCCTTTTTCTTGACCAGATCCTCGATTTCGATAGTTATCCAGCATTCTCTACACCTACCAGACTTGCCCTTCACACTAACAGGAATATATTAACTCTGAACTCGTTATCTCATTTTAAATCCCTCCCACTTTCCAACCATCCCTTTGCCTCCAAATAGCCTCAAAATCAACTTTTGAAAGTTTTTGCCTGATGTCATCAAAATTGGCCTTACTCCAGTTTAGAGCTTTACTTTTAGATCAGGTCTATCCTTTTCAATAACTCATTTAAAACTACTTGAATTATGATCACTGGCCCCAAAAATGCTTCCCCACTGACACCTTAGTTACTTGCCCCCCATTATTTCCCAAGAGATGGTCAAGTTTTGCTCCCCTTCTAGTAGATACATCCACATATTGAATAAGAAAATTTTCTTGTGCACATTTAGTAAATTCCTTTCTTTCCAAGCCTTTTACACTATGGCAGTTCCCATCTATGGGCAGAATGTTAAAATCCCCTACCATTACAACACTATTATTCTTACAGATATCTGAGATCTCCTTACATAGTTGCCTCTCAATTTTTCATTGACAATTGAGGGACCTATAGTACAATCCCAATGAAGTAATCATTCCTATTTCTCAGTTCCACCCATGTAACCTCACTGGAAATGCAGAGTTTTCCCATGAATACCCTCCCTAGGTACAGCTGTAATCTTATCCTTAACTAAAGCTCCACTCCCCTTCCAATAGCATCAATGCCCTGGAACATTAAGCTGCCAGTCCTGCCCTTCCCTGAGCCATGTTTCTGTAATAGCTATAATATCCCAGTCCCCTGTTCCAACCATGCCCTGAGTTCATCTGCCTTTCCTGTCAGGCCTCTTGCATTGAAATGAATGCAGTTTAATTTCTGAGTCTTGCCTTGTTCTCTGCATTGTTCTTGCATGCCTTAATGTTTAACTTGCATTTTGTTTCTAATGTGCCTGCCACAAACTAATCCCTTTTCTCACATCTTAAAACATATAAAGATCCCGGGACCTGATCAGATATACCCGAGAACACTGTGGGAAGCTAGGAAAGAAATTGCTGGGCCCTTTGCTGAGATAGATGTGTCATCAATGGCCAAAGACTGGAGTTTGGTAACACGGAACCTGACATTGATGGTGGGCAAGTTGTTGGATGGAGTCTGAGGGGCAGTATTTACATATATCTGGAAAGTCAATAGTCGGCATGATTTCGTGCATGGCAAATTGTGTCTCACAAACTTGATTGAGTTTCTTGAAGAAGAGGCAGGCACAGTAGTTTCATTTAAGGTGCGTCTGGACAGATGCATGAGTAGGTGGGGAGCAGAGGGATACAAGTCCTTAGGAATTGGGCAACAGGTTTAGACAGTGGATATGGATTCGCATAGGCTTGGGGGGGCCGAAGCATCTGTTCCAGGGCTATAAATTTTCTTTGTTCTTTGTAAGTATCAAAGAGGATTGATGATGGCAGAGCAATGCACATGATCTTTATGGACTTCAGTAAGGCATTCCACAAGGTAGACTGGTTAGCAAGGTTAGATCACACAGAATAGAGGGAGAACTAACTATTTGGATACAGAACTGACTCGAAGGTAGAAGACAGAGGGTCGTAGTGGAGGGTTGCTTTTCGGACTGGAGGCCTGTGACCAGTGGTGTGCCACAAGGATCGGTGCTGGGTCCACCGCTTTTCATAATTTACATAAATGATTTGGATGTGAACATAGGAGGTATAGTTAGTAATTTTGCAGATGACCTCAGAATTAGAGATGGAGTGTATAGCAAGGAAGGTTACCTCAGAGTACAACGAGATCTTGATCAGATGAGCCACTGGGCTAAGGAGTGCTAGATAGAGTTTAATTTAGACAAGTGTGAGGTACTGCATTTTGGAAAGGCAAATCAGAGCAGGACTTATACACTTAATGGTAAGAACCTGGGGAGTGTTGCTGAACAAAGAGATTCTGGAGTGCAGGTTCATGGTTCCTTGAATATGAAGTCGCACGTAGATAGGATAGTGAAGAAGGCATTTGGTATGCTTGCCTTTATTAGTCAGTGCATTGTGTATAGGAGTTGGGAGTCACATTGCAGCTCTACAGGACATTGATTAGGCCACTATTGGAATACTGCATGCAATTCTTGTCTCCCTCCTATTGGAAGGATGTTGTGAAACTTGAAAGGGTTCAGAAAAGATTTACGACGATGCTGCCATGTTTGGAAGGTTTGAGCTATAGGGAGAGGCTGAATAGACTGGGACTATTTTCTTTGGAGCGCAGAGGCTGAGGGGTGACATTGTAGCAGTTTATAAAATCATGAGAAACATGGAAAGGGTAAATAGCCAAGGTCTTTTCCCTTGGATGGGGGAGTCGGAAACTGGAGGGCACAGGTTTTAGGTGAGGGGGAAAAGTTTAAAAGGGACTTAAGGGGCAACTTTTTCATGCAGGGGATGGTGCGCATGAGGAATAAGCTGCCAAAGGAAGTGGTGGAGCCTGGTACAATTATAACATTTAAAAGGCATCTGGATGGGTATATGAATAGGAAAGGTTTAGAGGGATAGGGGCCAAATGCTGGCAAATACGACTAGATTAATTTAGGATATCATGTCAGCATGGACAAGTTGGACCAAAGGGTCTGTTTCTGTACTGTACCTCACTTTGACTCCGTGACCCTATTTATAATTCGTAAAATCAAACACTAAGCTGATCAGGTTCTGAAATCACTGATCATTCCCAACTGCTGTGTTTAGTTCCAATAATGAGGTCTCCCAAGGTCAACTTTGAAATTGTACTACACTGCTTGTTTCTCTTTGACCTATCTCCAGAGATGTTTGTAATTTCACAGTCAGTCAGCTGTGAAAGTTTGCTGCTTAATTATTTTGATATATTATTGTTGGTCTCCAGAGCCCTTTTCCAACCTGTCCGCATGGTCACTGTCCCGAAACTTTGTCTGCTGCTCTTTTTCGTCTGCTCGCTTAATGTATTGCTGTTTTAGATTTTTTTTAAAAGTTCCAAAAACAATGCAAAACTTATAAAAATAGCTTTTAACATTTCTCACGTGAATTGCTCGAATGTAGGTAAAAGCCAAACTATTGAAGAAGTTGGAATTCTTTACCTTTCTCTTTGAGGAACAGAGCTCAATTTGTTTTGTGCAGTTAATCTCTTTTTAGTCTCAAATTCTCTTTTGATACAGCCTATGACTTTGGCCATTGAACGAACTTTGGGAGTCAATAAACCATCATCAAATCAGTTTAATTTACATATTAAACCTTCAGGAATTATTTGTAATTCTCTTGCATCTGAATTTCTGCTGTACAAATTGATATGATTACAAGACTTCAACCCAGTAGTAAAAGGTTCCTGTCAGTGACTAATATGAAAGTAAATCAAAAGGTTGTATCTGTGTAGCCTCATGAGAAGTGCTTTAACATAGAATAGTCGCTTTGGTTAAGCATATTACTACAGGGATCAAGATATTGTCATAAAATATACACTGTAAGTGTGTTGTTCACATTATCATGCACTGTGCTATATAGCACCTCAAGGAGACATTTCCGTTGCTATTTTTAATCCCACATATTTTGAAATTCTTAAATTTATTCTATAGTCAAATAAAATAAATAATGCCATTGTTTAGAAGGGAAGCATTAATCTTTTTCATTTTGGAGTTTTAAACTTTTAAACTTTATGAATTATTTAGGGCCATTGGTTCATTCTCCAGCTGTAATTTCAGAAAATGAAAGGCATTGTAACATCATTGCTGAACAGATTATGGTATTTACTTTAAAGTTCACCATGAACTTTAAAGTTCTCTCAATCTCTGATGCTATGTACATGCTATCAATAAGACATTCTCAAATTAGCCTAATCTGCAGAATAATCTTGCAAGAGTTGTTTGTAATACTTTTCCAACTCAAGTTCTACTGTACACATTGATACAAATACAAATCACTAACTCATCTTTCTATTCATTGTCCAATCCAGAAATAAAAGTTTTCAACAGTGACTAATACAAGGGTATCTCTCCATTTGGCCTCATAGGATGTGCTTTCAGAGACTGTTTCATGCAGGTTTCTTAAAGGAGCATGTTTTATTCACAGTTCAATTAGGTCAAGGCTACCATATTTCAGTTACATTTCTTGTGAAAGGAAGGTATCTTGATGATTTTACTATCATTGCAGTGTTGGATAAATAAGTCAAACCTGCACCTGCCAGCCCTGTAAGTTTCAGCATGCTTTCCTAATCCTGAAAATTAGAATTTAAATGCATAGTAATACAATATTCTGATTCAAGCTCATTATGATCATGTAGATTTTCCGTTCAGTGGCAGAAAACCTGCTGTTATCCAAGGAAGCAAAAAAAGTTTTCTCCACACAATTTTCACTGTTTCCCTGTTGGTTAATGTTTATTGTCTGCATTTCAGCAGCATAGTTCTTACCTAACTGTCTACAGAGCTTTTTTTAGTGAAGGTTTGGTGCATACCTGATTAAACAGGTTATTGAAATGTCTGGCCAGAGTAACCAAATTAGTAAAAGTAATCAGATTACCCTCCTGAAGTAAATTTTAAAAATAGGTTTGGAATGTCCTGTCTACAGAATGCAGGAGAAATCAAATCTAGCAAAATATTGTTCTTCAGTCTACTCTCAATTATCAAAGTGATCAAATAGGTCATGAAAACCTGTACATTTAAGGTAAGAAACAACAGGAATGTTGTAAGAACACCATTGCATCTACATTTCTTTCCAAGTCAGATACCATCTTAGCTTGAACAGACATGACTGTCCCTTCAGCAACGCTGAACTAATAATCAGGAATTCTCGAGAACACTATTATGGAAACTCCATCAACAGTATACTTGCAGATATTCAATTCTGAGGCCGACTACCAATACCTCAGTAACTATAGTTAACAATAAACACAGCCTTGTCAGCTACATCCTGAGGATATGTAAGACAGCGCAAGCAATTACAGGGTGTTTTGGTGGTATTCGTTGAGCAATGAATGTTGGGCAGGAAAGCTTTGCTCCTCTCCCACAAATGCTATGGAAAAGTTTGCAACCACCTAATGCTGAGGATGGGATCTAAATCACTACACATACCAAAATGCAGAAGTCTCTACTACATGAATTAATGAATACTGTTTACTAATTTTCTCTGCATCTATAAACCAATGTAATTCTGCATATTACTATTTGTGATCAAGGACTACAGATTCAGAATCTTGCTAATTTTTAAAATAGTATTTCCGAACAACTCACCACATATTTGAATTAAATAAAAGGTCAGAACTTTTCCCCAGACATCTGTCCATTTTACTTGATTACTGTAGAGGTTTATATAAAGACAGTTGCAATTTGTTTATGGTCAGTTATCAGATTTCAGTCTTCCACCTGGCTCTTCACTTTGATATCAAAGGACATTATTTAAATCTTTGCAGATTAGAGATTATTCATTGAATTTATTTCCTTTGCTATGAAAATTTTGTTAGCCAAATCATAAAACTGTGCTGTGCCATAATATTGATTTTGGAATATACCACAGAGGCTTTGCAGATTAATGTCAGTATAAGCTGCCAAATAAGTAACTCCAATTTTAAAAAAAGACTATCTCCGTAACAACATAATGCGACAAGCTGGTTCTGTATCAAAAGGGAACATTCCAAGGTGCAGAGAGCATTATCAAACATCCAGGGCTGTCCTCACACACAAATGTAGATTTTCGTGGCAATTTCAATATTACAAAATGGACCAATATTCTCCAGCAGAAACAATGAAAATGTTAATTCCAATTGTCAGAATAATGACCAAACTCATGTTATTGTATCATTCCAATTTAGCATTAATTATAATTAAAGACACAAATGGTATCCTGTCATGGATGCATTTAACTTTAAAATTTGATGATGTACAAAGCTGATAATTGAAGAACCGTTTATATAATGTACATAAGTTAAAGATGAAGCAAAGCTAAGAGGTTTTTATTTTCTCCCATGATTTATAACCTGACACAGTCCTCTCAAAATAATCTAATTATTACAGCACTTTAAACTGTTGCAAACTCGAAATGATTCCATAGATGTTCAATGTTATGAATTTTTAAAATTCATTCAGGGAATATGGGCTTTGAAAGTTGAGCCAGCATCCTTAGTTAGCCTTGAGAAGATTGTTTAGATCAGTGTGGTGCTGGAAAAGCACAGCAGGTTAAGCAGCATCTGAGGAGCAGGAAAATTGACATTTCGGGCAAAAGCCCTTCATCAGGAACCCAACTTTTGCCCGAAACGTCAATTTTCCTGCTCCTCAGATGCTAGCTGACCTGCTGTGCTTTTCCAGCACCACTCTGATCTAAACTCTGGTTTCTAGCATCTGAGGTCCTCACTTTTGCCTTGAGAAGATTGTGGTGAGCTGCTTTCATGAACCCTGTACTGTTGGTATACGCACAGTAGTGATAGGGATGTTGTTTCAGGATTTTGACATGGCAACTGTGAAGCAATAATTTCAAGTCAGGGTGGTGTGTGTCTTGGACAGGAACCTGTGGTGATGTTCCCATCTATCTGCTGCCCTTGTCCTTCTATGTTGTAGAGGTTCAGGGTTTGCAAGATACTTTCTAAGGAGCTTTGGTGAGTTGTTGCAGTGCCTCCTGCAGATGGTACACATTTCTGCCACTGTCTGTTTCTTGTGCAGGGATTGCATTTTGAAGATATTAGATGGGGTACCATTCAACAGTGTTGAGATTCTTGAGTGTTGCTAGAACTGCACTTATATGTGCAAGTGGGGAGTACTCCATCACATTCATGACTTGTGCTTTATACATGCAGATCTTGAGGAGTCAAGATGCGAGTTACTTGCCACAGAATCCCAATTTTGATTTGCTCTGGAAACATTTATATATCTGGTCCAGTTCTGTTCCTGGTTAATGGTGACACCAGAATATTGTTAGTGGGAAATTCAACACTAGTAAGGTTGTTGAATGTGAAGGAATGATGATTGGGTTATTTGTTTCCAAGATGGTCATTGCTTAGCACTTGTGTGGTGCAAATGTTGCTTGCCACTTACCGCATTTAATATGACTGTAGTTCCACACAATCCTCAAAGTGAACATAGAACATAAAACATAGAGCATTACAGTGCAGTACAGGCTCTTCGGCCCTCAATATTGTGCCAATCTGAAGCCAAACTAACTTGCACTATTCCATTATCATTCCATTATCCATATGTTTATCCAATGAACATTTAAATGCCTTAAAGTTGGCGAGTCTACTGCTGTTGCAAGCAGGGCATTCCACGTCCTTACTACTACTCTCTTAAAGAACCTACCTCTGACATCTGCCCTATATCTTTCACCCCTCAATTTAAATCTATGTCCCTTCATGCTAGCCATCACCATCCGAGAAAAAGGGCCCTTACAGTCCACCCTATCTAATTCTCTGATCATCTTGTAAATCCTCTGATCGTCTTGAAGGCAGGACTTAGCCACAACAAGGACTATGCAGATGTCATTCCCACTGATACCATCATGGACAGATGTACCTGCTACAGGTAGTTTGTTCCTGCATCATCTGCTGCACTCACTGTAGCAACTACGCCTTTTAGAACCTGGCCAGCTCTGTTAGTGATGGTGTTACTAAATCATGCTTAGTGATAAACATTGAAGTCCCCCACTCAGAACGCATTCTATGTCTTTACCACTCTGTGCACCCGCCAAATAGTGTTCAACATGGTAGAGAACAGAGAACTGAAAGATCAGTAGAGGGAGGGTGTGACGGGCACTAATCAGCAGGGAGTTTCCTTGTCCGTGTTTGACCTGATGCCATGAGACGTCATGGGGTCAGAGTTGGTGTTAAAGATTTCCAGGTAAGCCCCTTCCCAACTGTTTGTCATTTTATCTGTATAATGTCCATTGGGTCTGTTTTGTTGGTAGGATAAGACATACTCAGACTGATGGTGGTAGTGGTGCCCAAGACATTATCAGTAAAGTATGATTCCATGTGAATGACTATATATTCAGTTGATGCTTGACTATTTTGTGGGCTAGCTCTTCCAAGTTTGGCATAATATGTGCAGATTGCTATAATCTTTGGAGGGTTGACAGAGCACAAATAATTTTCATTTCTAGTGCCTTGGTTGAAGTCGGGTGGTTCCTGTCATTTAATTCCTTTAATCACACTTTATAACCATGAGTTACAACCAAATAGCTTGTCTTGGGACATTTAAGAATCAACCACATTGCTGTGGATTTGAAATCAGAGTGAGGCCAGACCAGGTGAGATGGCAGACCTCCTTCTCTAAAGGACTTCAGTGAACTAGATAGGTTTTTACAACAATCAACAATTGGTTTTGTGGTTGCCAGTCGACCAGTTTTTAATTCCACATTTATAATTGAATTCACATTTCATCATCTGCCATAGTGAGTTTCAAACTCATAACTCCATGGATTTCTGGATTACTCATCTCCAGAACCTCAAACTGTATCTCAAACTGAGGATGTGTGAATTGGCTCCAGTCTGTTCAACCTCCTCCATTAGCTGCCACAAAGATAGATGATTTTTTAAGCATGAGGCAATAATCCTCTCTAATTCAAATATTGTTAATTAACTTCTGCCAGAGCAGAAAGGATTTACTAACCCTGGGCAAATAAACACGAAATGTGGCTTCAGCATACACACCCAAGTACAAAGTTAAAAAGGGATCGTGTCCAGTATATTAGGAAGCTGAAAGAAATATACAATGTAAAATTCTTGGGGTGTCCCTGAAGTATAAGTTTTTAACTTGAGACTGTGGTTATTCAGTTGGTATTATCAGTGGCAAGTGAATATTGCATAATTCCTTTTACACTCTGAGTCCGGATGCTTTCCTTCAGTCAGTATTGTCACAGGGTAATTTGTTTTCTTCAGAGGTATGAAGAGTTTTTTTTTCCCCAGCTAGTTTGAATTGTGTACTCAAAAATCTATCTTCTCTTTTTGCCCACAAGCAGATCCTTGAAATATAAGCTCATTTTCTGCATTCTTTCTGTGCAAGTTTCATTTTAGGCTTACTAATTGTAGGCAAGGTTCCATCTGCAATATGTGAAAATTCTCATAATGTTGTAAATCAGAATAGAAGATGAGGACCATTTAAAACCTGACTGAGTTGATTGGTTTCCATGCCTTTTTAATAAAAGGTTAATTTCAGTTCAGATTGGATTCATTTATTCCACATTGGTTTTGTGAAGTTTGGCTAACTTGTGTGGTGAAGTGATTACTATGCCCAAAGTCAGTGTTTGTCCCCTTTTGAAAGCTTTTTAGCTCATCAGAGTCACAGGTGTTAAATTCAGTGGATGGAATTTTGAAATCAATAACCCGTATTTTATCAGTATTGTGACAAAATTGATTTTAATTTCACAGATTTACAGAATTGTTGTAGTGCAGGAGAAGGCCAATCAGACCAGCAAAAATGCATCAACTGTGTCACTGTCTTGCTTTCTTCCACCAACCATGCTTCCTTTTTAGATAACAGTCTAATTCCCTTTCGAATGCCTCAATTGAACCTACCTTCACCACACTTCCAGACCTTAACCACTAGCTGCATGAAAACATTTTTCCTCCATTTGTTTTTGCATCATTTGTTACTTAAAAGTGTGCCCTCTTGATCTCGAGGAGGAACAGTTTCTCCTTATCCACTTTCTAATTTCATTTATAAAAACTAATGTATAATTCATTTTCAAACCATTTTTAAAGCACCTTAGCCAATGCAGAACACTGCAATTAGTTAGGAAGAATCAGAGTTCTCATTGCAGGACCTCCTGCTACAATCTGTGTATAAGTGGATTGTTGACGTTTGACAGCAACACTGTCAGTATAATCAAATGGACCATCAGCACTCCCAAATCAGAACCTCAGATACTAGGAAGAAAATGGATACATTGGAACCGTATCCTGGTATGACACACTTTCTTCAGGACAATAAGCTGATGGAAAATATTTGCATTGGTGAGAAAAGTCCTCCTCAACATCTGGCAAACTAGCAAACATCGAGAATGTCTTGAGTAGATCCCTACTGCACTGAAGTGCATGTGATTACAAACCAATTCTTTATCTAGGTTTTTCATAAATATAATTGTGATAAAAGATTGGAAAATTCCCAGTCATGTAGTATCTTGTCTTGTCCATATTTGAAAATTGTTTCTATGATTTTTATATTTATCCATTTACAGATACAGATGCTTGTTTAAGAGAATTATGCAGTAGATTTGTTTTATAAGTTATCATGAGATATCCTTATATTTTTATAATTAGCTCCTTACTGTTTAGAGGGATATTGTACAGAAGTTAATTTAATAAATAGCATCTTTCATTTTCATCAAGCATGACATATTGCTGTATCAGAAATGAACCATTTTACATATTTTCTTCTCATCTAGTCAAGTTTATTGCATTGAAAATGCCCATGGCCAACTGGTACGAGATCTTGACTTCAATCCCAACAAGCAATACTACTTAGCAAGCTGTGGGGATGACTGTAAAGTCAAGTTCTGGGACACCAGAAATGTTCATGAACCCGTCAAGACTTTGGAAGAACATTCCCACTGGTAAGTGTGTCTTCACTTGATCAAGATGGCAATTCACAATTTTCTTTATTGCTGAACAAAGCGACCTTGGAGTGCAGGTTCATAGCTCTTTGAAAGTGGAGTCGCAGCTAGATGGGATAGTGAAGAAGGCGTTTGGTATGCTTTCTTTTATTGGTCAGAGTATTGAGAACAGGAGTTGAGACGTCATGTTACAGCTGTACAGGACATTGGTTAGGCCACTGTTGGAATATTGCGTGCAGTTCTGGTCTCCTTCCTATCTGAAAGATGTTGTGAAACTTGAAAGGGTTCAGAAAAGATTTACAAGGATGTTGCCAAGGTTGGAGGATTTGAGCTATAGGGAGGGGCTGAACAGGCTGGGTCCTGTTAGGGTGAAAGGAAAGGCTGGAAAATGGGAAGCCTTCAGAAATGAGATAACATGAATCCAGAGAAAGTATATTCCTGTTAGGGTGAAAGGAAAGGCTAGCTGTAGGGAATGCTGGATGATAAGAAATTGAAGGTTCGGTTAAGAAAAAGAAGGATGCTTCTGTAAGGTATAGACAGGATAAATCGAGTGAATCCTTAAAAGACTATAAAGGAAGTAGGAGTATACTTAAAAGGGAAATCAGGAGGGCAAAAAGGAGACATGAGTTGTTTTGGCAAATAGAATTAAGAAGAATCCAAAGAGTTTTTATAAATACAATAAGGACAAAAGGGTAACTAGGGAGAGAATAGGGCCCCTCAAAGATCAGCAAGGCGGCCTTTGTGTGGAGCTGCAGAAAATGGGGGAGGTACTAAATGAGTATTTTGCATCAGTATTTACTGTGGAAAAGGATATGGAAGATATAGTCTGTAGGGAAATAGATGGTGACATCTTGAAAAATGTCCATATTACAGAGGAGGAAGTGCTGGATGTCTTGAAATGGGTAAAGGTGGATAAATCCCCAGGACCTGATCAGGTGTACCCTAGAACTCTGTGGGAAGCTAGAGAAGTGATTGCTGGGCCTCTTGCTGAGATATTTGAATCATCGATAGTCACAGGTGAGGTGCCGGAAGACTGGAGGTTAACGTGGTGGCACTGTTTAAGAATGGTGGTAAGGACAAGCCAGGGAACTATAGACCAGTGAGCCTGACGTTGGTGGTGGGCAAGTTGTTGGAAGGAATCCTGAGGTACAGGATGTACATGTGTTTGGAAAGGCAAGGACTGATTAGGGATAGTCAACACGGCTTTGTGCGTGGGAAATCATGTTTCACAAACTTGATTGAGTTTTTTGAGGAAGTAACAAAGAGGAATTGATGAGGTCAGAGTGGTAGATGTGATCGATATGGACTTCACTAAAACGTTCGACAAGGTTCCCCATGGGAGACTGATTATCAAGGTTAGATCTCATGGAATACAGGGAGAACTAGCCATTTGGACACAGAACTGGCTCAAAGGTAGAAAACAGAGGGTGGTGGCATAGAGTTGTTTTCAGACTGGAGGTCTGTGACCAGTGGAGTGCCACAAGGATCAGTGCAGGGTCCTCTACTTTTTATCATTTACATAAATGATTTGGATGTGAGCATAAGAGGTACAGTTAGTAAGTTTGCAGATGACACCAAAATTGGAGGTGTAGTGGACAGCAAAGAGGGTTACCTCAGATTACAACAGGATCTGGACCAGATGGGCCAATGGGCTGAGAAGTGGCAGATGGAGTTTAATTCAGATAAATGCGAGGTGCTGCATTTTGGGAAAGCAAATCTTAGCAGGACTTATATACTTAATGGTAAGGTCCTAGGGAGTGTTGCTGAACAAAGAGACCTGGGAGTGCAGGTTCATTGCTCCTTGAAAGTGGAGTCGCAGGTAGATAGGATAGTGAAGAAGGCGTTTGGTATGCTTTCTTTTATTGGTCAGAATATTGAGTACAGGAGTTGGGAGGTCATGTTGCAGCTGTGTAGGACATTGGTTAGGTCACTGTTGGAATATTGCATGCAATTCTGGTCTCCTTCCTATCGGAAAGGTGTTGTGAAACTTGAAAGGGTTCAGAAAAGATTTGCAAGCATGTTGCTAGGGTTGGAGGATTTGAGCTACAGGGAGAGGCTGAACAGGCTGGGGCTGTTTTCGCTGGAGCTTAGGAGGCAGAGGGGTGACCTAAAGAGGTTTACAAAATTATGAGAGGCATGGATAGGATAAATAGACAAAGTCTTTTCCCTGGTGTCAGGGAGTCCAGAACTAGAGGGCATAGGTTTAGGGTGAGAGGGGAAAGATATAAAAGAGACCTAAGGGGCAACCTTTTCATGCAGAGGGTGGTACGTGTGTGGAATGAGCTGCCAGAGGAAGTGGTGGAGGCTGGTACAATTGCAACATTTAAAAGGCATTTGGATGGGTATATGAATAGGAAGGGTTTGGAGGGATATGGGCCGGGTGCTGGCAAGTGGGACTAGATTGGGTTGGGATATCTTTAGCTCTGATCTCCAGCATCTGCCGTCCTCACTTGCTCCTGTATGTCTTGGAGCCCAGCACTGACACTAAAACGTTTAGGCATATTTTGTTGTTGATTAAAACTTAGTTTGCTGGATTTGTTGAGACTCTGATCTAAAATGGGGATATAAGCCTTAGTTATATCACTGTTTGTCCAATGGTGTACCAAACCATCAGTTAGTAGGTGTTCAGCGACCTGTGGCACGGTTATTATTTTGGGTTCAAATGTACAATACGAGCAAAACAAAATTGTGTATTCAGCTATTTAGAGAGTCACATGAACGCAAAATTGTAAGTTAAAAGCTAAGTACTGCAGATGCTATAGATTTGAAACAAAAGCAAAGTGCTGAACAAACTCACCAGGTCTGTCAGCATCTGTGGAGAAAGAAACGGTTAACATTTTGAACTCTTGTTTCAAAAATGTGTCACATTCGATTTGAAGAGTCATTTGTTTGTGGAAAGAAAAATGGAGCTAAGTTGTGTCGATTTCTTCATGATTAAAACGGATTTTGTTCCTAGTGTATTGAAATACACAGCCTGAGTGTATTCTGATTTGTGCTAATTTAGTGATAGATCAGCAACAATGAACTCAGCATCTCAGCTAACAGCACAATAGTGAGTCTGGGTTTTCTTTTATAATTACCATCTTGTAACTTTTTATGGAATGCAAATATAAATGTGTCCTCATTTTAACATGTTAGATGATAATATTAGATAATGTGGTGTGACTAGAGAGTGTAAGTTAATTCGGTACCTTTACAGCCATGCAAACACTATTATGTGAACAATCTGACTATATCGTTGAAACATTATGGGTTAAACAAACCTAAATTTTTAAAAATATTATGTAATGCATAAAAAAATATACATTGTAACATGCACGACAGGGTGACTCCATCATCTAATACTCTCCACAGAGATTACATTTGTAGAGAGGGATTCATGGGGCTGCAGCTCATCATTTTCTATCTATTAATTCCCGAGATGCAATCAATGCAAGCATCGATCCCTGCAGGGAGCACTAGCTTGTACAATTCCTCCACATATATATATCATTTGATATAGTTTGAGCTTGATATAATATCAAGCCCACATTAATAAAAAGTTGAAAGAACTTTTTGGGAGACTACTCAACATATAATATTTTAAATTTTCATTTGGATATGCATTAAAATTCACCTGCACTTAATCATCGAAAAATTTTATGTACTAACATAGTAAACTGAAGTTGCTAATATTTCTGTACCTGTTTTAAGATTGAAGTTGCAGTATGTTTTGCTTATCGTCAGCTGGCAGGCCAGGAAGAACCAGGCCAGCTCTCAACCATAACACTTTGAACAACCTCAACTGTCCCTTAATATTATTTACATATGGTGGACAGGTTGCTGATTTCAGTGCCTGCCTACCCTGCCTATAATGTTGGTGAGCTCGAAGATGTGTGGGAACATGCTGGGTTGGGCCAGGAAGACAGCCAATAATATCATATGAAATTCAGCCTAATGATTCTTCTTGGGCATGACAAGTGGTTGAGGGTGTATGTTGGGGAGGGCGAGGTGGCTGGGTGATAAATTGAAGGTGTTGCCCTTGATAGCAAAAGGGAAAACAAAGCATAATTATTTCACTGAAACTAATTGGGAATGGCATTAATTGCACTTTGGACTGACTTCTAATAACACTGGGAGAAAGTGAGGACTGTAGATGCTGGAGACCAGAGCTGCAAAATGTGGTGCTGGAAAAACACAGCAGGCCAGACAGCATCCGAGGAGCAGGAGAATCGACGTTTCGGGCATAAGCCCTTCTTCAAGAACAATAGTAATGCCATAGAGTCATCGAGATGTACAGCATGGAACCAGACCCTTCGGTCCAACCCATCCATGCCGACCAGATATCCCAACCCAATCTAGTCCCACTGGCCAGCACCCGACCCATATCCCTCCAAACCCTTCCTATTCATATACCCATCCAAATGCCTTTTAAATGTTGCAATTGTACCAGCCTCCACCACTTCCTCTGGCAGCTCATTCCACACACGTACCACCCTCTGCATGAAAAGGTTGCCCCTTAGGTCTCTTTTATATCTTTCCCCTCTCACCCTAAACCTATGCCCTCTAGTTCTGGACTCCCTGACACCAGGGAAAAGACTTTGTCTATTTATCCTATCCATGCCCCTCATAATTTTGTAAACCTCTATTAGGTCACCCCTCTGCCTCCTAAGCTCCAGCGAAAACAGCCCCAGCCTGTTCAGCCTCTCCCCATAGCTCAAATCCTCCAACCCTAGCAACATGCTTGTAAATCTTTTCTGAACCCTTTCAAGTTTCACAACATCTTTCAGATAGGAAGGAGACCAGAATTGCACGCAATATTCCAACAGTGGCTTAACAAATGTCTTGTACAGCCATAATGCGACATCTCAACTCCTGTACTCAATACTCTGACCGATAAAGGAAAGCATACCAAACGCCTTCTTCACTATCCCATCTACCTGCGACTCCACTGGTTGAATTATCTATTATGGTACCTTTCTTTTTTCAGAGATGGTAAATCTGCCTTTCTTTAACAGTGGAAGATATTCAACTCAAACAAACACAGTTGAATGTTGAGACAAGTAATTTTCCAAGAGTCATGGAGCTGTACACCATAGAAACGGACCCTTCAGTCCAATTTGTCTATGCTTACCAATATCCTAAATTAATCTGGTCCCATTTTTGCCAGCATTTGGCCCTTCTAAGCCCTTCCTATTCATATACCAATCCAGATGCCTTTTAAATATTGTAATTGTACCAGCCTCCACCACTTCCGCTGGCAACTCATTCCATATACACCACACTCTGTGTGAAAACGTTGCCCTGTAGATCCCTTTTAAATCTTTTCCCTCTCATCTTAAACCTAAGCCCTCCAATTCTGGGGACATGACCTTGTCTGTTCATCCTCTTCATGCCCCTCATAATTTTATAAACCTATAGAAGGTCACCTCTGAGCCTCTGACGCTCCAGGGAAAACAGCCTCAGTCTATTGATCTTCTCCCTGTAGTTCAAGCCCTCCAAACCTGGCAACATCCTTATAAATCTTTTCTGAACCCTTTCAAGTTTCCCAACATCCTTTTTATAGGAAGGAGACCAGAATTGCATGCAGAATTCCAAAAGAAGCCGAAGCACTGTTTTGTTGATAGAAATGTACATATTAATTATGTACTATTCAGGCAGAACTAATTGTTAATAATTAAGAGGGAGACAAAGACACAGAAAGGCATATGGAGATTTTTACTTCATTCTAATTTGATTTTTTTTTCAACAAAAACATGCTTGAAAGGAATCAAAGTTTTTTTTTGAAGGAAGCAAATGGAAAGAAGTGTAGGGAGTATTTAAACACTGATTTAAGGTGGAGGGTAACTTTCGGCAGCCATCCTTGGTAGGGGGGGGATTTGTGGATAGACAGTTAAGGATGATGTTGGAGAAACAGTAGGCTATATGCAAGATAGATGATAGAGTGAAGAGAAAGCACAAAAGGCCATAATAGGAACGTCACTGGAAGGTGCACGGAAACAGCACTTCAGGGGAATAAGGGTGGAAGCATTTGGAGGAAAAGATGAAAAGGAGTGTGTTGAAGCCCCCATTCTCTCTTATTGCATCACCTCAGGTGCAAGCTGCAAGCATTTGTGGTATTCTTCCCTGCCAATTAAAACATATATCTCACCTAAACGGCAGGAGAAGTAGTATATTACAGATAAATGCACAAGAAAAGATTAATGCAGTGAAGCGGCACAGAAGAAAGTAAGAAAGGTAGATTTAGGAAAGGGACAACAGAAAGAGAATCAGTTAGCCGAAGACTTTAGGCCTTGGCTTTGGCCATGTTCTTTGGTTACGTTCTTGTGCCATAACAAATCAACCATTTGTATATAATTGTGTAAACAACTGGAAGGAGATAATTGAGAATGGGAATCAATTGGTAAAGGGTAGAAGAACAAAGTCAGTTGCTTAAGATATAATTACAGTTCTATTAGTACTTTGTATTTCCACCTGAGGGGATATATAGCTTCACTGTGCCTGTTATTTGATATATTACTTCAATAAACGTGCTGCTTTTGAGTAATGGGCAAATGGTTGTAACGTTTAGGTTGGAATAGGACTTAGAAAAACATTAGAAACTACATACGGGTTCCCAGTGACAGATGAGTGATGAAATGGGAGATCTTCTGGCACTGAAAAATAAATTATAATTAATAATGCAAAGTATGAGCAGAAATGTTTTTTTTAAATCGCTGCCTTGCAAGTTCTTGCAGGATTTGTAAGGTTACAGTGGACAAATAAGCAACAATATAAAAATATTGTTTACAAATACACATAACATTTTCTGATATGGAAAGAAATCAGGAGAAAAGATGAGTCTGCCAGGTATTAAATGATTAATAGTATGATAAATTTAAAATGCATCCCTAATTCAGAGTGTGCTAAGTTCCAAATTGGAAGCTGGCTCTTTCAGAGAGTCTTTTACGTGCCCCAGTTGTAAATTTAACAGCAAGTCAGTGAGTGAGGACAATTTTTTTTTAAACTTGCTTCAGTATAGGTACCAGTGAGCTGGACTGCTTCCCTTGAACTACAACAGTCCCTGCAGATGCTGTCAGCTTGGCTGCTGCCTGACTCAGCTTCCCAGAGCCTGTAAGCTAGCTCGGAGCCTGGGCCAGTCGATTATGTAATGCGCCAAACTAATGAGCTTCCCGCTCGGCATCTCCAGCTCACAAGAATGATGTTAATAAGACATTCAGCCCAGTCTGGAGAAAGTCTTTTCAGGCATGCCAGCCACGAAATAATTTCATGCTATAGTGACTGACTTTGATCGAAATAATGATTGATTTGTTGTGAGGGAACAGTGCAAACTAGGACCTAGATGGCTTTGGAACTATCTCTTTGTTTATCAGTGTTCAGTGGCAGCACTTTGTTTAATTTGTACATGTGGATTGAATGTTATATTATATTTGTATGCAGGGTATGGAGCGTCCGATATAACCATTCACACGATCAATTGGTGTTGACTGCCAGCAGTGACAGCAGAGTCATCCTTTCCAACATGGTTTCCATTTCATCAGAGCCCTTTGGCCATCTGGTGGATGATGATGACTTAAGTGACCACGAAGACAATCACAATGAAGACAAGTATGTAACCGGTCACTGTCTTATAATTTTACAAACACATCAACATGTACCAATATGAGAAACTCTGTGTAGTACTGTTAATAGATTGTTTCACGTCAATATCTAACCTAGTGGCCTTGGGACAGGACTGGAAACCCAGAGGAAATATTTCTCCTTTCCCAGTTTCATATTGTCATGTTGACTATTACTGGATTCAAGGCATTCAAGGTTGGGTAATCAATGCTAACAGATTTATAAAGAACAAGATCAGTATTAGCACAGTTTTTGTTCCACTGTTTACAGCAGCGTTGTGATTGTACTCAAACCACATGTACTGCAGTAGTTCAAGACTGCAGCTCACCATCACCCTCTAGAGGGTAATAAGGAAAGGTTAATTAATGTTGACCTAGTTAAAAATCACACAACAGCAGGTTATAGTCCAACAGGTTTATTTGGAAGCACACTAGCTTTCGGAGCGCCACTCCTTCATCTGATGAAGGAGCGTCGCTCCGAAAGCTAGTGTGCTTCCAATTAAACCAGTTGGACTATAACCTGGTGTTGTGTGATTTTTAACTTCGTACACCCCAGTCCAACACTGGCATCTCCAAATCATGACTAATGTTAACCTAAGTAGTGTTATAGTCCAACAGGTTTATTTGTAAGTACAGGCTTTCAGAGCACTGCTCCTTTGTCAGGTAATGTTCCTCATGTTCCGAAAGCTTGTACCTCCAAATAAACCTGTTGGACTAAAACCTTGTGTTGTGTGATTTTTAACTTTGTCCACCCCAGTTCAACACTTGCACCTCCACGTTATGACCAAATAGTGACACTCTGCACTGTGAAAGAATTTTTAAAAATATCATTTAAAATTATAGCACCTGGCTTCAAATATCCAACACTTGGTTTAAAAAGTTTGGGTTCACTGCTTTTTGGAAAACATGTTATAAAGTTCGTCACTTCAGCATTGAAATCTGAGGAATATATTACTAGATCTAAATGGCATGCCAGTTTTTTTTGTTTCAATTGTTATGCATTTCTATAAGAGCTTGGGGAGAATGTAGTTTTAAAAACAATTAAGTGACTTTAATAGACTCGACCCTCAATGCACAGCTCAGCTAGTGGCAAGTTTGAATTGGAAAATTGAAGAAATAATCTTATCGCTGTATCACCACTTATCAAAATCACCCCAGGCTTGTCCACCAACTGGCCTGTGAACTATAAATTGATAACATTGCAAAGGTCTATTTTAACTTTTTTGAGTATTCCAATTTAGAAATAATCATCTACAATGCTTTAGTCTTAAACAAGGTAAAAATTAATTAATTCCACAAGTATTGCTGAAAATTAGTAAGCTTTAAAAAAGAGAGACCATAGACATAGGAGCAGAAATTAGGCCATTTGGCCCCTTGAGTCCGTTCCACCATTCAGTCATGGTTGATAAGGTTTTTCAACATCATTTTCCCACTTTCTCCCCATAACCTTTGATCCTCTTGGCAATCAAGTACTTATCTATCTCTCTTTTAAATATACTCAATGACTTGACCTCCACAGCCTTCTGTGGCAATGAATTCCACAGATTCACCACTCTCTGGCTAAAGAAGTTTCTCCTTATCTCCATGCTAAAAGGTCTTCCCTTTATTCTAAGGTTGTGTCCTCGGGTCCTCATATCTCTTTCCAAAGAAAACATCTTCCCAAAATCTGGGTGATTAAGTATTCTGAAAGTTTCAATCAGATCCCCCCTCATCCTTCTAAACTCCATTGAGTATTGTGCCAGAGTCCTCAACATATTCCTCATATGTTAAGCCTTTCAATCCCGGGATCATTCTCATGAACCTCCTCTGGACCTGCTCCAGGACCAAAGTATCTTTCATAGAGTCATAGAGATGTACAGCATGGAAACAGACCCTTCGGTCCAACCCGTCCATGCCAACCAGATATCCCAACCCAATCTAGTCCCACCTGCCAGCACTTGCCCCATATCCCTCCAAACCCTTCCTATTCATATACCCATCCAAATGCCTCTTAAATGTTGCAATTGTACCAGCCTCCACCACTTCCTCTGGCAGATCATTCCATACACATACCACCCTCTGTGTGAAAAGGTTGCTTCTTAGGTCCCTTTTATATCTTTCACTTCTCACCCTAAACATAGGCCCTCTAGTTCTGGGCTCCCTGATCCCAGGGAAAAGACTTTGCCTATTTACCCTATCCATACCCCTCATAATTTTGTAAATCTCTGTAAGCACACCCTCAGCCTCTGGGAAAACAATCCCAGACTATTCAGCCTCTCCCGATAGCTCAAATCCTCCAACCCTGGCAACATCCTTGTAAATCTTTTCTGAACCCTTTCAAGTTTCACAACATCTTTCTGATCGGAAGGAGACCAGAATTGCAAGCAATATTCCAACAGTTGTCTAACCAATGTCCTGTACAGCCGCAACATGACTTCCCGACTCCTATACTCAATACTCTGACCAGTAAAGGAAAGCATACTATCCTATCTACCTGCAACTCCACTTTCAAGGATCTATGAATGTGCACTCCAAGGTCTCTTTGTTCAGCAACACTCCCTTGGACTTTACCATTAAGTGTATAAGTCCTGAGATATGGGGTCCAAAATTGCTCACAAAGAGTTATTAGCTAAAACACAAAGATTAAAAATAGATACAGATACATGATATTTCTAAAGATAAAAGTAAGATTGGTCTGCTATCATTACTTTCTTAAATATGAGTTGAAGGGGTTGGAAACTTGATGTCATAATTCAGCCACTCTGAGGATTACTTTAGTTGAATAGTTTGAGGCAGCTTGTACCTGTATGTAGGATATGGAGTATCTGATGTAATCATTCATGTGATCAATTGGTGTTGAGTGCCAGCAGTGGCAGGAGAGTTATCCTTGCCATGGTTTCCATTTCATAAGAGCCCTTTGGCTATCTGGTAGATGATGATGGTGATTTAAATGACTATGAAGATAATCACAATGAAGACAAGTATGTAACTAGTTAGTCTTATAATTTTATAAACACATCAGTAGGTAGAGCAAGAACATCCAAGAGTGAGAAGTGTATTTGTTCCTCAAGTCATATGGTTTTAGCAAATTGCCTGGATTCTTTGAAGCAGAATTGTAATAGATACTGAAATCCCTCTTTTGTTTTCCTTTAGCTGAGAAATGTCGCTTTGAGAGTTCTCACTGATGGATTCTGATTAAAATGATGTCTCATAGCCTGACGTAAACAGATCAATCTTAAAATGGCTATGATGTAACTTTGACTTTCCTTCCTAGATCAGTGCTGGTTCTTTCTGACGTCCTTCCAATCTCTGATATTTTTTCTCAAAGCTTTGCATTAATGCACTTTCAAAAGAACCTATTGTGTTTCCAAGGATTAATCAAATTCGAAATGTCATACTTCGCAGTTGATGCTGAAATAACAAATTTAACACATTAGCCTGCCTGCCTTTATGGCTGAAGTGCATCAACAAAGACAGTCATGTGACTCCTGGAAGCCACTTTGCAGGATTCTGAGTCCATTTTTAAGACAGATTAGCCTTCTGTAGAAAATATATAATAGTATAGTTCCAAAGTCATGACAGCACTATTTTGGGCAGGAGGCCTTATGTGAGGAGTGGAACAACATAAATTACTCCCAGTGAACAAACTCCAAAAATATAATAACACTTACTTCAATTTCAGTTTGTAAAGTTAATAGAATAATTATTGTCCTTGTGAAAATTGCAAAACTGCATCAGATTTACATATTTAAGATTGGATGAGCAGGACTTTAGAGTCATAGAGATGTACAGCATGGAAACAAACCTTACGGTCCAACTCATCCATGCCAACCAGATATCCCAATCTAATCTTGTCCCATTCGCCAGCATTTGGTCCATATACCTCTAAACCCTTTCTATTCATTTATCCATCCTGATGTCTTTTAAATGTTACAATTGTACTAGCTTCGACCATTTCCTCTAGAAGCTCATTCCATACACACACCACTCTGCATGAAAGGGTTGGTGACGATTCACCACGGCAGATTCGCTGCCAATGATTAGCCACAGCCAGTTCTCCACTAGCGTTTCTCCACTGGGGTCGTTTGACCTCTGGAGACTATTCGCCACCGGAAATATATATATGTACTGATCGTTTTCCCTCCCGCCTGTTCTTTCATACTTCTCAGTCCCCTTTACTTATACAACTACATACTACATATTGATAAAAACGAGGTAAAATAAATATCATTTTATTTGTTTATATATAAAAATGAGTTACAAACTTTAACCAGAAAAAGGAAATATATTTTAAAAAATTTTATAATGGCAGTAAAATCTCACATTAATATTAAACAATGAAATTTTTTAGTTCATTTGATAGTTATAAGCTATTCCTCTAAGATATTCCAAACAATCTCTTTCACCATATTCAAGAACAATATTTGTTATTCTATCATCTGATTCTCGATTTTTTTTTAGCTTTATTTGTGGTGGGTAATCCGCTATCAGCTGTTCCATATATAAATCTCGCCCCTTTTGCACTTTCATTAACGTTCCAATAAATTTCCATATGGTTGGGTGGTGAGCTCCGAGTTCAAAAGCAATTTTCCGATGAGTGGCTTCAGCGTGATTTTTTGTGCGATTTTCATCGTTTATTGTTGTCTCATAGACCGACCACATATCATGGGGAAATAAAGCATAGGGCAGTGACTAATCGTCGGTGGCGAATCTGCTTATTTGCGGAATCATCTTCAGTAGCCAAAATGTGGTGGCTAAGCGTCCTTGGCGGTCAAAGGGCAGTGGCTAATCTTTGCGGCAAATCTGCTGTGGCGAATGGTCCCATCCTGGAATAAAAAAGTTGCCCCTTCGGACCCTTTTATTCTTTTCCCCTCTCAGCCTAGACCTATGCCCTCTAGTTATGGACTCCCCCACCCCAGGGAAAAGACTTTGACTAAGTATGCTATCCATGCCCCTCATGATTTCATAAACCTCATTAAGGTCACCCCTCAGCCTCCGATGCACTCCAAGGTCTCTTTGTTCAGCAACACTCCCTAGGACCTTAGCCGACCTCCTGTCTTCCAACACCTCACCTGTGACTATTGATGATACAAACATCTCAGCAAGGGGCCCAGCAATCACTTCCCTAGCTTTCCACAGTGCACTAGGGTACACCTGATCAGGTCCTGGGAATTTATCCACCTTTTTGCGTTTCAAGACATCCATCACTTCCTCCTCTGTAATATGTACATCTTTCAAGATGTTACCATCTATTTTCCCACATTCTATATCTTCCATGTCCTTTTCCACAGTAAATATTGATGAAAAATACTCGTTTAGTATCTCTCCCATTTCCTGCGGCTCCACACAGCAGTCGCCTTGCTGATCTTTGAGAAGCCCTATTCTCTCCCTAGTTACCATTTTGTCCTTAATATATTTGTAAAAACCCTTTGGATTCTCCTTAATTCTATTTGCCAAACCTATCTCATGTCCCCTTTTGGCCCAATGATTTCCCTCTTAAGTATACTCCTACTGCCTTTCTACTCTTCTAAGGATTCACTTGATCTATCCTGTCTATACCTGACATAAGCTTCCTTCTTTCTCTTAACCAAACTCTTAATTTCTTTAGTCATCCAGCATTCCCTACACCTACCAGCTTTTCCTTTCACCCTAACAGGAATATACTGTCTCTGGACTCTCGTTATCTCATTTCTGAAGGCTTCCCATTTTCAAGCCATCCCTTTACCTGTGATCATCTGCACCCAATCAGTTTTTGAAAGTTCTTTTGAAAGTCAAAATTAGCCTTCCTCCAATTTAGAACTTCAACTGTTAGATTTGGTCTGTCCTTTTCTATCACTATTTTAAAACTGATAGAGTTGTGGTCACGGCCCCAAAGTGCTCCTCCACTGACACCTCAATCACTTGCCCTGCCTTATTTCACAAGTGTAGGTCAAGTTTTGCACCTTCTCCAGTAGGTACATCCACATACTGACTCAGAAAACTTTCTTATACCCTCTTTAGAAATTCCTCGTGGCTCAGTAGTTAGCACTGTTGCCTCACAGCGCCAGGGATCCGGGTTCATTTCCCACCTTGGGCAACTGCCTGTGTGGAGTTTGCACATTCTCCCCATGTCTGCGTGGGTTTCCTCCAGGTGCTCCGGTTTCCTCCTACAATCCAAAGATGTGCAGGTTAGGTGAATTGGCCATGCTAAATTGCACATAGTGTTAGGTGCATTAGTCAGGGATGAATGTAGGGGAATGGGTCTGGGTGGGTTGCTCTTCGGAGGATCGGTGTGGACTTGTTGGGCCGAAGGGTCTGTTTCCACACTGTAGGGAATGTAATGTCATGTAATCTAAACCCTTAACTCTATGGCAGTCCCAATCCATGTTTGCAAAGTTAAAATCTCTTACCAGAACCACCCTATTATTCTTGCAGATAACTGAGACCTCCTTACAAATTTGTTTCTCAATTTCCCACCGGCTATGAGGGGATCTATAATACAATCCCAATAAGGTGATCATCCTTTTCTTATTTCTCAGTTCCACCCAAATAACTTCCCTGGATGTATTTCCAGGAATACCCTCCCTCAGTACAACTGCAATGCTATCCTGAATCCGAAACACCATTGCCTCTTCCTCTCTTGCCTTCCTTTCTGTCCTTTCTGCAGCATTTGTATCCTGGAACATTAACCTGTTAGTCCTGTCCATCCCTGACCCATGTTTCTGTAATTGCTATAATATCCCAGTCCCGTGTTCCTAACCATGCCGTGAGTTTATCTGCCTTCCCTGTTAGACCTCTTGCGTTGAAATAACTACAGTTTAAGTTATCAGTCCTACCTTGTTCTCTGCTTTGTTCCTGCTTGCCCTGACTGTTTGACTCACTTCGAGTTATAGAGATGTACAGCACAGGAACACACCCTTTGGTCCAACCCGTCCATGCCAACCAGTTATCCCAATCCAATCTTGTCCCATCTGCCAGCACCCGGCCCATATCCCTCCAAACCCTTCCTATTCATATACCCATCCAGATGCCTCTTAAATGTTGCAATTGTACAGCCTCCACCATTTCCTCTGGCAGCTCATGCCATACATGTAACACCGTCTGCGTGAAAAAGTTGCCCCTTAAGTCTCTATTATATCTTTCCGTTCTCACCCTAAACCTTTTCCCTCTAGTTCTGGACTCCCCCACCCCAGGGAAAAGACTTTGCCTATTTATCCTATCCATGCCCCTCATAATTTTTTAAACCTCTATAAGGTGACCCCTTAGCCTCCGACGCTCCAGGGCAAACAGCCCCAGCCTGTTCAGCCTCTCCCTTTAGCTCAAATCCTCCAACCCAGGCAACATGCTTGTAAATCTTTTCTGAACCCTTTCATGTTTCACAACATCTTTCCGATAGGAAGGAGACCAGAATTGCACGCACTATTCCAACAGTGGCCTAACCAACATCCTGTGCAGCCGCAGCATGACCTCCCAACTCCTGTACTCAATACTCTGACCAATAAAGGAAAGCATACCAAACGCCTTCTTCACTATCCTATCTACCTGCGACTGCACTTTCAAGGAGCTATGAACCTGCACTCCAAGGTCTCTTTGTTCAGCAACACATCCTAGAACCTTACCATTAAGTGTGTAAGTCCTCTTCCAATTCAGGTGCAATCCATTCTTCTAGTACAGGTCACTTCTACACCAGAAGAGATTCCAATGATCCAAAAAAGTGAATCCTTCTACCATACACCAGCTTTTAGCCATGCATTCATCTGATCTATTCTCCTATTCCTACCCTCACTAGCACATCGCAGTGGGAGTGATCCTGGTATTACTACCCTTAAGGACCTCCTTTTTAAATTCATGCCTAACTTAGTACGACACAGAAACAGACCCTTTCATCCAACTCGACCATGCCGACCAGATGTCCCAATTTAATCTATTCCCATTTGCCAGCATTTGACCCATACCCTTCTTAACCCTTCCTATTCACATACCCAGCCAAAGCCGTTTAAATGTTGTAATTGTACCTGCCTCCATCACTTCCTCTGGCAGGTCATTCCATACACACACCACCCTCTGTGTGGAAAAAGTCACCTTTAGGTCCCTTTTAAATCCTTCCCCTCCCACCTTAAACCTATGTCCTCTAGTTCTGGATTCAACTTCACTGCGGACAAGACATTGACTATTCGTCCTATTCATTCCCCTCATGATTTTATAAACTTCTTCAGTGTATTGAATACTGTTCTCTGATGTTGTGTTGAACTTCAATGTGACTGCTTCTATCTGGTTCTATCAGAACAATGTTAAATGAGTTGAGATTGTATCAATCCAGTTCTTAATGGATTTGAGTACTTAGTAAAAAATTGTAAACATCTTCTGGAAAAATTTCCACCACTGAACAAATCAGTTGTACTCATGATATTCCAAACAAAGTAACATCTGAACAAGCGAATTCAGCATAAGGATTAATCTCAAGAAGCCCATTTCGCTTCTGTTAGCAACTAATGTATATGGTATTACGCTGATGGGATGACCAGAAAACATTTGAGACAACCGAATATTTGGTGGTAGCAAGCATATCCAATATCACAAAGTTAGTTTTGCCCAACTCTCAAAGTTTTAGTTTATTGGGTCAGAAATATCTTCTGTATTAGATGTTCATTGATTTTCATATGCTTAGAAGATAAAAGGTGTCACCATATTTGGTGAGTTAACAGTTTGAAGTTTTTATGAACCAATTCTTGATGGTTCAACCTAAGTATATTTAACTACTATTAAATGAGTATGATTTTATTCATTCACGGGATGTGGCCATCTCTGGCTCAACCTATATTTATTGCCATCCCTAATTGCCCAGAGGGTGATAAAGAATCAACCACAGGTCTAGAATCACATGTAGGCCAGACCAGGTAAGGATGACAGATTTCTTTACCTGAAGGACATAATATAATTGAGAAAATTTAATTAAAGATGCAAAAATTGTAAATAAAATTCTTTTGCTAATAGTAATTAGTTCAATTCTGTTGATCATTGAGGATGACATCTGTGATTACTGCTGAATGACATCTTTAAAGGAGACAACCTCAACCAAAGTTTTACTGAACTGTTTAACATTTAACAATAATAATTAAATTAACTACAATACATTTTGGTCTCTGATAGAAATGCATGAATTCATCGTAAAATGTGACTTGTTTTGTATTTTGCGTTGATTTCTATAGTGTCTGAATCATCTCGAAGACATGAAACTTGTGAATTGTGTTTAACATTGTTACTAAAATGTATTTCCAGCATTGGTATTTTGTTTCTAATTATTTGAAGCTGCTTTCTGTATCACAACTTGAAAGTAATACTTGACAGATAGTTTAGAACATTAAAAAGTACTTTATGAACTGTAACTAAACACCAAAAAGGTAAAAATAACTTCGATTTAAGTAACCTCTTATATATTTGTGGAGTGTCCCAGAACCCATACACTGAAAGCGTGTTCAGCGTTGTCAGCAAGGTTTAGCTATTTCATTTCAGCAACAAAGGAAAACATAGAAATGTAGAAAATAGGAGCAGGCCATTTGGCCTTTCAAGCCTGCTCGACCATTCAAAATGATCATGACTGATCATCAAACTCAGTTCCCAGTTCCCCAATCTTTTAACTCTAAGAACTATATCTCAGCACTTCTTGAAAAATATTCTGTTTTATCTTAAGCCACTTTCTGTGGATGGGAATTCCACAGGCTCATTATTCTCTGGGTTAAGACATTTCTACGCATCTCAGTTTGAAATGGACTACTCTGTAAATCTGTAACTGTGGGTCCTGGATTCTCTGGTCATCAAGAACATCCTTCCTTGTTTACTCTCTCTGGTCCTTTTAGAATTTGATAGGTTTCTGAGATTCCATCTCATTCTTCTAAACTCCGGTGAATACAATCCTAACTGACTTAATTTCTCCTCCACAACATCATTACTGCCATCCCAGAAATCAACTCTGCACTCCCTCCATCGCAGAGTATCTTTCCTCCGATAAGGAGACCAAAAGTGCACAATACTCTAGGTGTTGTTTCACCAAGGCCCTCCACAATTGCAGCAAGATACCCCTGCTTCTGTACTCCGAATCCTCTCGTGATGAAGGCCAATGTATCATTTTCCTTCTTCAATGCCTGCTGCAACTTGATGCATTCTTTCAGTGACTGGTGTACAAGGACACCCAGGTCTCGTAACACCTCCCGATTTTCCGAATCTCTTGCCATTCAGACAATAATCTGTCTTCCTGTTTTTGTGATCACAGTGAAATACCTCACATTTATCCTTATTATTGTTCAACTGTCATGCATTTGCCCACTTACTCAATTTGTCTAAATCACGCTGAAGTATCTCTGCATCTTTCTCACAGTTCACAGCTTGCAGAATTGGAGGTATTACATTTCGTTCAATCATGTAAATCAATATTTATTGTGACTCTCTGTGCCCAAGCATTGATTCCTGCGGTACTCAACTAGTCACTGGCTGCCAACTGGAAAATGAGCCATTTATTCTTCATTTTGGTTTTCTGTCTGCCATCCAATTCTCTACCTCTATCAGTACACTACCCACAACCCCATGTGCTTTAACTTTATATGCTAATCTCTAATGTGGGAATGACTAGATAATGTGTTTTATGTTGATTGAGGGATAAATATTGATCAGAACACAACGGCAACTTTTCAATAGTGGCAGCTGCCTAAGCAGGTAGTCCCGGCCTTGGTATAATATCTGATCTGTAAGTTATTATGGCACTGAGTCAGTACTGCACTGAAATGTCGCCATGTGTAAAGCAGTCAGTTTCTGGATTGAAACTTGAAACTTACCCTTATGATTCAGAACCAATGCTGAAGTACTCACTGGCATAAAGGGGAAGAATTCTTTTGTATCTAATGTGTCTTTGACTGAATCTGCCTTAATTTTGTTTCTGAAATACTAGAGTTATGTTTATAGAGTTGAATAGGCTAGGGCTGTTTTCCCTGGTGCATCGAAGGCTGAGGGGTGACCTTATGAGGTTTATAAAGTCATGAGGCATGGATACAATAAATAGATAAAGTCTTTTTTCCCTGGGGTGGAGGAGTCCAGAACTAGAGGGCATAGGTTTAGGGTGAGAGGGGAAAGATATAAAAGAGACCTAAGGGGCAACTTTTTCATGTAGATGGTGGTACATGTATGGAATGAGCTGCCAGAGGAAGTGGTGGAGGCTGGTACAATAGCAACATTTAAGAGGCATTTGGATGGCCATATGAATAGGAAGGGTTTGGAGGGATATGGGCCGGGTGCTGACAGGTGGGACTAGATTGGATTGGGATATCTGATCGGCATGGACGAGTTGGACTGAAGGGTCTGTTTCCATGCTGTACATCTCTATGATTCTAGACATCGTATTAACGTAGTTTTACAGTCATTTTGTTCTTTACTTTGTAAAATATCCATACATAAGAGAAAAACTTAAATTAATTGGCCCCAGTTCTTTATTCTGAAGTGAAAATCTTGTGAATAAAATACTCTGAGGTAGTCAAAGACATTGAAGAGTCACTGAGAATGCTGGCTGTTACTGTCCACAGAAAACAGCACAGAATAGTGCCCTTACAGGAAAGTAAGATAGCACTTTAGGTTTGATTTGTCTGAAAAGAAGTGAGACTAGAAGTTATTTTGCTATAAAACTAGAAATCAATGAATAGCTTTTTACAGGACACTAATAGGAGCCTGGAAGGTGGAGGAGAGGGCAATAGACAATAGGTACAGGAGTAGGCCATTCTGCCCTTCGAGCTAGCACCACCATTCATTATGATCATGGATGATCATTCTCCATCAGTATCCTGTTCCTCCCTTATTCCCATAACCATTGATTCCACTATCCTTAAGAACTCTATCCAACTCTTTCTTGAAAGTATCCAGAGACTTGGCCTCCACAGCCTTCTGGGGCAGAGCATTCCACACACTCAACACTCTCTGGGTGAAGAAGTTTCTCCTCAACTCTGTTCTAAATGGCCTACTCCTTATTTTTAAACTGTGTCATCTGGTTCGGGACTCACCCATCAGCGGAAACATGCTTCCTGCCTCCAGAGTGTCCAATCCTTTAATAATCTTATACGTCTCAATCAGATCCCCTCTCGGTCTTCTAAACTCAAGGGTGTACCAGCCCAGTCGCTCCAAATCATTCAGCGTAAGATAGTCCCGCCATTCTGGGAATTGACCTCGTAAACCTACACTGCACTCCCTCAATAGCCAGAATGTCTTTCCTCAAATTTGGATACCAAAACTGCACACAATATTCCAGGTGCGGTCTCACCAGGGCCCTGTACAGCTGCAGAAGAACCTCTTTGCTTCTATACTCAATTCCTCTTGTTATGAAGGCCAGCATGCTATTAGCTTTCTTCACTGCCTGCTGTACCTGCATGCTTGCTTTTATTGACTGATGTACAAGAACACCTAGATCTCGTTGTACTGCCCCGTTACCTAACTTGACTCCATTTAGGTAGTAATCTGCCTTCCTGTTCTTGCCACCAAAATGGATAATCACACATTTATCCACAATAAACTGCATCTGCCATGCATCTGTCCACTCACCTAATCTGTCCAGGTCACCCTGTAATCTCCTGACATCCTCCTCACATTTAACCCTGCCATCCAGCTTTGTATCATCAGCAAATTTGCTAATATTACTTTTAATACCATCGTCTATATCATTAATGTATATTGTGAAAAGCTGCGATCCCAGCACTGATCCCTGCGGTACCCCACTGGTCACCGCCTGCCATTCCGAAAGGGAGCCGTTTATCACTACTCTTTGTTTCCTGTCAGCTAACCAATTTTCAATCCAAGTCAGTATTTTGCCCCCAATACCATGCGCCCTAATTTTGCTCACTAACCTCCTATGTGGGACTTTATCAAAGGCTTTCTTAAAGTCCAGGTACACTACATCCACTGCATCTCCCTTGTCCATCTTCAGAGTTACATCCTCAAAAAATTCCAGAAGATTAGTTAAGCATGATTTCCCTTCATAAATCCATGCTGACTCTGACCTATCCTGTTACTGCTATCCAAATGAGTCATAATTTCATCCTTTATAATTGACTCCAGCATCTTTCCCACCACTGCGGTCAGACTAACTGGTCTATAATTCTCTGCTTTCTCTCTCCCTCCTTTAGATTAGATTAGATTACTTACAGTGTGGAAACAGGCCCTTCGGCCCAATGAGTCCATACCGCCCCGCCAAAGCGCAACCCACCCATACCCCTATATTTACCCCTTACCTAACACTACGGGCAATTTAGCATGGCCAATTCACCTGACCTGCACATCTTTGGACTGTGGGAGGAAACCAGAGCACCCGGAGGAAACTTACGCAGACACGGGGAAACTCCACACAGTTAGTCGCCTGAGGCGGGAATTGAACCCAGGTCTTTGGCGCTGTGGGGCAGCAATGCTAACCACTGTGCCACCGTGCTGCCCTCTTTCTTAAAAGGTGGGACAATATTAGCCACCCTCCAATCCGCAGGAACTGATCTTGAATCTATAGAACATTGGAAAATGATCACCAATGTATCCACAATTCCTAGAGCCACCTCCTTCAGTACCCTGGGACTTATCAGCCTTCAGACCTAACAATCTCTCCAACACCATTTCCTGGCAAGTATAAATTCCCTTCAGTTAGGTCCTTCAACCACTATTACCTCTGGGAGATTGCTTGTGTCTTTCCCAGTGAACACAGATCTGAAGTACCAATTCAACTCTCTGCCATTTCTTTGTTCCCCCAATATATTCACCCGTTTCAGTCTTCAAGGGCCCAATTTTAGTCGTAACCATTTTTTTTCCTTTCACTTACCTAAAAAACCTTTTACTATCCTCCTTTATATTTTTGGCCAGTTTACCTTTGTACCTCATTTTTTCTCTGCGTATTTCCTTCTTAGTTATCCTCTGTTGTTCTTTTAAAGCTTCCCAGTCCTCTTTTTTTTTCCCACTCATCTTTGCTATGTTATACTTTTTCTGTTTTGACTTTATATGTTTCTTAACTTCCCTCGTCAGCCACGGCCACCCCTGCCTCCTCTTAGGATCTTCAAATTGCAGATTAAATCTTATTGTATTATGGTCACTACCTCCTAATGCTCCTTCACTTCAAGGTCCCTGATCAAATCCGGTTTGTTGCACAACACCAGATCCAGAATTGCCTTCTCCCTGGTAGGTTCCAACACCAGCTGTTCTCAGAATCCATCTCGGAGGCACTCCACAAACTCCCTTTCTTGGGGGTTCAATACCATCCTGATTCTCCCAGTCTACCTGCATGTTGAAATCCCCCATAACAACTGTAGTAATATCTTTGCGACAGGCCAATTTCAACTCCTTATTCAACTTACACCCTACATCCAGACTACTGTTTGGGGGCCTGTAGATAACTCCCATGAGGGTCTTTCTACCCTGAGAATTTCTCAGCTCTATCCATACTGACTCTACATCCCTTGATTCTAGGTCCTCCCGCGCAAGGGACTGAATGTCATTCCTTACCAACTGGGCCACCCCACCCCCTCTGCCAGTCAGTCTGTTCTTATGATAGCACGTATAGCCTTGAATATTCATTTCCCAGGCCCTGTCCACTTGAAGCCACGTCTCCATTATCCCCACAACATTGTAACTGCCAATTTCCAAATGAGCCTTAAGCTCATCCATCTTATTTCTAATGCTTCATGCATTCATATATAATATTTTTAATTTGGTACTGCCCTCACCCTTGCTATCAATCCCTATTTCACTCAACCTTACGGCATGATCCCTTTTTGAATTTTCTGCTCCATTGGTACTGTTGTCTTTCTTGACTTCTCTTGTTCTAACTTTCCCTTCAATTTCCTTCTTAAACTTCCAGTTTGTCCCCTCCCTCCCTCCCCCCCCCCCCCCCCCCCCCCAGCTATTTAGTTTAAACGCAGCTGAGTTACAATGGCAAACCTGCCTGCCAGAATGCTGGTCCCCCACCGATTAAGGTGCAACCAGTCCCTCTTGTATAATTTATCCTTAACCGCAAAGTATACCCCAGTGATCCAAGAATTTAAATCCTTGCTTCCTGCACCAGTTCCCCAGCCACACATTCAAGTCCATTATCTCCTTGTTCCTGGCCTCTCCAGCCCGAGGAACTGGAAGCAAACCGGAGATAACCACCCTGGATGTCCTGCTTTTCAGCTTTCTTCCGAGTTCTCCGAAGTCCCGTTGTAGAATGTCCCTCCTCTTCTTCCCGACACCATTTGTGCCGACATGTACTACCGCCTCTGGCTCTTCACCTTCGCCCTTGAGGATTTCCTGCACTCTGCAATGTCCTTAATCCTGGCACCAGGAAGGCAACACACCATCCTCAAATCCCGCCTGTTGCCACAGAACCACAGCTCTGTGTGATGTGCAATGTCTGACTCCTCGGCTCTGCCTCCACGCCAACTTTTGATTTGCAGACCTGACCCACCTCACAGACTAGCAGTGTCCAATATACTGTTTCCAAAAGATTCAACCTGTTCCTGACAGGTACTTCCACTGGGGTCTCTTGCACTTGTCTCCTCTCTGCCTTCCTCATCGTCTTCTCCCTTCTATTCTCTTCTGGTATGGTCGGTGTAATAGCCTCACTGAAGTTCCTGTCCAGAAAAATCTCGTCCTCTCGGATGAGCCTGAGGTCATCGAGTTCTTTCATGAGTGCTGCAATATGCTCTGTCAGAAGCTGAATGTGTACACACTTTCCACAATTATACGAACCAGATACAATAGACTCCTTGACCTCCCACATCATGCATGTAGCACACTGAATCAGCTTGGTAGTCATGTTTTTAACCTCTTCAACTGTGGCGTAATCACTTTACTCAACCTCCTTGTCGAAGACTCCTGAGCTAAAGACTCGCTCTTTTCTCAACAGAAACTTCCCTGGAGCCTTTTTTTTCGGTGCAAGTCTGCGGACTTTTAATTTAGGTCAGAGGAGGAGGTTGGGAGGGAGGCCCTACTGTGTAGGACCTCGCGTTTAGAACGCACCGACTTAAATAACAGTCGCTCACTTTCCCAACCGCCTCTGCGCTCCGACTTCACTTCCGCCCAGCTCCCGCCACTCTCTACTGCAAACAAAAAGGAGAAAAAAGGTGGCAATACTGTTATATGTGCCTACTGAAACCAAAAGTAGTTAGTTATCAGAAGAGAACAAAAAGCAGTGTAAAGAAGTTGAGATGGGGTGGGGGAGGAATTTGATTTTGAGGGAGCAGTCATTGACGCAGTAGGCCAGATAGCCTGCTTTCCTGCCTCAACTATTCTAGATTCTATAATAAACGGAAATGTTTAACTCCCTCCATAATATAATGAATGTAACACTCTTGTGTGCTGTTTAGACGGTAGCATAATGGTTATTGTTAATGGGTTACTAATCTAGAAAGATGCATTAATAATCCAAAATCATGAATTAAACGTCCATTTGGCCCAACAAGTCCACATCAACCCTCTGAAGACTAAGCCACCCAGACCCATCAGTCATTTCCCTGACTGATGCACCTTCCACACTGTAGGGAATCTAATACAATCTAACCTAATATAAAATTCCACCACATCAGCTGGAAAACTTAAATTCCGTTCTCTAGATAAATCTGAATGTTTGGGAGAAAAGGAGGGTATTAAAATAATGATGACCATGTAACTTTTGAAAGTATAGTAACAATCCATGTGGTTCATGCCCTTTTGGGGAGGAAATTTGGCGTCCTTGTCAAATCTAGTTCAGAGACAAAGCAATTTTGGGTTGACTCTTAACAGTCCTTCACAATAATTGCTGTCTTTATCAGTGATGCCCATGACCATAAATGAATGAAGCAAAATTATCTCACAAAGTGAAGGGTCCTCTTTTCTTGATACTGATACGCTATTTCAGGATTATGTTGTGTTGTTTTGATAAAGTAATATGGATGATTAAACATATGTATTAAGCTAAAACTGCGCCATTTTGACTGAACGAATTTGAATATTTCTTAGAACTGAGAAGAGAGGCCAGGACCTCTACAAAAGCCATAAAAACAGGAGGGCATCACCTAGGAATTTTGTTTGCATCTAAATATTTTCATCTTGTGGTTGGCCAAAACTCACCAAATATGTAGGTGCAACTAAAGGACGGATTTTGTTTGTGTTATCATAAGCATGTGACTTGGCAGTTGAAATTATGTGGTGAGGTTGGCCTGAATTAATATGTCTTTTCATGTCAGCATTTTAGAGTCCCACAGTTCAGCAGAGCACTAACTTTATCTTAAACTAAGTAAATGGACTATAGCATTTAGCTTTTGTCAGGATGACATATGTAACCAGAGAATATTCCCTTCACTACTGCTTTGCTCACAGAATAATACATATGTGAATTACAGTGAATATAACCAAAGAACAAATTGCATTTATTTAAATATACAAAATCATAAAGTCTGACATAATATTTTGGGTTTGAGTACCACTCCAGAGCATGAGTGCACAAATCAATAATAATGTCTAGTGTAGAACTGAGAGAGAATGATATTTTAGATGAGACAGTAAACTGAAGTCCTATTGCTCTTTTGGGTAAATGTGAAAGATCCCTGTGCATGAGTTTGAAGAAGACCAGAGGAGTTACCCCCATGTTCAGTCCAATATTTATTCCTCAAGTAACATCACACAAGAAAACCCCCACAAATCTGATAATTATCACGAAAAAAAAACGATATTGGGGACCTGAAAGACTAAAGTCCTAGAGAAACTCAGCAGACCTGGCAGGATCAGTGGAGAGAAACACAGAGCTGACAGTTTGAGTCTAGTCATATCGGCCTCGAAACATTAACTTTGTTTTTCTTTACATAGATGCTGTGAGTTCTGTCAAGTTTCTCCAGCACTTTCTTTTCATTTTTTTTATTGGTCATTATTGCATTGTTGTTTGTGGGACTCTGCTATGTGTAAACTAGATTCCGTGTTTTCTGCATTACAACAGTGACTGCATTTCAAAACACTTCGTTGGCAGTGGGCACTAGTAGCTAGACCAGCATATATTGCCCTCCTTAAACAAACACTGCTATTAGAATAACCACAGCTTCCCTAGTCACTCTACATTTCTGAATTTTGTTTTGATTCTCATGCTAATCTGGTAAATCTGCTCTGCACATTCGTCAGGATCTTGATATGCTCTTTAAATTGTGGCCAGAATTGGAAGGAGGGACCCAACCAATAATTTATAAATGCTAAGCATAGCTTCTGTGCCTATGTGCTTAATATCTCTTTTAATCAAATGCAAGCAGCTCCTATGTTAAACAACCTTCTGAAATTGTCCTGCTGCCTTCATAAATTTCTGTATGGAAACTTATGTCTCTGTTCCTGCACCCCTTCAAAATTTTATTGCTTCATAATTTTCTGCATGTTTTTGTTTTGCCATCTCTCTGTCCATTTCACCAGTCTATACATTCCTGAAATCTGTTAAAATTTTTTACATCCTCTACTCTTCTCTGTTTCATATCACCTGCAGTCTTTCAGTTATGCCCTGTTACCATGTATAGATCAAAAGGATCAGCTGATACCTGGGGATGTACCACTCCATATTTTACTCTAGTTTGAAAAACATACTATTGTCCCTAAGCCAGTCTAAGGAGATGAGATAAATACTATAAAAGTAAGATGAAATTGGGAGAAAGATTTGAGGAATTTGCATGATAAAGGTACCTTGTAGTATTGGACAGTACAGACTACTATTTTCTCTTTTAACTGCTGCAAGGCAGTAGAATCAAAATCATTTGGAAGTTTACAATGGATAATGGTTGGCACAAATGTGACCAAAAATTGCAGCAAGCACAATTGAAACAAGAACCTATCTTATGCAAGATGTTTAACGTGATGTAGGTTTATAAATGAATAAGAAAAACACAGTCATTAAAGTATTAGTACAAATGACATTTCTACCATACAGAGGCAATGGTGACAGATGATGCACCAGTGGTTTTTGGCTGATATGAAAGTCACAAAAATGCTGCAGAATTTGTGCTACATTCCAAAGAGAAACCTAAATATTTGATCCTACACTTGTTGCCCTACAATTTGTTTGAATTGACTGCATTTGTGTAGCCTAGTTATGTGTTGTACTGTGTCATGTAATATTATGAACTTGAAGGAACTTTCTCGTTGGTTTGTGTTTCTAAATTGTGTTGGAAACAGCTTATAAGGACTAAAAGAATTTGGCTATAATTTTTTTATTTACAGGAAAGAACCACTACAGGACAGTATAATAGCTACATACGAAGAGCATGAAGATAGTGTCTATGCTGTTGAATGGTCTTCAGCCGATCCATGGTTATTTGCATCTTTAAGTTACGATGGAAGACTGGTGATAAACCGAGTACCACGAGCATTAAAATACAGCATTTTGTTGTAATTTTGCAGCAAAATAAGCTCTTTTGGTGAAGGGGTGGGGGGAGGTTAAAATTCTGATTTGCTTTGGGCAGGGCAAAATCCTCAGCACATTGGTAGATCTAGAAGTCTGGGTTCCTCTGAGTGCTGTGAAATGTTAACACCACAGCATATGTCTTTGATGTTGACTTATTCCACATTTAGAAGTCAGGTCTAGCTTCCTACTGGGCAGGTTGCACTCTGGAGAAATCCAGATGGGCCAGGTGAATCCAGTCCAGGACCCTGAAGTGAGTAGGAGTCTGATTCATGACCCTTACAGAAGGGTCCAACCAAGACCACAGGGTTGCTAGTTCAGGTATGTGTTGGAGAAAGGACTCCTGTGAAGGTACTTGTCCTTTCCCTGATGTTATTCTTCCTTTGCTGCTGATGCCACTGTTGCTCCTGCTTGGGAAACCTGGTTGGCAACAGTTAAATTTGCTAAGCAGAGTAGATACAGAGCTTCCTAACTAAATGTCTACAACACGCCAATCCATCTTCTGGGAGTAGGTTGACTGCCTGCCACTTGACCCATGGTTGCCCACTCATTGTCTTAATTGAATAAAACTTAAATGTTGATGGGTAGGAACCAACTTCTCAACATGTTTGTGTTTTTTATCCATTTAATTCCCTACCTGTGACCAGTCCAGCCTGCTCATCAATGTTGAAATTTCCACACTATTTTCTTGATTTTGAATTACTCTTGTACGGTTTCTGTCATATGAAACTCTGAATAAAGATTTACATTAAAAGGTTTCATTTGTCTTCCAGCGTATACAACTATTGTCTGAGGAAATGTGTTTGAAAAATTCCTATGATATCAGTAACTTAACCTAGTTCATAAAGATTTGGTCATTTTTCTGGTACACTTTCAACATCTTTCTTCCATGGGCTTTACACAACGTATTTAATCTCCTGATAAATAGTATTGCATGTTTCTACCCATCCCCAGCAATGCTCAGGGTGTAGTCAATCGATGTTTCAGGTATCATTTAAAGTACCATTATGCCAAGAACTTTCCCAAATGGTATAATAAACTGTCAAAACCAAACATGAAATGAAGGATTGAGGAAGGAAGATGGAACTAAAGACCAAAGGGATGCCATTATATCAGTTACAAGTTTCAGCCCAGTAATGACTGTATTACTGGGCACAGTTTTTTCAATTGAGCAGCATTGGCCAATGAATGTACATCTGTGTATCAAATGGACTGGCTAAAATGTTACCCAGATTAAGTTAAAAAAGTTAAGGAAGTTGAGAGTTCCACCAGTTTCAGTTTTGATGATGATCTAAAATTTTTGAAGAGTCATTATTCCCTCTATTATAGCTGCAATCAGTCATTTTCTGACAGTGCTTATAGCATTCTGTGAAATACCCTGGTTATCATTAGACCAGTGATGAAGAAAGTACAAATGAATCTGGATTTCGAAAATGGCAAGACTGTTGTATTCGGAATATTTATAAATTAGCAGTTTCCAAAATGTGGACATTATTGTATTTATTCAATGAAACATAATTTTTACAGTGAACGAATTAAAGAAGTGTTATTGACACAGAGGATAAAAATTTAGAAGTTAATTGTATTCAAACTCCATTGGCAATTTGCTCATCCATCTTCTAAACAAAATCAAAACTTTTAGTAAATGACGCATGCATATGGAATTAGTGAGAATGATAGGCTTATAGTGGAGATAAGTTATAGATGTGAAGTTTTTAAGAAATATTGAAGGACACCACAATTTATAGTCAGACTGTGTTCGCAAGAGATTTCAGTGAGGTGGTGGCCATGGGTTTAAAGGTATGGCATAAAGAAAAAACATTTTCATTTTTCACTTTTTAGATTTAACAAACAGATTTTGTCAGCCAACTGTAACACATAGTAAAAATAAGAAAGTAATTGTGCATAAGGTTAAGGAAAGGTGGAGAGGAACTGGATTTGGACTCATGGCAACATTTCTCTCTGATAATGCCGGGAATTTGCTCATGAAGAAATCAGAGGTGTATGTGTAAATATGAACATAATAGGTATGAATATGGCAGCAGAAAGCCTTTTCACAAGAGAGTATGTTAAAAGAACTGTGCAGTAATAGTCAAAATGTTTCATAAAAGTTTGGCGGATCAGCTAAACGGTAAATTCTTTAGCTGCACAAGTGTATGCAGGACATACTAAGAATTTGTTGCAAATCTTGGAAGAAGATAGTCTCTGTCAGTTTATGTTTGATGGGAATTCTAAAGTTCCATTGGTCATAAGATCAGCCCAAAACTTGGGAACGGGCTAAAATTAGTTCTACTTTTCAGAACATTTGAATGCACAGTGTACAGGCAGAAAGGCTTTCATTCTAGCTGAAGTCTCAAAGTATGCAGCTAATGCTGGTAATGTAAAGCTATTAGAAACCAGTTTCAATACAGGAAACATAGTTTATTGCAAAAGAGGAACTTAAAAGAACAGACACTCCGGGGAAGGTTATTGGTAAAGATGGGAAAATACTAATTGCTCAGTGTGGGAATCAGACTGTTTAGTACACCCTTTTCAAGGTTGCTTGGTATGGATTGCAAATTTGCAGATTGAGGGAGCTATGAAGAAAAAAAAGAGGAGCCAGGTACTTCTCATACCCAAATGTTGCACAGCTATGAGGATGAAACTGCCACATTTGACAATTTGCCCGATAATGGACAGATCAGTTCTAATGGTCAATACGAGGTCTTTAGTTCTAAAGGTCAGCTGTCAACAGTGGGTACCAAAGTCAAATATTTACCAGGAGAAAGTGAGGGCTGCAGATGTTGGAGATCAGAGTCAAGAGTGTGGTGCTGGAAAAGCACAATAGGTCAGGTAGCATCCGAGGAACAAGAGAATCAATGTTTCAGGCATAAGCCCTTCATCAGGAATGATGAAGGGCTTATGCCCGAAACATCGATTCTCCTGCTCCTCGGATGCTGCCTGACTTGCTGTGCTTTTCCAGCACCACACTGTTGACTCAAATATTTACCAGAAAGGATAGGTCAGTGGAGAAATGTGCTTTTCTAAATTAGAACAAGGAAGGTTACTGAAAAATATAAAAGCTGGATGAACATACAGAATGAAGAACAGGAAGTTAAGCTGATAAATTGGAAACATGAAATATAAAGGTGGAAGGCAAGAAAACAGTGGAAGGTCAGCTAGTGGGTCGGAGCGCAAACATATCCCCATAAAGAGATCGGAAATCTCTGAAAGAAATCCTATTGATAGGAGGGATATATCATACAGTAATAGTCCAGAATGAGATAGAACGCAAGTTACAGGGCTTAGTTTAACAAGAACAAAGGAATACTATCCGAGCAGAAACCCAAGTAATCAGAAGTCTTAATGACCACAAACAAACTAGAAGACCGTTTATTTAAAAAGACCAAACATCAAGAATGACAAAACTGGAGAAAATTTGAGGTGTACACAGATTAGAGACATCCAGCCCCATCACATAGGTGGATGAACATAAAAAATGTGTACAGAAAGTGAGGATTACCGATGCTGGAGATCAGAGTCGAGAGTGTGGTGCTGGAAAAGCACAGCAGGTCAGGCAGCATTCAAGGAGCAGGAGAATCGACGTTTCGGGCATCAGCCCTTAATCAGGAATGATGAAGACCTTAAAAAGGTCTGAAGGCCCAACAAGGGATTCTAAAGCATGGCTCATGGCACAAGGTTTCAAAGAAAAACTGGATGGTCAGCAAATAAGGGTAAATGTTTGGAGTGTAGATCAGTTGACATTAAAGCTCAATTTTTGCAGGGAAATCAGCATAAATGTTTCTTCAACCTCCTAAAGAGGTATCCAATGCATTGAGGACAATCAGGAAATTAAATAAATGTGTATATGACTTGATTTATTCTTCTAGGGTTTGTTGATTCTCACAGTAAGGTGTAATTTATTAAAAGCTGATCCTGCCTGATTTACTGGCATCATAAGAGGCAGTTTTCAGACATTCTTATGATGCACATAATTTTTTTATTGTGGGATCAGAGCAGTGAGTTTATTGGGAGCTGCCAGGAGCATGAAAATTGTTATCTTTAATACACAGACCTCTATGATAGGCTCTCAATTGCATTTGGATTTATAATTTTTTCTGTGGGAAAGAAAGACACACTGTGTGTCGAGTTTGCACGTTCTCACTGTGTCTGCTTGGGTTTCCGCCGGGTGCATCGGTTTCATCCCACAGTTAGGTGCAAGTTAGGTGGATTGACCATGGCTAATTATTCATACTGTTGAGTGTTGTGTAGACATGTGCATTAGCCAAGGGAAATGCAGGGCTATAGAGATAGGGTAGGGGATGGGTCTGGGAGAGACGGTCTTTGGAGGGTCAGTGTGGACTTGTTGGGCCGCATGACTTGCTTATACACTGTAGGGTTTCTATTGAATGATAAATGTTGGACTCTAGCTTGAGAATGAAATAAAAAACAGCGTAGTCAAATGTTTCTTAGCAGTACAGTCTGGCGCACTTGAAGAAGTGGTGGATACAGTATTTTTCTTAGTGAAAATACAAAAGGAATTCTAAAAGGAATTCAGCAGCAATATCCATTGAGTGCTTCATCTACATTACACCACCATTGGATAATCAACTAGGAAAAAGTGAGGACTGCAGATGCTGGAGATCAGATTCGAAGAGTGTGGCGCTGGAAAGGCACAGCAGGTCAGGCAGCATCCGAGGAGCAGGAGAGTCTACGTTTTGGGCATAAACCCTACATCAGGAATGCCTTATGAAATGTGTGAATGAAAATAGATTGAGGATTGATGTTGCAGTTCTAAAACAGGTGGTGGAGAATGAAGAGACCTCCAAATTGAATTGGGTGGATAGCAGCAGTCAGCTGTAATTGTTTTAAAAAGAAGAAAATAAGTTCTACGAAACTTGAACATATTTTAAAAATAAGATGCTTGGAATTTTAACGTGGAAAAAAGAGAATGTAATCTGCAGTTATTTTGTCTTTAGGTTGTGGAGAAATGCCCGAGATGTTATAGAACAATGAAACAGGTGGTGATATTCATTAATGGTTAATTGGGTTTGCATTGGTTGTATAAAAAAATGGAGAGTTAATAATCAAAGGATGGAGTATTTTATGGAGTGTGGCTAACTGAAAGCTCTCGCATAAAAGTGTGAATTCTGTTACAATACTGTTAGCTTTGATTATAACAATTGTTTGGGGGTAAAACATAGGCCTGGGTATTAACAGGGGTGGATTGGGTTGAGAAGGGAGTGGAGCTTTGCACAAGAACCCTGGCAGTCTGGGTGCCTCTGCACCACCTCATTCATAGATCCCCTGGCTGGAAGCCATTCTGATTGACAGTTTTGGCTTCCAATTGTGTGAGGACAATTGTTAGGCGGCACATAGGAGTAGACAGGTTTGATTCCTGAGGACAGTGAACGGAGTCTGAAATGACTGGATCCAAATCAAAGCTTGTTACTGGGATAATCAAGCAAGACTACAGTGTGAGTGGGTAAGACAGCAACCAAAGCTTTTGATTGTGGTCTCGATCTTCGATATCTGTGGAACATTGCTGGTGCCAAACCATAGCATCGGGAACAAATTTAATTATCCAAACTTCTGCCTTAAGGAATCCCTCTCCCTCATCAATGGTGTAAGTCATTTCTAAGGTTTTCCTCCCTAATGGCATTGTGGGTCAACCCACAGCATGTGGACTGCAGCAGTTCAAGAAAGCAGCCTTCTCAAAGGCAACTGTGAACAGGCAATAAACAGCTAGTGTCACCCACATCTGGAAAATTTTGGGGAAATTGTATCCCTCGTTCCCTCAAAATGGTTCCTGGTTTACAGAAGTAGTCTTCCCTGCTAACCCATTCCATTTCACAAGAATAGTTCACCATTGAAACCACCAAACCAAAATCTCTAAACCCAATCCACCAATTCCGATATGTCCTAGATTTATTAGTGATAGATTGTTCAATAGCTCTAAACTTTAACAGACATCAAAGAAAGGCAAAACTTACTAATCTCTATTGAATTTGAGTCACAAATCACCTTAAAATACAAAGTTAAAAATCACACAACATTAAGTTATAGTCCAATAGGTTTATTTGGAAGCACTAGCTTTTGGAGCGCTGGAATGGTTTGGGGGAGCGAGGCACACATGCCAGCCTTGTCAACAACTTCTTTGTCATGGGCCATAGATATACATGCAGCATAAAATTCAGCTCACAGTCTGTAATTCTTTTCTTTGATAGTAATCGACATTGAGGGTGAAATTTTGCACAATACATTGGGAACTAAGTGGATAATATCACTATAAATTTGACTGGACATGTACTGAATACTTAGAAAAACGTCTCATACTGTAGATTTGCCTGCAAATCTAATTCCTAAAGCAGAGCGAAGCTGATTCATTATCGATGCAAGTCCTAAACTTGATTTATGAAAGAGGCTGGTGTGAAACGTTCATCCAGAAATCTTGAGGGGAAAGAGAACATAAATTAATCATGCATTGGTCTCAGCTCCTGCCTGGTCTGATGCTGTTGTTTCACTCAGTGCAGACTGGTGAGCACAGAAATTAATGATCGAGCAAAATTATAGCCAGACAAGGAATTCACACTTGCAGCACATGACAGAAAATCAGTTTCAAGTTCAGAGGGGAGTGAGAGAGCAGAGCTGTAGTCCTGGGTAAGGCTGTGGTGAGACGAGAAGAATGCAGCAAAAGGCAATTACACTTGGGTCAGGATATTTTGACTGTATGGCAGCAGAGCTTTAAGGGTGAGGGGAGAAAGATTTTGTGAAGCACAGCCTTATTTCAGGTAGAACCAGAAGGGGGTAGAGAACACGCAAGTTCACTATAGATATTTTTAAACCAACTTTTTTGGAGAGGTTATTCCATACCTCCAGGCAGGAGGGACTTGAACCCAAACCTTCTGGTCCAGAGGCTGCACCACAAGAGTACTTAAAAAGTGCACCAGCTACAAATCACCTACATGAGTTTTCCATCTGTCCACACCATTTTTATCCATTGATGGGACAAGCCAATTTTTTAGATATTTTAAACTGTTCAGAGGTATTGGTTATGTTTTGAACCCACAGGGACACTATCACTAATTCCTTGCTACCATTTGATGTAGCTTAGTGGGTAATTAATGTCTTCAAAGGCAGTCCCTGATTGACTTGGCATCAAAAAGAGAGTTCTCACCAAGAGCTGCCCCTGATGCCCTTTCTGATGACCTCTCTCCCCATCCCAGAAGTGTCATCCTTAACATTTAGCTGTGTCTTGATCCATTCATGATCTTGTCCTTGAGCGGGTGTAGTACCTGCAGCCACCACCACTTCCCCAGTGGCTCCAATGATCAGCAGTGAACCTGGGATCTTCTACTGAAAGAGAAAATTGAGAAGGGATTCAACTGAGGTGTTAAAAATCATAAAGGATTGAGATAGAGTGGATAGAGTAAATCATTGGCAGACAGCCGTGATCCAGAGGACTGATGTTTAAACTGATTAGCAAAAGAATCAAAGGGGCCATGAATATTTCTCTTTAAATGCAGTGGCTATGATCTGAAATGTACTGCCTGATCTGGGAGAGGCACATTTCAGAAAAGTAGCAAACAAAATCTGCACTACGGGGAAATGGGACTAGGTAAACTGCTTTTATGTGGCATGGGACTCAACAGACCAACTGGTCATCTGCACTGCAACTATTCTATCATAACAGACTCTTATGTTTGTTTGATGGGAGCCTGATTTTCTCATCTCCGTTCTTGTTAGAACTAACAAAGCAATATTTAAAAAAAACATAATTTTATTTAATACCTTATTTTATCCTGAAAATTAATCTTTAATCTTTTGGAAACTAATCTTTAATCTAGGAAAACTTGACAACAGTACTGGAAAAGGCTGAAGGAGCTATTGAATTCCTTCATTGTACAGCTGTTACACTGAATTTAATATTCTCTCTTTATGATTGTTACCATGTTATCTATTTTACTCCCTTAAGCATCTCATTATTCATCCAATTCATTTACTCTACAATCTATTCTGTCATCTATTCATATACTAAGAAATATTTTTCTCTATCATTGTCTACCATTACTCACAGTTCAAACTGATAGGTCCTACAACTTAAAGTGTTGATTCTCAACTACCATCCCCAATCAAACAAGTAACCTAAAAATATATATTAAAGCACTATCTGTAACAGCACCTGAACAAAATCAAGGAATAAATGTTCCAGAGCTATTATCAACAAACTACTCATGAATCACTATCACTTATCAGTCCTTGCCTTTCCAAATACATGTAAATCTTGTTCCTCAGAATCCCATCCAACGACTTACCCACCACTGATGTCAAGCTCACTGGTCTATAGTTCCCTGGTTTTTCCTTAGCACCTTTCTTAAATAATGGCAACACATTAGTCACTGTCCAGTCTTCCAGCACCTCACCCATAGCCATTGATGATACAAATATCTCAGCAATGTGTGGCTTGATGAAATAAATGACAAATAAAGCAACTCACCTTATCTCATTTGATATATTTTCTAAAATTTCCCCAATTGGTTGGTACCACTATTTAAGAAAGGTGGTAAGGAAAAGCTAGGGAACTATAGACCGGTGAGCCTGACGTTGGTGGTGGGCAGGTTGTTGGAGGGAATCCTGAGGGACAGGATTTACACGAAATTGGAAAGGCAAGGATTGATTAGGAATAGTCAACATGGCTTTGTGCATGGGAAATCATGTCTCACGAACTTGATTGAGTTTTTTAAAAAAAAACAAAGAGGATTGATGAGGACAGAGCAGTGGATGTGATCTATATGGACTTCAGTAAGGCACTTGACAAGGTTCCCCATGGGACACTGGTTAGCAAAGAGACTGGTTAGACAGGTTAGATCTCATGGAATACAGGAGAACTAGCCATTTGGATACAGAACTGGCTCAAAGGAAGAAGACAGAGGGTGGTGGTGGAAGGTTGCTTTCCAGACTGGAAGCCTGTGAGCAGTGGTGTGTCTCAAGGATTGGTGCTGGGTCCACTGTTTTCCATCATTTACATAAATGACTTGGATGTGAACATAGGCGATATAGTTAGCAAGTTTGCAGATGACAAAATTGGAGGTGTAGTGACAGCAAAGAAGTTTACCTAAGAGTACAATGGGACCTTGTTCAGAGGGGTGAATGGGCTGAGGAGTGGCAGGTGGAGTTTAAATTAGATAAATATGAAGCGCTGCATTTTGGAAAGGCAAATCTGAACAGGACTTATACACTTATACAGGTAAGGTCCTTGGGGATGTTGCTGAACAAAGAGACCTTAGAGTGCAGTTCATATATCCTTGAAAGTGGAGTTGCAGGTAGATAGGATAATGAAGAAGGCATTTGGTACGCTTTCCTTTATTGGGCAGAGCATTGAGTATAGGAGTTGGGAGGTCATGTTCCGGCTATGCAGGACATTAGTAAGGCCACTTTTGGAATATTGTGTGCAATTCTGGTCTCCTTCCTACCAGAAGGTTATTGTGAAACTTGAAAGGGTTCAGAAAGGATTTACAAGGATACTGCCAAGGTTGAAGGTTTTGGGTTACAGAGAGAGGCTAAATAGGCTGGGCCTGTTTTCCATTGAGTTTCAAAGGTTGAGGGGTGACCTCATAGAGATTTATAAATTAATGAGGGGGCATGGATAGGATAAATAGACAAGGTGTTTTCCCTGGTGTAGGGGTGTCCAGAACTAGAGGACATAGGTTTAGGGTGAGAGGGAAAACATTTAAAAGAGACCTAAGGGGCAACTTTTTAACACAGGAGGTGGTGTGTTTATGGACGGAGCTGCCAGAGGACATGGTGGAGGCTGGTACAATTACAACATTTAAAAGGCATCTGGATGGGTATATGAATAGGAAGGGTTAAGAGGGATATGAGCCAAGTGCTGGCAAATGGGACTGGATTAGATTAAGATATCTGGTCAGCATGGACGAGTTGGACCAAAGGGTTTGTTTCTGTGCTGTACTTCTCTATAGTCAATTTTCTGAACTCGTGCTGCCAGAGTATTGCCTATCAGGCACCCGTTCAAGCCCATACCAGGAAGTACGACAATAATTTCCTGATGTGTGCCGCAGACAAATGAGGATCCACATCATCATAGCCAGCAAAGAAAACAGAGTTTAAGAGGTCTCCTAAACAACCGAAAACCCCAGAATCCTTTTCACTTGGATAGACAGGACAGAGTCATAAACAAACTCATCTATTCGAAGATAACTACACTCAGATGTTGCATTGTGCCTTTTCCTCCCTGTACAGCCACAGGTGACAGTTTGATTCCAAAATTGTGTTTACAAAACACAAACTATTTTGTTGTTGGCGCTGCTATTTGTATGTCACACAACTCACTGGAATAGTGCGCTAGAAATCAAACCATGCTGTTCCCAATGTTGTCACAAAAGTTAAAGATTTAAAAAGAAATATACCAAATCCCTAAACTATCTGATTTTCAGACTCAGGTTGACAGAAAACATGGACTGTACTTAAAAAGAAATCACTCTTTATTACAGATAATTGGAGATTCTAGCTGCAGGTGAACAATTAGACAAAATTAGGTAATGTCTACAAACTAAAACTAAGTCACTTATAAACTCCCCTTTATACACATACATGCAGACAAACAGAAAAAATATTAAAACTTGGACAAAGGGAAAACTGGGAGAGAGTTCCGTAATCTTTGTTCAGAAACCCTATTGGGTCAGTTCTTCTTGATCCAAAGGTTTCTCCTTGACCTTCCTAATTCTGAATGCTTCCTCTGGTTTGCACGAGAGCGGGATAGCTACTTCACTTATGAAACTTCTCTTATTTATCCAATTCGATGTCACAACTTGCAGCATCAGCTGATGGAAATATAAGTTGGTTTTCTTCAGGTTTAAAGTGGCTGATACTTGAAAATGAGAGAGGGTGCGAGAGAAACAGAATTGCTCACAGCATGAATTGTTCAGCTAACAGATAACCAGTCATATAGTCATAGCAAACAGAGGACTTTTCTCATTGATAAATTGGTTCCTGGTCCACAAAACAGTCAGCTAAACTTGTAAACACGGCTCAATTCCAGTTCATCTGCATGTTGCTACAATCCGGGCAGCAAGAGAGTCGACGTTTCGAGCATTATCTCTATGGTCCTAATATGAGCTTATGCCTGAAACATCGACTGTCCTGCTTCTCAGATGCTGTCTGACCTGCTGTGCTTTTCCAGCGCTTTTTGACTCTGATCTTCAGCAGCTGCAGTCTTCACTTTCTCCTGTTGCTAGAACCCTACAACTACACAAATAGAATTCGCAGTTGGTATCAAATTCCTTCCTTCCTTTCAAAACATACAGCTATCCTTGTAAACCCTTTGTAAAACAGTTGTTTCTCCTCTTTCAATCCATAGTTTTTTTTTCAAAATGGATCAAAAATAAAAACACAGTACCTTTACAGCTGAGGATGCCAGCAATTATACGAGGACCATCAGTCGGCAATTTGCAGTCAGCCTATCCTAGCATTAATTAGAATGTAATGCAGATTTGAGTTAGAGTTGCCATACTGAAGCTCAGCACTGAAAAAGGGCTTATGCCCGAAACGTCAATTCTCCTTCTCCTTTGATGCTGCCTGACCTGCTGCACTTTTCCAGCAACACATTTTTAAGCTCTGAAGCTCAACATTATCTTCTAACGCATTCTTCAATCTCACCCAGCTCACTATACGTTTGGCAATGATGAGAATTTGCCAACACTGCTATTAAATGAAATCATCCGTTACCTTAAGGTTGATTGCTGATTTATTCTGGCTGTTGCTGAGTTGCACATGGTTTTTGTGTTTTAACTGTTATTTAAAGTTACCTAAGTGTGATGACGCTGTCACTTTAAGAGGTAATTTTGTCCTTATTTTTGAGGAGTGGTTGTAAGCGGAGGTAACGAGCTGTCTCGAAGAAAGTCAACAATTTGTGAGGCCTTGGGTTTTTTTTTAAATTGGGACAATGGGAGCAGCCTGGGTGTGGCCAGCTCTCACAGACCAGGCTTTCTAGGTTTTTGTAATTTTTAGGTTTAGTTTTAAGCAGAAGCCTTTGGGGTCGCAAAAGAGTGGGAGGTTCAGTGAATATCTCCTACTTACTCTGAATTTTCTCTTGATGTTTTTGTCTTCCTGGATTGAGAACTGTACATGAGAATCTGTGTCTGAATTTGCCTTTTTGTCAAAGGGTCTGTCTATGGATGTTACTATAGTGGAACAGTTAATTAATAATAGTTACTATATCTATTAATTGGATAAGTTTTCCAATAGTTAAGTTAATCTAAATTCTTCCTTGTGTTTGTATTTTAACTATCGTGTTTAAATGAATTATGTTATGCTTAATGTTGAGTAGTTTGACCAGTTGCATCACATCTGGAACACGGCACTTCACATCTATCTTTAAAATAAAAACAGTAAGGGTCTAGGTTACCGTAAAGTATATTGAGGGGTCCAGTCTGGTCCATAATACAAGTCTCCAAAGGGTGACCTGACAAGTTGGGAATGACTTGTCTGACTTCCTTCGGTTCTGTATATAATATCTTCTGCCAGAGAACAGTAGCTTGTATTCACACTGGAGTACAAGCTAACAGGGAGAATGAGCAGAGATTACAAAGAACAGGACAAGCTTCTGGAAGAAGGAGAATTGATCTCTGCAAGGAAAACTTCTCCTACTGTAACCCCAGAGAGAAACAATGTTTCAGATATCTCCATTTTGCTAAGGAGGTACTCAAACCTGAAACCTGCTGCAGCCATACCTGAAACTCAGCAGGTGAGGGAAGGCATTCCCAGCGCTTAGGAATGTGACAGTAGCCTAACCATTTTTTAAAAATATCAGATCTCTTCCAGGTTGGAACCAATATTGTCCAGCGCACTGTCCACTGCTGCATAAGGTAGGTGATGAGAGCGTAGAGTAGAAATCATAACTGAATACATATTTTCATGCCAGAGAAGGACAGACAAAATGGACACATAGCTTTGCATGCAAGTATTGTCGGTTTCCCTGTAACACAGCCACCTGTGACTGTGCACCTGTCACACTGAAGACTCAGTGTGCCATTTAAGTGTCTAGCTCAGATTGGGAATACTCAACCTGTCATGCAGGTTAATGGCTAGATTTCCAGAAAAAAAGTCATGCCATAGGTCCCTTCATTCTTAAGCAGCTCACTGTAGCATGTACATTTAAGTCACAATAACAGACTGTGAAATTGGGGGACTGCTGTTTGAACAGCTCTGGAGGAACCCTGCAGTACTTGTGACAAGATTAACGGTAGTCTGCTGCATGCTGCAGAACCTCACATTATCCTTGAGGGTGCACCCTATCTGCCAGTTATATAGCAAGAAGTGAAGGAGGGAAGGAGGAGGAACGCAATGCATTCTCTTTCTGAAGCAAAAACTCAACAGGTCTGGCAGAAGAAATGAGGAAGAATCATATTGTACTTGACATGTTCCCTCAGTTTCTCTCTCCACAGATGCTGATGAGTGTTTTTCCAGAAGTTTATTATTATTTCATTAGCAGTATTTTCCTTTTATATCCCCTCTCTGGATGGGCTGTCTGTGTTCAACACAATTGATTGTAGTGACAGCAAACACAATCCAATTCCCCACTCACCAACAATCTGACCCCTTGCCTTTCCCATTACTGATAATCACAGCAGCTTCCTGGTTACGATTCAGAACTGCAGACCACCACAAAACAAACATTTCAAACTATATTTATAAACAAAGCCATCCACTATTCCATACAGAAGTCAACTGTGAGGGACATTTAGCTCTCTTGTGAAACTCTGCAAACCTGTCATAACACCATCATGATTATGGGGCAGCATGGTCACTCAGTAGTCAGCATTGCTGCTTCATTGTGCCAGGGACTTGGGTTTGAGTCAACCCTTAGGCAACTGCCTGTGTGGAGTTCGCATATTCTTCCCGTGTCTGTGGGGGTTTTCACTGAATGCTGTGGTTTCCTCCCATAGTCCAAAGATGTGCAGGTTAGTGGATTGGCAATGCTAAATTGACCATTGTGTCAGGAATGTGTAGGTTAGGTGGGTTAGACATTGGAAATGCAAAGTTACTGGGATAGAGTAGGAAGATGGGTTTGGAGGTATGTTCTTCAGAGGGTCGGTGTACACTTGATGGATCAAATGGCCTGCTTCCACACTATTATTGAAGAAATCACCCAGAGCTGTGATAGAAACAATCTGATTTACATGGCGTCAAGCTTTACCAGCGCAAGTTCAGTCTGCAGTACTCAGAACCTGGTGGCTACTCTTTGTAATGTCTTGGAATCTGAGATCCGAGTCATCAATTACTGCATCACACATGGATCAACAAGTGTTCTTATGACAACCACTTATATGACAGAGAAGATGACCTTCAAACTCTGTGTAAAGCACTATGCAATGTTGATGCCAGACTCCTCCATGCTCATTAACATTGACCTCAGGCTTTCTGTCAAACTTGCCAATTCACCAAGTATTTCAATGTACTTACTCAGGAGCTTGTGTCTATCACCATGGCTAAAACCTCATTTGAATCCTTTCCTGACCAACCTGGAAGCTGTGCCACCCTTGTCCCCTGCCCTGTTGGCAGACCACTCAAATTTGCTATTTTACCATGAGAAGATCCAGTCTCTACGCTGGTCTCATATTTGAGCTGGTGGTGTGACCACCATTTGAGTGATGGCATTTCTTCATCTTGGCTGTCTTCCTGCACTTCCATCTTGAAAGGAAACAGAGGACAAGTGGTGCATACTTAGACCATCAGCAGCTTGTAAATTAGAAACAAATTATGACTGAGAAGTGGGATGTGACATGTAGGGTTTGGTACAAGCATACCATCATCTTTGATGGTTTCAGTCCCCACCTCTGTTTACAGCCTCAACCATGACCATAAGTATATAATCTTCGAGGAGAAAGTGAGGACTGCAGATGCTGGAGATCAGCTGAAAATGTGTTGCTGGAAAAGCGCAGCAGGTCAGGCAGCATCCAAGGAACAGGAGAATCGATGTTTCGGGCATCAGCCCTTCTTCAGGATTCCTGAAGAAGGGCTGATGCCCGAAACGTCGATTCTCCTGTTCCTTGGATGCTGCCTGACCTGCTGCGCTTTTCCAGCAACACATTTTCAGCATAAGTATATAAGTAAATTTGTACCTATCTTATATTAATTAGATTCTGGATGTAGTTTTGCTCGCTGAGCTGGAAGGTTCATTTTCAGACAGTTCATCACCAAACTAGATAACATCTTCAGTGAGCCTCCGAATGAAGCACTGGTAGTAGCCTGCTTTCTATTTATATGTTTGAGTTTCCTTGGGTTGGTGATGCCATTTTCTGTGGTGACATCATTTCTTATGGTGATGTCATTTCCTGTTGTTTTTTTTCTCTCAGGGGTGGTAAATGGGATCCAAGTAAATGTATTTGTTGACAGAGTTCCGGTTGGAACGCCATGCCTCTTGGAATTCTTGTGTGTGTCTTTGTTTGGCTTGTCCTAGGATATATGCGTTGTCCCAGTTGAGACAAATCTTCTCAAAACTCATTAATTAGATGTTGCTGACTTCAATTGTGCATCAAATTGTTCCAGAAAGAGAGGGAAGTGTGTCAGTGAATGTGCTGCAGTCTGTTTGACTGATGCAACAGTCAGGATTTAATAGTTTGTGCAGGCTGAGAGATGACAGAGAGACTTGAAGCAATGCTAAATGTGTGAGGGTGAGGTGTAGCTATGAATGTTTCATATGAATCTCAAATTGCAGAAATTGTTGGCAAGTGCGTGGTGGGAATGTGGTAAATTAAGCAAGGCATGAGGTCATTGATAGGATTTGATGATTCATGGGAGGCAATTGAACGCCTTGTAGCACCATTGTCAAGCTATCAAAGTTTGACTTATGATGTTGATCATGATAGCTGGCTGGTCATTCTTTTCAAATAAATCTCTGAAATTCTCTATCCCAGACAACAGTGGAGGTGAAGATGGGCAGATTCTTCAACTTTGCCGTTGTGGAAAACAAACACAAAATGGAGTTGAGGCTAAGGTCTGTTCAGCCATGATCTGTCTGACTGGCACAGCAGACCAGAAGGGCCGAATGGCTTACTCCTGGTCCTATTTATTAATCTCAGCTGCCCTATTCCTTTCTATGAGAAAACATGTATCACCCTCTCCATCCTCTGCACCAAAGCCTCCAATCTGTAGCACACCTCCCCTGTTGCACACTTAGTCACTCTACTTGCAGGTCTGACCCTCTAACCCAACCTTTGCAAGCACCTGCTTCAGCCAGATCCATCTCTCCTTGAAGAAATGAGGATAGTTTAATGTAATGCTTAACATCTAAGGAACCTTTTTGAGGGGGACAGTCATCCAACTGCATGTTTAGTGCTGGGCTGCAACCCAACATTCGGGTTGTCCTGCGCTGCAATTCTCAGGAGTCAATTTTTCCCAGGGTGTTTATGGCCTGCAATGAAAAGAAAATAGCATCTGTACTACCAGCAGATGTCACCATGCAGATGGACAACTCATATGGTACAGATTCCTGGGAATGTACTGATCTGCTCAATACAGTGGAACCTCGATTTATCTGGCATCCGATTATCTGAATATCGGACTATCTGGCAAGATTGCAATGTCCCGATGCTGGGCTAAACTATGTTATCTGGCATTCGATTATCTAGAATTCCATTAATCGCATGAAATACACCCTGCCCGTGTCCTTAGGATAGTCGAGGTTCCTCTGTAGTTCGATCTGAACTTCCTGGACCTAGGCATTATCAACGCCTCAGCACAGATATAACTTTATCAAACTCGCATTGCATCAGGATGAAAATATTACACTCAAAACAGACCTATGAGGGACTTATACTTAAACAGGCACAGAGGAAAATAAAAGGGCAAAATAATTTGAGCCAATCAGAATTAATTATTGATCATGAAGGTTTAAAGTTCGAATTAGTAAACTCATGCTCCAATTTGATGCAACAATTATAAATTTTAAAAAGAGCCAAATTCATTTAACTGCATTTACTGCAAGTATAAGGATAAGGTATTTCATAATACTTAAATCACAAAGTTATGAACCAAATTAGTTCTGATGTGCCTATACGTGCTTGTAAACAAAATGTGAGATGTAAGAAAAATAACTTTTTGTACACCCCAGCTCATCAACTTTCAAGTTACATCAAATGTTACAATGAACAGCCCTCTTTCAAAGAACAGATATGCCTGAACCTCCCATAGGAGGAAATAATCGCAGAAAAGAGCAGGTACTGTTAATCAAGGTTGGCAAAAACCTGACTAATGTAAAGGCTCTTATTACAAAATTACGTTGTGTAGTTAATTTCTCCTGAGTTTGAGTTAATGTGCCTTGGGGAAGGAAATGTGCTATCCTTACCTGGTCTGGCCTACACGTGACTCCAGATCCACAGAAAAGTGATCAACTCTTAACAGCCTTCTAAAATGATCTAGAGAACCAATTTGGAAGTAATTAGGGATGGGGAACAAATGGTGGCCTGGCCATTAACATGCACAGGAGATGACTGGATGGTCTGGGAGATGATGATTTGGTGGTGGGAGGTGGGTTCCTGAAGAAGAGCTGATGTCCGAAACGTCGATTCTCCTGTTCCTTGGACGCTGCCTGACCTGCTGCGCTTTTCCAGCAACACATTTTCAGCTCATTAACATGCACAGCCTATGTAAGAATAAGAAAAAGGAAAGAGATTGGATCATTTAAAACTCAACATGCCAAGAAGGTAAGTGAATTATAGGTTTTTTTCAACCTTGTTATTTTATTCCTTCAGAAGTATTGTATATGTGTTTGAAAAGGTCCAATAAGGATTTGTACTGAGGAGTGCCAGAAGTAGCATTCACTATGATAATAGAGAAACTATGGGCAGAACAGCTTAGAATCTCAAAGGACCTAACATTTGGTCCTTCTCAAAGTCCCTGTAAACAATGTCCATCATATCAATGTAACTTGTAACTAGTATATATAACTATATATTGTAAATACACAAAACTCTACTAGTTAGAGTGGGAAATGGTTTTCCTTTACCTTGTAGATCAAGTAGGCCCTATTCTTTTCTGCATATAAAGCATACGGTGGCAACAACGTTTATTGTGAGCAGCAACTTAGTGAGCTGGCATAACTATAAAACACAAATGATTTACTAAACTCTACCTCACAACCTTGTCCTCATAAGAATCAGTCTCAAGAGTGTCAGTCTCTGGCAGACCAGTGGAACAATTAAAATGGTGGATGAGTATACTTGGACAAGACCTCAGATATCATCATAAGAAAGCCACATACCAAGTCTGCTGATGACACAAAGATTGATAGCATAGCAAACAGTGTAGAAAGCAACATAAAATTACAAAGGGGCATTAATATGTGAAGTGAATTGGTAAAATAGCAGCACAATTAAGCTTAGCGAGTGATTACTGGGGTGGCCTAGTGGCTCAGTGGTTAGCACTGCTGCCTTACAGCACCAGGGTCCCAGGTTTGATTCCAGCCTTGTGGGACTATCTGTGTGGAGTTTGCACATTCTCTCTGTGTCTGGTGGGTTTCATCCCACAGTCCAAAGATGTGCAGGTCAGGTGAATTGGCCATGCTAAATTGATCATAGTGTTAGGTGCATTAGTCAGAGGGAAATGGGCCTGGATGGTTTACTCTTCGGAGGGTCGGTGTGGACTGGTTAAGACAAAGGGCCTGTTTCCACATTGTAGGGAATCTAATCGTTATTTATTTTGGACAAATTATTTAAATGGTGAAAACTTAGGAAGAGTGGAGGACCAAAGATATTTTAAGGACTGTATATATGCGCGCATGTATATATATGAATATGTTACTGAAACGTAGTAGTCAGGGACAAAAAAGTATTCAAATATTAAATCTTTAGATCGAGAGAGCTGGAAAATGAAGAGAAATAGGTTTTGCCATGGTTACACAATGCATTGATTGGCATACATAATTTTGGTGCTGTACGTCAGATAAGTATGTTAGCCTTGAGTGAAAAACAGCACAGATTTACCAGAATGTTACCATGGCTCCAATGATTAGATTATTAGTAGAGATTACATAAATTTTCTATTCCCTAGAATATAGAAGGTTAAGGGATGATTTGATGGAACTTTTTAGGACTTGGAAAAGAATTGATAAGGTGAATGCAATGAATCTTGTTCCACAGTTGCAAGAATATAGGACAAGGGGACATAATTTTAAAGTCAGAGACAGGCCATTCAGGAAAGATTCATTCAGGAGCGAGAACACTTATTCACCAGAAGGATGATTGAAATTTGGATCTTTTTGTCACAAAAAAAATAGAGTAGACACTAGCTCAGTTGGTAACTTTAAATCTGAATTTGATAGATTTTTGTACAGCTAAGGCTGTAGCAGGATATGGAGTCAAGGCAAGTTGATTGAAATTATATTAGATTCCTACAGTCTGGAAACAGGCCATTTGGCCCAACAAGTCCACACCGACCCTCTGAAGAGTAACCCATCCAGACCCATTCCCTATCTACCCTTACTAATGCACCTAACACTATGGACAATTTAGCATGACCAATTCACCTGACCTGCACATCTTTGGATTGTGGGAGGAAACCCACACAGACATGGGGAGAATGTGAAAACTCCACATAGACAGTCGTCTGAGGTGGGAATTGAATCCAGGTCCTGGCACTGTGAGGCAACCACTGAGCCACCACGCCACCCCAATATAAATCAGCCGTGATCTCATTGAATAGCTGAACAGCTTCAAGGGTATGAATGCCTTTCTCATGATCATTCGTCGATGAGCTTTGTTAGGATAAAAAAAAGGTTAAACGACCCATACCCCTCTACCTCATCAAACAAAAACAAAATAAACCAGTAACTCATAATGCAAGAGAAGAGCCTTTGCAAAAATGGCAAGAACAGAATGCATGGAAACTCCCAATGGTCTTGCAATGTTAACTATAGCAGACAGACAGGCTGTGTGCTGGCTTATCTCATTCCATTCTCTCACATTCTGCTAATTTGGAACTTGATTCCACAAAATTTGTGGCATTCCTTGGCCCATTACGCTACAGCAGCACTTTATCTACTTGAGTTAAAGTTCCAATTTACCTCTCAATGGCAAGAACCACTCCTTGTTGAGCTTGTTGCTTTTAATCTGCCATCCATATTTAATTATCCCACAAAAAAATCCCTGTCAGAATCTTCTTTCAATTAATGTTCCTTCAAGTTACACAAATAAAAACATAAAATGACCTAAATCAACTGTTTATCTTAGCCCAATCTAGTGTTTCTTTGACAGTAAGAAAGAAAAGGCCGATTCTTATCAGTGAAACCCATGGGATTAGGTGAACATATAAGTAGAGGTGAATTGATAGAAGGTGAACAGAGTTTACTCTTTCACCAGTCATTGTCTGAGGGAGGGAACATGTGGGATAAGGGGGAAGGCGGTGAAGTGAGTAATGGGTATGAGACTGTTGCAGGAGGGAAAGGGGATGGTGAGAATAGAAGGATGATGGGCTTCTATTAACTAAATAGAAGCTAAAACCTCTCCTCAAGTTCCATCCTAATTGTAACTAAAGCTACTCCTTTTCTTTTCACACAATACCTCTTCAAAGATCACTTCTCACCTGACAGGAAAGTTTAAAAAAACACAGAACCAGGAAAGGTAAAGAAAGGGTACATATTCAGGAAAGAAAATAGGAGAAGTTAGGGACAAAAGCAGAACAGGAGGGTCAGACCTTCCTTTCCAATGTGTGGAAAACTCACTGAAATATTAATATAGTTCAGAAATAATTTAAAATATTTTAGTCTCCAAAACTCTCTTCCTTTGAAGGTGGTGGAAGGAGAGTCTGAAGGTGTTTAGATCAGAGATAGTTAGATTTTTGATGAGCAAGTTAGTGAAAAGCTATCACAGGTAGGTGGGGATGTGGAGTAATCAGATCTGCCTCCTTTGTGAACATTGGGGGGGTATGGTTCGTAAGTTTGCAGATAACACCAAAATTGAACATGTAGTGGACAGCAAAGAAGGTTACCTCAGAATACAATGGGACCTTGACCAGATGGGCCAATGGGCTGAAAAGTGGCAGATTAAGTTTAAATTTAAGTAAATCGAGGTGCTGCATTTTGGAAAGGCACATCAGAGCAGGACTTATACACTTAATGGTAAGGTCCTAGGGAGTGTTGCTGAACAAAGAGACCTTGGAGTGCATGTTCATAGTTCATTGAAAGTGACATTCCAGGTAGACAGGGTAGTGAAGAAGGTGTTTGGTATGCTTGCACTTATCGGTCTGTGCACTGAGTAAAACAGTTGGGAAGAAAATTTTCTGGCTGTACAGGACATAGGCCACTTTTGGAACATTACGTGCAATTCTAGTCCCTGTCCGATGGGGAGGTTGTTGTGAAACTTGAAAGGATGTTGCTAGGGTTGGTGCATTTAAGCTATAGGGAAAGGTTGAATAGGTTGGAGCTACTTTCCCTGGAGTGTTGGAGGCTGAGCAATGACCTTATAGAAGTGTATAAAATCATGAGGGGCATGGATAGGGTGATTGGACAAGTTCTCTTCCCTGGGGTGGGGGAGTCCAGAACTAGAGGGCATAGGTTTAAGGTGAAAGGGGAAAGATTTAAAAGGGACCTAAGCAGCGACGTTTTCACACAGAGGGTAGTGCGTGTATGGAATAAGCTACCAGAGGAAGTGGTGGAGGCTGGTATAATTACAACATTTAAAAGGTGTCTGTCTAGGTATAGGAATAGAAAGGGTATAGAGGGATATGGGCCAAATGCTGGCAAATGGGACTAGATTAACTTAGGATATCTGGTCAGCATGGACGAGTTGGACCGAAGGGTCAGTTTCCGTGGTGTACATCTCTATGACTATCTTTGGACTATGGGAGGAAACTGGAGTACCTGATGACACATGTTGGTTGTAATGGGACCAAGAAAATTAACTTATTATTTCTGTGCAAGATTTAAATGCCCATTGAAATGATGTAACAATTTGTACAGCAGAAGAGGTTACTGATTGGTTACACTGTGGTGAACAGGGTTGCAGGAGTTATTCTTAAAGGCCTTAGTTAACTGAATATATTCAAACCAGGCAGATTGACTCTGATCACAGAGATGCAAAGGAAATACTAAGGATTAATGGAGTGATTCACATTTTAATGTGGAAGGGTAAATAAAATGCATCCAACAATGCAAGAATGAAAGTGCAAACATTCTCTACCAGGAGGAAGAACAAGTACAGGAGAGGAAGTTGGAAATTAATGTGGACAACAAAAAAGTGAATGAAGGGGACAATGGATAAAAAAATTCAATTCATTTTTTTTAAAAAAACTTATGTTAGCTATAATATTGTCAATAAGGCAGTTACTGAAACAGTGAAAATGTTAAAGAAACTGATGAAAAGTGGTGAAATTAGGTCAATAAAGGCTCAGCACATACATGTGTGAAATGAATGACAACTGAAACAGTAAGATCTCTTTGTGATGGCATCTAACTGGATATTTTAAGAGTGTTCCTGAAAGTGAATAAGCCTGTCAAGAACATGAGGGTAGCCAAATATGGTGTGAATGTATACTAAAAGAAAGATGATAGACAATTACAAAAAAGCATAATACTGTGGACGTTGAAAATTGGAAATAAAATCAAGAAAATACTGAAAAAACTTGCAGGTCAGGCAGTATCCATGAGAGAAATAGAGTTAAAAGATTAACATCTGGATGCTTCTTAACATTGATATTAGAGAGAGATTATTGAGGCATCAGGAAAAATATAGCATGATAATAAGTAATAAAATTACCTTTACAGATGGGTAGGCCTCACTCTAATAGAGCTTTTCAATAATTTTGGGTGTGAAAATGGTACTACTTTTGATTAATTCAGAAGATGTGTGCTTTGCTGGTAGGATTCTCATTTATCCCCACTTGCCTTGTGAAAGTTATGGTCAGCTGCCTTTTTGACTGTTGCAGACCATTTGGTGTAGATAGATTAACAATGCTATTAGGGAGGGAATTCCAGGATTTTGACCCAGTGACATTGAAGGAGCTTTGATATATTTCAAGTCAGGATGGCGTGTGGCTTGGAAGGGAATTTGCAGGTGGCATTGCACCCTTGTATCTGCTACCCTTGTCCTTTGAGATGATAGTGATCTTGCATTTGGAAGGCAAAAGTTTTGTAGATGGCATACATACTGCAACTTGAGCATTGGTGAGAGGGAGTGAATGCTTACGGACATGATGCTGATAGAGTAAGTTATTTCATCCAAATGGTGTCAAGCTTCTTAAATGTTGTTGGAGCTATACCCAGGCACTTGGGTATTATTCAAACTGACTCCTGCCTTGTAACTTGTGAACAGGCTCAGGGGAGTCAGGATGTGACTTGCTGCAATACTCCTAGCCTTGTCCTGTTCTTGTGGCTACTGTATTTATATGGCTAGTTCAGTTCAATTCCTGATCAATGGTGCCTTCAGGATGTTGGGAGTGAAGCAGTCATAATGCAAATGAATGTCAAGAGTGATGGTTAGATTCTGTTGTTTGGGATAGGTCAAAAGCAGCCTTGACGGCAAGTGTTGTCACTTTCACCTTACCTCTGGAATTCAGCTCTTTTGTCCATGTTTGAACCAAAGCTGTCATGAGGTCAGGAGCTGACTGGCTCTGGAAGAATGAAGGCATCAGTTAGGAGGTTATTGCTGCTTGATACCACTGTTGATGACACTTTCCAACACTTTACTGATGATTAAGAATAGACTGACGGAACACTTATTGGCCAGATTAGATTTGTCCTGCTTTTATTGGCATGACATTCCTTGACAATTTTCCACATTGTTGGGTAGATGCCAATGTTATAGTTGTAGTGGAATAGCTTATCTAAGGAAGCAGCAAGTTCTGGTGCACAAATCTCAAGTACTATCACTGGGATGTTGTCAGGGCTTATAGCCTTTGCAGTAATAGTGCCTCTAACCATTTCTGAATATCAGGTTGAAGGCTGGTATCTATGAGGTTGAAGAGCTCAGGAGAAGTTCGAGACAGATTATTCACTCAGCACTTCCAGCTAAAGATTGTTACAAATGTTTCAGCCTTATGGTTTGCAGTGATGTGCTGGGCTCTCTCATCATTGAAGATGAGGAGTTTTGTGCATCCTCCTCCTCCAGTGAGTTGTTTAATTGTCCTCCACGATTCAACATTGCTTAGCTCTGTGTAGTTCTTACTGCTAATGCTGTTGGGCATCCAAGTATCCCCATGTTGTTGCTTCATCAGGTCAGCATCTCATTTTTAGTTTTACCTAATGCCTAATGCCTGGCACACCCTTCTGCACTATCCTTTGAAGATGTTGTGTCTATCTTTCAGGCATGAAGAGGTTTCATTAGTAATGGAACAGCTAGCGTACTGCTTGTGCAGATATTGGTGCCATTGGTCATCAGTTTAAACAATCTGTTTTTGGCTTGTGCTTATAGAGGTCGAGCCTGGCAAATGCATCACTGTAAGGTCTGACATCCATTGAAGAATTGATTGAGTAATTAGTCTCAATCAGAATGGTTCAGCAACTCTGAAAGGAAGTAAGTGTTAAAAAAGACCCACTGAGCAGTCAAAGGAACAGATAAGCTTCACCTTATTCCAGAGTTTGCCTGTGATCAATCCACCCCACCTATCCCTGAGCATTGGTGCTAATGGCCATAAGTGTGCATAGGTTTGAATACAATGGATGTAGAACGGCAGCAGCAGCTTGCTTTGTGTATGTAGACAACTTACTGTGCTCAATTTCTGGACTGGTTCAGGCTTCAATATCTGGGCACACGTCCCATATGAAGTTTCAGAATCTGGGTCAAAGGACAGATGCAGAACAATTTCTCTTTCAAAATGTAATTAATAATGAGAGGTGCCCAATAGATTTAATATATCTTGGCCTTAGAAGAGCACAAGACAAAGCATCAAATGAAAAGCATAAATAGATTGGGGATATCATAGTGATTAACTGGATGAGACAGAGGTTATAAAATGTAATTGATAAGGAAGTAACATCAAGTATGATGCTCCGCAGAGTACCACAGGGAACAGTTGTGTGACCATTGTTTTTTCTGGTGTTTACTAATGATTTTGAGGAAAGGATTGTATCAATGTTCTTCAAATTTGTTAATAACGATATCGGAGGAATGGAGTCATTAATCACAAGCTTATTGTATAAAGAAGTAGACAGGTTGGAAGATTGGATCAAAACATGTCCTTAAAACTGTGAAAGAAAACAAATGGTGAAGTACAACAACAATCAGTAACACAATGTCGAAAAAAAGCAAGCTCTTGCGATGAATACTGAATATGTTATCGCACAAATCTGAGCAATTGATAAATTGTACAAATTCATTAATGTGCACCCAGCTGAAGTATCAAGGAAGATACCCTGTTCATGATCAGATTACAAACAAAAATAAGAGAATTCATAACTGTAACAACAATGTGAGTAAGATTCAATGTCAATCCAAAAATGGGATCATCGGTGTAAAAATTAGAATAACAATTTGGGCGAGAGCACATTTCATAAAAATAAAAATAAAGAGTGAAGGTGAGATGGAAGATGTTAAATATACAAGGATGAAATGAAACTATGCATGAAAATAAAATGCTCAGAGAGAGAGTACAGACAGGATAGCCTCCTTCTGCTTTGTAAAAATTCCACGAGTCAACCTGGGTGTATGTAATTGTGCTGCATTACTAGGGGCTCACTTCCTGTACATGTATGGCTGCAGGGTTGTACCTTGTTGAGACTGCCTCTTCTGATGCAACCTCGCAAAACCACGCATAATGCAGTGGTGAGGCCACCACTGACCCAGCCCCTGGAATGTACAGCCTGGGTGTACAAGTCCTGTCCGGTGACAGCTGCTGATCAATGAGAGGCCAGTGGATCTTGCATTCAGCATTGCCACAGAGGCAGCCTTGTCTTTGTCTTCTTCAGTTTGCCTGGACTGTCGTGCCACTACTGAGATTGTTCTGTATTCCTTTATACAGCTTCAGCGTGTTTCCATTAGGCTAACGGATCTGTAGTTGCCCACTTTCACTCTCCTTCTCTCCTTTTTTAATTGGTGAAGTTACATTTGCTGCATTTCAATCTGTAGGGTCCATTCCAGAGTCCATAGAGCTTTGAAGATGACCTTTAATGCACCTACAATCAAAATAGTCACCTCTTGCAACACCGGAATGTAGATTGTCAGTTCTAAGGGATTTATTTACTTTAAAGTCCTATTATTTTCACAGTGGTAATACTTTTTTCAAAAATAATCACACTCTTCCCAGATTCTTTAATATTTCTGGGAGGCTCTTCATATTTTTTCCCATGACACATGTACATACAGTCCCTGGGTTGTGAATGAGTTCCATTCTTGAGTCACTTTGCAAATTGATTTTTGTGCAAGTCAGATCACAACACAATACAGGACAATCTAAAGTAACTGTTTGTAAATTAGAAAATGTTTGTAAGTCAGATCTTTAAAATAAGTACATGTGTTCATAAGTCAGGTGTTCATGAGTTGTACAAAGTATTTGTATAGTTCTTCTGCAGCTTCCTTGTTTCAAATTTTAATTCTGACTCTGCTTGAAATTTTAAAAAATTGCGAATGGCATCTTTGTTTACATAGCTAGAAAAGCTTTTACAGAGCATTTTTTTGATTCTGCAACTTTGCATTCATATTCTACTTCTCCTTTCATAATCTTTTTCCAGGGATAATTTTCATAACCCAGAGTGAAAAACCAGTAAAACAAATGGTCATTCTGGGGCTCTGTCAATTACACAAGAAATGCCAGATCAGTTTGTATCATTGAAAAGTTTTGCGATTCTTCTCTCCTGGGAAATTTTACTGTACATTCATGAGATTGTTACATTCAAGTTGTTTTATATAGTATGTTGCATTTGTACAAAATGCCATGTTAATCATTGTCAATAAATTTAAAGATGGAATTTCTATGTCTTATAATATATCTTAAATGCTAACAGCATTTGCGTTGTATTTGTTGCAACTGGGAACCAAAACGATGGCTTGTTCTGGTAAACAACTCAGTTTTGGGAAGGTCTGCACAATTCTATACTTGGAAGAAACTCTGAACAAAAACCCGGAATTTTAAATTCAGAGAATTTCTCATAAAACGGACATTGATATGTTTATAAGCTACAACATTAAGTTTATATATGTTGTCGTGAGGTGAGAATGCGAGATTACAAAATTTGCACAGCAGCGGCATGACAAAAGCTTATTTGGAGTACCCCTACTAATGAAGCTAAGAAATAAAACCAACGTGTCCTGGGCTAGATGATGCCTAGGGTTGGAGAAAGGGGCTCTTTCAAAAGATCTAAGGCGGGAAATTATATACAAGTCTTTGGGGTGCAATTGGATGCTACAACTGACAGAAGGTTAGCAGGAATGTGGTCAATGATCAGGAATTAACTGCAAAGGTAATACACTGTCTCATCTGTGAACAAAGGGCAAAGAAAATTTACAGCCCGGGAAAAGGCCCTTCGGCCCTCCAAGCCTGAGCTGATCCAAATCCACTATCTAAACCAGTCGCCCAATTCCTAAGCATCTGTATCCCTCTGCTCCCTACCTACTCATGCATCTTAAATGAATCTACTGTGTCTGCCTCTACTACCTCTGCTGGCAACACGTTCCAGGTACCGACCACTTTCTGTGTAAAGTACTTACTTTTCACCTCTCACCTTGAAAGCGTGATCTCTCGTTATTGAATCCTTCAGCGAGTTTTGAGAAGATTTGTAGATCAGGTTGAGGTTCTGGATGTAGGTATGCTCACTGAGCTGGAAGGTTCATTCCCAGACGTTTCGTCGCCCTACTAGGTAACATCTTCAGTGGGCTTCCGAGCGAAGCACTGCTGCTGATTCCTGCTTTCTATTTATATTCTGGATCCCTTTGGGTTGGTGATATCATTTCCTGCGGTGGTTCCATTTCCTGTTTTTTTCTCAGGGGGTGGGGGATGGGGTCTAACTCGATGTGTTTGTTCCATACATGTACCACCCTCTATGTGAAAAGGTTGCCCTGTAGATCCCTTTTATATCTTTCCCCTCTCATCCTAAGCCTCCAGCTATGAACTCCACAACCCCAGGAAAAGACTTTGCCTATTTACGTTATCCATGCCCCTCATAATTGTGTAAACCTCTATAAGGTCACCCCTCAGCCTCCGACGCTTCAGGGAAAACAGCCCCAGCCTGTTCAGCCTCTCCCTATAGCTCAAATCCTCCAACCCTAGTAACATGCTTGCAAATCTTTTCTGAACCCTTTCAAGTTTCACAACACCTTTCTGATAGGAAGGAGACCAGAATTGCATGCAATATTCCAAAAGTGGCCTAAGCAATGTCCTGTACAACTGCAACATGACCTCCCAACTCCTGTACTCAATAATCTGACCAATAAAAGAAAGCATACTAAATGCCTTCTTCACTATCCTATCCATCTGCAACTCCACTTTCAAGGAGTTATGAACCTGCACTCCCTGCTCTCTTTGTTCAGCAACACTCCCTAGGACCTTACCATTAAGTATATAAGTCCTGCTAAGATTTGCTTTCCCAAAATGCAGCAGCTCACATTTATCTGAATTAAACTCCATCTGCCACTTCTCAGCCCATGGTCCATCTGGTGCAGAACCTGTTGTAATCTGAGGTAACCCTCTTAGCTGTCCACTACACCTCCAATTTTGGAGTCATCTGCAAACTTACTAACTGTACCTCTTATGCTCACATCCAAATCATTTATGTAAATAACAAAAAGTAGAGGTCCCTGCACTGATCCTTGTGGCACTCCACTGGTCACAGACCTCCAGTCTGAAAACAGCCCTACACCACTACCCTCTGTTTTCTACCTTTGAGCCAATTCTGTATTCAAATGGCTAGTTCTCCCTGTATTCCATGAGACCCTTGCTAATCAGTCTCCCATGGGGAACCTTGTCGAACGTTTTAGTGAAGTCCATATCGATCACATCTACCACTCTGACCTCATCAATTCCTCTTTGTTGCTTCCTCAAAAAACTCAATCAAGTTTGTGAAACATGATTTCCCAAGCACAAAGCCATGTTGACTATCCCTAATCAGTCCTTGCCTTTCCAAATGCATGTACATCCTGTACCTCAGGATTCCCTCCAATAACTTGCCCACCACCGAGGTCAGGCTCACTGGTCTTGGTTCCCTGGCTTGTCTTTACCACCATTCTTAAACAGTGGCACCACGTTAACCTCCAGTCTTCCGGCACCTCACCTGTGACTGTCGATGATTCAAATATCTCAGCAAGAGGCCCAGCAATCACTCTCTAGCTTCCCACAGAGTTCTAGGGTACACCTGATCAGGTCCTGGAGATTTATCCACCTTTACCCATTTCAAGACATCCAGCACTTCCTCCTCTGTAATATGGACATTTTTCAAGATGTCACCATCTATTTCCCTACAGTCTATATCTTCCATATCCTTTTCCACAGTAAATACTGATGCAAAATACTCATTTAGTATCTCCCCCATTTTCTGCAGCTCTACACAAAGGCCGCCTTGCTGATCTTTGAGGGGCCCTATTCTCTCCCTAGTTACCCTTTTGTCCTTATTGTATTTATAAAATCTCTTTGGATTCTTCTTAATTCTATTTGCCAAACCAACTCATGTCTCCTTTTTGCCCTCCTGATTTCCCTTTTAAGTATACTCCTACTTCCTTTATAGTCTTTTAAGGATTCATTCGATTTATCCTGTCTATACCTTACGTATGCATCCTTCTTTTTCTTAACCAAACCTTCAATTTCTTTCGTCATCCAGCATTCCCTACAGCTAGCCTTTCCTTTCACCCTAACAGGAATATACTTCCTCTGGATTCACGTTATCTCATTTCTGAAGGCTTCCCATTTTCCAGCCATCCCTTTACCTGCAAACATTTGCCCCCAATCAGCTTTCGAAAATTCTTGCCTAATACCGTCAAAATTCACCTTCCTCCAAATTAAAACTTCAACTTTTAGATCTGGTCTCTCCTTTTCCATCATTATTTTAAATCTAATAGAATTATGCTTGCTGGCCCCAAAATGCTCCCCCACTGACACCTCAGTCACCTGCCCAGCCTTATTTCCCAAGAGTAGGTCAAGTTTTACACCTTCTCTAGTAGGTACATCCACATACTGAATCAGAAAATTGTCTTGTATACACTTAAGAAATTCCTCTCCATCTAAACCCTTAACACTATGGCAGTCCCAGTCTATGTTTGCAAAGTTAAAATCCCCTACCAGAACCATCCTATTTTTCTGACAGATAACTGAGATCTCCTTACAAGTTTGTTTCTCAATTTCTCTCTGACTATTAGGGGGTCAAAAGTGCAATCCCAATACGATTATCAGCCCTTTCTTATTTCTCAGTTCCCCCCAAATAACCTCCCTGGATGTATTTCCGGGAATATCCTCTCTCAGCACAGCTGTAATGCCATCCCTTATCAGAAATGCCCCCCCCCACCCTCCCTCCTTGCCTCCCTTTCTATCCATCTTGGAGCATTTATATCCTGGAACATGAAGCTGCCTGTCCTGCCCATCCCTGAGCCATGTTTGTGTAATTGCTATGATATCTCAGTCCCATCTTCCTAACCATGCCCTGAGTTCATCTGCCTTCCCTGTTAGGCCCCTTGCCTCGAAATAAGTGCAGTTTAATTTATTAGTACTACCTTGCCCCTGCCTGTCCTGACTGTTTGACTCGCTTCTGTTCTCAACTGTACCAGTCTCAGATCGATCTCTTTCCTCACTGTCTCCTTAGGTCCCACCTACCCACCTTACTAGTTTAAATCCTCCTGAGCATCTCAAGCAAATTTCCCTGCCAGTACACTAGTTCCCTTCCAATTTAGGTGCAATCCATCCTTCTTGTACAGGTCACTTCTACCCCAAAAGAGATTCCAATGATCCAAAAATGTGAATCCTTCTCCCATACACCAGCTCCTCAGCCATGCATTCATCTGCTCTATCCTCCTATTCCTGCCCTCACTAGCTCGTAGCACCAGGAGTAATCCAAATATTACTACTCTCAAGGACATCCTTCTTAAGTTTCTGCCTAACTCCCTGTAATCTCCCTTCAGAATCTCAACTTTTTCCCTTCCTATGTCATTGGTTCCAATGTGAACAATTACCTCCTGCTGGCCCCTCTCCCCCATGAGAACATTCTGCACCCTCTCTGAGACATCCTTGATCCTGGCACCGAGGAAGCAACACACCATTCTGCTTCTTCACTGCTTGTCACAGAAATGTCTGTCTGTAACTCGAACTAGAGAATCTCCTAACACAATTGATCTCTTGGAACCCGACGTACCCGTCATTGCATTAGAGCCAGTCTCAATACCAGAAACTTGGCTGTTGGTGCTATGTTCCCCTGAGAATCCATCATCCCCTACATTTTCCAAAACAGCATACCTGTTTGAAATGGGTATATCCACAAAAGATTCCTGCACTAACTGCCTACCTCTCTTACCTTGCCTGGAGTTAATCCTTCTATGTGACTGTATCTGAGATTTTCCCCCCTTTCTATGACTGCTATCCATCACATACTATTGCTGTTGCAATTGCCTCATTGCTTCTAACTGATCTGATAAGATTCGCAGCCAACAGCATTTATGGCAGATATAATCCATAGTAACCCTTAAACTGTCTTTAAACTCCCACATCTGACAAGAAGTACATAACACTCTATTAAAGGCCATCTTTGCCCCTTCACAATCTACATACCCAGAAATTAACACCATCTTATTCCTCTACAAACACTGCCCCAGGTTAAATTAATAATTATGTCTTATATTTTAAGTGTAATCAAGAGACATATCACCAAAACATAGAATCAAGAAAGAACCCACTCTGCTCACTACTGCAGACTCTCTGTAGGCCACACTTAAAACAATGATTAACTTATCTGATTCTGTGCTGTGAACTTCATCCAACAGTTTCACCAAGAACAGTTGTGAATTGCTCTGTTTGTTAATTTTCCTAGATGCACTCCGATGTCCAACGATACATGAATTCAAACAGCAAAATAATCATTGCTATTTTTATTGACATTTGCTAACAGTGACTACAATTAAAAAATGAAAACTTGGCTCTAAAGTACTTTGGGATGTATTAGGTTGTAAAAATAAACTGCAATACAGTTTATTTTCCCCGGAAGGATGATGACGGTAGAGGAATTCCCAAGTTCACTGTTTCCATTCCTGCCCTGAGTTCTGTGACAAAGACTTTTATTAAAGAAACTCTTGTGGTATACAATCCATGCAGAGATTTTTATGTAATTCTGATATTTACTTTTAACTAGAGTCATATTGTGTCATACAGCATGGAAACAGACCCTTTGGTCCAACCAGTCCACACTGACCATGTTCCCAAACTAAACCATTCCCACCTGCCTGTGCTTGGCCCATATCTCCCCAAACCATTCCTATTCACAAATTTATCTGAATGTCTTTTAAACGTGTTTCATGCACCTGCAGCTACCACTTTCTCTGGCAGTTCATTTCGCACACAAACCACTCTGTGAAAACATTGCCCTTCATGTTCCTTTTAAATTTGACGTTAAAAATTTGTCCCTTATTTTTGAATCTTGCTACCTTAGGGAAAAGGCCTTTTTCATTCACCTTATCGATGCCCCTGATGATTTTATAATCTCAATAAGGTCACCCCTCAATCTCCTATCCACCAGTGAACAAAGTTCCAGTCTATTTTTATCTCTCAAGTCCCCCATTTCCAGCAACATCCTGTTAAAACTTTTCTGAATCCTCTCCAATTTGTTAATGCGGTTCCTATGGCAGGATAACCAGAACTGCACACAGTACTCCCTAAGAGGCCTCACCAATGTCTTCTACAACCTCAAAATGATGTCCTAACTTCTATACTCTAAGGTCTGAGCAATGAAGGTAAGTGCGCTAAATGCCTTTTTAACTATCCTGTGTACCTGTCCACTAATAGTGGCAGTGGATGAGGAAAAGAGTATTTAATTTCTGAGAATCAATCGAAAAACACTCGTTTGCTGTTTCTTGGCAAGTTTCTGACAAGCTTTCTCCTTAATTATTTTTCTAAGATGGTAGAACTATTTCACACTTCCTTTCCACAGTAGCACCTTTGCAACAAAAATTCTGATCACTACAGGTAAAACATTGGAAGATGTATAAGTTTATAAATTTAAATATATGATTTACTCCCCATAATAGATGTGTCATGTTTCAAGTTCTAAGCCTTTCTGCTTCATTCTTGTGACTGACTGACTCAGTTTTCACACAACAGCAAAAAATTAGGACTGGACTATATTAGGAACATTGCAATCAGCAAGCATGAATGAAAAAAAAACAAGAAACAATTGTGCCAGTCCTACAGATAGAAGCCTTCATATTTGCATATAAACCTTAGTCAGTTCCAGAGTAAAGGATTCTAACATACAAATTGCCTGTAATGACCCAAATCATTATTGCTGTTGTACTCACTGAATTGTCCTTTGGAAAGTGTTCTTTTTAAGCGTTCAAAATATATGCACATTTGCAACTAGTTGACATTAATACACATTAATATTTGAATCACCTATCTTCACAACAGTGTGATAGGGCAAAAATTAATGGAAGTGGCGGGGGTTTGGTCTGCTGACTGGAGAGAGATTGTGTCAGGCCCAATGCTTTAAGTAACTCAAGCACTCAATTGGAGCCTTCAAGCCATCAACAGCAAGAAAAAAATGGAAAACAAAACCACATTTCACTTGTTATCAGAATTACAACGTTTTGCTTGTTTGGTCCAACAATATGCAATTATTTAGAGTAAACAATAAATCTTTCACAACTACCAGGAGTTTGAGGAGATTTGTGCTTCTATGCATAATTCACTTTTCTAAATGGAACATTGGCAGGTGTGATATGTCAGCTGTACAAATCATGGAGCCCATTGCACTTACCCTTAGTTTATCAGTGTTAAGGTTATGAATTGGTTTTGCTCATTGAGTAAATGTAACATGTTCATTTCTGTACTCCATAACAGTTATGTTTATTTACTCAATTCGGATAGAATAAGAACTAGTTTTAACTTGGCAAATGAGGAGTTAAAAGAATACACACAATATTGAGCCAAAGATCAGACATGATTATCGATTAGGCGCCTTACTCAAACAACCACTTTGTCTGCAAAGTGATGCTGACTCATTCCAGGGATGTGGGGAACCTAATGTCAGAATACTGCAGCTGACTATTATCTTTAGTCATAAAGATTGTTCCCTGATGGAGAAGTGGGTGGATAGACAATGTGAGAAATAACTGAGCCACATAAATTCAAAAGGCTTGTCTTTAATTTGCAATCTGTGTTGATTTAGCTGATCCATATACAGCTGAAAGCTGGGGAGTAATGAAGTTGATGATGGTGGTGCCGGGGGGGGGGGGGGGGGGGGGGGTGCGGGGTCTGTGTGGTGGCAGTAAGGTATTTGGTAAGCATTCTTTTTCCAGTTCAAGTGCCCATTGCCAAACATTAAGGATAGTGGGTGAGAAAAGGTTAAGATTGAGCTGTGATACCAGCTGTGCCAATTCATCTTTGGACACTGGAGCCAAAAGAAATGCTGTATGTATCCAAATCCTGAGACTTACCCAGTCAATAACCTCATGTTGTTAAATCCGCCAACATTTACAAAGTGAGGAGGTTGATTCTTTACAATGGAAAAGATAAGCAGGGTGCTGCAGTCAAATACTTTTTGAAAAGAAAAACATGGTTGGGGAGGGTACCACCTGAGAGTCTGAGATTTGGAAATGCCGGTGGGAGTTTCAACTTCAATGGCTTTGACTGGGATGATTGACATGTTTCCACCAATGACCTATCCAGAAAACTTCCAGAGAAGACAGAAATTCAATTGGTAACCCTTTGGCTGCAGTTAATTCAGAAAGCATCACAGATTGTCAGCTGCATTCACTGAAAAGGCTAAGATACAAAGAGCAGACACCTAGTGAGTACCAGATGGTTGCCTGTACTCACTCAACATAGAATAATCTGAAATCATACATTACCAAGGTAAGGAGACGGCATGAACAAATGATAGTAAGGGCCCAAAATTCTAGTGATATTGCTGCATCGTGTGGCCAGATGGAATGTCTGCCTGTCACGATGTAACATTGATCCCTGCATCAATTATTGGATCATGTAGTTGGAATGCTGCCTCTGCTGTGTAAACCCAGCTTGTACTTACCTCTTATGACATTACAGGTGGGCAGGAATATTGTAAAGCGGTGGGCATTCGGCCACAACTGCAGTGTGAATAGGTGTCATTTGATGAAAGGGATGGAAATTACTTGGAGGATACATGAAGAGACAAAAACCATATCACCGCTTAAGATGGCAATGACAGCAGGATTATTTGATTGAAAAGAAGATGACAGTAAGATTGTCATACTTGAATATTTCCCTCATGGGGGTGCAGAGCGTTAGAGCTGTTTAGCATTCAAGGTTGAAGTCTTCTCTGGAATGTGGTACACACCATGAACGTTGATGACTGCAGCTTTGAGTGATACCTCATTAACCACAGGACTTCATTACAGTGTGTGTAGGAATGTAATAACATGACCTGAGTTACTGAGATAAGCAACTGTTCCTTTGACTTTTGTTTGCAGTTCCCAATGCACTAAGCAGTACTCTGAACAATAAATTGTCTCTTCTTCTTTCTTGCCTTTTAGGGCCCTTTCTGTACTTTGTGTTACACATGAGCAAGCCAGCCTAATTTACTACACCTTTGCTTTCTGCCTTCTTATAACCTCATAAGCTAACTTATAACAGCACACTTCATTACAATTCTCACACTGGTGTTGATTTATGCAGATAATGTGATAATTTTATCTGCAAGCTGATCAGGTGCAGTTCTGTGAGAGGAAAATCTCTGGATAGCAGGTTTGGTTATTTTCATACATGTAAGGGCAGAGTGGATGACAGTCAGCTAGTAGCATCCAATTCCATCCGATTACAAAATTGTTCTAAAATCCCAATTTAATCAGTAATGTCCTGATTAAGGGACAATGCTGTTCTCGCTCAGTCTGGTCCATACTGACCCCAGGCACAAAGCAATAGTTTTGTCTCTGAACTGCTCTCTGATCCAGCAAGTGGTTCACGTACAGTGCAATAAATGCTAGCATTTTCCACATTTTTTTCTAAACGTTCTGCAGAAGTATAAATTTCCTCAAACTAAATACTTGATTCTGTTCCTGCCACTAACTCCAACCTTCTTCCTTGCCTTTGTCTGAGTCTTGGAGTTATAGTTTTGGAGCCCTATTTGACACTGAAATGATCTTGTGATCCACCTCATTACCATCTCATTACCAAAATGGTCAACTTCATCAGCTGTGGAAATCCTCATCCACGGATTTGTGACTTCTAGGCTTGACAATTCCAATACATTCCTGGCTGGCCTCCCATCCTCCCCCCACCAAAAACTCAAATGCAGCCAGAAGTCTTCTTATTGTGTCTTAGTTTGCACCAGGTCCTATTCATACATTACTTCTGTGCCTCCTGACCTGTATTCCAGTCTGGAAACATCTCGCTTTTAACATTTTCATTTCTATTTTCACATCCCTCCATGACTTCTCTCTCTGTACTCCTCCCCAGCTCAATAAGCCACTGGGGATTGCTGCACTCATACAATTGTGGCCTTTTGTGCAACTCCATTTCTAATTGCTCCACAGTTGGAAGCCATGCCTTCAATAATCTTCAATGCAATCAGAGTATTTTCTACGTTCAGAATTCTTTTTTTCTTGAAAAGGTCGTCTGGCTTATACATATATTCACTGTGTAGCAAGGCACAGCTGCAAAATGATTCAGCCGTCACAAACTTGACCTAGGCAGAACAAGAGTTGAATCAAGTCCACTGGGCTTTCAGTTTGAGGTTTTCAATAGTGTAATACATGCTACAACAGTCTTAGATGTGCAAGTGATGATTAACTATGCACTTGAACTCGTGCAGACTCGGGTTGGAGTTTCAGGTGATGACAGTCGTTTGGGGAAAAAGTTCCACAGGCAGGAAAAACACTGTCTGAAGTTTTAGAATTGATATTCTGTGCAGATAGCAGGATCAATACTGGAACATCAGAGCTCTACTGCAATGACCTTTCTATTCCACTGATAAGGAGGAAGTGAGGACTGCAGGTGCTGGAGATCAAAGTTGTAATGTGTGCTGGAAAAGCACAGCTGGTCAGGCAGTAGGAGCAGGAGAGTTGACGTTTCAAGCATAAGCTCTTCATCAGGAATGGGGGGAGGGGGGTGTGGGGCCCAAGGCAGCTGAGAGATAAATGGGAGGGGGTGGGGATAGGGGGAAGGTAGCTGGGAATGCGATAGGTAGATAAAGCTGGGGGGTGATGGTGATAGGTCAGAGAGGAGGGTGGAGCAGATAGGTGGGAAGGGAGATGGACAGGTAGGACAGTGCCGAGTTAGAGGGTTGGATCTGGGATAAGATGAGGGCAGGGCAAATATGGAAACCGATGAAATTAACATTGATCCTGTGTGGTTGGAGGGTTCCAAGGCGGAAGATGAGGCATTCCTCCTCCAGGTGTCGGGTGGCTGGAGTTTGGCAGTAGAGGAGGCCAAGGACTTGCATGTCTTTGGCGTAGTGGGAAGGGGAGTTGAAGTGTTTGGTCACAGGGCGGTGGGGTTGCTTAGTGCGTGTGTCCCAGAGATGGTCTCTGAATCATTCTGCAAGTTGGAGTTTCAATTAGGGATTACTTTGGGAGTAGTGTTCACAATTTTGTAAGTTTTAGAGTACTCGTGGACAAAGGCAAAAGTGGTCCTAAAAGAAGAGTGCTAAATTAGGGGAAGGCCAACTTAACCAAAATTCAGCAGGACCTGGGGAATGTGGATTGGGAGCAGTTGTTTGAGGGTAAATCCATGTTTAATATTTAAGATGCTTTTAAAGAGAGATTTATAAGAGTGCAGGACACACATCTCCCTGTGAAAATGAGGAATAGAAATGGCAAGACTAGGAACCATGGATGCCAGGTGAAATTGTGAGACTAGCTAAGAGGAAAGGGAAGCATACATAAGGTCTAGGTGACTGAAAACAGATGAAGCTTTGGAAGAATATTGGGAAAGTAGGACCAATCTGAAATGAGGAATTAAGAGGGCTAAAAGAGGTCATGAAATATCTTTCGCAAACAGGCTTAAGGAAAATCTGAAAGTCTTTTATTTGTATCTAAGGAACAAGAAAGTAACTAGAGAAAGGGTTGGCCCACTCAAGGACAAAGAAGGAAAGTTATGCGTGGAATCAGAGAAAATGGGTGAGATTATTCATGAGTACTTTGCTTCGGTATTTTCCAAGGAGAGGAAAATGAGGGATGTTGAGGTTAGGGATAGATGTTTGATTACTCTAGGTCACTTCGGCATAAGGAGGGAGGAAGTGTTGGGTATTCTAAAAGGTATTAAGGTGGACAAGTCCGCAGGTCCGGATGGGATCCAACCCAGGTTACTGAAGAAAGCAAAAGAGGAAATAGCTGGGGACTTAACAGATATCTTTTCAGCATCCTTGAACACGGAGAAGATACTGAGGGATAGGATCTATTTACTTCTGGAAGAAAATGGGCTTATCAGTGATAGGCAGCAGGTTTTTTTTGTGCAGGGAAGGTCATGTCTTACCAACTTAATAGAATTCTTTGAAGATGTGACCAAGTTCATTAATGAGGGAAGATGTCCCATTGTACAGAAGCAGTGTGGGTTTTCTTTGGTTTCCTACAGCATAGAAACAGGCCATTTGGCCCAACAAGTCCACACCGACCCTCTGAAAAGCAACCCACCCATACCCATTTCCCTCTGACTAATGAACCTCGTACTGTGGACAATTTAGCATGGCCAATTCACCTGACCTGCACATGTTTGGATTGTGGGAAGTAATTGGAGCCCCTGGAGGAACCCCCCGCACACACAAGGAGAATGTGTAAACTCCACATAGGCAGTCACCCAAGGCAGGAATCGCACCATTCATGAAGGGCAGGTCATGTTTCACAAATCATTTGGAATTCTATGAAGACATTTCAAGCAAGATGGACAACGGAGACTCAGTGGATGTGGTGTACCTAGATTTCGAAAAGGCCTTTGACAAGGTGCCACACATGAGGCTGCAGCATAAGATAAGGGGTGTTAGAGGTAGAGTATTAATGTGGATAGAGGATTGGTTGACTGACAGGAAGTAAAGAGTGAGGGTAAATGAGTGCTCTTCTGGCTGGCAATCAGTGGCTAGTGGTGTGCCTTAGGGATCGGTGATGGGACGGCAATTATTTACAGTTTATATAGATGATTTGGAATTGGGGACCACGTTTATGGTGTCAAAATTTGCCAATAACACAAAGATGAGTGACAGAGCAAAGTGTGCAGAGGATTGTGAAATTTTGCAGAGGAACATAGATACACTGAGTGAGTAGGCAAAGGTCTGGCAGATGGAATACAATGTCAGTAAATGTGAAGTCATGTGAAGTTAGCCTTCCCCTAATTTGGTAGGAATAACAGTAAATAGATTAATACTTGAATGGTAAAAAGTTGCAGGATGCTGATTTGCAAAGGGACCTGGATATCCTTGTGCATGAATCACAGAAGGTTGGTCTGCAGATACAACAAATAATTAGGAAGGCAAATGGAATTTTGTCCTTCATTGCTAAAGGGGTTGAGTTTAAAAGCAGAGAGGTAATGTTCCAGCTGTACAAGGTGCTGGTGAGGCCACACCTGGAGTACTCTATGCAGATTTAGTCTCCTTACTTAAGAAAGGATGTACTGGCACTAAAGGGGGTGCAGAGGAGGTTCACTAGGTCGAGTAGACTGGAATTATATTCATTGGAATTCAAAAGAATGAGGGGGGAGTCATATAGAAACATAAAATTTTGAAGGGAATAGATAAAAGAAAAGTAGAGAGGATGTTTCCTCTGGCAGGTGAAACTAGTACAAGAGGGCATGGCCTCAAGATAGAGGAAACAGGATTAGAACTGAACTGAGAAAGAACTTCTTCACCCAGAGGGTTGTTAATCTATGGATTTCCTTGCCCAGGAAAATAGTTGACGCTACTTCAGTAATCACTTTTAAAGCTAAGGTAGATACTTTTTTGAAAAGTAAAGCAATTAAGGGATACGGTGAAAATGTGGGTAAGTGGAGCTGAGTCTATGAAAAGATCAGCCCTGATCTTATTGAGTGGCAGAGCAGACTTGAAGGGCCAGAGAGCCTACTCCTGCTCCTAGTTCTTATGTTCTATCCGTGGACTTCAGTGAGGCATTTGAGAATGTTCCCCATGGTAGATTGATGGAGAAAATGAAGTCGCATGGAGTCCAGGGTGTACTAGCTAGATGGATAGAGAACTGGCTGTGTAGCAGGAGACAGAGAGTAGTAGTGGAAGGGAGTTTCTCAAAATGGAGAAATGTGACCAGTGATATTCCACAGGGATCTGTGCTGAGACTACTGTTGTTTGTAATATACGTAAATGATCTGGAGGAAGGAATAGGTGGTCTGATTAGCAAGTTTGCAGATGACACTAAGATTGGTGGAGTAGCAGATAGTGAAGGGGACTGTAAGAAAATGCAGCAGAATATAGATAGAATGAAGAGTTGGGCAGAGAAATGGCAGATGGACTTCGGTCTGGGCAAATGCGAGGTAAAGCATTTTGGAAGATCCAATTCAAGAGTGAACTATAAGAGCCAGATGCCATATCACTTGCCCTTCACTCCTCCCTAGAATATCTTGACACCAAGAACAGCTACGTAAGAATCCTACTCATTGCATACAGTTTAGCCTATTACCCCCTCGAGACTGATTACTAACCTTAGTGATCTCGCACTAAGCCCCACTCTCTGCAACTGGTTCCTCAGTTTCCTGGTCCACAGGCCACAATCTGTGAAGGTTGGGGACAATATTTCATTCTCACTAACATTCAACACTGGAGCCCCCAGGGATGTGTACGCAGCCCCCTACTGTGCTCACTTTAAACCCATGACCTGCGTCGTCAAATACCAGACTAATGCCATTTACAAGTTCGCTGATGACACCACCATAATTGGTCAAATCTCAGATGGCGACGAAACAGACCTACAAATGAGAGGTGGAAGCCTGGAAAAATGGTGCACTGAGAAAAACCTAGCTCTCAATGCCAGCAAAACCAAAGAAATCATTACTGATTTTCCTACACATTAACAGCACAGAGGTGGAACAAGTGGAGAATGTCTAGCTCCTGGGTGTGGTCATAGACAACAAACATTCTTGGACTCTTCATGTGGATGCACTGGTTACAAAGGCCCAACAATGTCTCTTCCTCCTCAGGCAGCTGAGGAAATACGGCATGATGGTGAATACCCTTGCCAACTTTTATAGGTGCGCCATCAAGAGCATTCTGTCTGGATGTATCACTACCTGGAATTGCAACTGTGCCATTCAAGATTGGAGAGAGTTACAGAGAATGGTGAACTCGGCTTGGACAATCACAAAGGCCAACCTCCCATCTATAGAATCCATCTACCAGGCCCCCTGTCAAGGAAAGGCCGCCAACATTCTTAAAGTTCCATTCCATCCTGGCAATGTTTTTCTACAACTGCTACCATCAGGGAGAAGGTTTTGCAACAGTTTCTACCCTACTGTTGCTTGAATACTGAATGGACTCACAAACTCTTAATATTCGCCTGTACCGTGTTTTTGTTTTTGCTGCTGTTTCCCTATTATTTACTATCAATGCTACTTAACTGTGTGATATGCCTGTATCGCTCAAAAGGCAAAGCTTTTCACTGTGCCTTGGCACACATGACAATAAATTCAATTCAATTCAGTTCAATTCAAGTATATGGTGAATGGAAAAACCCTGGCGAAAATATACAGAGAGATCTGGGTGTTCAGATCCATTGTACCCAGAAGATGGTAACGCAGGTTGATAGAGTGGTCAAGCATAAGGCATGCTTTCCTTCATTGGACGGGGGATTGAGTACAAGAGTTGGTAGGTCATGTTACAGTTGTATAGGACTTTGGTTTGGTCACATTTGGAATACTGTGTACAGTTCTGACCGCCACATGACCAGAAGAATGTGGATGCTTTAGAGAGGGTGCAGAACAGGTTCACCAGGATGTTGCCTGGCATGGACGCACTAGCTATGAAGAGAGGTTGAGTAGAGTCATAGAGTCATAGAGATGTGCAGCAAGGGAACAGACCTTTCAGTCCAACCTGTCCAGGCCTACCAGATAACCCAACCCAATCTAATGCCACCTGCCAGCACCCGGCCCATATCCATCCAAACCCTTCCTATTCATATACACATCCAAATGCCTCTTAAATGTTGCAATTGTACCAGCCTCCACCATTTCCTCTGGCAGCTCATTCCATACATGTACCACCCTCTGCATGAAAAAGTTCCCCCATATGTCTCTTTTATATCTTTTCCTAAACCTATGCCCTCTAGTTCTAGACTCCCCGACCCCAAGGAAAAGACTTTGCCTATTTACCCGATCCATGCCCCTCATAATTTTGTAAACCTCTATAAGGTCACCCCTCAGCCTCTGATGCTCTAGAGAAAACAGCCCCAGCCTGTTCAGCCTCTCCCTATAGCTCAAATCCTCCAACCCTGGCAACATCCTTGTAAATCTTCTCTGAACCCTTTCAAGTTTTACAACATCTTTCCAATAGGAAGGAGACCAGAATTATATGCAATATTTCAACAGTGGCCTAACCAATGTCCTGAGGTAAAAACATTGACTGCAGATGCTGGAAACCAGATCCTGGATTAGTGGTGCTGGAAGAGCACAGCAGTTCAGGCAGCATCCAAATAGCTTCGAAATCGATGTTTCGGGCAAAAGCCCTTCATCAGGAATAACCAATGTCCTGTACAGCCGCAACATGACCTCCCAACTCCTTTACTCAATACTCTGACCAATAAAGGAAAGCATACCAAACGCCTTCTTCACTATCCTATCTACCTGCGACTCCACTTTCAAGGAGCTATGAACTTGCACTCCAAGGTCTCTTTGTTCAGCAACACTCCCTAGGACCTTACCACTAAGTGTATAAATTCTGCTAAGATTTGCTTTCCCAAAATGCAGCACCTCGCATTTATCTGAGTTAAACTCCATCTGCCACTTCTCAGCCCATTGGTCCATCTGATCCAGATCATGTTGTAATCTGAGGTAACCCTCTTCGCTGTCCACTACACCTCCAATTTTGGTGTCATCTGCAAACTTACTAACTACCTCTTATGCTTATTTTCATGAGAAAGATAGAGGTTGAGAGGGGACCTGATTGAGGTCTACAAAATCATAAGAGATATCGACAGGGTGGATAGCAAGAAGTTTTTTTCTGGAGTGGGGGACTCAATTACTAGAGGTCATGAGTTCAAGGTGAGAGAGGAAAAATTTAAGGGGAATATGCATGGAAAATTCTTTATGCAGAGGATGGTGCGTGCCAGAAACGTGGTAGAAGTGGGAACGACAGCATCATTTAAGATATATCTAGATAGATACATGAATGGACAGGGAGCAGAGGGATACAGATTCTTAGAAAATAGGTGACAGGTTTAGATTGAGAATCTGGATCAGCACAGGCTTGGAGGGCCAAAGGGCCTGTTCCTGGGCTGTAATTTGCTTTGTTCTTTGATATATTAATAGCTATTCATTCTCCCAGCCAAATCATTATCAACTCCTTTGTGTGTCCAAATGTTGTTCTCTCTCTTTGGGTTTTATCTCCACCTATCGTTTATTCCTTATTCTCTCCTCCACCCTATCTTCTGCATAAAAAAAAATTTCTTCCTACCTTTGATCAGTTCTGAGGAAGGATCACTCACCCAACATGTGAATTCTGATTTTCTCTTCACAGACGCTGCCAGACTTGCTGAGCTTTTCCAGCAATTTCTACGTTTGTTTCTGATTTTCAGCATCCATAGTTCTTTCGGTTTTTATGAAATAATGGGAGGATTGCTGTGAAAATCAATTAAGCAGCATCCTGGAGACACCATGTAACACAGCAAAAGCAGATAAAGGAAGGATATTAATAAAAAGACTGAAGTTCTCACTGTGAAGGATTTGTCCTACAGCGTCCAGGGAAATAGAATCCACCCCTGAGGCTCCCAGCCTCATTCCTGATGAAGGGCCTTTGCCCAAAGCGTCAATTTTCCTGCTCCTTAGATGCTGTTTGACCTGAAGTGCTTTTCCAGCACCACTCTGATCTAAACTCTATTTTGGCTGTTAGCCAATTGACATTTTTTTGAGACGCTGTAAGAGCAAATTAATTAACGTTAAACCCAAGGAAAATAATTTAAAAACCATCAAGCACTTGGCCTCATGCAGTCACATGCAAACAGACATGTACAATGTTAAAACAGAATAGTGTTGGGTACGAGGGAAAATAAACAAATGTACAGTTTCGAGTCTTCTGGTTGTCTTTGAGGAGCAATGTTTGAAGCCATGACGATGAACTAGTTTCTTGGAAGAAGTCAATCATAGTGCATGTGGAAATTATTGAAAATGATCAGTTTTTTAAAAAAATAACTCATGCTGTGTAGGTCTTTCTGTAGGAAAAGAGTACCCTGTGGAGAGAAAAATTGAGACAACAGCTTCTTTTCAGTTAGTTGCAAAAAACAACTCTTGGAGCCTCGTTTGAAATATAGCTTCCAATGTATATTTCCAAAGGATTATTTGGTTGGTCTTTCGGTGACAGCCTTGTTAATTTTCAGTGGTCTGCACTTGTTTTATGTCCTCCTGAGATTAAAGTAGATTTTTGGGAGGTGAAAACCTAGCTGTTGGCCCTCAATGGGGTCAATCCATTTTTGCAAAGAGAGTTTTAATGACCCATAGTTGGAGTTCCCATTATCCTTTTGACAGAAAGGGAAGCTTTACTTATCTGCTTTGGATAATGAGTTACAGATTTAAATCTTTGTTCCAGCAAAGCCTGTTGTCAAGGAATCTCATCCCTATGCAGCAGCATTTGAAGATTTTGTTGTAACAATAAATTCCAGATGAATGTCCATGTAATTACCCCTCAGATACTTTTTTTTCCCACTGTTATAGTCAGTTCTAGACTTTAGACATTCTTTCCTATATTCCTGGGAATATGACTACTTTTTAATGTCACAATGGGCTGAGAAGTGGCAGATGGAGTTTAATTTAGATAAATGAGGTGCTGTATTTTGGGAAAGCAAATCTTAACAGGACTTATACACTTAATGGTAAGATCCTAGGGAGTGTTGCTAAACAAAGAACCCTTGCAGTGCAGGTTCATAGCTCCTTGAAAGTGAAGTTGCAGGTAGATAGGATAGTGAAGAAGGCGTTTGGTATGCTTTCCTTTATTGGTCAGAGTATTGAATATAGGAGTTGGGAGGTCATGTTGCGACTGTACAGGACATTGGTTAGGCCACTGTTGGAATATTGTGTGCAATTCTGGTCTCCATCCAATTGGAAAGATGTTGTGGAACTTGAAAAGTTTCAGAAAAGATTTACAAGGATGTTGCCAGGGTTGGAGGATTTAAGCTATAGGTCGAGGTTTAATACATCAGGCTGTTTTCCCTGGAGCGTCAAAGGCTGCTGGGTGACCTCATAGAGATTTATAAAATCATGAGGGGCATGGATAGGATAAACAAAGTCTCTTCCCTGGGGTTGGGGAGTCCAGAACCATGGGGCATAGGTTTAGGGTGAGAGGGAAAAATGTAAAAGAGACCGAAGGGGCAACCTTTTCACAGAGAGGGTGGTACATGTATGAAATGAGATGCCAGTGGAAGTGGTGGAGGTTGGTACAATTGCAACATTTAAAAGGCATCTGTGTGGGTATATGAATAGGAAGGGTTTGGAAGCATATGGGCCAGGTGCTGGCAGGTGGGACAAGATTGGGTTTGGATATCTAGTTGGTATGGACAAATTGGACCGAAGGGTCTGTTTCCATGCTGTACATCTCTATGACTCTAAATCACTTTTAACTATAGTTTTGCTAATTTCTAAAGTCTAGGGCTTTTAAGTTAGGCAATGAGAATTTAAAGATTGATAAACTGTATTTTATATTATCATGACAGCACTTAAACTTTTCCAAAATAGTGTTTCTCTGGTTGCAATGATCTGGTGCTGATTATGGGCCAGTTCATTAATTGAGAGAAAACAAAAACAATGTTCAAGGTATGACAGTGGCATGGACATTTGATCATATGACTTTATGCAGGCAATACTGAGCAGAGTTGGATGTCCGTAGTTCATTGAACTGAGGTTTCTATGAAGACTTGTCTTTGTGACAGGCCATGTAATTATCAAAGTATTTTCATGTAAAAATAGTTCTCAAGTATTATCCTAAGTTTGTAGAAGTGAGTTTTGGTAACATTCTGGAGCTGAAAAATATGTATTAGGGATAAAGAGATGAATATGATAATGCTAAGAGTATCAGTATCAGAACCTAGACTTACCTGGGCAATCTTGAGAGATAATTGAACCCTTTCTCCATTGTATGGAAGTTCTTGGTCTGGTGCACAAAACAGCTTCAACATTTCCCTCAAGACAGTCTGCATGATATTTATATAGATACTCTCCGATACAAAAGAGTTCTGTTTCTTCTAGCCATGACTGCAGCCAAAAACACAACAAACACAAGTGCATCAGAAAACTTTCAGCACTCCTGCTGGCTTCACTCTGGAGATTGGTTCTCATTTACCTTGCATGAACTGTTACTGAAAAAGAGATGTCTGCCTACCATATAATTCATGACTGTCTTGTAACAGCTGTGCCTGTCCTAAATTTCCTTCCCTCACAGTAACAGTATGCTATCCTAATGGTCTTATTCCTGAAATCTCACCCTGCAAGCCGTATCTAGCGCCCCACAAGAAATAGCAAGGGGAAGTAATAGATTCATATGGACTGGTCATATTCCCAGATCTCCACAGGACCAAACAACGGGAGGAGAGTTTAGCTGTTCGTGCCTTGCAAATCGAAGACAAGATACAGATTAAAGCTATGTCGGTAATGGTCCAAAAAAAAGGCTAAATATTTCTACACTACTTGTTTACATCAATTCACCACAACAAACTTTGGGGTTCTTCAGATTTCCAGGTATCAGGGTTTGTTTACGTAACCAACTTGTCGCTGAATAAAATCTGTTGTGGCTTTCCACATGATTGAATTGATTGTGTTAATCTGGACTTGCAGTACAACCTGAATCTAGGATGAAGTGGAATGAAACTGTGGCAACGGGTAGTCTTATACTCCTTTAGTTAACATGAAATGGAGTGCATATCCAGTTGAGAGTCAAGCCTGGTTTTCAGAAATGCTCCTTTCCTTAATATTCTAAATAATTAAATTTTGAACTTTAGGAGGCAGCTCTGCTCGATTAGGCATGCACACATAACTCACTCCTAAAACCTTAGCTGGGCCTTTTAGTCATGAAAATATGAAGCAAGTAGTTAAAATTTTGAACTCTCTCTCTCCCAAAAGACTGTGGATGATGAGTCAATTGATGTTTTCAATTGATAGATTTTGTTCGTTCAGGATATTTCAGTGATAGGGATGAGAAATGGAGCTCAGGTACAGACCAGCAATGATAGAATTAAAGGGCAAAAAATGCTCAAAGGGCCGATTGGTTGATTATTATTACATTCCCCTGTTAGTTAAAGCTCCTGACAGGCTACGTAATCTGGACAAGGTTTCCTCACTTGTGGGAACACAAAGGCAGACTGCAACGTTAAACATAACTTATTAAAGAGCACTTACATGCACAAATAATAAAAGACAACATATTTAGCAATGTAACATGAACTGTAACATTTGTAGCATTTGGGAATTGCTAAGCAGTGACTAGAAAATGTACAGTGATAATCTGTGAACTATAGCATATAAATTGCCTAAAAATACTATATGATTTTTAAAGCAAAGCCAATTTATGAGGCTTTTAACTGAAAGGCAATTGTAAAATACACGGAATTATATCCATCAGCTTTTATAGTCGCTTCCAATAGAGTTATGTTTTCTACTAAGTAATTTGGGATTTCTGTCCTGGTGGAGTTTTGATTGGGTATGAATAACTATCTTGCCTAAAACTAAATATAGTATAATTTATTTGAAACAAAGCAGATGTAGAGAGAAATCTGGATATGCGGAAGTGGATTATGCTCTTCACAGGCCACGCTGCCATCATGGCAGGGAGGGAATTATGATCCTGCTGAATTTTCTGGGGTCAACTTAATGCAAATATCTTAATTAGGGTACTGTACCAGTCAGTCAACCATAATGGAGGAATGGTGAGTGAGATGGGCATTATGAAAATTCTTGACATTGTGGACCTTATTGCAAGGGACAGAATGAAGTCTAGAGTGATTTCCTTTTGTTTAATAACATTCAATAGAATAGGATTTTCAATTTTAAAAGGGGCCTCCATTAATTCTGGAAATGTGGATAATAATGGCATTGTCTTTCTTACTATTTAGTGGCTAATAGAATACTCCCAGTGTGCACTATTTCTCTATTTCTCCTAACTTTAAACAAATAAACTCTGGCTATCATTGTCATCTGTACTCCAATATCAATACTGCCATTCATCCTTTTTTCTTCCATTTTCGTTGAACACCTTGTGTGTAGCAATTTGCGATTTTGGAGAAGATTTGTAGCTCAGGTTGTGGATCAGGTTTTAAGTTTGCTCACTTAGCTGGTAGATTTGTTCACAGACATTTTGTCACCATGCCAGGTAACATCATCAGTGAGCCTCCGGTGAGGCGCTGGTGTTCTGTCCCACTTGCTATTTATGTGTCTCGTTTTGTTGTGTTGGGTGATATCACTTCCGGTTCTGTTTCTCAGGGTTGGTAAATGGAGTCCAAATTGATATGTTTGTTAATGGAGTTCCAGTTTAAATGCCAGGCCTCTAGGAATTGCTGTGCCTGTCTTTGTTTAGCCTGTCCCAGAATGGATGTATTGTCCCAGTCGAACTGGTGCCCATTTACGTCAGTGTGTATGAATACTAGTGATAGTTGGTCATGTTTTTTGGTGGCTAGTTTTTGCTTGTGTATTCTGGTGGATTGTTTCCTGTCTGTTTGTTCAATACACTGTTTGTTGCAGCCCTTGCAGGGTATTTTGTATATGACGCTCGTCCTGTTGGTTGTTGGTCCTTTAAATTCATTAGGATCTGTTTCAGTGTGTGGTAGGTTGGTGGGCTACCATGATGCCCAGGGGCTGGAGTAGTCTGGGCATATTGTGTCTTCTTGTTTAGGTCTGTTGTGTAGGAATCGGTGGACTGCGCTTATTGGGTACCTGTTGTTCCTGAATACATTGTATAGGTGTTTTTCCTCGGCTTCTCATAGTTTCTGGATGCTGCAGTGTGTTGTGGCTCATTTAAATGAAGTTCTGATGGTCCATTTGTGGGTGTTGAGATGGTTGCTCCTGTAGTATCTAATCAGTGTGTGTGGCTTTCCTGTAAACGCTGGTCTGCAGCTCTCCATGGGCTTTTCATTCCACTCTAACATCTAGGAAGGAGAGTCTGTTGTTGTTCTCTTCCTCTTTGGTGAACTTTATACCAGTAAGGATTTTGCTTGTGGGTTTCTTCTAATTTGTTCTGTTTCGTGATGGCAAAGGTGTCATCCACATAGTGGACCCAAAGCTTGGACTGGATTGTGGGAAAGGCTGTTCATTCTAACCTCTGCATAACTGCTTCTGCTAAGAGTCCTGACATGTCTAGCAGTATTTAGCACCTGTTTTTTTGTTTGGTTCCTGATCTCTGTCATTATCACATAAAGGTTCCTATGTAGCTGTTTGTGCTGTGATCTTAGTTACCATGCTTCATACATTTATGTAGAGTGTGTGCGCTATAAACGCAAATTAGATCTTTCTGCATTTTCTCTTCATCTGACTCTATCTAACAACTTGCTATTTCTTACTTTAATGCTTTCTGTCTCTCTCAATCCTTTATCCATCTTTTTCATTCCTTCAGATGCTGTATTTTGGTTCACATTCCCAACAGCACTTATAAAACATCCTCATGATGACACTGGTCCAGCCCTACTGAGGTACAGGTCTGTAGCAGTCTCATCTCCTCGAATCACTCTGAAAGTCAAAGTATCAAAATATCTTTATCCTACACTGTATCTCTTCTCCTCCTCTATGCTCAGTATGTGTGTCACCAGGAGTGATCCAGGGATTACTACATTTGAGGTCCTGTTCATTACTATCCTTTCTAGCTTCATGAAATCGCCTGAAAGTCCTTATTTCTCTTTCTATGTATATCATTGGTATAGGAATGTACCACAGCCTTTGGTTGTTTACAGTCACCACACAGAGTGCTATGCAGCCATTCAGTGATACTCTTGGCCCTAGCACCAAGGTGGCAACAATAGCATCCTTATCACCCAACCATAGAATCCTTTTTCCCAATCCTCCTGCAACCACTGACGTCAAGTCAGACCATGTTTGATGCAATGGACTTCTTGACTTTGCATTCCTGAGATGAACTATCACTCTTACCAGTATTGAAATAACAGTGGGGGCAAGATGCAGTCAGGTAACTCCTTTGCTCCTTGTCTGATCATCTTTGACTGTCTAGCTGAGCAGTGACCACATCTAAACACATGCTATGCACTAAACACAGCTTCATGGATGCACTACAGTGATACCAACTATGATTCAGACTCCAAAATCTAGTTCTGAGAAGATTTGTAGCTCAGGTTGAGGTTCTGGATGTAGGTTTGCTGGAAGGTTCATTTTCAGACGTTTCGTCACTATACTAGGTAACATCTTCAGTGAGCCTCCAAATGACGTTCCAAAACCTAGCACATTCCAGATATTCCAGCTGACAAAACTTCCGCAAATGGTTTATTTAGACATAAGCACCATCCCTGGAGTTCTCATGTGGAACAGAATATGCATTCTATGGATCTGAGATAGCATGCCTTATCTCTATCTATTTGACGAACTAAACTGAACAGAAATAACTAAAGACTTATCAAAGAAATATATTAAAAAAATGCTTAACTGGTTCAGTAATTTATTGGAGTAATTGTGAGTGGTTCACAGTTTGAGGAAAAATAAAGCTGCAATATTTGACAAACTCTCCCTGTTCTGCTTTTCCTGCGACATCAATTCTTGATTCATTTTGTATTTTAGATTTCACTTTTGAGTGCTGTGATAATTTTGTCTTTTGTTCTTTGTTTTTGTTCTTACATAATCTTTATTCTTTGTTTTTCATTTTTATATATAATCTTCAGTACTCTCACACAGCAGTTTCATTTCTGGTCTCCCTCACTAGTTGGGGCACACACAATGTTGGCATTGAATTTTTCACTGTCAACATTTTTATGCAGAGTAATTGATTCCGCAGTGTATCCCTTTTCTCACAAAATCAAATTTGTTTATTTCCCATGTGTCCCTAAAGGACACAAACACTTCCATATTTATCAACTCTTTTTATTTCTGAACACTCCTTGAATATTTTAGACACTTCCGACTTCAAGATTTAATTTCTTATATTCCCATTGTACGTAGCAGTTTTCAATTCTTTTGTCTTGATTTTCAAGCTTCTGAGTTATTTTCAATCTATGTCCTTTCAGGTTCACTTGGATGTTTGTTCCTGCTCCCCATTTCATGTATGCTTTGAGTTTCTGTGATAATGCTCAACTTTAGATTATTTGCACCACCACCGTTCACCCTCCAACCATGGTCCACTTTCAATCTTAACCCAGTTTGTGACAAGAGGGATGGGAAAGAACAATGATTATTTAAGCTATCTCAATTTTTTTTTGTACATCTCCAAGATCTTAATTAATTTAAATACAATCTGTCCCTAGATACTTCATTTTGACAAGAAGAACGTTCCCAGTTATTTAAAAAATGTGTTCCAAATGAATGTTTTTTGTTTTTTTTTAAATGGTGAATCTCAACACAGTGCAACCTAATCGATGACAAAAGTTGAGTAGAATTCAACTTTGGCTACTATCATTAACATGATGCGACCTAATTGATGATAAAATCTGGGTAGAATTCAGCTTTGGTGACTATCTTGATATGAGAGTATGGGTTGTTATACCATTTGGGAAATATATTTTCTGACACATCCAGAAAAAGTCTGGACATTTGGCAAATAACTGTTCAACTCTGAAGTTTATTTATCATAAAAAATACAAGGTTGAGCAGATATCTAGGAGAGCTGACAGTATCTGAATCAGGCAGGTGGGTAGTGCTGGCATTGGACCAAGTACAGCAATCTAATTTTTAGACTTATCTATTTGTATATTGCGACCTTACTTAACTTTAACTTACAGCACTCATTTTGTTTTCTTTACAGAAGCTGAACATGCTCAACATTACACAGGGAATTGTGCACTCTAATGCAAAATGACAAACGCAGGGATGGAGCTGGTCTATAATTCAAAAGGTGGCTGTGACTGGGGAAGGAGTGATAAAGCATTGACGTGTTCATGGAAATTAAGTGGTAACTTACAAAACGTAGTTAAAAATTATACAACCCCAGCTTATAGTCCAACAGGTTTAATTAGAAGCACTAATTCTAATTAAACCTGTTGGACTATAACCTGGTGTTGTGTGATTTTTAACTTTGTACACCGCAGTCCAGCTGCGGCGTCTCCAAAATCATGACAAAACACTGTTTGCAAAACGTTGTCGGTTGCAGCTTTGCTTTTTTATTTGCCAAGAGTTCACACTTGAGTTGGTGTCATTGTATGTGCAGCTTTCAGAACACTCCCAGCCAAGAGCCAACTGCAAGCACGGTCAATCATGTGAACTCTCCTCCTTTCCCGCTGGTTGGAAAGTTAGAAACGAATCGGGATAACCTATCTGCGCTATCTCATGGCGGCAATTTGAAACTTCCTTTTCCTACCCTGCTTTCATACAAGGTAAATAACCGGGCGAGCTCACTTTACTCAACCTCCAGAGTGGAAAATAAAGAACTAACTCATTATCTTGGCCAAGATGTAGTGCACCTTTTTTTGGGGGATCCTTGATAAGGAAAGAAAGTTGGCAAACACAGATAAATATTAGTAAGATGTAGTCGTCAAAAGATCGACATTCCTAATAGGAACTGTTAAAATATGCGAATCAAGGCTTTCTTTGTATTCCGTGCATTAATGAGTTTGCAAATTAAAACACTCTCCAACATTTGCACAAATTTAATTCCATACTTTTACAAAAGCAAGAGATTTCATTCTGTGAACAGCATTGTTTTATTTTCATCGATGGGGTGTATGTCTGATCGGGGAGACAGTGAGGTCTGCAGATGCTGGAGATCAGAGTTGAGAGTTTGTTGCTGGCCTGAAACGTGGATTTTCTTGTTCCCCGGATGCTGCCTGACTTGCTGTGCTTTTCCAGCAACACACTCTCAACGCTGTAAGTCTAATAGTGTTGCTTTCTAAGACTGAGCGACGTTTTTGTGAATATTTTCTGTTCATTTACTCCTTCCACATTTCTAACATCATTAATGTCCTTGCTGTATCTGGGAAGGAATTTCTGGAAAGTGACCATAAAGGAGATTTCGAGTTTCCACCTGTTAGTTTTACCTATTTGGAAAGTCCAGAAGGGAAGACTCTTCTAAGATGTAGACAAAGTATGCAGGTCACCACAACATAGATGATAAATTTGAAAGGTGAACTGAGTATGTATGTGTCTATTTTCACAGCATTGCATAGTATGGATTGATATATAAATATTTCTACATTAAAAATAGTTTAAAGTGAGTTTAGGGAGAAGCTGCTCCAGGGGCAGGAGGGTTAGGAGCCACAGATTCAATGTAATTGGTAAAGGAACCAGAAGTGACACAAGGAATCCATCACATTGCATGGAAATACACTATCAGGAATGGTAGTGGGAACCGAATTCAAAAGAAAATTGGCTAAATACGCAAAAAGAAAGTGCAAAACAGTAGTGGAAGACAAATAACTTACTGATAATCAAAGATCTGGCTTTGGCACAGTGGGCTGAATGGCTTGCTATAATTCCTGATTGATATCAGTAATAACAGCACAGTTAACACAATTACTTAACAGTGTGTCAGTAGTGTGTTTAGTGCTGGTTTGCATGTGTGTTTATGCGTTTCTGAAATATGGCGTGTGTTCTTATCATCTGTCCTTTTGTGTTTGTGAATTATGTCTGTACAATATGTGTGGTTGTCTGACTGAGTTGCATTTGATTAATGGTATGTCGGTCCCCGTGCTTGGGGGTTCCTTGATATGATTTCACAAAGTGCAATTTTGAGAATCTGCAAGTATGCTTAACTCTCAGGACAGTTGTATCAGCTTTGTGATTTCAGGGCTATAATAAGAAAAAGAACAGCTGTTGACCAGTAACACATCTTTGCTGGAGTAACCATCAAAATACCAGAGAAACCTTCTTGACAAAGGGAGCTCTGCCTCAGTTACAAATGTCTCCAGACAACTTACAGCCAGGATCCAAAGAGGAAAGGTCAGGAATAACAATAGTTATTTATTTAAAAATTCAGTCAACGATTGGGGTTAGGTGAAATAATGAGGTTAGAGTGCTTTTCCAGCACCACTCTAAACTTGACTGTGATCTCCAGCATCTGCAGTACGCACTTTCGCCTTAGACAAAATAATGGCATTGCCTAACAGTGTGTAAGTGCAAATATACCAAATGCATTATTTTCAAGTTTTTTTTAACAAAGGATCAATTGTGGATTGGTAATAGAATGTTTTTCTTTAGTGATTTATTTATATCACAGCAAACATGTTATGGATTAAATACACAGTTTGAAAATGCCTGACTGGTTTAAAAAAAAGTCATGGAGTTCGAAAGAAAGGTCACTGGATTCAAAATATTAATATTGTTTTCTCTCCACAGATGCTGCCAGACCTATTGAGTTTCTCTAGCAATTTCTGTTTTTGATTGCCTCTGCTACCTATTTCAGTTCGAACTATATTTACATTGTCTGAAACCTCTGAGAGCATTTTCTCTCCTTCTATTTGAGCCATATTTGCACATCGTTACACTGCTTCAAGTACAGTGTAGCTTTAAGATCAGATTTTTCTTTTGCTCGTCATTTATCAGCCCTGACCCGTCCTCCTCTTGAACCTTCTGGGACAGCTGTTTGAGATGGGTGCTTTTGCATCACCAAATAAAGCAGGTCCTTGTATTGGCTTCAGTTTTCATTCCACTGAATGCTCCCTCGTGAAATACAGCCAGATTACGTGATACTTCGTAAGTTTGAGGATGAATTTCTGTTTCTGAATACCTGGTGTTGTAATGTATTCTGGATGCTTGGCTCTTGTATCTACTTGCAGCCTGTGCACAGTCTTAGTTGTCTTTTTTTGCTGGTCCATTTCCTGTTGAGTAGCTCCACAGTAAACAGATCATCTTCATTAAGTTGAGAAATGGTTTGCAGAATTCCTGCACAAACTCACAGACACTTGCTGTAGCAACCAGAAACACATTTGCAACTTAAGATGCCAACCCAAGACCAATCAATGGAAATAAGGGTCCTCTTAAATCGTGTTTGAGGGATCCATATGGTGACTGCTCCCTGCCATGAGTTGCTAGGTTATAATATTAATGTTTGGGTGCACAGGGATAGCTGTTGAATAAAACAACTCCTTATTAACATATCTAAATGATTCCTGGATATGGCGACATCCAGTGGTATCCATGGTGTTGGGATCAATTATGTTACTGTTTGATGTGAATATCTCACTGTAATTTTGAATTTGTAATGCCTTCTTTGGCCAGGAATGAAAACAAAACATCTTAATTTCTACCCCATAAATTTAATCGCCTCTGTTTTCAGAAAGTTCTTGGAAGGTATACACAACTAATACCTGAAGTGGGTACATTGCCTTTTGTTAAATAGGCCAATCTTGAGTCTGCTGAGTTTAGAAGAGTAAGAAGGAACTTGATATATAACCCAAGATTCTGAGGGGCCTTGACAGGGTGCATGTGGAAAGCATGTTTCCCTTGTGAGAGAATCTAAGATGAATGGTCACTGAATTAAAAGTAAGGCATCTCCCATTTAAGACAGGGATGAGGTGAAATTTTTTTCACAGTACAGGTCATGAGTCTTTAAACTCTTTTTCTGAAAAGGCAGTGGAAGCAGAGTATTTGAATATGTTTATGCTGGAGGTAGATGGATCCTTGATAAGTAAGGGCTAGATGGGAATGGGGAAGAATCAGATAAACTATGATCCTTTTGAATATTAGACCAGGCACAAGGGAATAAGCAACTTACTTTTCCTAATTTCACATTCATCTAAAACATTCATTTTACTTTTTGTTCCAAACAAGCAAGTATCTACTTTAACTGGGAACTAGTTCCGCATACACTGTATATACAAGCTTTGTTTGGAGTATTATGGATTTTATTTTGCTATCGTTTAGATCTTCTCCGAGAGTTGATTCCAAATAGTCCACTTGCATTGCGATTTAGCATTCTCAGCATTTTAAAAATATAAATCAAAAACTGAAATTGTTAGAGAAACTTTGCAGGTCTAGCAGCATCTATGGGGAGAAAGCAGAGTTAAGGTTTTGAGTCCAGTAACTTTTCTGTTTTGCTTTTAGCCCACAAATGCTGCCAGGCCTGCTGAGTTTCTCCAGCAATTTCTATTCTTGTTTCGGATCCCCAGCATCCAGATTCTTTGCTTTATTAAAAATATAGATCATAGCTCTGTTAGCTTTCCTTAAATGAACATTTAATTCTGTATTACTCTTACTTCAGAATCGTGGAGAAAAGGTTTGCTTTTTGTGATGTGTAGCAAGGTGGTAATCTTACTGAATCAATCAGTTTACAGTATTGTCATATACTACTATGCAGATCTTGCTCTTTTTGATTGCACCATTGCCCTTTGTCCTTATTGACCATACTTTCCATACTTGCCAGTGTTATCAATTTTCCTATAAAATCTTTTTATATTATTGCGCTGCTCTCATTCTTACACAGTACACACTAGTCACCACAGTAGTTGCAATTTTTATAACCTACTAGCGACAACAGTCAGCGTAAGGATAATCCAGATGTCATGCAGAAAAACTCCTGAGTTATTCTTCGCTCCTTATCTGCGTGTTCAGAAATTAGTGCCTCACATAGCCACACTGTGGTGGCTGCTGCTAATCCTTGATTATATTAAGTGTATAATTTTCAGTGAGGCTGTGATTTTAGCTTGCAAAAATTAGGTGTAACAGTGAATTATATAACGTGTCTCTCAGAAGTTCATTTCTGTGGCTGCAGTTACCTTGAAAAGAGACTATTTGAATACAGGTGTGTGAGCGATTTAGGTGAAATTTCTTTGATTTATATTTTGCACACTTATCATATTATTTGAAGTGCTTAATTTCTGGACAAATGTTGGCCTTGCTTGTTCCATTCATTGTATAGAATTGTATCACAATATCAATGAGACCACCAATTTGACTTGTGATCAGACCTTTTTTAAAAAAAAGGGTCTAGAACATTACAGCACAGCACCGGCCCTTCGGCTCTTGATATTGCACCGACCTGTGAAACTAATATGAAGACTATTTATCCTACACTATTCCATTTTTGCCCATATGTCTATCCAATGACCACTTAAATGTCTTTAAAGTTGGCAAGTCTACTACTGTTTCAGGCAGTACCTTCCATGCCCCTACTACTCTGTGTTAAGACATTACCTCTGATATCCGTCCTATATCTATTACCCCTCATTTTAAAACTATGCCCCCTCGTGCTAGCCAGCATCATCTGAGGAAAAAGGCTCTCACTGTCCACCTGATCTAACCTTCTGATTGTCTTATATGTCTCAATTAAGTCACCTCTCCACCTATTTCTCTCCAACGAATACAGCCTCAAGTCCCTCAGCCTTTCCTCATTAGACCTTGCCTCCATACCAGGCAACATCCTAGTAAATCTCCTCTGATCCCTTTCCAAAGCTTCCACATCCTTCCTGTAATGAGGTGACCAGAACTGTACACAATACCCCAAGTGTGGCCATACCAGAGTCTTGTACAGCTACAGCATGACCTCATCCGAAACTCAGTCCCTCTACAAGTAAAAGCTAATACACCGTATGCCTTCTTAACAACCCTATCAACTTGGGTGGCAACTTTCAGGGATCTATGTACATGGACACTGAGGTTCCTCTGCTCATCTGCACTATCAAGAATCTTACCATTAGCTCAGTACTCTGCATTCCTATTACTCCTTCCAAAGTGAATCACCTCACACCTTACTGCATTAAACTCCATTTGCCACATCTCAGCCCAGCTCTGCAGCTTATCTATGTCCCTCTATAACCTACAACATCCTTCTGCACTATCCACAACTCTACTGACCTCAGTGATATCTGCAAATTTACCAACCCATCCTTTTATGCTCTCATCCAGGTCGCTTACAAAAATGGCAAACAGCAATGGACCCAAATCCGATCCTTGTGGTACACTACCTGTAACTGAACTCCACGATGAACATTTCCCACCAACCACCACCTCCTGTCTTCTTTCAGCTAGCCAATTTCTGATCCAAACCACTAAATCACCCTCAATCCCATGCCTCCGTATTTTGTGCAATAGCCTACTGTGGGGAACTTTATCAAACACCTTACTGAAATCCATTTACACCACATCAACTACTTTACCCTCATCCACTTGTTTGGTCACCTTCTCAAGGAACTCAATAAGGGTTGTGAGGCATGATCTACCCTTCACAAAACTGTGTTAACCATCCCTAATCAACTTATTTATTTCTAGTTGATTAGAAATCCTATCTCATAGCTTTTTTCAACGCATTGCTCACAACTGAAGTAAAGCTCACTGATCTATAATTACTAGGGCTGTCTCTACTCCCCTTCTTGAACAAGGGAATAACATTTGCTATTGTCCAGTCTTCTGGCACTATTTCTGTAGGCAATGACGACATAAAGATCAAAGCCAAAAGCTCGGCAATCTCCTCCCTCACTTCCCAGAGAATCTTAGGATAAATCCCATTTGGCTTAGGGGAGCTATCTATTTTTATGCTTTCCAGAATTGCTAACATCTCCTTCTTGTGAACCTCAATTCCATCTCGTCTAGTAGACCGTATCTCATTATTCTCCTCGACAACATTGTCTTTTTCCCGTGTGAATACTGACAAAAAATATTCATTTAGCACTTCCCCATCTCCTTTGACTCCACGTGCAACGTCCCACGACTATCCTTGATTGGCCCTAATCTTACTCTAGTCATTCTTTTATTCCTGATATACCTATAGAAAGCCTTAGAGTTTTCCTTAATCCTATCTGCCAATGACTTTTCATGTCACCTCCTGGCTCTTCTTAACTCTTTCATTAGGTCTTTCCTGGCTAACCTGTAACTTTCAAGCACCCTAACTGACTGTTCACATCTCATCCTAACTTAAGCCTTCTTCTTCCACTTGACAAGAAATTCAACTTCCTTAATAAACCACAGCTCCCGTGCTCAACAACTTCCTCCTGCCTGACAGGTACATACTAATCAAAGACCCCGCAGTAGCTGTTTCTTGATTAAGCTCCACATTTCAATTGTGCCCATCCCCCGCAGTTTCCTTCCACATTCTATGCATCCTAAGTCTTGCTTAGTCACATCTTAATTGCCTTTCCCCCAGCTATAACTCTTGCCCTGCAGTGTATACCTATCCCTTTTCATCACTAAAGTAAACGTGACTGAATTGTGGTCACTATCACTAAAGTGCTCACCTAGCTCCAAATCTAACACCTGGCCAGGTTCATTACCCGGTACCAAATCCAATGTGGCCTCGCCCTTTATTGGCCTGTCTACATACTGTGTCAGGAAACCCTCCTACACACACTGCACAAAGGTTGACCCACCTAAAGTACTTGAACTATGGTATTCCCAGTCAATATTTGGGAAGTTAAAATCCTCCATAACAACTACCCACTCGCTCTCGTTCCTATCAAAAATCATCTTTGCTATCCTTTCGTCTGCATCTCTGGAACTATTTGGAGGCCTATGGAAAACTCCCAAAAGGCTGATCTCCCCTTTCCTGTTTCTAACCTCAGCCCATACGACCTCAGTAGACAAGTCCTCAAAAGTCCTTTCTACAACCATAATACTGTCCTTGACTCACAATGTCTGTCCCCGTAACTATGGATTTCCCCAATGACTAATGCTCTGTTTTTCTCCCCCTTCCCTTCTGAGCAACAGGGATAGACTCTGTGTCAGAGACCTGTTCCTCATGGCTTATCCCTGCTAAGTCATCCACCCCAACAGTATCCAAAATAGTATACTTGTTGTTGAGGGGAACGGACGCAGGGGATCCCTGCACTTTCTGCTGGTTCCCTTTCCATCTCCTGATGGTAACCCATCTACCTTCTTCTTGTCCCTGACATCTACCTCCATCTAACTGCTCTCAATAACCCCTTCCACCTCCCAAATTATCTGAAGTTCATCCAGCTCTGATTCCCTGATGCGGTTTTTGAGGAGCTGGAGTTTGTTGCATTTCCCACAGATGCAGTCAGCAGGGACACTAGACAATAGACAATAGGTGCAGGAGTAGGCCATTCTGCCCTTCGAGCCTGCACCACCATTCGATATGATCATGGCTGATCATCCTTAATCAGTATCCCATGCCTGCCTTATCTCCATAACCCTTGATTCCACTATCCTTGAGAACTCTACCCAACTCTTTCTTAAATGAATCCATAGACTGAGCTTCCACTGCCCTCTGGGGCAGAGCATTCCACACAGCCACCACTCTCTGGGTGAAGAAGTTTCTCCTCATCTCTGGCCTAAATGATCTACCCCGTATTTTTAAGTTGTGTCCTCTGGTTCGGCACTCACCCATCAGCGGAAACATGCTTCCTGCCTCCAGAGTGTCCAATCCTTTAATAATCTTATACGTCTCAATCAGATCCCCTCTCAGTCTTCTAAACTCAAGGGTATAAAAGCCCAGTCGCTCCAGTCTTTCAGCATAAGGTAGTCCCGCCATTCCAGAAATTGACCTCGTGAACCTATGCTGCACTCCCTCAATAGCCAGAATGTCTTTCCTCAAATTTGGAGACCAGAACTGCACACAGTACTCCAGGTGTGGTCTCACCAGGGCCCTGTACAGCTGCAGAAGAACCTCTTTGCTTCTGTACTCAATCTCTCTTGTTATGAAAGCCAGCATGCTATTAGTCTTCTTTACTACTTGCTGTAACTGCATGCTTACCTTCATTGACTGGTGTACAAGAACACCCAGATCTCTTTGTACTGCCCCTTTACCTAAATTGATTCCATTTAGGTAGTAATCTGCCTTCCTGTTCTTGCCACCAAAGTGGATAACCATACATTTATCCACATTAAACTGCAACTGACCTCTCACCTAACCTGTCCAGGTCACCCTGTAATCTCCTAACATCCTCCTCAAATTTCACCCTGCCACCCAGCTTAGTAACATCAGCAAATTTGCTAATGTTATTACTAATACCATCTTCTATATCATTAACATATATTGTAAAAAGCTGCGGTCCCAGCACGGATCCCTGCGGTACCCCACTGGTCACTGCCTGCCATTCTGAAATGGAGCCGTTTATCACTACTCTTTGTTTCCTATTAGCCAACCAACTTTCAATCCAAGTTAGTACCTTGCCCCCAATACCATGCGCCCTAATTTTGCTCACTAACCTCCTATATAGGACTTTATCAAAAGCTTTCTGAAAGTCCAGGTACACTACATCTACTGGATCTCCCTCGTCCATCTTCAGAATTACATCCTCGAAAAATTCCAGAAGATTAGTTAAGCATGATTTCCCCTTCATAAATCCATGCTGATTCTGACCTATCCTGTTACTACTATCCAGATGTGTCGTAATTTCATCCTTTATAATAGACTCCAGCATCTTTCCCACCACTGAGGTCAGACTAACTAGTCTATAATTTCCTGCTTTCTCTCTCCAATCTTTCTTAAAAAGTGGTACAACATTAGCCACTCTTCAATCCGCAGGAACTGATCCTGAATCTATCGAACTCTGGAAAATAATCACCAACGCATCCACGATTTCTCGAGTCACCTCCTTCAGTACCCTGGGATGTAGACCATCAGGTCCCGGGGACTTATCAGCCTTCAGGCCTAACAGTCTCTCCAACACCAATTGCTGGCAAATATAAATTCCCTTAAGTTCAGGTCCTTCAGCCACTGTTACCTCAGGGAGATTGCTTGTGTCTTCCCCAGTGAACACAGATCTGAAGTACCAATTCAATTCTTCTGCCATTTCTTTGTTCCCTGTAATATATTCCTCTGTTTCTGTCTTCAAGGGCACAATTTTAGTCTTAACCATTTTTTTGCCTTTCACATACCTCTTACATTCTGCAGGAGGAACATTCAACTGCCCTAACCTCCATTCCCACTATTCTAAATTCCTAATGAGAAAATTGAAAAACTAAAAAAAAAACGAAAACTAGTCCATTACCAATCCGGCGCATAGAACCATTTTTTTGGTTAGAGGAGGCGGACATATGGGAGTAGTGTTTCGGGTAAAGTAACTGAGACTGAAGGATGACCTTATAGAGGTTTATAAAATCATAAGGGGCATGGATAGGATAAATAGACTAAGTCTTTTCCCTGGGGTGGGGGAGCCCAGAACTAGAGGGCATTGTTTAGGGTGAGAGGGGAAAGCTATAAAAGTGACCCAAGGGGCAACTTTTTCACGCAGAGAGTGAACCTGTATGGAATGAGCTGCCAGAGGACGTAGTGGATGCTAGTACAATTGCAACATTTAAAAGGCATCTGGATGGGTATATGAATAGGAAGGGTTTGGAGGGATATGGGCCGGGTGCTGGCAGGTGGGACTAGATTGGGTTGGGATATCTGGTCGGCGTGGACAAGTTGGACTGAGGGGTCTGTTTCTATGCTGTACATCTCTATGACTCTATAAAATATAAAGCCTCAATTACCCAGCAGTCCCGTGTCCGCTCCTGCTCAGTGTGTGCTTCCCCTCTCCATGAAGTAAGTTTATGTACATTAAATTTGCCTCCCCCTTGGGCCTCTGGTCCTCGCTGTCGCCCCTCTCACTCCAACTGCCACTGAAAAAATGTAGACCCCTGAACCCCCCCACGGTAAGTTTACATGCCTTGGGGGTTCTTTCCGCGTCTGTTGAATCAATTGCTGCGTGAAACTTCAATTTTTCTCCCTTTCTGGTCAGGCAATGCTATACATATTCCAACATCAGACAACTCTCTTTGAGCACAAACCTGTATTCATCCACACTGTGGGAGTGGTTTTAGTTTCACGTGAATTGATTTGGGAGCCAGTGGGCATTCAAAATGTTAAAATTGACAGCAAGTCAGGAAAGCAATGGAACCCCAAGAGGCATTTAAACACCAGGCACTGGGGCACAGGCAATCTGTTGGCCCTTTAAGCCAAATGTACTGTCATTCAGTAGGATTATAGGTGATCTTGTTGTGGCCTCTTGACTTTCTGGTTGATTTTACTCCCTTGTCTAATAAAAATATAACTCAGCCTTAAATAAATTTCATGTCCCTGCTTCCACGGCTTCCTGGGAAAGGTAATTCTGCATACTAATTACCTTTTTGAGAGAGAAAGAGAAAATTCTCCTATCTCCATCTTGAGAGGGAGATCTGTTGTTCTTTAAACTAAGATCCCCAGTTCCAGTGTTTCCACAACAGGAAAGTTTCTCCCAATGTCTACTCTGTTAAGCACCCCAAAGGATCATTTATTTATTTTGAGTTTAGCGAGTTAAGTGGCGGTATTGTGGTGATGCCATAGTGGTAATGTCATAGGGATCCAGGCTAATGGTCGAGTGACATGAAATCCCGTTAAGGCACCTGGGTGAAAATTGTGTTCAATAAAAACTCGGAATTGAAAGCAACAGTGTAATTATTGTTGATTGTCATAAAAACCCATCTGTTCACTGGAGAAGAAAATCTGCTATTCTTACCTTTTCTAGCATATGTGTGACTCCAGATCTGCAACAGCGCAATTAAATCATAACTGCCCTCTGAAATAGCCCAGGGAGCTAATAAAATAAGGCCAGTTAGGAGTGGGGAACACATGTCAACCTTGCCAGCGACGCCCACATCCTGTACAAGAATTTTGAAAAATCACTTCTCATTGTTCTAAACTCCAGTGAGTTAAGGTCTAACCTGTCCAAGATGCTTAGTAAGGTAAGCACTTCATCTCAGGGTTTGAGTTTAGTGAACCTTCTCTGAACTGTTTCTCATGAAATTTAACTTTTATTTCACACAAGATTAAAACAAAATGCAGTCTATAAGAAGTGGTCTCACCAGAGTTGTGTATGGCTCCAATAAAATATCCCTATTTTATTTTCCATTCCCCTTGCTACAAACACCAACATTCCTGTTGCCTTGCTAATTGCATACTAACTTTATGATTCATGTACCAGCACACCCAGGTCCCTGTATACCTCATAGGCCTGCAGTCTGTCTCTATTTCAACAATGCTTTTCTCTTCCTGCCAAAGTGGACAAGTTGACATTTTTCTGCGTTATACGCCATCTGCCTTATTTTGCCCACCATCTAATCACTGAATCTACTGACTTCTGCAGTATGTCAGGCTGCATGCAAGAAACTGCTAACTTATTGTTCAGATGGCACGATTTTTTAAAGGGGATTTCAACTGTAATTGTGGGTGCACAGGAGGCCCAGTCACCAGATAATGCAAGGGGAGACCATAATGGCAATTGAGGGGACTGTAGAAATCAGAATTTAAAATTCCCACAGTGCTGAAAACTCTCAGCTGCTTCCTTGCCTAATTGTCTGAAAGGACTTTGCTGACAGAAATTGTCCTTGACAGTTCACTTCTTTTGCAGGTGACTTCTACTGCTTAGGTTTGTGCATCTGCAGGCTGCTTTGCATTTGTGATATTATCAGACTGCAATGGGTACTGCTTATGTTATTGTAGCTTGGAGCTCAGGAACAGGATGAATCAGCAGGATTAGCAGCAGCAGTATCTTCAAAGGCCTGCAGCTCCACAGGGGAGAGAGAGAGAGAGAGAGAGAGACAGAATGAACAGGGAGGTGTGGATTGCAGGAGGAAGATATACATGCAGGTTAGCTTTCTGGAAAAGTCTGAACATCTGTGGTCCCGTACAGGGTGTGATTAGATTAGATTCCCTACAGCGTGGAAACAGGCCCATCAGCCCAACAAGTCCACATTGATCCTCCGAAGAGTAACCCACCCAGACCCATTCCCCTACCCTTTATTTATGCCTGACTAATACACCTAATGCTATGGGCAATTTAGTGCGGCCAATTCACCTGACCTGTACATCTTTGGATTTTGGGAGAATCCGGAGGAAACCCACACCGACACGGGGAGAATGTGCAAACTCCACCCAAGGAGGGAATCGAACCAGGGTCCCTAGCACTGGGTGGCGTAGTGCTAATCACTGAGCCACCGTGCCACCCTAATGTCTGCCGTGTGGGCAGACATTTTTAGACTGCCAGAACGTGACCTGTTCCCAAGTGAACCTGGTAGCTGTGCTTTATTGGTTGCAAAATCAAAGTGACCACTGATCTAAACTTCTGCACCTCCAGCTTCTTGAAAGGATTTGCAGAGACTCTGAGACAGTTTCGCAGTTGGCTCACTATTGGTCACAGTATTGGTGACTGATACACTATTTGCAAGGCAGCCCAATGTGTACACTTTGCTGTGATGGTGCCAGTTAGCATAATCAGGCACTTGGGTTTGTTTTTATCTCTGGCAGTAGTCATTGACTGCATGCTAATGGCAAACGAGGCAGACACAGATCATCTGGGGTGCTGGTGAACCAGAAATGCTTTTATCCTAAGAGTTCAACAAATGTGCAATCACAAGAAAGTGCATGCAGATCTGTGCAATTTTTCCAGGGAACAGCTGTGATGTTTTTGCCCAAGGAAATAGAATGACCAGCTGCTAGTTTGGGGTTTCAGGGGAGCTACATATACTATAGGTCTCGTCACCTCTGAGAAGCCAGGCAATGAAACCTGTCAGTCTTATAAGTCTAATGAGAATGGAATTAAGCAAGTTAGTAGGATGTTGAAGTAACATTTCAAGCATTCTTCAATGTAGATCAACCAAGGTGCCTAGAATGATGCTGGTTCCCTCGCAGGAGTGTGTTCCCAGCTGTCAGCCATATGCTAACGCCAGTTATCACCCCATCCCCTCTCCACCCCAGTCAGTCAATCCAATAATGTATAAAGCGCCCAACTGCAAGTGTTTGTATAATTCCAAGTCTTCACACTGCATTTTCCTACCCTTTCTAAATGGTACTATTGCTGTGACTCCAACAGTACTTGAGGGAGGCTGCTTAGACCCTTGTTCTGACTGCCTGCACACTCTTAGCCAGTTTGGACTTTGGAGCCTTTGAGGGCCTTGCCAAAGACTCTCCAACTTGCATCTGTCAGTGAAGATTCCACTATTGAGATGTCAGACAGCCGGCTGGATTTTATTGAGTCTAGCAGTCAATGTACCAACCCCCACTCCCTTCCTGGTAAAATATCAGGGCATGGGCTCCACCATTGTTCCCTGTTAGGAGCCGAGCTGATAGCAATAGTGGACAAGTTAGATCCCAAAGGGAAACTGGAACGATAGACCATAAGTTTTATTTTTGCTACATATTTATCATGGTGTTAGTCATTGAATGTATTCACAAGACGCTGGTGATGGACTTGTGAAACAAGAGCATAATAATACAACAGAGAAGAAAGAACTTTGCTTTATTACACAGAATAATTTAAAAACTGTCTTATTACAACATCCATAAATAAAGATTCAATTATATTGTCCTTAACAGCAACCTTATAGATAGTCAAAACTTAGTATAGTGTCACCCTGTCTCCTGTTTAAAGTACTTGGTTCAGTGGTCAAGGCTATACTTTATTTTTGAAAATGTGTTGCTGGAAAAGCGCAGCAGGTCAGGCAGCATCCAAGGAGCAGGAGAATCGACGTTTCAGGCATAAGCCCTTTTTCAGGATATACTTCATTTTTGGGGCTTTCGTCTTATTGACTTCTAAATACTTTCACGGCCAAACACATGACTTTTCCCTCAGCTTCCAGCAGTTTTTTTTTTATGTTTCTGGAGTTTTCCTCTGAGCTACTCCAATGTTTTCCCCTGATTTGACTATTATGAGTCTGATGCCCTAACAATGCCTTTTCACTTTAACAGAGCCTCCTCATACTGCCTGACCTGCTGAATGGTTCTGTTTTTCTGTAATACAGGACCTGGTTGCTCAGCTATAGCAGTTTATTTTTCCTCCTGATGCAGTGAACTGTTCACCTTGAATTCCACTTCAAGGCTTCAAAGCTGCATTAAAAATACATGTATCCAACATACTGAAGCAAAACTATGCCTTTCCCTTTTCAGCACATCTAACATAGAAATATAACTAAAACTACATTGTTTCTTTACTTTAAAACCCACATTTCTAAATATTAATACTAAAATATTGTGAATCTTCACATTTTGATGCCTGCCCCAATGTAACACTCAATACAGCAATAATTACTTAAAGGTGAGATTTCTACTCCTTTTTTGGGCGTAACTCCATAACTCAGAGTGGCCAACGTCTTTGTTGTCACAGGATGCCAACCAAAAGCACTGGCATCTGCTGCGGCTACAGGCAATCTCACCACACTGAGGAGCTCAGTTAAGTTGTCATTGGAGGTCTCAGTAATGGGTATGAGTGGGAAGTGGGTTGTGGGGGCAAGTTCAAGAGACCGGAGGAACATTAAAAAGAATGACCACTAGAGGGGATGCCTAGATAAGTCCAGGGTACCTGCAAAGGAGGTTCCCCCTTTTTACCCAAAACCTATTAAAGCTGGCAAGCTTCGCAAATGCTGTCGTCCCCCATTCATAACCACTTCCTATAGGGCTGGGATCTAGCCCTTGAGCGACCATTAATTGGTCACCTAAGGGTGTTAATAGGCTCAAGGGCAAGTGGCTGGACTTCTTTAAGGATCAAGGTATTGATTGTAGCTTTAGAGCTCTAATTACATCTTCACACTACAGTGGAGCATTAATAAACTGATAGAACAATCATTTTTTTATGGACAGCCAGTCCAGACCTGCACAGGATCATGTAGGTCAATGTCAGCATTCCTGGCAGCTGTTATGTTGTCATTTTTGAAGCAATCCATCATTCAGACTTTGTTTGACCTATGGAAGAAAAAAGTACCAAGGCTTCTAAGAGACCAAGATATCCTCACAGTCATGGTTCATAGCAGCAACTTTTCTGACCTGATATGGAGACTGCTTGATGTAAACCAGATCCATTGTGAAGCACTTCGATGTGAAGTGAATGTTTTAACATTTTGACAATTCACATATATTCTACATTGTCAGTGTGATATTTTGAACAGACTGCATTGGTTATATTCTCCTTAGCTTTATGCACAACAGGGACCAGTCAGAACAGGATGTTATAATGTATTACCTTCGGAATCATTGTTCAAGAGCAATAGGATTTAGTTGAATAAGAATTTGTTCTAGCTGTGAGAGTTGTTCTGTTTTCTCTCTCATATACAGTATATCTTTTACTAGTTACCTCAGTGAACTTGTTGTAAGCTATATTTCCTCCATCTTTCCGATGCTCTGCTATACACCTATACTGTAATAACAACCTAATTGTCAGTCAAATAGCGATTTATTTCCTTAATACAATTCAATACAATATCCTTTATTGTCACAAGTACTCCACTGTAGGAGTACAGTGGAAAGCTTTTACACTGTCTGCCTTCTTATGGCGACATCTTAGGTCCAAATACTTTGGTACAATTCTTGGATACAGCAAAGGAACAAAAGTAGTTGCACTACACAGAGTTGATAAATAAGTTAAAATAGAACAACATTAAAATCACATAAATGAGGTTCTCTAAATATGCAGTGACTTAAATGCCACCATCTATCTGTCTTATCAGGATCTCCACACTCTCCACCAGTGGATTTTTGCTGTCCAGCTGTCTCCTCCTTTTGCTACCTTGGGCCAGAGTTGCAAAGTGGGCTGAGGAGCCCAGTGATGATGGACCAGACCAAACCCCTCAAAATATATTCAGAAGAAGGACTAGAACCTAACTTTTTCTTGTTTTAAAGGTAAGTGCAAGGTGTTGCCTTGCAAATGCAAATCAATTGGTCAAGCGACTGGACACTAAGCAAAACACACTTTATTTTTACGTGACAGTTAAAATACAGACAAAATAAAAGAAAATAACTGGCATAAGTGTAACTTTATTGAAATGCTTAACGAAATAATAGATACATTAACTACTACTAATTAACCACCAAGATAGTAACGCCCCATAAACATACCCTTTGTAAAGGCAAATTCAGTAAAATAGATTGTCTCACATGCAATTCTCGCAGCAGGAAGAGAACCCCCAGCTTTTAGGTGTAACAGAGAGAGGAAAAACAGCTTCCACATCCAGCTCCAAGACTTCAGAAGCTGCTACTGAAAAGTGAAACTGAAAAAGAAATCCTGGTTCTGTGGTAGCTTGACCCCATCCATTTAGGGCTGTTTCTGTTGTTCCAACTTAAAATAAAAACAAGGCCTTACAAGCTGTTTCCTTTATTGAATTCGAGTAGACAGTTCGTCACCTCTGTCTTTGAATCGGGACAAAATACACGTCTTAAAGCCATAGCATCGTCAAACTGTACCCAAGAGGACTCCAAGTCCCGAGCCTGTGCTTTAAATTTAAACAACCTAATTAGCCAGGAGAACAACTCTGAGCCCAAATTAGATGCACTGAGCAGCTCCATGAGGCAGGGGCTTCTCAATTAGTACCAATGACAAAGACTGATGCCAGCCATAATGGGGACAATGAGGACAGGCAGCTCCTTCAAAGGTTGGAAGCTGGAGCTTGGAGACAAGTGGCCATTGGTATTCATTCAGGTATAGCATAGATCTGATGCCAGTTCACCAATGAGGCTTTTGTTTTTAACAAATAAAAGTAAAATTTCAAATGCCCCCTCAATGAACCTGAGAGCTGGGCACAGAGAGAAACCAGTGCCTTTGGGTCCACTGAAATAAAGGTTGAAATTTAACATTCCCCACTGCATGTGCCTTTTAACTGGCAGCGAGTGGATTGCCCAATCCATGCCCTATCCGCTGTCAGCTGTTTTGACAATATGAAACTCTTCCAGAGGTGTCAGGGTTGTGAGGTGACTGTGTAATCCATGCTTTTTGAATAATACCCACATTTGGATCCTGATCTGTCACCATTGGATGATTCTGGCCTTTGTGTCTGTGTCTCATCTACTGCATTCTCCTCAACTCACTTCCTAAATGTCCTTGTAAGGTAGACTAATTTGCTGCTATTATTGCGCATGTTGTGCCATCTTGCTCCACCTGAACACTTCCCTTCTACCCCTCTGGAAGAGGTGGGTGTTGACAAGATGAATCCATAATCACACAGGCACCAACTAAAATTACTATTAGCTGACACTACCTTGACTTTGATAATGCACAGAGGGGATAAGCCTCAAGTGCGAGTTTGGATTACGGCCCCATTTGGGTGGATCTGTGCTCAAAGTATTGAAAATTCAAGTTGCTCCTGTCTTTCAGTATATTCCATCCTCTGTTGGTGGGAGATAGTGGCTGAATAGTCCCTTCCCGCATATCAAAGAGCTATGTCAGAGGAGGCATCCCTGTCACTAGGTTGCGATTATCCACCCAGATCCCTGCCCTCTCTGTTACTTCATTGTCTCCCTTTGGTTTATAACATTTTCTCCGATATGATCCCTTCTCCTCTCCTTGCCATCTCTTTCATTAAAGCTGGCTTTACCCTGACATGACTCATCAGAGCACTGGCACCAGCATGGTTCAGGACGTACCCATCCAAATTGGCACAGGTCCCAATTTTCCACTGTACTGGTACAGCTTCTCATTTCTTCAATACCCATTTCCCAAGGACATGCATTTTTAAAACCTTATTAACCTCCAGCCAATTTGAATTAGTACAAGGAAAGTCTGCATGGAGGCACACTGTGACTTCACAGCGAGTGTCAGGATTGAGCAATGTTTTGATTAAGGAGGAAAATAATTTTCCTGCTGTAGACCATTTGACAACTGTACTGATAATAGCTGTGCCACAGTTCAGTCTTCTAGTGTGAATTTCAGAGGATACCAAATGGTTTAGCTGCAGGTTCCTTCTTACATTTACCTAATCCCTGATAAAGACTTTACAACAACTTGACCATGACATCGGAACTGCACTTATTTCAGCAGCCCTACTGCTATAAGCATAATGTATTTTTCTTATCATTTTAACTAGGGAATTCAAGATTGAAAATGTCCTGCTAATACAGAGGGCCTGGTAAATCTTTGAACTGTGTAAGGTAACTAGTCATTTAAATGGTTCATGTTTTATTGAGGCTGATTCTAAACAGTAACGTGCATGCTGACATGAAATTTTCTTTCGGCAAAATATGAATGAAGGTTTGGAGGAGAATAAGGAGATGGTTCCTGTTTTTGAAATTCATGGAATCGAGGATCCCCTACTGTTCACTCCCACAGCAGTGCTGCTATTCCAAATAGAGATTCAGCTTGCCACAACAGACCAACATTGACTGCAGTCAGAATAATTGAACACATTCCTTGCAAGCTTCATGAATGTGGAGGATCAAAAATAAATCCATCCTTCTTTCGCTGGATTCCAAAATTTGTGTTGGTCAATTTAACTTTTCCTGCCTTTTTAGTTGATACATGATCAAAGTGGTACAGTTAGTCAATGCTCAGACATGTCAGCTGGATATAAATATATTATTTAAGATCAATTACTTTTGTTTGATAAAAGGAGACAGTGTCATTTTAAACAGGCTTGGAGTTAGAACGTAAGAAATATGAGTTGCTTTGAGTTTGCTCTGCTGCTCAGTAAATTATGTTTAATCTGTTTTGGGCCTTTAACTCCATTTCCTTGCCTGCTTTTTAGATTAAGAAACTGTCTAATTCAGCCTTGAGTATATTCAGTGACTCAGCCTCCACTGCTAAATGGGAGAGGAAATTACAAAGATTAACGACTGTCTAAGAGAAGAAATCTCATTTCAGTGGGCACCTCCATTTTGAAACTATGTACCTAGTTCCAGATTTTCTCATGAGGGGATACACTGTCATAGCACTGACCCCGTCAATCCCTCTTAGAATCTTTTGACAATAAGATCACCTTACATTTTTCTGAACTCCATTGCTCCCAATCTGCTCAACTTATTCTGAGCAATCGTTTGGGACACTATTGCAATACTGTACCATAATGCCGCTTCGCTTGCTGTAGTCATGTGACTTCTATCACAAGGCACCAACTATGGGCATTCACATTGGAGACAGTTTCAATAAATACACAAAAAAGGCAACATGGTACTGGATTGAATACAGAACGTGGTGTCAGGAGTAGAGTTGAGATTGAGTTGAGTTGGGAAGCTGTAAATCCATAAAGGAGAGATACGGGAATATTCAGAACTGTGAAAGCTGATCAAAGCCCCTGACAAAAACCAGAGAGGAACAAAGAATCAGGCCACAACTGAAACATCCGGTAAGACACAATGGCTGCAACTTTTCTTATGAACAGTTGAACCGACAGTTTATCCACTTGCAGTGGCAAAATTATGTAATTAGAAAAGATCTATTTAAGCTAGAGAAGTTGTAAGTAGCTTCCCTTTTACCACGGCTAGGGAAAGACTGTTTAAAGTGTATTCCACCCTGAATCTCTGAAGAGAACAGGAGAAAAAGGACAGACTGTGGAAATTTTGAAAGCCTTGAAGGTTTATTTTGAATCTAAAATGAATGTAATATATAAACAATATGCATTCAATGCTAGGCTATATTGAGAATGAGTCCACTGATCAATATATGGTCAGTGACAGAATCCTGTGAATTTGAATTAAAAGGTGATCTAGTTGTAGACAGGATTGTATTAAACGTAAAAGATTTTCCAGCGAGAGCAAATCCACTGAGGGAGGAGAAACTTACACTTAGGAAAGTGATTGATGTGTGGGAAGTGTTGAGGGTGAAAATCAGCAGCTATACCTTAAGCATGGCAGAACAGAGTAGGCCTCATGAAATGCTGACAGACATTCCAGGCCAAAAGGGCAAAATGATCATGGACAATATGCAAATACTTGGACATCAAGGGAAAACCAGCATTTCCAGCATGGATAAAGCTTTGCAGGAAGCCACATCATGTTGTGGACAGCTATACAGCTAGAAGGCAGCATCAAAATCAGGTACAACTGGCCAGTGACAGGCTTTCAACCAAGGATTCTGACTTATTATTCTACATCATACAACGCGTTAGTTCAGTCAGGTCCATAGGTGACACATGGTTTGTGAGTGTTGGAATAATTACTACAAAAGAAAAACATTATATCAGTATAAGATAGACATCAGTGCATCATCAGGACCTTCAGAAAACTGTAAAGTTCTTTATGTGATGAACCCTTGAAAGTAAGGTTGAGGCAATGTGATGGCGCTGCCCTCATGACGAGAGGTCAAATTATTCAGAGCCTAATGAATAACAGAAACGAAGATCTGAAATTTCCAAATTAGAGACAATAAGCAAAAAACTACTCCTCTCAGCTGGAGTCTGACTGAAGGTTGAACTGAAAGCCTCACTGTGCCAAAGAGATTTGTAATGTGTCACAGCACATTAAATCATTGACCACGGAACTCTGTCCTAGAGGAGTGCAACATGATGTTATTGTAAACCTGTAAACACACTGTGGATGTCATCTTGAAGTCAGTGAGAGTGTAAGACCAATTTAGCATCTGTTGAGGAAAGTTCTAGCTGCCCTTGAGGCTAAACTGAAAAGCAAGATAGGCCTCAAAAAGAAGGAAGTAATCAAAAGGGTGACAGAACTCTAACAGAATGGATTATCAGCATGATAGCAGACAAACGACTTGGAAAGCTGAGAGTATGCATCAACCTAAAGCTCTAAAGAGATCTCACAGCCCCATGCTTACCATTGAGGGAATTTTGCCACAACTTGCAAAGGCAAAATATTCACCATCCTGGGTGTGAAGGATGGTTACTGGCATGGGAAGCTGAATGAAAGCAACATCTTTCCCCATTTTATATTCTGGGTTCTTAGTCAGGCGGTACAGATGGTTGTGAGTGCTGTTTGGAATTTCTAAATCTTTAGAACAGTTTCAACCCTGATAACATATTGTACAAGGGAAGTAGCGTTGTTATCACTCAGGAGCTGAGAGTTCCTAAAACACATTCAATCAAGCCACCAAGGAATTGAGTCAGAGAAAGACAAAGAGATGTGCTCTACTGGCCACTCGTGTACCAAAATCAATGACCACATCAGCCAGTGCATTTTTGTAATGAATACCAAGCTAACAAGCTAGAAAGCGTCCGATGCAACATGACATCTCAGACAGTGAAGCTGCGAGCGGATCGCTTCACCCTCCCAGCAACTAATTACCTTGTCACTGTCGACGAGTGTTCTAATAACTGGGAGGGGATCAACTGACTTCAAGAACTATTGGTAAGATTGTTGAATACCTGAAAGCACACTTCAGCTGTTTTGCATTTCCGAGATTGTGATGAATGATACAACAAGTGACTGATTCAACTCTCTCTGATGGGGAAGTACAATGCAGTACATCATCTCTGTACCACTGACAGTCAAGTGGAAAGGCTGAGGTGGCAGTGACCTGGTCAAGTCGGAGCTCCTCTGCTCTCCTTTTTCTTTTTTTTGCCTCTTTATAGCATTTTCTTCCCCCACCCCCAACGTTTGACTGCCCTGCCCTACCTGGAGGGTGGAGTGGAGGGAGATGGGTCATTGCTGGAGCCCAGGCAGGAGCACAACATGTGGGCCGGACCCTGCAGTGGAGGCAGAGTGAGTGGGCTGATTCCGAGAGTGGTGGTGGAATGGGCAGAGACCAAAGCAGCAGCTGAATGAGTCCTAGACAGAGGCTGCCACATGGAGGCAGTATAGCCTCATACTCTGGGGCTGGTGGGCAGGGACTCGTGTTGGAGAGGGCCTGGAACGTAACTACTTATGGTCACTTCTATTATGAGTCTGGACTTTTTAAACTCAGTTCCCATGCTAACCTTTTCTTTTACTCTGTAACAACACTCAAAGTATCTTTACCTAGGTACGCTGTACCTAAGATAGCACCGAGAGGCTTTTCACTTTACTCATTCAAATGCACGTGACAATAAAGGCTATTCTATCCTATCCTGTTCTGTTCCATTCAAAGTAATCATTAAGAAATTGCGCAAATCCAGCACAGTTGAATACATGGCAATCCTTGAGTGGAGAATTGTGTTGACTGAAGGCATGTCATGCCATAGCCAAACTCATGTTCCAATGACAAAAAAAGGTTACTGAAGCCAAAAGTATAATAGCTGTGAGTGACAATATCAAAGTGAACTGTCAGGAAGCCAAAGTGCATTTTGACAAAATTACTTCATTCCTGAAGAAGGGCTTATGCCCAAAATGTCGATTCTCCTGCTCCTTGGATGATGCCTGACCTGCTGCGCTTTTCTAGCAACACATTTTTCAGCTCTGATCTCCAGCATCTGCAGTCCTCACTTTCTCCTAAACCATTGCCAAACCTGAGCATTGCCAGTCACAGGTCATATTTGCAGTGCTCTCACAAGAGTCAGCCCAAGCAGTAACTTTAGACTTGAGTAGCAAAGTTGTCACTTCAATTAAGTGCTGTGGAAGTAAAAGAGCAGAGATACCATAACTAACATGGAGCATGAAAACACAACTCAAAACTGTTCCTCAAAACACAGGAAGCCAATCAGGAAGATGTCACCTCATTGTCTGCGCAGACCACAGATCAACCATTCAACCCAGAGGTCTACAGCACCTCAGTAATGGATATGTTACAATTACTGGTGCCATAACAACGGCATGCCATGGAAACAACACTCCTCGGAGAAGGAACATCAATGAGATGAACTGTGCACATGTACCACTTGGATACTGCAATGGTTTAAAGGCTAAGTGCAAAGCATGTGCAAAGACAGATGAGAAAAACAAACTGATAATGTATGAGAACTGTTGTGTACAAAGTGGGTAACTTGGGGAACTCAATGCAAATAAAAATGTATGCAAGTTTTCTTGTATAAAAATGGGTATTTTTGGAATGAAAGTATAATATTTAACCGATGTGCCTTCTGGCTTGCTGTCATGATATTATCTCAGCTGATGTTAATAAGGGCAAGTCAGATTCTGGAATGAAACTTGGGAAGATAAGTTTTATATTTGCTATCGGTCTATCATTGTGTCAGTCATTGCACATATTTACAACTGACTGCCAATGTGCTTTTAACAAATGTCATTACAATAAAATTTCATTACATGCAGACCAAATTACATTATATAGGAACTAGTTGAAATAGTCTTGTTTCAAATGCCAGAAATAAAGATTCAACCATTTTACCCTCGACAACAAATAGTCAAACCTCCAGTCACTTTTAGATTAGATTCCCTACAGTGTGGAAACAGGCCCTTCGGCCCAACCAGTCCACACCGACCCTCCAAAGAGTAACCCACCCAGACCCATTTCCTTCTGACTGCAGCACCTAATACTATGGGCTGTTTAGCTTAGCCAATTCACCTGGCCTGCATATCTTTGGAATGTGGGAGGAAACCCATGCAGACACAGGGAGAATGTGCAAACTCCACACAGGCAGTCAACCCAGGCTGGAATTGAACCTGGAGACCCTAGTGCTGTGAGGCAGCAGTGCTAACCACTGAGCCACTGTGTTGCCCATATTAATGTTCTTTGTTTATTTGGCACAGCTGTTATTGGTTTCTAGAGCTTTCTTGATGCTGCTTTCTAGATTCTTTCACAGCAATCACATAGAACTTCCAGACCCGAAGCTTCCAGCAATTTTTTTTTGCTTTTAGATGTTTTCTTTTTGAGCCACATTTCCCCACAGCTCTTGCTGGTTTAGGAATTGTCAAACTAACAGGTCTTTTTTTTCGTTCTGACTGAGCTGCTTGGAAAGCCTGACCATTTGTGAGACTGGATTCCTAATAAAGCAACATCAGTATGTGTATTTCTTCTAGCCTTTTGTTTTAATTAATAGATGGAATGTAGGTGTCACTGGCTCAACCAGTATTTATTGCCCACACCGATTTGCCTGTGAGAGGTGGTGGTGAGCTGCTTTCTTGAACCGCTGCAGTCCATGCGCCGTAGATTGACCCATAGTGCTGTTAGGGAGGGAGTTCCAGGATTTCGACCTAGTGATAATGGCAATATATTCCCAAATCAGGATGGTGTATGACTTGGAGGGGAACTTGCAGGTGATGGGTCTTCCCAAGGTATTTGCTGCCCTGTATTTTTTTTTTGGAAAATATATTTATTCGCAAATTTTTTAAACTTTACAAACATATAAAATTATTGAAAAATACAATCAATAATAAATATTAGTATAATAAAAAAAGAAAAGCCAAAAAAACAAAAAAACCCACAAAATACAGAACAGCTATGCTCGGCGCAAAGCTCCAAAAACAGAGGAAGGGGAGCATTGTATATATGGGCAGCACAGTGGTTAGCACTGCTGCCTCGCAGTGTCAGAGATCCGGGTTCAATTCCCGCCTCAGGTGACTAACTGTGTGGAGTTTGCACGTTTTCTCCCCGTGTCTGCGTGGGTTTCCTCCGGGTGCTCCGGTTTCCTCCCACAGTCCAAAGATGTGCAGGTTAGGTGAATTGGCCATGCTAAATTGCCCGTAGTGTTAGGAAGGGGTAAATGTAAGGGTATGGGTGGGTTGTGCTTCGGCGGGGCGGTGTGGACTTGTTGGGCCGAAGGGCCTGTTTCCACACTGTAAGTAATCTAATCTAATGCCCGTATTAACTCAGGAGACCCCCTTCAGGGCTTGATAAACCTAGCCATCCTAGTTAAACAAATGCCCTAGTTAAAGTAACTGACAAATCTATATCCAAATAACTCAAGTAGGGCTGCCATATCTTCTAAAAATGGTCTGTTGTGTGGTGCATTATGTTTGTAAAAGAGTCCAAGGGAATGTGCTCCATAATTAATTTCTGCCATCCCAGCAAGTCCGGCGGGTTCTCAGACACCCAATTCATCAGAATATTCTTCCGTGCACAGTGTGCAAGAATATTCAAATAGTTTCTTCCCACACCCGTCTATCGATGGTAAATTTGATAGACCTAAGAGGAGAGATATTGGGTCTACTTTGACTTCAGTCCCCAAAACCCTCCCTATCTCTCCCGCCACAGCGCTCCAGTAAACACGGAGCCTGTGGCATGTCCAGAAGCAATGGGTAAGAGTACCTACACTTATTTTACATTTGGGGCACACTGAAGATGCCCCTTTTTTACACTTCGCCAGACGGTCTGGTGCCAGATGAGCCCTGTGCAGAACTTTTAACTACATAGCACATGTCCTATTACAGATTGAGATCTTTCGAGTATTCTCCCATACGTTCTCCCATGTTTCAGAAGAGATCTCCACTCCTAGCCTTTACTCCCAGACCTCACATAACCGGTTAATATCCTGCCAGGCCCTGCCACCCAGCAGGTTTAGAGGGCACTAACCGAAAGGGTGCTTGTGGAATGTAGCAACAACCTCTCTTTATCAGGCTTAGCGGGCTAAGTAAGAAGCGTAGTCTTTTTTTGGATGAAATCCCTAACCTGAAAAAAATGGAAAAGGTCTCTGTTGGGCATTCCATATTTGTGGCTCAGTTGCTCAAAAGACATCATAACCACTCCCTCAAACATGTCTCCCAAACTAGAAACTCCTCTCATTGCCCGTAGTTTGAACCCTGAGTCCATCATCCCGAGTTGGAACCCTGGCATGCCAACTATAGGCATAGGTGGTGAAGTCTTGGATAAACAACCCTCACTCTGAAGCATTGCCCTCCATGCCTTGACTGTACAAATGACAATGGGGTTCCGGCAGTGGTCCACAACTGCCCTCATCTTATCCATGAACAACAAGTTAATAAGAGGGCACTTTGCCTGGGAGGCCTCAATATCCAGCCATATTAACTTTGGATTGTTACCTACCCAATCACAGACAAAGGACAGCAGGGAACTCAATTGATACCTGCCCTGTCTCTCTAGGTGGAAGTGGTTGTGGATTTGGAAGGTGCTCTCTCAGGAGCTTTGGTGAATTCCTGCAGTGCATCTTGTAAGTGACTTACACTACAGTTACTGAGTGTTGGTTGTAGAGAGAATGGATGTGGAACCAATCAGGTGAACTGCTTTGACCCAGATAGTATCAAGCTTCTTGAGTATTTTTGGAGCTGTACACATCCAGGCAAGTGGGGAGTATTTTATCAAATACTTGACATGTACCTTATCGGTAATTGACAGGCTTTGGGGAGTCACTCACTATGGTATTCCTAGCCTCCAATCTTCACTTGTAGTCACAGTATATATGTGACTGACCAGAAACCAAAGTTAAAAATCACACAACACCAGTGTGATTTTTAACCTTGTGCACCCCAGTCCAACACCAGCATCTCCAAATCAGAAAACAAACTGGACTAGTGGTAACCACCGGGATGTTGATAGTGGGGTTCAGTGATGGTAATGCCATTGATAATGCCATCACCAGTGATGGTTAGATTCTCACTTGTTGGAGATGGTCATTGCCCGGCTTTTGTGTGGTGCAAATGTTAATTGCCAGTTGTCAACGAAACCTGGATATTGTTCAGATACTACTGTGTTTAGACATGGACTGATTCAGAATCTGAGGAGTCACAAATGGTACAGAAGATTGTGCAGGCATCCCCACTCTAATGGATTCTAGATAATCCAAGATGGAGGACGGGAAAAATTTCTGGCTGTAACAGCTGCTCCTTTTTTGAGGTATTTTAGTTTTTGGAGGTGATTTCCTGGAATTCCAGGAGCAGCAATTACTGTTGCATTGTTTTGGAACTTTGGGAAAAAAAGTCAAAACAACAGTTTTAAAAGGAAGAAGAACAGACAAAGGAAGCAAATGGTGAGGTCATTGCAGGAGAGAGAGAGAGAGAACCTGCACAGTTACTGCCTTTGCTGTTTGAATTCATGTATCGTTGGACATTGGAGTGCATCTGGGAAAATTAACAAACAGTGAAATTCACAACAGATCTTGGAGGAACTGTTGGGTGAAGTTCACAGCACAGAATCAAATAAGTTAATTGTTATTTTAAGTGTGGCCTACAGAGAATCTGAAGTAGTGAGTAGAGTGGGTTCTTTCTTGATTATATATTTTTGGAGATATGTCTCTTGATTAAACTTAAAATATAAGCCATAACTATTAATTTAATCTGGGGCAGTGTTTGTAGAGGAATAAAACAGTGTTAATTTCTGGGTCTGTAGGTTAGGGGTGGCATGGTGGCACTGTGGTTAGCACTGCTCCCTAATAGTGCCAGAGACCCGGGTTCAATTCCCGTCTCAGGCAACTGTCTGTGTGGAGTTTGCACATTCTCCCCGTGTCAGCATGGGTGCTCTGGTTTCCTCCCACAGTCCGAAGATATGCTGGTTAGGTGAATTGGCCACGCTAAATTGCTTGTAGAGTTAGGTGAAGGGGAAAATGTAGGGGAATGGGTCGGTGTGGACTTGTTGGGCCGAAGGGCCTATTTCCACACTGTAAGTAATCTAATCTAATCAAAAATTGTGAAGGAGCAAAAATGGTCTTTAATAGAGAGATATGTACATCTTGTCAGATGTGGGAGTTTAAAGCGAGTTTAAGGGTTACTGAGGATTATATCTGTCATAAAAGCTGTGAATCTTATCAGATCAAATGGATCGGTTGGAGAGACATTTAGAAGCAATGAGGAATTTGCAACAGCAACAGTATGTGATGGATGGCAGTTATAGGAAGGGGGGAGATCTCAGATACAGTCACATAGATGGGTTAGCTCCAGGAAGGGTAAGAGAGGTAGGCAGGTAGTGCAGGGGTCTTTTATGGATATATCAATTTCAAAGAGGTATGTTGTTTTGGAAAATGTAGGGGATGATGGATTCTCAGGGCAACGTAGCGTGAACAGGCAAGTTTCTGGTATTGAGACTGGCTCTAATACAACAAGGGGTACGTCAGGTTCCAAGAGACCAATTGTGTTAGGGGATTCTGTAGTCCGAGGTACAGACAGACGTTTCGGTGGCCAGCAGAGAAAAAGCAGAATGGTGTGTTGCTTCCTTGGTGCCAGGATCAAAGATGTCTCAGAGAGGGTGCAGAATGTTCTCAAGGGGAAGAGAGGCCAGCAAGAGGTCATTGTGCACATTGGAACCAATGACACAGGAACGGAAAAGGTTGAGATCCTAAAGGGAGATTACAGGGAGTTAGGGAGAAATTTAAGAAGGAGGTCCTTGAGAGTAGTAATATCTGGATTACTCCTGGTGCTATGAGCTAGTGAGGGCAGGAAGAGGTGGATAGAGCAGATGAATGCATGGCTGAGAAACTGGTGCATGGGAGAAGGATTCACATTTTTGGATCATTGGAATCTCTTTTAGGGTAGAAATGACCTATACAAGAAGGATGGATTGCACCTAAATTGGAAGGGGACTAATATACTGGCAGGGAAATTTGCTAGAGCAACTCAGGAGGGTTTAAACTAGTAAGGTGGGGCGGGGGGGGGATCCCAGGGAGATAGTGAGGAAGAGATCAATCTGAGACTGGTACAGTTGAGAACAGAAGTGAGTCAAATAGTCAGGGCAGGCAGGGACAAGGTAGGACTAATCAATTAAACTGCATTTATTTCAATGCAAGGGGCCTAACAGGGAAGGCAGATGAACTCAGGGCATGGTTAGGAACATGGGACTGGGATATCATAGCAATTATAGAAACATGGCTCAGGGATGGGCAGGACTGGCAGCTTAATGTTCCAGGATACAAATGCTATAGGAAGGATAGAAAGGGAGGCAAGAGAGGAGGGGGAGTGGCATTTTTGATAAGGGATAGCATTACAGCTGTGCTGAGGGAGGATATTCCCGGAAATACATCCAGGAAAGTTATTTGGGGGGAGCTGAGAAATAAGTAAGGGATGATCACCTTATTGGGATTGTATTATAGTCCCCCTAATAGTCAGAGGGAAATTGAGAAACAAACTTGTAAGGAGATCTCAGCTATCTGTAAGAATAATAGGATGGTTATGGTAGGAGATTTTAACTTTCCAAACATAGACTGGGACTGCCATATTGTTAAGGGTTTAGATGGAGAGAAATTTGTTAAGTGTGTACAAGACAATTTTCTGATTCAGTATGTAGATGTACCTACCAGAGAACGTGCAAAACTTGACCTACTCTTGGGAAATAAGGCTGGGCAGGTGACTGAGGTGTCAGTTGGGGAGCACTTTGGGGCCAGCGACCATAATTCTATTAGATTTAAAATAATGATGGAAAAGGATAGACCAGATCTAAAAGTTGAAGTTCTAAATTGGAGGAAGGCCAATTTTGATGGTATTAGGCAAGAACCTTTGAAAGCTGATTGGGGGTAGATGTTCGCAGGTAAAAGGACAGCTGAAAAATGGGAAGCCTTCAGGAATGTGATAACAAGAATCCAAAGAAAGTATATTCCTGTCAGGGTGAATGGAAAGGCTGGTAGGTATAGGGAATGCTGGATGACTAAATAAATTGAGGGTTTGGTTAAGAAAAAGAAGGAAGCATATGTCAGGTATAGACAGGATAGATCGAGTGAATACTTAGAAGAGTAGAAAGGAAGTAGGAGTATACTTAACAGGGAAATCAGGAGGGCAAAAAGGGGACATGAGATAGCTTTGGCAAATTGAATTAAGAAGAATCCAAAGGGTTTTTACAAATACATTAAGGACAAAAGGGTAACTAGGGAGAGAATAGGGCCCCTCAAAGATCAACAAGGCGGCCTTTGTGTGGAGCCACAGAAAATGGGGCAGATACTAAATGAGTATTTTGCATCAGTATTTACTGTGGAAAAGGATATGAAAGATATAGACTGCAGGGAAATAGATGGTGACATCTTGAAAAATGTCCAGATTACAGAGGAGCAAGTGCTGGATGTCTTGAAATGGGTAAAGGTGGATAAATCCCCAGGACCTGATCAGGTGTACCCTAGAACTCTGTGGGATGCTAGAGAAGTGATTGTTGGGCCTCTTGTTGAGATATTTGTATCCATTGATAGTCACAGGTGAGGTGCCAGAAGACTGGAGGTTGGCTAACGTGGTGCCACTGTTTAAGAATGGTGGTAAGGATAAGCCAGGGAACTATAGACCAGTGAGCCTGACGTTGGTGGTGGGCAAGTTGTTGGAGGGAATCCTGAGGGACAGGATGTACATGTATTTAGAAAGGCAAGGACTGATTAGGGATAGTCAGCATGGCTTTGTTCGTGGGGAATCATGTCTCACAAATTTATTGAGTTTTTTGAGGAAGTAACAAAGAGGGTTGAAGAGGGTAGAGCAGTAGACGTGATCTATATGGACTCCAGTCAGGCGTTTGACAAGGTTCCCCATGGGAGGCTGGTTAGCAAGGTTAGATCTCATTGAATACACGGAGAACTAGTCATTTGAATACAGAACTGGCTCAAAGGTAGAAGACAGAGGGTGGTGGTGGAGGCTTGTTTTTCAGACTGGAGGCCTGTGCTCAGTGAAGTGCCACAAGGATCGGTGCTGGGTCCTCTACTTTTTGTCATTTACATTAATGATTTGGATGCGAGTATAAAAGGTACAGTTTGTAAGTTTGCAGATGGCACCAAAATTGGAGGTGTTTTGGACAGTGAAGAGGGTTACCTCAGATTACAACAGGATCTTGACCAGATGGACCAATGGGCTGTGAAGTGGCAGATGGAGTTTAATTCAGATAAATGCGAGGTGCTGCATTTTGGGAAAGCAAATCTTAGCAAGAATTATACACTTAATGGTAAGGTCCTAGGGAGTGTTGCTGAACAAAGAGACCTTGGAGTGCAGGTTCATAGCTCCTTGAAAATGGAGTCGCAAGTAGATAGGATAGTGAAGAAGGCATTTGGTATGCTTTCCTGTATTGGTCAGATTATTGAGTAGAGTATTTGGAAGGTCATGTTGTGGCTGTACAGGACATTGGTTAGGCCACTGTTGGAATATTGTGTCCAATTCTGGTCTCCTTCCAATCGGAAAGATGTTGTGAAACCTGCAAGGGTTCAGAAAAGATTTACGAGGATGTTGCCAGGGTTGGAGGATTTGAGGTATTGGGAGAGGCTGAACAGGCTGGGGCTGTTTTTCCTGGAGTGACCTTATCGAGGTTTACAAAATGATGAGGGTAATGGATATGGTTGGGGAGTCCAGAACTCGAGGGCATAGGTTTAGGGTAAGAGGGAAAAGATATAAAAGAGACCTACGGGGCAACGTTTTCATACAGAGGGTGGTATAGGTATGGAATGAGCTGCCAGAGGAAGTGGTGGAGGCTCGTAAAATTGCAACATTTAAGAGGCATTTGGATGGGTTTATGAATAGGAAGGGTTTTGAGGGATATGGGCCGGGTGCTGGCAGGTGGGACTAGATTAGGTTGGGATATCTGGTCAGCATAGACAGGTTGGCCCGAAGGGTCTGTTTCCATGCTGTACATCTCTATGACTCTATGAAATGTTCACCCCACATTCCACTCGAAGGCTGTGAATCCTCATTAAAATGCAAGCACCTGCAAGATTCAGACATCCTGAACTACTCAAAAAATGAATCTACAATGAAAAAAACTAACACTAAGTGAACCTTAAATTACGACTGTCTTCCTTTTTAATATCAGCAAGATAGAAATACAACGGAAAGCTGTTCATCATTTCTACACTGTAAAACCTAACTTTCCAAAATGATATAAATGTAAATTACGATAGTCATGTGACCACCACCAAATGGCAAAGACGTGGGGTTTCCGTCTTGTAGCCTGTTTTACGAAGCCCACAGTGTAGGCAACATGGTTTTGAATTGAACCCTCAACACCCTGCATTCCCAGGAATCACCCTTGTGCATCTTCTCTGGACGGCTTCCAGTGTCAGTGATCAAAATTGTACATTGTATTCTAGGTGTGGTTTTCTCAATGCCCTCACAGTTGTTTAATCTATAATGTTCTTTTCTCTTATATTGGGAGGTTGCGGTGTAGTGTTATTATCACTAGGCTGTTAACCCAGAGAGAGAGAGAGATAATGTTTTGGGGACCCAGGATCGAATCCCGCTATGGCAGACATTGTTTGTTTCTTGATTTTAAATTCCAATCAGGAATTAAGATTCCAATGGTGTTCACCAAATGTTGTCAATTGTTGGAGAAAGCTATCTGTTTCATGAATGTCCTTTTGGAAAGGAAGTGCTGTCTTTAACTCGTCTGGCTTATGTGTGACACCAGACCCACAGCAACATTGTTAACTCTTAATTACCCTTTGCACAATTCAGGTTAAGTAATAAATGCTGGTCTAACCAACAATGCCCATATCCTGTGAACAAATAAAAACATTTAGATCATTCCCTTCAGTCTGCTCTGAAGGAACCCTCCAGAACCCACTGGAACAGATATCTCTGTTTGTGAGGGTTTGCTGCTTCCTCCACAAGCTGGCAATCATGGAGGCATTGGTTGTGTCATCCTCATTCAGTGATGTCTTCAGGACGAAGGGAGGAGGCAGCCTGTACACCCATATTTGGGATTAACATCCAACATGCAGAATGTCTGTCCCCAGCAGAGAGCTGCTGGTGCCCCTCAGGAGCCACCTGGTCCGGCATAAAAGAGGAAAGTGTGCCACTCTTCAAGATGCAATGTGTTTGGGAGATGCTCCAACTATAGTTGAATAATAATAATATTTTACGATTAAAATATGCAGCTTGAAATAGTGCTGAGTGTGTGAGGATAGGATTATATGAATATTGTGATTCATGGTTGCTGCAAGTTGTTGGTAATCAAGTGAAAGGGCTATATTGAACTGATTGGTGTGGGATAAGCTATCGTGTTTGAAGATGTGTTCACCAACTTTGACCACCCGTGGGATCTCATTAAAACTTTCAGCACAGCATGCCGATCCTTTCGACTGGACTGTGGCATTGACTGTACTGATTACTTGCTTCCACTGTTTTGGCAGTATTTGTCGAGAGAACCTTCTGCTCCCTTGTGGAAATATGACCTCTGCCTTCTTGAATATTTCCAGCACTAAAACATTGAAACATAGAAGATAGGAGTAGGCTATTTGACCCCTTGAGCCTGTTCTGCCATTCAATGTGACTATGGCTGATCATTGAGCTCAATACATTTAATCCAGCCTTTCCCCCATATCTCTTGATTTCTTCAGCCACAAAAGCTACAGCTACCTCCTTATAACATAGAACATTACAGTGCAGTACAGGCCCTTTAGCCCTCGATATTGCACCGACCAGTGAAACCAATCTGAAGCTTATCTAACATACACCAATCCATTCTCGTCCATATGCCTATCTAATGACCATTTAAATGCCCTTAAAGTTGGCGAGTCCACAACTGTTCCAGGCAGTGCATTCCGTTCCCCTGCTATTCTCTGATGAAAGAAATTACCTCTGACATCTGTCCTATATCTATCACCCCTCAATTTGAAGCTATGCTCCCTCGTGCTATCCACCAACATCCTAGGAAAAAGGCTGTCACTGTCAACCCGATCTAACCCTCTAATTATCTTATATGTCTCAATTAAGTCACCTCTCAACCTACTTCTCTTCAACGAATAAAGCCTCATGTCCCTCAGCCTTTCCTCGTAAGACCTTCCCTCCATACCAGATAACATCCTAGTAAATCTCTGAACCCTTTCCAAAGCTTCCACATCCTTCCTATAATGCGGTGAACAGAACTGCACACAATACTCCATTTGCGGCTGCACCAGAGTTTTGTACAGCTGCAGCATGACCTCATGGTTCTGAAACGCAATCCCTCTACAAACAAAAGCTAACACACCGTATGCCTTCTTAACAGCACTATCCACCTGGGTGGCAACTTTGAGGCATCTATGTACATGGACACCGAGATCTCTCTGCTCATCTACCCCTACCAAGAACCGTACTGTTTCCCAGTACTCTGCATTCCTGTTACTCCTTCCAAAGTGAATCAGCTCACTGCATTAAACTCCATTTGCCACCTCTCAGCCCAGCTCTGCAGCTTATCTATGTCCCTCTGTAACCTACAACATCCTTTGGCACTATCCACAACTATACCGACCTTAGTGTTGTCTGCAAATTTACTAACCCATCCTTGTACACCCTCATCCAGGTTATTTCTGAAAATAACAAACAGCAGTGGGTCCAAAACAGATGCTTGCTGTATACCACTAGTAACTGAACTCCAGGATGAATATTTCCCATCAACCACCGCCCTCTGTCTTCTTTCAGCTGGCCAATTTCTGATCCAAACCGCTAAATCACCCTCAATCCCATGCCTCCATATTTTATGCAGTAGCCTACCATGTGGAACCTTATCAAACGCCTTACTGAAATCCTTCTTGAAAACACAATGTTTTGACCTTGGCCATGTTCTCTGGTCGTGAATTCCCCAGTCTCACCGCTCTCTGGGTGAACAAGTTTCTCGGCCCTTGAAGGTTTTTATCCTTAAACAATGGTCCCTGGTTCTAGACTATCCATCATCAGGAACATTCTTCTTGCATTAACCTGTCTAATCTACTTAGAATTTTATAGGTTTCTATGAGAACTCCACTGCCAACCTTTATTCTTCTAAACAGTGATTATAATCCTAACTGACTCACTCTACCTATACATTATTCCTGCCATACCAGGAATCAATTTGGTGAATTTTTGCTGCATTCCCTCTTCAGCAGGAGCATCTTGCCTTAGATGAGGCAATCAAAACTATACACAGTATTCCAAACATAGGCTCACTAAGCAAGACATCCTCTCGCTGTGAAGGCCAGCATATAATTTGCCTTCTTTACTGTCTGTTGCTACCTGCCCACTTCCTTTCAATGACTGGTGTCATTGAACATCCCCCTGTCTAAATTTGCAACCAAATAATTATCTGCCTTCCTATTTTATACCAAAGTGGATAACCTCACATTTATCTGCATAACATTGCATCTGCCGTGCATTTGCCCATTTATTCAGCCTGTCCAAATCACATTGTAACAAATCATATCCACCGGACTGTTCATCCTTCAACCCAACTTTTTGTTATCTGCAAATTTTGAGATATTACATTTAGTTGCTTATCTAAATCATTAACAGAAATTGTGAATATCTGGTGTCCTAGTACCATTCCCTCCAGTACCCCACTAGTAAGTGCCTGCCATTCAGGGAAAGATCTGTTTGTTGCGACTCTTTGTTTCCTGTCTGCTAACTATCTCAATAGACCACCATCAATCCAGTATATTTTAGTCTTACACATTAATGTCATGTGAAACTTTGTTGAAAGCCTTCTGAAAGTCCACATAAACCACATCCATTGACTCCCCTGGTCAACTCTACTCATCACATCCTCAAAGAATTACACTTGATTTATAGAGTCAGACAATAATACAGCATGGAAAAACACCCTTAAGTCCAACTCATTTGTGCTGACCAGACAATCCCATCTGACCTAGTCCCATTTGTCAACATTTGGATCATTTCCCTCAAAACCCTTCCTATTCATATACTCATCTAGATACCTTTTAAATGTTGTAATTGTATCAGCCTCCACCACTTGCTTTGACAACTCGTTCCATTCATGCGCCACCCTCTGCATGTAAAAGTTTCCTATCATGCTCTTTTCAAATCTTTTCCCTCACATCTTAAACCAATGCCATCTCGTTTTGGACTCCCCCACCAGAGGAAATAGACCTTGGCTATTCATTTTATCCATGCCCTTCACGATTTTATACAACTCTAATAAGGCTACTCCTCAGCCTCTGACGTTCCAGGGAAAAACCTCTAGCCTATTCAGCCTCTCCCTATTACTTAAACCCTCTAATCCCGGCAACATCCTTGTAATTGTTTTCTGCATCCTCTCAAGTTTAGCAATATCTTTCCTAAAAAAGGCCAACCAGAATTGTACACAGTATTCGAAAAGTGCCCTCACCAATGTTCTGTGCAGCTGCAACATGGCCTCCCAACTCATTTGACAAATGAAGGCAAGTGTGCCAAACATTGTCTTCACAACCCTGTGTACTGATGACTCAATTTTCAAGGAACTATGCACCTGCACTCGTAGGTCTCTTTGTTTGACGACACTCATTGGCCCTACAGTAAATTGTATAAGTCCTGCCCTGGCTTGCATTACCAAAATGCAACACCTCACATTTATCTAAATTAAACTTCATCTGCCGCTCCTCAGCCCATTGGCCCATGTGATTGAAATCCTGTTGTAATCTGAGATAATCTTCTTCACTATCCACCTATTTTGATGTCATCTAAAAACACATAGAGTCATAGAGTTGTACAAAACAGAAACAAACCCATCGGTCCAACTTGTTTCATGCTGACCAGATATCCTAACTTAACCCAGTCCCATTTGCCAGCATTTGTCCCATATCCCTCTAAACCCTTCCTATCCATGTACCCATCCAGATGCCTTTTGCATGTTGGAATTGTGCCAGCCTCCACCACTTCCTCTGGCAGCTCATTCCATACACGCACCACCCTCATGATTTTCCTCTTGTAAATGCATGCTGATTGTGTCCGATTCTCCCACTATTTTCTAAGTGCTCTACTATAAACTCTTTTCTAGTCAACTCTAGCAAGTTTATCACTACCAATGTCAGACTCACTAATCCATCTATCTCCCTGTTAAATAGTAGAGTTACATGACCTACTCTCCAAGATGGGCGGCACGGTGGCACAGTGGTTAGCACTGCTGCCTCACAGCGCCAGAGACCTGGGTTCAATTCCCGCCTCAGGCAACTGACTGTGTGGAGTTTGCACGTTCTCCCCGTGTCTGCGTGGGTTTCCTCCGGGTGCTCCGGTTTCCTCCCACAGTCCAAAGATGTGCAGGTCAGGTGAATTGGCCATGCTAAATTGCCCATAGTGTAGGTAAGGGGTAGATGTAGGGGTATGGGTGGGTTGCGCTTCAGCGGGGCGGTGTGGACTTGTTGGGCCGAAGGGCCTGTTTCCACACTGTAAGTAATCTAATCTAATCAAACTGTAGGAATTGTTCCAGACTGCAAAAAATCTTGAAAGATGATCACCAATGCATCCCATATATCTTGGGCCACTTCCTTAAGTCAGTTGGGATGTAGATTGCCAGGCCTTGGTGATATATCAGCCATTATGTCGATCTTAGATTAGGATAAATGCTCAGCACAACATCATGGGCCGAAGGGCCTGTACTGTGCTGTACTGTTCTATGTTCTATCAGGATGCCTGGGTTCAAGACTCATCGGTAATAACATCTCTGAACAAGTTTATTAGAAAGTAGTTTTCAATTTTCCATCGATTTCCCCAACACCATTTTTCTATTATTATGGATTTGCCTCAGCTCCTCCCTCTTTCTAAACCATGATTATTTAAGCATATATAATAGCGAGGACACCCTGCCAGGCCTCAGAGTATACAGGCTTTCAACATGACACTTGAGAACCTAACAGCTTGCTCACTAGCCTATTTCTTTATTTCTGTATGTGCTTGCTGGTCTTCGACCCTTTTATAAATAGTCCTCATCCTGTGCAGATAGAATCTATCCATGTCTTTAACAAGTAGGATTTTAAATAGGACGATCCAGCTTTAAGTGGTGCTTACCTCATTTGAAGATGTCCCGTTACTGAAAAGTATAGCTGCTTGACAGAATGCTTAGTGCTGCTACATGGCAGGATCATTAAAACGAGCAGTCAGTGTGAAGCTTGTTTGTCACCTGCACCGCTTTGAATGTGTATGGGTTAATCATGCTTCATCACTGTCCCCAATTTTGGGACTGTCCAATTTTGCTTCCTAAGTCTTTCGGAATCCAGAGAAATATTGGAAAATTCGCACATCAGAAATGCCATTGGAGATATGCTAATTACTCTTCTCCCACAGAAAACATGAGCACAAAAGTGCGCAAACCATTTCCATACCAACATCTAACCTTGTGTTAAGAAATGTGAGTCCATTAAATGGGTTCAGTGTACAAAGCACACGGTGACCCTGAGCCAAACCTCGACAGTGAAGCATCAATAAAAGGTGAGTGTTTTGGATTTAAGGAAATAAACATCAGGAAATCCATTTAATCTTAACTTGAATGTTTGTCTTATTGTATCATAAATTTATCCCAAATGTCTGCAAGTTTTAAAATTCATTTTCCCTGAATGCAACTTTGTGGAAAGGTTTCTGTTGTGGATTATTGCAAGTGTTCATTTTACATGGTTCGTGATTATCAGAAAAAAATGTAACTATAATTGCCCTAAGCTGCTGATTTCATAAATTTCATCTCAAAATAAAAGTAAGTTTTGTCTATTATTTCAGTTGTAAGTATTTCTCAAGTATTATGTTCATTATCCAAATCACTTGCTGGTTTTAAAAGCATAAAGTTATGATGCTGCACTGTTTCTCTCTCCAGTATTAATGTTTCTGGTCTGTGATCTGGGTTCTAATGAAAGGATGCAGACTTGAGTGGATAATTGGATGTTACCTGGTGTTAAAGGCACAATCTCAAAATTAGCTAATAATACAAAAATAGGAATTTGGCAAATAGGGAATACTCTTTTCAGAGAATATTCTATAGTGTACCAAGTTGGAGGAAAGAGGAACAGTTTTATAAGGAAATTTTATTGACGAGCAAAGAATAATTGTAATGTTACTTGAATTAGAAATAAAACTGGAATAGTAATAGTTTAAAGGGAAGCGAAGAACAAGACGTTTTGAAATGTGTTCGGGAGACGTTTCTGAATCAGTATGTTTCCAGCACAGCATGGAAGGCAACATTGGTGGATCTGGTTTTGGGGAATGAACTAAATCCAATGTCAGTAGAGGTCTATTTAGGGAACCTTAACCATAATATCAAAAGGTTTAGGTTAGCCATGGAAAAGAACAGTTCAGATCTCTCGTAACAAAATGATTGACTCATTCAATATTGGATAGTTACAAGTCTTCCACTATCACTGCCGTACAGTTGAAGAGCCTTTTTGAAATTCTGCATCTTCCTACAGTTTGGTGGGTTTCAAAATATAACAATAAACTTTTAATGTTTATTAATTCCACAAATAGTAAGTTGGACTGTCAAGAAATTCTGTCCTTTTTGTACGATAATAGACAGTAAGACCATAAGAGACAGGAGCAGAATTAGGCTACTTGGCCCATCGAGTCACCGGTTGATCATGGCTGATCTGTTTCTTAACCCCATTCTCTTGCTTTCTCATAGTAACCCTTGATCCCCTTGCTGATCAACATTTGCCTTAAAACTGCTATCCCTTCCTTTTACATAAGAAGATAAGAACTAGGAACAGAAAAAGGCAATTCAGTCCCTGTAGCCTGCTCTGCCATTTAATACAATAATGGCTGATTTCATCTTGACCTCACCTCTACTTGCCTGTTCGCTCTCTATAGCTCTTTACCCCTTATGAATTACAAATCTGCAAGTCACCTTTCATTCTTCAAAACTCCAGCGAGTACAGGCCTAAACTGCTCAACCTTTCCTCATAAAATAAGCCCTTCATCACTGGAATTAATCTGAACTGAACTGCCTCCTTCTCTGAAATGCCTCCAAAGCAAATACAAGTAAAGGGACAATACTTCAGATGCAGTCTCACCAATGCTTTGTGAAGTTGCAACAACTCTTCCCTACTTTTATGTTTGATTCCTTTAGGAATAAATACATATAATTAATGAATGAAGACACCCAGATTCCTCTGTACTAAAGCCTTTTGAAGTATTGCTCCATATAGATAAATTGCCTTTTTAATCTCCTAACCAAGATGGACAACCTCATAATTTTTTAATGTTAAACTCTATTTGCCACATTTTGGCCCATTCACCTATTTGTATATGTTTGTAAATTTCTTATTTCTTTTATGACTTACTGTCTCACCTATTTGAGTGTTTTTTTTTCTCCTACCTTCTGAAATAACATCATGGAGGGCAATATCTCCTCTCCAAGTCACTCTTTATTTACACATGAGCTGCCCTTGATGATACTGCCTCATATAGAGTCAGGCACCAGAGTGGCTGTATCTCTGACACTCAATATTTTCATGTCAGCAGGGCTCTCTGATTAGATCAGAATAACAGCCTAATTATGGAACATATAGTCTATGATGTCCAGCTAGCTGACTACACCTTTTATTCAGGAATATTAAGCATTTAATCCTCCCCATTCCTGAACCAGAATTGGGATATTGATTAATTTTTCTCATTCTGCTTTCTGGGAGTCCAAGTTCTCCATGCATTATTGCAAATAGAGATGGTATTGCTACTATATAGCTGCATTATCTAGTAAATGAATCAGTGAGACTAAAAACGAAACCCTTGAAAACCAAAAAGTAATCTCCCTTGAGAATTCTTCATGGGGCCTTCCAAAAAAATGAAGTACTGTTTGTCACCGATGTTTATGGTTACAATAATGGCTACATTCACGGTCTTTGCCTCTCTATTTCTCATTTTAAAATGTTCCTTAAATCCAGCTCTTTGATCTATGTTGTAATCCCCTCTGATGTTATTTCTGGATAAGCAGATCTCAGACTGAAACCTGGCTTGATAGATCATGTGATTTTAACAAAGTGGTTTGTCACTGAAACACAAACACACAATGTTGGAGATTTCGTTTTAACATCGAAGTTTATTATGTGAAAGAAATGGAGATAAATAAATTAAACCCAATTCCATCTATATAAAACACATGTTTAAAGATTTCAAAACACACTGTAAGATGCGGTACCACTAATCCCAATATTACTGATTTATAGTACTCACATCACCTGAGAAAATTCCCTTCTCCATCATATCAGTCTTGACCTAACTGTGGCATCTATTTTTAGTCCTGAGAATCTGATAGCTCTTTCCTGAAGTTGTCATACAAGTGAGCTTTGACTTTCTTAGCTTCAGGTAATCTCTTCAGGGTTTAACCAAATATTTAGGGTCTGAAACTTTCAAACTAAACTCACAACACTGAGGTATCCTATTTCTAGCAGTTTAAAAAAGCCTCCTGTCTTCAGGAGCAACTTTTATAGGCTTCCATCTCCAACAACGCCTTATGCAATACTGAAATTAAAAGGGCTTTCTATCAGCAACACATGTTTAGATTAGATTACCTACAGTGTGAAAACAGGCCCTCGGCCCAACAAGTCCACACCGACCCACCGAAGCGCAACCCACCCATACCCCTAACACTACGGGCAATTTAGCATGGCCAATTCACCTGGCCTGCATATCTTTGGACTGTGGGAGAAAACCCACACAGACACAGGAAGAACATGTAAACTCCACACAGTCAGTCGCCTGAGGTGGGAATTGAACCCAGGTCTCTGGTGCTGTGAGGCAGCAGTGCTAACCACTGTGCCACCATGCCGCCCACCTAAGATGGGTGTTTCCCCTAAGATTGAAAGAAAAATTCTGGAAAATTCTACCTTAAAGCTCACCTAACATCTTGCTCTCATACTGTGTTTGAAAAGAAATCACCATGGCTACAGGCTTTTTTAAAGGTAATCATTAAACAAATTCATACTCACAGACTAAACCTAAATCCTACGTTTTCAAATTCCAAACTTTGCAGTAACTGATATTGAAGTATTTACCTCACACACCTTGAATCGCACTAAGGTTTTAGTTATCTAGTCTAATACATGGATTGATGGCAGAATTGTTTGATAAGGCATCGTGAAACACCCTGGGACATTTTGCTGTTTTGAATATACTATATCAATGCAGATTGTACAGGAATGATGGCATTTCCCTTATGGGCAACAGAGCAAACTTGTAATGTAGTACTAGACTTGCATCTTATTCTTTGTGCTCAGTCATCCCAGGTGAGTATCACCAATTGCTAATGATGAACAGTGGTATGTTATAGCGGACAGATGGTCTTGATCAGTAGTACTACTGAATAAACCAATGTGCTTTCTGTGTTTATGATAATGTTGGATAGTCTCCTTCTCTGATTGGGGAAACAAAATTCAGAGTTGTTCTAGAATGTTACTTATTGTGTCTGTATCAGCTTTGAGAATTTTAACCTAGCAAGAATTCCCTGCCTTTTCCCTATTACCCTGAACGTTGTTTCTATTTAAATAATCATCCAGTACTCTTATGCATATTATGGTTTTACAGATCAATTTTAAAAGGATCCAAGCTTACTTTGCATGACAGTCGCACCAGGGTGTAATTGTAAGCATGAGGAAAATGCCCAGATCTTGGACGCATTTTGACTGCAGTGCAGAAACGATCGAACTTTCCTTTTGCTGTATTTCTCAAAAAGCAATAACCATGATTGAATGTGATTTTCTACTGAACTGCAAATAGGAAAACTGTGATTTTTAGCAAGAAGAGGGGCACTTTAATTGCTCTGCATAAGGCTGAACTAATGTTGACGCAGCAGCAACATACTTCATTAACAGATGAACTGACTGTCTGACTGTCTGTCTGACTGACTGTCTGTCTGTCTGACTGTCTGACTGTCTGTCTGTCTGACTGTCTTTGCCTTTTCTAAAGGAGCAGTATATCTAACTTGAAATTGTGCCAATTTACCAGATTCCAAAACTAGCAAATAAAATTGAGCCTGTGCAACACTGGCTACACTGTATTGCAAAATCAGCATCACATTTATAGGTACATGTTGATTAACTTTGATGGAGTGGCTATCTGCATTAACGTGTATTGTTTCCTTTAAAATTTCAAAGTGTCCATTTATTAACAAGAGTCAAAGAGTGAGTGCTTATTTTGTGTGCTGCTCTTCGTTATCAGCCTGTAATGACTTGAGATTGCTAGACTCTGCCTTTAAAAACATCTCACACCAAGTTCTAAAATTTAAATCCACTTTAAGGAGAGATTAAAGAATTCAAATATATTTATATGTAAAAAAATGAAATCTTTTGTTAAATATGATTAATTGCTGATTTCTTGGAGGTCTTTTGACAAAGTGAGTAGCGTCCCTGAGCAAGAAACTTGGGGAGGTGATGGCTAGTGGTATAACTGCTAGACTATTCATCTGGTGAGCCAGGTAATATTCTGGGTACCTTGGGTTCGAATCCTGCTATGGACTTGAATTTACTTAAAAAAGAAATTGGGAATTAAAATGATGACCATAAAGCCAGTTGTCAGGAAAAGCCCATCTGGTTCACTAATGTCCTTCAGAATATTCTTACCTGATCTGGCCTACATGCGACTCCAGGCCAAGTGACAAGGTGGTTGACTCTCAACTCTGTCTAAGCAATTAGGAATGGGCAATAAGTGCTAGCCTAGCCAGTGCCGCCCACATTCTATGAATGAATAAAGAAAAATCCCCTTGAGTTCACTTCCTATAAGGTAAAGGAAGTAGTGGCTGATCATGTCTGAAAGGAACTTTGACACAACGATGTTGGATCATTTGGAATTTGAGTCTGTGTTTGTAAGGCTCCAAGTAAGATGCTTTATTTTTTGTTATCCTTTATACGTTGTTATGTTGAATAAAGTCAGTTGCTGCTCACTTGCAAGAGTCAAGATCTTTCTTTAATACAGGCCCTGCCCTAGGATTGAATGGCTAAGAAATATACATTAAAAACACCGCCAAACAGGTTGATTACCAACTTGTCGATCCTTGCAGCATACGCCAGTGGCACTCGGGACACTCCTGGCTTCTGGTAGTTGTATTATGTCTAATTAGCTAATGTTAGTTATACCTATTGTTCTTGTGCAGTGAACTACACCTGTTATGTCAGACAAATGTCACGTATTGTTGAGATCCTCGAGTGGTCTATGCTACCACTGATACTTTTGCAGGCCCTTCGACTCAGCATGGGAGAGAGGATTGATAAGCTTTTGTGTAAATTTCCATTACATATCTGAGCTTCTGTTACCTTGGCTCATGAGGTGGTTTCCAAACCGTTATTGTTTATTTTGGAAGATTAGAAAATAGGATTCGTGGCAGCACTCAACCATCATCTGCCAGTGGTTGATACCCAGAGCCTGATATGACACTCAGTCAACCTATTTTACAAGTAATGGCAATAAACTCCTTCATGAATTCTCTGCCCGAAGGCAGGTCTGACCCACAACACTACAGCCTTCACCATAGTCAGGGTAAGAAGACAAGCCCGACATTCAGCACATCCACAATAGAAATCCAATCTCATGCGGTCAATATCAATCCATAATGGTCATTCAGTCCACAAGGCCAATCACCTGCATCCCCCAACCCACACCCCTACTCCCACACTCAAGAAATCTGAGTTGCTATGGCAACAAATATTTTACAGACATGTTATAAATCCATAGCAATGGATAATGTTAGGAGCAATTTTTTTTTACAAATGTTGAACTGAAGAGATTGAACTTGCTGGTTTAGAGCTTTAAAAAATTTGAAAGAAAAACTGCTGTTGCCTAGCAACTGCGTTCTAGGGACACACAGAGAGACGAACAAAAAATCCATAAGTCAGTCAGTCAGTGTAGGTGGGCCAGAGAGCAGAGGCAGGAGGGATAAATCTCTGGTAAGAAATCCTAATTACACCAACAGCAGCCAGGTATGTCACATCTGACTCCTCCAGGACCTTGGGAAAGACTAACTGCTTGTCCACCCAAGAGCTGTGTGGCATCAAGAGGCTGGGTAGAGGTAATACAATTTCAACATGAACTCTTTTCAGGACTATTACCTGTACAACACTAAGTGGAAGTAACTGTTGAAATACATCATTCATGTGGTAAAATGGCGGCATAATTCCAATTGCTAGATTAATCGAACTTTGAATTTCCAAATTTATTTAACCGAGTTGTATAAATTTATAAACTTGAATCTGAAATCGTTCCATATCCCTGAACAGTAATTTATTCAAAGTTCCAGTCTGATATTTCGTTACTCCATTCAAGGAAAGTAATATTAGTAAAAATAATTTCTGCTTGTTGGTGTCCTTTAGAATTTATTTAAAAATACAAGCTGTCCTTTAGTATTCATGGGTAAATAAAATCACACTTGTCATTTCAAGTGAGTACTTGCGAGATAGAGCTGAAGACCAGCACACAGTAATGAAAAGACATTCCTGAATTACTAGTGAATGGTATACTATTTCTTTTAATGATCTGGTACTTTATAAAACGTGATTATAAATTCAGAGGAGTCTATTTTATATTTAGGAGATAGTGTAACGTGGGTTATACCAAATTATTTATCATTACACATTACCTTTGAAGTCACTTATATTGTAAATAGCCTCTGACAATTGAGGCTAGAGGAGAGGCACAGTGCTAGAGCACATTAGAATTGAACTATTAAACCGTATGATGCCAATCCATTCCTGCACAGCTTCATTTACTATCATTATTTATTGTAGGTGGATTTTCAGGGATAGTCCTGTAATTTGGCTTTCCATCACATGCTCAGGTATTGGTTCTCTGGGAAGTCATTTGTCCTGGATTCCTCTGGGCAGCAACCGAGGGGACTGCTCAAAATATCTACTGTCACTTTTGGGAACTTCCAGTAACTTGAGGCATGCAAGGGCTGAACTCAAGGTGAGTGAAAATTGTTGCCGTTCATTGATGATAAACAATATACCTGACTGTGATGGAGGTGCATTTTCTTAGTGCCTTCTTGCAGATCTCAGTCCCATGTGATCTGAGCTCATTATGATACAGCTGTTAAGTATATATATATATATATATATATATATATATATCATAAGTAGATATATATAGCATAAGTAGATATTACTCTATTGGTACCGTTGACTTCTTACTCCACACTCAAGGACTTTTGTTGCTGCACCTTGAGTGTCTTTGGTGACTGCTCAAGTGCGGTATGATCATACACATGCGCGGATTTGAGACAGTATCTACCCAATGACATCCATTGCATCAGCCCCACCAATACCTGAAACTCCGAATCCTAATCCATCAGCCTAGAGTTTGCCTGGAGTGGATGTGGGCAAGTGCTGCCTGAGGCAAGGCACTTTAACAAAACCAAGGGAAAAAAATTCAAAATTTGGCACATGGTTTAAAAGAAAGATTTGCATTTCACAACCATAATACTGATTACATTATCGTAAAATGAACAATGGAGGACTTTTTGAAAATGTGTAATCACGGTCATTGTGTAGGTAACGTGATGTCTGATATGCACACAACAAGCAACCATGTGAAAATGACGTTTTTGCAATGAATTTTGAGACATAAATATTGGCCAGGACTCTGGAATAACTCTCTTGCACTTTGTCTCCAGATATTTGTCTGGAGTTGCACCAGTAATTATAGTATTTGATGCGTTGGTAGTCTGTTTCCCATACCTGGATTAGATATGTTTGTGGGGATGTTAGTAGACATGTGGATCACTGGGGAGTCCCAAGCTGTGACTATTCATCATAGGATGGTGGTCACTGATAACCTTCCAGGCATGCCAGACCCTGGACACCTGTTTGTTACTAAATGGTCAAAAGAATGGCTACTTGTTTTCCCGTTGACAGAAACAGATTGTGAGTTATAAGATTTCACTTGTAACCAATGTTTACATCTTCTTTTTCTGGTCTCATTCAGTATCACTGATCATTATCACCTTTTACAGCCCCTCTCATCTCAGGTCGAACCTGGGCCTATCTAGGGACCTCTTTATCAGAATCCATTTTGCCAAATTCACCCCTCCCCCACCTTACTTGCCCCTTTCTCTTCACACTCTTCCCAATTTTTCTGGTGTGTATCATCTTCCTAATTTTTAACATTGATGCCAATGTCAGGATAAAGGTTTTGTGGTGTGTTTCACTGCCTGATCTATCCACTGATTCCCATGTTGACTTTCTCAAACAGAAAAAGAAGGCACACATTTAGGAAACTGTAGACAGACAGAGCCCTTGAAGAATACAAAAATAGCAGGAAAGAACTCAGACAAGGAATTAGGTGGGCTAAAAGGGGCAATGAAATGTCTTTGGCAAACAGGAAAATCCAAAGGTGTTTTATACCTATGTAAGGAACATGAGGGTATCTAGAGAAAGGGTAGGTCATCTCATGGACTGAGTAGGGAAGTTATACATGGAGCTGGAGGAAATGGGTGAGGTCCTTACTAATACTTTGCATCAGTACTCACAAAGCAGTCAGACATGATGGTGAGACTCGGGAGAGGTATGTTATTATTCTAGGGCACGTCGATATAAAAAAGGAGGATGTTGGGTATTTTGAAAAGATTATTGAAAAGACAAGTCTCCAGGTCCTGATAAGATCTATCCCAGAACACTGAGGTATGTAAGGAAATTGCTGTGTCCTTGTATGAAATCTTTGTATCCTTTTTGACCAAAGTAGGGGTCCCAGGGGAGTGGAGAACAGCTAATATTGTTCCTTTGTTTAAGAAATAAAACAGGGATAAAACGGGAAATGACAGGCCGGTGAGCCTTACGGCAGTGGTAGGAAAATTATTGGAAAAGAATTTTAGGGTTAAGAATTACTCATATTTGGAAAAAATGGACATAATCACATTAATTGGTGCAGAGAGGGTTATGTCTCGCAAAGTTGATTGAAGTTTTGAGGAAGTGACAAAGATGATTGATGAGAAAAGATGAGGTGGTAGATATCTATGTGGACTTGAACAATGCCTTTGGCAAGGTCCCTCATGGCAGGCTGATATTAAAGGAGAAGTCACATGTGATCCGTGGTGAACTGGTAAGATGGATACAGAAGACACAGAGTAGTGGTGGGAAGGTGTTTTTCTGACTGGAGATCTGTGACAAGTGGTGTTCCACATGGATCAGCGCTGGGACCCCTGTTGTTTGTAGTATATGTAAGTGATTTGGATGAAAATGTAGGTGGTCTAATTGGTAAGTTTGCAGATGACATAAAACTTAGGAGAGCTGCAGATAGTGAGGAGGATTGCCAGAGGATACAGCAGGATATGGATAGGCTGGAGACATGGGCAGAGAAATGGCATATGGAGTTTAATCTGGACCAATGAGACATGATGTATTTGGAAGATCTAATGTGGATGGGAAGCATGAAATAAATGGTACAACCTGAAGCAACATCAACATATAGAGGGATCTAGGAATACAGGTCCACAGTTTCCTAGTAACACAACTGGATAAGGTGGTCAAGGAGGCATATGGTTTGCTTGCCTTCATTAGATGGGGCATTGAATATAAAAGTTAACCAGTCATGTTGCAACTGTATAGAACTTTAGTTAGGGCAAATTTGGAATATTTTGTACAGTTCTGGTCATCGTACTACTAGAAGGATATGGAGGCTTTGGAGAGGACACAGAAATGGTTTACCTGGATGTTGCCTGGTTTGGAGGGTTTTCACCATGAGGAGATATTAGACAAGCTAGGTTTTTTTTTCACTTGAACATTGGAGGATTAGGGGCAACTTGAGACAGGTTTACAAAATTATGAGACAAATAGATAGAATGGATAGTTGGAGTCTTATTCCCAGACGAGAAATGTCAATTACTAGGGGACATAGGTTTCCGGTAAAAGGAGGTAAGTTAAAAGGAGATGTGAGAGGCAAGTTTTTTGCATGGAGGTGGTGGGTGCCTGGAATGCACTGCCAGAGAAGATGGTGGAGGTGGGTACAAGAGCAATATTTAAGAGGCATTTTAATAAATATATGAAGAGGCAAAGAATAGAGGGATATGACCTGCGTAGATGCAAAATATTTTTAATTTTGAAAGGCATCATGTGTTGGTGCAATCCTGGTGGGCTGAAGGACCTGTTCTGTGCTGTTCTTTATTCTTTGAATGGGGTTATGTGTTGTTAACCTTTATGACTGCCAGCTGATTTGACAGGTTTACTGCCTTCATCAGTGATTGTATGATCTCCTTATGCTCGGTTTGTCCTCCTCCTCAAGTTATGTATCATCTTCTGGCTCATGTACTATTCCCAAGACACATTGCTAATCCAAAGTACTTTTTTTAATATAAGGTTTTCCCTTTCTTATGTTAAATTACCTATCTCAGTTTTTTTTCTGATTGACACATTTGAGATGCACTTAAATTATTCTCTTCAATTATCTGCTTCTCGCTTTTCCTTATTTCATTCCAGGAATTATGTAGGGTCCCAGTCCTCTTTCATGTTCATGACCATCAAAGATTCAGTGAGTGACCCATTGAGTCTCCACCTTGGCTCATGTTCCTGGTCTGAGGATTCCAGTCCACCCATTGTCACACTTCTATGGGGAATGGATCATCCCATTTTACTCTATGATAATTTTATTAACTGTGGGAAATGGATCCTCTTGTTCTTCTCTATGGTTGTTCTCTAATTTGCCTAATATACCTAAGGAACTACACCTTGTTTATCTGAGGAATCTATGACTGTTCTTTACTTCCCAACAGGGGTCCGGCAGAAACAAGAGTTCTTATCAGTTGCAATTTCTCAGACGCCTTGCTTAAAAAAACTCCAGTGTCCCTCAATGAGCTTTCTTTTAAATAAATCAGTCCAGGGTACAAAACTTGAAACAAATTCCTTCAACAGAGCCCTCCAAGAAGTATTAAATATGAAGTATCTTTGTAACTGCTGGGACAATGCCTTGTATATCTGAAGAATTACCCCTCATACATTCCTGAATAAGTTCTCTGTCCTGTTTTACCCTACAGTCATTCTTTCAATTTCCTCTGTTTACCCCAGAAACAATACTTGTTTCTGTCAAGGAACATGATCCATATGCTGCACTGTCTTTGGTTACTTCACCCACAGACCCAGATCCATTCCTTGATTTGCACTCCTCATTTGACCTACTGACTTCTGATGGGAAAGTAAAGGTACTCACCTATCTTTTGATGTCAACATTTGATCCAGTAATGTTTATTGATCCTGGAAATCCTGTTGGCTACATCAGTTGTTCTCATGAAAAGGCCACTCTCAGATATGCAGAGTTCAAGTAAGCAAAGATATTTATTTCAGCATACATGGAAGGGAGCAGATCTCATCGGTCAGGGAGCCTTACTCAATTCCACAGTATGTGTAGTCCATGTTTATAGCATTCAAGTCCTTTTTTCACTCACACTATTTGAAGACTCATTAGCCATTTGACATCTATTTGTGGGCCAATTCTGTTCTGCATATAGCAGGCACACAAAACCTAATATTACCACATATGATCTAATTTTGTTTTCCCCTGTTGTAATCTTACAGTGTAAGTTACTACTACATAGTTCTTGTGAAGACAACATCCCATCTTTATATTGACGGTACCCTCAATTACCGTTGTGTTAACTATAACGTGGAGTTGCCAGTGTTGAACTATGGTGGGTAAAGTCAGAAGTTACATGACACCAGGTTATAACCCAACAGGTTTATTTGAAATCATAAGCTTTTGGAATGCTGCTCTTTCATCAGATGAAGTGTAGCACTCCAAAAGCTTGTGATTTAAAATAAATCTGTTGGACCATAACCTGGTGTCATGTGACTTCTGACATTGTGCTAGTTGAGAGAGATTTGAACATGTCTACCAACTCTCAGAGCATCCATGAGGGGCTGTGAGTCATTAGTGGATGCTGATTTGTATTTAACCAAAAACTATAGCCAAATGGCCTCGCATGGACCTCACACTACCATCAAGTCAGTGGACAAACTGGTTCAATGAAAGTTGCAGGACAGCATGCTGGGAGCAGCACCAGACTTACCCAAAAATGAGATGTCAACCTGGTGAATCTACAACATAGAACTGCATAGATACTAAATAGTAGAAGCAGCATGTGATAAACAGGGCTAAGCAATCCACAGCCATTGGGTTACAATGCATCTTGAACGTGAACTGCACATATTTAATCCATGTCATAGGGGTGCATGTGCTATCAGAATTTCTGCATTTCTTAGTCTTCAAGTGCCAGTCAGACTGCAAGTTCCCTTTTCCCACTTCCTATACAGTGATTGCAGTTAGAAAGTGTTTGTGCATGAACATTGATTGAGGATAGAATTAAACTCTGCTCTAATACCGCATAGTTAAATAGCATGACAACATTCCCAATCCCGAACATACACACAACATAAGATTAGCGACACTGTGGGGCGTATTGCATGCTATTCTGGTGTGTATGCCATCTAAAGAGAAGAAATTTGGAAATGGGGAAGAAACAGATGAGTTTTCTTGAGTCCTTAATGATGAACCATGTCAGCTGCGAGCTCTGTCAGAATCTCATGTTTTGATTTTGTGGCTGAAACATCTCATATTTCCATGTGTATATGCGCGTGTGGGTGAGAGGGAGAGAGAAATGCTTGCATAACTGAAAAGACTTGAGAGAAAAAGTGAAAAATTGAGAGACGGAGAAGACATGTTGGCTCGTTTTATTTCAATGTCAGAAAGATTACATTTTACTTTTTACTTAATTGTATATTGTTATAAGTTTGATCTCACAGCAAACTATGTAGTAAGTCACTGAAATTTTATCTATTGCATTTATTAAATGGCATACCAGCATCTACAAGTTACGCACCATTAACAGCTTTGTTGTTCTCCATTAGCTCACCACATCCTCATTCCAAGCAGCTGTTAGTCTGAGGAAGCTCATTATTAATATTCATTAAGAACATTTGCTGTACATTGCTGGATTGAAGCGCTGAAAACATCAAGCACTTGGAACAAGAGAAGCTTTTGGATAATACTACAAAGCATAAAATGTACCGTTGTCTATTGTGTAGTGGTTTGTTGATATCAAGCTTGGGTGTGCATGATTTCTTAACTTAATTTCCTTCCCTTAGCCCCTGCACCTTTATCCTCCTTTATCCTGTCTTTTTGATCCATGTTTTTGGTCACTTGTCCTAACATTTCCTCCATTGGTTTTGTGTTAATTTTTACAGTGCAGTTACTTAAACAGAGAGTTGGTGCTGCTGACTTGCTGGTTGCCTGAGCCTGCTGCCTCTCACTTCCTGTCTGATTCTCTGCTTCACTTGTTTCTTGCCCCAAACCCCACACATTTGCTGTCTTGCTCACCACCTTAGCTCCCCATTTCAGCCGCATATGTTTGTAGATGAGCAGCAAGGGCTCAAGGGTATGGAGAAGGGTGGGGAGAGACTCAACAAGAGCGGCAGTGCATTGCATAGCAAGTGAGGTGGTGAAGGGTTGGCAAAGGACCAGCAATCTGAAACATTGTTCTTTGCTATTTGAAGTGGTCTTTGGCATTGTTATCAATAACGTCACAGGCACTGCAACTGCATGTGCAGTGAGTATGATCCTTGCAGTTGCAGTAGCAGCAAATGCAGCCTAATTTGTATTGGTTGGATGAAAATGTAGGTGGTTTGATTAATAAGTTTGCAGGCAATCGAAAAATTGTTTGAGTTATAGATAGTGAGGAAGGTTATTAAAGCTTACAGAAGGATATAGATCAGTGGGAAAGTTGGATGGAGAAATAGCAGATGGAGTTTAGTCTGGACAAGTGTGAGGTGATATATTTTGGAAGGTTAATTGCAAGAGCAGAATATACAGTACATGGCAGGAACCTTAGAAAAATTGATATACTTGGGGTCCAAGTTCATAGCTCCCTGAACATGAGAACACTAGTGGATTAGTGGTAAAGGTGGCATACAGCATTCCTGCCTTCATTGGTTGGGGCACGGAATATAAAATTCATGTTGCAGCTGTGTAAGACTTTAGTTAGGCCATGTTTGGAGTATAGTATGCAGTTCTGGTCGCCATATTATGGGAAGGATATGGAGCCTTTGGAGAGGCCAAGGAGGTTAACCAGGATGTTGCCTGGATTGGGGTATATTAGCTATAAGGAGAAGTTGGACAAACTTGGATGTTTTTACTGGACCATTAGAGGCTGAGGGGCGACCTGATAGAAATATGTAAAATTATGAGAGGCGTGGATAGGTGGATAGTCAGAATCTTTTTCCCAGGGTGGAAATGGCATGTACTAAGGGGTATATGTTTAAAGTGAGAGGGGGAAAGTTTAAAGAAAATGTTCATGGAAGACTTTTTTACACCGAGGGTGGTAGGTGCCTGTAACATGCTGGTCAGGAAAGTTAGTAGAAGCAGATACATTACCAGAGTGTAAGAGGTGTTTAGACAGATGTATGGACAGTCAGGGAAGGAAAGGAGGTGGACATATGCAATCAAACAGAACTATTTCAGAATGGCATCAGGGTCAGCACAGAAATGATGGGCCAAAGTCCCTGTTTCTGTGAATACATTCTTTTACATATTATTAAAGACACTACAGCCCAAATTATTGTTGTCATATTTCATATTGGCTCCATTATTTAGTATTTATAATTCAGAAGTCTTTATGATATGAAGACCTGGAAAATAAATTCTGTTCAGTTGTGTCACAGAGCATCTAATTTTATTTTCAAGCAGGCCTTAACTTAAAACCCAGAGCTTCCACTAAAAGCAGGGTAGACTCTCAATCAGGTTTTTAGGTTTTCCGAAGATGGATTTAGAACCTTGATACAGAATTCAGAGTCTTATGATGACCATGAACTCATTGTCGATTGTCGGAAAAATCAATCTGGTTCACTGAATGTCCTTTAGGGAGGAAAATGGCCATCCTTACTCGGTTGGACCTACATATGATTCCAGACCCACAGCAATATGGTTGACCCTTAACTGCCCTCTGGGAAATTTGGGATGGGAAATAAATGCTGGCTGAGCCAACGATTCCTTCATCCCATGAGTGAATGAAATAAAATTAAATTCTGGTCCTGCACCAACCAGAGTGTATTCTGTATGCCCTCAAACGAGTGGAATTTAAGATTTTGGGAGCTATACAGTGGTCCTTAAAGAGAATGCTCAAGACTACTCTGGAAACCTTGAAGGTAAGGTTTTAACCCATATTGGTGAGAACAGGAGGAACTTGATTCTGCTGGCCTGGCTTTGTAAAGGACTGCCAGATTTGTGTCACCTACTCTCCCCTCCCCACTCCCTAACTCCTTGGAATCAGTGAACTATCAGTGTTCATGTAGCACTGGCAGCTCACTCAGTACATTTGAGTGAGGTCCAAACCTGAAAATGTTGGACAGGTGGTGTGATTGCCAGACATCCAGTCAAGATGAAAAATACCCCCGCTATCTGCTGTTCACATTCTTGTGCCAAGCTTGGTTTGCAAGTTTTGAACACTGAAGATGGGAATAATTCAAATTTATAGAGCAGTGTGCAGTTGTTTTACTTGGCTTGTGACTTAACCACAATTTTACAGCAGTGAGAGAGCCTAAGTTGCAATAGAAACAATTTTGTTTGGATTGAAGCATCAATCTCTGCAAGTAACAATTGGTCAGTATGAAGCTTTTAAAAGATCAGAAAGTTATTGGAAATAACTGAGAAGCTTTTCACTTTAATAGAGGCTCTGACAATGCTAATGATTAAAAGCAGGAGAATTGTTGTCCATATCTCACAAAACATGTTTTAAAAAGCTTTAGATTAATTCTCATAGTGTTGATTTTTATTTGGCTTAGGTTACTTTGAGGAACAGTTTAATGGATTTTTCTATAGAGCTGCAGGTTCAGAAAGGGGTTAGTGTGACTAATACTCTACAGTGCAAGAGGAGGAAGATCCTCCTAGAACGAGGTATATGATAACTGTATTGTACTTGCTCCCTGAGAGAATAAGGACAGCCAGTCTACTGTCAGTGCATTCTAGAGCAGGAGACCATCCAAACAGGATAGGAAGGAAAGTGTATGGTATTAACAGGGAATTCAGGATGTTGGTGGGGGACATTTAACACCCTTTGTAAGCTGAATCAAAAATCCCATGTCTGGTGTCAATGTGAGGGCCATCTTGAACTAGCTTGGAAGCATATTAAAGAAGAAAGGGAGGGGCTCAGATCGAATCATTGCAATCCATGTTGGAACCAAACATAAAGAAGACTTCCAACAACATAAAGGAGAATACCAGGAGCAAGGAGCCAAATCAAAGAATTAGAAGTCAATGTTTATGGTATCTGAAGTGTTGCACAAATCATGTGCAAATTATAGGTGTAGGGATAAGCAGATAAGAGAGGTACGCACATGACTGATGTAGTGGTGTGATAAAGTGGGTTTCCATTTGACATGGTGTGAGTGCCAGCATTACAACAAGAATGAACTATACTTTTGACTCTTACTAAGCCAAATAGCCCTTGTAGAATGGTTAAGTGGTGATCACAAGGACTCTAAAAGAATCAATGAGAGCGAGTGGAGCTCAAGTATTTTGAAATGTTTGCAAAGGAAATACAAGGGTAGAAATTAGAGAATCATCTAGAACGTGTACTTTTGGCAGTGCAGGTGAAGGGACAATTTAACATAATGTAATTAATGTAGCTGAATTGTTTTTGTATGATTTCGTAAAGTGTAAGAAACAAATTGATTGAATTGCAGGCTCAAATGCAATTTGTAAAGTATGACATGGCAGCCATTACTGAGATATGACAGCAAGACAGTTTGGAATGGAATCAAATATTCTAGGTTAAAAATCCTTAGGAAAGGTGAAGAAATTAGTTGTGGGATGGGAGTGGCCTCTGTATTTCAGTGAAATCACTGCAGTGATGAAAGGGTATAACAAAAGTAAGCAGGTAATGAAGACTTTATGGATAAAATTGAAAAGGAAAAGATTTTATGATTATACAATATAAGTTGTGTATCAAAGCATTGATAGAACCTTTAAATCAGCATGCAGTAATGACAACATAGTTTTGATGAGGGATTTTAACTTTCATGTAGAGAGGGATAAGAAGATGAGTGAATGACAAACTGGTAGTAAATTGCTTAATTGTTTCTAAGATATTTTTCCGCCACAATATGCTCCAGTAGTGTGTGCCAGGCATATTAGACTCAGTCATGAGCTGGATTTAGTTAAAAGTGTAATGATACGTGACTATTTATCTCATAGCAGTCATGAAATGATTGATTTAACTTTGTCTTTGCAAGAGAGAAATATAAAACAGATTTAGTTGAATTTAATATGCGCTAAAGAGGGTTCTATTTGATGACAGACTGACATCCGTACTCGGACAGGAGGGTGCTGGGACATGCTGTAACTGAATTGAGCAGGTCTCCAGCAGAAAGGATAAATAGGGTGATCTATACAAGAGTAAATGAAGGAGAGGATCGTTGTCTGCAGTATATGACTTTCTGTTAATGGGTGAAATGACAGAAATTCAGTGAGAAGTACTGAAAGAGAATTAACACGACACAGAACCAGTGTTATCTCTCAAGGGGGAAGACATCTATTTGACAAAAACAAACATTGTAAAGACACAGAGCCAGACAGCTGAACCAAATCCACCGTTCTACCTCTTTTTTTTCATAACACAGTAAAATTAAAGCCTTCAAAGACTCTCAAAATTGATCCCATTGGTTCCTGACCAGACTTTTTTTGAAAAACCAGTCTCAGTCTTTGCGAATAATTGATTCTTGACATCAGTTTAGAGCTTAAACAAAAGATTTAGCAATTTATTAACAGTGTAGTAACTTTAGTAGAACAAAATTAAACAACCAAGTAATCTAATTGGACTCTGCTATAAACTCAAAAACCTTTGTTTTCAGCGCCATTCACCCAAAAGACAGGCAAGCAAACACAATAAAATATTTTTTAAAAACTGGCCAGGTAATGTAAGTAGCTTTCATGATAGTTTCTTGGTTGATTTCCTGAGATGTTCATCAGCGTCACCTTTGCGGGTTCACTCAGATGAAAGCAGTATACTTATAACTTATTTTTAAATGCGCTGAGCTTCCAAGAGCTGCTTATGGGAGGTAAGGCAGGATGCTTTCAAATTTTCATCCTATGGTGTCAACAGCCAGGTTCCTTTATCGCAGAAAACACAGTCTAAAACCCAGTTTTAGCTTTAACCAGTCCCTGATAGACTGACCATCTTCTCCGTGAGGTCCCAGTTACCATTCAACATCTGCTGTCTGCTTGAGCACAAGGTCTTTTCCAGACTTGCTGGAACCAGTTCCCAAATATTGATCTTCTTACTAGTCTACTTCTGCTGTCTGTAAGAAAGTGTATGTTTTCATCATTAACTTGAGGTGAAAGAAGGCTAAGGTATAGGAGTAGGGTGGCACGGTTAGCATGGTTGCCTCACAGTCCCAGGGACCCAGGTTTGATTCCCGCCTCAGGCGACTGTCTGTGTGGAGTTTACACATTCTCCCTGTGTCTGTGTGGATTTCTTCTGGGTGCTCTGGTTTCCTCCCACTGTCCAAAGATGTGCAGGTCAGGTGAATTGGCCATGCTAAATTGCCCATAGGATTAGGTGCATTAGTCAGAGGGAAATGGTCTGGATGGGTTACTCTTTAGAGGGTTGATGTGGACTTGTTGGGCTGAAGTGCCTGTTTTTACACTGTAGTGAATCTAATCTAATTGAGTACCATCATAATTGTCCTTGAGGGCCACAGCCTCAGTGATAACCCTACCTTTGATGGCCAGTACTGTCCAGTCTATAGGATTAAGTTGTGCAGAAGTTTATCCCTCCAGGTTTTTTTCTTGGAAGAAAGTGTAAAGAATATATTGTTATGCAGGATGTTTGGGTAGTATGGCTATCATGGTTGATTAGTTGAGAATATTTGCAAACTGAGTGTTCAGGGTGTGATTTATCACTGTACTTTGTGTATGACGGGGAGGCAAAACAAGCAAATGGTCCACTTGGATGTTGTTTGGTTGGGATTGTTGGCCAATGTGCCAGTGGTGGAGCTAACAGTAAATCCTCTTGAACGTTTACCTGGCAGCTGTCTTGCTTTCTTGATGTCACAGGGCACCCTTCTTTGTGGCACCTTTTTCACTTCCAGTGCAATGTGAAACTTTGATATATGTTGTCCAACATGCTCAGCAGTAGCTGAATCTCCCACACTTCTGAAAACACTTCTGACACCTCCAGCTGCCAGAATGCACCTTCCCTTTAAGAAGATCAGGCTAGCTTTAGATAGCTTGAAGCACTTTTGAGATTTAGTCGTAGCAAATAAATGCAGGCACTGAATAGTGTAGGGAGTATTAATTGCAGATGTTAGCTAGCAGCTCAAATCTAATGCAGCAACTTTAACAAAATAAATGGGCACTGATTAATGACTCGATAAATGCAGCCCCTATTTCAAAAGTCATCCAATGTATTTGCCAGCATTTGACACACAGGATGAGAACGTGAAACTGAGAAATCAGGGAAAGGATGATAAAAATGAGTGAAAATGCTTGACAGAAGAGAATATTTGGTCCATCAACCATGCTCCACACAAGCCTGGTGCCTAAGACATGCTCTTACCTCCAGGAGTCATGTACTCCATTGGAATAGAAAACATATGAGAACATGACAGAGGTTGTGTGAGTTCAGAAAAACTTATCAAGTGAAGTAACCAGAAATGAGAACAATTCAGGATGTCACTCCAACTGAGAATCAGTTCTAAGGAAGAGAAGTACCATTAATGCTATCTGAAATGGGCTGCATGGTGGCACAGTGATTAGCACTGCTGCCTCACCGTGCCAGAGACCCGGGTTCAATTTCACCTCAGGCTGTGTGGAGTTTGCACATTCTCGCCTTGTCTGTGTGGGTTTCCTCCGGGTGCTCTGGTTTCCTCCCACAGTCCAAAGAAAAACGTGCAGGTTAGGTGAATTGCCCATGCTAAATTGGCCGTAGTGTTAGGTGAAAGGGTAAATGTAGAGGAATGGGTCTGGGTGGGTTGCTCTTCGGAGGGTCACTGTGGACTTGTTGGGCTGAAGGGCCTGTTTCTATACAGTAAGTAATCTGAATCTGAAATAACTCCACAAAGGTCAGTATCCCATCACCAAGTTGCCCTCACTTCACATGTGGAGAATCCTTGACACTGATCCAGCTTCCTCAGAGCCAGCTCTCAGAGTGAAAAGAACCCCTTGCACTTCTGTTTATATCTATCAGCCAGGACTCCCTGATTGGACCAGATTGACAGCCACAATCAGGGAACTCAGATTCTATGACGTCCATCTAGCTGACCTCGTTACAATCATTACACTACCAAGATAGAAACAGACATTTGAAGAAGGCTGAATTTATAAGAGGGTGGGCCTATTTTTCCCAGAACTTAATATTTGAACTGTTCAGAGTAGCGTACAATGTGACACAGTACTAAAATAGTTGTCAAGAGCCCTGGTTCCTCAATGCTAAATTCACTCCATCCCTATTCTGCCACAGGTATTTTGATAACACTATTCTCTCTGACTCACAATATTTGGTGTTCAACTCCCAGTCTAGGGCTCAAGGGCAAAATTCAAGTCTGACCATCCTGTCGAGTCCCGGTAGTCAGCTCCCAGCATTGTCAGGATGCCATCTGTGGGATTAGATGTTAAGCTGTGGCCCCTATGCTGGCATTGAATTGACGTAAAAGATTCCATGGCATAATAATGAAGAGAAACTGGGTAGTTTTCTGTCCTGGCCAATATTTGTCTCTCGGTCAACATCACAAAAATATTTTCTGGTCATTATCATATTGCTCCCTTTGAGCAAGTGTGCTGTATGTCACATTACTTATGTTAGTGCCATTTGGAATGACTACATTTGAAAAGTACTTAATTAGCTCCATATGAGACATCCAATGGCCATGCAAAATGCAAAATGAATGCAAGTTTTTATTTTATCAAATCTATAAATGATATTTTGTACAACTGTGATAAAGATAGACTTATTGCTCAGTCTGTGCCCTTGCTCTCCATGTGGTGTTCAATGTGATTCATCAGTTGTGGGAAGGTTGTAGCTGGGAATCAGCAAGAGATTTCCTTTGCCCATCGTGACTTGAAGCTTGAAGGATAAACGTTGGCGAGGCCATTTAGATAAATCTAGAGTTTTTTCTTGATTAATATCATGGCTTCTCTCTCATTCAGTTAAAAAGGAGATAGTGTATCAATTTAATATTTTATGCAGAGATACACTGTTTTGACAGTACAACACTCACTCAGTCCTGCTTTGAAATGGCAGCCTAGATAATGTGCTCAACTTGTGGGCTCCAGCTTTTGGTGGTTAGATTGGAGAAGTTTGAATATCCTTTCCCTTCACTCAACATGAAGTAGGTAGGTGACCAGAGGCAGTGCGTCATGTAGATTCGGTACCAGTGATTCAGCTGTTCTGGTGCAATCCTCTGTCTCATTAGAACCATTGTAACCATTATAACAAATTGACAACTTCAATGGCAAGGTTATTTATTCATGCTATGGCTTATGACTCCATTCTGGAATGCACACACATGTTTGTATCAGGCATGCCATACTATCACAAGGAGCATAATAGCATAGCAGACCCCAGCAGTACACAGCTGAGCAGGTTTCAAGCTTTGTGTTGGCATGCTGAATGCTGTACAACATTTCCAGTATGAGGGACAGCCACTGTCATCACCCATCAGGTGAGAAGCTGAGATTCGTGTGTTGACTGAGAGGGGAGGGAGGCTGCAACTTACATATCTCCTTTCAGCCTTGTCTGTCCATCATCAAAACGTTCATCACAATGATTTCTGACTTATACAATGGATTTCTTCCTCTTTCACCCAATTTCTTTTCATTGTCAAATGAATCCAAAACCTGTGGGTGGGTCTTTAAAGAAGCATTAACCCCAATAGTGTATTATATAATATTAAAACTTGTTGATCAAATGATTTCATAAGTTTTCTTTGTAACTTTGCTTCGCTATTCATGTAGGAAAACAATAAGTAAAAAATAAAGCCTGAATTTATATTTGGTTGTTACTATTATGAAGTTGTCAGCTATTTAAATCTATTTTTGTTTATGTTAATTTAATGCTTCACTGAGCTTCTTTCATATAGGTGAGATATTAAAGCTGTTATCAGTCTCAATTACATTTATACTCAAAGATATGTGCAGTTTAGCAATGAGATTTTTCAGACATCATGCAAATTTGCCATCTAAAATAATTTATTTTATTGACCATATATTGCAGTGAGATGTGATACACTGGGGAAGTTTTCAGAATGTTCACCTCTGAAGGTCACTTTGTGTTATATTGATGCAATTGATCTTCCCAATTTCTCATTCCCTGTAGCATGCACAAGCCATCCGCATCTAAGGTTTTATCATCAACAGCAGCTTTAATTCACACTGCCCCTATCATGAAAGGGAGAGAGAGAGAGAGAGATTCCATATACAGTACTGGATTTAACAGGGGGCTGTGGATTCCTGCGTATTAGGCAAAAGTGAGGACTGCAGATGCTGGAAACCAGAGTTTAGATTAGAGTGGTGCTGGAAAAGCACAGCAGGTCAGGCAGCATCCGAGGAGCAGGAAAATCGATGTTTCGGGCAAAAGCCCTTCTTCAGGTATGGAGCCTGCGTATTAGTTTGCTTTAGGATTAGCTTGACTAGTTTTTGACTGGAACAGTTAAATGTCAAACCCACATTAGTGTTCAATGAATAGGACAGTTCAAGTTGGAATGTGCCACTTGATGGAAACATTGCAGGATATGGGCAGCACGGTGGCTCGGTGGTTTGCACTGCTGCCTCACAGCTCCAGGATCCCAGGTTTTCCATGCTGTACATCTCTATGACTCTATGACTGTCTGTGTGGAGTTTGCACATTCTCCCAGTGTTTGCGTGGTTTTCCTCCGGGTGCTCCAGTTTCCTCCCAAAGATGTGCAGGTCAGGTGAATTGGCCATACTAAATTGCCCATAGGTTAGGTGTGTTATTCAGAGGGAAAGGGGTCTAGGTGAGTTACTCTTCAGAGGGTCGGTGTGGACTGGTTGGGCCGAAGGGCCTGATTCCACACTGTGGGGAGTCTAATCTAATCATAAATTCTGCAAGTGGTTCCAAGAAGGAGCTTGAAGCATTGGTCAAAATCTGATTTGTCTGCCAGGCTCACTTTTCCATCATTCACATTGATTAAGCTCACTTAATTTATTGGTTTTGAAGTAGCAAGTGAGGGGAAGGGTTGATCACAGATGGCCTTATCAAGCCTTTAGTGAGGTAGACAAAATGCGTTTCCTGAGTATGATTAAAAAAAAACCTCTGCATTAGGAGCTGTCTCATGTCCAGCCCCATAAAGACTGCATTTCCAAAGCCTTCAAGGTACCGTAAGATGAGCCAGTCACTTTTTGCAACAGGAAAGGCTGTCACTTGATTAATGTTCAGCTCACGTCTTCAATCTACCTGCTGGTGTTTGGGAGAAATGGAGTGCGCTGCAGTGTCTCCTCAGCAGGATAGTTCTCCTCAGAGGCGTGTCCTTGTGTGGTTGTTTCTTTTGAGAAGGACCTTGAGGAAAGGGAATAAAGACTGGCACTGAGAGGCGGATGACAGGCTTCATAACTCAGCCTGAATTTGTCAAAATAGCTGAATATGCTTATTTCTGAGGCAGATGAAGGGTACAAGTCATAAGCAGAGATGTTGTACACCCTTTATAAACCCTACATGAACTACATTTCACAGAAGATTGTGTGGGGTGTTTAACAGATAGCCAAAATCTTACTGCCCATTCTCCACCTTCCCAAATTATTAAGGTTATGATTTTTCTGAAAGATGCATTCATCAAAGTTGAATAATATAAGTTTGGAATTTTTCTTCTTTAACTTAGATTATGAAGAAGCTTCCTTTTAAAAATTATTTAATGTTTAAAGCATTGGTATTCAAATTTCCGATGATGTTAAATGGAGAGAACCCCAGAGTGAAAACTCGATAAGAACGGTGAATGATTTCTTCTTTTTCATGTTCTTATCCACAAACACATTAGAGCTATGAGCATTGCTGCAATTATAAAGTTCTTGTCACGTTTTGTTAATTTGTTCTTGGTTTCATGTATGCCAGGCTTGTCTGGTGTTATCTCGAAAGTTGTCATTCTGCCTAGCAGTTGTTAAGTGCCCCCTGCATGCCCTATTTCAAGGAAAGGACAATCGGTGACTGACATATTGCTGATTGAAGTCCTTCCTTCCAAAGGAAAGGTGTATTATTCGATTGCCCAACTAGCTTCTTCCGTGATGGCATTGCTTCCACAAATCAAAGAATGCAACCTCTTACTCACTTGAACCTTTTAGAAATAAAGCAAAATTGGGATGGACAAAAGCGAAAATTTCTGTTTGGCTGTAGCTGCTAAGATACAACTTAAGGTTTTTTGCAGCAGTGATCACAACTACCCAAACATGTTTGTGCCTCCTGTTTCTCTTAAGGAGCTGAATTAGCAGAGAGGTTGATGTAGAGTGGTGGGATCTTCTGCAAAGACACTGCTGCCGCTAAGATGCAGTGGGGAAAGACCACTGTATGAGGTCTTTCTGTTGAAGTTAAATGGCGGTCTGTTCAGTTAACAGGTCCTTCCGGTGCCTCAAATACATATAAATGTAGTCTTGCACAATTAAGAAATGCCTCTGTTTGCTGGAAAGAATCAAATTCCAATGTTTATTTGGTTTTTCATATGCTACTGTACGGAACAGAATTGCTTTAGTGACTAAGTATGTATATAAAGATCGTTTTATGGATAACGTACATTTCTGAAATTAAAAAAATTGTGGCGAGATTACAGCAAATGTTTGGTATACATGTGACTGTAACAGTTAGTTGTGGCCTGTGATTTGGCTGCAACTGTGCGAGATAAGTGGCTGTCCAGCCCCATCTACGGCACTTTTTATTTCCCTTCCCAGGAACAAAGACACGGAGGAGTCTGTCCAAAACTTTTTCATTCAACTTTGCAAAGTCAGGTGCTGTTCCCAAAGGTACACACACACAAGCATAGTAATCTCCACACATCATATACATGTATATGTGGGCTGGGTCTACTACTGCTGCCTTGACCAACGAGTGCTCGGATTCCCCACTGTTTTCCTTATTTGGGTTCTGGTGCCTGCGACTCTTTTATTATTCACTTGGCCAATCAGTGTTTGAGCTTCCCATTCTTCCCTTATATGGATGATGTTGTACAACTGTGGTTAAGGGCGGCCTCTCAACTATCGAGGAAAGCTGTTACAACTGTTTCATTCATATAAACGTGGGGGAGGTCCGGCAACAGTTTCGAGTGTCTGCTTGTGTTTACTATGAGGTAGAAAAGACTAAAAGGCAGCTAACCGTTTAAAAATTACACTACCCCTACAAATCCCCCGTGTCTTTTCTTACGGCCTGTAATTTTTCAACCGTAAGTTTCTTCTCCAGGGCATTTAATAACTCCCGAGCTTGTTCATCAAACTGCCCTTCTCTAATACTACCCCTGCCCAAGAGGGATTCACGTTGTTCCATCTCGAGATTTATTCGTTCAACCTGCCCATAGGGAACATCCTTCTTAGTAAGGGCGGTTTCGATCAGTCGTTGAGTTAATCCCCGGACACAGGGAATAACGCAACACCCAAGGGCAGTGAGTACCCCTGCCACCACTATACATGAGACAAGAAAGGGAACGACCACCCCCGTCCATTTACCGAACCAAGCTTCCAACCAGTCTGTGAGGCCAGAGTCGATGCCCGAGTTTTCGGCCAGTTCGTCCGCCAATGTGGTGAGTCCATCCAGGGCGCGGGTGATGGACCCATCAGGGGCTGTGTTGTTGGGGATGAAAGTGCAGCACTGAGTGCCTATCATGACACAAACACCCCCCTTCTCTGCCAACATCATGTCTAAGGCCAACCTATTTTCCCACGCCATCCTACTAGTGGCGTCCAGTTGTTCTGCTATTCCTTTCACTGCATCCCGGGTATAATTAATGAACCTCTGCTGATTGTAGTAAATATAATTAATCCAATCCACGTTCTTATTGATGGTCACCCACCAGAACAGTGACGACTCAAAACCCGCCGCTATCTGGTTCCTCGCCTTGTATTCGTCAGGAACACCCCTGGGGACCCCTATGGCATCTAAATATATATTATCATCGAAAGAGGTCTCCAAAGCTCTCTCAGTTCTTCCACTAGAACGGGGTTGCTCTTGTTTTTCGAATACCAGGGTGAATGGGATGGCCAATTGAACGATCGCACAAGTGCCCGTCCATTTTTGGGGCAGGGTCGGTCGCAGAACCCTCCCACCACAGTACCACCAGAGGTCTGCCCTAGGTACATGAATGTGGGAGTAATTCCCGCCCCCGGTAGTTTCATTGACCAGCCGGATTGATCCGCTGCACTTGTCAAATGTCCCCACATCGTCGTCCCACTGTAGTCCCGTCCGAGAGACGCAGGCCTGGTGCGTACCCGTTACCCCTGAGAATGATGGCGGGCGGGGCGCCCCCTCAGACCTGACGGGGGGAAACTTCAAACTCAAGGGTCGACAAGTGGGGTCGTTCCAGGCCTCTCGGTCCTGGTACAGCCTTATCATGCAGTCCATGGCTCGTGGGTGTTTCTCCCATCCCAGCGGGAATGGGACCACCTGAGGGTTAGGGCGGGCACTCGTGCATGCGTAGCAATCACTCTTTTTCATGCTCCTCACAGTATATTTGACCCATTCCATCCAGGCATTCGCCTCCCCGTATCCCGTTTCTATTTCAAAGGTCTTTTCCAAATCCGTCGTCTCAATTATTCTAATCTTTTCCTGCTTATCAGTGGTGGATGAGCCCCCAGACTCAGCTTCAATGACCGTGATATACGTGCAGCACAGCTGCATCCCCCCCATTCTGCCTGGCCCCCAACTCTCATACCCAGTATTGTTCTATTAAGTCTCGCCTCATTCTTTTCCAAGTTCTTTATGGTCAGATAAAGCGGATTGCACTGATTCTGCCCACAATCCCGTCCAGGGGTGATGGGATCACGGACAACTGACACCATAGCCTGGACCCCGGGGGCTGGAAGCCTACTTAGGCCTTCCCTACCATACAATTGTAATACTAATGTCTGACCCTGGAATCCCCTTTCTCTCTCTAGATTCTGCTTAGTTTGATTCAGTTGACTTTTAGTCCTACAGGGCACCAACTCACATAGGTCTAAGCTAAGTGTGTGTGTTGATTGGTTGGCAAGCACGGAGATGGTGAACCACTGACGGTCCTCTATTTGTTTCATCCGGAGGCCAAATTGGGTAACACGCACACTATGACCCAGCCCAAGGACAATGGCATAGCAAGTTAACAACACGATTGACCGCATTTTGTCACGACACCCGTAGCCCGAGGGCACAGTTCCTTTAGACTCGCCAAAGTCCGATTAGTTCGTTCTCAGGGTCTCTGTTCCTTAGATGCCTTTGTCAGAGAGGTTCGTTCGTCCTCCGTCGGTTGTGGCACTGGTCCCTTGACTCGAGTGTAATGTGTCCAGCCCTTTTCGGCCGTACGGACAGCCGTTTCGGTCGTCAAAAGTACCAGGAAGGGACCGTCCCAAGTTGGTTCGAGGGTACGTTGCTTCCAGCTTTTAATCAGGACCCACTGACCCGGCTTGACGGTGTGCACCGCAAACTCGAGGGGCGGCGTCTGTGCCAAAAGTCCCTGTTGGCGTAAACGAGATAGAGCAGACCCCAGAGCCACCACATATTTTTGCACAAACATATCCCGAGACTCAAATACAGGAGGTTCCCCCTTTGGCCCATGGAACGGGAGGCCAAATAACATTTCGAAAGGGGAGAAGCCCAAATCCCGCCTTGGCTGGGTGCGAATTTGCAACAGGGCAAGGGGTAGGCATTTGGTCCAAGGCAGGCCGATTTCACTCGTGAGCTTGGTTAGCTGCTTTTTGATGGTCTGGTTCATTCTTTCAACCTTGCCCGAGGAGGAGGGATGCCAGGGGGTGTGCAAATCCCAGTCAATCCCCATTGCTTGCACTACATTCTGGAGGACGGTCGAGGTGAAGTGGCTCCCCTGGTCAGAGTCAATAGCGCGGGGTAGCCCAAATCGTGGGATGATTTGCTCGAGTAGAATCTTGCTAACCTGAGTTGCCGTTGCCGTGGTAGTGGGGAAAGCTTCCACCCATCCTGTCAGGTGATCTACCACTACTAATAGATACTTCAGGCGACCTATGGGGGGGAGCTCAGTGTAATCTACCTGGATATACTCAAACGGCCTATAGGCCGGACTCCTACCCCCTTGTCTTGCATGCTGCCGCAGCCCCCTTTTGTTAATCTTTCGACATGTTATACAATCTCCTGTGACCTGCTTGGCTACCGTGTACAGACCAGGGTGAGCATATCGGCGCAGGAAGGCATCACACAGTGCCTGGGCGCCCCAGTGACCCCCTTGGTGTAGACGGGCAATAATGTCCCACGTCAACGGTCGATTTAGTAGCTGGCGGCCATCGGGTAAGGTCCACTTGCCTTCCCTATCCTTTGTACCCCCCAGAGACGCGAGAAGAGTTTCTTCTTTGTCAGTAAACGTGGGCACTTCGGTAATTTCGGATATCTGTGGAATCCTTACCAGGCAGTTTATTACTTCCTTCCCCATCCCAGCCAATTTTGCCTGTTCATCTGCCAATTGATTCCCCAGGGTCTCTATTTTATCGTCTTTCTGGTGTCCTTTCACATGTACTACAGCAATCTCTTGTGGCAGCAACAAATCCTCCAAGATCATGGCTACTAGTTCCTCGTGGACCAACTCCTTTCCTCTACTATTTATCATTCCCCTTTCTTTCCAGATCTTCCCAAAGGTGTGTACTACCCCAAAGGCATACTTAGAGTCAGTGTAGATTGTCCCGGCTATTCCCTTTAAATTCCTCAGAGCCCGGTGCAAGGCGTACAATTCGCACGTTTGTGCGGACCAGGCATTCGGTAGCCGTCCACTTTCCACTAATTCCCAACCAGTCTCACTAATGACTGCATAACCGTTGTGTCTCTTCCCATCTATCACTCGAGAGGACCCATCAATGTACCACCGCCTTCCTGCATGTAAGGGGTATCCCTCAGATCTTCCCTCACTTTACTCTGGTACTCTATTATGTCTGAACAGCAGTGTTCCAGTTCCTCCTCCCCTTCCCCTTTCCAAAGAAAGTCCGCCGGGTTCTGGCAGCCCCCGACTTCTATTCGGAGGTCTTCTCGGTCTAACAATATGGCTTCATATTTCAGAATTCTCGAGTCAGTCAGCCACCTCCCGGCCTTCTGATTCAGAATAGTTCTAACCTGGTGGGGAGTAGTGACTGTCAAGGGGGCCCCGAAAGTCAACTTCCTGCTTTCCTCTACCAGCTTTGCCGTGGCTGCCACCGCTTGGACACACTCCGGCCACCCTCGGGAGACTGGATCCAGAATTTTTGACAGGAAAGCCACGGGCTTCCTTTTACCTCCCCAGTCCTGGGTCAATACTCCAAGAGCGGTTCCCTTTCTGGAGTTCACAAAGAGGCGAAATGTCTTACTAAAATCCGGCAAGCTTAAAACAGGTGCGGCCATCAATTTTCCTTTTAGGATTTCAATTAACTTTTTCTCCTCCTCCTCCCATTTTATTCTGTTGGGTGCCTCCTCAATGAGTTTTAGGTACAAGTCTTTAGTAAGGGGGGCATAGTCGTCTATCCATAACCGACAATAGCCTAAGAGTCCCAAGAACTTCCGCAACTCCCTCTTGGTCGTTGGGAGGCCTAGTTCGATTATTGCCCACACTCTTTCCGGACTTATTCGTTTCTGTCCCTGGCTTATCAAGTGTCCTAGGTACTTAACCTCTTTCTCGACATATTGGAGCTTCTTCTGACTCACTCTTAACCCCTTCTCAGCTAGGTAATTTAACAGGGCATTAGTCCCAAGTAGGACGTCCTCCTCCGCCGGTCCGGATAAAAGGAGATCGTCCACGTATTGTATAAGCTTAAGGGCCGGGGACAAGGTTAGTCCCTCCAATAATTGTTCCAGAATCTGCCCGAACAGAGTTGGGGACTCAGTGAATCCTTGGGGGAGTACGGTCCACCTGTACTGTTGTTTTCTGCCAGTATCAGGATCCTCCCATTCAAAAGCAAAAAGATCCCTACTGTCCTTGTCCAGGGGACACGCCCAGAAGGCATCCTTTAAGTCTATAACACTAAACCAGCCGTGGTCCGGGGGGATTCGCCCCAGAATAGTGTATGGGTTCGGTACCACAGGGTGCCGTACTTGGACAATTTTATTTACTTCCCTTAGGTCTTGGACCATTCGGTAGCTCCCATCCGACTTCCGGACCGGCAGGATGGGGGAATTGTATCGTGACATACAGGGCTCTACCAATCCATCTTTTATTAGGTCTTCCATAACTGTCTTCAGGCCCTGCCTCCCTTCCCAAGAGATGGGGTATTGGCGCACTCTGACGTCGGGGCTCTGGGGCTTTAATTTTACCTCCACAGGTCGAATTGCGAGTCCCCCCCCGGTTCCCTTTGGCGACCCAAACCCTAGGGTCTATCTCTGTCAATCGGGACTCACTAAGGTATGACATGGTAACGGCTAATTCTTCCTCTTCAACTTTTCTTCGACGTTCCTCTTTCCACCCCATAATCTCCCTCCCCCATTCCGGTGGACTTACAAGCTTCCCGTACGGCTGCCACCATCATTTTTGTCTTATGTTTCTCCCTTATTACATCCCTCTGAACGTACACCTTCTGTGCTTCCCGTAATAATTCTGCAACATCCTTTTCAGCCCAATCCTCCACTTTCTGTAATTTCTTCTGAATGTCAGGCCATGACTTAGTCACAAAGTGCACCTTAAGCATGCTCTTGCCTATTTCCCCATCGGGGTCTAAACCTGAATACTTTCACATGGACTCCCGCAAACGGTCTAAAAACTCACTCGGGGATTCATCCTTTTTCTGTCCAACTTCAAATGCTTTTGCTAAATTCCGCTGTTTGGGCACGCAGGTTTGGATCCCCCTGATTATAAGGCTTCTGAGGTCTGTCATATTGGCTCGTCCCCCCGCGTCGTTAAGATCCCACCGGGGGTCCTCTAAGGGGTACTTCTGCTCTCCACGCTGAGGGCCGTCCTGATGCTCCCTATCCCAAATGGCCATTGCACTATTCCGGATCATAACAATTTCATCGTAATTAAATAGTATTCTCATCATGGCCTGCAGTTCAGCCCATGTGTATATACTGGGCCCCAGAAATTGGTCCAGTTGTATTCCCACACTGACGGGGTCGTCCAGTAGATGGGGTAGTTCATTACGGAGTTGCCGGATATCCCCAGAATTTAAAGGTTGTACTACGAACCCGGTCCGTTCATTCCCAAACGGCACCTCTCGTAAGGGGTTCAGCTGTTCAATATTGTCACTCCTCCCAGCTCTCAATCCCTCTTCTCGACCTCTCCGCATCTCGAGTCGGACTGATTTCCTAGTGCCTGGGGTGAGTTCTGTGCCCCCTCCTGTACACCCCCCAGCAGTCCCTTCCTCACTGGTCGTAGCCTGCTGGGACTCGGAATTATCCGTCGCAGGAGGGAGGTCCGCGCTGGACGCCTGGTCGTGCGCGGGTGGTATATACGGGGGCGGGGAAGACGGTGGCAAACCGTCAGTGAGGATGTCCCAAGACTTCTGGGGCTTCCTCGGGTCTGTTTGGGGAATCAGAGGATAGAGACGCGTGGGACTCTCGCCGTCGCCCGCCAACCAGGCGGCGGCATATTTGCTCTCCTCTGGGTCAAACGGTTGTTTTCTGTTAACATATACATTTAGGATTTGACACACCCAGTCTTCATCAGACCCATACTCGGGCCAAAATACCGAGGGGGCGCGGATAGGTTCTTTGGTCCATATAAAACAACAATATTTTATCATGGTCTCTTTCTTTAAGTCCTTCGTTCTACTACTGTCCGTCCATAGACTTAACTTCCGACCTAATGGACTATCGGGGGGTATTTCTTTCCCATTTGCAGTCTTCCCTGACTTTTCCTTAGTAAATCTAGAAGTCTGATTTCCCATGGTTTATCTTCGGTCCTGGTCTTAAACGCCCAAAGCGTTTTCACAGATGACTGTCAAAACCACAATTTCCCGTGGTTTATCTTCAGTCCTGGTCTTAAACGCCCAAAGCGTTTTCACAGATGACCGTCAAAACCACGCGGCCAACAAGGAAGAACAAAAGAATCTCTTACCTTGATCCGTGCACGGAGTTGTCTGCCCTTTTTAAATGTGTGTACCCCCATGTATAGTCACTAACCGGTCGTCCCAGCACTCGTCCGTGTGTTCCTTTTCCAGGATTCAAAATTATTTTTAAATGAGCCGGGTCACATCCTCTCTTGGCCGACGGCCAATGGACCAAGCCGATCAGTGAGAAGTATAAATATATACTAGACGCGTCTTTGTTGTAATCAGGCTTGATCCGTGAGCCGAAGAGACTGCCCCCCCCCGGCAATAATTATTTCATCCCGGAGGAGCCCCCAATTGTGCGAGATAAGTGGCTGTCCAGCCCCATCTACGGCACTTTTTATTTCCCTTCCCAGGAACAAAGACACGGAGGAGTCTGTCCAAAACTTTTTCATTCAACTTTGCAAAGTCGGGTGCTGTTCCCAAAGGTACACACACACAAGCATAGTAATCTCCACACATTATATACATGTATATGTGGGCTGGGTCTACTACTGCTGCCTTGACCAACGAGTGCTCGGATTCCCCACTGTTTTCCTTATTTGGGTTCTGGTGCCTGCGACTCTTTTATTATTCACTTGGCCAATCAGTGTTTGAGCTTCCCATTCTTCCCTTATATGGATGATGTTGTACAACTGTGGTTAAGGGCGGCCTCTCAACTATCGAGGAAAGCTGTTACAACTGTTGCATTCATATAAACGTGGGGGAGGTCCGGCAACAGTTTCGAGTGTCTGCTTGTGTTTACTATGAGGTAGAAAAGACTAAAAGGCAGCTAACCGTTTAAAAATTACACTACCCCCTACACAACCCTTTACTTCTCTCAGGCAATCACCAAATCATGCAGGGCTGAAGGTGGCCATTCATTATAATGCGAATGCTGGTTCTTTGAAAGAATCATAAACTTGTTCCATTCCCTTGTGCTTCAATATATTTGTGAATCTTTTCAATGCTATATTCAATTCACTTTTGAAACGTTTTCTATAGATATACTTCCTTTTTTTTCCACAACAAGGCTCACAATAACTAACTGTGTAAATAAAAATGAAAATAAAATTCTCCTTATTTCACCTCTGGTGCTTTTGCCTGTATCTTTAATGTGTGCTTTGCTTCCAAGAAGAATAACTCCAGCTTCTCAAATGTCTCCACATAATTGTGGTCCCTTAGCACTGGTGCAATTCCAGTAAATCTCTCCTATACCTTCTCTAAAGTTTTGACTTCCATTTTAAAGTGTTGTGCTCTGTATTGAGTACACTATTCAAATGGAGGCATAACCACTGTTTCTAAAACTTCCTTCCCCTTACCTTCTATCATCGGTTCATACAATCAAGGAATCGAGGACCCTGGAGTATTCTGTGCAGTTCTGCTCCTTACCTAATGAAGGATATACGTGTCATAGTAGGAATGCAGACTGATTTCTGGAATTATGTAACTGTCCTATAGGGAATGTTGAGGGGACAGGGACTGTATTCTATAGAGTCTAGAACAGAGAGAGAGGCAATCTAATTCAAACTTCTTACAGGAATAAACAGGATGGATGCAGAAAGGATGTTTCCCATTTCTGGTTGAGTCTAAAACACTGGGCACAATCTTAGAAGAAGGTCTGATTTGGGGAGAAATTCATTAGGGGCTAGTGAATCTTTGGAATTTTATAACCTGCAGGGCTCATGAAGTTTAGTCATTGAATATGTTCAAAACAGAGATCAATAGACTTCTAGATACTAATGAAGTCAAGGAATACAGGGATGGGGGATAAGTGATGATGAGGTAGATACTTAGCCATGATCATTCTGCTCTATTGTTTCTGTGACTCAAGGTCTTATTTTAAACAGCTGTCTCAATCTGTTCTATTACTATTAAAAATTGGTGTATATACACCACTAAGGCTCTCTTCTAAACTCTTTTAAATTCAACTATTGAGATCTGTTATCCTTCCCCATTCCTCTCACCAAAATGTATCACTTCACACTTCTCCCCTCAAATTTGACTTGGCTTTTGTCTGTGTATGTCCTCCTGAGGTCTGTTATTAATGCTGCGTTGCTGAATACTTTTCAAAATGCCAAATAGTGTTCACTTTGTAATTACATCCCATATACCCAAGTCCAGGTCATTAATGTATATCAAAATGAATAACAGTCCTAATAGTGACCCCAAGGGAAAACCATTATGAACTCATCCTTGGTCTGAAATGCAACATGAATGGTGCAGATAGAAATTGGTTGCAAACGTAATTCACAAGAAATGGGCACTATTTAAGGCAACAATTTTTAAAAAAAGGATTAAACATTCTGGAAAGCCTTGAAAGATATTTCAACTCATTAACCCCACAGCCTGGTGTAAAGAGACAGGTGTACAAACTGATAACAAAAATGAAAGAAATGCAAACGGCATGTGTAGCCATAAGGCTGCCAGTAAGTGATAGAGTTCTTCAGCATTTGCTGGCAGCTGTAGATGAGATGGTGCTATATCCTAAGTTCATAGCATCACCCCTACATGGTCACATTACCTTGAAGGAGAAGGAGACAGTCTCAGTTCATAGAGCCACCGGTTCTGTCAGCCACATGTTATACGTTACCACCAGGTGTCGTTACAGCATGTGGCACTGTTCTGCAACTGACATTTTTTGCTGACTTGAACCCAGTTAAGGAGAGATAGACTTGCATTTATATCATATCTCTCACTGCCTCAGGATTTTACTATTTTTGGAATGTAGTCACTATTGTAATGTAGGAGATTGTCAGTTTACATGCAGGAAGGCCTGTCAGTAGGTGCAGGGATTGTGGTCCCAAGTTTACTCTCACTTGCTGATTGCATTTCCTCCAGAAATTATATTTGTGCTGCCTGTTCTTTGAAATGATTTCTGCATATAACCAGCATGACCTGCACTGGTGTTTGCTTGCATGCATCAAAAGGGAACCTAATTAGTAGTAGAACTACAGAATCCTAGATTCCAATTGTTCACCATTTTAGAGACACTGTTTGAGGGCTAAATATTGAGCAAAATACCCGGGAGAGTTTCCCTACTCTTCTTTGAAGTAGTGTGACCTGATCTTTTACATCGATTAGAAAGAACAGACAGGCCTCAGTTTACTACTGAACTATGAAAAGTGACACTGCTGAGTCCCTCAGTGTTGCACTAGAGTGTTAGTTGAAATTGAGTGCTCTGGTTCCTGCCGTGAGGCTTGAACCAAAAAATCTTTTGATTTAGAGCCTATGGTGCTGCCAACTAAGACACAATTGATAAACAATTGCAAGATTTCCATTCCCCCTTTATCAGGACTGATATCAAACAATTGATAATGGATTCACTTCATGTGACAAAGGAGCAGCTTGTGATTTCAAATAAACCTGTTGGACTAGAACCTGGTGTTGTGTGATTTCTGACTTTGTCTATCCCAGTCCAACACTGGCACTTCCAAATCTGAATATCCAACATTATTCCTGCATTATTCCTGAGTAAGCAGCTGGGAAAGTAATGGCATAATTTTTTTTGGTGAGAAGTGAATTGAATGAATTTGGCAATGCAGCCTCTTGGTGGGTGAAATTCTGGTTCATTTGTAATTTCATGGTAATCAAGCAAATCCATCAGCACAGGTTTAGTTATGGAGATTAGTATTGGAACTAAACTAATCCTGCCTAACTCCTGGAAAAATTTCTAAGAAGATAAACTCAGTGGGATTCCCCATTGACTATTAATGATAATGTTGTGAAATTCTAGAACATAAACCAAACATGAAATTAACTTTATACAATTTGCATTTGCAAGTTGGTAATATGGACAGAAAGAGAACAGAGCAAGGCATGAAGAAAGAAAAGGTTTTGAGTGTAATAAGAACAAAGTTTCAGAAACAGCTCAGGTGAAATGAAGCTGGCAATGTTCAGACATTTTGGATTATAACAGGACAAAAGCCATCATTTAGAGATATATGTATGTAGTGTATTCACTTGATTTTTAACAGTTATCCATCCAGCTTAATTGACAGAATTAACTGCTTTTGCTAAAAGTCTTTTTCTATTGCTGCGCAAGACGCAAAATTCCTAAAGTTATATCTTGTTACACAATATATATTTTTTGTTGTCTTTTTTTATGTTGAATGTCTCAATTGATACACTACTGCTTGATTATCGCATTAGAATTATCTCCAAGGTATGCAGACAATGTCCAGTTTTACCTCTGCAATGCCATTTTCTATTTGAGTGGGTTAAATAGTTATGGGGATCACAATATGCTTATTCACGCACTGTTGTGTGCAATGCAGTGTTGCATTCTCATGACAATGACTTCTGTGTGCAGCCACCACTTCATGCACTGGTCAGTCTTTTGCACACATCAGCAATACAAGGGTGAGTGAAAACCTTCACAACATGTGCTGCCTTAAAGATAAAGTTTTGTGAAAGGGAGGTGTGTTGGGGCTAAAGCAGGTGCTGGAAGTCATTCTACAAGTAAATTTGATCTGGGAGAAAGTGAACAATGGATGGTTATGTGACAGCACAGATTCTCAGGCTTTTAGACACTATATAGAAGGTCTCGCTGGAGAAATTAGGGAGGAGGACAGATACCCTGTATTGGAAAGATGAGGCCTTTCAGACACATGAAGCGAATGCAGATAAGGGGATAGATAATTACAGATGTCACCACAGTAATTAATCTGAAAAAGACGAGGTATATTTCCGGAATGAGGTCAATGGTTTCACTGACAGAGTCAAGGTCAGTTAATACATTTAAATAACAAATCAAAGCAGTTACACCATTAGCATGGCCCATTGCTCAATTTACTGTATATGCATCACTCACCTGGTAACAATCTCTATCAGTAAGGACTCATACCTAACATTCATAACTTCAGATCACTCTCTCAGATTTAGCACAGTTAAGAGTTTCAACCCGATGCGTATCACAGCTTGCTTAGATCTGCCAGACCATTTTTCCGCAAAGACCGTTTCCTCCGCGACCACTTGGTCAGGTCCACGCCACTTAACAAGCCACCCCCCCCACGGCATCTTCCCCTGCCACCGCAGGAACTGTAAAACCTGCGTCCACACCTCCTCCCTCACCTCCGTCCAAGGCCCCAAAGGAGCCTTCCACATCCATCAAAGTTTCACCTGCACTTCCACACATGTCATTTATTGTATCCGTTGCTCCCGATGTGGTCTCCTCTGCGTTGGGGAGACTGGACGCCTACTTGCAGAACACTATAGCGAACATCTCCAGGACAGCCACACCAATCAACCCGCCCCCACCCCATGGCTGAATATTTCAACTCCCTCTCCCACTCTGCTGAGGACATGCAAGTCCTGGCCTCCTCCATTGCCACTCCCTCACCACCACACGCCTGGAGGAAGAACGCCTTATCTTCTGCCTCAGAACCCTTCAACCCCAGGGCTTCAGTGGAATTCACAAGTTTCCTAATTTCCCCTCCCCCCTACCTTACCCCAGTTCCAATCAGCCAGCTTAGCCCCGTCCTCATGACCTGTCCTCCCTGTCAATCTTCCTTCTCACCTATCTGCTCCACCCTCCTCTCAACCTATCATCTTTACCTCTACCTCCATCTACCTATCACACTCTCAGCTACCTTCCCCCAAGCCCCCACCCATTCATCTTTCCACCCCCGAGGCTCCTAGCCTCATTGCCCGAAACATCGATTTTCCTGCTCCTCGGATGCTGCCTGACCTGCTGTGCTTTTCCAGCACCACTCTAATCTAAACTCTGGTTTCCAGCATCTGCAGTCCTCACTTTTGCCTAATACGCAGGAATCCACAGCCCCTTGTTAAATCTCTCTCCCTTTCACGATAGGGGCAGTGTGAATTAAAGCTGCTGTTTATGTGCTTTTCCAGCAACACACTCTCAACTCTGATCTCCAGTATCTGCAGACCTTACTGTATCCTAGATCTGCCAGTTATTCAACCGCGGCAGCTACATTGCCTCAACAGATTACACAACGTTCGCTGACACATTGCCCTCTTTCAGTAAAGAAGACGGCACAGAAGTGGAGACAACAGGAACTAACTGGAGAGGGAAAGGGATGCCTGGATTGTGTTGTGTGACCTAATTGTGACTGCTGTCATGTCATAGTCTCTGCCACTGCTGCCAGCATTTAGCCAGCGGGAAGTCATTGTACACATTAGAACTAATGACATAGGAAGGGAAAAGGATGAGATTTTGACAGGACAATATAGAAAGTTAGGCAGAAATTTTAAAAGGAGGTCCTTGAGGGTAGTAATATCTGGAATACTCCCGGTACTATGAGCTATTGAGGGTAGGAATAGGACGATAGAGCAAATGATCGTGTGACTGAGGAGATGGTGCAGGGGAGGATGGTTCACATTTTTGCATCATTAGAATCTCTTCTGGAGTAGAAGTGACCTGTACAAGAAAGATGGATTGCACCTGAATTGGAAGGTGACTAATGTACTGGCAGGGAGATTTGCTAGAGCTGCTCGAGAGGATTTAACCAATAAGGTGGGATGGGGAGGTACAGGCAGGTTGTGAGGAAAGAGAACAATCTGAGACTGGTACAGTTGGGAAAAGAATTGAGTCCAACTGTCAGGGCAGGCAGGAACAAAGCAGAGAATGAGGTAGGGCTAATAAATTAAACTGCATTTATTTCAATTCAAGAGCCTAACAGGAAAGAGAGATGAACTCAGGGCATGGTTAGGAACATGGGACTGGGATATCATAGCAATGGCAGAGATGTGGCTCAGGGATGGACAGGACTGACAGCTCAATGTTCCAGGATACAAATGCAACAGGAAGGATAGGAGGGGGAGTAAGAGAGGAGGGTGAGTAGCGTTTTTTTCAGGGATAGCATTATAGCTAGACTGAGGGAGGATATTCCCGGAAATACATCCAGGGAAGTTATTTGGATAGAACTGAGAAATAAGAAAAGGATGACCACCTGATTGCAATTATATTATAGACCCCCTAATAGTCAAAGGCAAATTGAGAAATAAATTTGTAAGGAGATTTCAGTTATCTGTAAGAATAATAGGGTGGTTATAGTAGGCGATTTTAACTTTCCAAACATAGACAGGGACTGCCATAGTGTTAAGGGTTTAGATGGAGAGGAATTTGTTAAGAATGTACAAGAAAATTTTCTCATTCAGTATGTGGTTGTCCTGACTGGAGAAGGTACAAAACTTGACCTACTCTTGGGAGATAAGGCAGGGCAGGTGACTAAGGTGTCAGTTGGGGAGCACTTTGGGGCCAGCGACCATAATTCTATTAGATTTAAAATTGTGATGGAAAAGGATAGACCAGATCTAGCAGTTGAGGTTCTAAAGTGGAGGAAGGCCAATTTTGACCTTTCAAAACCTGATTGGGTGTGGATGTTCACAGATATAGGGACGGCTGGAAAATGGGAAGCCTTCAGAAATGAGGTAACGAGCATCCAAGACAGTATGTTCCAGCCAGGGTGAAAGGAAAGGCTGGTAGGTATAGGGAATGCTTGATGACTAAAGGAAGGATAGGAAGGGAGGCAAGAGAGGAGAGGAGTGGCGTTTTTGATAAGGCATCGCATTACAGCTGTACTTAGGGAAGATATTTCTGGAAATACATTCAGGGAGGTTATTTGGGTGGAACTGAGAAATAAGAAAGGGATGATCACCTTATTGGGGATTGTATTGTAGACCCCCCCCTCCCCCAACAATGGTCAGCAGGAAATTGTGAAACAGATTTGTCAGGAGATCTCAGTTATCGATAAGAATAAAAGGGTGGTTATGGTAGGAGATTTTAACTTACCAAACGTAGACTGGGACTGACATAATATTAAGCGTTCAGATGGAGACGAATTTATTAAATGTGTACAAGAAAAATTTCTGATTCATTTTGTGGATGTACTGGAGAAAGTGCAAAACTTGACCTACTCTTGGGAAATAAGGCAAGGCAAGTGGCTTAGGTCTCAGTGGAGGAGCACTTTGGGGCCAGTGATCATAATTCTAATAGTTTTAAAATAGTGATGGAAAAGGATAGACTGGAACTAAAAGTTGAAGTATTAAATTGGAGAAAGACTAATTTTGACGGTATTAGGCAATAACTTTCAAAAGCTGAATTGGGGGCAAATGTTCGCAGGTAAAGGGACGGCTGGAAAATTGGAAGCCATCAGAAATGAGATAATGAGAGTCCAGAGACAGTATACTCCTGTTAGGGTGAAAGGAAAGGCTGGTAGGTGTAGGGGATGCTGGATGACTGGAGAAATTGAGAGTTTGGTTAAGAAAAAGATGGAAGCATATGCCAGGTATAGACAGGAGAGATCGAGTGAATCCTTGGAAGAGTATAAAGGCAGTAGGAGTATACTTAAGAGGGAAATCAGGATGGCAAAAAGGAGACATGAGATAGCTTTGTCAAATAGAATTAAGGAGAATCCAAAGGATTTTTACAAATACATTAAGGACAAAAGGGTAACTAGGGAGAGAATAGGGCCCCTCAAAGATCAGCAAGGCAGCCTTTGTGTGGAACTGCAGGAGATGGGGGTGATACTAAACGAGTATTTTGCATCAATATTTACTTGGGAGAAGGACATGGAAGATATAGACTGTGGGGAAATAGATGGTGACAGCCTGAAAATGTCCATATTACAGAGGACGTGGTGCTGTCTGTCTTAAAATGCGTAAAGGAGGACAAATCTCCAGGATCTAATCAGGTGAACCATAGAACTCTGTGGGAAGCTGGGGAAGTGATTACTGGGCCTCTTGCTGAGATATTTGTATCATCAATAATCACAGGTAAGGTGCCAGAAGACTGGAGGTTGGCTATCATGGTACCACTATTTAAGAAATGTGTTAAGGACAAGCCAGGGAACTATAGATTGGTGAGCCTGTCATTGGGGGTGGGCAAGTTCTTGGAGAGCATCCTGAGGGACAGGATTAGTATGTATTTGGAAAGGCAAGGGATAGTCAACATAGGGATAGGAATACTGATTAGGGATAGTCAACATAGCATTGTCCATGGGAAATCATGTCTCATTAACTTGACTGAGTTTTTTGAAGAAGTAACAAAGAGAATTGATGAGGGCAGAGTGGTGGACATGATCTGTATGGACTACAATAAGATATTCAACAAGGTTCCTCCTGGTAGACTGGTTAAAAAAGTTAGATCACATGGAATACAGGGAGAACTAGCCATTTGGATACAGAACTGGCTCGACGATTGAAGACAGAGGGTGGTGGTGGAGAGTTGCCTTTGACTCCAGGCCAGTGACCAGTGGAGTGCGTCAAGAATCAGTGTTGGGTCCATTACTTTTCATCATTTATATAAATAATATGGATGTGAACTTTGGAGGTATAGTTAGTAAGTTTGCAGATGAAACCAAAATTGAAGCTGTGTGGTGGACAGTGAAGAAGGTTATCTCAGAGTACAATGGGATCTTGATTAGATAGACCAATGGGTTGAGGAGTGGCAGATGGAGTTTAATTTAGATAAATGTGAGGTGCTGCATTTTGGAAATCAGAGCAGGACTAATACACTTCATGGTACGGCTCTCGGGAGTGTTGCTGAACAAAGATACCTTGAAGTGCAGGTTCATAGTTCCTTGAAAGTGGAGTCGCAGGTAGATAGGATAGTGAAGAAAGTATTTTCCATGCTTTCCTTTACTGGTCAGAGTATTGAGTACAGGAGTTGAGAGGTAATGTTACGACTATACAGGATATTGGTTAGGCCACGTTTTGGAATATTGCATGCAATTCTGGTTTCCCTCCTAGCGGAAGGATGTTGTGAATGTTGAAGGGTTCAGAGAAGATTGTTGCCAAAGTTGCAGTGTTTGAGCAATAGGGAGAGGTTGAAGAGGCTGGGGCTGTTTTCCCTGGAGCATCAGAGGCTGAGGAGTGACCTTATAGAGGTTTATAAAATCATGAGGGGCATGGAAAGGGTAAATAGACAAGGATTTTTTCCTGGGGTGAGGGAGTCCAAAACTAGAGGCATAGGTTTAGGGTGAGTGGGGAAAGATTTAAAAGGTTCTTAAGGGGCAACTTTTTCACAAAGAATGTGGTGCGTGCATGGAATGAGCTGCCTGAGGAAGTGGCGGAGGTTGATACAATTATAACGTTTAAAAGGCATCTGGATGGGTACATGAATAGGAAGAGTTTAGCGAGATATGGGCCAAGCGCTGGCAAATGGGAGTTGGTTAGACTAGGATATCTGATCAGCATGAATGAGTTGGACCAAAGGGTCTGTTTCCATTCTATACATCTCTATGATTGAATAACTACACGACATACCTACATCCATGGGAGTGATAGTGCTCACTGTGTTGTGAAGTGTCATTGAATGAGATGATATCGTTACGGTGTAGTACACTGCACAAGTCATTGAGTGTAATTAAGACAGATCTTGATTAATAAGGGGATTAAAGATTACTGGGAGAAAGGGGGAGAATGGGGTTGAGAAATATATCAGTCATGGTCGAACGGCAGATTAGACTCAGTGGGCCAAATGGACTCGCTCAGCTCTTATTATCTTATGGACTGATGACACAAGTGTCCATAGCTGAAGAAGATGGAAGGTGCGATTGTTTCAAATGTTATGGTCACACAGTTATTTCTGCAGTGGACTCAGATGGTGAGTGATGGGCCACATTACAGGAGAAGAATATTAAGATATAGCCAGAAATTCTTGCATATTGCAAAGCCTATCAAAAAGTCTGCATTCAGTGTCAAGCAGCATGGAAGAGTCCACACTAACATGACATAGGGCTGCCTGTCCTGGAAGTTAGATGTTAGCCCAGTATGTTGCCATGCTCCCCCAGGAGCACAGATATAGTGTCAGACTACATGTTTGACATCACGTCAAAGATAAGTTATATTATGGGGTGGCACAGTGGGTCAGTGATTAGTACTGCTGCCTCACTGTGTCAGGGACCTGGGTTTGATTCCACCCTTGGGTGACTGTCTGTGTGGACTTTGCACATTCTCCCTGTCTCTGCGTGGGTTAGGTGAATTAGCCATGCTAAATTGCCCATAGTGTGCAGGGATGTGTAGGTTAGGTGCATTAGTGAGAATTGGAGGGGGTGGGTTGTTCTTCACAGGGGTTTGATGTGGTCTTGTTGGGCCAAAGGCCTGTTTCCACACTATAGGAATTCTGATTCTAACTTCCAGCAAGACCAAAACCATCCTTTTCTCTTTGATTGAGAAAGTACACTCTCATCCTTGTCAACCTTCAAAGTTGCTGTCAAAATTGACTGTGAAAATGGGCACCTTTGATTCAAGGGGTTGTGCTAGAAATATCATTTCTAATTCACCATGAAGGCTATCGATCCCAATCTCAGAAATATCTCTCACTCCCATCCTTGGCTCATCCCAAACGCTGCTGAAATTCTTCTCCATATTTTGGTGGCCTCCGGTCTTGACATTTTCCTGCACCTTTTTCAAAACTTCTTGAGCTCTTCCCTATAAAGCTCTATTTGACACAGAACTCTGATATCCTGACCCCATACTGTTGAAAATACAATGGTATAGTGCCCAATCCTCACTGTCCTACTTTGTTCATCATCCTCATGTACAACGATTTCATTCACTTGCCCCCATCTAAAGTTTCATTTAGTGTGTCAAGCTTTGGTACTTTTGCAATCAAGTCTACTCCTATTATTTGCTTTCATATTGTGCTATGTTTTGTTTGAATTGCTGTGCTTGACCTTTCTCTGTGTTCCACTTGCAATGGCAGAGCCTTCAATTATTACACAAGAAACAATCAAAGGAACAGTTATAACAGCAGTGGGATGATGCCATTGAGGTCAAAGATAAAGACTGGTTGGCTGGAATTGCAGAGAAATAGGCTCGCAAATAGTTGGAAGACGACGGAAGTACAGATTTGTTGGCAGTTTGTGGAAAAGTACAAGAATTGCATAATATTAGGCATGGCATGGTAGCTCAGTGGTTAGCACTGCTAACCTCTCAGCACCAGGGACCCGGTTTGATTCCAGCCTCGGGCGACTGTCTGTGTGGAGTTTGCACATTCTCCCCGTGTCTGTGTGGGTTTCCTCCGGATGCTTCACTTCCAAAGATTTGCAGGTTAGGTGAATTGGCCATGCTAAATTGCCCATAGTGTTCAGGGATATGTAGGTTAGGTGCATTAGTCAGGGGTAAATATACAGTAGTAGGAGAATGGGTCTGGGTGGGTTACTCTTCAGGTGATAGGTGTGGACTTGCTGGGCCAAGTGGCCTGTTTCCACGCTATAGGGATTCTATGAAAATTGATGACGGGGACTCCAAACATAGACAACAGTTGTAAAGCTGCAATTGACAAAGGAGGAAGAAATTCATGAAATATTTACAAGAGGATGTGTTTGATCATTATTCTGCCAACCCAATGAGATGATGTGGAGATGCTGGTGTCAGACTGGGGTGGGCAAAGTCAGAAGTCACATGACACCAGGTTATAGTCCAACAGGTTTATTTGAAATCACAAGCTTTCAGAGCGCTGCTCCTTTGTCAGATAAAGGCGCTTCATCTGATGAAGGAGTAGCGCTCCAAAAGTTTGTGATTTCAAAAACACCAGTTGGACTACAACCTGGTGTCGTGTGACTTCTGACTTCGTCCAATGAGAAGGGAAAGTGGTGTTTAACCCAGTTTGGGAATGACCTGGAGCATATGTCAACGGGCGAGTGTTTTCAGAACTGTTCTTATAAATATCAAATTGTTATCAACGTTGAAAGAGTGTAATTTTTTGTACAATCAACAAGAAATACATTTGACTGGAGGAAGATGTGGTGAAAAGAGAAGTGGCCAAGGTGGATTTGAATCAAGGCAAAACAATGATTGAACAGTGGGAGACCTCCAAAGAGACGGTATTGTAGGTACAGCGCAGGGAGATTTCTGAGAGAGAGGGAGGAAAGAGCATACAAATTAAATCTCTCAGAGTGATGGAAGTTGTTAACATGAGATAGACCAAGTACAGGTATGAGGGGAAAATTGACTCCACTCTTTTCAATCTCCTTGGTTAGCTGCAACAACATTTATTTTCCTTTTAGCACAAGGGGATTTTAAAGTGTAGTTTCGCAGCGCCTCTTGTATCAGTAAGGAGCCAACTGCAAGGTTTTCTTGCATAAAAGAAAGAACAATTTTATTATTTGTTAATGAAGAAATTAGTAAAGATGTAACGTCAATTGTACTTGTATGCAAGTACAAAGTTAAAGAGCTATAGGACCAAGTTCAAAAAGGAAGGCTAAAGAAATTTAAATGCAGTTTAAAACCCATAAGGTGTCCTTTCAGTGGAAAGTTTTAACTTGAGACTACAACTACTTAAGTGATGTCGTATATCATCAGTAGTGACATATACTTTGAATTGTTCTTGGCATTTTGAATTTTTAAAATTAATGTTCTCACTAAGTGCTTTGACTCTTGAAAGAGTGAGAAGGATATTTATCCATTTCTTCAAGTCACAAGTCCATTTTTTCTGACCTGCTAGAAGCAGCTCCCTGGACTACAGCTGCCCTGTGTATTCCAGTATCTAATTGTAGGCCGTGTCTCGAGAGAAGCAGGTGAAAGTGGGTAGCTCAAGAGTTACTTTTGGTGGTGGTGAATGAGTGAGAAGGTAGCGTAGAGGGCATGTTGGATGAATGGAATGGGGTGTTGGAGTGGGTTTGAATGAGTAAGGGAAGAAGCTGCAAGCAGTAGTGTGAGTGGTAGAGTATGAGACTTAGTGGGAGGTGAGGGCAGTAGTAGAGATAGAGTGAGTGTGAGATATCAAAGAGAAGAAAGTGCCACTTATGCTGGTAAAGAGGAGAAGATCATTGCCCTTTTTTCTCCAATACTGTGCATTCCACTCTCAATTGGATGGCTGGGTTGCGATGCAGAGTGATGCCAACAGTATAGGCACTATTCCCACATCTGATGAGGTCACCATGAAGGTCCGGTCTTCACAACCTTGCCTCTTGGTTGACCCTCAAGTTAAGCCATCACCAGTTACCCCATAGCCCTCTGGGAATATGGTAACTTTTACTATGTGGTAAATCCATGACTGGTTTTCTCCATAACAGGATGATGGCATCAAATGAGAAAAAGGTGTGTTTAAGTGCTAGTATGATGCCAGGTACATCCCAATGACTGGCAGACTGTGTCAAACAACATATCCCATTGACTATTCACAGCTGGCAGCAGAGCACTCATGTACACTAGGCTCGAGATTACAAGTTGTAGAAAAACATATCCACCTTTAAGATGTGATTCTGTCACTGAAAATTACTTATTAAATAATGCAGGCTATACTAGGGATTTCATCAGAAACCAATTTAAGACCATTATTTGGACCTGCAGTGTGATGGATTTTGCATGTACTGGAAGCTATACACATTAATACACAGGACCCTCTTTTATTTGGAGAAAAAGAATCGATAAATGCATTGAAACTTCTTTTTAAAGAAGTGATTAGGGAGACAGCAAAGCTCAGGCAGTGCCCTGACCAATCAGAATTAAGCTGAGAATTAAGATTGACAGTCAACTGTTTTTGGTGTATCTCCATGCCAATTATGGGTGACCGAGCAGCCTCTTCTTGCTCTGTGTAAAATGGTGCCTCTGTTTCAAGTCATAGAGTCAGCATGGAAACAGACCCTTTGGTCCAACCTGTCCCTGCTGACCAGATATCCCAACCCAATCTAGTCCCACCTGCCAGCACCCGGCCCATATCCCTCTAAACCCTTCCCATTCATATACCCATCCAAATGCCTCTTAAATGTTGCAATTGTAGCAGCCTCCACCACTTCCTCTGGCAGCTCATTCCATAAACGTACTACCCTCTGTGTGAAAAAGTTGCTCCTGAGGTCTCGTTTATATTTTTCCCCTCTCACTCTAAACCTATGCCCTCTAGTTCTGGACTCCCTGACCCCAGAGAAAAGACTTTGCCTATTTATCCTAGACACTGTAGTTCTGATGAGAATGAGATGAAAAGCTTCAACTTCTTGCCTCCTTTTACCAGTCTTCAAGTTCTGTCCATAAATAGTAAAATGATATTAATTTTATTTTATTTATTGTCACATGTGCCTCAGTGAAAAGCTTTGTTTATGAGTCGTACAGGCGGATCATAGTAAGCAAGGACATACAGATCATAGGGTGCAGAAAAACTTAGACAGAGATGTACAAGTTACATTGCACAGTGTATGTGCTAGCAAGATCAGCATTCTTTGAAGTTACACAGTCCATTCATCAATCTAGTAATGACCGGGAAGAAGCTGGTGCATGTGTTCTAGGCACTATATCTTCTGCCTGACGGAAGAGGTTGTAGGAGAGCATTACCAGGGTGCGATAGTCTTTGATGATTTTGGCAAGAGCTGTGTAAATGGAGTCAATGAATGGAAGGCTGGCTTCCATGATGATCTGGGCTGTGCACACCACCTTCTGTAGTTTCTTCCGGTCCGGGACAGGGCAGTTGCCACACCAGGCCGTTGTGCTACCAGATAGTATGCTTTCAATGGTACATTTTTAGAAGTTGGTGAGGGTCCTTATGGACATGCCAAATTTCCTGAGCTACCTGAGGAAGAAGAATCATTGTTGTGCCTTCTTGACTGTTGCATCTATGTGGGAAGTCCAGGACATTTTCGGTTATCGTCACTCCTAGGACCTTGACACTCTTCACCTTCTCAATCTCCAGGGGGGCATGTCCTCCTCCTTTCTTTCTGAAGTCAATTATCAGTTCTTTAGGTTTGCCAATGTTGAGAGAAAAGTTGTTCTCACTGCACCACGTCATCAAGCTTTTTGTACAATCCCCTTTTTGTACCTTGACTTGTTGTTGTCAGATATCCTTCTGACCATGGTGGTGTTGTCAGCAAACTTGTAGATGGCATTTGTTTGGAATTTGGCAACACAGTCGTGGATGCACAGGGTGTACTGTAAAGGGGTCCAAGAATCCATCCTTGGATTATTCCTATTGAGTGGAAGAGTGGGACTGATTAAGGACTAAAGAGGAGATAATCTTGTCCAGGCAGAGAAGGCTTCTCTAACAGAGGGTTTTCTCTAGCCTGTGCAATACTGCCCCTTGAAAGAGGCAGTCAGGGCGGCAGAATGGGGTAATTGGTGCAGTGAGGTGTTGGGCCAGAAAGTGAGAAAGACTGTTTGAGGAATGGAAAGACAGGGAGTGATTGATCGAATGTGAACTGGGTAGGGAGCAATGGGACCAAAGAACTGACCTGACTCTCCCTACTCTCCCTCTCTCCACAATCCTATTCACAAAGCAAACTGAGAGAGGAAGCAACGAGCTGGTGACAGCCGAGTGATATTATTTCTGGACTGTAAGCCCAGAGACTGATCTGTTCATCCAGAGACCCAGATAATGTTCTGGGGGACTCCGGTTCGAATCCCAGATGGTAGAATTTGAGTTCGGTAAAAATCTGGAATTAAGAATGTAATGACGACTGTGTGTCAATTGTTGGACAATGTATAAAAGTTGGACAACCTGATGCAGAGACAGAGTCTATAGTTGAGGTTCTCAGTGATTACTTCGCAACTATCCTTACTAGAGAAAATGATGTTGCCAATGTAGCAGTGAAAGTAGAAACAGTATTGAAATTGAGATTATGGATGCCCTCAGAACAAAATAATTCACTTTGTCTGGATGGGATATCATGTGTTAAGGAAAATATAGGTGAACGTTATGGATGTTTTGACCCTAATCTTGCCTTGGATATAGTGATGTTACCAGAGGACAGGTGGATTGCAAATGATAACACCTTCCCCTCTCAATCTATTTAAATAGGGAGAGAAAGCTAAACCCAGCAACCTGGAGTAAGTCACCAAATGTCCAATAGTGAGGAAACTATCAGAAGCAAAATCTGTCATTAAGTTAATTGGTTCTTGCTTTTTCAAGATCTGACTAACTTTAAAAGAAAGGACATCAGTGCAGGATTGGTCAGAGCAAATCACTAAGCTGGTCAAGTCTTTTAATGAAGTAGTGCGGGTCATGTAGGAGATGGTCTCTGAAAGGGCATTTGATTAAATAACACATGATAGACATCCTTACTTCATAGGATACATATGGCATTATGCTAGAGTCCTTACCTCTGAACTAGGAGGCCAAGGCTCAAGTCCACCTACCCCTGAGATAGCTAAGTGGTTGATTAAAGAAGTTCGAGACACGCTTGCAAAATAAAAGGTCATGGTTTAAAGGGACTGTGATAGTTTGGAAACAAATTTGGTCAAGGAACACAGGGTAGCGGGGGCAGGATTTCTTCAGATTGCTGGGAAACATACAATTTTGTGTGTGTCTTTCTCTCTCTCTTTCTTTCTTTCTCTCTCTCTCTTCCCCCACCCCCTCTACTCCTCTCTGTTCACTTCTCCCATAAAAATAGTTTGTTGTGAGGACCCTCTGTTGCTTATAATGAGCTGGACTTGGGCATATGGGCCATTGTTTCAGTTTTGCAGTTGATGTGAAACTCAGAAATATAGCTTGCAATGTAGAAAATAGTAACAGACTTCAGGAGGATGTGGAATTGTGAAATGGGCAGAAACTAGCCAGATGAAATTTAAAATGACGAGTGCGGAGTGATACATTTTGGTTAGAAGAATGAAAGCAGGCAAGAGGAATGAAATGGTGCAATTTTATAGGGGATGCAGGCATCAGAGTATCCAAGAGGTGTAAGTGCACAAGTCTTTAACAGGGCCAGGACAAGTTGAAAAGGCTGCAGAACAGTGCAAGCTTGTTTTATCAGTAAAGCATAAAAGTAAGACTGAATCTTTGAAAAATTCTGGTTCCGCCTCAGCTGGAGGGTTATGTTCACTTGTGGGCACCACACTTAAGGATGTTAAGGTGTTGGAGAGGCAGTGGAACATATTAACTAGCATATTCTCAAAGAGGTGAGACTGGAGAAGCTGGGCTAGTTGTTCTTAGCACAGAGAAAGTTGAGAAGACATTTGGTAGAAGTGAACAAATCATGAATGGCTTTTGATAGCATGAACAAAGAGAGTTTTTTTCACGGAGCGTAGTGTCAGTAATCAGATGCTGCAAGAGGGCAAGTTCTTTTTTCACACGTTCAGTTGTTGTGATGTGGCACATTCTGTCAGAAAGAGTGGTGAAAATAACTTCAATAGTAAGATTTGAAAGAGAATTGGATATATACATGAAGGGAAAAGAATGCAGGGCCTTCGGTAAAGAGCAAGACAGGGCATTAATTGGAAATCTCCAGCTAAGAACTGGCATAGAGACAGTGAGTCAAATGGCCTTGTGTGTTATAACTTCCCTTGAATCTATAAGTTATCTTGCCTCATCAATCTTCCTCAATATTTCTATTTTGCGAGATCATTCACCAGCTTCAACAGCATTCTCAACTCTTATCATTTCAATCACATCTTTGATGACTCCCCAAGTCTTTTCCTTATTCTTGCAGGGTGTGATGTGCCCTTTTGTAGAGTGGTTTGAGATTTCAGCCAGTTGTAAGTTGCTTCTGCACTTCCCACGGCTTTGAATCTGTTTGGTTTCCCTGTCTTCAAAGAAGTTCAATTCTGTGAGATGTCCTGAATAAAACCCAGAATTATCCCATCACTCATCTCTGAGCACTCTCCTCTACATCAATATGCCCTTGATGGTAGGATGTATCAAGCAGCACACAGTGTGCCAAATATTGCTTTATCAGTGAGTTGCATAGGATTAAAAAACTCTGGCTTGAGTTAGAATCAAATACATTTGAGATGGATCATAGTACATGATTCGCATCATTAATACCAGCACCAGAGTGATTAATTAATGTCAATGAATGCTTTTCACAGCCAAAACACTTTTTCATTTTCCTCCTTTTGATAATGATATTCATTATGTGTATGCATTCTAAAGCTCCCTGTACAAGAAGCATACTTTTACATTCTCCCACTAAAATAATAAGAAAACGTAAACCTTCCTGCAGGAGGAGGGGAGCAGAAGGAGAACACTACATTGTACAAGAGTCCTTCAAGACATCTGTGCCTTGCTGAATATCAGATCTCTTTCTGGGGCGTGCCCTTAATTCTTTTATTCCCCTTTTCTCAGTACGTGATGTTTCTTCTGTTGCTGACCATGTGAGAAAGTTTAAATGCATTAATTTTCCACTCAACTATGAGTAGTTCAAATTCCTCTCTGATCCTCCCTGCAACTGCAGCAGTAAAACCTACCTTTTACGTTAATTTGTGCAATATTCTCACACTGTTCTTTCAGTGACGTGGAGGTGATGAGGAATCAGTGCTCCAAAAGCTTATAATTTCAAATAAACCTGTTGGACTACAACCTGGTGTTGAGTGACTTCTGACCATATGCTTTCAGTGCCATCATTCTAATTGTTGGTCTGCTGCAACTTTAGCAGGATAGCTCCCCACATTCCTATTGTACAAACTGGCCCATTATAATTGTTGCTTTGTGTCATGGATTCTTCCCAGAAATCAATTTCCACAGTAGCTTGTTATTGCTACCTTTCAGACAAAGCGCTAACGCCTGCTGTGACCAATGAATTCTTTAATTATGACAGGAAATACAATGTTCCGGATTTGGTAACTCTTGATGCTTGGTGACGTTTGGGCCCCAGATTCAACTGGAAATTTATTGTGAAGTCTCGAACCTCATAATAACACTCCTGTAAAATAATATAATTTAAACAATATGCATTTTGCATATAAATTCAGGGAGAAAACATCAGTAGTGCTCAGGCTACAGATAATTTCTTTCAATGTCGTTCATAGACTAATCCAACCTCTAGATTTAGCTTCTAGTCAGGTTTTGGTTTGAGCAATCAGATCTTGGCCATAACATGGATAATCCACAGAGTGTTTTCACTCATTCAACACTGCACACAGCAGTCACTTCAGTCCTGGTGCTAATGCAATGAACAAAGGGATAGGAGTAGATTATACATCCTGTACTGCTCAACCATTTCATAATATTATGGCTGATCGAACACTTCAATGCCTTTTATTCCCACTGTTCCCATAACCCTGGGCACCATTGATAGTCAGAAATTCATCAATCTTTAAACACACTCAATGCTTGAGTTTCTACAACACTCTGGGATTCACCAAAGATTCACAATGCAGTTTAACTTGCCAAGACAAAAGACTGTTTTATATTTAAAAAGTTAGACTTCTCATGTGCTGAGGAGAAAGATATGTTCAACAGAGCCAACAGTATTGGTGAAAGGAACCCATCCTCAGAATTTAGTTAGCACTGGTAAGAATGCTTGTTTGCCTGAGTGCAGTCCCAGCTCACATCTTTACAAATTCAGTCAAACAATATTCAAAGATTGTCCTTCGTCGGAGAGTCCATCCAAATGCACAAGCTGCAACTGACAAGGATGGAAGAATGAAACTTCTGGAAATATACATTTTTAACGGAGCCCGTTTATTGTGTCCAATGCAACTGTAACAAAAATAATCTGGGTGTAAAATGTGTTCCAAGCAGTAAGTTCTGAACTGGACACGTTCTGCAGAGCTCCTCAGCACTTACACAGCCATCTAATGAGTTTGTACCATTCCTGCAAGGGCTTTTACTTGGAATTAACAGATAACTATAAAGCAGTTTTCATCAATTGAACAGCAAGACACCAAATGCTGTGAAGTATTTTATTCTACAATATTTTAATCCAATAGCATTGAAAACTGCGAGGAGCAACCTTGATCATTTATCAGATACATCGACTTACAACAAATGAAAGGTTTGTTCCAGCGTTATCAACACAAAGATCCAGAGTTAATTCTACCCTGGCAGTGGATTTCAAGGTGCGGGAAACATCCAATCCAGCAGGAACTGTGCCTGCCATCTCCCTGGGCATGGCTCAGTTTTACTTACTGCAGGTGCTATCAGACAACCTGCTCACTCAGGGTGAATTGAGATTCTTAAATTTAGGAGAAGAGGTATCCGATTTAAAATGGTGATGAAGTTGAAGCACTGCTCTTGAAAAGTTGTGAACTTCTGGAATTCACCACATCACAGTGCAGTAGACCACAGGACATGGAATAAGTTTAAGGAGGAGATTGACAGATATTTAATTATTAACCATGAAGGGTTATGGAGAGTGGACAGGAAAGTAGAGTTGAGAATGAGATGAGATCAGCTGTGATTGCATTAAATAGTGAAGGAGGCTTGAGGAGCTGAATTGCCCACTCATGCTCCCAGTTCTTATGATAAATGGGTAACTGAAGCCCACTTAAAGCTTGATTGCATCACCACTGAGATTTAACTGATGTCATACAGTCATAGAGTCATGCAGAATGGAAACAGGCCCTTTGGCCCAACTCTTTCATGCTGACCAGGTTTCCAAAACCAAACTAGTCCCGTTTGCCAGTGTTTTGCCCGTGTCCCTTGAAATCTTCCCTATCCACAGATAAAGTTGCCCCTCAGGTCCCTTTTAAATCTTTCCACTCTCACCTTAAACTTATACCCTTTAGTTTTAGATTGCCCTACCCTTCGCGATTCACCTTATCTATGCCACTCATGATTTTATAAACCTCTCGCCCTCCTAATCTGCAGAGGAAAATGTCCCAGCTTATCCTGCCTCTTTTAGAGTCATAGAGATATACATCATGGAAATAGACCCTTCGATCCAACTTCTTCATGCCAACCAGATACCCTTGCTAAATCCCATGTAGATAATGTTTACCACTCTGCCTTCACTTTCCTTCTTGGTCACCTCTTCAACAAACTCAATCAAATTTATGAGACATTATTGCCCATGCACAAAGCCATATTGACTGTGGTGGCAGAAGAGACACATGCCAACCCCCAAACCTAAGAGCTTTTCCAACACAAACTGGGGATGGGCAGGAGAGGTCCCACTTTAATGGCTTGCTGGAGCCCCACTTGTCCCTAGCACCTTTCACAGGGACCTGCTAGCTTAGCTCCAGCTTCTCTCTGGTCTGATTCCAGTGCAGCATACACTCCTATAGACTACCTGTTGGACTAGCAGAGTGCCCAGTGATCCTAGTGATGCAGTTGGTACTGGAAAGCTGCAGGCCATCAGCAGCTTCTTTGAAACTGGTTCCAAAGAGGTATAATTCTCGTCCCTACTTAAATAATGACTAATTGGTTGTTTAATGGCTATGGAGTAGTTGCTTGGAAGCTGGTGATGGTGGCAGGGAAAGGTGACTGCATTTGTGTTAAAATTTTTTTAGTGTTTACTTTTTCGATAGATATAATGCTGCAGTGATCAAAGCTGTTATATCTTTTAACCCGAAATTATGATGTTTTGTTGATTTGTTACAAATAAATTTCCCAACTTGCAGGCACAGCGATGCCCCTCTTTCCAACCAGCTCCCCCTAATCTTGCAGTAGCTGTGCGATCCACTGTCACCAATCCCCATCTGAAACTCAGGCCCAGCACAGATTCTTAAGTAGTACACTAAAGATGATCATTTTTTTCTTCATGGACTGCAGTGGTTCAAGAAGGCAGTTCACCACCATCTTCTCAAGGACAATTAAGGATGGGCAATTAACGCTGGCCAGCCAGTGACACCCAGATCCCACAAGAGAATAAAAAAAAGCCACCTAAATGTTTATATTAGTCATGCAGAACCTAAAATTATTCAAAAGCTAAACATGATATTTTTCTAATTTTTTTTAAAAATGCAAAGGTTGGGATTAAGATTATAAGATTTTAAAAGAGAATAAGAGAAACAAATGTGTTGCCCACTGTTGCGAAGTGGGTAGAGTACTTGAGAATCGCGAGGCAGGAAGTTAGAATTTGGTGCTTATAAAGTGCATGGGGGCGCGCGGGGGGGGAGCATTGCTTGGTCCTTTTGGAAGATCATGTGCTTTTTCTGTGCCTAGCAATGTCTGTGAGCAACAGCTTGAAAGTTTGCAAGTACAGGGAGCACGGATTGAAACATTTGTATCGAGAGGCCATAGAGTTCGCAAGCCAAGCAGCAGTTTTTAACAAGACAACATTTAGCCAATCAATTTGAAACCAGGTTCTTAGGTACCAAAAACCTATTAAATTTAAGTCTGATGGTTTTGACAACATAGGACCAATCCTATTATAAGAAATATTGATGTGGCATCATGGGTAGAAAATAAGGGGGCAGTTGCACAAAGAGCCATGACTCATACAAGAACACAGAGCTTACGATGGAGTTACACAGAACTTTGGTGAGGGAACAGCTGGGAGATTGTGCAGTTTTGGTCACTGCACTATGGGAGGAATGTCATTGCACTGGACGAGGTACAGGAGGAGATTTTTCAGGACGTTGACTGAACTGTGGGAAAATGTTATACAGGCTGGGGTTGTCTTCCTTAGAACAGTGGAGGTTGAGAGCAGGCCTGACAGGTGTATAAGATTATGAGGTGCCTGCATAGGGTGGATGGAAAGGCACCTCTTCCAATTACTAGGGGGCTTAGATTTAAAGGAAGACATAGAAAGCTAAGAAGAGGTAATTCATTTCAGCCAGAGGTTGGAGGGATTCTGGAACTCGCTGTCTGAAAGGCTAGTTGAAGGTCTGGTTATATTTTAGGCAATATTTACATATTCAATTATAGCACCAAAGTCTCCAGGGTTCAGAAAAGATTTACAAGGATGTTGCCAGAGTTGGAAGATTTGAGCTATCGGGAGAGGCTGGGACTGTTTTCCCTGGAGCATTCCCTGAGTGGTGACCTGATAGAGGTTTATAAAATAATGAGGGGCATGGATAGGATAAATAAACAAGGTCTTTTCCCTGGGGTGGGGGAGTCCAGAACTAGAGGGCATAGGTTTAGGGTGAGAGGGAAAAGAGACCCAAGGGACAACTTTTTCACACAGAAGGTGGGACTTGTATGGAATGAGCTGCCAGAGGAAATGGTGGAGGCTGGTACAATTGCAACATTGAAAAGGCGTCTGGATGGGTAGATAAATAGGAAGGGTTTAGAAGGATATGGGCCAACTACTGGCAAATGGGACTCTATTATGTTGGGACATCTGGTCGGCATGAATGGGTTGGACCGAAGCGTCTGTTTCCATGCTGTACATCTCTATTATTCTATGACTATGACTCACTGCCATCTGCCAAAGCTAACGGCCCTCGCCCTTAAGAGAGAATTATTCACTCTCACAGCCTCATCTTTGTCTTAGAGAAAGTACCATCCAAGTAACAATGGAAGACAGTAACCTGGCTGTAACTTCGAGGGACTAAATTCTACTTTTTTTATATTAGTGGGATTTGTATTTATTGGAACAGCATGCCATTATAATCTTGCTTTATTCAGGACCAGTTAGGAGTTATAAGGGATTTATTTGGTTTGTTAATAGTTTAGTTAATTTGTTCACTGTTAGAGTAAGATAAATAAGTTATCCCTGGTTTGTTTTAATGTGAGTCTCATGGATTTATTTAATTTAATTAGTATAAGTTGCTGAAGAGCAGGTTACACCACTTTTCCCACTTCTTTTACAGATTATGGACCCAGGACCTCCTCTTTGGGTGTTTCGGTTTTAGTTCTTTGGGGGCATCAACTTCCACTTTATGACAGCCACATAAATCAGGTTGAGGATGAGCTAGGTAATTGTAGTGTGATTATAGCCAAGTCCTCTATATTCAATGCACACTCTTCAAATACACCCACTCTTACATTCCAATTTGCAGGAGACAAATCAAATAATGCATTCACTTGAACCATAATGTCCTTCAGGGGAGGAACTGCCATCCTGACCTGGTCTGGCCTACATGTGACTCCAGACCCACAGCAACGTGGTTGACTCTTAACTGCATGTTGGGTAATTAGGGATGGGCAATAAATGCTGGCCTAGCCATTGACACCCTCATCCCATGAATGAATTCAAAAAAGAGCAAAACAAAGCAACACTGATGTAATGATATTAGGATAGTCAGTTTCTCACTGAGTGTCCTGCCCCCTCAATTAAAACTCAAAATCAGCACCCTGCTCCCTTCACCATCTGAAACTCAGGTTGAGAAACTGGTCATCCAACTAACTGAGTTTCAGGCGTTACTTCCTCCACCTGACCTGATGAAACTTGTGACTCAACTCCACCTTGCCTTAGCCAGCTACATGATGGATTCCCCAGGCCTGCTCTGACCTCATTAAAGTCTCCTTCATGCTGCCTCAGAATAGCTCCTCCAGCTATAAGGTTCCAGCCTTCTGCACTTGCTTCACCTTGAAGTGGTAGTACTGACTCAAAGGAAGACAAGAATCTGAAGGAGCAGCAAGGGTACCAAAGGATTCTGGAGGGTTTCAGAAAGAGAAAAGCCTGTATTTTTCACCATCCACAGGGTGGCTCAGTGGTTAGCACCGCTGCCTCACAGTGCCAGGGGCCTGGGTTCGATTCCCACCTCGGGCAACTGTTTGTGTGGAGTTTGCACATTCTCCCCGTGTCTGCGTGGGTTTTGTCCGGGTGCTCTGGTTTCCTCAAAGATGTGCTGGTCAGGTGAATTGACCATACTAATTTGCCCCTCGTGTCAGGTGTCTTAGTCAGGGGTAAATACATGGGACTGGGTCTGGGTGGGTTGCTCTTCGGAGGGTCGGTGTGGACTTGTTGGGCTGACGGGCCTGTTTTCATGCTATAGGGAATCTAATCTAATCATCCAGTTATTAATAATACATTCACTAACAACTCGCCCATTCTGCATATTGATACCATACACCATTCTCCATCATTTCACTTCACCATAAATTGATGGAAATATATCCGATGGCTCCATGAAACATGGTTAACTTGTACGCTGAATGGGCTGAAGCCGCTGTTCTGTCATTAGTCCTGGTGGAAGAAAACACCTCTGAGCAGTCCCCTTGATATTTTTGAAGTATCAGTTGGGCATGTAATCCTGGGCGAAATAACTTTCATCCTTGCAGGAAGTGCTTTACAACTAAGCAGATTCAACAGAATATACTTTGTTGCCACACCTCTGTAATTAATTCAAAATTCTGCACCTCTGTCATTTTAAAGACACTGATTACATCACCCTTCAACTTTTTAGATTTATTGGGATATAAAACAGGTTTATGCCATTTACCCTCATACTTTAACCCCTAAAATATTTCTAATATTTTGGTGAATCTCCACCATATTATATTCCCGCCCATACAGTATGTCTTTCAGATGTATAGTCTCCCAGGTTGAATACAACATTTCAGACGAGCTCTGTACATGTATATTTTCCTATTTTATATTCAAAATCCCTGAATGATAAAGTCAACATTCCATTGGATCTTTACATTTACTTTTGCATTTTATCGTTGTTGTTTTCTGTTTACTTTACCACCTAAATCTTTGCTTCTCCACAGGTCCAAATTTCTGACCATTAAACAACTTTCCAAAAGAACCTTTCTTGGATCCAGAGTGGACAGCCTCACGCTTCCTCACATTGAATACTGTCTATGTTAGCTGTGCTCTCTGATTCTGTCTGTCTCTGTCTGTAACTTCTCTGTCTTATCGAGACAACTTTCTGGTGGTGAAATTGACCTAACACAAGAGTGCAAATTGGGCAATAAGCAATTTGGTAACTTGCTTGTTTCACTGAAGCCAAGGAAAAGAAATTCAGATGTCGTGTAAATTCACTGTTAGTTAATAATAATAATCCAATTTCATATTACTGACAGAAACCAATTTCAGGTCCACTATGCATCCTAGTTTTGTTTTAGCTGTAATCTCAATTATCTCCATTTGAGTTGTAAATGTATATGGTAGGAAACCAAGACCCAAGTATAGGCCATTTGCCACAACCCACTGATAATAAAATGTTCTCTTTTACTCTCCTTTTTCTCTCAAACAACCAAAAACAATGTTATGAGGCTTGGCAGCATGTGCAACAATGAGAGATGAGTTTTATCCACAGTAACAGGAAGCATTTATATCAGAATTTCATTCTTCAAATTATTTTCGGAATTAATGTCCTGTGGATCCAGTTCAAATCTCACCAGGACAGGTGGTGAAATTTAAATTCAATAAACATATAGGGTTAAGAGCCTTATGATGACCATGAGGCTCTTGTCAATTGTTGGAAACATCCATTTGGTTCATTAATGTCCTTTAGGGCAGGAAATCTGTCATCCTTACCTGGTTTAGCCTACTTGTGTCTCCAGGCCTACATGAATGTGTCTGACCCTCAACTGCCCTCTGGGTAAGTAGGGAAAAGCAATGAACATTAGTCTGGTCAATAATGTCTAAATCCTGTAAATGAATAAAATATAAACATGAGAAGAATCATTGGCTTAAATTCTCTATAAATTGAGAATAATGAATTGACAAACATAGCAAGAAACATTAGAAAAATTGAGTATGATTAATTCACATTGCATTGTGAAGCACCTAATGAAATGCCCCATGAAAATGATTGCACTACTTTGGGAAAATGGCCGATCGGGTAACAAGAGAAAGGTATGGATGTATATCCAAAAAGAGAACACACCTTCAATGAATTCATCTGCATGATGAAATAAAGCCCACGAGTTACCCACTATTCATTTCTGTGCAAGAAAATCTCCATAAGATGTTTCTTGAACCACGCGGAAGAAAATGTCACTGACACTTATGATCAGCTCTATCATCCCAGCACTTCAACAATAATACTGCCTGATCAAGGTATGCAGTAGCTGTATTTGCTTTGTCAGTTAGTGTGAGCCTGTCTGACCATTTGAAATTAGCTGTGAGTGCAATTCCTGCCAAACTCAGGATTGTTCATTAACTGCTGATTGGTCAGTGAGACATAATGTTGTCCTGGGTTTTCCAAGTACAGGCTTATTGAGTACAGTTAGTATTCTGCTTGTTTTGAACAGCTGAAGAAAAACAAACCTTTGGTTCACTACACATTTTTAGTTCTGAAGCAGTATAAATCACTATTTACTTCAAAATTTGGTATTCTTGTGTCTGTCCTGGTGAATACTAGATGAAATGGTTTCAAAAGCATGTTACTTTGTTCACCAACACTCAAACATAGAAAATAAGAACAGCAAAAGGTAAAGCAGGCTGTACTGTTCAATATGGTCATGGCTGATCATCCAATATTATTCTTCTTTGTTCCCCATATCCTTTGATCACTTTAATCCTAAAATGTGAAAATGTCGGGCCTTTTTTTTTCATAATGCAAAATCTTTGGAAATATTTGGAAATTGAGTTTGTTGGAGTGGGTTGTGAAGAGATTAGCTTTGAAGGGATGATTTAAATTTATTTTTATTGCAAATTATACTTTTTTAAATTCTTTAAAGCAATCAGTTGATCCAGCGAATGTTCTTCACTCCTTTCTCCCACACTTTTTCCACTTGTGCTGTACTCTCTTGATGAAGAACAGTTGGCCACTTGCTGTTCTCCATCGTCATCCTTTTCACCTTTAGGAAGTACTACAGCAACAACATTAGGCAGCATCACTAGTTCTGGGGAAATTGAGTGTGCTACCCAAGTTTTCAGAACATGCACATTTCCTGTTCTATTACACTTCCTGCAGCTCCAGGAATCTCATTTTATTTTTACTTGCATTGAGCCAAAATCTGCAAGTTTAACACTTGAAGCTTTGAAGGAAGTAATACTCTGAAAAGGTGCTTGCTAAACCTGAAAGTATTTGTTGCAAAAAAATACTTTTGACCCTCATTTAATTTAAAATGTCTCTACTTACCTGTTTGCTTAATTGGTAATTACACCACATGGTAGAATATTAGATAAATGAACATGATTTCAGATTTGATTCTGTTTTTTCAATGAGTTGATCTGGCTCAGGATAACTATTAGATGCCTTATCTGGACCCAGCAACCAGGGCAAAGGAAAGAAAATGCCACTTATGGTATGTACCTTCACCTTTGACTGGGAGGCTTGTCAGTGTACTGTTCTTGCCTCTGACCAAGAATGATCAGGTTTGAATCTCATTCCAGGACTTGATGGCCAAGGGAGCTATATTTATAATGTACCTGAACAGATCAAATATCAACTTACAAATTCTTCCAAACCACACCAGTGGCAGTTTTTAAGAGTGGGAGATTTTCCTGCTCAGCCATGTGTTGGGAAGAATGTTGGAACCTTTGCCATTACCATTCAAAGCACCAGACCATGTCGTGCATGCAAGAAGTGTATGTGAATTCCCTGACCGAACTGTAAAACTCCAGTTACATGTACATGTACAACTGACAGCTATGAGTGGATATTGATTCAATAATATTGCTCAAAGTGGTACAGTAGCAAACTAATGTTCATGATGTAGGCACCAAAATAGTAATATTCAAGTGGGCAAGATGTCCTGGGATGACTTAGACTTCAATCATATCTCAGTAAGAATCCTCTAGATGAGGAAAGGGTTAATTGGAATTGAGCGAATTGCCACTGACATCTTGACTATTGATTATCGTTGATTCTTGTAATGTATGAGACAGAGCAATGAAACAAATTGTACGTTTGTTCCTAAACATGAATCTGCAGGCAGACTGAGAGACATACAGTAACACTAAAAAACAATCCACAGTTACACTGGAGGTAGGATGAAAAATAGTAGTGTTCTTGATAAGAATCTTAGCCACCATCTGAGCATCAACAAAATAACATCAATAAGAAGGCATTGCTGCTCCCCACAAATCATAACTCATCAGCAATCTTTTCTATTAAGTAATAGCATCTACTATGTCTTCAGTAAAATAAACCCAATTTGATTACAAATAAAATTAGATCTATGAGTTGGTCAGGGCCAAAACTCACGAGAATTATGTACTGATGTTACACAAATTAGAAGGAAAATCAACACATAGACAAAAATGAAGTTTGTATAATGGAGTAAAAAAACCTTGTATTTAAGCAAAGGGGCATCACTGCCCAGTATTTATTATCTATCCCTGATGAACCTTGATTAGGGGATGGGGAGCTGCCAGTTGTACCACTGCAGTCTATCTGGTGAAGTTTGACCATCAGCTCTATTAAGTAGGAAGCTCCATGATTTTGATATGGTGATGATGAATGAATGGCAATACTTTTTTAAAGTCAGCATGCTGGATTAGGTAGTGATTCACCTATATTAGAATGAGGACTAATTGGAATATCAATACATTTTATATGTCCACCCTTTTGTTGGTTCTAGGACTGTATTGTTCCTCAAAATTATATCAGCTATACTCAAATAGGTTGTTGCCTTGGGGACTTGAGTTGTTCTGCTTCTTGCAGTCCATGTGAACATTGCAATCTCCAATCATAAATAATCTTTTTGTACATCAAATTTCTCTGATCTCCATATTTACATGTCTCGCTACTTTATCACTGGTGTCAGGGATCTGCAGAGACAAACTCCACCAAGGCCTTGTATTTCTTTGTACTGATTGTAACAAGGCCAACCAGATGGACTGCATAGAATATGAGTTCCCTGATTGGGGCTGTTAATCTGGTCCAATCAGGGAGCCCTTGGCTGACAGATGTGAATAGGAATGTCAGTCCCTCTGAGAGCTGGCTCTGGGGGAGCTGGATCAGCGTCAAGGTCTCTGCATGTGTAAGTAAGGGGTGACTTGTTGATGGGATACTGGTCCTGCAGAGTTATTTCTGTGTTCTTCCATTCTATATATCATGATGTTTCTAGTCTCTGTCCATATTCACTGAGATCTCCTCTTTCTAAAGCTCTGATAGTTTGATTGACATTATTGCTCCTCTTTTTCTCCTCTCCCTTACCACATTTCTCCTTCCTTTCTGAGGATTTATTGTACGAAATGCTCTTTGCCCAGTCAGAGCCAACTTAGAGTTATGTTTGGGTGATATGTTACACCCTTTAAGGTGAATTTATTAATTGTTAAAAATATCTTATGTTTGGTACATTTATATGTAGACATCAATTTGCCCAAATGACTATATATTTTTTCTCTGATGTAATTTTACCTACACGTTTTAATTTATGGCACTTTTCATCACTGTTATATTTTATGAGTTATTTCATTATTTCCTGTATTGTTTTATGAACTTGAAGCATTTATTTGTCTTTAACAACATTTATGTTTTTTACCTAAAAATTAGAATAAGAGCTATTTTCACTTCTACTGACTGCTGTATGTATATGTCTATTGTTAGTTCTTGCCTGTGTGCCCTTTATTGCAACTAGGTAACTCATGATTACTAATGTCTAGTCTTCAGCTTCTTTGGTTTTCAGCTGACTGGCTCATTACTAAACACTTCTCAAGTGGTAGTCTAGGTGGTGATCGACAAATGAGAAGCAAACTTTTCCTTTCTGTCCTTTTTGTTACATCATATTTCAGAGGGTAAGGAATGTTTGAAAGAGTTTCTGTTGAACAGAGTGTACACATTTCTACAGAGTAGTTCACAGGACTGATGTGATAATTTTGTAATCAGATTTGTTGTCTGATTGTGTTTGGTGCAAGAGCACGAGAAGGAAAAGAAGCTGATTAACAAATTAACTAGAATTCCATCTGATCTAGGACTTGGCCATTTTCAGTTTTATTTGCTTTCTCTTCCTCTTCTCCACTGTTATATCTTGAAGTGGCAAAGAGACAAATGTTACAGTTTCATCACACGTGGCCAGTGAGTGAAAAAAACATGTTGCTGGAGTCTGGGTGTCTGCAGGTTCCTGCAGTATCTGAGCATTCATGGTGAACAATTGAAGTTCTTAAACTCAGTGATGGGAAGGCAAAAATGTTAGTGGGGCATTTGCTGCTTTGATTATACTTTCTACTGTTCCCCAGCACATTCACCAGTTGACTTCCTCCCTACCATTCCCAAAATTGCATCTCACCCCAATTTTATTTGGCCAATTAGTACTTCCACCAAAGATGGGAACATCTGGGGCACTGTGGCATTTGGGAGACAAGATTGACAATTCTTCTTGATCAAAAACCAAAACATCTTCTTAAGAAGCCCGGCCTAAAAGAAATCCCAGCACCTACGGTCATCCCTTTACATTGTATCTTTATGTGCCCATCAAATAATGAGCTCTGAATAGGAGAAACAATACTGTTGGAAGCCTACTTAGAATTTTTAAAATCATGCCAACCCTTAACATTCAATGGAAGTCATCAATCGACCAGTTGATGGGAAAATAGTGTATGCGGAGTGAGGGGTTGGTAATGATTGGTGAAAGCTGGACACTGGCACTGGGATCCTGACATTACTAGTTTATCCAATTCTTTGGTTCTGATGTGGGCAATATTTGGACTGGTTGCTTCTGCCACCTAATTCAAGTGATATTGGAATCACTGATATCCATTAAAAAAAATCTTCACTCCATAGCTGCTCAATCCTGCGACAACATTGACAAGAGAAATGGTATTCTTTCTCATTTACCCACAAAAAATAATTTCTACTCTGATTAAGATTTCAGCCACCATGTGGTTAGTTTAATGTTTTTTGATTTATGATTTAAAATAAATATGTCTCTCTGCTGATGCATTACTTTCAGGCTGCAGTAAAAATAATTGTTGTTGTCACGAGTTTGCTCTGGTTGAAAACTGGAGAGACGAATTTTTGCTCCTTCGTTTTCCTTCATTACTGTCAGCGATTAAGGAGTTTCATATGAAACTTTCTCTCAGGAGATTAAGTGGGAAGGGCAGAATCAATGATGGAGTAGATTGTATATAGTTTGTGGCAGTTTGTTCAATTGTCTACCGCAAGGTGAAATTACAGACCGCACTTGGAACACTGATGTCACTGATGCCTTGACATTATCAGGTATGTTCTTCAAATAAATTCTGTCAAATGTTTGGTTTTGCATTTTACTGAGAAAATTATTCTTTAACAAGGTACTACGCTGCAAACATTCACAATGACAAAAAATTAATTTTTGAAGAGATATGGTTAAGAGGTAGTAATTAATGAATGCTGGAAAAATTACCATTTGCTCTCAAGCTGACCATTCAATATAACCAGTAAAATTTAACGGTTATAGTTGTCATCTTTCCATATCGAGGGAGTACTATAATTGAACAGAGTTGAGGCAGACAGGGAGTTCCTCTTCTCGTTGTTAGGAGTGTGTGTGTGAATGATGCTGTGTTCCTATGTTTCCTGCAGGGTGCGGGTATGATTGCTGATCCACTGCCTGAGCACTGCAGGAGTTAGAAGGATGGAACACAGGCCTCAAGTTCAAAGCTACCTGTCAGTTCTAATGACTTCTTTTTAAGATGTTTTCTGTGTGTGAGCATAATGGCCTGCAGGGGTCCTAGCAGCTAGCTGTCTGAAAAACCACCAGAAAGTGCCTTATTTGTGACCTGAATAACAGAAGCACGTCTCTCAGCATTGCTGCTTTACATGCAGTGTGCGTACCTGAGAGGCACACAGCAGCCTCCCTGATACAGTTACTGTACAGCAGTTATTGCTGGGATGCATTTAGACATTGCTGCTGTAATTTGCCTCGACATGATATCGTCTTTTGACTAGGTCACAAACCCATAATTTAAAAAAAATATATTTCAAGTTTTGTTTGCATTGAACTCAGCTGGCAATGACACAAGACCCGAGCTAGTGGCAAACTGAAAATAATTTAACCTGAAAATCTCTTCCGAGCTAAAAATATTTGCATTTGAATGTTTCTGATGCCTTTTCTTTGCTGTTGCCAGCAGGTGTTGTTAGTCTGCCTGTACAGATGGATCTGTGGTCAATATATGGTTGATCTGGTTTCTTTATTAGAATAGGATTAGCAACATGGAACGAGGTTGTGGTATGGAAAGCTTTTTAAGAGCCTGTTAGCTATTTTGTCAGCATGCGCAACCTTTTGTTGAGGCTACAAGGTGAGATTAGATGGCTTGGATTGTTTTCTTTAGAGCAAGAAAGGCTGAGGGGGGAACATGATTCAGGTGTATAGGATTCTGAGGGGTATGGACAGGGGGAAGAGTGGTTAGCACTGCTGCCTCACAGCGCCTGAGACCCGGGTTCAATTCCCGCCTCAGGCGACTGACTGTGTGGAGTTTGCACGTTCTCCCCGTGTCTGCGTGGGTTTCCTCCGGGTTCTCCGGTTTCCTCCCACAGTCCAAAGATGTGCAGGACAGGTGAATTGGCCATGCTAAATTGCCCATAGTGTTAGGTAAGGGGTAAATGTAGATGTAGGGGTATGGGTGGGTTACGCTTCGGCGGGGCGGTGTGGACTTGTTGGGCCAAAGGGCCTGTTTCCACACTGTAAGTAATCTAAATCTAATCTAAACAGATCAGCTGTTCCCCTTGAGGGAGGGATCAAACATGAGAGGGCATAGTTTTAGGGGAAAGAGCAGGAGGTTCACAATGGATTTGGGAAAAAAACTTCCTCATTCAGCAGGTGTTGGAAATCCGGAATGTGCTTCCTGGGAATGTAATGGAGGCTGGAAACCTTAAAAACTTTAAAATACATTTGGATGAGTACTTCAAATATCATAACATTCAAGGATATCAGATAAGTACAGGAAACTGGGATTAGTGCACTTTTAGTGGTAATTACCTTGGTGCAGACTTGATAGGATGAAGGGCCTTTTCTGCACGCTATGAATCTCTGAGTGTATAATGATCTTCCCGGGGTTGTTTTCTCAGTGTCTTACCCCTTTAACCATGTTCATTCTGGTTGTAGCTGCTGTGTAGAAATCAATCCGTGGTTGACAAGCTTGGGAAGGTTTCGCAAAATGTAACACTCACTCTCACTCCTGTGACATTTCTCCAGAACAAACTTTCACAGTCTACACATAGTGCTGCGGCAGCAAACTATGAGCTGTGGCCTTTGTTACACGGTGGCAAAACCAACCACTGGCTTCTACTGGATGGAAGATGGTGCTGCTACTTATCTTCCTTCCCAAATTTGTTTTTGCTCAGATGTGTTATGGTACACCTCCAGGGCAGGTGGGACGTGAACCTAGACCATGTGATTGACCCAAATGGTACCACTGTATTACAAGCCATTGGCCTGAGCCCTAGACTACTTGTGCAGTGATGTCACCACTATACCATTGCCTTCCTTTTCGATATTTTCAAACCAAACTGTTCAGGGATGTTCTTGTACGTCTCTAGAGCAGGCGGTCCTCCTGGCCCAGAGGTAGAGATGCTACCGCCTTCTATACTGCCCAATTCTGCTCTTTCAAATGGAAATTATCTAGACTAGTTAAACAGCTCCTGATGGTGCACTGTAACAAAAATGCAAATTTATGATTAATGGAAATTTAGTTAAGGAGAATTGCAATTTATTAACTCATAATAATATTACCCAGGTGGTGATGTGTCCCCTCTCTAGATATTTTCCAGTTAACCTATTCAAAGATGTTGTTACACACCTCTGAATCAGGCACCACCTGAACCTGGGCCTCCTGCTAAGAGGTAGGGACACTACCATTGCACCACAAAATTCCCCCACCGTCGACTTCTGTGCTGAGTTTGAGAACCTATTTGTTTAACAGTGATAGAGGATAAATCACCAGTGAGTCGTAACAAAAGAGGCACTTGTATTGATGATGAGGTGTAGTTTTTTTTTGCACGATAGCAGTAGGTACAAGTTACATTAACTAGTTTAACCATTGCTGAAATTGCTGGGAACCAGAGATGACATGTCAGTCTTCATTGGGACCTCATGCTAGACTGCTTCATCTCTACCCATAGACTATATGACATCATTAGGTTGGATGGACCCTGATGAAATCTCCAATTGTAACCCTTCCAGAGCCATTGCCTTCTACAACAGCTTTAACCAAGCTTACAGTCTGTGCAGTTAGTTAACCTGTTAACAGGTTAGCCTCCTGCCAACTGTCAAAACTCTCCTCTCCCAGCCTGTAACCATGGTGGCACAGTGGTTAGCACTGCTGCCTCGCAGCGCCGGAGACCCAGGTTCAATTCCTGCCTCAGGCGACTGACTGTGTGGAGTTTGCACGTTCTCCCCGTGTCTGCGTGGGTTTCCTCCGGGTGCTCCGGTTTCCTCCCACAGTCCAAAGATGTGCAGGTCAGGTGAATTGGCCATGCTAAATTGCCCGTAGTGTTAGGTAAGGGGTAGATGTAGATGTAGGGGTATGGGTGGGTTACGCTTCGGCGGGGCGGTGTGGACTTGTTGGGCCGGAGGGCCTGTTTCCACACTGTAAGTAATCTAAAAAAAAATCGTAGCTGATCATCTATTCGATTAATATATATTGGTATTGCTGGAAGAAACCAATGCAGTTTTACCCTGTCCAAAGCCTGTGCCTGAAAAATGAAGTATAATGTGCGGCCAACAGTTCAAAATTAAGTGGGTATGTGCATTTAAAGGTATGCACATGCATATGGGGATGAGACTTTTACATCAGTTTTCATGAAAGCAGAACATAAAAATTTGCATGAATATATAGTGCTGTTCACAACCACTTGAGGATGCAAATGGCTTTATAGGCAATTCAGGTAGTATTGCAGTACAGACATTGCAATATCCCCTGCATTACTACAATCAGTTTTGTGCATAGCAAACTCCCACAGACAGCAACATAATAACGATCAAATAATTTGTATTTGTAATGTTGGTTGAGAGATAAATACTGAAGGGGTGATTTAAATCAGTGTGATGTATATTCTGTCTTGTCCACACATATACAAGATGTACCTGCATATGAGTGCTCTGTGACCCTGCCTAAATTCTAAATTGACCAGACAGAAGTTTTCATCAATTTCATTTTTATTGCAACATAGTTTTCCTGACATTGTTGCAACTACCTTAACACGTTTAAAGAATTGTTTGTGCCAATAATGACCAGTGCAACATGTGTTTCTGTCATCTGTTGTGAGTTGTAAAAGCATAATATTCAAAGCTGGCCGCGCTGAAAAATCATGATTCCAGCCCTCCTCAATCCACCAGCAGTTCCACCACCACCCTCCATAAGGCTTGGGATAAACTCCAAAAATCAGATTGGAACCTCTGGGTGCTAGAACCGTAGGCACATTTTGAAAGGTTTTCCTTTACACTTTTAAAGTGAGCTCACAACTGTGTCATGACTTAGCGAGAACACTGGTTTTCTTGATGTGATTTTTGATCATTTAAAATCAGGTTACTTACATTGACACTGTAAAATAGAAAACTCTATTGGATAATCCTAGTCAATCTTTACTAAGTTACTGCTAAATCTATCAAAGAATATGCTGTACTTTTTTAAAAAATAGATAACTTCTTTGGCAAATGAACTTAAGTGAAACTTCAGGGAAAATGCATTGCAAAATCGGTATGATTTCAGGCTCCATTTGCATTAGAATTCCCCTTGTATCCAAAATGGAAATTTTACCCTACTAACTTTGCAGATTCCCGTTAGTATTAACATTACAAACCTCCAGACACCTCTTAATGTTCTAGATCTTTCAATATAAGAGGTCTTTTAATATCAAAAGTAAGAATAAGACAATTTCATAAATGAATGCATTCATTTTGGAACTATATCACTATTCCTTCTGGGTTAAAAATCTGAGAACTCACTTCCTAAAAGCACTGTAGATGTACATAAATGCCCTGCACCAGAGTTCAAGAAGGCAGCTCACCACCACCTTCTTGAGGCAATTCGGAATGGGCATTAAAAGCAGCTTGAGCCAGTGACGCCCACATCCCTTGAACAAATCTAAAAAACCTATGTAGTCATCACTGCCTAAGAATCAGATGCATATTCACTGCTGAACCACTAGGGAACAGTGATGCATCTCCCACCAAACTATCAGACAGCTTTGTCTGCCCACTAGGTGGCTGAGAAACAAATAAAAGGAAAATATTGCAAATGCAGAAAATCTAAATTAAAACCGAAACTCTAGGAAATATACAGCAAGTTTATCACTTGATGTAAGATAGATGAATGTTTTGCAAAGACATGCTTTTTCCGAACTAATGAAGCTTTAGAGGAGAAAGAAATGAAGTAATAAAATTAAAAGGTAACAGGCTATCTCTTTCAGTACTTTGCCTGGGACTTTATAGGTTGATGTGACTGGAATTAAAAAAATAAGTACAGATTAGTTGCTTTCGGACAACACCTTTTCCATTAAATTATTTTTTTGGGATTTGGGAGTGAAGAAAGTATGAAGAAGCATTTTCTCACAAGGAAATCTTGAAACAACAAACCAGCTAATGATTGGCATTCTATTGAATTGGAAATGGGTAAGGGCTGAATGAAGACTAAGCACTTCCCACAAGGGACAGCAAAGTGGTGCAGTGGTGTGTGCTGTTGTTAGGGTTGGTCAGGGAGTTTTGACCAGATTTCATTGTGGTTAAGTTCAGTGGTGATATTGACGCACACTTAATCTGGTGTTTGTATTATTGTCGACAATTTGTGTGTGGCTCAGTAAGAACAGGAAAAAACAAGTAACAGTTGGAACAAATAGAGGGTTGGATTTCCACCCTGACAAAAAAAGACTGCAAAGTCAATTTGACTAAATTACTTCGGAGATCCAAATTTAATAGCACGCCGTGTGAAATAACCTAAAACCAGTTACTACAGATTAGAATTCGAACTAAGCAATCAAATATTAACCATGGTCTGACATCCCCCTTTCCGATACATTATACAATGTGTACTTTTGGACTGCATTTCACATATTCTTGACTGGGACAAATCGTACATGTAGAGAAATTCATCCTAAACTGGTTAGTTAAAAAGAATCTCACACAACATTCTGTCTGCAACATAACTTTAAACTCATTCCTGCAGTATTTAGGCTATTCGCTACTGATATAAAAGCTTTTATTTCAAACTGGGTGAGAATAACATTGCATTTCACAGACTCTTTGAAGCTGCACTACATCTTGCATTTTTGAGATATTTTGTGGAGAGGGGAGTTCAAAGAGAAGTAGAATTTTGTACCATTGAGAAGAAGATTATCATAGGTGTACAGCAGAGCTACTTGACATAGCAGTTCCTTTGTGTAGCCTCAGCAGAGGTGTGCCTCCTTTTGACAGAACAGCTGTTTGTTTAATAAGGCGCTACCGTCCATCAACTGTAGGGATTAGTTTATATTTAAAGAGAGTTATTGGATCGCATTTTGAAAGCAGGTGAAACATCCATCTGTACACCATTTGCAGGATGAATTGTAGTCTGTATGAATTAAAGGATTCAAGAAGGTTGGATTTAGAAAATCCTGAAAAAAAAGGTGTCGCTTTTAATGAAAAAAAGTAGGTGTTTCTAGGCGGGGATGCACCCAGTGATCATAACAAAGGAAAATTTCTCACGGATTAGTTCCGTCTAATTGTTTTTTAGCTGATTAGCCAGTAATGATATCATTGATTCACTCCTGTAGTAAAGAGAAATATCTATAATTTGAATGTAATGATGCTCAATTTTACTGTAATTTTCTGCTTTTTGATTAGCTTACACTCCAAAAATTGCAGTTGTACAATTACTTGAGGAATATCATTATTTGCTGGAAACTCTTGCTATTTTAGGTAACATGTAAATACCTAGTTTATTACCTACATTGCTGGCATAAAACAGTATTCATAATTAGTTTAAAAAAAGACACATTCACTAATTTAAGGCTCATTGCAGGTCTACAATCGAAGCTGTTGATACACTCATTCCTTGTTAACCATCAGTTTGCTACCTTAGTGTCTGTGTAGTCATGATGTCAGTCCCAGATCCCTTTCTCCCCATTGTTTGGTCTGGTTTGCCTTGGTAAACTGTTTGTAGTCCTTTTCAATACACTGGAGTGGTATTGTGTCTTTTATTATGTACAGGAAGTCCATTGCCCTTTTCTCTCATAGATTACACAAACTGAGTGTTGTAAGCTTATTTTTGTTTTACAATAGCACAGTTATGCTAAAGGAGGAAACTATGGAGGTCTTGGGTAGTGGGGCAATATGGGTGGAACTGAGAAATAGGAAGGGTGCAGTTACATTGTTGGGGCTGAATTACAGGCATCCCAACAGTGAGCGTGAGGGAGAAGAACAAATAGGTAAACAGATTATGGAAAGATGTAGAGGCAACAGGGTAGTGGTGATGGGAGATTTTAATTTTCTCAACATTGACTGGGATACACTTAGGGTCAGAGGTCTGGATGGGGACAAATTTGTAAGAAGCGTCCAGAAGAGTTTTCTAGAGCAGTATGTCAATAGTCCGATGAGGGAAGGAGCCATATTGGACCTGGTACTGGGGAATGAGCCAGAACAGGTGATAGAAGTTGCGGTGGGAGATTTCTTTGGGAACAGTGACCACAATTCTGTAAGTTTTAGAATACTCATAGATAAAGATGAATCTGGTCCTAACGGAAGAGAACTAAACTGGGCCAAGGCCAATTATATCAAAATTAGGCAGGAGCTCGGAAATGTGGCTTGGACAAACCTATTTGGAGGGACGTCCACATTTGATATGTGGGAGGCTTTCAAAGATAGGTTAAAGATAGTGCAGGATAGGCATGTCCCGTTGAAGGTAAAAGATAGGAAGGGCAAGATTCGTGAACCGTGGATGACAGGAAAAAATGTACGACTAGCCAAGAGGAAAAGGAAAGCATACATAAGGTCTAGGCAGCTAAGAACAGAAAGGGTCCTGGAGGAATATCGGAAGAGTAGGACAAGTCTTAAATGAGGAGTCAAGCAGGCTAAAAGGGGCCATGAAATAGTTTTAGCAAGCAGAATTAAGGAGAATCCCAAAGCATTTTATTCTTATATAAGAAGCAAGCGGGTAACTAGAGAAAGGATTGGTCCACTAAAGGAGAATGAAGGAAGGCTGTGTGTCAAACCTGAGAGAATGGTTACTTTACATCAGTGTTCACTGAGGAGAGGAACATGATGAATCTTGAGATTAGAGACAGAAGTTTGATTAGTCTGGATCACGTTGACATAAGTAGGGAAGATGTTTTGGGTAGGCTAGAGGTTATTAAGATGGACAAATCCCCAGGACCGGGTGGGATCTATCCCAGGTTGCTGAGGGATGCAAGAGAGGAAAAGGTGGGGCACTGACAGATATCTTTTTGGTATCCTTGAATACAGGTGAGGTGCCGGAGGACTGGAAGATTGCTCATGTTATCCCCCTGTATAAGAAGGGTAGTAGGGATATTCCAGGTAACTGTAGACCAGTGAGCTTGATGTTGGTGGTGGGGAAAGTACTGAGGGATAGGATCTATGTATATATAGAAAAGAATGGGCTTATCAGTGATAGGCAACATGATTTTGTGTGGGGGAAATCATGTCTTACCAACTTAATAGAGTTCTTCGAAGAAGTGACCAAGCTGATAGATGAAGGAAGGGCTGTTGATGTCATATATATTGACTTTAGTAAGGCGTTTGATAAGGTTCCCCATGGTAGACTAATGGAGAAAGTGAAGTCACATGGTGTGCAGGGTGTTCTAGCTCGGTGGATAAAGAACTGGTTGAGCAACAGGAGACAGAGAGTAGTAGTTGAAGGGAGTTTCTCGAAATGGAGAAAGGTGACCAGTGGTGTTCCACAGGGGTCAGTATTGGGGCCACTGTTGTATGTGATATACATAAATGATCTAGAAGAGAGCACTGTTAGTATGATCAGCAAATCTGCAGATGACATGAAGATTGGTGGAGTAGCAGAAAGCATAAGGGACTGTCAGAGAATCTGGAGGATATAGAGAGACTGGAGAGTTGGGCGGAAAAGTGGCAGGTGGATTTCAATCCAGACAAATATGAGGTGATGCATTTAGGCAAGGCTAATTCTAGAGCGAATTATACAATGAACGGAAGAGACTTGGGAAAAGTTGATGGGCAGAGATATCTGGGAGTGCAGGTCCATTGTACCCTGAAGGTTGCTGCACAGGTGGAAAGAATGGTCAAGAAGGCATATAGTATGCTTGCCTTCATTGGACGGGGTACTGAATATAAGAGCTGGCAAGTTATGTTAAAATTGTACAAGACGTTGGTTCGGCCATGTTTAGAATACTGTGTACAGTTCTGGTCGCCTTGGAGAGGATGCAGAGAAGGTTTATGAGGATGTTGCCTGGTATGGAAGATGCTAGCGATGAAGAGGGGTTGAGTAGGTTAGGTTTGTTTTCATTAGAAAAAAGGAGATTGAGGGGGGTCCTGATTGAGGTTTACAAAATCATAAAGGGTATGGACAGGGTGGACAGGGACAAGCTTTTTCCCAGGGTGAAGGATTCAATAATGAGAGGTCATGGTTTCAAGGTGAGAGGTGGAAAGTTCAAGGGGGGATACACGCGGCAAGTACTTCACACAGAGGGTGGCGGGTGTCTGGAATGTGTCGCCAGCAGAGGTGATAGAGGCAGGCACGGTAGATTCATTCAAGATGCGTCTGGACAGATGCATGAGTAGGTGGGGAGCAGAGGGATACAGATGCTGAGGAATTGGGCGACAAGTTTAGATAGTAGATTTGGATCGGCACAGGCTTGGAGGGCCGAAGGGCCTGTTCCTGGGCTGTAAATTTTCTTTGTTCTTTGTTCTTTTTTCTTAATTCATTAATTCACCTTTACCAATTAATTTTCATCAGTCTTTTCCCAAATAAGATCACTATTTTTATCTCTATATGCAAATACTATATAGCAGATTAAATCATTGGTTGCAATCCTGTACCCTTCCCACTGTAGTTTTAGTAGCAGTGAGGGTGTGACATTTAATCAGATGGGAGCACGATGAGTGCAGTCTCTGCCACCCTCTCACCTCCAACTTGATTAATTCTGTGATGAAAATGCTCATGCACAGCCGTCCTGCCCCTAATTGAGCCACTTGAATGGGCAGCTAATGCCCATGTAAGCCCTTCATCCCAGTGTTACGGGTATTAACCCAGTGGTTTGTTGGACGCTGGCCAAATGGAGAGGATTAACAGACTGCCCCCACTAGTATGTTTGCTTTTGAGGGGTGTTCCTTGATCGAAGACCCACAATCAAGATTAGAGTGGTGCTGGAAAAGCACAGCAAGTCTGGCAGCATCTGAGAAGCAAGAAAATCGACGTTTTGGGCAAAAGCTCTTCATCAAAGACCCACAATGTCTGATGAAGGGAACCGGCATTCCTTTGGCCATCCATCTTTGGGAACCTGTGCACCATTAATTGTTTAGTGAAGCTCATTCTCTGTACACTAATTGGCCAATTCGTGGAAAATCTTTGCTGGGTGACTCGTTTCACAAAGTGCAGGCTTCTGATCCACATTGACGCTGACAGAGGGTGGTTTTTACTTACAAAGAAGAATAGAATGGAGAACTATGGACGAACATGTGCCTCACCTCAACCAATAGGCTATAATTCCAACATTTGTATTCTGGATTAACACTTTGTATGTGGAATGTATAGTTTTTGGATGGCCAATATTAAATGGTTAGAAGAATCTTGTCTAAGGTGGTGCATTATACTATAAATGTCCTATGCTCCATTGTATTCTGTCAGAGTATTATAGTTGCTGCCTTTGAAGAATATATGCCTCTGCCTTTTAGAAGAATGACTCCCTTTTGCTTTTTCAGAGGCATTCTGGTTTGTCACTGAAAGTTCTGAGTATATTGCAAATATCCAACTGGCTGCCACTGCACAAATGGTGTGTAAAATCTACCTTCCCTCTAAGTTATGCTGGCTGGCTAGATTTTGCAAGTGGCAGTTGTTGAAATGTTGGGTCTGACATCCTTCTCAGGCTTTGTGTGCACAAGGAGCCAAAGTAAATAGTGGCTTTATTGGGAATCGGAAAGGACACAGCTACGCATTCAAGGTTTCTCAAGATCTTCCTCCTTTCACGTTGATCACTAAGGTATTTGCCATGGTGATGAAGAATGGGTCAGCGATCATTGCAACATTAAACCATCAGAGGAAACTGTAGTCTTCACACCTGCGTCGGAGCCCTCATAGAAACGAGCTGCTCTTCAAAAAGGAAATAATTTTGGCGCAGCGCACAAAATAGTTAAACAGAAGGAAATTCACAACAGGTGCAGTAGGTAGCATGTTTGAGCTGTAATGTTTATTAGGCAACTGTGGGTTAATTTTTACCTTGGACAAGTGTGAAACGGCTGCTATCGATTCAGCCTCCCGTTATAAATCTCTGCTGATTTTCATTACCATTGAAGTCAATAAAAAATCGGGAGAGATGCATAATGGGCAGCTGAATCAATATTGCCCATGTTACGCTATCTCCCAAAGTCAACATGTGCACCATCCCACCGCTGCCCCCCCCCAAACAAATCCAAATTGTGATGAAGCAAAACAGTTCTGATGTATGATTCTTGGAGAGGGAGGAACACATCTCCAGTGTGTGTGATAGTCGTTTTATGCTGCAGTATCAAGCTAAAGAACAATTCTGACATAAATTATGCTGTTTACACTTCAGGCTGTCACCTCTCTTAGGTCTAATTTAACAAAAGGGATTAGGGAGTCTGCTGGAAGATTAATTCCCACCTGAGACTTGTATAAGCTGATGCATACCTTCGATTCAAGCCTATAGCTATCATTAATATGATTTTTTTTGAAAAACATGTCTGCTTCAGTCTCTTGTTTATGCTGGATTTGAGTGAATTAAACCAATAACCAATGCTTCATGGTATAAAATGAGGGCAAGACAGTCCTTTGCTCTCTACTCAAAGTCCTTATCTGAGGAGTTCAGTGGATTTTCCATTGAAATAGATTTGGAACTTATTTTAAGCATGATATGACATCTGCCCAGTGTCGGGCACAGAGATGTGCCCCTGAGTCCTGACAATTTTCCACTCTCAGAATACGCCTGGAACACGGGTGGAGAATAAATGTTATAAATCTCAGAGGACCATTATTGTCACCAGCTTCACTGTCGATGACATAAATTTAGAAAGAGATCTTGGTTTGATATAAGGACTTAAGCAATTAGTCACTCGCCAACCCATCATTTGCCATCTTCAGCTATGTATCTATGGCCACATAAAGTGAAGGAGAAATAGTAAGCTCTCTAATAGCTGAAAATATAGTGAGGCCCTCCATCATCATTAGGTCACATCATTTGTGTTATACAGCTAATTGGCATGTGGTCACTTTACCTTCTCAACAAAGATCAATATGCAGCTGTGCTTTCACAAAATAAATCCCAGAAAGTCAGGTGGTTTCTTTCGCAGATCCTGTACAGACATGGCCGAACACATCTCTGGAAAGAAAGGCAAGTTATCTGATTCACTAACACTTGTCACTTCAAAAGAAGAGATTTAAAAATGACAATGGCCGGTGGACATACAACCTTGGGTAGTCAGGAAATGGGTTTGTTGTTGCAGAATTCCTATCCTCTGGTTCTTTTTTTGGAGGCAGAGTATTTATATAGTTAGTCCAGTTCAATTTCTGGCCATTGGTAACCTCCAGAATGGAGAGGAACTTTATTCATTCACAAGGGCAGCTCAAGTTAGTCTGGGATGAGCACCTTAGATGGAGAGATTTCATCTAGGAAAAGGAAAGAGTCCTGCCTTGTAAACATATCATCTCATGCAGTGAAGAGACGCTGATTTATTTTTGCTGGAAGATTACTTCTTCATCACAGAAGCTTAGCCAAATATCATCTGAAACACCAAGAAAGTTCGAGTTATCATTGGCTCAGGTGAATCAAGAAAGAATTGTTCAGCTCTTCAACTTTTCAGCCATCATTGTAAAGGCTGTATGAACAAATGACCTGGTTCTGTTTTACTCTTCTCATAATCTAAGTGCATGTTACATCTCTAGGAATAAACTTGTCTTAAGCGTGTTCTGTTTCATTTCAAATGCCTTGGACACAAATGTGTATAATTTCTTTTGATTTAAATTTACAAAGAAGTCTAATGCTATTTGTTCTTTAAAATCATAGAGATGTACAGCACATCCTTTGGTCCAACTTGACTATGCCGACCAGATATCTTAAATTTATCTAGTCCCATTTGCCAGCACTTGGCCAATATTCTTCTAAACCCTTCCTATTCATACACCCATCCAGCTGCCTTTTAAATGTTGTAATTGTACCAGCCTCCACCACTTCCTCTGGCAGCTTATTCCACCCTCTGCGTGAGAAGGTTTCCCCATAGGTCCCTTTTTAAATCTTTCCCCTCTCACCCTAAACGTATGCCTCTAATTCTGGACTTTCCCCATCCCAGGGAAAAGACCTTTGTCTATTTACCCTCTCCAAGCCCTTCGTGATTTTATAAACCCTATAAGGTCACCCCTCAGCCTCCGCACTCCAGGAAAAACAGCCCGAGCCTATTCAGCCTCTCCCTATTGCTCAAACCCTCCAATCCTGGCAACATTCTTGTAAATCCTTTCTGAACCCTTTCACGTTTCACAGCATCCTTGAAAAGATTAAACACTCTTTTTCAACAATGCATGGGGTTGTGGTCAGTTGAGAGGTGACAAATGAATGAGGGAGCCAATTATCTCTCATCTTTCCCTGTTTATAACCCCAATCAATTCTCCATCCATACCTACCCTGGGTTCCACACAGGAACGACCAGAAGTAGGGCAGAAGATCGTATCAGAGACTGTATTCTGTATTTTGAGTAAACAATTTTTACTTCTCTTAGGCTCTGTCTTCATGTGTATAAACATGCATGATGTTTCAGTCTAATGGGAGGAATGGCATTGTCAAATTTATGATAGTGTCATGATAAACATGATAGTTATTCTGCATGGTTTACCTTCGGGTCATTTGGAAAACATCCTTGCATTTGTTGAAGTCCATTAATTCTAAAACTTACCTTAAACTGTGATCAAAAAGATAATGGCTCATTGAATAGTGAGCTTCAAACTTCTTTATTATTAGCGGGTGCTGACAAACTGATTATTAGTCCATTGCAATTATCCTCCATGAATCAGATACAGTTCTTGTGTTTCTCACGACATCTTGTATTAATTTATTTTTAAAAGCAGGCTATGTCTATTAAGATTGCAAAACTACTTGCAACTTTAAAATTGCAATTTTAAAATTGTTGAAAAGTTAGGCTGTTATTCAAAACTCCAATTCAAAAATGTTAATGTTTACTTTCCATACAAGTTCTGTAGGTAAGTGATGTAATGATTGACATTTTCAACATCAAAGGCTTGTTGTTGGTGAGAAGCTCAGTCTTGCATTGGAGGTCATACACCCATTGAACCCTAGTTCGTAAGACCATTCTATTTTGGTTTGGGTGAGGCAGGAAATTCTGTCTTATTGCAGTTTTAATTTCCTTTCAGTTATGGTGACTCAATAACGTGAAGTGAAGTTGAAAAACTTGAAAGGGTTCAGAAAAGATTTACAAGGATGTTGCCAGTTTGGAGGATTTGAGCTAGAGGGAGAGGCTGAATAGGCTTGGGCTGTTTTCCCTGGAGCATCGGAGGCTGAAGGGTGACCTTACAGAGGTTTATAAGATCATGAGGGGCATGGGTAGAGTAAACAGATACAGTCTTTTCCCTAGGGAGGGGGAGTCCAGAACTAAAGGCCATTGGTTTAGAGTGAGAGGAGAAAGATTTAAAAGGGACCTAAGGGGTAACTTTTTCATGCAGAGGGTGGTACGCATATGGAATGAGCTGCCAGAGGAAGTGGTGGAGGCTGATACAACATTTAAAAGGTTTCTGGATGGGTATATGAATAGAAAGGGTTTAGAGGGATATGGGCCAAGTGCTGGCAAATGGGACTAGATTAATTTAGGGTATCTTGTCAGCATGGACGAGTTGGACCAAAGAGTCTGTTTACATGCAGTACATCTATGACTTTATTTGGCAAACCAGGGTCGCCTCCATGTGGATACTGTTATAGTTGATCATCCGCAGCAGTAAAGAAACTCTATCTGGCAAAATGAATTTTTCTCTGATCACCTGCATTTCCCCTTCCAAATAGCTGAACAAGATCTTCACCTAACATTCAGCCAAAGCTCTCACCCATAACAGTAGCAGTTTTTGCCCCTGGGAGTTTTCATTGATGAGAAACACAACTGGACTCACGACATAAACGCAATGGCTACAAGAGCAAGTCAGAGATTAGGAATACTGAAGCGAGTAATTCATCTCCTGACTCCCCAAAGCCTGTCTACAAGGCACAAGTCAGGAATGTGATTGAATACTCCCCACTTACCTGGATGAGTACAGCCCCAACAACACTCAAGAAGTTTGACACCATTCAGGACAAAGCAGCCCTCTTGATTGGCACTGCATCCACAAGCATCCAGTCTCCAGCACCGATGCTCAGCAGCAGCAGTGTGTACTATCTACAAGATGCACTGCAGAAATTCACAGAAGATCTTCAATTAGTACCTTCCAAACCCATGACCACTTCCATCTAGAAGAAAAAGGAGAGCAGATATATGGGAACACCACCACCTTCAAGTTCCCCTCCAAGTCACTCATGATTCTGACTTGGAAATAGATAATTTTTCCTCCACTATTGCTGAGTTCAAATCCTGGAATTCCATCCCTAATGGCATTGTGGGACAACCCACAACAGGTGTACTGCAGCAGTTCAAGAAGGTAGCTCCCCTCCACCTTCTCAAGGGCAACTAGGGACAGGCAATGAATGCTGGCCAGCCAACAATGCCCACAAAATGAATAAATAACAAAAGAACAATAAAGCCATGGACCAACAAGAAAAACAATTTGTCTTTTCCTCTTCCTACTAAGCAGAAAATGCATCTGTCTCTATTGAATGTAGTGTACAGTCCAGTGCCTGAAATCTGACACTTTTGGGCAGAGACTATTTTGGATTTAAGATTTTCCCATATTTCATATTACCTATTACCCACTGCTTCATGAATGGGTTTGCTGAAGAAAGGTGCAGTTAAGGACAGCTTCAGAATGAAAACAATAAATACAAATGGATGCAGGTTACAAGTGTGAGAAAAGGAATGTTCTGATAATTAAGCCTCACTACTCTACCAGTCACACCATTAGTGAAAATATATTGATTCAATTGATCAACTGGCCACTGAAGAGATGATAATTTTTTGTTTTAAAAAGGGCGAAAGGGTAAAAACACAGTCTTTCTGGGCCAAGGATTTGAAAAGAGGGATTAAATGTATTGAGTTCTCAGGGCCACTGAACTTCCTGTCAATCACTGAAAGCTGTACACTGTTGATTAATGTCCAGTTTGGATTCTAACTGACTTGGATTTGTGTTGTTGGTGATTGGTCACAATTTTCCCCAACTCTTTTAGATTTTATGGGAATACTTGTATTTGGAAACTTTGTCAGGTTTCCAGAAACTTTTACTGAGAAGAGGATTTTGGAAGAGAGTGCATAGCTTCTCCAGTGTAATCTGGATCTGCAGAATAAAACACAAAATCCAGAGTGGGTTACAAGACAACAATTAGCATAGGGATCCCAGTCCTTTCGATACGGGATTTTCACTGAAATGAAAGCACTGAAGCCCATCTCTTTCTTATTATAAAAATCTTTGTTTAGCTGCTTTTCCAAAGTCACTTGATTTCCACTAAAACAGCTGGTGACTCACAGCAAACATTAAATATTGGCTTCATTTCCAAGAAATCACATGGTAATCCTCCTAAATCCAGACAATGTCCCATAGTCCAAAAGCTTCCAGTGTTCCTCAAATCATCTTTCAATGTAAATATGCATTCCTAAAATAGAGTAAATTATATTTTAAAAAATGGACATTTCTGATTTTTGAATAGCTGGATTTGGTGGTACCAACCCAGCATTTATTAAAATGAGGAGAGACAATATAAGTTAAAGAGTACAATTCTAACATGGAGCATAAAGTACATAAGTAAGGAATTTATGATAAAGAGGTAGAAAGCACTTACTGGCCAAAACTGGAGTACTACATTCATTTTTTATGTATTAGGAGGTTGAGGGTAACCTTATAGAGGTTTATAAAATCATGAGGGGTGGAGATAAGGTGATTAGCAAAGGTTTTTTTTTCCCCTGTGTAGGGGAGTGCAAAACCAAAGGGCATAATTTTAAGGTGAGAGGAAAAAGATTTAAAAGGGGCCTGAGGGTCAACTTTTTCACACAGATCATGATTCATATGTAAAATGAACTGCCAGAGGAAGTGGTAGATGCAGGTACAGTTACAACATTTAAAAGACATTTGGACAGAAATATGAATAAGAAAGGTTGGGAAGGATATGGGCCAAATGGGACTAGTTTAGTTTGGGAAACCTGGCCAGCATGGACAAGTTGAACCAAAGGGTCTGTTTCCATGCTGTATGACTCTGTGACTCTATAAGAATATGAAGGCATTAGGGAGAGTGTAAAAGATTTGTGTGAGTATTTCCAAGGATGAGGGACTTCACCCGTGTACGTCAATTGGAGTAGGTGGCCTGGGTCTCCACAGGTAAGAGAAGATTGAGAGGAGATTTTGTGGAGGTGTTCAAAATCATGACAAATCTAAACAGAGGTGATGGAGAGAAACTGTTCCCATTGACAGAAAATTCAAGAACTAGAAAGCTCTGATTTAAAATGATAAAGAAAAGAAACAGAATGATCTAGAAAACACTGCCTAATCACAGCTCTCAAAAGGGCATTGGATAAGGGCCTCAGGGGAAAAAATGCAGATTTGCAGGTTAAGTGTAGAAGGGTAGCATGAGCTAAATTGTTACTGTAGTATACCAGCATGGATTTGACAGTCTTGAAACTTCCTTCTGTGCTCTAACTATATTCTAATATTCCATCTGCCCTGTAAACTCAGAAACACAATCGATTTAGTGCAATGTCTGGGTGGAATTTCACAGGTTTTTTTTGGCTGAGTTTGAGTTGCGGTAAGTTTTGTTTTGAGAGATTCTTGCTACAAGGCCAGGCCAAGTTTCTTGCCAAACGCATTTCATTGCCAAACATGATGGAATCCACTATTGTCCCACACCAGCAAGGTAATGGCAGAGTAACTACAAAGCTGCACTGCCCATAACACAGAGCTGGCATGACTGGCACTCCCTCAGATAAACAACCCCATTTTCTCAACCTAGTCACTATTGAACCAATAGCGACACCATTCGCCTGTCCTTAGCTACGTCCCTCTAAACACTCCCTCTTAGTCACTGTTACATTGCCCACTGGATACTTGCATCTTTTCATCATCCAATAGCAGATCAACACATACAGCAAAGCACTGAGACAGCTCCAAACATGAACTTTTATATGCAACCAGCAAAATGAACTAGTATGGGCTGCAGTTTGCCCCCACAATGTAACCCAAATGCTGGCATCAACTACCTTGACATTCCATGATGGTCCCCTGTACCCAACTCCATCCCAGCCCCAACATTACATCTTCATGATGTCCACCTTACTCCTCTATACTCTCCCTGTGGAGGCCATGATTACCATAATTACCGATAACTTCCCTGCTCTGGTTGTTGTTCTGAAAAGTGCCCACCCCAAACCCCCCAACACCATGAGTTTCACAATCCTTGTGCCCACCTCCACAAATGTCTCTGCTTCTGTGCATTTGCATCTCAGCACACCCAACTCGGCCTATTCATGTCACACTTCCAAGTTTTCTCTCCTTTGTGGAGAGACTAGGTGGTGCAAAAACTCAACATGTTAAAGAGACTGGATATGTATTGACTGTAGCTGAGCAAATGCTTGAGCCAGCCATCATGTAACTACTTCGACTGCACAATGTCTGTGCATACTTCACCCTGATCGTTCATCCATGCAATTTGGCATTGTTAAACCACCAGCTTCATTCACCACATTGTCACCGACTGCACTCAGACTAACTCAGACATCACTTCAGCTCTTCAACATTCTATTTCAAAACTACTGGACGATTGTGACTTGCATATTTGTGCACAGCGACAGCTACCATCTCATGTGCCTGCACAGGATGCTTCTTGTGCTGATATGAACATAGACATCCAATGACTCTGAGCTTGCAATGTTACCTCTCACTGACTTTAGTACTTGCGTGAATGTATCCAGCCTCTTTATGACTTACGTTGCTTTGTTAGTTCGCACTGACTTTAGCACTGAGCTATGGGCTGCAAGCCTCTCTAGTTGGGTGTAGGGGGAGAGGCAGGGAGGTTGTGACGGCAAAGAACACTGAATATTGAAGATAACTATCAGAAATGTTATGACACAGATACAGACACCAAACTAAATCAGCCATTCTATCTAAGTGTTCATAACGCAGTAAAATGAAGACCTTCGAAGACCCCTGTTAGTTACTCCAATGGTTCATAACCAGATCTTTGAATAACCAATCCCAGTCTTCATGCGTAATTAATTCTGGACACTAGTTTTGTAGCTTAAGCAAAAGATTTAGCACTTTTTGAAGTATACAATAAATTTAACAGAGATGAATGGTCAAACTACAATCTAATTAATGTCTAGGCTTCACACATCTGTTTTCAGCCCCCATTGACACAAAATGCAGATGAACAAACACAGGTAATGGATGAATAAAAGAAAATAATAAAACTAGCCAGGTTACTTAAAGGATTTTTACAAAGAATTGTTTCACAGGTATAGATGGGAACTCCTTGGTTGCTTTTCTGGAGACATCAGTCAGGGTCACCTTTCCAGTTCACTCAGACAAAGGCAACATTACTTCTAACTCAGCTTTCCTCCTCTTTGAGTTTCCGAAAGTGGCAAAGAGAGGTTAGGCAGGGAGCTTTCAAATCTTCATGCGGTTTCATCAGCAATCACACTCTTCTCTCCAGAAAACGCGATTCAAAAAAAGTAACTTTAGCTATGGTCCTGCCCTGATTGACTGACCATCTTTAAAAAAGCCATACTTACCATTCAATATTTGTCATCTGCTTGAATAGACGGTCTCTTCCATACTCGCCTAAACCAATTCCAAGGTACTGACTTTGTTAATAGCAAGTTTTGATTATGTGTTTACACACAATGCTCCTCCCAAGGTTACTGTGTCTGTAGGAGTCCATTTAATCAAGAATCAGCCTGCAATTAACCTGGCTTGGCCTCTCGAACAAAACTTTACTTCGTCTGTTCTTTTCCTTCTACCGCAAGCTGTTTCCCATTGTGAGCTCACAATTTGTAGTTCTTGGCTGAAAACCAAATTGATAAAAGATGAATAAAAAAACATATGAAAAATCAGCAAGGGTTCTAATAGATATGGATTACATTTGTTGTTGTATGGTACTCAGTCATGGGAATATCATACTAGTAGCATTTGCAAGCCTGTGGGAAGTTAGGGAAGAAATATTTGTGTCATCTATTAGCACGGGTGAGTCGCTGAAGCACTGGAGGGTGGCTAATGTTGTCTTTATTTAAGAGAAAGTGAGGGAACTATACACCTGTGAGCTTGACACCAGTGGTGGATAAGCTTTTGGAGGTGATTCTGAAAGATAGGATTACATGCATATGGAGAGGCAGGGAATGTTTAGGAATAACCAGTTTTGTGCAAGGGAAAGCATGTCTCACAAACTTGATTGAGTTTTTTGAGGAAATAACCAAAAGGATTTATGAGGGAAGAGCAGTAGACATTGTTGACATGGACTTTAGTTAATCCTTTGACAAGGTTCTGCATGGTAGACTAATGAATAAAGTTAGATCACATGGGATTCGGGGTGGGCATGCCACTTGGATACAAAATTGGTTTGATGGTCAAAGATGGAAGGTGTTGTTGGAGGATTGTTTTTCGTACTGGAGGCCTGTGACCATTGGTGTTCCACAGGGATTGGTACTGGGTCCACTTTTGTTTGTCATTTATGTAAACAATTTGGATGAGAAAAATTGAGCCATAGTTAGTAAGCTTGCGGATGACACCAAAATTGGTGGTGGAGTGGACGGTGAAAAAAGTTATCTAAGATTACAAAAGGACCTTAATCAATTTGATCAATGGGCTAAGGAGGGATAGGTGGAGTTTAATTTGGATAAATTTGAGGTATTGCATTTTGGTAAAACAAACAAGGGCAGGACTTATACAATTAATCGTAGAGCTTTGGGTAGTGCCGTAGAACAGAGAGACCTAAGGGTTCAGATCCATAATTCTTTGAAATTTATGTCATGGATGGACAGGGTAGTTAAGAAGGCATTTAGCACAATTGCCTTCGTTGCTCAGAACTTTGAGCAAAGAAGTTGGAACCTCATATTGAGGTTTATAGTATGTTGGTGAGGCTTCTTCTAGAGTACTGTGTACAGTTCTGGTTGCCATGATAGAGGAAGGACATTATTAACTTGGAGAGGTTTCAGCAAAAAAAAATCAGCATGTTACTGGGTAAAAAGGATTTAAATTACAAAAATAGGTTAGATAGGCTTTGATATTTTGCAATTGTAGAAAGTTGAGGGGTGAGGTTTATAAAACCATGAGGGGCATAGACAAGGTGAATAGCAAGGATAGGGGAGTTTATACTAAGGGGCATATTTTTAAGGTGAAAGAAGAAAGGTTTAAAAAGGAAATGAGGAAAAAGGAAAAAAAAAGTTTTTTACACAGATGTGTGAAATGAACTGCCAGAGGAAGTGGTGGATGCAGGTACGGTAACAACAATGAAAAGACTTTGGATAAGTGCATGAATAGGGTATGTTTGGAGGCATATGTGCCAAACACAGGCAAGTACGACTGGTTTAGTTTGGGAACATGTTCAACGTGGACTAGTTGGACCAAAGGGTCTGTTTTTTTTTTATTAGATTACTTACAGTGTGGAAACAATCCCTTCGGCCCAACAAGTCCACACTGACCTGCCAAAGCACAACCCAGCCAGACCCATTCCCCTCTTCACCTGACACGACGGGCAATTTAGCATGGCCAATCCTGCACATTTTTTGGATTGTGGGAGGAAACCGGAGCACCCGGAGGAAACCCGCGCAGACATGGGGGAGAACGTGCAAACTTCACACAGAGAGTCGTCTGAGGCGGGAATTGAACCCGGGTCTCTGGCACTGTGAGGCGGCAGTGCTAACCACCATGCCGCCCATATAGTTTTCATGCCATATGACTCCATGACATACTTTATGTGCTTCAAGCAAAAGGTCATGTGTCAAAATCAAGCAGGAATCTTTAATTGAGTGAAGGAGATGACAGTGAGTCAGTGGGATTTTTAAACATTCATTCATGGGATGTGGGTGTCTGTGGCCAGGCCAGCATTTATTACCCAACCCGAATTGCATTAAGAGTCAACCACATTGCTGAGAATCTGGAGTCCCATGTAAGCCAGACCAAGAAAGGATGTCAGTTTCCCTTCCCTGAAGGAGATTAATGAACCAGATCAGTTTTTGCTGATAATCAACAATGGTTTCACAGTCATCATTAGGCTCCTAATTCCAGATGATTATCAAATTCGACTTTAACCATCTGCCTTGGCAGAATTCAAAACTAGGTCCCAAGACTCTCTGGATTAATAGTCCAGTGATAATACCACTAGGCCATCACCTCCTCATGGTACCAATATACTCAATCAATGGGCTCAATCTAATCAGTTCAGGGGTTTGGCCATGGTTAGTCAAGCACTTGATCCTACACAAGTCTGCGGATCTCTGACCTTGCAGACTAGAGACTAAGCAAAGGTCAGACATAAGTAGTCCAGGGATTATAGCTGGTCAGCCTGGGTAAAGTGGAGAGATGGTGTAGGTTACTCTGCCACATTGTCCTAGGTTTTGCTTGGTAATGATCCGGGGCTAATCTGGGGCTGTCCATGGAGCTCTGGTGTAACAGGCAGTTCAGGAGATGGACCTTTTTTGCACTGGTTTGTTGAGGGAATAGACACCATAATAGAGGGCATTTGCAAATACTAGGCAGCTTATAGTGAATTGGAGAAGACAAGGAACCTTTGAAGAAGGCAGGTCACAGTAACTGTAGCTTCTACATTGGGAAGAAGTAAGATCCAGAAACGTTCAATGTCATGGACTCTGGGATAAAGTGGGCACATGACAGTGATGCAACAAGGCTTAACTAAAACAGGGGGATGCTGAAAGGTCATTGAGGCAACAAAAGAGAAGGGATTTTTCACACTTCAGACTTTTATCAATTGTTTGACCTTCTGGCAAGCAACTCCTGTTCATATCCAAATACAAGTGGACCTGGGTATTTTTGCAGTCCTTTATCTATTGTGTCAGTGAATAAATGTCTCATTAACAATCTGCTTGTGTGTATAATATCTTTGCATTATCCCCGCTTTAAAGTATCTACACATAAAATGCTATACAAGATCCTTTGACAATCCACTTATGTTGCATGGCACTGATGTTATACACCTCTCAAGGCATCTGTGAGTACTTGATGTCTAAGTGCAATGTAGTGCAGTTCCACATGACAACTACCAGATTGACATGAATTCTGAGAAAGCCACTATGACTCTTCCATCATCTGTACCCTTCAGTGCTTCAGAGTACATGCAGAGTACCAAATTGCCTTAAAATGCTTGCACATCCTTTTTGTCAGCAATGAACCTGTGAGAGGCAGGGCTTTGTGTGGCCTTTTTCTGCAAAGTGGTGTGGAATGACAGACGGTGGACTTGTGAGGTGCACATTGTGAATCTCCCAATCTTGAACATCAATATGCTCCCTTGAAAGATTGATAGATGGAATGAACATTGTCCCCAGAGATTTATGAAAGTACCACTTACTCCAAAATCTCACTCATAAAGTGGTAAATGTGTGGAATAATGTGTGCAGAAATGCAGATCTGTACAGCAGATGCTGTGTGTACTGAACCTGGGTCCCCAATGCTCTCGCTAACCTTTCCATAGAGGGAGCCAGATGCACACATGCTGTAGGCATTATGGTACTGGGAATGTTCATGGACATCTCCATCCTTCAGTCTGGTTTACCAAATGCCTCTGACAAACCTGTCCTCTGCCTAGGGATGAGCAGGTACCTGGTCTCTTTTAGTCCTTTTGAATATTTGCACTGGCTGTGGCGATGTATTAATGATGGACTCAGCCAGTTTTGCCATTGAGTCCAATCTTGATAGAGTTATAACTGCGAATGTTTCTGTGTTGTAAGGTGCAGGCAATCTGAGAAATCAAGGGATGGATTGAGCATGATGAAGTGGGTTTCAGAAATGTTTTGGCTCACGCCCGAGTAGGACAGCTGATGAGGTTTCCCTGGTGAGTTTTTAAAAATTCATTCACGTGACATGAGCATTGCTGACCAGGCTAGCATTTATTGGCAATTAAGAATCAATCCACAGTAGTGCAGTTCTGCAGTCACAAGTAGGCCAGATCAGGTAAGGACAGCAGATTTCCTTCCCTGAACTATATTAATTAACTGAAAGAGTTTTTCTTATGCGAATCCAGTTGTTTTATTCTAGTTGTTTTTAGAGTCAAAATGTCATCATCTGCCATTGTGGAATTTGAACCCATGTCCCTGGAACATTAACCTGGTGCACTGGATTACTCATTGAGTGAAGTGCAAAGGGCAGGAAGAGTTTGTAATTATAGAAGATGAACTGGGTGAGAGCCCATGAGTTGTACAATATACTACATCAGCCTTGATGAGATCTGTGTGCAGTGACAGAATTAGAGTGAGTGATGAACCTTTGAGTGTGTGGGGTATCCCCAGAGATAAGATGATAGTAGTTATCCTTGTGGAGGGCAGAAGATCATTAGCTTTCTTACTGCACGATTGGGTGGTCCTCTCATGTGAGACAGGATACTGCCCCCTGCTGCAAGCATGCTGGATCTGATGGTGTGGCCTCCTGTGGAGTCTGCTTGGAAGAGGACTGATCTCCTCTCTTCTACTCTGTTCACCAACACCTCCAGTTCTCCAGCCATGAAGCAGGAAAAGAACTTCATTTTCTGCTAGGACTTCTCCTCAGTGATTAGACTCAAGTACCACAGTGTGAGCTCATTCCTGGCTTACAGTCTCTGAAGTGCTGTCCAGCTGTGTCTTACATATGGCATCAGAGTAATGGGTGCCAAAGTCCTGGAAAGAACTTCTGTCTCATATGATACAAATTTCCCCAAGAAATGCATGTAAGAGCTCAGTTGCTTCTTTAACAATGTGAATGTTGCTCAAGAAAGCTCATCCCTGGCTTTGGCAGAGTGAAAGCCACAAAACTTACTCACTCCGACACTTGAACTGCAAATAGGAAAGTTCTGCCCAATGGCAATTTTCTGCCACCAGTTTTGTGCCATGGACAAAGATTCACATAAGAATCTTTTTGTATAAATTTTAAATTTTGCTAAGGTGAAATGAAATTGTTCATGCATGCAAATTCATAACCCCCTCATTATTCTTGTAATAGACAAAAGTTCCTTTTCTTTTGATATCTTTTTTTAATTTTTGTGGATTAATACAGCTATAGTTATCTCGTTAACTTTTGAGCTTCATTTGGATTTAGCCCTTACAGCTTAGAGGTTATCACTTTAGACTATACCTGAGGGCTGAAGTATCAATTGACAGTTGTACATATGAAAAATTGTATAATTGGTTTCTATTAACATGAGGTGTTATCATGATTTAAGACATATTTTCAGTTCAACAGTGCAACCAACATTATAAATGGATTTTATGTGTAATTTAGTATTTGCTTGCTTTCAGCTGTTAACTATTTATTTTTTTGATTTCCAATAATATTAAGCATTCTTTTGAAAAGAACTTACTGATAGAACAGAACAGTGAATGCTTTCAGGTTTGGTAGAGTCATAGAGATGGACAGCACAGAAACAAACTCTTCGGTTCAACTTGTTTATGCCGACCAGATATTCCAACCTAATCTATCTCACCTGCCAGCCCCAGCCCATATCCCTCCAAACCCTTCCTTTTCAGATACCCATCCAGATGCCTTTTAAATGTTGCAATTGTACCAGCCTCCACCACTTCCTCTGTGAGCCCATTCCACACATGCCCCACCCTCTGAGTGAAAACGTTGCCCTTGAGGTCGCTTTTATATCTTTCCCCTCTCACCCTAAACTGAGGCCCTCTAGTTCTGGACTCCCCTACCCCAGGGAAAAGACCTTGTCTATTTACCCTATCCATGCCCCTCATGATTTTATTAACCTCTATAAGATCACCCCTCAACCTCTGATACTCCAGGGGAAACAGCCCCAGCCTATTCAACCTCTCCCTACAGCTTAAATCCTCTAACCCTGGCAACATTTTTGTAAATCTTTTCTGAACCCTTTCAAGTTTGACAACATCTTTTTGATAGGAAGGAGACCAGAATTGCACAATATGTTAAAAGTGACCTAACCAATGTCCTGTACAGCTACAACATGACCTTCCAACTTCTGTACTCAGTACTCTGACCAATATCAAACACCTTCTTCACTATCCTATCGACCTGTGACTCCACTTTCAAGGAGCTATAAACCTGTATTCAAAGGTCTCTTTGATCAGCAACACTCCCTAGGACCTTATCATTAAGTGTATAAATCCTGCTAACATTTGCTTTCCCAAAATGCAGCACCTCGCATTTTTCTAAATAAACTCCATCTGCCACTCCTCAGATGATTGGCTCATCTGATCAAGATCCCTTTTTAATCTTCTTTGTTGTCCACTACACCTCCAATTTTGGTGTCACCCTGCAAACTTACTAACTATACCTCTTATCCTTGCATCCAAATCATTTATATAAATGATGAAAAATAGTGGAGCCAGCACTGATCCTTGTGGCACTCCACTGGTCACAGGCCTCCGGTCTGAAAAACAGCCCTCCACCACTACCCTCTGTCTTCTACCTTTGAGCCCGTTCTGTATCCAAATGGTTAGTTCTCCCTGTATTCATGAGAACTAACCTTGCTAACCAGTCTCCCATGGGGAAACTTGTCGAACACCTTACTGAAATCCATATAGATCACGTCTACCACTCTGCCCTCATCAATCCTCTTTGCTACGTCCTCAAAAAAACTCAATCAAGTTTGTGAGACATGATTTCCCACACACAAAGTGATGTTGACTATCCCTAATCAGTCCTTACCTTTCCAAATAAATGTACATCCTGTCCCTCAGGATTCCCTCCAACAGCTTGCCCACCACCGACATCAAGTTCACATCTCTAGTTCCCTGGCTTGTCCTTACGACCTTTCTTAAATAGTAGTACCATGTTAGCCAACCTCCAGTCTTCCGGTACCTCATCTGTGACTATCGATGATAAATATATCTCAGCAAGGGGTCCAACAATCACTTCCTGAGCTTCCCACAGAGTTCTAGTGTACACCTGATCAGGTCCTGGGGATTTATCCACTTTTATGCGTTTCAAGACATTCAGTACTTCCACCTCTGTTATATGGACATTTTTCAAGATGTGACCATCTATTTCCCTACATTCTGTATCTTCCATATCCTTTTCCACAGTAAACACCGATGCAAAATACTCGTTTCGTATCTCCCCCATCTCCTGTTCTCTCCCTAGTTATCCTTTTGTCCTTAATGTATTTGTAAAAATCTTTTGGTTTCACAGTAAACACTGATGCAAAGTACTCATTTTGTATCTCCCCCATCTCCTGCAGCTCCACACAAAGGCTGCCTTGCTGATCTTTGAGGGGTCCAATTCTCTCCCTGGTTACGCTATTGTCCTTAATGTTTTTGTAAAAACCCTTTGGATTCTCCTTAACTGTATTTGTCAAAGCTATCTCATGTCCCCTTTTTGCCCTCCGGATTTCCCTCTGAAGTCTTTTGGATTACAGGAGTTGGGAGGTCATGTTGCACCTGTACACGACATTTGTTAGGCCACTGTTGGAATATTGTGTGCAATTCTGGTCTCCTTCCTATCGGAACGATATTGTGAAACTTGAAAGGGTTCAGAAAAAAATTGTAAGGATGTTGCCAGGGCTGGAGGATTTGAGCTATAGGGAGAGGTTGAGTAGGCAAGGGCTGTTTCCCTGGTGTATCAGAGGCTGAGGGGTGACGTTATAGAGGTTTATAAAATCATGAGGGGCATGGATAGGGCAAATAGACAAGGTCTTTTCCCTGGGGTGGGTGAATGCAGATCTCGAGGGTATAGATTTAGAGTGAGAGGGAAAAGATATAAAAGATACCTAAGGGGCAACTTTTTCATGCAGTGGTTGGTGCGTGTGTGGAATGGGCTGCCAGAGGAAGTGGTGGAGGCTGGTACAATTGCAACATTTAAGAGGCATTTGGATGGGTATATGAATAGGAAGGGTTTGGAGGGATATGGGCCGGGTGCTGGCAGGTGGGACTAGATTGGGTTGGGATAGCTGGTTAGCATGGACGGGTAGGACCAAAGGTCTGTTTCCATGCTGTACATCTCTATGACTCAACGAATCTAAGTATACTCCTACTGCCTTTATACTCTTCTGAGGACTCACTTATGTATCATGTCTATACCTGACATATGCTTCCTTCTTTTTCTTAACCAAACCCTCAATATTTTTAGAAATCCAGCATTCCCTACACCTACCAGTCTTTCCTTTCACTCTCACAGGAATACACTGTCTCTGGACTCCAGTTATCTCATTTCTGAAGGCTTCCCATTTTCCAGCCATCCCTTTCCCTGCGAACATCTGCCTCCAATCAGCTTTTGAACGTTCTTGTGTGATACTGTCAAAATTGGCCTTTCTCTAACTTAGAACATTTTCTTTTAGATCTGGTCTATCTTTCTCCATCACTATTTGAAAACTGTTAGAAATATGGTCGCTGGCCCCAAAGTGCTCCCTGACTAACACCTCAGTCACCTGCCCTGCCTTATTTCCCAAGTTTTGCATTTTCTCTCGTAGGTACATCCACATCCTTAGGGCTAGAAAGGTATGCCACATTACTGATGCTCCTGAAGTTACAGTAGCCCCTCTACTTTCCTACTGACCTGCACTTCAAATTTAACTCCAACCTCTCCATTCCTCTGGCCCTCCAATCTTTTTATCACCGGGCATTATGTATTGGTATGATATTCTTGGGTAATAAAAATAAAATACTTGCAACACAATTATTACAACAAATAATTGCAACACAAATGTCCAGTTATCTATTTCTATTTCAATTGAAGATCAGAATGTATCTTTTCTCACAGTGATTTTAATGAGCTCCATCTTCAAAACTGGCAATTTGTTTTTCTAGCTTTGAGCTCCATATTTCTTGCTTTAAAGGAGAAAATACATCTATTTGGTCAAAGATGTATCATCTACTAATGTTAAAAGTACATCATATATTAAATCAAAACCTACACAAATAATTAAAATGCCTAAGTATGAGATGTAATGAACCTTGGATTTATAGTGGTACTTGGATTTGTTTCTAATAATTCACTTCCAGTCTGTGGGCATCACTGATAAGGTCAGTGTTTATCACACACACCTTCTGAAACATCTGAGTGATTTGCTAGAATACTTCAGTGGGCAACTGCAGTTCAAGTATGAGCAGAATGTAACATTTAGAGGATAGCACAAACATCTTTTGGTTGCGTGGCAATTATTTTATTTACAGTGATATATGGAGAGAGATGCAAATAAGCATAGGGCCATAAGTTAAATATGGCATAGATATGGGGTCAGTAAGGCTAAGGAAAGAAGTTATACTTTTAAAAAGTGTTTTGCCTAGTCACATTTCAGTACTGTTAAATAATTTATGCAGTTCTGACAAGAGTGTTTTGGGCATATTGTAGCTATGCTTTTAGCAAATCAAAGTGTCCTATGATGATGGCCAATTTCTCTGTCTGACAATTATTTGTTGGCATATAGGAGTAATTAAAGGAAAATTCTATTCATTTTCTCTCACTGATTAATTGCCACTCAGCAGCCAACATTATGCTTAACATGATTTCTCACTCCCTCCAAGTACACACACGCACTCCAAACACACACACACTCTCTCTTTCTCTTTCTCTGTCTCTGTCTGTCTCTCTCTCTCACACACACACGCACACTCCTCCATTTGAAACATTGATTCTGATTTCTTTTTATTTTGCGCTTGGAATGGGAGAATTTTCACCAATTACATACTGGTTACTTGTCCCCCTGCAATATCCCTTTAATTATTAATCACTAGACACATCTTAATTATGGTGCACTGCAATATTGTTGGATTAATCCAGAAAGTGTAGACTCATTATATTTTGAAGGTAAAAACAATGACTGCAGATGCTGAAAACCAAATACTGGATTAGTGTGCTGGAAGAGCACAGCAGTTCAGGCAGCATCCAACGAGCAGCAAAATCGACGTTTCGGGCAAAAGCCAAAGGGCTTTTGCCCGAAACGTCGATTTCGCTGCTCGTTGGATGCTGCCTGAACTGCTGTGCTCTTCCAGCACCACTAATCCAGTCATTATATTTTGATATAAAAGGTAACCAATACAGACAAAAATGTTCTCACTACAGCCATTTCAGATCAGCTACAATGTTATTGAGGGCTTAAACAGCTTTCCCTCCTAATCAATTAATTACGTATGTTGCTCTAGATTGGTTATCGTTTGCACTAGGAATCAATTATTCCCAGGAAGCCAGTAGCCTTAGATTGCCAGATGTTACAAGGACATTCTGTATGGACTGAATGGGCTGGATTTTTTGAGCAGTGGTCATCACATAGAGATTGCCATTCCAATCCTTGTCTACAAAATGAGAGAGCTTCACATTTTTGGCAGGACACTTGTAGTGCAGCAATATTGGGGGAAGATAAACTTTGCCCCCTTTTTGCATAGCAGTCATTTACCATGTTCTGTGATTTGATAGCTCTGGTGAAAGGGTAAAGGTGTAACAGTGAGACTAGGGTGCTAAGGTAAGTAGGTGCCAGGTGAAACGTAGGAAAGGGGTACGTAATTGAATATTGAGGGTAGGTTAGGTGGGTCAGAGATATCAGATCTAGCTGAGGAGGGTGTTGTCAGGTCCTAGGGTGGGGAGGGGTCAGTTGGATCCCATGGGGAAAGAAACCATTGTAGGTGGGGTCCCAAGGGGTTTGAGATTGGGAGAGTGAGTGGAGATGTCAGGGGCTGGAAGCATGCTGGATCTGGTGGGCAGTGGGAGGTAAGTGTAGGAGAGGGAAGAGTGAGGGCCCCAAGTCCTGGGAGTTTGGATGCTGGGAAGAGAAGGAGCATGTCAGTGGGTGTTAGGTCCCGTCAGAAAAGTTGGGGGGGACATTGAGTACCAGGTGGAAGTTCCTGGAGTTGTGGATCCTCCCCAGGGTGGGGAAGGCTGTAGGAGGTGGATGGTGTGGGAGGATATGCTGGATCGAAGACAGGGGTGGGTGTTGTGACCCAGGCCATGATGATTGTTTAGTCTCAAGGTGGAGTGTTGGGGTCTGAGGGGAGACATAGGTGTTCGGAATCCCAGGCAGATGAGGGGTTGTGTTGGGCAACCAAGGGGAAGAGCTTGTTTCCAATCCTAGCAGAAGAAGGCTGGAGAGGGATAGATTTCAGGCTGTGGGGAACTAGGGGAGCATGTCAGGTCCTTGGGTAAAGGAGGTATCAAGTCCCATGGGGAGAAATGTTGTCAGATTTTGGGAGCAAAGTAGGGTCCTGAATCCTAGGGAGAGGGCATGAATAAAGTCTGCATCTGGGAACTGTGAAGAGGCTGGGTGAATTGTGGTTCTGTATGTATTTGGTAAATGGGGGAGATAGTTTAGTGGTTATTCAGAAATTAGGTGAGGTTTTCAAGAGTAACTTTTCTGAGTAATTGTTCACTTCACTGCAATGACACCCTTAGAGTTTTTCAACTTAAACAGATGTTTGCCAAGGTTTCCAGAGATATGGGAATTGCTAATCTGAATCTTCAATATCGCAGTCAATTCCCTTGGATGCTACTAAATCAAGGATTCTACAGGTTCCCAGAGTGAAACTTCAAACTATTTATTAGAAACTGCTGCCTGGCCATTGGAAAGTATGGGTCTGAAATATGAAATTTAGATGACAGTTTCAGTTAGTGATGTGACTTGATTTAAGAATTCCATTCAGTGGAGTCTTTTCCATGCGTTGTTTTGCACTCCCGTAATCCTCTCTTTGACAAGGTTCTTTGAATATATAGATTCATTTTCCACCAGAATAATTCATGTTTGTTTTGCCTTCTTTACTTCAGAGCTTCCATCTATTTGATGTATGAATACTTTCCATTCATGCAATGGGAGCTTCACCTGGCAAGCCAGAATTTGTTTCTAGTCATGAACTCCCTTGAAAAGTTGTGCTAAGTTGTGTTCTTGAACCGCTCCAGTCCAAGTGGTATAGTTAGACCTCAGTTCTGATCAGGAGGGTGCTTCAGGATTTTGACCTGGTGGGAATGAAGAAATGTGATTGATTTCCAAATATTATAATTGTAGTGAAAATGTACTATTTATATTGCAGGGTTCATCATTTGATTGTAATATCTGAGGTTCTCATGGATGGTTTTAGACATGATATCTCTAAAGTGGTTGCTGTGATCACCTGACAAACTCAGGCAGCACACAGGAATATATAAACTGACAGCATCAGAATTATCAGTTTATATCTGTGAGATATCAAGAAATGTTTATCTCTTGTTTTACTCATTCTTGCATGATAAACTTACATATTGGGGAAAGAAAGATTATCTGTGGAATGTTCAGTTTGGAAAAGATGATGGACTTAGACTTGGAATGTATATATAAAATTTAGTCTCTTGCTTTTAAAAACTTTAAACTACTGACTTTACCTTAATGTCTGAATTGGACAATCTGAAGTACGTTACCTGCATTTGCGTGTTTTATGCCACTGTTTTTGGGATATTAGGCAATAACATTTCTCTCTTTTGTTAAGAAAACATTGGAATTGGCTGCTTTATTTGGATTTAGTTAATTAAGTTTTAATTGATGTTTTAGAGCTACATGCTAAAAAGAAATAAAAGTGTTTGTTGCAACTGACTGGGGGGGGATTTAAAATGAGAGGACTCGCTCAAACCTCCTCACTTGGATGTAAGACAAGTCAAGATGGTGAATTCTAATTATGGTGTGGGTTGAGGGCTACTTACACTTGATGCCGTTCCTATGCATCTGCTGCCGTTGTGTTTCTAAGTGGTGGAGATTGTGGATTGATTAGATGCTGTCAAAAGGTTCCTTAGTGAGTTGTTACTTTGATAAGGCAGGAGGAGAATTATTTTCTACATAATTCCCAGTCTTGAACCTGCCACTGCAGGTACAATATTTATGTAGCTGGTTCACAGAAGTTTCTGGTTAATGGTACCCTTCCCAATTGTTAAGGGTGTGGGATTCAATTATGGTAATGCTGTTAAAACTCAGTGGGCAATGGTTAGATTTTCTCTTGTTGTAAGTGGGAGTTGCCTGACATTTGTGTGATAGGAACTTTGCTTGCCATGAATCAACCCAAGATCTGCTGTCCAAGTCTTCTTGTATATGGACATGGACTGCCTGAGTATCTGAGGAGTAGTGGTTAGTTGACTTAGGCTAAAGATTGCTTGGGTCTAACACACAATTCTGAAGATTCCTGCAGCAAAGATTATGGGACAGAGCTGATTGATATTCAGCAGCATTTTTCCTTGGACTAGATATGACTTAAAAACATTGCAGGGTTTCCCTCTTGATTCTCATTAACTTAAATTTTGCTAGGCCTTCTTGAAACCGTAAATGCTTCATTAATCATGGAGGATGAAGGAGTCTGTGTTTAATTGTTTAAACGTGAACACTTGTAAACAATAGGATACGGTAGATCTGGCGAGCTTTGATTGGATTCATTGGTTGAGGAATTACTTTGCTGTGTGTATCCTTTTGTGCTGCATTCAAATAGTCCTGTGTTATAGTTTTAATGGGTAGGTGTGTTCTTTCTAAGAGTTGGCAGTTAAACAATAAGGTACTACTGACTTGCTTACCTATACTCCTTTTGAATGAGCATTGGGCAACCAGACTTGATGTTAACAGGAGAGCAAGGGATATGCTGGTTACAGATTGAGTTCCTAGTCCTGGTCTGCTGCTGCTGATGGTCCACTTCATCTCATGGATGTCTGGTTTTGAGATGCCAGATATTTTCTGAAACCATACTGTTAATGTGGTTCCAATACACAGCACAATGGAAGGTTTCCTCAGTATAAAGATTACTTTGAGTCTGCAAGGACTGTGTGACAATCACTCCTACTGTCACGATCATGTCAGATATAATGACAGAAAACCTTGGTGGTGACAAGGAGCATTTATAATGGCTGGTTCAAATCCCAGTGCTGTGGGAGCTTGAATCTTCCCTAATCCCTATTTGGTAATTGTTATTATTGTTGTTACTTTATGTTTATATAGATCAGGGAACCTCAGTCCAGGAGAGTTGGTTCACTATTTCAATTTTGGACACCCAGCATTAGTATTGACCATTTACGACAAATCTCTTGCCTCTTTCAGAATCCAGTCTCTTGTTCCCAAAAGTCTTTCAGGTGACAAGACGTAAGTGTTGAAGTATTTTCATGCCCACATTTTTGGGGTGGTGTATGTTGTCCCAGAGAATGAATGTTAATCGACATTGAAGAGAAGATAATCCTTGATGTGAAATCTATCCCAGTTTGCTATGACCTGTTCATAGAATGGTACAGCACAGTAGGAGGCTGTTCACCCCATCATGCCTGTGCTGCTACTGTAATTTGAAAGAGACATCCTTTGCTTCAGTGCCTGCAGGCCCCCATTTCATCTCCTTTGTTGCACAAAAATGCACAACTCCAAAGTTTAAAGCAACATAAAAGATGCAGAGAGCTTTTAAGACAGAGATTCTGGGTGATGAGATGTGAACATTTGCAAGTCCTTACTGGGCCTGCAGGTTGTCCATGGTTAGCTCAGTTTCAATCATGGACAACCTGTAGGCCCCTACCCACAAGGTATTGGAAATGGTTCTTGTGTCTTGCTCCTCTCAAGGTGTAGGATCATAAAATTAATTTATATTTCTCAGCTCCTTTAGAGTATTGTGACTGTCTGTGTTTTGTATAGCAGCCAGAAAGCTTTGAAGTCAATAATCACAGCAGCAGTTGAAAGCCTTAAGCCCACAGCAGCAGTTGAATATTCACCCTGAGTTTTGAGTGCAAGTTCTGGCTAAGAAGTGAGCCTGAAATTAATGATTGTTCCGTCTCTGCACATTACCCAAACTGATTAATCCAGATTGGTATAGACAGGAGACAGGTATTTCAGTTGCACATTGCCTGACTTGTGACCTGTTGTTGCAGGAAAGGGAATTGAGAATGAGTACTTTTAACTGAGTCAGTGTTCTCCATCCTTTACTGTGGTTAATACCTGAGTATGTGTGTATTCATTATTATTCTCTCTCTCTCTCCCCTGCCATGTGTCCCCCGTTCTCAGACTCTACCACCTCATTGCCATAGATCCCTTACATGCTCTGCTCTCTTTTGATATACTCAAATGTAAATTGCTTAAAGTATAGTTGAAAAGCTAAGGATTATCAATGAACAACTACCAAAACTATCAATTGAGCATCAGAAGTTCACTAATAACTACTAGCCAAAAACAAACAAAATGTAGAATAGTAATGAAGTTTTAAAAATTTAAAGGAACTCATAAAAACAGCATTGTTGGGATATCTCTGCAGCAATCCCTAAATGGAGTATCCTGGGTCCAGCCATCTTCAGCTGCTTTACCAATGACCTTCCCTTCACCACAAGATCAAAAATCGAGATACTAGTCGATGATTGTACAATGTTCAACAGCATTTATAACTGTTCAAATATTGAAGCGGTCAGCAATTACAACAAGACCTGGACAACATTCAGGCTTTGGCTGATCGGTGGCAAGCAATATTCATGGGTCAGAGGTGCCAGACAATGACCATCTCTAACAAGAAAGAAGAATCTAACTACCTCCCTTTAATATTCAATAGCATTGCCATTGTTGATCCCGATCTGTCACATTTCAGGGGATTAACATTGACCAAAAATTGAACTGGAGCAGCCACATATTACTGTTGCACAACAGTAGGTAAGAGAGAGGGAATTCTGCAGTAACTCATCACCTGACTCTCCAGAATGTGTCCACAAGGAACAAACCATGAGTGTTATACTTTGTCCAGATGAGTGCAAATCCAACAATAATCGTGAAACTTAACACCATCCTGGATAAAGCAGTTCACTTGATTGGTACCCTATTTATACCTCCAGTGTTCATTCCCTCTACTACAACCACACTGTGGCAGCAGCATGCACTATTCATCATGTGTACTGCAGCAACCCCTCCTTCAACAGTGTGCGAGATAGGTAGCTATCCAGCCCCATCTACGGCACTTTTCATTTCCCTTCCCAGGAACAAAGACACGGAGGAGTCAGTCCAAAACTTTTCATTCAACTTTGCAAAGTCGGGTGCTGTTCCCAAAGGTACACACACACAAGCATAGTAATCTCCACACATTATATACATGTATATGTGGGCTGGGTTTACTACTGCTGCCTTGACCAACGAGTGCTCGGATTCCGCACTGTTTTCCTTTTTTGGGTTCTGGTGCCTGGGATTCTTTTATCATTCACTTGGCCAATCAGTGTTTGAGCTTCCCGTTCTTCCCTTATATGGATGATGTTGTACAACTGTGGTTAAGGGCGGCCTCTCAACTATCGAGGAAAGCTGTTACAACTGTTTCATTCATATAAACGTGGGGGAGGTCCGGCAACAGTTTCGAGTGTCTGCTTGTGTTTACTATGAGGTAGAAAAGACTAAAAGGCAGCTAACCGTTTAAAAATTACACTACCCCCTACAAATCCCCCGTGTCTTTTCTTACGGCCTGTAATTTTTCAACCGTAAGTTTCTTCTCCAGGGCATTTAATAACTCCCGAGCTTGTTCATCAAACTGCCCTTCTCTAATACTACCCCCGCCCAAGAGGGATTCACGTTGTTCCATCTCGAGATTTATTCGTTCAACCTGCCCATAGGGAACATCTTTCTTAGTAAGGGCGGTTTCGATCAGTCGTTGAGTTAATCCCCGGACACAGGGAATAACGCAACACCCAAGGGCAGTGAGTACCCCTGCCACCACTATACATGAGACAAGAAAGGGAACGACCACCCCCGTCCATTTACCGAACCAAGCTTCCAACCAGTCCGTGAGGCCAGAGTCAATGCCCGAGTTTTCGGCCAGTTCGTCCGCCAATGTGGTGAGTCCATCCAGGGCGCGGGTGATGGACCCATCAGGGGCTGTGTTGTTGGGGATGAAAGTGCAGCACTGAGTGCCTATCATGACGCAAACACCCCCCTTCTCTGCCAACATCATGTCTAAGGCCAACCTATTTTCCCACGCCATCCTACTAGTGGCGTCCAGTTGTTCTGCTATTCCTTTCACTGCATCCCGGGTATAATTAATGAACCTCTGCTGATTGTAGTAAATATAATTAATCCAATCCACATTCTTATTGATGGTCACCCACCAGAACAGTGACGACTCAAAACCCGCCGCTATCTGGTTCCTCGCCTTGTATTCGTCAGGAACACCCCTGGGGACCCCTATGGCATCTAAATATATGTTATCATCGAAAGAGGTCTCCAAAGCTCTCTCCGTTCTTCCACTAGAACGGGGTCGCTCTTGTTTTTCGAATACCAGGGTGAATGGGATGGCCAATTGAACGATCGCACAAGTGCCCGTCCATTTTTGGGGCAGGGTCGGTCGCAGAACCCTCCCACCACAGTACCACCAGAGGTCTGCCCTAGGTACATGAATGTGGGAGTAATTCCCGCCCCCGGTAGTTTCATTGACCAGCCGGATTGATCCGCTGCACTTGTCAAATGTCCCCACATCGTCGTCCCACTGTAGTCCCGTCCGAGAGACGCAGGCCTGGTGCGTACCCGTTACCCCTGAGAATGATGGCGGGCGGGGCGCCCCCTCAGACCTGACGGGGGGAAACTTCAAACTCAAGGGTCGACAAGTGGGGTCGTTCCAGGCCTCTCGGTCCTGGTACAGCCTTATCATGCAGTCCATGGCTCGTGGGTGTTTCTCCCATCCCAGCGGGAATGGGACCACCTGAGGGTTAGGGCGGGCACTCGTGCATGCGTAGCAATCACTCTTTTTTATGCTCCTCACAGTATATTTGACCCATTCCATCCAGGCATTCGCCTCCCTGTATCCCGTTTCTATTTCAAAGGTCTTTTCCAAATCCGTCGTCTCAATTATTCTAATCTTTTCCTGCTTATCAGTGGTGGATGAGCCCCCAGACTCAGCTTCAATGACCGTGATATACGTGCAGCACAGCTGCATCCCCCTCCATCCTGCCTGGCCCCCAACTCTAATACCCAGTATTGTTCTATTAAGGCTCGCCTCGTTCTTTTCCAAGTTCTTTATGGTCAGATAGAGCGGATTGCACTGATTCTGCCCACAATCCCGTCCAGGGGTGATGGGATCACGGACAACTGACACCATAGCCTGGACCCCGGGGGCTGGAGGCCTACTTAGGCCTTCCCTACCATGCAATTGTAATACTAACGTCTGACCCTGGAATCCCCTTTCTCTCTCTAGATTCTGCTTAGTTTGATTCAGTTGACTTTTAGTCCTACAGGGCACCAACTCACATAGGTCTAAGCTAAGTGTCTGTGTTGATTGGTTGGCAAGCACGGAGATGGTGAACCACTGACGGTCCTCTGCTTGTTTTAACCAGAGGCCAAATTGGGTAACACGCACACAAAGACCCAGCCCAAGGATAATGGCATAGCAAGTTAACAATACGATTGACCGCATTTTGTCGCGACACCCGTAGCCCGAGGGCACAGTTCCTTTAGACTCGCCAAAGTCCGATTAGTTCGTTCTCAGGGTCTCTGTTCCTTAGATGCCTTTGTCAGAGAGGTTCGTTCGTCCTCTGTCGGTTGTGGCACTGGTCCCTTGACTCGAGTGTAATGTGTCCAGCCCTTTTCGGCCGTACGGACAGCCGTTTCGGTCGTCAAAAGTACCAGGAAGGGACCATCCCAAGTTGGTTCGAGGGTACGTTGCTTCCAGCTTTTAATCAGGACCCACTGACCCGGCTTGACGGTGTGCACCGCAAACTCGAGGGGCGGCGTCTGTGCCAAAAGTCCCTGTTGGCGTAAACGAGATAGAGCAGACCCCAGAGCCACCACATATTTTTGCACAAACATATCCCGAGACTCAAATACAGGAGGTTCCCCCTTCGGCCCATGGAACGGGAGGCCAAATAACATTTCGAAAGGGGAGACGCCCAAATCCCGCCTTGGCTGGGTGCGAATTTGCAACAGGGCAAGGGGTAGGCATTTGGTCCAAGGCAGGCCGATTTCACTAGTGAGCTTGGTTAGCTGCTTTTTGATGGTCTGGTTCATTCTTTCGACCTTGCCCGAGGAGGAGGGATGCCAGGGGGTGTGCAAATCCCAGTCAATCCCCATTGCTTGCACTACATTCTGGAGGACGGTCGAGGTGAAGTGGCTCCCCTGGTCAGAGTCAATAGCGCGGGGTAGCCCAAATCGTGGGATGATTTGCTCGAGTAGAATCTTGCTAACCTGAGTTGCCGTTGCCGTGGTAGTGGGGAAAGCTTCCACCCATCCTGTCAGGTGATCTACCACTACTAATAGATACTTCAGTCGACCTATGGGGGGGAGCTCAGTGTAATCTACCTGGATATACTCAAACGGCCTATAGGCCGGACTCCTACCCCCTTGTCTTGCATGCTGCCGCAGCCCCCTTTTGTTAATCTTTCGACACGTTATGCAATCTCCTGTGACCTGCTTGGCTACCGTGTACAGACCAGGGTGAGCATATCGGCGCAGGAAGGCATCACACAGTGCCTGGGCGCCCCAGTGACCCCCTTGGTGTAAACGGGCAATAATGTCCCGCGTCAACGGTCGATTTAGTAGCTGGCGGCCATCGGGTAAGGTCCACTTGCCTTCCCTATCCTTTGTACCCCCCAGAGACGCGAGAAGAGTTTCTTCTTTGTCAGTAAACGTGGGCACTTCGGTAATTTCGGATATCTGTGGAATCCTTACCAGGCAGTTTATTACTTCCTTCCCCATCCCAGCCAATTTTGCCTGTTCATCTGCCAATTGATTCCCCAGGGTCTCTATTTTATCGTCTTTCTGGTGTCCTTTCACATGTACTACAGCAATCTCTTGTGGCAGCAACAAATCCTCCAAGATCATGGCTACTAGTTCCTCGTGGACCAACTCCTTTCCTCTACTATTTATCATTCCCCTTTCTTTCCAGATCTTCCCAAAGGTGTGTACTACCCCAAAGGCATACTTAGAGTCAGTGTAGATTGTCCCGGCTATTCCCTTTAAATTCCTCAGAGCTCGGTGCAAGGCGTACAATTCGCACGTTTGTGCGGACCAGGCATTCGGTAGCCGTCCACTTTCCACTAATTCCCAACCAGTCTCACTAATGACTGCATAACCGTTGTGTCTCTTCCCATCTATCACTCGAGAGGACCCATCAATGTACCACCGCCTTCCTGCATGTAAGGGGGTATCCCTCAGATCTTCCCTCACTTTACTCTGGTACTCTATTATGTCTGAACAGCAGTGTTCCAGTTCTTCCTCGCCCTCCCCTTTCCAAAGGAAGTCCGCCGGGTTCTGGCAGCCCCCGACTTCTATTCGGAGGTCTTCTCGGTCTAACAATATGGCTTCATATTTCAGAATTCTCGAGTCAGTCAGCCACCTCCCGGCCTTCTGATTCAGGATAGTTCTAACCTGGTGGGGAGTAGTGACTGTCAAGGGGGCCCCGAAAGTCAACTTCCTGCTTTCCTCTACCAGCTTTGCCGTGGCTGCCACCGCTTGGACACACTCCGGCCACCCTCGGGAGACTGGATCCAGAATTTTTGACAGGAAAGCCACGGGCTTCCTTTTACCCCCCCAGTCCTGGGTCAATACTCCAAGAGCGGTTCCCTTTCTGGAGTTCACAAAGAGGCGAAATGTCTTACTAAAATCCGGCAAGCTTAAAACAGGTGCGGCCATCAATTTTCCTTTTAGGATTTCAATTAACTTTTTCTCCTCCTCCTCCCATTTTATTCTGTTGGGTGCCTCCTCAATGAGTTTTAGGTACAAGTCTTTAGTAAGGGGGGCATAGTCGTCTATCCATAACCGACAATAGCCTAAGAGTCCCAAGAACTTCCGCAACTCCCTCTTGGTCGTTGGGAGGCCTAGTTCGATTATTGCCCGCACTCTTTCCGGACTTATTCGTTTCTGTCCCTGGCTTATCAAGTGTCCCAGGTACTTAACCTCTTTCTCAACATATTGGAGCTTCTTCTGACTCACTCTTAACCCCTTCTCAGCTAGGTAATTTAACAGGGCATTAGTCCCAAGTAGGACGTCCTCCTCCGCCGGTCCGGATAAAAGGAGATCGTCCACATATTGTATAAGCTTAAGGGACGGGGACAAGGTTAGTCCCTCCAATAATTGTTCCAGAATCTGCCCGAACAGAGTCGGGGACTCAGTGAATCCTTGGGGGAGTACGGTCCACCTGTACTGTTGTTTTCTGCCAGTATCAGGATCCTCCCATTCCAAAGCAAAAAGATCCCTACTGTCCTTGTCCAGGGGACACGCCCAGAAGGCATCCTTTAAGTCTATAACACTAAACCAGCCGTGGTCCGGGGGAATTCGCCCCAGAATAGTGTATGGGTTCGGTACCACAGGGTGCCGTACTTGGACAATTTTATTTACCTCCCTTAGGTCTTGGACCATTCGGTAGCTCCCATCCGACTTCCGGACCGGCAGGATTGGGGAATTGTATCGTGACATACAGGGCTCTACCAATCCATCTTTTATTAGGTCTTCCATAACTGTCTTCAGGCCCTGCCTCCCTTCCCAAGAGATGGGGTATTGGCGCACTCTGACGTCGGGGCTCTGGGGCTTTAATTTTACCTCCACAGGTCGAATTGCGAGTCCCCCCCGGTTCCCTTTGGCGACCCAAACCCTAGGGTCTATCTCTGTCAATCGGGACTCACTAAGGTATGACATGGTAACGGCTAATTCTTCCTCTTCTCCCACTTCTATTCGCAATCCGAAACGGACTATCAAATCCCGTCCCAACAACCCATAGGGAAGATGGGGGAGGTGAAGGAGTTCAACCTGGAGTTCCTCCTCCTCCAGCCGCAAGGGTTGTGGTTCGAATATTCTCGCACTAAAAACCCCACCCTTAACTCCTGAAATGTTTAATGTTTTAGCTTGGAAGCCAACCCCCCTCGGATGGAGGGGAATTGAGGACCTGCCAGCGCCTGTGTCAACTAAGAAGGTAACATCTTGTCTAAATGGGCCCACCCGTAAATTTACCAGGGGTTCTTGGTAGGCCCGTGTTCCGATCCTCCCCTGACTTCCCTAATCCATTTGTTCACACTCCATTTCATACATCCCTTCTCTTTCCCTTTTAAACTCGGGACAATCCCTTTTGAAGTGTCCCAGTTTCCCGCAATGGTAACATCCGGCCTTCTGAGGGCGCTCAATTCCATAAGATCCTCCTCTCTCACTTCTGCCCCGTCTCGCTTCTCTCCCTCTCCAACTTTTCTTCGACGTTCCTCTTTCCACCCCAGAATCTCCCTCCCCCATTCCGGTGGACTTACAAGCTTCCCGTACGGCTGCCACCATCATTTTTGTCTTATGTTTCTCCCTTATTACATCCCTCTGAACGTACACCTTCTGTGCTTCCCGTAATAATTCTGCAACATCCTTTTCAGCCCAATCCTCCACTTTCTGTAATTTCTTCTGAATGTCAGGCCATGACTTAGTCACAAAGTGCACCTTAAGCATGCTCTTGCCTATTTCCCCATCGGGGTCTAAACCTGAATACTTTCGCATGGACTCCCGCAAACGGTCTAAAAACTCACTCGGGGATTCATCCTTTTTCTGTCCAACTTCAAATGCTTTTGCTAAATTCCGCTGTTTGGGCACGCAGGTTTGGATCCCCCTGATTATAAGGCTTCTGAGGTCTGTCATATTGGCCCTTCCCCCCGCGTCGTTATGATCCCACCGGGGGTCCTCTAAGGGGTACTTCTGCTCTCCACGCTGAGGGCCGTCCTGATGCTCCCTATCCCAAATGGCCATTGCACTATTCCGGATCATAACAATTTCATCGTAATTAAATAGTATTCTCATCATGGCCTGCAGTTCAGCCCATGTGTATATACTGGGCCCCAGAAATTGGTCCAGTTGTATTCCCACACTGACGGGGTCGTCCAGTAGACGGGGTAGTTCATTACGGAGATGCCGGATATCCCCAGAATTTAAAGGTTGTACTACAAACCCGGTCCGTTCGTTCCCAAACGGCACCTCTCGTAAGGGGTTCAGCTGTTCAATATTATCACTCCTCCCAGCTCTCAATCCCTCTTCTCGACCTCTCCGCATCTCGAGTCGGACTGATTTCCTAGTGCCTGGGGTGAGTTCTGTGCCCCCTCCTGTACACCCCCCAGCAGTCCCTTCCTCACTGGTCGTAGCCTGCTGGGACTCGGAATTATCCATCGCAGGAGGGAGGTCCGCGCTGGACGCCTGGTCGTGCGCGGGTGGTATATATGGGGGCGGGGAAGACGGTGGCAAACCGTCGGTGAGGATGTCCCAAGACTTCTGGGGCTTCCTCGGGTCTGTTTGGGGAGTCAGAGGATAGAGACGCGTGGGACTCTCGCCGTCTCCCGCCAACCAGGCGGCGGCATATTTGCTCTCCTCTGGGTCAAACGGTTGTTTTCTGTTAACATATACATTTAGGATTTGACACACCCAGTCTTCATCAGACCCATACTCGGGCCAAACTACCGAGGGGGCGCGGATAGGTTCTTTGGTCCATATAAAACAACAATATTTTATCATGGTCTCTTTCTTTAAGTCCTTCGTTCTACTACTGTCCGTCCATAGACTTAACTTCCGACCTAATGGACTATCGGGGGGTATTTCTTTCCCATTTGCAGTCTTCCCTGACTTTTCCTTAGTAAATCTAGAAGTCTGATTTCCCATGGTTTATCTTCGGTCCTGGTCTTAAACGCCCAAAGCGTTTTCACAGATGACCGTCAAAACCACAATTTCCCGTGGTTTATCTTCAGTCCTGGTCTTAAACGCCCAAAGCGTTTTCACAGATGACCGTCAAAACCACGCGGCCAACAAGGAAGAACAAAAGAATCTCTTACCTTGATCCGTGCACGGAGTTGTCTGGCCTTTTTAAATGTGTGTACCCCCGTGTATAGTCACTAACCGGTCGTCCCAGCACTCGTCCGTGTGTTCCTTTTCCAGGATTCAAAATTATTTTTAAATGAGCCGGGTCACATCGTCCCTTGGCCGACGGCCAACGGACCAAGCCGATCAGTGAGAAGTATAAATATATACTAGACGCGTCTTTGTTGTAATCAGGCTTGATCCGTGAGCCGAAGAGACTGCCCCCCCCGGCAATAATTATTTCATCCCGGACGAGCCCCCAATTGTGCGAGATAGGTAGCTATCCAGCCCCATCTACGGCACTTTTCATTTCCCTTCCCAGGAACAAAGACACGGAGGAGTCAGTCCAAAACTTTTCATTCAACTTTGCAAAGTCGGGTGCTGTTCCCAAAGGTACACACACACAAGCATAGTAATCTCCACACATTATATACATGTATATGTGGGCTGGGTTTACTACTGCTGCCTTGACCAACGAGTGCTCGGATTCCGCACTGTTTTCCTTTTTTGGGTTCTGGTGCCTGGGATTCTTTTATCATTCACTTGGCCAATCAGTGTTTGAGCTTCCCGTTCTTCCCTTATATGGATGATGTTGTACAACTGTGGTTAAGGGCGGCCTCTCAACTATCGAGGAAAGCTGTTACAACTGTTTCATTCATATAAACGTGGGGGAGGTCCGGCAACAGTTTCGAGTGTCTGCTTGTGTTTACTATGAGGTAGAAAAGACTAAAAGGCAGCTAACCGTTTAAAAATTACACTACCCCCTACAACAGCATCTTGCACACAAATAACCTCTAATGAGAAGGTTAAAGGGAGCAGATCCAAGTTCAAGCTACACAGCGTCTTGGCATGTAACTATATCGCTATTCAATTGGTGTCACAGTGTCAACATCCTGAAGCTGCCTTCCTAACGGCACTGCAGGTGTGCCTACATCCTAAAGACTGCAGCAATTCAAGAAGACAACTCACCACTACCTTTTCTGTGGCAAATGGGGATTGGCACTAAATGCTGGCCCAATCAATGATGCCCACTTCTCACAAACAAACAGAATAATAATCAAGAGAATATTTGTTTCAGCAGTGAGTTATTCTAATGTGGAATGCACTATGTGAAAAGGTAATGGAAGCAGATTCAATAATAACTTCAAAAAGGGGATGCGATATATGTGCGGTTGATTATTCATTGATTTATTGTTGCCGAGATGCAGTGAAAAATGTTTTGTGTGTTAAACAGGCAAATCATACCATACAAACTGCATCAGGTAGCAGAACAGAGTGTACAGTTTTAGAGCTGCAGAGGAGGTATACTGTATAGACAGACATCAGAATTAGCATTTGAGAACTCTTCAAAAGTCTGATAACAGCAGTGAAGAAGTTGATCTTGAATCTGTTCGTACTTTTATTCAAACATTGGAAGAGAGTGGAAGAGAGTATAATAGTGTGGGAGGGGTCTTTGCTTATCTTAGTAGTTTTCCAGAGGCAGCAGGAAATATAGGTGGAGTCAGTCGATGGAAGGCTGGTTTGTGTGATGGACTGGGCTGTGTTCACGACTCTGTAGTTTCTTGTGGTTTTGGGAGAGCAGTTGTTCTTATTGAAAAGGAAAGATTTAGGAGGCTACAGGAAAGAGCAGGGAAATGGGGCTAATCAGAACTGTGATGGACCTGGTAGGCAGAATTATCTTTGCTATAAGCTTCTATGAAATAACTGAGAAATGAGAAAAAAAAGACTTTACTGTCTTCAGTCATCCAAGTATGAGGTTAAGAGGAAACCTTGTTGTATAATATACATAACAGTTATGCAACACACAGAAAAAAAACAGTGGACTTATTTATACTGCTACCTTTCTGTGTTTGAAATCTTATTCTCTATGTTAGCTGACTGAGCTGACCAAAGCGCTCTGTTTGTGGGGTGAGAATGGTGCAGAACTAAATGCCCTGTTATGAGTAAGGGATGCTTGATGGATCAGCTTGATGGACATTTCCTGCCGATGAGATTTGTACATTTGTGCAGTTGGAGACGACAACATACAGATCATACTGCTATTGTTCTGTGACGGCATTCCACATTTCTGGAGCTGAGGCTGTTTTCTTTAGACACTAATGCACATGACCTTGGAATGTGGACGGGAGATTTTTTCTAATGTTTTCTTATGGTTGGAGAATGTCTAAGCTTATAATGGTTGATTTTTAAATATGAAGGCAAAAACAATTCGACTCATGAATTGTGTTAATGGATAATCCTGGCCATAGTTTGTGAACTGCAACTATGGCTCCTATTTCATAATGGAATAGGGCTGTAGCTCTAAAATCACACAGGTCATTATGAAACCCAGTGAAGGTTCAAAGGTAATTGTGCACTTTTTTATATTTAGAACAAAACAAAAGTGAAAACAGCAAACTTCGAACTGTGTCTGACAGAAATAATAGTTTAAACAATTCTATATGAAGGCTTCTGCAGGGTCATTATGAAATAGAATACAATGGTATTATCCAATAAATTGTCCAAAATGATGGCATGCTAATGCTAATTAATATGGATACAGATGGCACTCACTAGTAATATGAGCACTGCAGACCGAGGTCCATTTCCACATAGGTGTAAGGTAATCCAACACTAAGTAGAATGACTTTAGGAAAGTAGCCAAAACCTGTTTATGCAATGAACAGGGTGGAGTATCTAAAAGAAGAAAGCATCAGGAAGTTAGGATGAATAAATTGCAGAGATTGAGGTATAGCCAGTCAAATGTACTCTTGTCAATATTAGAGTAAAGGCAGAGTGGGAGAGACATACAAGTTGCTTGAATTCAGGTTGAAGAACATATTAAGAAAATAGTTAGCAAAGCACAAAGGGTCTTAGACATCAAGAGTAGAGGTAATTGGAGCTTTTGAGCTATAGGGAGAGGCTGAATAGGCTGGGACTATTTTCCCTAGAGCGTCAGTGGTTGAGGGGCATGGATAGGGTGAATAGCCAAGGTCTTTTCTTCTCAGGGTAAGGGAGTCCTAAACTAGAGGATATGGGTTTAAGGTGAGAGGGGAAAGATATAGTAGGTATCTAAGGGGCACCATTTTCCTGTAGTTGGGGTTGTATGTATGGCATGAACTGCCAGGGGAAGTGGTGGGAGGGTGGTACAACTACAAGCTGGTAGTTTCTTCTTTGAGCAAAGGAGATTGAATAGAAATTTGCTCGATGTACATGGCTTAATTTACCATTGACCAAGTTTCTGCAACTCTGTTGGTGCTGGGGACAGAGGCAGACAAAAACTGTAAATAGTTCCACAAGCTGGCATGCTGGTTTGCCAGCATCTCCCCTCTATCCTATTTTCACTGCGCCTGATTCATTTGGTGTGGGAGTGTGGGCGCGGTGGTGGGTAAGGGAATCATTGTATCATGGGCACAGGGTGGATTGACGACACAATTAAACGCCTATTAAGGTGAATCTAAAGAGGTTAATGAGGATTTTCTTTCAATTTCCAGGCAATAGGAGCCAGTCTAGATGCCAAGAGCTGGCCTCTAAGTGGTTACTTGGGGATGATCCTTTTGGCCAAATTATAGAATCCCTACTGTGTAGAAGCAAGCCATTTGGCCCATCGAGTCCATTCTGACGTTCCAGAGAGTACCCCGCTCACATCTTACCCGATTCCTGTAACCCTGCATTCCCATGGAAAATCTATCTAGTCTGCACATCCCTGGACAATGTGGGAAACTTGGTATGGCTAATCCACCGAAACTGCACGTCTTTGGATTGTGGGAGGAAACTGGTGCACCTAGAGGAGACCCACACAGACACGGGGATAATGTGCAAACTCCACACAGAGACTTGCCCAAGGGTGGAATCGAACTCTGGTCCCTCGTGCTGTGAGGCAGCAATGCTAACCACTGAGCCATTATACTCCCCAATTATATGACCATGGCAGGCCGTCTTCTTGTTGAGGATTGGTTGGTTCAATCTCTGTTTGCCTCATATTGAGTACCCTTTTGTTTCATTTTACTTTCATCCAGCAATTATTTTGCATGTTCCTGCCCCTTCAGGTTTTCAATTCCTGGGACCAGTAAAGATCCTGAAAGATATTCAAGTCGGATTGTTGAAATCCGGAAGCCGTTATCACCAAAACTTTGTCTTGAGCTTCATTGAGATTTAAGATGTTTATCCTTTCAATCTTGTGTTTGTTGCTGTTCATTCTCTTTAGGATTTTGGCAATTAAATCTTTACAGAACAAGCAGTTGCATTTCCATTTTCTGATGCAAAGGTGGATGTTGCAGAGCTTAACTTTATCATCAATCATACACAATCAACCATGCTATAATGTGGGACATTGACACCAGTAGTGGGGAAGAAGGGACTTGTTCCAATGGGATGGTCTTCATCTGTACCGTGCTGAAACCAGAGTCATCATGAAATAGGAGGCGGGAGGGTTCAGTTATAGGAGAAATTAGAAAACCTGAATTAAAAGAGGAGGTAAGAGTGCAGACTGGGTGGGTTACTCTTCAGACAGTCAATGTGGACTTGTTGGGCCAAAGGGTCTGCTTCCATACTGTAAGGAATCTAATCTAAGATAAGCTAAAAAAAAAACTCAGGAGAGGTTATTAAAATCTCCAGCACAGACAGAAATAGGACTTGGTATCTGGAAAGGGTAAGCAATTAAACTTCAAGTACATTGGACAAATGAATGACAATGAGAAGGGGGACGGTCAATACAGGACTGAAGGTGTTATATCTGAATGCATGCAGCATAAGGAATAAGATAAATGAGCTTGTGACGCACATCAAAGTTGGCAGGTGTGATGTGGTAGGCATTACAGAGACGTGGCTGCAAGGGGCTCAGGATTGGGAGCTGTCTATTCAAGGATATACATTGAAAAGATTGGCAGGGTGGGCAGAGGGGCATGGCGGTTACCCTATTAATAAGAAATGAAATTAAATCAATAGTAAGAAACGAAGTAGGGTCAGATGGTGTAGAAGCTGTGTGGGTAGAAGGAACTACAACGGTTAAAAAAAACCCATAGTTGGAGTTATGTATAGGCCTCCAAACAGTAGCCAGGAGCTGGGGTGCAAGATACACCAGGAGATAGAAAAGATGTGCAGGAAAGGTAAAGGTACAGTGATCATGGGGAATTTAAATCTGCAAGTGTACTGGGAAAATCCGTTTGGTTGTGATTCGGAAGAACCAGAATTTGTGGAATGTCCACAGATTTTTTGGAAAATGTAGGGGATGATGGATTCTCAGGGGAATGTAGCACGAACAGCCAAGTTTCTGGTATTGAGACTGGCTCTAATGCAATGAGGGGTACGTGGAGTTCCAAGAGATTGATTGTGTTAGGTGTTCTCAAGTCAAAGTTACAGATAGGCGTTTCTGTGGCCAGCAGCAAAAAATCAGAATGGTGTGTTGCTTCCCTGGTGCCAGGATCAAGGATGTCTCAGAGAGGGTGCAGAATGTTCTCAAAGGGGAGAGGGGCCAGCAGGAGGTCACTCTACACGTTGGAACCAATGACATGGAAAGGGAAAAGGTTGAGATTCTGAAGGGAGATTACAGAGAGTTAGGCAGGAATTTAAAAAGGACGTCCTCAAGAGTAATAATATCTGGATTACTCCCAGTGCTAAGAGCTAGTGAGTGCAGCAATAGGAGGATAGATAGATGAATGCATGGCTGAGGAACTGGTTTTTGGGAGAGGTATTCTCATTTTTGGATCATTGGAATCTCTTTTGGGGTAGAAGTAACCTGTACAAGAAGGACGGATTGCACCTAAATTGGAGGGGGACTCATATACTGGCAGGGAGATTTGCGTGAGCTGCTTGGGAGGATTTAAACTAGTAAGGTGGGGGGTGGGGGGTGGGGGGGAGGGGGCAGTGAAACCCAGGTGGATTGTCAGGAAAGAGATTCATCAGACACTGGTACAGTTGAGAATAGAAGAGATTCAAACAGTTAGGGCAGGCAGGGACAAAGCAGAGAATAAGGTAGGACTGATAAATTAAACTGCATTTATTTCAACGCAAGAGACCTAACAGGAAAGGCAAATGAACTCAGGGCATGGTTACGAACATGGGACTGGGATATCATAGCAATTACACCAATATGGCTCAGGGATGGGCAGGACTGGCAGTTTAATGTTCCAGGATGCAAATGCTACAGGAAGGATAGAAAGGGAGGCAATAGAGGAGGTGGAGTGACGTTTTTGATAAGGGATAGCATTACAGCAGTACTGAGGGAGGATATTCCCGGAAATACATCAAGGGATGTTATTTGGGTGGAATTGAGAAATAAGAAAGGGATGATCACCTTATTGGGATTGTATTATAGACCCCCTAATAGTGAGTGGAAAATTGAGAAACAAATTTGTAAGGAGATAGTAGTTACCTGTAAGAATAATAGGGTGATTATGGTAGGGGATTTTAACTTTCCAAACATAGACTGGGACTGCCATAGTGCTAAGGGTTTAGATGGAGAGGAATTTGTTAAGTGTCTGCAAGAAAATTTTCTGATTCAGTATGTGGATGTACATAATAGAGAAGGTGCAAGACTTGGCTTACTCTTGGGAAATAAGGCAAGGCAGGTGACTGAGGTGTCAGTGGGGGAGCACTTTGGGGCCAGCGACCATAATTCTATTAGTTTAAAAATAGTGATGGAAAAATATAGACCAGATCTAAAAGTCAAAGTTCTAAATTGGAGAAAGGCCAATTTTGACGGTGTTAGGCAAGAACTTTCAAAACCTGGTTGGAGGCAGATGTTCGCAGGTAAAGGGACGACTGGAAAATGGGAGGCCTTCAGAAATGAGATAACGAGAGACCAGAGACAGTATATTCCTGTTAGAGTGAAAGGAAAGGCTGGTAGGTATAGGGAATGCTGGATGACTAAAGAACTTGAGGGTTTGGTTAAGAAAAAGAAGGAAGCATATGTCATGCATAGACAGGATAGATCGAGTGAATTCATAGAAGAGTATAAAGGCAGTAGGGAGTATACTTAAGAGGGAAATCAGGATGGCAAAAAGGGGACATTAGATAGCTTTGGCAAATAGAGTTAAGGAGAATCCAAAGGGTTTTTGGAAATACATTACGGACAAAAGGGTAACTGGGGAGAGAATAGGTCCCCTCAAAGATCAGCAAGGTGGCCTTTGTGTGGAACTGCAGGAGATGGAGGAGATATTAAATGAGTATTTTGCATCAGTATTTACTGTGGAAAAGGATATGGAAGATACAGAATGCAGGAAAACAGATGGTGACATCTTGAAAAATATCCATATTACAGAGGAGAAGTGCTGGATGTCTTGAAAACGCACAAACATGGATAAATTCCCAGGACCTGATCAGGTGTACCCTCAAACTCTGTGGGAAGCTAGAGAAGTGATTGCTGGGCCTCTTGCTGAGATATTTGTATCATTGATAGTCACAGGTGAGGTGCTGGAAGACTGGAGGTTGGCTAACGTGGTGCCACTGTTTAAGAAAGGTGGTAAGGACAAACCAGGGAACTATAGACCAGTGAGCCTGAAGTTGGTGGTGGGCAGATTGTTGGAGGGAATCCTGAGGACAGGATGTACATGGATTCAGAAAGGCAAGGACAGATTAGGGAGAGTCAACATGGCTTTGTGCATGGGAAATCATGTCTCACAAACTTGATTGAGTTTTTGAAGAAGTAACAAAGAGGGTTGATGAGCGCAGAGTGGTAGATGTGATCTATATGGAATTCAGTAAGGCGTTCCCCATGGGAGACTGATTAGCAAGTTTAGATCTCATGGAATACAGGGAGAACTAGCCATTTGGATACAGAACTGGCTCAAAGATAGAAGAGAGAGGTTGGTGGTAGAGGTTTGTTTTTCAGACTGGAGGTCTGTGACCAGTGGAGTGCCACAAGGATCGGTGCTGGGTCTACTACCTTTCGTCATTTATATAAATGATTTGGATGCGAGCATAAGAGGTATAGTTAATAAGTTTGCAGATGACACCAAAATTGGAGGTGTAGTGGACAGCGTAGAAGGTTACCTCAGATTACAATGGGATCTTGATCAGATGGGCCAATGGGCTGAGAAGTGACAGATGGAGTATAATTTAGATAAATGTGAGGTGCTGCATTTTGGGAAGGCATATCTTTGCAGGACTTATACACTTAATGGTATGGTCCTAGGGAGTGTTGTTGAACAAAGAGACCTTGGAGTGCAGGTTCATAACTCCTTGAAAGTGGAGTCGCAGGTAGATAGGATAGTGAAGAAGATGTTTGGTATGCTTTCCTTTATTAGTCAGAGTATTGAGCACCGGAGTTGGAAGGTCATGTTGCAGCTGTACAGGACATTGGTTCGGCCATTCTTGGAATATTGCATGCAGTTCTGGTCTCCTTCCTATTGGAAAGAAGTTGTGAAACTTGAAAGGGTTCAGAAAAGTTTTACAAGCATGTTGCCAGATTGGAGGATTTGAGCTACCAGCAGAGGGTGAATAGACTTCGGCTATTTTCCTTGGAGCGTCAGAGGCTGAGAAATGACCTTATAGAGGGGCACAGTTAGGGTAAATAGACAAAGTCTTTTCCCTGGGGTGGGGGAGTCCAGAACTAGAGGGCATAGGTTTAGGATGAGAGGGGAAAGATATAAAAGAGACCTAAAGGGCAACTTTTTCACACAGAGGGTGGTACGTGTATGGTTTGAGCTGCCAGAGGAAGTGGTGGAGGCTGATACAATTGCAACATTTAAAAGGCATCTGAATTGGTATATGAATAGGAAGGATTGAGAGGGATATGGGCCGGGTGCTGGCAGGTGGAAGCACTGACCTCTACACCACTGAAGCCAAACGCCAACTCGAGGACACCTCTTCCTACTGCTCCCTCGACCATGACCCCACCCCCCATCACCAAACCATCATCTCCCAGACCATACAGAACCTCATCACCTCAGGAGATCTCCCACCCACAGCTTCCAACCTCATAGTCCGGGAACCCCACACTGCCCGGCTCTACCTCCTTCCCAAGATCCACAAGCCTGACCACCCTGGCCGATCCATTGTCTCAGCATGCTCCTGCCCCACTGAACTCATTTCTACCTACCTTGACACTGTCCTATCCCTCCTAGTCCAGGAACTCCCCACATACGTTCGAGACACCACCCACGCCCTCCACCTCCTCCAAGACTTCCGTTTCCCCGGCCCCCAACGCCTTATCTTCACCATGGATATCCAATCCCTCTATACCTCCATTCGCCATGACCAGGGCCTCCAAGCCCTCCGTTTTTTTCCTCTCCAGACGTCCCCAACAGTACCCTTCCACTGACACTCTCATTCGTTTGGCTGAACTGGTCCTCACTCTTAACAATTTCTCCTTTGAATCCTCCCACTTCCTCCAGACCAAAGGCGTAGCCATGGGCACACGTATGGGCTCCAGCTATGCCTGTCTCTTTGTTGGCTATGTAGAACAGTTGATCTTCCGTAATTACACCGGCACCACTCCCCACCTCTTCCTCCGCTACATTGATGACTGCATTGGCGACACCTCATGCTCCCGCGAGGAGGTTGAGCAATTCATCAACTTCACCAACACATTCCACCCTGACCTTAAATTTACCTGGACTATCTCTGACACCTCGTTCCCCTTCCTGGACCTCTCCATCTCCATTAGTGATGACCGACTTGACACTGACATTTTTTACAAACCCACCGACTCCCACAGCTACCTGGATTACACCTCTTCCCACCCTATCTCTTGCAAAAATGCCATCCGTATTCCCAATTTCTCCGCCTCCGCCGTATCTGCTCCCAGGAGGACCAGTTCCACCATAGAACACACCAGATGGCATCCTTCTTTAGAGACCGCAATTTCCCTTCCCACGTGGTTAAAGATGCCCTCCAACGCATCTCGTCCACATCCCGCACCTCTGCCCTCAGACCCCACCCCTCCAACCGTAACAAGGACAGAACGCCCCTCGTGCTCACCTTCCACCCTACAAACCTTTGCATCAACCAAATCATCTGCCGACATTTCTGCCACCTCCAAAAAGACCCCACCACCAGGGATATATTTCCCTCCCCACCCCTTTCCGTCTTCCGCAAAGACCGTTCCCTCCGTGACTACCTGGTCAGGTCCATACCCCCCTACGACCCACCCTCCCATTCTGGCACTTTCCCCTGCCACCGCAGGAACTGTAAAACCTGTGCCCACACCTCCTCCCTCACCCCAACCAAGGCCCGAAAGGAGCCTTCCACATCCATCAAAGTTTCACCTGCACATCCACGAATATAATTTATTGTATCCGTAGCTCCCGATGTGGTCTCCTCTACATTGGGGAGACTGGGCGCCTCCTAGCAGAGCGCTTTAGGGAACATCTCTGGGACACCCACACCAATCAACCAAACCGCCCCGTGGCCCAACATTTCAACTCCCCCTCCCACTCTGCCGAGGACATGGAGGTCCTGGGCCTCCTTCACCGCCGCTCCCTCACCACCAGACGCCTGGAGGAAGAACATCTCATCTTCCGCCTTGGAACACTTCAACCCCAGGGCATCAATGTGGACTTCAACAGCTTCCTCATTTCCCCTTACCCCACCTCATCCTAGTTTCAAACTTCCAGCTCAGTAACTGTCTCCTTGACTTGTCCAGACTTGTCCGACCTGCCTATCTTCTTTTCCACCGATCCACTCCACCCTCTCCTCCTTGACCTATCACCTTCATCTCCTCCCCCACTCACCCATTGTACTCTATGCTACTCTCTCCCCACCCCCACCCTCCTCTAGCTTATCTCTCCATGCTTCAGGCTCACTGCCTTTATTCCTGATGAAGGGCTTTTGCCCGAAACGTCGATTTCGCTGCTCGTTGGATGCTGCCTGAACTGCTGTGCTCTTCCAGCACCACTAATCCAGTATTTGGTTTTCAGCATCTGCAGTCATTGTTTTTACCTTGTTGATTTTAACCCTACTGCGAATCCTCTTGCAAGGATGCCTGCCTTGAAGAATTTTTCCTCCTCTCTCTACAAGAATCTCAGGGAGTCCCTCTCCCACTGCAACTCCCAGGTCATTTCCTCTGCTCTGAAGCTCTTCAACCATGTTGTGAAATAAACTCGGTACCACAGCCACATTTGCTTCCTCAGTGCCTGCCTCCGTAACCAACTCATCCCACACGGACTCCGGACCACCTTTAAACCAGCAGAGTTCAGACCCGAACAGGACAAACAGTACAGAGTACAGATTCAAAAACACCAGCAACAGTTCTCCTTCAAGATCCTCCGCTCCACGCTTGCAGCAATGCGCCAGCACCTAACCTCTCTACAGTCAGCCCTGCCTCAGCTGAGGGCCACACTCTCTCAGAATTGCAAAGGACCCACTCTGTACTACATCCTCAGGAGAATTCATACTCTCAACAAACAGTATTTCAATTCCATGTCAAACATCAAAAACTGTCAGTACAACAAACTTTTATCCACCCACCTCCATAACCAGCGCTCCTCAAACATTCCAGAAGATTCCCCTGGCCTCAGAAACGCCATTAGCCATGCGGCTGACGCAGCTACCACCCCCACGCTGAGTGATGATGTCACTTCCGCCCACATCATGGCCACTCCCACAGCCACTTCCGGCCCTCACATCATCGCTGATGGCACACGCTCAGTGACTTCCCCTACTGCCATGATCACCACCACTTCCGCCTCCACCAGCGCCACTCACCTGCATTCTGCTGACATGCCCCCCACAGACCCCACTGTCACTATCCCCACACCCCAGAACCCCGAGGGCAACATTCCCCCAGCTCATGCCTCCACCCCCATTCCCCCCACCATCACACCCACTCCAGGTACTGGCTCCGACCCCACTCCAAGCTCCACACCCACACCAGATCCCAGCTCCCGGCCCTGCCGAGTTTTCACCATCCCTCCAGACCTCCCACTCACTGAGGACGAACGATCAGTCCTCACCTTCATCCCCCTCCGTCCACGCATCAATGAATTTAATACACGACGTGACATCGAACAATTCTTCCGTCGCCTCCGCCTCCGAGCTTACTTTCACAATCAGGACTACCGCCCACCTTCCGAGGACTCCTTCGCCCACCTGCAACACACTGCATCCACCTGGACACCCCGCACTGGCCTATTACCTGCCCTCGACCTCTTCATTTCCAACTGCCGCCGGGACATTAACCGCCTCAACCTGTCGTCCCACCTCCCCCACTCCAACCTCTCACCCTCACAACGCGCAGCCCTCCAATCCCTCTGCTCCAATCCCAACCTCACCATTAAGCCAGCGGATAAAGGGGGCGCAGTGGTAGTCTGGTGCACTGACCTCTACACCACTGAAGCCAAACGCCAACTCGAGGACACCTCTTCCTACTGCTCCCTCGACCATGACCCCACCCCCCATCACCAAACCATCATTTCCCAGACCATACAGAACCTCATCACCTCAGGAGATCTCCTACCCACAGCTTCCAACCTCATAGCCCGGGAACCCCGCACTGCCCGGTTCTACCTCCTTCCCAAGATCCACAAGCCTGACCACCCTGGCCGACCCATTGTCTCAGCATGCTCCTGCCCCACTGAACTCATCTCTACCTACCTTGACACTGTCCTATCCCCCCCTAGTCCAGGAACTCCCCACATATGTTCGAGACACCACCCACGCCCTCCACCTCCTCCAAGACTTCAGTTTCCCCGGCCCCCAACGCCTTATCTTCACCATGGATATCCAATCTCACTACACCTCCATTCGCCATGACCAGGGCCTCCAAGCCCTCCATTTTTTCCTCTCCAGACGTCCCCAACAGTACCCTTCCACTGACACTCTCATTCGTTTGGCCGAACTGGTCCTCACCCTTAACAATTTCTCCTTTGAATCCTCCCACTTCCTCCAGACCAAAGGCGTATCCATGGGCACACGTATGGGCCCCAGCTATGCCTGTCTCTTTGTTGGCTATGTAGAACAGTTGATCTTCCGTAATTACACCGGCACCACTCCACACCTCTTCCTCCGCTACATTGATGACAGCATTGGCGCCACCTCGTGCTCCCGCGAGGAGGTTGAGCAATTCATCAACTTCACCAACACATTCCACCCTGACCTTAAATTTACCTGGACTATCTCTGACACCTCGCTCCCCTTCCTGGACCTCTCCATCTCCATTAGTGACGACCGACTTGACACTGACATTTTTTACAAACCCACCGACTCCCATAGCTACCTGGATTACACCTCTTCCCACCCTATCTCTTGCAAAAATGCCATCCCGTATTCCCAATTTCTCCGCCTCCGCCGTATCTGCTCCCAGGAAGACCAGTTCCACCATAGAACACACCAGATGGCCTCCTTCTTTAGAGACCGCAATTTCCCTTCCCACGTGGTTAAAGATGCCCTCCAACGCATCTCGTCTACATCCCGCACCTCTGCCCTCAGACCCCACCCCTCCAACCGTAACAAGGACAGAACGCCCCTGGTGCTCACCTTCCACCCTACAAACCTTCGCATCAACCAAATCATCCGCTGACATTTCTGCCACCTCCAAAAAGACCCCACCACCAGGGATATATTTCCCTCCCCATCCCTTTCCGCCTTCCGCAAAAACCGTTCCCTCCGTGACTACCTGGTCAGGTCCAGGTAGGCGGCACGGTGGCACAGTGGTTAGCACTGCTGCCTCACAGCGCCTGAGACCCGGGTTCAATTCCCGCCTCAGGCGACTGACTGTGTGGAGTTTGCACGTTCTCCCCGTGTCTGCGTGGGTTTCCTCCGGGTGCTCCGGTTTCCTCCCACACTCCAAAGATGTGTAGGTCAGGTGAATTGGCCATGCTAAATTGCCCGTAGTGTGAGGTAAGGGGTAGATGTAGGGGTATGGGTGGGTTACGCTTCGGCAGGGCGGTGTGGACTTGTTGGGCCGAAGGGCCTGTTTCCACACTGTAAGTAATCTAATCTAAGCTAATCCACACCCCCCTACGACCCACCCTCCCATTCTGGCACTTTCCCCTGCCACCGCAGGAACTGTAAAACCTGTACCCACACCTCCTCCCTCACCTCTATCCAAGGCCCTAAAGGAGCCTTCCACATCCATCAAAGTTTCACCTGCACATCCACCAATTTAATTTATTGTATCCGTTGCTCCCGATGTGGTATCCTCTACATTGGGGAGACTGGGCGCCTCCTAGCAGAGCGCTTTAGGGAACATCTCTGGGACACCCACACCAATCAACCAAACCGCCCCGTGGCCCAACATTTCAACTCCCCCTCCCACTCTGCCGAGGACATGGAGGTCCTGTGCCTCCTTCAGCGCTGCTCCCTCACCACCAGACGCCTGGAGGAAGAAGACCTCATCTTCCGCCTTGGAACACTTCAACCCCAGGGCATCAATGTGGACTTCAACAGCTTCCTCATTTCCCCTTACCCCACCTCATCCTAGTTTCAAACTTCCAGCTCAGTAACTGTCTCCTTGACTTGTCCAGACTTGTCCGACCTGCCTATCTTCTTTTCCACCGATCCACTCCACCCTCTCCTCCTTGACCTATCACCTTCATCTCCTCCCCCACTCACCCATTGTACTCTATGCTACTCTCTCCCCACCCCCACCCTCCTCTAGCTTATCTCTCCATGCTTCAGGCTCACTGCCTTTATTCCTGATGAAGGGCTTTTGCCCGAAACGTCGATTTCGCTGCTCGTTGGATGCTGCCTGAACTGCTGTGCTCTTCCAGCACCACTAATCCAGTAGGTTGGGATATCTGGTCAGCATGGACAAGTTGGACCGAAGTGTCTGTTTCTGTGCTGTACATCTCTGTGACTCTATGACTCTAAGACAGCTTTTTGGAGCAGATTGTGATGTAGCCCACTAGTGAACAGGCAATACTGGATTTACTGGTGTGCAAAGAGGCAGATTTGATAAAGGTGCTTAAGGTGAAGGATTCCTTAGGAAGCAGTGATCATATAATTATCAAATTTACTCTACTTGAGAGAGAAGATAGAATCAATGGTATTTCAGCTGAATTAAGGCAACTACAGAGGCATGAGGGAAGAGCTGGGTAGAACTGACTGCAATTAGGAGCCCAGCAGGAAAGGCAGTGGAACAGGAATGGCAGGAGTTTCTGGGAGTAATTCAGGAAACACAGCAGTGATTCATCCTGAGGAAAAAGCAGCATGGTACCGGGAGGTGGAGGCAACCATGGCTGACTGGGGAAGTCAGGGATAGTATCAAAGCAAAAGGGAAAGCATATTTTGTGGCAAAGAAAGTTGGAAACCAGAGGATTGTGAAGCTTACAAAGACCATCAGAGGGCAACAGAGAAAGAAATAAGGAGGGAAAAAACTAAATATGAGGGTAAGCGAGCCACTAATATAAAGGAAAACTGTTAGAGTTTCCGTAGATGTATAAAGGACAAAAGAGAGGCAAATGTGAGCTTTGGGCCTCTGGAAAATGACACAGGAGAGATAGTAGTGCGGAACAAAGTAATAACAAAGACATTACTTCATGTCAGTCTTCACGGTGGAAGACATGAGTAATATCCCAAAAGTTCAAGAGAGTGATGGGGCAGAGCTGACTGTGGTGGCCATCACCAAGGAGAAGGTGCGAGAAAAACTGAATGGCCTGATGGTGGATAAATCACCTGGACCAGATGGACTACACCCCAGAGTTCTAAGGGAGGTGAGGAGATAGTGGAGGTGTTAGTGGTGATCTTTTAGGAATCACTGCAATCAGGGAGGGTCCCAGTGGACTGGAAAATCATTAACGTGACACCCTGTTTAAAAATGTAAAGCAGAAGACGGAAAATTACGGACCAATTAGCCTAATCTTGGTCGTGGGTAAGATCCTGGAATCCTTTGTGAAGTATAAGATTTCTGAATACTTGGAAGTGTTTGGTAAAATAGGGCAGAGTCAGCATGGTTTTATCAAGGGGAGGTCATGCCTGACAAATCTGCTAGAGTTCTTTGAGGAAGTAATGAGCAGATTAGACCAAGGAGAGCCAATAGATGTTATCTACCTGGACTTCAAGAAGGCCTTTGACAAGGTGCCACACAGGAGGCTACTGAGTAAGATAAGAACCCATGTTGTTAGAGGCAAGGTGATAGCATGGATAGAAGCCTGGCTGTCTGAGAGAAAGCAGAAAGTGAGGATAAAAAGGGTTCTTCTCCAGGTGGCACCCAGTGACAAGTGGTGTTCTGCAAGGCTCAGTGTTGGGACCACAACTTTTCATTTTAAATATTAATGATCTAGGTGAAGGAACGGAGGGCATTCTCGCTAAGTTTGCAGAGAATACAAAGGTAGGTAGAGGGACAGATAGCATTGAGGATGTGGGAAGGCAACAGAAGAATTTGGACAGGTTAGGAGAGCGGGCAGCGAAGTGGCAGATGGAATACAAAGTGGGAAAGTGTGAGGTCATACACCTTGGCAGGAAGAATAGAGGCATGTAATATTTTCTAAATGGGGAGAAAGTTCAGAAGTCTGAAGTGCAAAGAGACTTGTGAGTTCAAGTCCAGGATTCTGTCAAGGTAAACTTGCAGGTTGAGTTAGTAGTTAGGAAAGCAAATGCAATAATGGCATTTATTTCAAAAGAACTTGAATGTAAAAGCAGGGATGTACTTTTGAGGCTCTATAAAGCTCTGATCAGGCCACATTTGGGGTTATTTTGCACAGTTTTGGGCCCCATATCTCAGGAAGGATGTAGTGGCCCTGGAGCGTGTTCAGAGGAGGTATGCACGAATGGTCTCAGCAATGAACAACTTAACATATGAGGAATATTTGAGGACTCTGGGTCTCTACTTGATGGAGTTTGGAATGATGGGGGGGGCGGGGTGGTGGGATCTAATTCACACTTACAGAATACTGAATGGCCTGGACAGAGTGGATGTTGGGAAGATGTTGCCAATGTTAGGAGAGACGAGGATCCGAGGGCACAGTCTTAGAGCAAAGGGAAGACCTTTTCAAACAAAGGTAGGGAGAAACTTTTTCACCCCAGTGAATCTATGAATCTATGGATTCACTGCCACGGAAGGCTGTGAAGGGCAGGTCATTGAATATATTTAAGACAGCGATAGATAGGATCTTGATTGTGAAGGGGACCAAGAGTTATGGGGAAAAAGTGGGAGAATGGGGTTGAGAAACATATCAGCCTTGATTGGCATAGCAGATTTGATGGGCTGAATGGTTTAATTTCTGCTCCTAAATCTTGTGGTCTTATAATGCAATGTGACTTAAGTCTCTCAGTTTTCTAGCATGCATCAGGGACAACATGCTTTTGATAGCATGGCGGCAATATTGTAAAATGTGTAAATAGAAATGTATTCAAAGAGTGCAGTTGCTATTGTTAGTTAATTAGAAGCCTTGGAAAGCATTCTGTATAACAGTGCACCAATTTGAAATATTGAAGAAAATCTTCATTTACCAATTTTAATCCAAATCCCAAGCAGTTCCATTTACATACCTCACATGGCGCATACCAAAGGTTGTGCTGAAACTTTAGGGCTTGTTGGGTCATCTTTTCAGCATGTGTCTTTGGTAGTGACTGATCATCTATTTGGAACAAGGAAAGAAGAGGAAACAAGGTACACAGTTTACAAACCAAAACTTGCTGAACTCAGTGTTGAATCTGATCAGAAGACTGCAGAGTACCTCATTAAAAGATGAGGTGCTGTTTCAAAAGGATACTTTAAGCCTCACTGGGAGAGTACAGCAGGTCAAGGACAGAGATATCAGTTCAAAAAATTGAAGTAATTCACAACTGGAATGTCAAAATTATGCTTATGGACATAGGTTTAAACTGAAAGGGGATAGATTTAAAAGGGACCTAAGTGGCAACTTTTTCAAGCAGAGGATGATGCGTGTATGGAATGAGCTGCCAGAGGAAAGGGTGAAGGCTGGTACAATTGCAACATTTAAAAAGCATCTGGATTGGTATATAACTGTGGGCAGCACAGTGGCACAGTGGTTAGCACTGCTGCCTCACAGCACCAGAGACCCAGGTTCAATTCCTGCCTCAGGTGACTATCTGTGTGAAGTTTGCACATTCTCCCCATGTCTGTGTGGGTTTCCTCCAGGTGCTCCGGTTTCCTCCCACAGTCCAAAATTGTGCAGGTTAGGTGAAATAACCAAGTTAAATTGCCTGTAGTGTTAGATTTAGGGGAATGGGTCTGCATGTGTTGCTCTTTGAAGGGTCGGTGTGGACTTGTTGGGCCGAAGGGCCTGTTTCCACACTGTAAGTAATCTAATCTAATCTATTTCAGTATTAAATAAACAATTTGATACTCCAGAGCATATTATTTAGAATGCATACAGTGTGGAAACAGGCCCTTTGGCCCAACAAATCCACACCAACCCTCCAAAGTGTAACCCACCCTGAAGCATTCTCTTATTCTATTATCCTATATTTACCTCTGATCAACACATCCCTGAACACTATCAACAATTTAGCAGGGCAAAAGTGAGGACTGCAGATGCTGGAAATCAGAGTCTAGATTAGAGTGGTGCTGGAAAAGCACAGGAGATCAGGCAGCATCTGAGGAGCAGGAAAATCCTGCAACAATTTAGCATGGCCAATACATCTAACCTGCACATCTTTGGACTGTGGGAGGAAACCGGAACACCCGGAGGAAACCCACACAGACACGGGAGAATGCGCAAACTCTACACAGATAGTTACCTGAGGATGGAATCAAACCTAGTTCCCTGGTGCTGTGAGGCAGCAGTGCTAACCACTGAGTCACTGTGTCATCTATGGTTTTGTATTTCTCCTTAAAAAAGGATTAAACCATCAGTAGCGATGTAACTTATGTTCCTGGAGCAACATTTTCTCTGTTCCTTAACAGTTCAAAGTTCAATACATATGCAATGGCACAGACAATAGTCTAGCTTTGATTGTTGAATAAATGACCATTGGTTTTGGAAAGAATTGTACAATTGTGTGTGAATATAAGCAGGTTTTAGGTGTGATGTAGGATTATCAAAACAGTGTCTTAGATACATGTCTAAGGCTAACGGAATGTTGCCATTTATCTCAAACAGCTGGTTTCCAAAGGGAGATAAATTATGTTTCAGTTGTACCAAGTCTTACATTAAAATATGAATGCTCGAAGGTACAACTGAGTAAAGGTGGAAAAGTTCGATACTCTCAACTATTAAATGCAGCATTCACTTCTCACCCAGTGCCAAAACTTGATATCTTCCTTGTCAGAAATAAAGCTGTTCCCACAGAGTCACTTCCTTCTGCTATGTGGTGGCAGCACTTTTGATCATGATGCCACATTTACACAGTGATGGTTCTCTTTGTCACTGCTTGGTCTAGATTGCCAAGGCCTCTAATTAACTAACAATAGCAACTGCACTCTTTGAATACATTTCTATTTACATATTTTACAATGTTGCTGCCATGCTATCAAAAGCATATTGTTCCTGATGGGTGCTAAGTTCATAACTATTGAATCACTAGCCCCAAAACCCTGCCAAACAGCAATCAGTTATCCAAAGCCTTCACTTGGCCGTCAGTTGCTAATGGACTCAGCATGTTCTTTGGATTAGTGACAGGTATCTATTTTCTACTTTGCAATTGGTAATAATGCACCAGTATTTTTGCTTCCTTAGGCTATTTTACTGTAAATTGGTTCCACAGTGTGAATCAGAAGTAAGTGGAGTTACCTTTATGTGCACTGGACAACATGCTATTTTGTGGTATTATTTCATTGATATTTAATAACAATAAATCCAGCTGGTCAGTTCACTCTGTTATGCAGGCTCACAAAGTCAGAAATAGATTCCCTTTCCATTTGTGCTGAATTTGCTGAAATGTGGTTTGAGATTCCCTGATCCTCCTGAGTAATCTCAGCAGAACAACATTATAGGGTATTCATTTCTGAAGAAGAGTCATATTAGGAGGTTGCAAGGTGATGTCATAGAAGTTTATGAAATCATGAGGGATATAGATAGGGTTAATGGTAGGTGTCTTTCCCCTAGGACGGTGGATTTCAACACTAAGGGGCACATTTTTAAGGTGAGAGGAGAGAGATTTAAAAAAGACACAGAAGTTCACATGTGTAATGGACTTCCTGAGGAAGTGATGGTTGCGTGCACAGTCACAACTTTTAAAAGACAGGTTAGTACATGGATTGGGAAGGTTTGGAGGGATTTGAGCCAGGAGCAGGCAGGTAGTACTAGTTTAATTTGGGATTACGTTCGGCATGGATTGGTTGGACTGGAGGGTCTGTTTTTGTGCTGTATGACTCTATGACTCGAGGCAAAATTGTCTCTTGGAAGCAGGCTGAGGGTGGGGAGCAAGCAAGAATCGAATTGTGAACGCAACATCTTTCAGATCAGACATGAAATCCCTCTATCCCCTCAGGTAAACATCAACTATCGTCTGGCACTATTTCTAAGAAGAGCAGATTTGTTCGCCCTGCTGTCCAGCTCAATATTTATCTCCCTATCATCTAGGCATTTCATTTCAGCATTACTCGAATTATATTGCTGTATGTGGAACCTTGCTAGGCCAACATTAGCTGCTGCATTTCTGAGAACAGTGACCACACTCAAAAATATCTCAGTGGCCGTAAACTGCCAGTGCCTGAGATGTCCTAAGGTCATGTAAGAATACAAAGTTATTTTTTACCTTAAAGTAGTATATTATAGAAAGAAGGCCATCCTAGAAGGAAGAAGTACTGTTAGATGTTGAGATGTTATCAGAATATATCTATCAAAAAAGGCTGCAGTCAATACTAAGTGAGTTTCCCCAGAGAGCCTGTATAATTGATTGCCACTGTCCTCACTGAGTATAATTTTTTTATTTATTTATTGGTTATTTAACTGGTTCATTTTCTTATGACCGGCATCACTATGGTTTTTTTCAGTGAGCAGTCTTAAGGAGAAAACGTCCTTTTTAATGGAGGACTTGCCTGAATCCACATCAATAGATTTCATACTTACTCCTTCCCAAACTGAGATTAACTAATTCATCTCATACTGAGGATTAAACTTGAACTATGCTTTCCGGTGTTGCTTAGCTTCTCACTGGATATGTTTTCTGACCTATTGGGGAGCGCATAGTTAATTTTTTATCAAGGTTGAATCCCATGCTTTTTGTTTAATTTTTTTTGCAAAAATTTGTAACCTGCAGGTCAAACATTGACTGGGATTAAGATCCAAGTGCAAGGGATGTTTCTTGCAACAAGCACTATAATGGGACAAGAGTATGACAAAATATAGTTGTATTTTCCATTTTTATTTTACTATTATAAGTTTCAAAGGGAACTATGGAAATGGTATTCTGAAGTAGAATCAGAAAGTTCCAGAAAACATTCAGCAATTAGGCAGGACCTGCGTAGGGAAGAGAGTTAACTGAAAGGCAGTATAGTTAATGCTTGAACAGAAGTAGACAGTAGAGGATTGTTGAATTGGTAAATATATGAGGCATCACTCAAACACAGATGCATCTAACTCCGCAGTTTAATCTCTGAAAGGTTGAGGACATTGAGAGTAACCTGTGCTGTGGAGGCACGTCCATGATTATGTTGTATTAAAGAGCTCCATGCATAAACCTTTGGCGGCAATCTCAAATTATCTCTGGCCTGCCAGGTTGAACAGGGCGAGGCAACCTGTTTGAGGGGAGGGCAGTAGCAATGAAGGAATAATAATTATACAGTATTATGTGTAACTTGGAGGGGAACTCAAATGGCAATGATCCCCTGACCTTGTTGCTCTTGTTCTTTGAGTTTATAAAGGTTGTGAGTGAGGGAGAGGCTGCGAGAAACTTGGGCAAGATGCACTGAACACATTTTACAAATGGTATCCTCTATAGCCACAGTGCACTATCACTGGAGAGAATGAATGCTTAACATAGTGGATGGAGAGCCAATCAAACGAACGATGTCCAGTTTCTTGAGTATGATTTGGAGGTGCCAGTGTTGGACTGGGGTGTACAAAGTTAAAAATCACACAACACCAGGTTACAGTCCGACAGGTTTATTTGGAAGCATAAGCTTTCAGAGTGCTGCTTCTTTGTCAGGTGGTTTTGCTATAAATTCTGTGACTTACAATCTTATGCTTCACAACCACCAGATGAAGGAGCAACGCTCCAAAAGCTAGTTCTTCCGAATAAACCTGTTGGACTAAAACCTGGTGTTGTGTGATTTTAACTTTCTTGAGCATGTTGGAATTACACCCATCCTGACATCTATCACTTGAGCCTCAATTATTTATACTCTACATTAATCTCTTAGATGAGAGGAAAGAGTCGAATGTAGTTAGATGGGGATAGAAGTAGTGATGAGAATGCAAAGAGACTTCAAAGGGATATACAAGTTGGGTGAGGTGTAAGAACATCTGAGATGGAGTACAATATGATGAAATTTGAAATGACCCACTTTGGTAGGAAGCATAATAGAAAATGGAATGCATTTTGCACAAGAGAGAATGGGAAAATATTACATTCACAGGAACCTAGGTATCCTCATGTACAATTTTCAAGTGGTCAAAGCATCATCAGCTGGGTCAGCATTTATTGCCCCTTGTTTCCATTGAGAAAGTAGTGGTGAACTGTCTTCACAAATCTCTGTAATTTATTTGTTGAGCACCCATAATGCTGTTAGGGAGTTCTCTCATTTTGACCCAGTAACACTGAAGGATCAATGATATATTTCCAATTCAGGATGATGAATGTCTTCAGGTTGTAGTATTTCCATATATCTACTACCCTTGACCTTCTTGATGCTGGTGGATTATTGGTTTGGAAGGTTCTATCTAAGAGCCATGGTGGGTTACTGTAATGTATCTTGCAGTTGGTCAACACTGCTGCTATTCAGCATTGGTATTGGAGAGAGTCACTGTTTATGAATGTGGTGAAATCAAGTGGGCTGCTTTGACTTGGATGGTGCCAAGTTTCTTTAGTGTTGTTGGAGCTGCTCTGATGTAGACAAGTGGGAAGTATTCCATCACACTCCTGACTTGTAGTTTATATGTGATGGGCAGGCTCTGAGGAGTCAAGAGGTGAGCTTCCCCCTGCAGGATGCCTAGCCTGTTGTGACCACCATATATAGTTAGTCCAGCTGAACTTTGTTTAAGGGTGATTCCCAGGATGTTGATAGTGAGAGATTCAGTGTTGGTAATGAACTGAATATCAATGGGCAGTGTTAGATTCCCACTTGTTGAAATGGTCATTGATTGGCACTCGAGTGGCATGATTGTGACTTGTCACTGGTCAGCCCAAATCTGGATATTGTCCAAATGGATTTTATTTGCTTTATTGGAGTCATACATACCTAAGTACAGTGAAAAGTTTTGTTTTTCAAGTAGTACAGGCAGGTCATAGCAAACCAGGTCATGTTTTGACAGAATGAGGAATACGAGGTTCCAACTGCACAGAAGGTGCACAAAGCAAGATCAATATTAGCAAGGTCAGTATTATTTAAAATTAAAGAGGTTCATTCAGCAGTCTAATAACAGCGGGGAAGAAGCTGTTCTTGAATCTGTTGGTGTGTGTGTGTGTGTTTTCAAGCTTCTGTATCTTCTGCCTGATGGATATGGACTGTTTCAGTATGTAAGGAGTTGTAAATGGTGTGGAAAATTCTGTAACCATTATCGAAAAACCCTACTTCTGACCTTATGATAGAACGCCCATCATTGATGAAGCAACTCAATATAATTGGCCTTAGGACACTCACCTGAGGAAATGCAGAGAAATCCTAGAGTTGAAATGAATGACGTCCAACAACCATAATCATCTTCCATTTTGCCAGGATGACTTTATTCCCTGATTCCCATTGACTCCAGTTTTGCTAGGGCTTCTTGATGCTGCACTGGGTCAAATATCACACTGATGTCAAGAGCAGTCACCTCACCTCTGGAATTCAGCTGTTTTGTCTCTGGGCTGTAATGAAGTCAAGTGGTGAAACCCAAACTGAGCTTTATTGATGATCAAGAATTGAATAAGAGGATGGTTATTGGATGAATTGGATTAGTTCTACCTTTTGTGTACAAAATTGTATATCTGTGCAATTTTTCACATTGTCAGGTAAATGCCTTTTTTTTTTAGCTGTAAGGGAACACAAATTCATTGGCTACTGTGGTGAGATTTGAACCCAGGTTTTTGGGAAACCACCTGGATCCCTAGTTCAGCAACAATACCACTACATCATTACATCTCTCAATTATTGAATGCTAACTTGCAGTAAGAGCAAAAATTAGAAACACAAATGGTATGTTGGTGGTTGTTCAAAGAGGTTATGTCCTCATATATAAATCTTTGGTGAGACCACATCAAAATACTGTGTACAGTTAATATCTCCTTATCTAAATGAGGACATACCTAACTTAGAGGGGCAGCCAATCTTCACTGGACTGAGGTCTGTGATGTGGGTATTTTCATACATGAAGAGATTGAATAGATTAGGTCTAAAATCTGGATTTTAGACAATATGAGGTAATCTAATTGAACATGTAAATTTCTAGAGGCTTTTTGATGGGGAAGATGCTAAGAAAATTTATCCTGTAGCTGGGAATCTAAAACATGGGGTCACGTTCTCAAAATAAGTCATCAGTCATTTCTGACTGTGATTTGGAGAAATTTCTTTACTTAAACATTCAATTAAAAACCAATGGAGTTCTTTATCTCAGAGAGTTACGAGATGCTTGGTTATTAGTAATATTCGATACAGATGCTGATAGATTTTTGGATACTGAGGAAAGTAAGGAATATGGATCTAGTCCAGCAATGTGGAATTAAGGTGGAAGATCATCCATGGATTTCTTGAGTTGCTCAAAAGTCCAAATGATCTATTCCAGCTTCTATTTCCTATGGCCTATCACAATTCTGGCTTGTGCCTTGTGGATGCTGGAAAGGCTTTAGGGAGTCATGAAGTGAATCACTTGTTGTAGAATAGCCAGCTTTGACCTGCTTTTGAAGTGACGGTATTTATGTGGTTAGTCTAGTTAAGCTTCAGGTTAACGGTAACCCCAGGATGCTGGGGATTGGATGATGATAATTGTACAAATGTCAAGGGACACAATTCTGTTCTTTCTTGTCGGAGGTGATCATTTCCTGTCATTCGTGTGGCATTGGTTTCACTTGCCTTAGTTATTACTGAGGTACTAGGAGTATACTATCTCTCTGTAGTTCATTACTCCATGTGTCACAACAGAAATTAATTGTTTTACCAAGTTCTTGATATGGCCAATCGTATGCTTTCTCTATATTTAGGTCTGAAAACAGAAAGATCTATCAACCAGGTTCCTTTAATAAACACATAATAATTAATTTATTATAAACAAATTTCTTTAAGATTAATGCAAAAGCTGGTTGCACATACACAGTTTGCAATATAGATGTGTACCCCATTAAATAATCCAAACCACACACTGGATAAAGGGGAAAACATAGATTTTTCTTTGCAGAGATTCCATTTGGGGGATAAAAAAAGTACACTTTTCGCCAATAAGTCTGAGTTCTTGAAGGGAGAAAAAAAGTACAAATGCCAGTTGGCCATTCTACTTCTCCAAGAGTGGTGTCACCAAACACAAGCAGAAATCGCTGGGAGTTTTGCCAAGGCTTACTCAGGTACCAAGTTATCAAGGGACTCTTTGAGATGCCCTTCAAGAGAATAGGCGCAGACTAGATCAATGTCCCAGTCACACATTGGATCACAACAAGAAGTTTTCAAGAGACAGGAAAGCTGAGCTGGGATGCTCCTCATTTACTCCAGGCTGCCAACAACTGGAAAATCCAAACAGTCTCCAAAGCTGAAGTTGTAAACTGACAGCTGTAAGCTTAGGCAAACGGAGTCTACAGTACACAGGCAGTTACTGCAAGGCATGTAATTCTTGACAAATGCCTTACTACAATAAAGTTCCACTGTCCTTTCATTGAGCCCTTTAAAAAATTCAAGCATCCACAAGCCTTCAAATTCAAGTTCAATAAAATGTTTAAATACCAAGCTATTGTAACACCGTTCATTAAGCCAAGCCTGAATGTTATCCTGGTTTTGCTGCATTTGGATATGGACTGCTTCATCATCTAAGCAGCTGTGAATGGAACTGAATGCTGTGCTCTCATGAGTGAACAACCCAACGTCTGACCTTGTGATGAAGGGAAAGTTGAAGAGATTGGACCAAGGATACTACCCTGAAGAATTCCTGCAATGAAGTGCAGGAGATGAGTTGATCGGTCTCCAATAACTGCAGTCACCTTCCCTTGAGCTTGGTCTACCTCCAGCCAGTGGAAAGGTTCCCCCAGACTCTCATTACATCAGTTTTACCTGTGCTGTTGATGCCTGCTTGATCAACTGTGGCCTTGAGGTAAAGAGCAGAAATACTATCCTGGATTTCAGATGCTTTATCAATAGTTGAACCAAGGCAGTAGTGAGATCAGGAGCTGAGTGACCCTGATGAAACCAAAATTGCATGTTGTGGAGCAATGCCTTTTGGTCACTCTATCAAGAACACCTTCCTTCATTAGGCAGAGATGGCTGCTTTCCTTCCCGAAAGGACATGTGTGAAGCAAATGAATCTCTTCTCACAATCTGGTCATTATATGGCCACAATTACTGATAATAAGGTTTTATTCCACATATTATAATTTTTATTAACTGATATTAAATTGTCTGGTAGTACAGAAATTTGCTAAGCGGAGACACAAAATCAAAGCATTTCATCATGCACTTATCAGGACAAGAACGCAAGAAGCCAGGCTTGGAAAAGGAACACCAATTTATATGGTGTTGATTGAGAGGGTTACATGTATGTGGAGCAGTTAACAGTTAACAACTGCTAATCTTTGTGAGTGCTCTGAATGCCATAAGTATGTTTCCGATATACTTTTTTCCCATTGCTTTGTTCTTTTAGCTTCTTTAGTTTCATTTTCTTTGCTAATTTCTTAAAAACATGTCTGTGTGTATGTGGGGTGTTCATAGAGTCATAGAGATGTACAGCATGGAAACAGACCCTTCGGTCCAACCCGTCCACGCTGACCAGATATCCCAACCCAATCTAGTCCCACCTGCCAGCACCTGGCCCATATCCCTCCAAACCCTTCCTATTCATATACCCATCCAAATGCCTCTTAAATGTTGCAATTGTACCAGCCTCCACCATTTCCTCTGGCAGCTCATTCCATACACGTAGCACCCTCTGCATGAAAAAGTTGTCCCTTAGGTCTCTTTTATATCTTTTCCCCCCTCACCCTAAACCTATGCCCTCTAGTGCTGGACTCCCCGATCCCAGGGAAAAGACTTTGTCTATTCATCCTATCCATGCCCCTCATAATTTTGTAAATCTCTATAAGGTCACCCCTCAGCCTCTCACGCTCCAGAGAAAACAGCCCCAGCCTGTTCAGCTTCTCTCTAGTGGGAAGGAGGTGAGTTATTCACTTTTTAGAGCTATCTATGGCCGTGCTGCTGCTCTTGTTTAATGGCTATCTTTGTCTTCACTCTGAAGCTTTCACCATTTGTAATGTTAATGTGATTGTTGAAGGTATTTTACTTCATTCTGAATCCCATCATAATTTTGAGGATTTTTGCTTGTTGAAGCTGATGGGATGTAAGAAACACATTTGTGATTATGCAGTTATGGAATATTTCTCCTCTTTAGCCTGTTGTATGTTCTACTCTATTTCTTCCTTCACGCATTGTTGTATTTGTGTTTAATGGTGCTAATATTTGAGGTTAAGGCCAAAAATGCTAATATTCAGGATGCAAAGCTGCTGCTGATTATGATAATGCTAATTGTGGAGTTCAATGTGATGTGTATGTCCATCCACATTAGTGCTGCAGCCAGATGTATGTCTGAGTTGGTGTTTGAACAGGAACACCAATGGCAGCTAGGACTCCTGGAACATTCCCAATCTTTGTGAGGGGAGTGAAACACTACCTTTGGGAAGACTGGGGACAGGTCAACAAATGGGTCAGGGAGCACCCATGCACCTAAACTAGTTTAGGGTTATGTTTGTCTATTACATTTTTTCACCTTGTCCAAATTCTCACTTGGCTATCATGGAGGTGGGGGAACATTGGATGGGAGGAGAGGTAAGGGTCTCATGTAGACTACAAAAGTGCCTATTTTTCCTAACTTGGGCCTTGCAGGTTTTTACTTGGTTCTAGTTCTATACTGTTGTCTTTATTTATTTTCCTTAGGCCCATTGTCAGCACAGGGAACTGTTGTTTACATATCGGCTCCAACTGAGCACATATTTAGCATACAGGGTCATGTAATGTAATTTCCCCTGATGTAACAATAAACGTTATACCTGAGCAAAAGTGTGCAACTTAACTGGTTATTCCAACTTTCTCTCCACTTCACAGATTGAATACACTTTTATTGGTCATTATGGTTGACATTTACTACAACAATTCTCAGTCACAATGTCTTGTTCTGATTGTGCTCTCTGTCTTCTATTAGTTTTCCATTGTGCACAGTTCTGGTCCCCACACTATCAGAAGGCTGCGTATATTTTGGAGAGAGTACAGAAAAAATACGCCAGGATGTTGCCTGATCTGAGGGGGATTTTAGCCATGAAGAAAGATTGGACAGATTGGGTTTGTTTTTGCTGGAACACAGGAGGTTGAGGGGTGACCTGATAGAAGCTTATAAGATTGTGAATGGCGTGGATAGAGTGGAATGTATGAGGCTTTTTCCCATGGTGGAGGAGTCAATTACTAGGGGTCACAGATTCAAGGTGCAGGCAGGGGGACATGTTTGAAAGAGATGTGTGAAGTAAGTCTTTCACACAAAGCATGGTGAGTGCCTGGAACTACCAGAGGAGGTGGTGGAAGCAGACACAATCGCAGCATTCAAGAAGCACTTGAATGAATACATGAGTAGGAAGGGAACAGAGGGATATGGATCCTGTGAATGAAGATAGTTTTGGTATGGAAGGGCAGAATGTGTCAGCACAGGCTTGAAGGGCCAAAAGGCCTGTTCCTGTGCTGTATTGTTCCTTCTTCTTTGTACTTCCTTGCCCTATTATTCTATAGCTTGCTTCCTAGGCCACATTAAGGAGATGCATTCATTGGAGAGAATTCTGTTGGAAGTCTTGTCTCATGTGTTAATAAGCACCCAGATTTAAACTGAGCTGAAATGTAACATTGTGACAGGAAAAATGTTCAAGGCACCTTGGCCTCTTAAAATTGTCTGGTGTACTGCCTTATTAGTGAGATGTCAAGCAGACAAATGGCAATAAAGACAATAAATTGCCAGTATTGGTATTGGTGTCTTAATCCTAACAGTTCATAATATCAAAAAAAAGACACAGAGAGGTGAGTGTTCACTCCCCTTCAGTCTTCACTCATTTCCCCATCAAATTCTCTGTAAAGGAACCAATCACAACGTTTTGTTAATTATGCCTTTGATTTGGCCATCCAGGACACATGCCTCCGATCTTGGTGGTAAAAACAATGACTGCAGATGCTGAAAACCAGATTCTGGATTAGTGGTGCTGGAAGAGCACAGCAGTTCAGGTAGCATCCGAGGAGCAGCGAAATTGACGTTTCGGGCAAAAGCCCTTCATCAGGAATAAAAGCAGAGAGCCTGAAGGGTGGAGAGATAAGCTGGAGGAGGATGGGGGTGGGGAGAAAGTAGCATAGAGTACAATAGGTGAGTGGGGGAGGGGATGAAGGTGATAGGTCAGGGAGGAGGGTGGAGTGGATAGGTGGAAAAGGAGATAGGCTGGTAGGACAAGTCATGGGGAGAGTGCTGAGCTGGAGGTTTGGAACTAGGGTGAGGTGGGGGAAGGGGAAATTAGGAAACTGTTGAAGTCCACATTGATGCCCTGGGGTTGAAGTGTTCCGAGGCGGAAGATGAGGCGTTCTTCCTCCAGGCGTCTGGTGGTGAGGGAGCGGCGGTGAAGGAGGCCCAGGACCTCCATATCCTCGGCAGAGTGGGAGGGGGAGTTGAAATGTTGGGCCACGGGGCGGTGTGTTTGATTCGTGCAGGTATCCCGGAGATGTTCCCTAAAGCGCTCTGCTAGGAGGCACCCAGTCTCCCCAATGTAGAGGAGACCGCATTGGGAGCAACGGATACAATAAATGATATTAGTGAATATGCAGGTAAAACTTTGATAGATGTGGAAGGCTTCTTTAGGGCCTTGGATAGAGGTAAGGGAGGAGGTGTGGGTGCAGGTTTTACAGTTCCTGCGGTGACAGGAGAAGGTGCCAGGATGGGAGGGTGGGTTGTAGGGGGGGCGTGGACCTGACCAGGTAGTCATGGAGGGAACGGTCTTTGCGGAAGGTGGAAAGGGTTGGGGAGGGAAATATATCTCTGGTGGTGGGGTATTTTTGGAGGTGACGGAAATGTCGGCGGATGATTTGGTTTATGCGAAGGTTGGTAGGGTGGAAGGTGAGCACCAGGGGCGTTTTGTCCTTGTTATGGTTGGAGGGGTGGGGTCTGAGGGCGGAGGTGCGGGATGTGGACGAGATGCGTTGGAGGGCATCTTTAACCACGAGGGAAGGGAAATTTCGGTCTCTAAAGAAGGAGGCCATCTGGTGTGTTCTGTGGTGGAACTTGTCCTCCTGGGAGCAGATACGGCGGAGGCAGAGAAATTGGGAATACGGGATGGCATTTTTGCAAGAGATAGGGTGGGAAGAGGTGTAATCCAGGTAGCTATGGGAGTCGGTGGGCTTGTAAAAAATGTCAGTGTCAAGTCGGTCGTCATTAATAGAGATGGAGAGGTCCAGGAAGGGGAGGGAGGTATCAGAGATGGTCCAGGTAAATTTAAGGTCAGGGTGGAATGTGTTGGTGAAGTTGATGAATTGCTCAACCTCCTCGCGGGAGCACGAGGTGGCACCAATGCAGTCATCAATGTAGCAGAGGAAGAGGTGGGGAGTGGTGCCGGTGTAATTATGGAAGATCAACTGTTCGACGTAGCCAACAAAGAGACAGGCATCGTTGAGGCCCATACATGTGCCCATTGCTACCTCTTTGGTCTGGAGGAAGTGAGAGGATTCAAAGGAGAAATTGTTAAGGGTGAGGACCAGTTCGGCCAAACGAATGAGAGTGTCAGTGGAAGGATACTGTTGGGGACGTCTGGAGAGGATAAAATGGAGGGCTTGGAGGCCCTGGTCATGGCGGATGGAGGTGTAGAGGGATTGGATATCCATGGTGAAGATAAGGCGTTGGGGGCCGGGGAAACGGAAGTCTTGGAGGAGGTGGATGGCGTGGGTGGTGTCTCGAACGTATGTGGGGAGTTCCTGGACTGGGGGGGATAGGACAGTGTCGAGGTAGGTAGATATGAGTTCAGTGGGGCAGGAGCATGCTGAGACAATGGGTCGGCCAGGGTGGTCAGTGTTGTGGATCTTGGGAAGGAGGTAGAACCGGGCAGTGCAGGGTTCCTGGACTATGAGGTTGGAAGCTGTGGGTGGGAGATCTCTGAGGTGATGAGGTTCTGTATGGTCTGGGAGATGATGGTTTGGTGATGGGGGGTGGGGTCATGGTCGAGGGGGCAGTAGGAAGAGGTGTCCTCGAGTTGGCGTTTGGCTTCAGCGGTGTAGAGGTCAGTGCGCCAGACTACCACTGTGCCCATTTTATCCGCTGGCTTGATGGTGAGGTTGGGATTAGAGCAGAGGGATTGGAGGGCTGCGCGTTGTGAGGGTGAGAGGTTGGAGTGGGGGAGGGGTTAGACAGGTTGAGGTGGTTAATGTGATGTCCCACCCATTCTGGCCCCTTCTCTCCTGGCATGCCCTTCTCTCCTGATACTGTTATGGGCCCCAACTGAACTAGGGAATGGGAAAAAAAACCATCATTTTAGACAGTTATCCTAGAGGTGGCTGGGATATTATGGATTTGTCTTTCCTTTCCTGTTCCAGCAGATTCTGTTGTCTTTTGCCAGACCTACAGTGGAAGTTCAGCAGAACCCTTGTGAATGTTAATTTTTTTTAAAAATTCAAATATAATGCATTCTTAATTGCTGTCTTTACATTCCATCTATATAGAATAAAACTATATCTACAGGTCTCTAAATCTACAAGTCGTTACAATGAATGAAACAAAAAATGTACTTTGAAACATGGTTACTTGCACATTACTAATGCTGGTGGAGTGTTCGATTAAAGTGGAATAAATAACAGGGATTGGAGATTTATACAAAAATCAATTTAAGATGACAGGCTGCATGACCTGCTCGTCCTTTAGATCCAGGAATGACATGGCCCAATGATTTCCCTGTCTTAAATTGTGTATATGGCCACTCCCCATTGTTTATCCTATGTATGAATCATGAATGTGAAAAGTTTGTGTCTGTCGGGAATGTGTAGGAAAAAGACGTGATAAATAAAGGCTTTCCTCCTTTTTGTGCATTTCCTGGTGCTGATGCTGAAGGACTAGAAGACTGAAATGTCTGCAATAATTAGAAGGGATGGTAGCAGAACTCAAGATTCCAATAGGAATCTTTATAAACTTTGGATGCACAGAGTAAGGGTGGCAATATTAATTTGGGGATGTTTGATTCCACAACAAACCACAGCAAGATAGGATCTCAGAACCAAATTTTCTGTTTATAATGCTGGAAATGTCTTGCAACAGGTTGCATAATGGTAGATTGTTAAATGTGTGAACCAATGTGTTTTTACAGCTTTACATCTACAACAGGATGAAAATCACTAAATATCCCACTTTTTGTGTTAATTCAAGGTGAAGTTAATGAAGGAGCCTTATGCGGTTAACTCAGGCCAGGAAAAGTAGCAGTAGCTACTGAACAACACAATCTCTTTCATAGGTATTGTTAGATGCTAAAACCTGCAGCAGTGATTTAAAATTTGGAATTGCGCATTCATTTTCAGTCAGTATTTGTTCAATGAATATTTAAGATTGCCTGAATCTCACTGTTACAGATCTTCAAATCATTCATGATTTTTCAGTGGAGGTGAAATGGTGATTCTGTTATTTGTAAAATGGAGAGTCTTGAAAGCTTTAGAATAGTACAAAAAAAGTGATGCAATTGTTTACGATCTTCTTACTTTTTAATGCTTTCCTGCAAGCTAACATTTAGCTGCTTCTAATTTCAAGATTAATTTTATTAATGTGATCATTTAGAGAATTGTGCCCTTACTGTGTGGATTTTGCTGTTTAGAAGGTACCATTTAAAATAAAAATGTGTAATAAACAATATTGCAAGTACACAGCTCATAAAGTGGCACCTAATTGAGATCTGTTCAGATTTTGGATGGGACCCTTGGTCAAAAGTTAATGTGCTGTTTTATTTTCAGATATTTAATGTGTTGAATTTCTTTTTAAGGCTGCACAATGTCAAACTTTGAAATCAGATCGAATAATTTAATCAGTGTTTAAATTTCTGCATTATGTTTTAAGCTGTTCACCAAAAGGATTTGCTGTTCAGATCCTATTTCTAATATTCTAATGTTTAAATTAGAATCATCCTATTTCAGTTTGTGGGTTGGTTCGCAGATAAATTTGGCTCAAACGCTAATTAATGTCACATTACATTCAGATTATGACAATAAGAACAGTTTGTTAACAAGTGCTTTCCACAAGTGTGAAAGTCCCATGGCATCGGCACTCTAAACATGAAGGTTGAAGGTTTACCTTAATAGATAGCCATCTTATTACATGTAGCATTGATTGACTAATTCGATAAAATTGAAGAGAACACATACAATAACAATAGTCTTCTGGTGCTCCTTAATACTATGGGTTATGCTTTTATACTGTCACCTGGATGCCTAAACTTGCATATGGCATGTTGTCCACAACTGTTGCTTGTATCTTTTAAGCTTTGGCCTTTACCCAATGTTAAGGCCCTCAAAAAACGAGTTTTTTGAAAACTGCTTTTCCACAATTTTGTATTATTAGGTTGAAACCCCAGCTCCACCTCCAGAAACCTACTTTTTCAAATGGCTCTCCATGCCTCTAATGGTACTAATTGCAGTGGTATCTCCAAAGGCATCCGATGTATGAAAACAGAGCTATATTAATGTTGCAGCATAAACCATTATTAATTTGAATATATTCTTACTTTGTTCAATTGTGTAAATGACTATTCACCTCAATTATGTACAATTGGTCTCTTATAATAAAATTGTGCAAATAGAAAACAAGAAAGAAAAATGTGCAAATTATTCAGCACTTTTCACAATCTCTGGATCTCTAAAGGTCCTACATTGAAAGTAAGCATCATTTTTCAAATGGTCATTGTTACAGTGCAGGAAATGTGCAGTCAATTTATTACAGAAATGTGTATTGTGAAAATAGTTTGTAGTGATGTTCATTAAGGGAAACAAATATGGCCAGGAGAACTAGAAGGTGAAGGAAGCACTTTTATTTTCTGCAAATATCCAAAGCTCTTGCTTAGACCACACATGGATCACAGTATGATATTATGGGATATGTTAGAAGGAGTACAATGCAGATTCGTCAGAATGTTTTTGTTTTCATTTATTCAGTTGTGGGCCATGGACATTGCTGACTGGTCAGCATTTATTGCCAATCTCGAGTTATCAGCGTCCCAATGAGAAATAACAGAAACTAAGTTTGTATTTTAAGTCTGAGAGTTAAAGTCTGGAGTTTTGCCAACCATGAGTATTAAGGGATGTGGAGCCAAGGCAGGAACCTGAAGTTAGCATACGGAACAGGCATGGCCTCATTGAATGGGAAACGGGATGAATTACTGATGTGTGTTTCTCTGTTCCCATGACGTAGAACTTGTGATATCCTGAGAAGACAATCGGGGACTTGATTTAATGTCTCAGCAAACAGCACTGCAGATAGTGCAGCACTCCCTTGTTATAGTGTTATGAATAAATTACATCACAGGAATGACATGGATGCAAAATTTCAATATCATCATTCAATATGACAGGAAGAGACTTTTCCGCATAGTGGCAGGACTACTGACCATATGCCATACATTTAAAGGTAAGGGGCAAGAGGTTTCAAGTGGATGTGAGGAACATCCTTTTCACCCAGAGGGTGGTGAGAATCTGGAACTCACTGCCTGTGAGGATGGCAGAAACAGAAAAGCTTAAAACATCGAACAAGGGCAAGTGACAGAGGTGTGAGTAGGGGAGCATTTTGGGGCCAGTGACCACAATTCTATTACTTTTTAAATAGTGATGGAAAAGCTTGGACTGGACCTAAGCGTTAAAGTACTAAATTGGAGGAAGGCCAATTTTGATGGTTTTAGGGAATGACTTTCAAAAGTTAATTGGGTGCAGATGTTCACAAGTAAAAGAACAGCTAGAAAATGGGAAGCCTTCAAAAATGAGGTAACGGGAGTCCAGAGACAGTATATTACTCTTAGGGTGAAAGACAAGGCTGGTGGATGTAGGAAATGCTGGATGACTAGAGAAATTGAGGATTTGGTTAAGAAAGAGATGGAAGCATATGTCAGGTATAGACAGCAGAGGTCAAGTGAATTCTTAGAGTATAAAGGCAGTAGGAGTACACTTAAGAGGGAAATCAGGAGGGCAAAATTGGGACATGAGATAGCTTTGGCACATAGGGTTAAGGAAAATCCCATGGGATTTTATAAATACATTAACAACAAAAGAGCAACTCGGGAGAGAATAGGGCCCCTCAAAGATCAGCAAGACAGGTTTTGTGTGGAACCTCAGGAGATGGGGGAGATATTAAATGAATATTTTGGCTCAGTGTTTACTGTTGAGAAGGACATGGAAGATGCAGAATGTGGGGAAATAGATGGTGACGAGTTGAAAAATGCCCATATTACAGAGGAGGAGGTGCTGGATGCTTAAAATGCACAAAGGTGGATAAATCCCCAGGACTTGATCAGGTGTAACTGAGAACTCTGTGGGAAGGTAGGGAAGTGATTGCTAGGTCCCATGCTGAAATATTTGTATCATGGATAATCACAGATGAGATGCCAGAAGACTGGAGGTTGGCTAATGTGGTGCCAGTATTTAAGAAGGTGGCAAGGAAAAGCCAGGGAACTATAGACTGGTGAACCTGACATTGGTGGTGGGCAAGTTGTTGGAGGGAATTCTGAGGGTCAAGACTTACATGTATTTGGAAAGGCAAAGACTGATTAGGGATAGTCAGCATGGCTTTGTGTGTGGGAAATCATATCTCACTAATTTGATTGAGTTTTTTGAAGAAATAACAAAGAGGATTGATGAGGGCAGAGTAGTGGACATGATCAACATGATTTCAGTAAGGTGTTGGACAAGGCTCTTTATGACTGGTTAGCAAGGTTTAATCACATGGAATACAGGGAGAACTAGCCATTTGGATACAGAACTGGCTCAAAGGTAGAAGGCGGAGGTGGTTATGGAGAATTGCTTTTCAGACTGGATGCCTGTGTCTAGTGGTGTGCCACAAGGATTGATACTGGGTGCACTGCTTTTTGTTACTTATATAAATGACTTGGATATGAACATAGAATGTATCGTTCATAAATTTGTAGATTATACCAAATTTGGAGGTGTAGTGGACAGCAAAGAATGTTACCTCAGAATACAATGGGATTTTGATCAGATTGGCCAATGGGCTCAGGAGTGGCAGATGGAGTTTAATTTAGATAAATGTGAGTTGCTGCATTTTGGAAAGGCAAATCAGGGCAGGACTTATACACTTAATGGTAAAGTCCTGGCGAGTGTTGCTGAACAAAGAGACCTTGGAGTGCAGGTTCATAGCTCCTTAAAAATGGAGTTGCAGGTAGATAGGATAGTGATGAAGGCATTACTAAATGTGCTTTCCTTTATTGGTCAGAGATTGAGTATAGGAATTGGGAAGTCATATTGCAGCTGTACAGGACATTGGTTAGGCCACTTTTGGAATATTGTGTGCAATTCTGGTCTCCCTCCTATGATAAGGATGTTGTGAAACTTGAAAATGTTCAGAAAAGACTTACAAGGATGTTGCCAGGATTGGAGGGTTTGAGCAATAGGGAGAAGCTAAATAGGCTGGGGCTGTTTTCCCTGGAGCATCGGAGGCTGAGACCTTATAGAGGTGTATAAAATCATGAGGGGCATGGATAGGGTAAATAGACAAGGTCTTTTCCCTGGGTTGGGGGAATCCAGAACTAGAGGGCACAGGTTTAGGGTGAAGGGAAAGATTTAAAAGAAACCTAAGGGCAACTTTTTCACACAGAGGGTGGTGCGTGTATGGAATGAGTTGCAAGAGGAAATGGTAGAGGCTGGTACAATTACAACATTTAAATGGCATCTGGATGGGTATATGAATAGGAAGGGTTTATGAGCCAAATGGGATTAGATTAATTTAGTATATGAGGTCAGCATGGATGAGTTGGACCGAAGGGTCTGTTTCTCTATGACTCTTAGTATATGCATCTACACTTACAATGACAAGACACTCAAGTATATGGACTAAGTGCTGGAAAATTTGATTAGAAATGTTATGTGGTTGTTTTTGACTGGCAGACATTTGATGGGCTGAAGGACCTTTTTCTGTTATGTAGATCTTTGTGACTCTATGACATTGTTTGGCTGTGCTAATGGATTCCCCATTATAACCTGTCAAATGGACAGAAATGAAACCACCCCTCTCCAGTGAATTTTCTAATGGTGGTACCTATACAGCATTTCAACTGTGCAGCCTTTAAATTTTACTCACTTAATCTGTGTACTTCGTAGGAAATGATTTATTGATAGGAAAGAAAGGGATTTTCAATACCTGCTGGTGCAATATTATTGTATATTTATAGAAGGTGTGTTAGTAATGTTACAGTAATCGAAAATGTATGAATGTGAGCGTTTTGAGACACAAGCAAATTTCTCCAAACCCCATCATTGGATTTCACAGCAAATGTGTTGAGTCCATTTCTGTTCTGGAAGGGTTGCCTTTCAGTTATTATGTGAAATCAGGCTGCTCTGTGTCAGTGCGGGAGCAACAGCTTGCAGGTTATGGTGGTCACGTTGGTTTCAGGGAGAATTTTGCACTCGGTGCGCCTCCCAGTGCAGCCGAGGGTGGAGGGGTGCAGCTTTCACTCTCCCTTGGACTGAAAAATCCAAGCTGCCATATATATTTTTTTAAAAAAGACAGACTGTAAATGATTCCTATTCCTTGGTTCACAGAACATCCGATGCGGTGCCCAATCAGCTGAAAAACCTCCACAGACGTCAGTGGCTGTTTTGAACACTGGAGTCTGCAGCTGCTCGGAAAGTGGAGCCTCCATTAGAGCGGCTCTATTGATTTCTGAATTAAAATGCACAAGAGCTCGCCGCAGAAGCACAAGCCGAGCAAACGGCAGTCACAGCTGAGGAGAAAAGTCACACGTCTTTTTTTTTCTCTCTCTCTCTTTCCACCCCCTCTCTCTCTCTTTCTGTGTCACAAGGACTTTGCCTTCGGTTCAGAATTTGCTCGTTTTCCTTTTGTTTATTTGGAAGACCCCAGACCTCCCTCCCTCAGTTTGGTCTGCCTGTGCCAATCAGCCCTGACTGAGGTGGTTTGCACCAAGCACCAGGCAGTGAGGCGCAGCAGTTCCGCCCAGACGTGTGCCTTTGCCATTTTCATTTTAATCAGTTTGATCAGGACGTCTGCTGATTCATTTTGCAGGACAGCCCCTTGAGGACCAGGGTGGAAGCCTGACGCGAGCCACTGTTGCATCATTGCAGCATTCTACATCAGCCAGACTGCAGCAAACTCGGGATTAGTACCTAGCATTTAAATCAAAACCCACCCCGATACAGTAAACCATCCCCAAACCATTCCCCCCAATCAAAAACCAAAAACAAAATGCAATTTGCAACAAAGAAATGACTGCTTCGGTGACCAAGGCGATATTTTGTAAGAAAATCCATAATCATTCATTAAAAAAACTCAGAAAATTCAAACATAAACATTAACCTGCCTGTTATACCTGTTTCAGAGTGTGTGATTTTCAGAACTGACAACCTTATTATGCAGCACCTCTTATTATTGATATTATTCTGCTCTCGGTTGCCATGGCCACATAGCAAGAGACATTCAATTTTCTGTGTTCCATCATCATTATCTATGAGGCCATCTGTTGTGGAAAATGAATTCAGCCTCATTTGCATGACTGATAAGCTTTTTTTTATCTATTTAACAGAAGGTCATATGCCGGGGATTTGAAGCTGGTAAAAAGATGTGAAAAAAGCCTATCGAGAGGATGAGTGGGAGTGTGTGCATTAGTGGATGTATGTGGAAGTATAACAGATCCCTTAGGCCTGGTAGCCTATCGTGCTGCATTTGTCATCCTTGCCAAGGCGACATTTTTACCTAGGCTTCTGCACAGCGAAGAGTGTTGTTCCCTGCAGTCTGGTTCAAGTCACAGTATTTTGCTTATTGTGGTGGGTGTAGTTTGGTTTTCTCTTTTTTTTTGTTCCCAATTTTTCTGAAGAGTCTTCTCACATTCAAATATTGCTAATGTGGATTTGATGAGACTCCTTGCTTTTTTATTTGTATCTGTGCTGTGCTCGAGTTACTGCGTTGAATGAGAAAGTAGGAATAACACAGGCAGTGCCGGCTATGATTCAGTTATATTCAGGCAATGGTTTAAAAAAAAAGTCATGAAAAATGGGCATTTCTGTGAAAATGCTACATAATGCCCTTTGAGTTTGTTTATTGAATCCGGTGGTCCCGTATTCAGTTGTGTTTGTTGGTTACTAATGATAGCTGTGCACCCTGTCCGTTCTGATATGATTTTCAATTATCTGCCTTCCAAGCTTCTGGTAAAACTTGATCACTGATTGTTATTTCTTGAACCGATTTACTTGGTATGAAGTCAGGGCACACACTTAAAAGTGCTTGGAAGTTGCTATGTTTGCATGTGCCAATAAATATTTGCTGCCATATTTTCAAATGGCTTGCTCAACTTATTGTAAGTAACGAAAGCCACGTTTGTTATTGAACAAATATAAAAAACATATTCTGAACTTCCATAAATGTTCAGACAAGTAAAAGGAAAAGAGCCACTGCTTAGAATTAGAGTCAGCAGATTTAGGCCATAAATTGAAACTATCAAACTTGAGCGATGTGATAGAACTTTCAAAATGCTGTTTTCAATTTGTCTCAATTAAATCTTCACCAAATTAGTTTGAATGCTGCAAAGTTCTGAGTCAAGGTTAACATATAGAGGGTAAACTTACTTCAGAATAGTTTAGACGTTCTCTTAAAACTATACAAAGTAGAATTATTTGGTCTTGATATAGTTTACCTTTTAAGTCTCATCACATCACATTGACATAGACCACCATAATTTTCAGTATCTCTTTAACAAATTTTTTAGTACTTTGCAAAGCTTTTATTGCTTCAGTCTGGAGCTGCTTAATATTTTCAAACCTCTGTATGCTGCAAAAGCAAACTATTTACTCAATTATTTCCAAGTTTGGGAACCAGTAGTAACAGCTTCATGTTAAAATAAGTATGGTGCTTTAGTTCACCGTTTTCTTTTGCCTGTCATTGCTTTTTTTTTGTGAAGTCACTTTTGAATTATTCTAATTCCAAGCTTAATTTAACCCGATGTGATTATTTAAGGACGTACATTTATCTACTATAAATCTGCGAGCATTGCTATTTGGGTTTATATATAAATATATCTGCAGGTGATTTTAAAGGGTAGCTTCAATTGGAAAATGTGTCTGAATGGCCCGTCAGCACTGGGAGCTGTCCATGGCTGACGTTCTGAGCTCTGACTGACCCCCTACCGGCTAATAGGCAGACTGAGAATTACTCTTTTGCTTTACCTTAGTTATGCGTCATGCTGATTTGTTAGCTAAGGATGTTTCCTTGTGTTGGGGGCTTAATAATGCATCCAGCGTGCTTCTTGTTGTGATAGGCGCAGAATATATTTGAGCATTCCAGTGTTATTTTAGAATGCTGCTTTTGTGAAGTCTTAATTGTAAAACTAATTAAATTGTGCAACTTGACTACTTTGAAACTTCTTAAAATCAAAGTGCAAAGTATTACATTGGGTATCTGACAGTACTGATGAAGATATGAGCACATACAGATTAATATAGGAATTAATTTAGGATATAACTCAGTGAATCATGATTTCCTAATTGTATATCATTTATGATTTAGAACTTACACATTTGCAGTGCTTACAATATTTTAAAAATCTTTTTAAAAATAGCAAACTTACAAGAATGTTTTCATATTAAATATTTCCTGGTCAGCGTACTGTTTTTGCACTGTTGTGTAATGTGACAAGTACTTTTTATAATTTCTGCAGTTGAAGATATAATGCATTGATTTGCTTTTTGGTGGTATAACTATGGGGAAGTTTAGGTACCTAATTTGGTTGACAGTAGGAAGTGACAAATGTAGTTCATAAGGTGCAAAGGAAATTAATGCTCAAATGTTTAGCATGATAATTCATATACTTCATCCAATTTAAAAAGTAATGATGTGATGCAGATCACTCAGATTATTACTCTATACTGTCTTTAAAGCTCAAACTCTAATTTTCTTCTTGTAATTTGGTAGTTTTCATTTTTGTTGACTTGATTGATATATCATAACTATGTATTTAATGTAATGGCCTTTTGCAAATTTTTGAGTTTTTAACTGTACATCAAGATGATAGTTTTTTTTGTTCACAGTTTCAGCTTTTCCCTATATTACATTATATACAGCACTGCACATAATACCAGGCACATACAGCTCCAGAGATTCAAGGACCCATGGGTACTGTATTAGTAACACAAGGTATACAACCCCAAACGGTGGTCTAGTAGAATCGATCACAGAATTGATGACAGTGTTAGGAAACACTTGTCACGTATGCTTCCATTGTTCTGATATCCATGAAATTTTGGCCACACATTTTGATTTGGATGGAATACAACTTTTCCTGATCTAACACTCTAGCTAAGGAAGAGGTAAGTCAGCAATATGCTGGTGATTTTAAACTGCTGCAGAAGGATTGTCTCTTAAGGGAGCTCATATTTGATGCATACTACATAGCTAGGCTTTCTGCAGTCTCTTGTCTGTCTGATGCCCTTAAGCTGAGGTTGTGTTTGATTCAGCAGCCATCGCGGAGTATGAGCACTTACTCTTTTGCTCCCTTTTATTGTTGTTTTTAACTATGAATTTCAGCTTCTGTCTTGGCCTGTTGATATTTCCACTAGGACTATTATCACTTTTGTCCATGTGGCAGAACCTATTAGCATACAGATGAACAGCAGTGATCTCCGGGAGTTTTGAAAAAGGCTGGAGACATACAGGTGAAATGTGCAATTAGACAAATGGAGAAAAAAGTACTGAGGTGGGTGAGAGTGTTGAGAACCAAGTTCATTGTTGAAGTTTACTATTTTAGGGCAGACTAAGCAATTTGATGGATGTTGCACTGCAATATGCAAGCCAGGTTTTGTTTTTGCTTTTGGAATGTTTCCTTGATAGTCTCAGGCCTAGTTGAGAGTGCAGAATCTGACTGCAGTGAATAGGGAGTCCCTGATCTCGCCGACTCCTTTATGTCTGGGAGGTCACTAAACATCCAGTAAGGTAATTATTGTTTATTTTGCGTGTTTTTTGATATAAAGCTTAGTTCAGTTGTTGTTAAATGTGGATTTGAAAACTGTTGTTAATTGCAAAAGGAAAAGGAAGTTGAAAGTTTAAAAATTATAATGGAAGTTTCTTGAAATATAATTTCTTTAATGCAGCTTGCCAGTCAAATAATTTTTAAATTGTCTGAGCTACATTTGTGGATATTTGTAACGTGTTGGTGTTCCTGACAAGTTTGGTTTCATGATGAATAAAGAGGAAATAAATCAATATTACTGAATGCATGAGATTATCTATCATAACCTAATTTTCTGAATGCAATTGTTATTTATAATTATGTACTTAGTATTTATAATTAACTGTATACTTCAGGCACTGATTTATATTCTCAGTCACGGAAGAATGTGTACATTTTGTTATTCCAGAAATAAATAGAACAAATATAAATAAAAACAGAGTCTCTAAGTGAGATAACAAAATGCAGAAATAGGAGGTTTATAAAGCAGCAGCTTACAAATCTCATTGACAAACTTTTGATAGAAGCTGAAATACTGAGTAGCAAAACTGTAAAGATTCACTAGCACAGGCAGCATGTATTAATTTTATTAAACCAGCCGCATAAAATCCAAGTGTCTGCCTTTGGCACCACGGAATTAATTTAAAAATACTGCAACTGGAGCACTACCTATAAAATGTGGAAAGTATGCTTCAGTGTCTAATAGCTACTTAAAGAAAAACATAGTTTGGAGTCCAAGTATTGATAAATTATTTCAAATAGAATGGAAAATGATAGAAATCATTTCTGAATCACAGTTTTCCTTTCCCATAGAGAAATAAAATAGTTAGCCTTTTTCTATTTACGTATGGTTAATGTAGAATTTTCCTTTCCACTATCTTTAACTTATTGCATATAGAAGAATTCCACCATATGTCAAATTAAATATTCATTGAATTACACATCCTAGTATTTAGTACAGCTTCCTCGTTGACTATAAATAGATCAGGAACACTAGCAATACAAAGTGAAAGAAAAAGCAAGAATAGTTAGTTATTTAAACATCTTATCATCATGACCATAGCTTCCTTATAATGTTACCTAGCAACAGTTTTGAAACAAAATTGAAGAACTATGATCACAAGGAGATCTGGGTACTGTAAATAACAAGTCAACATTATGTGTGTAACCAGTGTATGATGGTAAGAGATAATGTACAGCTTTTGTGCTAATACTTGAAATTGCAGGTCCAACATACGAAACTGAATTGGAATTTAACATAGCACGACAATGTGTATTTCTTTACATTGAAATGAATCACAAGGTCTTTGCACATTTTAACAGAGACGGCATCTTCTTTTGTCACAGTGTGTCTGGCCTTTATTTAAACTGTAAAAAGAGAAGATCAAAACTGTACAATGTAATTCATTCAAAATTTATCCATAGTGTTATTCCCATCTGAGCAAGTATCCAGTGCAGTCATTCCCTTTAGTGTTTTCCATTGTATTTCAGTGATACAAAGTATTTTTTAAGTTGTTTAAAAATCCTCGACACTGGTGCCTGTGACTGTAATTTCTTTTCACTCACCTTTGTGAATATACTTTAAATTGAGGAAATTAAAAGGGATTATTTTAGCAGTATTATTGTCAGCCTGTCAACGGACAAATCTCTTAAGTTTTTCTTGGCAGAGAAGAAGTCACACTTTGAAATTACTGCATTATTATAGATATTTGAATGAGTTAGGTATATTAGCCAGAGACTGAAACTTTTCATGCACATTTTTTAGATATTAATAGGTGCTTAACTTTCTCTTGGATTGGAGGTTCACTTTAAGTTTAGTCCCATGTCATGATGAGGTATGGAATATTATTTTCATTTGCCTTGAGCTTTTCAATTTTTGAAAAAGTTGAATATTTCCAAGTAACTAAAATAATAACCAAATCTGTACTGTGTTGAATAAAATTACATAAATCACTCGAGGTACATATGTGTATTGCATGTAAACCAACAAGATCGGTAGTTGATTATTGGTTGTTTACATATAAGGACTACATAGTACCACTTTCTGTTATTTTGAATGATAAAGGATAAATTGTGGGTGGTTGGTAGCATATTTATTTTACTTCCTTACATTCCATCAATTTATTTGTGTTAAAATTGAACAACAGACTACCCCAGTCTCAACCTCAGCAGTTTTCACAAGTTAATCCGTACTTCCTTGGCCATGAAATGTTCTGTATAATGTTGTGTTAGAATGTTGATGCCAAATGATCAACATTTCTATTGTTGTTTCCAAAGTATGAATGAGTTGAACAAATGACAATTTTTAGTAGGGGATGTTTAAATCCAAATTACCTTTTCTAATCCTGAGCTGATGCAACATGGAGAATGATTGAGTTATATAAACAGCTATTGTAAGAATCTCCAAATAAGTGACTTGTAAACATAAGATTTATTTTCAAGTTGGTAAAGCAATTTTAAATCTGTGGCTGCCTCAATGTTTCTCAGTCTTTGAGGAAAGGTTGCATTGATCTCACTGAACAGAAGGATGTATTGGGACCTCAAGCTGTGTTTTGAAATATCGGGACATTAATTTTAATCTTCCCTGTCTGGCAGTAAAGGAGCAAATAGAGCTTTAAAATTTGGGGAGGGGGTGGAATCTACTCACAGTTCATTGCCATTTTAAAGACACTCCTGATTTTCATGGAGCAACTGACTCAGTTTAGAAACTGGTGGATGATAAAGAATAGTTTTAAATAGCAGTTTCATGACCTTAGTTTCATCCTGATGCAATATTAATTGTTCAGATGCAAGGCATTCCTTGCAAACAACCTATTCAGTAAAGCTTCATGAATTTGCCCTTAGAAACTAAGTGATAATCTGTCAGAGAATTTAAAGGGACACGCGCCCCATTAATATAGATCAGTAAGTTTTCTATGCTTTTGTGATCGGTGTATCTAATTCAATATTGGGAATACTGAAGCCATTGTTATCAGTCTACACTCCACACTGCGTTTCCCGATTAGTGATTCCATCCTTCTCCCTGATAACAATCTGAGATTAAATCAATTTGTTTGCAACCTTGGTGTAACATCTGATCTTGAGGTGAGCTTCTAATGGCTGCATCATCACTAAGACTGCATGTTTCTATCTCTGTACTGTTGCTCAACTGTGCCCTTGTCTTATCTCATTTGGTGCTGAAACCTTAATTCCTATCTTTGTTTCCTTTACAGTTGATAACTCTAGTGCATTTTTGGCATTTTACTTTCTGTAAACATGAGATAATCCAAAAACCTTTTAAGTCATGGAAAGTCCCATTCCCGTATCACCCCTGTACTCATTGACTTACATTGGCACCCGGTCAGCGATGCTTTTCCTTGAAAATTCTCATTCTTGTTTTTGATCTCTCAGTGGCCTCAGCTCTCTCTACCTTGGTAGTCTCCTCCAACCAAACATGAAGACATTAAACCTCTTCTCTGGGCAACCTAGGAGAACAATGTGTCAGGAGGTGGTTAACCTTTTAAGAAGCATCCTGCTCCTACTGGAGCAGAGAACCATCCTTCACTGGAATCTCAACAGTTCACCTCTACTCTGAACTTCCACCTCATGCCCCTTTCAGACTGCCTCAGGGGACATCGTTACCATCTCTCAGACTTGCATTGTGCAGCAGGTCACCAAAGATTTCTTAATCAGAACCAACTAGTGCATTGGAAATGGATGCCAGCATCTAGAGTGAAGGACTTGTGACTGAAACTGGCTTCCCTTGTGTTCAGAACACTATTGAATGACAGAGATTCTTCCTTCTCATGGGGTAGGGTTAGCATTGACCAACTCGCGTGATCACCGTTAACAGATTCTGCACGTTTCTGTAAAAATTCACCGGCAGCTTCAACAAATATTTTGTCCCAAGATCTTTCCTATCTCAACCCTCTGAATACATTACAGGATTGAGGCTAGGGGGTAAGGAAATCACCCATCTCCACACCTGACTGATCAAACCTCTCCCCAACTCTCAACACACTGGAACATTATTCATATGAAAAAAGGCTTTGGACCATCGGAAATCTCTTTGGCATCTTGGTACTTTGATCACCCTGTGGATTCCCTGCAAATTGACTGAAGACAAGCTATGTTGCACCACAGCAGTTTGCTGCATTCTGTATCACATAGCAGTATATTAAGGACTGGAGTAGAGGGGGCAAAGGAACAAGGGTCATTATCATTGAAGAAGAATTAGGTGCAAATGAAAGAAAGTTGAAAGAGAGATTGGATTGAGAATGTAAGATAAATCTTGTCTTATAAAATATCCCTTTCTTACCTTCAGTTACCAACCTTTCTCTTTCTTGGAACTTGCCTCATTATCAACATCTATTTCCAGCCGATTCCTTTTGTAACTGCTCACAGAAATGCTGTTTTACATGAATGCTCTATTATATTATGTAAAGCACAAGATGCAATTAAGGCCTTTTTTGGCTACAGACTTTCCCTACTTTTAATTTGTAAATTCTGTAACTCCTCAAGGCAGATTTTTGTTTTTTTTTTGCTGTTTTACTTTGGTTTAATCAAGAAAGTGTGACTTGTGTACCATGGCAGAAACTCACTGTAATTCCTACAGGAAGTATTGCATGATGTGCCATATGCTGTGACACCATTCTTTATGCTCCTCTGCATTGCTGGAACCAAGATCCATTCCATAACTTAACTCATGCTTCCCAGGATGTCAGACATTTGGAATTCCGTAGCCCTTGCCTTAAGCAAGTCTAGCAATGTGCAACTGCTGGACATTTTGTAAATAACTGACCCCTGCAATGTCATCTTTCCAACATCTCTGGTAACTATATATTTTTAATAGTTTTGTGTTTGGAACTTCAGTTTGAATTGTCCCATGTTATGAACATTGATATCGAAACATTGTACAGATTTATTTCAGGATACCAGGCAACAATTTACAAAATGGCAGGTTTCGTCCCCCTAGTGACCTTTTGAGGTGACCTGAAGGAAGTCCTAAATGCAATCTGTGTGCTGTGCAGCACAGTTATTCTCAGACAGGGTGACAATACAAGCTATAAAATTGGCCTTATTGTCCATTGCTTTCGGAGAGAAGAATTGAGCAAGATTGGCAATGCTGATTGTCATCTGATACTGTTGCCCTTTGCAATGTCAGGTCAGGACAACATTGGTTTTAGATGCCATCTCCCTGGTAGTTGAATAGTTGAGGCCTTTGAATTGAACAGAGTCGTCTCAGGTAGGATATCGAATGGTCACCAGCACTTGTGGGGAGGAGGGAAGCAAAGTTGCTTATTGTTGATGTTCAAAAACTCAATACAATATCATAAAAATGTAAAAACCAGCTATCTAAAATGATCATGCAATGACAAACCTGTTCTCATTGATGCTTTTCAACGATTGAGAGTTAATCTCAGCATTAAGAGGCAGGCAGCGTGTTACACCAATTTATTATCAATCTCAAATGTATCTATTATTGCCTTTACTGTATCTCAAGAACATCATCATGGTGCTGACTATGGACGTTTATGCAGGCTTGAATTCTTGAACAGTCAAAATCATTCTCCTCCAAAGAACCAATTTCTCAGGCAAACTGTTATCCATTAGAAATTAGGCATTGACTGTAGAATTCCTCAGAAAGTCACCCACACCACGTTATTCTGACAGAATTAGAAATCCTGTTAACACATGTAAGTGGGGTTCCTCGTGATTTTCCAGTGAAGAAGGGCTGACAGCTAGGAATTTCACATCAAGAATAATTGTGGTGCAACGTTTCCAGTCTGGTGTCTATTTTTTCTGTTGAAGCATTGACTTATACTGGGTCATTGTTCTAGGTTTGCTTTCAGATCTCCTCAGCAGACTAATAGTAATTCTGAATTAGCCGCAAATTTGACATATCAGTTGTCTGTTTATCATGCGGAGCAGTGCTATTGTCATTTCACAGAACTTGCTGTTGCCACCCAATGAGAGAAAATCAGTTGGTCCAGGAAAGTGTTACCGTGTTACTGAGTGCCCAGTTTACAACTTGCATTTTGCCAGCAGAGGTTTGCCTGTGAATTTTGGTCATATGTTGAATGGTTGATAGATGGAGGGTAAAAAATCATTTCAAATTCAGATGGTAACAGAAATACAGTGGAAAGAACATGACAAGTACAGCAGTTCTTAAAAACTGCCAGTTTATGATGAGGATGTTTCCGTAGCCAAGGGCTGAAATTGCAAATCAGTCATAATTTATCTCACATTTATTTATGCAGAAAGAAACAAATGAAGGATTTTCTAATGTCCTTTCTTCAAAGTCTGAAGTTTTGTATTTGGCATCTATTACATATCATTTGCCATCTGTCGCTTCAGAACTAATGGCCTAGATTTCAGTTTGCAGGTGTGTTGTTTGTGAGGGGGTGCTATTTGAGGTTGGAAAATCCAGAAAAGTGGGTTCCCACTTGTCTTGTTGAAATTAAATGTATGATTTTTTAATATATATTCTTTTTTGTCTGTGCGTTTCCCACCCTCAGACAGCTTGACTGATAAGTTTCAGGCCTTTAGACATGAAATCTACTTCATAAGGCTGGGGTTGATGAGAGTTTTGAGGGAATGAGAGGGAAGAAGGGAGGGATATGGGATTTGTTGCTGGACCAAAGGGTCTTACTCCTGAAGAGGGTTCTCTGGTGGCCTGAAGGTTAATGACAATGGAGTGGCAGAGGAGAATCTGCTAATGAACCAAGGGAGCCAACAAGTTTGTGTCTGGAGGAAGCACTTCCGCTCCTCTTGGCCCAAGATCAGTGCTGTAAGGGAACTCTTCTCAATTTAACCCTTAACACCTCGTGGAAACTGATGAGTTTCCTGAGGCTGTAGTTTAAACTAAAAATTAGGCTTGCAACATTATTATATTGGCTAAATGGCCAACCTTTTTACTGTGGCACTGGGAGCTTGATGCAGGTTAGCTTCCTGATTCAGATCTTTGCATTTTAAATAAACTGATTAAATATCACCCATCTATTTTTGGGAGGTAATGTGCAGCTAAGTTCAACCCCATGGATGATTCCATATATTTTTTGATACTGTAATACTCTTTCAACATTTTTGTAGTCACTTTCATTCTGTCCACTGTGTGTCAGGAATCAAATGTATCACTTTCTCATTACATGTGATGTTCCTGCAGACTTGTAAACTGGAAAACATGGCATACCAAATTAGAGGCATCCTCATACTCAACAAGAAAACTAATGTGGTAAAGCTATCAAAGTCATGGGTACGTTTTATAATTATCTTTCCTGGAGTATTACAGCATAAACAAGGCCATTTGGTCCATCCAAAATTAATCTCATTGCCTTGCTCTCACCACTTGGCATCGTATCTGTTACTTACAAATGATGGAGAGGATGAATAACCTGTCTTTAGAAAAGTGCCTTTTGCATCCTGATAATACACCAAAGCGTTTTACAGTTAATTAGGTACTTTTAATCTGTAGACACTGCCTGATTGTCAGAAATTTGGAGAGTGCAAGTTCCTACAAACTGCAATATGGTAATGACCATGTAATTTTTTTTGTGTTGATTGAAGGATAGAAGGGGGAGAACTCCCCTACTCTTAACAATAGTTCCTTTTTTTAACATCAGCATGAAAGGGCAGAATGACTCACTGAGAGTGAAGCCCTCTTTTAGTATTGTATTGGAGTATCTGTTTCATTAAGAATTGTATTTTGTCATGTGGCATTATGCCATCCAGTTCAGGAAAGCTCTGGGGTTTGATCCCTACTCTGTGCAGAATGAGACGAATTCAGCCAATAATGTGGTCTTGCAATTCAACAATTAGCCTCAGTTTCCCTGCTACAGGGTTGGAGCCAAATTGCTGTCAATTTCTGACATGCTTGTACATGAATATTTGAGTTAAAGACAGGATCAGGTCCATCTGTGATAAACCCCAATAGCCCCCGTAACCCACTATCAATCCCCACGTGTGAAGCGTGATTACTTAAGCATGCTACTGGGAGGATGCCAATTTTCAGTCAACCAAGCAACGCACCTTCAAAATCAAAATGAAGAAGATGGGCATACATATTCCAATTTTCTAATGAAACTAGAAAGTAATAATCTGTTACTTTAGCTGACTGTTCAAAGTTAAATTGTATGAACAATACACATGCATTTTTAGCATGTAATGGGATACTCTGAGTGAATAGCTTGGTCAGAACTGTTTTTATGTATTTACTATTGTGAATTAATTCAAAATATGGCAGCTTATAGTAAATTCTTCTTTGGTTAAAAGAATTTAGGTGTAGCCAAATGTAGATTACAACTGAAATGTAAGGAAGCCAAGTAAAGTGGCGAAAATATATCACAACCCACCTCCACTTTGAGAAACGTCAGGAGTTCAGTGAGTACACAATGTGCAGTATGCATAACGACTCAGGTGCTTAAAATATTAGCTGGATTCATTAGGGTCTGTGCATAGAAACTGTTTCCTCTAATGGTGGAATAAAGAACAGGGGAATGTAAACAATAGAGCTGAGCCATTCAGCTGCAAAATCAGGCTGTACTTTTTCACATGAAGGGTAAGAAGAATTTTGGAACCCTATCCTTCAAAATGCAATGGATGATTTGAAACTTTCAAGACTGAGATCAATTTTTGTTAGACATAGATATCAAAGGCAGGAAAATGGGATTAAGGAGTACATAGACCATTATCTTATTTAATGGCAGAGCATGCTCAAGGGACTGCCTGAATGGCTTACTCTTGTTCCTGTGTTCCTAGATAGTCGACTTGGACTCAAGATTGGAGAGCCCATAATTGTGGTAGTAGGGCAATAGAGACTTTCAGTCAAGAGTTGATAGCTCTAGTAGAGTAGTATTATATTCATATTCAGAGTATAAGGAGACTATGGGAGAATGCTGGAGAACCATGAATCTGTCCCTGATCACTCAAGGTTAGAATAAGGCTCTGTATAGTATTTCAAGAGCTGAATTTTCACAGGGACTTTCAGGAACTACTGCTATAACTTCAATGGATGATTTGTGGATACTGTAGAAAAACAATATTAGCAGACATTATATAACCGAAAGGACTGTGGACGCTGTAAATCAGAAACAAAAGCAATGGTTGCTGGAAAAGCTCAGCAGGTCTGGTAGCATCTGTGAAGAGAAATCAGAGTTAATGTTTCGTGTCGAATGATCCTTCCTCAGAAGTGATGGTAGCGAGGAACATGTTGGTTTATTTGCAAAAGATAGCGTGAGGAGAGAGGTAAGGAGTAAATGGTAGGTGAGGATAGAGCCCAAAGAGAGAGAAGAACAGACAAGGGAGTTGATAATGATCTCGCTATGAGGGTAAATAGCTGTTAATAGAAACTGTTACTGACTAACAATGGTTAGTGTGTAATGGCAGACTGTGTGATAACAAGGTCTGGTGGCTAGGACATGGGAGAGTTCAGGCCCTAAAATTAGTGAACTCAGTATTTAGTCCAGAGTGTTGCAGAGTCCCCAAGTGGAAAATAAGGTATTATTCTTCCAGCTTGGATTGAGCTTCACTGCAGCAAGCCTGAGACAGAGACGTTAGCCAGGGAACAGCAGACTTTAACTTGCTGCTTCAGTGTTTCCGTGGATCCTCTGCTGAAGTCACAATGGACGGCATGGGTGACTACCACAGAAATCAACCCCCAATTTGCTCTTTGTGGTTTGTTGTACTGTCATGTGGAGGATTCTGCTCTAAAAGTGGATAGTGGAACTCCCTAAGCTGTATGCTTGATTGCTCAAACAATAAATCCAGTTACTTTACCGATATCAAAGCATTCAATCTTTTTGCATATTTAAATCTTTAGCAGCAGATGATTGAATTTACACCCAAAGTATTCGAGATTGAAACCCTAATCCTAGATGGGTCTCTGAACTCTCAATCCTTTGACTTCATGAGTGATTTCAACTTTTGACTAAACTACAGAAGGTTTTACAGGGAAGCAACAGTCAGCACCAAGTGATTCTATCTCACAGAATGCCTCTCCTTTCACATTTGGAGAGACATTCATTGATAGTCCGTGACTCCAGACAATCACACCACTCAGAGGCAAAGGTTTTCCTTTGGAAGGAAACAAAAGCAGACAGAAAATGGAGAAGGAACGAAACAGTATTGAATATAAAATGATTAAATGTGAGTGGTAGGATCATCTGAGGAATTATGTCCTCACAATGTGGAACTGCTTCTTAAGTTAGTTCTGTAATTCAGACTGACTGCCAGTTCTTTAAACTCATCCAGCTTTCAGATCTTAATGTGCCCCAAAATGCCAGGGATAGATGTATTCTGTGCAACATGGCAAATCTGCAAATGACCCCACACATGGCCTAAAAAAATCAGCCCATGGCAGCTTAAGTACCAGGGCTAACTAGTTATGCTAAGCCTCCAGAAATTCTATTTTGTTGTGTTACCGGAGAGATTTAACAGATATTAAAATTAGATAATTTTTTTTTGTATGAATGAACCATTAGCTAAGTCTGAGATGCTTATTACCTGATGTTCATTATGAGATGATTCATCCATTACATAGGAACACAGGAGAGTATATTTCAAAATTCAAAAATAATGCACAACCCGCATTCTGCTCAAATTTCTTACGTCAAAAGTATGCAGCTTCCTTTTGATCTATTTCTCTCTCGCTCTCTCTCTGTCTGCTTTCAGGCCTTAAAGCTGTCTCTAACCACTTTGTTAATTCTGTCTCCACCCACATGGTTCTGTACTTGCCCGAGGAAAGAAAAAAACTCCCAATTCATTCACAATGGCACTGTCAAAAGACAACTGCCTAGCATTTGACCCTCTGTTTGCTACCACATTCCTGCAGCTACTCATTTACTCAACTGTACCTTCATCTTCACTTTAAATACCCTAATCCCCAAAAATCCATTACTACTTTTCACCTTGTCCATTCATCTCAACTCTTCAAGAGCAAGAGATGCAGACTTGAAAAGTGACAGCATACAACTACTTTAGACATTTCTGACAAAGAGTCACTGGACTCAAAACGTTAGCTCTGTTTTCTTTCCACAGATGCTGCCAGACCTGTTGAATTTTCTCCAGCAATTTTTTTGATTTTGTCTCAGGCCTCCAGCGTCTGCAATTCTTTGTTTGATCTGCTTTAGATATTCACCTTTAGATCTGACTGGGCCACATAAAGGATTATCAGATCTTGCCTTCATCTGTTAAAGCTGCTCACTATTTCAGGATCGTTCCTGATTGACTCCTCCACGTTCACCCAAAATAAAGTGAAGGAACAAATGGACTGTTTTGTCACTAGGATTCAGACCATCTGGTCAATTGCCTGTACCAGATCACTCCAGTAAAATCCTTTTTTCGTGTTTCTTTTTGATGGTGGTTAGTTGGTATCACTTGGAGCAAAATAATCTACTTTTCTGGACAGAGTGAGAGAGTTCATTCACCTACACCACTGGTGTGACCAGTGGGTGGTTCTTCACCTATGACCTTCACAATTTGCCAGCACTTGTACCCAGCGTGGTATATATGAACCATAGTCCACTAGCACACCTTTCCTTAGTGCACCTTTTCTCAAGTAGCACACACAGAACAGCATTGAGGTCAGTTCTTAACCCATTTTGTTTTAAATCTTGGAAGGGCAAAACACACACCATGTCTGCCAGAAGTGTTTTTCTGTTGCAAACAGAGGGGAAGAGATTACTTCCTCCTACATCTCTCTGTCTGTTTGAAGTTTCCCTCACATGCCACATGTTTCAACTTTCCATGGATTCCAATTTGCCAGACAGTACTGAATTTACTTCTGCATTCTTTTTTGATTATCTGTCATAGTCCTCTTTCAAAAAGCACATTTTGCAATTAAAAATCAAACAAAATTCCGTAGCACTTTGGGATTCTGATCTGTTGTCATGACACTCCACACGCCTTCTCTGAACTCATCTTGTCTATCTTGTCACATCCTGCTCCCTTGATCCCATGCCCACTAAACTGCTGACAGCCTTATTGATTCCCAATGTAGCCAGTATTGTAAACAGTTCTCTCTCTGCTGCGTTACCCCTCCCCCACCGTAAATCTGTTCCTAACGCCCTTGCCCTCAGAAAGAAAACTTTGATTCCACTTGAAAACTGTCCTACCATCCTTCACCTCCCTTGAATTTGTTGTCGTCTTCTCAAACAATTTCTATCTTTTTCAGCAATCCACATTTTAAACCCTTTAATCAGGTTTCCATTCCCACCATTGAAGAGCTCTCAGCAAATCTACAAATATTATCCCAAATGACTGTGACAAAAGTAAATTCCTCAACTCTTATAATTTGACTTCAGAATTGTTTGATGCACCTGTACGCCAGTGTTCAATGACTTGTGTTCATCAACTCTTCGTAGTCATTCAAGAAATACTGAAAATCTCCATTCATTCAACTAAAATGGATAACCTCACCCTTATTCACATTATATGCCATCTGCCATGCTCTTGCCCAGTAAACTCAGTGTGTGTAAATTCGCTTGAACCTTTGTGCATCCCCCTCACAATTCTCATTCCCACCAATTGGGATCTGGGTTGTATGCACTTTGGAGGGTTGAAGTGCAGACACAATGGGCAAAATGGCCTCTTTCTGCACCGTATGAATTCTATTCCGAAGTTTTGTGTCATCTACAAATTTAGAAATATTACAACTGACTTCCATGTCGAAAAATAGATGGTGAATGGCTTGGGCCGAAGCACTGATCCTTGCAGAACCCCGTTGGTTACCGCTGTCAATCTGAAAATGACTACTTATTCCTACATGTTAATCAATCCTTAATTCATGCCAATATATTATCACCAATCCCATGTACTTTAATATTATTTATTAACTTCCTGTGTGGGACTTTAACAAAAGCTTTTTGAAATCCAAATACATCCCATCCATCTTTTCTACCGGATCATCTCTGTTTATAAAATCCTCAGAAATCTCTAACAGATTTGTCAAATATGATTTCTCCTTCATAAACCCATGTTGACTCTGCCAATCAAATTATTATTTTCTAAACGCCTAGTAATTGCATCCTTTGTAATAGATTCTAGTATTTTTCTTGACTGCTGACGTCAGGTTAACAGGTCTCCATTGTCTCTTTCCCTTCTTTCTTGAACAACAAAGTTACATTTTCCACTTTCCAATTTGCAGGGACTGTTGCACAGTTAATAGAATTTTGAAAGGTGATCACTAATACACCCACTATCTTTGTTGCTCCTCCTTTCAGCATTCTAGGGTAAACATCACTGGGTTCTGGAGATTTGTAAACTTGCACTCCCATTATTTCATTAATATGACTGCACCTGCATCCTAACTCACACCAAGTCCTATTTTCCTATCACCCCTTTGCTCACCAACTTAGATTGACAGCTAGCAAAGCAACAACTTTATTTTAAAATCTCTCTTTGTCTTTAAGCTTCTCCAACCCCTCCCTGTCTCTGTAAATGTATCCTGTCCCAGAATACTCCAATGTATTTGCACTCATCTAATTCTGCCCTTTATATTTGCTTGATTTTAATTGTTTCACCGTTGATGGCTCTGCCTTCTGTTGCATTGGACATGAAAGCTTGGCAATTCCTTCACATTAACTCTCTCCCTCTGTCTGTCCTCACTTTTCCTCCTTTAAGATATTCTTTAAACCTACTTCTTTGACCAAGCTTTTGGTTATCTGATCTAATATTTCTTTTCTTGATTTCATGTCAAATATTCTACATATTACACCTGTGAAGTGTATTGGAAGATTTACCACATTAAAAGTGCTACATGTTGTACATTGGTTTTGCCCGATGTTTCTTTGGGCAGCTTGTTTTGCATGTTTGTTTGGAAGTAATTCCTAAATTATCCATTTTCTCTCCCTTACCTGAGCTTAAAAATTTGATCTGGTTACAGAATCCACAGTTAACTCAAGCAATGTTTTTAAAATCCTAGGAATCCTTCAATGCTTATTTAAAATTCATTTTGTACAGATTTATCCAGTTGTAAAATTTCATAATGCCTGACTCTCCCAGATTCCCTAGATTCTCTTCAACGTTCCTAATTTCTTAGGAGGACAGGGGACAGGACAACAATGACTAGTTTATTTTAGAATACCAAGAGTCAATTCCAGACGAAACAACTTTTACATGTGTATGTGTTTTTTTGAAATTACATCATTAAGCTGAAGAAAGAAAACTAAGTTTAATCAACTTTATGAGCAGCATTTCATGGAATAGCCTGTGTTAAATGTTCAAAAAGTATATTTAAATATTTTGGCTGTTAGAGATACCAGTATCACTTTTATACTAAAGGGTAACTTCAACTCCCAGTGGGAACACTCATTGGACATCAGTGCAGGTCTGAGATATCCTGACACCCATTTATTTAGTGAAGTTTCACACTGGAAGTCTCCATACACTGAATTTACATTTATATATGGGGAAATAATATTATTTGTGAAAGGAATTTTATTTTCTTACCAGCTGATTATTTTACAAAATAAGGGGTATCAAACTGAACCATAATTCCTTCAACATGGAAGTCTGACCATAAAAGCACATTCTTATTATTTGTGCTTAATTTTCTTATTTTTTGTTTTACCCTAAGGTTTACAGTTTGTTTAAAGTTTGTAGGCTTAGAAGAATCTGCTCATAGCACAATTTCATTGGTCAATAAATGCTAAATCAAAACCTGTTTGCATGGATGCAAATGAGAGGAACATGAAGTGAAACTTTAAATGCAGCCCAAGCCTTCATCATACACACCTCTGGTTAAAGTGGAAACTAAATGTCTGGACAGTTTTATTTTAAAAAATTACAACAAAATTGCACTTGCAGCCTATGAAATTCATTTTGTTTGTACAATTAGTGCATATACACTAATGTGAGTGTACATCAATATCCACTAAGTCTCTGTCTTCTGGCTAATTCTATTGATGTGTTTGGCACACTCTCCATCAGAACTGATGGTTACCATGCTGAACAAAGTGATCTTGGGGTGCAGATTCATAGTTCCTTGAAGGTGGAGTTGCAGTTTTACAGGGTAATGAAGAAGGAGTTTGGTATGCTTGTCTGAATTGCCTGGGGCTATTTTCCCTGCAGCATTGGAGGCTGAAGAGTGACCTTTATAGAGGTTTATAAAATCATGAATGGCATGGATAGGGTAAATAGCCAGGTCTTTTTCCCAAGTTCGGGAGTCAAAACTAGAGGGTATGGGGGTATAGGTTTGAGGTGAGAGGGGAAAGATTTAGAAGAGACCTAAGGGGCAATTTTTTCACGCAGAGGCTGGTGTGTGTATGAAATGAGCTCCCTGAGGAAGTGGTAGAATCTGATACAATTACAACATTTAAAAGGCATCTGGATGGGTATATGAATAGGTGGGGTTTAGAAGGATATGGGCCAAATGCTGGCAAATAGGACTAGATTAATTTAGGATATCTTTTTGGCATGAATGAGTTGGACCAAAGAGTCCATTTCTGTGCAGTATAACTCAATGACTTTATGCGAAGCATTTGCATCTATTCCTCTATCAGATATTGACTAATCTGCTTTGTTTTCATGCAACTTTTTTTTGTTTTTGTTTCCAAAACCGTTCTTTCCTCTGATCAGTGCACTCTTGGGGACGATGCTCAGAAACTACTCAAGCTTCCCTCACTGTTTATTAAAAACATTTGATCTCTGCAAGTATGCGACAGTCTCAAATTACATGAAAGATGGTGAATTCTTTTGTCATTCATCGTTTAAAAAAATGTGAGATCCACTGTCAATTTGGGTCAGTGGCCTGACGGTGTATGAAAGATTACATCATCAGCTTGTTGTGTCTGGGTGGGATTTCACCTCATGAAAACTGCAGTCGTGAAGTGATGAGGCTAGCAGATGTTTTAAAACAAAAATCACGTGATATGAAAAATAATGATGGATGGAGAAGGCAGTAATTCAGTCTCAGGTTAACGTGGCAACCAAATTTTTTTGTGGTTATTTCTGAATAACGCTTTAGGATTACTGCCTTGTAATCTGTTTTTTCACCCCCCCAGTATCTCCATACAGTGCAATTCCAAACGTATTTAAACATGCCTGTGTAAAACAATGTGTGACTTTAGTTACACTCTCACCTCCACATCACACTCTGGCCAGGGCAAGTCGAGACCTGTACACCTGCACAAACTGGCAGTAGAAAACTCTGCTAAATGGCAGTCCAATTTATGTCAAGTGCTAATTTTAGCAAAATGCCTGCAGAATTGTTGACTTTGAAACTTCACAGTTAAAAGTGGCATGAAGTTGAAATGGTGTGACACCATAACCTGTACTTAAATTCAGTTCAGGTGCTTTCACACCTCATTCATATTACATGGCCTATATTGATGCAGAGCTGCTCTGTAACCATGCAAAATGTATGATGAAAGTGACTTGTAAGAAATTCTTTTGTATATGGCTCACAAAGTCATTTATGAGGACGTCTTGTACACTAGATGTCAGTTATTTATCACGGTTCAGCGCATATAGGAGTATGTCTGAGCCAGCTTTAACATTCGATGTTAGAATTTCTCATGCATCTTGAATAATAGAATGTTACAGCACAGAAGGAGGCTATTCAGTCCATCATACTGGTGCCAGCTGTTCAATCAGTCCCACATCATTGTTTTATCCCCATGGTGCAGAACATTTCAGCTGTTCATTTATGTCCTTTGAAAGTTGGCATCAAATTTGCTAGTTTATTCAGCCAGCACAGAGATTGAATGGTCCGTTTCAAAGCCGTATTTTATTCGGTTCTTTGTACCTTCCAGACACTCCATTCCCAATCGCAACAACATGCTGTTTAATTTTTATTCCCTCACCTGATATCTGGTACTTTTACAAATTATCTTAAATCTGTGACCCCTGGTTTTGTGTCCCATAAAACCCTTTCATAATTTTGAACATATCTATCAGATCTATTCTTAACCTTGGATAAAAGCAAATTACTGCAGATGCTGGAATCTGAAACCAAAAGAGAAAATGCTGGAAAATCTCAGCAGGTCTGGCAGCATCTGTTAGGAGAGAAAAGAGCTGACATTTCGAGTCTAACTGACCCTTTGTCAAAGTTCTGATAAAGCAGCTTTGACAAAGGGTCAGTTAGACTCGAAACGTCAGCTCTTTTCTCTCCTTACAGATCTTGCCAGACCTGCTGAGATTTTCCAGCATTTTCTCTTTTGGTTTCTACTCTTAACCTTTTCTGTCCTGAAGAGACAAAGCCCACTTTCTCCTGTCGAACATCATGCTGAATTGTTTCATCCACGGTATCTCTTAAATAGGTATTTCTGCACAGTCTCAAAGGCTGCGAAAACCTTTTTTAAAGTTTGATGTTCACATTGCCACATTGGTTCAGCTGGTGTTTAGCCATTGGTTTGATGAGCTTCAGCATAACGTCTTTGTGATTGTACTCTGTATCTCCATTGGTACGTCAGGCTCTGAATATTCCGTTTTAAGCAGTTCTCAGTTTGTCCTGCTCCCTTCAAAGATTTGTTTACATGCATCCTCTCTCTGTTCCTTCAAAAGATTTCTGTTAAATTGCATTGGTCTTTTCTTCCTAGCAAAATGAATCTCTTCATACTTCTGTGTAAAATTTCATCTGCCTCTTGCCTGCCCATTTCAGGGGGTTGCCGAAAGATTGACATAAAACCAGACTTAACTAACTTTTTGCTCTGTTTTAAATTAACTGAATCTGCCAGAAAGACAATAAGACATAGAAGCAGAATTAGGCCTTTCAACTCATAGAGGTTACTCCACCATTCAATCATGGCTGGTATGTTTCTGGACCCTATTATTAATGAAAAACATATCTATCGCTGTCTTAAATACGTTCAATGATTTGGACTCCATAGCCCACTGCGACAATGGGTGACACAGATTAGCTACTCTCTAGCTGAAGAAATTCCTCCTTGTCTCAGTTCTAAAGGGTTGTCCCTTCACTCTGAGATTATGCCCTCAAATCTTAGTCTCTCCTATTAGTGGAAGCATCTTCTCCACATCCACTTTATCCAGGGCTCTCAATATCCTGAAAGTTTCAATGAAATCTCCCTCGTTCTTCTAAACTTCCTCAAGTACAGACCCAGAATCCTCAACTAGCCCTCATATGAGAAGCCCTTCATTTCCTCACCTTGTTTCTTGGTAAGATTTTAGAATTCATTAGTATGGACGAGGTTGTGGAGTGCTTGGAAGTGCATGGCAAAAATAGGGCTGAGTCAGCATGACTTTGTCAAAAGGGAGATCATTCCTGACAAATCTGTTAGAATTCTATGAAGGCAATTCCAAGAACTTTGCTATCTCATCCTTCATAATGGACTCTAAAATCTTAGCAACAACTCATGTCAGGCTAATTGACCTGTAATTTCCTGACTTCTACCTCCCTCTCTGCGTACATAGGGCTGTTACATTAGCTATTTTCCAGACTGCTGGCACCCTTCCTGACTACAATGATTCCTGAAAGCTTGCCACCAATGTGTCTACAATCTCTTCAGCTATTCTATCGGTTCTCTGGAGTTCAGTTGACTTATTGATCTTCAGACCTTTCAGCTTCCCCAGCACCTCTTTAGTGATCACCACTACATTTACCTCTGCCCTTTGATTCTCTTGAAGTTCTGGTTTGCTGCTGATGTCTTCCACTATGAAAACTGATACAAAGTACCTTTTCAGCACCTCCACCTTTTCCTTGTTCCCCATTACTACTTCTGCAGCCTTATTTTTCCAGCAATCCAATGTCCGCTCTTGATTAGATTAGATTCATGACAATATGGAAATAGACCATTTGGCCCTACAAGTCCACACCGACCCTCCGAAGACTAACCTATCCAGATCCATTCCTCTACCCTATATTTACCCCTGACTAATGCACTTAACACTATGGGAAATTTAGCATGGCCAATACACCTGACCTGCAGACCTTTAGATTGTGGGAGGATACCCATGCAGACACGGGGAGAATGTGTTAACTCCACACAGACAGTTGCCCAAGGTGGGAATCAAACCAGGTCCCTGGCACAGTGAGGCAGCAGTGCTAACCACTGAGCCACAGTGCCACCCTAAAACATTCACCATTAATCTCTTAATTCTGGATTTTTGTTGAATCTGGTAGGATTTGAACCTATTTCCTGAGAACATTACATTGGTTTCTGGATTTATAGTCCACTGATAATACCATTAGGCCATTGTGTCCTCCTTTTGCTTCTCTTTTTCCTTTCAGATATCTAAAAATGTATTTTTTTGTCATATATTTGCAAATCCATTGATATATGGTACATGGAAAACATTGGGTTAATTGATCTGTTGTTCCAGTAACTTTTTATGAATCTTTAACCCTTTCTATGTAGCATGACTCAAGAACTGCTTTTCATCATTTATATAAATAATTTGGATGTGAACATAGGAGGTATAGTTAGTAAGTTTGTAGATGACACCAAAATTGGAGGTGTAATTGACAGCGAAGAAAGTTACCTCAAAGTACAGCAGATCTTGATCAGATGGGCCAATGGGCTGAGGAGTGGCAGATGGAGTTTAATTTAGATAAATGTGAGGCGCTGCATTTTGGAAAAGCAAATCAAAGCAGGTTGTATACATTTAATGGGAAGGTCCTGGGGAGTGTTACTGAACAAAGAGACCTTGGAATGCAGGTTCATTGCTCCTTGAAAGTGGAGTCGCAGGTCGATAAAATAGTGAAGAAGACATTTGATATGCTTTCCAAGGTCAGAGTATTGAGTACAGGAATTGGGAGGTCATGTTGAGGCTGTATCTGACACTGTTGGAATATTGCATCCAGTTCTGGTCTCCTTCCTATTGGAAGGAAGTTGTGAAACTTGAAAGGGTTCAGAAAAGATTTACAAGAATGTTGCAAGGGTTGGAGGGTTTGAGCAATAGGGAGAGGCTGAATAGGCTGGGGCTCTTTTCCCTGGAGTGTCGGAGGCTGAGGGGCGACCTTATAGAGATTTATAAAATCATGAGGGGCATGGATACGAAAAGTAGACAAGGGCTTTTTCCAGGGATGGGGGGAGTCCAGAACTAGAGGGCATGGGTTTAGGGTAAGGGGGAAAAATTTAATAAAAGCAAATTACTGTGGATGCTGGAATCTGAAACCAAAAGAGAAAATGCTGGAAAATCTCAGCAGGTCTGTCAGCATCTGTAAGGAGAGAAAAGAGCTGACGTTTCGAGTCTAACTGACCCTTTGTCAATGCTGGAAAAATTTAATATATGGAATGAGCTACGGGAGGAAGTGTTGGAGGCTAGTCCAATTACAACATTTAAAAGGCATCTGAAGGAGTATATGAATACGAAGGATTTAGAAGGATATGGGCCAAGTACTGGCAAACGGAACTAGATTAGGTTAGGATATCTGGTCGGCATGGACAAGATGAACCGAAGGGTTTCACTTATGCGGGTAAATTCTGCATAAAACTTTACGCCCCTGACAGATGTGGTTTGCATTTTGTGGTGTGTAATTTTGGCAGATGGCATTGTATTATTCCACTGGCCTCACTGAAATACAGAAAATATGTTCTGTAAAAAAAATATAATCAATGGGATGTGGACCTTGCTGCAGGACCAGCACTTTTGTCCATCTTTCAATGTCCTTGAGAATATGGAGTGAGCTGCCTTCTTGGACTGCTGCAGTCCACGTGGTTTAGGTACCCCACACTGTGCTGCACACCCATACTGAAATGTGGCAAGGCTTTGTGACAAGCCAATGAACAAACTGATAGCACCAGACCCTGGAACCTTGTCTACATATATTCTTGAAAGAGATTTTTAATAAAAGTGTTTTTTGAAGAAGGATATTTCCATCCACACTTAATTCTTCTTCATGTGTTAGATGAAGTAATTTTCCAGCTTTATAGTCTTGTGCTTTTGCTTTTTTAACACTATTGCATTTAATTTGTTGACCACCTAACTTCCCTTTTCTGTTCTCAATGGTTGTTGATATTGTTTAAGGTTGTCTCTCTTCAAGTACTGGTCATCTATCCTTTATATCAGTCACTGTCACCCCTTTCAGAAATTCTTCACCGCACCCTCATTGCCCCACTAACTGACTCAAGTGTGTCCATACCATCCTAATTCGTCTTTGTTATTCCTAGATCTTTGTGTTTGAATCACTCCGGTTTGGTTTCTGCTCTGCTCACAGTCCTGAAGCAGCTGCTGTCAAAGTCACAATCTTTATTCCACATGAACCTCATGAAGTAAACTAACCCTCATCATCACACTTTGATAGGGTTGACCATACCATCCTTCTCCAATGCCTCTTTGTAGTAATCCAACTGATGGGATGGCACTTGCCTGCTTCAATTCTTATTTGTCTAATAGTGGCCAGATTATCATCTACAGTCATTTGTCTTTTTGCTTCATTACCATTGCCTCTGGTGTGATCCAAGAACCCACCCTGGGCCAATTCTCCATTTTTGTGCAGGCCACTGTGGCCCTGACGCCTCAAACTGTACGTCAGTACATGAGGATATCAATTGAAGTGTGCTGAGTCTTGGAAAACACAGCTGAGAACACAGTCCGCCAATTTCTCAGCAACAAACCCAAACAAGCAGACAAGACACATCCAGAAAACCCTAGCCCCTCTCCCCTACATCAAAGACATCTCGAAAATGACAGCCAGACTACTCAGACCCCTTGGTATCATGGTAGCCCACAACCTCACCAATACATTAAAACAGCAGGTGATGAACTTGAAAGACCCTATACAAACAATCAGCAAAACTAACATCATTTACAAAATACTGTGCAAGGACTGTAACAAACACTATATTGGACAAACAGGCAGAAAACTAGCCACCTACATGAACACCAACTAGCCACAAAAAGACATGACCCTCTCTCACTAGTATGCTCACATATGGATGAGGAAGGACACCACTTTGACTGGGACAATACATCCATCCTAGGACAAGCCAAACAAAGATACGTACGAGAATTCCTAGAACATGGCATTCCAACCGGAACTCTATCAACAAGCACCCCGTCTACCACCCCTGAGAAAAGGAAAAGGAAGTGACTTCACCACAGGCAGTAACTTCACAAGAAATGACATCACAAACCCAAAGAAACCCAAACATATAAATAGAAAGCAGAAATTTTCAGCATTGCTTCAGAGGTTCACTGAAGATGTTACCTAGTAAGGTAACAAAACGTCTCGAAATGAACCTTTCAGCTCAGTGAACAAACCTACATCCAAAACCTCAACCTCAGCAACAAATCTTCTCAAAGCTTGCTAAGAATAATATAACATTCTAGAAGATTATACAGAACGTATATGGGACACTGGTCAGACCTCAGCTGGAGCACTGTGTAAATGTTAAGTTACCACATTCTTACCATATCGTGGAGCTGCTCTCTCATCAGAGAGAGACGTGACTGGTGGATTAACTTTTATGGTAACCTCAGGCAGTGCAGGAATTGAACCCATGAAGGTAGATGGAGATGTTGTGACTGAGAGGAGTAGGCTGAGGGGAGATTTAATACAAGTGTTCAAAATTGTGAGGAATCTGAACAGAGTAGCTAAGGAGAAATTGTTCCCAATCTAAAAGGATTGAGAACCGGAGAGCATGATTTTAAAGTGTTTGCAAAAGAAGTAAATAGGGGGTGAGAATAATCTTTTTTTATAAAGTCAGTGGTACAAGCATAAAATGCATTACCAGGAAGTGTGGTGATGTGTTGAAGAGGATATGATTATTGAAATGGAAACAATGTGCAGGGTCACAGGGAAAAGGCTGGAGTTTGGCTCAGAGTCAAAAGGTCAGAGAGTCAATGCAGACTCTGATCCAACTAGCTTCCCTCAGCACCTTACCAATTCCGTGCAACCTTGAAATCATACTTGAGTTCACAATGACTTATTTTTCCTCCCAGTCAAGCCATACCTTAATTGGAACATGTTCATTCTCATTTTCAAATCTCTGTGCTCTCTCCCTTCCCTGTTTCTGTGATCTACATTCCCAGAGCTCTGACACATCAGCACTACTCTAATATTGGCTTTATCAGCATCCTTGGGGCAGAATCATGTGGTGACCATCAAGACTTGGTTGCTGTTTGGAGAGCCAGTAAGATCCATGCCCTCCTCCTTCTAGTAAGGCTCACCCACACCTTGTGCCTTCTCATGGGATCAAGGATCCTGAGGGTAGGATGTGGGTGAATTCTCACTCTCCCCTTTGAATAGCTTGCAGCCAGTTGGAGGCCAGCTACTGTATTGAACAATGGTGTCACTGGGGAAGTAGAACAGTCACTCAAGGCTTAGGATCCATAATGTGTGTTCCTGAGGCTCACAGATTAACAATGGCAGGAGGTGGCTTACTGCGGAATGCTGGAGAGGAAATCAGTGGCAGGAGTTCACTCTGGATTTTAATTGCTTAGCCAGAGGTGGTTGTGCCTTCAGTTGTCTTCTCACTAAGTGCTGGAACTCAGAACAGCACATGGATTTGCTTCAGGTGCAGCAGTTTCCTCCAACGGTCCAAAGATGGATTGGCCATGCAAAATTGCCCTATAGTGTGCAGGGATGTGCGGGCTAGGTAAATTAGCCATGGTAAATGCGGGGTTTCGGAGACAGAGTAGTGTCTGGGTGTGATGCTGTTTGGTACAGGCTCAGTGCAGGCCCGAATAGCCTCTTTCCACATTGAAGGAATGCTATGAACTCATCTACTAAAAGTCCCAGCCTCTCTATCACTCCCTCATGTTGCTTTCTATCAAGTTTTGCAGTGTGTACACCCCCTTGAAGTATGTTGGGATGTTTCATGACTTGAAAGGTGCTATGTAAATATAAGTTAATGTGAGGGCTAAATCAACTTGAAGCTTTTGTGCTGTGCGATTCTTCCAAATAAGCCAAGGAAACATCTGTCACCTCAGGTAGCCTACTGTACACTCATGTATTAAGCAAACAGCACTTGCCAAATTTTCAGGAGACAACAGATTCATCACTCATTCTGCTGAAAAGTGGTTAAGACAGGGAGCACATATTTCACTGGATAACTGAATGTCCTCAGCTCCAGAGCCTTAAACATGGTATTTAGCTTTGAATGAGAAGGATTTGAACTCAACTACTCTTCAAATTGTAGATCATAGATTGCAGAAATAACCCTGTAAACAGCAGAGGAACACCATGGCCTGGATGTCTTTGCATCCATTTTCTGTTCTTCATTTCCTATCTCCATCTTAGCTCCAGTGAAAGATTATGTGCAAAGGGTAATAGTCGGACGAAATGCTTGAAATGGCACCTTCCCAAGGCTGCTGCAGTTCCCAGATTAGGTTTGTGCAGTGGTCGATGGACCTGAAATTAAATGTGTGCAGAGGTGTCGAGCTCATTAATCTTCACTTTGCTCCTGATAACAGCAAGATTTTCCTCATTTGTAACCTAATCTGAGTGAACTCGGTGACTGCATTGACTGAGTGGCAACTTCCCTCTATTCAGCTGGCCTTTCGACTTTTATTGAGGGTAGCCATCAGTTGTAAATTAGCCTGTAGTACATTGCACGCTGTACAATGTCCGTCAGTGAAATGTAAGTACAGCTGTCTGCAAGACAGCCATATGTTCTCCTTCAAAGCTGAACTACAACCCTCTCAGGGGTTCTGTCGTGCAAGTTATGGGGATCATTATGATCCTCAGATACAGGCCAACCTCTTCATGTTCCATTTGGCTGTTCAAGAAAGACGAAGTGGCAGACGGAGTTTAAGTCAGATAAATGCGAGGTGCTGCGTTTTGGGAAAGCAAATCTTAGCAGGACTTATACACTTAATGGTAAGGTCTTAGGAAGTGTTGCTGAACAAAGAGACCTTGGAGTGCAGGTTCATAGCTCCTTGAAAGTGGAGTCACAGGTAGATAGGATAATGAAGGAGGTGTTTGGTATGCTTTCCTTTATTGGTCAGAGTATTGAGTTGGGAGATCATGTTGCAGCTGTACAGGACATTGGTTAGGCCACAGTTGGAATATTGCATGCAATTGTGGTCTCCATCCTATTGGAAAGATGTTGTGAAACTTGAAAGGGTTCAGGAAAGATTTACAAGGATGTTGCCAGGGTTGGAGGATTTGAGCTGTCGGAAGAGGCTGAACAGGCTGTTCTCCCTGGAGTGTCAGAGGCTGAGGAGTGACCTTATAGAGGTTTACAAAATTATGAGGGGCATGGATAGGGTAAATAGTGGCTGGGGAGTCCAGAACTAGAGGGCATAGGTTTAGGGTGAGAGTGGAAAGATATAAAAGAGACCTGAGGGGCAACTTTTTCACACAGAGGGTGGTATGGGTATGGAATGAGCTGCCAGAGGAAGTGGTGGAGGCTGGTACAATTGCAACATTTAAGAGGCATTTGGATGGGTATACGAATAGGAAGTGTTTAGAGGGATATGGGCCGGGTGCTGGCAGGTTGGACTAGATTGGGTTGGGATATCTGGTCGGTATGGACGTGTTGGACCGAAAGGTCTGTTTCCATGCTGTACATCTTTATGAATCTAAGCACTCCTGATTGTTGCTGATCCTCACAATGTATGCTCTGTTGTACACTCCAGTGGTTCCCTACCCAGCCTTCCACGCACCACCCTCTGTAAATTTGACCTTCTCCAAAGCTTTGTCGCTAATATTACATCAAATCCAATTCACACATCACCCCTGTTCTCACTGCTCCCCACTGGTCTGACAGTATCTCTGTTTTAATGGTCTCATTATTGATTTGAACCTCTCAATGCCCTTACCTCTTTTTTATTTCTGTTAGGGGGATGGTGGTATAGTGGTGAGCATAGCTGCCTTTCAAGTAGTTGACCCGGGTTCGATTCCTGGCCATCGCAGTGTTGTGGTTTGTAAGCAGCCTTTTAAAGGAAAGGCACTGGGATAAATCAAGGAAACAAATCTTTCATTATGGGGCAGCACGGTGGCACAGTGGTTAGCACTATTGCCTCACAGCGCCAGAGACCCGGGTTCAATTCCCACCTCAGGTGACTCTCTGTTTGGAGTTTGCACATTCTCCCCACGTCTGCGTGGGTTTCCTCTGGGTGCTCCGAGTTTCCTCCCACAATCCAAAAGTGTGCAGGTCAGGTGAATTGGCCATGCTAAATTGTCCGTAGTGTTAGGTGAAGGGGTAAATGTAGGGGAATGGGTCTGGATGGGTTGCGCTTTGGCGGGTTGGTGTGGATTTGTTGGGCCAAAGGGCCTGTTTCCACACTGTAAGTAATCTAATCTAATCTAATCTAAACCTTGTCTAACCAGACAATTGTCTGAGATCTTTGCATTGTTCCAGTGTTGATCTGTTTTGCTAATTTTCTTTGCTCATACCTTGGGATGAAGACCTTCAGCTCCTTAAGTTTTAAATTCTGGAATTTTATTCCTGAACCTGCTCACCTCTCTAATGCTTTCCCCCTCTTTACGACCGTGGCTTAAAATCCATCCCTTTATGTGACTGATGCCACGATGTACCATGAGACATTATACTGGAATGAGGGTAGTAAATGAGTACAAGTTATTATTAGTTTGTGTCATTCGTTTGACCTTAGGGTAAGAAGTGAACATTGTGTACAATTCTGGTCACCGCATTATAGAAAGGATTGGGAAGCTTTGTGAAGGATTCAGAAGAGATTTACTCGGATGTTGCCTGGTAAGGAGGGAAAGTCATACGAGGAAAGGCTGAGGGACTTGAGGCTATTTTCGTTAGAGAGAAGAAGGTTGAGAGGCAACTTAATTGAGATGTATAAGATAATCAGAGAGTTAGATAGGTTGGACAGTGAGAGCCTTATTCTTCAGGTGGCGATGGCTGGCATGAGGGGGAATAGCTTTAAATTGAGGGGTGATAGATATAGAATAGATGTCAGAGGAAGTTTCTTTACTAAGAGAGTAGTAGGGGTGTGGAACACACTGCCTGCAACAGTAGTGGACTTGCCGACTTTAATGGCATTTAAATGGTCATTGGATAGACATATGGACGAGAATGGAATAGTTTAGGTTAGATGGGCTTCAGATTGTTTCACAGATCGGCGTAACATCGAGTCTGAAGGGCCTGTACTTGCTGTAATGTTCTATGTTTCTATCAATTAACTAATGTGTTGATTGATTGCATCTTTTGAGTTTCTTTTTTAAAAAAGTAATTCTTTTACTTTGACACACAAAGTTACACAGACCAGAAATAGCTAACTTAGAAGATAATGGGATAATGAAGGATTTAGTTAATGTTGAGAGACTAGGAACTGCATTGGAACAAAATAATTTTGTTACCCATATCCAGAAATCACTAAACATTAGTATATACTTAGATAAAGTAATTAGAAAGGATGGTGGAAGATCTGCTTGAATCTCAGTGGGTTTGCAATGCAACAGGGAGGGGATTCACCTTCAGTTATAAAGGGAGGTGGGGATCCAGCATAACTTCCTCAGAATCATATGGGTTTTAAAAAGTTAAATGATGAAAACTTTCACATGAATAATGTTTTCACTTTCTTAAGTTTCGAAGATGTATCATAGTTTGCATGGGGTGAGAGGGGCCTTTTAAAATAGCAAGAAGAGATTTTGTAGTGCAGATATGGGAAACATTTCTTTTGGAAATGAGATCAAGGATGTATAATCTTAATGATTTAAATTAAATCATTTTGTGTAAGATTAGAAAGCATTTTTTACACAGTGTTGTGATTATCTGGTTCTTTATTCTCAAAAAACCTGAGTCCACTTAAAATGTTCAAAACTGACCAATAGATTTTTGTTTGGGCCGTTAGAGACGGGGAAATGGTTTTGACGTGCAGATCTTCCATGATCAAATCGAAAAATGGAAATATATTACACATGTTAACTGCTCGTGTCTTATTGTGGGTTCCTATTTCACATAAAAATAGCAAAATTGCTGAACAATCTGGACAAAATTCTATATTTAAATTCTGTCGGCTGGTGTGGAGCGGGTACTTTGGGAAAAAAAGAACTGTGGTCATTAGTGACAATGCCATATTCAGGAATGTGATAATTAACTGCAATGAAAATAAAGAATCAGACTTATTGGAGTTAATTATCACTTAATGCTTCTCCCTGTAAAACTCATTCCAAAAAGTATTTAGAAGTAAATCTGTGTGATAAATAAAACATCACACCACTGGCAGTGCAGTATGGACATCCTGTCATGCATGTAAACCCATCATAACTCACTTCTGCAGTCCTCATGATATACAGGTCTGTCATGGGTGAAGGAATTTGCATGATGCATTTTAATTGGATGTAATTAAGGTAAGTAACTTAAGTAAAATCATTTTGATGAAATGGGTCTTGGTATGATAAACAAATGTATGGAATTTTTAAAAAGTCTGGCATCAGAAAGCCTATTTAATATCTCAGAATTCATAACTTTGTAATAAAATTCATTCACCTTCAATTCTAATGGTCAGCTCCTTATTTGTAATAATTTCCCACAACCTAGAATCACAATTACTATAGCCAGGTACAAAAAGCTATCTGGAGGGTCCAGTATATTCAGCAGTATGCATGTGCTCAACCTGCACAAGAATCTGGCATCTGCTATATTTGATGGGACTGCTCAATTGACATCCCAGACGCAATCCAGGAACTGATGTTTGGCTCACTGCGTCGGAAATCCAAGGACCAAATAGCAGTTTTAGCACCATTGATCACCGCATTCCCTTTTCGCCATCGAGTTTCTTGTTAGCTTTCCATTTTTAAAGAGCTCTACTTATCTCAGTTCCTGGGGAGAATATACCTCTCTTTCATTTCTCCAGTGCATCTTTGGTCAGTGACATTGGCTTCTGAGGAGTTGTGTGTGTCGTAGTTTTAAGTCCCAATGCCAAATGTCCTAAGGGAAAAGAGAGAAATGTGTTATTGGGAGACTATGGAGGTCGCACCAGAAATATTTTTGCATGCTTATGTGACACTATAAGTTCACAATAAGGGAAAATGTCAAGTTAGTTTCAAGTATTATCATTTAACTTTAATACAGCTTTTAATATTAACCATAGTGGGCGGCATGGTGGCTCAGTGGTTAGCACTGTTTCCTCACAGTGCCAGGGACCTGGGTTTGATTCCAGCCTCAGGCGATTGTCTGTGTGGAGTTTCCAAATTCTCCCCGTGTCTGCGTGCGTCCTCTGGTTTCCTCCCATAACCCAAAGATATGCAGGTCAGATGAATTGGCCATTAGCCAGGGGTAAATATAGGATAGGGGAATAGATCTGGGTGGGTTGCTCTTCGGAGGATTAGTGTGGACTTGTTGAGCAGAAGGGCCTGTTTCCATACTGTAGGGAATCTAATCTAATATGTACGTCATGGAAAAGAAAGATGCACTTAGAGAACAAAAAGATGCACTCTATCTTTCTCTGGATTTGTTAGAACTGTATTTTTTTCTTTTGCTATTCCGTGGTGTTTCTCACAGACTCAGTGACTGAGGACATTTTTTTGTTTGGTGCTGTCATTCATTTTATGGGACAGGTCCCTCAACTCCAACTGTCCCTAGACTGTAGTAACTAGTTTGCTCCATGTACTCAGGCACCTTCCTGATGGAATGATGTGGTGTGCTGGATCTCACTACTTTCAGGCAACGAGGAACAATCTCAGTTTTCTGTGGAACACACCTCTCATGTATGTTTTCTGAATTTTATTTTGTAGGCTTTTGACCAGCGTATCTGAATTATCAAGCCAGTAGTGTGTTCATACTCTGTGGATACTAGTTAGCTTAGGGCAGCACAGTGGAAGTGGTTAGCACTGCTGCCTCACAACGCCAGGGACCCGGGTTCAATTCCTGCCTCAGGCAACTGTCTGTTTGGAGTTTGCACATTCTTCCCGTGTCTACGTGGGTTTCCTCCAGGTTCTCCGGTCTCCTCCCACAGTCCAAAAATGTGCAAGCTCGGTGAATTGGCTATGCTGAATTGCCCGTAATGTGAGGCGCATTAGTCAGGGGTGAATGTAGGGGAATAGGTCTGGGTGGGTTGCTCTTCGGAGGGTCAGTGTGGACTTGTTGGGCCGAAGGGCCTGTTTCAAAACTGTAGGGAATCTGATCTAATCTAATCTAAACTTTGTGATGCTGTCCATAGTCTGTCAGACTGTGAACAGTTCTTCCCTAGTGGAGTCTAACAAGTGACGTATGCAAATTTGCTTTCACAATTACAAGTTGCTTATTTGGTAATTGTATTGCATCAAAGCCCATGTGCAGTTATGGTTTACATTAATTGTTTGAGTTGATAACAGTTGGAGGACATTATTACAAATGAAACAAATGAGAGACCTATCAAATATTTACATGTCTAAGAGAGGAATAATGTGCTGCATTTGCATGCAGTGCCTCAATTAGTGTAATTGTGTTGAGGTTTATTGTTCTATGTGTTTGTCTTAGAAGCATACTACCTCTTCTTTGCCCCATTAAGACACTCCGTAAAAACAAGCTCTTTGACCAAACTTTTGCTTATCTGCCTTAATATCTTCTTGATGTGGCTCTGTGTCAAATTTGGTTTGTTAATGTTTCTGTGAAGCTTCCTGGGGTGTTGTATTACATTGCGGGTGCTGTATAAATGCAAGCTGTGACTGACCGACAGCTGTGCCATTTCCTTCAGTTGTAAATTTGTTTGTTTCTAAATTATTTTTAACATAACCTTTCAAGGTTAAAGTGTCAAAATGTTCCAGGCTTGGAAAGGTAGCATTTTGCAGTTCAATTTATTTTTTTCTCCCATTTCTTAGGCCACATTTAACTGTAAGGGAAAGTGATAACAACAGTATGACACCTGATTGCATGGTACATCACGTGGCATGCTACCTGTTACCGTTGAAAGCAATCCCGTGAAAAAAATTATTTACACTGGTCTAAAGTGTACTTATCTGTTAACCTTGCTATGATGGTGTTATGTATTTGGGATTATACTGAGAATGTAAGAATGCTACAAAACCTGAAATGAGAGCAAACATTTTGAGTGAGCAAGCCTACAGCTCTGACAAGCCATGTGCAATCCTCTACATTCAAGGTATTTCATTTCTTCAGGGATAGTTCTTCAAACATTTTCCTATATTTGAAGATAAATGATGCAAAACTCCAGAATGTGTACCTCACCATACACTGTTTATTATTCATCCTTGACCAGATGCCTTCCTTGCATGGTACTGTCATAGTTTCTGCTGTTGATGATCTAACATGTTCCACACAGACTACATTCATCCCTTTCTGTAAATGTTCATGTAGCTGTCAGTCTTGACCCAATTCTGAAATCATCGATCTTTTTTTAAGGGAGTTCATCATAAATATCAATTTCTAGTCATGGATGTTATCATCTGACAGTAGGAGGTCAGATGGGCACAGCATGGAATTATCGGTTTGAACTCAAATCTGGGATCATAATGACCATAACAGAAATAGCAATCAAACAATTTATGGATGTTGGCATTATCTTGAGATTGAATCTTTTGTCATTTTTAACAGCGGCTAGAATGTTCTGTCATTCTACTTTTCCATTTGAGCTAGAAAAATTAAACCCAGTGCCTCATCTGTTCTAATTGCACTAAAGAATAGACCAAGTGGTGTGCTAACGTGTGGATGGGTGGGTGAGACATTCATGTTGGTTGGAGATGTTGCTACAGTGCTGAGAGTATCAGAGCTGGTCTTAATAGCACAATATCAGATTAACATTATCACATGATTCACAACACAATGTTTTTAATCCTTGTTTTCTGAATAATTATCCAATTGATATGTACTGTAATGCTATTAACAGTTTCTTCCCATACATAGTAACATACGATCAATCATGTGTTGCAGATGAGATTGATTTTAGCAATAACGGAGTTTCACAAAGTAGGTAGAATTTCAATTTAAAACATCTGATCCTGCTCACTGCAGGCTGTAGTATCCTACTTTTCAGTTGTCACTCTTTCATTGACCCTTAGCTGTTGGATTATCCTGTAGTGTCCTCCTTACTTAGAAGTTAATAATGAACAGACAACATGATGACCTGATCATGCTTGCCAGGATGAAGACTGTTTTGACAATAGGATACGTCATTTAACTTCTGAGACAACTCCCACCCCCCGACAGACACACACACACACACACCTTTCTCACCTTCTTTACTGAATCAGTTCTCTCTTTCCTTCCCTCCCTTCTATATTTTCTCTCGTCTTTGATACAATGTGGGCATTTCATTTCTGACTATAATCAAATTGAGTAACCTGCCAGTCCATTTTAGAGGGACATTAAGAGTGAATTACATTGCTCTTGGTCTGGAGTCACATGTCGGCTTGATCAGGTGAAGAAAACAGATTCCATCTGTACAGGACATTAGTTAAACTAGATGGGCTTTTACAACAATCAAAGATAGTTGCATACCCACTATGACTGAGAATAGCTTTATGTTCCAGATTTTATCAATTGCATTTAAATTCCACCAGATTCACAAATGAATTTAATCTTGTGTTTCCAGAGCACGAGCCTGGGTGTCTGAATTACTGGACCAGTAATTCCCACTCTGCCATCCTCATCCCCTGTAGATTCCCCGATAGAATCTCTAATGTGTAGAAAGAGGCCATTCAGTACTGACTCTCCAAAGAGTATCCCACCCAGATCGTCCCCCCACACTACCCTATCCCTTTAACTCATGACTAATTCACCTAGCCTGCACATCCCTTGATAGTATAAGGCAACTTAGCACGGCCAATCCACCTAACTTTGAACTGTGGGAGGAAACAGAGAGAATGTGTAAACTCCAGACAGCCACCCCAGGCTGAAGTTCAACCCAAGTCCCTGGTGCTGTGAGACAGTCATGTTAATCACTGAGTCATGTAGTTTCATAGGCATAAAATCACCATCAAGTACAAAATACTGGTGCTCATTTGCTGTAATTGAATCTAGACAGTGAATGTTGACTGGGTATTTGGTCACAGATTGCATGAAAACTAAACCTGACTCTTTTTATCACCTGATATCTTCATACTTCTGAGAAGGAGTCTTTGGTTAGCTATCAGGAGTAGACATTTTCTCTTTTCTGAGTCACTGATAGAATGGCAATATTGCTGTCAGAATTTTTCTTCCTAACCAGTGATACTTATTTATTTCCTTACTCTACTCATCCACAGTGTCTATTCAGCTAATTGGCATCCTGTTTTCTGTCCTTTAAGTTTCTTTCCTTGAGTGTTGGTAATCTTTAATCATCCTCATTAAGATAGAATAAGCTACACTGAGCCACGTAAATTAATACACCCACTCACTTGTTTTGCATGTAATAGTATTGCTATTTATACTTACATAGCCCTGCATTGACTTGCTTCCTGTATCAGAGCTAGTCCATCAGGTTCTGATATCAATATCACAATGGTTCATGCCCATGGTGCTGTTAGGCTTTGGGCATTGTCAGCACTACAAATGGTGCCTTATTTCTCCTGCAATATCCAGATCTTTCACATATATTCATGTTTCAATCAATTCAACTGAATTAGCTCTGACTTGTATGGTGTAAGTATTTTTGCATCTGATTAACTGTGCTTTTTGTGAATCAAAATGAATGGATGCAACTTTTAATCTTCCTCCATGCTCCTCTTAAGTACATACTCAATGGGAGTGAAGTTAGTGGCTATTAATTTTTGTGTGCAGCTCCATAAAAAAAAGGCTCATTGTCTCTTTTTACTGGGCTACATGTAGATCTTGTTAGTGAAAATTGTGCAGCCGTTGAAGAACTGACAAGCAACAGCTCTGCTGTAGTCAGTTGAGTGAAGTGGCATGGAATTTGACAAAAGCAGTTGTCTAAGAGGTTTTTTCATCACCACTTTCCTTACCTGCTATTCTGCTGTTCCATGGTTATTGAATTCACCCTTGGTGATCTGTGTGGGAAGTGACTTCCGAGCGGCAGTGAGGCTATTGAAGTTGACATCATGCTGATCTTGTTCTCCAACATTGTGAGGCCAGCAAAGTAATTAGATTAGATTAGAATTAACAGTCACTAACGTAATAGTCAATCCATTCCTGAGAGAAGCAACGCTTAAGCTTAGGATCTCAGTTTGGTGTGGGGTGTGTGCTGGTGTCTTTTATTATCAAGAGCCCCAAACTAGCTATGTTTTCTTTATTTGGTTATAGATTCCAAACTTGTCCAGGGATCCAGCAACTCACCATACTGTAAGTATTGTTTGGCAGACACCCAAAAGACTCCACGAGGCTTCAATATGTAGCATTAGTGAAGGACATACAGAGACAGTTAGTTCAGTGTAAATGTGCAAGTTGTTGAAGGCATTGAGATTATCCTCTCTATAAATTCCAGCTGTTTTCCTGCTCTTCGGGTGGTTGACTAAGCCCCTGACACACACACACACACATACACACACACACACACTTTCACCCATTCCTTGCCATTAGTTCACTTAGTAAGTTATAAAACAGATTTGAAATTGCTTACGCTTCTATTTTTAAAGGACCTCTTGAAATGGGGTGAATGACTGAAATTTGGTGAAAGGTAATATTGGCATGCTGGATTTTGATCAGTGCTTGAAGGATTAACTAAATGAGGGAAACTAAAGGAATAGTGAAACTGGACCTTCTCCCCACATGAAATTGGTGGAGGGTTCTGATTTCACTTTTTCTCAATCCTTTGATTGCTCATAATCTTGTTGGGCACTTCACTTGGGAGGAGTTAAAGGTCATAGAGTTGATCATCCTCTCCTGCCTATATTTACATACTTCAGTAATATTTGGGGGATTGTTGCGGGGTTGTCCTTTTCGCTGATACTGACACCATTTAGTGCATGTCTTCTTGTGACCAGGACCTCTAGCACCTGTTCCACTGAATGTCCCGAACTGATCCTTTAGTAGAACGTAAACACTGTTCGGTCTTGAGCATAGCCAACAGCCTCTTGGGAGCAGCTGGAAAGGAAACTTCACCCCCTGAACTTGGGCAAACTCCAAGTACATCATGCTCAGTGTGTCTGGATGACTTAGAAATATGTAAATGAGCTGACTTCACATTGTGAGGCAAGCCCAGCACACTTAGGATAGGAAAAGCCAGTACCTGATAGACAGTGATCACGTACAAACAGCTTCAAAGTATATTGTACCTCTGCCAAGGAACATGGACATTTTGAGCTAACAGTAATGGCCTGGATTTTGCAATCACAGTCACATCAAAACTGTTAAGATTTGCCATTATTACTCCTCTCAAACTGACAGGGACTTCTGGAGTCTACACCTGCACAGTTAAAATCTGAAAATCCAGATGTTGCTGTCAGTGATTCTACCCTTCCCTATAGGGCGCACTGTTGAGGTGCATCTGGACTGTAATCAATTAAAAATCAGTGAACTGACAAGAACTTCTGCTCTTAGTTTCACTATAAAAATCCTTGAAAATGTTTCATCTTGTAGAATGAATTGTAACTAAGCTTTCTGTGATGTTCTATGTTCATAAAGTATTGCTCAGAAGGCAATTTGGCCCAGCAAGGCTAATTTCATAGTTGTTGAATATAACACTTCTTCATTAGAATAAGGTATTCTGTGCGTTTTTAAAATAATTTTGTTTTTGCTTCTATTAGAATCAGTATTTATTCCCAAATCATTTATTATACTTGCAGAAACAAAATAAAAATGAAGTGATGCAATGATGATTTGTTTGTTGTCTCTGAGAATCCTTCAACTTGACTGGCTTCTTGCCCTCCTTGATGTCATCAGTGTTGCTGGGATTGTGATGTGTCATCAGAAACAAACTGTTATTGGAAAATACATACTGTGAGATCTTCATGTACAGCTCCTCTCAAGGTCAAGTTGAGGGCTACTACTTCACAATTGATTGTCAAATCCAGCCCAAAGTTTGCCATCTCTCATTAATCTTGGAAGGATAGTGATGAGTCGCTTTCTTGAACAATTGCATTGCACACAGTGTAGGTACGCCCACAGCCATGTTATATAAGGAGCAGCAGAATTTTGACCCAGTTGCAAGCATTCTCCAGATTATAACAATCGTACAATCAAATTCAAAAAATGTTTGACCAAGAAGAACTTGCATAATTTTAGTCTGAATCTACAGTAATGATTCAGCTATTATCTTAGAATGGCAGTGAACTGTCGACATGTTTATTCAACTGTATCTATATGCAGAAAGGGTATGAGTAATCTTCACCACACTACCAGGTAGTCTATTCCAGATTCTAACTGCTTAGTGTTGAAAAGGTTTTCCCTCATGTCACATTTGCTACTTTTGGAAGTCACTATTATCTATGCTCTCTCATTCTTGCTCTTAATGAAGAGGAACAGTTTCTCCCTATCCACACTATCCAGCATGCTGATATTGTTTGAAAACCTCTATCAGATCTTTTCTCCCAAGAGACCATTCTCAACTTCTTCAATCTGTCCTCATAACTGAAGTTTCTCGTCCCTGGATCCATTTTTTGTAAATCACTTCTGCGCTCTCTCTCCAATGTGTTCACATTCTTCCTATAATTTGGTGCTCAGAACTGTACACAATACTCCAGCTGAGATCTAAAAATCACCTTATACAAGCTTAACATCACGTCCTTGCTCTTGTATTTAAGCCCCTAAGTATTCACACCTTATGTCATTGTTGAATTGAATTGAATTTATTGTCACATGTACTGAGGCACAGTGAAAAGCTTTGTGTTGCGAGCAAATGTGAGTTGCACCATGATTGCAGTGTATCTGCAAGATGAATTGCAATAACTCAACATTGATTTATTGAAAGCATCCTCAAAACCTCTGACCTCTACTATTCCAGGAGAAACAAGGATAGCAGATATATGGAAACAATATCAGCATCAAGTTTCCCTCAAGGCCACGCACATTAACCTGAATTGGAGCTATATCACCACACCCTGACTATCACTGGTCAAAATCCTGGAGCTTCCTACATAGCAGCGCTGTAGCTATACCTACACAGTAGAGGCTAAATGGTCTACTGTAGTCCAAGAAGGCAGCACAACCTTACCAAGAGCAATTCTAGATGGGTCATAAATATTGGCCTCATCAGCAATGCATTATGATTGCCATAAACAATAAATAAAAGGAATCATTTGTTACTGACTTAAGATGTTGCTCATTTTAAAGTGGAAGGGATCTCAATAAGCATATGTAAGGGGCGTGGCACCTGTTTTATTTGGACATCAGGATATTTTGAAGTTTCCAGCTTCCAGGTTAGCGATGGCACAATTCCAGAGGAGGTCATCCAGAAAATTGCTCTTCTCTGCTCTTTATTTAGAGACTCTTCTCCACAGTGTGGCTAACTTTGGAATTGCAGCATCTGAAACGTTGCAGATTTAAACTCCTGACTGACCCCTTTTTCACAGGTTGCAAATTTCTAAGTAATGTTTTAGAAATGGAGAATCTCACAAGGTGACTACAGAAAATGAACCCCATGGTGTAGATGCTCCAGCCACTCACATAATGAATGGTCTAATATTAATACTTAGATCTCCCATCATGTGATAAAAAAGTAGTGATGGAAAGTAAACATCACATCATTCACTTCCATTTATGTTGGTAAGCACTTAACTATTGTTGCTATGAAGCATTTTCCTTGGTGAAACTTATAATTAAGGTAGAGGATAGTGCTTCTTGGGAATAGGAAATGTTGTCACTTTTGCCAGTCAGTTAAAGATCTTCGGGTTGAAACTGCTGTTATCTGCCAAAGCAATGTTTTTAAATACCAACTTCAGAATAATATCTCACTGGTATTGATGTACGTATTTGCATCAACCATCTCGGCAGCTGTCTGGCAGGGATTACAAACCTTTGGGCATTTTTGTGGATCCCACTCATTTTAAATTATACCTGATTACTTGTCAAACTCACCTTTGTGAGATGCTGAATTGAGGCAGAAAAAGTAGGTGTTCAGCTGCTGGATGTGACTTTCCTCTCCCTGGAAGTAGTGAGAAAGCGGGGTGAGAAGGGGAAATAATTAATTGAGCAAGTCTTCCCTGGAAAGAAACTCAACTGTCCTTTCACCACCTCGTCAAATGTATTGGGTGAGACAGTTCATAGATGCCAATGGAAGGCTTAAACTTGCCACTTACACCATTATATGCCTCTCAACTGTACAACTGTGATGACATGCCTGTTGCGTTTATTGGGGGAGGTTGGTAATTCCAGGTACTCCTATTTGGGTATAATTAGAGGAATAGATTGGGGGAGTGAAGAATGAGGCCTCTGATAGTCACTCTCAGGTCTCACCTCTGACCCCTTTCCACCACACCTCCCCCTCCAGTGACTGCCCCCCCCCCCCCAAACTTGGTAAGAAGATGACAATAAGGACTTACCTCTTCATCACTGGATCCCCTGAGGGGCAGGCCCCAATTAGTGTACACTAGGACCCAGAACAGTTGGCCTCTGATTGGCCATCAACTGCTGGTGTTTCAGGTTGCAAGTGGACAAAGCCAGTGCTAGGCTGAGCCATGTGCCTTTCCTCATCTGTACGGTTTTAATGAGCTGAATGGGGTAGAGGGTGCTGTTCCAGTGAATTAACCAGCTGGTGGGGATGATGTGTTCATCACCACTTAGCGTTCTTGTCCCCACACTTAGAGAAGAAAGGAAATTAACATAATTTGGATTCATACTAATGAGGTGAACAGACAGCAAACCAAACTGTTGTGCACATAATTGCCCTCAATTGCTGTGTTTGGGTAACTTACAAGTCCACTGAACAAACAGAGGGAAATGTAGTCAATTAATACCACGTTTTCACATTTTTCAAGCCCATATGATACTATTTTATGTTTATTTCTGTTTATTTTCTGTGTTCTTTTGTGGTACTGCTTTTGCTCATTGTAAATCAGAGGCTTGTTGCCAAAATTAGGTGGAGGTGCCTCTGTGTTCACCAAAGAGATTTGGAAAGTGGCCTGTCGGAAGCGTAAAAGATGTGCTGACAAACCATGGTGTAAATGTTTTTTGAATGGTGGAGGGTAGTTTGATCAAGGTTTCTGTCATGAAACTGCCTGGTTACTGTTGGGGCTCACCATCATCGTTCTGGACATCTGATCTTACTTGTCAAGTCATCACTCAGTTGGTCAAACAGGAACTCACTACGTGAGGAATCCTGGATTTGGCTCCCACTATCCCAGCTGAAAATGTGTTGCTGGAAAAGCACAGCAGGTCAGACAGCATCCTGCTGCGCTTTCCCAGCAACACATTTTCAGCTCTGATCTCCAGCATCTGCAGTCCTCACTTTCTCCCACTATCCCAGTAACAGTTTGCTCACAAGACAAGTGGGAAAATCCAAGGACCTGTCAAAAAGCCATCACCACTGTTCCTTACTATTTTCAGAGGGGTTCTGGGCCATGATGATGATGGCCAATGTCCCTTGTGTTCCCATGTTGGCTGCTGCTAACAGTTAGATTGTTTACCATTTTTAATTTTCAACAGGAAACATTCAGGTAAAATAGGCTGTTTATTTTAATGCCAAACAAGTTGTGTGAAATTTACGCTTAGTTTTGAGGAAGACATTTTTGGGCTGATCTTCATCTCGCCATTGCCTGGTTTTCCACATATGATTGGATGGTTGCAATACTGCACCAAGAGCCTTCCTGCTGAATGTAATTCTACATTGACTCCAATGAGCTAGCTAGTGCTCTTGGAAGTCTCATTATTACACGTAAATCAGAGTCCAGTGAGGTTATTCGGATTCCAGTGCAATTTTTGTTTGAATTAATAAGGCCTCCTCTGAATGCTGAAGCCAGCCTATGTGACACAGTCTTCCCTTTGTGATACTCATGTGCAAGTACTCAAATCATTGAGATCTATTAGAAAACATCTGGTTTCATTTATGGAGGTGCTTTTTGGAGTTGGAAATCACTGCATTTTTGATTTACTTCAAGTTTAAAAAGGACCTGGTTACTGCAAAAATGGGAGGCAGCTTGGCCAGTTCATTCTGATTGGAAGAAGAGGAGAAAGCAGAACATTATTAGATGGGAGAGCATCATGTCATTATGTTTAGGGCTCCATGGAAGTCACAAAGAAGAATGGCTGGTTACAGCTGTCATTATGGTGCTTATAGAGTCTATAGGCCCAGAATAATCTTTACCCAGTGTACTGATGATTGATGAATAAAAAGACATATATTCCAGTTCTCCAGAGATTTTTTTTTAAGCAATCCATTTACAGTAGTCCATTGAGCAGGACTCAAAATCCATTTCAGAGTTGATCACATGCAAACCACTCTATATTTCTCAATTTTTTCACCTCAGGTTCTATGCTGTGTATGGAGGAGATAAATCACTGGGTCCGGATGGCTTGCATCCCAGGTTGTGAGAAAATGGAGATGGAAATATTTCAAGGGCTTGTCTTTAAACTCTAATCTTCTCTAGATATGGGAGATCTAACAGAAGACTGGAGGGAGGCACAGCTGACAGCCTTATTTAAGAGAAAGTGTAAAGATAGTCCTGGCAACTCCACCCAGTTAAGTTATCGTCAGTTGTGATAAGGTTTTAGAAACAATAATCATGGAAGTAATGATTTGGTGATGCTGGTGTTGGACTGGGGTGTACAAACTTAAGAATCCTACAACACCAGGTTATAGTCCAACAGGTTTAATTGGACGCACTAGCTTTTGGAGCGCTGCTCCTTTATCAAGTGTTTGTCCTGAAGGCTAGTGCTTCCAATTAAACCTGTCGGACTATAACCTGGTGTTTTGTGATTTTTAAAATGGAAGTAATGACCAAGCACTTGAAGAATTGTGCTTTAACTAAAGAGACCCAGCAGGGACTTGTGACTGTCGATCATGCTTAACCAATCTAATTCAATGTCTGGATCAAATATCAGAGAAAGTTGATGTAGGGAATGCATGGATGTTGTGTACATGGATTTCAAGAAAATGTTTAGCAACTACCACATAAAAGACTGCTCAACAAAATCAAATTTCAAGGAATGGGATGGGGTGGGCAGAGAATCAATGTCTAATTGCACAAAAACAATTGGCTTATGGATTGGAAACAGCAAGTTGTTGGAAGTAGTTATTTTTCCGACAGACAAATAGTGGTCCACTGGGTCGTTGCTATGACCACCATAAATGACATGGACTTGCGAAAACAGTAAAATTTTAAAATTTGCCGATTATATCAAACTTGGACGATCAACCACCAGTAAGGATAATATGAATTGCCTGCAACAGTACATAGATAGGTTAGCAGAATGAGCAGGAAAGTAGCAGATGGATCTTAATACAGAGAAGTATGATGTAATGCACTTTGCAAAAGGATAAGGAGGAGCAAGACAAATTTAATGGTACATTTCTAAAAAGTGTCAGGAAGATGGTGAACTGGAATATATGTGTATCATTCTTTAAAGTGGATAGATCATGTTGTGAGTGTTTAACAAAGGATATGGGGTCATGGGTTCATAAAACATAAATACAAGAACAGGCAAGTTATATAGAATCTTGATAAAACTCTGGCACAGATGAAATCCCAATAAAAGGACCAAATTAAGATCTGATCTACTTTAGGAAGTTTGTGAACAACCTTTGGAAGGTGCAGAGAAGACTTACCAGAATGGATCTAGTGCTGCAGAGCTTTAGTTTCAAGCTTAGCTGAGAAAGATTAGAGCAAAGGAGATTGAGAGGAGATTGGTTGTGGTTTACAAGACTATAACAGGCTTAAATACAAAACCAGGGAAAACTGTTGTAATTAGCAGTTAGTACAAGGACCTGGGGATACAGACTTAAGATCTCAGGCAAGAAATTGTCAAGGAATATGATGAGAATCTTCTTCACATAGTGAGTTGGAATGACATGGAGCTCACTGCTCATGAGGATAGTGAAAGTGTAAAACAATCAATGATTTCAAAATTGGGTAGGCTTTGATGGAAATGAACTTGCAATGTTGGATTGGGTTGGAGGATTGCCCTGAGCAGAGACGATACAGACTTGATGGCCTGAACTCCAGGCTACATCAAACAGGTGACTGATACTGTCTGTGCAAAGGCCAGCCAGCAAGTAATTTTCTTCAGGAACCAGCAGGAAAGGTTTGTGAGGTTATAAATGTTCTCGGTTCCATGAAGTTCAGGATGTGATTGACTGCACCTTGTGTAGCCCACAAGAATCCTGTCGAAGAGGCAACCAGCCGTAAGCATTTCATTCCCTTCAGTTTAGATTAGTCTATGCCCAAGTGCCTGCAATTCATGCAGGTTCCATGCTTACGTTTCGATATTATGCCTTTATACAGGGACAGATCACCATTTTCCCTGCTCCCACTATATACGTGCATATTTTGTTACAGCATGGATGCTTAGCAACGAAAGCTGCCTCTTCAAATGTGGCTTATTTCACCTCTGCAATAACAATGCAAGCCTGCTGAAATAAGATTCAACCAACTCATGTGATTACAAGAGCAGATGATTGGAGAGCACAAATAATGTCCTGGACAGCTTTGGCGGGCGTTCTGCAGTACAGCCTGGGGAAAAAGTGTCCCTGATCATTGTCATTTGTACAGTATTACAGTGCACCAGGGACGGCAATTGGAGCCGGCACAACAGAAAGGCCTTTTGCCTCCTGAGAAAGGAAACTCAAGTGACAACAAAGATGAAGCAAAAGGGAACAGCTCCAGCTCGTAGCTACGTTCTCTTGCAACAGTTAATTACTCAATGTGGTTAGCTTCACTCCTCCCAGCAACCCAGCACAGCTCCACACTCCAAATACGGTTAGTGTAGGGATGTTATAAAGCATCATTTTCAGGACAGATGAAGAAATCATTCTTGCTTTTCTTGCACAGTTAAAATCAATGAACGTTTTTCAACATTTCAGACTAATACTACACACATTCTCTGCTTTCTCTTTCTGTGCCTGTCAGCTACTCTGGTGCTGTAACTCCCTCTCAGGGAGAGGAGAACTCCTTGCACGCCAAATTGCCTGCTCTACTGGGACCCCGCATGCTGCAATGTGAAAACTGGGATGTCTTGACTGTTATAGATCATTGCAAAAAAAATTGGTCCTGGGGAAGTGTACCATGAATAGACAGCTCTGATTTCAGAGGAGAAAGTGAGATTAGATTAGATTACTTACAATGTGGAAACAGGCCCTTCGGCCCAACAAGTCCACACCGCCCCGCCGAAGCGCAACCCACCCATACCCCTACGTCTACCCCTTACCTACACTACAGGCAATTTAGGATGGCCAATTCACCTGACCTGCACATCTTTGGACTGTGGGAGGAACCGGAGCACCAGGAGGAAACCCACGCAGACACGGGGAGAACGTGCAAACTCCACAGTCAGTCGGCTGAGGCGGGAATTGAACCCAGGTCTCTGGCCCTGTGAGGCAGCAGTGCTAACACACTGTGCCACCGTGCCGCCCATGAGGACTGAAGATGCTGGATTTCAGAGTCGTGAGTGTGGTGCTGGAAAAGCGCAGTAGATCAAGCAGCATCCGAGGAGCAGGACAATCGACGTTTCGGGCATAAGCCCTTCATCAAGAAATAGGCTTGTGAGCCAAGGGGTAGAGAGATAAATGGGGGGGGGGGGGGGGGGGGGGGGGGGGGGGGGGGGATGTGGCTGAATGTGAGAAGGACGGATGAAGGCTGGGGAATGTGGCTGAATGTGCGATAGGTAGATGAAAGTGGGGGTGTAGGTCGGAGAGGAGGGTGGAGCGGCTAGGTGGGAAGGAAGATGGACAGTTAGGACAGGTCTTGAAGGCAGTGCCGAGTTAGAAGGTTGGATTGGGGTGGGGGGGTGCGGGGAAGGGGAAATAAGGAAACTGGTGAAATCCACATTAATCCTGTGTGGTTGGATTTGACTTAAACTCTGATTTTAGAGGTAGCTTCAAATCGACATCATACCAACTCTGCATTGTAAACAGTGATGCACCCATCTCAATACTGGAAATGGGAAATCAGTGCAACTCGCAAAATATTCTCTTCTCACTGGTGGTATCAAGTGGCCATGTAAATCACTGTACCTGATGCACACAGGAAATTAATATCTCCCCCACCTCTATCTCTTTGGAATTAAAAATTTCTGAAACATAAATCAAAAGTTACCACGAGCATGTAATTAGTTGTTGTGCTTTAGTTTACATGGATATAGACACCACCACTCTGTTTAAAAAAGACACTAAAGAAACATTCATTCTTTATAAATGACAGGCTATGCCAATTCCAACTGGAAAGAATTGAACCATTTCCCTTTGACATTCAATGGCCATCACTGAATAACCTCTCCATGTCAACATCCTCTCCATATCAACATCCTGGGGGTTACCATTGATCAGACACTAAACTGGGCGAGCCATATAAATTCAGAGACTTTGAAGGCAGGCCAGAATTGAGAAATTCTGCAGCAAGGAGATCACCACCTGAATCCCCAGAGGCCCAACATCATCTCCCAGGCACAAGTCACAGTTGCCTGAATGAGTGCAGTTCCAACATCACTCAAGTAACTTGACAACATGCAGCATTAAACAGCCATTTGATTGGTCCCATTTTTGTCACCTTTAAAATTCATTTCCTCCGCCACTTAAAAACAATGGTGTAAGTATGGGCCATCTACAAAATACACTGCAGTATTCAACAAGGCTTCTTTGACAGCAGCTATAGCCATCATCACTTAGAAAGGCAGTTGCTGCATGGGAACACCATCACTTGCACTCCCACTCCCTCACCAAGTCAATAACCATTATGAATTGCAAATACCATATATCACTTTTTCCTCAGTGTCTCTGAAACTCCCTTCTGAAGGACTTTGGCTATAGTTCCCCAGTGACCATCGTTGTGGGCTTGAAATGATAGTGCACCAACACTTTTTCAACAGTATTTAGGGACGTGTAATAAATTATGGTCCAGCCAGCAGCATCCATATCTTGTGGAAGAATCAAAAGGAAATAAATATTATCTGATCAATCGATTTTAAATTTGTTTCTAGCTTTTCTTAACATAATTATGAAAATTTTTTGAACTGGTGGCTCAGTGGTTAGTACTGCTGCTTTGCAGCGCCAGGGACCTGGGTTCAATTCCTGCCTTGGGTGACTGTCTGTGTGGAGTTCATACATTCTCCCTGTGTCTGCGTGGGTTTCCTCTGGGTAGTCTGGTTTCCTCCCAAAGTCCAAAGATGTGCAGATTAGATGGATTGGCCAAACTAAATTGCCCATAGTGTTCAGAGATGTGTAAGTTAGGTGGGTTGACCATGGGAAATGTGGGGTTGTAAGAGTGGGGTAGCAGGATGGATGTGGGTGGGTTGCTCTTCAAGGGGATTGGTGTGGACACGATGGACTGAATAGCCTGCTTCAACACTGTAGGGATTCTATGGTAAGAAGCTTATTGAAGGGGAAACAGATTTATTTGATGAATTCTGCTCGTTAAATGGTACAAATACATATGTCACAGATCTGGGAAAACACATCAATTCCAAATCTAGGTTTTAAGGAGAGAGTAAGGCCTCAAATTAAATCTTCACTGAAAGCATTATAGCCAATTTAGTGGATAAATGTAATTATGTTTTTGTTTATTATGTAATTTTTGAATTTTTAAAATTATATTCGCCATATTCCGGAGAAATAAATTTCTGTCTTTGAAGATGTCAGTTAAGCTGAAGCATGGAAGTGCTAGGAAACTGAAATCTTGTAGCAAGGTGGCTTTGTGCATCAGTGGTGGAGGGAATTAATGTTGAAGCTCATGAATGAGGTGCCAATCAAGTGAGCTCCTTTGTTTGGGATGGTGGCAAGCTTCTTGGTTGTTGTTAGAGCTGCAATCATCTCGGCCGTTGTAGAGTATTCCATCATGTATCTCTGGCAAGATACCTTGCATATGGTGGACAAGGATTGGAGTGGTAAGAGGCTGCAAAATTGATGAACTCTGCTCTGCTCTCGTAACTACAGTTTTCACATAGCTGGTTGAATTCAGTTTCAGGTCAAGCCTAGACCCTATAATAGTCGAGAGTGTAATGCTGGAAAAGCATAGCAGGTCAAGCAGCATCTGAGGAGCAGGAGATTCGATGTTTTGGGCATAAGCCCTTCATCAGCCATTCCTGATGAAGGACTTATGCCCGAAACATTGATTCTCCTGCTCCTCGGATGCTGCCTGACTTGCTGTGCTTTTCCAGCACCACACTCTCGACTCTGAGCTCCAGCATATGCAGTCCTCACTTTCTCCTAAACCAAATATTAGCATAGAATCATTCAATAGAACATCTAAAGAGACAGTTACATTCTATCTTGTTGAAGATAGTCATTTGTGTGCTGTGACTGATTATTGCACTTATCAGCCCAAGCTTGAATATTGTCTGGGTCTTGCTGCATCTGGGCATAGACTATATCTGAGGAATCGTGAATTATGCTGAGTGTTCTGCAATGTGGAAACAGGCCATTCAGCTCAACATGTCCACACCGACTCCCTGAAGAACATCCTACCTAGAGTCACCCCGCTACCTTATCCTTGTAACCCTGCATTTCCCATGGTCAACCCATCTCACCTACACATCTCTGGACACTATGGGCAATTTAGTTTGGCCAATCTATCTAACCTGCACATCTTTGGACTGTAGAATTGAAAGCGTGTCCCTGGCACTATGAGGCTGCAGCACTGGCTAACCACTGAGCCACCGTGTCACCTCAGCCATGTTTGGACCACGAGCATAATTAGCTCAGAAGCTGAGTAACTCGAACAGAATCCAACTGAACCTCAGTGAGCAGTTTATGGTGGAGCAAGTGCTACTTGATTGCTCTGTTGACAATCTCTTCACTTGATAAGTGAGTTAAGATCACACAACACCAGGTTTTAATCCAACAGGTTTATTTTGGAAGCACTAGCACTAGCATAAATAAACCTGTTGGACAATGACCTGGTGTTGTGTGATTTTTAACTTTGGACACCCCAGTCCCACGCCGGCATCTCCAAACCATTGACAATTGAGAGTTGACTGGTGGGGCAGTAATTGGCTGGATTGGATTTGTCCTTTTTTTTTGTGCCCAGGTCATACAAGGGCAGATTTCCACAATGCAGGTAGATTGCAGTTCTGTACTGTTGGCTTGAGCAGTAACAAATTCTGAAGCATGAGTCTTCAGTTTTATTCCCAGATTTAGGGTGGCACAGTGGCTCAGTGATTAGCACTGCTGCCTCAGAGGGCCAGGAACCTGGATTCAATTCCAACCTTGAGTGACTGACTGTGGGAAGTTTGCACATTTCCCCGTATCTGTGTGTGATTGCTTAGCCCTGTCTATTCCAAGTTCCTTCCACTGTTTGGCGTGCAAGCTTTCTGTTTTGTAGTTACACCATCTTGGCAACTCAATTTTAGTTGTGCCTGGAACTGGTGCTGTTTTTGGCATACTTCTCTTTGATCCAGGTTCAGCCCCACAGCATGATGGTAATAATAGAGTAGGGGATTTGCCAGCCCAAAAGGTTGCAGATAGTGGTTGAACAAAATTCTGCAACTCTTGAAGTCCCAAGCATCTCATTGATGCACAGCTTCCAAGTGCTAGATCTGTTCAAAGTCGATGCTTTTCAGTACAGTAACCATTGCCAAGGTGCATTCAAACCCCGGTGCTCTGAGCTTCAGCCTGTGTCTCCAGATCCTGGAATATTACCTTTGTGCCATCATGTTCTCTATTCTCACTTTTGTTAGTTAACCCACATTTGCTTCATACTGTCTTGAATCATAATTTTTAGAAGCAATCCTGTCACAGAAGTTAAACTGATTAGCATGTAGTTGCTGGGCTTGTTTTTGCACTACATTGAACGAGGGTGTAGCATTTGCAATTCTCCATTCTGTGGCATCATCCCTGAGTCTAAGAACAATGGGATAATTATGGCCAGGGCCTTTGCAATTTCCACTCTCATTGTGTCAGTATCCATGGATGCATCTTATCCAGTCCTGGTGCCTTATTAATCAGATTACTGACTTATCCACTAGCTCTTCCTTGCCAATTTAAGCCCGTCAAATATCTGAAATACCTTTTTTATCCCCAATGAATGGTGTAGCATTTTCATCTTTGGTAAAGATAGATGCAAAGTATTCACCTAATACCTCAGCTATGACCTCTGTCTCCAGATGTAAATCTTTTATTTAATCCCTAGTGAGTCCCATTCCTCCTCTTATCACCCTTCTACTATTTATACGTCTGGACAAGACTTTGGAGCTCCCTTTTATGTTACCTACCAGTATCTTTTCATGTATTGTCTTAGCTGTGATTTGCTCTTTCACTCTCTTTCTGTACCTTCTATCTTCAGTCTGATGTCCATCCTAATAAACATCAATGATTTTCTATTTAAAACTGGTCAATTGAACTTGTTGGTCGCTTAAGAAGGCTGACATGGATGGTTGGCAAAGTATTAGAGGTGAAAATAGAATTGAGAAAGACCTGGAGTCCAACAACAGGAAATGAAATCTCCTGTAGTTTCAATTGGGAATGGCTGCAGTGCAGAAAAAAACCAGCTTGCACATATATAGCACCTTCAGTTGTGCCAAACCTCCCAAGGCATTTCATAAGAGCGTTATCAAACCAAATTTGACATTGGCAGTGGATCAGTTAAAGTGGATGAGAACAGAGGACTTGGAAGGTTGCACAATCAGAGGAAGTCACAACAATATTTCCATGGTTGTGACCATGGAGCGATTTGAAAACAAAGATAATTGTGTTAAAAGAGAACATTGCTGAACTGGAAACCAAGGTAGTCAGTGACTATATTGGTGACAGATGAGTGAAATGTTGAGATATGGGTCACAGTTTTGGAGTAAATCAAACCTATAGAAAATAAATGATACAGCCAGCAAAGAATATTTTGGATTAGTCAATTTTAGAGTTCAACAAAGACATGCAGGAGACTTCTGGCAATGGAGAAGATGAATGATACTGGGGAGGTGAAAGTGGCACGATATGTCAGAAGGTATTCTTGGGATTAAGTATAACACCAAAGTTATGGAATCTGTTTCATCTGTCGACTGTTGCCGTGGAGAGGAACGTAGAATCCTTACAGTGCATATCGAGGCCTTTCGGCCCACCAAGTCTGCACTGACCCTCTGGAGACCATCACCCCTACCTCCCCTATTCTATTCCTGTAAACCTGCATTTATCATGGCTAATCCACTGAGCCTGCATGTCTTTGGACTGTGGGAGAAAAAAAGTGCACCCAGCAGAAACCCACACGGGGAAGTGTGCAAATTTCACACAGTCACCCAATTAAACCCGGGTTTCTGGCACAGTAGAATAGCAGTGCTAACCACTGTACCCTAATTTTGAATTCTTGCAGTAGCGGAAATTTCTTCTTAGTGTGTACCCTATCAAGCCCCCTCATAAATCTTGTATATTGCAATGATCAAGACCTAACCTATTTACCCATTTTTGATAAGTCAACCTCTTAATATCAGGAATCAGTCACGTGAATGTCTTTTGAATTGCCTCCAATGCCAGTGTACACTTTCTTAAAAACAGGGACCAAAACTACTCAGTACCCCAGATGCAGCCTCATAGTAACAAAATTTCCCTAGTTTTAAACTCCAACTCTAAAGGATAAAATTCAATTTGCTTGGTTACTTACTTGCTGCATTTACAGTGCAAACTCTTTGTATTTCATGCACAAGAAGACTCATCCTGCAGTATCGCACTAGTTAGAGTTTGTCCCTTTTACATAATATCTGCCTTTTGATTCTTCTTTCCAAAGTGCATTTTCCTATATTAAACTTAATCTGTGACGTTATTGCCAACTCACTCAACCTGACTGTATTCCCTTGCAGATTCCTTATGTCTTCATCACAACATGCCCTCCCACCTATTTTCTTATCATCAGCAAATTTGATACATTGCCTTTCTCCCCCTCCTCCAAGTCGTAAACATGGATCGTAAACATGGATTAATCTTTGTCACCCACTGTTAGTTATGACTTTCCATCCAGTAAAAGACCCATATTGAATGGAGTCATGACTAGGGAACAGAGTTTGTGATGGGGTTGGAAAACAGTGACTTTGGTCTTATTTTGATATTATTTGGAGAAAATGTCTGATCCTCCAGTACTGAGTCTTAGGAAAGCAATGTAACAACCTGGAGACAGTAGAGGAGTTCAGAGGAACAGTGGTGAAGATAAATACTAGAAACTGCACAATTGAAGTGTTATGTGGGCAAACAAATTGCTTGAGAAGGTAGATCATGAATGGTTGATATTATTTTTGAAACTTCTGATGGAATTGTATTCTCAGGTTATTGCATTTAATGAAAATCTGGAAATGCGAGGTTAGCATCCCTCACCAAGCAGCTTTTGTTTCTTAATGATATTGGCTCATGTCAAATTCTCCTTTTGTGTATGAGGAGTGCTTCATGATATCACATCCCAAGTAACCATATTTCACTCTTACTAATAAGTGCAATCAAGGTAATGATATATAAGGTGGAGTGAAAATCACAGTCAACCTGCTCTTATCTGCAGCCAACGTCCACATGTTTGTAACACATTATAAATAGCAATCTTGAGCACAAACCTTAGCCATTCTGATTATTGCAAACTCAAGAACATTGAGATTAATGCCACTGCCACCCCTAATGGCGTCCAAGTAGTTCAGCACAGATCAGTAATCTGCACCTGGGACTAGCCTTGTCTGGCGGATTGTGCCATTGAGATGATGTATTTGCCAAAAGAGGATGAATGAAGCTCTCTGCTTCACACTTGTGAAAAGGAACAGAGGATTTGGACGTCCGTTACTGATTCTCTGCCAAATGCTCACCACACTTAACTCATGACTTTGTCATTTACTATTTGTTCCATCATCGACACTGTGGAAACAAAACTAATATTTAATAATGAGGAATATGACATTCTAATCGCTGTTTTTGTTGGGACTTTTAACAGCTGTATTTATTGATTTACAGATGTTGCATGTTTTGCTTTGCGAAGTTGTATCATTTTGCAAATATTTGATACCATCAATTGATCATGACACAGTAAAGATAATTTTCAGTTTTATGGAATGTCTGATAGCAATAAAATTCCATTGATTTTGCTTCATTAAAATCAATAAAACAGAAAACAATGGTGATTTCAAGCAGAGGGAGTTTGGTTAATGCTGAGTTCAGTGCAGTGGGAGAAGATGCTTTTTAAAATTTATTTTCTTCACTGTCCAGAATTTGATGCCTCCTTCAGTGCAGCTGAAGGGGCTGTTGGTAAACTATTCTACATGTAATAAATATTTGGTAAATATAATGGTGCAGTGGTTATTTCACCAGACTAGTAACCACAGGCTAATGTTCTGGTGAACATGCGTTTGAATCCCAATGTGGCAGATAATAAAACTGGAATTCAGTAAAAATTCCAACATTTAATAAAAACGCTGGCCTAATGGCAACTACTGTCAATTGTCATTTCAAAAAACAATCTGGTTCACTAATGCTCATGGCAGAAGGAAATCTGCCAGCCTAACCTGATCTGGCGTACATGTGACTCCAGACCCACAGCATTGTCGTTGACTCCAAACTGTCCTCTGGATAATTACGGATGTGCAATAACTACTGGCCCAGTCATGGGTGATTTTTTAAAATAATACAGTTAAAAAATGGCAAGGCACCTCAACAATGTGGAATGTGGTAAGTCCTAAACACGGTATAAGTCCAAGACAACACATCCATAGGAATTGTCACTATCTGCACAAGCAGAGTTCTGGGTTTTGAAATTTGAGTAGTTGAAGTCACTATTCACAATGTAGAGGACAATATGGTTGACATGTTCAGGGATGTGGTCATACTGCAGTTTCGGGGTGTTCAAATAGAAGTGGATGACTTCTGCAATCTCTGCCTGATTTCAGAGAATTCAAGAGAATCAAGCAGAGAGTGCAGAAGTCTCTTGAGAATACCTTGCTGACAAATTAGTAATCTGCTTTGGATACTGGTGAGAGTAATTGTTACTCAGGAGAGTACTATTAGAGCCACAGGCAGCTCAGCTGCACAGGAGGAAAAGAGGATTGTGGGTATGCAATTCTGCAAGGGCTTTCTTTATTTTGGGAAACAGACAGACATTTCTATAGCTGTAACCATGAATCCAGGATAGTATGTTGCCTTCCTTGTGCCAAGGTCAACAGTGTGATAGAATGGGTGACATTCTTTTGGTCAAGAGTGAACAGCCAAAGATTATAGTCCATTTTGGTGGGGGAAAAAAGGAGGTTTCCTGGAGGACGTGCTGGGAAATGTAGTTGCAGATTGTGTCGGGAGTATGAGTTGCTGTTGATGGCCCATAGCACCTCATGGATACCGAGTGTTGAGTTTTGAGATATATTCGAAATCTGTCCCATCTAGCATGGCGATAATGCCACACAGATGAAGGGTGTTCTCAATGTGAAGGTAGAGCTGTGACTCCATGAGAACTGTGCAGTGGTCACTCTTACCAATACTGACTTGGTCACAGATGCATTTGTAGCAAGCAAGTTGGTGACTTTACCTTTTGTTGGTTCCTTTGCCCTCTACTGCAGACCCAGCTCAAGCAGCTATGTCCTTTAGGTAGTAAGCATTCAAGTACAATTCACAGTGTAGGTTTAGAGGCAATTGAGAAATATGCAAAATGATGTAACATGCAAGCAGTACTACATTAATCCTATAAATAGTTTGTATGAATAATATTTAATTAAAAATAAACAAGGTTATTGTTTGTGGTTCAAACAGGGATTGTGAACAATAAATAATATATAATTTAACTCAAGATCTGAGAACCATGCAAAAACCAAATAAATTCAAGAGAATTCAATAAGACATAGGTGCTCCATTCTACAGCTGTGGTAGCCGGTGGCAGGGGGAGGGATGGGGTATCTTAGTTACTTACATTATATTAATGACTTGGATGTAGGCACAGAATGTCTTGCAGATTCTCTGGTAGGACACGGTCAAGGAGCCAATCTAACACTGATGCCTCCATTTTAACCACCTTCTGCCACCATGATCTTCTTTCCTGAGGGCCAGAAACATTCTCCCCAAAGAGTCTGCAAATAGGGTATTGATAATTTCAGTGAGTAGACAAATCTTTGATAGATGAACTATAATGCCGGAAGAACAGAAAAGCAGAGTATTACATAAATGGGCAAAAACTGAAGGTGTGGAAGGATTTGAGTGTCCTTGTATATGACATGAAATCTTAGCAGGAAGGTATGACAAGTAATTAGGAAGATAAATGGAATTTTGGCCTTTGTTGCAAGGAAGGCAGAGTATGAAAGTAAGGAAGTCATTCTGTAATTATCCAGAGCATTGAGAAGACCACGGAGAAAGTGAGGACTGCAGATGCTGGAGAGTCAGAGTCAAAGGGTGGCGCTGGAAAAGCACAGGAGGTCAGGCAGCATCTGGAGAGCAGGAGAGTTGGTCTTATGCCCGAAACATCAAATCTCCTGCTCCTTGGATGCTGCCTGACCTACGGTGCTTTTCCAGCAACAACACTTTTCGACATTGAGAAGACCACACCTAGAGTGCTATATCTAATTTTGGTCTCCTAAAATAAGAAGGGATAAATTGTAATTGAAAGAATTCAGAGAAAGTTAACTGAACTGAACCCTGGGACGATGGGGCAATTTTATGTGGAAAAGATTGGGCCTATTAGAATTCAGAAGAATAAGTGATGATTATATTGATTTTCAGAGTGTTAACAGGGTATGTTTCTTCTCATTGGGAAATCTGGAACGAGTGAAAGGGAACACATTTTAAAAACCAAAAGTCTCACATTTAAGACTGAGGTAAGGAAAAACCATATTCTCTGATGGTTGTTAGTCTTTGAAATGCTCTGACATGGAGAGCAAAGGAAGACTGTGTTATTGAATATATTCAAGTCAAAGTTAATCAAATTTTGATCTGCAGAGGAGTAAAGGTTAAAGGGAAGAGGTGGTGAGCAGGCAGAAAGTGAATCAGAGTCATACAACACGAAAACAGCCCCTTTGCTCCAACCAGCTCACGCCGACCATAATCCCAAACTAAATTAGTCCCACCTGCCTGTGCTTGGTCCATATCTTTCCAAACATTTTTTATTCATGTACTTATCCAAATGTCTTTTAAATATTGTGACTGTACCTGCATCTATCACCTCCTCTGCAGTTCATTTCCAGACACGAACCATTCTCTGTGTAAAAAAAAGGTTGCATCTCACGTCTTTTTTAAAATCTTTCTGCTCTCACCTTAAAAGGTATGCCCCCTAGTCTTGAAATCCCCCACCTTAGGGAAAAGACATCAGCTATTCACCTTATCTATAATCCTCATGATTTTAATAAACCTTTGTAAGGTCATCCCATCAACCTCCTGTGCTGTAATGAAAAAAAGTTGCAGTCTAGCCAGCCTCTCCTTATAACTCAAACCTTCCATTCAGTGGAGTTAAAAGAACAATTGTTTCTGTCATGATTTCAATGAATGACAGAGCAAACCTGAGAGGCCAAATGTTGTACCCTGCTCCTCTTTCTTCAGTTACGTTATAATACATAGCAAGAAATATTTTAGGAAATTATCAAATACATTGTAGTGTTTTCTGGATTTCTGTTCTCCTTTGTCCCTAAAAATAATTGAGTGCTACATTTTGACAATATTCACTGATGATTTACATAATATGTAAATTTAGTTTAATAACCATTGTTGTTTATGCAGTTATGTTTTTGATAATTTTTCATATGTGACACTTTAGCTTTCAGTTTTAAGTATAAATGTGTTAAACATATCGCTCTGAGCAGTTTATGTTTGGGAAATAAAGTACCATAAGTTCATTGAAAACCAATGCATCTCCAGATCAGTGATCATGGAAAGGGTGGTAACATAAAATCAATACAAATAGTCAGTTTTACATCTCTTCAATAGAAATGAAAACTGAGACACTCCCTGATTCAAGTTCACCCATTTTAGAGTCCAGGCTGGGAATCTGGCAGCTGAGGCCCTGTCCCAGATTGAACCAAGCCAGTTTTGATTCTTTTGATTTCAACTGGAACGAAAATCAGACATGTTCTAAAGAGCATTAAACACCACAGCTTACCATCTAAATAACAGTGATAGCAAATGTGGCCACAAAGTCCAGTTGCTTAAATACCTCAACAGTTTACCTGACCTATATTTACTGGTCACTGTTTAAGTAGTAAGGTGACCTAATTGGAGAATTTGGATAATTGTAATTGTTTGTGATATCAAAGGCACTGGCACCTGGTTGTAAATTTCTAACTCCAGTAGAAGGAAAGACTTTTGCGTGTATTTTATTGAATTTTCATTTTGCGTTTGTAACAAACTTCAAAGTGTTACCTGTAGGGCTTGACATCTGGCGCAAAAAAACTTAGAAAAGTAAATGAACTTTTTACTATCTGGGTTTTTCATTGAGTCCACATTGTGTTTAGTTTTACCTATTGTTTAAATACATACAGACTTTTTAGCTGAATTTCTTGATTATCGTTCTATACAGGAATGAATTAAGACAGAATTTTATTCTGTAAACCTTCTATAATTTTTCTGTCTTAAAGGTGTACTTTGTAAACATTTGGGTGATTTGCTTGTTGATTGTGATAATGAAGGTAACCAGCTATGGGTATTGTAGCATAGTAATTACATGGCCTCAGAATCCAGAGAGCTGGATTAATAATTTGGGGACCTGAGTTTAAATCCCATCCTGACCATTTGTGACTTTTAATTTAGTTAATTAAATTATGAAGGTTCAAATAAAAAGCTGACATCAATGATGAAGATAATGGATTTCATTTTAAAAAATCCAATTGCATATGGACGGCAATAAATTGAGGGATGTGTAGGTTAGAATGATCTTAGATTAAGATAAATGCTTGCACAACATTGTGGGTCGAAGGGCCTGTACTGTACTTTACTGTTCTATGTTCTATGCTTCATTGGAAAGTCATGATGGAAAAGAAGTCTGCCTTTCTTACTGAATCTGGCCTAAATGTGACTTCTGTCCTTGAGCAACATGGTCAGAAACTGAAAACCATTTGATTGGCCGAGCAAGCCATTGAATGTAAAATTAAATTAAAGCCAGTTGGACCAACCATCATTGACACAGACACTGAACTTCCACTTGGTAAAGGTATACTATGCCCAGTTAATCCTGTAAAATCCTCCTCAATGACACTTGGGAATTTGTGCTAAAATTGGTGGAACTATCCTGCAGGTGAGGAGTGAGGGGTGACCTGTGTGGGATCTTCTAGTCATGCACTCACAAGGCATCAGGACAGTAATCGATGCTATCTTCATGTTGTTTTCCCATGATGAGGTCAATGTTGCAGCCTGGGCAGTTGGTTTCAGAAATCTAGCTGGGTACCACTGGGCATAGGACTGTACATACGTGGCACTGAGAGACTGTACCTCAATACTCCAGAATTCATTAATAGGGAGGGATTCCATTTAATAATATGTCCAGGTGGTGTGAGATCACCATTACAGTTCCTGAAGGGATATGCCTGCTGCCATGACTCCTACATCCTGTAGCAGCATTCTCAGGTACTTGATGTGATTAAGGATCCAGGTGCCTTACAAGTGTGGCTACTGAGAGCAAGGCTACCTAATGCAACCATGACTGGTGACACCACTGCACAACCCCCTCACTGATGCGGAGGGCTGCGACAATGCTGTCTGTACTTCAACCAGATTTAGGGGACGGGTTGGTAAAGAGGTGGGAGGAAGCAGGCGAAGGCACTACGAAAGATGTGGTTCAACTTCCTGGACTGGTCTAGTGGATCACATCCAGTATAATCTGGATAGAGTTCACTGCATTCTCCTGGTGTGCTGTGCTCTGCATGACTGGGACAGTCAATAAGGTGGTGTACAATATGCTGAGGAACTGGGGAACAGACGCAGTTGAGCAGAGAAGGAGGATAGTGAGGAGGAGGATAGTGAGGAGGAGAAAGGTCTCCTTGAACAGGACAGGGATTAGCCGTGTCAGATGCTACAAGACAAATAGGACCTGGTTGATTCCAGTAGATGGGAGCTGGGTGCAGCAGAACATCAGCAGACTGTAAAACAGTTTTTGGTCATGATACCCAGCACTTAATGCATATTGTGAGTTTGAATTGCATTCTCTTTGACAAGTTGTAGGTGTCCTATGGACAATGGGGACATTGTTAGTGACCTAGAGAGAGTGGTTGCATGTGATATGCTAAGGATAGACAAACTGTATGGTCTGGTGGTTACACAGTGATTATGGTGAGAGAATAAGGCACCATAATGCCTTCAGTTGTGGATGATTAGCTGTCTTTCCTAAAGTGGTTGCATTTGGGCTGACCAAACATCATCAGATTGTCTTTCAGCACATCTACTATTTCAATGTCCATATTGTCTACCGGTAAATGGAGTGAAATTTCCACAATCTTGTTCAGATTTGGTAATCTCCTTATTGTGTCTGAGGTAAGTATTTTGTATCTGGTTTGTAGCAAATATCAATGTCATAGCCCTCCACTTTTACCAGAGGTGCTTGTGGACTAGGTGGTACACTCATCAGATGTTTGTGCCAAATTATTCTGAACGGTTTGTAATCAGGTTTCATAGTGAATTGCTCACCAAACAGTGGGTATAGAATGCTGTAATACTGAATTCCAGAGCGAGTGTTTCTTCTCTTTTCTTGGAATAATGGAATTATTCTTGTGATTGATTCTTGGATCCAAATGTAAATGATTTGCCATCTTGCATGATGCATGATCCTAGCCTTTTCTGAGATGCACCAACTCCCAGGATTGGCTTCTTCCTTGAACTATAGAATTTTAGAATACAAGTTTCTTCTGACATTGTCCATTTGAGCCTGTGTTGATAGTTCTCTTGATATAGATTTTGGAGATCTTTCCTTGAGAGATCTCTTAAAAACAATGCTTTAACAGAAAAGATTGATATGTATGGAAGTTACAAACTTCCAAGACATTCTGTAGGTCTTTTTTTGACCTTGGGGACTCGGCACATGTTGTGTCTTTGACTTGATCTGAGTTGATATGGATGTCATGAATAGATAGAGCTAAATAAAAATTATCTGACCTGCATTCACCCGGCACTTCTTGCTGTTGAAGACAAACCTTTGATGATGAGCTCCTGCCATTAGCAAGTGTGGATTTTAGTTTTGGTTTTGCCATTACTGTGACATCAGCAACATGTCCAGGAATACTTCCTGTGATTCTGTCCTTGTGCAGTTGGAACAGATCCTGACTGATAGGTTAGATTTAAAGCTAGTCTCTGGAGTATTTCCAAATGGTGTTCTGAAAGTAATAAGATTCTTTTCAGATTCCTTCACCAAGTGAACCAATCAATATCCACGCTTGGAAAAGAATCTAGTTCCTGTGAATGGGGGATTCATTTCTTCTGATGTTGGAATTTTGTGTGGGCATCTTGTTGAGAGAAATATTTAGGTGGCTTACGTCCAAACCTACCCTGATTATGCCATCTTTCTTTTAGCACACACAAAATGATCTACATCAGTCTGTATGATGATGTACGAGACAGATATTACGGTTACAGTTTGATCTGCTATAACGCGACAGTTGTATTCCTCTGCAATCTCGAGCTATAGAAAATCATGCTGTTGACGATCACTAATAGAAAATCTCCATACCTGTTCAGGAGAAGCTTCGTATTGTCTAAACAATGTCCACAATTCATCAATTGCATCATAGCCAATTAGCGCTAATGAAACATGCATTATAGCTGAACGACCTGTAAATTCAATATCACCCAACTCGCTTTTAACTTGTTCTTGTGTATACATACGGCATAACTATAAGACAGACCAGCTAAAGATGACTGATTTCTTACCCAATTAGTGAACCAGAGGAGTTTAAAGAGAATTGTCAATAGTTGTGTGGCTGCCATTAGACTTGCTTTTAATTCCAGATTTCACGGAATTCAAATGTCATGATCTGCCAATCTGAGATCTGAGCCAATGTGCACTGAAAATTTTCCGTGTCTTGGATTATTAGCCCAGTGACATCTGGCTTTCTCTGAGGTGTTGCACTTATCACCTTTGAAGTTTTCAATGGTTCGGATTTGTCTAGATATATTTGTTGAATACTAGGTTGAGTCACTTTGAGTGTTCTTAACCTCTTCTATTGCACTTTGACAATTTGTGAATGCTTACATTGCTGAGATCCACACATGCTTGTCGGCCAGTTATTACTGGTCCATTCATGTCCACTTGGTAAAATAACTGTGGCTTGCAAGCAGAATTGGTAAAGCTGCATTTAACCATCAATGTACCAATGCAAGGAAAGGCTGACTCATCATATGCAGTCATTTTTAATTTTCTATGATTCATATTTAGTGTTCTGACTGTAGGATGTTTGTGTTAGCTCCTACGTTGACTTTGGTTTTGAGTGTGTGTTTGCTCATTTCTTCAGGCATATAATGTTAATACTGGCAAAAGCTTCCAACTGTGGGACCGAATTCACAGATGTGTCACATTCACAATGTGGGAATCCTGGGTTTCCACTCTGAATGTTCACCCTGGTCAGCCTTGTTACAGCTCTCATGTATTTGCCAAAGCATATGGAGGTCTCTTACACATTGCTGTTGTCACGGTCAATACGCACCACATGCTTTTTGTTTGGTTGCATCCTACAATATCCTCTCTGTTGCACCTTTACAATGCATGATGTGCAAAGATCTTAGAATGCAGGCAGGTTTCACAGTGGTTACAGGAGACTGCCCTCCCCACACAGCCTTCTGCATCCTGGTTACTGCACCAGAACTGGGAACCACACTTGATATCTGCAGCTGTTGTTGTCTGGCTGCAATGGCTTCCTATTTTCTGCCATCATAGCAGTGTGTCAATGTTGTGACCTTTCTTTTCCACCATTTGTTTTGGAAATTCAAGAAGTTTGTTTTGGAAATCTTCGATGGCCATTGAGGCTTTAACCAGCTCCATTGTCTGTTCAGACAGCTCAGCCTCTAAGAAATCACAGTCCTTGCTCTTGTTACAACACTTACTGATGAACTGATTCATTGATTTTCAAAGCTGTTGCTTGTAAGTCATCAGCTGTATGTGGTGATAAGCTCTCTTGTACTCAAAAATGATCATCTGTTATTTCCCATAAGATCATGAAATCTCTGCAGTGTGGAAGCAGGCCATTCGGCCCATTGAGTCCACACTGACCCTCTGAAGAGTATCCCACCCCCAGATATTATGGACAATTTAGCATGGCCAAGCCACCTAACCTGCACACCTTTTGACTGTGGAGAATACCAGAGCACCCAAATGAAACCCACACAGATACAGGATTTAACATGCAAACTCCACACAGACAGTAACCTGAGGGTCGATTCAAACCCAGTGCTAACCACTGTAACACCATCTCATCCAGGATCTTCTCAGGATCTCTCTAGTCCTCTTTGGACAGACCCTAAGTGTTGACTCTTTGTAGTCCCTGGCTTCCAATATCTTTAACTTCATTATTTGCTCATCTGGTTCTGCAAAATCTAAATCAAAAGAAGCAGAGTTCCATCCTTGGTTTAAAAAGAACTAAATTCAGAATGCACATCTATGGCCATCTACTTCATGCTGAGAAATTTGCTAGTTACTTTCCAAATATTCCCTGTCTTTTACAAATACCATCAATATCTAGTAGCAAGACTAAAAGGCTTTTCCATGTGCAGTTTCAGCTTTTTTTGCTTTTGCTTTTTAAAATGTTTTACCTGCGCTGTTCTCTGCGCACCTTTAGGCATTTTTGCTTCATGCACCTTTTCCTTCTTGCGTGGGTACGGCACTAAAGGTAATCTTGATGACCCTGCAGGTACAAAAGCCTAACTTGCAATGGAATTGCTGCCTGCATGCAGCACTGATGTGGTCACCTCACAAATCAACTACTCATTGTACAGACAATATTAGAATCATAGAATCCCTACAGTATGGAATCATTCAGCCCAACAAGTCCACAACAACCTTCCAAAGAGTAACCCACCCAGACCCATTCCCCTATCCTAATGCACCTAACCTATATATCCCGGAACACTATGGGCAATTTTAGCATGACCTGCACATCTTTGGATTGTGGGAGGAAACTGAACTACCAACCATGCAGACACGGGGAAAATGTGCAACTGCCACACAGTTGCCCAAGGCGGGAATTGAACCAGGGTTCTTGGCACTGTGAGGTAGCAGTGCTAGCTACTGTGCGCCTTGTTATGAAGTGATCTTTTTTCTCTCATGAGGTCCTGGTGCAAATGTGACCTCTGTACTGCTTCAAATTTTGTTTGAGGTCTTTCCCTTTATTTTCAAGTTCACTTCGCTGCCTTCCTTTTTTAAAGAAACTCCCTGACCACCATTTATTTAAAAATCTTGTGCTGAGTCCTTTATCATGGAATAACCATTCTCATTCTTCATTGGTAAACTAGCTTAAGTTCAATGTGCTTAAATATCTCAATCATGTTTATCGCACAACAAACTGAAAACATGGGCCATTTCTCAAAACTTACAAACCTGCCTACCTCTCTCTTCTCCATCAAGAAACCAATGAAGTTTCTATTCAGTCACAGGATGTGAGCATTGTTAGTTTGGCCTCTAATTGCCCAGAGCACCCTTAAGAGTCAACCACATTGCTGTGGATCTGGAGTTACATGTAGGCCAGACCAGGTAAGGACAACAGTTTCCTTCTCCAAAGGATGTTAGGGAACCAGTTGAGTTTTTCAAGCATTCAACAGAGGCTTCATGATCATCATTAGATTCTACTTCCAGATTTAAAGAAAAATTGAATTCAAACTTCTTCATCTGCCATGGTGAGATTCAAACCAGGGTCCCCAGAAACATTAACAACAATAAAAACAGAAGTTGCTGGAAAAGATCAGCAGGTCTGGCAGCATCTGTAAAGAGACATCATAGTTAATGTTTCAGGTCTGATGACCTATTCTCACCAGACCTGAGATGTTAACTCTGATTTCTATTCATAGATGCTGCCAGACCTGCTGAGCTTTTCCAGCAAATTCTGTTTTGGTTTCTGATTTACAGCATCTGCAGTTCCTTCAGTTTTTATTCCCCAGAACATTTACCTGGGCCACCGGATTAATCGTTGAGCAATACTCCATGAGGCCATCACCTTCCCTTGTGGCAAGCCCATGGTCATCAGTTTATTATTTCCATATCTGGCTCCTTGCCTAGTTTTGTTGAATCAAACTATTATTTTACTGCCCTAGAGAACAAATAATTGCAAGTTGTTGCATATTCTTCCTTCAACTTGAACAATGCGTTTAAAATATTACTTACCTTTGTATAAAAGATCAGTAGTCCGTGTGTGCAATTCAAGTAAATCGTAGACGTTATCACTGAAATTCAGTGTTGGCAGAGACCTTAAACTGATAGTTGTGGATAACTATCAAATATTCCTTTGTGTTGAAGACCTGGTGTACATTGGACAATTGGAACTCCTGCTGTTGATTTCAAGTAATTGAACGTCAACTTCTTCAAGGAGACGAAAATGCTTATAAGTGTTCTAACTTCTGGTGACTGATCTTTTGCTTTATTGAGCCTTGGCATTTGAACTTTAATCTCAGCAATTCACCCAAAAAAGGAACCAATTTGACCTTTGCACTTCGTACAAGAATGGGTTAAATTGCAGCCTTTAATCAAGGAAAGAGCAAATAATTGGAGATACAAAGAATTACATTATGAAGCAACTGAAAAGTTTCTTTGCTTTGCAACCCAAGAGAGTTGAAATGAAATCTGTTTGAGTTTGATTGAAATATGGATTTTGACGTTCTTCCTTAAAATAAATTGTAGTGTCTCAGTGGTCTGACCAAGCATAATTATTCTGCTTGACTTGAAAATAATTTCGAGCATTGTAATTAGATAGAAGGTACAACCTAAAAACAGATTGTTTGGGCACCTGGTGTGGAGGAGGGAGGGTAGGTCAGAGGACTTCCTCGTGGGTCTGCTCCTGGGCCAGGCCAACCTGGCCATAAACAGGTCCAGGCAGCGGTCCGTGGAGCGGGTCGTTAGGGCCGACTGCCTGCCCCTCTTCTGCGGTTACGTTAGAGCCCGGGTGTCCCTGGAGAAGGAGCATACGGTGTCTACCAACACCCTTAAGATTTTCTGGGAAAGGTGGGCACCGCAGGGAGTGGAGTGTATTATTCCCCTGTCCAACTCTATTTTGATTTAATCCCTGCCCTCCCCTTCACTGTTCGATCACGCAGCATTGCCTTTTGAGAAGGGTACTGTTTGTCACTGGCCATGCAGGTGTTTCCTTTTTTCCTGGTGATGGAATATAAAAGAAGATTTACACACTTATCATTTGTCAAAGAAAAAAGAAAAAAAAAAGAAAAAAAGAACAGATTGTTCAGGTGAAATAAACTATTCAGGCCAACTAATTAATGTTGGTATTTGTATTCATGTGAGCAGTATTCCTGATTATGTATGGACATTCTGTTTGGATATTCCTCTATTGAACTAACTGGTTATTTAACATTGAAATGGAGCCCACCAGCCTCAAAGTGCACAGCGACCTACCTTGGTAAGGTAATTGGTATGTGCATGCCTATTGGTCACAGGCAGAGATATAGTGACAAATGATCATACAATTCTTAATTCAAAGCCACCATTCCCATTTTCCAAGTTCTCACTTAACCAAATCCTTGTTCTTACTTCACTTAATAGAAACTGATACACAAGGTATGCAGCAATCTCCCACTAATGACCTTGAATGCTTACGCAGGAATTATAGGCATTAGTTATTTGATTATTGCTGAACATTTGAAAGGTTCTGTTTGATGCTAAATTCACTTGCAGAGAAAGAGAGTAGGCTCTTCCTGCAGTGCTGCTGCTTCACCAATTATTTTCTTCAGGCTTGAATGGCCTGGAATAGAACATAATGGGAGCATAAAGGAAAAGACCACAAACAAGACATACTTCAGAAATGGGAGGAGGTAGAATAAAAGACATGGCCTCTTCTATGTGTCAGAGCTCTACAATCACAGCTTTCTACTGAACTCATCTCCATCTATTCATTCACTCACAAGCATTGTCATTCTTCTTCCCCTTGCTGTCTCAGTTAGCCCGCTTTGTCTTTCCACTCATTCATAACTCCTTCAAGTGACTGGACATGAGAAAAATCCCAACAAATTGACATTTAAATCACAATTTATTAGAATAACCATTGCAGCATTCTATTAAAACAAAGAATTCACCTTGTGTATTTCCTTAATGCCTGTATTACATATTCAAAACCAAAAAAGCAGGAGCTGAAGTAGACTCCAAATCTCTATTATTCCCCATTCAATTTACTCAAATATTGAACAACCACAGATTCTGGGTTCGAGATTTCCAGAGATTCACCACTCTCTGGATGTTAATTGGATCAGTTGACTATTTCTTATCAACATGCTGTCTGTTAGTGACATCATCAAAAGCACAATAACATGGATGTGGATGATATTCAGCCAGAGCTCACTAGCATCTCTTCCAAGCAACCTTTCAATTTTCATGATTTCAGCTGTTTAGCTCCGAGCACAGAAATTCCATTCCTAAAGCACTCTATCACTTTGCCCCACTATCATGGAAACAGACTCAAACTTGTTGATGCTGGCCAGATATCTTAAATTAATCTAGTCCCATTTGCCAGCACTTAGCCCATATTCCTCTAAACCCTTCGTATTCTTACATCCATACAATCCATCTCTTTGATCAGACCTTTGGTCACCCATTGTGATATTTCCAACAAGGCTTAATGCCAAGCTTTTGTGAAATGTGTTGGTATTTCTTGTTGCTTCTGCCTCTAGTACATCACCTTCTCCTGCAAGAAAGAGGGAAATATGTTTGAGTGTGCTGTGATATGTCCAGATGATGTTTGAAGAGCTAGCGATACAAGTTGTGGCTGTTAAATCTTCTATAGCAGCTAGTTTGTGAGGGAGATTTTAAGGAAATGGGTTGAGGTCCTGAATACTAATTGATAAAAATTGTAAATGGAGGTGGAGGTATTGTGTCTTGAGCAATCCATGATGATAATGCTGCAGTAGTTAGGAAAAGCCACTTGAAAGCTGATCTTACCTTGCTAACCCTGATTAGATCATTGAACCTTTTCTGGTACCTCATCCAAGGACTTAATGGCATGTTCCTGGCATTCATTCATTTTGTCATCTCCTCCACCTGTCTCATCACATGACCTAATGACCTGACTCCCCACCCCTTGTTTGATATTGGGAATCTCTCTTGCTGTTGATGTTGTGCAGCAAGACATGCAATGCAATAATAAGAGAATCTTGGCACACTTCCCCAGCTGTCAAAGTTCCAACACTTTCAATCCTGTCTTTAGCTCCATGTGTTCTTCTTCATTAAGAGACATTTGTTGCCATTATTTAGTGTTATCCACCTTACCCCTCTCTTTGGGTAGAAAAAAATCTAGTAATCAGATATTTACAATTAATGATTGATCTAGCATCAACTGCCATTTGTAAAAGAAAATTCCAAACTTCTGCCAGCCATTACATGCCATAGTATTTTCTAATGTCACTCCTGAAAGCCCTGGTTTTAATTATTAAATGGAAACCACTCTTGTCCTCGACTCCACAATCAGTGGAAATTGTTTCTTTCTCTATCTGTCCTCTCTCTTCCTCATAATACCTTGAAAACTTCAATCAAGTCACTTCTTAACCTTCTAATCTCCAGAGAATGCTTGGCTTTTAATCTCTCCTCATGATTTAACACTTTGCAGTCACTTTTATTTCTATTCTGTTCTTCAAGCTGTGTGCTTGCATCTACTTCTGGCTAGCTCACTCCTCATCTTCCAAAAACTCTGACATTTCAGATAGACACCCTGCTTATCAACTTACATTTTCACCTTTCTATTTGACTAGTAAGCATTCCTGATGAAGGGCTTTTGCCCGAAATGTTGATTCTCCTGCTCCTCGGATGCTGCCTGACCTGCTGTGCTTTTCCAGCACCACACTCTTGATTCTAATCTCTAGCATCTGCAGTCCTCATTTTTGCCGAGTAAACATTATTGCAGGTCACTACTCCTAAGGGTTTGGTTCCACCTCTCTCTTGGTAGATGTACAAATCTATTTCTGGCTGAATATATGCATTTTTAATTGTGATTACGGTTGAAATATGGCTTCAGCCACAGAAGTACCCAGAATTGAGTACTTAAATGATTATTGTGAAATGAGTAGTTAAGTTCACATGACTATTTATCAAAGGCTTCTGCAGATCTCCAGTCTAGACATCTGTGAAATGACATTTTATCACCTGCAAGATGGAATTCCCTAAGCTGCAGTTTGGATTTTCGACTGGAATTTGTGCATTTATGTATTCGGGGAAGATGATGCAGCCATTTCAACAAATAGAGAAATTAGATAGGATAAAAATAAAGACTTGGTAATGAATAAGTTGGCAGTGATCCAAATAGAAAATTGCCCATACCAAATGTGATGCATCTTGGATTTCTGAGGGACGTAAGATGGAAATAGGTACAGCTTTAGTGACAATCTTTCAATCCTCCTTGGATTGCTGCCAGAAGATGAGAGAATTGTAAATAAACTCCGTTCAGAAATTGGAGAGAGATAGATCTCGTAGCTAGTGGATAGTTGGTGGTGGGGAAAATAATCCGGGTCAAAAATAAAAAGATAGTTGAACAAATTGAATAAATAAATGACATTCAGCACAGGTTTGTTCAGGCAAATCATTATCTGACAAACCTTCTTAGGTTCAAAGATTAAATACAAGAGACAAATAGCAGTGCACTTGGGGTTGCTTGTGTAGATTTTCAAAAGCTATTTGATAAAGTGCAACATAGAAAACCTGCTACTAAAAGTGTAGCCCACAGGATTAAAGGGGCATTGGTTAAGTAGTTAAGAAATTGGCTGAAAAAGCAGAGTTGTAAATGTGGCCACTTTTCAGAATGAAGGAAAGTATAATGTTTTCCACTCAGGTTGGCATTCGGACTGCTATCCTGCTTGACAGATCTGGACTTGGGTATGTATTCAGTGCCTAATTTCTAAGTTTGTGGGTGGTGTGAAATTTGGAAATGTAGTATACAACAAAGACGGTAGTAACGGTTGTCATGAGGACATAGACAGAGATAGGCAGACATGTGGAGGAGTGGACTGCTATATTTCAGACATAAATCACTCAGTTTCAGAAACAAGTCAACCAAACTCCTTAAGTAACAAATAAACAATTTCATTGCAATCAAACCTATTCAGAAGGAAAATAGAGACTACAAACAAAGCTGTGAACTGTGCAAATATATGAAACTACCTTGAAAAATGAATGCACGTCCGTTCTCCAAACCTGGAAAAGAAATATAGAACTCAGCAGGCTTACTGTTATTTAGGCCACATATTGCTTAAATTGAGAAAAAAAATTGTTGTCTCAAGTACTGTTAAAGTCACTTTGCGTATAATACATTTATTGGCACCAGGTTGTCGTGGATCAGCTGGGGATGGCTAAAATCTCTTTCACTATTAAGAGGACAAAGCTGAGAGCTGAGAATTCTGGTAGTGTCTTGTCTAGAGAGGAGAGAGGGCACCATACATTTTGCTTAATTGCGACAATAGGTGTGACAGGACAGTTGTCCAAGAGTGAGTGTTTTATTTGCTTTTGTCTAGGTATATGAGATGCCCAGAAAGAGGAATAAGTGGAGCTTCATGATGTGTTGTTTCAAGGAATGCTGTTAGGAGAATGTTGGCAAGTCAGACTGGGGGACTTGGCACCTGCATTTTGATACCATTCTCCTGCCATATCATCCTGAAATCTAGGATTTCGCTGCTCGTTGGATGCTGCCTGAACTGCTGTGCTCTTCCAGCACCACTAATCCAGTAATTGCTGCACATCCCGCTGGTTGAAGTGAACACATCTTTCTGTGGACTTCCTTGGCTACTTCCATCTATGTTTGGTTAGAAAGCTTATTTTCCTCCTCCTGTCTTTGGTTGAACTGACTTCAATGTCTTACCTTTGACCCGATGGCAGGGCCTCCTGGTACGAATGATAGGCGCAGGTCTCCATTCCTGCGGTTGCTGTGGTCTCCAAATTCCCACCCCTGTCACTCATGTCCTGGTCTCTTTAATTAGAAATGCTTCCTCTGACAAAATGGACCTGTCTCACCAACCATCATTTTTGATTGGTTGGAGAGACTGGAGAGAGGCTGATAATTGCTTTGCTTTGGGCAAAGCAATACAGTTGATCACGATCCTGACCTGAAAATGGTCCCACTCTTCCAGCAGTGACTAAGTGCATTCTGACCTGAATAGTGTAAAAGAAAATGTTATGTTCTAAATCATTATAAATCACTGCTCAGATTGCAGGTGGATTATTTGACCCATTCTAGGCACTAGACTTTAGGAATAATATAAAAGCCTCAGAGATAATGTGCAGGAGTTTTCTGAACTGAGAAATAAGAAAGGGATGATCACCTTATTGGGATTGCATTATAGACCTCCCCCCCCCCACCAATAGTCAGAGGGAAATTGAGAAACAAACTTGTAAGGAGATCTTAGCCATCTGTAAGAATAATAGTGTAGTTATGGTAGGGGATTTTAACTTTCCAAACATCGACTGGGACTGCCATAGTGTTAAAGGTTTAGATGGAGAGCAATTTCTTAAGTGTGTACAAGACAATTTTCTGATTCAGTATGTGGATGTACCTACTAGAGAAAGTGCAAAACTTGACCTATTCTTGGGAAATAAGGCAGGGCAGGTGACTGAGGTGTCAGTGGGGGAGCACTTTGGGGCCAGCGACCATAATTCTATTCATTTTAAAATAGTGATGGAAAAGGATAGACCAGATCTAAAAGTTGAAGTTCTAAATTGGAGAAAGGCCAATTTTGACGGTATTAGGCAAGAACTTTCGAAAGCTGATTGGAGGCAGATGTTCACAGGTAAAGGGACGGCTGGAAAATAGGAAGCCTTCAGAAATGAGATAACAAGAATCCAGAGAAAGTATATTCCTGTTAGGGTGAAAGGGAAAACTGGTAGGTATAGGGAATGCTGGATGACTAAAGGAATTGAGGGTTTAGTTAAGAAAAAGAAGGAAGCATATGTCACATATAGACAGGATAGATCAAGTGAATCCTTAGAAGAGGATTCTAAAAAAATAGGAGTATACTTAAGAGGGAAATCAGGAGGGCAAAATGAGACATGAGATAGCTTTGGCAAATAGAATTAAGGAGTATCCAAAGGGTTTTTGCAAATATGTTAAGCACAAAAGGGTAACTAGGGAGAGAATAGGGCCCCTCAAAGATCAGCAAGGTGGCCGTTGTGTGGAGCCACAGAAAATGGGGGAGATACTAAATGAATATTTGCATCAGTATTTACTGTGGAAAAGGATATGGAAGATATAGACTGTAGGGAAATAGGTGGTGACATCTTGCAAAATTTAGGGTGTAGCTTTGCTCGCTGAGCTGTAGGTTTGATATCCAGACATTTCATTATCTGGCTAGGTCATGTTGTGGCTGTACAGGACATTGGTCAGGCCACTGTTGGAATATTGCATGCAATTCTGGTCTCCTTCCTATCGGAAAGATGTTGTGAAACTTGAAAGGGTTCAGAAAAGATTTACAAGGATGTTGCCAGGGTTGGAGGATCTGAGCAACAGGGAGAGGCTGAACAGGCTGGGGCTGTTTTCCCTGGAGCGTCGGAGGCTGAGCGGTGACCTCATAGAGGTTTACAAAATTATGAGGGGCATGGATAGGATAAATAGACAAAGTCTTTTCCCTGGATCGGGGAGTCCAGAACTAGAGGGCATAGGTTTAGGGTGAGAGGGGAAAGATATAAAAGAGACCTAAGGGGCAACCTTTTCATGCAGAGGGTGCTACGTGTATGGAATGAGCTGCCAGAGGATGTGGTGGAGGCTGGTACAATTGCAACATTTAAGAGGCATTTGGATGGGTATATGAATAGGAAGGGTTTGGAGGGATATAGGCCGTGTGCTGGCAGGTGGGACCAGATTGGGTTGGGATATCTGGTCGGCATGGACCGAAGGATCTGTTTCCATGCTGTACATCTCTATGACTCTATGACTCTATGAAAATGAAACCAGGAGTAAGTGGAAGCACCTCTGGTCCTGGGGACATTCTGGAGAAGTTGTCATGGGTCTTCACTCCACAGAGAAAATTAAGGCAAAATCCAGTGGAGCTTTGGAAAATTGTGAGGACTTTTGGTAGAACAAATATGAAAAACAAGGGGATTGATAATCAGAGGACACAGCTTTTGGAAAATTAACAGAAGAACGAGAAAGGAAATGGAATTTTGTTTTCTCATTGCAGTGTTTTGAAATGCACTGCCTGAAAGGCTGGCGAAAGAAGATTGAATAGTAGCTTTCAAAAGGTAATTGGATACACACTTGGAAAGGAATAAAAAATGCGGGGCTATGGGAAAGAACAGAGAAATGGGACTAATTGAAAGCTCTTTCAAAGAATCGTCAGAAACATGATGGACGGCAAGGCTTCCTTCTAAACCATCAAGATATATAGCAGTAGAATGGGTTGGGAGTGGGGACATGGATCTGTCAAATATACTGATCACTGCAATGTATACAGTGCCATTAGGATGTCTTGTTTTGTGTCCGTGCTCTTGTCCAGTTTCACTGCCCTATGACTTCCTATTGCATCACCAGCTGTATATTAGGCAGCTGACAGATTAAAAGCTTACTGTTACAATGTTAATGAAGTTGCTCCCAGAAGAAGAAAAGTAATGATTGTTCTGGAATTTGTTTTGAACGACTTGTTCATATTATGTTGTCTCATGTTAATTTTTAGTATCACTCTGAATTGATTTCAAATCATTACGTCTTTCTCAAGTAAACAGTACAAAGACTTTGGACATGCTGTAAGGATTCTCAATCAGCACAAGCATAGGTTCTTGGTTGTTTCAATGAATTGTGTCCTGAAAGTGACAGATTTGAAATTAGTAAATGCTGGATTGCAGTTCGGTGTTTCTTGCTGTTCTATTTGTCTTTGCAGTTGCAAACACAATGCTATTGTATCTTTTACCATATATCAGTGCCTGTAAATTATTTTTGAAACTGTTCCATGTTATTACATTCTGATTTAATGCCAGTTTTAAAGTTTCAGGTAACAAGCCTTTCAAAATCAAAAGATTTTGTGCAAACTACCTTTCTTAGGGTAAACTATCTATTTGTTGCAAAACACCTACATTGTTGATGGTCATCATTGGAGTGCCAGTTCTGGTGAACATTAGACCCTAAACATTTATTGATTCTGGGCATTTCCTGTTTTGGGTTTCCAACACTTATGGGTTTTATTTTAACTCAAGCCAGTTCTGGAATATTGCGTGCAATTTTGGTCTCTCTGTTATAAGAAGAATGTTGTGAAATTTGAAAGGAGTCAAAAAAGATTTACAAGGATGTTGGCAGGGTTGGAAGGATTGAGCTATAGGGAGAGGCTAAATAGGCTGGGGCTATTTTTCTTGAAGCATTGGAGATTGAGGGGTGACCTGTTAGAGGTTTATTAAAATCATGAGATGCATAGATAGGGTAAATAGACAAGGTCTTTCCCCTGGGGTGGGAGAGTCCAGAACTAGAGGGCATAGGTTTAAGGTGAGAAGGAAAAGATTTAAAAGGGACCTAAGGGGCAATGTTTTCACACAGAGGGTGGTGTGTGTAAGGAATGAGCTGCCAGAGGAAGTGGTGGAGGCTGGTGTAATTACAACATTTAAAACGCACCTGGATGGGTGTATGAATAGGAAGAGTTTAGAGGGATATTGGCCAATTGCTGGTAAATGGGACTAGATTAATTTAGGATATCTGGTTGGCATGGATGTATTGGACTGAAGGACCATTTCCATACTGTATACCTCTATGACTCTGTGACTCTTGCATCTGCAGAAGTGACGTGATCTTTGGAACACTTTTTTTTCCTTTATTCATTTGTGGGATGAGGGCGTCGCTGTCTGGGCCAGCATTTATTGCCCATCCCTAATTGCCCAGAGGGCTGTTAAGAGTCAACCACATTGTTGTGAGTCTGCAGTCACACGGAGGCCAGACCAAATAAGGATGGCTGTTTCCTTCCCTAAAGGACATTAGTGAACCAGATAGGTTTCTCCAACAATCAACAATGGATTCCTGGTCATCGTTAGACTCTTATTTCTAGATTCACCATCAAACAACAATCTGTCTTGTGGAACTATCTCAAGATGCCTCATCTTCTAGGGGCAAAGAAAGGTAGTAAATTGCCAAGGGGCACTGAAACGAGAAGGGTCAGAAAGGAGGGCCAAAGGCAAGTTCAAAGAGACAGGCTATTAAAGGAGGGCAGCGAAGTAGTAAAATAACAAGATCGAACATGAGGGTTCCAGTGTGGGGTCAACATGCTGGAAGCTGTGTTGCTGAGAGGAACACTTAGAAGGAATTGGGTGGTGTTGCAAATTAGGTCATTGTCAGAAGAGTGGAACTCTGGGATTGAACAAAGGCCTGAGGGCGGTTTCAGAAGCAGTGATTGAGTAGGTCAACAGAGAACTTACAAATAAAAGCACTGATTTTAAACAAACATGTTAAGAATCAAAAATCACTGAAGGTTGGCAAGGAAAGTGTGATAAGGACATGAGAAATAAAAGCAGGACCAGTCATACTGCTTCTGCCCGCCGTTCATTAAGACCATGTCTGACCTTCGACCTTTAACTCCACCTTCCAATTCACACATCTCTTGATTCCCTCAGATTCTGAAAATCTATCAGTCTAAATTTTGAATGTTCAGAACTGAATTCAGTTTCTCAAACTGCCATGGTGAGGTTTAAGCCAGTTGCTCCCGATGCGGTCTCCTCTACATTGGGGAGACTGGGCGCCTCCTAGCAGAGCGCTTTAGGGAACATCTCCAGGACATCCGCACCAATCAACCATACCGCCCCGTGGCCCAACATTTCAACTCCCCCTCCCACTCTGCCGAGGACATGGAGGTCCTGGGCCTCCTTCACCGCCGCTCCCTCACCACCAGACGCCTGGAGGAAGAACACCTCATCTTCTGCCTCGGAACACTTCAACCCCAGGGCATCAATGTGGACTTCAACAGTTTCTTCATTTCCCCTTCCCCCACCTCACTCTAGTTCCAAACTTCCAGCTCAGCACTGTCCCCATAACTTGTCCGGACTTGTTCTACCTGCCTATCTCCTTTTCCACCTATCCACTCCACCCTCTCCTCCCTGACCTATCACCTTCATCCCCTCCCCCACTCACCTATTGTACTCAATGCTACTTTCTCCCCACCCACACCCTCCTCTAGCTTATCGCTCCACGCTTCAGGCTCACTGCCTTTATTCCTGATGAAGGGCTTTTGCCCGAAACGTCGATTTTGCTGCTCCTTGGATGCTGCCTGAACTGTTGTGCTCTTCCAGCACCACTAATCCAGAATCTGGTTTCCAGCATCTGCAGTCATTGTTTTTACCTCTAGTTAACAGTCCAGTAACATAACTACAGCACTCAATGTAACAATAAGGGAGCCGATATGCTGTCGCACAAGGTACAAGTGGTGAGTTTTGGATCATTTACAAATTGTGAATGGTCTAAAGAGAAGTTATGAGAAGCGCATTGAAGTCAAGTGAGGTGGCGGAGCGCAGAGTATGTCAGCAGCTGCAGGTGCGTTGGAGGCTTTGGCAGTGGTGATGCAGTTTTGATAAGGGAGAGAGGATATAAGGTTTAAAGATCAGCTCAGGTCCAAATAGGACATTGGAATTCCACATAATCAAATTCAGCCTGAGTGCAAATGCAGAGGAAGGGGTGGAGTCAGACATTCAGCCGTAGTGTTTTTAATGAAAGCTAAACAGATGGATTTGCTCTCACAAATATTGAGTGAAAGCAAGTTATCGCTTTTTCAGTACATAACGTTGGCTCAAGAGCCATAAAGCCTAATGGCGAGTGTTAAAGGTGATGACAATCATTGCATAAAGCCTCATTTAAATGACGTACACTTCTCAGTTTTCTGGAAAAGAGATTAATTTTTAGATTAGTTGACTGTTTTGTGTGCAGGTAGACTGAGTTGTGCTAATAACATAAGAGTAGCAGAAAAATAGAATTCCATCGTTAGAGAGAAAATCTGATTAAATTATATTTTCTGAGTTGTTTTTAAAGGCTGAAAATAGCAGCACAGGAGAATAGAAAAAGCCTCATTTTGAAGCCAGTATCAGTGTCAAGAACTGCCAGTCAGGCACATCAAGTGAAGATACGTGCTTTCTGTCTCATGAGAGCATTCACTGTTTCTCAGCCAAATGACTTCCTCTCCCATAGCAGTCACAGCGTTATAGCCACTGATAATTTAGTGACAATCTCGTAATGTGCTGTTTAATATTGTGAACTCCCCCTTACTGGAAACTAGACTAAGACAGGTCAAAATCCTATCGGTTATGTTTTTGTGAGAAAGGAGGATTTCATTGCATAGGTCTGGGTTGCCTGGATTTTGAGGCAGGTTGTATGAGTGGGAGCACGTTGGACAAACATGAGATATCATGAAATTCATCAGTATTTTGAAAGTTTTTTCTGCCTTAATGGCCTAATTTGTCATCTAAAATATATAGGAAGCTAGCAGTAAAATTGTGCATGTATATTTATGGATCCTGCATTTTCTTTGGCCTTGATGAATTTTTGAAGCTAATTTGTATTTACATTTTTTATTGCTAAATGTAGTTGGATGACAGACTTCTTAATTCTGCCTGTTTTTGCCCTTTTCTTAATGGGTTGTTCTCTTGTTGCCTCTGATAATTTTCTTAATTTTTTCTGTAACATTTCCTGGTTGATTTTCATTATGCCTTACCTTTACTAATTGTTCGATTTTGGATCAAGTTTTACCTGCCTTATTCGCTAATTTAATTTCATTATACAATGCATATCATTGTATGCATTCTTCAGTTTTCTCCATATTTTCTTTTTTAGTGCCTCACTTTATAATGCTTTTTCATTTCCTTCCATAGTCCATTCAATCCCCATTCTCTGCATATTTACTGTTTGTCCAAATACCCAAACAGAATACATATGGGAGAAGTAACGTTAAATGATAAATTCAAATGGAGTGCAAAAAGATAATTGGAAACCAAAAAGTGAAAAAACACTGAAATGAAATATTGCAAGAAAAAGAGTAAAATGGTAGCATCTAAGATGTGTAAAACTGATTGTTAAGGATATAATTCAGAATGCAAGAGAAAGCAATTAAGGATAAAATAGAGCGATAATAAATATAAATATCATTGGGAAAATAGTAAAATAAATGAAGTGGAAGAATACTTAATTCATAAAGAGCAGTCTTTTCCTTGTTATTTTTAAGGAATATGTTAACCGTACGTTTACAGTTGCATGTACCAGCTGTCATGTGTGTGCGCACACTGGTGTGCCTATTTATATCAGTGACATCTGTATGTTTCACTTACTTTTGTGAATGTTTCTGAGGCCAGTGTCGTTTTTTTAAACCAGAGTGAATCTGGTCCTTGTCCAAATGTTAGGTATGATCTTGCCAATAGATAGTACATGCAGATTAGTTTTATACTAATTTTTAATAGCGGTGGTTATATTAACGCTGTATGTTATAAAGAGGCAAATTCCTGGAAGGGAGGTGATCTTGATAAAATTTGATGTTTTTTTTGTCGTGCATTTTTATAGTTATGACCCTTTTTGTAACTGGATTTTCAAGGCTGCCCTGTAGAATCTGAAAAGTCTGTAACGTCACAGCTGGCAAGTGGCAATTAGTGAATTAAGCATGCCAGTGCACTTCAAAGCACTGCTGAGAGTGAGACGTGTGTAAAAGGAAGTCAGCAGGTAGGAGCTAGAAGGAGAATATGATTTCTTATGGTACATTTCAACTTTCTGGACAGTTCAAGAGACAGCAAATTGTATGCTGCAGAAAGAAACTATTAATCAACTGCACTGGTTTTTGAGAAGCAGAACATTTGCTAAGAATGAATCTGGGGATGAGCAGATTGCATAATCTTAAAATGTTACAGCACAGCAGACTATTTGACTCATCAAATCTGGGCAGGGTTTTTTCTCCACATGAGCCACTTACTCTGGCTGCACTTCCCACCTCCATACCCTTTAATGTTCCCATTTCTGAGCAACAATCTAAGTCCCTTATAAATATAATGATGTGTTTTGCTCTCCTCTTCGAACAATAATCTCTACAGAGGAGCTCAACTTTGCTTAACTCCCTTGCACTATCTAATGAATCTACAGTTACATTGACTTTATCTAAACAATTGGCAGGGAAGTGGGACTCACTGGTAAACCTTTCAAAAAGCTGACATCGGCATGATTGGCTCAATGTCCCCCTTCTGTGTTGTAACATTCTATATCTTTTATATAATGTGAAGTCTTAAATTGCCTACAGTGTAATTAAGGTATTGTGTAAGTACATTACCCTATTATATTTGTTTTCTAAGCCCATACACACAAAATCATGAGGTGGAATTTTATAGGGGTCTGAGCAATGTAGGCTACATTGAGATGTATAGCAGATTCAGGGGAGAGGTTCAATGAGGAGCAGCCCGACATCGAGATCATATTGCCCCCATCTTCTCCTCTTCACTAATAGTGTGGTGAGACCTCAAATAGTGAGTTGCTAATTGACCATGATTAATGCTTGTTCAGGTCCTTGTTGATGGCCCGAATCATCTCATTAATATTCCGGTTATGGTCTTAGCTCATGAAGCAAAATAGGGGCAAACTCAACTTGAAAACCAGAGCGGGTCCTTGGTGCATTCAGTTCACTGTCTCCTTTGAACAACCTCTATCTTGCCCACACACATAAACTGCAGGGTGGGGCAATATCCACAAGCAGCTGCCACATCAACTTTTCCACCGATAACATTGGTGTCTGATTTTCAGGGAGCCAATTCCACCATCCTGGTATCTATCCAGTGCACCGACAATGTACCCTGCAGCCTAGATCTGTTTCACTGGCATACTAGCAAGGCTGCATTGGTCACAATTACTGCACAAGTACAGGCACATGGTCCGCAGAGTGGACCAGGCTACCTACCAGGGCTGTTCCTGGTTCTCTCAGCATTCATTCACCTGGAACCCACTGGCATTCCCATTGTGTGGATGCCTTGTTTTGCCCTGCTGTGCTTTGCAGTGGCAATCAGTATAATTCCACAAGCAGGTAAGTAGCCATGCAGTGTGGCAGTCAGTCATGGGCACAAATCATGGAATCAAGAATCCTGACAGTGTGGAAGTATGCAATTCGGCCCTTCAAGTCCACACCGACCCCTCTGAAGAGCAACCCACCCAGACCCCTCCCCTACTCTATCGCTGTAACCTTGCATTTCCCTCGGCTAATCCACCTAGCCTGCACATCCCTGGACACTACGGGCAATTTAGGCAAATATCTTGTAATACATTATCGTGCCAAGTCAGTCATCTATACCAGATGGCCTCAGTGTTTGCGCCAAACATATGCATCTGCAGCAAGCAGTGCACCATATGTGAAGTCCATTGGGGGACCCATCAGTCAAACAGGTTTAGAGCAGTTAGTCAACCTCCCATACCTATCAAAAGATTTGGCTGCATCCAAGCAGGTCCAGGTAGCTTTGCACAGCGCCTCATGCCTCTGCGGTTGCAGGGAAGGGAAGGGGGCAGGTAATGCTTCAGCCTTTACCTCCATAGGGGCCAGTCAGGAGTGGGATGAAGGGGAGACCTGCTGTACCCAGGTACATGTGTGTCCAAGAGCCAAGGCCTGAGCAAATCTGGCCAGTGCACAATTCACTTGAGGGGTGGTTGAGGCACGATCATGCAATCACATCTATTCACAGAAATTAAGGTGAAAAGGGGAGGTGAGTGTTGCGGAGAGAGATCAGGTGTGCAGGTATGGGTACATGCACACGGCTAGGGGATCTCAGCAGCATGTTAGCATTGAGGCTGAAAGCCTGTGACAGAGGACCACTCACTGTCAAAGCACATGGAGAGTGCAAAATGTTTCGGAGAACAGCTGCAAAAGCACTCACCATGGGCAGGGTAAGTGAACTAATATGTCAGGGAGAGGCTTCATCTACAACCGGTTTTCACATGGGAAAGCCATTGGCTGTGAACACTTGATGTGCTGGCCAATCTCTGGCCATCCTGCAGTCTTGCACCTTCGCTGCTGGGGAACTGCCTGAGATAGACAACTTTCATGTACTGAGTTGCCAAACAGCTGCAACGTTGAAGGGGGTGGGGTGCTAAACTGTCAGAGTAAATAATGCCATGTACATATGCAATTACCTCTGCTCCCACACAATGTACTTGGTACTTATCAAAAACCCACTACTACTGTGCCTTGTTACTGCCCAAGGAGTAATGCCATTGGACACAATGGGCATCTCTAGGCCCAAGACAGAGACGTGGACAATCAGATTAACAATGAAAAACCAATGTTTATTAGCAAAACATACTCTCTGAATTACCATTAGCCTTGGCTCTCAGTCTATCTTCTTTTTCTCTCCCTGCCACTGAGCCTCACTACATTCCCCTGTTCCACAGTTGGGGTGGAGGTGGTGTATTCTGTAGTGGAGCCCATTGGCAAGTTGACCCCTCGTACCTTGATTTTCCAAGGGTTGGAAGGAGACAGGCAGGATTGGGGAGGAGGAGGAACCTGGCTAACTTCAAAGTGCCCTGAGTGGAGACTTCTGAGGAGACCTGTGTGTGGCTTGGGAGCCACCTGACACTGCCCTGTCTCCTTGTGAGGTTGGAGAGACTCAGACTCTGAACCCGACTCTTACTCTGCCTTTGACCCTGAGGATCAAGGCCTGGGGCTATGAAGTGCATAACTCTCCAGCGCACTCTGAGGGTCTGTCTTCCACTATAGTCACCAGCCCATCCATAGAATTTTATGGTTAGAGAGAAAATCTGATTACATTATATTTTCTGAGTTGTTTTTACTGGCTGAAAATAGAGGCAGACAGGAAGTAACTGGGCTGAATGCATTGCTCCAGTTTCTGAGCAATGACATCCAGTCCATCACAGGACTGGCTGCCTTGCCCTAGCCTTGCAGCGATGAGGGCCAGTCTGTCCTGAATGCCTGTCTACCAATGCTGCATCTCATTTTATTTTTATATGAGGTTCTTGATTGCTAAGACCATGGTTTCTCTGACAGATTAGATTAGATTACTTACAGTGCAGAAACAGGCCCTTCGGCCCAACAAGTCCACACCGACCCTCTGAAGAGCAACCCACCTAGACCCATTCCCCTACATTTACCCTTGCACCTGACACTATGGGCAATTTTGCACAGCCAATTCACCTAACCTGCACATATTTGGACTGTGGGAAGAAACCGGAGTACCCAGAGGAAACCCACACAGACACGGGAAGAATGTACAAATTCCACACAGACAGTTGCCCGAGGTGGGAATTGAACCCAGGTCTCTGGTGCTGTGAGGCAGCAGAGCTAACCACTGTGCCACCGTTATCTCTTGTCTGGGGCTGAGCAAGTATTTGGTCTCTGGCTCCCCTCCGATTGCCGGTAGCATGGAGTGTTTCTGTCTTACCCATATATGTAACAGTCAATGTGAGGTGCTCTGCTGCCTCCCATCTCCCGTGCATTTTGCTGATCAAACCCACCAACATTTTGGCACCTAATTTGGTTGGTATAGCGGGGACTCCAGGAGGTAACCTTGTTAATTATTCCGCCAGCCTTGTCAATTATTCTTCCAGTCCTGGAAATTGTTGTCAAGAGTAAAGGATTATGCCCTCTGGGGAGATAAGCAGCCCTCTGCCAATGTACCCACATCATTGGCTATATCTGTACAAGCCAAGAGGTCAAAGATGTCATAGCCACTCATTACAAGCATGCCTAATGATGACTGCCTAGATAATGTTCGTGATTCAGTGCAATGTCAAGAGGTCCTTACTTGGTTGAAGAGTCTTGGGATGTCTTTTCCTGCAAAAGGATCAATGGCTAAGACCCAAGTGGATGGATGACATGGCTGTTAGCGTTGGTGCATGCAAGGAAAGGTATTGAGATATTTTGAGAGAGTGAAGAGACAATGCAGATGGAATGCAGGGCTCATGCTGGGGAAGGATGGAGAGATGAGAAAAGGAAATGAGGGAAGATGTGCGTGCAACAGAGGGGATTGAAAAGCATGAACCTCACTGGGAGGTGGGTGCGGAGTAGAGAAGATCATTCACCTTCTTGCAGCACCGCCATATTGTTCTGTGCACACTGTGGAGATGGCACTGAACTGGGTACCAAGTTTTGTCCAGACTGACACAGTGCAGTATCAAGGTCTCCCCTGCCAATCCTTTGGGAAGTGGATTGTCCTCATTGAAGGCACCCTGTCTCCCAGGACCTCCAGAGAACCATGTGCCATCTCACCTCAGTCCCCAACAAAAAGCAGGGCAGGTGCCAATTGCCAGCACTAATCCAGGGCTCTCAAAGATGGCACTGATGCAAGGGATGCTGGTCTTAGGGTGGATAACCAATGAGTGGCAAGTTATTCCAGGACCAGCACATAGCATGATAAGGTGGAAATTGGGGCTAATACTCAGCAGTAAGACAGGAATGGTATTTAATGTCGTGTGTTTTGTAAAATACAAAGAGAAAATTCATTCAGCCTAGATGCGAGAATCACATCATCAAACTCGTTGCAACTTGCACTTAACCAAGATACTGTAAAATTCAGCCCATGAATCCTGTTTATTTTTGTCACCTGGTTAGACATTGGGATTTCTGTGTGAAGCATCTCATCTCCTCAAAAAGCCTGTCAGTAATCTGCAAGGCACAAAGTAGATTTATAATAGAATACTCTTCACTTTGTGGATGAGTGCAACTTCAACAGCACTCAGGAAGCTCTTCACCATCCAATACAATGCAACCCACGTGATCGACACCCCATCCACCATTCTAAGTATTCATTTCCTCCACTATTGGCACACAGTAGTAGTTGTAGCAACTTCGAAGTGCAGTAAGCAACTCAGCAAGGATTCTTTGACAGTGCCTTCCAAAACCATGACTTCAATCATTGAGAAAAACAAGGAACAGCAGGAAAATGGGAAGACCACCACCTACAAAGTTCCCCTCAAAGTCACACCCCACCCTGATTTGGCAGTGTTTTGCCATTTCTTCATTTTTCACTGGATCAAAGCTTTGAACTCCTGCAGCGATATGGGATTTGTTTTTTAGAGGAACAGACAGACATTTTTGCAGCTGTAAACTTGACGTATTGCTTCTATGATGCCAGGGTCAAGGATGGCACAGAGTAACTGAAGGACATTATTTTAAAGGAGCGTGAACATCTAATGGTTATCGTCCACATTGGTATCAATGAATCAAGTGGGGGGTGGTGGGGGTGGGGGTGGGTGGGGGGGGGGGGGGGGGGGCGGCGTGGTGATGTGGTCCTTCAGTCAGGTAGGTAGGTAGAAAATTAGCATGTAGGATCTCCAAAGCAACAATCCCAGAATAACTCCCAATGTTACGTGCAAGTAAGAGGATAAGGCAAGTGAATATGTGGCTGGAAAGATGATGCACAAGGGAGGGCTTTAGATTTCTGGGATACTGGGACTTGTTCTGGGGAAGATGGCACATGTAGAGGCCAGACAGGTACAACTGAACAGAGCCAGGATTGGGTTCCTTATGCAATGGCTGAGGGATCAGGTTTAAATCAGGTGGAATCCAGGGGAAAATATCAGGGAGGAATTCCACGGCAATCAAAATATTAAAAGAATCAGTGGGGACTAGCACAGAAAACAGTAAGTTACTAGGTGGAGTCAGAATAACGATATAATGAGAACATTCTAAATCAGGGTTACAGTGCATGTGTGCAAACACACTGAGTATGGCATATAAGATTGGTGTGTTACAAGCGCAAATTGCAATGTGGAACTATGATGTTGTGGCTGTGACAGTGACCTAGCTTGAGAGTAAATATTTTTGGACATAAGCCCCTCAGGAAAGACAGGAAAAGAAGGAAAGGAACATGACTGAAAATGTTGGTTAAGGAGAGCATTGCACTGCTGGAGAATGAGAATGTCTCAGAGAGGTTAAAGACTGAACTGATTTGCTCAAGCTAAGAAATAAAAATAGACATTAGTACAATGCTATTCCACTAACAAATATTAAGGATATAAAGGAACAAATTGCGGGGAAGTTACAGAGAGGTGCAAGTTATGAGAGGGAACTTTAATTATCTAAATGTAAATTTGATTAGTCTTCATGTGAAGGGCAGATGGACATTCCTTGATTCCGTTCAGGAGAATTTCTGCAGTAGTATTTGTTCAGTCTCAAGAAAAGGGAAGCTTTACTGGGTGTGATTCTGGGGAATAACATGACTCAAATAGATCAAGTTTCAATTGGGGGCTGATTTTACTAAATTCAACCCTGGGATGTAGGTATCGTTGGCTGGGCCATGCTTTTATACTCATCCCTAAACGCCCTCAGGAAGGTAGTGGCAATCTGCTCTAGGTGCTGCAGAATACCTTGCCTCCTTTTGTAGCCACAGTATTTATATGGCTCATTCAATTTAGCTTCTGGTCTTGATAATCCTCAGATGTTGAAATTAGGGCATTCGGGAATGGCGATACAATTGAATGTCTAAAGGTGATGATTGGATTCTGTCTTGTGGAGATAGTCATTACATGGCATGTGTGTGGCACGAATGTTACTTGCGTCTTGTCAGCGTGGATATTGTTGAGGTCTTGCTGCATATGGACACAGACTGACTATGTATCTGTGGAGTTGCAAATGGTGCTGAACATTGTCATCACTGTACGTCTCCATTTCTGACTTTATGATAGAGATAGGTCACTGACGAAACAGGTCTCAGTGGTTGGGCCTGGGACACAATCCTGATGTACCCCTGCAGAGATGTCCTGGAGCTGAGATGACTGACCTATAACAAGGGAACAGTGATCATGAACATGGAAAAAGTTACAAAATTAGAATAATAATAATTAAGTGGAATGAGAACTAACTTCAATGGGCCACAAATGGAGTTCGGCCAAATAGACTGGAGTCAGAGGTTGGCAGAAAAGATATATAGCTGAACAATGGGCCACCTAAAATAAGAGATGGTTTAAGCACAGTCAAGATGGTTTCCCTCAAAAGAGAAATTTAGGGAAAAACAAATCCAGAGCTTCAAGGTGAAAAAGATGACAGAAGGTAAAGGAAAAAAAATTGCTTGTCACTGAGATAATATAATTGAATCCAAGCTGAAAATGAAAGATTCAAAATGGAGGCAAAAAAAGCAAGGAAGAGAAGTAAATAGAGATTATGATAAGGAATTGGCAGCTTACATAAAATGAATCCCAAAGTCTTCTATAGGTATATAAATAGTAAAGGGGTAAAAAGAAGGAAGCTAATTAGGGATCAGTAAAGCAGGTTTACACGTGGAAACAGAGGCATGGCTTAGGTCTTAATAGTTTGAATCTGTCTTTATCAAGATAGTGGATGCTGTCCAGGTCATGGTGCCAAATGAGGAAATGTAATCAGTAGAAGGGTTTAAAACCTGTAAGGAAAACATACTGCATGGACTGTCAGTTGTTTAATTTGCCACAGCCTCAGAACCAGATGAAATGCATTCAAGGATAAAGTTAAATTTTCCTAAGTTCTTTCAGGTCATAGGGCTGTTCTTTCATTAGAGAGAGAGAGAGAGTGGGGGGGACTGGTGGTGGTTTAACCCGAGGGTCACCATGCTTCAGGCAAGGTTGAGTCACTTCAGCTATCACCTCAGCTGGTGCAGAAATTGAATCCATGTTGTTGGCATTACTCTACATTGCAATCCAGCCATCCAGATAACTGACGCTTCATCCATGGATACCGAAGTACCGTAAACGAGAGTGAAAATTGCAGAGGCACAGACAAAATTTTTGTTTTCCTTAGACTCAGCGATGGTACCAGATGATTGGAGTATTGCAAACATCATACCCTGTTCAAAAAAGGGTTTAAGGGTATGCCCAGCAATTACAGGCCAAACAGTTTAATTTTGGTAGAGGGAAACTTCTCGAAACAGTAATTCAGAATAGGATTTGCAATCACACAGACAAATGTGGCTTGATTAATGAGAGCCAGAATGGATGTTTTAAGGGAAAATCATGTTTAACTGACCTGCTGGAGTTTATTGAACAGATAACAGAGAGTATTGATGAGGGTAATACTGTTAATGTGGTGTACATAGACATCCGAAAGGCATTTGATACAGTAATGTATCAAAATTAGAGCTCATGAAGTAAGAAGGACAAGTAGCAGTGGAGAAATTAAATAGACTGAGGGATAGAAAACACAGAGTGATGGTTCATGGATATTTTCTGAGCTGAAGGAATTTTTGTCGTAGAATTCTTCACGTAGTGGTATTGGAGCCCTTGCTTCCCCTATATAGAAATGGTCTAGAATTGGGATAGTTCCAAAGCTTCCAAAACTTGGAAGCCTTGTAAACAGTGAGAAGGACAGTGTAGGACTTAAAAACGACATTGACTAGTTGACGAAGAGAGCAGACAAATGGCAGATGGATTTCTGTGTGAAGAAGTGTGAGGTGATATATTTTGATCAAAAGAACATGGAGTCACAGTCTATTATACAGCATACTATTCTAAAGGGTATGCAGGAGAAAAGAGACCTGGGTGTATGTATGCGTAAGACATTAAACATGGTAGAACAGTTGGGGAGGTGGTGGAGAGAGCGAGAGAAAGAGAGAGTGAGGGAGAGAGTAGGTGAGGATGTTGGAGAGTCAGAGTTGAAAAGTATGGCACTGGAAAAGCACAGCAAGTCAGGTAGCATCCAAGGAGCAGGACAGTCAACATTTCAGGCATAAGCCCTTCATCAGGAATGAGACAATTCGAGAGAGCAGTTAGTAAAGTGCATATATCCTTAGTCTTATTAATATGTATAAGAACATTGAAATTATGTTGAATTTGTGTAAGACACTGGTTCCAGGGGTGAGAAGTTTCAGTTATGAAGATAGATTGGGTAAGTTGAGACTGTTTCCGTTGGAGAGGTGAAAGTAAGAAAATATTTAATAGAAGCTTTAAAATCATCTGGCGGGGGGGGGGGGGGGGGGGTGCTGCAAAGTGCAGATAGGGAGAAACTATTCCCACTCAGAACAGAATCAAAACAAAATAGCACAGATTTAAAATAATTGGCAAAAGAAGTAAATGCAATGTGAGAAGAACTGTTTTCACACAGTGAGTACTTAGTGTCTGAAATGTACTGCCCAGAAATGTGGTGAAGGCAGGTTTAATTGAGGCATTCAAGAGTGCATGAAATGTACAGGGTGACAGAGAAGTGATAGGCAAGTAGCACATGTCATGATACACAGTCAGATAGGAACTGCAGACACAGTGGACAGAGTGACCTCCTTCTACACTGGAGGCATTCTATAATCCTTCTCTAACAGCACTATGGGCATACCAAGACCAACACTACCTGCACCAGTTTAAGAATTTTTCCTTTAATGAGTTCTCAAGGGCAATTAAAGAATGGCAATCAATGCTGGTCTTGCTAGTAGCCCAATAATGAATAGGACAAAGATTTGACTAAACTGTGCACTTATGGACTGAGGTCTCTCTACTTCCTTGAAAACTTATCATTTAAGTTGTGTTTCCTTTTCCACCCTACTTGGAAGTGGAACACTTTCACATTTTTGACATTGAACTGCAGCTGCCACCTGTTTGGTGATCGCTTTAGGTTTTCCATCATTCTCATCACAATTCAACCATGTTAGCAAATGTTCATATTGTTCCACTGGGCAGATTCTTGTGGAGGTGTTGGTCTCGCCTGCTGGGAGGAGAACTGGTGCAAAACATTGTGGGGAAGGCGTGATGAACCATATGCCTATGAGGCTGTGGCAAGTCAACTAGTGGTTATTCCCCTGAAATCAAGACCCCAGAGATGGAAAATTTGTCTGGTGAGAGCTGCTGGCCAAAAATCTACCTATACAGGTAGTACCTACCTTCTGGGTTCCAAGTTCATCACCGACAAAAGTAGAAGATCTCAGCCTCCTCTTTGTGTACTCTGCATCATTGGTGCAATAGAAAATTTTAAGTTGCCCCCCCCCCCAACCCCCAAAGCAGACCTCTGTGAAACATAAAATCTGGAATTAAAAACTGATCTAAGGGCAGCAATGTATTGTTTTAAAAACCCAGCTGATTAGGTAATGGTGCTCACAGATGATTACACCTGGCCTAACATATATGTGACTCCAGACCCACAGCAATGCAGTTGACTCTTTGTTGTCCTCTCAAATGTCCAAGAAAGCCAAAGGGTAGTTCAAAGGGCAATGAGAGCTGTGGAAAAAGTGTTAACCTTGCCAAAAACTTTCACATATGAGAAAAAAAAATCCGTCAGCTATTGTCCTATTGTGTACTTTATCCAGCTTGGAAACTTTTAGTATGCGTTTTGAATATCCATTTAAAGCTCATCTACGAATTTCTTTCGTAACTTATTTCTAAAGTGAAGAGATATGGTGAACATGTTCTGTTGATTCTCCATGCTGATTAGCCCTAGTGTTTAATAGTTTCAAGTTATATTTTAGAGTATTTCAGTTTACCAACAATTGAATTCAATTTAACTGGGCATTGATTTCTAAGCATAGCTGTGTTTTCTTTTGAGAAAGGGAAATAATATTTATCAATGTCTCATGTTATGCACATATATGATCAAGGCCTTTTTTATTTTGTCAAAGGTTTCTTTGGTTGCTAATGTTCCTTTTCACTGCAAATTTCCCTCCTTCATCTTTTAGCAGCCCAGGACCTACCTACACCCCAGCATCTGCTGCTACTATCAGTACAAGATCTGCTTACCACCAGTGTGGCGATAGAGAGATTTTTTTATTCATTCCAATGTCATTTGCCCCATCTAATGTTCAAAACTCAATGACACTATTCAAAGAAGACCAATTGAATTCTCCTGGTATCCTAGCTAATTATCTATCAGTCAACATCATTTCACATTTTTGGGAGGGGCAGACTCAATGAATAGATGACTTTCTCTCACTCCCTTGTTTTAAGTGTCATGGCAGGAAGCAGCATAACATAAATAAAACCAGGTACAAAGGAACATACCTATCTATATTAGAGATGCAATTTGTGGTAACTATTTGTGGAAGATGAGCATGATAACGAGAATCTTTAATATAAGCAACTGATAGCTAAATCATATTTTTTTTAAATGTAAAGTGACATATTGGTTCAGAAAAAAAGCTATACTTCTGTGTCTGCTAAAACTGGCAGAGCTTGTGGACAGTCTTTAATCTTACTGTATCAGGCAGCAGCTGATGGTTAATTGTCCTGAGTGACATTCATTTTGCTGTGGTGCTATTTAAAACAAAAACTCATTATAGAAGGCCATCTCTTTTTGGATGGGGCGGGGGAATGGGAGCTGTCTTTTAAGTCCCAACTACAGAATAAAACAGAAAATGGATTTTTTTTCTATCATTTATGGAACAGCAGAAGCATGTTCAAAGTTTGATTCCTTGAAGCAGATAAGATCATTTTTTTTTCAGGCAAGTTAAAATATTCTGCTGTCTTGATGTATAATTAGTCAAAGTAATGAATTAGTTAAAAATAACTTTTCATCCTATATTTGAGGCAGTGTAACCTAACTTTTGTGATTGGTACCAGAAAAGCATCATGACCACTGCAGTTGAAAATAATTACAAATGAGACATGCCTATATTTTTTTTTGTCTGGCCAGAGGCTTTTTGTTCTTTCTTGTGGGCCCAAGCCTCGTTTTCTCATTTCTGCTGCTCATCAATACAAAACTGATTTGACGCTGAGCTGTATAATAATAAGCCTTTCACCAGCCAGGCCTGACACTTGCCTTGTAATTAAGGCCTTGATAGTTGTGTTGATGGGAAATGAAAGAAAATGGCCTTGTTCTCATTCCAGAGAATGATTGCTGGTTCTGGTACTCACCTGAATTCGACCCATTCTGCATTGTGAACATGATTGCCGAAGTGTCAATAATTGCAGCACAGGCAGATGACATTTTCACAAAGCATGCTCCCCACTATTCCAAAGGGAGTTTGCAGAATATTTGTCTGTGAAGCTCATCAAACATGTATTTAAAAATGCTCTTTAAAAATAGGGGTGTAGGCAAATCACAAATACTAAAACTCTCCTTAACCCTGTACTTGAAAACATTAATCTTGTGGTAGACATTTTATTCACTCTCCACCTCGCCCCCCACCTCCCCCCGCCCCCCCACCACCACTACCGGAAAGAAACATCAGTGATAACGTGTGTAAGAGATGTGACCGTATGCAGCTCCTAAAACGTTTCTATCAGCTAGTTGCTCCATATTTTACACAACACCCTTGAGTCCAAATGGAAATAGCACCAAAATGCACTGACTGGTCATGGATAATTAACAGTTTGGATTATTAAAGCAGTTGTTCGGAGAGGAAATTTGAAAGGTGGAACAGTAAATATGCAGCCCTGTCCTAACTTTTGTTCAGTTTTGATTCATTTGAGACAGTCCCGAAATATACAATGACTGTCAAATCGTTGATGCAGATTGAGTCTGTCGGTGGCTGCTGTCCTAGGTGCTGAAATACAAATGCATGCTCTACTCATGGAAGACGGCAGGAGGAACAACATTTCTAACAGCTGCAGCCGACAAAAATAAATTAGATTTAACCTGAGTACTGTTTCATTTTAATGAAGAATAGAAAGATAGTTCCACCAAAATTTGCAAATGTTGTGATAGAAACAGCCTATTTTTAGGGGATGCCTATTCCAAGATTTCTGTTTAGATTTTAGAAAGATGGTTTCCTGCTTGAACAAAAGGATGAGAATGAAAATAATAATTTTACAGCAGATATTGACTAAACATGTAAGTAACAAAGTGTGAAGTTCAAAGTAGAAGCCTTGAAAATATCGTCCTCTAGCCTTGAGTATTTATCTGCACGATCTAAAAAAACTAACTTATTTCTGACAGATTACTGTGCAATATAAGGGTTACTTTGTTGGATTTTTATATTGTAGCAAGCAGGGTTAAATAATACTTGGAAGTGATTTTGTTTCTTTCAGATCTGCAGTGGTGCTTTCAAGCTATTAGGAGATTTATGGTAGAGCAGCTCTCTTGTGGATGCTGATTTTAGCTGATTATAAACACCGTGCCAGGCCCCCAAGGGTCCCTTCATTTTCCTGACACACTTGACTGCTGCCCCATTAACACTTCGTCTGTTATTGCAATATACCAATTTTAATTAGTATCATTGAATTTGGAGCTTGACGTGAAAATAATGCAGTATATATTTTTTTGTTACAAAAAAGATGTGACTTCTTCTACTACCATTCCTTTTTACTGGAAACAAAAGAAGTAAATACACTGTATTTTTTATAATTCCTTTCTGTTTGGTTTTTGCACACTGTTTTCCTGGTTTGGATTTTATCTTCTCTCATTTTCCATAGAAAATGAATTCAGAAGAAAACTGGTGAGTCGGCAGGCGTGGAATCACAGCTGTTGTAACAGGCTCAGAAGAGCAAAGTGTGGACCAAAGAAAATTCACGTCACCAAACGACTTCAGGTACAGAACCATAAAATGAAAGCTCCATTTGGAGACTTTGAACATTAGAGTTTTCCTCATCTTCTTCAGTCTTTTCTTTCAATTCGTTAAAAAAAGTGATTACTGACTTGATTTTTTTGTAATATCTGCTTTGCTGTTTCATGAGTATTCACAGAAATCTCTATTTCGATTTGTGGTAAAAGGCCTCATTTGGCATTCAGTTAGATCATGCACATACTGATCTAGTTGCTGAAGAACCTCAATCCAAAATAAAATGAGGCATTACAGAATCAGCAGCAGTACTTTGATAAGAAAGGAAGTGAGATAAATTGAAAAACCAGAACAAGATGAGAAGGGGAAAAAGGAAACCACAAACCTCTCCATCTAGTTTGCTTTTTTTTTTAAATCAGTAGTGATTGTGCAGTGATGCTTTCAGATACAGTAGGCATTCAATTTAATATTTTAACCATTATTCAGACATACAGGTTTTTGGCTGTTATTACTTTCAGTTGCAATTTTAAGGAGATGTGGAAATTATACCTTTAAAAATGAAGTATCTAATGCATTTAAGAGGATGAAGATTATAAGAGAATACAAAATTTAAATCAAAAAATCCCAAAGCAATGATATTTCAGTGAAATCAGTAACCAAGTGGTTAATAACAATCACATACTCATGCTTGAGAAAGCAATGTAGCATTTCTGTTGGTAGACAGGAAAATCCCAAGCAATGCTGCTTAGCAGGGCAGTTGCAAAGACCTCCTTGCAATGTAAATAATGTCTGCAATATTAAAACATTACCAAACTCTATTGAAAAGAGGGTAGAGAAAAAAAAGGTTGTGTGCCATGAATAGATTAGCTGTTGTATCTGGGAACATCAATAATTTCATAAAACATCCCTGCTTCTAGAATGGGCTTAGTATTATTTAATATGCAACGCAACTAAAATGTTTTCTTGCTGTGAATTGTGTTCATTTTCACTGGTGTCTCCCTTTTCCTTGTCTGCTGTGGTCTTGTTCTTTTGAAGTAAGCTGCTAAGGAAGGAACTGTCCTTATGAAATGTCTCGTGCATCAAGAACGGCAGCTTATTGTTCTATTTTTCAGGTGATCTGTCCCAGTCTCTTGAGTATTTGGGTTGCTCATAATTTGAATCATAGTTAACATATCCTTCGTTGGGAAATTTAGTAAATGCACCATCTTGATGTGATATTTAGTCATGTAGTCAGAGAAAGCCCAGGGTTCATGACCACAGAGAGAGCATTGCAGCAACTCTGCATGCAGTAGAGGAAAACTGGGGAAGCGTTCTGCTTTTGTCTGCCATCCAGCAATGCCTGCTGGAAACGTGTGCTAATGCCAACTGTGCAAAAGACTAGGCACAGCTACGCTGTACAATTTGATCAAGTAATCATGCTATACTCGATCTCTACCTGTGAATACATGCAAGAGGCTTGACAGGAATAGACTTGCAGGTCGAACAGTATTTCAGTGTGCCCTGTAGTATTAAAGGCAAACAGAAAATTAACACACACAAAACATAAAGAGCTATTTAGAGTTGCTTTAAAAAAATCACATCACATCTGACATTGATGGGTCTGTTAACTGATAAAGTTCTCAGTATCAAATACAGCCCATTGCTTTTATATCTTGGGGAAGAAGGAATGATCTTAGAACTTGAATTGCATTTGTGACATGCCTTGGCAGGAATGCAAGAGAAGTTCTGGTCCACCAGTGTGAATGCATAGCAGAAATGGATTGAAATGGACAATGAATATTTCTATGGCAGCCCATACTTGCATTTTTCATCATTGAATAGAATGCCCCAAGGTAAAGCAAAGCTCAGTGCATCAGGGTGGATGCTAATACCTTACTGAAGAATGATCTTCTGGTAAGTATTGGTTTATTTTACTGTCTTGAAAAACTAATTACGTTTTTTTTAACTCTCCTGCTGTGTGTCTTTACCTTAATTCCTTTCCATTGATGGGTGCCTGACACCAAGGCCATTGCCAATCTCATTCTCGGGTCATAACTGTGTGAAATGGAACATCACTGATAGACTTCCCCATTTGGAAACAATCCTGACTGAAAGCAGTTGTGCATGGATCACATCAAATAAGGTCATGAACTAGTTAGGCCAACTGGAGATGTATCAGTCCTGTTGGGGGTCATGGTCTTGGGCTGGGAGGTGATCAGAGGCCGAATGAGCAGAACGGTGCCCTTGAGGAGGTGGGAAGAATGGAAGTTACAGGGCTGCAAGGAGAGGGTGAACCAAGAAACCTTGGATGGATAGGGAGGGAAGCAGAGAGTAACAGTAAAAGTTGGCATTCTCATGTGGGTTGTCCACATGGCATTTTTGGATTCAAAAGGTGAGTCAAGAGCTATGTGTCTCCTGTGCCAGCAGCCCTTCAGCTACGTTTAGACCCAGAGTCCCAGAAAACTAAGTCATCTAGCATTCAGTTTCAACAAGTGAATTGAAATGAAACTTGCCTGTTAAATTTAAAGTGACTACCTGCCATCTGTGAGCATTCTGGCTGTTTGCCATCCCAATTGCACATCTGATAAAACTGGAAGTGAGTGGGTTGGGGATGGATTGGATTCAGGTTCCAGATCTTTATGAACTCACACCCGGTCCAATCCTTTCTGAGAGTCAGTCACAAACTTGTTGGTGCCCTTGCAATGTCAAACGAGAATCCCACATCATCCGTTTTATTGTTTCTGGCTGGTCCACTCCTCACCATCCAAGGTTTCTTGGTTCACCCTCTTCTTAGGCCTGTGATTTCCATTCTGTCACCTCCCCAGGAGCACCCCTCTCCAAAATTGGCCTTTGATCACCTCCCATTACCAAGGATCATGACACTCAACAGAATTGATTCACCTCCAGTTGGCCTGTAGATCTAACCAGTCCGATGACTTTGTTCGATCTGATTACAGCACATCTGCTCCCTGTCAGTCAGGGTTGTTTTAAAAAAGGAAACCTGTCAGTAAGGTTACATGTTACACAGTTAAGTCTCTACAGGCTTCAAATTAAACTGACTTTTGGGTTTTCTGTGCTCTACTGCCCAGCACCTCCCTTAAGGAAACAAGTTGAATTCCATCAGCATCATCACCGCTCCCCCACCAGTTCCCTCACTCCCACTGTGGAGAAATATGTGCCTTCTGCTTAGCATCCCTTATTGGTCAGGAATTAACACTTTATTGCTCCTATGCCCAAATATTTTGTCAGACTGCTCTGTGTCTTGTGGCTAATGTAACTTTCTATTTTATTTCTTCCTGTTTTGACTGTTGTCTCCCGTTTGATCAGCCACTTCAGCACAGAATCAAACCTGGACTCTTCTGTACGAGATAGCCATGCAGTACATCACAGAGTGTGCAAAGTCATTGACTAATCTACTTTTTAAAAATAAGATATTGTGAAATGCAAACATATTAGTTTTCAAAAAGCATATACTTTTTAAAATGTATCTCGTTGCTCGGACAACTGGAGCTTTCAAGCAATAGAGTTGTGCTCAGTAAGAGTATCGAGGGATGTGGAGTTGAAGTGCAGGTCAGCCAGAACATAATTGAATGTAAGAGCAGACCCGAGGGGCTGAGTGGCCTACTTCTGTTCCTAATGTACCTATATTAGTTGGGTACTTGGGGTCATGTATTATCTATGGCAACTGGAACAATCAAAGTTCTCACTCCCAAGCCTTTGCAAATGCTGTCAGGTTAATGTGAAAGAAAAGGCCAGCCATTGGTCAGTCTTCAATTTTCTCCCTGTTTCTGACTTTTACTCTGCATTACTGATGTAATAGAGCTAACTCTGTTTTCATTATCACCCTGTTTTGTTGGCAGACATGAAGAGGTAGTGAGACCAAAATCACTCTGTAGTACTGAGATCCTCATTCCGTTCCCACTGCTCTCTGCTGTCGTGTGATTTTTAAATAGGGTGGAAAAAAAACACAAGGTAATCTCACTGTAACTAGGCAGGAACGTCACTTGTCAGTGACCTGTTGTAATTTTAGTGTTCTAATGGGCAGTAAACATTTTGTGTAAATCCACCTACGTGGGGAGGCATTTTTTTGTATTCATTTGAGGGCTGTGGGCTTTGTTGGCTGGACAGCATTTATTGCCTATCCCTAGTTGCCCTTGAGAAAGTGGTGATGAGCTGCCTCTTTGAACCGCTGCAGTCCACCTGGTGACCAAAAGGCAGTGGGAGGCGACAATTAAATGCCCTAGGTTAGTTCTTCAAATGATTTTCTGTGTGGGGCTCAAGGAACTCTTCCTGACCAAGCAAAAATTACTCTGCGTGTTGCTGGGCGCTGTTGCTCTTCCCTTGTGATAACATCGTGCATCTCTCTGAATTAAGTACAATTGGGTTTGCTCCACCGAGATGCTGCTGGACGTCCTGCACTTCACTCCACCTAATTGGTGTGCTGCTTTGACCAATGTACAGGGCCACACAAAGATTAACTCCAATTGGTCTAAAATTAAAAATGTTTAACAATTCTCTTGTGGGATATGGTAACCTCTGGCATGGCAGGTATTTATTGCCCATCCCGAATTGCTTTTGAGAAGGTGATTGTGAGCCACCTTCGTGAACCGCTGCAGTCCATTTGCTGCAGGATGACCCACAATGCCATTGGAGAGGAGATTCCTGCATTTTGAACCAGTGACACTGAAGGAATGGTGATATATTTTGTGGTTTGGAGGGGAACTTGCAGGTTGTGGTATTCATGTATCTCATAGAGTCATACAGCATGGAACCAGATCCTTTGGTTCAACCAGGAGAAAGGGAGGACTGCAGATGCTGGGGGTAAGAGTTGAGAGTGTGTTGCTGGAAACGCACAGCAGGTCAGGCAGCATCCGAGGAGCAGGAGAATCAACGTTTTGGGCCAGAGCCCTTTACCAGGAATGAGGATGGGAGCCTTGGGGATGGAGAGATAAATTGGAGGGGGTGGGCTGGGAAGAAGATAGCTAAGAGTGCAATAGGTGGGTGGAGATGGGGTAAAGGTGATAGGTCAGAGAGGAGGATGAAGCGGATGGTGGGAAGAAAGATTGACAGATGGGACAGGTCTTGAGGATGGTGCTGAGCTGGCTGATTGGAACTGGGATAAGGTGGGGGGAGGGAAAATGAGGAAATTGGTGAAGTCTACTGATGCCCTTAGGTTGAAGGGTCCTGAGGCAGAAGATAAGGCATTCTTCCTCCAAGCGTTGGGTGGTAAGGGAGCGGCGATGGAGGATGCCCAAGACCTGGATGTCCTCGGCAGAGTGGGAGGGGGAGTTGAAATGTTGGACCACGGGACGATGGGGTTGATTGGTGCGGGTGTCCCAGAGATGTTCCCAACAGGGCTCTGTGAGGAGGCATCCAGTCTCCCCAATGTGAAGGAGACCGCATCGGGAGCAACGGGTACAATAAATGGTGTGTGGAAGTACAGGTAAAACTTTGATAAATGTGGAAGGCTCCTTTGGGGCTTGAATGGAGGTGAGGAAGGAGGTGTGGGCGCAGGTTTTGCAATTCCTGCGGAGGCAAGGGAGGGTGCCAGGAAGGGGAGGATAGCTTGTTAGGGGGCTTGGACCTGACCAGCTAGTCACGGAGGAAACGGTCTTTGCAGAGAGCGGATAGGGGTGGAGGGAAATATATTCCTGGCAGTGGGGTCCATTTGTAGGTGGCGGAAATGTCGGCAGATGATCAATTTATGCGGACATTGGTAGGGTGGAAGGTGAGGACCGGGGGGGTTCTGTCCTTGTTGTGGTTGGAGGGGTGGGGTTTGAGAGTGGAGGTGCGTGATGTGGTCGAATGCATTGGAGGGCATCTTCAACCACATGGGAGGGGAACTTTTGGTCTTGAGAGAAGGAGGGCATCTGGTGTGTTCTGTTGTGGAACTGGTCCTCCTGCGAGCAGATATATTGGGAATATGCGATGGCAGTTTTGCAGGAAGTAGGGTGAGAGTAAGTGTATTCAGCTGGCTGTGGGAGTCGGCGAGTTTGTAAAAAAGGCAGTGTTGAGTCGGTCCTCGTGGATGGAGATGGAGAGGTCTAGGAAGGGGAGGGAGGTGTCAAAGATGGTCCAGGTGAATTTGAAGTTGTGGGGGAATGTGTTGGTGAAGTTGATGAACTGTTCGACCTCCTCCTGAGAGCATGAGGTGGCGCCGATGCAGTCATCAATGTAGCAGAGGAAGAGGTGGGGAGTGGTGCTGGTGTAACTCTGGAAGATGGACCGTTCGACATAACCGACAAAGAGACAGGCATAGCTGGGGGCCATGCGGGTGCCCATCCTACCCCTTTTGTCTGGAGAAAGTGGGAGGATTGGAAGGAGAAATTGTTGAGGGTGAAGACCAGTTCAGCCAAACAAATAAGAGTGTCAGTTGAAGAATTGGTGGGGACATCAGGACAGAAAGACACCGAGGGCTTGGAGGCCCTGGTCATGGCGGGTGGAGGTGTAGAAGGATTGGATGTCCATGATGAAGATGAGGCATTGGGGGCCGGGGAAACGGAAGTCTTGGAGGAGGTCAAGGGCGTGGGTGGTGTCCCGAACGTATGCGGGGAGTTCCTGGACCGGGGGGATGGGACAGTATCGTTATAGGTGAAGGTAAGTTCGGTGGGGCAGGTGTAGGCTGAGACGATAGGTCGGTCGAGGTAGTCAGGCTTGTGGATCTTGGGTAGGAGGTGGAATCAGGCGGTTCAATCAGCCCATGCCAACCATAATCCCGAACTAAATTAAGGGTGGCATGGTGGCACAGTGGATAGTACTGCTGCCTCACAGCACCACGGTCCCAGGTTCAATTCCAGCTTTGGGCAACTGTCTGTGTGGAGTTTGCACATTCTCCCCGTATCTGTGTGGGTTTCCTCCTGGTGCCCAGGTTTCCTCCCACAATCCAAAGATGTGCAGGTCAGGTGAATTGGCCATGCTAAATTGCTCATACTGTTCGGGAAATGGGTCTGGGTGGGTTACTCTTCAGAGGGTCTAGTTGGGCCGAAGGGCCTGTTTCCACACTGTAGGCAATTTAATCTAATCCCACCTGCTGTGCTTGGCCTATATCCTTTCAAACATTTCTTATTCATGTACTTATCCGAATGTCTTTTAAGTGTTGCAACCATACCCACATTCAGAATTTCTCTGAAAGTTAATTCAACTGCTGCCCTTGTCCTTCAAGCTGGAATAGTTGTGCGTTTTGAAAGTGCTGTTTTCAGACCCTTGATGAATTTCTGCAGTGCACCTTGTAAATAGTACACACTGCCACTACTGAGTGTCAGGTGGTAGAGTGGTTGAATGTTTGTGTATGTGGTACCACTCAAACAGGCTGCTTTGTCCTGGAGAGTCCCAAGCTATTGGTGTCAAGGGCGTAAATATCGAGGGGGAAGCAGTAAAAAGAAAGTGACATTGACAGCTCTGTATGGTGTCTGCTACAGATTAATCCAAAATACGCCATTTTGGTGCTGCAGTATTCAGCAATATCATGTCATTAAAGTATGGACATATAAACTGGGAGCAAAAATAGGTCATTTGTCCCTCAAGCAATTCAGCAAGTTCATGGCTAATCTGTGTAGGGTTTGAATTCCACATTTACCCCTGCCTCAGATAACATTTGATTCCCTTCCCTGCTAAGAATCTATCCGGCACGGCCTTCAAAATATTCAAAGGGCCCATCGCCAGCTACTTCTGAAGCAGGGGAATACCAAAGTTGCACAACCCCAGCGGAGATTAAAAAAAAATTCCTCTTATCTTTGTCCTGAAAGGAAAATTTTAAAATAGATTCTGGACATAAATTAAATACAAATTGTATTATTAATACTAAAATGTGATGCTGTTACCAAACAACATCTAATGAACTGCAATTTTAGAATGTTATCTGAGTCCAGGAAATCTCCTTTGAGAAAGAAAATCATAGAAATATGTGAGTCTTCAGGTACTTGCTATTCCTTGTTTGGACATCCAAATTTCAATTGGAGGAAACACTAATTGATCAGCAGAGCAGAACCACTCACTTTTTGTGCTTCTATCTCATTTGCATTAATTAGCAGTGACATGATGTATTGAGGGAGTTGTGTTCTGACTGGTTGAGAAAGACAGTAAACATCTACAAGTTAAGGTAATTAAAAATGCTGATTGCAAAGGTTCATTTCCAAGGTTAGTGGTTCATTTCATTGGTGTGCATCACGGAGCGAAAAAAAAATCCTTTTCCTCATATGAGTTCCCTACTTCAGGATATCCTTCTGCCTTTCCTGACAATTTCACGCTGAAAGAGAAAGGGAATCTGACAGAAGCTGAACCCAAGGTCATGAACGTTGAAGCATAGCTTTAGCTGCTCTGGTATTTACCACAAATGGACACAAAGAGGTTGAAACAAAGAAAATTGCAACACACTTTGGGAATGGGAAAGTTTGGCTTTTTCCCAGATACCACTTACACAGTTAATTCAGATTTTTTCCAGTGCTGTCTATATACAAATAATAATCAATCTTGTCTGAGAGTTGAGCCCCAATCTTTAACCTCCAAATCCTTAACGTTTCGGGTGTCGCTTGTACAGGACACCCCCTAGATTTTGGCTCCAATGAATCCTTCGTTTTTCATTCCCCTTGTGCTCGTTTTGGGAGGAGGAATAATCTAGTGAGAGTTTGTCACAATTGCTCTTTTCTCATTTAAACGTCAGAAATACCGGTAGATAGCCTGGGACATCTGTTCCCTGCTGCGCACCATGCCAGCAACGAGCGTCAGTGTCATTATTGGCGGCTTGGCTGTTCCAAAGATCTGGCATGGAATTTAACCCTTTGCAAGTATCACTAGATTAAAAGTCAAAACCTCTGCTTTTTGTCTAAAGGTTTGACCTCATCTCGACTTTTACAGGCGTGTCAACCATAATCTTCTGGGTGTTTTTAACATTTGGGCAGTGGTATGTGATCGATAAGAGCGAATTAGCAGCCTGTTTCATCGCATTCCTGACCTCAGTGAAAATCAAATCCAGGAGGGATGCACATCAGGATGCTGATTTGCTGTCACATAGAATCTTTTACTTCCAGTGTTCTCAATGAATTCCTCCCTAAGAGATTATTCAAACCATTCACCTTTGTCGTAATAAACTGTTAACTCAAGAATCAAGGCTTAAGATCAAATTGCAAATGTTTGAGGAAAGGACAGCTAGAGGAACAACCTAGATTCCTGTGAAAGTATGTGTTTTCCTGGGAGTTCTCCCGATATCCCAACATAATTTAGTGAAAGGTTCATGACGCCCTGGAGAAAAACACCAGATTTCATAGGAATTTTCCCTCACTAACCACCAGTTGTATCTCACCAGATGCATTGGTGTACAGATCCATTTGATTTATTATAGGGACTTTTCAACTTACACGTACCTCTATCTTTTTGGGTCCCAATTCATCTTTAAAATTTAAAAAGTTGCTAACATTAAATTTGTTTTTAAATTGGAATTGCTATTTCTGCCTCCTTAATTGTTGTTTTGCGTTCGTTCATTCTCAAAAATGTGATCTACACATCAATATCTCCCTGTTCTAATGAAGGGGAGCTGGTGTTGGACTGGGGTGGACAAAGTTAAAAATCACACAATACCAGGTTATAGTCCAACAGGTTTATTTGGAAGCACTAGCTTTTGGAGCACTGCTCCTTCGTCAGGTAACTAGTGGGGCAGGATAATAGGACACAGGATTTATGGTAAATGACCAAAGTGTCATACAATTGTTGCAATATGTTGAACAAGCCTAGATTGCGAAGGTGAAAACAATGACTGCAGATGCTGGAAACCAGATTCTGGATTAGTGGTGCTGGAAGAGTACAGCAGTTCAGGCAGCATCCAAGTAGCTTCAAAATCAATGAAGCTACTTGGATGCTGCCTGAACTGCTGTGTTCTTCCAGCACCACTAATCCAGAATCCCAAGCCAAGATTGCTGTTCAGTCTTCAATCACTTAGAATGGGAATGTAGGTTTCAATTGATTAATATATAAATCCCAGAACTACTTTCAAGTCACAGCCTCCAGATAACTTAAGGATTTATCAGTATAAATAAAGGTGACATCTCAGCTCAGACAATATATTAAAGTTGTGAGGTTAGAGTCTGTCTGCATCCCAACCTTGAGTCAGACTAGTTCTGTTTCCAAAGTAGGAATTTATAAAATGTCACTTGGACTGACTGCCTACAGATTGTGTGCTTTCTGAACAAAATAGAATCTATCTACAAATGCAAATTCACCCCAGACTTGTGTATGTGTGTGTGTTTGGGGTGGGGGAGCAGAGAGAGGAAGAGATTGTGTGAGCGTATGTGTGTGTGTGAGAATGTGCATGTGTGTGCAAGCTTGATAGAGTGTTGCTTGAGTGTGATGGAGTATATGCCTGTGAGAGGTTGTATATATGAGTTGGTATGTGTGAGAGAGAGTGTGTATGAGTGAGTGTCTGTGTGAGTGTCATCATGTACGACTGTGTCTATGTATGTGTGCTTGTGTGTGAGTGTACAGTGTGGTGGGGTCACATGTAGTGTGACATGAACCCAAGATCCCAGTTGAGGCCATCCTCAGGGATACCAAACTTGGCTATCAGCCTTGCTCGGTGACTCTGTGTTGTCGCATATCCCGAAGTCCATCTTAGAGAATGATCACCCAAAGATCTGAGGCCAAATGTCCTTGACTACTGAAGTGTTTCCTGACTATGAGGGAACATCCCTGTCTGACGATTGTTATGCACTGTTGTAGTGTCTGCTTGGTTTCACCAATATACCATGCCTTGGGGCATCCTTGCCTGCAGTGTATGAGAGAGACAATGTTGACTGAATCACATGAGTACCTGTCGTGCATGTGGTGGGCGGTGTCCCCATGTGTAATGATAGTACCTACATTGATGATCTGACATGCTTTGCAGTGGTTGCCATAGCAGGGTTGTACAATGTTGTGGTTAATGTTGTCCTGAAGGCAGGGCAGTTTGCTGCGAACAATGGTCTGTTTAAGGATTGACAGTTGTTTAAAGGTGAGAAGTGGAGGCGTAGGGAAAGATCTTGGTGAGGTGCTCATCCTCATTGGTGTGTTGCAGGCTGTGAAGAACGTGGCGTAGTTTCTCTGCTCCCAGAAAGTACAGACTTTAACTGTGTCTGTCTCCTGAGGAGGTCATTATGGTTTCTCGCTGTGACATGTCAGAACTGGCGATCGATGAGTTGAGCATTTATCCTGTTCTTATGAAGGCATCCTTCAGCAACTTCAGGTGTCCGTCACGTTCCTCCTCATCTGAACAGATCCTGTGTATGCATAGGGCTTGTCCCTAGGGGATGGCTGTTTTAATATGTTCACATTGGAAACTAGAGAAATGCAGCATCATGAGGTTATCCGTAGGCTTGTGGTAGAGTGATGTACTGAGGTGTCTGTCCTTGATGGAGATGCATGTGTCCAAATATGATACTGATTCTAAAGAGTAGTCCACGATAAGTCCAGTGGTGGGATGAAACTTGTTGATATCATTGTGTAATTGTTTCAGTAATTCCTTGCCATGGGTCCAGAGGACAAAAATATCGTCAATGTATCTGGTGTATAGTGCTGGTCGGAGGTCCTGTGCAGCAAAGAAGTCTTGTGCGAACTTGTGCATGAAAATGTTGGCATATTGGAGTGCAAATTTGATTCCCATGGCTGATCTTGCCCCTCCGACGAAGAAGCAGCCCTCCAAAAACTTGTACTTTCAAATAAAACTTGGACTATAACCTGGTGTTGTGTTATTTTTAACTTTGTTTAAATGAAACCATTGTTATGTTGGTATCAATTATTGAACACATATCCAGAAACTAAAGTCTACTCTTTTATTGGCTCTATAGCTTATAATTCACAAAGTATAATTTGTGGAATAAAATAACTATTGCCACATTTTGGGTACAACAGCACTACTGAAAAGTATTACTTTTTAATGCTAGTTGGTAGGGAGGACTTATGAATTCTGCCAGTGTGATTAGTTCATTATCAAAGGTCACTGCTATTCAATAACATTTACCACAGTGTGCTGAAATCAGGAACTCTCTAAAATTAATTTGTTGTTGGTGTGCTCATCTTGAATGCTGTTCTTTGAAAGAAGATGACAAAAAGAGTTTGATTTTGGAGTTGTTTCCATTTGGAAGAGATTGCAGAGATCTTTGTTTGAAGCTGTTCATTTTCACACTTTACTTCATGGAATACTCCTCTGAGTTTTATCTCAAGTATAAAAGATTCATTGTGAATGATTGTAATTTAAAATGAATACTCATTAGCATACTTACACTTGCTGGTTGCTATATATACTAAACAATGTTATTCTGTGAGAAGTGAGTACATTTCTACTTTACTCTGTAGTCTGCCAGGCTGTCAATGAGAAGAATCGTTACAAGTGCATTCCCAATTTAATGGCCCGGATTTTCCGATCAGGATCAGAATCTATGGGCAGAATCCTTGGCTCCTGGAAGTGGTGAGGAAGGAAGGGGAAAGCATGTTTAATTAGGCAGGGTGATGGCGTAACTAACCTTGGTCGCCTTCCAACCTCCACCAGAATAAAGTTCAGGACAGGAAGATACATGGCTTTCCTGCTCCACTGTCAATTGATACCCTGAGGTGATCCATTGTGGGAACGTAAAAGGACCTTTTCTTGCTGCTGTTGTGAATAACTCAGTGTCAGGCTGGCCTGGCACGTAGAGTTCTAGAAGCAGAAAGGGTGTGGGTTGCCACCTGATGAGGGGTGTTGAATCAAAGGCACTTATTGCCTATTAGAGGGCATGGACAGTTGGCGGGCAGGGCACCCCTTACCATTATTCCTGGCCCTGAAACTCTTTTGCATTTAGTCTCCCTTCCATTCTATGCCCCTCATGCCATTAGCACATACATCACTACCTCGCTCTTGGGTTCCAGTTCTTCAGATTTGCTCCTCTGACCTTATCCTCCTTCCTGGTGTTGCCAAGTGTAGGATCTGCTGCCCACTGATTGGCTGACAGCTTCTGGTGGCCAGCACTGTCACTCCTGGGTATCTAATTCCTGAGGTAGACCCTGTGATGTCCTTGGATTTGCTTGATTGGCAGAAGATCCAGGGGGTTTTCCTTAGAAGAGGTAGACTGGACCTCCCACTGTTTCTCCAGCTAACAAGCAACACCTTCATTGCTCACAGAAGGTTCCACTCCTTATTTATGACTCTGATCAGACAAAAGAAAGTACAGATTTGCTTTTCTCTAATGTTCCAATGGAAGATCTTTCAGAACTGACTCAGGACAGTAAACCTCAGAAGGTGCAGTGCAGAAGATTCACACTAAAGCCACACCCCATTATGTATGTTACTACTGCTGTATTCTGAACAATCAAGAGTTTATATGTTCTAAAGTTTTTTTTTAAAAGGCCATGGAAGAATGTGAGAACAACAGGTAAATGGTCAAGGAGGTAGAGTAACAGGTACATAGGATGATAGACAATTGAAGTGGGCAGGGATAGGGATTGTTAGGTTGAGTTGGGTTATGTTGTGGACTAGTCAGGTCAGGCTGCAGCTAGTCAGGCAAGGCTCATGGGGTTTAGTTGATGGATTAAGGGGCTGGCGAAGCTTGGTGTGAGGACAGTATTGATGGCTAGTTCTGTAGTTACACATGGAGTTTGACGAAGTTATTTCTGGTCTAATGTTGCAGAGACTCACAGAAATATATGGCCCAGAATGAGGCCACTCAGCCCATGTTGCCTGCTTCAGCACTCCAAATGAGGGTTAAGACTTGATGATATTCTCCCGAAATGAATAAAGTTCCGAAGTTTTGAAGTCTCGACTCTAACTCAGATTGAGACGCTGGTTCAGAAGGTTCTATGAAATTTGGGCATTGCCTAGTAGAAGTTCAAACTTTCTGGGCAATATCAGCAGAATCCCTGCATTGGGACTGCACAGTGAATTGTTGTTCACTTTCTGGAGTATTACTGGTCTCCAAATGAACCCGAGACTTAAAGATCTGGGCTAGTGTTGTTGATGTTAGTTATGTGGCGGTATTAGGACAGTATTTTTTTGATTTTTGTTCCTTTAGTGCTGCATCATTTCATCTTTCTGATAGCCTTCTTTCTGGTTCCCGCAACCAAATACCTCTCTGCGTTTCCTATAATCAGAAAGTTCATTCCATTAATGCATTGTTAAAATTCAAGTAATGATTTAAATGATATAAATACTGTTTTAAAGAATAGTTTATCTTCTCTGAAGTTTTAAGCATTACTTAAAGTACTTCATAGTGATGGATTTCCACAACTACTATTGGTTTTCAGACAGAAAATGGTGGAAAAACTGAGCTGTCAGGCAGCAACTGTAGAGAGAAAAAAACCCAGCAAGTATTTGTGGCATGGTGGCTCAGTGGTTAGCACTGTTCTCTCACAGCAGGAGGGACCCAGATTCAATTCCAACCTTGAGTGACTGTGTGGAGTTTGCACATTCTCCCCATACCTGTATGGGTGTCCTCCCACAGTCCAAAGATGTGCAGGTTAGATGGATTGGCCATGCTAAATTGTGTCGAGGGATGTGCAGACTAGGTGATTTAGTCGTGGGAAATGTAGGGGGAAAGGGGGTGTTTCTGGGTGGAATGTCCTTCAGAGGGTCAGTCTGGACTTGATGGGCTGAGCCTCCTTCCACACAGTAGGGATTCCACGATTTCAGGTCTGTGACCTTCATCAGAACTAAGGAAAGTTAGAAAAGTGACAGGTTTTCATCGAATGACATGAAGAAGACTTGTAGGAAGAAAAGAAGGATTATGTAGAGGGCAGGATCAATTAATTGACAAGAGGTTTCTGATAGCAGTACGATTAACAAAATTAAGAGATGTCCAGAGGAGGTGTGAAAGTACTTGTCATCAAAGTGAGGGAAATAAGAGGGAAATTAGAGCAACAATTGAATCAACAAGAAACAATAAAGAAAATAGGATCAAAGGTTATTGTCTAAAATTGTTAAATTCGATGTTGAACTCAGGAGATTCTAAAATGTCCATTTTGAAGATAAGGTTCCTTGGCTGGCAGTGAGTTTCACTGGAACACTGCAGCAGGATGAAACAGAATAGTCAAAATGGGAGCAAAGTAGACAATTAAAATGTCAGGAGACTGAGAGCTCATGCTTAAAATATGAAAAACATGAAATTTTTGTATCGAATGCTGGAAATTAAGAAAAGGAAAAGTCTTTGGATTACTCAGTCGCACATTCTGGACATTATACGCAGTGTAGAATTAGACAGGAAAATGTGTGTGGAAAAAATGTGACGCAGGAGGAAAAGGATTTTAATCTTTGGAACATGAAGTAAATTTTGGGAGAATAGAAACTATACCAAATAGGGCTGAACTACACTGACATCAATCTCTTGGTGGAGATGGTAAATAGAATAGTTAGGATGAATTGGAGAAGATTGAAGACATGAGGGGGAGCATTCAAAAATCAATAAGCAGACAGCCTAGAATTGAACAATTTCAGCATATGCAAAAGTACTGACTGTGGTGCTCCTTATGGATTAAAACAGTTTAAAGGAAGAGAAATAAGACAGGACTTTATGAAGAAAGTGAGGACTGTAGATGCTGGAGATCAGAGCTTAAAAATGTGTTGCTGCTCTTTTCCAGCAACACATTTTTCAGGACTTTATGAAGGAGTGGAAATAAATTTCATTACAGGGTGGCATGATGGCACAGTGATTAGCACTGCTGCCTCACAGCACTGGGGACCCAGGTTCGATTCCAGCCTTGGGTAACTGTCTGTCTGTGTGGAGTTTACATGTTCTCCCTTGTCTGTGTGGGGTTCCACTGGGCGATCTGGTTACTTTCCACAATTCAGAGATGGGCAGTTTAGGTGGATTGGCTGTGCTAAGTTGCCCTGTCGTGTTCAGGGGTGTGTAGGCTAGGTGATTAGCTATGATAAATGCGTGGTTGCGTTGGTAGCATGGATGGTTAGGTCTGGCTGGGAGCTCTTCGGATGATCAGTGAGATTCAATGAGCCAAAATAGACTCTTTCTGCACAGTAGGGATTTCCGATTCTGTATGCATAACTCTCAACTGCTATTCTGTGAGAACTATAATTATTCCATACTCATGGCAAAATAAAGGTATAGAAATGGGTAGAGGAAAAGAACATACCAAAGGAGTGAATGCTGATATGTAAAAATAAAGGAGATGGGCCAGGAAGGTTTTCCTAATTATGCTTAAGGATATCGTAATATCTAGACTTAGTGTCTAGAAGACAGCAAAGATCTTTTCCTTAGGGGTGGGGTGATCAAAACCATACGGTATAATTTTAAGGTGAGAGAAAGATTTAAAAGAGACCTGAGGGGCAACTTGTTCACACAGGAAGTATGTTGAATGAATTGCCAGAAGAAGTGGTAGATGCAAGTACAGTTACGACATCTAAAAGACATTTGGACAGGGATGTGAACAAGAAAGGTTTGGAGGGATGTGGGTCAAGTGCAGGCAAATGGGACTAGCTCAGTTTGGGGAACTTGGTCGCATGGATGAGTTGAACTGAAAGGTCTGTTTCCATGCTGTATGACTCTGTAAATTAGATATTACATAAGAGGTAATGAGTTAGTAATAGGTAACTGGTATAAGTTACCCAGTCAGAGTGATACAGTGGATGCCAAGAACTATAGACCAATTAGGAAGGTATGATTAGAACCTGAATATGATTATTGTGAGGAGTTTAGTTCAGGGACAATTATCAATGAAAGTACAGTAAGAGGAGGAAAAGAAATAGACTTTGTACTGGGATTGAGCTATATGTTTAAGATGGGAATAGTTGAGGATTGAGGAGTTTCTAAATCTTTTTTCAGTAACAGATCAGAGATGACTGAACAATTTAAGGTTTTTGTTGTATTTGGTTTTGGGATACAATGATTAGTAGTTCTTGGTTGGATAGTTTGCTGCCACCAATAGAAACTCAATGAGAAGAGGCTGTTGACTTGATCATGATGTCACATATTGCATTACAGCATTATCAAGATGAACATTGGAGTATTGGAGGCTGAGGGGTGACCTTACAGAGGTTTATAAAATCATGAGGGGAATGGATAGGATAAACAGACAAGGTCTTTTCCCTCAGGTGGGGGAGTCCAGAACTAGAGGGCATAGGTTTAGGGTGAGAGGGGAAAGATATAAAAGGGACCTCAGGAGCAACGTTTTCACGCAGAGGGTGGTGGATGAATGGAATGAACTGTCAGCGGAAGTGGTGGAGGCAGGTACAATTATGCCATTTAAAAGGCATCTGGATGGGTATATGAATAGGAAGGGTTTAGAGGAATATGGGCCAAGTGCTGGAAAATGGGATTAGATTAGGTTAGGATAGCTGGGCAGCATGGAGGAGTTGGACTAAAAAGTCTGTTTCCTTGCTGTACATCTCAATGACTCTATTACTTGAACAAGATGTTATTTAATGCATTATAGCAAATGGTACAAGTTACCGTGGTACAAGATGAACATTGCTGGCAAGACTGTGAGGAGAGCTGCGTATGCAGCACTGCACTCCACAAGGACTTAACTTATTCTGCGTTTTCCCATCCACGTCTGTGTGACATCATCAGACTAAGTGGAACTTAATGCCATCTCCAACATAAGTCTGTTTAGAACGATTACCTTCTTCAACAGAAATATAAGGAACTTTTTGCAGCCAACAGAAGAGATATTGCAAACCGAAACCCAAGGCTTTTTTCAGATATAATCCTTCAGATTCAAGTGCCACCTGCTTCAAAGGCATGTAATAACATCACTGAACAGGCTGATTTAAAAATAGCTGAAATATAATTTAAAGAAAAAAATTTAAAAAAAACAAAAATGTGAAAAAATTTCATGATTTTGGTGAAGGGAAAGTCACTCAGTTATGCAATTCTGAGTATTAAAGAAGGAAAAAAAGAAAAAAATAGGGCTAGTTTTTGTGTGTAATAACATCTCTGGATATAAAAGTAAATAAAAGGCTAGTCTTGATGATTTCACCTCCCAACTCCATTTTGATTTAGCCTCTATCTTTTTTCCTACTCTTCCCTCATATTATTATTGCACTGCCCTGGTTGGTATTGTTCGTAACTTGTTTAAATTCTCACTTGGGTGATTTGGTGGTGGGTTTTCAAAGAAAAGGGGTTGATTTTCCTGGAATCAGGTTGGATTAGGAAGTGGGAGAGAGTAAGTCAGTGTTTGTATTGAGCAAATAAATAGTTTTGGTAGATAGACACTGGCTTCCACTTTCAGTATTTGTTAACTTCCTGGACTTTTTGTGTGCATTTCCATGCAACAATCCATTGACTTCCTCTAAGAACAAGGGGGTTATTTTCAGGAAATGAGGGCAAAATATTAAGGATAACAATAATTGATAATCAGGAAGTGATCGAAATGTCGAGAACAAGGGAATGCGACATTTAACATTTACCTATTTTTAAAAAATAAAACAAATGGACTTACTTTGAAATTACAGGCTAGTGAAGTTGAGATTAATTGTGAAAAACATATTTGATGCTGAAAAAATGGGGCTGTGAGTTCCCTATAAAAATATGAAGTTATGATTGCAAGTTAAAATGGCTTTATGGAGAGAAGAACCTTCTATCTGTCAGAAACCTTTCAGAAACTGTCTGCACTGTGGAATCTGAAACTCAGTTGTCATTGTTTATTGAGAGTTTACTGCCGTGCCACATAAGAGGATGTTCAAAAAGTTTAGAAGAACCTTACAGAATCTTTGGGCAGATGTTGAAGTAGACTGACAACTGGTTGCATCAACGTTCAATCACACCAGGAGTGACCATTGACATCCCGAACAATCTTTGCTTCACATTGTTTCTCAATACTGGTGATGTCAAGGCAGAAGAAGCCATTGTAACTCACCAAGAGCAGACTAACAAGAAACTGTAGATTCTCGATCGGGAAGTTGGAGTTAGCAATAATGAATAAAATTCAATATTATTATGGTGGCAGATTGTTTGCCAAGGATGAGGTGGCTGTCACAAATATGCATTAAACCACTAAATTCTACAGACATTCCAGTGGGCTACTTCTGTTGGAACTTTGGCATCCTAGATACATTGCCTATAATCCACAGACCCTGTAAGATTCTGATGGAATCTTGCTGTACCTTTCATGGTGTAGTCTTTCCAGAAGGATGGGCCTGGGGTAAGGATATGCCTATGCTGGGATTCCCATATCCACAGCCTTGGAGGGTCCTATTGTACACTTGAAGTTTCTAAGTGTTTTAAGAAGAGATCGACTAGTCTCATGGATGGGTGAATGTGGACCCTTGGAATCCAGGTGGAGATCCTGTAGTAAAACTAGAAAATGCTGGAAATACTCAGCAGGTCAGGCAGCATCTATGACAGCAGAAACAGGATTAATGTTTTGTATCAATGATTTTGTCAGATGTCCATAAAGTTAGAAGCGGTAATGGTGTGGAAATGAAATTAGCTTAAGGACAGAATTTAGATTGTTGTGAAGAGTTAGTGTTCAATTGGAGGATATTGTGCAGAAGCGTTTTCAGGTGTCAGTACTGGGACTGCTGCTCTTCTTTAGTTTATATTCACGACCTGGGTTTTGTTTCACACAGGGTATCATTTGTTTGCAGATAATATAAAATGCAATAATCAATGAGGAAGATAGTAACAGAGTAGGAGGAAATGGGCAAACAGATGAAAGGGACAGACACATGGCAGATGCAGTTTAACTCAGAGACATTTGAAGTGATTCAGTTTGGTAAGACAATTGAGACAATGGACTATGGTCTAAACAGACCAATTTTACAGGAAATGCTGAATAGAGAGAACTGGGAATGCACATGTTTTTGAAGAGTTCTGGACAAGTTAAGCTGGTTGTTAAAGTAGAATGCAGGACACTTGGCCTTATAGATAGTGGCACAGAGATCAGTGTCCAAGTTGAAGGTTGGATTTCTTATTCGCACATAGCATAGAGTTTTAGAACATAGAACATAGAACAGTACAGCACAGAACAGGCCCTTCAGCCCACAATGTTGTGCCGACCACTGATCCTCATGTATGCACCCTCAAATTTCTGTGACCATATGCATGTCCAGGAGTCTCTTAAATGTCCCCAATGACCTTGCCTTTACAACTGCTGCTGGCAACGCATTCCATGCTCTCGCAACTCTCTGTGTAAAGAACCTGCCTCTGACATCCCCTCTATACTTTCCTCCAACCAGCTTAAAACTATGATCCCTCGTGTTAGTCATTTCTGCCCTGGGAAATAGTCTCTGGCTATCGACTCTATCTATGCCTCTCATTATCTTGTATACCTCAATTAGGTCCCCTCTTCTCTTCCTTTTCTCCAATGAGAAAAGTCCGAGCTCAGTCAACCTCTCCTCGTAAGATAAGCCCTCCAGTCCAGGCAGCATCCTGGTAAACCTCCTCTGAACCCTCTCCAAAGCATCTACATCTTTCTTATAATAGGGCGACCAGAACTGGACGCAGTATTCCAAGTGCGGTCTAACCAAAGTTTTATAGAGCTGCAGCAAGATCTCACGACTCTTAAACTCAATCCCCCTGTTAATGAAAGCCAAAACACCATATGCTTTCTTAACAACCCTGTCCACTTGGGTGGCCATTTTAAGGGATCTATGTACCTGCACATCAAGATCCCTCTGTTCATCCACACTGCCAAGAATCCTATCCTTAACCCTGTACTCAGCTTTCAAACTCAACCTTCCAAAATGCATCACCTCGCATTTATCCAGGTTAACTCCATCTGCCACCTCTCAGCCCACTTCTGCATACTGTCAATGTCCTGCTGCAGCCTATAACAGCCCTCTATACTGTCAACGACACCTCCAACCTTTGTGTCATCTGCAGACTTGCTGACCCATCCTTCAATCCCCTCATCCAAGTCATTAATAAAAATTACAAACAATAGAGGCCCAAGGACAGAGCCCTGTGGAACACCACTCACCACAGACTTCCAGGCAGAATATCTTCCTTCTACTACCACTCGCTGTCTTCTGTTGGCCAGCCAATTCTGTATCCAGACAGCTATATTCCCCTGAATCCCATTCCTCCTGACCTTTTGAATGAGCCTACCATGGGGAACCTTATCAAATGCCTTGCTGAAGTCCATATGCACCACATCCACAGCTCGACCCTCATCAACCTTTCTAGTCACATCCTCAAAGAACTCGATAAGGTTTGTGAGACATGAGCTGCCCCTCACAAAGCCGTATTGACTGTATTTAATCAAGCCATGCTCTTCGAGGTGGTCATAAATCCTATCCCTCAGAATCCTTTCTAACACCTTGCAGACGACAGACATGAGACTCACTGGTCTGTAATAGCCGAGGATTTCCCTATTTCCTTTCTTGAAGAGAGGAATTACATTTGCCTCTCTCCAGTCCTCAGGTACGACTCCAGTGGAGAGTGAGGATGAAAAGATCTTCGCAAGTGGCGAAGCAATTGCATTTCTCATTTCCCAAAGCAGCCGAGGACAAATCTGGTCTGGAACTGGTGACTTGTCAATCTTAATGTTTGACAAAATTTTCAGCACATCAGCTTCCTCTATCTCTATCCATTTCAGCATGCACACCTGCTCTTCAAAGGTTTCATTCACTACAAAGTTCATTTCTTTCATAAAGACAGAAGCAAAAAACTCATTTAGGGCTTCTCCTACTTCCTCAGACTCCACACACAAATTCCTTATGCTATCCCTGATCGGCCCTACTCTTTCTTTGACCATTCTCCTATTCCTCACATAAGTGTAAAATGCTTTTGTGTTCTCCCTAATCCGTTCTGCCAAGCCTTTCTCGTGCCCCCTCCTGGCTCTCCTCAGACCATTTTTAAGCTCCTTCCTTGCCTGCCTGTTATCTTGTAGAGCTGAGCTTGACCTTAGCTTCCTCCACCTTATGTAAGCTACCTTCTTCCTTTTGACGAGAAGCTCCACTGCTCTCTTCATCCAAGGTTCCTTTATCTTACCACTTCTTGCCTGTCTCAGAGGAACATATTTATTCATCACTTGCAACAACTATTCCTTAAACAGTCTCCACATGTCTATAGTGCCTTTACCATGGAACAATTGCTCCCAATCCATGCTTCCTAACTCATGTCTAATCGCATCATAGTTTCCTTTTCCCCAATAAAATATCCTCCCATTTTGCCTAATCCTCTCCTTCTCCATAGCTATGTAGAATGTGAGGCAGTTGTGGTCACTATCACCAAAATTCTCTCCCACCACAAGATCTGATACCTGCCCCAGCTCGTTTCCAAGCACTAAGTCTAGAATAGCCTCTCCCCTCGTCGGCCTGTCAACGTACTGAGTTAGGAAACCCTCCTGAACACACCTTACAAAAACAGCTCCATTCAAATCTTCTGCTCGAAGGACGTTTCAATCAATATTGGGAAAGTTAAAGTCACCCATTACAACAACCCTACTACGTCCACACTTTTCCAAAATCTGCCGCCCTATGCTTTCTTCCATCTCCCTGCTGCTATTGGGGGACCTGTAGTAAACCCCTAAAGAGATGACTGCTCCCTTGCTGTTCCTAATTTCCATACCCATACTGACTCGCTAGGCAGATCTACCTCGACAATGGAAGCTTCTGTAGCTGTGATACCCTCTCTGATTAGTAGTGCTACACCCCCTCCTCTTTTTCCCCCCTCCCTATTCTTTTTAAATGCTCTGAACCCTGGAACATCCAGCAACCATTCCTGCCCCTGAGAAACCCATGTCTCTGTTATGGCCACAACATCATAGCACCAGGTATTGATCCATGCTCTAAGTTCATCACTTTTATTCCTGATACTCCTTGCATTAAAGCAAACACACTTTAACTGATCCCTTGGTTCCTTGCCAGGAAAATCCTTCCCACTAGCTGGTCTACCTCTACATCTTTTGCTTGTTCTTTTTCTAATAGGTTCCTTAGCTAGATATCAGCCTGCTTGACTGTCTTGGTGTCCTGGCAAGGTGCTGAACACTCCAGAACAAAGCAATGGAGTGCATGCAGAAGAGATGAACTCGAATGATACTTCAGATCTAAGACTTCAGTTATGTGGAGAGACTGCAGATGCTGGCATTATTCTGCTTTGAGCTGAGAAGGTTAAAATGAGATTTAGCAGTGCTATTCAAAGTCACAAGGGATTTGATAAATTACATGGGAGGCACCAGTGATTGCTCAGGAATGTGCAGTGAAGAGGAATTTTGGATTGAGGTGAGTAATAAATACTTGGAGATCATGAGGGATTAGGAAATAGGGAATTAAAAACAGTAGGTGAGTATTTGGAGTTTGTGATGGGGTGGACACTTGTAGGGAGGCAATGTGGAAAATTGGAGATCCAGTGATGTCACTCTGAACTCTGGGGACATGGGAGGGGTTGATGGTAAGGGGAATGTAAAATCACAACTGAGGGAAGCAGACATTCCATGGGTGTGGGAGAAGCCTGAGATTGGGGAAGTGGAGTTTAATGCATCAGGTCCAATCCTACACGCTGGTGACTGGTAACAGGATCTATAAAATGGTACATTTAGAATGAAATATGCAGAGTGTGTCAATAAAGAACTGCTCATTTGACTGTAATTTCCTTTATTTTGTGAACTGTTAATAGGATTATGATAGAATTAGTCCTCAATGAATTTGTCTGCAGAACCTGTTGCCATTGTGGATTTGAGTCTCCACCTTTGCAATATTTGGAAAAGCTCCTGCCGAGAGGCAGGACAGCACAAAATCCAAGAAGGAGCTCAACCAGGTACAATCTTGGTATGATAGACTAAGGTTGTCACCAATAAGCAAACTGCAATAACTCTGAACACAATTAGCTCACTGTGAGGAATATGCGGTCTACTGGCCATGACATTCTACATAGCTTGCAATTTTGGTTTTAAGTTTCCTAGTTAATCAGGAAAGAAAAAGGACTTTAGAAATGATCATTTTTTGTTATCAACTGGGCCTTCATTGAGGAAGAACAAATTTGCATTAGTATTCTGCCTTACCAAGTCCTCTGGTTCTCTGCAAGAACTAATTTCACACAGTACGATCCACAAAAACAAATAAAATATAAAGTCGGATCACAACCTGAGTTGTCAAGGGAGGTATCTTGCCTGGGACTTCCAAAGAGCTCCCTGTTCTTTTATGCCCTGGGATATAGAAGGATCTTGGTTCATCCAAATGTTAGCATCTTCAGCAATGCAGAATTCCCGACTTCTCCCAGTGCTGTAAAAAATAAGTGATAGGTTTCCTTCCGTGAGAATGTCGGTGGGCAGAGAATCTACCCTCGATCTATTATTCTCATTGTAATGTAAGGTGTCAAAGTAATTGCAGAGACTCCTGCAAGTAACTGCTTATATGGTGTGGCACTGGGCCATACAGACCCTAGATGCAGTCCTTGATCTCTAACGAATGTGCAAATCGCAGCCACATCAGGGGTGGTGGAACAGCAATTAATATTGTTGCCCCAGGCAAGTAAAGATAAAAATCACTCAAGGGTCATATACTTGATTGGTATCCAATGACCCTGTGGCTCTTAGTTTAGGACAGGAATGGGTGCCAAAAGCTAGTGTATAGGCTCATACACAAAGGATTCAGACAAAATGCCTGAAGATTGGATCGATTTAAATCAGCAACACAGTAAAGTAGAAAACAAAACATGGAGATTTTTGGAAGCAGATCTTTTAGCTTCAGTAAAGAAAGTATCAGTAACCCAAATGTATTGGAGGAATGGTCAATGAACAACCTTTTCTGAGGAGTGAAATTAATTTTGATCAAACAGTCAGGTAATGCAACTCTAATGAAATTAAATGCTGCTTACCTCACGTAGCCATTTAGGCATTGCACAGGCTGAAGAACCATAAGCACAAGACACTTGTATAATCCAGTCTGAATTATTGTGTTTCTGTGTCTGGAATTAGAAATAAGCCAGGGAAGTACTTTTGTGCCGTGTGGGAGGAGTGAAAGGTGTCACCTCACAGCATCAGACTAACAAAATAGCTTATAGAGACTGGATGCATAATGTTTCTTCCAGCTGGTAATCTAAAATTACTCAGTATATGGAAGCTAGTACAATTGCAAAACAAAGATTATCCTAGAAAAGTAGACTTTTTAAATGTGCAAAATGATTACATCAAAGGCACTGATTGTCATGCATCACAAAGTGACACAGTTGCAGTTAATTAACAGTTGCTTAATTTTGAAAATGAATTCTATTTGCCAATATTTTATTTCAATACTTAACTTCTCGGAATAAAGCAAACATTGTTTTGTACTTTGCTATCAGAAAAATATGCCTTCCAGTGATTAATATTCAGACAACAGTATGAAGTGATGTAGATCAGCTGGTGACCTTTGACACACGGCAAATGTAAGGCTGCATGTAGTGTGCAGTTTCCCCCCTACCTGCTTGCCATACGTGCCGTGCATAGATGTGAAACAACGCGGATAAGATGCATTTAAAATAAGTAAAATAATTCCTTGCTGATCCGTGCAAGTGATCAAAGCTAGTCTTGGAGATCACATGGACCGGGTGTTACTCATCAAGTGTTACTCATAAAGGCTCAGTCTATGTCTTAGAAGTGATTCCTGCCCCAGTCAAGAACCATGGTTAGGGTTGTTGCTATTTCTATGATAGTGCTACTATTTTCTTTCTTGGTCACAGGGCTGGAAGGTACTCTTGTAGGAAGCTTGGAGTGAGTTTCTGTAGTATACCCAACAGATAGCACCTAATTTAACTACATTGCATTGATTGTTTAATAAATGGATATTTAGTTAACTAGCACAAGCATGAGCAAGTGAACTACTCAGTTTGATGTAATAGCTACACTCACTCGGGCAAAAATAATACATTCTGCACAGTTCTTACTTTAGCCATGGACTGTAGATGAGGCTTTGAGTAGTTAAGTATTGAGCCATTTGTTGCTGAATGCCATGATGTTGGTGTGGTTGGTAAATTTAAATGTTTGGTCATTGGTGACCTAAATGGTGTAAAGCTGGACATTTGAGTGTCATGGGGAGGTGCATGAGCTTTGTCTTTGTCAAAATGGCCATTGCCTGCTCCCAATGTAATTCAGTAACAAGCCAAGCAAGGGTACCACTGAGATCCTGCTGCAGCCTGACATAATACCCAGTCCATCTTGGGTACTGTCAGGGGAGTGGCAAGTCTGAGAGGTGTAAGGAGCTCTGCAGTTTGAAGATTCTGGAAAATAATGTGCTATATTAAGAGATGGCAAAGCAAGCTTGGCTTTGATTAGAATCAGGACAAAGAAATGTGGAAGAGTATGATTCAAGAAGTGGCAAAGAAGCAATGTGTAACAATGATCATGCGTATGCAATGGAGTAGATAAAAGAAGAATGCTGCAAGTGAAAGATTGAAATTCAGATGTGAGAATTTTCATCTATCACGTAACTAGCAATTTCTATAGAGATGGGATTGGATGGTGGAATAGACAATAATTTCTGCAACAGCTGAACTGACTAAAGAACAGTTTTCACCTCCCTCTGTTAGAATAAAGGACGTCACTGATCTGAGTTTTTTATGGGGGTGCAGGGAAGAGGGAGAGCTGAAGTCACAATCCATTTTGAAATCAGTGACATGATGAGGAAAGATGCAGAGGTCCAATCGGCAGAGTTTCAGAAGCTGAGGAGGAAGCTGAAAAGCAGCACTTCTGCAGGATCACACACACACGTGAGAATGTGAAGAAAAGTCACTGGATCCTTAACTCTGATTTCACTCCATAGGTGCTGCCAGAGCTGCTGAGTTTTTCTAGCATTTTTTTGTTTTTGTTTCATGAACAGGTGAGCAGAGAAAATGGTCAGATAAGATAGGTTCATGCATGATAAGAGAGGGGGCTTCAGTTTGCTGGTGCATTAAGACCAATTCTAAGGCAGAAGGCACCAATAAAAGTTGGAAAGGTTTCACTGCAATAGGACTAGAGACTTAAGGACATTGGCTGGTGTTGTAGGTAAAGATTTAAATTGACAAGGAATCAATTTAGCACGTAGAGACAAGATACAAGGTGCACAGAAGAGTGAGACTGACAAAATGCATTGAAGATAGTTTGGGGATAGGATGGATTTGGACACAGGTGGGAATGAATGTGAGACAGACCTAGATTGAATTAGAATGTATGGAGAAAAAATGTATTCACATGTGCCATTGCACAGATATATATTGACCCGCTGTGCAGACTGCTACCTTCACTGCATTGGTTCCCTCATTAATAACGTTAAATGATGCTAGGGAAGCCATGCAGGTAGCAGCTCACCATATTGTTTGCTTCTGGAGAGTTGGTAGAGCATTCTGTTCAAAGCAATGTGCATTGCTGAACTTTTCCTCCTGTGTTTAAATGTGGTCAATAACAAATGCAGCCATGTGGGATTTTAATATTGTGGCTACAATGGAGACATACTCAGGGTAATGGGAGAAATGGACATTTCAAATTCCTAGTTACAATGTATTAAGGAAAAATAGGCAAAGAGGAAAGGAAGGGGAAGGCGGTTCATAGCAATTAATAATACCATTACAGTGGGAGAAAGGGACTATATACTTTACCGTTCAAAGGTAGAATCTATTTGTTTAGAATTAACAATAAACGAGCTAATATACATATAATTTATGTATTAGGCCCCCAAATAGCCTTCCAAAGGAGATAGCAAAAAAAATTTTGTTGAGAAATACAATGTTATAGAATAGTAATAATAGATGTCTTCAGTTATTCAAGTATAGACTGGGACAATGATAGTGTAAATCTCCATGATGATAAAGAATATGTGAAAAACAATTTACTTGATTTGTTGTTTTCTTGCTCATGAGAAAGAAGGTAATACTAGATTGAGTTCTGGGATCTGAAATGGTTCAAGTGGAGTACATAAATGTAGACATTGCTGGAGAAACTCAGCAGGTGTGGCAGCTTTTGTGCAGAGAAAGCAGAATCAATGTTTTGGGTCCAGCAAACCCTTCTTCAGGGAAGTGGAATATAGTTCAGTGCAAGAACATTGAGGAAGTGGTATCATTCATATTAATACCTTAATATCATTGGGTTTAGAATAGTTGTGGAAGATAATTTAGAGAGATTACTGTGAAAATGCTCTATTGGTGGAGGTCTAATTTCATTGGGTTATAAATGGGTTAGACTGGAATGAAAGATCATAGAGATAACAATAAATAAGTGGCAGGAGGCCAACAAAGAAGATTAGTTTGGGGACAGACTAGGCATATCATCAAGAGGAGAAAAAGAGGGAAAAGCTAGAACTCAAAAGATGGCTAAAAATGGTGTACAAAATTAGAATTTTGTGTCCATTATCATGACATGAGAATATGTTGCTAATTTCACAACAAAGAGATGGTACCAGAGACATATTATAGGATAAACATTCAATTAACTGAAGACACTAACATGTTGGCAGGTGCCTATCATATACTTGTAGATCCAACCATGAGCAAGTTGTGGTTCAGATAGAGAGCTGCCACTAAACCTTCACCTTATCCTGGGGTTAAGGGCCTTTTCAGTTAATAGTGGAAGAGGATGAATGAGACACACATGTCTTAACAACAAGATGGAGTTTATTTCCTGATAGCAATGGGTAAACGTTACCTTAACCAGTTAGGCATAACTACAACATTTATGATGACACGTCTGATCCTATCAGGAGCATGAGCTGGACTCCTAATTCTCCATCCAAGAATATGTAACATCATCAAATTAGATGGAACCTAATGTAATCTCCAACATTAACCCTTTCAGAATCATCACCTTCATGCAGAGTGCTCGAAGTAGAAATTTCATCTTGTCAGAATGGGATGACTCCTTGGTTGCTGGGTGAAGTAAGGTAGAAATTGCAGTGGCTTTTGTCTGAAACGTTGATTTTCCTGCTCCTCAAATGCTGCCTGAACTGCTGTGCTTTTCCAGCACCACACTCTAATCTAGACTCTGATTTCTAGCATCTGCATTCCTCACTTTTGCCCAGAAATTGCAGTGGGCCTAGCAAGAATCTTCCAATACTTCTCAGATATGGAATTGATACCAGAGCATTGGAAAATTGCACCCCTTCTCAGGGGGCAGAAAAGGGCAGAATAATAAACTCACTAACTGGAGACCAGTCTATCTAACATCCTCATGAGGAAACATTGAAGGTTTTAGCCAGGGCAATACTAACTACCACTTGTAAAAATTATGTGTTATTGACTTAAAGCCAACAAAAAAATTGTGAAAGATACACTGTGATAGACTACTTGCATCCTTTCTGAAATAACTGAATTAATTGATGAGGATGGTGTTGTTGATGTTATGTATATATACTTACAAAATGTATTTGACAAATCACCACATAGCAGACTTAAGATCAGCAGGATGAATGTGGATACAGCTTTGGTTTAGGAAACTGGGGAAGGGACAAAAAATAGTGCTGAGTGGTTGCTTTACAGTGTGATATGAAGTGGCACTCCCCCCAGATCACTGCTATGATCACTGCTCTTTTTGATATATGTTACTGACATGGACTTGGGTATATAAGCGATATTTTCAAAATTCGCAGCTGAGATGGAACTTGGAAGTATAACAAACAATGAAGGCAGTTCACCCAAAGAAATAGACAAACCAGTAAAATGGGATGATGCATATAAGTAAATCTAATAGACATTTTTCCAGAAGAAAGTGGGACAGGGAATGTAAATAAAATTATACACTTTTAAAAGGAGTGCAGGAAAAGTGAAACCAGTGGGTGTAGATTAGTGGATAAGTGGTGGAGACAGGTTCAGTTGAGGCATTTGAGAGGGCATTGGATGATTATGTCAGCAAAAACAAGGTTGGGGTTGGGGGTGGGGGTTAGTGGTTGGCAGAGGATGTGGGTAGAGGCAGGAGATTGGCACTAGGTTGAGTGCTCAGCTCAGAAGCAATGGCTAAATGGTCTCCTTGTGCACCATAACAATCTGTGATTCTGAGAGAACTTGGGCATAGGCTGTGTTCTTCTTTAAATGTTTTATGTATAGATTTCATGGTTAAACAACTTACTAAAATTCATTCATGGGATATGGATGTTGCTGGCTGGGCCAACATTTATTGCCAATCTCTGGATGCTGTTGAGAAGGTGATTGTGAGCTGCCTTTGTAAACCACTGCAATCCATTTGATTTATGTGGACCCATATGCTGTGAGGGAAGGAATTCAGGATTTTGATCCTGGAACAGTGAAAGAACAGCAATATATTTTCAAGTCAGCATGGCTTTGAGGGGACATGGAGGTGGTGATGCTCCCATGTGTCTGCTGCCCTTGTCTTTCATGATGGTAGTGATTATGGATTTGGCTCCTTTGTCTAAGGAACCTTTGTGGATTTTCAAATTGCAACTTGTAGATGGTTCACATTGCTGCTGCTAAGGGGGTGGAGGGAATGAATGTTTGTGGATGTGATGCCAACTAACTGGGTTGCTTTATCCTGGATGGTGTCAAGCTTCTTGAAGTGGACCTCATCCAGGCAAGCGGAGGAGTACTCCATCACACTCCTGACTTGTACTTCATGGAAGGTGGACAAGCTTTAAGGAGTCGAGACGTGAGATATTCATTGCAGAGTTCCCAACCTGTCACTTGCTCTTTAGGTCACAATATTTATGTGGCTCATTCACTGCACTTTCTGGTCAATGGTAACCCCCTTGCTATTGATACATGATCAATATATCATAGGGAATCAATGATGGCAATGCTGTTGAATGTCAAGAGATGATGGTTAGATCTTCTTCTGCTGCAGATGGTCATTGCCTAGCATTTATGTAGTGTGAATATTACTTACCACTTGTCAGGCTGAACCTGGATATTTTCCAGGCCTTGCTGAATTTAGACATGGACTGCTTCAGTATCTGAAGAGTCACAAATGATGCTGATCATTATGTAATCATTAACAGAATCCTGACTTCTGACCTTATGATAGAGGGATGGTTATTGATGAAGCAGCTAAAGATAGTTAGTCCTAGGAAGCTACCCTAAGGATCTCCTGCAGAAATGTCCTGCATCTCAGAGCAGGACTTATACACTTAATGGTAAGGTCCTGGGGAGTGTTACTGAACAAAGAGACCTTAGATGCAGGTTCATAGCTCATTGAAAGTGGAGTGGCAGGTAGATAGGATAGTGAAAAAGGCGTTTGGTATGCTTTCCTTTATTGGTCAGAGTGTTGAGTATCGGTGTTGGCAGGTCGTATTGCAGCTGTACATGACATTGTTTAGGCCACTTTTGAAATATTATGTGCAATTCTGGTCTCCCTCCTTTGGGAAGGGTATTGTGAAACTTGAAAAGGTTCAGAAAGATTTGCAAGGATGGTGCAAGGGTTGGAAGACTTGAGCTATAGGGAGATGCTGAACAGACTCAGGCTGTTTTCTCTGGAGCATCGGAGGCTAAGGAGTCACCTTACAGAGGTCTATAAAATCATGAGGGGCATGTTTAGGGTAAATAGAAAAGGTCTTTCTTCTTAGGTGGGGGAGTACAGAACTAGAGGACATAGGTTTAGGGTGAGAAGGGAAAAAATTAAAAGGGATCTAAGGGGCAACGTTTTCACATAAAGGGTGGTGTGTGTATGGAATGAGCTGCCAGAGGAAGTGGTGGAGGCTGGTACAGCATTTAAAAGGCATTTGGATAGGTATATGAATGGGAAGGGTTTAGAGGGATATGGGTCAAGTGCTGGCAAACGGGACTAAATTGGGGTGGGATATCTGGTCGGCATGGATGATTTGGATGGAAGGGTCAGTTTCTGTGCTGTATGTCTCTGTGGCTATGACTCTATGACTGTCCTCCAAAAATCACAGCCATCTCCCTGTGTGCCAGGTATGACACCAACCAGTGGAGAGTTTTTGTCCTGTTTAAGTTTCGCCCTCTCCTTTATGCCACACTCAGTCAAATGCAACCTTGATGGCACGAACAGTCACTTTCAACCTCACCTCTGGAATTCAGGTATTTTATCCATGGCTGCATCAAGCCTGTAAGATTTTCCCCTGACTGTTCTTCGATCCAGCCCTTGTGTTTACGTGATCATTTCCTCCTAGTCTAATTAACGGGAGCATTAACCCATCTGTCTACATCCTAATAATGAAGGGTTTGTAAATGTAAATAATAACAAATTGTTGCCTGAGGCAGAAGAGCTAGTAACTGAAGGAAATAGGCTGGCAGAAGAACCAACTGTGAAATGAGGAAAACAAGATTATTCAGTTAAAAATCACACAACTCCAGATTATAGTCCAACAGGTTTATTTAGAAGTGCTGCTTTTGGAGTGCTGCTCCTTCGTCAGATGGTTATTATTTCATTGTTATTATCTGAAGCCTGAAAGGGTGGTCTGCAAACTCACTATTAAATTCCAAAAGAGAACAGGATAAATATTTAGAGGGGTAACATTAGAGAAGCTATGGGAAAAGAGTCGTAAGGGGTGTGAGGTGAACAAGAGAGCTTCTTCAAAGAGCTAGTACAATCACAATGAGCTGAATACTCTCTTTCTGATATATAAGGTTCTATCATTTTACATAGGGGTTGAATAATTCCTAGTCACACGTTAATGTTTTAGTGTCTCAATGTCTAAATAAATTAATTGATGATGTTCTAAGCTGAATCAACCAGCCTAATATCTTAATTCAGGGTTAGATGAATCAGTATTCCCTGCTGGAGTACTGTTAACCAACTAGAACTACAGACATATGAGAAGTTGATCCTGGAGAATATGCCCAATCTCTGCTTTGTTGGTCTTTGTAGTCAAATTGGCCACTGATGTTCACTACTCCTGCTTGTGCAGCCAACAGTGTTACTTCTGTGAAGTACAGGAAGTTTCCCTGTCTGGAATCATATCCCAGACCAAAGAATGATTATTCTTCATCTGAGAACTCAGGATGTGATTGTGGTCACACTGTTTGAATCAGTAAGCATCATAATCGTATCCTCATGAGACTGAATGCACAGAAGGCCCAGAAACTGATTGCAGATGTGCACCTTGCAATGATACTGGCACTGAACCTGCTGGTGGCCTCTGCTGCTGACATTCAGCCTACTGGATGCCAGGAATGGTGCCTAACATGAAATCCCTGGAGCATTCTGAACCATCCCCTAACAAGAGAGTTGCGGTTAACTGAATTTCCCCCTCAAGCTTTGGAGTTTGAGGCTAAGGTTGTGGCTTGGACTCCTTAGATCTGCTCCATGGCCACCAGTGAGAAAACTGGGAGTGTCCTGGCTGATCATCCAACTCAGTACCCTGTTCCTGCTTTCTCCTCATGGCTTTTGATCCCTTTAGCCCTCAGAGCCATATCTAACACCGTCTTGAAAACTTTCAATGTTTTGTCTTCAACTACTTTCTTTGGCAGAGAATTCCCCAGGCTCACTGCTCTCTGGAGAACAAGAGATTGTGACCTATCTGAGTCCTAAATGTCCTGTCCCATATCCTGTCCCATAACCACCTGATGAAGAAGCAGCGCTTCAAAAGCTAGTGCCTCCAAATAAACCTGCTGGACTATAACATGGTGCTGTGTGATTTTTAACCATATCTTTAAAATGTGACCTTGGTTCTGCACTTGCCATTCCTCGTAAACATACTTCCTGTGTTTACCCTCTCAAGTCCTGTATAATTTTATAGGTATCCATGAGATCTCCCCTGACTCTTTTAAACTCTGGTGAATTTGATCCAAACTGATCAAGTCTCACTTTGTAAGTCAGTCCTACTATCCCAGGAATCAGTCTGATAAACCTCCGTTGCTTTCCCTCTGAGCCAGAGCATCTTTCCTCATGTAATGAGACCAAAACTGCACAACACTCCAGGTGTCATGTAGAATTGCAGCAAGGTATCACTGCTCTTGTCCTTGAATTCTTTCGCTATGAAGGCCAACATACCATTTGCCTTCTTCACTGCCTGCTGCAACTGCGTGCTCACTTTTGGTGGCTGGTGTACAAAGACACCCAGGTCTTGTTTCACTTTCCCCTTTCCCAATCTATTGCCACTCAGATAATCAGCATTCCTATTTTTGCTATCAAAATTTGCTTATGTTTTAGCACAAGAATTGCCAACTTTTAGCAATTACTCACATCATACTTCAGCAGCCATGTCTTTGCCCACTCACTCAAATTGGCCAAATTACACTGAAGCAATCCTGTATCCTCCTGAAAAATTACCCTCCCACTCAGCTTTGTATTGTCTGTAAACTGTGAGATATTACGTTTAGTTCCCTCATCTAAAGCATTAATACGTATTGGGAATAGTTGGGCCCCAAAAAGGATCACTGTGGTACCCCACTGGCTACTGCCCGCCTCAGAAAAGAAATCCATTCCTAGTGGTATTATCGCTAGACCATTAATCCAGAGGCCCAAGTAATGTTCTGGAGATCCAAGTTTGAATTCTGCCTTGGCAAATGGTGATACTTAAATTCAATAAAAATCTGGAATAAAGAATCTAATGATGAACAGGAATCCATTGTCGATTGTCACAAAAGCCCATCTGATTCACTATTGTCCTTTGGGGAGGGAAACTACTATCCTTACCTGGTTTGACCTACATATAATTTCAGATCCACAGCTTTGTGGGTGACTGTTTACTGCCCTCTGGATAGTTAAGGGTGGGCAATAAATGCTGGCTTAGTCAGCAACGTCCTCATCGCATGAATGATTAAAGAATCAAACAATTAAAGAATCTGTCTGCCAACTAGTTTTCTGTCCATGTCAGTACATTACTCCCAATCCCAAGCACTTCAATTTTACATGCCAGTCGCTTAGTTGTGATGTTTTCAAAAGATTTGTGAAAGTTCAAGTAAGCCACATCCACTGACTCCCCCTTGTCAACTTTACTAGTTACATCCTCAGAAAATTCCAGTAGATTTGTCAAGTACAAATTCCCTTTCATAAATCCATGCTGGATCCTGTCTTTGTTCACCAATTGCTCACTTAATTCTGTTAAAATGATTCTATCATCTTCCCTTCTGCTTTACTGGTCTATAATTCATTGTTTTCTCTCTTCCTCCTTTTTTTAAATGGTGGGGTTACATTAGCTAGATTCCAACCCATTGGAACTCTTCCAGCATCTTTAGATTCACAAAAGATTCTCAATGCATCTACTATTTCTAGCGCCATTTCCTTAAGTACTCTGGAATGTAGATTATTGCGCTGGGGATTTATTAGCCTTTTCACCCTCAATTTCCCCAACATCATTTCCAAACTAAATCTTATTTCCATAAGTTCCTTCCGCTAAAGCTAGGACAACAGTGCCAGTATAGGGCGGTACGGTAGCTCAGTGGTTAGCATGCTGCCTCACAGCACCAGGGACCCAGGTTCGATTTCAGCCATGGTCTGTGTGGAGTTTGCACATTTTCCCTGTGTCTGCGTGTTCTCCGGGTGCTCCGGTTTCCTTCCACAGTCCAAAGATGTGCAGGTTAGGTGAATTAGCCATGCTAAATTGCCCGTAGTGTTAGGTGAAAGGGTAAATGTAGGGGAATGGGTCTGGGTGGGTTGCTGTCTGGAGGGTCGGTGTGGACTTGTTGGGCCAAAGGGTCTGTTTCCACACTGTAAGTAATCTAATCTAACTAGAACCCCCATTCTCCAACATTCTTGGATGTTATTTGTCTCTTCCTTGGTGAAGACTGAACCAAAGTATTATTTCATTGGACTGCCCTATGGTACCTGCTTTTTTTCCCCATTATAACATGCTGTATTTCTGACTGTAGATGTCATAGAAAAATAGGTGCAGGCGTAGGCCATTCACCCCTTTAAGCCTATTCAATATGATCATATTCAATATGATCATGGCTGATCGTCCACAATCAGTATCCCATTCCTGCTTTCCCCCATACCCCGTGATCCCTTTAGATACAAAAGGGACACATTCCTCTCCATCTTGAGTGTATCTAAAGAAATAGCCTCAACAACTTTCTGTGGAAGAGAATTCCACAGATTTCCAAAGACCTAAATTTGTCTTCACTGATCATTTTCTCATCATGTACCTATTGAAGCTATTACAATCAGATTTTTTTATTCCCTGCAAACTTACTCTCATACCTATATTTTGCTCCTTATAATCAACCCTTTTGTCCTCCTTTGTTGAAATCTAAACTGCTCCTCAGCTCTGCTGCTTTTTTGGCCAATTTTTATGCCACTTGCTTGGATCTAATACTATCCCTAATTTTCCTTGTTAGCCATCATCAGGCCATCATTCCTGTTTTATTTTTGTGTGCAACAGGAATGATCAATTGTTGCAGGTCATTCATGTGCTCTTTAAATGTTTGCCATTACCTGATCTCCATTATGCCTTTAAGTCATGTTCCCCAATTTATCATAACCAGCTCACTCCTTACATCAAATACGTGGTGTTTCACAGTTAAAACTTAACAAAACCTCTACTGCCTGGAATTCCACCTGTCTAGTTTAGATGCAGGAAATTGAAATGTGCTGGACATCTTAGACATTGTATACAAATTAAACTTGTTCCCTCATATTATGTTGAATTAAAGTTGATTAAATGAATCTTCCATCTTAAAATTACTGCTTTCGGAATCTCTTAGTAACTCAGCATATAGAAGTATTTCATGTATTGATAATGAGGATATAGGCCAAGAATATATCAGGAGCAGGCCTGCACCATGTTCAGTTAGCTTTGGAACACAGAGCTACAGAGATGCTTCCTGACTGTGCCAGGATAGTGAAGAGAAGCGTCACTGTGGCTCTCTGTTCCAAAACTATGTCCCAGTTAAAAGCAGCCAGACTGCCAATAACAACTCAACACCATAATTCTGTCACATCCTCCAATTTCCACCAGGAGATAAAATTGGCTGCACCAGTTTCCCATTGGCTGTTCTATGAATATTTGCATACATGTTGGCTGTAGTGCTTTTTTTATTTCATTGAATATCCTCATTACATCAACTCATACATGATATTCAAGGGAGAACAGGAACATGTGACCTACAGAGAATCCCGTTTAGCCATCAGACCTGTGCTTGCCAACCTACCTTTCTCCTGATCTGATGAGACCCTGATTTGAAAATCCTCACCCTTGCTTTCAAATGTTTGAGCTCTCTGCGCTTCTCCAATTTTGGCCTTCTCCTTGATCCCAATTTCCTTTGATGTATTATTGGTGGGCATGTCTTCAGGTGTCTAGGCCCCAAACTCTGAAATTTTCTGTTAATGCTTTTTTGCATTCCCAAAAACCTAATCTCTTTGACAGAACATTGGGTCACGTGTCCTGTTTAATATTCTTGTGACACATTATCGGATTGTGTTGGGTTATGTTCCTGTGAAGAGCCTTGGGATGCTTCCATTGGCACTGTATAAATGCCATAATAATAGAATAGAGAACTGAAGGTGCTGAGGGTCTGAAGCAGAAACAGAAATTGCTGGAGAAACTCAACAGATCTGGCAGCATCTGTGGAGAGAAAGCTGAGTAAATCTTTCAAAGCCCAGTGACCCTTCTTTAGAACTGATGGGAGCTGGAAAAAAGTGGTGTTTATGGTGACATCAGGGAGTGGGAGGAAAAAGGAGTGAGCAGATAGGTGGAGACAGAACCTAGAGAGAGAGAGAGAGAAAGCAAGTCAGCCTGACAAAGGGATGGATAACAGTAAGCCAGGGAAGGAATAAAGCTGATAATGGACAATGAGTAGGTGAAAATGGGTTGGCTCTGATGAAACTAGCCCATGTCATGATAGGTTATGGGGTGTGAGTGTCAGTAAAGGAGATAAAAGAATGTTTATCATGCCTTAAAATTGTTGAATTTGATATTTTGTTCTAAACGTTGCAGGATTCCCTAGTAAAGGATGAGATGCTGTCCTTCCAGCTTATGCTGGGCTTTGCTAGAGCACTGCAGAAAGTCTTTGACAGACGTTGGCCACGAACACGGTGGGGTTTTGAAGTGGTAGGCAACTGGAAGCTCATGGTCACTTTTATGGTTATTCAATTCTTTACCCACCCCCACTCCCAAGGTGATGCCCAGTTGTATCACTGATTAAGATCACAAAATTATTCACTTTTTAAAATTTAAAATTTTAAAATGTAATTGTCATTGCGATTACATTTGAGTGTCCCATATGAACAAAATTCAGATGTGAATAATTTTGATCATTTCAATAGCTTTTTATCCTGTAATTTACTTTCGCTGAAGTAATAAAGTTAATGATATAATGAAGTATTCATTGGAAGAACAGTCAAAAGTTCTATTTATGTTGATGTCGGGCAGTTGATTGGTGTTTCACTTTTTTTATTCACTATGATTTTGAGAGTGCCTCTTTGATCCAGATAGAGTTCAAAAAAAGAAGGACCCCCAACATGTCTTCATTGGCCATCCAATAAATGTAAGTCCCTGGCCTTACTTGAAGGCATCGTGAATGCCTCCTTTGTACTGCTATCAGCATTAGGAGTGCTGTGAATGGCACACTGTCAACATAACAGGACACTCAATGATCTCCCAACATCAGAATTAACAGCAGCTAATTGTTATGCAGTTATCCAGGGCTGGATTAGTGACCATGCCATTAAAGCTGAATGTGTTTGAATCCTTCCATGGTCTCATTATTCCCTGTCTGCATAATCAAGCCCAAGACGGCAACCACCAACTAACACTGTCCAAACCAGTCCTGATTCCAGTTACAATTCTCCATCCCACTGATTGTGGCATCTTCTGCATCTTTCCTTTCCTACACCCTGATAATGGTACCTATAACAATCTGGGTTCTACGCTTTGGAATTCCCTTCTTAAACCTTTGACATCCCTTTATATTCTCTGTGTTCTCCATCCATCACCATTCTTAATGCCTCTTTCATGGATCAACATTTTTCTTTCCCAAATACTTCCTTAAAGCACATTGAGAATTTTTTGTTTAAAGGCACTACATAAATGCAAGTTATTATTACATGTATTAAGGTGGTTTTGTCAAGCCAGTTTCCCCAGTAATCCTGATAACCAACTTAAAAGCAAAATATGTTGTCTTAATATTAACAGAAAATCTGTAGACTAAGAAAATGAATACTATTCTTGATTGTTTTGGTAAAGGCATGCTAATGATGGCATTAATTTTCGAGCTGTTTTGTTTGCTGGACATATCAGCATACATAAACTGCAAATGTTGAAAGCACTTGAAACGTTCAGCACATTCATCAGCATTAAAAAAAGGAAGGCTGGTTCATGTTTGAGAAGGCCCTTCTGAGGAAAATACTATTGATGCTGTGCACACTTGTTTCAATGAGCAGCAGTAGTGCTGAGCGTGTCTCTAAAAACGGCAATGGTGGATGTCAGACCCTTGACCTTGTTCATCTGTGGTATTTAAATCAGGGAACAAGTGCCAAGTTTTGCTGCATCATTTATGTGCACAGTATACTTCCCTGAATTGGGAACATTACCTTCATGGGTAGATAGGTTCAGCCTGCACGTATTTTGTTTCTGAGCATTTCCTGTTGAACGCTCATCTTTCATTTGTCTCAGTCACTGTTTTCACAGCAATATTATTGACGCGATTGATGACATTGAACAAATGGCCGGTTCTTTGAACTGTGAATCTTTTATTTTAAATAGGTGATTAGAAGGGCCTTGTCAGTACATTTTAATTGTATCCATATCTCTGTTGGTTATAATGGTTTGGTACAGAAGTGGCGCTTGTGAGAAAGGTTAAGCTTGACTGTCCTGAAGAGGCAGAATATATATTGCATTTGAATATCAGATTCAAATAACAAAATCCAGTGTTTTTCTTACAGTGCAATTTGCAGGAAATTCACATATGTTGAATCAGATTACAGTATTCGACAGTATATCCTTTCTCGTTATCCATAAATGTATTTATCAACTTGAAAACATTGCCTTTTCCTTTCGCTTCTGAATAGGTGAAAATTGGTTTGCAGACTTTGATAAGATAGACTATTCCATTTTTGATCGTTTTCCTTAACGGTTACTATCAGAAATCATCTTAGGACAGTAAATGCATTGTTTTACAGAATGATCGCATATAATATTTACACTTGAATGTGATGCTGGATTTAAAAGTGATAAGCCATGTGAAGCTGAAAGGGTTTGAAAATTATAGATTGACTGAATGGCCTGTCCTTGTTTTGATTTTATGGTTGTGTGTTCCAAACGTAGCCGGGAAACTTTGCTTCCTAGCTTGGAACTGAAATGTCCTTGTGCTTGCTCACCCCATCTGTCTTATCTCACAGTGCCACTGATAAACTCTTGATTTGGTGCCCTCCAATATCTCTGAAAAGTGGCCATTCCTCTGGTTTGAATTCTGATAGTGAGTATTTTCAACAGCTTTTCAACCATGCAAGACATCATGATAAAATTTGTTGCTTTCCTTATCGAACAACTCCACATGTGCACTGATGCCTGGGATCATTGACTGCTTTATGCTTCTCTGGTTCAAGGTTCATCAGGCCATTAGCTCAGCTGAGAAAAGCTAACTCAATACAGATGAATTCCTCACATCGGACTTTCTGATCGGTTTTCTTCGTGATGTGTCACATGGTGCATTTGCTGATCGAAACATTGGAGAAATCCAATTGATGAAAATGCAATTAAAGAAGATGAAAATTTATTACAATTTGGCCAATTACAGCAGGCATTGAGTTTTGTTTAAATTCACATTTGAAATTCATAGGTATTTTATTTTGCTTGCAACAAAGTAATATTTTGTGTAAGAATATATAATCAAGAAAGGTATCTTAAAAATACATCCAGTATAGAAATAGGACCGAATTGCTGAGGCAACACTTTACAGTAATGCCCTGGCCACAGATAATGCATAAGATTCTCCTTCTGTGGTATCTAAAGCTTGTATTACTGCACTGGGAAGAACAGAGAATCATTTTGATGCAGCACCAAGTGTCTCAGCATTACCCCTCTGCAAGATGCTGAGCTGCAAAGGCATATTTACTTACTTACTTCAATCCACCTCTGATTCATCAGTCAAGGGTTCTCAACGGGCATTGTGTCTGTCAAGTTTTTTTTTAAAACCGCTCTGGCTTCTCCAACCGTGGGAGGAAATGACCTCATTATTCTTACAGTTTGATAGTTGAGAATTTCCTCCCTGGTGACCTGCTGTAATTTCAGTCTGCTGCTGTGTGAAGGATGCTGGAATCTCACACAACTCCTTTTGTTTGTTTCAGTCCAATGACACAAAGGAAACTTCCATTCAGATTAAAATACTACACCCCACTTTCATCCCCACCCCCACTGTTTTCTTAGCATTTTCAACAAATTGCATTCTTATTTTTCACTCGGAAATTAACTTCATAGGAAAGAGGCAAAATGCACATGTTTACTGGCAAACTCCCTTTAGTCCTCATGGTGGGATCTATATGCTTCTGTGTCATGAAGCATTACAGGTTACAGTAATTACACTGAGGGCTGTCATTCCTTGGAGTTACTTCAGAGTATTCTGGCCAAGTTCATGACTCCCATCTACACTTAACACTTTGCTGTAATGATTTTTTTTTTCAGCCCTTTTTTTTGATTTGTCCTTGTCAAGGTGAGGGCTTTCAGTGCAGGAATGGAAAGGCTTCTGCCACTTCTAACATCTAATGTTGAGCTCAGGCATGGCATTGGTTCGATGTAGAGTCCCCTGCACTTTGCTGTAGCAATGGGCATTAAACACATATCAGAGCAGCACCCCTGCTGCAGCATTGTGACATTTTCATTCTTCACACCGAATCCCCTTGAATATTTTTCTTGTGTAATTGCCAGTCTTTTTACTAAATTGGTGCCAAATTATGAATAGCTTTGTGCTGCTGAGTGGTGCCAAAGGAACTGGATTTAGAACGGGCAAATTAATTTGACCCTCTCAGCCAACGGAAAGGGCAGATTTCAATCGCATTAAAGGCTGGACAGGATTCAAAGATAGATCCGAGAAGACAATGTTAGTGTCCGGGCAGCAGCCAAGAAATTGACATTTCTGAATAAAGATAAAGAGCACTGAACATGTGAAACGTGAAATTGCTGAAGTTCTTAGAAGCCTAAAATTAAATCATTGCTGAAATTTGCATGTCCACTTTTTTGTTGCTTTTTCTCATTTATTGCAGTCAAAACATTTTCTTCACTTTTTAGTTCTTTTTCCCTAATTACAAGTCGTGTGATGTCTCAATGATTTGCATGCTTTTCTTTCCTAATAAATAGGAACTATTTTAGAATCTGAATTTCTTATAGGCAAGACTGGATGCCAGACCATTTTCTTTTTCTTGATTGGGACTGCCTATGCAAAGAGATATTAAGCTGGTGACGTTAAACTAGTGTCACATTATAAAAAATATTACGAGGATGCAGAAGGGTGAAATTGATTGTGCATAATGGTTTCAAGTGCATCTAGTGAACACTTTGCACTTATGTTCCACACTAACCTTGGGTTCATGCCAAGGTTTGGGCAAGCAGATGTTCCCCAGTGATCTTCTGTCTCCTGGCCTTGCAGATGCTCATTGACTAGTTTAATGTTTTAAGGAAAGGTTGTTCCCATGGTGGGAATGGTGCATGCAGGCCAGGTTCTAATTGTAATCTATTAGCCAGATTACCTGATTAGCAGCAAAATTCTGTCCCATTATTCCATTGTGCTGAAGGATTTGGCAATATGAATACTTTGGATATTTCTCAGAACAAGATTGTCATTTAGAAATTCAAATTCAATGGTTGGAAAAAAAGCTTTAGTGGTGAGACATTTGATCTTCTCCAAACAGAGTGTACATGAAGTATATTTCTATGCTTTTTTAATATTTTTATTGTCTTCGTGAACCAATAGGTAGTTAGAAAATCAGCAGTTACGTTGGTTTATTGATTCTTTAGCAATATTATCTAGAATAAAGAAGTGATAGACTCCCCTTAATACAGTGTTGTTGTCAGATTAATATACAATATAGTAGTGTATGGTACATGAACACTTTGCAGAATTTGAGACCCTCTGATTAAACAAGTTAACCTTTTAGCCTCAAGCTGAGTAACCCTTTAAGTATCAATAACAACCCATCCATAACAAAGAAACTATTGGCACCTACCTTAATTAATCTACTGCCATCAGCACTATGGTTGACTTGACTGTTAAAAAAAAAGCCCTGAGAAATACAGTAGCACAAGAATAAGAAAATTTAATTGGTATCGTTCAAGCAGTCAATTGTTGTTCTCTGTCAGATGTAGACTAAAGTTTTCTTCACTGTTCTAAGCAAAAAAGAAGAGACAATGAAATCATTAATTTTACTAATTTCATGTATCAAAACATATGTGGAAGCAGGGAAAGGTGTGTTAATAAATCCTGTACCACACGTTGATATGTTGTGTATTAAAGGTCTGTGTGTGCTGGATAAGGACACTGAATGACTATTAATCTATTTTCAGATGGAGGCGGATGCAGACCAGAAGCGCCACCGCACACGCTCGAAAGGGATCCGAGGTAAGGCTATTGGCTCAGTAAATCAGTCAAACCCCTGCTCAGGGTGACCTTCATCCGCCACAGCCTCTTTGCTTGTCTCATTCTGACTGTACTTTCATGGCAACTTACTAGCTGTTATATATGAAGAACCAGGTAATTATAAGACATGATAAATCTGTATTGTTTTCATTTCTCCCCAGTCCCCATAGAACCAGTAATCCAAGAACTCTTCAGGTGAGTGCTCATTGTTAAAATTAAAATTTCACCACATTAGCAATTTTGAAATTTCATGCCTCTAACTGGATAAAGCACATTGTCAATTGCATTGGTGGCTGGCTAATGCATGACTGCACTGAATAAATTAATTCTCCTGGGGCTTGCTAATAAAAAATTCAGTCTTCGCCATCTTCCATCCCTTTCTTATTTTATCCTTTTCACCCATACACTCACGGGTGTGTACATAGGCACTTGTCTGCACACACAAACCAGCGTCCATGATAATTATCACAATCAAGCATTTCTCTTTTATTTTCCAGTTGTCCAACTCCTGGTTGTGACGGCACAGGCCACGTTAGTGGAAAATACGCGAGGCACCGAAGGTAATTTGCGTGCTTGTATTTAATTATTTTCTTCCTGCATACTGGAGTGGTCCAAGAGCAATTAAATGTATAATGTCTGAGCTCAGGGCTGTGAATGTCCTAACTATGCTGCAAAGGTTTATTTTATTTTCATAATAATAGATAGCTCCACAAGATGTGTGGAAATATCTTGCTCCTGACTCTTTGAAGGCTATCTTCTACAAAGAGAGCCCTGCTGAATGTCTGATGTAAACTGCGAGATAACTGGGAAGAATGACAAAGCTCTGTTGTATTTGTTGATTTGTAAATCATGAGTAATTCTGTAATATCTGCAAGTTGTTTATATTAACAATGAGCTTCCTCCAGCAGACTCTCTTTGCTTGTCTCATCCTGACTGTACTTGCATGGCAACCTACTGGCTGTTATATATGAAAAACCACGTTGGATCCAACAATGAGTTGGATTCTATGGATCCCCAGCCACAAATGTTTGGTGGTGGTGGTGATTGGGGGCTGGGGGGTGGTGGTTGGTGGTGGTGGTGGTGGTTCCTTAAATTATGATGGATGGCCAATCACTCACCAGTGTTTCTTCTGAAATTAATTAATGGACATTGACCCAAATATTATACTGCCTTTGCCACAAGACAGTTAGCAAAAACAGGTCTGGGTGTGAAATCAAATGGTTGTATCTTAAATAACTTTATGGCGAAGCTTGGTACCCAAGATACGAGGAGTGTGTATGTTTTGGAGGTTACCTTTTGCGCAACAGGGACAGCCCCCAGTAAGGTATTGTTACACCCCCACATTGTTCTTTGCCATCTCTCCTTCAGAGTCCAAATACATTGTTCTTGATCCCGTTTTGATGCTTTAAGCTCTGTTCCAAATTGTTGGTCTTCTTCCTGGGGCCTCCTTGCAGTTATGATGATGTCCAGTACTGAATCAGATCGGCTGGCAGCCCTAAGAGCAGGACTTCCTTCAAGTCAGCATCAAGGGTCCAATGCTCATCTGCTTAAGACCACCTGCAGCATGTTACTACATGTTACTACATGTTCTGAGTCGCCTTGTTGAACTTTAGTTAACTGCCTGCCCCCTCTGTAAAATTCAACTATTGCAGCCATCAATGTAGCAATGAGACTAGAGTGACAATAACTTGGAAAATGCAAAAGGAAAACATTCTTTTGGCCCTGAGGTTTACCAAGTTCAATGAAATCTGTTTTATCTGCTTTATTGTTTCAGAATTCAATGGTTTGAACTGAAATTGTAGTGAAAATGTGCAACTGAAACTCACCAAAACTATTTCCAGTTTTGTCAGTAAAGCAATGTTTGTTTAGGAAAGTACGGATTGAGAACTATTGTGATATTATGCTACTGTTAGTTGTTAGTCTGGATTTCACATTTTGATTGGGACCCCTGTTGGAATCAAAAGGGTATTGCTCTTTGGCAATCTGTCACCTGACAGGGATTTTCTGTGAATAGATCAATTAGTGTCCAGAAGGCAGGCTTGCTATTCAATGACAGACAGGCTTCAATAGAAGGCCCTTCAGCATAGGACGAGGAGAAACCTGCAGTTTAGTTAATGGAGAGGGAGATAGAGAGTGTGTACACCCTTATTTTGAGGTGCTCTCTCTCACACGTTTTAATCTCCTAAACCTCTTCTGGTCCCTCTGACCCTTCTGCCTGCTTCATTATAGGAAGGATGTGAACAGAGAGAGTTGGGAGAGAGTGCAGAGATCGTTTACAGGAATGGTTCCAGTTATGGCCCATGTTATGAGGATAAATTGAAGAAGTTTGAGACTGTTCTGAGGAGGAAACAAAGCCGAAATGTGATAGAGGGTTTCAAAATCATGAGCAAGCTAGTTAGAATAGATGGGGAAACCCTGCTTCCTTGCAAAAAAGGAAGAAGAAGAAAATGGCACAGATTTAAAGTCATCTACAAAAGAAGCAAGGTTGAGGTGAGGAAAAGTTTTTCACTTGGTAAGTGGTTAAGATATAGAATGCACTGCCTGGAACTGTGGTGGAGGCAGATTTAGTTGAGGCATTCAAGAGAGCAATGATTAATTCTTTGGATAAAAATAATGTGTAACACTTGAACATTTCAGTTAGCCTATGACAATCAGGTCATCGTGGCCAGTCAGTGCCTTCATTAATTACCCACCACTTTTGAGAGGGCAGCCATGCTTAAGCCCCAAATGAACTTCTGGCAGGTGGTCCCCCCAGCTGGATGATGGCACTGGTAGGCTAGAGTGGCATGAATGTCTTTACCTCCCTGCCTCCATGCTTGCCCACATGTGGGAATGCCCATTGTGTCTTGTACAGGCCACACCCATTATCACCTGAAGGATTCTCTAAAGGTTGTGTACTGTGCCCAATGAATATAGTACCTGATGGGGAAGAATAGTTCACCTCGTACATAACTTCAACACCGTTGTGGCTTTGAGAAATGTGAAACACGCCATAACAGTGAATAAGGTAGTGTCCCTTTCTGTTCTTGATAAAACAATCCTGTGGTAAAATCTCTGTTTTTTTTGGGATGAACAGCAGAAAAATCGGACAATTCTATTCCCCTGACAACCAAAATATTTCAACAAAATCCCATGCTCCCTTTGTGAGGTTTTTAGCTTTATATCTGACTGTTTTTGTCAGTAGTTAATGAGATAAACATTTTTAATGGTTTACTGAACAGTTCTTAGATACAAAACAATGTTTAATTTTGATAAGATCTTGAACAAAGAATCAGGCTTGGAGTCTCAGACCCTGTTTTGCCCTGCTAGTCACATGCTTAAATTCAGTGATGTGCTATTCTCAGGGGGTTTAACTTGGCCTGAACTGAATCCAGCTGTTTTTCCACAATGGCCTAATTAAATAGGGTGAGGCAAGTGCCAGGAAAACCAGCCTGATGGGAATTGGCACTCATTCCAAAATGGAGGCGAGCAGCTGCATGCTGACCACAGGCTTTTAAATCTGTAAATTCCAGATGTTTCTAACAGCCTTGCAAATCTCTCTCAGAAATAGCGGCAAATTGGTTTGTGGTCTTCGTGAAAGAGTGAGCAGCCACTTCCCCTAGGTAATGAGAAGTTGTAGTATTGTATTGCACTTGAAACAAGGGAGGTTCAAGGGTGAGAAAAAGGAGCAATGGGCTAACCTGACATGGTGGAACATGGGTCATAAAACCGAAGAAAAGGCTGTTACAGATTAGTTTGGAATCTATATCACGGGGCTGACTGGTGAGCACTGGCTAAAATTTAGATTAGATTAGATTCCCTATGGAAACAGGCCCTTCGGCCCAACATGTCCACACTGATCCTCCGAAGAGTAACCCACCCAAACCCATTCAAATCTCTCTCTGACTAATGCACCTAACACTATGGGCAATTTTGGCATGGTCAGTTCACCTGATCTGCACATTTTTTGACTGTGGGAGGAAACCCATGCAGACACTGGGAGAATGTGCAAACTTCACACAAATGGTTGCCCGAGGTGGGAATCGAACCGGGTCCCTGGCACTGTGAGGCAGCACTGCTAACCACTGAGCCACTCTGCTACCCAAAAATTTTAATTAAATTTTTGTAAATATTTTTATTTCCAAGTTCTTGTTACTTTTTTCCTTTCTCTGCAGAGTGATCTGTCTGATATACTTGAATTTTACCTTCCTTGCATAGGACAATGACAAGCCCCCATTCCTTTTCAAATCCAGGCTTGATGCACACCAAGAGATGACTGCCTCATCCCTTCAACTCTTTCTAATGCTGATACATTTAGCCTTGCATCTTCTTGCTTAAACAATGAACAATTCACTGCCAGTTGACTGCTCGATCAAGGTAAACTTCTCAGTATACGAAGATCTTTGGCATGATTTTGAGTCCAAAATCTTGGTGCTGTCCATTGTTCACCTAGAGATGTGCCTGTGGACTGCCACAGGAGAACATACTTCATGCATATTATCCAGTCATTAGGAGTGGTTAAAGCTAGGACAACAGTGCCAGTATGGGGCAGCATGGTGGCTCAGTGGTTGGCACTGCTGCCTCACAACACCAGGGACCTGGGTTCAATTCCAGCCATTTTCTGTGTGGAGTTTGCACATTCTCCCCGTGTCTGTGTGGGTTTCCTCCGAGTGCTCCGGTTTCCTCCCACAGTCCAAAGATGTGCAGGTCAAGTGAATTGGCCACGCTAAATTGCCCGTAGTGTTAGGTGCATTAGTCAGAGGGAAATGGGTTACTCTTCGGAGAGTCGGTGTGGACTTGTTGGGCCGAAGGGCCTCTTTCCACACTATAGGAAATCTAGAAAATCAATACTAAATCTTGAGGAAGACGTCTTCGCACAGTTAAGATTTACTTCTAAAGACTTACAATCCTATTCCGAATCAGTAACTCTCTGCTGTTGTTTTGACTGGGCCTTTTTCTTCAGAAGGCTGGGGCACTCTTAGCTGTGGAGTAGGGAGTCTTAGGGCTGCAAGACTGCTGTAAAATTATTCAAGTCCTGATGTCGCACTAACCGCTCAATAATGTGAACGCCATCAGTGTTCATCTGTGTACTCCTCTCCCCCGCCACTACTCGAGCCATGCAACCATGCAAAAACCACATCCAGGACTTATCCAAACAAGCTGCTTACAGGCTGCTATCTTTGCCTTCTGGCTGCCAGCTTCTTTTCATTCATCCCTCGCACGTGGGCATCACTGAAATTTTATTATCAATCAAACAGGCTACTTTGTCCTGGATGGTGTCAGGCTTCTTGAGTGCTTTTGGAGCTGCTCCCATCCAGGCAAGTGGGGAGTATGAACAACAATACAGCACATGAACAGGCCCTACAGTCATTTCTATTCAATCGCAATCCTTTCTTTCGTTGACTTCCCAAGAAGGGTCATTGAATAGCAATCACAAAAATGGAAACCCTGACCTGACTTTGGCTTTCCACTCACATGCTCGCGTGAACAATTTTTCAAAATTTTGTCAGTCACATCATACATGCCAGAAGAACAACTACCGAGTACCCCTTTAAACGGATTTTTTGGAAGAATTATCTCACAAGATTTTGGTAGACAGTGCAGGACTCTGATCAAAGACTAGGAATGCAATCAGTTCCTTTTAGCAGTAATGCATGTTTCATCAAGATTTCTGGAAGCACTGGCTGTGGGAAAAATTACCATTAGAACATTTAATAGGAGCAGAAGTAGTCCATTTAGCCGACTCGGTCTGCTCTGCCATTCAATGATATTCTGGTTGATCTGATAATCCACAATTCCATTTACCTGCCTTTTGCCCAGAACCTTTGATTTCCCTATTGATTATAATTTTGATCTTCCACCTATTGTTATGAAACTTGAAAGAGCTTAAAACACATTAACAAGGATGCTGCCAGGGTTCGAGGGTTTGAGCTATAGGGTGAGGCTGAATAGGCTGGGGCTGTTTTCTCTGCAGTGTTGGAGGCTGAGGAGTGACATTATAGAGATTTATAAAATCATGAGGAGTACAGCCAGGGTAAGTAGACAAGGTCTTTTCCCTGGGATGGGGGAGTCCAGAAGTGGAGGGCATAAGTTTAGGATGAGAGGGGAAGGATTTAAAACATTTTCCTGCAAAGGGTGGTGCGTGTATGGAATGAGCTGCCAGAGGATGTGGTGGAGGCTGGTACAATTACAACATTTAAAAGGCATCTGGATGGGTATATGAGTAGGAAGGGTTTAGAGGGATATGGGCCAAGTGCTTGCAAATGGGACTTGATTAATATAGGATATCTGGTCGGCATGGACGAGTTGGATTGAAGAGTCTGTTTCCATGCTGTACCTCTCTCTGACTCGGACTCTCCAAGCCTGCACCAACACATTTTGCTTTTCCATACTAAAACTGTCTTCACTTACAGGATCCAAATCCCTCTATTGCCTTCCTAATCATGTATTCGTCCAGGTGCTTCTTGAATTCATGTATTCATCCAAGTACCTCTTGATTCCATCACCCTCCTGACTTTTACCTTATAATTGGTGGGCTGGCTTTGGGGAGTCAACAGGTGATTCACTCCTGAGAGTACTTCTAGCTTCTGACCCGCAAGCGTAGCCATTGTATTTATACGGCTAGTGCAGTTCAGTTTCTGGTCAGTGGTAACCTCCAGGATTTTGATAGCTTCCTTCTTTTGTTCTTTCTGGATATGCAGCTGGATGATAGCTGGCAAGTATGTAAATGATGTCTCACGTAGACCAGCAATTGAGGCCTGAGTCTCAAATTGCTGACACGGGTCGGATTGGGGTTTAATGCTCATGCCGCCTGCAGAAATCTGCATCAGTTAAAATGCCATTTTCTGCATTTTGAGACTCCCCTTGTTAGGGATTCCATTCATGCTATGTACAAAACTGGACAATGTTTGAGAGTAGGATATGGGACACAGTTCATGAAAATGCTTCTGTTTAATTCTCTTCAGTGAGATTATTTTAGCTATTATGTAGCATTGGCATTCAATTGCTGCTGATGTATATTTATTTCTGTACAGATGATCTTTCTTTGTTTTGTAGGATATCCTAGTCAGCTCCTCATTGAGAACCTGCCCATGTAGGTTCAGCATATCTGGCAGTTTATAATGTAATGCATTTGTATGAATAAATGTATCTTCTATACATACAGCTTGTGTATTTTTATTATTCATTGATGGATGCTTCATTCGTAAGGATGCTTTTCCTTATTTTTGCTTTTGTTTTGTTTTGTTTCATTGGATGTGGGTTTGTTGTTGTTGTGTTGCCATAGCCTTACTACACCATAGGGGCTGCTCTCTCATCAGAGAGAAGTGACTGCTGGTGATTTAACCTGAGGGCCACCAGACCTCAGGCAAGGGAAGAGGTTGAGAAGGAGAGTCCTTCATGGAAACCTCAAACCAGTGATGAGAATTGAATCCAAACTGTTGGTGTCACACTGCTCTGTAAACCAACAATCCAGCCAACTGTCTGGCAAAACCAGCATTTGCTGTTCCCATTGAGAAGGTAGAGGTGAGCTGTCTTCTAGAACCACCACAGCCCTTGGGGTGTTGTCACAGTGCTGTTGGGTGACCAGTTAAATTTTACTGTATTTATTTAGGCTGATGTTGTCTTTGCTCAGAAATTATTTTATATTCTGATCTGTTCCAGGTCTTGGTTATTTTTCCACTGCAGCAAATCTGAACCAATTCCTTTTTCATAGTTTACCTCAAAACAAAATCAAAACGTGAGCCCCGGGTATTATTATCCAGTTTACGTCAGGAATGAAAACTGAACAGTTTACTTAAAAACTGGACAGTCCACTCAAGAACTAAATAACTGACATTGATACACAGTGGGACCTTGAGCTGGTCATGACCTTTAGTAAGAAAAAGTAGAATAACTCCCATGTTCTACATTTCTTTGTCAGTGCTTCATTATAGGGAGTTTGTCAGCGCTTCATTAGAAGCCAGTCTGTATGCAGTAAAGTCCCAACAAATGGAAATGCAATAAAGACCACATGATCAATCTTTACAGCATTCGTTAAGGGATGAATATTCACCACGTCACTGGGGAGTAATCTCTGTGTCTTCATTGGAGTAGTGCCAACGGATTTTTCATGTGCACTGGAAAAAGCAAACTGCATATGGCTTAAAGTCTCATCTGCAAGAGAGCACACCTCAAACAATCTACTTATCCCTCAGAGCCTATATACACTGGCGTATCAACTTAGATTGTTGTAGTCAAGTCTGTGGGTTGGAACTGAGCTTCTGAATCTTCTAGCTGTGTAGTAAGAATGCTACCAATTAAGCCATGGCTGACTTTGTTGGCAACATCTGCAGAGGCACAAAATTGGCCATCCCTTAACGTCCCTGTCTGACGTACTTTTGCACTGATTTCAGTAGCAAGGGAAATTAGGTGAAATTCATCACAGGCAACTAATCTAATAATACTCATTCTGTGCCAATGATCAAGGTAGACTTCACCAACATCCTCATGTTTTGTTACTTCCTCTATTTTGAGCTTCTCAACCATGTGTTCAGATAATATAATCATACTCAGGGATGCTGTCTTATGGACTTGATGGAGGTGAAGAGAACTCTTGCCCCCAACCCAAACTGGCAAGACAGCATGAACCCCTCCCCATGCCCCACATCACCTTTTTTTGTCATGTGTCACTCAACGACTCAACTTGGGCAATGGTGGGTCACCCTTGGGAGTGAGGACCTTGGTGGCAGAAATCCTGGAAGCCAAGAGTTGTTGGTCACTAAGAGGCTCTCAGCTTCATTGACTGGCAGTGCCACAGGAAGGTAGAGTCTGCTGCTAGTAAGGCACCCATCTGAGGCCCAGAATCATCATAGACACAGGCCAGAGGTAACTGATGGCAGCATGGGTGAGCAGGATCAGTAGCAAGGACTGAGGAGTGACAATCAAGTGTCGTTTCCTGATGCCAAGTTCCTTGAGCACCAGGTTACTCTGAACGAGTGACTCCTCAAGCCATTGTTCATTCCAAAGGCTCTTTGTACTTTCTTTGAGGGGACCGCCCTGACCTGCCTGTTACTGGTGAATACTAACAGCAGAGGTGATGAGGTCCAACCCGGGCATCCTTTCCCTGCAAAAGAGCCTCAATTAGTTGCACAGCAGGAAAGTTGTCCAAGCATTTTCTCTTCACGAACTTAATCGGGGAACAGGAGGGAAGGAAGCAGGCTCCCCACCTGCCTCCCTCCCATCTGAATAAATGCCCCACCCCCAACAACCAAACGTGCCATGGGCAAGGGAATTAAAATTCACGCTTGATGACTGAAAAGTTCGCTCTGGTTTTAGTGTACATGATTTAGGATATGTAACATTGTTTCGGGATCACATCCTGGGATTCTACATATTTCTAATTATGCCCATTGGTTTATGGTAACAATATAAGGCAGATTCTGTTTTTTCCATTACATTAGAGTACTCAACTTCCCATGTTTGTTATAGTTGTCTTGTTTTGCTGTTGTCTTGAAATGGAATGTTGCTTCCTTTGCTAGAGGCTGAGATGCAGTGAAGGGTTGTTGATACAAGGGTTAGTCAGACAATATTGTCGAACAGAGATGTGCATATTGTTGAATACACTGGAGTTTTGCTTCATAGTCAGCAGAGATCATGGAGTATTTGCTTTCTCTTAAGAGCTTAATTGGCTGGGTAGAGTACATGATCAGGTAGATTGTACATGGTCTTTGGAAGTAGCCAGCTTAATGGCATTGTCTCATTCTGTATTCAGTTTTATTTTTATATGTGGCATAGTTAACTCTCTGTCATGATTCAAGTTTTCACCCAATATGAGATTTACTACAAGAGGTAAAATATAAGTAATTCCAGCTCTTTTGGTGTTTGAAAGTTGACAGTTCTAAAGGCCATTTCTTTTGTTTCCATTCCTTGTCTCAATAATGAGCATTTTTAACTCAGGTAGGCTTGGCCAGTAGCACTTATTAATTCCTCAACCCTCACTTGAGATTCACTTTATTCTTTTAGTCAGATCTTTGTTTTCCTATGGTTCTAAGATCCTTGTAAAAGATGAAGTATTTCCATTCTCTGTGTGTTTGCAAATAGAGTCATAGAGTCATAGAGTCATAGAGATATACAGCATGGAAACAGACCCTTCGGTCCAACCTGTCCATGCCGACCAGATATTCCAACCCAATCTAGTCCCACCTGTCATCACCTGGCCCATATCCCCCCAAACCTTTCCTATTCATATACCCATCCAAATGCCTGTTAAATGTTGCAATTGTATCAGCCTCCACCACTTCCTCTGGCAGCTCATTCCATACACGTACTACCCTCTGCGTGAAAAAGTTGCCCCTTAGGTCTCTTTTATATCTTTCCCCTCTCACCCTAAACCTATGCCTTCTAGTTCTGGACTCCCCGACCCCAGGAAAAGACTTTGTTTATTTATCCTATCCATGCCCCTCATAATTTTGTAAACCTCTATAAGGTCACCCCTCAGCCTCCAACGGTCCAGGGAAAACAGCCCTAGCCTGTTCAGCCTCACCCTGTAGCTCAGAAATGGATTCAAATGAAATTCTTGCTTATTTGTGCATTGTATATACAATTCCCATCCATCACTGAACACAACAGAATTTATTCCTCTTGGTTAGGCCACTCTTGGAATATTGTGTGCAATTCTGGTCTCCATCCTATCCGAAAGATGTTGTGAAACTTGAAAGGGTTCAGAAGAGATTTACAAGATGTTGCCAGGCTTGGAGGATTTGAGCTATAGGGAGAGGTTGAATAGGCTGGGGCTGTTTTTCCTGGAGTGTCGGAGGCTGAGGGGTGACCTTATAGAGGTGTATAAAATCATGAGGAGCATGGATAGGGTAAATAAACAAATAGGATAGGATAAACTCCCCGGGGTGGGGGAGTCCAGCACTAGAGGGCAAAGGTTTAGGGGTGAGGGGGGAAAGATATAAAAGCGACCTCAAGGGCAACTTTTTCACATAGAGAGTGGTACGTGTATGGAATGAGCTGCCAGAGGAAGTCGTGGAGGCTGGTACAATTGCAACATTTAAAATGCACGTGGTTGGATTTATGAATAGGAAGGGTGTGGAGGGATATGGGCTGGGTGCTGGCAGGTGGGACTAGATTGGGTTGGGATATCTGGTTGACATGGACAAATTGGACCAAAGGGTCTGTTTCTGTGCTGTACATCTCTATGACCATGACTCTATAATCTGGAATATCAGTTATTCTTGGCAAACAGGCTAAAGGGTTCACAGACAACGCCATATGACATTTCCTAAAGTTAAAACTTATTTGTATACTTAGAGACTTTGTTAAATATCTTAGGGGAATCTTCTTTAGTTGTTTGCAAACACTTTGTATTGCATGCATATTGTTGGTAGGACTCTGATTATATCATGCATTGCTGAGAATACATTTTATAATATGTAAGCAACAAGCAAGAGTAGAATCCCTGCAGTGTGGAATCAAGCCTTTCAGCCTGTTGAATCCACACTCACCCTCTGACAAGCATTCCACCTAGACCCGTCCCCTACCCTATCCCTGTATTTCCCTAAGCTAATCCACTTAACCTACAAATCAGTGAACAGTATGAGCAATTTAGTATTGTTAAACCACCTAACCTGCACATTTTGGGACTGTGGGAGGACACCGGAGCACCTGGAGGAGACAAGGGAGAATGTGCAATCTTCACACAGGCAGTCACCCTGGAACTGAGCCCGTGAGATATCTGTGAGGCAGCAGTGCTAACCACTGAGCCATATCCTTCCATTTGTGTGTTGACTCTGGCTCTGTTCAGCTTGATGAAGGGGTATTCAAAATCTCAGTTGGGGCTTTCTCCTTGTGATGTTTATCAGCTAGTTTCAACATTTTCTGAAGTATAAACAGGAAATTTTGGTAATACTCAGCAGGTGTGGCAGCATCTGTGAAGAAAGAAATAGGTTCCAGGTTCAATGACTCATCAGCAGTGTTTATAGTATTTTGGCTTCACATCAACATTTTCTGGTTTCAGGTCAGATTTGCAGCAACCCCACTTGATTCCTCTTTGTCTCTGTTATAAATAATGTCTGTCGTACTGATACTGAGAAAACCTTTATAAAAATAATAAATGCTGCTCGTTAACTTTTCCTCATGGTATTTTCTTTCAAATGTGCATGTCACTCTGCTAGCCTTTGTCGAATTTGTTAATACCAACAGCTTTTTCTTTATCTTTCTCAAGTTTTTGTCAAAGATTTCCATTATAAACAAGCATTGGAGTTCTGAGTGACTTCATGTACTGTAGTTGTGTCAATAAAAATATGACTTCAAGTTCTTTGTTCCACATTCAATAAGCATGAGCACTGGCAATTCTTAATATGTTTATGCCACTATGATATTTCTAATGAGCATTTCAAATGATCTGCTGAAAGATGACCTAAAATGTAGTTTAATGCACAAAAGCTTAATCTTTCCCAAAATTGTCATTCTGAATTTTTATTTTGCTCTTTTGAATTGTTTCCTGTCTTATTCAGTAATAATTTATTGCTTCCTAATATTGTCTATGCATTTTCAGCTATCCATGAAAATCATATTTTGTAAATAGTTCTATAGAAAATTGGTCTGTTCTGTCTCTTGATAACAAATTATTGAATCTTTTCTGGCCTATTTTGCTGTATTTTATTTAAATTTTTTTTTCCATTTCATGTACCTTTTCACCCACCAGTTTGATTGCCATGGCTGCTGCAGTGGGTGAATAATTGCCTGTCTTAGTAGGAGCATGTTCTGGAGCTAAAGTCGAGTGCTTTCTTCGTGATGTATGCCTCATTTGGATTCAGCCGACAGCCTAGGGGCTGTATTATTCATGCCTTGACAGATAGCACTCACTAAAAGCATTGGACTAGGGCCAGGTACTGGCAGGGAGATTCTGGAACATTGCACCTTACTGCTCAGAGTATCATCTACAAAAGGAAAGCTGCTTCATTTCCATAGCTGTGTTAGCACCACAAAAATATAGAAATCCAATTTGTATACAGCAAATTGCAGCATGCGGGGAATTGCAGCATGCATTAAGATTTTTAACGTAATCTTCTACATTTAATTGCAAGGCTTTTGTTTAATTAGTAAGTCACCACAAGTGAAAAATGAAGATTCACATGAGTGCATAGAACACAATGTAGTGACGCTGAATTCACTAATTAATGTATGGCTGCTGTACAACAGAATGCACTGTGGGATATTTATTAGAAATGTAATGTTTGTATGAAGGCCAGTTTTAAGTATTTGTTTTTCTCCTCCTTGATATTTCTGTACCACATCAATGTGATTTTACATCTGCTGCCATTATCCTCGACAAAGAAGAATCTGAAATAAATATTAGATTTATATTTTAGGCAAAGACTGAAGATTTTTTTAAAAAATTGTAAGCTTCTAACAACTGTGTTTTAAAAATAATCTTATGGGCACAAAGGTTTATAGTTTAATAGGCATGAAGAGAATTCTGAACATACGGCACACCCAGTAAGGTTTTGCATGTTATATGACGTATGATTTCATTAATGCTGTTTTTTTTGCCATCAAATATAGATTTAAATCTGCAGTTGCTATGTGCAGTTCAAATATTCCCATTTAACTTAGCCTCAAGCAGTGTCTTAAAATATTCCCCCATTTCCTAACTCGTTTCTCCTCCCCTTTCCTGAAGCAATGAGTACGATCCCAATTCTTGAGTACAATCCCACAGTCCTCACCCAAGTAGCTAAGCTTCATGTACAATCTGCTACCTAGAAGGAGAAACGAGTCAGACTGTCTCAGTCTCAGGCTTCTGCCTACACACTTTCAGTATTTCCAGTAAGGTCACTTAAATGATGGTCAGGAGCAGGAATGTTGACGGCCTCTTTTCCTTGAGTGTTAACCTTGTTCCAGTGAAATCAAGGCTAGTGCCTCACAATGCCTCCCCATGAGGTTCACTGATCATTGGGTGTTGGCTGCATTGAAAATGTTATAATCTGGCAGTTTAAATATTTAGTTACTGTGTTAGTAAGCTTCAGAGAAAAAAGGCTTTAACTAATGGTCAACATTATTTTATTATCACGGTCAATATTTTATTATAATGCTAAACAATATTTATGGCTATGACGGCCGCATTGAGGGGTTATGTAGACAGCTGGTGCATGATAAAAGTTGAAACCTAATTGGTTACAAGCTCCTGTTTATATACTGATGGCGATGTGTTACACGTTGCTGTGGCAACGTGCATTTTTACATGCATGTCGTGATTGGGAACTTTGAATAGTGGCAGAGGATCCAATGCTCTTTCAATCACATGGCTGACTAGTGATCTCTCCCATTCTTACCAACTGCCGTTGGTGTGTGTTGGAAGGAAATATAAGGTGACACTCAACTTATTTGGCTTTGTTATGAATCCACCTTCCTTGGCCTCCTGCTCGATAAATGCTCGTCATATCTTATGTCTACTTCACAATGTTAATTAAAACCTGCTGTAAAGTTTAAGTACATTTTATCCAAGTATCTATTGTAAAGTGTAAGTTTATTTACCAGAAAGGCGTGCTGATCTCTTTACCTCTCTGCTTTCTTTTCCTCCTGTGATTTCGGCACTTTTAAAACCCAGACTTGGCATCAGCACATTTTCCCCATTTATCTTGTTTTTTGAAAAAGTCTTTCTGACCATATTGACACCTGCATGATGGATCATGGTCCGTTGTCATGGTTTCTCAATTAATATGTGATAATTTCAATACTACCCATTGAGCCTGCCTAACTACAGAATATGTTTTGATTGAAAAAGAACTGTTTTCTCTCTATAATCTCATCTGCAATTTAAATCACAAAATTAAGTCTTCTAGAGTCATAGGGATGTACAGCACGGAAACAGACCCTTCGGTCCAACTCGTCCATGCCGACCAGAAATCCCAACCCAATCTAGTCCCACCTGCCAGCGCTTGACCCATATCCCTCCAAATCCTTCCTATTCATATACCCAAGATTTGACAATTTTTATATTTATAGAAGTGCAGCACATTTTGCTCCATAGGTAAACAATTATGTACATTGCCCTCAGATTATACGTTTTTGGCTCCAACATCATTAGCCATGGAACCATTGAGTCTTTGCCTCCATAAATCAAGCAAGAAACTATTTATAAAAAACTACACTTTCTGTAAACCTGAAACAAAAATTGGATTTTTTTTTTAGAAAAGCTGAGTAAGTCTGGCAGCATGGGTGGAGAGTTAACATTTTGGGTCGAGTGAGCCTTCCTCAGAACATAGAAACTGTTTATGCTGCCTTCAACCTTTTCTTCAATCTGATAGATTCCAATCAGCTGATCTGCTCACACCCACTTTGTAGATCAAAATTCATCAGAAGGGTTTTTTGTTTTTCTTGTTAACTTTGGAATCATAGAAATCAAGGGAACATGTAGCACCAAAGAAGGGCATTTGACGCACCATGTCTGCAACAACTAACAAGTAGCTGTCCAGCCTAATCCCACTTCCTTGCACTTGCTCCATTTCTTGAGGGTTATGACATTACAACTACGTGTTCAAATACTTCTTAAATGTCATAAGGGTTCCTGCCTCTACCATCCTTACAGTCACTGAGTTCCAGTTCTCCACCACCCTCTGAGTGAAAGGGGAAACTCCTTTTGTAACCCTTTTAATCTCCTCCCTCTGAACATAAAGCCATGCCCCCGGTTTTAGACCCCCTGAGCTCAGGGATTTAGGCTTTCCTAGATATTCTATATGCTCTCATAATTTTATACATTTCTATTTAGTCTCCCTTGAGTCCTATGTTCTTGTTGGTAGTAAAATAGTTGCTTTAATCCCTTGGTATTCAACTATCTGCATTTCCACCTAAATACCCATCATTCCTTGCTCTCCCAACAATCTCCCAAACCACCCCCCACCCCTCTTCGTCTCACCTTATTACCAGACAGCATGCCTACAGGTGCAATGTGAGTAATTCCACTGAAGATTTGCTTCTAGATAGGTGTCTTGCCTCGAGCATGTATCGGTCACACTGCAGTGGGTAAATTTGACATTGGCCAAAAACTGAGCAGTGGGTGATCAACTACCTTCTAATGCAATCTTCTACCTCTTTGCAAAATTTGAAATAACAGTTCCACAGGGCTATGTAATAGGACATTGATCTGCTGTCCATGGGCTACTATTGTTTTGATTGAAATGGAAGGAGGGCATTGCCTTTATAAAGTCGCACTACTCCACAGGTTACAACAGAGTTGTAATTTCTTTTTATTTGATTTTTGATGTGGCCAATTGTAGGCTTTCTCTACATTAAACTTAAAAGATCCATCAACTAAATGTTATGATCCCAGCTGGAGTATTACTGGACAAGTCTAATCCCAGACTGAAATCTGGCTTGACAGAGAACTTTTTTTTTGTTTTATTTAACAAGGCTTTTTTCACTGAAACCCAGACATACAATGCCACAGATCTGTAACATTTTTATTACTTAAAAGATGAGGCAAACTAAAATGAACAAAGTTATTCCATACAACAGAATTTTACATATCTTGAAATAAATGGTAAAATACAATTTCATTTAACCGAACATCAGCACTCTACAGGACTCAAACATGAGAGAGACTTTGTTCCTTTATCACATCTATAGGGTCAACTTGATTTTTTTTTCAATTTTCAGTTTTGAATGTTTGGTGGCCTCTTCCTTATTATTCACACAACTCAGCTCAGACTTTCTCAGCTTCATATAGCCCTTTCAGCATTCTAACCAAACACTTTTGGTATGGAACTTTGAAACCAAAACCCTTACACTGAGGCATCATATTTTTTAACGTGTCTGAACTAACCCATTTCTCTAGGAGAAAGGGTTTTGTACATTTAACTTCAATTAGGATGTCTGTGCACTGAAATCAAAAGCTTTCCATGCAATTGGCATTGCCCTTCGGAGGGAAAAAATAATTTCTGATCCTTCTAACTGAAACTAACTAACCAATGTTCTTCAATAGTTACTTTAACCAGACATTAAAGTGTCCTAGTATAAACAATTACCATTATCACTCCAGAAAATACGTTTTTCATTCTATTTTTATAAATTCATAGTTCCAAAAATACCAACAAATGAATCATTGGTACCGCCCCCTGCCATGTACATGGAGACCTAGGTTTACTAGTTCAAAATCCAAGACCTTTGGTAAATTATTTTTAACAACATACGACGCACCTTATGTTTCACACTTTCCTTTTATAAGCATAATTATTGATTTATTAGAAATAAAAATTACTCAATGGTGATGTAAACTTGTTAACACACAGTTTCTCATCTGAAAATATAGATGTTTATCTCTTTAACTAACTCAAACCACACATGCAAACAAACATACACACAAACTGGCGTAAGAGAAAATAATGGATTTCTCTTTGTAGAGATTCACTTTTGAGTGGGAAAAAAAAAATCACTATCGGCTGACAAGTTTTAGTTCTTCAAAGAAAAGGATGAGGATCGCATTTTCAGACTGTCAATCCAACATTCTTCTGTAAATAGACAGGTATCACTGAAAACAAGTCAAAGTCTCTTTGCCAATGTGGTTTTCTCAGGAACCATTGCATTGGGAATGCTTTCATACACACTTCAAGAGAACATTCATGGTTCAGGCTGGACCAGGGCTTGAGGACCCTCATCAAGAAGGTTTTCAGAAACAGGCTGGGGTTGTGAGTACTGTTTTTTTTATTGCCCCTGTGTGCCATTGCAAATTTTAAACAACTTCCAAAGCAAAAGGTGCAAGCTAGCAATCATAAACTGAGACAGGAGTTCTACCATAAAACAATTAGTTAGCACAAGTCATGTGACAAGAAGAAATGCCTTTACTAAGAAAAGAGATTTTGCTTTCCTTTCATTGACCCTCCACGTAGAGTGCCCCACATCTCTTCAAACTCAAGTCAACAAAAAAAAACGAAGCCACTGTAAAACTACCACCAGACATTGAAAGTTAAAAATCTACTCCTCGGAGGTATACTTTGTTATAGGAGAAAAGAATGTCAGGCAGTATGTACACGGTTCTTCTGTCCTTTACATACTGACCTCTTACAGACTGCAGGATTTTAAAAGCACTTACAATTTCTCAGATGTTTACAGAGAGTGTGAATATTTAGTGCATAGCAATGGCTAGGTGAGCAGTTCAACACTTCACCATGTGCTTACATTATTAGGAAAGGATTCACAACTCTCCAAGAATTGGGGATTAATGTCTAAGAGACTTCAGTGAGCAACTCAGGAAAAAAATAGAATGGGATTTGTAACAATAGTGTGTTTTTGCCTTTACTTTCTTTAAGCACTACAATTTACTTGTAAGAATTGGTGATATTGGTAAGTGGGAATATTGTTGTTGATCGAGTCAAGTATTGTTTCAATGGGATGAAATAGACTGCCTTCATTTCCCATTGCATATGGTGAGGCCTGTGATGATTGGAGTATGAGATTACCAGTGATGGGTGTAAGGCAGCAGGGCTATTAGAAGTGGGATATCATGGGATGAAATCTCGAAGGAGAGTTTGCTATCCAAAAGTCTGCCAACTGAGCAAGCAACATGAAGAATTATCATGTTTCCCCTCACAATAACTTTGCTTTTTCCTTAAGTTGTCATTTAGTTCTATGTAAATATAAATATAAACAAAATAATGAACAATAAAACTGGGAAAATGTAGTGATTGGAATGCGGGCCAAGTGGATTTCATTGACTATGAGATCCTTGACTGGGGATGTTAACCTGTGACAATCAGGGAAGTCTGTCTGACAGATGTAAACAGAATCTCCTCATTGTAGAGAACTGGCTTGGAACTGGCTGGTCAGAGTCCAGGTACTGTGCACATGTAAATAAAGGGTGACTTGGTGCTGGGATACCAGCCTCTGTGCAGTTGCAGTTATTTCAGAAAGAAAACTCAAAAGAATTAGAAATTGGTTTGCCCACTTTGTGTCTGTGCGTGAGTAACAATGCCCGTGCCCATTTAGAGTGAGGTAGGCTTAAGCACAAAGTTTCTGTCCTGACCTCCTCTGAATAATAATCCTCTGGCCCTGTGCTGCTATCTTCCCCTGAAAATTGCTGGTGAACTCTCTGCACAACCAGACTGTGGTTTATGGACCATATGGGATAGTTGGTTTGCTATTGTTAAAGGCAAGATTAGAGTGGTACTGGAAAATTGGGGGTGGAGAGATAAATGGGAGGGGGTGGGGCTGGGGAGAAGGTAGCTGAGAGTGCAGTAGGTGGATGGAGGTGGGGGTAAAGGTGAGAGATCAGAGAGGAGAGTGGAGCGGATAGGTGGGAAGGAAGATTGACAGGTGGGACAGGTCATGAGGGTGGGGCTGAGCTGGAAGGTTGGAACTGGGGTAAGGTAGGGGGAGGGGAAATGAGGAAATGGGTGAAGTCCACATTGATGCCATGGGGTTGAAGGATCCCTAGGTGGAAAAATGTCTTCCTCCAGACATCGGGTGGTGAGGGAGTGGCGGTGGAGGAGGCCCAGGACCTGCATGTCTTCGGCAGAAAGGGAGGGGGAGTTGAAATGTTCAGCCACAGGGCAGTGGGTTGATTGTTAAAGACAGGCTTGTGTTTCAGCTGAGGGCACAAAAAAACTGTTACTGTGGTACGAATTTTTGTAATGGGACAGACTGTAGAATCTGTAGGGGTGGAAGCATCACTGGTGCAGGGAGACGGGTGTAAAAACATGGGTGTTCAAACAGGCGGGAAGTTCGTCAAGGAGCACCATCCGAGGGGAATGGGAGCCAGTGGGAGGAAGGTCAACTCCCAGAGTCTGGACCCAGGGACTTTGCAGCAGAATCATAAGAAATGCAGTGGTCTTGTGAGCAATGTTCCTACAAAGCTGTACAGGTGCATGGTGAAAGTGAGGACTGCAGATGTTGGAGATCAGAGTCGAGAGTGTGGCGCTGGAAAAGCACAGCAGGTCGGGCAGCAACCGAGGAGCAGGAGAGTCGATGTTTCGGGCACAAGCCCTTCATCAGGAAAGAGGCTTGTGGGCCAGGCAACTGAGAGATAAATGGGAGGGGGGTGGTGGGGGTGTGGGGTTGGGGGAAATGTAGCTGAGAATGCGATAGGTAGCTGAAGTTGGGAGAGAAGGTGATAGGTCAGTGAGGAAGGTGGAGCGGAAAGATGGGAAAGGTGATGGACAGGTCAGGAGGGCAGTGCAAGTTGGAGGCTTGGGACTGGGATAATGTGGGGGAAGGGGACATGAGGAAACTGGTGAAATCTGCATTGATCTTGTATGGTTGCAGGGTCCCAAGGCAGAATATGAGGCACTCTTCCTCCAGGCATCGGGTGGTTAGCATTTGGTGATGGAGGTGATACATGTCCTTGGTGGAGTGGGAAGGGAAGTTGAAGTGTTCAGCCAGGGGGCAGTGGGATTGGTTGGTGCGGGTGTCCTGGAGATGTACTCTGAAACAATCCACAAGTTGGCATCCTGTTCCCTGATGTAGAGGAGACCACATCGGGTGCCAATCATGCAGTAGATAACATTGGTGGCGGTACAGGCAAATTTCTGTTAGATGTGGAAGGAGGTTTTGGGGCCTTGGATGGAGGTGAGGGGGCAGGTGTGGGTGATGGTTTGCACTTCCTGCGGTGGCAGGGGAAGGTGCCGGGAGTGGATATGGGCTGGTAGGGGGAGGCATAGATCTGATGAGGGAGACACGGAGGGAATGGTCTCTCCGGGATACTGATTGGGGTGTGGAGGGAAATATATCTCTGGTGGTGGGGTCCGTTTGTGGGTGGCGGGAGTGATGGAAGATGATGTGATGAATACAGAGATTGGTGGGGTGGAAGGTGAGGACAAGGAGTGTTCTGTCCTTGTTGCATTGGGAGGAGTGCGATTCAAGGGCAGAGGTGCCAGAAGTGGAGGAGATGCGCTGGAGGGTGTCATCAACCACATGGGAAGGGAAATCGCAATCTTGGAAGAAGGAGACCATCTGGGATTTTCTGAGGTGGAATTGGTTGAAATTGTGGCTAGACACGTTAAAAGTAACTCAGCATTTGGCATCTACATTTCAAAGGAAATATTATTTGTGTGAGCACTCAATGCAGAAAATACATCAATGCATGAAGTGCCCGACCCAAGCCTGCCTTGCTGTACAATGCACGACATGGCCATCATTCACCAATCACAGTCACTGGCACTCAGGCCTAACTTCCAAATATTTCATTTCAACCATAAATACCAGAATTGGCAGGGTATCCAGGATGCCTTTCTAGCTCCCAATGGCATGGTCTTAGCAACAAAGCACTCAGAGCAATGAACATTGCTGTTGATGGTGTGACTATGCAAACATATTATATTCTGTTCCATTCAGCCTATCTTTCCCTTCCTCTTTCGGACTCTACATGACCTGCTGCTTTCCCTGCACCGAGACCCTCAGCAGGATGAATGAATAATACCAAACAATGCCAATTGATCTGAAAATTGCAACCACCAGCTTATATGCTCGTTACTTATCTCAAAGCCAAGCATGTAACTGAGATCAGGTTATGATGTATAGCCGGGCACAAGTTGGGTTGAGTAGGCCAGGGGATCAGGCTGGGTTGATTTTTAGAAATGCAAGGTTGAGGACATGTTTTACTGCAGATGAGGACTTTAGTAGGAGAGTTCTGATGCACATACAGACCAAGATGCTGGATGCTTTGGCTGTTCTGTCACATTGCCTACTGTCACTGTGAAGGAGGTTGGAGAAGAGGGAGACGCAGCTCCATTTCCCATCCTATCCATCCCCCTGTCAGACCCAAAGCCAGTGCGGCCACATTCGCCACAACTGTTAATGGCACGTGCACGCACGCACATGCTGGCACAGACATACACACACACACAAAAGACACAGAAACTTTGGGGGTGGTTATGGCCAAGTGGTCTTATCGCAGTGCTGTTAACTCAGACACCGATATGTTTGGTGTTCCCAGTTTGAATCGTGCCATGGCAGATGATGGAATTTGAATTCAATAAAAAATCTTGGATTAAGAATCTAATGATGATCATGAATTCATTGTTGATTGTCAGAAAAACCCATCTGTTTCACTAATATCCTTTAGGGAAGGAAGCTCCATCCTTACCAGGTCTGGCCTACATGTGACTCCAGGTCCACAGCAGTGTGGTTGACTCTGAACTGCCCTCTGGGCAATTATGGATGGGCAAAAAATACTGGCCTGGCAAGCGATGCACTCATCCTGTGAATGAATTTTTTAAAAACACTCTTTGATAAATCCAGGATTGCACTCCAACTCCAAAGAAATTTCCAGGGTACATCCTGAAACTTTGCAATGGAAAAAGATCCAAACATTCAACTTAACTGCAAGCAATATTGTGGCCCTTCAAATAATGCAAGGGGACCATTTTTCTGCTTCATCCTTAAGTCATTGCCAACATGTTGTGCATAGCCAATATAAATCTCAACTGAGTAAATAACACAAATGCTGCCTGGACATTCAATATACAAAAGTGAAATCCTGGGATCACGTCAATTGGTTGGGCTGTTGTAACCTCAGGATAATACTGAATCCTATCGTTCCAGCATCATTAGGGAATGTGTAGGGAATGTTGTGTATTTCTTTAATTAGGAGGGATATTATGCAGGAAGTGCAGAATGCAGCCAGTAGTACAATAGAGATCCCAGAAATGGCATAGCCTTTTTGCAACATGATGCAAGGGAATTTCGTGGTCGATGTATTGAAATCCATAAATCTGAGCAGAGAAAGACAAGTTAACGTTTTGGGTGGAATGTTTAATGAGAGTTTACGGTAATTTAATTCAAATCTTATTAATAATTAGCGCTCAGTTTGCTTATTAAGTATTATCGACCAGTGAAGTTTGCATAAAATGAAGCAATAAATAGCTGCTCAGTCAGCTGAGAGCTTTGATTCTCAACCAGAAGGTCATTTGCTCAAGTCCCTGAGCCTCTGTCATCCAGCACTGTGCACAACAGTAGGATGAATTTTGTCAGATATTAGCTTGATGGGGCTGAACGGGCATTGGTAGCTAGAGCATTGCAACAGAATCAAAGCCTTCAACCTGTAAAGGGAAGAAGGAGAGGAAAACGTAACACATCATTCAGATTTGCATCATTTAAATCTTGCCTCTCATCACTAATCATAAACAGCACCATCAGCCACTACTGCAGCCCAGATTGTTTCAACTCTGTGGCTCAGGGAAATGTCTGCTAATGAGAGGGCTACACTGAGGGGCTGGGAATGGAACCAAAAAACAGGATGAATTATTTTGCTGCACAGTGTTTAGTTATTCAGCACTGACTCTAAAATTAACTATGTTTGGGACACATCTTTAAGTGAAACGGAGTAAATTTAAATTAGACAAATATAATGTTTCCTCTCTATTTCTTGCTGTAATTCCAGTTATACATAGCTACTTAAAAATGCTAAGATTCTGCAAATTTAGCAACACATAAGTGAAATATGACCTGTAAATTATATTTTGCAATAATATACTTAAAGTATTGGTGCAAAATCATTTTATTCTTTTTGGCTGGCCATGTAACTTACGTTCAAATATCAAAAGAAATGTTAGTACTCACAGGATCTGAAAGGATTTAAAAATAAAGGATCAAGAAATTTGCATTTTTACATATCTGTTTTGCAGTGTTTCTGCTCAAAGCATTTCAGGAATTGACACAGATTCTTCACGTCAAAACACAATTCAGGATTATGAGCAGATCACCGAATAAAAAGAAATGGCAGTCGTATTTTTTTTTAGCTTTTGTAGCCTACAGATATAAGGGTGTTCAACTGTAGCAAATGAACAAATGTTTGGCTCATTGAAATAAACATTGTCCCACAGGAAAATTAGTTTTAAATGAGGTTTAAAATGCTCGCCAGTAATTTTGGGCGATTAAAAGATGATCATTCAGATAAATTCTGACTTCGCACTCAAAGATTCCAAAAAATCGAAACCGGCATCTATCCCCTGCTAGATAAAGACAGACCTTCCTGCTCTCTCCTCAACTTTTCCAACCCTGATTTCTTGCCCACATGTGCACAATCTAGACTGGCCATGAAAACAGGTATGTGGCACTTAATCACAAACAATATTTTTAAAAATGAAAATAGCATTCAGATCACAATGTAGGATTTTAGTGTTGAAAAGTTATAAAATTTAGGTTTGCCGTTATGGTTTCCACATTGTGGTAAGTTCCCAATGTCATGGAGGTAGTCTGAGTGAAATGCTGAAATGGAGGTGAGAAACTTGTCAACACAGGAGGTGGGGGAATAGGGGGGAGGGAGGAATCAGTCTTAACATGTGCCACTCTAGTGCACCACCTAGTGGTTCCATATGTCTTGACCAATGCACCAATAAATCATGAACATTTGATGAGGATAGAAAATGAAGGAAAGAACAAAACAAAATTTATACTTGCCAATAGGCATAAAGATTATCTGAAGCAGAATGCTCTTGTGTTTGCTAATCTAAACTAGGCCCAAAAAAAGTAACATCTCAATTTTAAATTCTCATCCTCGTGTTCAAATCCGACCATGACCTCACTTCTCCTATCTCGGTAGTCTCTTCCAGCCTTGTAATCTTTCAAGGTCTCTGTAATTATCCACTTGTGATCTCTTTTTGTGCCTGATCCCTCATCTTAAATGCACTGCTATTTCAGCCATCTGATTGCTGTGCTCTGGAATTCGGTCCCTCACTCCTCTTTCTCTCCTTCACTCTCTACTCCTTTTAAGATGGTCCCCTATTCTAACCTTTTTGATCATGCGATTGGTTTGCTGCCATGTCTTTATATGTAAATTGCTGTCAAGTTCTGATTGAGAACTCTCCTGTGAAATGTCTTGGGGTATTTTAACACATTAAAATGTCAGAGAATGTAAGTTTGTGGTTTTGCATTTTGCCACCACTCCCCATGTAAAACACTCATTTTAAAGTGTGATAGTGTTTGATTGCCTAATATGAACAAAATTTGGTTTCATTTGAAGTGTTACATGGTAGATCAGAGAAAATGGGTTAAACAAGTGAATCTTGCACGAGTGCAAATAGCACTCAACAAAAGAAATGGACGTCAAAGAAGAGTAGTGTCGAGGGGATTAAAAAGCAAAATAATTTACGAATTTATAAGAATTTACAGTATTAAGAAACTGGTGTTTTCTGAAACAGTCTATGTTTGCCACCTTCAGCCATGTAGCATTGCAGATATTGGATTACTTTGTAGTCATAAAGTGTATTTTGCTCATTTAAATTAAAATGTAGCTAAAGCCATTGTTTATTAAGAGGATCTGCTCACTGAAGACCAGTTCAGCTTTGCTTGTTGTAAGCTGATTGAATATGTACATTAGCTGATGCAAAACACTCAGAAGGAATTCCCAATAATTGAGATTTATATTGGCTATGCACAACATGTTGGCAATGACTTAACTCTGGAGACTTGGGGTCAAGAATGAAATAATTTCAATCATGATTGTAATTGAAGAAATAGCTTATAAGCAAAAAGATTTGCTTGACTAATAACACACAATCAACTTCTGAAAACCTTTGCAGTACTATTTGTTCATGGGACAGGGATTTCAATGGGTGAGTGTAATTTCCTGGTCCCCAGTTGCCCTTGAGAAGTTAATGTTGAGCTGTCTTCTTGAGATTCTGTAGTCCGTGTGCTGTAGGTATATCCACAATGCTATTAGTGAGTGAATCCCAGAATGTTGACCCAGTGACACTTAAGGTACGACAACATAGTTGCAAGTCAGGGTAATGAGTAGTTTGGAGGGGAATTCATGGGTACTGTATTTGCTTCCTTCATCTTTCCAAATGACTGTATTGGGGGTTTTGAAGGTGCTGTTTCAGAAGCCTTGGTGAATTTCTGCAGTGGATCTTGTAGATGGTACACGCTGTTACTACTGAACATTGGTGGTGGTGAGTCTAAATATTTGTGGATATGGTGGCAATCAAGTGAGCTGCTTTGTCCTGGATGTTGTCAAGCTTCTTGAATGTTGTTGGGGCTGCACTTATGCAGGCAAGTAAAGAGTATTCCTTCACACTCCTGTCTTATACTTATAGATTGTCAGCAGGAGAGTCAGGAGGTGAGTTACTCACTGCAGGATTCCTAGTCCATAACCTGCTCTGGTAGCCTCTGTATTCACATGACTAATCCTGTTGAGTTTCTGGTCCAGGGTAACCCCTAGGATGCTAATCATGAGGGATTCAGTAATGATAACACCACTGGATGCCAAGAGAGGATAGTTAGATTGTCTGTTCTTGGAGATGGCCATTGCCTGGAATTTGTGTTGCAGGACTATTACATGCCACTTGTCAGCCCAAACCAGGATAGTACCCAGGCCATTTCAGCATGTATCTGAGTATCTTCAATATCTGAAAAATTGAAAATAGCACTGAATGTTACGCAGACAATGGTGAACATCCCCAATTCTGACCTTATGATACAGGGCAGACTACACATATAAAAACTCTTGGTAAACTAAAAATTATGTCAAGTAAGAAACACAATGGTTTCTCAAAAACAATGCTTGTTAAAAAAAATGGAACCAGTATGTTCATTAGTTCAGGACACAATATGCACAGAAACTTAGTCACAAACCACTAAATATGGAATTAATGTCCTGCATGAAGGAAGAATATCATTACTTCTGGAAGAGTACAGAAGTGAACAACAAAGTTGACACATAGAGGCATTAACGTTTAAGGAAAGGTTAAGATCATTAGGTTGTTCCTTTGGAAAAGAGATGACCTTGAAGGGTTCTAATTGACCTATTCAAGATTGATTGATAATGTTCACTGTAGCAGAGATTCCAACTACAAGGGTAAGCAAGAAAGAAGTGAAGTGGAGTTTGCTTGGTTAAAGGATAATAGAACTGTGAATCTGGTTAGTAAAGGAGACGATGGAATCAAATGTTGCAACAGTCCCATTTAGCATTTCTGGTACGAAAGGATTGAGGATAATGGAGAGAAGTGAATAAACTGGATTGATCTATGAAAAGGAGAAATGCTTGTTGAATTTAATAGTCTATGGCACAGAGGAGCATTGTATGAAATTGAAAATCCTTTTCTTTGGGGAGGGCGGAGTTCTTTTTAAAATGTATGTACTTTTGGTGAGGGTACATGAATACATTTGTTGCTTGTTGCTTGAATACTCGGAGTCCAACCTTTGAATTTCTCTCAATCCTTTGCTGGGCTTTCTATTTTATTGATACTGATTCTGCCACTGCCATCCTTTAGTTTCTTGTAAGCTGTAGAGGTCTGTGCTTTTTTTTTCCCCACAGGGTTCTCCTTAGCTGATAAGACCATAAGACTATACTGGGACATAATAGTGTCCCCATTATTTCAAACCAAAAGACTCTTTCAATGCAATGCCTCTGAGTCAATTTTTTTTTCCGAGCTGCTTGGGATAGATTTTTCATTTGCCTGTAGAGATTGGACCAGGTTCAAGTGAGGCCAAAATTTTGGATCTCGCAAGCTTTCTAGTCTGCCTGCTAATGATTTTGTAAACCAAGTAGAACATGAAGGGGTGTGAGGGGGGAGGGGAGGTTCAGGTGATTCAGTAATTGATTGTGCAGACGCTGAGGAGCTTGTCAAAGGGAAGGAAGCGATTTTGACACATGGTCCACAAAGATTTGCAATTATATCCCTGTGTAAGAGGTGCCTTTGCATCAGGGAGCCAGTCAAGGAGGCAGAAAGTAAGGACTCAGATTCTAGAGATCAGAGTTGATGAATGTGGCACTGGAAAAGCACAGCAGGTCAGGCAGCATCCGAGGAGCAGGACAATCGATGTTTCAAGCATAAGCTCTTCATTAGGAATCTGTCATGGAAGCAGTTCCATTTAGTACTGCTGCATGAAAGAGGGCAGGCTCAATAAATGGCTTAGGTAGTGACCAGTGGATGGTTCAGAGTCATAGAGTCATAGAGATGTACAGCATGGAAACAGACCCTTCAGTCCAACTCATCCATGCTGACCAGATATCCCAACCTAATCTAGTCCCATTTGCCAGCACTTGGCCCATATCCCTCCAAACCCTTCCTATTCATATACCCATACAGATGCCTTTTAAATGTTGCAATTGTACCAGCCTCCACCACTTCCTCTGGCAGCTCATTTCATGCACGCACCACCCTCTGTGTGAAAAAGTTGCTCCTTAGGTCCCTTTTATATCTTGCCCCTCCCAGACGTTGTAAAGACATGGCCTGTATGGCAGTAGATCAACTGTGGGCGAAGTGACTCCCAGGGGTTAGTAAGGTGTTGCAAGTGGGTCCAGGCAGCTGTGATAAGTGCTTCTGGAGGCACGGACCACCATCTGCATGCAATACATTGATCTCCCCAGAGCATATGAGGAGCAACAAAGAGCAGCAACAATCAAAACAAATGCATTGACCTTGAAGTGCAGTAGAGATGTTGCCTGATGGGTGGGGAGGGAAAGATGGTGATACTATTCATGTAGAGTACCCAGTAAACTAATGGACCTTTCAAATTTGCCAAAGCACACACCCAACAAGGGAGATGGTAGCAGAAATTGTGTGAACTGGTGAAGGACCACTTCAGTTTTGTCAGTTGCATTGGCACATCCTGACAGCTATCAGGTCAAAGTGGTGCTGAACATCTTTGCCATTGGTTCTTTTCGAGCAGTGGCAATGGAGCTGCCTGGCATCTCTCAGTCAGCTGCCCAACATGACAGATGGCAGATGATAGATGCCCTGTTTGAAAGGGCATTGCATTCACCATTGATGGCACCACACATGATTTGCTTCCATGACTGGACTCCCTCCTTCCAGGAGATTACTGGAAGTGCTGGGAATTAAGACACTGGCATTGGAACGGGATTCTGCTCTCGACATTTGGTTGGTATGTGACTTCCAGCAGTATTTTTTTGAGGTCCGTACAAATTATCTGGGTGCCTTTATTCATTTGTGGGACGTCAGTGTCACTTGCTAGGCCAGCATTTATTACATATCCCACATTGCTGTGGGTCTGGAGTCATATATAGGCCAGACCAGGTAAGGACAGCAGATTTCCTTCCGTCAAGGACATTAGTGAACTAGGTGGGATTTTCCTGACAATTAGCAATGGTTTCATGGTCATCATTTAGACTCTTAATTCCAGATATTTATTGAAGTCAAATTCACCATCTGCCATGGCAGGATTTGAACCAAGGTCCCCAGAACATTGCTAGTATCTCTGGATTAATAATCTAGCGATAATATAACTAGATCATTACCTCCCCACTTACCATGCCTCCTTGATCCTTTGACAGTACAGGGTCCTGCTTGGCTGATAAGACTAGAAGACCATAGGAGCAGAAATTAGGCCATTTAGCCCATCGAGTCTGCTCCACCAGTCGATCATGGCTGTTAGGTTTTTCAATCCCATTTTCCAGGTTTTTCAATCCCATTCTCTTGCTTTCTCCCTGTAAGCTTTGATTCCCTTGGCAATCAAGAACTTATCTATCTCTGTTTTAAATATATTCAATGACCTGGACTCCACAGCCCTCTGTGGCAGTGAATTCCACAGATTCACCACTGTCTGGCTAAAGAAGTTTCTCCTTATCCCTGTTTCAAAGGGTTTTCCCTTTAGTCTAAGGCTGTGCCTCAGATGAGATCTTGTGCATGGCTGCTGGAGTTAAGGGCCTATTTTCATTGAAGAAGTGACCACCGTCACATGTACATATTCCTTCTGTGGGGTCACAGGGGCCACACAGTCACTGTCACTTCAACACCAGGGACAGCATTCAGCAAGCCCTTGGACTGGCATCCTTCCCTGATATCATTGTTCTTCTGCCACTAAACCATTACCCGTTACAAACACATCAGTCTGAGCCCAGTCGTTAAACTTTCCATTAGGTTAAGCCTCTTAAGTGGATCACACCTCGAACAGAAGTCGCCAATGTGAGGTGCAAAGTGAGGTGGCAGACACGGCACTAACTACTCTCAGCTGCGCTGAAAGAATGAATTGAAGACAGGCTTCTGACATGTGTGTGTAGATGTGGCTGAGATTCCTGTGCCAGTTTAATCATCCCAGCAGTGCCAGTGTACATGCTGCACCAGTTGCCTCTGGCTGTGTTCAGGCAGAGGCAGATAAAGCCAAATGGCCTTCCTGCTGATGGTGCCTGAGTGTGAGGTGTCAAGAAGGCAGCAGGTGATGACGGGTGGACAGTCCACCTCATTGCTGCCTGTCCCAGCTCTTTCCTGGTGCACGTCAACATCTAAAGGAACCACAGCTGGGCATTTGCAGCGTTCACTCCCAATATCTTGATACCACCAATGCTACTGACACAGAAAGCAGTCAAGCCTAAAGTATTAAATGTTTTCAAGAAGGATTTAGATATAGTTCTTTGGACTAAAAGAGGCAAGGGGTATGGGGAGAAAGCAGGAACCGGGTTGGATGTTGAATATTGAATGATGGAGCAGGCTTGAAGGGCTGAATGGTCTACTCCTGTTCCTATTTTCTATTTTTCTTTTCATATTTCTATGACTGGTCAGTGCACCAGAATGTGGCCTTTGTTTTACGGAGATTGCTGCCCTCCTCCCGATTGTACTGTTGACAGCTGCCACTCAAAGGGTCAGTTCACATGCCCCAAACTCCTCTATTTTCCACCCATGATCTTGGATTGCCTGTGGGAATTCTTGATATTTCATCACAGAGTCTGTGGCTGCTGCTTCATGAAAACCCACTTTGTATCTGGCACCAAAGCTACCCACCTTCCGCAGGCTGCAGATGGTTGTGTCTGGATTAGTGGTGCTGGAAGAGCACAGCAGTTCAGGCAGCATCTAAGGAGCAGCAAAATCGACATTTCGGGCAAAAGCCCTTCAGTAGGCCCAAAACGTTGATTTCGCTGCTCCTTGGATGCTGCCTGAACTGCTGTGCTCTTCCAGCACCACTAATCCAGAATCTGGTTTCCAGCATCTGCAGTCATTGTTTTTACCTCATGGTTGTGTCTGACCTACCTTTTCTAAAGGATGGACTCCCTACACCTGCCTTGACTTCCGTCACCTCCCATGGCTGTTTATTTCACAAGATCCCCGATAGCTACTTCATCCATTTGGCTGGCTTTCTTCTGCTACTTGCTCCTCTCTTCAACTATCACTTCCAGAGAACTCCAAGGGAGATGCTTGAAAATTATGGTCTTCTGATCTGCTGCCGGCCTGATGTCCTCTTACCTCTCTCTGATGCCCTTCAGGAACTCTGCTCCCACAATAATGGGAGTCTTTACATTGAGAGTGTGACATCCAGCTTCCACCTCCTTAATTGGACAGTGATTGCACCATCCGCTGACTAATTGGCCACCTCATTAAAAATTGCATTGGTAGTCATGTGCGATCAAGGATTAGGATCAGGGCCAGGAAATCATTCTGACACTTGGGTCCTGACCCTAGGACAAAGATTCAGCTCCTTATTCTGTCTTTCTCTCTATTTTTTCTGCTACAATCTTCAGGTTTTCTTTAAAATTAAAACTTAACATCATTAATTCCCTACTTGATAACCTCAGCAATTTTACTCTTTTCAACCTTAATCCTATGTTGAGTTCCAGCCTTTCAAATTGCTTTCTCCAGCAAAGATAAGCCAATACTTCTGTGAGCTATAAATTATATACACTGTTTATACCATTGGAGATAAAATTAGAATGACTTATCTTGTGATTTGATACATAATAAACAATATTTTGGTCACCTCATCTTTTAAAGGATGGAAAGGCACTCGTGAAGTTGCAAAAAAAAGTATAGTCATAACTGGAAAGACTGAATATTTGGGTTTTTAATTTTGGAAAGACAAAGATGAGAGTGGCCTAACTGGGGTCTTTAAAAGAGGTTTTTACTTGCAGTAAATTCCAAGACAAGGGTCATAAACATTTGACAGAAATGAACAAATCCAGGCAGAAAGAAAGGGGAAAGTTGCAGATCTAAAGAGCAGTGAGAATATGAAACCTGCTCCCAAAAGGAACAGTGAGATATAAAACATTACTGTATTTAAGGGAAAGTTTGATATGTGACATGAGGGATAAAAGAATGGAAAGAGCACCAATACGGTTAGGAGAAAAAGAGTAGAAGGCTCCTGTGGAAGGGAAAGATCATTATAGATCATTTTGGGCTAAATAGCCTATTTCCATGATGTGACCTCCTATGTATGTTCAGTTATACCTATGATTTCACATAGTTTATGCTGCTGGTAAAAATTAAGATTAGAAATAATGATCTTACTGATAATTTAGCATTCAGCTTGTTTCTGGTTAGTAGTGCATTATTGAGGGTACAAATGTGAATAAATGATTTTGGGTTACAAAAAGAATGCTGCTGTGTCTGATTCCTTACCAAATTGCCAATTTAAACATAAATTTATAATAATGGTTCTAAAGTGTCATGGATGGAAATTTGCAATAAGACCGTGGCAATGATTCAAATATGCTACTTTTGGACCATTAGCTGAGGCAATTGTAAGCATTAAGGACAGTCAATGACTGATCCCAGTCCCTATGCTTGGTTAAGTTATGCAAATGAGAGACCATTGAATAACAAAATTGTATTCAATGATCTGTATCCCCACATGAATTGAATAGAAATAGATGGCATGCCAGATTGATTGCAGTGTCATTTTATAAGCTCAGATTTAGAAGGTGCTAGAAGCTCCAAAGTTGCAGCAACGTTTTAACTTTTGCTGGAATGACTAACTAACCTATATCTATGATTATGTTCTGCTTTATTGTTATGAAAGGGGGATTTCTACCTGTCACTGTCTCAATGTGAGTTTAGCAGACACTAATGTTTCATATTAGGACTGGAGATGTTATGGTAGTGATGTGGATTTAAGAATCAGATGGCTGTTGATGATGACTGTTTTGAAGGGCAACAATATCATTCAAGGCATTTTCATGCAACAATAAACTGGTGTTGAGCAGGACTGTGAAGAATAACATTCTTAATTAGGTCACACTAAAGTAATCTAGATAGGTGAATGGCAGTTTAGTGCCCAGTGACATCATAACGTTCTCAGTTAAAGTGTCATTAAATCATCTTACTCATGATACATATTTCTTAATTTTTTTTATAAAACTTGGAAATAAGCCCCTAAAGAATAAATAAGAATTAATAGCTTTGGTAATAGATTGTTCTTGAGAGTTTTGGGAAAGGAAACTTCATAGAATCAGGCAATGAACAAAATGTTTTAAGGTAGATGCTTATAATTGCTGAGTTTGAAACTACATATGTTGATTAGCCAACACGTTGCCCAGTACATTTATTTATGAGAATATTTTCAATCCTTTAAAAATACTTCTTGCAGAGACCATTTCCCTGTTTTATCAAAAGAAGATTCTAGAAGACACCATCTAATAGCAGTTGGAACTTAGAACAGTTTTCAGTTCAATAAGTCATTACCACACACTTTAAGCATTGTTTTCAAATTCAAGCATTAAATCTAAGCATTGAGTATGTAGATTTATTTATGAAAAAATGCACAGACTGAATTCATATTTCAGAAAATGAATCTGACGGCAAAGCAATTGCTGGAGCGTGGCATCTTGTGGAGTGAGCTGAATGTTTTTGCTGAACTTCCAGTGTTGTAAGTTGCTGGACTTGCACCTTGATGACAGCACAATGAGGTCACTGGGGCATTTTATACGTTACTAACACGATCATCAGTTTATCTTCATCTCTGAAGACATCTAAGGAACAATCGAGAAGCAGGAGTGGCAGAAATAGACTGAATTAGAGTTCGGAAAAAGTGAGATGCTGGAGAATCAGAGTACAAAAGTGTGATGCTGGAAAAAGCTGAGCAGATCAGGCAGCATCCGAGGAGCAGGAGAGTTGATGTTTCGGGCTGAAGTCCTTCATCAGGAATGTGGAGGGGGAAGGGGGATGAGAGATAAATAGGAGGGTGGGGGATGGGGCTGGGCTTGGTGGGATGGTGATCGGTGGATGCAGGTGGGGGGTGATTGTGATTGGTCATTGGGAAGGGTGGACAGAGAAAGTGAAATAAAAATTAAAAGAAAGATTGAATCCAGGGATTAAGCGGTCAGAAAGAACAAGTACAAAAATAAATGTTGGAAGTTTAATAAGACTTAGAATAATTACAGGAATGAGACTCCATAGTTTCAGTATGTGAAACCATGGAATGTCAGTTGGATAATCAAAATATCATGAGGACGAGACTTCACAAACATCCCTATCATCAATGACGAGGGAGTCCAACATAACGGTGTAAAAATAAGGCTAAGGTATTTGCACCATCTTCAGCCAGAAGTGCTGAGCGGATGATCTAGCACATTGTCATCCTGAAGTGCCTAAAACTAAAGCTATCAGTCTTCATCCAATTCAATCACTCCACATGATCTCAATAATGGCTGAAGACACTGGATACTCTAAAGGACATGGGCCTGGCATCATTTGGCAAATAATGCTGAAGACTTGTCCTCCAGAAGTAGCTGCTCTCCTAGCCAAGTTCCAGTGGAGTCGTAACACTGGCATTTACCCACCAATGTGGGGGTATATTTTGTCCACAAAAAGCAGAACAAATTCAACCTGGCCAAGCATCACTCTCTCTCTCTGCCTATTCTCAATCATCAGCCAGTGTCATTGGCACTGTGACCAAGTTTGGGTCCTGCCAGGCCACTTAGCTCATCATTTCATTTCAGCTTTGGGCCAAACATGAAACCTCATAAGCTTAATGTTTTGGATTCTTTGATGCTTCATCTGTTCTGATGAAAGGTCACTGGGCCAAATGTTGACTCTGCTTTCCCTCCACAGATGCTGTCTGATCTGCTGAGTTTCTCCAGCAATTTCTGTTTTTATTTCATATTTCCAACATCTGCAGTCCTTTGTTTTATTTATATTATTAAACTTTAAAAAGTACTTGGATGAACACTTGAAGTGTTATAACATTCAAGACTATGGGCCACTTGGGGAAAATAGAAATACTGTAGGTAGGTGTATTTTGGTGGGACAGACTTGGTGGGTTTGAAGGGCCTCTTCAGTACACTATGATTCTCTGAACATAGACGAAGGAACTAAACTCCAGATATGAGACGAGGGTGACTGCCTTTGATATCGAGGCAGGATTTTACCAAATATGGCATCAAGGAACCCTAGCAAAACCAGAGTTAGTCGGAATAAGAGGTTAAAATGTCTATTGATTGAAGTCATATCTAGAGCAAACGATAATTGATGTGGTTGTTGGATGAAAACATTACAATCCAAGGAGTACTGGGAGTTTCTCAGGGAGTGTCCTAGGCCCAGTCATCTTGAGCTGCTTCATCATTGTTCATCATAAGGTCAGAAGTGGGGATGTTAACTGACAATTGCGCACGTTCAGCACTATTTATCGCTCCTCAAATACTGAAGGAACTCATGTCCATATGCAGCAAGACAATATCCAGGCTTGGGCTGAAAGGTGGCCCACACAAGTGCAACCAATGAAAATCTTCAACAAGAGAGAATCTAACCACTGGCCATCAATGTAGAATGGCATTGCTAACATTGAAACCACCACTAGCAATATTCTGGAGGTTACTATTGACCTAAAACTGACTGGACTAGTCATACTAATACAGTGGCTGCAAGAGCAGGTTAGAGGCCAGCAATACTGTGGCAAGTAACTCACCTCCTTCCTTGCAAGCCTGTTCACCATCTACAAGACACAAATTAGCCCATCTCCTCAGATTCATTGTGGAGTAGCTCAGTGAATTTAATGAGCATTCTTCCTGTATGGAAATAAAAGCTGATCTGATATGGTCATTGGCTAAACTTACAATCTATCACTGTCAATCTACCATGAGGTTGAAACCAAAATCAATTTGATTATATACAATTCCATTTATTCCAGTGTGCTGCATATGGGCATAGACTCCTTCAGTAACAGAGAAGTGGTGAATGGTGTCAAACATTGTGCAAACATCATTGAACATCGCCATCTCTGATCTTATGATGGAGGGAAGATCAATGATGAAGTAGTTGAAGATGATTCGGCCTTGAGGAACTCCAGAATGGATACCCTTGGACTGTAATGTTAGTCCACTAACTCCACTTGCCTGGATGTGTGTAGCTCAAAATGCACTCAAGAAACTAGACATCATTCAGGATAAAGCGTTCTGCTTAATTTTCACCCCATCTGCCATATTTATCATTCACTTCCTTTCTCACTGGCATTGACACTTAGTATGTGTACCATTTACAAGATGCATTGCAGTAACTCACCAAGCATCCTGCAATAGCACCTTTAAACAGGTGAATTCTACCACCTAGAAGGACAGAAGCAGCAGCAGCAGATTTAAGGGTGCACCATCCTCCTGCATGTTCTCCCCTGAACCAAATACTTTCCTGGCACAGGACTATATTGTTGCTTCTTTGCTGTCACTAGGTTAAGATCCTGGAACCCCCCTCCCAAATAGCACTGTAACTGTCTCAGTACTTCAAAGACTGCAACAATTCAGGAAGGCAGTTCACCACCACCTCTGGGACAATTAGAGATTTGGCAAGAAGTGCCATCCAACTGGCAACACTAATGTTCCATGAACACATTTTTTTTAAAAAGTAGTTTTGTTTCTGGTGGCTGTGTTTCATTGGAGGAACATAAGTCTTCTCTTTAAAAGCGTACTTATGGTGTTAACTGTTTGTGACAACTTAATTCCTTTTTACAGGGTGCAGGAGACAATTTCTTGAAACTCATGAGATTGATGACTGGATTTCATTTTTGTGAGAGCTGTGCAAAGCACCCAGCAATTTTGAGATACTTGCATCTCACGGCATGTTCCTTCAACTGTTTGACTCTTTGCACATTTACAGCAACAGTGAATGCACCTTGATTGTGGCAGAAATGTCTGGATCATTGTGTTCAATGAAGATTATATAATGTAGTCAGGGTTGTATTCATGCAACCTAATAATGTAATTAAGTTTTTTTCAGTTTTTACTGTTTAAAATCTGGGCATTTGAAGACCTTGATGCCAGGAAAGCCGAAGGTTAAACCAGGACAATTAAATGGTTGAATTGCTGATATTTAGGCCGAGCACACCTATCTCGATGTAAATGCTCAATTGGAGACAACTGAGTTAGACTCTCAGGGGAGGGAGAATGTCACATAAAACTCACAAATTTTCAATCAAAGCCAATTACATTAACCTCAGAGGCAGATGTCAAATGTGCACCCATGCACATTTTTAATTAGAAATAAAATAATTAAGTTAAGTAGGACACTCGAAGGTCAACTTGCTGATCATTTTTTGTATAGTATTTAATTCAGTGATAATATTCCGCCCTCGCTGTGAGGGAAACAAGGAAGTGAAATTAACAGCAATGTTTCGATGCAGTGTGCCAGGAGGTAACTACTTTTTTTATAAATCAGTAATATTTTGTCATCATGGGACATTTTCAGTTTTGCATCATTGAAGAAGTTCTGGATATTGTGCAAATTGAATTGTGGCAATTAGGATCAGATTGCCATGCCTCTCGCTTCGTCCAGCTGCAACCCAACATCTGATACAAAACAATATTTCAGAAGATGGCTGGATATTTGATGAACTTCTAAAACTCAATTTTAATTCCTTTAAAATTAGCAGAGTGCTGGCTGTTTGGTATTAACGTTTAACAGGCAGTTGGTTACCAGTTTTACTGGTCTAAGTGTGATGACTGGATGTCATATAGTTTAGGATTGATGTCACTAATTTTGCAATAATATTCAAAGGACTGAAATCTGAACTCTTTTTATTTTGGGGTGGGGGTGGCATTGGTTGGTGTTGGCAGGAAGTTACTGACCCAATGAAGACCTTAAGAATATTCTTTCTTTCAGCATGTTCCTTACCAAATAAACTTTTTTAAAATCAAAATATTTTGAACACAAGCACCATTTTACAGATTTTTCCACCTCAGAACCTAATAGATAAACAAGTTAAAGTATGTTTTGCCTACTCCAATCACATTAGCTAAGCCCCAGTGTTGCAATGTTGCTCTGTCATTTGTATATTTAAACTGAGATCAAAGGCAGAATTTAATAATTTTGGTTTTTGTTTTGAACATTTTGCTTAAAACTTTCCAGATTTAAACAAGCTTTTATTTCTTCCTTTACTTCGGAATGCTATGGAAATGCTCTTGCTTTGTCTCTGTGAGAGTTATGACAGAATCTATATTCAGAGCTGAATGAGATCATAATTTCTCAGTCCTTGTATTAAGCATAAACTTCTGGTACGATTTTAGGTTTAAACTATTCCAATAAGAGTTGCTAGGCAGCTTTGATAAAATGCATTTTAAAAAAGGTTAATTTAAAAAAAACTGCAGTAGCACATAACGACTTGATACTTCAACAACTGCGGGCTGACAGGAAGTTGTCAGTTTTAGCTTGAGCTGATATTTACAGGTTAGTTCACCACCAAACCCAGTTTAATGTGTAGATGTATCATTCATCTTTTTGGAGAGGCTGTTGGGGGATAATTTAATACTGAACCCTCCTGCTTATAAGCCTCAGTACTTGGAGGTTGAATTCAGTGGTAACCAAACATATGTCTATAACCCAGATCAGCTCATGCACTTTATTAAATAGTGAGTTAGATGTTTCTGCAATTGGACAGCATTTTCTGAACAATTCCAAGTATGCTTAGAAGCTGTTTGAGATTTACAGTCAGATTTGCAATGCAGGTCACTTAAGCTTGCTACATGCTACATACATGGTGGCTCAGTGGTTAGCACTGCTGCCTCACAGCACCAGGGTCCCAGGTTGAATTCCATCCTTGGGTGACTGTCTGTGTGGAGTTTGCATGTTCTCCCCGTGTCTGCGTGGGTTTCCTCCGGGTGCTCCGGTTTCCTCCCACAGTCCAAAGATGTGCAGGTCAGGTGAATTGGCCATGCTAAATTGCCTACAGTGTCAGGTGTGTTAGTCAGAGGGAAATGGGTCTGGGTGGGGTCTTTGGAGGGTCGGTGTGGACTGGATGGGCTGAAGTGCCTGTTTACACACTGTAGGGAATCTAACCTAATCTAATATATTCATACATCGGGACCTGGCCTTTTCAGAAAGCACAATCATGTCTAGGCATTATTCCTCTTTTGAATTAATAGTAAGTAACTGGGCAATCCTTCCTTGGGACATTCTCCATGACAATGCCTAGACCAGTCTGCACCCTTTACAAAACAAATTTTTGTTCCCTTTGAAATTTAGCATTCTTGTAGCTGTCCTGAGCAAGCTTGAAAATTGCATCTCATTGAAAGGCTTCAATAGTGCATCTCTGTTTTTAGTGCTGCTTAGGTTCTGTATTACCAAATGACTATAATTAGTGAGTGTTCTCAAAATGGAGGGAAGATATGAATTGAAGTTGGCATCCAGCCACTGGAACTTGTTCTGTTATTCAAGTAAATCATGGCTAATTTATATCATCAGTCCATTTAACTGCCTTGGTCCTGCTATCCTTATTAACTTAATCTTCTTTCTGAACAAAAATCTATCAATCTTAATTTTCAAATTTTCATTTGACTAAACTATATCCTCTTTTTGGAAGAGAGTTCCAGATTTCCCACATCCTATTTGTGAAGAAGTGCTTCTTAACATTAACCTTGAACAGTCCAGCTCTCTGTTTTATGCTTAAGCCCCTTCTTTTAGATTCCCCCTCCAAAGGAAATAATTTCTTACATTCTATCCAATAAATACCTCAATTAAGTTAGCCCTAATTTCCTGTGCTGAAGGAATTAGATTGGCTGGTCTCTGCAAAGGAGTTAAAAACTATACTGCCTCATGAATTATGAATAGATATTTTGAATGCCTGTTTGAAAAGAATCTAGGAGAAACTTATTGCATTTGCAAGGAGAGATTAAATCAATAAATATTTTTAAGGCTGAACCAAGACTTAATGAGTCATTAATGGTCTTAGATTTTTATACCAATCTCTGTCTTTCATCCTGTTTATCAGCCTTTGAGAATTGAACAGATCTTTGCATTGACCAGCTAAAACTGCCATTACCTTATTTCCACTATAATTTCACCTGTGTCTCTCTTAAATGTAAATGTGGGCACATTGGAGACAGAGAGGAAGAAAGAAAAGGTTATAAGGGGAAATGAGAAAATGGCAGAGATGTCAAACAAATACTTTGTACCAATCTTCACTGTAGAAGACACAGACAAATATCCAGAAATAATGGAGCATCAGGAGTTTAGCAAGAATGATGAATTCTCAAGAAACTAGTAGAAGGAAAGAAATGGTTACGAAGAAATTAATGGGTTCTTCACAACTTGTGTCCTAAGGTTTTCTAGATGATGGGTACAAAGATAGTAGATGTGTTGGTTTTAATTTTTCAGAATTGCTTACATACTAGAGCAGCTCCTAAAAATTGGCAAGTAGCAAATATAACACAAACATTTATAAAAAGAGGTAGAGACAACAATAAGCCAATTAGCTCAATAGAAGTAGGAGGCAAAATGCTCAAATCTATTATTAGGAACAAGTGACAGTGAATTTAGAAAACCATAATTTGATTAAACAGAGTTAGCATGCATGTATTAAAGAGAAACCTTAAATGTTTACTCCCTTAACTTCCAATGTGGAGTGGCAACAATATGTACCACCTAAAGGATGCACTGCAGCAACTCCCCAAGGCTCCTTCGACAGCATCTTCCAAACACACAACCTTCCAAACATGCAACCTCTATTACTAAGACAGATAAGGGGCAGATGCAGTGAAAATGGTTTCCCTGTAGGTTTCCCTCCAAGTCACAAGCCATCATGACTTGGAACTATGTCACTGTTACCTCACTGAGGCTGAATAAAAATCCTGGAATTCCCTTCCTTAAAGTACTGTGGTAGACCCTACATCACATGGACAGCAACAACTCAAAACCATCCTCTCAAGGGCAGTCAGGGATAGTTAGTAAATGTTGGCTTTGCCAATGCTGACCATTTGCCTGTGAACAATTCAGTAAAAGAAAATTGTTTTTGACAAATCAGTTTGAGCTTTTTGAAGATGTAACCTGAAAGCATAATTTTGCCTCATGGAAGGCTAGATGCATTCCTCCAATTCAGAGGTGTGCCCAAGGGGTTAATACTGCATTACTGTACTTATTAATTGATGTAGTATCCAGTACATGCAGTTGCACAACAATGCAAGCCTAACTGACAATCCTAAAGTGCTTGGCGAAAGTGAAATCTGTGAGGAATTATTCTGATTACCAATGTTCATAAGAAATTGTCATGATTTGGAGGTGTCAGTATTGGACTAGTGTGTTCAAAGTTAAAAATCACACAACACCAGGTTATAGTCCAACAGGTTTAATTGGAAGCACTAGCTTTTGTAGCGCTGCTCCAACCTGCAACCACCTGATTAAGGAGCAGTGCTCCGAAAGCTAGTGCTTCCAAATAAACCTGTTGGACTATAACCTAGCATTGTGTGATTTTTAACTTCATAAGAAATAGGAACAGGAACATGGCATTTGTTCCCTCATGCCTGTACATCATGCTCTAAGATCTGTACCAGGTCTTAATCCTCTTTTGTGCCTGTTCCTCATAGCCCACAACTCCTCCATATTTCGAAAATCTATCTACCTCGTCTTGAAATGCTTTCAGTGATACAGCCTCCATAGCTTTCTGGGGTAGAGAACTCAAGACATTCAGTATCCACCAGGAAAAGAAATTCCTTTGTATATCAGTTTTGAATGAACGTCCCCTTATTTTGTGTTTGTGTCTTGTAGTTCAAGATATTCTCACTGGTGAAAACATATTCTGAATATCTACCCTGTCAAGCCCCCTCAACATCTTGCCTTTTTCAATCAATCACCCCCCCCATTCTTCTAAACTCGAATGAACAAAGGTTGAATGTGTTTAGTTGTTCTCGATAAATCAAATTCTTAATCATAGGGGTCAGCCTAGTGAATCTTTTGAACTGCCTCCAATGTCAGTATGTCCTTTTTTTGTATCATATTTTCTTTGAGGTCTTTCCTCTTTCTGTTAACATTTCTATGTTACATTGGGTCATCACAATGTTGAGTTCATCACCTTTACATCAACCATAATTTTTTGGATTTACTGTGTGATTTTATTGTCAGATGTGCTTCCCGCTGGGTGACTCACCCAACTGTCTGCTTCTTGAGGTAGAAAGCAAGCTATAAAGCAACAGACTAAAACAACTGGCAGATTTTATTTATAAATAATTCTATCTACAAAGCAATACTGATCCAAAATACCAATATCATTGAGAATGACCATTACGTATTAACTCAAATAGCTGTTTCATGTCAGTAAGTGATAAGATTACAAAAGGGTTGAGAAATGGTGGCCAGCGGTGGCTAATGTAGGACCAAGAGGAGTATCCTACTGTGGTTTCTTTAAGGATGACCTGTAATTGCTGAAACAAGAAACATGTTGCCGAAGCTTTTCATCTTGTGCTCATCAGGACACATGCAAGAATGCCAAATTTCAAACGATCACAACAATTTATGCTACAGGAGAAAAGGGTGCTGATTGATTGGCAAGTCGACTCTGATTGATCAAGGCATTGCCATGGAGAAAGCATCGGGGTATTTTCCACTAACAGGATGCTGCCGTCAGTCCAAAAAGACATGCTGCCTGCCATACAATTCAGCGACGTCGTGCATGAATTTCAGGGCCGGTGCAATGCCAGGTATGTAGGCCTTGCCTCCCAATGATTGGCAGATCTAATCAAACCGCATGTTCCTTCACTTGTTTGTAATAGGCAGAGTGCAAAACCAAAAACAAAACATTTCAAGTTGGATTTGATTCTGTGATTGGGCAGCACTCCATTAACAACCTTGAATGCACCAATAGCGATACTAACAACCAGCTTAAGATAACCAGTTGAGTTTGTAACAGGCCTTGCTATGGATGCATGTCAAGCATAAGTAGTGATCTGTTCTCTACATACAAAAGGAATATGTTCAAGGTTGCACTTCTATTGAATTATCTGGCAGCGTGAAGACCCTTATTTCCCTATTATATTCTCCATGACAACACATTGGCCAATCACAGTTGACTTGCCAAATAATTAACACTCTTTTCTCTTAAAGTATAATTTCTCGTGATTGTTAGAAATTGTATAATCATGTATTTGTCCTGCCGAGAGCAAGATGATAGGTTCCAGCAACGTTCTTCTCTTTTCAAAAATATTCAAGGTTTGTGCCACTGAGTAAGTCTGCAAAGCCAATCTTAGACCGTGTTCTCTGGCTTGTGTTGAGTTTCTTGCTGCTTAATGTGAGAAAAATGGATGCCATATGATTAAGTTTTTGAGTCACTTTGTCTGTCATATTTTGTTTATTTCTGACAGCTTGCCATCTGGTCAGATGGACGTTTTTCAAAAGAGCTTTACTTCCAATTTTAGTCCTGATCTATGTACAAAGGAAAACAGAATTTCAGACAAACCAAAAGATTACTCATCCAGTTTTCTGACAAATATTAGAGACTGCTAAGGTGGCTTTCTGAAAAAAAAAAATTCAATGCATAAATTTAATTGAAGATAATAAATTGGTATAAACATTGTGAATAAATGGTGGACAGATTATTCCTCAAAGACTTTAGGATATCAGAGCAGAACTGGGCCATTCGGTCTATTGAGTCTGCTCCTCCATTCAATTGTGGCTGATATATTTCTCAACCCCATTCTCCTGCCTTCTATGCTTAACCTTAAATTCTCTTGAGGAAAGGCAACTGTACAATTCAGAAATAAATAAATCAAGAATATAGGACAGCACCAGCAGACAGGGAGACAGACTGAACCAACTAAACAATTGGGCCCGCCAGAGGGACGAGGAAGTGGGGGGGAGGGATGGGATTCTAAAATAATGGCACTAGTCGATCTTTAGGCATACTGCTGCCAAGTCTGGTGCCAGCTGTGTTGGCAGAACCAGGATCTGGACAAACTTCAAATGGCAGGTGCCTGATTTGGCTTGGGTTCTGGTGGACTCTCTGAAGCCTAGAAGGGCCCAGTTCTCCAGGAAGGTCTCAAGGCCAACCAGGCATGGCTGATTGAGGATATAGTCACATGCTTCCCGTGGAGGCCTCCCCTCCCTGACTAGCTTCATGGCTCAGTTTTTAATTTAAATACGAAAAAAGTTAGGTGCCTCCCTCCATGTTGAAGTCCCACCTTCAGAGTCTGCAGTTCCTCTGAAGTTGGAGTCCCTCTGCTTGGCCCTTTAGCTTGAAGAATCTGCCCCCTATCATGAAATATGCAGAGACAGTATACATTCCAGTAAGTGATAGTTTCTCCTGGAATAGATTTGGGACCCAAAACAGTCCTCACTTATATTTTCTAACACCACCCTCCCCCACTCCATTACCACCATCGGGGGAAAATCCAGGCCAACATTTTAGGTGCTTGAACTTCCATCTGAACTGTAGCATGGGACAGTATGGTGGCTTGGTGGTTAGCACTGATGCCTCACAGCGCCAAGGACCTGGGTTCGATTCCTGCCTCAGGCGACTGTGTGGAGTTTGCACATTCTTCCCGTGTCTGCACAGGTGCTCCGGGTGCTCCGGTTTCCTCCCACAATCCAAAGATGTGCCAGTCAGGTGAATTGGCCATTCTAAATTGTCCATAGTGCCATGTGCATTAGTCAGAGGGAAATGGGTTTGGGTGGGTTGCTCTTTGGAGGGTCGGTGTGGACTGGTTGGGTCAAATAGCCTGTTTCCATGCTGTAGGGAATTTAATCTAATCATGTAGTTTGAAGTTGAAACCTACTCACATGTACGTGAAACAGATTAGATTGCTGGTTAGTTAGATGATCAGTTCTGTTGAAATGTCCTTGTCTTGAAACTTTGGATAGAATCTCCACCTTGGCAAAATAAATGTGGAGTAAAGCTTAAGCAGGGTCAGGTAGTTTGTTTGGTTGGGGGTGGGGGGGGAGGTGCGCGGGAGTGGGCGCAGGTTGGATTTTGGTGCACAGTTACATTCCTTTAAGCCCATGACCAATGAGCATACCCAAGTAAATATCAAATCTTACCAGCAGGTGGGGCAGTAAGTCCCCTGCCATCCCCCCTTGGGGAACCTCCTGGCTCCAATTTCCAGGCACCATCTTAAAGAGGCACCCTGTCTGCACATCCGTCTCTGCAATCTAGGAGCATCCTAACAACCTCTGGTGGTCGTCTAGGAGAAAAACAAAGTTATTTCCTCCAGGGATGACAACAGAGAGCATTCCTAACTGATGCAGGCAGCTCCGAGAGAGGTAGTTAAGGAGGTCAGCGCCTGTGGACAGCTCAGAAGATCCTGGCTCTAGTGCCGCATAAGGATAAGTAATCTGCTGTATCCCATCAAGGCATGTACCACTGTCTAGTCAACGCGGATTCACACTCAGGCATGAGACATTTGAAGTTTTCCACTGCAGAGGACTGTTACACAGAAGGGTGAGTGCCAGGCATCTCAGTCAGATTATTTGTGTGCAACCAATGTCTCTCACTTCATGACATTAGTCAAGATAGCACAGCTGACATCACTGTGGTACTTCCTCACACAATTACCAGGGTTCACAGTTACAATGTAAATTGAAATACAGTTTTCAGAAGCTTGACATTGTTAAGTCACAAAGACACAGTCAAACAGCACGGAAACAGACCCTTCGGCCCAACTTGACCATGCTGACCCATTTGCCTTTGTTCCATGTCCTTCTAAACATTTCCCATCTATTCGCATGTCCAAATGTCTTTTAAATGTTGTAGTTGTACTTGCTTTTACCACTTCCTCTGGCAGCTCATATACACATCACCCTCTGTGTGAAATGTTTGCCCCTCAGGTCCCTTTAAAATTTTTCCCATCTCACCTTAAACCTATGCCCTCTCATTTTGGCCTGCCCTACATTGGGGAAAAGACCTCGGCTACTCATTCTATCCATGCCTCTCATGATTTTGTAAACCTCTATAAAGTCGCCCCTCAGTCTCCTATGCTCAAGGGAAAATAGTGTGAGCCTATCCACCTTTGTAAATCTTTCTTGCGCACTTTCCAGTTTCATAACATCCTTCTTATAACCATCGCAATGAGGACAACATACATATCTCATGGCTTTTCACCAATAGCTTGTATGGGATGAGACCACAGGCATAAAAGATTTTTTCAGGATGAGCATTTCACATGAGAATGTCAGACACACACATAACATAATGCTTTGTAGCTTTTCATCAACTAGAGCCCTTTGATGACACTGAACAAACTTTCAATCAGAATTCTTTAACACCTAATAATTCCCATGTCACTGTCCTGGCAATTAATGCACATGACAATAATTGTTTTGTGTTTAACCTCTTTAATCTGTACCTATCAGCACAGACAAAGTACTCATATACACATGTTAATGTCTGTTCATGCTCTGTGTCTGCAGTGGAAAATCATGCATCACAAAACCAAATTTTCCTAGACAGAAGAGGGTGGCTGCTGAACATTAGACATCACCCGCTTTGAGGGACATGCTGTCAAGCTGGTAGTAGAGCAAGGGGGACAATCCTATGGCAAAGGCAAGACTGGACATCTACAGCCATCCCTTGGGAGAGTCTTCAAGCAGCTCCTGCTAACTGCAGAAAACAGTGATGCCTGAACTGGGTGTAAAGGTGGTAGCTCATTTAAACCAACAAATCTTTGTTCATTCTGAGCAGCTTCCTGATCTCACTTCCCAATCCAGGGGGTGAAGCCAGAAGACTCCCAATCCCTAGACCAGTCTCAACCCGCTCCTCAAGCCACACCACTGAGGAGCAACATTTATCAGCCTCAAAGAATACACCACCACATTCTTCCTCCCAAGACTATACCAACACAATGTTTCTTAGTGGGAAATCTATTGAGAGTACGCTCAGGATCACATTCTCGTGGCCACAGTTGGGGGAGGAAGAAAGGATCCGTACCCTCAGAGGACAGGCCCCAGCTGAGCTCAAGGATGGATGACGAGCCTCCGGACACTGCCATTGAGGAGCTGATGGAGATTCATGGGCAAGCAGGGGAACATCTGGTAGAGTTTGCAAGAAGACCTAGTGCAAATTGGAGCAAAGTGCAGAGAGGTCTGGCCATTATGACTGATGTTGCGGATCCAAGAATGTGGCTGACTCGATTGAATTGAGTGTCAGCAGCGAGGTCCAGCAAAACAGTCAGCATTTGCCAAAAATGTGCAATGACCTTCACTCCGTTACTCAAGCCTTGGATGCATTCATGTATGAGCAGGCAAAACAAGGAGACAGAGGGAGCTTGTGTCCCCCCCCCCCCCATTCAAGCACCCAACCCTTCAGTTGTTGAGGGAGGTTCCATTACCTTCAGGGAGGAGAGTGACAGACAAACATCCAGGAATTATCATCTCAGGACACTCCAGGAGCAGGCTGATTCTCCAGCACCTCTTTGCCAGGGTCCCGAATGCCCAAGGAGATTGTAACTGTACCTATGAAGGATGCACCAACAGGCCCAAACTCTTTACACCCTGCACCAGTAGAGGACATCTGGCAAAATCAATTAAGGCAATGTAATGATCAGGCTTCCTGAACCCCAGCTGCACTTATCGACGTTGCACTCATACGTAGTGGCAGGAATAGAAAGATGGGAGAACATTGAAGTCAGTTAGGGTGCATGGGTGCAGCATTACTCTGGAAACAAATGCAGCACTTTGTACAACTGTGTGTGGTCTCTTGCAATCTGTTGAGGTTTCGAACTGTTTACATTTTCTTTGTAGACTACCTTGAGGGTTGCAGTTGACTATATATGCTCCCAAGTAGGTCATAAACAGCAGTGCGAGTGCTGCTGTTCTCTCCAGGAGGAGCAGAACTTCTGGAAAGTGGATAGCTCAGCGGTATGTTCATATTTCAGCATAGTTTCGCCCCACTATATTTCTATAATGGATGAATTCCATTTGCAAACTGAGGTTCAAGTCAGAGAAGCACAGATCTCATGGAATCCTGCCTTATCCCCCTAACAAACTGTGTGGCTACAGATTTCCCTGCAGAAGGGGTGATGGTTTGTCTAGTCACGCAGATATATGCTGCATTTTATATCAGAGAATTCAGACCACAGTTAAATAGTTACTGAGGAATAGTGAAATACTTTAAAAATGAGTCCAACTCCTGAGTAACTATTACACTGACACTGCCCCCCCCCCCAAACATAACAGACTCACTCGCATCTACACCACTCCTGACCCTCTACACCACCAGACCCTGATCTAACAACTCCCCCATCCCGTGCTGCTGGTCCCAAAAATGTCTCCACTCTCCCTTCCCCCACCCCTGACCTTTCACCACCTCTCTCCCTCAGAACCTGAGTCCCACCTCCTGCACTCAACATGCATCCTAGGCTCTCAGAAAGTGCTGCTGGACACTTAAATCACCCATTACAGCAACTACTAAATCACCCATCACTAAATCACCCATTACAGCAACTACTAAATCACCCATCACTAAATCACCCATTACAGCAACTAACTGCCATCAAAAGGGGGACACAGTTTCTCTTCCACTGATTGTCCAGTATCATAAGGATTGATGGACTTAAGGTACGCCCTGCATTGCTGCAGGAGTGGAGATCCTGCCAGAAATGTAGAGCACTTTCTTCAAGCAAAAGCTGAAGGAGCAGAGCAGCAATCTGACTGTGATTGCCACTCCTTTGTCACTCTGGCCCACTACATTTCTTGAGCAGACTTTTGTTTTAAGTGGTAAGAAGAGAAAAACACAAATATATTCTTATTATCATGATAGCATTTGAAGAACCAATATGAACACCCAGCAGTGAACTGATAAAATTTTGGGTTTTTAAACAAACACACACTTCTTTTGTATACCTGAAGAATTAAATGAAGCAAACACTATTTATTTAAGGCTATCATTTATGATTACATAGGCTGTGAATCTTATCTTTCCATTTCTCTCCCAAGAGTTCCCTTAGCTTATGAAATCTAAAGGTTCATTCGTTTTTCCTTGGGCCAATCCCAAGGTATGCCACATCCCACTAGAAGTCACTTTCATTTCTTCTCCGTGTTCCATCTTTTTTCTGGGGTATGGAATTTAAGGTAACCCTTCTATTAACTTTCCACCAAGTGATCCTTCAATTTTCTTTGAATATTTCACAGCTGAGGGTCTTGGGTTCTAATGCTTAGCTGTTGACTGGCTTGCAGATTTAAACATCAGGAATATCTCCCCTTGGTCCCTAATAGTCTTTTGCATTCTCACTCTGTATGGTTGCTGGTCCCACAGTTAATTCCCAGTTCCTAGCAGATGTTTTTTTTCTGTCTGTGATGCAGAGCTGACTAACATTTACTTCCTATGGGTCTCACAGCTCAGTAAGCTGCAGTGTGTACCTGGACCAAAACTGCAACTACCTCCTTACACTGCAAACTGATCTGCTTGCTTCAAACAACAAATGCACACAAACACATAAATTAAACTAAAAAACCTTCTATGCCACATCCTGCCACAATTAGTGGACGGCACAGTGGCACAGTGGTCAGCACTGCTGCCTCACAGTGACAGAGATCCGGGTTCCATTCCTGCCTCAGGAAACAGGCCCTTCGGCCCAACAAGTCCACACCGCCCCGCCGAAGCGCAACCCACCCATACCCCTACATCTACCCCTTACCTAACACTACGGGCAATTTAGCATGGCCAATTCACCTGACCTGCACATCTTTGGACTGTGGGAGGAAACCGGAGCACCCGGAGGAAACCCACGCAGACACGGGGAGAACGTGCAAACTCCACACAGTCAGTCGCCTGAGGCGGGAATTGAACCCAGGTCTCCGGCTCCCAGTGTCTGTGTGGGTTTCCTCCGGGTGTTCCAGTTTCCTCCCACAGTCCAAAAATGTGCAGGTTAGGTGAATTGGCCATGCTAAATTGCCCGTTAGGTTAGGGGCAGGGGTAAATGTAGGGGAATGGGTCTGGGCGCTTCGGCGGGTCGGTGTGGACTTGTTGGGCTGAAGGGCCTGTTTCCACACTGTAAGTAATCTAATCTAATTGCAATGTATCATGCTTCGAGATGTTCTCAAACAGAAATATGAACAAATTATTTTACCTTAGTGCAACTCTTTGATTGTGTTAAATAATTTCAGTATGAACAACTTTGGTTTCTCCTGGAATTTTGCAATCTCTTTCCCAGAATTGTTAGCTTCAGAGGTAATCACACCCTGCCTTGACAAAAAGCTCCAGAAGTGAATCACCTATTGTTTTTCTTTTGTTTCTATTGTTTTTCTTTATCATCTATGAGCTTGTATGGTAAAATGCAGGTTAGTTAAACCAAGGCTTGTTGGATTTACCCTTTTATGAGAGGAATTTATGAGTTTCTTATTCAGGCGTTTCCCTGTCTTTTTATCTGTCTATTTTCCCTCTAATTCCTAAAACTATAAGTTACCTTCTAAAGCATGAATTATATTTGTGTCCTTATATTTAATCTGTTAAGTCCTATAGATATATTTTGAACAATAAGGTGCAATCTACCAGTACAATGTATTAAATGTAGATCAGTTGATGATTTTAATTTTATTGAGACTGCAGGTAATATTTCAGTCACAGCCTGAAAATGGAGTTATTGGTGAGAAGTACAGATATATTGTGTCCATTTGCTTTTTAAAGAATTGTAAATATGTAAAAGCTGGACTCTGGCGTTCTATCCATCACCACCTGACCATCTGAATTCTAATATTAGGCTATAAGGTAGCCAATTATTTACGATACAGGTGTATGTGAAACTTGCATATGAAGACCACAAGCTGACTTTTATGTTTTTTGACTAAATGTCAGTTGCATCAAGTTTTGTGTCATGAGTCTAAGGGAGATTTCTCACTCAATCTTACCAAACTCATCTTGGTAACTACCTACTATGACCCTATAGTATTCCTCTGGCCCAATTCTAGTTCCATCTTACCACGTGTTGTTCTCTGAACAACTTAACACTCAATACATATCTAATGAGAGACTGGCCCCCATGCCATCTTTAAAAAGTTGGTGGGCACTCACTAGTCTGGTGTTATCTTTCCCTGCAATGACGTGGCACACCAGCTACAAAGCCACATAACTCATGATGCATAGAAGGCATGGCTGACACTCCCTCACACTTACAAACCAATTCTTACATCATAGTCATTGTGTAACCACCAGGCCACGCACTTTACCTGTCCTGAACTACATTCTGTCTGAACACACTGTAAATCACACCTCTCCTGCCCCCAATACCCAGATCTTGTCAGTGTCCACTAGGGGAACATCACACATGAGCAAGCAATTGTACAACGTCAGTCATGAGCTTTTATTTACAGCCAGCAAAACAAAACAACTTAAACAATTAGTTCATCCCAACAATGCAAACCAAATGCCAGCATGATGACCAACATCTATTTTACATTCCATCATGGCTTCTGCACCCAGCTCCTATCTACTGCAACTTGATATCAATCATGACAGTCTTGATGAAGGGCTTCTGCACAAATGTTGACCCTCCTGCTCCTCGGAAGGTGCCTGACCTGTTGTGTGTTTCCAGTGCCACACTTCTCGACTCTCCCTCTCCAGCATCTGCAGTCCTCACTTTCATGTAGTCAGTCAGGTGCTGTCTGGCTTGTGGTACCTGACACTGCAGCACTCTGTCATGCACAAGGGACAACACCCCGGATGAGCGGAATCTGTATCGGCATGACCATCCTCCTCAATGTCCCCCTTGAAAGACAGCTCCCATTCTCCCAATTCCTCTGCATCTATTAGATTGCCTCTTGCCTGCTCCAACTACGCAGACCACAGTACGTCTATGATAATGTGCTACATTTAGTCTGGGCTATACTGCACCACAGACCCCCCACCCCAGACTAGTCCAAGCAGTATAATCACTGTTTTCAGTAGCTCTATTGCCGACTGCATCATGGCCCCGATCAAAGCACCTGCACCAACCTGGTGAAAGTGCCACATCAGCTGCATGAGAAACACATTTCAATAAAAGCAGAGTTCCTGTTGCACTCTGACCCCCTTCCTATCTAGGCTGTGCATCAATCATTCAAGCTTTATGTTGCATTCAGCAGAGTCCATTTTTGTACTTACATGGCAAATGACGAAGTGATGTTCTCCAACTCACGCAGCACCCTTCGGAGTTTCACAAGGGCCGAGTCACTTTTGGCCAGCATTAGCCTTGTTTTAAGTCAATGCCAATGACTTCTGCATCAATGTGATGCCAGTGTTCATTTTATAAGTCCCTAATGATGGTGAAAATTGCCTCTGACCAGCATTTGAACCCTAAGCATGTGCACTCCACATTGCAGCACAAACAGGTGAAAAAATGATTGGAAATTAAATGTAGCTGAAGTTTGCAAATCTATGCTTCATCTATTTGCCCCTTCAGTGCCCAAGTGCTGATCAGGCATGGATCCAGTGCTTTGACCTGTCATACTGACATAGACTCTGCTTATCCTGGGTGTTGTCCCAGATATTTTCCATTTGCATTCTGCACCTAGAGAACAGCAAGTGAAGACTGACTGCATGAGGACAAGCCCCTACCCACGATCCAAAATGGCCATTTGGTTGAATACAGCATGTTTGTCACACAGGCATTTGGCAGCTGCTGTAGGTATTAGATTGATGTATCCGTGTACTGTACAGCCTTGAGGTGCAGCCTGGTCCACTGTCTTGGTTCAGGGCCAATCCTTGCGAGCCGAGTGACCTTGTGACGGCCTTTTGATGCTAGTTGTCAGTACATCCTCCAACATAGTTTTGTGCTTCTGAAGCATCCTGCAGTTGATCGGAGAGGTGCCATGAGGATCCTGAGGGTTGAGAAATATCAGCTGGCAATGTCCATGGCAAAGGTTGCATGTGTCCTGAGATGCTGTTGTGATGTGACCAACGTGGAGGCTCCTCACAGCTAGCGGTGAGCTGACGCTACCGAGTACGCACAATCGCTTACATGCTGAGAATTTTTGGTGTCTAATTTGTTCAATGGGTTTAATAAAAAGGTGCATATTAATAAGGAGAGCTGTGCAGTTAATAGGGTTGTTAATGAGCAATCTTCCTCCTTAATAGGCAACCTGCCGCTGACCAGTGAGAGTCTCACCTTGATTATCTTGCAGTTGTATAAAGGAAGCAGTGACTAGCTCCTGACATTAAGCTAGGCCTCATCGGACTTCTCATCACAAGTCTGGATGCTACCACAAATTGCATCAAAACTCATGTCATTCAGACCTTTATAAGATTTGGCCACACAGAACTGTCTTTCAAAGCAAGATGACAATTTTGTAAAATCTCAGGAGGAAGTAACACACAGGTACTGCTAAATTGTAGTGAGAGACAGAATGTCAGTCTCTGTGCAGGATATATTTTATTGTTAACAAAGCTTAGTTAATGTTGAGCAGATTAAGCAGTTTTTAAAATGTCCCCAGGCAACCCAGTGATCTTCTCAAGAATTTCTTAAACTTTTGCACTAAATCATCAAAGAGAATACATCTGACTTAATCGGCTTATAGTATTGACTCTCTTAATGTTGTTACTATTTATCTACAGTAAATAACTTTGTTGTTCTTTCTGTAGTTTGTTACTATGGAAATTTTTCTGGCTGTATTAAACGGCTGTGTTTCCTCGTTCTAGTGTTTATGGATGTCCCTTGGCAAAAAAACGGAAAATACAGGACAAGCAACCAAGTGAGCCAACTCCGAAGAGAAAACCATTCTTAGTGAGGACAGACAACTCTTCTGTAGATGAGTGCTATGAGACCGATGGTACGGAGGAACTGGATGAGAAAGATGAGGAATATTCTGATGAAAATGATGATCAAGAGGAAGATGAGGAAGAGGAGGAAGATGTGGAAGCAGAAGAGGAAGACGAGGATGAATTAGATGAGGAAGATGAGGAGGATGAAGAGTATGAAGATCAGAGTAATGAACAAGGTATGAATGAATGACAAAGCAATGCTTTTGTGGGATTCATTTTTAATTTGTATTGTTTGGAGAATAGCAGAGACTAAATATTGAAGCTTTATTTTATTTTCAGTATTTGCATCAATCTGATCCCATATTCCTTGTGATGAACTGTGTTTACAAGAAGCACAGTTTGATAATAGGGATTCTGTACTCTCTCAATTGATGAAATAGCCCTGTTGTTATGTGTTGTTGTGAATCAGCATAAATTTATTTTTAACACATCTTCAATTTCATTACCTGATCATAAAACAACCTCTTACCCTTACATGTCTACCATGTTGGGGCAATGTTTCAACCTTATTTCATGACAAGCCAATTAGTTCAAAATTTGTCAGTCAAGTGATTTCTTCTTAAGGTCAACATTCACTTAGAAATATTAATAATTACTGTATTTTTGTTTGCCATTATTATGCATGTAATAATCTTGCAGTTCTGACAGCGACCTGAGCTCAAACAATAATCATAAGATGTACTATTAATGCATATGAGTCAGTTTTGATTTTCTGCATTGTTTAGGGTATGACTTGCTTTTATAGAAAGAATAATAAAAAATATGTTCCTAATTAGAGCTATGAAACCAGTATATACTATTTTAACTTTCAGATGAAAGTTACATTATTCCATGAGTTAGGTTTCAGTACTGCATCAGAATAAATTAATTCTATCAAGTATGATGAATTTGCATGATTTAATCATGGGCACCTTGTAAAGTCACCTTTTATTCTTGTGTCAATCATTCTGGCATGACTCTTTTATCATTGCTCCATTACAGACCAATAGACCTGATGTAAATTGTTGACTCTATTAATTATTCTATTAATAATAGCCAATTACTGAGAAGAAATTGTTTATACTGTGCATGCATTTGTTAATCATCACGCTCACTGTCATTTGATAAGAAATATATGTTTTTAGAATATAAACCAAGCATTTCTGAAGGCTCCATGGATAAATGCACCAAATGATATTGTACTGAGCCATACCTGAAGTTTATTAAGTTTTAACCCTGGCCTTTGTTGTTCTCAGCCTGGCCACCAACAGGCCACATCAGTTGGTCTCTGTTTCTTATCCGTGACAGAAGATATGAGAGTTTTCCCAGGGACAGAAATAAGGTTTCCACATTCGCTGGCTTCTGCTGAAACATGTGCAAAGTTCGGAGGTTCACTCAAAACAAAATTAACTGATTCCTTCCCCTCCCCATCTGACCATCGTAAAATTTATGTAACTTTTATGTAACCGTCTAGCCTCCTGCCAAAGTCATTGTGGGAGGTTGGATGGATGCCCTATGGACTTCCAGGACCTTCCTGTTCATGCATGGAAAATGATCACATGAGCAAGATGTCAGAGCTGTGCAGTGACTGACGGATCATACTGCCATTTGAGTCACTGCCTGTATCAGAATAGGGGGAAAGAATTGTGAGGAAAAGATTTAATGGTAATAAACTATATCCATTGAATAATTTCATCCAGAGGTGAAAAACAATAATTAAGCTTTGCTTTCTTGTTTTCCATTAGAAGACCTTCAAGAAGAATCTGATAATATCAGGAGAAACCAGGACATTGAGAAAGATGATAACAACAATGATGAATATGACAATTATGATGAGCTTGTTGCAAAATCATTATTAAACCTGGGAAAAATAGCTGAAGATGCAGCATTTAGGGCTATGACAGAATCTGAAATGAGTGACAGCACGGCACGTGGCCTGGAGGATGATAGTGACACTAACGGGAGCAGGGGTAGAAAAACAAATAAAAGTGACTCCTGCCAGCTGAGTTTGGATGTTGACAGTGATGTTGTTAGGGAAACAGTGGATTCCCTTAAACTTCTGGCACAAGGACATGGTGTGGTACTTTCAGAAAATGCAAGTGTTAGGGGTCGCATAGATGGTTTAATACAGAATGAAATTAGAAATGTGAACTTAGGATCATGCAAGTCCACCAATGATGGTATGGAAAAGACTGTTGATGAAAGTGATGAGGCTGTTTGCTTGAGCAGTCTTGAGTGCCTAAGGAACCAATGTTTTGACTTGGCTAGGAAGCTAAGTGAGAGTCAGCATGAGGAAAGAAACCAGCAACATCATTTTAGTGACTGTCAACAGAACAGACCTGATGATGACATCACAAGAAGGATGTCAGATCGGAACTATTCGGATATGGTTAACCTGATGAAGCTCGAGGAACAGCTTAGTCCTCGTTCTAGAGCTTTCTCTTCTGGTGTAAAGGAAGAAGAATCACATGACAGAGATGATGACACTGGCTCAGTCAAATCTGACCGGTCTGAGGAAGTGTTTGATATGACCAAGGGCAACTTGACTCTGTTAGAAAAGGCGATTGCACTGGAAACAGAGAGGGCGAAGGCGATGAGAGAAAAAATGGCAATGGAAACTGCAAAGAGAGATGCATCAGATCAAATTCCAAGGCATCATGTCGGAGATGAGAAGAAGTCTAGATCTTCTGATGGTCATGTTAAAAAGCCATACTACCCGAAAGGTACAACTTATGTCTGTTTCTAGAAAGTATAATAATATTCTGTTCAGAGCTATTGATTCAGCTCCTGGTTTTTACAATGAAATCTCCCAGAAAACTATTGAACAGTATTGGAATGATCAATAATGAAAGAGAGGAGCATTGATCATATGTTAATTATGTTAACATTGTGAGTTTATGGAAAATATTTACCATGTAACATAAAAGCTGGTCTATTTTTAAATTCGCAAACAGTTACTTTGAGTCACACTCTATAAGAAATCCTCCTTTTGCAAATTCTGGTCAGGTCATATATATTATGTCTTCACATGCTCTACAAAAAGTGAAAACAAAATAGTTACATGGTGAATTTCCACAAAGGTTCTCCTGTTTATCAGTCAGAGGTTTGGCAGAACAGAAATCCCAGAAAAATGACACGAGCAATGCATGCACAATTTTTCTGTGGTACGTTTGCCAGAACGTCTAGTTAATATGTGGGAGAACCTCATAGAAATTCAGTTTTTGGTTTCGCTAAATAAGAATACACGCAGAAAGTCTTTTCGGCAATGTAACTATTTTCTTACAGTGATCTTATGATAATCTTGCATCAATATTGTTTTGTAATTTTTGTACATAATAAGACACTGTTATTTTCATTCCTAACCCAGAATTTGCTTGCTAATTGACTGGTATCTTGTGATGACACAGTCATACAAGAACTTACTAAAAAGGTCATAAGTATAATGTAATATGCCTACGATGTATTAATTAATAGAATGTGTAATAGAACTGTATAATGCTGGTTCGACTTGATTATTTAACATGTAGAGTCACATAAAGTAAGAATCAGTGGGTTTAAGGATTATTAGAATGTCAACCAAAATGATGAGTTTGATGTGATTTTGGTGCTTCAGAATGTAGCCTGTCAATAGGTCCAAGCAAGTTTCAGCTTCCCTGTGCGAGTCAATTTTTAATATTCTTCAACCGATATGATGATGCTGAAACAAAGCTGCATATCACATTATTAAGTTGTTCAAATATGAAGAATATCTTTACGACTATTTTCACTTAATAGAATTAAAATTCTTCTGTCTGCCCATGTTCTTTTTTCCCTCTATTTTGTATTTTTATCTTTCTTCCTGTTTCCTACTGTTTTTTTCCACTATGTCCTTTCTTAACTTTCTTTTTTAAAATATTTGCATTGTTTCCTGTGCCTCCAAAGGTCCCATTATCCTTTTTGGAGATGAGTGCAACTTTGGACAGTTTTCCCTCTAATTGGCTGAAAATCAGCAGCAGAGAATAATTTTCAACCAATCGAGAGCATCCAATCAACAGCTTTTCCAGGATGGTAGTTTATCTTGTCCAGGGCTGGGGCACTGCTCTTGAAAAGAATGACAAGTCTTGCACGTGTACGTTACCAGTTAGCCTCTAAACGTTTATGGCTCATTAATTGTTCCTGGTCAGTATAAAAACACAGGAGGAATCCATCTTATGGAAATGATAAAGCAACAATGTGTGATGTACTAAGCCAAATAAATGAAAAGAATAAGTTTAAACAGTTAAAATATGCAACAAAACTGACAATGGAGTCAAACACGAAACATGTTCAACTTCTAGCTTTAATAGTTGTAAATTGAAAAACAAATGAGAAACCATATCAAATGTATAAAAACCCATATGTGTATTATAAAACCACTTTTCAAGAGAATTCTGCAGACAAATTATAATCACGGATAGGATAGGTAAGTGATGCTTAACCATGTGGACATTAGTGAAGGGTGTGTTATATCGAAATGTAAAGATAAAATATCCAGAAGACTCCTGAATAAGAAAGAATATATACTATAATCCACCTTGAATTATAAGAATTCCATGGGATTTGAGGCAAGATTTTCCGAAGGGAGTAAAAATGAAAGTGTTGTGTTTGTCAAAGTTTGATTTTTGGGTCTGAGTTTAACGAGTCCAGCTTTAATCTTATCCATGGTTGGAGAAGTGACGGGAACCCTGAATGTTTTTCTATGGGAGACCAAATGCAATTACTAAGTAATCAGGCACTTACTTAGACAGCTTTGGGCAATCACTTGCAATTAAACCCCTTGCAGGACAGAAATATTGCCCTTGAGAGTTGTTGGTCAGTCAGAGGTCAACAATTCGGCAGCATCATTGGAAGCAGTGGCTAGGGCCAGCATAAGGTTTGGGTCCACCATAAGGATTAGTCATGGATACCCAAGTAAGCAGTCAGGATGGGGATTGCAGGGACTGGGGGCTTTGGAAGGCAGATAAGGGGGTGGTGTGGTGCAAGTTTCCTTCATTGGGTGCTCCCCTATCCTGCCTCATTCCTGATGCTAGGTTCCAGGATCGGGTATAGAGTGCCTATCAGTGAGGAATTTCCCCTGAGATGTGACTGGCAAATCCGGCTGTTTGCTAGTGGTCCCCACACTTGATGAACCCCCATCTGTTGTTGGTAGAATACAGAGAGTGCCTAAATGGAACCCTTAAATGGCTACTGACTCATTTTACCATTGCCCACCTGGAGCTTGCTTGGAGAGAGAGAGCCCAGAGGGGATTGGGTCTCTACAGTCCCTTATGCACAATCAAGTCCCGACTCTCCTTGAGGGTTGGAGTTGGGGGTAGTTAAAGTTCATTCCTGAAATGTGTTAAAACCACCAGGATTTCAGAACGTATTCAAAAAGTGATAATAAGTTACAGGTGTTTAAGATGGAATCGTAGCTAGCATGTTGGGGAGCCAGCAACATCTCCGAGGGACCTGAAGAAAATGAGCTGGCTCGTACAGCAGCAAGGTGACTGGCAAAGTCAAGTCTGCAGGAGGCAGAACCCATCTGGGTTCACTGAGGAAACTGGTAATGCTGCCGAATGAAATCACACAGAGGAAGGAAACACCACTTGGAACAGCGATATAGGCTCTCTTTGCAATTCGGAGGAATTGGAAGAGCATGAATACTCGTGGCAATAAGTACATGAAAAAGTTTTAACAACAGGCGAAGCAAGGTAGGACAGTTACCACACTAAGGTGACACTAAGGTTCCATCTGCAGAGCCTTGTCACATACTGTGCTAAAGTGCTTGCATTTTTCATCAGTAGGTATGAGGCAGCATGAAACATTTTACATCCGTGCCTTCAATTGTAGGTTCTCTTTCACTTACAGCATTATATACAAACATCATATCAAAAGCCTCACTTCGATGCTTGGCATCAAGCAATTCAGTTCTGTCATTACAAGCACAGTGGGCTGCACTCTAACATTTGGATTTTATTGCATGCCATAGTAATCTATCATGTGCATCCTTTTTTTTAAAGGAGAGCACAGCCCACAGTGCCTCACAGCAAGTTGCAAAAGGTGATAATGCTTAAACCTCCTCGCACTCAGCCCCAGTGATGAAACATCTCTAAACGTGCTGTGGAATGAGACAGTGGAATCAGAAATATCAGTAGATTGGCAAGTGCCAGATGCAGAGTCGTTATGACCTTCCTTCTCACCTCCCTGCACTTGACTTATCAGAAAAGCTTATTGTGAAATCCTTATGATGCTCCTTATACGACAAATAATATATAAACCCTGCTCTGAAGCATTCCTTCCTGTTCCTCTTTTCTGTCCCTAGATGTGCCAGAAGAAACAGAACTAGACTGCTGTAAATCTGAGCCTGCTGTAATATGTCACACTCTAGACTGCATACATAGTCCCTCAGTAAAATTCATGAATGATCAAGATTAGGGTGCCACTGGATGACACACAGAGAAAGGATAGCTAGTGGTAAAACATGAGGAGGAACTTGTTAATAATTGAATGTTTGGCCTACATCACCACTTGGTGAGACAGAAATACTTATAAAAGAATCACCCTTGCATTAAACTCACAAACATATGTGCAGACCCTGAAGGCCAGGTCAAACAGTATAGGGTGGATGGATGTGAAGTGCACTGAACTGCACAGATGGTACAATGCTGGATGGCTTTGAAGCAATGCTGTCAATTCTGGATTGGTTTGTGACAACTCCAAGCATATTTGGAGCAGAGGCTACCAAATCCATGAAGGCAGTCTGTGCTTTATCTGGTGACGCTCAGAATGCTGCATAAAAAGAGATATTGCCAGATTGGAGAGGCGCTCTTATGGTGTTGAAGTAATTATGATTGGGTTCCCAATGAGTATCATGTGTGGCTTCAGTGATCTCATTGGGATCACTCAATCAATTTTTCCTCAGATTAATGAGAATGCAAAGACTGTGCTAAGAATCAGTGGTGTGGTGGGAATAGGCATGCAGTAGTCTGGTCTCTCTGGATGTTGAGATATAAATGAATCCCTAAGTCAACACCTTTCATTGCTTGGAGGTGCAATAAGTCAGCAGATCACACAGGAGATGAGGACATCTCAAGCCCCGGAGGCAAATGGCAGCCTTGCTCCTTCTTATGTTCTACTCACTCACTGAGGATTGAGGAGAAACACAAGAATAGGTATTTTTATATTGCAAGGTCATCCTGCCATTCTGATTCGGGAAATCAGAGGCAAAGTCTAGCAAAGTAACTTCCAAACAAAAATCCCTTTCTAGCATAAACTTAAATAAGCTGTTTGACACTCTTAACAGTGATGGCTTCCATCAGGTTTATAAAATTGTAATGGGTGGAATTCTTGGAATAACATTTGGCAAGAATCCAGAGAATTCAGGTTCCACACTACTTGTGCCCACCAACCCCACAAGATCTCAGGATCTTTGAGTAGGAGCTTATTTTTTGTGGAAACATTTGGAAATTGCATTCATTATGTAGATCAATTGTTACTTAACAGTGAAGTAATGGTATGTTAGTTGTGGGAAGCAGGAGGTATACACAGCACTGTAAAGGTCAAGCCCAGTCATTGCAGATAAGGGAAAATCATAGAATTCCTCTAGTTTGAAAGCAGGCCATTCTACCCATCGAGTCCACACCAACCCTCTAAAGAGTATCCCATCCAGACCTACCATAACCCTACGTTTCTCATGTCTAATCAACCAAGCCTGCACATCCATAGATACTACAGACAATTTAGCATAGCCAGTCCACTGAACCTGCCTATCTTTGGATTGGGGGAGGAAATTGGATCATCTAGAGGAAACCTGTGCAGACACGGCAAGAATATACAAACTCCACACAGACAGTCACCCGAGGCTGGAATTGAACCCAGGTCCCTGATGCTGTGAGGCAGCTGTGCAAACCACTGTGCCAGCTCCTTGTACCACATGGGTATGAGGCAGGTCCTTCAATGTTCATCAACATTGTCCTCAATCAGTTACAGTTTCTGCTCCTCTTCTTGTTCACTTTGCTTCCTTAGACCTCCCTTGAGTTCTAAATAGGGATCCCCTTCATAAAATAAAGTTGAATAACTTGCATTAGACCACCACAATCCTGGGCTCCCCACCTTAGTGACATTGCAGCATGCCTGCAGATCATTCCAGGCACCAGGGACACTCTTTCAACATCCTGTCGATGTGCTCAGTGATTACTTTGTTTTAGATAGTGTGCTACCTGCTGTCCTGAGAACAAGATCCACCCTGTTTTTATGGGTCAAAAGGAGTTGGTAGAGCAGATTTCCTTAAACAAAAAGAATCAAAGGGATTCATAGGGAAACTGGATTCACTTACATTGTGGTTTATTGCTGGTCCGAGAATCATGAGGAATTCTCCCTCTCTGTAAAATTATGGTACTCTTTTATGTTGCTGTCAATTAGTCAGTAGGTTAAATTGTTTGCACGAGAAAAGATTCTGTGACTTCCTGAAGATATCTGTGCACTGTGTTTTGGTGAAAATTAGAGACGTCCTCACGTGTAGCCCATAACACAAATTGATCAGTCAAACCTTTGCCATTGCCAGAATAAGGCCTGTGGTAGGGTTGCTACTTGTTCTGCGGACAGTACTTGGCATAGCACAGAGGCCACTTCTGTTAGAAAGTGAAGTTTCTACAAACATGGCGGTGTCCTGTTTGGCATACCAGTGGGTCAGTGGGTTGTGCCGCCAGTGGGTTGTGCCTCCAGTGCAAACTCACGAACCTTGCCTCTCTCCAATGCTTATTGTTTTCTCTTTTCAATACATACAGATGGAAAGGAACTCCCCATGAAAAGTCCCCAAGGAACTTTCCATTAAAAGAAGCTGTGGTAGCAGATTTTTATTTTCACTGCCTCTGGCAAATAAACCTGTAAAGCAAATCATCAGCACCTTATCAAAGCCACTTGATTTTTACTTATTTGAGTTCATAAGACCATAAGATCTGGGAGCAGAATTAAACCATTCGACCCATCAAGTCTCCTCCACCATTCCATCATGGCTGCTGCCTTCTCAACCCCATTCTCCTGTCTTCTCCATCTAACCCTTACAATTGAGAAACTTGTGTCCAACCGATGAAAATGTAACCTATTGTATCCTGTGTCACATGATGGTGGGATAACCTTTGGGCAAAGGGAAGAGAGAGATGGGCAAAGTAGTTGGAAGTAAGAAAAACAAAGATCTTAAATTCATTTTCAAATATTTAATGACCGATCAACTTTTAACATGAACACAAAGCCAATTTTAACATGAATCAAGGCATGAACTTGAAGTTTATGGTATATGTATACTACACAAAAAAAAACTATGTAACATTGCTTCATTTGCATGGAATAATAATTGACAGTCTGTCTGGTAGTTGTCAGAAATAAGGCAGGAAATGAGCCAAGCATTAAAATGGTAAAAGATTTGTCACTAATCTCTGTCTTGTTTCCTGATGCCATCTTCCACATTTATCACAGAAATTTGGATGGTGGTCAGTTAATTTCTTGATATCAGTATCCATTGGCTTAGTGCCTGATACTTGGACAATAAAACTGTAGTTTCAATAATTGTAGGGCACATCTGCAGAAATTCAGGCTATTCAATCAAACGCCCTTGTTTGGACACAGTTGCAAGATGCTTTCAATGTATATAAAGAGCATGGACAGGGATTTTATGGAGCCCACCAATGTGGGGAACATGTCCTGTGGAGATGACTGAATGAGACAGGATGTGAAATTTTGATTTCCTGACCACAGGTTGAGATGCAGTGATTAAGCCAGTTGTGTGCCTCTAGTGTGTCACGCCTCATGCTGTCATGTGGTGGCTTTGTACTTGTGACGTGTTTGCACGCTAAGAATACACATTAATGTAAAATGTTTTAAAATTACCTTCACAATACAGTCAGCAGTAAATAAGAATCTTGTGGCAATTGCTTCACATTCATTTCAAGGTGACATGTACCAGTCAGCTTTGTGCAGTTATGGTTAAGGTCAGTGGTTTTCCTGTTGAGCTTTATGGCGTGAGAGAGAGGGAGGCAGGAAAATAGAAGCTTGCCTGGGGACATGGGACCAGAGAGGCCGAGTCGGGGTGATGACGAGAGGGATTCAGGTTTAAGAGATTGAGATTCAGGTGTATGAGAAGCAGAAGAAGGATCCAGGGCATCATGGATAGGATGTAATGGGATAGAATTGGGATTATGGCCATGGTGGATTGAAGTGAGAATGGACTGGCATCTGGGGCACTGTGGTGGGAGTGGGAACAGTCAGTCAAAATTAATGAAAAAGAACGAGGTGCCTAAACTGCAGGATCCCCAAGTGTGGATCTATCTCAGGGAGTTGACTGGTTGTGTCCTTACATGGCTTTGAGTGCACCTCAAAATCAGCCCTCCTAATTGCAGTGCAAAGAAGGGAGAGCCTTCTTGCAAATTCAAAGGTGCGCACAATACTGAACACTAACTGGAGTATTCAATAGAGATGAAGGAAGCAACACCAGATTATTTCTTCCATGATGACGGAAATGTCCTGAACCACCTCCCAATCATCAATGAGCGCCAGCTATAAACTGTGTTAATACATTCAGATCTCTGATTCAGCAAATAATAATGCTGCACAAATAAATAAAATGAAACCAAGTTAATGCAAATTATTTATCACTGAAATTTAAAAGTCCCCTGCCACCTTTGTGCTCTTAATACATTTTATGATAATAGCAATGGAGATTTGCAGAAGCACTTTGACCATGATGCAGAGCCTCCTTGTTTGACCTGGAGACTCTTTTACTGGCTTCACGTTGTCAGCAGATGGAGAGTTTTTCCACTGAAAAAGTATTTCCTGCAACAGAGTCAGGCCTGTTTACAATGCACGCTGACAGCACTTTAAATTTTATTGGTATTCGGTTGTGAAACAGGTGAAAAAGCAAAAAAGTGAAAATAGTAGACACTTCCAGTTTTGACGCTGAGAACACCACGCCACTGTTAGAATAAAACTCTGGCCTTTGTGAGAAGGAGCAATCATTTAGTCTTAGAAATAATAATTTATGTCAGACAGATCTAAATTCTTTCGGGTAATTAAGCCAGTTATTGAAGTCCCTGTTTGGTTTAGGTTTTCAAAAAGCGCTTAACAAATGTGCAAGCCTGACATACATGCACAACTAAGGTTTATGGAATAGTTAAGAGTTTGATATTTTGAAAAAATGCCTTAGCAATAAATATGGGGTGGTGACAAATGGGAAATATTTCGCCCAGGGAAAGTTTCATTGGGTTCTCCTCTGGAATTCCAGTGCTCACATTATTTATGAATGACCTCTAACAGCATATGAATTTTGATGCCAGATGTCAGATGAGTGAACTGCATTCTGATACATGACCCCTGGGCAATTCCAATTCCAATTCCAGGTGGCCTGAAAGCTGCTGGCAGACAGGTACGTCTGGGAATGAGTGTCATTGTGTCTGAGATTATGGGAAGTCCACAGTATTCTTGGAGCTTGAAGGAACACTCCTGTCATATTTCTATACTTAACTTTCTGGATCTTTGGTAAGTGAGGTGCACAACTACAGGTCAGAAGAGCTTTAACAATGTAAGTGTAAGTTGGTAATGAGGCTAATATCTGGCCTACAATAAACTGCTTTGGTGAGGTACATTAAATGTGATCAGGGTTATTCCATAACTAAATTATGAGTAAGGGTTGAAGAGTCCAAGGGCTCAATGCTTAACTCTGTGTCAGCCTTCAACAGCTCATCTGTTATTCCAGACATGAGGAGAATGGTTGGGAAGAAAGTAACTTGCAGAAAGAGAGCTTGAAATATGCCTGCCCTTCAACTCCATAATGAAAGGTTTTTAAAAGCTTTACCTTTTTCGTTGCCTTCTGACCAATATCCACCTCAACACTTGGTTGGTCTCTCTTGGAACACAATGTTGTGACTCCCTTAGGCACCCCAGTTAAAATTACTCTCATATCTCAATGGTACTACCAGAGTAGTTAAAAATCTGAATCTGTTCACTCCTGGTCATTCTAGGTCAGGCCAATGAATTAAGCAATGAACTAAGCAGACATTGATCTTTAAAATAGGGATAATTTAAGTAAGCCACAGACTCGGGATCGATTCCAGCCTCGGGCAATTATCCGTGTGGAGTTTGCACATTCTCCCTGTGTCTGTTTGGTTTTCCTCTGGCTGCTCTGGTTTCCTCCCACAGTGCAAAGATGTGCAGGTGGATTGTCCATGCTCAATTGCCCATAGTGTCCAGGGACGTGCAGGCCTGGTGGCTTAGCCATGGGAAAAACAGGGTTACAGGGATAGCGTTGGCTTGTTAAAGGGTCAGTGTTGGCTTGATGGGCAGAATGGCCTGCCTCCACACTTCAGGGATTCTCTGAAATGAATGCGACACAAGAGGGCACAATCACAAAATTCATAAGACCTTGGTAAATGTCTGCCTACCACATCTCAAGCTCGTGGACACTTTGAATATGGTGGTCAATTCAGGATCAGTCAACTCCTTTTAAAAGGGCTTGGATCAGTGACATTTAGTAGGGGGGTTTATGTCAGGAACAATATTCTGTATTTTAACATTTATGTCTTAGCCAGTAAGAGCAGAATAAATGAACTTACCATTTATTTTTTGGTTGCTTGTCAGACCATTCTATATTTGAAATAATTGTTCCATTCTCTTGCACAAAATCAATGAATATTGAAAATTGTCAGACAGGAAAAGATCAACTGATTTATTCAGACTGTCCCATACAGGTAAGAGCAGTGAAAGTGGTGGAGGCTGGTACAATTACAACATTAAAAGGCATCTGCAAGAGTATATGAATAGGAAGGTTTTAGCAACATTTAAAAGGCATCTGCAAGAGTATATGAATAGGAAGGTTTTAGAGGGATATGAGCCAAATTCTGGCAATTGGGATTCGATTCATTTAGGATATCTGGTCAGCATGGATGAGTTCCCCATGTGTCTGTTCTGCCTTTCAAAAGGCCAAGCTGAATTGTTTTACTTCTATTCCATTTTTGTGGTCAACTCCTACACCATTGATTTCCATGGCATCCAAAAATCAGTTTTGAATATACTCAGCAACTATGCATACACTGTCTTCTTGTATTGAAAATTCCAAAGATGTCTTATATACCAGAACATGAAGACTTTGTACTGTGCCTCTCCCTCTATCTCAAACCCTCCAACCCTGGCAGCACCCTTGTAAATCTTTTCTGAACCCTTTCACATTTCACAACATCCTTCCTATTGCAGGGAGACCAGAATTGAATGCAGAATTTCAAAAGTGGCCTAACCAATGCCCTGTACAGCCGCAACATGATTTCCCAACTCCTATAATCAATACACTGACCAATAAAGGCAAGCATACCAAACGCCTTCTTCACTATCATGTCCATCAATGAGTTTACTTTCAAGGACCATACCTCTACGACAAGCAATCTGTGGCAGACGTGTAACATCTGACTGAAAAGCTCTGCCAGTTGTGGGGGGGGGAGAAATCATCAGAAAATCTAACTTTGGTTAATTGAAGCTAGTTTAGGAGAGTAAAATGACCCCGAGTTTTATTATAGCCTGCCTATCTCTGTCTGAGACAGATATAGATCTGGCTTTATCCGAAAGGTATACAGCAGTCAGCTTCACTACCCAAGCTGACAGCCAATTTCACAGCTCCACAATTCGACAAAAGAACAATGAGACCATCATGAAACACCCTAACAAAATTGTATCCTTTTCTAACTTGTAAAAGTACCCACGTATTCCCATATGACCTATCCATGTTTTAAGAAAGTGACTGTGATTTGAAAAGAATTCACTGTTTGGCACATATTAAGATATTCTGCAAACATTCATAGAATCATCGAGCTATACAGAATGGAAACCGATCTAACTCGTCCATACTGACCAGATATCCTAAATGAATTGAATCCCAATTGCCAGCATTTGGCTCATATCCCTCTAAACCCTTCCTATTCATATATTCTTCCAGATACCTTTTAAATGTTGTGATTGTACCAGCCTCCACCTCTTTCACTGGCAACTCATTCCATTCATGCACAACCCTCTGTGTGAAAAAGTTGCCCCTTAGGTCCTTTTTAGATCTTTTCCCTCTCATGTTAAACCTATGCTGTCCAGATTTGGACTCCCCAACCCTGGGGAAAAGATCTTAGCTAATCATCCTATCCATGCCCCTCATGATTTTATAGGTCTTGCTCCAGGAAAACAGCCCCAGCTTATTCAGCCTCTCCCCTCTATCTCAAACCCTCCAACCCTGGCAGCGTCCTTGTAAATCTTTTCTGAACCCTTTCACGTTTCACAACATCCTTCCTATTGCAGGGAGACCAGAATTGAATGCAGGATTTCAAAAGTGGCCTAACCAATGCCCTGTACAGCCGCAACATGATTTCCCAACTCCTATAATCAATACACTGACCAATAAAGGCAAGCATACCAAATGCCTTCTTCACTATCATGTCTATCAATGAGTTTACTTTCAAGGAACTATGAACCTGCACTCCATGGTATATTTGTTCAGCAACACTCCCCAGGACCTTATCATTAATGTTTAAGTCTGTCCTGATTTGCCTTTCCAAAAGGCAGCACCTTGCATTTATCTAAATTAAACTCCATCTGTCACTCCTCAGCCCATTGGCCCATCTGATGAAGAACCTGATGTGCTCTGAGGTAACCTTCTTTACTGCCCACTATACCTCCGATTTTGGTGTCGTCTGCAAACTTGCTAACCATTCCTCCTACATTTAAATCAAAATCATTAATGTAAACGGTGAAAAGTAGCGGACCCAGCACCAACCCCTGTGGGACATGCTGGCCTGCAGACTGAGAAACAACCCTCCACCACCACTCTCTGTCTCCTATCTTTGAGCCAGTTCTACATCTGAATGGCTAGCTTTCCCTGTACTCCTTGTGATCTAACCTTGCTAACCAGGCTACCATGTGGAACCTTGTTGAATGCCTTACTGAAGTCCATTAGGTGAAAGTGAGGACTGCAGATGCTGGAGATCAGAGTCAAGATTAGAGTGTTGGTGGAAAAGCACAGCAGGTCAGGCAGCATTCGAAGAGCGGAAAAATTGACGTATCGGGCAATTCCTAATGAAGGGCTCCTGCCCAAAACATCGAATTTCCTGCTCCTCGGATGCTGCCTGACCTGCTGTGCTTTTCCACCACCACTCTAATCTTACGGATACACACAAGGAACAGAAGTAATCCATTGGCTCCTTGAGCCTGCTCAACTATTCAATAACATCATGACCAATCTGACTATCACCACAAATCCACATTCCCACCTACCCTCATAACAATTCACTCACCCAACCAACCCCACAATCTTCTTGCTTATCAAGAATCTGTGCACCTCTTAAAACCATCCAACAAAGTAATTTCCACTACCTTTTCACCAAGAGTTCAAAAGATAACAATCCCCTGAGAGTGAAAATAAAATCATCTCATCTTTGTTTTAAATGAGCAACAGTGGTTCCTAGTTCCAGATTCTCCCATAAGAGAAAATATCCCTTCTGTCCTGTGATAAGGCAGTATAAACTCTGCCTTTCTGTAAGACATTAGGGAGTCTTGTGTTGGGGTACTTGCTGAATAGGCATATTATTAGTACTGTGCCCATTTACGTTTCAGCTTCAGACCTCATTTACATTTTATTGATGAGCTGTTGGCTCCAAATAAGAGACTCACTGCCTCTTGCCAATGTAGCCGACTTGATTTTTGAATACTCCAGCAAACACTGGAGATTGTTGTTGAAGGGTTGGGGTAAGAAAAAGCCAGCAACAAGCTCTCACTCCTGCAGAAACTTTAAAAGGCAACAATCTATAGAAAGTGTTCTCTCTATTAGGGCCTTTCTATTCCTAGATCTTAGCAACGTGATACACACTGCAGCTACTGTGTATTACTGGTGGAGGGACAGAGTGTTTGTGGATGTGGTGCCAAACAAGTGGGCTGCTTTGTTCTTAAGAGTGTCAAGCTTCTTGATTGTTTTTGGAGCTGAAATCATTCAGGAAAATGCAGAGTATTCCACCTCACCCCTGAGTTTTGTCTTGTAGATGGTGGACAGAATGTGGAGTGGCAGGAGTTGGATTACTCACTATAGGACTCCTACTTTCTGACCTGCTTCTGTAGACACAGAACTAATATGGCTGGTCCAGTTCAATTTCTGCTCAATGTAACCCCCCTAGGATATTGATAATAAATGTTTCAGAGATGGTGATGCCATTGAATATCAGGGGATAATTTCCAGGTTCTCTCTTGCTGGAGATGATCACTGCCTGGCGCTTGTATGGCACAAATGTTACTTGCGTACCAAAGCTGGATGTGACCAGGTCTTGTTGCATTTGGACATGCACTGTTTCAGTATTCAGTGAGCCATAAATGGTGCTAAATGTTGTGCAATCATCAGCAAAATTCCCTACATATGATTTTATGATGGATGGAAAGTCATTGACACTCCTCTGAGGAACTCCTGCAGACATGTCCTAGAACTGAGGTGACTAACCTCCATCAACCACAACCATCTTCCTTTGTGCCAGGTATGACACCAACTAGTGGAGACTTTGTCCATTGCTTCCCATTGAGCTCAGTTTTGCTTAGACTCCTTAATTCCACATTCGGTCCAATGTGGCCTTAATGTCAAAAGCAAGTCATTCTCACCTTGTCTCTGGAATTTAGCTGATTTTTTTTCCAAGCTTGAACAAAGGCTCTAATAAGTTCAGCAGCTAAACGTACCTGGTGAAGCCCAAATTGGGTGTAAGTGAGCAGGCATTGCTGAGCACGTGTTGCTGATGAAATATCATATTTCCATGTGTTTAAAATATTCTTTGGTGATTTATCATAAATATTTAGCTCCAATTCTAAGATTACCATCTCACGACCTGTATTCCTTCAGCAGAAGAACTACTTTAACTAAAACTGCTGACTTCCACATATATGCAATGTGGCCTTTCTGTCCCTAATGCAGCTCATCTGCTGCTGAAATGATCATCCATAATTTTGCAATCATCAAATATTGATGTAACAGTGCTCTCCTGGCTGACCTAACGTTATTTCCCCTCCAGAACATTGAACTCATTCAAAATTCTGCAGATTATATCGTAATCTGGACCAAATTCCATTCGCTCATCACCCCTGTAGCTACATTGGCTCTTGGTACAGCCACACCTCCATTTTAAAACTTCCATTTTAAAATTCTCATCCTTGTTCTCAAGTTGCTCCATTGCCTAATTACTCCTTATTGTCAAAACCTCTTTCAGCCCTGTTAGCCCTCTCCTCTCCCAAAAGCTGTCCACCCCCAACTCTGAACAATCGCTGGTCATACCTTCACCTGCTTGGGTTCCATGTTCTGAAAGCCCCTCTATCAAACTCTCCACCCACCTTCCGTTGAAATGCTTCTTAAAACCTATTCCTTTGACCAAATATTTGGTCACCTCTATTAATATCTTCTCATGTGGCTCGGTGTCAAGATGTACTTGCTAATGCTGTTGTGACATGCCGTGGGATATTTTACAATGCTACACAGATGCAAGTTGTTCTGTGGTTTCTTTATTCCCACATTTTTTTAGATCCTTTTAACATTTTAAACTCTTAATCAGGTCAACTGAAAAGCCATCTAAATTGGAGGAATGAAAGCTACAACTATACAATCTGGCCTTGTAATTTAACCCTTCATTATTCTGCACCTTTCAAAGGCTATGATTTGTTTGCAGAGACTCTGTCCACAGGACACAATGTAACACCTCCAATGAGAAGATGTGAGAATGGTTTGCATTGTGTATATTTCACTCATTTATACTTATCAGTTGTAATCTGGTGTCCTTGAACAGATTGGCTAGTTCTTTAAATTTTCTAATCCTTGGTTAGTTTCTTTCAGCAGTTTTGGGTCTTTCTTGGCTGGATGTCCATTTAATGGTCTACCAAAAAGTTTATGTAGGTTGCCATGTTGCTGGACAAGGCTCACAAAGCCTTTCAAATGCTGGTCACCAATTTCTTATTTGAGAGACAGACAGTAGCTGATTGAACAATTTCCCCATTTCTTTTTGCTTATGAGTCTGTGAATAATTTGTGTACCTCCAAGTTTACTTTGTTTAGGTTATGTGACTTACAACTACTGGAAAGAGTTTAGAATTCTGACATGAAAAGGTGCTGTTTTGGGTAAAAATTTTGGGAAGTGTAAGTTTTGCTTCAATTTTGCTTCAGTCTGTTCTCTACAAACCTAAAGATCTCATCAATGGAAAATAGACAGATAGCATTACCCTTTTGCAGAATTTGACTTAATCCCTTTGCACAATATATTTTTTTTGCCAACAGTTCTGATTCTTATTTTTTCATATTCACATTTAAAAGAGAAATAATTTCAATAGATATTGGGATTGATTTTGAAATCCACACTATTGGTTTTAATATGCAGTGGCTTAAACAGCATCCCTTAAAAGGGGCTGTTGCAGGCTGCTTTAAGAATTGTGAAAGGTGTTTGTTTTACTCTATTTCTGAGGTTCAGAGGAGCTGCATTATTAGGTCTTCTATTTGGTCCCATCGTGCAAGGACTTACTTCACCCCATGGTTCCCATTTCTCACCTTCCTGGATGGACAAGGCAACATAAAAAGCTTATTCAAAGCTCGTAGCTCTCTGGCTGCGTGATGACAGGGCCCAATCACCTTTACGTTCAGTGTCATAGACTGGTAGAAGTGAATGGTGGCCAGTTCTATGTCTATCTTGATTAATCTTTGCATTGACTTAATGGGGGCAGGTGACCGGCAAGTGCCATTCTTGTTGCCCCACCCTCTGAAATCTGAGCAATAACTGCTGGGATTGGACTGGGATTGTCGGATGCAAGTTTGTTTTACTTTGCTAAACTTGGTAACTGATTTCTAATTTTAAAAAAAAAGTTCTTTCATTTTCGCAGAGTCGTCGAGGCCTGAAAAGAAAGAAAGCAAGTGCCCCACGCCAGGATGCGATGGAACCGGACATGTCACAGGCCTTTACCCTCATCATCGCAGCTTGTCAGGCTGTCCACACAAAGACAGGGTTCCTCCAGAAAGTAAGTGAAAAAGAAGTTCAAAGTGAAAGGTAAACATATTTATAATTGCTATCATATTAACTTCCCCTAGCTCCTGAAAGAATGTCGCTTTGTATCAGTTTTGGTGCTTTCCTAATGTCTCTAATTATGGCCAAAACGGAGCATACAATTTTAAATTTTTGCTGACAAATCACAGAAAACAAAATAGAGGAAATTACTCAATAGGAATTTCGAACCCTGTAGAGATAATCTTTTCCCAGTGAACCCACAGTCTGCTTTATGCTCTCCAAGTGACTTGGAGGACCAGTGTAACACAGGATGTTGCTTTCCTCTGAGACCAATTTCACTTGCAATATATTATGACTTGTCATTATTAAATACATAAATATTAGCCAGCTGTTCAGCTATCACTGGTTTTATGTCCATGCCAAAGTTAAAAGTTCTGCCCTCAAGGTCTTGTTTATGTCACCTCCAAATCGGATAACCTTTAATTCCATTTTTCAGTCAGGACCCATTTAGGAACAATTTGGTCCCTCCTGTTTCAGATGGTTGTCCTCTTGCCTTTGGTTTCTGTAACGGGACCCCAACTGTTATTTCAACAAATTTGTGGATGTTTATGTGGAAAAGCTCAGAAGAATTTTCGGGAAGAACTTTTATGGAGTATTTGTCTAGTAGCCTGTGATTGCCATCTCACTTACCACCCTGGCATTCACAACATCATACCAACATGCTGTGTCCCAATGTAGGTGATGAGGCAATGCCTGGCAAGACCACTGATTTGTTACCCTGGGACTGAAAAGCTATTATAGGTTATCAGTTCAGGGCACACTCCCTGGCAGTTTGACAATTGGACCCAGCCTCCAAATGAGTTGGAGCTCCTGCAAGTAGGAATAGGCAGATGGCCAGTATGCTTTCCTCGCAGGCTATCCCAAATGTTTAAATCCATCCTTCTGTCCAATCCTGATGGCAAAATTTGGAGACTCAGAAGTATGATCAGGTATCCCATCTATTCAACGTCTCTTCCTGACTGCAATTTGAAGATAATCACAGCCACAAACAGACAATCTATACTCCATGATGTGTTATATCAGAATGTAAAGAAAATCATGACATTAATGCAGCAATCCAAGTGTTAAGTTTAAAGTTGAATGAGGCAGTATGAGGATCTGAAATCTTGCCAAGAAAAAGCTTTCAGATGGCATTGCACACGGCTAGAAAGGTATGAATGATCTTGCTCCTGTTAAGGTGTTTAATGTGCACAAGATTTTTTGAAAAGGGATTATATTGATCCATCAATAATTCTGCCGTTTATAAAATTGACCAATAAGCAAAAGCACCTTTTCTTTTCTGGACACACATAAGAAATTTCTTTAAAATGGAGGCTTCAACAGGTCAGTGCAGGCCAGTCATTTTCTGTGATTGTACATCGAGTTGAAGTCTGCAAAGACTTGCACTGTCTTATTGAGACAAATGCCCTTCATTCTGCTAAGAAATTATACTGAAATATTAGTTTGAATATCCAATATTAGAAATATTAGTTTGAATATCCAATTTTTCATTTGGTGGATTTGAAGATTGTGTGTAAATTTAAAACAGAATTGTCATGTTTAACCACCTTCAATCGCGCAAAGAGCAAATCTCATTCAGGTGATACAGTATTGAATATTAACTTCTATTAGATTAGCTATTATATATAAGTACATTGACAATTGTGAATCACCATATGCTCTATGATATTGTACTCATTACTGTGATGTAATCTAGAATTTATTCTTATAATAAACATTCTGAAGCAATAATTAAAAGATTGTAGTCTCACACTTAATTCCTCAAGAACATACAGAAAACAATATCCTAGAAATCTTAAATTAGGATTCTCTGTGCTGATATTGATTAATTTGTGGCACATCGGCTCAGCGTTTAGCACTGCTATCTCACAGCACCAAGAACCTGGGTTCGATTCCACCCTTGGGTGACTGTGTAGAGTTTGCACAATCTCCCTATGTCTGCGTGGGTTTCTTCCGAGTGCTCTGGTTTCCTCCCACAGTCCAAAGATAGCAGGTTAGGTGTATTGTCCATGCTAAAGTGTCCAGGGATGTGCAGGTTAGGTTGATTAGTCATGGGAAATACAGGGATACAGGGATACAGGGATACAGGAAAGGAGTGGGTCTGGGTGCACGGCTCTTTGGAGCGTCAGAGTGGACTCAATGGGCCAAATGGCCTGCTTCCACACTGTAGGGCTTCTATGATTATAAGTTATTTCTACTATAATATACCTGTAGACATATACATCCCATCTTGAAATAATGTTGCTGACTGGAAAATCTTAGAAAGGGAGACATTTCATTGCAGAATTTAGATGTCTATAGTTGAAAACAATGGCTAAGTTCCTTTAATTATCTGAAATATTTCTTAGTTGAGGTTTCAGTAAGTTAGTTGGATAGGTTGTCTTTGTGAAGGGGTATAGATAGTTGTTTCTTCCTCCCCTGCTCCTGCAAGAACGTGCAGATCCTGGACCTCCTCCATCGCCACACCCTAACCACCCGATGCCTGGAGGAAGAACACCTCATCTTCTTCCTTGGGACCCTCCAACCCCAGGGCATCAATGTGGATTTCACTAGTTTCCTCATTTCCCCTCCCCTCACTTTATCTCAGATCCACCCTTCCAACTCGGCACCGCCCTCATGACCTGTCCTACCTGTCCATCTTCCTTCCCACCTATCCGCTCCAACTGCCTCTCTAACCTATCACTATTAGCCCCCCCATCTCCATCCATCTATCTCACTCTCACCTACCTTCCCCCCGGCCCCAGCCTCTCCCATTTATCTCTCTGCCCCCTTAGCTCACAAGCCTCATTCATGATGAAGGGCTTTTACCCGAGACATCGATTCATCTGCTCCTGGGATGCTGCCTGACCTGCTGTGCTTTCCCAGCACCACATTCTCGATTCTTGCCACTAAAGATTGATAACCAAAAATAAAAATTTTAAACTAAACATTAACGATGGCCTAGTGATATTATCAGGAGACTATTATGCCAGAAACCCATGTAATATTCTGGGGACCTGGATTTGAATCTCACATTGGCAGGCAATGGAATTTGAATTGAATAATAATCTGGAAATAAGAGTCTAATGATGACCATAAAACTTTTGACGATTGACAGGACAAAACCATCTAGTTCACTAATGTCCTTTAGGGAAGGAAATCTGCCATCCTTAGCTGGCCTACACATGACTCCAGACCCACAGCAATGTAGTTGACTCCTAACTGCCCTCCTGGTCATTAGGAATGGGCAGTAAATGTTGGTGTAACTAGTGACACCCACATCTGTGAACGAATAAAAAAAGAAATTAACAGAGCTTAAGAAAATAATTACAAATAAAATGTAACAAAGACTAAAATGGAAAACAGAGGATAAGGTGATAAAACACAACACCCTGTGATCGGGAGTCAGTGATGTTATTGCCGAGTAGCACGATAACTAAGAATAGTTTTAGCTGTGCAGTAGTGCTATTTGATTGAAAAATGTTTTGAACTTTGGCTGAAAATTTCCTCAGAGCTGCTCCCACTCTATTGCCTTCACTGCATCTGAAAATGTGGTTGTGAGTGTAAGCAGGGATCCTGGTGTATTTTCAGGGGAACTTTGCTGGTGGGATGGGAACAGCTCCCAAAAAACCTCTGGCAATAGGGTCATAGAGTTATAGAGATGTACAGCATGGAAACAGACCCTTCGGTCCAACCCGTCCATGCGGACCAGATATCCCAACCCAATCTAGTCCCCACCTGCCAGCATCTGGCCCATATCCCTCCAAACCCTTCCTATTCATATACCCATCCAAATGCCTCTTAAATGTTGCAATAGCAATGAAGTTACTGAAGTATGCCTTTTGAATTTTGGAGGGAATTTTCCATATTAGCTTAGCTGTGATTTCCTTATGCAAACAAGAATTTGCAGCACTGAAGATATTTCTCACTTTGCCTGTTTTTTCTTGTAGCAACAATATTTTTAAAGCATTCTGACAATATCATTTATTCCTAACGTAGAGGTGTACATTAGCTTTTGAGAAAGGATAGAAACAATTGGAGACGGCATAGTGACTCAGTGGTTAGCACTGCAGCCTCACAACACCAGGGACCCGGGTTTGATCCTAGCCTCGGGTCACTGCCTGTATGGAGTTTGCACATTCTCCCCGTGTCTGCGTGGGTTTCCTCTGGGTGCTCCGGTTTCCTCCGGCAGTCCAAAGAAGTGCAAGTCAGGTGGACTGGCCATGCTATATTGCCCATAGTGTTAGGTGCATTAGTCAGAGGGAAATGGGTCTGGGTGGGTTACTCTTTGGAAGGTCGGTGTGGACTTGTTGGGCTGAAGGGCCTGCTTCCTCACTGTAGGGTATCTAATCTAATCTAATATAGGAGGAGGAAAACAAGTAGAATCCTATTTTTAGATAGCAGGTTATACAAGCCAAGAATGAATGTCGTATTATTGGAGGAACAGCAATGAGGGACTTGAGGCTAAAAAGAGAGATAATAATCATTACATCAAATGCTGGCTCCAGATCTGGAAGTTCCCTCAGTAACTATGGTGCCATGGCCACAGTAATTGCAGCAAGTTGGCCAAGTGCCTCTGAGATAACAAAGCAGTAATCTGTCAGGTTTCCACTCTTAAAGCAGTTGTAGCTACTTAACAGTGGGCTTGCCCGTCACAGAGTAATGGGAAGAGACAAGATGTTGGCAAGGGCCTCATTAAAAGACATTTGAATTCAGAAAATCACCCTTCTGACAATGACCTCAGTTCGTGTTATGTTCTCAGAAGTTTCATTTTGCCATTCTCAATTAACTGCAGCTAGGTATTATACATGCATTTATTCATATTGAATAACGGCATTGAATTATGCCCAACCATTCTCTGGAATACAGAATTAAACAAATTTGGCTATATATAAATTGCTCCCTTTATATAATGGATACAGAGGGGGAGAGAGAGAGACTGTATGTCTAGACCTCTTTGCCTGTGCATATTTCTTTACATGCAAACATAGAATTAGAAACAGAACTATGCCATTCAGCCTCTTCAGCCAAATTGCCATTCGATAAGATCATGTCTAAACTCCATATTCCCATTGTCCCCCACTTACCTTTTGATTCCTTTGCTGAACAAGACTCCACCTCCACCTTCAGCAACCCCCCCTCCACCACCTTCTGAGACAGAGTTCCACAGTCACACAATCCTCTGAACGAAAAAGTAATCTTCTCATCTGTGTACTTAAAAGGTAGCGCCTAATTTTAAAACAGTGCCCTCTAGTTCTGCAATCTCCCAAAGAGGAAAAGTCCTTCCCATCTCCTCTGTGAACTGCCTCCAATGAATTTACATCCTTCAATAAAGAGATCAAAACTGCACATGGTGTTTGAGATGTAGTCTCACGAGCACCATGTCAAACTGAGCATAACATTCTTATTTTAATGTTCGGTTCCTTTTGTGACGAAGGAAAGCATTTCATTAGCCTCTTTATTATCTGCTGTATCTACCTGTTGTGACTCTTTACGCACCTGAACACCTGGATCCCTCTGTACCCCAGGATTCTGCAGTCGTTCTCTGTTTAAGTAATACTGTGCTACACTGTACATTCTTCCTATAAAAGGGAAAGGTGTCACATTTTCCCATATTATACTCCTTGTGCTGATACTGGTTAAATTGCAGCACAATGGCTCAGTGGTCAGCACTGCTGCCTCACAGCGCCAGGGACCTGGGTCCAATTCCATCCTTGGGTCACTGTCTGTGTGGAGTTTGCACATTCTCCCTGTGTCTGCGTAGTTTTCCTCCGGGTGCTCCAGTTTGGTCCCATTGTTCAAAGATGTGCAAGTTTAGTGGATTGGCAATGCCAAATTGCCCATAGTCCCCAGGGTTGTGCAGGCTAGATGGATTAGCTGTGGGAAAAGCTGGGTTACAGGATAGGCAGGGGGGTGGGCCTGGGTGGGATGCTGTTTGGAAGCTCTGTGTGGACATGATGGGCTGAGTGGCCTGCTTCCACACTGTAATGAATCTATGATTCACCCATGGAAAAGTGTAGTGTGAGGATGAAAAGGAGATCTATTAGCTGCAAAGCAAGAAAATTACCAAAATTGCAGCACTGTTAAAGCTCTAGCTGAAAGTGGAGCAAATTGCTTAAAATTTGACAAGAAACAAAATTAATGGCCAAATTTGAAACAAGAACTTTTTTTGCCAACTGAAAAATCAAATAAAATTGACAAATATAAAGGGCATTGATTTCAGAAAGTGGAGTGAGGAACTGAAAAATGTTGTTAAAGAAATTAGTTACGGCTGAAGTGACAGTGTGTTGGGCAGGAAGAATGTGGATATAATTAGAGAAGAAAAAGTAATGAGCTGTAAGCAGGAATAAATCTGTAAGAGACGGATCTCAACTCACTCAATGATAAGAGTTTTCAGAATTTCATAGCCTCATTTTCATGAGATCACAAGTCAGTTATCTTGGTTACTAACATAAGGTGGAATACTGTCGCTTTAGTATCCGTTTTGCACAAGTGGCACTGGAACTGCATACTACTTAATAAATATCTTCACTTGCAGCTTAGCCATTTATCCAACATGGTCAGACTTCCCATTCAACAAATGGAATGCACCATTGTACAGTATTTTGTCATACATCTGGAAGAGAACACCTGCTAACAAAAGAACTATCTACAAGAATACTGTAAAACTATGGGAAGTTTACCTTTGTCATTAACTCAATGCTATCATTATGATTAGTAGTAGAAACATCTTCTCACACTAAGTGTAATTTCTGAAGAATACAGTCCAATGAATGTAAAATCCAGGTGAAAGATTTGATTGAGTTTGATTGCCTTGTGACATATGTGTGATTTTGAACACTGTCCAATTGTGATTTATGACAGCGGATTGCTTGCCCTTAGGACCCCATTTAGATATCACGACAAACTAAAACAATTTGTCTTAGTCCTGTTAAGTATTGAATTCAAAGAGAAACATGACCACCAGTCAACGCAGTAGGGAGCACAGTTGGATGGATTATTTAATAATGAAAGAACCTTAGTAGATAGCATTTCCTTTTCTGGATAAGGAGACAGCAAGTTCAAACGCTATACCTCAGTACTTGAATTCAGAATCTAAACTGTACAGTAGTGGAAGTATGCTGCATCATCAGTAGCAACGTCCTTAAATTGAGATGTTCATCTGATGTTTATTATTGTTTTTATTTAAATATCAGGCGCTCCTATCCAGATCAATGGGGGATGCCAGGTCATGGTTAGTGGGCTCACGAAGCCTAGACAGTTCTGTTTGCACTTACCTGTAATGTTTTATTATTTGTCTTGGAATTCTGTGCACTTGAAAAAGAGCTGTCTGAAGAAATTTCAGATTATTGCTGTGTACATTCTGAGCCAGAACATTCAGGGGTCAATTTTAAGTTCTTTCGGCCATCAAAAATGTGCCAGTAGAGATACAAAATTTACTAGTCATAATTTTGAATTACATTCTGTTCCAGTGGCCTCCCCAAAGCACTCTAGATCCCATTTTGTTTCAGGTGGAGTCAAAGTCTGATGTGCGAAAATTCATTAAAACTACATGAAAAGTTGATTCGACCTCAATTGGAGCTTTGGGTCCAGGTCTTGGACACTGCACTTTCAAAAGGATGTGAAGGTATTGGAGAGGGTGTAGAAAAGATTCATGAGAATGCTGGCAGTGATGAGGAACTTGTATACATAGAAAACTCACTGAAGTGGAACTGTTCTCCTTGAAGAAGAGGAGTGTTAAGAGATTTGATCGAGTTAATAAAAATTATGAAGTATCTTGACAAAGTAGTTAGGGAGACACTGTTCCCATTGGAAGGATCAAGAACAAAGGAGAGAAATTTCATTTAATTGGCTGAAGGAGAAATGATGACGTGAGGAAAATATTTTCATCCAATGAGTGTCAGGATTTGGAACACACCACCATTTGAAAGCGTGGTAGGGGAAGAGTCAGATAAAACTTCCGTAAAGGAAATGGAAAAATTATCAGGGCTGTGGGGAAAAGGAAAGGAAGTAGTACTGGCTGAACTGTTCATTGAGAAAGACAGCACAGACATATTTGGTTGAATGGCCTCCTTCTGTACTGTAACACTTGTGTAATTCTCTAACCAATAGTGCTCTGGACTAACAACTGAGAAATGAAATTAGGCCAGTTCATGCATTTCTTTTGCTAGTGCTGACTTGTTGGACTGATTGGTCTCTGATGCACAATTTTCTATTTTTCTGTTTCATTGCTGCTACAAACCTACCAACAACAATCTTTACCTTTAGTAATTTTGGCTGAGACCTAAGAAACAGATGTTGAATGTTCCACAGAGACAGTTAAATATAAGTATAGTATGATAATGAAATGGGAAAAGTTCATTGAAATGTCCAAAATAGTCAGCATGATTAATGTGTTGTAAGTGGTGCCTTTATTAATTGAGTTCAGCAGAATGGTAAAATGGTTAGAACCATTTGACTGAGATAAGTTGTTCACAGTGTGCATGTACGGCGTGGCTGGAGGGGAATGTATCCTTCGAGTTGCCACCGAACGTAACTGCTTGCAGTGGCACAGTGGTAATGGCGCAGGATTAATAATCTGGAGGCCCAGGCTAATGTGTTGGAGAATAGGGTTCAAATACACCATGACACCTTGTGGAATTGAAACTCAAATCATAAATCTGAGATTTATAATAATGGCTATGAAATTACTGTTGATTGTCAATCTGATACACTAATGGCTTTTAGGGAAGGATGTCTGACTTGAATGTGCTTTCATATCCTTGTGGTTGATCCTTAAATACCCTCTGAAATGCTCCAGCAAGCCACTCAACTGTGTCAAACTGGTACAAAATCTATAAGAAGAAACTAAACTGGATGGACCGTCTAGCATTAGCCAAGGCTCTGGAAATGTTAACAGCACATGTAGCCCCGTCTATCCTGTGAAGTCCTCCTTACTAACATCTGAAGCTTGTGACAAAGTTGAGAGACCTATGCCTTTGATTTGTCAAGCATTATGTTCCTGAAATCATAGCTTGCAGATGATGCCCGAGAAACCACCACCACCGTAACCATTTCTGTTCCACTGGCAGGACAATTGCAGTCAAGAGAGAATTGCTGTGGGAGATCTCATCCTTAACTTATGGACCCATGAACTCAAATGAGATCTGGTCAAACATGAACAAGGGAACTCCCAGCTGATTACCAATTCCCTTATCCACTCCCTCAGCTGGTGAATCAGTACTCCTTCATTTTGACTAACAATTGGCACAGAGGATGGCAAGGATATAGTACATACTTTGTGTGGGAGATGTCTACATCAATCATCTAAGGTTGCTCTGTAGCACCATCAGTGACTGAGCTGGCCAAATTCTGAAGGATGGACTATATGGGTCTGTAGGGAACCAACAGGAGGGAAAAACATACTTGACCTTGTCCATGCCAAACTACCTGTCACAGATGCATCTGTCCATGATGGTGTTGGCAGGAGTGACTGCCACATATTCTTTGTGGAGATGAAGTCCCCTGTTCACATTGAGGAGATCCTCCATTGTGTTGTGGCATCACCACTGTACTAAATGGAATAGACTTTGAACAAAACTAATAGCTCAGAACTGAGCATCCGTGTGGCACTGTACACAATCAGGAGCAGAAATGTATTCAACTCCAATCTGTCACAGCATGGGCCACCATATCCCCCACTCTGTATTGCCATCAAGCTAGAGGAGCAAACTGATTCAATTCGTAATGTAGGATGGTGTGCCAGGAACAGCGCCAGGCATAGTTTTAAAAAAGGAGAGAGATCAAGCTGGTAACACTGGACTGTTTGTATGACAAGCAACATATGTAACATTCAATATACAATGCAAAGCAATCTCACAACCAATGGATTAAATTTAAGCTGTGGTCCTGTCATGAATGGTGGTAGATAATTAAATTACTCAGAAAGAAGTTCCACATGTTTCTCCTCCCTCAATATAAGTACTGAGTGGAAGATCCATTTTGTCCCCTTCCTGAGAACACTCCAGGTGCAAGTCTTCAACAAATTCAATTCACTTCACATGATGGCTAAAGGTACTGGATTTTGAAATGGCTTCAGATTCTCATAACGGTCAAAGAATAAGGAAGACTATGTTCCAAAATTAACTATGATCCTTAACCAAGCTACTCCACAACAGCTACACCGGTAGCATCCACCCAGCAATGTGGAAAATTGTCCAGGTATTTCACCAAACAGACAAATTTAATCTGGCAGTTTCTGCCCTATCAGTCTGCTCTTGACTGTCAGCAAACTGATGGAAACAATCTTTTGATTAGTGGTGCTGGAAGGGCACAGCAGTTCAGGCAGCACCACTAATCCAAAATCTGCAGTCATTGTTTTTACCTGATGGAAGCAGTCGTCAACATTGCTACCTAGTAGTGTTTACTTTACCATGGCCACTCAGCTTCTGACTTTATTACAGCCTTGGTTTAAGTATTGAGAAAAGAGCTAAACTCCAGAGATGAAGTGAGAGTGGCTGCTTTTGACATGAAGGCCAGAGTTGATCGAATGTGCAATGGAGAAACCTTAGTAACACCACAATTAATAATAAGGGGGAACCTCACCTTTTGTTGAGTCACACCTAACAGAAGAAAATGGTTGTGGTCATTGGATGCCAATCTCTCCATGAGTTCTCCAGGGTAGAGTCTTAGACCCAACCTTCAGCTGATTTGTTAATGCCTTCCCTCCATCATAAAGTAAAAAATGGGTACTTTTGTTCAACACCATTCGTGGCTCTTCAAATATTGAAGCAACCTGTGTCTATTTTACATCAAGACATAGACAATTTCCTGGCTTAGGTTGGTAAGTGGCAAGTAACATTTGTATTATGCTATTGCCAGGCAATGATCATCTCCAACTATACAGAGTCTTGCCTTGATACTCAATGGGATTATCATAGTTGAAACTCCTATTATCAATGGGTTTCCATTGATCAGAAACTGAACTGAACTGGCCATTTTAAGAGTAAAAACAGAATTTGCTGGAGAAACTCAGCAGTCTGGTATCGTCAGAGAAAACAGAGTTAACATTTTGAGTTCAGTGACCCTTCTTCAGAACTCAACTATATTAAGACTGTGGCTACCAATTGGCATGTTAGAGGCTGGGAATTCTGCAGTGAATAACTCACCTTCTAACTCCTCAATGCCTGTCCACCAGTTACAAGGCATGAGTCATGAAATACTGGTATACATACTAGTTGCCCAGTTGAATGCAGCTCCAATAACACATGACACCATTCAGGACAAAGCAAACTGCTTGTTTGGCATGTCACCACCACTTTCAACACTTACTCCCTTCACAAACAATGCACAGTAGCAATAGTGTGTGCTATCAACAAGACGCACTGCAGAAATTCACGAGACTCATTCAACAGTACCTTCTAAACCATCAATTTCTATTATGTAGAAGGATAAGGGCAGCAATGCAAGTTCCATTCCAAGCTACATAGCATCCTGGCTAAAGACTAAATGGCCACTTCTTCACTGTCGCTGTGTTAAAATCCTGGAATTTCTATTTTAACATCAATGTGGCTGTTCTTACACCCCAGGAAGGCAGTTCATAACAATGTGCTCAATGGCAGTTAGGGGTGGGCAATAATTGTTGGCCAGCCAGCTTTGCTCACATTCCATCCACATTCTATTGGGGAAACTGTCTTCATATGATTCTGTTCAACAGAGCAGAAGGGCATTAGCTTTGGACTGTGGATTGCTCGTCCAGTGATATTGCCACACTGCCATGATCGCCCCACAGTCTCTTACCTGCAGAATTGTGCTTGACACTTGGTGCTTCCTTGTCCTCCATGCTAGCCTGGCATTTCTTTTCTCTTTCTCTCTTCTGCCTTAGCAAAGGATCAAAATGTCTCCAGAGCTTTCCTGGTGTCTGTATCAATTTTTACTCCACTTTTCTGCTGCTTTCCCTCATTGTCCATGTCTTTGATTCTTAAGAAATTCATCCACATGCTTTTTTTTTGCTCCTGTCATTACTGTCTGTCAATGTACTGTCCCTAATCTCTATCTGAAGTAGCTAATAATTATGCCAATAGCTGACCCTGGAGAACAGCTATTAGCACATTACCTCACACTTTGTTGAGATTTGCATCGGTTCTTCAGTATTTAAGTCAACAGATGGAATTAACCCCAGTCATTCCTTTGAGGAATTTAATCTAATGGTGTCAACAGTGTTGAGGTCTGCTCAATCCACTGGGGCTCTTTTAAGCCCCAGAAAAGGGTAGGTTGTGCTGGCTAGGAAACAAAAATGTAAAATGTCTCAAAATCTAGTCCTACACCTCTGGTTTGACTGGAAGTGGAGCTGGATGTCCAACAGGCTCCCAGGAGGTGGTTTGCTCATTAAAGTATTCTAATGAGGCTTTGTGCTCAAGGATTTTCTCTCTGTTTCAATGTTAATCTGGCAGCTAAAATGAGGCAAGGACTGCTGATATGGAAGAGACAGCTGCTTTGCATCCCCTACATGTAAGCTAGCAGAGCAAGAGATTTTTCACCTGGCACATCTCTTCACTCCCTGGTAATTAAATTGCCCCACCCATTATATTTGCCCATCTCCAAGGCCTACAATCCTATTCCACCCACTCCCATCCTCAATTGCCCCATGCAAGTTTCTCCTGAACCTCTCCCTAACTCTCACAATCGTTATTCTTTGCTGATCCTTTCGATTCCTGCCCCCCATTAGAGCTTTTCCAATTTCTCATTTGCCCTAACATCTGAGCTAGATTAGAGTGGCGCTGGAAAAGCACAGCAGTTCAGGCAGCATCTGAGGAGCAGGAAAATCGACGTTTTGAGCAAAAGCCCTTCATCAGGAATACAGCATCTGAGCTTCCCATTGCATGCCAATTGATGTATCTCCAGATCTGAGAGTGGTTATAATATCCCTCCACTACCCTACCCATCAGAGTCTTTCCTTACCTCCTAATCTCTCTCTTGCTTCCCCTCTTGTCTTGTGGCCAACTGAAGGCTTGTCTGTCAGATACCCAGCCCGACAATCTGACTGGCTGCCAAGGGAAACAGAAATCAAAAACGGTAAGTGCACGCTGCCACTAAACCCGGCAGGAGCTAAAGGCAACACGTTCTTCTAGATTGATAGCAAAATTGCAAACACTCTTTCCCCATCCAATGCCATTCACACTTGTGACTTTAATGTCAGGATCAAGGCATTTTAAAAACCAACAGATATATACCCCAACATTTAAGTTGATTGTAGTTCTTTGCAAAAGAAAGCAAAGTTTTGTTTATGATTTCTTTGGCCTTGAGTATTGTTGCATTTGTTTTCCATTCTTAATTGCCCTTGAGAAAGTGGTGGTGAGATGCTCCTTTGAACCACAGCAATCCTTGAGGAGTACAGATACACCCACTGTGCTGTTAGGGAGGGCTTCTGTCCAAGTAACAGTGAAGGATGAGTGATAAAGTTCTGAGTCAGTTTGGCATGTGGCTTTGGAGATTACAAGTGATGGAGTTCCAATGCATGGACTGGAAAGATGTAACTATTGGGGTGCCAAAAATTTCAGCCCTATGTTAATCATTTGGATATGGGCCAAATTGCAGGGATCACTACAACAGATGTGAAAGAAAGTTGCAATGAAAAAATAATAAGTTTGCAAAGGGATAAGAATAGATTAGGTGAATGGGCAAAAGTTTGACAGATGAGGTTTAACGTGGATAGGGCTATCCATTTTGGTTGAAGGAATAGAAAGGCAACTTATCTAAATGGAGAGAAACTTCAGTGTAGAGGGATCTGGATCTTCTTGTACAGGAAACATAGAAAATTAGTATTCAGGTACGGCAGGTAATAAGGAAGCTAAATGGAATTTTGATAATTATTACTAAAAGAATAGAGCATAAAACATAGGGGAGTGTTGCTGCAACTTTACACGACATTTGTGAGACTCTATCTGGAGTATTGCGTACAATTTGGTCCCCTTACTTGAGGAGGGATATAGTATGGGACAATGTTCAGCGAAGTTTCACTAGAGTTATCTCACAGATAAGGGCTTTTCTTATAAAGTCAGTAAGTAGTTTAGGCCTTGCTATCTGGGGTTTAGGTGAATGAATGGAGATGTAATTGAAGTGTATAAGATTCTTAAAGAAGATTGACAAAATAGACATAGAAAGGATGTTTCTTCATGGGGGGCAATCTAGAACAAGAGGTCACAGTTTGAGGAGAAAGGGTGACAGGTTTAAAACAGAAATGAGGAGAAATTCCTTCTCTCAGAGGGTTATGAATCTGTGGAAATAAGTATCCCTGATAGTGGTGAATGCTGGAACATTGAGTAACTTTAGGGAGAGAATAGACAGATTTCTAATTAGTAATGGGTTGGAGAGCAGGCAGGAAAGTGGAGTCGAGACTGAGATTGAATCAGCCATGATTAAATTAAATGGCAGAGTAGGCTCAAGGGGCTAAATTGCCTACTCCTTCTCCTAATGCTGAAGTTTTTATGTTCTTACAAGTTCGTCTATGTGTTAGAGCTCACAGGTTTTGAAGTTGTTGTGAAAGATGATTTGGCTCATTGATGCAGTGCACCTTGTGTATGGTGGACAATATTACCATTATATTGGGATAAATGGAGTGAATGTTAAGGTGACAGGTGGGGTGCTGCTGCATTCAACCGGGCAAGTGGAAAGTATTTCATTGTGTCTTTCAGGTACTGCTGCTCTTCGCTGGTATGGCATCCATGTGACTCCAGACCCACAGCAAAGTGGTTGACTTTTAACAGCCCTCTTGGCAATTCTGGCTGGGCAATAAATATTGGCCTAGACAGCAATACCCATATCATGTGACTGAATAGTAACAAATTACACTCCCAACTTGTACATTGTAGGTAGTGAATCCCTTTGTAGGTAGGGGCTCAGGAGGTGAGCTACTCACTGCAGAATTGCAAGTCTTTGACCTTGTCATTGACACTGGTCACCTCACATCTGAACTTTGACCAGATCTTGCTGTACAGGGATAGAGATAGCTTCAATACTTGAGAGCTCATAAACATTCTAAACACTGTGAAATAATTCAGTGAAAACCACCATTTTTGATCTTAAGATAGAGGGATATATACAGAAAATGCACCGAATAAAATTCATGCAGTATTCTTCTCTGTGGTGAAGATTTCCTTTGTGCCTGAGGTGCATATCTATGATAAACAAGCTTTATAAAGTCTGACTGGACCTCACACAAAGAGCATTTCTTCCCTCGCAACTTCAATATAAAGACATTTTTTTCTAAAACTAATATCAACTCGCTGAGATAATAACTGACTGACTAAATGCTTTCTTAGCTTAAATCTCTTTGACTCCTCAAGAAGCATTTTGACAAGGTGACTAGTACCTATTAAGCCATAAACTATTACTTAATAATGAGCAATCTGATTAGTTTGCATCTGACTTTATTTTTGCTGTAATCATTATTCATTGGATATTACATTGAATGCAGCACTAATAAAGTAAGTGATGTTGAGCTTTGTTCCCCATCTATAGGTACAAATGACTTAGCTTAAAGCGTTAATGGAAGATTCCAAGGTCAATAATTACTTTAACCTTGGCTAGTCAAGCAAATAAACACGTCTCTGACAGTAGGTAACGTACAATGTTGGAGGCAATTCAATCCACCAACAAACTAAAAATTTAGTGATGCATAAAGATATTCAGGACACTACAATGTTCACCAGGCCATGACTGCAGCAACCTCTGAGTTTCAAAGAAACTGCTGCCGATTGTAGCTCAATGAGAGCGCACGCAGGCGATTCACACCTTCCCGAGCGACGGTGAATCAAACCAACTTTGGCCGGTCACTACTATTCACCTATTTTGTTTTGTCAATCACATACCAATAAGATTATCACAAAAGAGAATTGCAGAAATGCTACCTCTTTAAATTAGCCTGAATAAAATCATTAACACAAACACAGAAGAAATAGCAGCAGGACGAAACCAAATGACCCCTTGAGTCTGCCCAGCCATTCGACATGATTGTGACTGATCTTCTGATTCCACGCCAGTTGTCCATTTGTTGCCTGTAGCCTCTTAATTTCCTGACTAAGACCAATAATCTGTCTGTCTCTTGTCCTAATGCCAAAATTCTGGACATGTTCATTTAGTTTCTCTTTTCCTATCTACACCTTCATCTTTTCCATATTTCAGTTTTTGGATATTGCACGAGGACGAGGCATTCAGAACATAGAACATTACAGCACAGTGCACACCCTTTGGCCCTCGATGTTGCACCGATCTGTGAAACTAATCTGAAGCCCATCTAACCTGCACCATTTCCTTTTCATTCATATGTCCATCCAATGACCATTTAAATGCCTTTAAGGTTGGTAAGTCTATTACTATTGCAGGCACAGTGTTCCACACCCCTACTACTCTCTGAGTAAAGAAACTACTTCTGACATCTCTCCTGTATCTATCACCCCTCAATTTAAAGCTATGTCCCCTTGTGCTAGCAATCACCATCCGAGGAAAAAGGCTATCACTGTCCACCCAATCTAACCCTCTGATTATCTTATATGTCGCAATTAAGTCACTCCTCAACCTTCTGCTCTCTGAACAAAACAGCCTCAAGTCCCTCAGCCTTTCCTCATAAGACTTTCCTTCCATACCAGGCAAGATCCTAGTAAATTTCCTCTGAACCCCTTCCAAAGCTTCCACACCCTTCCTGTAATGCAGTGACGAGAACTGTAAGCAATTCTCCAAGTGCGACCGCACCAGAGTTTTGTACAGCTGGAGCATGACTTCATGGCTCCAAAATTCAATTCCTCTACTAATAAAAGCTAACACACCGTATGCCTTCTTAACAACTCTATCAACCTGGGTGGCAACTTTCAGGGATCTATGTGTGTGGACACCGAGATCTCTCTGTTCACTTACATTACCAAGAATCTTACCATTAGCCCAGTACTCAGTATTCCTGTTACTCCTTCCAGAGTAAATCACCTCACACTTTTCTGCATTAAACTCCATTTGCTACCTCTCAGCCCAGTCTGCAACTCATCTATGTCCCTCTGTAACCTGCAACATCCTTTGGCGCTATCCACAACTCCACCGACCTTCGTGTCATCTGCAAATTTGCTAACCCATCCTGCCACGCCCTCATCCAGGTCATTTATAAAAATGACAATCAGCAGTGGCCACAAAGCATACCCATTCGTAACTGAACTTCAGGATGAACATTTCCCATTAACCACCACCCTCTGTCTTCTTTCACCTAGCCAATTTCTCATCCAAACTGCTAAATCACACTCAATCCCATGCCTCTCGGGTTTTCCTTGATCCTATCCACCAAGAACTTCTCATGTCCCCTCCTAGCTCTTTTTAGTTTTCTCTTTAGGTCTTTCCTGGCTACCTTGTAACTCTAAATCTCCCTAACTGAGATTCACGTCTCATCCTCACATAAGCCTTCTTCTACTTCTTAACAAGAGCTTCAACTTCGTTAGTAAACCAAGGCTCCCTCGCTCGACAACTTCCTCCCTGCCTGACAGGTACATACTTATCAAGCACCCGCAGTAGCTGTTCCTTGAATAAGCTCCACATTTCAATTGTGCCTGTCCTCTGCAGTTTCCTTCTCCATCCTGTGCATCCTAAGTCTTGCCTAATTGCATCATAATTGCCTTTACCCCAGCTTTAACTCTTGTGCTGTGATATATACCTAGGCCTTTCCATCACTGAAGTAAACATGACCGAATTGTGGTCACCATGAACAAAGTGCTCACTTACCTCCAATATAACACCTGTCCGGGTTCATTACCCAGTACCAAATCCAATGTGGCCTCGGCCCTTGTTGGCCTGTCTACATACTGTGTCAAGAAACCCTCCTGCACACATTGGTCAAAAACTGACCCATCTAAAGTACTTGAACTATAGTATTCCCAGTCAATATTTGGAAAGTTAAAATTACCCATAACAATTACCCTCTCACTCTCGCTCCTATCGAGAATCATCTTTGCTATTCTTTCCTCTACATCTCTGGAACTATTCGGAGGCAGATAGAAAACCCCAACAGGGTGACTTCTCCTTTCCTGTTTCTAACCTCAGCCCACACTACCTCAGTGGATAAGTCCTCAAACATCCTTTCTGCCACCTTGATTAGCAATGCCAAGCTCGCACCCCCTGCCGCCTTTACCATCTTCTCTGTTCTTAACTGAATCATCTAAATCCCAGAACCTGCAACAACCATTCCTATCCCTGCTCTACTTATGTCTCCAAAATAGCCACAACATCAACCCATACTGCAAGTTCACCCAACTTATTCCTAATGGTCCTGGCATTGAAGTAGACACCAACTTCTTGCTTGCCAGTGCGCTTTTCTGACCTCACTTCTCTAATCCTCCTGTACTAGAACTACAATTTAGGTTCCCATCCCCCTACTGAATTAGTTTAAACCCTCCTGAAAAGTATTAACAAATGTTCCCCCACCCCCAGGATATTGGTTTATTGGTACCCCTCTGGTTCAGGTGAAGACCATCCTGTTTGTAGAGGTCCCACCTACCACAAGAAGAGCCCCAATTATCCAGGAATCTAAAACCCTCCCTCCAGCATCATACCTGTAGCCACATGTTCAACTCCTCTCTCTTCCTATTCCCTGCCTCACTAGTATGTGGCAAAGATAACAAACCAGAAATAACAATGTTCTACGCTTTTGATAACGTTTCCAATATCTGCCGTGTTTATTTCTCAAGTCATGATTTGGAGGTGCCGGTGTTGGATTGGGGTGGCTGAAGTTAAAAATCACACCACACCAGGTTATAGTTCAACAGATTTATTTGGAAATACAAGTTTTCAGAGCACTGCTTCTTCATCAGGTAGCTTGTGATGTTATCAGCTATCTACCTGACAAAGGACCAGTGCTGCAAAAGCTTGTACTTCCAAATAAATCTGTTAGGCTATGAAATCACACCTGGTGTTGTGTGATTCTTAACTATTTTGGAAGTATGATGGTACTGTCACAGTATCTGTTTTTCCTGAATCTACCAGTGTAAAATGTCACCTGGTGTCATAGGAGATCTTCTGAAGGCAGTGCACATGATAAATCCAGGAAAACATCAGATAGTGCCGTGACTTCAATTGTGAGCCACTTTCTCCGAGTCTGAAGCTCTCACAATGGGGATGGAGCTCTTTAAGCAAGGATTCAGAAATAGTTTTTGTATGCTGCACTTTGAGGCTTGTCATAAGCAGCTATCTAGTTTTGTCTCTTGTTAATGTATTCACTCATGGGGTGTGAGTATCAATGACAAGGTTGACAATTATTGCCTGTCACTAACTTCCCTTGAGAAGGTGAACCCTCACTGTGCATCTGGTGTGTGCTTAAGGAAGGACGTCCTCGGTCTTTGACTTAGTTATAATGATGGAATGGCAATGCAGTTCCAAATCAGGATGGTCTGTGGAAAATGGAGATGGTGGAGTTCCCATCCATCAGCTGACCTTGTTCTTCTCTGTGGTGGTAGTTATGAATGTGAAAAATGCTTTTGTAGGAGCTTCTGCAAGATATTGCAGTGCATTTGGTGGATGGTACATAGTGTGCATTTGTAGTGGACAGAGTGAATGTTTAAGGTAGCAAATGGGATACCCCCATTCAAGTGGGCTGCTTTGTTCTGGATTCTATCAAGTCTCCTGAGTGTTCCTGAATGCTACATTCCGCCAGGCAAACACATTGCCTGGCTAGTGACTTAGAGATGGTAGGTGGTATTGAGAAGTTGGGAGCTGAGCTAATCATTGTCTGCTGCTTCAGTGACATAAATATTACTTGTCACTTATCAACCCAAACCTGAATCTCATTCAGATTTTGGGTGCCGCATACATACTGACACAGTCTACTTCAGTATCTGAGGAGGTGCAAAAACTACTAAACATTGTTCAATTATAAATGAACATCCCTTTTTCTGAACTCATGTTTAAAGAGGTGAAGAAGATGGGCCTTGGATGCTACCCTGAGAAATTCCTGCAGCAATGACTTAAGGCTATAACACCATAACCATCTTCCATTGTACTAAGTGCGACTCTAACCAGTGCAGAAGTTTCCTCCTAGTTCCCATTGACTTCAGTTTACCTTGTGTTCCAGTATACCAGGCTGGATCATATGATGCATTGATGTCAAAGATAGTCATTGCCTTCTTATTTTCATATTGGGGCCAAGGTTGTAGTGAGGTCTTGTGCTGAGCACCCATAGCAAAATCCAAACTGTGCATCAGTAAGATGGTTACTACTGATTAAATATCAGATAGCACTTTTAATGACAACCTCCATTGTTTTGCTGAAATCAAGAATAGGCTAATGTGGCTGATTGAATTTATCTTGCTTTTTGTGGATGGCTGTACTGAACCATTCATTTACCTTGTAACTACAATGGCCTCCCAAAGAGGTGATGTTGGATTAGGGTAGACCGTAGGTTTAAAACTGAGCAAGGTACAAAATTCCTTTTGATGGTAAATTTAGTAATAACCAATGTGAGGAAAAAGGGAAGTATTAATAGAGGACATTTTAAACCTAAAGATGACAACACATTAACGATGCTTTCTTTACACCTAGATCACTGGACACTGCTTTGGTGCTGCTTTATGTCACAGTTCAGCATCATTGAATACCAACATTTAAATGATTTTGCCTGATAAGTATTTGGGATGAGTCAGTTGGATACCACAATATAACCAGTTAGAACTAGCTGGCTCAGAAACCATCTCAGGAAGGAAATTCACTGTTTGGATTGTCTTACTCATCAGTTTTTAATACAATTCAAATATATTATAGATAACATTACCCGATAGCTGGGCATTAATAACTTTAATAACTGCAGCCCTTTATGATTTGCATTGCACCTATTGTTAACTGTGTGTTTTAGTTTATGAGGGGCATGGATAGGATAAATAGACATAGTCTTTTCCCCAGGGTGGGGGAGTCCAAAACTAGAGGGCATAGGTTTAGGGTGAGAGGGGAAAGATATAAAAGAGACCTAAGAGACAACATTTTCACTCAGAGGGTGGTACAAGTATGAAATGAGCTGCCAGAGGAAGTGGTGGAGGCTAGTACAATTGCAACATTTAAAAGGCATTTGGATGGCTATATGAATAGGAAGGGTTTGGAGGGATATGTGCAAGGTGCTGGTAGGTGGGACTAGATTGAGTTGGGATATATGGTTGGCATGGACGAGTTGGACCAAAGTGCTGTACATCTCGATGACTCTATTACTCATACAGTAAACTTCCATTGCTAGTAAAGTGTCTGAGTAAGGTCATTGACCTGGTGTCCCAAGAAAGGACTCACAAACCCTGTCTTCTGGCAAATTAACCATGCAACATATTATGCACCATTAGTGTAAACCTATGCTCTTAATTACTCTCAAAACAGTGTTCCAATTCCAATTATCATAGATAAATTATTCTTATTATTTTAAAGTAATGTGGTATTGATGATATTATTATTTCAATTTGCCATGGGCTCTTGTAAATCTTAAGAAGGGTCCATGTCTCAAATTGCATTTGGGGATCTTTAAATTAATATTGAAAAAATGTGGCTAATATCAAAATAAAACCTTTTGGATAAAATTATGAGTCATTCACTGAATTCTGTAACTGTAGATTTGGTTGATTATGTGGGTGCTAATATTTCAAACATGTAGTGGACCATTACCTTCTCAAGGGCAATTAAGGATGGGCAATAAATTCTGGCTCAGGGAGTGATGCCAAATCCCATGAATGAGTGAAAAATGACCCTGTTTTGTTTCCTTATTTCCTCTTCATAACTTACTTTCCTTCCCACCTTTACATCATCAACAAATTTAGCAAACAATTTTTGGTCCCTTCATCTGTCTCATTTATACAAATTGTAAAATGTTAAAGCCTTAGCACTAATTTTTGTGGTACACCACCCACTATAATTAGCCATGTTTACTATCTGTTTCCTGTTAATCAAACAATCTTTTAGCCATGTAACTGTGTTACCTCCAACATCGCCCCCCCCGCCCCCCCACCACCATGAACTTCTAACTTCTCCAATTACCTTTGATTACCTTTGCCACAGGAAGCTATTGAGGTAAAAACATTGAGTGTTTCTAGAAATAGTTAGGTATAGTTCTAGGGCTAAAGGGATCATAGAGTCTGGGGAGAAAGTGGGAACAGAATATTGTGTTGGATGATCATTCACAATGGTAGAGCAGGCTCGAAGGGCTGAATGGCCTACAGCTGCTGTTTTTTATGTTTCTATGACATGTCACCTTCTATATGCCTTCTGGAAATTTAAGTTCAGTTTTTCTATCAGTTCCCGTTTATCCACATCACATGTAACTTATGCCCTGTTTTAAAGTCTTTAATAATAGCTTCTAATATCTTTATACGAGATATTCAGTTAACCAGCCTCAAGTTTCCTGTTTCCAGTTTCCCTCCCTTTTTGAATAAAGAAGTTATATTTGCTATTTTTCAAAACTAATAACTTTTCCCTCACTTAAGCTATCTTTGTCCATCTGATTTTTCCAGTCTATATCAGGATTAAACTCTCCCATGATTATTGATGTCCCTTTCTGACAAGTTGCTTTTATTTCTTCCTTTACCTTACACCATACCACTCCATTGCTATTGGGCTCTGTCCTCCAGTCCCACTTCTTGTTTTCATTATTTTTCGTCTCTATCCGAAATGCTTCTGCATCCTGGTTTGCTGAATTCAGAGCATCGCTTTTTATTGAGCTAATAAAGTCATTAATACCCATCATCTTTTTCTGTACTTCCTGTACATTCTGTACTTCTTAAATGTCATGAGCTCTTCTATATTGAGGTCCCAATCTGTTATCATGCAGTCAAGTCTCAGAAATGGTAATAATTATTAGATCATGGCAATATATTTCAATTTGTGCTATCAGTTCATCTGTTTTTTTTCAAATGTGATATAAATTCAAATACAGAGCCTTTAGTTTTATCCTTTCATTACTATTTAGTCTCTAGCTTTATCTGTTGATTTAGTCTTAGATTTGTGCCCCCTATTCCTTTTTCTCATGGTCTGTTTATCAATTTCCATGTTAATACCTTTCTCAACCTTTTCTCAACTCTTTGGTTTACCATATTTTACCCTTGCCCACATTATTTAATTTAGTGTCATCTCTATCACTGCAGTTATATGACTAACCAGGTCAGACTAATTTGATCTCAACGGATGATCTCCTAATGATACACCTTCCTCAATGCTTCTGCCGGTGAACCTATTTCACCAGTAGAAGGCGTTTGCTACACTTGCCTTTGTTGGTCAGAGCACTGAATGTAAAAGTTAAAAATCACACAACATCAGGTTATAGTCCAACAGGTTTAATTGGAAGTACACTTCCAATTAAACCTGTTGGACTATAACCTGGTGTGTGTGATTTTTAACTTTGTACACCCCAGTCCAACACCGGCATCTCCAAATCATGAATATAAAAGTAGGGAGGTCATGTTGCAGCTATACAAGATGTTGGTTAAGTCGCTTTGGAATACTGTGTTCAATTCTGGTCTCCCTGCTGTAGGAAAGAAGTGAAACGTGAAAGGGTTCAGAAAAGATTTACAAGGATGTTGCCAAGGTTGGAGGTATGAGCTATAGTGAGAGGCTGAATAGGCTGGGGCTGTTTTCCCTGGAGCATCGGAGGCTGAGGGATAACCTTATAAAATCATGAGGGGTGTGGATAGGGTAATTAGATAAGGTATTTTCCCTCGGGTGGGAGAGAGCTAGAGGGCATAGGTTTACGGTGAGATGGGAAAAAATTAAAAGGGACTTAGGGGTAACCTAAGTGGGTGGTGCATGTATGGAATGACCTGTCAGAGGAAGTGGTGGAGGCTGGTACAATTGCAACATTTAATAGGCATCTGGATGGGTACATGAATAGCAAGGGTTTAGAGGGATATAAGCTACATGCTGGCAAATGGGAATAGATTAATTTAGAATACCTGGTCATCACGGATGAGTTGCACTGAAGGGTCTGTTTCCATGCAGTACAACTCTATGACTCTACGACACTCATCAATCTTTGTGCCATGCATTCACCTTCCTAATTTAATTTGATTTTATTTATTTGCTTCAGGCTCAGGTAATAATGCAGAGATGATTACTCTTGGAGTTATGTTTTTTAATTTAGTCATAACCATTCATGTAATATAACTATTCATCCATTTACTGAAGCAGGAAGCGCAGTCTACCTTCCACAATTATTTATTTGCATTTGATAGTTCAGTACAAACTCCAGTCTGTTCTCTCACATTCCAAACCAGCTCCCTTTTTTGGGGAAATCCAGCCAGGAGTCAGAATTAGTGCACAGGAAGGCTATTGTGTCTGTATCGCTCTGCAGTGAAACATAAATACATTTTTTTGCTTCTGAGGTGCTATTACACACCTCAGGATTTTTTTTACCACAGCCATATCAACTATGTTTCAACTTAAAAAAAAATTAACAGCACAATGCACCAAGAGCACTTCAACAATAACAAATATAGGGGAGGGAAATAAATTTAACTGGAGTTGTATGTGTAAATATGAGCTTTTTTGGTATCCAGAAATGCTCTTACACAAAACTTAATGTTTTTTCCCATCATCCTTTTTTCCTCATCACCAAATCACCTGTGTAAATCTGTTAACCACCACAGTTAATATCATGCAGTAATTCAGTTGAGTACAGTTGGTTCTGCTATAACGCTGTAGTTCCGTTCTCAGGCAGTCCTGTGTTATAAGAAAATCGCATCGTAGCAGCATCATTTAAACTAATGGTGCTGGAATCATGTTATAAGCAATGCTCGTTTTAGAAACAGTGTCCCTAATTCGTCAATCGCGTTATAGCAAATTCGCATTAATAAAATGCACATTACAGCAAAACAATCTGTAATTCACATGCAAAGCCCGTTTTAAGAATGATTGAAACTATTAAAGGTCAGAAGAAGTATGGAGAACGAAAGGTAGCTAAATCAAAATGGAGTTGGAAGGGGATAAATAAGAGCCCTTTGTTCATATCCAGAAGTGCCCTTACACACAACTGAACATGTTTTTTCTTTCTATCTATTAACCACCTCCAGTTAATCATCCATGTTTCCAATTAAATGACTTACATGGGAAGCCCATTAAGGGTGATGCAAACCATCAAAGGTGAGGGAAAGATAAGCGGGGGGGGGGGGGGGGAGTTAAATCAAAATGGAGAAGGAAGGGGGTAAAGACGAATCCTTAAATGATGCTCCAATGAGCATCAGCTACGATATGTATTGTCATTGCAGCATGTACTGATTCATTCTTAAATAGGCCGTTGTTTACAACATTGGCAATGCATTATCTCTCAACGGGAATTCTTTCCTAGTTCTACCTATATCTATATGATCAGAAAACGATAAAACGTCGGAGCAGAAGTAGACCATTCAGACCATTGAGTCTGCTCACGCATTCAATGCAAACATGGCTGATCTGATAATCCTCCAATCCACTTTCTTGCCTTTTCACCATAACCCTTGATTTCCTTAATGGTTGAAAATCTATTCAGCTTTGAATATACTTAATCATCCAACTTTGAAAGTTCACTGTGATGAAGAAATGCACACATTTACTACCTGCCTTCTGAGAGAAGAACTTCCTCTTCACTAACACCAAACTGGATCAGGTCCTCTTGCCACTGCAAGTTATTCACCAGCCTAGAGCTGACGTTCTGATCTATGGCACTAGGCATGAATAATGGAGAAAAATAATACTTTTGTAGTGATTTAATTATGAATGTTGTATAAGCTTGGAATTTGACCTTGGAAGTCCTAGAATCGGTTTGTGATCTGTATTGATTTGACGGATTACAGTTGAAATACTACAGTGTTCACTAACAGGTGGCATGACATTCACTGTCTGGGTTCAATCATGAGGAATTGAAACGTGGGTGTGCTGCTACAAGGCATCCGTGCTCACTGAACTGTATCCTGCATCAGGAGCAAAATTAGAAAAGCTGAGGAAAAAGGTTTGCAAAATAATAGAGTAGAATTTGCACTTGAGTTGCCCAATCCTTTCCTAGAACTTTGAACCAGCCAGTTATACCATTCCTCCAGGGATTTCTGCTGAAGCAACCGTGGAAGTGTCAGGAAAATTCATTCATAAATACTGGAGTGTTTATTTTATCAGACCTTCTTTATCATTCAATTAAAAGGCATCCTCCATGTGCTTGGCTAACTGAATGTTTAACAATCTCTTACCATCGTTTGAAAATGTTTGGATTCATTTTATTGTTGCTGAGCATTGTAAATTTTTAGCTTCCCCTACAACAGAGCTAATGGTTCCCAATACAGGTTAACATGGTGAGAGATCGTCACTGTGATAATGACACCCAAAATGTTTAAATTATCTTGCAGTGCATTGATTCTTATTATATTCTCTGGGTTTATCCAGGTCTTGTGTATGAATTGAAAGAATGAAGAAGGCAATCATACATAGCTATAAGGCATTACCTGTCTATAAGATGCTTATTCGTAGTCACCTTAATAATGATATAGACCATAATTCCTTCTGATTTGATCTCACTATATAATTATTTTATTTCACCTTTTGCAAATAACAACTTGTACTTTGCATTTTGATTTTTGTATGTGTGTTAAAGCTCCACTATGAATTATCTGCAGTGTGGATCAAGAAAATTGCATCAGTCTAAACCGACTTAGCCATCTTTGATAATGCATAACTTCAGATAACTGTCTTTCTGAATTTTTCAGCTTGATGCTATTATTTTAAATAAAATTTTTTTTGGAAACCTAAATGTGGTCTTGCCTCTATTACAATCATGTATAATCAAATTGGGTTGGAGATCTGAACTTATTCCCTTTCTTGCCTGTTTGCCCTTCTGTATTCATTCTTTACTAATAGCTTCCACTCTTTTTTCTGTCAAGTTCTTGCCATGCATGAAAATGTGCTTAAGTGTCCTACACCAGGCTGCACTGGGCGAGGCCATGTAAATAGCAACAGGAATTCTCATCGAAGGTAAGCAAAGATTTTACTGTACCGTCATATCAGTCGAAATATCCTGGGTGGGCAATATTCTTAGATTCAAAAATTAGCTTCATGACATTTCCTGCTCCTCCCATTATGAGGAGCGCCAATAATCATTTATCTAAGTAGCACAAACCTATGCTTACCCAGGTTTAGTTTGTTTTAATTAGATAATGGACGTTTCTAGGAATCTTTGGATTGTATTTTGTCAATTTTAATACTTTTCAACAGAGCTATATTCTCACCACCCTTGACGTCAGTACTGAAATAAATTGTTTCCATACTTTATCTGAACAGATATACAGACTGTTACACTTATTCTGAGTGGAAATAAACACCCCACCCTTCCCCGAGGAGATTGACAAACTACAAACAAGTCCAATATTTTTGCCAAATTTTGCAACTATTCACCTAGACTGTTTTAAAAATGGAATAAGAATTGATCAGTTTCCCTGTAAAAGTTCTCTTTTTTTATTCATCCATGGGATGTGGATTTTGCTGGCTATGCCAGCATGTACTGTTCATCCCAAGTTATACTTAAGAAGGTGGTTATGAGCTGTCCTCTTGAATCACCACAGTACATTCTGTACCAACCATGCTGATCTGGAATCTAATAAAATTCCACAATGCTGATCCATTCTTATCTTTCTGCCTCTGAAGCCTAACCTACCAGGCCCAACATGTTATTTTTCTTCCCCCGCCTTCCCACCCATCAGTCTAACATAGAGCTGAAAATCATTTCACCAAGCACAGTATTTAGTGGTTGGACATGAAATGGAAAGTAGAAAATTATATTTTCCATCAACATAGTGAGCACTAACATTCTGAATAGTATCCACAGCTGTCTAGTCAGAAATAAAACTAAAAGGTGAATGTAATGGAATGGGTCTGGATGGGTTGGTCTTCGGAGGGTCATTGTGGATTTGTTGGGCCGAAGGGCCTGTTTCCACAATGTAACTCACTCTAGCTGCAAACATACTTTATCAAATCTTACCATTTCATTTTCACATCTCTTTCTATATTGATTTTTTTTTTACCATGACTGCCAGTCTTCTACAAACATTATTTTCAATTTTATGAATGATGGAAAAATATATTTACATTCAAAGTAATATCAGACTTATTTTTCACAACATAAAGTTAAGAACTTTACCAGAGACCACAAGAAACTCTTTACTGTGCAGTGGAAACAACAGTGCTATACTAAAATATGAAGCATTTTGGCAAGAAGAAAATTGATGAACTATAGAAAAAAAAGTATAGAAGTAAATCTACAAGGTTCTTTTCACATGCACTTTTAGTATTTATATAGACTGAAGTGTACACATAACATTGTGCTGCATGTTTAATCACTTGCCTTGCATGTTTCCTAATATTTGTTAGAGTTTAGAAACAATTAGCCGTATGCTTCCAATTTCCAACTGTTAGTCTTGTACTATCATTCCTGTGGCTGCAAGAGTGTCTAATTGTTACTCTGTTTCCTCAGTCTCTCTGGATGTCCCATCGCTGCTGCAGAGAAGCTGGCTAAAGCTCAAGAAAAGCATCATAACAGCGAAGCAACAAAATCTAACCAGGGTTCTGATCGTGTACTAAGGTAAGAGAGATTTGTTTGCTGAATTCTGACAATGTTTTTTGAGTTATGTTTCCATTCAAGTTATATGCTACATTGATGTAACAAAGTTGAGCACTCATTCCAAATAAATTTATCTTCCTGTCTTGGGACTTTTCCAACCTTTACTGATAAATAGTACCTTAATTCATTTTATTAGCCAGTTAGTTCATCTCAAATGTTTTGTATTGAACTGATTCATATTTGGTTCTGAAATATCTGCATCAACAAGGGATTGCTGAAGTCACTATGAATATTGGTATTGTTAATATAGTCTTGAAAATTTCTTCTGATTATTATTTCCAGAGCAGCTACAAGAATGTTGATAAAGATGTTTATGGTTTTTCTACATACAAGAACTAGAGGAAATCTTCAGAGACACATTTGTGACATTGTTACATTTAGAGAATATAGTATTTCCCCCCAAAATGTGATTCACTTTCAAAATTATCAGTTATATCAATCATTGAAGTGTGGAACTGCTTTTAGACATTGCTTGCAGTGTTCTTTACTATTTTAAATTTTATAAAGACATTAATGAACATTAATCTTACCAACCAACTATTAAGGTGAATTGGATGGGATTGCTGTTGAATGTTTTGCTATAGCGTGTGGTGACTATCAATCAGAAAAAAAACAGAACGAGTAAAGCAGTATTTAAATTTTTAAAACAAAAGACCTGAGATAGTGGCAGTAAATTGCCTTGAATTTTCTCGCAGAATGTGCCATAGAACGTTAGATGACAGTGAGGTTCTTTGTTGGTTGTGTGCTTTATATTATAATATGCAAAGAAGAAAGGTGCTTAGAACTTCTATTTTACATTGGATCAGCGTGATATCGAAAGATGTGAAGATTATAGATTCAAAGGTATCTCAGTTGGCACAGTGGGCCTTGTATCCAGGCCATTCGAAAAGCTATTTTACTCTGATTCATGTGGTTCAAAATTCTGAAGTAAACTGAATCATTCAACTGTGAAGGGCAGCATTAATTTCATAAATTGGGTCTTTCGGGTTGGGTGGGTGTAGGGAAGCGAATTTCACTTCCATTTCAGAAAAAGAATGAGAAAACATCTTTCCATAAAAACTTGACTAAGTGCTCTGGGTAAGCAGAGTCTAGATTAGAGTGTGCTGGAAAAGCACAGCAGGTCAGGCAGCATCCGAGGAGCAGGAAAATTGACGTTTCGGGCAAAAGCCCTTCATCCCTCTGAGTAAGCAGACTATCTCAGCAGTGGATAGATATTTTATGGAGCATTTGACCTTTCAATCTATGTGGACACACCAAACTGCAAAGCCTATTCCCAACCAGACACTCATTTAGGTACTTTTTGAAGAATAATTAATCAATGCAGCAATGATTCCTTTTGACATCATCTCCCCACAGTGACACACCTGAAACGAGGACCTCACAGATGCATATTTCCCGCTTGTAAAAACTAGGCTGTCAATTTTGCTAGGCTTTTTTTTAAATTTTACCAAAGTGAGTCAAATTGTTAGTTATATAATTTTGCATTTGAATAAGTTTATTGCAATGGATTTCATGAGCTTTACTCACAAAAAAGCTGGCCAAGTGAGGGCCCATAGCCAACACAGTCTGTTCCATTCCTCTTGTGGCTTAACAGCCACTGAACAAGTCAAATGGTGTCCAAATGCACAGTCCATTCTGGTGAGTGAAGCATTGATTTCAGAATTAAGCACAGCATTCACTTTGTGTTCACAAATGTGGTCATGGCCAGGGTTTACAAGTATTTGCTCATAAGGTCTGTGATACATTTCTGAAATTTGAAATCACCAATTCAGATTAAATTACAATTCAAGCCTTCAAAATTAAGTGCATTGTCTGATTGTGCTGTTTCTGTTGAAAGTTATATTTAATTTCTTTTTTAGTTAATTCCGGCTTCGTTTGCATCTGTAATGATTTATTTATATATTCAAATGTTGATGCTGTTGACCTCCTGAGAATAAGTCATGGAAAATACAGCTGAGCAACACATCTGCGCTTTTCAACAATTTATTGCTCATCTGTTTGTAATGTTCTTGAGCTTCGTGCTGGATAGCTGCATACACTAATGATAAACACAGTACAGTGAACTGTGTAAGCCCTTGATGATCCATGGTGAGGTGGGTCCTCAATCTGCAGTGTATCCTGCACTCCTTATTCGTTTCTGTAACAATTGCAGCAATCTTCGTGCTGAATGTAAACACTGCTGTGTATTTTGCTGCTCCATTGTTCAAATAACTCTGGTTCAGTGGTTGATCCAGTTGCCACCTACTCTTTTTAGCTTCTCCAATGAACATAACTGCATCTTTCTCTGAAAGGGAGAAAGGAACAAAAGATTTTTCAAAAAGAATTGTTACTCATTTAATTCTCTGAGGATAAATTTTGCCTTTTGATGATATTGCGAAAAGGATGATACCGAGTTGGCTGCATTCATGTGTGCCGCATTTTCTTGCTCTCACGCAGATTTGGTGTCAGAGTCAGTGCTGTTACTAATAGTAGTATCGCAGGCAACTGACTGCTTTGGATACTTATTCCAAGTTAATGTGGATATTCCTGGGGATTCCCAGTAAAAGGAAAGGCTTAGATCAGTGCTGTTTTAAGAACAGCTTATTGCCAGATAGGGTAAATAGACAAGGTCTTTTCCCTGGGGTGGGGGAGTCTAGAACGATAGGGCGTAGGTTTAAGGTGAGAGGGGTAAGATTTAAAAGGGACCTCAGGGAAATATTTTCAACCTAAGAGGGTGGTGCATATATGGAATGAGCTGCCAGTGAAGTGGTGGAGGCTGGTACAATTACAACATGGAAAAAGCATCTGAATGGGTATATGAATAGGAAGGGTTTAGATGGATATGGGCCAAGTGCTGGCAAATAGGAAAAGATTAACTTAGGATAGCAGGTCAGCATGAATAAGTTGGACTGAAGTGTCTGTTTCTGTGCTGTACAACTCTAAGTCTTTATAATTGTTTGATCGATTACCTTTCTTTACAAACGGCAGGATTTATGCTTCTGTGCAAGTAGCCTAGGAAGGGGGCCAGACATTTCGTGTTTTGCCTTCCGACTGCCTGCCCACCTCCACTATTTGCAATTTTATGTGGGGTGGACAAAGCTCACTTTGCTCTTAATCTGTCCTTAAAATTGATGCTCGTAGGGGACATCATGGAAGGAGTCCTGCCAGTTGACCCTGCTCCGGTCATATCAGGGAACCACAACCAATCGTTGTCCTGAAGGGTGCACACTCCACCCTACCCAGCCTCTTCTTTCAGTTCTCCATATTCCTCTTATCAGCACCCATGCTTCTCCACCCTCCCAGTCAAAGATCCCCATTATCCACTCCACTCGCCTGTGCTTGGTCTCGAACTTGGTGACTGCTCGCAGTCCAAGTCCAGGCCCCTGTTGGAACTACAGAGCTGCTGTAGCTCTCTGAGGTAGACCTCTTCTCGAGTAAGAAGCAGAAGACCCTCCCCCAACCAATAATTGCTCCTTGGAACATTAAATAGCTGAAGGACTGCCGTGACCATCCTGCCAACTATCATTCATAAACTCCAGCTCAAGATGTTTCTGCTTAAGTGATTTGTTTATTTGATTGGTATTACGATAGCTGTATTGTTAAAGCTAGCAACACGACCGATCAACTAGATATCAGGTATTAGGCAACCACCTCAGCTATTTGAAAAGGAATGATAAATTGTCTTTTTTTTCATGAGATACGGATGTGACTGGTTAGGGATCATTTATTGTGCATACCGAATTGCCCTGGACAAGGTGGTAGTGAGGTACTTTTTTGAATTTTTGCAGCCCTTAGGATGTTAGTACAACTGCAGTGCTGTTAAGAAGAGAATTCCAGGCAGTCGATGAGTGGCAATATAGTTACAAGTTAGGATGGTGCATGGCTTGGAGGGCAATATGCAGATGGTGGTAGTCTCATGCATTGCTGCCCTTGTTCTTCTAGCTGTTAGAGGTTGTTGGTCAAAAGCTTGGCTGAATTGCTGCACTACATCTTATGGATGGTTCATGATACTGCCACTGTGAATTGATGGTGAAGGATGTGGCTTGTTGAAGTTGGCGGATACGATGCGAGTCAAGCAGCCTGCTCTGTCCTGAGTGATGTAGAGCTTCTTGAGTGTTGTTGGCGTCGCAATTACCAAGGCACATGGCAAGTCTTCCAACACACTCCAGACTTGTATCTTGTAGATGATGGACAGGCAGTGCCAAGATTGGAGTTACTTGCTGCAGAATTCTGAGCCACTAACCTGCTTTCGTCGTGTATTAGCGTCTCAAATAAAAACATGATGCTGGAGATCTGTCATAAAAACAGAAAGTGCTGGAGAAATTCAGTGGACCTGGCAGCATCTGAGAGAAGGACTTGACACTCTGAGTCCCTGAGAGCAATTCCAAAGAAGAGATATGGACGCAAAATGTTACCTTTGTTTCTTTCTCCACAAATGCTGCCAGATGAGCTGGGCTTCTCCAGCAATATCTGTTTTTCTTTAATGATAATATTAATATGGCTGCTTCTGTTTAGTTTCTGGCAAATGGTTAACCATAGGGTGTTTATAACTGAGGACTCAGCAATGGTGTGCACATATAAAGTAAGAGCAGAAGTAAAGAGCAGCACGATGGCTCAGTGGTTAACACTGTTGCTTCACAGCGCCAGGAACCCAGGTTTGATTCCAGCTTCATGCGACTGTCTGTGTGGAGTTTGCACATTCTCCCAGTGTCTGCGTGGGTTTCCTCTGGGTGCTCCAGTTTCCCCCCAATCCAAAGATGTGCAGATTAGGTGAATTGGCCATGCTAAATTGCCCATAAGGTCAGGGATGTGTAGCTTAGGTGCATTGGTCAGGGGTAAATGTAGTGTAGTCGAGGAATGGGTCTGGGTGGGATACTCTTCAGAGGGTGAGTGTGGACTTGCTGGACCGAAGGACCTGTTTCCACACTGTAGGGATTCTATAAAAAGAAAGGATTCCATAGACCATTTAGTGTTCTTGAGTCGGCCTTTCGAACCTCCTCCACAATTCAAGAAGTTCATGGCTGATCTGCTTGTGTTTGAATTCCACATTCTTACCTATGTCCAATTACAATTGAATCCCCTGCTTAACAAGAATCTATCCAACTCTGGCTTAAAAGCATTCAGTGACCAACCTCCACTGCTTTCTGATGCAGAAGGTTCCAAAGTTGTACAACCCGCTGAAACAAAATCTCCAAACTTTCTCCGAAGTGAAAACAAGTCCAGCCTGTCCAATTTATCTTCATAAGATAACCCATTCATTCTGGTTATCAATCAGGTAAACCTCCTCTGAACTCTCTCCAGAACATTTACAACCTCCCTTATATAAGGAGACCAAAACTGCCCACAATATTTGAGATGTGGTCTCACCAGTGTTCTGGTTAACTAAAGCATTATTACTTTATGTTCAACTGTCCCTTGGGTAAAAGGATAGCACACCATTAGTCTGTCTTTCTATTTCTTTGTTCTGCCATTCCTTTCTGATGATAAACGAAAATAAAAATCCTTGGACAGAGTCCTGAAATATTCTTCTCATAACGTCTTTCCAACATGAATGGTTTTCTTTTGTACCTGCAGTCTATTTCCTGGTTCAGTGTCCGATATTCCTTTGTTGGCTGTTATGCAACTTTCTCATTGCAGTGTTTATTATTGTGTTGACACTTTTTCTCATTCATTCTGTGATACTATCCCATTCAGTATCCTCTCTTTCATAAATCTTCAACATCGTTTACACGCAAATTCCATTACTAACCTACATTACAAGGCTGATTCTACACAGCCTGCAAAAAGATCTTCTTCCATGCCTTGGAGTATCAGGAAATTGCAGATATTTAATTGTAGTGGATGGAATGTTGTAGAAAATGCCTCTGAGAATTCCTGTTTTGTTGCTGGCAGATCAGGTTCCCTGAAATGATTTATGTCGCTGAAATAGGAAATGTCCCTGAGTGACATGAGGTCTGATTCAGTTGGTAAGGGTCAGTGGGAATTCACTGATATTTCGTTGTTGACACACAGGTTCCAATATCAATAATTACTATTGTGCACAATGCTTTGACATGTGATGCAACACCCAGAGTTTTGATAGGGTAAAATGGAAAAAATTGAGGTGCAATGTCTTTGAGACTTTTGATAAATACATGCTTGCTAGTTGGAAAACTTTTGTTTATATGCTTTAATAGTCTCTGTTCAGCGTTAAATATAAAAGAGGGTAATTACCTCTTACAGCAGGAATAAGAGTTAAAAGATTTCAACGTTTTTGCCCTTTTTTCTGCTCTGATAGAAACATAAAGTTTTACTTTATGTATTCTTTAAGCTTGAATGCTTTCAAACTGATGTACAACTGAGTGGCAAAACTAAATATGTTTGCAGTCACACTGCTCTGCTAACTGACCAGGCATTGAACCAGTAAAAGTGGCCGACTGCAGGGTAATCCAGATGTGGAGCACACAATCTGTGAGTAACAAAGAGGAATGCAGTAGGTAAAAATTAAGATCATGATTAACAATATCAAAACGATAATTGCTGGTTTGAGGATATAGGGCAGTTCACTATGTGGTGTGCAAGCAAGAAATGGAAATCCATCAATTTGAGCTTCTTGTATTTAGTAAAACTGGAAGAAATATTCCCAGGAATGCTTTGGATTTGAAGAAGTGATTCAAGATGTGAAATGAGGCTCACCATGACTGCTCAGATGCAGCACCATATTTATAACACATTTTCTAATAATCAAAATTAAATTTCAAGTGTGGTACATAGTACTTTAGGAAACACAAGTCTAATTGATCCATGAACCTATTATAATTTTCAATAAAAAGGTCAAAAATAGCAAATAAATCTGTGAAAGAAATACATTTCAAGCATGGTATCATTAATCACCTACGATTAAGAAATATGACAATATCAGTTAGCACAAACATTCTGCGGATAATGCAGAGACTTCGGATTGGATTTTCATTCCAGGAGTAGGGACCAGGAGTCAGGAGATTTCCAAACTCGATGTACCCGACATGGGACAAGGTGCCTGCAAAGACAGGATTTTCATTCCTTGGTGTGAGGAAGTTAAGTATAGATTGGAGAATGGGAGTCAGGCCAGCAGCCCTCTGGATAGCGTTCAGAGCTCTCAAGTGCTGAGAGGTCTCGTTAAAAGGCCATCACAGTACTCCCAGTTGTTTGATTTAATATTAAGTACTTGAGGACTCTCTCACACCTTCTAACTTCGCAATGACTCTCCATCCTTACCAATCAAGCATCTCTATCCATCTACTGTCCCAAAGTCCTCTCACACCGTCCATGCCAGTTCATGCACTTCCCTGCCTACTCACCCAGAAAGTGCTCTGTACAGTAGCAATGAACCCTGTAGAAGAAATTGTGCATGTGGAAAAGCTTTAAAAAGACAATAACGCATTCAAACTTTATTTAAGAAACTGCTTCTCCCATAGCTCTGTGAAAATATTAATTATCTAGGCATTAAATTATCAACAAGTATTTGACACTAATTTATCTTGTGCTATTGATGAAATAAGAGAAAGGGCAGTCAATAGAGCATGATTTTCCCTTGGGTCTGGTTGTTTTAACAGACTACTGGACACCTAGGCTCTCAGTAAAATCTCATGATGCATTTTTGAGGGGTTTTTGGGAGTCGCATTGAAGCTATGAGGAGCCATGGAGATGGGTTGAAGGTCATAGATTGGTATGGAGGGTATGAAGGGCTGTGGAAATGTGTGTGGAGGTGTAGCAATTGGTATGGCATATACCTTTCAAAAAGGTTCCCTCATCTAAGCTCTGGTTCACAGCCCATCAGAGAGAAGTGTACCCTGAGTCTTTGAGAACTGGGCCAGTTCCTGAAACAGAGATGCCTATCTCTGCAATGGAGTCAGCCAAGTTAAGATTTCAGGGATTGGGCTCATGATGTGCACTAGCCACCACCTATATCTGAGGCAAACAAAAATTTGGAGAATCAGCAATGCAACCAGGAATCACTCCAATTTGCAAAAATCCAGTCCTTTATAATTAGTTAAGCTGTGCACAACTTACAAAAACTATGTCGTAGAGACAGGTATTTCATACAAAATCTCTGCTCATAACTTTTTCTTCTTGCTGAAAATGGCAGCACACACGCAAAGGCATTGAGCACAGATGGGCAATTGGTGTCAACAGATCAAACTTCTGGGAGGCAATGGCCTTGTGGTATTATCACTGGACTGTTAATGCAGAGACCCAAGTAATGATCTGGGGAACTGAGTTGGAATCCCACCATGGCGGATGGTGGAATTTGATATCAATTTTTTTTAAAAAACTGGAATTACGGGTCTAATGATGACCATGAATCCATTGCCGATTGTTGGCAAAACTCATCTGGTTCACTGATACCCATAGCAATGTGGATGACTCTTAACTACCCTCTGGGCAACTAGGGATGGAAAATAAATGGGGGCGAGCCAGCAACACCCTCTAAACCGTGAATGAAGATGAAACATAAGTGTCATTGACTGGAAATCAGTAGCCAGTGTTGCTGAAGTGTCAGTTAGTGTCCCTAGCATCCCATGTTTGGTCTTTGTCTTCCAGCATGAGAACCTGTACTAAAGAAACTTTGAAGTCAAATCTTGAATTAAAGAAAATTCGGCCTTTTTGAGAGTTTTGTTGTCCACAACTGAAAATGCTGCTGATTTTTTTTTTAGTAGCTACTTTCAATGGGTGGATCGACAGAAGATGTAAATCAGAAAAGGGTAGACAGGTCAAATGTCACAGGTGATTTTCCAGCAAGTTGGTGGGTCTTATTTTTCAATCTTTGCTTACCCATTTTTTACCAGGTCATTGCAAGCCTTGAAGTAGCACATTTTTTGGAAAAGGCTAACCTAACAATTAATTAGTTTTATTAATAGTTCATTGACAAATGTTATACTAGGTGAAGCCTGATGCTGGGAATTTGTTAATGTTGAACTTTTTGTACAGTGGCAGCTCTTAAAGTAATGCAGCTGCTACTTAACCTAATATTTTTGTTGATCCAGCAATAAATTGTAGGGACAGAAGCTTTGACGCATTAGGGAATAGCGCTGCTGAGCATTAAGTTCCATGAATGAAACAGTGAAGATGATCCTACAGTAAATGGAAGAAAGGAGACTTGTCTTTTTTGAAGCTAAAGAGGTGATTTATCAACAACAGTACAGAAGAGTCTCAATTGCACATTTAATCTGTACAGACGAACACAACCTGTTTTAGCCCTCAGAAAAAAATGCCACAGTAAGGAATGCTGGCTTCAAAAAGAATTCACATTGCAACATTCTGCTATTAACAACAACTTGATAAATTAATTTTCTACAAATGGTTAAAACCATTCTCGCTTAGACCCTCGCGCTGTTTTGCTGGATTCCATTAAGCGGAAAGTTCAACTTGCATTATTCTGTGCAGATGATTAAAAAAAGGTCAAAGCATTGTTGTAGAGAGTCAGCTAACTATTTGAACAGAAGTGTCAGTAACATCTGACACTTTAGGAATATTGCTGAAAATGTGTTGCTGGAAAAGTGCAGCAGGTCAGGCAGCATCCAAGGAACAGGAGAATCGACGTTTCGGGCATAAGCCCTTCTTCAGGAATGATTCCTGAAGAAGGGCTTATGCCCGAAACGTCGATTCTCCTGTTCCTTGGATGCTGCCTGACCTGCTGCGCTTTTCCAGCAACACATTTTCAGCTCTGATCTCCAGCATCTGCAGTCCTCACTTTCTCCACTTTAGGAATATTGACTTGTTGAAAAGTACAATATCATCTCATGCTGATTGCAATGTACAATGGGGAAGAAAGGGTGATCAACATACCATCTGCATGGGTACACCATTGATAGACTGACTAGTCTTGCATCCTCAGATTTGGCTTGAGAAGGTCTATGGGCATCTTCACCTTGATTGGAAGAGTCATCCTTAACAGCCATGTGTAGGCTTCTGCTTTGAGGGTATGCTATAACTCCCTCATTCTTTCCTAATTGAAACACAGCCTGCGAAAGCAGATCTTCTTGGTCACCAGCAGTTTACCTCTGTCTGAACCTTGAACATTGCCATGTTGAGAACGTTTGGGTGTGACACATCCATGGAGAAAGTGAGGACTGCAGATGCTGGAGATCAGAGCTGAAAATGTGTTGCTGGAAAAGTGCAGCAGGTCAGGCAGCATCCAAGGAACAGGAGAATCAACGTTTCGGGCATAAGCCCTTCTTCAGGAATCAACACATCCATCTCTAGTGTCATCAGAACTGGCTGCTCTTCTACAAACATGTTTCTGTTTTTCCTTCAAACAACCAGACAGAGAATTCCCAAGTCTTAAATTTTTGGTTGCAACAATCAAAAGGTCACTTATGAAGAGGAAAGCAAAAAAATACTCAACCAACTGAAGATCAAAATAAGGCTGTCCAGCACTGCCCATTTTATATTAATCAGATGAGCAAACAGCATTTTTTGCTTTGGCAGGAAACAGTTCCTTAGGGAATTTGAAGTATTTCAACAACGTTCAGTCCACTAATGATCTCATGTATATTTCAGCGAAGAGAACATACCTGTGTACTTTACAAATCTCAGTGGAAGTAATGTTCATAGTACAGCGGGCAAGAAAAGGGCCGAAGTGATTTCTGTTTTTTTCACCGGTCTTTTGTTGCAAGACTTAATGTTGCAAAACCTACCCATTGAATAGCAACAACGGACTGAGAATAATTTCCTGAAAAATGGTGCATATTTTGGAGATTGTCTTTATTCTATTACTGTAAAAAGCTTTTAGGCCTACAATCATACTTGACTGAAGAGATTCAGTGCTGCATTGTTTCTACAGTGGAGTTTTCAAGTGGTTCTTAACATTTTCCTCAGCTGAAGGAGAGATCCTTCAAGTGATCAGGGATTTCCTGTTCTAAGCTTTTATTCTTCAAGGAGTGAAGCTTTCAAAAAGGAACAATATTTTTGATTAGTGATGGCAGACAAAGGAGACCAAGGCATCAGTGGATGCACTTTTGCTATTAATTTACTAGCTATGAATAAAGCCTAAAATGCCACAGAGATACCTCCATTTTGTAAAATCTGGTCTTGGTATAACAATTAGGCATTAAGGTAATTAAGGGTAATTAAATCTTGGAATAAATTAGCACTTGACAGTGATCTCTTATAACGAAGTACCTAAAATTCCCAAGTTTTTTTGGTGCAGAAGTGGTGCAACTCTTGAGTAGATTGCCATGCTTGGAGTAAATGTTAGATGCATTACCATTTCAGAGACTCACAACTCTCTGTGAGAAAAACAATTCTCATACCTGATTGAAATAGAAAACCTTAATTAGAAGCAGGGCAAGTTGAAGCAGAATAGACCTTTCAGCTTGCTGTGCCATATGGTATGATCATAGCTCATCATCCAAATCCATAAACTCATCCCATTTTCTCCCCAAGCCTTCAGATTACTTCAATCCGAAGAACTATATCTAACTCCTTCATGAAAACATTCAATGCGTTGGCCTCAATGGTTTTCATCAACTGACCATTCTCTAGGTGAAGACATTTCTCCGTCCTTCAGTTCTACATGCTCTACCCTGTATCATAGAATTGCTGCAGAAGAAGATCATTCAGCCCATCAAGTCTGCACCAACCCTCTGAAGAGCATCCCATCCAGACCCAGCCCCCCCTCCCTATCCCCATAACCCTGCTATGGTTAACCCACCTGACCTGGGTATTATGGGGCAACTTAGCATGACCAATCCACCTAAACTTTACATCTTTTGATTGTGGGAGGAAACTGGAGCACCAGATGGAAACCCACGCAGACTTGGAGGATTTCTTTCGGACTCCCCAGGGAACAATCTTGCTGCATTTACCATGTTTATTCTTGTTAGAACTTAAAAGGTTAAAAGGTTACTATGAGATTTCCTCCTCATCCTTGTGAACACAAGTAAACATAGTCCTATCTGATTCAGTCTCTCTTCATACATCAATCCAGTCATCCCAGGAATAAGGCTGGTAAATCTTTTTTGCCCCACCTGCCCCCATGGCTAGAACATTTTGTAATAATGTTTTGTAACAAAATACCTTGCAAGAACAGTAACAAACAATACTTTGGACAAACAAGCAGAAAACTAGCCATCAGGATACATGAACATCAAGTAGCCACAAAATGACATGACCCAATCTCACTAGTATCCTTACGGACAGATTGAGGAAGGGCACCACTTCGACTGGGACAACACATCCATCCTAGAAAAAGCCAAACAGAGACACGCACGAGAATTCCTGGAAGCATGGCATTCCAACCGGAACTCTATCAACAAAACACATTGTCTTTGATTCCATTTACCACTGCCTGAGAAGAAGAACAGTAAATGATATCACCAGGAAATAACATCACCACAGGAAATGGCATAACCAAACCAAGGAAACCAAAACACATAAATAGAAAGCGGGCCATACCATCAGTGCTTCATCCGGAGGCTCGCTGATGATGTCACCCAGAATAGAACATAGAACAATAAAGCACAGAACAGGCCCTTCGGCCCACGATGTTGTGCCGAACTTCTAACCTAGATTAAGCACCCATCCATGTACCTATCCAAATGCCGCTTAAAGGTCGCCAATGATTCTGACTCTACCACTCCCACGGGCAGCGCATTCCATGCCCCCACCACTCTCTGGGTAAAGAATGGTGACAAAATGTCTGAAAACGAACCTTCCAGCTCAGTGAGCAAACCTACATCCAGAACCTCAACCTGAGCTACAAATCTTCTCAAAACTTACTAACCCTCCAGTCCATACAAAGTGTGCCTGAGTCTGTAGAATCTAGAAAAGTGACCACCAGTGCATCCAATATTTTTCTGGCCACTTTCCCAAGTATCTTGGGATGTACATGATCAGACCTTGGAAAGTTATCAGCATTTCATTTTTAAATAGCAGCCCCTAGTTACAGATTGTCCCATAAGAGAGAGCATCCTTTACACATACAGTCTGTAAAGATGCCTCAGGATCTTTCAATCAAGTCACCTGTTATACCTCTAAACCCCCAATGGATGTTTGCCTGTTCTATCCCACACAAGACAACCCACCCCTCCAAATATTGGGAAATGCATCCTATGCCCCTTAACTATGGGGCCTATAACTGCAACAGATATAAGATTCCTGGCATATGCAAATAAAGGATCTCCTTTTCCATATTGAGAAATTGTACTACTTTGTTCAAGTACAGGCCTGTCTGCAACCAGACCTGCAAGTATCTCAGAAAGCAATCCATTGAGGGAACTTGGAGTCTGCCAGTAAAAAATGCGAAAAGAAAATGAAAAGGCCTCACCCCAATGAACCTATGAGTTATGGACAAGAGATGCTCTTGGTCCCTTGAGATACTCTGTCATTTCATAAGATCATGGCTGATCTGATTGTAACCTTAATTTTACCTTCCCACCTACCCGCAATTACCTTTCACTTCCTTGCTTTCCTTGAATCCATCCACTTCTGCCTTGAAAATATTCCAATACTCCACTTCTGCCACCTTCACTGGAATAAGGTTCCATGCATGCAGGGCCAGGAGGGGAAAGCATGGTCTCCAGTCTGCACAGCAGCCACAAAGACTATGAGCAACCAGTTTGAGATTGTGTTTGTCATCTTTCTGTCATGATTGCCTGCCCTTTCTACTGATTGTCTCTTTCCACCATTGCTGCCAATATTAACCCGAGGCAGCAGTGCCCTAGAACTCAAAATATATAAGACTGAGTTAATTTAATAGATTTTCCAGTGTGCACGTAGACAGTGTCCAATTTTACACACAAGCTTTCTGTTTTTCCTTCTTTCAATTTGTACATGTTTTTCTCTCATTGTGTGTTTGTCTTTAATGAGCCAGAAATTGGAACTCTCTCTCTTATAACCCCTTAGCACTGAACTTTACTCACTGTCGGCAAAAAAAAGTAGAGATAATGAGTCACCTTCTAAATGAACTAATTAACTTGAACAATAGTCTGACAGCACCTTCCACTCTTCAGCATTTTTCTCTTTTATTCTCTCTGAAACTTATTTTACTATCACTCTTCTGCACACACACAAGAAGAGTATAGATAGCTGACTGAGAAAGCAATTCTTCTCTCATTAATACCTGTGCCAGTAGGGCCTATTTGGAAAGTACACTTGCTATCATGGGAACGTGATCAAATTGTACTCTGGTTGCTGCTCCTTGCCAATGTATTTAATAAAGAAAATAATTCTCCAATATACCTTGTTTAAGCTTGAATCAAATTATCAACAGGGGCAATGCATTGCGTGCCTCACTTTAATAATTCCAGATCAAGGAAATGTATTATTGTGGCAGATAAAGAGCACTGGAGCTTGTCGCTCTAGGGAGCAATAAGCTAGGTAACATTGCTTCTGAAAATAACTGAATGATCAAGATGGGAAGGAAGTGTCATAAAATCTTGTGTAGAATTTTGAAGAGTTCTCACTAGGGCCATCCACCTTCACAAGAGCGTGTGGCACAATTTCATTTTGTCCCTTCTCCAGAATTAAACTATCATTAGCTTTGCAACAATGTTAAATTGAAGCTGCATTTATAATAATACTGCTTTATGGAAACTATGAGACTAAGTCGATGAAGCTCTCTAATGATTTGAGGGGGTTTGCTGTGGTTAATGAAGTATGGCCTCACTTTCTAGATAATTACCTTTGATTCACCTACATTTTCTCGCCATGCCAAACACCCTTATATTCCCAGGTTATTATTCAGGAACTTCATAGATCCTTTTAATTTCTGTCCAGTTTATGGTGCCAGCATCATTTTTGTCTACCCCAGTGTGAACTGAGTTCACATTTACTGCACAATGTCATAAATTAATCATTGCCTTCTTTCAAGCAAGAAAAGTCAGTTTTGAATAAAAAAATGTATTTGCAGCTCATTCAATTTTAAAGCTGCTCTAGCTTTCTGAGGGGTTCTTGTAATGATTCTCGATATTGGCTGCAGCTCAGAGACAGTGCATCTTGGCCACAGGTCAACAACCTTTGGGATCAAATTTTGCTCTGGAGATTTGAATTTAAAGGAATTGAAAAGTGACATCAGGCAGAGTGGAAAATGGATGGCCAATTAATGATTGGTTTTATTTTGGCTGGTGATAGGAGCTTACGTTGCACCCATGAAACTTCATTTTAAATAAACCATCATTCCCTTGTGTGCAGCCTGCTTATCCTTTTTCAAATAGCTCATGTTTCTTCAAATTCTTCTCCATTAGTTTTAGATTGACTTGAGTAATTTTGTGGCTTGTGTCATTTTTCATTAACTTTGCAATAAACATATCTAAAACTGATGAAAAGCGAAATAACGATTAATGAAATTCAAACAATCTAATGCCTAATTTACTGAAGAAGCAGAAATGCACAAGTTTCCTTGTCAATAGGTTTTCATGTAACTGTGTGTATGTGTTAGAATCTATGCAGTGTCATTTATGGTTTGGAAGGATCGGTTGGTACCAAAAATATAGTTATTTAAGTTTATCATACTGAAGGAATTAGGCTAATAACTCAACAACTTCCAGGACTAACTTCTTAACTAACTTGAAGACTGGGATAAGATTCAACATCTTCTAATTCCCCGAGATTGCTGTTGAGTCCTGCTCTTGTTGCTTGGGTAGTAATCTCGGTTGAAAAAAGGAGAAAGTGAGGACTGCAGATGCTGGAGATCAGAGCTGAAAATGTGTTGCTGGAAAAGCGTTTCAGTAGTAATCTCGGTTTCATACCATCGGGTGTATTCCATGTGAGCACGACCTATAATGAGACTTTGTTATGGTCCAGTTTCTTGATCTCTTTTGTTTGTATCAATGTGAGGGATGCCACGTCTATGGAATGAGTCAACTTTCACATTTGGCACTTACTTGAGAAGTATTGTGAAGTATTATTTTAAGTGAGAAATGAATTAGGTTGCTGCTCTGGTATGTTATTTACATTTGCGACATCTCACATCCTTCTGACACTGGCAATTAGTCTCAATTTCTGATCAATATAATGCTGCAGATTCATATTTGGTTAGCCACAGTGTTAAACCTGCTAAATGGAAATTATTTATAAATTTTCTGATTGTACAAGTCCTGAGTAGCTTTTCAATGTGTATCATTTTTCTGATTGTACAGTAAGTTTCTTACTAAATTGTAGTTTAACAAGTAGTGTTCAGCTCTTGTTTCCATAGTATGGATCAGGTATGGTTGACATGTCAAGGAGCTGAAGGTTGAAAATAGAAAAGAATGTTTGCTTTTCCTCCAAAGTGGAAATAGGTGGACATCATCCTTGTTCCTTTTCAATATTTAACTGTGATGAATATAACACATTTATGCAGCACTGTATTTTTTCTGCAGCCAATGGGTTGGTTAAGGAAAGCATTTATAACTTGATTTGCAGAATAGAGTCATAGAGATGTCCAGCATGGAAACAGACTCTTTGGTCCAAATTGTCCAGATATCCTGTATAAGTTGAGTCCCATTTGCAAGCATTTGGCCCATATCCCTCGAAACCCTTCCCTTTCATATAACCATCCAGATGCCTTTTAAATGTAACCGTACCAACCTCCACTACTTCCCTTGGCAGCTCATTCCATACATACACCACCCTCTGCATGAAAAAGTTGCTCCTTACATCCCTTTTATATCTTTCCCCTCTCACCTTAAACTTATGCCCTCTAGTTTACTTTGCATGAAATACTTTTAATGTATAGTCACCATTACATTGTAGTGAAAATTGCAGCCAATTTGTACAAGCTAGGTGCTTGTAATGTGGTAATGATCAGATAATTTGTTTCTAATGATGTTGGCTGAGGTATAAGTATTGACCAGAACTCAAAAGAGAACTTCCTATCCCTTTTTACAAGAGTGAATTTTGTGCCTCCAGCTGAGAGGGTAATTGCATATCTTGTTCAAATTGCAGTCCAGCTTGCAGCACTCCCTCAGTGCTGCACTGAAATGTCAGATTAGATTTTGTGCTGAAATCTGCAATGTGTACGTGGAAGGCACAGTGTGAAAAAATTGGCTTTTTGGCTGTCATTTCCTGAGTACATCCCACACACAGACACATAGGGGGCAGTGTCAGTGTCAGTGTCAAAATCCTCATTAAACCTTGGAAAGTTCGTCATGTGTTCAGCACCGAAAAAGACCCCTCTGTTACTGGCATTATGTAATCGTTGACAGATTAGTTGCAGGTTGATTTCATCTGGCTGCGTTTCTACAAGTGTTTTGTGCTTTCAACATTTGTCTTCAAGTTGCAAAACACCGTAGGGAACCAAAGGGTATTTAGCTGATTTCAAACCTTGGGGTTTGGGTGGGGAGTGGTCGGGCGTACAGACTATTTCCCTGCCAAATCTCCTCCCCCTACCCTTCCTGCAGCTGTAACATACTGTGGATGGGCTGAATTGGTTAACAGTGGGGCTTGCGCCCCTCAGTGGGAGAAGTTGGGGATTCGGGAGCCACTGGCCAATCTGATTGGTCGCAATGTCCAGGTCAATGCCAGATGTCAGCAGGGGGCACTGTCAGGGCTGCAGAAGAAGAATGGGAGACACAAGAAAGGCAAGTCCTCGGGTTTTAGGGGAAGTTGCAAAATACAGTTCAAGGGTTTACAGGTAGGCATTCATCTTTGGAGTGACCATGGTATGGAAAATGAACAGAGGTCATAAAGGACAGGTTGAGCTGCTGGAGAAAAGGAAGAGGAGAAAGGCTCACACATGGCCACAAAAATTAAAAACAACCACAAACTAAACATTGCAAACTGAACTTATCAACTAAATTCTGCCATATTACTAAAAAGATAAACCAATCACTACTAATGTCCCAATTCCATGTACCTTTTCCTATTCAGGTGTTTCTGTGCAGTGGCTACAGCATGATTGGTGGAAGATTGCAGTTTTTCAATGGCAGAGGCTGTGGAGAATCCTGGAGGATGTCCTTCCAGCACAGCAGTGCCTGGACAGTGGACTGCACCTTCTACATGAGTAGCAGCAATACTGGATGGATGACAAGCTGGGTACAGCATGGGAAGTGGCAGAGTAGCAGTTGCATGCACTCCATGTCCCACTGGTATTCCCTGGAGATTGTTCTCCAACAATCCCAGTAAATTGTTGGAGGATAACAGATTGTTTTGACACATGGCAAGCCTCATTCTCCAGAGCTGTGCTGTTAGCTGTCTGACTTTGCATGGCAGCAGTCTTATGCTTACATTGCAGCACTCAGAGTGTTTGCTGCTTGCAATGTAATGAAAGATTCAATATTGATCACTAGAACACTACATGGTTGCGTCCAAAATTGTGTAATGTTAATCACCTTTTTATGGCCCTGTCCAAAGCCCTGTGCTAAATTGGTGCTTGGCTTTTCCCCACTCCTTGAAATTGAGTGCAAGATTCCTAGCGCCCAGCATTTCAATGTGCACATCTTTCACTATTCTTCAGTAAAACCATTGACGTGCTCCTTTGAGTCTTACACAACACAACCAGCGTGTGGCATTTCCCCCTTTGAAGATGTCATCTGTGATCTACTTCCTCCTTCCCCTAGTTCTGAGCCACTTGTTTCTTATCAAGGCGTATCTCATCTCTAGCTGAAAATGTGTTGCTGGAAAAGCGCAGCAGGTCAGGCAGCATCCAAGGAGCAGGAGAATCAACGTTTCGGGCATGAGTCCTTCTTCAGGGCTCCTTGGATGCTGCCTGACCTGCTGCGCTTTTCCAGCAACACATTTTCAGCTCTGATCTCCAGCATCTGCAGTCCTCATTTTCTCCTAGAAGATATCTCATCTCTAACCTATCTTGTAAGTTAAAAATCACACAACACCCAGGTTATAGTCTAACAGATTTATTTGGAAGCAGTAGCTTTTGAAGCGCCGCTCCTTCATCAGGTGGCTGTGGAGCAGTCATAAGACACAGATTTGTAGCAACAGGATTGCAGTATCATGGAATGTAACATTAAACAAATTTAGCTTAAGTTTTTCATCTTTTAGAATGATCATGTTAGTTTTGGTTCCTTCATATATAAATCTGAGAACTTTTTTAAAGTTACATTCTCAAGATAGCTTTAACAATAGGTGCCATCTCAGGTCGGACAATGCATTGAATATGTGAATTTAAAGTCTGTCTGTGTTCCCGTTAGGTCAGACTGATTCTATTTCTAAGGTGGGATTTACAGAATCTTGCATGGAAAGAATGCAGTTTTTGAGCAAAATAAAATGTAATTCTGCAAGTACAAATTCACCCCACAAACTTATATGTGTGTGTGTGTGTGCAGGGGAGACCAAGTGAGTGTGTGCATGTGGGTGTGTGTGTGTGGGGAGTGTGAGTGTCAGTGAGAGAGTGTGTGTAAGTGTATATGTGTGAGAAAGTGCGTGTGTGGGTGTGAGTATGTGGGTGTATGTGTGAGCACATGGGAGAGAGCTTGTGTATGAGAGAGGGTCTGCATGAGTGTGTGGGTCTGTAGGAGTGTGTGTGAGAGAGATAGTGTATAGTGCAGTGGGGTCACTTGTCGTGCGACACGAACCCAAGGTCCCGGTTGAGGCCATCCCCATGAGTACTGAACTTGACTATCAGCCTCTGCTCAGCCACTTTCTGTTGTTGCCTGACCCAAAGTTCACCTTTGTAATTGTGAAGGCAGACTTTGGGACAGGCAACAACGGAAAGTGGCTGAGCAGAGACTGATAGTCAAGTTTAGTACTCATGGGGATGGCCTCAACCGGGACCTTGGGTTCGTGTCACACGACAAGTGACCCCACTGCACTATACACTATCTCTCACACACACACTCCTACAGACCCACACACTCATGCAGTTCCTCTCTCATACACAAGCTCTCTCTCATATGCTCACACGTACACCCCCTACACTCACACTCACACACGCACCCTCTCACAGACTTATACCCCATCACACCCACACACATACACATACACACACTCTTTCACAGACACTCAGTCCCCCCCACACACATACACATGCACACACTCACTTGGCCTCCCCTGCACGCACACACACATAAGTTGCTGGGGTGAATTTGTACTTGCAGAATTACATTTTATTTTGCTCAAAAACTGCACGCATCCAGGTAAGATTCCATAAATCCCACTTTAGAAATAGAATCAGTCTGACCTAAATTGGGAAGCTGACAGACTTTAACCTCCCACCTTCAATGTATTGTCTGACCTGAGATGGCACCTATTGTTAAAGCTATCTTGAGAATGAAACTTTTTAAAAGTTCTCAGATTTATATATGAAGGAACCAAAACTAACATGATCATTCTAAAAGATGAAAAACTTAAGCTAAATTTGTTTAATGTTACATTCCATGATAATGCAATCCTATTGCTATAAATTCTGTATCGTATGATTCTGCTGCACAACCACCTGATGAAGAAACAGCACTTCGAAAGCCAGTGCTTCCAAATAAATCGGTTGAACTATAACCTGGTGTTGTGTGATTTTTAACTTTGTCCACCCCAGTCCAACATCGGCACCTCCACATTATGACTATCTTGTAAGATATGAGCTGATGCTATATCAAATCAAGTGACTGCTGTGTCTTTACCGTCACAGTCTTGTGGTGTTCCTAATCTTACACCAGGAGTGTTTCTCTTAGTTTCCTAGTGTTGGTTGCAATACCTTCCTCAGTGTCAGGTCAGAGATAATGGGGACATATTTAAGCAATACCCAAGAAATGAAATGGCCAGGAATCATGCTGAACAGGAAACCCATCCACCCAAAGTGAGGAACAAGTTAACAGGTACTAATTAAGAGTAAAACAGACAATACTGGAAACACTCAGCAGGTTAGGCAGAATTATAGAGAGGAAAACGGAGTTAATGGCCCTGATTTTAATTCTGTGTCAATGATTAGTTTTTGAGTGATATAAAACCATCCCCTTAAAGCCATTAAAGGACATTAACATGCAAACATCCAAAATAACTCTCTTCACCTTAATCCAAGCTCAACTTGAACGCAAGTCTGAAAAAGATGAAGAGTGCAACTCAGGAATCCATATGGATTTCATTCATAAAAATGATGGTAGTCTGTACAGCTGGAAGTACGGTAGTACTGTTTAACTAATTTGCTGTTTAGGGTGTAGGTTTGCTTGCTGAGCTGTAGGGTCGACCCTCTCTCCCTCGTATCCCTACACACGGATGAAAAAAACCACCATTTCGACTGGGACAACACATCTATGCTGGGACAGGCTAAGCAAAGACATGCCAGAGAATTCCTAGAGGCCTGGCACTCCAACCACAATGCCATAAACAAACACATAGATCTAGATACCATCTATCAACCCCTTAGAAAACGAACAGGAAATGATATCACCACAAACCCCAGGAACCCCATCCAGGACAAACATATAAATAGAAAGCAGGAGACAACAGCTTCGCTTCACTTGGAGGTCGCCACTGATGATGTTACCTAGCCAGGTAATGAAACGTCTGGATATCAAAGCTACAGTTCAGCGAGCAAACCTATACCCTAAACCTCAACCTGAGCAACAAACCTTCACAAACCTTGCACTAATTTGCTGTGCATGTTGAGCAGCAGTGTTGTCACATAAAGTCCTAGTCTTTCATTGTGGAATCAAGGATACACACACCTGCATATTTTTCTCAAGAGAAACAATATGAACCTATTTTAAAAGTATACCATTAAACAGGTTAAAAGTTAAATCCTGAAAATTGTATTCTACTTCTTAGAATCTCTAACAATTCTCTTCAGGGTCTTATGGAGTCAATGTTTATTGTTTAATTTGTTGTCAATAAATTTGCAACTCTCACTTAAAGGACACTTGACCTGGTTAGCAGCGCAGACTGCCTTAAAACTGGGTTGGAAACATCTCCATTATTAAATTACATTTGAACAAATATGAGCACACAGAAAGTAACCTGTCATATAGTGTGATGTTTGGTCACAGTTGGTATTCTTCCATAATTCAATTAAACAATGTAATAACCTATACCAGCTTATATCCCACTACCATGCAGTATTGCCCCAACTTAGTCACAATAAAATTGATATGTGTAATAAAATGTATTTGAAGAATTAATTTTCTTCCAATATTAAAATAATTTAACTTGGAATGTTCCTGTCATTTAGATGCCTTTGTATTCTGATAAAATCTCAAGTTTGAGATTTTCAGTTAAGAAATTGTTCTGGCACACAATATCTTCGTCTGTATCCTCTTGTTCTATTCCTTAGCATTCAAGAACTTCAGAACTGAATTTGCTCATCTTGGGAACATAGAAACTAGGGGCAGGAGTAGGCTATTTGGCTCTTCGAATCTGCTCAGTCATGGTTGATCCTCTATCTGAATGCCATGTATCTGCTTTATCTCAATACCCCTTTATCTCAAAAAAAATCTTTCTTTCATACATTCAATGATTTAGCCCCCACAGCCTTCAGTGGCAGTGAATACCATAGATTAACAACCGTTTTAGTGAAGAAATGTTTCCTCATGTTGGTTCCTACCTCACTTGGCATCCAATCCAACAGTGATGTTGTTTCTGGAGGTTTACCAAACCAAATTCAGAATGCAGACAGCCATATGTGCCTTTGCAATGTGCAAAGTACCACTTTACAAAAGCAATCTAAAACTAAATCCATCGCTCTATTCTCTCCCCCCAGCTCCATTTCAAATGTTTATCTATTCTTCACTTCAAAGGTGCATAGGCCTTAGCCACTTTTTCCTTAGCATCTGTGACGGTTTTAGATTGATGACTCCTCATAGCTGACTCCTCAGCCAGAGGAAACAGTCTTTTCCTGGCAGTTCTATTAGAACCCTTCATAAATAAAAACCTTCATTATCGTCTCGATTCCTAGTAACCCAAGTCACTGCTCTCAGCAATAGTTTTTCATTCCTGCTCCCATTCTGGTAACTCCTCTCTACACCATTATTTTTTGAGAGTTTTGCAGGATACAAGAATTTACGTATAAACCTCCCACACGCAGTTTATGAACTGCTTCCTGAAAAATTACAAAGCTAACCACAACTGTCTTTATGATTTCAATTAGTTACTTGTTGATGAAAAAAAAAAGACTGTATTCAACTTGTCAAATATGATTTAGCTATTACAAATCCTTGCAGGCTGACCTTGATTAACCCATTTATTTCTACATGCTCATTAAGTTGATCGTGAATTGTGGCTTTTAAATGTTTCTCCTCACCTGACCTCGGCCTAATTCGTCCATAGTTACCTGATTATTACTTCATTACTTTCATGGTTAAATGCTCCCTTTCAGTCACCTAACATTACTTGTACAATCTAAGGAATACATTTTTAGCATTATAATTCAAGAACAATGTGGATACTAGTGGGTTACAGCAAATTTGAAAGATTTTGATCACTTCACTGTTGTCACCTTTGTTTGTTTACTGTAAAATAAGTGTATTGAGATACAACTTCCACTCTACTATGCTAAAATGATCAGAAATGTCATCTTGGTCGATAAAAGAACCACAGTTTAAGAAAGCAATAGTAACGAATTTCAAATACAAATGAAAGGGGGTTTTAGTAGATCTGGGTTAGGTTATGGTACTGACTAAGCACAGGACTAATCTTCAGTGAAGTGAAGTAGAGCATGTGTATAACTGGGATGGAGCCATATGGATGATCGCAGTGATTTCCCAACTGCCCGAGTCAGTACTCACTTATTTTAAAAGATATCTTTTTGGTGGTGGCTTCCAGTATTCAATTATGGACAGTTGTTTGGGTCCCACATAGACATGATTAACCTGGACTCCTGTGCTAACTATATTTGGAGTTAAGATTAGAGTGGTGCTTGAAAAGCACAGCAGGTCAGGCAGCATCTGAGAAGCAGGAAAATTGACGTTTCAGGCAAAAGCCCTTCAACAGGATGCTGCCTGACCTCCTGTGCTTTCCAGCACCACTCTAATCTTGACTCTGATCTCCAGCATCTGCAGTCCTCACTTTCGCCTAACTATGGGCCAACCCAGTTTCTACAAGACAACTTCAAGATGTACTTGCAATGAAACTGATGTCTATTTTAGGTGAAGACACTGGGTATCTGCACTCTAGTCTTTACCAAATTCGTGAACGATGCTTGTCTGGTGTAGAAATTACGTGTGTATACACTTGATTCAGAAGAGTTTAGAAAATACCAACATGTGTGCCAACTCATCATGTTAATGCCCACTATTGGAAGTGTCAGTACATCAGCATATCCTGCCATGGATAGGCTCCATGTTTATATTTAAATCAGGCTTTTGGGAGCCCAATCTGAAATTTCCTTGGTGGAAGAGGAACTGCTGGCTCTAGAAGGTAAATTCCCCTTTCCGCAGTCCTTGTAGCCCAGGAATGCTCTCTCAGATTCCTCCCTAATCCTGATTGCCAACTTCTTCTGATTTGCCAGTTATGGACCCCATGCCCAACAAGTTGCAGGCCAAGAACTACAGCTTCCTGCCATTGGTGCTCCCTCTTACCTAATTGCAAGACTGTCCATTTGGCTGACAAACTGGCAGAAGATGAATGTATAAAATGTTAATAAGGTCCTGCAGCTAGGAGCTCTGTGTCTGGCTGTCAGATTCTTATTATGGTATGTGTCACTGTTTCTGGCAATTTTAATTATTCTTCAACCATGGCTCTTCCCATAAATTTCCCATTTACATGTCTCTCAATATCTCCATAAATCTCTCCTTTATCTGTCTCTTAGTATCTTCCTGATTTCTCTTTTGACTGAGTCTGTGTTTCTGTTTGGCCCTCGCAGTTTTCTTACTTTGCTTAATTTACAATCATGCGACCTTAAAACTGAGGGCAGAGGAAGATCGCAGCTGATATATGATAGCATAGGATTTGGCTGTGGGAAATCCAACTCTAGGTGAGATCAAGCTGCTGTTGCAATATGCACAGATGCAAGAAATTTTAGTGAGAGGCGTGAGAAAGAGGGGCCTTGAAATAAGCTCCTTCACTGGAGTCAGAAGATGGTTACAGGTGAGGCTGGCTTGCAAAAGATTTTAGATTCTCCTGTTTTTTTTTGTGGGGTAGGTCTGAGCATGTAGTTTCAGCAGCTTGTGCTTCCTTTAAATTTAGTTTCTATCTTATATTAATAAACTATAGGAAACAGACATGTGATAAATCTGTGGGCGGCATGGTGGCACAGTGGTTAGCACTGCTGCCTCACAGCACCAGAGACTCGGGTTCATTCCCGCCTCAGGCGACTCTCTGTGTGCAGTTTGCACACTCTCCCCGTGTCTGCGTGGGTTTCCTCCGGGTGCTCCGGTTTCCTCCCACAGTCCAAAACATGTGCAGGTCAGGTGAATTGGCTATGCTAAATTGCCCGTAGTGTTAGGTGCAGGGGTAAATATAGGGGAATGGGACTGGGTGGGTGCGCTTCAGTGGGTCGGTGTGGACTTGTTGGGCCGAAGGGCCTGTTTCCACACTGTAAGTAATCTAATCTTAAAGTAATCTAATCTAATCTAAAAATTTCTGCATTATTCATACAAAGTCAAACCATTCGGTGGAACCTTGATGCTTTCAGCTTTTGTGTTTAGCTCCAGTTGCTGTATTCTGCAGGCATATAATAACCTTTATACCTTTGCTATACCACATATTTGTGGTCACAGAGTAAGGTGAAACCTTAGACATATGCACTGTTCTGTTTGTCTGAAAACTGGTGGAAAATTAGCCGATGTAATGCAACTCTGCCAGACAGTAGACCCATCTCCTCTCACTATGCCACTATACTTCTGAATCTGTGGTAACCCTGCTTAACTATTCTAAACCCGTACTCTGTAAAACCACGTAGGAGTCTATTGTCTATAGGAATACAGTTCATTACTTTCACGCCAGCTGTCTTACTTCTCTCATCTGCGAAGAAATGTTTTAGACACATGCTGTGCCTATTTTCTTTCACTACAACACAAATTGCAATCTCTAAACTAGTTAACTCTTGGGATTTTCTGAGCAGGTCAAGTTACCCATGATCTGTTCTGCCCTCAAGATCTGGTGTAGATGCTACTAAATGCTTTTTACCTTCAATGGGGTAATTCTACCTGACAAGACAACACTTACGTTAGCTCTTGTAACATAAAAACCGACATGGCATGGTAGTACTGAAAGATTCAACTGATTTTTGTTGCAGCTCAATATATATTACAATCGCCATGTCTGGGATCATGCTGAGAAATTTAGCTATTGATTGGAGCAAGTTTTCCTTGGTGCGCCATGCTGCAATGGCCTCACTGACTGAGACTTTTATACCATTAAGTCACATGCAACCATTTCTTATATCACTTCTCAACCTTAAGATTGCACACCTGCTAGAGTTTGGAAGCGACAGTCTTGCTGGGTCCTTGGAATACTCCAGGGATTGGGTAGGTGTCTGTGTATGTGGGAAGTGTGGTTTGACAACATAAGAATGCGCTGTTGTCAATTGTTGAACACCACAAGATAGCAGTCAACATGTTGTGAATCTGATTGTGTGCTGATAACTCTGAGGCCAGAAAGATAGATCTTGGATGAAATCTTCCCATGCCCTGAACGATATGGGCTACAAGTCGAAAGATGCCTCATTACCACTCTCATTATGACAGAATCGCACCTCATTAGTGTGCAGGCTCCCTTTCTATCACCTGTTGAATAGAAACTAGTCTCTGAGAATTACTCACTTGGAAGTCAGAGTGGGTGCCAGGCTCGCTGGTTGCTGCTCTCATTGTTATGTCAGATGCCGGTCACCAATATCTCAGTGCAGATTCCACGCCCAGCACTTCACACACTTCACACTTATGGATACTGGCATTCAACACACAAGATTTCTGATCCACTTACGATGCACTTCTGCATTTCACTGCTACACATCAGTATGCACAGGCACCTCTCATTGGAGTCCTGCTACAAGGACATCTAACACGCAGGGACAGGTATCTATCTCACGGATGGGACTGGCAACAGCTCAAGGCTTTCTCAATTCCTTTCTTAATTGTTTGTGCCTATTTGGATGCTTACAGAAACCTCACCTTGCCTGCTTACACTTTGTTCCCTTAGGCAGAGCTTCAAGGCTCACAGTACTGCTGCATTGCATTGCAGTTTAGCACGAGCACATAGCCAGGCAGCTTGTTGTGCTTGCCAGCATTCATCAGTCAAGAGGGTGGATATGTTGTTGTACAGCACATTGCAACATCAATCTCACCCGTACAGCATGTGCCAGAAGCTTATGTGGCAAACACACTGGATGTGCTGCAAGCAAACAATCATGTCTGCAAGTATAAGGGCAATAGTTCCCACTCAAGACCAGGAGGCACCCTTCAGCGAGGGGGCTCCTGACCCAGTAAGTTAAGAGAAGTCTATGATATCAGTCCAAAGTCTTGGACATGGGCAGGCATCCAGTCTAAAGTACAGGGAATTATTTGTGAACCTGAATTCCAGAGATGAGTTGTTGATTCGATTAGTTTACTTACAGTGCAGAAACAGGCCCTTCGGCCCAACAAGTCCACACCGACCCTCCGAAAAGCAACCCACCCAGACCCATTCCCCTACATTTACCCCTTCACCTAACACTATGGGCAATTTAGCATAGCCAATTCACCTAACCTGCACATTTTTGGACTGTGGGAGGAAACTGGAGCACCCGGAGGAAACCCACACAGACACTGGGAGAATGTGCAAACTCCACACAGTTTGCCTGCCTCTGAGGCAGGAGTTGAACCCAGGTCTCTGGTGCTGTGAGGCAGCAGTGCTAACCACTGTGCCACCATGCTGCCCTGAGTTGAGAGTGACAATTCATGACATCAAGGCTGCACTTGAATGTGTGTAGTATCAAAGAGTTCTCACGAAACTGAAATCAGTGGGAATCAGGGGGACATTCCACTGGCTGGAGTCATACCTGACACGTAGGAAGATGGTTGTGGTGTTGGAGGTCAGTCATCTCAGTTCCAGCATATCTCTGCAAGAGTTCCTCAAGGGAGTGTTCTATGCCCAACTGTTTTCAGCTGCTTTATTAATTACCTTCCCTTTGTCATAAGGTCAGAAGTGGGGTGTTTGCCAATGATTGCATGATATTCAATACCCTTCATGACTCAGATACTGCAGCAGCCCAATATAGTCCTGAATGCAGCAGGACCGAGAAATTTTTCAGACTTGTGCTGACAAGTGGCAAGTAATATTCATGTCAGGCAATGACTTTCCAACAAGAGAGAATCTAACCATTATCCGTTGACATCAATGGTAAAGTGAATCCCCCACTATCTACATTCTCAGCTTACCATTGAGCAGAAACTAAGCTAGCCATATAAATAATGTGGCTATAAGAGACAGTCAGAGGCTGGGAATTCTGTGACGAGTAGCTCACCATAGACTCCCTGAAGTCTATCAAACACTTACAAGGCACAATTCAGGAGTGTGATGGAATACTCCCTATTAGCTTGGATGAGTGCAACTCCAACAACACTCAAGAAGCTTTGTAGGCATACCTATAGCGAGTGTACTGCAGTAGTTCAAGAAGACAGCTGCCCACGACTTTCTCAAGAGCAACTAGAGGTGGGCAATAAATGTTGGCCCAGCCAGCAACACCCCACCTCATGAAGAGAAAAGCGCTGCAGTTGTTCAAGATATTAGCTCACTGTTACCTTTTCAAGAACAATTAGCGATGGGCAATAAATGTTGGTCTTGCCAGTATTGCTCATCTATCACAAATGAACAAAAAGTTGCCAGAGATGAATATATTATCTGTACTTCAGACCTTATTAATTAAAATAATTTAGTTTTCCGTTTGGGCCAAAGCTCTGGGTTCAAGTTCCATGCCATGATTTGTTGGTCATGAGTACTGCATTCAGAACTCAGCCAAACCCATTAATTGTCAGCCTGCAAATCTTTCCAATCCATCTGAAAACAGGCAGTAAGCGCAGAGTTTCCTGATTAGCTGTCATGTGGAAGGTAATGGTAAACAGTACTTTATCTATTAGCAGGTACCAACCCAATGGACATCTGTGGTGTAACCCTTAGAGACACGGAAGAGAGAAATGACAGTTTCCCATTTAATGTGGGAATTGGAAACTTCTATCATAGTATATTTTCATTCATCTCAGAGTAACTTTCAATTTTTTAAAACCTTGTTCCATGCCATTTTCTTTACCTTTTATCCTTCTGTCAATTCATTGACAAAGAAAATAATTTGAATGTAAGCATTTGCAAAATTTCGTACATCCAGCAATGATGTTCTGCTGTTGAGTCCAGTATCTATTCAACGTAATGAAAAGTAATCCACATAACTTAAGAGCAGTAGTGTGTGTCAGTAATGTTCACCAATATTATTAAAACTAATTTTACAACATGAGCCATCAGTGCATTTTAAAAATGAATGCATACAAAAATCTATTCAGCATGTTGAGAAATGTGTAAAATTCTCATGTTTTACCATTATTCTAATACATTCTGACAACATTTTGAAAATGATAGAACATGACCAAGCTAACTTAATTGTTCTACTCCAATAATTGGCTCAATTGCTGTTCCGTATGAACCATGAGTAAACCTTGATCAAAAAACACTTATCAAGAAGGTGGGGTAATTATTTATAATACATTGTAAATGTGTGAGGGAAGAAAACTTTTTGTTCTTCTGTAGAGACCAATCTGAAAAGCACAATTTCACATTGATTTCTGTGTTATAATTGATGTTCGATCAAGTTGTCAAGCACAGCTCATAAGCGATAATGATGCTAAGTCACTCCACAATTAACAAAATAGGTACTTAACTGATATAAGTCACTCTGAGGGGGTCGTTATGGCCGATTACCTGCCCCTCTTTTGTGGTTATGCTTGAGTCCGGGTATCCCTGGAGAAGGAGCACGCGGTGTCTACCAACACCCTTGAGGTTTTCAGGGAGAGATAGGCACCTCAGGAAGTGCAGTGCTTTATTTCCCCCTCCATCTCTATTTTGATTGAATCCCTGCCTTCCCCCCCTAACCTTTTTCGATCACGCAGCATTGTCCTTTGATAAGAAGGGCACTGCTTGTCACTGGTCACCCTGGTGTTTCCTCTCTTCCTGGTGGTAGAAAATGAATAAAGATTCATACACCTGTTGTCTTTCATTGTGTCTCACATCTGCACACACACGTCAAGGGTTAAAAAAAAATCTAAGTCAGGCTGAGGTGGACAATCCAGTGTGTGAAATGTTATTACTTCTATTGACCTTGGAACAGTGCAATGAATCAATATGACTGGCACCAAGCCTTCTGCAGAAACATCCTTCTACAGATGATATGAGGTCTTGCACACATATTCTTTTCAGAGTGAAAAGTCAGTCTGCTAATGAGCCAAAGGTTAAGGATATCTCTGATGCAGTTATGTAGGTGTGCTTTCCAGTAGGTGATATTGCTACTGGTGGCAGGACTGGGGTGCTTGGGGGCTTGGAAATCCAAAGCCTGCTGAAAGTGCATTCAAAATGCCTACTCCTAGTGGTGTTGTGCACTAACACATACAAAAATCTGTTCAGCATGTTGAGAAAAATGTATAAAATTCCCATATTTTGCCAAAACTCTAATCTGATATACTCTGCCAGCAAAATGGCTTCAGAATATTAGAAAATGACCAAGCTAACTTGATTGTTCTATCCCAACAAATGATTCAGTCGAAATTCAGAGGCATTTTATTCACAGCTGAAACATTGCTACTAATATATTTTTAAAAGTGCTGAAATTTGGCTGCAGAGTCAGAACATCCTTTAAAGGGCCTCTGATCAGTGTCTGTGTTTGTACCTCCAATGCATGCAAGGCCATATCCAATTGAAAGTGTTAATCACTACCACATCTTTTGATCAGGAGCCTTATTAAATACGTATGAAGCTTGTTAATGAAGACCTTTAGAATGCTTGTTTCACCAGTGACTGGATGGAATTCTCACCGATGAGATTTTCTGACTGTTACAGTAATGTGTGAAAATAAAGTTACATAAAATCCCAAATAAAGAGGAAATAAAATATATTCAACACTGCTTTGGAATTTTGTTTATTCATTTAGAATTTACAGTCTTTCTTTTAACTAAAATATCATAAATAATTGTCCTGTGTTTTCTGAGTTGCAACACAGAGGAATATTTTCATAGAAATAGTAGCTGAAACATAGTTACCAATATATTAAGAAAACTGCCGAATAAGATCATACTTTAAGATGTTTCTAATCAGTATCTGTGTCTCTACCACTAATGCAAGCATATTTATATCCAACTGGAAGTTACACTATAGGCAGTGCCCTTTGGTAATTTACTATTAGTTGACTACTGAGGCCTGGTTTGAAATCATTTTGAATTCATTGCTTTATGCTTTGAGGGTATAAAAAGAAACATAAAAGAGAGAAGACAGAACATCTGGATCAGTTGCACCTGCTGTGATATCATCAGCCACACTTATAGACCCCAGCCCTTTTACAATGGCATTAACCATAGGGAAGAGGCCAATCAGGCTTCAGGAAGCCAGTTGGTGAGCTGTGCCATCTGTTCTGAGGATGCCAGCTTCTAACCTGCAGCATGGGGTTGGTACTGCTAGCTGCAGTATTATATGTAACTCATGTACTTCCCTTTTTTTCACTTTACATCTAACAATTTCACCAATGTTTTGCCCCCAGATCTGTGAAACCATTGTATAGCGTATAGGTCAGCATGATCAGCTTTTAAAGCTCCTTTCCTTCTGGTCGACAGTCATTACTCAATGTCACTGAGCTGTTGTACTGCCCAAAGTACTCTTCCTCACCCTTCCCTTGGGCTTTGTTCAAGTCTTACTGACCCAACCTCACTTCCTTCTTAAAGACAAGGATGACTTGGTGCCTCAGAACACCATGACATCTTGTCATCTCCTGGCCTTCAATATTGCAGACCGGAAACCATAGCCTTTTAATAACCAGAAAGGTGACAACCAACGACATCACCGTTTCAAAAGGCAACAGGATCTACGCTACCCTGTGCTACATATATTGCATTGTGAATATCTGTGGCTTCATCTTTTCTTGTGCCCTCCATGTTCTTGCAAAGTTGTCCAGTTGTCTCCTTTAGAAGGGCGAAAGAGGTTGTACTTTAAAGTTCACATTCTGTTTGGGACTGTTCCCTCCTTGTGAAAGATTCTTGATTTGTAAGTGGAGGGAGAAGAGCACCAGGTGCACACCTTTCAGCTGGGATTTAATGCTTGCTTCAGAGGTAACTTTGGAGGCATGGATGAGGCATTTGAACAGGCAGGACAGTGTCAGATAGTTAGCTCCTTGCCCCTCCAACTTATCAAGTTTGTGGCAGAATGGTATGGGCACAACTTTTTCACTGGGCAGGCTTATGCCTGAAACTCCTGCTCCTCAGATGCTGCCTGATCTGCTCTGCTTTTCCAGCACCATACTCTCGACTCTGATCTCCAGCATCTGCAGTCCTCACTTTCTCCTAGTTGATTTGCCCCCTTAATGGGGCAAGTAATAGCCAATTAATGACCATATTCTCTCACCACTGCTTTTCAATCAGCATCAGATGTAGGACTCACCAATGCAGGGAGACTGATGAGTAGACCCAGATTTTTTCTCAGCAGGGATATAGAATCCCTCAGTGTAGAAACAGGCCAGTCAGTCCATCAACTTCACACCATCCCTCCGAAGAGTATCCCATCCAGATCCATACCCCTACCCTATCCCCACAACCCTGCATTTACCATGGCTAATCCACCTAATCTGCACCTCGAGTCATACAACATGGAAACGGACCCTTCAGTCCAAACAGTCCACTCTGAAAAGAATCCCAAAGTAAACTAGTCCCAATTGCCTTCAGACCACCCAGAGGAAACCCACATCGACAGTCGCCTCAGGGTAGAATTGAACCCAGGTTCCTGATGCTGTGGGGCAGCAGTGCTAACTACTGAGCCACTGCACCGTCCCATATTTCCCTCGCTCTCCCCAGATAGAGATGTTCTTAATTCTAAGATACTCCACGCCCAATTGTGGGCCCCAGAATTTGGAAGGGAGGGAATTCCTGCTAAAAACCATCCCAGGTCACTGACAGCATCCCTCACCCAGTGACCTGGGCATGATAGTTATCCATCCACCTCTCCCTGGGTGCTTTACTGGGAGCTGCCACCACTCTCATGGCTTAGCAGAGCTGCTGGCCTCTGCATGGGAAGAATTGAAGCCTTCACGACCCCAAATCCTAGGGGAAACCTAACATTAGCACTGAATTCAGTTGGGCCTTCTCCAATAGAGGCATTATGGACCTCCTGCCAGTTCTGCAACCAGTGGGGTGGACTCCTGTAGCCAAGAATGAATTCTGCCAGTTGAAGCCACAGTCCATCATGTTTGGCATTAAGTCCCAGTGCACCATGTAGCAAAGCTCTGTTGGAATGCTGTGCCCAATCTGGGAAGCACTTTGATTCAATAATTGTTTAAAATGGTACAGATGGATTGCAGACTGTTTGAGGAAGATAAGCATGATATTTAAATGAAAGATATTTTCACCCTGTACTTATTGTTGTCATGTTATAATTTACAAGAGAGATAGAGTCATAGAGTCATAGAGATGTACAACATGGAAACAGACCCTTTGGTCCAACCCGTCCATGCCGACCAGATATCCCAACCCAATCTAGTCCCATCTGCCAGCACCCGGCCCCTATCCCTCCAAACCCTTCCTATTCATATACCCATCCAAATGCCTCTTAAATGTTGCAATTGTACCAGCCTCCACCACTTCCTTTGACAGCTCATTCCATACACATACCACCCTCTGTGTGAAAAAGTTGCCCCTTAGGTCTCTATTATATCTTTCCCCTCTCACCTTAAACCTATGCCCTCTAGTTCTGGACTCCCTGACACCAGGGAAAAGACTTTGCCTATTCACCCTATCCATGCCCCTCATGATTTTGTAAACCTCCATAAGGTCACCCCTCAGCCTCTGACACTCCAGGGAAAACAGCCCCAACCTATTTAGCGTCTCCCTATAGCTCAAATCCTCCAACCCTGGCAACATCCTTGTTAATCTTTTCTGAATCATTTCAAGTTTCACAACATCTTTCCGATAGGAAGGAGACCAGAATTGCATGCAATATTCCAAAAGTAGCCTAACCAATGTCCTGTACAGCCACAACATGACCTCCCAACTTCTGTACTCGATACTCAGACCAATAAAGGAAAGCATACCAAACGCCTTCTTCACTATCTTATCTGCCTGCGACTCCACTTTCAAGGAGCTATGAACCTGCACTCCAAGGTCTCTTTGTTCAGCAACACTCCCTAGGACCTTACCATTAAGTTTATAAGACCTGCTAAGATTTGCTTTCCCAAATGCAGCACCTCGCATTTATCTGAATTAAACTCCATCTGCCACTTCTCAGCCCATTGGCCTATCGGGTCAAGGTCCTGTTGTAATCTGAGGTAACCCTCTTCGCTGTCCACTACACCTCCAATTTTGGTGTCATCTGCAAACTTACTAGCTGTACCTCTTATGCTTGCATCCAAATCATTTATGTAAATGACAAAAAGTAGAGGACCCAACACTAATCCTTGTGGCACTCCACTGGTCACAGGTCTCCAGCCTGAAAAACAACCCTCCACCACCACCCTCTGTCTTCTACCTTTGAGCCAGTTCTGTATTCTGTGAGACCTAACCTTGCTAATCAGTCTCCCATGGGAAACCTTGTCAAATGCCTTTCTGAAGTCCATATAGATCACATCTACCACTCTGCCCTCATCAATCCTATTTGTTACTTCCTCAAAAAACTCAATCAAGTTTGTGAGACATGATTTCCCACGCAAAAAGCCATGTTGACTATGCCTAATCAGTCCTTGCTTTTCCAAATACATGTACATCCTGTCCCTCAGGATTCCCTCCAACAACTTGCCCATGACCGAGGTCAGGCTCACTGGTCTATAGTTCCTTGGCTTGTCCTTCCCACCCTTCTTAAACAGTGGCACCACGTTAGCTAACCTCCAGTCTTCTGGCACCTCACCTGTGACTATCGATGATACAAATATCTCAGCAAGAGGTCCAGCAATCACTTTTCTAGCTTCCCACAGAGTTCTCGGGTACACCTGATCAGGTCCTGGGGATTTATTCACCTTTATGCATTTCAAGACATCCAGCACTTCCTCCTCTGTAATATGAACATTTTGCAAGATGTCACCATCTATTTCCCTCCAGTCTATATCTTTCATATCCTTTTCCACAGTAAATACTGATGCAAAATATTCATTTAGTATCTCCTCTATTTTCTGCAGCTCCATACAAAGGCCATCTTGCTGATCTTTGAGGGGCCCTATTCTCTCCCTAGTTACCTTTTTGTCCTTAATGTATTTGTAAAAACTCTTTGGATTCTCCTTAATTCTATTTTCCAAAGCGATCTCATGTCCCCTTTTTGCCCTCCTGATTTCTCTCTTAAGTATACTCCTACTTCCTTTATACTCTTCTGAGGATTCACTCGATCTATCCTATCTATACCTTACCTATGCTTCATATGTTGATAGAGATGTTGATAGATACTGATAGAGATCATGTTTTGTTTTACAAACTATATTGCAGTTTGTATACTTTAAATCCCTATGAAGATTGCTCCTTCAAAGTACTGAACTTGAGTCTTGCTGAAAAAGAGACATGCTTTTGAAGCTTTTCATCCTGCACTTAAAAAGACACACTCAAGAATGCCAAATTTCATTCTAGGAATTACACAAAGAACCAATTTAACAATGTCAGTTGCAGTCACAATGTAGCTCACTTATACTTGCTGGAAACTGCATAGGTTTGAGCTGTTGTCCAGGTTTTTTTTTAATTAAACATAATCATGGTGTATAATAGTTTTCTGGTGTGTTCTGTATAAGAACTCCTTGATCCTTCAATCAATTCTTACCAACCAATCAACATCCTGTTCCCATGTTGTATGAAATAGTGTTCCCTTTGGAAATTTGGCATTCTTGCATCTGTCCTGATGAGTTCAAGATGAGAAGCTTCAACAGCATATCTCTTTTAAGGATGTATCCTGTGACTTGCACTGTAATTTATAATTAGGCTGTGTGTGCTTGACAAGGGCGATCACCAAGCATAGGACAGCTTTCGTGTGAACACTGTGTGGCTGCTGAACAGGATTATTTGTATGACAGCTTCTTCTGCATACTTGTTTCCAGTATTTCTTGTTATTGATTCCAAACTCCATCTCCCTGTGAAGATGTAGACCCCCCCTTGCAGGGCCTCTCGGTCTCGGGATCAGTCAAAAGAATCGTGAGGAGTACGGTCTGTTGAAAGCAAGGTTACCAGTTTAATAAATTAAGGCAGCCTGGTGCAGATTTATCCAGCAACACAGAGGTTAAAAGCTTCTGTGTTCCTTGGAGAAATGGTGCAATTACATTAAAAAATTACACATTATTTATTTTTTTTAAGAGATCATGCAGCCTTAATTACAAGAAAAGAGCAATCACATATAATAAGGTGACATGATTTACAACAGGTTAATCCAATGATATTTCCTGGGAAAGGGTTCTTAATTACAAGAAAAGTCCAATCAACAGTAATATGGTGACATGATTGACAACAAGTTAATCCAATAACATTCCTGGGAAAGGGTTCTTAATTTACGTAAATCACCATCTCATGCTCGCAGTTCAAGGTTAGTTTGAATACCAAATCACTGTCTTATGATTCATATTATGAAAAATCCATTGTAATAAAGTATAAACTATTTTATCCTTGTATATAAGCATATACAATAAACACGGTGGCACAGTGGTTAGCACTGCTGCCTCACAGCGCCAGAGAGCCGGGTTCAATTCCTGCCTCAGATGACTGACTGTGTGGAGTTTGCACATTCTCCCCGTGTCTGCTTGGGTTTCCTCCCATAGTCCAAAAATGTGCAGGTTAGGTGAACTGGCCATGCTAAATTGCCCGTAGAGTTAGGTGAAGGGGTAAATGTAGGAGAATAGGTCTGGGTGGGTTGTGCTTTGGTGGGTCGGTGTGGACTTATTGGGCCGAGGGCCTGTTTCCACACTGTAAGTAAGATATGATTTAAAAAAAATATACACATAATCAATTAAAATAGGCAGCAGCAAAAAAGTAACACAAACTAATCTAGTAGGGCTCACCCATATTCTGGTTTGAGTATTGAGGGAGAACCGAATTTGGGGTCATAATTTGTGCTGTTCAGCAGGAGCTTCCCCCATGATTTCTGCCCTTTACCCAAGTCTGGCATACCTGTCCTTATACTGTGGCGAACCGGGTTTTGCTGGGGACCCCATGGGACCAGAGGTTTGGGGTGTAAGGCTGCCTGCTTGGCAGCTGCATACACTACCCCACTACTTTAGAGACAGTATCCGTTTCATCAGCATGAGCTGAACATCTTGATAATTGCCAGATTGATTGGACAAAATAGCATGACTATATCGCTGCCCCCCTTGGAGGTTAAAAATCTTCAATGGGCCCACAAGGGTCACAATAAAAGCACAATGAAGAGTCAGTGTAAATTAGTAGATATTCTTTTTAATCGGATGAAAGCATGTTGATTCCCAACGTCAGCTCAGCAGTAACTTTAAAGACACATTTACTCCCCATTGGCCACATTTCAACAGTTAAAGCAAGGCCAGGCATTTGTCCCTGGGGGATTTTGCTGTCTTGTTGCCAGTCTCGAAGGTGAAAAGCTGGGGCCTGCCTGTCCCCATTTTCAGGATCCCCTTAGGACATGGTTGTCCAGCAGTGATCTTTAGGTGGGCACATGAGGTGGGTTCTGCCCCCAGTGAGTTTCCTGGTTCCAATCAGCCCTATCAGGGCTGGCATACAGCATTTGGGATCGTGAGGGTACTGGGTATAATAGGTTTTACCTGTAACTTGCATCGTCCGGTTCTGGCCATCCCAATAGAGAACCACCGCTCACCTCATTTGTGATTGGAAATTCCTGGACTGGTTTGTACTGTTGGTCTGTATCCTATCAGTGACTCCAGGTGGAAAACATTGCGTAAGCATAGGGTTAAACAAAGGTAATTGAGCTTCTTGATATTGTTTAATTGTATGTCATTTCCATCAGACAGGTATATTTCAGTATTGTAACACAAGCCATTTGTACTCAGGTTACTCCCAGAATTTCACTGCATTTACATTTGCATCCCCCCTGGATATATTGAGCAAATTGGGCCAGTTTGGTCTTGCAGTCAGAGGCCTGCTTCATTAACATAACTCTAATTCCCGGGATGGGATCCAGTTTAGGATGGCACAGGACACTCATCCTCATGATATCAGCTATGAAAACTGGATGCTTAATTTTTTGGGATCGGTCAAAAGAATCGTGAGGAGTACGGTCTGTTGAAAGCAAGGTTACCAGTTTAACAAATTAAGGCAGCCTGGTGCAAATTTGCCCAGCAACACAGAGGTTAAAAGCTTCTGTGTTCCGTGGAGAAATGGCGACAGGCTGCCTTAATTTGTTAAACTGGTAACCTTGCTTTAAACAGACCGCAGTCCTAGTATTTCTTTTGACAGATCCCGAGACCGAGAGGCCCCCCAAGGGGGTCTAGATCATCACCTGCCACCACGTTTGTTGCTCTGCAGCTCTCTAGTATTAGTTTCCTATGATTAAAACAAAATAACACACAGACCACTCAAAACGTTCTGAAGCAGGCAGCTTAGATCATAACTTTGCAGGTTATTTTGGTAAGTGTACAGTGAAAATTACCCAGATTATGTTAGCTAGGTTGAATACTAGATTTTAAAACAGACAAAGATTTATTCGCAAAATTACACAATGAAACACAAAGAACAGAATAAAGAACCCCTAAAGAACTAAGCCTATCTAACTAGACTTAATTATGCTGTTCCGAATATGCACTACAGTAACAATAAGCAAACTCCCTTTAAAAAAATAGTATAAAAGTGGAACACATGCTTACAGGTTAAAGTTGAAGGACAGAAAAGAGAGAGAGAGAGAGTTTCCACACAGCTCCTTGTTGAACATCCAACTAGTTTAAGACTGAACTAAACTGCTCAGCTTAGCTAGAGAGCTGACCACTCCCCTTTCTTTATACAGATCACTTCTAAAACATGACCACTTTGGCCTGAAGTCTTATCTGTCTACATTAAAGAAAAGGCCTCTCTAAATCCTTTTCATCTCTGTTCCAAACCAGACTGATCGGAGTTCGGCCTGACTTATTACCCCTCTGATAAAAATCAAGAACAGCGTATCCTTTAGCCAAGGAACAGCTTTTAGAGAAAAAAAAGGGACTAGCTTTGTGACAGCACACACACACAGACACACACACAGCAGTATATCCACTTCACCAGGAATCGAGCAGGGATGTTTGTCTATTGATTGAATTTGTCATTCATGCAACATCTCTATTACCTGCCTGGTCAACCATAATTGAGTAATTGGATCATTGGGAGTTTGTAGCTGTCTTTCTTTTACCTTCCAGCAGCTTTTGGTGAAAAAAATAACAAAGTTCTGCATCAAATTATTTCCCAACCTTTTTGGAGAAACCAATATTGTAATATTGTCTCAGCCCGTGGTGTGATATCTGCAATGCTGAACTTGATAGGACTTATGTTTCAGGTTTTGTTACAACATTTGGTTGACCACTCTGATGTCATTTGTCCCCACTGAGGATTGGCTTAGGGTGCCTATGGTCAATTATACAAGCGACGTGGCCTAAATGATGGTCTCCATGCTGTTGAGCCCAGCTGAGTGAAGGATTTCATTGCTTATTAGCTTGTCCTCTCATTCTGTTTTCATGGTGGACTTCCAATGTTGTTCATGAAAATCTCCCAGAGCTATATTGCAGGGTATTAAGGACAATCGCCTGGTTGACTTCTATTTTTCTCATCAGTTTAATGCCATGCTGCTTCTAGCCATGATCATGAAGTTGGCCATTAGCAGAACTGAGGTTTTATTAAACCCTAATTGTCCCTGAGTAGGTGATAGTGAGACACCCTTGCCCTCTCCAGTGCAACTCTTCTCCTTGCTACATTGTCCTGCAAAAGAGACAGAATAATGTTAATGGTTGGTTAGCACTGTTTGGAGGCCAGGCCTGTTACAGTTGAGTATCTGAAGACCATTGAAGTTGCTTATGAGTCTGGCAATGATGGTGGTTGTGCGAGGCTGAGTTGGAGTTAACAGCATCCTCAATGACTCCAATACCACAGCTTTCAGTCTGGATTATTGAGATTTTTGATCTGCAAAGGGGTGAAGGGTGACGAGGGAGCAAGCAGGAAATTGAGTTAAGGCTACCAGATCAGCCATGATCAAACTAAAAGATGGCACAGACTTGATGATCTAATAGCTGTATTCTCCTATTTCTTATGATTTCACAATCACTCTGGCTGCTCTGGTGTTCACTTTTAATACGTAATCTTTGTCATGCAGTTTCCCTTTAATCAACAGCCCACCTTGAAGGAAGAGCAGGCTTCCTGTAACATATGGTATTCAACAGTGTCTGGGTGTCCTGTAATCTCCAGAGACCATTGGCAGTGTTAAGGAGAAAATAGATTTGAAGATGCAGAAACTATCCCGAAAATCATTCAGCTGAAGGCATAGATGAGCTTTATATCTCACCTACATTGATTTGAACAGGCGTACCATGAACTATAAATTGTAATCAAAAATCAGCCACATAAATTTTGAGCCCTGTTTTCCATCAATAAGTCACTGCTTTAGTAAAAAAATCTACTTGCTGCATCTCACCAATCAGAGTTCATTGGCTTTTTCCAACTCTCTGTCTCTTGCTTCTCAACTGACCTATTGTCAGAAAGAGGCCTCAAGTTTGACATGCTCTCATTTTTCATGGGGTATGTATCAAATGTCCTCTGGAAGTTCATTCAGACAATATCCATCGATACTGTCCTACCAAACTATGCTAGTGACCTCCATTCGTAATCCAACTAATTTAATTAGGTATGATCTACTGTTTCAGACATCCGCAGTCAAAAGGTGTGGCGCTGAAAAAGCACAGCAAGTCAGGCAGCATCTGAGGAGCAGGAGAGTCAACATTTCAGGCATAAGCCCTTCATCAGGAACGTGGGGTGGAGGGGAGGTGTGGAGCCCAAGGGGGCTGAAAGATAAATAGGAGGCGGGTGGGGCTAGGACTGGGAGGGAGGTAGCATGGAAGGCAATAGGTAGATGAAGATGGGGGGGGTAATGGTGATAGGTCAGGGAAAAGGGTGGAGCGGATAGATGGGACAGTTCAAGAGGGTGGCACCGAGTTAGAGGGGTGGATCTGGGATAAGGTTGAGGGAGGGGAGATGGGGAAACTAGTGAAATCGACATTGATGCCATGTGGTTATCTCTCAGCCCGCTTGGGCCCACTCACCTTCATCTTCCTATTGCATTCCCAGCTACCTTCCCCCAGCCCTACCCCTCTCTCATTTCTCTCTCAGCCCACCCCCCCACATTCCTGATGAAGGGCTTTTGCTGCACCTCGGATGCTTGCTGCCTGACCGGCTGTGCTTTTCTAGCGCCACACTTTTTGACTCTGATCTCCAGCATCTGCAGTTCTCACTTTTTCCTTCAGAAATCCGCAGTCTATTTATGAACTATATTTTACAAAATAAAAATATGGCAAGTGAAAGATTTGAGGAAATGCATGGTCAGAAATCTTTCAAAAATAACATATTTATTGTAAGGGAAATTAACCAAACCTATATAGAAAGACTCATTATCACACAGCTGTTTGCAGGATTTTTAATTTTGTACATCTATTCTTGTATCTCTCATTGAGACATATTGTAGGGTAAGCTAAGGTGAATCCAAACAATTGGCCAGTTGTAAGTATTTTAATCAAACTGTTCAGACATGTTGTGACTCAACTCTGGAGAAGATGGGACTCACACCTTCAGACCTAGAGATAGGGACACTACCACAACAGTTCATTGGTCAATTCTGCACTTGTTATGATGCTCCTGCTCCAGTGATTGACCTTCATACATTATTTTTATTTTGTGTGAGGAAATTGTATTGTGGTTTTATAACCATTTCTTACCATATAAGCCATATCTCTGATTGAACAAGTATAAGGTCTAAATTCACTCTGATAGAGAAGCCAGTTGTTCCATGAGAATACTGTTCTGCTTAGTCCTCAGAAAACATGCTTTGATTACATAAACATTTTCATATGGCTAGTCACAGCTTGCAAGCTGAGAAAGTAATCATCTTTCCTGTTAATGAGTATATGGGATTTTCTGCAGATAGTTGCATGACCAGATAACTGTAATTGTTGTCACACTGCACTACTGAGAATGCTTTTCCTGGGTAAAAATACTGTGGCTGGTTATGTCCTGAATTAATGCAGTCATGAGCATGTTAGGGTTGTAGATGTTATCTCTAGTACAGTATTAGCTGTCCATCTGGTAAAATATGATGTCATTCCATGCTGATGTGAGTTAGTTTGGTTAACTCAGTTAGCTGGACAGGTGGTTTGTGCAAGTTGATGTCAACAGTGTGGGTTCAGTTTCTGGACAGACTGAGGTTACTATGAAGATCCCTCCTTGTTAACCTTTCCTCTCACCTGAGGCAAGTCACCTTCAGGTTAAACAAGCACTAATTGCCTCTTTAATGAGACAGCAGCCTATAATGCATAAGGACTGTGGTAGTTTTATCTTTATCTAGCGCAGGCGACCAATATTGATACTCTGTAATGGTCTTTGTCAGATTTCGGGAAATTATATAATTCATAAACTATATCCCTGTTGAGATGTAGCTACTTCATGCAATTTGAGGTAATTCAGATATTGGCAAGAGGCAATCTGATTGATGGTCCTTATGTTATAGCTGTTGATCTTCCCAGGGCTCTTCCTTTCTCTTTTGCCATTTCCAGCTATTGCAAAATGAAATCTTGCTGCGGCATGTACTGAAATGTGTTATGAGTCTTATGTTTTAAAATAGATTTACTGATGCCGTGGTCGACAGCTATAATCCAAGAAAATGTGAGTCAGAAAGTCAGAGTAACTCTGACTTCGACATTCTTCAAAAGAAAACCAAATAACTGTGGATGCTGGAAATCAGAAACAAAAGCAGAAAATGTTGGAGAAACTCAGCAGGTCTGGCAGCATCTGGAAAGAAAGCAGAGTTAACATTTCTCTTAGTGTTTTAGAAATTCTTCCTGTAGCTTTTTAAATGCCAATCATTTACAGTAGGCATTCACACACTTCATTTTTTTAAAAGAATCATTCTCAGGATGTGGGTGTCACTGGCTAGGCCAGCATTTATTTTCTGCCTTTAATTGCCCTTGAGAAACTGGTAATGAACCACTTTCTTGAATCACTGCTGTCCATGTTATGTGCTGTTAGAGCTCCTTATTAATTTTATAATTCAAAAGTCACACACAGTGCATATCCTCCAGGTTTAGGTCCTGACGTGTTTCATATAGATATACATAGTGTTGCATGAAAGTGGAGCTTTCGAGGTGCAAAATGCCAAACTGGTGGGGTATCTGGGAGATAGCTCTGCATCAGAAAATGCTGTGGGTGCCAGACATCCATGGACCCCACATTAGTTAGAGTTTTGAGCAGGTCAGTAAAAGACATGAGGATTTGTTGCACTGAAGTCTGCATCAAATTCATCTGTCAGCAGGGGCCTTTATTCCCTTTTGCTCCTGAAGTTTTGAGGCTCCTGTCTCCAACTGCACCAAGACTCATTTACTTGGAGTGGGGAATTGTTGTTACATGCTTAGTCTCTGGTGGCAACATTGAATGGGGCCATTTGATTGGTTCAGCCAACAAACTGCAGTTTAGCCTTGTTGCTCCTGAAATAAGGGGACAAGCAAAACAACATGGTGTCAGATTTGATGGTCACCTTGCATTATAGCTACTTATCTTGTCGCAATTGGAAAATGCATGTTATTTTACACAAGATTGTAACATTAAATTTAAGGTGATTGAGAGGGATTATGTGAAATGTTCTGATGACAGTTTGACAATTCTCTGCTGGTTTGACTGTTAGAACTCAGAGAAACTCTTAGATGATTTTGCTGGGCCAGGCTTCTGCTCTTCGAGTTTACTCATAAATTCAGAGCTATCAACCAAAGTATCAGAAAGGTACTGAAGTCAAGAGAGTTAGGATCAGGGATAACGCATATGCACTTTCAAATATGATGTCAATATGTTGCACTTTTCTATGGAGAGGAGGGAAGAAGAAGCCACTTTTGAGATCAGGATACAGGCTTCTCTACAAAGCGAGGAACATGACAGACAGACACAGGAGAGTTCCGTATCATTATTCAAAAGAAAAGCCACTAGGCTTTGCACCCTATCACAGCCAGATTAAGAGGGAGCTGGACTCTAATCAAAGAGTCATATTCTGCGGACATCGCAGGATTCTGGGAGATTCTCCCTAGTATGGCTGTGGTGGAGAGCCATTAATTGGAACAGGTTGTACTGCAGTTGCTAAATCTAAGAATTTTTCCTAAAACTGCATGGAGATGAGTAATTCAAGTTACAGCTTGGCAAATCAGAGATACAGGAATCTTTTAAAAGTTGGTAGCACCTTGGGCTGTTTTCTAGCAAGTTTGTAAATCCATGGAGAGTGTGATGTGGGCTAAGTATAAAAGGGGACTGCTCCTCTCTATTATAAAGTAGAAGTTACCTGCAAAAATAGTGGTGCTTTTGATCCTTTGTTACAGTAAAAATTTTAAACGTGATGTCTTGACTTGTCATCTTTTCTACGATCAACTGGAAGTTTGAATTTATTTTTTAAAAATGGACCTCTACAAAATATAGCTAAATCCAAGAGAAATTTAGAATTTAAAGATAAAAACGAAAGCTGAATTAATTTATGTTAATTCCATGAATTTCTGAATATACTTTGCCCTTGCCTGCCAGCAGAGATAGTTCACGACTGACAAAATTCTAAATGTCTATATCTATAGGCTTGATAAATATATATTAACATATTAAGGATTTGACTTGAGAGGATGTGCCAAAGTTCGAATGCAAACCCTTAGCAGTCTTGGACTCTGCTGAATGTTAGTACATTTAAAATAAAGATTGCTGACTTTAAAGGGATAAAATAAATTAGTATTGTGGATTATTTAAGTATTGAACTTTGCTTATCTGAGGTTCTACTCTGTGACTTTTCTCCCAACTGTGCAGTATTGAGTAAAAAAATTAATATATTACGTGAGCATGAATGTTTATCACAGTCTGCCATGTTTTTCTAATCTGAAGATTTGTTCTGGATCAAAGGATGAATGAATCTTTACTGAGACAGTGTTAAAGTGGTAATGTCACTGGACTAGTAATCTAGATGCCCAGGCAAGTGCCCTCAGGGATGTGAGTTCACATCTCACCATGGCAACAGATTGCTAAATCTGGAATATTAAGCTAGTCTCAGTAATAGTGACAACAAATCTGTCATTGATTGTCACAACGACCTTTCTGGTTCAATGATGTTCTGTAGAGAAGAAATCCTGGTCTGTTCTCCATGTGATCCCCGACCCACAGCAATGTGGTTGGCTCTTAACTGTGCTCTGAAATGGCTGACTGAGCCATTAAATTCAAGGACAATGATGGATGAAGAATAAACATTGCTCAGCGTGCCCATAGCCACTGATAGAATGAAAAAAAACTTTGACGCTCTCCATAATGTAATCTAAACAACTGAATATATTTAGTTACTGACAGTATTCCCTATAATTAGGTAACTAACTTCTGATTTTACCACCAAATGTTTAGTTGTATCCAATACATCATTTAATCAGGTTAACAGCAATGGTAAAATTTTAGGACTCCCCATTTCTTGGTTTAATTTTCCCAACATTAGTATAGGGAGAAATATAAAGATGCTAATCTTTACTTGGGGAGATAGAGTTAAGTGGCCTCAGATGATACCAATGCCAGACCTGGCCCATTCTGAAGGAATCAGATTAGAGTTTTCTTTTTCCTTATAAAGATGTTATTGACCTCTTTTCGTGATAGCAATTTTAATGGGATACATTGGTGTGCCAATTACGTTTCACCTCTGTGTGCCTGTGTTCCAGTCAAAAAGTCCACAGAAAGAATTAATTGGATAAATTGTCTTTTGTGCAATCAGAGGCCTGTTTATGACTCCAAGATGAAACCTCATTTCTTTCCCCCTCCTTCATTCTGTGTCCCTGAGATTAAATGTTGTTGAGCTGCATTACGAGTCCATGGCTTATTATGTTGGGATGAGGCCATCAAATGGGAGAAACATCTTTGTTGTCAGAATAATCATTCATAAGTCAAAGTTAAGCCAACTGAATTTTATCATGTAGTGCTGTTATAATTGTTATCTTTTTCTTTTGTATGGTTTTAAGGGCAAAAGCTGTAATTGCAGTTTTAATATCAAGTTACTAACCAGTAAAATGCCCTGCTGGAGAGCAAATATCACCTCAGGATTCTACCCTCAGCCTTGAGTCAGGCATAAGTGATTACCATATTATAGGTGCCATGGTTTGGGCAGGGTTTCTGCAGTTGTGACTGACTCAAAGTGCCACTTGTCTATCTGGTGGCTCCAATCAGTATTCTATTGAGGGTTGTTCACATGCTCCTGGGAGATTGAAAACTCCTTGATGAAATGTTAAGTCAGTGTCAATGTGTTTATTTTGGAAGGCGTTTTCAGTTTGGGCTTTTCTCCAGATGTCATCACTGTTCTGAAGTTGGAGATGCCCCATACAAAATTCCTCTGCACACAAAAAAAAACAGATGACAATTTGGGGGATCATGAAGATCTCTGTGGATGAGGAGCTGATGCATGTTATTTCTCTGTATCTTTCTGTCCTTTTGAATGGAGAGAGGGGTGATATTTGGGAGGACTGTTAGTCTCTGAACTGAAGTTGAGGTTATGAAAAGGTTAAGGCAGTACAGTGGCTCAATGGTTAGCACTGCAGCCTCACAGTGCCAGGGACCCAGGCTTTATTCTACCCTTGGATGTCCGTGTGGTGTTTGCATGTTCTCCCCATCTCTGCATGGGTTTCCTCTGGGAGCTCCAGTTTCCTCCCAAAGTCCAAAGGTGTGCAAGATAGGGGGATATGCAATACAAAATTGCCCATAGTGTCTGGGGATGTGCAAGCTAGATGGAGTAGCCATGGGATATGCAGGGTTACAGGGATAGGGGTGGGTCTGGGTAGGATGCTCTTCGGAGGCTCAGTGTGGACTCGCTGGACCGAATGGCCTGACACCAAATTGTAAAGATTCTATAATTCTACCCTTATCACTGAGTGAAGGTCTGTGTCAATGAATTTGGACAGTATCAACGTAGGACTTAGGACCACGAATAGGCCGGTTGGTCCTTCAATTCTGTTCCAACATTCAGTATGACCATGATTATGATTATGTGACCGTCATATCATTTTCCAATGTGCACTAGTCACCAGCTACCCTCTGAAAAAGACCTCTTTATCCCACTCTCCATCTTCTGCCAGTCAGCAAATCTTCTATCCATGCCATTATCCCTAACACCATGGTCTGTTTTCTCATTCCACAACCTCCTATGTGGCACCATTCGAAAGGCCCTCTGGAAATCCAAATAGATCATATGGACTGGCTCTCCTTTATCTAAATTGCTTGTTACCTTCTCAAAAGAATTCTAACAGATTTGTCAGGCAATACTTCCCCTTAATGAAGCTGATCACTCAGGGATATTAAAGTTAATTTCCTCACCATCTTTTCAAGCTTGGTTCCTTTTGGCCTCTGAAATAACTTCAACATGTTCTGGTGGACAAAACAAGAGCATTAGGCATTGGGTATTGCACTGACCTGTACATTGGTCCTTTGCTTTTGGGACCAGTGATCAAGTTCAGAACAGTAATGGTGAACTAACATTTCAGCACCCTATGTTAAATCAATCTCCAGTGCCTTAATACCTATAAGGCCATTGCAAAAGAATGGCATTAATTGGTATTAAATTAGAACTCACTTAGGATTTACAACATAGGAAATTGTTACAATGTTGAAGGATGGGTTACTTATCTAAAATTGGAGGACAACAGAGGAAAAGCACCACCAAACCTCACCAGACCCATTGTCTGATGCTGATGCTGGGCACCCAGGATGATATACTCTATTAAAATTGCCTTACTTTGATGGCCACCAATTTCACACCGAATCATTATTTAATTTGGAGTTTTTTGTTTTTACTTGTTATGCATGTTTGAAAGTGGACACTCAGGCTATTTGACCCCTCTGCCATTAACATGATCACGGCTGGTCTGTTTGTGTTTTGAATTCTGCACTTTCCATCTATTTCTGATAACGTCTTATTCCTTGCCTAACAAGAGTCTGTCTACCTCTACCTTGAGAATATTCAGTTACCCCACTTTCACTGTTCTCTGAAGTAGAGACTTTCAAAAGTCACACAAACCTCTGACAGAAACAAAGTTCTCATCTTGGTCCGAAGATGACAAATACTCATTTTTACAAAGCTCATAGTTCTGGTGCCACACAAATTACACCCCATTTGCCACATCTTTTCTCACTTTCTCAATCTAACTCTATCTGTCTGCATCCTTCATATGTCTTCTACACAGCATTCTTTCCTATTTGTCTTTGTAGTATCTACAAATTTAGTCACCATGCCTTCACTCCCCTCGTCTAAGTCATTGATATGAATTGTTGAAAGCTGACACCCCAGCGCAGACCCTTGAGGAACTCCACTCATCACATCATGCCAATCAGAAAAAGATCAATTTTTGCATACTCTCTGCTTTTTGCCAGTCAGTATACATCTCCAATCTATGCTAATATGTTATCCCTGGGAGAAAGTGAGGACTGCAGATGCTGGAGATCAAGGTTGAGAGTGGGGGTGCTGGAAAAGCACAGCAGGTCAGGCAGCATCCGAGGAACAGGAGAATCAATATTATGGGCATAAGCCCTTATGCCCGAAACGTTGAATCTCCTGCTCCTTGGATGCTGCCTGACCTGTTGTGGTTTTCCAGCACCCCACTCTCGATTAATATGTTACCCCCTACAACATGAACTGCTACTTTGTCTACTAATATTTAATAGAGATGCCATAACCATTGATGTGGCACCTTGTCAGATCATCATAGAATCCCTACAGTGTGGAAATAGGCCATTTGGCCCAACAATTTCACACCAACCCTCCAAAGAATAACCCACTCAGAGCCATTTCCCTATTCTATTACTCTACATTTACCCCTGATTAATGCACCTAACTTACACATCCCTGAACTCTATGGGCAATTTAGCATAACCAGCATACCTAACTTGCACATCTTTGGGTTGTGGGAGGAAGCCCACGCAGACACCAGGAGAATGTGCAAACTCCACACACACTCGCCCAAGGCTGGAACTGAACACGGGTCTTTACCGCTGCGAGGCAGCCATGCTAACCACTGAGCCACTGGGCTTCTGGAAATGTAGATACATTACATCTGCAGACTCCCCTTATTTATGGTGTATGTTACTCCTTCACAATATTCTTAATAACTTATACACATAATACTCTAATACTTAAGCACATCCTGACTGCTCCTAATTACCTTGCATTTTACTAATTGCATTTTCTAGCAATAATATACTTAATGGTCAATTCTACTATCTCTTCCATGATAGAGATCAAACTAACTGACTTCTAGTTTTCTATTTTCTGCCTTCCTCCTTTCTTGAACAGGCATACTGTATTTGTAACATTCCAGTCAAATGAAATCTTGCCAGCATCATAAAAATTTGGAAAATTAATACCAATGCATGTACTGCCACCTTCGCCACCTTCAAATAAATTACATCAAGACCCCAGAGACATGTCAACCTGTAGCTCTATCAGTTTGCTAATCACCACAACGTTAGTGACAATAGTTTCACCAAGTTCTTCTCTCCCTCCCTGCTGTACAACTATTATTGGAATGTTTTCAGATCCTCAGTAGTGAAGACAAATACAAATTATTTGTTCATTTCACCTGTCATTTTCTTATTATCTTCTATTGATTTCCAGTATTCTATCTGTGGAAGATTAGCAATAACCTTACTTATTTTATCTTTTTAAATACTTGTAGAAACTCTCGCTATCCATTTTTGCATTTCTCCCTTGCTTCCTCTCATACTCAGTTCTTTCTTCTGATTAATCTTCTTGGTATTTTTTACTGTTGTTTATACTCTGGCCAATTGTCTGAATGGCTGCACAGCTTTGTGCAGTTGTATGCTTTTTTCTTAGGTTTAATGATTTTCTTAACTTCTTTATTTAACAGCAGATGATGGGTCCACCAGTTAGAATGTTTCTTTGTTGTAGGAGTATACATATTCTGAGAATTAGGAAATATCCTGTTAAATGTCAGTCACTGCTTCTATATTGATTTATCCCCTTGTCTAATATCCCAGTTCACTTCAGCAGCTCAGATTTCATGCTCAAATAGGTACCCTTAATTAATTTTAAAATACTACTCTTACACCTACTACTCTCCCTTTCAAATTGAATGTAAGGTATAATCATATGCAATCGCTGTTACTTAGAGAGTGCCTTTATTTTGAGGTCACTAATTAATCCTGTCATAATACACAATACCAAGTCAAGTGTAACCTGTTCTCTTGTTGGCTCCAAAAAGTGATGCTCTAAAAACATCTCAAAACCATCCAGATTATCATTGCCAATCTAAATTCTCCAGCTCATTTGCAGATTAAATGAACCATACTTATTGCCATCCTTTATCACAAACACCCAGTTTTTCTTTCTGTGTCCTAAGTTGTGGTTACTTTGAGGCAAGCTGTAGCCCACCTTGACTCGCAACTTATTTCGCCTACTATTCCTTTTCTCCAACCAAACTAATTCTACAGTCTGATCTCGGAAATCATCCTTGATCAACAGAGCTAACTCTGCAGGTTCACCTAGCTTCCTCTTTTTCTTGACTGTCATAAACCTCACCAAGTTCAAGAAACCATCCTTATTATCACGCAGTCATCTCTATAATGGCTATCAGAGTGAATATTTAAACTTCAATGTATGCTATCAATTTCTTCATTTTGTTATGAATTCTGCAGGCATTCAAATACAAAGTCTTTTGTGTTGTCTTTTTGTTATTTTTTGTAACATCTCATCTTGACTGTTGGTGTAACCTCTCTGTCCCTTCCTGCCATTGTCTGACCTTCATTCCCTACGTGACTATTTTCAGTCCTATCTTGACTCTACCCCTTGATTTGCTACGTCTACCTGCACTTGATCATTCAATCCCATTGTTCAGTTTGAACACTGTCTACTTGTATGCTTTGCTAGAGGAATGAACCCAGCACAGTTCGAATACAGACCATCCCAACTTGTTCCACTGCCATTGTCAGTGCCTCTCAAAGAAAAGCTCAGTTTTCCCGCATCAGTTTCCAATTCAGATATTCGGATTGGTAACCTAATGCACAAACTTTCAATTGCCATTTGGCTCAAGTAATAAACCAGAGATTAATACTCTTGAGGTTTGGTTTTACAACCATTTGTGAAAATAAATTGTGCACTTTTTTTTTAAAAAAGTTTTTTTCCCTGTTACTTCTCAACCCATTGGATGCTGTTGGATCATGTTTCTGTGAGCGTTGACAATCCTCAGATGTGGCCTATGTTAGCAAACAGTGATACACTGCTGATGATCTCAGTTGAGCTCAGCACACAAGAAACTTCCAGTAGGCAGGAGTTGTGGTAGGGAATATGGGAGGATCAGGAGTGACAACACAGTAGATTTTAATCGTCCCTAATTCTGGAGTACTGGGTTTAAATCTTGTGCCTATAAAGCACCATAGTGAGCACTGTTAATGTCTGAAAGACCGCTAGCTAAAGCATGGCCCTTTCTTGCCTTACATAATTTAAAGCCTGGCTGTGCAGCACTGATCTTGTGCTGAGCCATTAATGGATCTATTACAGATGAGATTTTTCACCATTAAAAGAAAATTATTAATGGCTGGAAGTTGTATTGCAAGTTTGAATTCTCTTCCATTATTAAAACCATTTCAGTTGGAATAATGTTGTGCCATTAAAACATGCATAATCAAAATTACAGGCTCAGCTCTTTTGCTATTTATAAATTGTTGAGGAAGTGAGAAGACTATAGAATGAATTTTCTGCACCAAGGTTCCTGACCAGCAAGAAGAACATGACTTATAGACAGCAAGGCTCAGGCTGCAGATATGTCATTTTCCCATATATGCTCCCACTGGGGCCAGATACACACTGGCAACCCTGAAATGGAAAATTTTCCCTAATAATTTATTCTGCAAATGTCTTATGAACAAAGTTTAAACTCTTTAGCAACTATATAAGAAACATAATGTACATATCTCTTTCATTTTAGGCCTATGTGTTTTGTTAAGCAGCTCGAGATACCACAGTACGGCTACAGACACAACGTCTCCACCACCACACCTCGTTCCAACCTGGCAAAGGAACTGGAGAAATACTCTAAGACTACTTTTGAATATAACAATTATGACAACCAAGCTTTTGGAAAACGAGCTATTGCTCCCAAAGTTCAGACTAGGGATGCATCTCCCAAAGGTTATGACGGTAAGAAAAGTAATAATTTTTAATGTTATTGGACAACCGATAATGTACGCTAAAAGGAAACTTGTTCTCAAGAACTAAAACAAAGCAGTCCTTGCTTTTGCAGTTTATATTGTACTCTGTGTGTAACTATTGCTGACAGTTCTTTCAGACGGGCCCTCTGGGAGTTGGACAACAAACAGGGATGGGAGTATGAAATTGGGTGGGATGGTGAGGGTGCCTTCTTTTCATTGCTAATGGCATCAGGTGCATTGGCTGAGGCTAGTTGAGGCCCTTAATTGGTCAATTAATGGCTGACCTCCTCCTACTGCTGTCATAATCTGTTAGTGGTGGGTTCAGTGAGAAAATTACCCAGTAAAACATAACAGACCACCCACTGAGGGCCCTCCACTTGCCTTCACAATAGACGACTCCTCAACCTCATTGGAACTCGGCAGTTTAGCTTCAAGCAATTCCCAACTTTCCATGAAGACTGCTGCAGTCCCAGTACTGGTGACTACTTGCTGTGGTGCCACTGACCCTCTGTTTGGCCAGCATCTTTTAGGGACAAGATTTTCCTCCCAGAGAGTGGAATGCAAAACTGCAGACAGTTAACTGCCTACATAAAGAACAGCCATGCTTTCCACGGCTACCAGAGAAGGGGTTAAGCCTGACTCTTCAGACAGAGGAGAGGGCCACTTTATCCTCAACACTGATGCATAAACTGTTTGTGAACGTGACAACACCTTTAAAAGCTTTGTAACACAATCACAATCAAAATTGTGAATGCTTTTAAATATTAAATGGGATTAAATTGACTCTCAATGCGCCTTGTTTCTGGATGAAAAGGAGGAGCAAAGAGGTCCGACGCGGAAGGTCAAAAGTGTGCAGCCAGTCGCTATGGAAACATACCTGTTTCCATTTTTGATTAGGTGTAGTCGACTTGGCCTTGCTATCAAAGGGGGCTAACACCCATGTTTTCGGACCGAAACAGAAACTGGTGATACTGAATACAATGTGTTTGGGATTACCAGATCTAAAGGTAGAGCGACAACTGATTCTTTCGGATCCTGCAGTCAAAAATGTAGGACTTTTAATAAAGTACTCAGCTGAATCTGAAGCCAGTAGGAAGTTTTCATGTTAAAATTCCTGGCCTGTTGCCACCCATTGCTTCCTTCCTCCCCAGACTTGCCCTTGTGGCTGGTGAGCTACTTCTGGGTATGTGACCGATACCAAAATTAATAACCAATTAAGAAATTGGAACAGTCTGTTCTAGTCCTGCCAGCAGCTGCTTTGAGTATTGCTCCCTTATTACACCCTGATTGTGGAATTGGACTTCTTACTTTCTCTGTTAGTTGGAATTCTGGAGAAAAGCAAAAAAAATGTAGTAAGTTAAAAAAGCAATTAAAATTGTAAAGTGTTATTGTATGGCATATTTAGAAAACTTGTCTTCTTTGTGTTTGTATTCTTATGTATCATGTTATTATAAACATTGAGACGGCAGCACCGAAGTGTGACATTTAATGGTTTTCTTCCTGAAGAAATGTATTATCCTAGGGACACCTGATGCAATTTGACAGCAAAAAAAAAATTGCAAGAAGGTGAACAGCAAAATGGATTTGTTGACAGCTTTAGTTTAGCCCTGGAGGAACAACACTTCTTCATCATACAAAGTGCCAAAATATGAATTTCTTATCACTGGAGCTTGAGTCAGACAAAGTATCTTACCTGCCATGTGGTTGAGATTAAATTGGCTTAGCAGTCAGGTAGTGTTCATTGTGGCCGCCAGCTACATGTGTGGATTAAGCTTGATTCATTCTGATAAGAGAATTGCATTGGAATGATTCTGATTCTTGAATAAATAGTTACTTCTGTATTAGTAAGGATGTTGGCAAAGAGAGCCAAGCACAAGAGCAGTTAAGGTAAGGGAAGTTCTAAGAAGGGCATTTTTAAGAGTACATTAGAAATAGGGAGCATAAACTCAGAAGATCACTGTCTGGGCCAACAGTGCATCCAAGTCCATTGTAGACATCTCTCAGTAGGGGTTGTTAAAAGTGGAAAGCACATTCCCTTGGCTGCATTGGGTGTTGCTTGGCTCAGCAATACCACATATCTTTGAATATTGCCTCATCCCCCTCAATATATGCTGACTAATTTGAAGGGCAACTTCCAGTGGGAACTAACAGTGTCCCTTAATTAAGAAACAGTGTTTTGTTTTTGTCTTTAGAGTAACATTTAGGAATATTTCATTGTCGGGTCTTCTGAATCTAGCTGAAACAGTTGTTAAAAGCAATTTGTTCTGCTTGCTTCAGTGTAGAGTTAAGGTAAAATTCCAATGTTATGGGCAGCACGGTGGCTCAGTGATTAGCACGGCTGCCTCACAGCACCAGGGGCCTGGGTTCGATTACTGCCTCGGGTGGAGTTTGCATATTCTCCCTGTGTCTGTGTGTGTTTCCTCTGGGTGCTCCGGTTTCCTCCCACAATCCAAAGATGTGCGGGTCAGGTGAATTGGCCATGCTAAATTGCCCATAGTGTTAGGTGCATTAGTCAGAGGTAAATATAGAGTAGGGGAATGGGTCTGGGTGGGTGACTCTTCAGATGGTCAGTATGGACTTGTTGGGTTGAAGGGCCTGTTTCCATACTTTAGGAAATCTAAAAGCTTGGCGTCAAATCAGCAAAGTGGAAGCTGAAAATTAAATATTTGTAATAATGAACATGACTGTAAACCGTTCCGTGCCAAAAGCAGCTGTCATACATCACTAGCTCCACTCTCAGTGCCTCCTCCCTGACGGATCTTCATTCAGCCATCTCTGTGTGATCTAGGCGACTGAAGGTGCGCTCTGCATCGATGCTGCCTGTTGCTACGGAGAGAAGATGAAGCATACCCTGTGCCAAATGAAGAAAGCTGCCGCCTGTATCACACCAGAACCGCAGTATGCCAACATTGACGTTTCCAGGTTTTTGTCAGGTTTAACCCTCATTTTGGCATTGATCCTTCTGTGAAGTGGGTGGGGTAACAATACTAAAATCAAAAGGCTGACTTAAATTCGTAGGGAGATTCAGTTCACAAGGTAACCAAATTCCTCAGAAACAAAACGTTAGTGCACTTCTTTTCCATTCAGTGTAAGGTAATATGTTAATACTGTTTGCATTTTTAGTCAAAAATTAGCAATTCTCACACTGTTCTGAATTTTAAAGGTAGATACCAAACCAATGTTTTATCTATGTTACGTTTTGCAATTTAACAGCGGAAACATACAGTTATCAAATAGGCTTTTGGATTTGCCAGAACCTTTGACCAATACTTTGGCTGTATCTGTTTGATTGTCTAAGACAATGTGGGCAGCTAGGAAATGAGACCCAATATAGATATCTAGCAAAGTTGAGAAGACCTGAATTGGCACAAATACAAACCATGTCAAATCAGCCAAGCCCAGTGGAAAAGAATCATCTGCCTGGTACCTTTATTCATGACAAGCTGAGGGACAAGAGGGTCATGTACTCTCAGCTACCAAGCGAGACAGGAAGAGTGATTTTAATACACAACAACACACAGCATCTGTATATTTCTGGCATGACACCATTTTCTGACACATGTCCTCATTATAGATGGTGATCTGAGAGTCACTGTGTACAATCAATAGGGCTCTAGACAGTTGTAAAGCCTGCCATTTAATTGAAATCATAGTTGGGCTTGCTGTTACTCCTGCTGTGACCCAGGAATCCAGATACGGAGAGGTGCTCGCCTGAGAGCATCTGTCACCTAAGACATGCATCATGACATGGATGGCTAACTGACTGAGTTTCCCTGCACGACACACTTATCAAAACTATACCTCCTGATGGCTTGGGCATCTCTCCAGTCCTGGAATATTATTGTGCTAAACATCAACACATCTGAAAGAGGAGTGAGAGGGGATCTTGCCAACATTTTCCAACACTGTTATGAGAGTATTAAGGGAAGAAATTTTTTTTTTTGCATAGTGATGTGGCAAAATTGCAGAAGTTATGTCTGCAAATCACTCCAGATTGCAGCTTATTTATCAGCAATGTTTAGTAAAGATAGATAACAATTAGTAAACAGTTATTCATTTCAATTTGAATCCTTTGTACACTAGATTTGAATCCTAGATATCTTTGAATCCTAAAATTTATAAGTTGGAGCAATATTTTCACAATCCTACATTAGCTGCCAGAATTATTCTTATGGAAAAAAGTTTAAAATTGTGGATATTTTACTGCTTTATGAATAAACTCCAGTTGCTGTTTTAGTGGAGGAGTTGCAACATTTCCTGAAAATGGCTTGGTTTGAATACTGCAGGACTGGTTAGACAGCTGTTAGGTGAACTGTCCACAGGGTTGAATAAGATCATTAAGAGCCTGGTGAAAACAAAGTGGAAATTTACAATAGTGGGCATAACAGTGGCATAGTGGTTAGCACTGCTGCCTCACAGCGCCAGAGACCTGGGTTCAATTCCCGCCTCAAGAGACTGACTGCGTGGAGTTTGCACATTCTCCCCATATCTGTGTGGGTTTCCTCCGGGTGCTCCGGTTTCCTCCCACAGTCCAAAAATGTGCAGATTAGGTGAATTGGCCGAGCTAAATTGCCCGTAGTGTTAGGTGTAGGGGTAAATGTAGGAGAATGGAGTCTGGGTGGGTTGTGCTTTGGCGGTGTGGACTTATTGGGCCGAAGGGCCTGTTTCCACACTGTAAGTAATCTAATCTAAAAACACTGAGCTACCAATTTTAGAGCAATTTTGTAAGACTGCACAGAAACACTGTGCACAAGGAAAAATGGCATAATGTTAGTGATCATTAATAATGTAATAAAGCCTTAGTGTTACATTTGTAGGGGAGTTTAAATCAGAAATTAAGTTACAACATGAAGGGTATTGGAATATAGAAGCCAATACATATGGTATTCAGCCCTGAGACAAAGAGATGTATATTTGTATGCAAAAAATCTGAAAGATGCAAGCATGAATTGGATGTGTGGAAATATTGAATTTCCTTCTTTGGTTAGTGAGCAATTGTAACCAAATTGATCAGATACAAGCAATCTCATTAGCAAAACTTTAGGTTTTTTTCATTCAGATTAAGATAATAGATTAATTTACATTTTACTCACAAAGTAGCAATTCTTGTATTGTTCGGTATTTTTAAGGAAGAATCAAACAAATGTTTTATCTTATGTTTATTAATGAAACAGTGGAAACATACGATTATGAAATGTAAGTATTGTTTTGAGTTTGCCAGTACCCTAGACCAATGTTTTTCTGTGTCACTTGGTTGTCCTGGGGAGATTGCCCGGGTGAATTTGAGCAGCTTGGCATTGAGGTCCAACATCAATATAAAACAAAGTTGGGAAGGTCTGAATTGGCACATATACAAACCATGTCAAATCAGTGAACCCAGTGAAGGGGAATCAGCTCCTCTGTTGATTTAATTCAGGACGTGTTGAGGGATAAGAGAACTATGTACTTGTAGATGCCAAGTGAAAATGGAAGAGTGATTTTAGTACATAACAACACAGTATTTATATGCTTCTGGCATAACCCCATTATCTAACACATGTCCTCAATGTAGATTATGATCTGAGAGTGGAATGGGAGGGTTGTTTTATGAGGAAACAGTAGGCTGATATCTATTGGAGTTTAGAAAAGTAAGAAGCAACTTGATTAACAAATATAAGATCCTGAGGAGTCCTAACAGGGTGATGCAGAGAGGGAGAATGTAAAAATCTCCAGTAGTGGATTCTTGAACTAGATATCATTGGTTAAGAATCGGGGTCTCCCAATTAAAACAAAGATGATGCAATTATTATTCTCTCAAAGTGTTTTAAGACTTTAGAAGTCTTCCTGAAAAGTTGTGAAAGCAGAATCCTTGAATATTTCTAAGGCAGAGGCAGGTAGATTTTCATTAAGCATAGAAGTGAAACATTATTAGGGGAATGAGGAAGTGCAGATCTGATTGGTTATGATCTTAGTGAATGGCAGAGCAAGCTCGAGGGGCTGAATGACCTACTACGACACCTAATGCATACATTTGCATGTAGTCAGGTATGCTTAAATTGATAAACATGATTTTTTGGGAAGAATGCTGCAGTGGAAATGACTGAAATTGTCTCCAAATGTTTGTTGTACTGAAGTAGTGAAGTTGACTTTTTGTTAAATGCATTTTACATCTTTCCTTCCCATTAATTTTAATTTAGGCATTTAGAATTGCATGGCAGGTATCCAAATAATGAGGCTGTAAAGTTGATTGTTAGATTCCTTAAAAGCAGAGCTGTGATTGAGCATTCAGTATGTTTTTGTCTACTAGGCGCATCAGCCAACTGTTAACATTTGGTGTGCACTTAGGAGAGCAAGATGCGGTTTGAGGAATTGGAAATAAATATGGCAAAGATCTCTTTGAAATATTTGCCCTCCATTTCATCCTGTGATCTAGCGCTGGTTGACTTAGTAGAATCATTGAACCCCTAGAGTGTGAAAGCCATTTGGCCCATCGAGTCCACACTGACCCTCCAAAGAGCATCTAACCCAACCCCACCCTTCTACCCTGTCCCTGTAATCCTGCATTTTCCATGGTTTACCTACCTAGCCTGCACCAGCCCTGGACACTATGAGCAATTTAGCATGGTCAATCTGCCTAACTTCCACCTCTGTGGACTGTGAGAGGAAACCAAAGCACCCGGAGAAAACCCACGCAGACACGGGGGAAATGTACAAACTTCACATAGTCCGATGCCCAGAGTTGGAATCCAATCCAGTCTCTGTGATGTGAGGCAACAGTGCTAACCACTAAGCCACAGTGTCACCCTCATATTATTGTTAGTTAAACTATGCTGAAAATGTTTAATACAAAAAGACAATACGTTAACAAAACTCAAGGAGAGGAGTAAAACGTTATATTTATTGATATGAAATGTTAAATTTGCTTCTTTCAGGCTCAACATTGCACTTCTTTTTCCCTGCCTACATTTACAACAGTGGTCCTGAAAGATTGAGCCACAAGGGTCCTCCACGCTGGTCAATGAATTTGTACAACATACAGTTGGTGATGTGCAATGTCACAGCCATAGGAGACACCAGGCCAGAACCCTTAACCCTTTCACTTGTCTAATGTCACACAACCAGACCAACTCCTGCCTGCATGCCATGAGTTGTGAAAAGAACCAGCAACAAAAAAATGTTATTTCATCGTCAAGATTTACAGAGCAGCCTTGATTATCCGAATGAGATGGGCGGGCCTTATTTCATTCGGATAATTAATTATTCGGTTAATTGATTCAATGCCGATCCTCTGGGGCTCGGAGTTTTCTGTTAAGTCTGCTCCCCATTCAAGAAACTAGGCAGCAGCACACCCCGCGTGAGCCCCCGCCTCCCGACCCACACCCTTGCCTGCCCGTCCGCCCCCCAACCCCGTCCAACACCATTCCCTGTCTGCCCGCACCCTGCCACCCCCCCTTCCCCCCACCCCTGCCCACACCACACCTTGACCCCATCCAACGTCGCGCCCTATCCAACATACTGGACACCAATAACAAGACGACTGCTGCTGCTTTTCCTGCCTTTGGGGGGGGGGGGGGGCTGCGGGGTTGGTGGGGAGTGTATCTCCAAATACCACACACACTCACATATACACACACAACCACACACACCAACGTTTTACTACAACTTTTTGACAGGTTCCACCTTTGCCCTGTATAGGTCAATGTTGGAGAGATTATCTGGGGAAGGGGTTTTAGGGTACCCCACTGTGTAGAACTCCAGGGAAAGTGTGGGGAGAGAGAGAGAAAGGGCAGGCAGTCAGTCATTGGAGACAGTGCCTGGGCTCCCATCAGTCCAGGACTGTTCTCGGCAGCATTTCAGTGAGCCAAGTTCATTTTTAATCACTGTAAACAAAAGACACAATCAGTGTTGGAAACATATCTTTGATGTAATGTTTCTATCAGGACCTCGAGATCTCCTTCGCATAATCTGATATTTGGATAATTGATTTTTGGAAAATCGAGTTTCCTCTGTAAATTGCTCTGAAGGCTTGCAATTGTGACGTCAGACTTTTAGCACTGGTTGGAGTGGATCCAATGAAGAGGAACAATTTGCACCTGGTCTAAGACTGAGATCCCCCAGATTAAAACTGATGCGACCTCATTGGTGTCTCATTGTAAGCAGCCCCATCCATCCTGTTAATTCTTAATGTTTCTTTTTTTGTGGTGGTAAGTGAAAGTGGATGAGCAATATGGTTCACCCTGTCTTTTGCCCTGCAGAACTGGTCCTCAGCCAAAACAGTTTGAAAGACATTGATTTTGGTTGGAATGAGCCAATAAAGATCTAGGTCTCCAAAATCCTAAGACTTAATTTTAACTTAACTTAGGTGTAGTTCAACACTACTTTAGTTTTGGAATGTAATGCAACACAGGAACCGGCCCTTTCCCCACCAAGACTTCACCGATTCCTCTTCCTAATTTAGACTGGTTAGTTATTGCCCATGTGAGGTCCCTGCAGAACACCACTAGTTACTGATCTCCACTCCAAAAAGCAACCTTCCCACCGTTACTCTCTGTCTTCTATGACCAAGCCAGTTTTGTATCCATTTAGCCAGAGAGCCCTGAATCCCATGAGACTGCATACCAGCCTGTCGTGAGGTACCTTCTCAAATGCTTTTCTATAGTCCATGGAGTCAATGTCCACTGCACTTTGCTCATCAATCATTCTTATCGCCTCCTCAAAAAAACTTAACCAATTTGGTGAGACGTGACCTTCTGGCACACAAACACATGCTGCTTATCACTAACAAGTCCATTTACTTCCAAATCCTGTCTCTCAGCATCTTCTCCAACAGCTTCCCCACCACTGATGTCAGGCTCACTGGCCTGTAATTACCTGGATTATCTCTGTTTCCTTTCTAAACCAAAGGAACTACATTTGCCATTCTCCAGACCTCTAGAACAACACCTGAGGACAAAGAGGATGAAAAAATATCTGTCAGGCCTCCAAATATTTCTTCCATTGCCTTCCACACTATCCTGGGATAGATCCTTTTTGACCCTGGAGATTTGGCTATCTCAGTGTATTTCAGTACAGCCAACATTTCCTCCTTTATTATGTTAACCTGTCTGAGAGTATTCACACGTGTCTGCCTAACCTCAACATCTCTCCTGACCATTTCTTTGGTGAATACCAATTTAAGTACTCATTAAGGATCTCACCCACTTTATCTGGCTTGAAACTTCACCTACCTGCTTTATTAAAGTGGTGCTGGAAAAGCACAGCATGTCAGGCAGTATCCAAGGAGCTGGAAAGTCGATATTCAGGCAAAAGCCCTTCATCCGGAGTTTTCATCAGGGCTTTTGCCCAAAATGTCGATTTTCCTGCTCCTCGGACGCTGCCTGACCTGCTGTGCTTTTTCAGCGCCACTCTAATCTCAACTCTGATCTCCGGCATCTGTAGTCCTCACTTTTGCCTATCTCCTTTATTGTTGAGTGTGGGCCTACTCTTTCTCTAGTTGCCCTCTTGTTTCTAACATATTGTATAAAATACTTTGGGATTCTCCTTAATCCTGCTGGCCATGGACATTTCACAGCCCCTTTTATCCCTCCGAAAACCGTTTTTGAGCTATTTCCTACTTTCTCTATATTCTTCAAGGAATTCATCTGTTTGTAGTTGCCGACGTCTTAGGAATGCTTCATTTTTTTTGGAACTGTTGGTATCTGAATGTTCAGTTACAGAATAGAGAAAATTAAATCAAGGAGCATTAAACCTAGAGAGTCCTAGACTAATGTTCTGAGGAGTCACCGGACTCGAAATGTTCCCTCTGCTTTCTTCCCACAGATGCTGCCTGACCTGCTGAGCTTCTCCAGCAATTTCTGCTTTTGTTTCAGATCTCCAGCATTCACAGTACTTTGTTTTGTAATATTTTGAGGAATCACACCTTGCAGGTGTTGAAACCATGTTGAATGTTGTAATTTTTTGTTAAAACCCACTTGTTTCACTCATGTCCTTTATGGAATGAAATCTGCCATCTTTAACTGGTCAGGCCTACTTGTGACTCCAGACTAATGTGTCAGCTCTAAACTGCCTTCTGGGTCATTAGATATTGGTGATAAATGCTGATCTAGCCAGTGACACCCACATCCCGTGCAAACATTCATTTTTTAAAAACGCTCATCGAAATGTTGTTTAAAAATCATTTAATAATTGACTTCAGCTAACATTCACTTTAAGATGACAGTGGGTGTCACTGGCTAGATCAGCATTTATCACCAACATCTAATTACCCAGAAGGCAGTTTAGAGCTGACACATTGGTCTGGAGTCACATGTAGGCCAGAGCAGTTAAAGATGGCAGATTTCATTCCATAGAGTTTCCTTTGTCTCAGCTTTGGTAGATCACTCAGAAAATCCTATTCTTTTGCATGATTTTCATCTGGTTCAACGTTTGCTAATCTCACTTGCTAATCTCACACTGGGAATGGTTCAATTAATGTAGGTTATGTTCATTTGAAGATACGTTACAGGATTACTCAACAGATAGGTTTGTATGAAGTAAAACATGGGTATTTTAAATCTGAAACAAATGCAGGGAACAGAGGATAAACTTGGGAGGTCTGGCAGCATCTGTGGAAAGAGAGGAAAACAGATGTAATTTAAGACTCAGCTATCATATTGTTACGGGATCACAACTTCCTCACACGACATGTAGCAAACACAACTGCGCAAAGGCTACTGGTTACATGTCCTACATCATGGATACTTGTTTACTAGCGTATGTCATCTTAAGGTGATATCACAAGAGATTTGTTTGGGAGAAGTTTGAAAGTGAGGAGAAAGGCTTTTCGAGAAATTATTCATAAAAGATAGACATGGCATCAGGACTTAGCCAATGAGAAAGAAGAAATTGAAAAAGGGGTAGTTTTGTTTTCACAGCCTGTTTTAAATTATTGTACACATGGAAGGAAATGGAGCAGAAAAGTATTTGCAGTTGAAAAACTGCAATTTTCCTTCTGTTTAAATTAATTCAAGAAAATATTGAGTTGGTTTCATCTCTAATTCCTATCCTGTTCATCCAAATTTTCTCTCTGCAGTCTGCTAAGGTGATCTTTTATGCCTGGGCAAGAAAGACAAGCAACTATTACATGGACTTATTGGTTTCCCTGGTCCATGCACCATTCTTGGACCAAAACATGGACAATCTCCAGCTTTCTGTCAATAATATTAGCCAGGAATTGTGCAAGAGTGGTACCGGGTGTCTTACCATTCCTCCTTGCCTGACATTCATTTCATGCATTATGCATACTGAGATGACTCGCTATCTGCCCTGTGGGTAGTGCTGTCAATCTGTTGCACAGTGATGCAAGGAGGAGCTGCAAGCCCAGGCCAATAAATAGCGTTCTATTTTGCTTTAACAATTTAGTGATTCTCCAATTTGCTAACCAGGAACTTTTAGGAACCACAAAAACAAAAATTGTTTGAGCTTACATTTGATTTATTATTGTAATGTACCAAGGAACCGTGAGAATTGCTGTTTTATGTACTATACAGTCATATCGTATCATACAAAATGCATCAAGGTTAGTAGAACAGAGTGCAGAATACAGTGTTACAGCTGCAGAGAAAATGTAGAGAGAGTAATCAACATTAATATTTGAGAGGTTCGTTCAAGATCTTTATAACAGTGGGGAAGAAGCTGTTCTTAAACCTGTTTGTATGTGTTTTCAAACTTTTGTATCTTCTGACCAAAGAAAGAGGGTAGAAGAGAGTATGACCAGGGTGGGAGGGCTATTGATAATGTCAGCAGAGGAAGTAGAGATGGAGTCAATGGATGGAAGGTTAGTTGCCTGATGGACTGGGCTGTGTTCACAACTCTCTGTTGTTGCTTGTGGACTTAGGAAGAGCTGTTGCCATACCACACTGTGGTGCGTCCAGGTAAGATGCTTTCATTGGTGCATCCATGAAAAGGGGTAAGAGGTCTTGTGGACATGCTGAACACCCTTAGCCTCCTGAGGAAGTAAAGACTTTGTTGTGCTTTTTTGACTGTTATGTTGACGTGGGTGAACCAGGACAGATTGTTGGTGATCATCACTCCCAGGAACTTGACCATCTCGACCACCTGTACCTCAGCGCCATTGATGCAGACAGGAGCATGCTCTCCACTCCACTTCCTGAAGTCAATGACATTAGTGGAGAAATTATTGTCTTTACACCATGCCACTAAGCATGTCATCTCTTTCTTGTATTCTGTCTCATTGTTGTTTGAGATTCAACCCACAATGGTGGTATCGTCAGCAAACTTGTAAATGTAGTTGGGGTGGAATTTGTCCACAATTGTTGGAATTGTTTGAAAATCTCAGTAGGTCTGGCAGCATCTGTGGAGAGATGTCAGAGTTGACATTTTGGGTCCAATGACCCTTATTCAGCACTGATAGTAGCTAGGATAAGCTTGATATTTACGGAGAAGATAGTGTGGGAGAAGAGGGGAGGAGTAAATGATGGGTGGGGATAGAGCCCAAAGAGAGTGAAAAACAGTTGGACAGACAAAGTGGCAGATAAATGTTAGCCTGGGAGAAGGAATAGCTGCTAATGGGGACCATTAGTAGCTGACAATGGTTGTGTGTGGAAGTAGTGTATGTGGTAACAAGGCCTGGGTAGAGAAAAGATATGGGCGAAAATGTTCAAGCCCTAAGAGTATTGAACTTGATATTAAGTCCAGAAGACTACTGAGTTCCCAAATGGAAAATAAGGTGCTGTTCTTCCAGCTTGCACTGAATTTTGATGGAATACTGCAGCAAGCCTGAGATAGAGATGTTGATGAGGGGACACAGTGGTGTATTGAAGTGACAGACTCTTAGTTGCTAAATTATCACAAAGCATCTTGACCCCTGAATGGATACTACTTGTCTCCACCCCTAATGAGTCTTACTCATCTCAAACACAAGTAATCTCCATTCATCTTGACCCTGAATGAGCACTATTTATCTGAACCGTGAATGATTGCTATTTATTAGCCAGCATCGATGCAATGGGCCAAATAGCCTCTTTCTTTGCTGGAATCGTTGCATGATTCCATTGCAAATATAAATGATAATTATATTATGTACACACATATATGAAATTATCATATATATTTGCAATATAATATATATATGTGTATATATTGTGTGTGTGTTTCAACTCTGAATGATTATTATGTTTCTTGTCATTGTTTTCTGGAAAGAAAGTGGGAAGTGTTCATACTTGGAGACAATGGTAGCAGTATCTATGTTTACAGCCATTAAACTACAAGTCTCCAAAGTCCCAAGAAGATATTAAGAACGTTGGTTTGTAAACACATATGCTTTAAACCATCGATTAACTTCCAAGGCAAAAGAGAGTTTGGGTTTCAAGGGTACATAATCAACGTTTCCACCTGGATACCAGAGCCATGTGATTCACATTGTCCTGGAGATGGGCTTTAAATGGGTAGGGATTTCTAAAGTGTCCCTGAAACTGTCAGACATTGGCAGCCTGGTGGGATTTAGGGAAGAGAGAGGAGCTGGATGTTGCAGGTCTTGTTGGTTCACTATACAGGAATGGAAGTAAACGTTTGATTTTGAATTGAAAAGACCAAATTCGTGAGGATTTTGAAGCAAGACTGGAAGATTCATTGAGTTTAGGCTAGAGGGTGAATTTTCAGGAAAACTCTTACCATGAAAGACAGTACTCATGTTAGAAGTTACAAAGCTGGGAAAGGAAAATAATGGAAGCAACTCCTGAGGAGCTAAGAATGACTCAGACTGTTTCAAAACCAATTGAATGTTGACTTAAGAGACAGTGTAAAATATACCTGAGAAATCACAGAATTCCTTCAGTGTGGAAGCAGGCTATTCAACCCATTGATTCTGCACTGACCCTCTGCAGAGCATTCCACCCAGACCAACTCCCATCCCTGTAACCCTGCACTTCCTATGGCTAATCCACACTACTTGCACATCCTTGGACACTGTGGGCAATTTAGCAAAGCTAATTCACCCAAACCTGCACATCTTTGGACTGTGGGGAGAAAGCTGGAGTACCAAGAGGAAACCCACACAGACATGGAGAGAATATGCAAACCTGACACAGATAGTCACCGGAGGCTGGAATCCCACCTGGGTCCCTGGAACTGTGTGGCAATAGTGTGAGCCACTGTGCCGCTCTAACTTGACTTCCCTAAGTGGGAACTTAATTGTGTTAAAAATAAGAGAATATTCTGTTCTGCAGTCTAAAGCATTGGTTGCGCAAAAAAAAAGTTCAGTCTGTTTTGTTAGAGAAACTCTTTAAAATGTGAGTCTTTTCATGTCATCATTTCAGTTCAGTTTCTTTACAAAACTCTATTGGGCTGTATGTGGATCATAACAAGATAAGCAGAAATAGATTGCATTGAGGAACATCTGGTTTATAAGAGCTTGCAGGTGCCATTTTCATAAGAATGTTAAACTGAAGTTCTGTTCAACTTATCTAGGAACATTAGAGGATCACATAGCACTATGCTGAAGAAGTGGAGGGTTCTCCCCAGACTCCTGGCCTGTGTTTTGCTCAAGATTTTCATTGGAATCAAATAGACCATTTTGAGTTATCAGAAACTAATTTTATAAGAAAAGATGCCTGAGTTGACAGTGTGTCACTCAACATATTATAATAATACACCACAATGATTATCGTAATTGTTGTGGATCATGTGATGCATCTCTACAATATCCCTAAATGTAGTTGGCACATTTTAGACAATGTGTGTGCATTGGTGATAATGTTATGGTGAAGGGGAAACAAAGGAAACCTTGTAACTCTCAATCACCCAAACTGAGCCTTCACATCTCATCCTAGCATAAGCCTTCTTCTTCCTCTTGAAGTTTATATCCTTAAGTTCCAAATTCCCTACAAGTGGAAGTAATTTCTGTAGAAATATCCCAACAAATCTCCCTTTCTCTTTAAGATCTCAGCAATTCATGTCTCAGCCTTTTCTTTTCTACAGAATGTTTGGATTTCCCTTTGTTTTTGATTTTCCTTCATTATAACCGTTCAGTCCTAGATCATGGGAACAATCATTTTACTATTTACCTTCTCTCTGAACTACAAGGATGTGGTTTTAAAAAAAAGGGCAAGAAGCTCAGATGCAGTTAGTAACCTGCTGGCATATCGAGTTACATTGCATCTCCTGAATGGAAACAGATCACTTGGTCCATTTGGGTATATCCTGTTGTTTATGTACAGCGGGAGCCTCCATCCACCCTCTTCATGTAATCCTGGAAGTGCATCCTCCTATTCCTTTCTTCAGCTCCTTTAAAATGTATCCATGCTATTTGCCTTAACTACTCCTTAGAAAGTGGCAAGTCCACTTTCCTGCCACTTCATGGGTAACGATTCTCCTGAATTACCATTTGGATTTAGTTGTGGCTAATACGGGAAGAGTTCTTGTGACACAATTTTTACCTCTGGACCAGAAAGCTCTGTGTTCAAGTCCCATTTAAGGATTTAAGCATAAAAGGTGCACTCATAATATGGCCAGACAAGTTAATCATCAGATGCCCGATGGCAGATAGTAAGTATGGAAGACCTTCTTTGTCTGATAGAACATGACTGCAGTACATTGCAAAGCACAACCATAGAACAATCATCTGGAAATCCATGGTCACTAATGTCCTTTTAAAGCATGGTTCCGAGAGGAAGAGAGAGAGAAAGAGAGAGACTACTGTATTTTTATTGAACATAGAACATTAAGTGCAACACAGGCCCCCTCGATGTTGCGCCCCTCTATGAAACCAGTCTGAAGCCAATCTAACCTACACTATTCCATTCTCATCCATGTGCTGATCCAATGACCATTTAAATGCCCGTAAAGTTGGTGAGTCTACAACTGTTCCAGGCGGTGCATTCCATGCCCCTACTACTCTCTGAGTAAAGAAACTACCTCTGACATCTGTCCTATATCTATCACCCCTCAATTTAAAGCTATGTCCCCTCATGTTAGCCATCACCATCCAAGGAAAAAGAATCTTTGGGGTGGCACGGTGGCTCAGTGGTTAACACTACAGCCTCATAGCACCAGGGTCCCAGGTTCAATTCTAGCCTCAGGTGACTGTCTGTGTGGAGTTTACACATTGTTGTGGTTCTGTTCGCTGAGCTGGGAATTTGTGTTGCAAATGTATTGGGGAAGCACGGTGGCACAGTGGTTAGCACTGCTGCCTCACAGCACTGGAGACCCAGGTTCAATTCCCACCTCAGGCGACTGACTGTGTGGAGTTTGCACGTCCTCCCCGTGTCTGCGTGGGTTTCCTCTGGGTGCTCTGGTTTCCTCCCACAGTCCAAAGATGTGCAGGTCAGGTGAATTGGCCATGCTAAATTGCCCGTAGTGTTAGGTAAGGGGTAAATGTAGGGGTATGGGTGGGTGGCGGGTCGGTGTGGACTTGTTGGGCTGAAGGGCCTGTTTCCACACTGTAATGTAATCTAATCTAAATGTAATCTGATCTAATCTCACTGTCCACCCAATCTAAACCTCTGATTGTCTCAATTAAGTCACCTCATAACCTTCTTCTCTCTAACAAAAACAACATCAAGTCCCTTAACCTTTCCTTATAAGACCTTCCCTGCATACCAGGCAAGATCCTAGTAAAACTCGTCTGAATTTTTTCCAAAGTTTTCCACATCCTTCCTATAATGCGGTACCAAAACTGCACACAATATTCCAAGTGTGGCCGCACCAAAGTTTTGTACAGCTGCAGCATGACCTCATGGTTCCGAAACCCGATCCCTCTACTAATAAATATTAACGCACCAAATGCATTCTTAACAGCCTGATCAATCTGGGTGGCAATTTTAAGGGATCTATGTACATGGACACCGAGATGTCTCTGCTCACTTACACTACCAAGAATCTTACCATTTGCCCAGTACTCTGCATTCCTGTTAATCCTTCCAAAGGGAATCACCTCACACTTTTCTGCATTAAACTCCATTTTCCACCTCTTAGCCCAGCTCTGCGGCTTATCTATGTCCCTCTGTAACCTACATCATCCTTCGGCACTACACAACTGTACTGACCTTAATGCTGTCCACAAATTTACTAACCCATCCTTCTACGCCCTCATCCGGATCATTACAAAAATGACAAACAGCGGTGGACCCAAAACAAATCCTTATGGTACACCATTAGTAACTGAACTCCAGGATAAACATTTCCCATCAATAATCACCCTCTGTCTTCTTTCAGCTAGCCAATTTCTGATCCAAACTGCTAAATCATCCTCAATTCCATGCCTCCGTATTTTGTGCAGTAGCCTACCGTGGGGAACCTTATCAAACGCCTTACTGAAATCTATATACACCACATTAACAGCTTTACCCACATCCACCTGTTTGGTCACCTTCTCAAAGAACTCAATAAGGTTTGTGAGGCACAACCTACCCTTCATAAAACCCTGTTGACTATCCCTACTCAACATATTCCTTCCTAGATGATTATAAATCCTATCTCTTATAACCTTTTCCAACACTTTATCCACAACCAAGTAAGGCTCACTGGTCTATAACTACCAGGGTTGTCTCTACTCCCCTTCTTGAACATGGGAACAACATTTGCTATCCTCCAGTCTTCTGGCACTATTCCCGTAGACAATGATGACATAAAGATCAAAGCCAAAAGCTCAGCAATCTCCTCACTAGCCTCCCAATGAACCCTAGGATAAATCCCATCTGGCCCAGGGGACTTATCTATTTTCACACTTTCTAAAATTTCTAATACCTCCTCCTTGTGAACCTCAATCCCATCTAGTCTAGTAGCCTATATATCAGTGTTCTTCTTGACAACATTGTCTTCTTCCAGTGTGAGTGCTAACAAAAAATATTCATTTAGTGCTTCCCCAATGAGCTCTGAATCTGCACACAACTTCCAATTACTGTCCTTGATTAGCCCTCATCTTACCCTAGTCATTCTTTTATCCCTTATATACCTATAGAAAGCTTTAGGGTTTTCTCTGATCCTATTGACCAACAACTTCTCATGTCCTCTCCCCGCTCAGCTTAGCTCTCTCTTTGGTCTTTCCTGGTTGGAGGAGAAAGTGAGGACTGCAGATGCTGGAGATCAGAGCTGAAAATATGTTGCTGGAAAAGCGCAGCAGGTCAGGCAGCATCCAAGGAACAGGAGAATCGACGTTTCGGGCATCAGCCTTTCTTCAGGATTCCTGAAGAAGGGCTGATGTCGAAACGTCGATTCTCCTGTTCCTTGGATGCTGCCTGACCTGCTGTGCTTTTCCAGCAACACATTTTCAGCTCTTTCCTGGTTACCTTGTAACTCTCAATCACCCTAACTGAGCCTTCACATCTTATCCTAACATAAGCCTTCTTCCTCCTCTTGACATTTACGGCCCGAAGTTCTGAATTCCCTACAAGTAAAAGTAATTTCTGTAGAACTACCCCATCAAATCTTTTTTTCTCTTGTAAGATCTCAGCAAGTCATGTCTCAGCCTTCTCTTTTCTACACAGAGCAACCTCGGCCTGTTTGGATTTCCCTTTTGTTTTTAATTTTCCTTCATTATAACCTTTCAGTCCTAGATCATGGGAACAACCATGAGCACAGGAATAGCTAACTGGAGTGAGAGGTTCACAGACACCCATAGGCTGTGGAGGAAACTAGATATCTCATTGAAGCTCACGGAAATCAAAGGGTGAACAAAATAGAAATATGAATAAAAGTAGAAAAAAGGCAAAACTAGTTCTACAAGAAGAAATACCTTTACAAACCTATGACACACAGGCAGGGAAATAAGTGTAAAGACAGAATAAAAGAGATGGATAAGCTGGAATCTTAGGGGGCAATGGGACCTTAGCTGCTAGCCAGACAGTCAGTAAGAACACTGCATCGCCTCATTGCTGGAAGATTGGACACTTGATGAGTGACTAAATGCATTTTGAATAAGGGACCAACCTTGTGACCCTGCAAGCACAGATTAGCATGCTGTGCTTCTCATAGCAAGCTCCCCCTCAGCCCTCCCCCACCCCCACTCCCACCCATCCACTTTACACCCCATAGAGCCATGGGACACGGCTCCTTAGCAGACATTTATTGCTGTTCAAGGGCCTCCCAACCAGGGACTCAGTTGAGGTGGAGACAAGAAGCTGGTGGAGTTCCCAGTCACCATTCTTCAACCTACTTAAGTGTCTCCCCTGTCACTAAACTTGGCTCAGGGAAGGTAGAAGATTCAAGAACAGAAGGAAACTGCAAGGCATGTGTTTTATCAATCAGTATCATGAGGGGGCTTGATCGTTTTATAAAATGTGTGTGAATGAAGTTTGACAGAGCAGGTTTCATCCATGGCTTCTGAATTTTCCTGTCATTTAAGTAAGCTCTTGCACACTGGAAAAGAGACTTGAAACACCAGCCAAATTTTTCAGACATAGTTTAGAAGGAATTCATGATTTTTTTTAACTGTCAACTAACTGCAAGTGTTGGGTTTTACTGTCAATCAAATGGCTAGAGAGAAATCTCTTAGCTCTGCAAACTCTCTTAGTGAGTGAGGTAATTGTAGGGTATCTGAGACTTCCACACAGTGCTATCATTGCTCAAGGACACCTGGACTAACAGGAGAGTAAAGATGCTCTGGGGGGTTGGATGACCATCGTGATTACTTTTTACATGACTAGTATGTTTCAGGAACCTATTTCTCCCAAGATTCCTAATCCTGTCCAGTGTGATGTGAGCTATCATATTATAAAAGAACACCAAACTTGTATTTATATAGCGCCTTTCAGCATGTCCCAAAAGGCTTTACAGTCAAGTACTTTTGAAGTGTGGTAACTTTCATATAGAGGAACACAGCAGCCAATTTGCATGCAAACAACAATATAGGAATAACATATTCTTTAAAATCATGCAATTGGATCATATGCAAGAGGTTCAAGGCTTTGGAAAGGAATTTGAAGTCATGACCTCCTGACTCAGGGAGAGAGCAACAAACTGAGCTGTAGCTGATGCAGCTACAGATCCATCTCTTACTTGCAAACCAAACCATCAACAGCAGAAGAAGTCACATATATTTTCATATTCCCTTGGGGGTATATATATTGTAATTCTGATACTATTCATGTGCCTATCATAAGTATGATGGTCCATATAAAACTGAAAATGCCCAGGGATTGAACCCTTATCTTGAACTGGAAACCAGTTTGGAAATGTGAGCATGTCATCTGTGCTGACACTTCACTGCAATACTGTGGTTGTGCTACATGGTCTGAGCTGCTGTATTGCAGGTGAGTCATTAAATCAAGGCCTCCTATACATTGCTCCATGACACTTTTTAAGGAAAAGCAGTGGAGTTCTCACAGTTTCCCAAAATCAAAGTCCGATTATCTGATATCACAGTTCTTGACGGAATCTTGCTTGGCACAAATTGGTAGTTGTACTTCAGTTTCTTACAAGAGTGGCTGCACATTAGTTCTTGCTCATTGAGTGCAGTGTGCCAGCAGGTTGGTCGATAATGCCAACAGCAAATCTGACCTATTTTAAGGGTTGCACCTCAAGACCATATCCGCACCAAGCAATAGATGAGAAAATGTTTGTTCTGGGAGTTGATGATCCAGAGACCAGTATGGCCCAGAAAAAAAAAGACAAGAGTTAGGATCATTTGTATGGATGAAAAGAACCAGCAGAAACTGCTGGGGGTTCTTTTGTATGTAATCTCAAGGAGTGCTCTGCCCTCTCCTGACCCTGCAAAAATGAATAAGTGTACTAACTTTGGCTAGATGACTCAGAAATATTGGACAGATAAGCAAAGTTCAGTCCTCAAGTGACAGTCAGGCCTATGAATGGGAAGGGCACTAAAATTCTCAAGTTGTAAGTTATCTCTGAAAATGATGACTGTTGGAACTTCATTGAAAATTGGACACTAAACCATGTTCGGGTCACCACTCTTTCATGGTGTGAGACCCAATTTGAAAACAAGCAAATAAAATTCATATGTACCTCTGATAACTAGTGAAGACTCTTAGGGAACAATGCTGGCCCTTCAATTATTTACAATCTCATTTGATATGATTGCTAAGTATGACGATGGCACAACGATAGGAAGGAAATTAAACTGGGAAGAGGGCATAAGGAGTCTGCAAAGATGTGAATATGAATAGCAAATGGACAAAAAATTTGCAGATGGAGTATAACATAGGTAAGTGCGAACGTGTTCTCTTTGGCAGGAAGAATAGAAAATTGGTATACAATTTCTATGGTGCTGTTATTTTAGATTTAGGAATACTGTTCTTCAGAGATCAGTAGTGACTGGCTCGTTGAATATTTTCAAAGACTAAGTTAGCCAAATTCTGACTGAGAAGAGAGTCAAAGTGTGTCACAATTGAAAGGAAAAGCCACGATCAGATCAGGCATGATTTTACCAAATGGCACAGTAGACAGGAGAAGCCTCTACTCCACTTCCAAATTTGTATGATAGAATGTTGTAAAATTCAGATGCCAAGATATTTCCTGACTCAATTCATGTTGCAAAAGGTGACAGGCTACGCACATACTTACTTTCCAATAAACTTGTTAATAATGTGTGACCCAAACATAGTCCTCCATTAGTTATCACCAATCTCATCCAGAGCATTGAGTTTGACAGCATGATTAATGTTAAATGAGGAAATGTCTGGTTCTCCATCAACTCTTCATGTCACCCTGCTCATGAACTGGGCCACTGGTGATGCTATTCTCAGTGCATGGTAGATATGTCACATGGAATGATTCCACTCTCACCCCCTCTCCTTGAATGAAATATAAGACCCTATGACATAGAAGTAGAAATTTGACCATTCAGCCCATCGAGTCTGCTCTGCCATTCAATCATGGCTGAAAAGTTTCACACCCCAATCTCCCACTTTCTCCCCGTAACCCTTGATCCCCTTGATCCTCAAGAACCTATCTATCTCAGTCTTAAGTATATTCAATGACCTCACTTCCACAGCCTTCTGTGGCAATGAATTCCATAGATTCACCACTCTCTGACTGAAGAGGTTTCTCCTTGCCTCTGTCCTAACAGGTTTTCCATTTACTCTAAGACTGTCCCCTCGGGTTCTAGTCTCTCTTACCAATGGAAACATCTTCCCAACATCTACACTGTCCAAGCCATTTGAGTGTTCTGTATGTTTCAATTAGATCTCCCCTCATCCTTCTAAACTCCAATGAGTGTAGGCCCAGAGTCCTCAAACGTTCCTCATATGTTAAGCGTTTCATTCCTGGGGCCATTCTCATGAACTGCCTCTGAACAAACTCCAAGGTCAGTACATTCTTCCTGAGGTATAGGCTCCAAATCTGCATACAATACTCCAAATGAGGTCTGACCAGAGCCTTATAGAGCCTCAGAGGTACTCGCTGCTTTTATGCCTCAATGAATGCAGAAATGTGAAAATAGTGTGATATCTATAATCCGTAATATAAGTGCTGTGTGGTCTCTGAGATCAGGAGCTGATTCCTGCTTATTCGCAAAATGTGAACTTGTGAGTGCGCCAAACCCAGGAATGTTAATCTAGTTGTCCTTGGAATCAGCAGTGTGAGTAACTCGTTCTCTGAGCTCAGGAGCATGAGTGCTGCATATTATTTAAGCTCAAGAGTTGCCTTTTAATCATTATATGGGATGTAAGTGTCTTTGGCAAAGTCAACATTTGTTGCCCATTCTAATTGCGCTTGAACTAATTAACTCGCTAGGCCATTTCGGAGAGCATTTATAGTTTAACTGGAGTCACACCTTGCGCAGACCAGGTGAGATTGTCAGATTTCCTTCCCTAAAGGGCATTAGTGAACTAGATGGGCTTTTATATGAGTCCTGAATATTGTCAGAACTTGGGAGTGTGAATGCTGAATGTTGTCTGGATGTTGCTCATTCGGTGAAGTTGAGGATATGAACTTTGTGTCCCTCTGAGCTCAGTAGTGTGAACCTTCTCCTGACGTGGATCTGTGAGCCTTTTTTATTTGCTGAAAGCTGTAGAGTTAACATTGTGAACTTTGTAACCTGCCTGACAAGGACTGGATTGGATTATGTAATGCAGAGATTGATATGCATATAATAAGAAAAGTGGTAGTGAGAAAAGAGGTGGAGCTCATGAGGAAATAAAAGCAGAGGCAATTGCTGATATGGTAATTGAATACTTTGCATCTGTTTTAGTATGGAAGAAGATGCTGAAAGACATTGATAAAGAGGAGGGAGTTGAAATACTAGTTTGACTCATAATTGATATTTGAAATGCAGGCCCTACTTAAAGTTAATAAGTCCCCATGGTCAGATGGGATATATCTGAGTACACTGAGAAAAATGATGATTGAAATTGTGGAGAAATTGGCCACATTCTGTCAATTTTCCTGAGATGCCAAGGTGATAACAGAGGATTGGAGAATTGTAAACATTGACACCCTTGTTCAAAAAGGGTATTCAGGATAAACCTATCAACTATAGGCCAGTCAGTTTAACCTCTGTGGTTGATAAGTTGATAATCCAAGCCAAAAATAATAGTCGTTTGGACAGTGTAGATTAACTAAGAAAAGTCAGCTTGGATTTAATCAAGGCCAAAGATGTTTAACTAACCAATTTGGATTTTTCACTCAGATAACAGGGCAGGTTGATGAGGACAGTGCAGTTGACGTGCATATTTGGATTCCCAAAGCTATTTGATAAAGTGCCACATGATAATCTTACAAAGTTGAAGCCAATAGAATAGATTGTGGTGGCATGGGTTTGAAGTAGATTGACAGGGAAGGAACAGAGAGCAGTGGTAAATGGTCATTTTTCACCCTGGAGGAAGGTTTATATTGGGATTCGCAGAACTTTGGATGATACTTGAATGATAATTTTTGATGATACACTATGACCTCTCCAGTCTGAAATCTGGAAATGCCGGTGGTTTGAAATTGTTTCGATCAAATCCACAGAACTTTAAGACACACCATGTGCAGTGATGCTGAAATGGTGAACGCAATGGCCTCTATTGTCTATTCTACTGGTCCTGCTTTGATTAAAGATGAGAGTAATGATTTTTGACTATTTCAGTGAAATAAGATTGATTGAAAGAGTGAGAGTGAAGGTGGATGACAAGAAGAAAGGTTAGCTAATTAGATGGAAATTAAAATTAAAAATAAAGCCTTTCGCACCAGCAGCACATTGCCTACTCTTCCGTGAAAAGAAGTTATTCTTAGTGTTATTTAATCCTAGTTTTCTGAACCTGTGACACTCATTAATGCCAATTCTTTACTGCTTGGTTTTTCCTGCTTCCCCAGCCTCATTTTAGGGCAGGAAAATTGCAAGTTACATTATTTAGATAAATAAAACCAATATTATTAATGCCATATCATGTTTTATCACTGTTTTATGTCTCTAGTACATTTTTATTTCTGATTCACAGTTTGGTTAGATATTCAGATGTTCTTCCAAAATTCAGAGATACCTTGGTCCCAAGTGTTTCAGACTGGAGAGGTCACAGTCTATACGTTAATGACTTGGATTTGGATGCAAAGGGAAGAATTTCAAACATTCCAGATGACACAAAACTTGAAAAGAGAGCAGTGATAGACTTCTAAAGGACATATCAGGCTGATGGAATGAGTGGACACATGATTACAAAATAATTAACGTTGTTTGCTTAGTTTGCCATGACTGGTTAGATAGTTGGAAACATGTCCTCCATGCATATATTACCTTTTGTTAATTCATTCTGTAGCCTTACCACAGTATATGGCTGGCCTACACTTTCTTTCTGGACATTCCCTATTTTACATATCAGATAAATGGGAATTTGACCTGTTCAGATTTCACATAGTTTGGGTTGGAGACTCTTAAGCAATGCTCAAAATACAGGGTGAAGGCAACACACACACACACACACACACACACGCACACGCGCACACACACACACACACACACACACACACCCTTCCCTGCCGCTGACACCCAGCAATTGTATTTTCAGACCTTAATAACGCTAGGTCATTTGGAACGTTAGTAGTCTTCATTGATTTCCACACGATGTCGTGGACATGGAAAAAGAGATGCCCTTGTTAGCACATGTTACTGTGTTGTTGCTACCACATTGGAAATGCCAAACTAAGAAGTCTATAATCCTCCACGGTGGCCTGGATAGCATTACACATAAACATTAGTTTTCAACTTGGGAATAAAGCCATACCTTTACTAATCCCACAGCTGCACAGTGACTTGCTGCATTTTAACCATTTGATCACTTGATCAGCTACTTGAGCAATATGAGACAAGGTATTTGTTAAAGATAATGGAAAAAGAGGCAGACTTTGGAGCTATTTGGGACTAGATGTTCAAGTGGCATGTTGTGTTAATTAGAAGTATAAGAAGATCAAACAGGAAAGAAAAACTAAAAAGGAGGAGCTTAACCATATTTTAAAAAAATTAAATAGAAACGAAGAGATCTTGCAATGTGATGCCATTATTTATACTAACCATTCTGTCCTCCCTTCACTCTTGTCACCAATAGTCACAGAAACCTCAAACATATCAGCACTTTCCTTCTTTAGAACTACTCTGTCCTATGAATAGTGTTAAAAAATCTTTTACATCTGCTCTATAGGGCTCAATACATAAACGATGGCTATAGGAAGACAAATATGATTCTCTTTTATATTAATAGAGATAGTAAGTATTAAACAATGTTGGACTGTGACTACTTAAGACTTTTATATAAATCTATTGGAAAAAAAGTCTAATTTTGGTCTGGGCATAGGACAACAGATATCAAAGAAAAGTGCAGAGGAAGCTGAGTAACTTGCCTTAACTATGTTTTGGTGTTTTATTTACTCCAATGTATTGCTATGGCTGAAAGCAACAAACTTAGCATTGAATAGGAGTCAGAACTAGAACTTTTAGATGCCTATTGCATAATATCACACCAAATTACACCTGATTGACATTAAGAAAAGTTCCCATTCATCCTTTCATAATTTGTTTCATAGTTCATGACAAAATATTTTGCTTGAGAAAATATCCTACAATAATGATGATGTCACAACACCATAGCATAGATGCCTGCAATGGTTTCAATACATGACTGTATTGACGATGGTCCATCTTGAATATTTTTTATTTATTTTTCAAAATATGAAATAATTCCAAAAATAAGGAAACCAACTGCACTTGCCTCACTTTCCTTTAATAAAAGAAATAAAATGTTGCATGAGTTTGCTGTTCTCACAGTTTAATATGAATGTGGAATACCAAAATTCAAATCCAGGAACTAAACTCCATCTCATTTTTGTTGACCCTTTTTCATTGTTACTTCTCGTAAACATATTCCAAACCAGAGGACACAGCTTAAAAATAAGGAGTAGGCCATTTAGGACAGAGATGAGGAGAAACTTCTTCACTCAGAGAGTGGTGGGTGTGTGGAATGCTCTGCCCCAGAAGGCAGTGGAGGCCCAGTCTCTGGATTTGTTTAAGAAAGAGTTGGATAGAGCTCTCAAGGATAGTGGAATCAAAGGTTATGGAGATAAGGCAGGAACAGGATACTGATCATAATGAATGGTGGTGCAGGCTCAAAGGGCAGAATGGCCTACTCCTGCACCTATTGTCTATTCTGCTGCTTTTCATGAACTGAGCCTCCCAGATATGTAGGGATCTCTTTGTCTCTAGATTTCTGCACTAGCTTCTTCTCATTTGGAAAGCACTAGACGATACACTGTAGGAGGACCATGCCTTCTTTCACTTAATGATAACAGCTCCACTTAGGTTTCACCTAAGTATGTCACTGAGGATATGTCACTGATACCATAAGTGCACATTTTCTTATTGATGTAAATGCTTTCATGTGAATTATGTTATGCTTTTATTGTGCACTTAGTACTGAATAAAAGGCAAAATGAATTCCATTTAACCCGACAATGAACTGTAAGCAACCAGCCATCATTTTGAAATTACTATTAATAGAGAAAGGCAGGAAGCTAATTTGGGATCAAACATACCTGAAGCATTTCTGTGTTACCTTGTCAAAAACAATGCTCCTAATGACGGTGGTGTGGCTTGAAATAATAACAAGAGCCTTAAATTAAACTGAACTGGCAGCTATGTCATTGGTCACTGAGATTAGGGCAAAGCATTCTGACAGTTTTAGGAGTTCTCTTCAAGCCAATTTTAAACCAAAAAAAAAGGACATGAAAATTAACCATCTATCAGCCCCTAGAGTCCAAGACAATTTTCTTGCTAGCCATCCTGTTGCTGCCAAAAGTGTGAATTCTAATCGAGAAATAATAGCTCTTGACTGCCAGCCCTTGTCTATTGGAGAATGCATGGAGATTAATTAAATATATGCAAGCAGATAAGCTATTAATTTCAATTTCTGTCTTTTTATGCTCACTTATCCAGACTATTTATCAAGCTATTTAAAAGCATTTTCACTGATAAGGAAGAGCAAGAGATTTATTTATTTCAGCTCTGACAGCTTTCTCACCTGCTCAAGTAATATATGCCTTCACTTTATCCAGAAGCAGTAATGAAGAAGCAAGAGACATAGTACAGGGCATCATCAGGATTGAAAGAGTAGGAGAGAAAACTAGATAAATCAAGGAGTGATTAGGTGAAGCCAAGTTTTTGTTTGAAAGGTCTGTAAATTATAGGAGGAGGGGAAGATTGAATTTAACTGCTAACTGACTGACCTTGAAGGCTCAGTTTGGGTGTACATAAAGTATTTGTGTGAATTATTCTACTGAGCATTAGTAAAAGATGAAAATTTGACATTCAGTGCATTTCAAATCTATTTTCTGTAACAATGATTGGTGTCTCCATTAAAGTCAATTCTGTTATAATAGGGACTCATTTGATTCATTTTTAAAAAATAACTGCATTGTTCTATGCAGTAAGATTAAAATATCTCACATATTCTAAATGGGTGATGGTTCTGTTGGATGAATGGCTCCATTCTTGACTCTGGACAAAATAGGAAACTATCACAGACTGAATATATGAGAGATGTGAAGTAGAGTGGTCAGAATAATGCATGGTGCTGTCTGTTAGTATTAAATATTCCAGATTATCAGAAAGTCATCATCATTGTTTATCAAATCTGGGTGAACTTTAATTCATCACTTAAACCGTTTGCCAACATTTTCCTTAAATTACGAAGATCTCAATTGATCAAGCATAGATCCTTAAATGATTTGCTGAGAAAAGTCCAAGCCATTTAGGATCACACAGGCACACTGTTATTCATAGAGTAGGCTGTCCATCATCTCAACTCCCTCCTGCATGACGTTAATTAAATAATGACAATTGCAAGTGGCAGAAGGAAAATGGTGATGATGACAGCAATTATTGATTGTACTGTGTAAACACAGTTTACACAAACTCTATACATGACAAACCTGCACCTCCTCTATATTATTTGTGCTTCAGGAAGCTTACATTTCAAATAGAATTTCTGCTTTCAAATGGTAATGAAAATGTGGAAATCTTCCCAATATCTTGCAGTCAGAAAGGAATCTTGTGGTCAGTCAGGCATATTACTACTAGAATCATGGAATCCCTGCAATGTGGAAGCAGGCCATTCAGCCCATCAAGACCGCACTGACCCTCCAAATAGCATCCTACCTGGACCCACCCTCTTTCTGTAATTCTGCATTTCCTATGGTTAATCAACCTAGACTACATTTTCAGACTGTGGGAGGAAACCGGAGAACCCGGAGGATACTCACACAGACAAGGGGAGAACATGCAGACTCCACACAGACAGCCGCCAAGGGTGAAATTGAACCTGGATCCCTGGTTCTGTGAGGCAGCAGTGCTAACTATTGAGCCACTGTGCTTCCCTAAACCCAGAGTATAACCAAGCTTGCATCTTTCAACTTCAACAAAATTCCAGGTCAAGTCCCCCTCCAGGTCCCATTCCAGGCCTCCCTTCAGGTTCCCCTCCAGGCCCCCATCCAGGTCACATTCCAGGCACCCCCTCCAGGTCCCCCTCTAGGCTCCCCTCCAGGTCCTATTCCAGGCACCCCTCCAGGCCCCTCTCCAGGCCCTCTCCAGGCCCCTCTCCAGGCCCTCTCCGGGCCCCCCTCCAGACCACCCTCCAGGTCCTATTCCAGGCACCCCTCCAGGCCCCTCTCCAGGCCCCCTCCAGGTCCCCCTCCAGGCCCCCTTCCAGGCCCCCCTCCAGGCCCCCTTCCAGGTCCCCCTCCGGGTCCTCCTCCATGCCCCCCTCCAGGTCCCCCTCCAGGCCGCCCTCCAGGTCCCATTCCAGGCCCCCTCCAGGCCCCCCTCCAGGTCCCATTCCAGGCCCCCCTCCAGGTCCCATTCCAGGCCCCCCTCCAGGTCGTCCTCCAGGTCCCCCTCCAGGTCCCATTCCAGGCCCAAATGCAAAACTCAATGCCAGCATCTGCGTGCATGGTGAGGGAGTGCTGTACTGCCATCTTTCAGATTAAATGGTCAGCCAATGCCTCATCGGCCTGCATATATGGCGACGTAATATCCCTTGGTCCTATTTTGAACAAGAGCTGGGAGTTATCCCTAGTATCCTGTCCAATATGTATCCTTGTTGCAACATCTCAAAAATGGATTATCTGTCCTTAATCACCTTGAGCTTTGTAGGAGTTTGCTGGAGTTTTCAGCGATTTTGCGGATAGTTGTCCAATGTTCACCCCATTCACTACTCTTCAGATAAAGAAGCAGTCCATGTCCACATGTAACAAGACCTGAATCAGATTTCTGTCCGATAGGTAACAAGAAACATTCATTCTACACAATTGCCAGGCAATAACCTGCTTCAACATGAAAGAATCTAATTATTGCTGTTTGACGTTCAATAGCATTACCATTGCTGAATCCCCCACTGTCAACATCCTTAGGGTTAGCATTGACCAAACACTAAACTTGACCTATCATATATATACTGCAGCAACAGGAACAGATCCGATGCTGGGAATTGTGCGGCAAGTAATTCACCTCCTGATTCCCTAAACCCTGTCCATCATTTACCAGGCACATGTCATGTATATGCTAAAATATTCTTTAGTTGCCTAAATGCATGCAGCTCCAACAGTAATCAATAATCTTGATTCCATCCAGCTCAAAATCTGTTTGATTGGAAACCTAAACATTCAATCCTTCCTGAAAGAGTATACACCCTCTCCAAGATACATTACAGCAATTCACTGCAGCTCCTTTGAAAACATCTTTTCAACTCTACACCTCCGCTGTAAGTTCAAAGTGGTAGGTTTTAAGGAAAATCTTAATGCGTGAAAGCTGGGTAAAAATTTGGAAAGGGAGGGTATTCCAAAACATGAAGCCAAGGCAACTGAAAGTGTGGCCATTAATGGTAGTGTAATTAGAAAAAAAGATTACACAGAAAAGCAGCAACAGAGGAGTGGAGATACCTCAGAGGGCTGTGGGGCTAATTAAAGGGATAGGGAGAGGTATGGTCATGAGGGGGTTTCAAATCAAGACTATGAACTTTAAAACCAAGATGTTGCTTGACCAGGGGACATTGCTAGTCAGGAGCACAGGGCATTGTCAAACAGGACTTGCTATGAGAGATAGAGGCAACAATATTTAATGCCAGCAAGATAATGGACAGTCAAATGTGGGAGACCATCCAGGAGAAGTCAAGTGCAGAGATAATGAAGACACAAATGAGGCTTTTGGCAGCAGAAGAGCTGAGGCAAAAGCAAAGTTGGATGATGCTTGAGTTGGAAATAAAATCGTTCCTAATGATGACAAAAACACATCTTGGGCTCATGTGCCACTAAGCTTGCATCCAGACTGACACAATCTCAGACCACCATCTAGGAGAGCAGTGCATTGGTACGTGGGAATGGAGATTGGAAGGGACTCAGGAAACAATATTTGCTTTTCATGGTAACAAGTTGTTTAGCATGTACTGAGCAACCTGCAGTTTTGTATTTTGTAGAGCCACTACAGTGTACTATTGGTTAGAAATTTGTCATGGACAATGTTTTTGGGTAGGGAATGGTTGATTGCTGTATGAGCACAACAGTGTTGTCTGGTAATTCCAATGAACTATATATGGCAGCCCAGAAACAGCTAACAGGTTTGATAAGATTGAATTTAGGCTAGCAGTAACATTGGATACGTTCTAGTGGTTGGGAGTGAATAGAGGGCTGGTACGAGCTGAAAGTTGTAAACAATGGTGTTTTAGACTAAGGAGGAGCACACCTTCTCCCCCTTGGCTCCACATCAAGGTAAGTCCAAAAGAAAACACTATTTTGATCATGGCCATCTGATGTCACATTAATAACAACTGATTTTAAGGCTTTGAACAATCTAAAACCCTGAGGTCAGTGTGTGTGGCACATGCTCAATGCTGTCAAATATATCATAGTCCTCAAATTGGGCAATAATTTATTTACATATGTCTTTTTTTGGTGGCCAATAGGGCTGCTGGAATATTGCTTGTTTTTGCATGGCACAAGCATATTTCAGATGATCGGGGAGGCAGCAAAGGATAATCAGATCTGTTGACCTTCATTTTGTGCCCAATCAATGAGAATAACCAAGTCTATTCAGTCCTGCCCATTACCTAATCCATAATTTTCAGTCAACAAGTTTCAGAAAATAAATCTGTTTTGCAGTCTTTTATATTTCCATTCATTATTTATATTCCACCAGTAATCGTTCACATTTCAAGCATGTTGATAAAATTACGAACACTAATGCACAGAGAAGAAAAATAATTGCAAATGTATCAATATATTAAAAACAATGTTCAGGGAATTTGCCATAACGTTGTAACATTTTGTGTAATCCACACCATGCTCTGTGCTGAAATACCTCTGAATGTTAATATAGAATGCTAATAGGTTTGTCTATGTTTCCTGATCCATAGGAAATCCTTCACTTGTTTAAAATAAATGTGTTAAAATCCTCAGTGAGCTATTCGAGGGAGGATTGTTTTTAAAGACGAACATTTTACATCAGCGTTCCAGAATTTAATTTCAGGTCCTTTATTTGAGAAAACAGGACAAACTCTTGCAGTTGATGTTCGGTTAATGGAATAATTAGTCGTCATGTGTTCCCTTTATTGCTTGTTGTTACAGCAAAGCGATTTTGTAAGAACTCCAGTTCAGCCAGCAGCACGACGAGTAGCTATGCTCCCAGCAGTAGCAGTAGCAGTGTCAGCTGTGGTGGAGGCAGCAGTGCTAGCAGCACTTCGAGCAAGAGCAGCTTCGATTACACACACGACATGGAGGCAGCACACATGGCAGCCACGGCCATTCTGAATTTGTCCACCAGGTGCCGGGAAATGCCACAGAACCTCTCGACCAAGCCTCAGGATCTGTGTGCGAGGGTAAGTGACTTCCATTTGAAAAGCCCTTTCCCGGCGTACATGGCAGTCTCTGGCTCCACCATCCCATGCAAATATGTGTGTACATGTATACAGGCCTAAGCACAAAGCAAATCCAAATAATACTGATCAACACACAATGGAGTGGCATCATTGAAAAAGAACTGGCAAGCAGTCTGAATATTGCATCTGATCCTGTGAATCTAGAGCCTTAACAGGGATTTAGCAAAGCATTTTTGTGGATAAAAATTGGTTAAAAATCATTTTCATTTGTCCATTTTTGGATAATTCCAATTTAGAGCATCCATTTTTTTTTCCCTGATTAGGAAGAGGGTGCCATTGTTGGGAATCTAAAGGTGCATCTGCACAATTTTCTTTGCAATGTAGACTTCACCATGCTGTCTCTGCCACATAGAGTAAAACCACTGGTTTAGCAAGTTCACTTTATAAATTGTTCAGAAATACTGGCTATTTCATAAATTTAAGCATCTTCAACACATTTAAAATTTATGTGAGGAGAAGTGAAGCTCTTCGCGTGTCAATAAGCATAGACCTTTTCCAACTCAAGAGTCCGAATCTCATTCGTGCAGTATAACTAATGTGGTGCTAGCTAAAATTCATTATTGTAGCCGCTGGTCTGCAATTGGTAGCTGCAACTACAGCCTGACATTTTTCCATTGTTATTATGAGAACCAGTGTTAATCTTTCTGAGATGCCTTAACCTCCAACCTCAAGAAGTACTCCAATTATACCAGAGTAATTTTCTTTCTGTTTCCTACCCAAACCATTTTAAAGACTTGCCTGACAGCTCATTTGTGCAGTGGACCCATACCTATTAGGTCTTGCATTGAGACTGAACAAAATAATTTTCACTTGGCCTTTATTAAAGCAGGGAAAGACTTTCATGTTATTCTACCAGTTCCAGGAAAATTGAAGAGTTTGCACAGCAGTAACTAGACTGTCTGAAGCCCTCTGTTGTAATAATCCTTCAATAGTATTCCTGCACCTAATTACTTTAAACAAGTTTTTTTTTTCCTTTCATTTCTTCACTTCCATTACCAAAGCGATATGTTTTGTGCGCCCGGTTTGGTAGCATTACAAATGAAGATAGAGGCAGAATTGACTGTCGGAAAAAATAAGCTGTAATAAAAAGTACAGCTCATCTATGAATTGGAGTCAGCCACTTATCCCCTTGAGCCTGCTGTGCCAATCAATTAGATCATAGCTGAATTGGTTATCTACCTTAGCTCTATATCCCTTGATAGCATTATGCAGCATAATCTAACAATCTCAGCAGTGAAGAGCTCCAATTGTTCCAGCACCCAAAGCCTTTTGGGTCGGATAATCCTAGATTTCTACTGCTATCTGCCTCTTGATTTCCTTCTGGAATGGTCTGGCTTTAATTATGATTGCATTTTATCATTATTGTTTCTCCCACCAGGGGATCTATTTTCCTCGCAGTTGACGCAATCGTTTCTCACTCTCATACATGAAAGCGAGTAAAGGTGAAATTTCTGAGACCTGACCTAATAATTTAGCCCTCCAAATTAAGGTTGTCCATCTGGTGAGTCTGCAGTGCACTACCTCCAAGGCCCAGACATCTGTTCTAAGGTGTGGTGCTCGAAACTAAATGCAATATTCCAGATAGATTCTGGCCAAGGGTCAATGCAGTTGAGCATCTCTAGTTCAGTTGAGCCTTTCTAATTCAGTCATTTTTGGCTAAATACCAACTTTCCTTTCATCATTTTGATCTGTTTTGTTTTGCTTTAAATAGTTTCTGTACTCAAATCTCTGTAATCATCACAAAAAATTGCAGCAAGTCTAGCAGCATCTCTGGAGAGAGAAACTGAGTTACATTTTGAGTCCAATACGATTTCTACAGAACTGCAGTTCTGAAGAAGAGTCATACTAGATTTGAAATCTGAAGTCTGTTTCTCTCTGTACAGATGCTACCTGACCTGGTGAGTTTCTTTAGCATTTTCAGTATTCGTTTCAGATTTTCAGCATCTACAGTCTTTTGCTTTTATTTGAGTGTTCAAATCTCCATGTTCCTTCAGCAGTTCCAATTTTCTCACCATTTAGAACTATTATGATTTGTTGTTCCTATATCCAAATTCATCTGCTTTAATCTTGCCCACTCACCTAGATTTTCCATGATCCTTCCCCCCACTCCTAAATTAGCATGATTTGTAAAACTGAAAAGATAACTCTCTATTCCTGCATCTAAGTCATTTATAAAATATATTTATAAAAGGGGCAGCACGGTGGCTCAGTGGTTAGCACTGTAGCCTCACAGCACCTAGGACCCGGGTTTGATTCAGGCGACTGTCCGTGTGGAGTTTGCACATTCTCCCCGTGTCTGCGTGGGCTTCCTCCGGGTACTCCAGTTTCCTCCCACAGTCAAAAGATGTGCAGGTTAGGTGAATTGGCCATGCTAAATTGCCCATAGTGTTAGGGCATTAGTCAGAGGGAAATGGGTCTGGATGGGTTACTTTTGTGAGGGTCAGTGTGGACTTGTTGGGCTGAAAGGCCTGTTTTCACACTGTAGGGAATCTAATCTAATCAAAAGTCATAAAAGGTTGAGTCACCAGAACAGATCATTGGTGAACATGATTTTCTCCACTCTATATCTTACTATACACCAATGATCCATGTCTTTCTGTCTCACAATAAATATCCAATTCCATTCAAAATGCTCTAATACCTCCAATTAAAAAGTGACTTTTTTTTGTTCATAGCCTTTTATGTGGAACTTTGTCAGAACCCTTCTGAAAGTACATGAAATTTTTTTTTTAGTTAATTCATGAGGCATGGGTGTCACTGGTTGGGTCAACATTTGTTGCCAACCCTAATTATCACTTGAATGGAATGGCTTGCCAAGGCAATTTCAGAGGGCAGGGAAGAATCAACCACATTGTTATGAGTCTGGAGTCACATGCTGGTCAGACCAGGCAAGGACAACAGATAGATCAACCAGATGGTTACATGGTTGTTACCAGGTTAGCTTTCAATACCAGATTTTTATTGATTTAATGTTGGTTATCTGCCATGATGGGATTCAAACCAATGTGCCCAGAGTAGTAGTCTGAGTCTGGATTACTAGCCCTGTAACAATACTGATACGCCACTGCCTCCGCTAAATATTACTTCCCTGGCTAGGAATCAAATCCAGACTGCAGACGTGAGGGAGTCAAATCCTGACCACTATATCACCAGGGAGCCCCCTGTTAACCTCCCTTGTCTATGATACGATACTATGGTAAAGCAAATTTGTACAAGATACTGAACAGGACCACATAATTTCTCATAAAACTAAACCAGTGTGCCCAGTGTCACAAGCTCAAAGAATAAATATAATCCAAACTTAGTTGATCTTAATACAATTCAATAATGCTGGATCTATCTTATTTTTGGCATTATTATCAGCCTCAATTTTCTGATTGACTTTGCTCAAAAAATGGGTGTAAATGTTGGTATAACTGCATTAAAATCAAGTTAGAATATCATCCTGCTGCTTCTCTGCTCCTTTCATTTTTCACATGAAAGATATTCCTGGTTCAATTTATGACTCCCTTAGATCTTTGTAAGGTCTGTCAAACTACTGCGAGTTGTTCTTGAGAGAAAAACCTGAATTCATCTTTTTGAATGGGGATGCCCACCTGTTTTCCATTTTGCACATGTTCAGAATGTTTCAGTGATTATCTTGTCACACCATTTATACAATTACTTTGCATTCTCACTGAGAAAGCATTGAATCAACACATTCATGTCAAGTGGGTATCTACATCGGCTAATGGCTGTAGAAGGATTACTACGTAAGAGTCCTTCTTGGAGACTGCCAAGATGGTTTACATGCCATCATTTATTTTTATTATTGTTTCTGTCACTTTTGCTTAAATATATGTACCTTTCTGCCAGTTGCTTGTCAGCTGCCAGTTTTCTCCAAATCTCAATAATATTATCATGATAAAACTTCCACATTATTTTGGTTTCTGGGAGTAAGAAGACAAGAATCACTTGAGAGATACAAGGCTGCATCAAAATCATCAGCTCAACCTGCATTTTCAGAACCCTGTGCATATAATCACAACAGCACTGGCTTAGATTGAAGCTCTTCAAAATGATTTTCAACTAACCTTGAACACAGGCATTGTTCTATAATGGCTGTGAAGACCTGTTTTGTGACCTAATCATTCAACATGCCATGGATACATCACCCACATTAGTTTATGCACAGTCCATGGTATACTTAATGGATTGCTGTTTTGCTTTACCAAGAATTCAGGTTCTTCTCTCAAGAACAACTCGCAATAGTTTAACAGACCTTACGATGATCCAAAGGAATTATAAATTGAACAAATAACATCTTCAATCTTTCATTGCACTGTAATGAATGACAAATTATTCCACTTTAGCTTCTTACAAGGAAAAATGTGTTTTAATTTATGTATAAACATCAGTAAATGCTAATAAATATTTCTTAGACAGCAGCCATAATGCCTTCATTGTGCCATAGCTGTTGTCCTACCTTAATAACACCTCCTCAGATATTGAAGTGGTTGCTGAACAATCAAACTATCCCCTGAAACAGAAGGCTTTTTGGTGTAGTGGTAGAGCGCCTACCTTTGAGCCAGGAAGCCCAAGTTCATGTCTCATCTGTTCCAGAGGTGTTTCACAGCATCTCTCAACAGGTTGATCATTCGTATCTTTGTGTACTGTAATAAGGTGCATCTACTTGATTGAGTGTTAAAGTCTCAAGCTTCAAGCATTGTGGTAGGTTGCTGTATTCTGTATAATGTACCCTGCAAGAGATCTCATCATGAAGGTTACAGAGGAAGACAACATTGAGTGCAGAAACAAAAGGATGGAGACAACTTGAAATGTTGTGAAACTCAATGCTTGTTGAAAGAGCCACTCATTTGCTCTCAATCCTAACTACCAATGCAATGGGCATTTTGAAATGTTCCTGTTGCATTCACTTTCCTGCCCATGCCTTCCACCGATATTTAAAAACAATACCTTAATCGTTCTCACCAACTTTACATTTCTGTCATGTGATAGAACAAATGTGAAATGTTGGTCAACAATTTCATTTATAAATATTCAGCTAAGTAATATCATAACATCTGCAGTGAAAACTTAGGGATTGGAGAAGTTAGTTGTGATATTTTGGGGACATTCCATATCACAGTAGAGAAGGTGTTGAATATATCAGAATGTATGAAGGTGGATAAATCTCCTGGTCTTGACCAGCTATATTCAAGAACACGGCAATAGGCTAGAGAAGATATTGTGGGGCCCTGGCTGATATTCTTGCATCATCATTAGTCACAGGTGAGGTCCCAGAAGACTGAAGGGTAGTGAACGTTGTGCCATTATTCAAGAAGAGCTGCAAAGAAAAGCTTGGGAAATATAGACCAGTAAGTTTAATATCTGTGGTGGGTAAATTATTTGAGAAAATTCTGAGGGATAAGATGTACATGCATTTGGAAAGGCAGGGTTTGATTAGGAGTAGTCAGAATGGCTTTATGCATGGGCGATGATGCCTTACAAATTTGTTAGAGTTCTTTAATGAAGTGACCAGGAAGGTTGATGAGGGCAGGGCGGTAGAAATCTATATGGATTTCCGTAAGGCTTATGATAAGATTCCATATAGTAGGCTGCTCTGGAAAATTAGGTTGCATGAAATTCAGGGCAGACTGGCAAATTGGATACAAAATTGAGGTAGGAAGCAGAGGATAAAAGTGGAAGGATGCTTGTTGGACTGGAGGCTTGTGACTAATGGAGTGCATCAGGTATTGGTGCTGGGCCCATTGTTGTTTGTTATCTTTATCAATGATTTGGATGCAAATGTACAAGGCATAATTAGCAGGGAATATCGTGGACAGTAAGAAAGGTTATCAGAAATTGCAGCAGGACCTTAATTAGCTGTGGAAGTGGGCTGAGATATGGTAAATGGAGTTTAATATAGATAAGTGTGAGTTCTTGCGTTTTGGAAAATCAAATCAAGGTAGATGTTTCATGGTGAATGTAATGCCTTAAGGAGTATAGTGGAGCAGAGGGATTTTGAAGTTCAGGTCCACAATTCTCTGAAAGTGGAGTCACAGGTAGACACGGCAGTGAAGAAGGCTTTTGGCACACTGGCCTTCATCAGTCAGGGCATTGAGTATAGAAGTTGGGAAGTTATGTTGCAGTCATACAGGATATTGGTAAGGCAACACTTGGAGTATTGTGTTCAGTTTTAGTCACCTTGCCATAGGAAGAATGTTATAAAACTGGAAAGAGTGCAGAAGAAATTTACAAGGATGTTGCCTGGACTCAATGGTCTGAGTTATAGGGAGAGGTTGGACAAGCTGGGGCTCTTTTCTTTAGAGAGTAGGAGACTGAGGGAGGACCTTATAGAGGTGTATAAGATCATGAGAGGCATGGATAAGAGGAAGGCACTCAGTCTTTTTCCCAGGATTGAGGACTAGACGGCATCAGTTTAAGGTTAAAGAGGAAAGAATAAAAGGGAACCTGAGGGACAATGTTTTACACAGAGGGTGGTATGCACATGGAATGAGCTGCCAACAGAAGTGTGTTGATGCAGGTTCACTAAAACATTTAAAAGGCCTTTGAACAAATACGTGGATAGGAAAGGATTAGAAGGATATGACCCTTCTAATTGAGGGGAAATGGGGTTAGTGTGGATGGGCACTTTGGCCAGCAGGGACCAGTTTGAGGCAAAGGGCCTGTCTCTGTGCTGTAGGACTCTATCACTCTATATGATTATCTCATGTTTCCATTCATCATACATTCCTTTCATGATAATGCATGACCTGACGGCTCTCATATCTACTCTTGTGCATTATCCAGTTGCTACCTGAGTCACTGGAGTATGTAACATGCCTGTCTTAAGTGTGCAAAAGAACCTTTGGGGTTGAGGTGATCCTGAGATGAATCAGCAATATGCACTCAGATTCTGTGGTATAAACAGTTGTTGCAGAGAGTTGTTGGAGTAGAGATAAAGTTGCATGTATTGAAGTCCTGAAGGTCAGCATTAATATCCATATTTACAGAACTAATGGCACCAGTGTGACGGGTGAAGGATGTCTAGCTCATCCACAAACGTCTCTAAACAAAAGAGATAAAAATTCCACTGTTGACATGGAAATTTTTACAATAAAAATCTGAGCACTCTTGATGGATTGAAATGCTGCAAACAATTGTCAGAGTCAAAGAAGGAAAGATATTTTCACTGGTTTGTACTAGGAGCCATAAATATTCAAAGAAAGCATGTGGATGCTGAAAATCCAAATTAAAAACATAACATGCCAGTAATACTCAACAAGTCAAGCAAAATCTGTGGAGAGAAACAGAGTTAGTATTTCACATCAATTACCTCTCATGAGAACGCTTAAATTCAAAAGATCACAAATAACTTGAATAAGGAATTCAGGAGAAACGTTTTAACCAGAGAATGCTGAGCATTATTTTTTATTAATTAATGTTAAGTGAGCATTGTTGGCTAGGTCATCAATAATTGCCCATCCCTAATTCCCCTGCAGAAGGTGCCAGTGAGCTGCCTTCTTGAACAGTTGCAGTCCTTGGGATGTAAGGACACCTAAAATGCCTGTTAGAAAATTAGCCTCAGGATTCTGACTCAGCAATACTGAAGAAATAGTGATACATTTTCAAGTCAGGCTGGTGCACAACTTGGAGGGAAACTTGCGGGAGGTAGTGTTTGCATGCAACTGTTGACTTGTCCTCCCAGCTGATAGAGAGCGTGTGTTTGGAAGGTGTCCTCTGAGCCTGGGCGAGTTGTTAAAGTGCATTTTATAGATGGCCCATGTGGAATATGCTTCCTGATAGAGTGGTTGAGGTGGACAATATTTAATGGGAAGCTAGATACGTGTGTGATGAAGACCAGACTAGGGGAAGATGTTGAAAGCATGAGGTAAAAAGAGGTCGGAGAAGGCTCATGTTGAAAGTAAACTTTGGACTGACTGATCTGTTTCAGTGCAATAAAATTCTTTGTAAATCTAGCACATAGCATTAAACATGTTATGACCTGAATGGAGAGAAACTTTGCTTTCGTCCAGAATGATCCAGGTATCTCATCCATGAATTGCAGACACTAATATGCAAGTAGTAATGAAGGCAATTAGAACATTGGTATTTATTGCTGAAAGAATAAAGTATAACAGCAGTGAAGTGTTGCTGCAACAGTACAATTAGTGAGTTTGCATCTGAAGTATTGCATACAGTTTTGGTGCCCTTACTTGAGGACGGACGTAGTTGTCTCAGAGGGTTTTGTATTATGAAGAGAGTTTAAGAAATTTAGGCCTATTCCCTCTGCACTTCAGAAGAATAAGAAGAGATCCAATTGACATCTTTAGGATGCTAAAGGAGATTGACAAATCAATTGCAGAAAGGATGTTTTCTCATGTGAGACAATCTAAAATACGGGGTGATAGTTTTAAGATAAGGCATAGCAGATTTAAAACAATGAGGAAAAACTTCTTTCAAATTATGGTGAAGCTGTGGAATTCACTACTCTAGAGTACGGTGGATGCTAGATCATTGAGTAAATGTAAGGAGGACATAGATTTTTAGTTAGTAACAGGTTGAAGGGTTATGGAGAGTGGGCAGGAAGTGGAACCGAGACTGAGGTGAGATCAGCAATGATCATATCAAATGGCAGAATAGGCACTAGAGACTGAACTACCTACTCCTGCTCCTAGTTCTTATATTCTTATAGACAGCCTCTGGATTTTTCTACACAGCCATCATCTGCAGCTATTTGCTTGTCACAAGCACTCATCCCCTCCCTTTCTCTGCCATTCTTTCTTGCCAAGACCTTCTCCCTTTTGATCCCTGGATTTCTCAGCAAACGGAAATCAGCTGCAGCTGACTCTCCAGACAATGGGCTCCTACACCTCCTCTGCCACTAATAGCTGCTTCAACTCACATTTAATTCGTACTCTATATTTTGGGGCATTCATTGCAGACTCTGATAACAAATCATAACTGCATGGGAGGAGGCTTTTTGAACTGAAATAATGGTTCTTACTACACACTGACCGTAGAGAATGATGTGGTGCATTGGATGACCTAGCAAGGTCATCAATTGGGTAATTCCGCAATACATTTGCACCCTGTGCTGAGATATGAAGGCAAGACATATGGATAAGGGTTACAACTTGAGAAAATTTCTTGCATCATGCTGTTCCCACCTCTCTTATTGAACAGTTGGCCTGTGGTGCTGTGAGCACTGTCTTAAAGGCAGCCATGCTACTATTCTTCCATCAGAATTCTTGTGATGTCACGTCAGACTATCCACAGGCAATATCACAAACAGAAAGAAAGGTCTCCCCCTCCATTCTCTCCTTCAACCTCATTTCTACCGCAAAACTACTGCAGAACTTTCAATCCTGCTGCATCATGTGATTTGCAAACCTCTTTTCAGTATTCTCTCAGTCTCATATATGTGCCCATGCTGGAAGATCATTGAGATTATGCGAACATCACACATCTGGGAAATATATATGGGGTTAACATTCTACAGGACATTCAGTTATTGTTTCTGTGGGGAATATTTGTGGTCTGCTATAAGTGTTTAAACAGTTGACACAATTTGTTTAATGGGCGAAAGTGAGGACTGCAGATGCTGAAGATCAGAGTCAAGATTAGAGTGGTGCTGGAAAAGCACAGCAGGTCAGGCAGCATTCCGAGGAGCAGAAAAACGTTGATTTTCCTGCTCCTCAGATGCTGCCTGATCTGCTGTGCTTTTCCAGAACCTCACAATTTGTTTATTGGCCAATTCAGTAATGTCCTACGAATGAGTTGAATGTTTGTTTGCTATCGTTGCCAAATTGGATTTGCATTTCATACTCAGTATACATCTGCATAAATTCTAGATTTAATTTAAATCATTTGCATTGCTTGGCTCAGTATTTTTTTTCAAGTCACTACCCCTGATAATGACCGCAGTTCTATATTTAAATGTAAACATTTCATAAATTATCAAAACAAAGCAGTAGAATGTTTGTATTGATTATATTTCTTTACATCCGTTGACTTTTGAAATGGGTCACAATATAATGACCATGATTACCATAAATTGATAGGTTTTAGTTTTCCTAATGACAGCTTGAGAATGAATGAGCTATATCCAGTGAGAACTGTACATGCCAAAAGATCAATGGTATGTTAATGATAAATAGGTTGAGATCACAAAGATGGAGAGAAATGTAAGTGACAGTGAAAAAAAAGTGAAAAAGTGGAAGACATGTCCAGGAAAGAAATGAATGCAGTGAAAGAGATAGACTTGAAATGAGTTTAGACAGGTATGCATGAAAATAAACATATTATTTACGGAAAAAAAGTGAGAATAAGAGACAGTACAGCTCAAAGTCTACAGAAATTCCTTTTACATGAGTTGAACATTGAGGTTTCCTTTTAATTAAACTTATATTGGGGTTGTATTTTTGTTTAGTGATGGTGAATTAAGTCTCCTTCAATGAAAGTTGCTGACAGAATACTTGAGTGCACAATGTGGTGCTGCATCAAGTGCATGGTGTACCAAGTGCATGATGCAGTGCATTAATTCTAGGTTGATTAGATTAGATTAGATTAGATTACTTACAGTGTGGAAACAGGCCCTTTGGGCCAACAAGTCCACACCACCCCACCGAAGCGCAACCCACCCATGCCCCTACATCTACCCCTTACCTAACACTACGGGCAATTTAACATGGCCAATTCACCTGACCTGCACATCATTGGACTGTGGGAGGAAACCGGAACACCCGGATGAAACCCACGCAGACACGGGGAGAATGTGCAAACTCCACACAGTCAGTCGCCTGAGGCAGGAATTGAACCCAGGTCTCTGGCGCTGTGAGGCAGCAGTGCTAACCACTGTGCCACCATGCCGCCCCAATGTTCCTGGCAATGTTAGGACAGATCTTCACAACAAACAGCTTTCTTTAACAATACTGTGAATAACAAATATGTTTAGCAGGTGGCCTGCTCCTGAACCGAACATCAGATAACTTCAATTGTGCATGCTTTCAATTATGGTTACATCTAATGCTGCAGCGCTGCCAAAGATTATGAGGCGAATGTTATCCGTGCTGCTCCTGCACAAAAAGAAATTCTGTCTAACAGACTTCCAAGGAGGTTTTTGTTTAAACTTCCCCTGTAGCAGACAGCAATTTTAGATAACCTGGACATTATAGTAATGAATACAAATACAAATCAGGCATTATTTTTTAATGGGCAGCCATTAGCCGGGTGCTAGTATTATGCCCAGACAGGAAGCTGAAAATGTACCCTGCTGCATCAGTACAGGAGGATTCACTAACTCCAATACAGAGATGTTGGAGCAGCATTCCAGCTTGTATTTGCTAATTTTGGAAGTTACACATGTGTGGCTAACTTGATTTGGCTATAATGGCTGATTCACCAAATTGCTTCCCAATGCACACTATCTTAACGCATGAAGATAATTAAGTTAAATTGGAGAGCAACGGTTCCCATGAAGATACTACAACAAGGCTTACCACTTGCAGGAAGGAAGGGGCAGGGGAGAAATCAGTTTGTTTTGATTATTTTGATTTCCTCCAATCAGTGGTCATCAAGAAGAAAAACCAAATAAATTACATTGAATTAAATATGTCTATTGCTAGCACAGTTTCTGAAAGTTTCCTATTAAACACATGCTTTCCATTTCTAATGCCTCTTTCTGGTCAGCCCTGTCTAAATTAGCTCATGTATTTTGCTATCCTATTAAAATCTTTTATCTTATTTGCATGCCTTCACCTCATTTCAATTCAATTTCAACATTGGAATCTAACCCCTTCTCATTTGTCTGCCATAATCTTCCTCACCTTCCCAGCTTTGATCTTATTGTTTCCTTTTTTATCTTAATTATCCCTTAACTTAACCATAATGCAGTGTAAAATCTGTAATCGTAACCTCTGCACAATTTAATCCCTTCCTCACACCAGTAGCTTTCTGTTTTTGCATTTGAAATGTTCTTTGCCAAGTGCTGAATGAATTTTGTTATCACAGGAGCAGTTGTTTCATATCATACCATGAAAACTAATGAAGTGCTTTCCAAGTTTCACAATTTTTCAAGGAAACATAATTAGGTTTTTAATGAGAGAAGCTCTGGGGTATGCCAAGTACATTAAGTCAGGTTGCCCTTCTGATGACAATACCAGGAACATTCATTGGAATCCGTTTGAGAATGAATAAGCAAGAAGGATAAAGAAGAGATATTCTTTAGTAGCTGACTGTCAATTTACTACTTCAATCTGGGTCCTCTGTTATTTATGTCAGGCAGGGCAGTCAGCACTGAGAGAACAACAAAGCACCTATCAGGGAAGGGGTGAGAATACATAGCTTTTATTGGTAGATGCAGATCATGTTGACAAACATATACATGAGGAGAGCCTTCAGTAACTGGGCCTGCAGCATCTCTTCAGGAATATGCCAGTGACATCCAGGTTCTAGAAAACATGTTGGAGGAAGAATAATTGGAGGCTAATCATAATGCATCTGTCATGGGAAGGATGTGCCCCAACTGGGGCCTGTATTATCTCAGGAGTCACTATCACCAGGGGGATGGAACTAAGGTTGTGTTGTCCAGTTCTGCGTGACATTGTTGGGCTTAAATTGCTTGAGGTTCGTCAAGCTGATTTGCAGGCCTTGGTTAATTTGTTGATCCCCGTTTGTCATTTTGTCTGTAATGCAGTGTGAACATGACATAATGAATTACATCACTCAGATTCTGGAGGGAGAGTAGTGTACAGATGGAACAGGTTCATGGTTCATTGAAAATTGCATTTCCGACTCTTACACATGGACTTTTCTATAGGTGCTGACCACTTGAAATGTTATGTTATAGTTTTTGTGGCTGCCTATAAAGACTGGATTTTTAAACAGCCAAATTGAATACATTTTTCAGTAATCATTCTTCCTCTAATGTTTCCATCAGGAGTTTTCTTTTTCATAGATGAATTCTACCCCCAGCAAAAAGCAAAATGCCGAAATTCACAGCATAATTATTTTTCTCTTTCAGCATGGGAAGTATGCTTAGTGTTTTTAAATTCAAAGAATGCAAAGGGGATGTTGTGCAAGGTGTAATTTTTCTTGGTTTTTAAGTCATTCTTTATCAGCTGAAGAAATGTTGATACCGAAAAGAACTAACAAAGAAATGATCTTCAAACCAAATGTGGATAAATTTCATGATTCTTAATAAGCTGCAATTGTATTGCAGGGTTTCAAATCTCTAATTTTTCTTGAGAGTCATTTTCCCCAACTTGGCAGAGTACCTTTCATTGTTCACAACACTCTAAAATTGCTAAAAGGATTTAAAATAGTACATAAACCCATCATTACTCTCAGAAGAGATTCAGAACAGACTAAAATGAGAGAGATTGCAGTGTAACTGGTATGCAGTGCAAAGTCAGTTAAAAGGGATGATCTTTATTATGCAGAATCCTGAGATCGAGGTGGATGAGAATGGAACCCTAGATCTGAGCATGAACAAACAGAGGCACAGGGATGGCAGCTCTGGCAGCAGCACTGGACTGCTGACTCCATTAGAGCCAATGTCCCCACAGCGACAGAACATGATGGTCAACAAGTGCTATACAATGAACGAGGCTGATTGCTGGGACTTTCCGGTAGACTACACCAAAATGAAACCTAGGACGATGGACGAGGAGGATCCCAAAGAGGTATTTGTGAAAGGCGGGTGTAAAATTAAGCAACAGAAGAAAACAAAAGCTAAGTTTTACTGATTGTGCACAGTCATAATATGTAGAATTAGGAGTTTATGCCATCACTTTCTAAGACTTAGGATGCATTTTCATATCCTGTTGTGTTTGCCTTGTATTTTGATTTTCAAACATTCATCAGGGAGCATCATTGGAGAAACACCTCCGAGGAAGCCTCTTCAACAAATTAACATGTCCATATAGGTGATGGTGAAGCTCTCTATGTTAATCATGATATAAACTGATGATAATTTATCACCTTTATAGTTAGAATCGGTGAATTCACCAATCCAGTGCTCTGACAGTGTAATTGGGATGGGTTTTTGAACAAAAATAGTCAAAAAATGGGAGAAGAAATGTCACAGATGTTCAAGTTAATCATAACCATTTGTGGTAGAGTTCCCTTCATAACAATTACACTAACAGTTAGTCTCCCTCTTGAAGCTTGACTAACATCCTTGACAGAATGTGACAGCCCTTCCATGAATGTTAATTTATATTTTATTTTAGCTAAAGATGTAAAATTGAAAAGGACAGCCGCATACTGGCATTTGTGCTTAAGCCTGTATATTTATATTTGCCTTCATTGGTTGAGCTACTGTATTTTCTTGTGTTGCCCAGTCATTTTTACATTGCCCATGAGCATCGACAACCTAATTCACCCCATAGAATAGAAAAGAGGAGCAAACAGCACCTGATAACAAAAATGCCATCAACATTTTGAGAAAAACTCTTCAATTGGAAAAATTGTAAATGCATGTCATTAACCAACATTTTTAATGTCTCAGTTGCTGATGACTTATGTATTTCATAATGTTCTGTATACATTTCAGTATCCAGAATTTATGAATTTTTAATTTACTTCCAATCAAGGATTGGGTGAAAAATTGGGCCTGGTGGCATTAGTTTTTGGATGTTATTAGTGTTATTAGAGCTCCAGTGGGTGAATTGTACAGCATAGTATGTTTACATAGATGTTAGTTCAGAAAGAGTGAATGTGTAGCAGAAGTATTAAGAGTGAGCTGATCATGATTCAAATGTGATATGACACCAATAGTGCCATTTTGGACTTCTGCTCCAGCCAACGCTGTTTCCTAATCTTATGCAACTGAACGAACTTGCAGCAACAGGAAGGCACCCCCAACTAGCACTGTTTAAAGGGATCACCAATTGCTTACAGCTTAATAACTGGTTTATTTATTTCAACTGCAACTATTTTGCAAATGTTTCTTGCTTTGTTTAATTGTTTAAAGTTGCAAAGCTCTACAAGGAGTTGCTTGACTTGTGCTAAAGGATCTTTTGCCAACTTCATGGCTTTTACACAGGCCAGGTAAGGGAACACTAGTAGTGCAATGCTGAATGTTTTAGAGAATGAACACATACAGTCAGAAAGAGAAACAGGTAAAGAACTCTTTGCAGGAAGAAAAATCTGTCTAATCTGCTTAGGGAGCGATTCTTTCATCTGCAGATCAGGGAAGAACAACATGCAAGATGTCAGTAAGGATGTGCTCATCAGCTTCTATAGCCAGAACTACAATCTTAATGCAGGATGAGGATGGCATTACCAGTGACTGTCAACTTGACTGTACTGCTGAACCTTTATGCATCTGACTCCTTCCACATTTGAGCAAGAGATTTTTGCAACACCTCACCATTTGCTGTCCATTGTTGCAAATTGCCACCAGCTATGGGTTAAGAAGGGGAGGAGCATGTTAGTGGAAAAGAAAGGAAGACGGTGAATAGAAGGCGAAAAGAAATAAAAAGCAAAATGAGAAGAGGAGAGGAAGGGAGATGGTGACCTCAGCAACCATTTCCTGCCCTCGAAAAACTCCTCTAAATGTGATACTTCAACTTTAATTCTGCAACAGTACCACACTTTATTTTTCTGCAGTCATTGGCCAACACAGTGTCAACTTTACCAGAAGGAAGGATAAAACTCATCAGACCATACACATTTCAGACCTAATCTTTAAGTGAAATTGTGCCTTGTTGAAACAATAGTCAATGAATTGCCCTTTTGTAAAAGTAAAATAATGTGGATGCTCAAGATCTTAAGAAAAACAGCAAGTGCCAGAGAAACTCAGTCAGTCTGGCTGCATCTGTGGAGAGGGAAAAAATAGGATTAACAATTTGAGTCTCACATGACTGTGTTGAAACACTTCAAAACCAGTACTGATGAAGAATCAAGTTGGACTGAAATGTTAACTTTGTTTCTCTCTCCACAAATGCTGCCAAAGCTGTTGAATTTCCCTCACACTTGCTGTTTTTGTTTCAAATTACCCTTTTGCATTTGTTTAGCGTCTGGTCTTCTAAGTATCTTTGCCTGACCTAGTGTTCCTGCATAATGCTACTCCATAGATGATGGAAGGCTCCTGAATTTCTGTGGAGAAGGCTGCAGATGGCCTCAGAGGACTTCCTCAGCTTTAGGCCCTGAATACCCCCCAGCTTCAAAATGCACTCTCCTACCGTCAGCAACAGGTTCCTGGTCCGTGGGTTAGTGCTATAGTATCCATAATAATCTATTGGAAGACAAGTTGCTGTACTGTTGTGACACCCAGCACGCACTTTGCACACTGTAATCCACAGCCTTGATGACAGTAGTCCGAGTTTCGACAATGAGCACTCACATTTTGGGTGACTTCTGCTTTTGTAGCTGTGAAATTGCAACACTGTTGGTTCTGATTCCATTACACAGATTCACCAATCTCATGTACAAGACTGCTAAGCTATAAGTTATTGTTCTGTGCCTTCTGCAAGCCAGTGAAAGTATCAGGAAATGATTGATCAATAAGTCCTAGCAAGTCAAAAATATCATCACAGCAAATGTTATGAACATAGACAACTGACTGTCTTCCCAGTCTTTCCCTGCACCTTTAAAACTCCTTTTTAATATATATTTAAACATGTTTGTCACATGTGTTTGTATAGGGAGTTTTATAAGAGGTTAGGCTTTTAATTTGTAGTGTCGGATATCTATTGTTCACAATTGTTTACCCATAGCCAAAACCAATTTATTTATAGTAGATAGTAATTCTTGTTAAGTACAGAAACCTGATTCATGCTTTCTGTCAATCAGATCTAAAAGGCAGGTCAATTGGGGAATTTTGTGTATTTTTATAAAATCATTAACTTTTGTGATGACTCCAGGAATAGTGGTTCTGATTTCCAGTATGATATCCCATTAAGGCATAGCAATTTTCACTCTCTTTTTAGTTTCCTCCATTGCTTGATGCGATTCTTCAGTATCCAGAAATCAATGGCATAAGGCTGTGTTGTGACACAAGGATTGAATTGGGGAGCATTCCTACACAATTCCCAGCTGGTAAAACAGAAGAGGTTGTGATTTGTGAGTCAGTGAGATGTTAGAAGGAAGATTAAGTTTGAGAATATTATTATCATCACTGATTTCAGTCCCACTGCTGTTTAGAACCACAGAAGTAGCTGATCCGATAATAGCCACCATATCAGTTTCATAGATTAGTAGATGTAGGGGTTCTGCAGTTAGTGCTGGCTGCTTTCTGTTGTACCACCAGATTCTAAAAGAGGAAGGGAGACATGTCATGCGATCTTTTTGGCTAACTTAGTGTCATAGAATCATACAGCATGGAAATAGACCCTTTGGCCTAACCTGTGGGTTGTCTAGGTGGCAGTGTGTGCAAGCTGATGGATCTGGGTGTGAGGCTTGTATTACCACAGTGTGCAATGTTGCACTTTGTACGATATGGTATTTGATTTTGCATTAATTGACCATGACCAATCGTGTGAGGTAGTTGTACTGCTTAATTCCTGGCACCAATATTCAGGGCGACCTGCTCTTGTAATGTTTGAAGTGTGGAAATGAAGGGACTCCTGTCCACCAATACAGGGCACAACTTCCACTTCCTTCACCAAAGCTACATCTGAGTACCTCCGAGCCATTCTCTCTCTGTGGCACATCCCTCACTCTTTGTCAGGTCAGATTCTCTTCAACCACAACATCCAGCACCAGCTGCAGCCACATTGCAATGTAGGCTCACTTGAAGAAATGCTAGCCTCTAAAGATATCCCCAGCCAACAATCAGTGCCGTTAGCATTGGCTTCGCACAGACATAATACAAGGAGTATTTCTTTGGTATGCTACCTGCATTGTAATCAAAGCATGCTGATGTTTCACACATTCTGACCCTTGACCCTGTTTTCAGGGACTGTTCAATTTTTCCTCTATTGTTTTCAATACGCAAGTCACTAAAGTGCCTTCAGTAAATTCAACAGCATATATGGTTGTTCATATGCACGCCAATGTGCCTGTTATTTCAGATGGAGTATGCCTATATGTAAATGAGATTCCAATACTGATGAGTAGACAGCAAAAAATTAAATGCTTTGTTTGACAACAAAAACTTTAATTCAATCAGATGATTTTCACCACCTTCATTGGTACAGATGATTTTTATTTATCACTGGATATAAGCCACAGGAGAGCAAATACAGAGGAACCTCGATTTTCCGAACGAGATGGTCAGGCAGTACTTCATTCAGATAATTGATCATTCGGATTATTGATTCATGCCTCTCCTCTGGGACTCGGAGTTTCCTGAAGTTTCCTTTTTCCTCACTCCTTTTTCCTCGCTCTGCCTGCCTTGCTCTCTCTCTCTCTCTCTCTCTGTCTCAGGGTTTGTTTCTGAGCAGGCACACACTTGTGTGTAAGGGGCCTGCAGCATTGTTGTGGCCTCTCCCCGCCGCTGCTTCACTTCAGTGGGATTGACAGAGTGAGCCCTTGCTATGTCCGCTCCCTGTACAGGAGACTAGGCAGCAGCTCACAGCTTGCAACCCCCTGTCCCAACTCCCTGGCCCCCACCCCGCCCCCGCCCCGGAATGAAGACAGCAGCTGGACTGAACACCAACAGTTCGAGAGATTATCTGGGGAAGGGGGAGGTTTAAGGTACACCCCTGTGTAGAACTCCAGGGAAAGTGTAGGGAGAGAGGGTGAGAGGTTAGTCATTTGGAGACAGTGCCTGGGCTCCCAATGATGTGCAGGACTGTTCGCGGCAGCCTTTCAGTAAGTCGGGTTCACGTCTAAGCATTATAAACAAAAGATGTGATCAGTGTTGGTAACACCTCTTTGATGTAATGCTTTGTTGGGACCTTAAGATCTTCTTTGGATAATCCGCAATTCAGATAATAGATATTCGGATAATCGAGGTTCCTGTGTAAAGACAAATGTATGTGACATACACATAGTAATGTCAGCTGCAGTCCAAATATTCTTGACTGAGTCCTTAGAATGGTATGGGAGGAGGTGTAGAGGTGTCTAAAAACCAAAAGAATTGCAGATGCTGTAAATTAGAAACAAAAACAGAAGATTCTGGAAAAGCTCAGCAGGTCTGGCAGCATCTGTCGAGAGAAATCAGAGTTAATGCTTCGGGTTGAATGACCCTTCCTCAGCTCATTGACTGAAGTTTTCAAGAGTTTCTGTCATAGTGTGAACATGACACCTTCCAGAGAGCAGCATCAGCTGAATAAATGGACAAAAAGGAAAACCCAGTTATTTCCTGCTATGGCGCATTAAAGTTTACCAATTAGCCTGAGGCTGGACATTTTCAAGCATGGAGTAATTTGGGAATTTGAGTCAAAGAGTCGTACAGCACAGAAACAGACCCTTCAGTCCAACTCATCCATACCACCAAGTTTCCCAAACTAAACAAGTCCCATTTGGCCTATATCCATCTAAACCGTTCGTATTCGTGTAATTTGCATCAGCTTCATGAAGAATGGTGGGGCTGAATCAGAGAATGAGAATGTAATTGCCACTCAGCCGTTTATCAGTCCCACTTAGTTTCTCATGGGCAAAAATGTCGGTAGTGTCCAGTTCAGTTGGAGCAAATAAATTCTGAATTATGTTTTCAAATGAATGCGTTCAGCACAGCTCATGCTAACACAAAATATGTAACTTTGCACTGCATTGTTGGCATTGATGTTGCTTATGCTCATTAAATTGCACTAATTGCTTTTGGCTCCTTCAATGACAGAAAAACATTCTAACATCTTCAGAAAGTGGAATAATCTTGTTTTTATTGAGACACACTATGGTCTATGAATTCAACCCACTCTGAAAGGAGTCGATATTGTTTGATTCTATCTATCAATCTGCTGATACAAGAAAATAGTACATACCTGATCATTTCTGGTAGTTTAATTCTTCTGTAATAACCAGAGAACCTGTGCTTTTCTTACTGGGGCGGCACGGTGGCTCAGTGGTTAGCACTACTGCCTCACAGTGCCAGGGACCCAGGTTTGATTCCAGCCTCGCATGACTGTCTGTGTGGAATTTGCACATTCTCCCCATGTCTGTGTGGGTTTCCTCTGGGTGCTCCGGTTTCCTCCCACAGTCCAACAATGTGCAAGTTGGGTGAATTGGCCATGCTAAATAGCCCATGGTGTTCAGGAATGTGTAGGTTAGTTACATTAGGCAGGGGTTATTTGTGGGATAATAGAGTAGGGGAATGGATCTGAATGAATTACTCTTCAGAGGATCCATGTGGACCTGTTGGGCTGATGGGCCTGTTTCTACACTGTAGGAATTGTATGATTCTATGATTGATGTATAATCAATGATGTGCACCAACCTGCATTCGAGTAACTTTGGAGCTAGTTGATCCACTGCTAGGCTTGGCCTTTCCATTTCTATTTACTCTTAAGCTTGACTATTTCCAGCTAGTTTCAGCAAAGAATTAAACGTAACTGAAAACTCGGTGTGGGTTGTATAGTGGGAGATCAGCAGAAACTTCAGAGAAAGTGTAATGACAACTTTAAAATGGTCAATTGCTTGAGAATTTTGCAAACCAATTCAAGATACAGTAGTAAATTAAAAACTCTTACGGAAATATCGAGTCATGTTGTTATCAGCCTTGACTTTCATAGCGCAGACTGGCTTTGTGCAATGCAACATTTACAATCAATCTTCTTTACCCTTTCCTGCCCTGAAGTTTCAGTGTGTGCTGCTCTTTTGGCACTGACTCAGACAGCTTTCTCTTCATGTCTTAGCCCTGATCCTAATTGCAACAGAAAGATCATTTAGTTGGGTAAGAATTGTGTTGTAATCTGGTCTTCTCTGCTTGTCCCATTCACCCTTAGCCCTCCTTCTTCCCCACTTGCTTCAATCTCCAAGTCCAGCCCTCCGTCCATGATCTCTCCAAGTGGGCCTCACTCTCAAACTGAAGCCCATATTTACATTACCTCTCTTTGCAGAATTCCACACTGGCCTTTCCTATCTTGCCACTCTTAACACACTATTGCTGATCAAGAATTGCACACCTCTCGGTTGCCACTTTGATCTGCATTGCATTTGCTTGACCATCTATTTCTTCTCTTTTTATTTCAGTTTTACTACATCTGCGTTTTCCCTTTAATTCACTATTTGTATATAAGTGAGGGCTGCACATATATTTGAGCACAAGGCGATAGTTGCCCTGAAGAAGGGCTCATGCCCGAAACATCGATTCTCCTGCTCCTTGGATGTTGCCTGACCTGCTGCGCTTTTCCAGCAACACATTTTCAGCAAGTATTAATGATTATCAATGACAGAAAAACATTCTAACATCTTCAGAAAGTGGAATAATCTTGTTTTTATTGAGACACACTATGGTCTATGAATTCAACCCACTCTGAAAGGAGTCAATATTGTTTGATTCTATCTATCAATCTGCTGATACAAGAAAATAGTACATACCTGATCATTTCTGGTAGTTTAATTCTTCTGTAATAACCAGAGAACCTGTGCTTTTCTTAATGGGGTGGCACGGTGGCTCAGTGGTTAGCACTACTGCCTCACAGTGCCAGGGACCCAGGTTTGATTCCAGGCGCGCATGACTGTCTGTGTGGAGTTTGCACATTCTCCCCATGTCTGTGTGGATTTCCTCTGGGTGCTCCGGTTTCCTCCCACAGTCCAACAATGTGCAGGTTGGGTGAATTGGCCATGCTAAATAGCCCATGGTGTTCAGGGATGTGTAGGTTAGTTACATTAGGCAGGGTTATTTGTGGGATAATAGAGTAGGGGAATGGATCTGAATGGATTACTCTTCAGAGGATCCATGTGGACCTGTTGGGCAGAAGTGAACAATTATAATTGTAGAGCCTTGTTCCTTCTGGTAGTGTATTCTTCTTGGGGATATTAAGATACCAAATTTTCCATTTTCAGTTTTTGTTCTCATTTCTGACTTTTTTCCCTTTATTGATCTTTTTTTTCACCCTTTCATCCTTGTGTTGTACTGATTTAACATTGATTCCCATGCACCCTTCTCAATTCATTGATTTAAAAATCAAAAAGTGCAGGACAAATTCAGCTGGTCTGGTAGAAAGTAACAGGGTTAGTGTTTTGGTCTCTTATGACTCTCCTTTAGAAGTGAAATGGTTTGGAAAATGGTGAGTTTACTGTTATTGATAGAGGGAGAGGAGGAGCAGTGAGTGGAATAGAATGTGAGGGCACTCAACATGAAAGACAAAAGAAGTGCTCTTTGTGGTGAAGAGGAGATAAAGATGTAAAATGGGTGTAAATGAAGGTGTGAAAGGAGGAAAATGGGTCCGCTCTGCTGAGGTCAAAGTCAACATGTCAGAGCGATGAGAGAAGTGCAAAAGGATGTGAGGAAAAATGGATGACAGTTGTCATGCTCTGAAATTGTGGAACTCATTATGTCCCAGAGGCTAGAAAAATGCCTTAAGTGGAAAATGAGGTGGTGTTCCTCCAGCTTGCATTGCGTTTCATGGACGCAGACCATGGACAGAAATTGTTGCATGGGAATAAGATGGTTTATTGAAAAGGTAAGCAATTAGAAGGTCAGGGTCATTCTTAAGGACAAGAGCAAAGATGCTCTGCGATGTAGTCACCCAGTCTAGCACTTGTTTTGGCCAATGTGAAGGAGACCACCTTGTGAGCAGCGCATACGAAAACAGTAGAATAGATTGAAAGAAGGAAAAAGTGACAACTGCAGATGCTGGAGATCAGAGTCAAAAAGTGTGATGCTGGAAAAGCACAACCAGTCAGGCAGCATCCGAGGAGCAGGAGAGTTGACGTTTCGAGAATAAGCTGTTCATCAGGAATACAAATAAAATGCTACTTCACCTGGAAGTTGCATTTGGGTCCTTGGACCCAAGTAAGGGGTTCACACAATTGTGTAGGAAGGTGAATGGGGGGGAGGTGGTGAGGAATTGTTAGGAGTGGGCCAAGGTATGATGGTGGGAATAGGCCCTGTAGAATGCTTTCAGTAGAGGGTAAGTGTTTGATGGTAGCATCCTCCTGGAGGTGGCAGAAATTGCAGTGGATGATCCTTTGAATGCAGAGGCTGGAGGATTTGGGAAGTAAGAACAAGGAGAACCTTGTGGGCGGGAGGAGAAGGGGTGAAGGCAGCAGTGGGGGAGATGGGTGTTTTGATGCGGAACTTATCAGCATGAGGGGAAACCCGAGTAATGGTGCAGTGCGAGGGAAGCAAGTCCCAATCCAACAGAACTTACCTTATTGCAGCTGAGTGCCGGTGAGGGAATGGACTGGAGGCTTGGAGTGAAGCGGGGCAGTTGGTGGACTTGTTCCTGGTGCAGGCAGTCAGACCATGTGCTTAGCTTCTGCCTCTGAAATTCTTTACCGGACTGCAATGTAAATCCATTAACTCTGTTAAAGCGACCTTACTTCTAACTTTTTTATAGACAATGTAAGTAATGGTACTATTTTTCCTTTTAGTTCCCTTTTGTATCCAAGATTTGTACCAAGGTGCTTGTACCTCAGATGGCACCATTAAAGGCAGAAATTGTTAAAGCTTTTCACTGTATTCCTATACTTCTGTACTGGAGTATATGTGACAATAAAGAAATTCTCTTCTATAAACCATGGTAGGACAGGAGAGATTATCAGGTGACGACAAAGGAGAACATATCTCAGTTTTTTCTGTGCTTATTTCTCAAACTTTCAAACGTGCTCCCAACAACTTTGTGGGCAAAAAGTCTTAAGTCTAAACATGCGAAAGAAAATCTAAATAATGGAGCATATTCTGAGATTGTCTATGACAGAAAACCTGACCCACTGTTATCAGAAAATAGATTGAATTGAAGTGTCAATTGGGAATAATGACATGTGAGAGATATCTAGCCATTTGACAATATTTGAAAGACAATTTATTATAACAGCTGACATATTGGTCAAATTTATTTTAAACTTTTTTGCCCACACTTGACATTTCTGAAGAAGCAACTACAAATCTGGGGAAGATGAACTTCTGAAGGACAAAAGCGAACTTTGGTCAAAATTTTGTTCATTCCTCCAGGAATCAGTTGTCTTCCTGGAAATCTTTGTGCCATTTCCTGAAGTCACATCATAATGCAAGTGTCGTTCTTAGCTAACAAGAACTTTATTGACCCTACCAAAGGCATAATGGGTAGCATTCACTCCACTCCGCTAATTGGCATGATTCTTGCAAGGAACAGAAACCTGACAGTGCCAGGTTTTGCCCCAAGCTTGTGTGCATGTTCCAATATTTCCTTCTCTCCACCAGGTGATCTGTCCTCTCTCTGCTGTTCTTGACCCGACATATTTCAGAGCCATTAAGTCTCACCAGCCTTTACTCAGTGGTAGCACTCACATCTCTACATCAGAAGCCTGTGCATTCACAAATCACTTGAAGTAACTGAGCACATAATCTGACCTGACACTTCACTGCATTACTCAGAGACCAGTGTGCCATCTTTCAGATGAACTGTTAAAACCAAGGTCCCATCTGCCCTCCCAGGGGAACGTACGAAATTCCATGGGCATGGGATAAAGAAGAACAAGAAAAATCAACCGGCCGACAGCTATTCCCGAATCAACATTATAATTGCAATTCTGTTTGTCAGAGCTTGCTGTGTTAATTTGCTGCCACCTTCTCTGCACTATAACAGGAAAGTGATATTCAGTTGACCAGAAAACACTTTAGGGTGCCCTGAGTAAAAGATGTGATATAAATGTAGTTTATTGTACCTCTTGCTGTTCTATAGTCTGGTTATTCTTATAACTTAAATCAAGAATGAAACCTGTTTGTACAATCTGACTGGTCAAATAACTGTAGCAAAGTGTAATTTTATACAATTTAGTTGGTCTGTTAGTTGAATCCAATATTGAAATAATGTAAAATGGTAGACAAATATAGTATTAATATTGTTATTGAATTGAGAATTAAAACTGCTGCCTTTTTTTAAAAGCAGTCACAAGAACATCTAACTTAGTGCACATCTTCTGGATACTAAAGTGTTGGGATGCATTTCAAAATACATAGAATTCTAATGAAACAAACACAGAGAATGTTGGAAAAACTCAGCAAGTCTGGCAGCATCCATGGAGAAACAGAATTAATGCCTCAAGTCCATATCACTGTTCTTCAGAACGGAGAGGTGTTGGAAAATTAGCTTTTTTTATGTCCTTGACAAAGGCAGACGCCCAATGCAAAAAGACAAAGGGGTTGTTAATGGTGGAGGAGAAAAGAGAGATGTACAATGGATGTAAATTAAAGTGTGGCAGAGAGTGAATTGGTCCTGGATTAGAGTGGTGCTGGAAAAGCACAGCAGGTCAGGCAGCATCCGAGGAGCAGAAAAATCGACGTTTCGGGCAGGAGCCTTTTCATCAGGAATGAGGCTGGAAGCCTCGGGAGTGGTCCTGTCTGCTACATGCAAAGTAGAGAAGACACAAGACAAAGCTTTGAGGGGGGTAGTTGGGGGAGAAGGTGCAGTTGGATGTGAGGAAGATAATGTAAGAAAATGATATAATGAGGACAGTTTCTGAAGTTGGATTGAAGAAGACTTAATGACAACAGCAAGGATCACTGTGGAGTAAATTAAATTCCACAATGCCTGTGAAAATTGGATGAAGAAGGCAGAAAACATGAAACATGGCACTTCCTGAAAGTCAACGGCAAAGTCACAAAGGCTCAGGGCATGAAGCAGGTAGAGAAGCCAACACAGGGTTATGAAACACAGATATCTAGAAGGTAATCTGGAAAAAGGTTGTTTCACATCAAGTTAAGAAAGAGTGTGAACAAAGGTAGCCTGTCATTTATGGAGGCAGTGATTCATGTTGTTAACAACTGATGCCAATCAAAGTAAATTACCAGTGTCAGGCAAGCTTTCTTTAATACCATTGTATACTTAAAGAAAATTGATCCAGATCCCTGGTGAAAATGCAACACAAAGGGAAGTAATGAACATAGTTGAGAACTAGCGCAGCAGGATCAGACAAGTTAAACCTACTGTGATGAACTGCAAAAAGCTTGATGGCTGATGATAATTATTGACAGAAATAGCTATCAATTAAAATGCACTCACTCACTTTCATTCTTTTCCATATTTTGTAGGCAAGGTACTTTATATTCAGGTGTATGGCTCATGAAACATTACTGTTGACTGACAGAAACAGCTCTATATATTCACACATTCAATGAAATTTATCTTCTCTTCACCAAAAATGGTTTGAATTTTCTTGTGATTTCGTCATTATTGCTCGAGCCAGACAATCTTATCCAATGTGCAGGAGCACCCTGTCACTGTTCAGATGTTGTTTTCAATGAAACACACAGTATCCAGAATGGGTTAAAGAACTCAGCTGATCAAACCATCCAGTTCTTTGAAGATGCTGTTATTGGCTGGGAAATTGTAAACTGCATGGTTGACTTCCAAGCCTCTGCTCCAGGCTTTTATCATTATAATCACCTTATCTGCAGAAACACAGTTGTAAAGCATGTGAAACGTATCAAGCTCCCTCTGGATGACAACAACAGCATGCACAAATATTTGCATTTCCCTGTTGCACCAAAGCTACAATCCAGATAACAAGTCAGACCCTTGCAACAGCAAAGCTCATCAGAGCACTCAGCATGACCACCACTAATATCACCTCAGCAGGAAACGCTACATATTTCAGAGTGTTTTTAGTAACTTAGAAGAGACAGCAATGGTGCAGACATGAAATCAATCAAAAGGGCAGCATTTAAACAGAAGGTACTTCATGAGTGGATTGGGTTCAACATTCACTTGACTCCTTGCTGACTGTTGCACCACAGATTCCATTAATTGTTGTGTTGTGAAGCTGGTCTACATATTGTAATTGAACAGCGGTCAGTATCAGTTAAGGGAGATCTTGGCCAAGCAATGCCAAGCACAGACGATGACGATGATGCATCTCTCAAACTGGTCCTGCCTGATGATACATAGGCAGTGAGGTCTTCACTTGCTGGTGCGGTACTCATTGGTTTACATGAACTGGAGGAGATTTCACTGCAGCAAGTGTAGAGGTAGCTAATGGGATTCTCCAATAGGAACTAGTCAGTCAAATGATGCCAGTTACATGCCTGTGCCTATCTCTGAACAAATGACTGAAGACGCTCTTTAACGCAAGCCAGCTTTTACATCTGAGCAGTGACAGGGTGCTCCTGCACATTGGATAGGATTGCCTGGCACTGCCAATAATAACTAAATCACAAGAAGATCCAAAGCAGACATCCCAAGAAGTCTCCTACCATTCTCCTCATAAGGTATATCATTGTTGTGATAGAAATGTCAGTAATTCAAATGCCTAGGTAAAAACAATGACTGCAGATGCTGGAAACCAGATTCTGGATTAGTGGCACTGGAAGAGCACAACAGTTCAGGCAGCATCCAAGTAGCTTTGAAATCGACGTTTCGGGCAAAAGCCCTTAAAGATATTTGCAGAAAAACTAATCTTGTTCATCTCTAGGGTTTTAAAAACACAGGCAATATTATCATCATTTTCACAGCCATTCTTTTGCAATTAATAGTTTCCACAAGTTACTTTAGAATAGTTGTTAATTTCAAACTTATGGAAAAGAGTGGGAAGAATAGATAGGAACAGGTGGTTGGGTACCTCTGTTGATTATGGATGTCATTTGTACAGTGGTGGGAGATTACCTTAATTCAAAAGAGAGACATGTGGAACCTGTTTGGGTAGTAATAAAAAAAAGGAAAAATAAAAGGAGACTTGTAGAAGTTGTTTATAACCCCTCTAATAGGGGTCAAATGATAAGACAGAACATGGAAGTTAGTACAATGAAGGGTATGTAGGTTAGTCTGATCTTAGAGTAGAATAAAACACTGACATAACATCGAGGGCCAAAGGGCCTGTACTGTGCTATGTTCTAGAGTATGCAAGAAGAAATAAATAGAGCATCTAAGAAAGGCACTGTAGTAATCATAGGTAATTCTAATCTATATGTAGTTAGGCAAACCAGAGTAGTGAATGTAGCCAAAAAAAGTGCGTTCATAGTGTGGACCGGGACAATTTCTTAAGCTAGTACTTTCTATAAGGAGAATGCTATTCTAGACCTGATAATGAGCATTGAGACAGGATTAATCAGTAATTTAATAGTAAAGGAGCCCCTAGATAACAATGATCATAACTTGGTAGAATTTCACATTCGGTTTGAACAGGAGAAGTTAAGTTCTATATGAAAGTTTTAAACACAAAGTAAAGACAATTAACATAATATAACATTAAGACTAGGAGCAGGAGTAGGCCATCTGGCCCTTCGAGCCTGCTCCACCATTCAATAAGACCATGACTGATCGTTTTGTGAACTCAGCTCCATTTACCTGACTTCTCACTGTATCCCTTAATTCCTTTATTGTTCAAAAAAAATCCATCTTAGCTTTAAAAAAGTTTTCTGAAGTAACGTCAACTACGCCACCAGGCAGGGAATTCCATAGATTTACAACCCTCTGGGTGAAGAAGTTCCTTCTCAATTCAGTCCTAAATCTGCTCTCTCTAATCTTGAGGCTATGCCCCCTTGACCTAGTTTCACCTGCCAGTGGAAACATCCTCTCTACTTCTATCTTATCTCTTCCCTTGATAATTTTATATGTTTCTATAAGATCTCTCCTCATTCTTCTAATGTCCAATGAATATAATCCCAGTCTACTCAGTCTCTCCTCATAAGCCAACCCCCTCAACTCTGGAATCAACCTAGTGAACCTCTTCTGCACCCACTCTTGAGCCAGTACATCCTTTCTCAAGTAAGGAGACCAAAACTGCACATAGTACTCCAGGTATGACCTCACCAGCAACCCATACAGCTGCAACATAACCTCCCTGCTTTTAAACTCAATCCCTTTAGCAACGAAGGATGAAATTCTATTTGCCTTCCTAATTACTTGTACCTGTACACCAACCCTCTGTGATTCATGTATAAGGACACCCAGGTCCCTCTGCATAGCAGCATGTTGCAACGTTTTACCACTCAAGTAATAATCCTTTTTATTACCAAAATGGATGACATTGTATTCCATCTGCCAGACCTTTACCCACTCACTTAATGTATCTATGTTCCTCTGCAAAGTTTCACAGTCCTCTGTACACTTTGCTCTGCCACTCATCTTACTGTCATCTGCAAACTTTGACACACTACACATGGTCCCCAACTCCAAATCATCTCTTAGCATGGAGACTGAACTGTTTAAAATGAACTGGGAAACTAGGTTAAAAGGTAGCACAGGAGAGATGCAGTGGCATAATTTTTAGCAAATATTTATCCCAGTGAGAAAGAAAGGCCCTTTGAGAAGCGTGCATCATCCATCGTGGCTAAGTAAGGAAGTTAAAGATAGTATCAATTGAAGGAATGCTGTGCAGTTCTACAAATGTTATCAGTGGTTCAGAGGAGTCTGCAAACTTTAAGGACAGTCATTAGTCTGTAGAATTCCCATCTTCAGAAGACAGTAGAAGCTGGGTCATTCCAATTATTCATGACTGAATTCGGTGGATATTTGACAGACCAGAGAGGCATGGCTTGTGAAAGTCAGACAGGGAAGTAGAGTGGAGATGACAACCAAGTCAGCCTTGATCTTATTGTATGGTGGAGCAAGCTTGTAGGACCAAATCATCTATTCCTGCTTATGTGTTCTATGAGTATCCGATTGTGGCTCCATTCTGTATCTTACAGCGGATGATAATCTCGTACCTTTCTATACCATGCAAGAGTGGGGAGGTCATGTTTTACTTATATAGGGCTTCAGTGAGAATATATCTGCAGCACTGTGTACAGCACTGGTCACCATACTTGTGGAAAGATATTAATGTGTTGGAAGCAGTTCAGAGAAGGTTTACAAGACTAATACCTGGAATGAGCAGATTGATCTAAGAGGAAAGGCTAGTCAGGCTAAGCCTGTATCCTCTGGATGATATGTATAAGGTCCTGAGAGGATTTGTTGAAAGGATCAGTGTGGAAAGGATATTTTCTCTTATGGGAAAATCGCGAATAAGGGTCATGCTGTAAGTCTTTGGAACTACCTTCCTCAAAAGTCAGTTGATAGAGATGCTTTAAATATTTTTTAAGTCAGAGGTAGACTAAATAGTTAGATTCTTGTTTACCAAGGATGGGAAAGATTGTTGCAAATGTGCAGGAATGTAAAGTTGAAGTTAAAGTCAGATCAGCGATGAATTTAGTGAATGGTGGAGCAGACTCAAAGGGCTGAATGGCCTCCTGTTGTTTGGTGTGTTTGGACACCTCTCACTGTTTGAGCCATTTCTCGTTGTGACTCCTCTGCAGCAGAAAGCTATTTTGTTACATTCTGCTTCATGTTGCCCAGCAGCACAATTAGAAACTTGGTGATTCATGTTGGCCATTGGGTCAACTGAACTCAGTCTCAGTAGCTTTATGATTATTGATTTGAATTCCCAACTCCCACGTTACTTAAAACTCGCATTTTCCATTTTTCTGGCTTTTGAACACTTCAATTAGTTTGGCATTTATTGCCTTCAACAGTCATGTTTTCCATGTCCTTACAACATATTGTACAAAGAAGATTTTCCCGGATTAGCTATTCATTACAAGTCTTTTCATTAATTCTTGGTGTTCCTCGCAGAGGAAGATATAGTCATTGTCGATCCAGTAAATTGCCTTACTTTTTTGAAACCTTCATAAGATTATCTCTTATCCCCTTCAGCTCCAGGGAATTTAGTTCCCTGTGTTTTTAAAAATTGATTCTCTCATGGGACGTGGGCATTGCTGACTGGCCGTCACTTATTGTCCATCCCTAATTGTCCAGTTCACCCAGTTGATCATTGTAACTCATTTTGTTCCTCTAGATATTATTTTGGGACTTTGGACTTTATCTAGCAGGAATACTTCCATGTGAGTCACTAAAATTGAAGACTGTGGAGGTGAAGTTAATTAAGCCATAATGTCGAATTACCAATCTTGCTTGGCAGCTCACTTTACATCCCACCGTAATGTATTTACCAATTAAATTTCCCCTTTCCTTTTCTGTATTGTTTGCTAATTTAACCAATTTACATTGAGCTTCTGAATCCAAGTCATTGTTGGAAATTAGAAACAGTACTGACCTCGGTACTGATTCTTGAGTCACCCCACATAATTTTGTTTCCACCCCTGATGTTATTGTCTGTCGAAATAAAACCGATTGTTTCCATCCCTCTGCCAACTTCTTATCTACACCTAAGTTCTGTTTTGATGTTCTGGGTCATTGAGGTGAAAGTTCTGTCTATAGTAAGAGGTTTTCAGGCATACTTTTTACGAAATGGCTTTCAGGATCTCAAAGTACATGATGTCCCAACGTCTTCTGCAGTCAACTAAACTGTCAATCCCTCAAGTCACCATGGATATTAGTCAGGTTGAGTCATTTCTGTCAAAATCTATACCAGTTGCTGTTTCTAAAGTTATTGTTTTATTGATAATCCTTAAGTTTATTTCTTAAAAATTAATTTTTTATTTTGCACGGTGGCACAGTGGTTAGCACTGCTGCCTCACAGCGCCAGAGACCCGGGTTCAATTCCCGCCTCAGGCGACTGACTGTGTGGAGTTTGCACATTCTCCCCGTGTCTGTGTGGATTTCCTCTGGGTGCTCCGGTTTCCTCCCACAGTCCAAATATGTGCAGGTCAGGTGCATTGGGCCATGCTAAATTGCCCGTAGTGTTAGGTAAGGGGTAGATATAGGGGTATGGGTGGGTTGCGCTTCGGCGGGGCGGTGTGGACTCGTTGAGCCGAAGGGCCTGTTTCCACACTGTAAGTAATCTAATCTAATCTAAAAAGTCATGGGTTTGCTGTTACCTGTATAGATTTTAACCCCTTTTTTCAATATGTGATCTATATTTGACACTTCCAATCCATTAACTTTCCCCACTATCCAATTTCTCCATCATAATGATTGTCAGCCCCTCATAACTATGATCCTTTATTCCGCTCAGCACTTTGGATTAAATATCATCTAACACTGAGTACTTGTTTGTTTCAAACCTTTTTGGCTCATCTAGGACTTTGATTGCTTTTTTCACACTTTACTGAATCATGCCTCTGTCAGAGGTAGACTAAATAGTTAGAAGGATGTACCATTCATTCATAGAATCCCGACAGTGTGGAAGCAGGTCAATCAAGTCCACGGTGACCCTTTGAAGAGCATCCCACCTGGACCCACCCCATACCTGGAACCCTGCATTTCCCATGTCCAATCCACCTAAACTGCACGTCTTTGGACTGTGGGAAGAAACCAGAGAACTGGAGGAGAGCACACAGGGAAGAATGTACAAACTCCACACAAATCGCCCAAGGCTGGAATCAAACCCGGGTCCCTGCTGTTGTGAGGCAGCAGTGCTAACCACTGAGCCTCCATGTCACCCTTTCTTTGGAGAATTAATTTTAAAATGTATTTACTACTTCTTGCTGATCTGATGTTTTAACATATTTGTATATTTTACTGTTTGAAATGATTTCTTGCTGCTGCGGTATTGAAATAATTTTATACAATCATGTTTTGCCTTTATAGCTACCCACTACCCCTCTGATTAACATTTTAGCACATATCTACCTGTTCATGTATCACTCTTGGGAAAAAATAAAGCCCCTTTCTCCCAGTTAACTAATTCACCTGTTTCTTTCACCTTGAATATAACAACTTGCATTTTTGTAGTACTATTAAAAAAAGTTCCACAGAACATGTTTTTCCGTCTACAAGGGTCACATTTGTTTAGTCTGCTGTTCTTGACCAATGTTTTGTCTTGCTTGCCGTCAATCTTCTTTTGTCTCCTCCATCTACTGAAATATTTACAGGCAAACTCGTCCAATTTGTGACTTGATACAACAAGAATCCCCGGTCAATTTGTGCTCACTGTTCTCTGCGTGCGATAATTTGGATTTCCTGTATGATCTCTGGGTCACTTACAAATACTGGGTCAGGATGAACATTCTCTTCCGTATCCTGCGACTCATGAGTCAGTCACTTAATACATTTTGCAACAGTCAGTGCAAACTGCTTTGGTTTTCCAAGCATATATTGGTTGATTGAAGTCTTCAACCAAAATAGCTTCTCTCTGATTGCACACCATTCTCTTTGTAGAGCAAGTTGTTATTCTTCTTGAACCAACTTGTTGGCCTACACTTGCCTCCAGTGTCAGTTTTGATCCTTACCCATCAGAAATTCTTATATGCTGTGCTCTCATCATTCTCAGTTAATGAACTGAACTTCCCTGTTAATTATCTCTGATATAGCTGGCTATGACACCTTTTTATCCCATCCATACTGAACAATCTATGGCCTGGACTTCCATCCTTAATCGGGTTGCATGGCTTGGGAAAATGTATGGCTTACCTACCTGCCTTGAGAGAAGATGCTCATAAAGATGGAAGGTAGCATGTGAGCTGCAGTCAGGCCAGCTAACCCAGGAAAGATTTTGAAGCAGCCATGGGGCTAGAGGGTACTAAACAAAGTTGTTAAAAGATCCAGCCCAGTGCTGCGTGATTTTTCTCCCACATTTAATGAGAAAGGGGGGACTCTCTCTAGCCCTCACTGTCACACACCTCCTTAACCCACATCCCTCCCTCTTCCCCATTCTTTCCACTTTGTGCAGCCTAATCAACCTTCCCTCCCCTCCCCAATTGCCCTTCATGCTGTCCTATGCTACATAGTAGCAGATCACCCAGTCTCCATGGTCCCTCATACAAACCCATCCCATGATATGACACTTTACTCACTTTCCTAGCAGCCTCATTCACCTATACAAAGCTATGGCATTTCAACTATTACCCTTAGACCTTTGTACCTCCAAAGCTTAGCATTGGTTATTCCATGCCCACTCACCCACTGTATGCTATATAGGGTTTCCAGCCAAGAATACCTTGGCTGAAAGTCTAGGCACCTTATTAGAGTGTTGAAGTACCTGAGCCCCACAGAAAACTTTGTTTAATTATAAGGATCCAAGTGCTTGCATTTTCTGAAAGTAGTATTTTAAATGTTCTGCGTGATAACACACTTTATTGAGTTGCGGTAAATTGAAATCAATGTGTGAATAAAAGTTCTTTTGCAAAACCTATAATCATATAGGAACAAGAAAAGATCATCTGGCCGGCTTTCCCTTCAGTTAGATCATGTTTGATCACTGACTTCAATCCATGATGTCATTAATCTCCAGAAGTTTATCAATTTCTGTCATGAACTTGCTCAATGATTAACTTTCAAGTCCTCTATGCAGAGCATTCCTAAGATTCACCTGCTTCCTCCTCATCAAAGTCTTAAACAGCCTACCCCCTATTCAGAGATGATTCCATCTGGTTGTAGACTCACCAGTCAGGGAAAATCTCATCCATGTCACCCTCCCATATGAGAATTGTGTTTAGTTTCAATTAGATCATCCCTCACTCTTCAGTATCCTACAGAATAGAGGCCTGCTGCTCATAAGCTAATTCTGCCACCCCAAGGATTAGTCTGACAAAACTGTTGCATTCTCTCTATGCCTGCAGTATTCTTCCTTAACTAAGTAGTCCATAACTGTACACGATACTCAAGGTGAGGTCTTTCCAAAGTTCTTTGGATTTGCAGCAAGGCAATTGCACTCAAATCTCTCTTTGATAAAGGCCAGCATATCACTTGCCTTACATGTTGATTGTTACATCTGCATGCTAACTTCTAGTGACTCATAAACAAAGACATCCAAGACCCTTTGAACACCAACTCTTCCTTTTAAGAAATATTCTGTCTTTCTGTTTTGTTTTCTATCAAAGTAGGTGATTCACAGTAATTCATGTTTTATTGCATTTGCCATGTCCTTACCCATTCACTTATCCTGTCAAAGTCCGCTTGAAACCTTCTTGCATCTTGTTCGCAACATACATTCCCATCTAATTTTGTGTCATCAGCCAGTTTGAGTATATTACAATTGATCTCTACAACAAAATGATTTATATAGATTGTGAACAGCTATGGACCTAGCATTGACCCTAGCAGTGACAGTCAGCAATCATGACAATGATCCTTTTATTCCTACTCTTTGCTGTCTATTAACAAATTCTCAAAACATACTAATATATTACACCCAATCCATATAGGCCAATTTTATTTTACTAATCTGCACAGGAGCTCTGAAAATTCAAATATACCACATCGACTTGTTCTCTGATGCCGACAAGTAACATCCTCAAATAACTCCAATAGGTTTGTCAAACATAGCTTTCCATTCATAGATCCATATTTATTCTGCTCAATTTTACCACAATTTCTAAATGTCGAGTGATTAATAATACATTCTAATAGTCATAAATTTTAACCTTTTTGCTGCTATGTACATCAAACTAACAGGTCAGTATTTCTCCATACTCCTTCTCTCTTTAACTTCTTAAATGGGGTTACATTTGTTAGTTTGCAGGGTGCAGGACCTTTGCAGAATATATAGATTTTTCAAAGATAATTACTGATTCATCCATCATCTCAATAGCCAGTTCCTTCAAAGGTCTGGGTTGTAGTTCATCAAGGTTAGGGGATTATGAATCTTCAAGCCAGCTAATGTTTCAAATACTATCTCATTACTAATACTTTCCAGGTGTTATTCTCAAAAGACACACACAAGTTAATTGTTTAGTTATTTTACCATTTCTCTGTCCTCTACTTAAATTCTCCTGTGTCCACCCATAATTGACCACAGTTATCCTAGCTAATCTTTCCCATTTCATATAACTAAAGAAAGTTACACAGTCTGCCTTGATTTTTCTCACCAGCCGTGTTCATATTCTCTTTACTTTTCCTTTATCTGCTCCTTGGTCATCCTTTGTTAGGTTCCAAATTATTCCCAATTCCCAGGTTTACCAGTCCTTCTGGATTTTTTTATAACCACTTTTGTTAATCTAATGCAATCTTTAACTTCTTTTGGATGGTTGTGCCTGTTTTACAGTAAAAAGAACTTATTTAAGTATGAGTCATTGATGGTCTACCATCTAATGGTTTAATGTATTTTCCCAATCCATTGTAACCAACTTGTTCCTCTGAAATTCATAATTCCCTCCGTTCAGATTTTAGACCCTCGGTTCAAAATGAACTGCACCATTCTCAAACTTTATGTGAAATACTGTCATATTGTGGTCATTATTTCCTGAAGACTCCAATACAGAAAAAATATTGATTAGCCCTTTTTCATAGCATTAACTAAATTGACTGTAGAGGTTCAAGAAGGCAGCTCACTACCACCTTCTCAAGGGTACCGAGGCAATAAATGTTGGCCAGCCAGCAATGCCTACATTTGATGAGTAAGTAAAAATTATAGATTAGTCAAAACCTAATGTACTTCCCTGGAAATTTTTATCTAACTTTTGGTTTTCAAGAAGTTGCAATGTTGTCTGCCTCAACTATTTCCTGTGGTGAAACACTTTATGCTCCATAGACCAGTTGGAGAAAGACATTTCTCATATATGCTGAAGCGTTTAGGTCTCCTGTGAGGAAAGTAATAAGCCTTCAGGGCCCGGAGAATGGAATGATTTGATCTTGACTAAAAATAGATACAAAAGAATATGGACTTAACAATGTGCATCCCAATCTGTAGGTTTCTACATCACCAAGTAGCGTTCTACTTCGAGCGTGGGACTAAGCGTCACTCTGAGTGAAGAGCAAATTTTATGAAGTTCGAGGTCCTCGATGTCCGACAAAGTTGGTTTCATTTCTCAGCTGTTTTTAATCTCAAAAACATTAATGTCTGATCTGAGGAGCAAGAAGAAAAAAAAACGGGTTAATTAAGGGAAAGATCAAAATAAAACAGTGTATTTCTGAAATGTCCAGGCAAAATCAAAAGCCTGACACGTCTTTGTAGGAAGAAAAATAACTTCTCTGTTCAGAAGTATTAATTCTCTTGTGTCTAGTTCTTTACTAAAATGTATGTCTAGCGACCTCTGCCCAAAAAGCAAGAAGGTTAAGTGTTTTGCAGTGTATGTATTGCGGTTTTGCTCTTTGCAAGGTGGATATCTGACTCATTTCCAATTAATCTGAGATTATCTGTGTTATCGATATTGGACTTTCCAAGAATGCAGTGAGGTAAGTATTTATTTTCATTTTATTGTCTAGTTTAATTAGGCAGAGGGACATTAACTTAATTATAGTTATCCCAAATTTACATAAACATGGATACCAATAAATCTTCAACAGACATAAAAAGCTGAAGTCACAGTTTTACTGCAACCATTATTTTCTGCACAGGAACAGTCTCAGACAACAAATTAACCCTGTGGCCTTTTTGAATAAGAGTGGCAGCTGAGTGCTCCTTTCCTTCTTTGGGTCAGAACCTCATATGAACTGAATTGACTCATTTCACATTGGACCTAATGACTGAAATAGAGAAAAGACTTTGTGCCAGACTTCAGGTTTCAGAGGTGAGAGAGTAGTTACTAACTCAGTGTAAAATCCAGTTGATATTTCCATCTCTGAATATTAGCAGATAAGATTCTGTGTAACTTACAGCTTCAATCTAAACAGAAGGATCAAATAAAATTCATAATAAAATGAAGATAGTATATATTCTGTTCCAAGGAAAATCTCTGGTCTCATCACCCTTTTCCCATCAGATAAGCACTCTACCATGAAATATCCTTAATGTGGGAGCCCTCATATTGGTCATTTTAAAATCATGCGTAAATTGATCCACAAAAATTCACTGGGGATTTCCTCAAATTATTTACCATTTGGTCAGAATAATTCTTGGACAGATCCAAAAGGTTTGGATGCACTTGGAGTGAATTTATACAAGAGCTGATATGAGAACTATGACATAAGCATTTCTTTGCAAGGGATATTCATTAATCACAGGGATGTGGACAGGCTACAGGATTCTGTTTGGTTTACACAAAACAAGCCTGCTGCTTACACTCCCGTTTCCCAAAGGGTTTCCTCCTTCCAGGTGAGACCGATGCGTGAGAAAATCATTGCACGTCTCAATGTGACGCTTGAAATGCATGCAAGCTTCGAGGGTGATTGCTATCCCTTCAATAACTCTAGAAGTGGATGCAAAACCCTTAGAACTATGAAGAGATTGCAAGTTATTACAGCAATAGAAAAAAGCAATGGCGCAATTGTATGCATGTCAGCGCTTTACAAGAGGCTGACACCCATGCGCCCGAAGAGACTTGAATATTCTTTACTCATTTTGCCACCTGGATGCTTTCTTGGTAGCTGCAGTTGAGCTGGTGAATGCCTGCTGATTGTTCTGTGAATGAAATCTGATGGTGCCAAGAAAAGTCTAAACATCTGGTAATGTCACAAGGTGACTTTCATGGGTAAGCGCAGCAGGTCAGGCAGCATCCAAGGAACAGGAGAATCGACGTTTCGGGCATAAGCTTATGCCCGAAATGTTGATTCTCCTGCTCCTTGGATGCTGCCTGACCTGCTGCGCTTTTCCAGCAACACATTTTCAGCTCTGATCTCCAGCATCTGCAGTCCTCACTTTCTCCTCGACTTTCATGGGTATCCTCCAATGTTGTAAGGTTTAGAGAGTTATGCCTGGAATGTCTTGAGATAGAATTCTTGACTGCCTTTCTGGCACATCTCCTCAATTCAGTGTCAACTCCTGTTGAAGTAATGTGGCATCTGAAGTGAGATCAAAGTCCAGCCAAAGGCTTTAAAGTCTGTACCTACATCCAGCAGGTACAAGTGATCCGATGGACCTGGTAGGACAGTGTGATTACCACCTGTTCCAATGTTCTTACTTGCAGGACCACAACATCATATCGGAGAAAGTGAGGACTGCAGATGCTGGAGATCAGAGCCAAAAAGTGTGGCACAGCAGGTCAGGCAGCATCCGAGGAACAGGAGAATCAATGATTCGATGTTGACACTCCTGCAGCTCGGATGCTGCCTGACCTGCTGTGCTTTTCCAGCACCGCATTTTTTGACTCAACATCAAATAGAGCAGACGGACTCCTCTTCCCTTTGCTCCAATTTGTGCATCGCTGCCAGACAGAAACATTGAACATAGGAACAGGAGGAGGCCTTTTGGCTCTCCAAGCCTGCTCCACCATTCATCACAATCATGGCTGATCAGCCAACTCAAAATCCTAATCCTGCTTTCTCCCCTTAACCTTTGGTCCTTTTCATCCCAAGTGCTGTATCCAGCTGCCCCTTGAATGTTTTGCCATCAACTTCTTCCTATGTCAATGCATTCCGCAGGCTCACCACTCTTCAGGTAAAGAAATGTCTCCTCATCTCTGTCCTAAATGGTGTACCCTGAATCCTCAGACTGTGACCACTGGCTCTGGACACACCCACCAATGCGAACATCCTCCTGCATCTACCCTGTTAGAATTTTATAAATCTCCATGATTATCCTCCCTCACTCATCTGAACTCTACCGAAAACAACCCTAACCTAGTCAATCTCTCCTCATACGTAAGTCCTGCCATCCCCAGGAATCAGCCTGATAAATCTTTGCTGCACTCCCTTATTTCGTGCCTTTTCACGTACCTCTGCCAGCTCATTCATGTCCAAAGGGCTGTTCTTCAGCAGACCCTCATGAATATGGGAGACCTTGTCCACTTCCTCCACCTCAAGCTGCAGGCCGTGTCAGTGCTGGCCTCACCAGAATGTGGTCTCAGAGCTGATGGAGGATGGAGAGGAGAGTCTTGACAGTATTTCTCTGAAGGTCCTTGCTGCGCCTCCTCAGGTCAGTGCTGGGAAGGTCTGTGAGAGAGGATCCAGATGTTAGAATTCTTCCCCATCCTCCTTAGCTCTGTGAATGAAATCTGATAGTACCAAGAAAACTATGAACATCTGGTAATGTCACAATGTGCACCCTTACCCAAGGTTGTATTGAATCTTTGGTGCTTAGTGTGCAAATAGGGAGAGGTGCTTGGAGGGTTTCTCATGAGATGGCTGGACATATCCAACTTCTTCTGCATAGGCCTGCTCCCCGTGCTCTCCTATTAATTTGTCAGCCTGCTCCTCGAAGGTGGTGAAGACCCAGGGTTCAAGCACTCCACCCCCAGCATGGCAGACTGTTCTGGTTGTGAGACTTCTTGCCCTACAGCAAGCTAAAGGCATTAGAAGACATTACCATGAGTGGTTTGCCAGCATTAATAAGCACAGGGACAGATACTGATGTGAATCACCAGAGCTATACTTGTCTGCCTATGCTGCAAGTAAGAAGACAGTGGTTTGGTGGATGTTATGATTGAGAGGGTCCTGATAAAATGTGCCAATGTATAATGGAACAGCTGGAATAATGGATTTCAACAAGGTTTCAGATGATGTGTGTGCATGACATTCATATGAGCTGTTTATCCTGAATTGACCTTTGGTGGCTATGTTCTTGTCCACTCGAGTGTTTAGTGAGGAGATATATGACCTGTCGGTGACTTTAGTTGTGATGAAAAACTGAAGGCATTGGTGCTGTGTAAGCTGCTGGGTATTTTAGGTCCCTATCTGTTTGAAGTGTGAATCATATTGTCTGTGTGAAATTACAGTATCTCTATATGTTCATGATCCAACATGTGTTGATGCAATGAAGTGAGAGATTTAGATTAGACGTGAGACATATGATGGAGATGTCTGTCATCCACATCATGTCTGTGTGTGATGGTCCTGTAGAGTCGGACATGGCCATAGATAAACTAAGGCTGTAATAGACAGTGGCAGTTACTATGGCAACAAACTGCAACAGATAATTCTTCCTGTTGTAGCAATTCATCCAGGGTGATTGTGTATGGACTGCCTCAGCTACCTCCAGTCACACTGCCCTCATCAGGTGGGATGGTCTCTTGCTGCAATCCCTGGGGAATAGCATACCCCACACCTTGCTGGAATGATTATTAGATTTTGGGGCTGCCATCTACCTCTGCTGTACTATCTACGGGGTTGATCAAGGGCTAGGATGCAAGATTCACTAATGATCCTGTGGTTCAGATCGAGAAAGGCTGTCCATGTACCTTTTAAAGATAACACTCAAATGATAGATCTGGAGGATCCCAGCTTGGGGGACGGATGGCAGAACTTCTTGCCCACTCATCATATAGTTTGTAATTTTACCCACACGTGCCTTTGTACTGAACTTTAAAGAATGCAATTGCGTGAGAAAATCTGCAACCTCCATCCACCCACAAAAACAAATGAAAGTACCTCCCGTTTTTCGAGTCCACCATGAAAAGAAGGGAAAACTTTGCCCTTAGAACAGACATACAGGCATGACCCAATCCATGGAGACGCTATTCAATCTATAGAGACACTATTCAATCTATTCAACCTGTGCTGGCCTTTGGAAAGAAACACCTAACTAGTTTTACTTAACATGTAAGGCGTTTGACAAGGTTCCCCATGGGAGACTGGTTAGCAAGGTTAGATCTCATGGAATACAAGAAGAACTAGTCATTTGGATACAGAACTGACTCAAAGATAGAAGACAGAGGGTGGTGGTTGAGGGTTGCTTTTCAGATTGGAGACCTGTACCTAGTGGAGTGCCACAAGGATCGGTGCTGGGTCCACAACTTTGTGTTATTTACATAAATGATTTGGATGGGCACATAGGAGGTATACTTGGTAAGTTTGCAGATGACATCAAAATTGGAGTGTAATGGACAGCGAAGAAGGTTCCCTCAGATTACAGTAGGATCTTGATCAGATGGATCAATGGGCTGGGGAATGGCAGATGGAGTTTAATTTAGATAAATGCAAGGTGCTGCATTATGGAAAAACAAATCTTAACAGGAATTATACACTTAATGGTAAGGTCCTCGTGAGTGTTGCTGAACAAAGAGACCTTGGAATACAGGTTCATAGCTCCTTGAATCGTAGAGTCACAGGTGGATAGGATAGTGAAGAAGGCATCTGGGATGCTTTTCTTTATTGGTCAGAGTATTGAGTATGGGAGTTGGGAGGTCATGTTGTGGCTGTTCATGGCATTGGTTAGGCCACTGTTGAAATATTGCGTGCAATTCTGGTCTCCTTCCTGTCAGAAAGATGTTGTGAAACTTGAAAGGGTTCAGAAAAGATTTACAAGGATGTTGCCAAGGTTAGAGGATTTGAGCTATAGGGAGAGGCTGAATAGTCTGGGGCTGTTTTCCCTGTAGAGTTGAAGGCTGCGGGGTAACCTTATAAAGGTTTATAAAATCATGAGGGGTATGGTTAAGATAAATAGACAAAGTCTTTTCCCTGGGGTGTGGCAGTCCAGAGCTAGAGGACACAGATTTAGGGTGAGAGTGGAAAGATATAAAAGAGACCTAAGGGGCAACCTTTTCACACAGAGGGTGGTGTATGTATGGAATGAGCTTCCAGAGGTAGTGGTGGAGGCTGGTACATTTGAAACACCTAAAAGGCATTTGGATGGGTATATGAATAGGAAGGGTTTGGAGGGATATGGGTAGGTGCTGGCAAGTGGGACGAGATCATGTTGGGATATCTGGTAGTCATGGACGAGTTGGACCAAAGGGTCTGTTTCCATGCCGTACATCTCATTGACTGTATGTTGAACGTTCTGTCATTCTGTGAACTGCCAGGCCTTCTATAATCTCCGTGCCCCAGACGCAGACTGTACCACAACCCATCTGCCAACCACCCTCAACCCCCTGGCTGTGTCATAACCAGTGAAGTTAAACTTTTGTCCGATTTTCAATAAAACTGGAAAGCTGCATTGTACTTCATGAATTTTGTGCAGTGAGCTGAGCTGAGTTGGTGCAGAGATGGATACTTAACATCTGAGCAACATGTGGATCCTAGCATCTCTGGTGCACATGAGCAACCTCCAACTCTGACTTATCTCTTCAATCTTGTAGGATTTTAGCAGATGATAGAAGGTGGCTTGTTTCCACCAAGGACTTTTACCTGAGTGTATTGCTTGCGTAAAACTAGAAGGTAAAGAATTGTCTACATGTCAATACTGTAGAAAATGCATTTGGGCTTTTAAGCCAAGTCAACTGGATCAGTTGCTTCTTAGTTCTGAATATTTTAGCAACAGTACAACTATTCACTCGTGGTCCACGAAATTGCTGCAACAAGGAATTAATATTCTATGAGCTCTATCAGTGACCAAGTTGGTAAGTGTATTAATAGGCACCAGGTTGTATAAGGCTTTAAAAATAAAATTGAGCTGTATTAGAATCAGAGGTGCACTGAAAGCTCATAACTTGGATCCTCTCTATTAACTAACTCACCCGGTTTAATTGCTGACAGTTGCTAGCTTAGGGTAGCCCAGTGGCTCAGTTGTTAGTAGTACTGCCTTACAGTCTAGAGTCCTGGATTCGATTCCAGTCCCTTGGGTGACTGTCTGTGTGGAGTTTACATATTCTCTCTCTCTCTGCATGGTTTTTCTCCAGTTTCCTCCCACAGTTTGAAGATGTGTGGGCTCGTTGGATTGGCCATGAGAAATACAGGGTTATGGGGTAGGGGGTGGGTCTGGATGGGATGCTGTTTGGAGGGTCAGAGTGGACTTGATGTGCTGAATGTTCTGCTTCCACAATGTAGGAATTCCATGAATTGTCCTGCATAAATTGGAGTGCTTTACAATCCATGAGGTCTAATTGCTCTCAAGTATGTTTTGAAACCCACCTAATCAGCATGCTATATTTTCAACCATGACACCAATACACATTGTTGCAGAGCTCAGTGTATGAGAAGCCTGAATTCAAAGTACATGTTTTTTAACAAGATAGTTTCTAAAAGGATATAATTCTGTATTTAATGCCAAATGTGTAAAGTGACTAAGTGCTACGGTCTAATCATATAGATACTGAATTGATAAGTATATGGTACTGCCTTCTTTCCTTGTTCTTTTGCCTACCTGTATTTGTGCTTGATGCAAGCAAGAGGTGTTGTCCTTTAGTGCAGAAGTAATGAAGGATAAATAAAAGTTATGCTGATGGGATGAGCTGAAAAGGAGTGGGAGAAAACTCATGGAGCATAAATGCCACAATAAATCAGAATGTGTTATCCAAGTGGAAACTAAACTCAGGAAGTTCATGCAGAAATTGCAAAGGTCCACAAGAAAGTAAAATTTAATCAACGCATTTCAAATATAGACAATCAACTGTAAGTTAATTACTGTCAGTTAGTTGAGAGATACTGACTAATTTTAACCTTGAAGTTGGTACCGAGAATGTGTATCTCCCCTGAACTTGCCAGTATTTATTTTTCAATCAACCGGGTTAAATGTGTTATGCCATACCTCCATGGCAGGTGGGAGTTGAAGAGATAGTGACACTATCTCTGTGTCATAAATCCCTGTTGACTGGTCAGTATTTATTTTCATATACTGGATTAGTGGTGCTGGAAGAGCACAGCAGTTCAGGCAGCATCCAATGAGCAGCGAAATCAACGTTTCGGGCAAAAGCCCTTCATCAGGAATAAAGGCAGTGAGCCTGAAGCATGGAGAGATAAGCTAGAGGAGGGTGGGGGTGGGGAGAGAGTAGCATAGAGTACAATGGGTGAGTGGGGGAGGAGATGAAGGTGATAGGTCAAGGAGTGAATAGGTGGAAAAGAAGATAGGCAGGTCGGACAAGTCAAGGAGACAGTAACTGAGCTGCAAGTTTGAAACTAGGATGAGGTGGGGGAAGGGAAAATGAGGAAGCTGTTGAAGTCCACATTGATGCCCTGGGGTTGAAGTGTTCCGAGGCGGAAGATGAGGCGTTCTTCCTCCAGGCGTCGGGTGGTGAGGGAGCGGCGGTGAAGGAGGCCCAGGACCTCCATGTCCTCGGCAGAGTGGGAGGGGGAGTTGAAATGTTGGGCCACGGGGCGGTTTGGTTGATTGGTGCGGGTGTCTCGGAGATGTTCCCTAAAGCGCTCTGCTAGGAGGCGCCCAGTCTCCCCAATGTAGAGGAGACCACATCGGGAGCAACGGATACAATAAATGATATTGTTTATAGAACATAGAACATAGAAGAATACAGCGCAGTACAGGCCCTTCGGCCTGTTGCGCCGATCAAAGCCCACCTAACCTACACTAACCCACTATCCTCCATATGCCAATCCAATGCCCGCTTAAATACCCATAAAGAGGGAGAGTCCACCACTGCTACTGGCAGGGCATTCCATGAACTTACGACTTGCTGAGTGAAGAACCTACCCCTAACATCAGTCCTATATCTACCCCCGCTTAATTTAAAGCTATGCCCCCTTGTAATAGCTGACTCCATACGTGGAAAAAGGTTCTCACTGTCAACCCTATCTAACCCTCTAATCATCTTGTACACCTCTATCAAGTCACCCCTAAACCTTCTTTTCTCCAATGAAAACAACCCCAAGTGCCTCAGCCTTTCCTCATACGATCTTCCTACCATACCAGGCAACATCCTGGTAAACTTCCTCTGCACCCGTTCCAGTGCCTCCACATCCTTCCTATAGTATGGCGACCAAAACTGCACACAGTATTCCAGATGCGGCCGCACCAGAGTCTTATACAACTGCAGCATGACCTCAGGACTCCGGAACTCAATTCCTCTACCAATAAAAGCCAGTACGCCATATGCCTTCTTCACTGCACTATTTACCTGGGTGGCAACTTTCAGAGATCTGTGTACATGGACACCAAGATCCCTCTGCTCTTCCACACTACCAAGTATCCGACCATTAGCCCAGTACCCCATCTTTTTGTTACTCTTACCAAAATGAATCATCTCACACCTAGCTACATTGAACTCCATTTGCCACCTTTCTGCCCAGCTCTGCAGCTTCTCTATATCCCGCTGTAACCTGCCACACCCTTCCTCACTGTCTACAACTCCTCCAACTTTCGTATCATCCGCAAACTTGCTCACCCAACCTTCTAACCCTTCCTCCAGGTCATTTATAAAAATGACAAACAGCAATGGTCCCAAAACAGATCCTTGCGGAACACCGCTAGTGACGGCACTCCAAGATGAACCTTTGCCATCAACTACTACCCTCTGTCTTCTTCCAGCCAGCCAATTCCTAATCCAAACCTCCAACTCACCCTCAATGCCATATCTCTGTATTTTCTGCAGTAGCCTACCATGGGGGACCTTATCAAACGCCTTACTAAAATCCATATACACCACATCTACCGCTTTCCCCTCATCTACCTCCTTAGTCACCTTCTCAAAGAATTCAATAAGGTTTGTGAGGCACGACCTGCCCTTCACAAAACCATGCTGACTATCCTTGATCACATTATTCTTATCCAGATGTGCGTAAATCCTATCCCTTACAATTCTCTCTAAGACTTTTCCCACAACAGAAGTGAGACTCACTGGCCTATCGTTACTAGGATTATCTCTACTCCCCTTCTTGAACAAGGGAACCACGTTTGCTAGCCTCCAGTCCTCTGGCACTACTCCTGTAGACAAAGAGGACACAAAAATCAAGGCCAATGGCTCTGCAATCTCCTCCCTTGCTTCCCAGAGAATCCTAGGATAAATGCCATCAGGCCCAGGGGACTTATCTATTTTCACCCTTGCCAGAATTTCCAACACCTCTTCTCTACATATCTCAAAGCCATCCATTCTACTTATTCATGCCTCAGTATTCATATCGACAACAATGTCCTGTTCCTGAGTGAATACTGACGAAAAGTATTCATTCAGTGCCTCCCCAATCTCTTCAGCCTCCACACGCAACTTCCCATTACTATCCTTGATTGGACCTATTCCTACCCTAGTCATTCTTTTATTCCTAACATACCTATAGAAAGCCTTAGGGTTTTCCCTCATCCTACCAACTAAGGACCTTTCATGTCCCCTCCTTGCTGCTCTTAGCTCTCTCTTCAGGTCCTTCCGGGCTACCTTATAACTCTCAATCGCCCCTATTGAACCTTCACGCCTCATCTTTACAAAGGCCGCCCTCTTCCATTTAACAAGGGATTCCAATTCCTTATTAAACCACGGCTCCCTCACACGACCCTTTCCTCCCTGCCTGATAGGTACGTACTTATCAAGGACACTCAATAGTTGCTCCTTGAACAAGTTCCACATATCAATTACGCTCTTGCCTTGGAATCTACTTTTCCAATCCACACATCCTAAGTCATGCCTCACCGCATCATAATTTCCCTGCCCCCAGCTATAACTCTTGCCCTGTAGTACACATTTATCCCTCTCCATCACTAGAGTAAAAATCACCGAATTGTGGTCACTGTCCCCAAAGTGCTCACCTACCTCTAGTTCTAATACCTGGCCTGGTTCGTTACCCAGAACCAAATCCAGTATGGCCTCACCTCTTGTTGGCTTACCTACATATTGTGTCAGGAAACTCTCCTGCACACATTGGACAAACACTGACCCATCTAACGAACTTGAGCTATAGCTTTCCCAATCAATATCAGGAAAGTTAAAGTCCCCCAAAACAACCACCCTATTACTGTCACTCTTCTCCTGAATCATCTTCGCAATCCTTTCTTCAATGATTCTAGGACTATTAGGAGGCCTGTAAAAGACTCCTAACAGGGTGACCTCACCTCTCCTATTCCTAACCTCAACCCAAACTACCTCAGATGGCAAATCTTCGTCCATCTTCCTTTCCACCGCTGTAATACTATCTTTGACAAGCAAAGCCACACCCCCCCTTCTTTTACCCCCACCTCTGACCCTACTAAAACATTTAACCCCTGGAACCTGCAACAGCCAATCCTGTCCCTGATCTAGCCATGTCTCCGTAATAGCCACAACATCGAAGTCCTTTTGTAATATATTAAATAAGTAAAACTTGATCAAATTTAGCCAAATTAGAATTGATGGTCTGTTAAAGTTAAATCAAGTCACAGAAGAAGCTTACAGAATTTTACATAACCTGTTACAATGCATCACAATATTATTTGAAGGATGATGGTGCAACCACCTCCATTCAGCCCACCATTTGTGAAAGTCTTGGTGTCTACCAAGAGGTACCAAGTGTTCCCTCTCCAAAGAATTGTGGATGTAGGTGTAACTATACAGTTTTCTGTTTCAATAATGTTGCTAATATAACAAATAATTATGATTACATCGGAAATAGATGATGACCATTCATTGATTAATGGCTAGACATGTAATGGGAACTAGGTGGGTGAGGACTGCAAGACTGGTCTGGCCAATAAATTCTCTGTTTAAACAAAGTTTACATTTTGTGTTTTCTACTTGAACATTCTGGTTGGAATCCAATAACAACTGTGGCATTAAACCAAACATTAATATAGTAATATTTCAGTAATAAAGCTATGCAAATATCAGGAGTAAATATTATAATGTGTTTTTAGCTTATTGCAGTCTTTGCTTCATCTGCAGATTAGATGTCCTGTAGATTAAGTCTGCTTTGTAATTTTGTGAATGTCAAACTGGATAATAATTCTTCCTGAAAGACACAAAATCAGAAATTGAGAGAGAAACTCAGCAGCTCTGACAGAGAGAGAGAGCAGAGTTAGCGTTTCAAGTCCAGTGACCCTTTTTCAATCCTTTTGTTCTGAAGAAAGGTCACAGGACTCAAAATGACACTGAAGCAGTCCATGTGCAACAGCAACAAGACCTGAAAACCTACTGACTTAGGCTGATAATGTGTCTCGTATACATGTGTTATTGAAGTGCCAGGCAATGATCAGCTCCAAAAAGAGAGAAGCAGACCACTGCCCCATGATGTTCAATACCATTATCATCACTGAATCCCCATTGTCAACATCCTGGCAGTTACCATAGCCCAGAACCAAAAGCATATAAATACTGTGGCTACAAGAGCAGTTCAGAGGCAAGACATGTTGCAGTGATAGCCCACCTCCTGACTCCCCAGTGCCTGTCCACCAAGGCACAAGAAAAATGGTTGAACACACCGGCCTGCATGATGACATCTATTGCTGTTGGTTCAATTTTCACTTGAACATGAACCTAGTCCAGACCAAGTGTTATCCAGAGTTAGGAGATATGAAGTTTAGTAACACCTGCCAGTGTGCAGGCAGCATCAATACTTAGAACGTAATATTCAGAATATACATGGTTTAGAATGTCAGAGTTTGTTGTGGTTCTATTCGCCGAGCTGGGAATTTGTCTTGCAAACATTTCGTCCCCTGTCTAGGTGACATCCTCAGTGCTTGGGAGCCTCCTGTGAAGCGCTTCTGTGCTGTTTCCTCCGGCATTTATAGTGGCCTGTCTCTGCTGCTTCCGGTTGTCAAAGTTTAGCTACATTAGCTTCTGGAAATATTAGAGGCACCAGAGTGCAAGGTGACTTAAAAGCAGGGAGTCAATGCACTGTTGGAATTGGAATGGAATAGAAGAAAGGTGCATTTTTAAAATCTCATTCATGGGATCTGGCCATTGATAGATCAACTACCTACTCTTAATTGAGCTGGAGAAAGTGGTGGTGAGCTACCTTCATGAACCACAGCAGTCCTTGAAGTGTAGGGACAGCCATGGTGTTATTAGGAATGGACAGCTGAGAGCAAGTCTGTGCAAACAACGCACTAGGGAGGTTGTCAGGAGGGCATAATCAGAATTGAGGTCTGTTTATAGAGTTGTAGAGTTGCACAGGACAGAAACAGACCCTTCGGTCCAACTTGTCCATGCTGATCAGATGTCCTCAATTAATCTAGTCGCATCTGCCAGCATTTGGCCCATACCCCTCTAAACCCTTCCTATTCATATACCCATCCAAATGCCTTTTAAATGCTGTAATTAGACCAGCATTCACCACTTCCTCTGGCAGCTCATTCCATACATATACCACCCTCTGTGTGAAAAAGTTGCCCCTTTGTTCCCTCTTAAAGCATCTCAACCTCTGCCCTCCAATTTTGGGCTCCTCCACCCAGGGGAAATGGTTATTCACTGTATTCATGTTCCTGCTGATCTTATAAAACTCTATAAGATCCCCCTCAGCCTTCGACACTCAGACTATTTAGCTTCTCCTTATAGCTCAAACCCTGCAACCCTGGCAACATCCTTATAAATCTGTTTTAGATGTTGATTTATTATTATTGTCACATGTACTGAGACACAGTGAAAAATATTGTATTGTGTGCTATCCAGCGAAATCACACCTTACTTAAGTACATCAAGGAAATAGAACAGAATGCAGAGTATAGTGTTACAGAGAAGACGTAGAGAAAGATCAACAGTCTCATAACAGTGGGGAAGAAACCTATTAAATCTGTTATTACATGTATTCAAACTTTTGTATCTTCCAACCTATGGAAGAGAGTATAACCGGGCTAGGAGGGGACTTTGAGTGTGTTGGCTGCTTTCCCAAGGCAGTGGGAAATATAGATGGAATCAATGGAAGGAAAGCTGGCTTTTGTGATGGACTAGGCTGCTGTATAAATCACTGAATTGGTTTTTGGGTTCAAAGGCTGTGGGATGTCTACATGGAAAATGAAGCATTGTTTCCTCAGCTTGTGTTGGGTTTCACTGGGACACCTAAGTTGAACATCTACTCATCATCTATCTCCTTCCTCTGACAGAATTGCCTTTTGCCTATTGCCTTTTGTTCAGGGCACCTTTCCTATCTGTTCCATTTCCTCCTCTTCCACCCTTCTCCACAGCATAAGACTATCATTTTTTTTTCAAAATCCCACGGGTTCTGAAGAGGAGTCATATCAGACTTGAAATGTTAACCTTATTTCTGTCTCTATCGATGCTGACTGACCTGCTGAGTTTTTCCAGCACGTTGTGTCTTTATATCAAGATTTCCAGCATCTGCAAAACTTTGCTTTAATATTAATGTGAGTAGCCAGCCAAAGTGTGTTAATCTAGTCTGAGTGTAATAAAAGCATGGATGAGAATTCAGAAGAAATCAAGCTCATGGTACATTTGTCCATTACCTCCAAGTATGTTGCATTCATAAATAAAAAAATATTACATGATATTTTCAGTGCTTTCACATTATGTGAAAATCACAGGCAGTGTTTTTAAGCAAAGATAGTGAGTTTCAATTTATTTGTGCTGTTTGTGCACTTGTGAAATATTTCCACTGAGTTTCCTTGCTCTTTTTTGGGGCTTACCGGACTCCATTCACTTTGTTTCCATTGACTTTGTTTGCAAATATCAGAGGGAAAGCCCAGAGGCATAACCACTGAGAGTTTCCTGGATTTGCAAGATAATTGTGCCCTGGGAGACTGAGATTGGTGAGGGGCTGTAGCAGCCGATTTTAAGTGATCCAGGTAGATACATGAGACATTTCTGTGCTTGAAGAGTCTGGGAAGCAAGACAACTGCTTTCCCAAGTTTTTTCTCCTTTGTTTCTCCACCAAAACTTAAACTTCACAATTAACACCGTAGAAGGATGGGGGGGGGGCTAATTGAAACATCCAGAATACTAAATGGCCTGGACAGATTAGAATACCTACAGTGTGGAAACAGGCCCTTTGGCCCATCAAGTCCACACCGATCCTCTGAAGAGTAATCCACCCAGATCCATTTTCCTCTGACTAATGCACCTAACACCATGGGCAATTTAGCATGGCCAATTCACCTGACCTGCACACCTTTGTGACTGTGGGAGGAAACTGGAGCACCTGGAAGAAACCCATACAGACACGGGAGAATGTGCAAACTCCACACAGACAGTCACCCGAGGCTGGAATCGAATTTGGGACCCTGGTGCTGTGTGGCAGCAGTGCTAACCACTGAGCCACCGTGCCACTCTAATAGTAGATGTTGAGATGTTTCCACTGATTGGAGAACCCGGCAGGTGTTAGATTTGGAGGTAAGTGAGCACTTTGGTGATAGTGACCACAATTCGATTATGTTTAGTTTTGTGATGGAAAGGAATAGGTGTATACTGCAAAGCAAGAGTTACAGCTGAGGGAAAGACAATTATGATGCAATTAAATAAGATTTAGGATGCATAGGATGGGGAAGGAAACTGCAGGGGATGGGCACAATTGAAATCTGGAGCTTATTCAAGGACCAGCTACTGAGGGCCCTTGATAAGTATTTACTGGTCAGGCAGGAAGGAAGTTGTCAAGCGTGAGAGCTTTGGTTTACTAAGAAACTTTGAATCTCTTGACAAGAGGAAGATATTAGCTGATGTTAGGATGCGATGTGAAGGCTCAGTTAGGGCACTTGTGAGTTACAAGTTAGCCAGGACAGGCCTAAAGAAAGAGTTAAGAGCCATGAGGGGACAATGAGAAGTCATTGGCGGATAGGATCAAGGAAAGCTCTAAGGCTTTCTGTAGGTATTTCAGAAATAAAAGAATGAATAAAAGATTAGGGCCAGTCAAGGATAGTAGTGGGAAATTGTGTGTGGAGTCAGAGGAGATAGAGAAAACGCTAAATGAATATTTCTCATCAGTATTCACTCTGGAAAAAGACAATGTTGTTGAGGAGAATACTGAGATACAGGCGACTAGACTAGATAGGATTGAGGTTCACAAGGAGGAGCTGTTAGCAATTCTGGAAAGTATAAAAGTAGATAAGTCCCCTTGGCTGGATGGGATTTATCCTAGGATTCTCTGGGAAGCCAGGGAGGAGATTGCCGAGCTTTTGGTTTTGATCATTATGTTGTCATTGCCTACAGGAATAGTGCCAGAAGACTGCAGGATAGCAAATGTTCTTCCCTTGTTCAAGATGGGGAGTAGAGACAACCCTGGTAATTATAGACCAGTGAGCCTTACTTCAGTTGTGGGTAAAGTGTTGGAAAACGTTGTAAGAGATCGGACTTATAATCATCTTGACAGAAATAAGTTGGTTAGGGATAGTCAACACGGTTTTGGGAAGGGTAGCTCGTGCCTCACAAACCTTACTGATTTCTTTAAAAAGGTGACCAAACAGGTGGATGAGGGTAAAGCAGTTGATATGGTGTATATGGATTTCAGTAAGGCATTTGATAAGGTTCTCAATGGTAGACTATTGCACAAAATATGGAGGCATGGGATTGGGGGTGATTCCGCAGTTTGGATCAGAAATTGGCGAGCTGAAAGATGACAGAGGGTGATGGTTGACGGGAAATGTTTATCCTGGAGTTCAGTTACTCGTGGTGTTTTAGGTCCACTGTTGTTTATCATTTATATAAACGACTTGGATGAGGGCATAGAAGGATGGGTTAGTAAATTTGCAGCTGACACTAAGGTCGGTGGAGTTGTGAATAGGGCAAAAGGATGTTGCAGGTTACAGAGGGACATAAATAAGCTGCAGGGCTGGGCTGAGTGGTGGCAAATGGAGTTTAATGTGAAAAAGTGTGAGGTGATTCACTTTGGAAGGAACAGGAATGCAGATTACTGGGATAATGGTAAGATTCTTGGCAGTGTAGATGAGCAGAGACATCTCGGTGTCCATGTACATAGATCCCTGAACGTTGCCACCCAGGTTGATAGGGTTGTTAAGAAAGCATACGGTGTGTTAGCTTTTATTGGTAGAGGGACTGAGTTTTGGAACTATAAGGTCATGCTGCAGCTGTACAAAACTCTGGTGTGGCTGCACTTGGATTGTATTGCGTACAGTCTGGTCACCGCATTATAGGAAGAATGTGGAAGCTTTGGAAAGGGTTCAGAGGAGATTTACTAAGATGTTGCCTGATTTTGAGGAAAGGCTGAGGGACTTGAGGGCCTCTTTTCCTTGGTTGAGAGGTCACCTAATTGTGACATATAAGATAACCAGAGGATTAGATAGGGTGGAAAATGAGAGCCTTTTTCCTCAGATGGTGATGGCTAGCACGAGGGGGCGCAGCTTTAAATTGAGAGGTGATAGATAGATAGACTCATCAACTTTAAGGGCATTTAAATGGTCATTGGATAGTCATATGGACGAAAATGGAATTGTGTAGGTTAGATGGGATTCAGATTGCTTTCACAGGTCGGTGCAACATCAAGGGCCAAAGGGCCTGTACTGAGCTGTAATGTTCTATGTTCTAAGAGTGACGAGGATCCAAGGGCATAGCCATAGAGTAAAGGGAAGGCAACTTAGAATGGAGATAAGGAGAAACTTCTTCAACCAGAGAGTGGTGTTTCTATGGAATTCATTGCCACAGAAAGCTGTGGAGGCCAGGTCATTGAGTATATTTAAGATTAAGATAGATAAGTTCTTTAGGATCAAGAGTTACGTGGAGAAAGCAGGAGAAAGGGGTTGAGAAACTTATCAGCCACGATTGAATGGTGGAACAGACTAGATGGGCTGAATGACCTAATCTCTGCTCCTATGTCTTATGGTCATCTCACTGGGACAGTCCAAAGGATAAGTGTCAAACATTACTCCCACACTCTTCCACGCAGAAATTACAACACCAGGAATGGCTCTTCCCTGGGCCCTAACACTCTCCAGAGAAGGAGAATTAACTGCACAGGATGGAAATTTGACAGATTAGTGGACATGTTGCACATTGTATATTCCCCTCATTGCCACTTTACCAATGTCAGAGGCCTCAGAAATATTCCGAGTGCAAGAGATGTCCATCATTGGCACATTTAATTAAGGATCTTCTCCCAACTGTTTGGATTTTGAGAGTTAGAGGTGGAGATTCCCATATTTTATCCCCACACCCACGGAGATTCCATGAGATTTGAACATTCTACCATGGCCACATCAAAAAATCTTGTCGTGATTGTTTTGGCATTTAGCTTCAGCTGGCACTCAAAATATACATAAGGGTTGCAGTAAGAATGTGCTGGTACTAGAATCTCTGGAGAATTGCTATTATGTATTACAAATTGGCAGTGATGGAGAGGGTCCCCGATTTGTGAACATCCGATTTACTGACCCTTGCATTTATAAACACAATCCATACAGGGATGTAATTTTAACCATTTTGACATATGCAGGCTTCTTGGACATGGGAACGGTTATTTTATATTATCCTGCATTGTGTTCTCATTTGCATAGAAATCATCTTGTGAACAAGCCTGTATGAGGCTTCACTTGAGTGTTTGGTATTTTACTTGGGCTGATACCTTTCAGTATTGCTGAATTTTTGCACCTACATCAACGTGGCAGAAAATAGCACAGGAACTATGCAAGGAATGCTATTTACATACATTACATTCATGCAGAGTATTTTGAGATTGACTGCTGAAATTCTGAGGAAATACTATGCCTTTTATTTTTAATGAAGTCAAGAGATTAATCATCCTGTGTGTCTCTGTAATCAATCATCAGTAGGTGATGGTGTATTTTCCGCTGACGTTGCATTTGAGTTCATTTTGCATTTTATTTACATGCTCCAATTATGTGGTATCCCGCAGCCAGTCTCAAATCAATGTAGACCTGCTAGATTTCTTCAGACTGCAATTGAGGAAGACTGTTCTCCTATTAGATCTAACTGGCCTGCTGTGGATGTTACTGGTTGCAAAAATGTTGATGCAGCAATTGAGGACCAGCAGGATTGAGATTGAATACTTTAAATTAGATTAGATTCCCTACAGTGTGGAAACAGGCCCTTCAGCCCAACAAGTCCACACCGACTCTCCGAAGAGTAACCCACCCAGACCCATTCCCCTACATTTACCCCTTCAACTAACACTGCAGGCAATTTAGCATGGCCAATTCAACTAACCTGCACATTTTTGGACTGTGGGAGGAAACCGGTGCACCCGAAGGAAACCCACGCACACACGGGGAGAATGTGCAAACTCCACACAGACAGTCACCCGAGGCTGGAATCAAACCTGGGACCCTGGTGCTGTGAAGCAGCAGTGCTAACCACTGAGCCACCGTGCCGCCCAATTTTGTTCCCTTTCTGGAAGTGAAAAGTTGATTGGCATTACATTTGTGATTATCGTGTCATTAAAACAAATGTATTCATAGACTTAATTATAAGAGGTAACTTCTTGTGACAAGTTTAATGGGTAGTTAATGTGCAAATCCAGAAAAATCCTTAAAAGTAATGGGCAGACTAAGGGTGAAATGGTGTTTGTTCAAAGCAAACAGCAAAATGAAGTGAATCGACTCGTGAGTTCTGGAAATTTGCAAATCCTGGCACAGCTCTCAGTCCCCAAACTCACTGTGTGATTTGTACATTAACAACATTTTGCATCATCACACGCCACTAATGTTCAGCAAAATCAATCTAATATTTTCAAACTTTTAAAGAGAACTCTGTCTTACAGAAGATTAGTTTTAAGGCAAGGAAAGGGTGGAGCAGATTAAGAGTCTACTCATAATATTCCAGCTGTCAAAAATGCAAGGCAAGCTTGATAAAGCTGAGCTGGTCATCATTTTCAGGTGTTCATAAGCCACAATGCAAACAAAAGAGTTAAATAATAATGATTCATTTTCCTATAGCCAGAAGACATGGATCCATTTCAGGAAAGCCTGGAAGAACGAAGATATCCTGGTGAGGTCACAATCCCAAGTCCCAAACCTAAATATGGACAATGCAAGGACATCAGCAAAAAAGATCTCATAACGTAAGCAGGCAGAATAGCATCAGCTCTTTTCAATTTTTTTTGCTAAAATTTTCAATTGAATAAACTTTTTACCTCTGTATTTTGGTAGCATGCATTTCAATCTGCGACGTTATTTTTTAAAATATTCATTTCCCAAAATGCTCTTGCTAGATAATGTTTCTTAATCTTAATGCAATTTAATTAAAGCAAGTAAAATGCCATTGATGTAATTGCTTCATTTTTCCAAGTTTTCCTTAGGATGCTTAGCAAATCATTGCAGACAGTGAAGCTAAACTGGAAACAATGAAATATCAAAACAAAAGTTTTCTAAAAACATAATTACTATTTTTGGCTGTTTTCTTGTTTGGTGACAGATGTCCAACACCAGGGTGTGATGGGAGTGGTCATGTCACGGGTAATTACGCCTCACATAGAAGGTGTGACTTCCTTTTTCATGGTGGATACTGTCTTTTCAATTTATTGTTTTCAGCTTACCTGAACAATGCTGTCAAGTGAATTGCAAACAAAAAAACCTTGTACGTTAACCCTTTGAGAGTTGAATTTCCTTGACAGTTTGCAGCATGTTTGTCACAGAAATCTGTACATTAATCAGTAAGCTTTTCGGGTGGAAAGAATTTATATGCAGAAATAATATTTCTTATTATCAGTATTTTGTACACAAATTGTAAACATATCCCTTCATATTTTATTTGGAGATATAACACAAAATGTTAAGCTACACTGATTAGTTGACTTCAATGTACTGCCATTGTATCGTAGAGATTTGATATTGAATGTAAATATTTTTAGAAGTTATTTATTGTGAAATGTATCCAAACAAAGGAGTAAGTGCAGTGCTTTATCAATTAGATATCATAACTCTAAGGGTCATGATAAAGAAAATATGATTTAAATATTCAGAGGGTTAACTATTGGCATGAATCAATCAGCAATTCAGCAGTGAAACCATTGCTTCTCTGCATTTGTCAGGTTGTGTCATATATGTGTATGAAAGCTTTGGATGGAATTGACATGAGTTGACTTTGCTGCCTTGCGTATCTTACAGTCTGTCCGGCTGTCCTTTGGCTGACAAAAGTATTCGAAGCATGATGGCCACCAGCTCACAAGAACTCAAGTAAGACTTAAGTTGCATTAATGCACGGATGAAGTCCTCATTCTATCATTACCATTATTATTTTGATAAACTGCAAGAAAAAATTGGCATAGCATATGTGAATTCTGCAATTAAAGAAACCATTTTCAAGTACATGTGTGCACAGACTCATACACAAATCAAACATATTGGATTTGCTGATTTCTGTGTTGTCCTTTCCTGATTGCTTGTCTTAAAGGTGACTTTTGTATATCCAGACCTGTGTAACTTTGGTTTTCTTTTAAGTAGGTATGGCAAAACGTTTATGTACTGCACTTTATTAGTTGCCTGTTTATGAATTCTGTAATTCAGCATTGTTAAATTCATCTGATTCCATAAGGATGTCAATTTGCTGCATTTATATTATTCACCCCAGTTTATAATGCTCTAACAAAACAATTATTTCAACCCCAACATGTATTTCCTTTTTGATGTTACGGTTCAAAATTTGACAATTCCAAACAAAGCTTTCCTTTTGGTCACCTGCAGAGTTTGTGTTATAAATATGTATAGAGCTGACCTACTTCCACAACCAACTGGGAAGAAGAGCATGAAAGGAGTGACAGGCAAAGAGAGAAAGGGAAATCCTGGACAAGAGGGGATGGAGAACTCTAGGAATCCTATTTCATTCTAATTTTTATAACTGTGCACTCACGTAATTTAAGTGACAAACATTTTTGATGATTAAGACCATTAAGTACACGAGAAGCTCAGATATGCTTATTATGATTTTTCATTTTAATTGAAGTTTTCGTTAGAAGTATCATGCATTTTCAATTATTCTTTTCAAAATGTTTCAGCACCTACAATGCAAAGGAGAGTAAAATATTTATTTTGTCATGCACTTAGCAAATGCATCAAGATTAACAATTGTACAATTTATTATTATTTCATTTTTTAAATAAAAGACATTTGAGTTCCTTTATTTATTTATAAATTATTTCTTCTAAAGGCTGTAAAAATCATTCAAACATCAAACTTGTAGTTTTTGTCCTCTATATTTATTCACTGTGAATGTTTTATCCATTTGATCAATATGCTGACATCACATTTTCATTGATAGGTGTCCGACCCCTGGATGTGATGGATCTGGGCATATCACTGGAAACTATGCTTCTCATAGGAGGTAGGTGATATACCTTTCAACTGCATGATAATATTTTAAAATCCTCTTTTTATCCCTACAATTCCCTTTTCCTTTTCCTCTTTGTATGAAGGTGTTAATTTCATGCTGAAGTTAGCTCTTCAGATAACATTCAAAACTTGCCATTCTTCATGTGTGAATTTGAAAACTGAGTGTTGGCAGGCTAATCACACCAAGAACAACATAACCAATGCAGTTCCTGTCCTGACGAAGCATTCTCATAGCCAGATTTCCAGCAGGATGTCAATTCAGAACAAGATCCTTGATTGATTTTTCTTCCGTAACTCGTATGTGTTATTATAGTTATAAACACACTGCAGCTCCCCTGGTTGGAGATCAAATAAATAAGCCACAACAAGAATTGAAACCAATAACCTTAATAGTCTTTATGAATCACCTAACTAAGACTTTAACCAGCTAAACCATCAGGTGACCTGAAAGTGGTAAACTACAATTCTGCTACTGCACATGACCTACTGTGCCTGATGGATGCCATGTTTGAAGTTGCTGGATTTATTTGAAATCTCTTTAATTTAGTACAGCACCATTCAGCACAATGGATGGCATCCTTAGTGTTGGGTTTGCTAGGATTGTATGTAGGAGAAAGTGAGGACTGCAGATGCTGGAGATCAGAGTCGAAGAGTGGGGTGCTGGGAAGACATTGCCGCATCCAAGGAGCAAGAGAATCAACATTTCAGGCATAATTTTGATGAAAGACTTTTACTTGAAAAGTCAATTCACCTGCTCCTCAGATGCTGCCTGACTGGCTGTGCTTTCCCAGCACCACACTCTTCGACTAGGATTGTATGTAGACCTTCCTACAGTACTGTTATCAACGCATGGTTTCTTGGCAAATAGATTTTTGAGGATGAGTTCATACGGGTTTATTCCCACTAGTTGGTTCCGTCAACATCTGCCAGAAGCCCAGTCGGACAAATATGTTTTCAGAACTTGCTCAGTAATAGTGCTCGAGTCAGTTTTGACTATTGGTATTTATGTTCCCAACAGAACGCTTACTGTGCTCTTACTACCCATAATGCTACTTTTAAGTGGTGTTACTGATTAGTTGAGGGAGGGCAGTAGTAGGTGATCAACAGAGGATGCCCTTGTCCACACTAGACCCAACACTGTTCAAGGGATTTGGAGTCAATATTTAGAGCTTCCTCCTGACTATTTCATCATTGTGTCACCACTCTCTGGTAGTTATGGTGATTGAGGATTACAGGACATTGTCTGTAAGCTATGATTTGGTGAGTAAATCAAGCTTTTGCTTAAATAATTTTTGGGACAAGCCTGTGCATATTACTAAAGAAGACATTTCAGAGTTGACTGGGCAGGGTCGACCTATGTTGTTTCATGTGCCTAAGTCACAGCTAAATAATCGGTCTGCTAAACTTTCTACAGCAGTCTTATACTTCTATGTTGTTTGTTATTCCATTTCAGAGAACAGTTAAGGTCAAATATATTGCTGTATATTCATATATAGGCCAGGCCAGATAATGACAGCAGATTTCCTTCCTTAATGGACACAATGGTGGCACAGTGGACCAGTGGTTAGTACCGCTGCCTCACAGCATCAGGGATCGGGATTGGATTACTGCCTCGGTCAACTGTCTGTGTGGAGTTTGCACATTCTCCCAGTGTCTGTGTGGGTTTCCTCCGGGTGCTTCAGTTTCCTCCCACAGTCCAAAGAGGTGCTGGGTGGATTGGCCGTGCTAAATTGCTCATAGTGTCCATCGATGTGCAGGCTAGGTGGAAAATATAGGAATAGAGTAGGGGGGTGAGTCTGGGTGGGATGTTCTTTGGAGGGAGTGTGTGGACTCGATGGGCCCAGTGGCCTGCTTCTGCACTGTAAGGATTCAATGATTAGTAAACTGTATGTATTTATCACAATGTAGTAGTTTCATTGTCACCATTACTGGGCCTAGTTTTTGATTCCAGATTTGTGAATTAATTGAATAAACTACCATCAGCAGCCAGGTGAGGCATGAGGTGCTGTGCCAGACCACTAGCCTGGGCCTCTGAATTGCTAGTGCAGGAACATTACTCCTACATCACAGATCGCAATGTTCCCACCTGCCAGATCCCAGGAGTACCCAAATTTCCTCTGTGCTGAAGACCTCAACAGCCCACCTCCCACATTGTACACTTGTATTTTGTAGTTGTTTGGTCATGTTCCCATCAGTGCACGCTTTTCCAAATAGCCGAAGCAAATGGGAACAGTCATTTTTACTTGTTCACATTGCATTTGCTTTTTCATATCTTCTTCATTGAAAAATGCATTCTTGCAGGTTAGTTGATTTTCATAATACTTCTTCAAATAAATTAAATTTCTTTATTGGTGCTATACTTGGACAGACACGTTTTTCTGACAGTATTAATGAGTTGTTAATGAAATAACTTCACAGCGGGTGGTATCCTGTCACCAAGTCACCCTTTATAGACACGTGGAGAGACCTTGATACTGATCCAGCTCCCTCAGAGCTAGCTGAACCAGATGTCTGATGCTCCTGTTTATTTCTTTTCTCTTTGTTTTTTTATTTCCTTTTTTAAGAGACAACTCTCAGAGTGAGCAGGATGTCTGATACTCCAGTTTTTCTTTTTAATTTTCCCCCGCCTAACAGCGGTAGTGCTTATTTTTCCCCAGCAACCATGTCATGTTTGTGCAGGTGATGCTTCTGTTTATTTTGTTCCTTCTCTTTATTTTCCCACACGACCACCTAATAGCAGTCAGTGGGGGAAAAATAAGAGAAGAAACAAAATAGCGGTAGTGTTTATTTTTCCCCAGCACCCATGTTGTGTGTATGCAGGTGTTGGACACAGTGAAGAACACCAAGTGTATAAATCCTTATTTATATTCCACGACCAGGAAGAAAGGAGACACCTAAGTGGCCAGTGACAAGCAGTGCCCTTCTTGAGAGAGGGCAGTGCTGCATGATCAAAATGTGAAGGGGAGGGCAGGGATTAAATCAAAATAGAGTTGGAGGGGGAAATAAAACACTCCACTCCCTGCGGTGCTCACCTCTCCCTGAAAATCTCGAGGGTGTTGGCGGACACTGCGTACTCCTTCTCCAGGGATAACCGCAGAAGAGGGGCAGTCAATAGGCACGCTCCTGTTGAGACGTTAGCCAAGACTCCCTGATTGGACCGGGTTAACAGTCCCAATCAGGGAACATGTAGTCTAAGCTCGCTACAGTCATTACAATTATGGTTCGCAATGCATTGCCTGAAAAAGTGGTGGAGAAAGATTTGAATGGTCACTTTGCAAAGGCAATTAGATCTCTACTCAAAAAGCAATGATGTTTGGAGCTCTGAGGAGAAAAGATAGAAGTGATGGCTAGTTGGGTGTCCCTTTCCAAGAGATGACTCAGACAGGACGAGATGAATGGCTCCTTTAGTGCTGGATGATTTTATGATTAACTATTCAAATAATAACACGATCATACTTCAGCGGTGTTGATTCGTGGCAATGAACAAATTTTCACACCTGCAAGGTCGAACTTTCTTTTCCCTTTAAATGTGTTGCAAATAAAAATCTCTGGAGATCTTCATACTGGGTAATTCCTAAGTCAAAGATGAATGTCAAGTTGCCAGAGGAACCCTTGCAAACACCTGCTGCCTATTTTAGTCATATAGATTGATTAACATTAGCACAGCAGAAGCCAGTTTGTTACTAAGCAACTGATTGTCTGATGTAAACACTTTGTGATTTCCTGCTCCTTGTCAGTTTAACCAGTGCTATCTGATTTGACGACTGGTACCAAAAATGCATATTGTTTATAGTGACAGATCAAGACTACTTCCAATTTCTGAAGCACTTTGTTTTTAGAATTAATAGTGTAAACAACAGACTGCCCCGGTTCTGCCAACCCCATAATAATTGATAGTCTGCAGATTTATTTTGGTTGAATCCAGAATGTTCCAAGATTCACCTGCTCCCAGAGTAAAATGTGAAAGCAGCAACAGTTATCAATTAAGCTAAGCATGGAGTTGGCTGTATGGAAACATTTAAGATCCTTAGAGTGTTAAAACTAGAGAGTGATAAACATGATTTTAAATGGCATGTCGAAGCTGGTCCATTTGAAATTCTACAATAAATATTATATTATTCCTACAGTCTTTTAAAATGGTGCTTATCTCAACTGGAAGCTGTTACAGACACAGAAGGTGTGTTGACATCTGGACATATTCAAAAGCAACTCTCATACAAATCTAAATCTTCATAATTGTGATAAATCTTGCTTCCAAACAAAAATCTGTGAGATATGCCTGCATGATGGCTAAGCCTGTATATAAACTACCAACCTGAGCAATATGCTTCAAGTAAATATTGGTCTCTATTTTATTTTTGACACTAAACATTAGCATGCGGCAAATTTTGTGTTTTTATGTGCACTCAGGCCATAGATGTAGATGTAGTATCTCTTACATGTGAATGTGCAGAGTCATGTTCTAAGATGACTCATTTCCAGTCTGTAAATGAGATTCCTATTGTACTGTATGCTCAGGAACAAAGCCTCTCATTAGTCACAACTGTGAATTCATCACAAGGGCCGAATTTCTTTTTAAAAGAGGAAATTGGCACGGAAGAGAACTCCATCCAAAGCCATAAGAAGCTGAAATGCCCGGTCAAGTAATGACATAAAAATAGAAAATAAACTCTTGAATCAATGAGAAGGGAACAGAACTACCAGAATTAATGTTCAAAAAAATTCAGTGGCGCACCAGATAGAAGATGGAAAGGATTATCTCTGTTGCACAAGGAGTCCTCTCAGCTTTTTTTGGCCAGAAATTGTAACTGGCCTGGCAGACAGAAAGCTAAGCTAATATCCCTTCAACCAGATAAGTCTGCCTTTTGTTGTTTCTAGTTCTTCTTTACAATTTAATATTCTCACTGAGTAAAGTGACCCCATTATTAAACATATTTATTGGTCATTTTTCTCAGTATTTGCACAAATGATTTAAATCAAAAGCCAATTTTTAACCGTTCAGGAATGTATTCAATGGTTAATTCGTCTGAGGATATTTTGTTATAGTGTACAAATACAAATATTTTCTTTTCAACGAATACAGGAACATTAACCAAAATGATGTCCATTTTCAGTCTTGAGCTCAATGTAAGAACTCATGACTGTAGATGCTGAAATCTGTACTATAAACAAAAAATGCTGGAAATCACAGCAGATCAGGCACCATTCATGGAGAGACAGCAAGCTAACGGTCTGAGTCTAGATGATTCTTCTGGACTCGAAATGTTACCTTGCTCTCTCTCTAAGGTTGCTGCCTGATTCACATTTTTGTTTTCCTTCAGTCTTTAGTTCATTGGCCAGTGTCTGAACTTAATTCCTTGAAATTCATTTATTACTTAACACAAACTGCCTCATTTTTATGTATTACTTGAACCTAGCAATAAATATCATAATCATTCCGTGCTTCTTATTCTCAGCTTCTATGAATTGGGCATGGCATTTGTTCAGGTCCATCCATCTCCTGTAATTAAATCAATGGAGGTCTACTTCCTTGAAGTGAAAATACAGAACTTTCAAGAGCCACAATAAAAGACAACATTTTGTTGCAAGGTTTTGATAGAGGAGGTGAATTCACATTAGGGCCTTTTGAATTTCTTGCAAGAGTCAAGGAGAGTAGGAAGGATAAAAAATCACACAAACACAACCAAATATTTACAGCATCACTGAAAGTGCTCCTTTTCCAATGAGTTGCACAGCTTTAAGGTGCTAACAGTTGGCTGTCAGCATAGATAATAATTTCTATTCTTTCTGATGAGTCTTGGAGATAAATATAACGTACTTGGGTAAAAGCGGTGATTACCATTCCAATCATGTGGTTGCATCAGTTGCATATTCATGCTTACAGCCACAAAGCTGGAGCAGGTCACTGTAACCTATCAAGGATGTGCAGAGAACAAGTAGCACAGAGTGCAGCATGTTTTCTCAAAAGGGTATTTTAAATGCTGATCAGGACTCTTCCACTGTCACCAATCATCCTTCAGCACTTCGATCAGACTTTGTGTGCCCTCACTAAATATCAGTCTCTTACAACAAAAATGACAAACCTTTAAAAGCTAATTAATAACATAACACAAGTCATGGATGTAAGGGGAGTAAACGGAGGAATTGCTGAATTATTTGTAACTGGACTTTAAATCTGTCAGGCATTGATCTCCCTGTGGCTATGATGGAGAGCAAAATGTAGCGCTCCAGTCTAGTAACATGGTATAGACATCATATCTCTCTCTCTCTCTCTAGGGTCTTCAGCAGCTGCAGTAGTGTCTGCAAATAAATGCAGCCTTGGACTTGCTGTATTCTCTCAAACTCAGCAATAATACTTAGCTACTATATATTTACAAGTAAATTGGCAGAAGGTAAAATGACACAATGCTCCGTTTTCCTGTATTGATACAGGCAACCTGTGAAGTGTTGAGCAATCGAAGAAGCTGTCACAAGGAGCCATTGTTTTGAAAGATGAGGCTGTAATAAGGAAGTACCTCATTAAAATGAGGAAGAACTCATTGGACTTTCTGCTCTGACTATACTCTGCAAAACACAGTGTTTTCTTCAATGTTATTGGCAATTTTCTCTTCCCCTGCTGAGGGTATTGATTCATTTCTCACCTGTTTCCCTCCATGTATAACTAACAAATGCCTGTTGTCTCCAAGTAGACAGACTATTTTGTCATGAACGTATCACAGCTGAGCACAATCCACTCCCTAATAATATTGACAGGTGGACAACTTTAGCAGAGACCCCATGGAACCATCTGGAACTCTCGTTGGTTTTCTTCACTAACTCAAGGCTCTGGCCAAATGTACTGCTTTTACTGCTTCTCTGGCTTGTCCCACAGGCTCAGTACAAACTGCCAAATCAGAACTGGGACTGTCTTGATCCGTGGTGTAGGAGAGACAAACAGATTGGCCCACCAAACGAACTGTGACTTTAGTGGAAAGAAAATCAGTCAGTGCGCATGCAACTCATCCATTACCATCTCCGTCAAAGTTCCACCCATTAGCTTCAGTCAAGCAAGCAGTTGAACAGTACATAGCTGGATGCTGGGAGGTGGAACAAACTGGGAGCAAGACTGTATGCTATTTAGCCCATTCCTTTAGCTGCCATTCCTTCTCTGACTGAGTCTTTGTGCTTCATGTACAGTGTGGGGAAAGATTTGGAGATGCCGGTGTTGGACTGGGGTGTACAAAGTTAAAAATCACACAATACCAGGTTATAGTCCAATAGGTTTAATTGGAAGCACACTAGCTTTTGGAATGTCGCTCCTTCATCAGGTAGTAGTGGAGGGCTCAATCCTAACACACAGAATTTATAGCAAAAATTTACAGTGTGATGTAACTGAAATTATACTGTGGGGAAAGACATCTTTAGGAGTGAGATGTCCCTGATGTCAGTGAGAAAAAGCTCCCTGGACCACCCTCCAATCAGCCACCTAAAAGCTGACTGGCAAGCCTCTCAGCGAATTGAAACAATTGGTCTTACAATGGCACCACCACTAGGCCCCACCAAGTACTGAGAATATGGAAAACCCAGGCATTTGGGTGGATGGATTCTTCACGCCAAAGAAGGATCCTAGGATCTTAATAATTTATCCCAATGTTCTATCTTTGTAGAGTGATTGTTGTCACTCAGTCATAATTGTGGACCTCCCTTTTTAACAGTGCGGTGAGTGCACTTACACACATGGACCGCAGTGTCATAGAGTCATCGAGATGTACAGCATGGAAACAGACCCTTTGGTCCAACCCATCCATGCCGACCAGATATCCCAACCCAATCTAGTCCCACCTGCCAGCACCCGGCCCATATCCCTCCAAACCCTTCCTATTCATATACCCATCCAAATGCCTCTTAAATGTTACAATTGTACCAGCCTCCACCACATCCTCTGGCAGCTCATTCCATACACGTACCATCCTCTGTGTGAAAATGTTGCCCCTTAGGTCTCTTTTTTATCTTTCCCCTCTCATCCTAAACCTATGCCTTCTAGTTTTGGACTCCCCCACCCCAAGGAAAAGACTAAGTCTATTTATCCTACCCATGCCCCTCATAGGTTTTAGGGTTACCCCTCAGCCTCTGATACTCCAAGGAAAACAGCCCCAGCCTGTTCAGTCTCTCCCTGTAGCTCAAATCCTCCAACCCTAGCAACATCCTTGTAAATCTTTTCTGAACCCTTGCAAGTTTCACAACATATTTCCAATAGGAAGGAGACCAGAATTGCATGCAATATTCCAACAGCGGCCTAACCAATATCCTGTACAGCCTCAACATGACCTCCCAACTCCTGTACTCAATACTCTGACCAATAAAGGAAAGCATGTCAAATGCCTTCTTCACAATCCTATCTATCTGTGATTCCACTTTCAAGGAGCTATGAACCTGCACTCCAAGGTCTCTTTGTTCAGCAACACTCCCTAGGACCTTGCCATTAAGTGTATTGGTCCTGCTAAGATTTGCTTTCCCAAAATGCAGCAGTGTGTTAAGATGGCAATTCACCACTACCTTCTGAAAGGTAACGAAGGATGAATATTAAATGGTGACCTTTTTTCTGAACCCCAGCTCCTGTGAATATATTTATTTCTGAAACTGGTTCCTAGGAGGTGGAAGTTTCACCTCCACTTAAATAGTAGCTCTGGAGTGGTTGCCTGGAAGCTGGTTACAGTGGTCAGGCAAGATGCGAGCATTTGTGTTAAAGTTTTTTGAGTATTTACTTCTTTAGGGAGACGTAATACCACAATTATCAAAGATTGTATTCACACATATAACTTTAAATTAATAAATAAGATGTTACTGTTGATTTGTTGAAAATAAATCTCTCAAGCCCACAGACACAGCAAAGGCCCTCTTTCCAGCCACCTCCCCTTACTCATACAGTAGCTGTGGGATCCACTGTCGCCAATCCCCATCTAAAACTCAGGCCCAGCATACATTCTTCAATAGTACGGCAAAAATTTTCATTTTGTCTTGACACATGGACTGGAGTGGTTGAAGAGGAAGCTCATCACCATTTTCCCAAGGGCCACTTGGTACAGGCAATAAATGTTGGCCAGCCAGCGACCATCAGGTTCCATGAGCGATCTACAAAAAAGCCCCGTGAATTTACTCTGGGTATTGCTGCGAAGGAACCATGGTCCAAAATAACCAGATTTACTGAATGATGTTCAAATTAAGAAATTCCCAATTAGTTTGCAGTTTCTGAAACTTTTATTTCAACATGAATGAGAACCAACTCAAATCTTAGATGAATTAACAGATAACTTATGCATCAAGTAAAAAGTTGAATTCCATTTTAAAAGGTTGATACAATAAAGTTAGGTGTTAAGCAACCAGAAGCAGTCACAACATCCCTGATGATGTGGCTTTCCGATGTTCAATTCAAATCAACTCAACTCAACTCAACTCAACTCAATACACATTCACCTCCCATTCATGAATCCTGCTCATGTTCCTTTAGCTAATTAGACCCTGACTGACCGGTTTGTTGGTTCTCGGAAAATACCAGCTCTTGCAAATCTGAGCAAACACAACTTTTCAGCTTTAAGACCTTTTCTTTACCCAGTTCAGACAATACCTCTATGAATTCCAAGTACTCTTCTGCCAAACTGCAAAACTGACCTTTTCCTGATAACAATTTGGCTCCTTTCCTAACGTGAACTTATATGCATGCATGTGAAATGATAAATAAGAGCATGAATAGGTTACTCATCTCCTCAAGCCTGGTGTGACATTCAATAAGATGGCTGATGAGATCTTTGTCCTGAAATTCACACTTAAGAGAGTGCGGAAGAGGTCTATGAAAATGGTTCTAACAATGAAATATCTAATTTATAAAGATTATAGATTAGCAAAGTTAGGACTGTTTATCTTGGAGAAGGATAAGTCGAGATTTAATTGAAGTTTTCAAACTCATCAGAGGTCTAGACAAAGGAGGAGAGAATCTGTTCCCGCTCGTAAATGGATGAAGAATAGGAGGAATGAATGGATTCCTTCACCATTGTAATGATTCTGTATTTCTTGCCTACCTACTACTCTTTGACTCCCTTGTTAGTCAAGAATTTACTTACCTCTGACTTAACAATATTCAGTAATTCTGCCTCAACTGCTCTCTAGGAAGAGAATTCTCTGTGTTCTTCTTTCTGTCTTATTCTGTTCACTTGCTTCAATGCACTGACTGCCTTCACCCTCCAACTCAGTTGCTCACAACTCTCCTGCCAACCACACAGCTTCTTTATTACCTTCCTTCCTGTTGGCACCACTTCCAGCTTGAAGGTCAGTAAGGCCACATGTTTACTATTATGCAAGAAAAGTCCACTTTTTTTATCCTTTTGCAATTGATGCATATTCATAGAAGTCCCTTAAACTGTTCTTTAAAGTAATTACTTATTGCACAGACATTGTGAAGAAATTAAAAGTCTTCCTCAATATGGTATTCTGGGTCATTGATCATCATAGTGTGTCCTGGAAAGGCGATAAATTTTAGCACCTGGTACTCCCCACTCAGAGATTGTTAATTTTAAATTTTCCATCCAATTCAAATAACTTAGATATTTACATTATTCACGTCGAGCAGCATTAAAGATCTACGGTGCCCACTTACAGTTTTTTCATGAAAGTCATTTTAGCTCTGTCAGATTGCCCCTTAATCTAGAAGCATTTGTGAAACACAATTCCACACACATCCTCAACCTGAACTATACCAATTTAGTGTATTTTAATTTGACTAATAACCAGACGTCTTGAGTTTCATCCTGGTTTTTTTTGTTCAAATGAGCTCAATATGCCAAATTGCTGCATTTTTTAAATGTTGGACTAGAAATATCATCCAATTTCTATAATACCATTGTCCAATCACATATTTAACTTTGGTTTTCCATTCCTTCTTGCAATCATACTTAATGATTTTTCGTTCACTAAGCCAGGTTCAAATGATCGAATGGGATTTTTCTTTCTTTTCTCTTTGATTTCCCTGTCATTTTGATTCCATCAAACAGCATCAAGAGATTCAGGTACTCTTTTCAATATATTTTACAGTTATCCTCACAGAGACCATAGTCCCACCAGAGAGTGCTTGAAGGGAGTGCAGGTTGGAGAAATTATACTTTAATAATGCTGCCCTATCTTTGATCTTGCTTCGCATGGAATTTAATATGACTTCACTAACTTTTATGGACTGTTCTACTGCACCCTCCCTTCTTCCCTACTCAAAATAGTTTTCTTGTGACTTGGGAATGATTGTATATTTTGTTATTAATTGTGACCCATCTCTATAGATTGTTTATATGGGCTTCAAATACCTAAACAACAACATTGTTCTACCGGTGTTTGAGGTGCACATTGACTTTTTCTTTTGGGATGTCTTATTTCTCTGCTCCCATTTCAACCCCAGCCCACTTGGGGAACTGTATAGGCCAGTGGTTGTAGGGCTAATTATCAACCTGTTTGAACTATCCATGAACATTCCTTCTGTAGCCAACAAGTGATTTGAACCCAGAGATTCAAGCCCAGAGGTAGGGACACCATCACTGTACCACAAACCCTTCTGGGTAGATGAATAATAAAACATAACTATAACATCTATTAGAAACAGTTTGTGCCATTAAGACTTATTATAAAATGTCCAGACTGAAATAGTCAGGTATGGCATCATATTTTGAGGTATTGAAGCTCCAATGGTAGTCCCATTATAATAATATGATTTCTCCAAGTGATCTCTTTAAGATTTCACCACTTGGATTGGGCGATTTCTGATCTTAATCACGCTGTTGGATGGAGTTTTAGAAGAAGTCAGCTATGTCTCCTGGAGGAGGAGAGAAGAGAAAGAGGAAAAGCCTAGTCTAGCCAGTCCAGCCTACGTTGTGTACTCCCAGCATTGCAAAGACTTAGCAGTGGCTTTCAAACTATGTATTCACTTTGTCAAGAAACATGTCACATGGCAATTGAAAAAAGGAAAAGGAGAAGTAACAACAAAAAGTAAAGCTGAAGCAATCATTGCTTTCATTTTTTTAGATTTCATGAGAGTACTGAAGTTGCAAAAATATGTTTTAAGTATATATTATATATTTAATTTATTATTTATATATAGCACAACTAAATAGTTATTATTGTTTGTCATACGTTCTGTGTAATTCTGTAGTGATTTTAACATAAATTGTCCCTGAAGCTTTTTGATGTCAAGAAATAAAATGTCATTTGTACAGCGTCTTTTAAATGTAAGTTACCTGCTCAGGTTAAATGCGCTGACATTAGGATAAACAGTACAAAGGCTGCTCTGACTGTGAACATCTCTCTGAAATATATTTTAGTTATCTAATGTATTTAGAAAAATCTAACTGAAGGTTGCTGCACACATTTCAGAATTGCCAACATTTAGATTACTTACAGTGTGGAAACAGGCCCTTCGGCCCAACAAGTCCACACCACCCCGCCGAAGCGCAACCCACCCATACCCCTACATTTACCCCTTACCTAACACTACGGGCAACTTCGCATGGCCAATCCACCCTAACCTGCACATCTTTGGATTGTGGGAGGAAACCGGAGCACCCGGAGGAAACCCACGCAGACACGGGGAGAATGTGCAAACTCCACACAGACAGTCGCCTGAGGTGGGAATTGAACCCGGGTCTCTGGCGCTGTGAGGCTGCAGTGCTAACCACTGTGCCACCGTGCCTTTTGAAAGAACTCAAGTATTTTGAAAGAACTCAAAATAACATTTCATTGTGTTATAAGCCAAAAGACTCCGCTCAATTGCTTTCAAGTCATAGAGTCATAGAGATGTACAACATGGAAACAGACCCTTCGGTCCAACCCATCCATGCCGATCAGATATCCCAACCCAATCTAGTCCCATCTACCAGCATCCAGCCCATATCCCTCCAAAACCTTCCAATCAAATACCCATCCAAATGCATCTTAAATATTGCAATTGTCCCAGCCTCCACCACTTCCTCTGGCAGCTCATTCCGTGCCTGTACCACCTTCTGTGTGAAAGAGTTGGCCCTTAGGTCTCTTTTATATCTTTTCCCTCTCACCCTAAACCCTCTAGGTCTGGACTCTCCCACCCCAGGGAAAAGACTTTGTCTATTTACCCTATCCATGCCCCTCATAATTTTATAAACCTATAAGGTCACCCCTCAGCCTCCGACACTCCAGGGAAAACAGCCTCAGCCTGTTCAGCCTCTCCCTATAGCTCAAATCTTCCAACACTGGCAACATCCATGTAAATCTTTTCTGAACCCTTTCAAGTTTCACAACATCTTTCTGATAGGAAGGAGACCAGAATTGCACACAATATTCCAACAGTGGCCTAACCAATGTCCTGTACAGCTACAACATAACCTCCCAACTCCTGTACTCAATACTCTGACCAATAAAGGAAAGCATACCAAATGCCTTCTTCACTCTCCTATCTACCTACAACTCTACTTTCAAGGAGCTATGAGCCTGCACTCCAAGGTCTCTTTGTTCAGCAACACTCCCTAGGACCTTATCTCATATTGTTGAAATGGCTGCTTTTTTTAGTTTGTTGATGACTGATTCAAAGTTTGCAGAATCAGTGGAAAGGTATTTCGTTGGAAAAGCTGGGTGGGTGAAAGTGCTTTCTGAGTGTATCTACAGTGTTGACTCCTTTCACACCTCATTGCAACTCCATGCACACTGATATTGGAGAGGTGCAATGATGTTCAAAATAAATGCTAACCCCTTGAAACACTGATTCAGCCTCCCAGCTGCAACCCTCAGAAATGCAATGGACTAGTTCTGATTCGAGCCAATTGAACAGAAACTCACAACAGATGGAGTCCTGACCTCAGCTTTTACCTCAGACCCCAAGCCCGACAGTATGTGCATGGTAAACTGGATTTTGACCTCAAAAGGCATTTTATAAGACAGGCTCTCTCACACTCGCCTGGAGTTGGGAAAAGGTTGTGCCAGTTGCCCACCCGCAATAACAGGCAGCTGACCGAATCCTATAAATCTCTGGGCCCAGTGAGAAAACTCATCAAATTGCTCTGATTTCTAGTCCTGTTGATTCATCCAAGCAGATAAAAAAAATCAGTGAATCGTTGAAGCTGAACTGATGACTGTGACCAACTCGACAGCTCTGATAATGCAGCTTGTGGATGTAGCGAGATGCTCAGTTGTAAAGCAGCAGGAAGCAGCTTGCACCTATTGTTGCGCTAGTCCCACATTTGTGATGCTGGATAGGCGTTGAACAGAAATCAGTCATTTGTTCACACGAGGGAGAGATCAGAGAGGGAAATTAGCTGATCTGCTCTTCTGCACCAGTTCCCAGACATATCACAAATGACACTGCAGACATTTGAGAGTTTGTTCTCAGCCCAGTACCATTACAGATTGGAAACTGTCTGGGTGAGAGAAAAAGAGATAAATATTTAATGCAAAGAAAATAAGCTTTGAGTTTGAGATTTGCCAATCACACAAAACAATTCAGTAAATTATTTTTGAGCTCTGAAACAATTGAAGCTTGCTCAGAGGAACTGGTCAGATAAATATCTGGGAATGACCAGCGAATACAGAATGTTTGATTTCACAGAGCCATTGCTTGGCTTCCAATTAAAATGAATTTAGCTGCACGTTTTCCAGTTTTGTTTTACTACAGCACCACCTGCTGGTCTTGTCATTTTACTGCTTTGCACCATCAATGTCATCAGGGAATTTTTACAGAACCTGCATGCACAACGAATGCACTCAATGGTTACATTTGTTAAAAGAAGTTCAATAGATTTGCCTTAAATATGTCCTCACAGACTAAGGTTCGTGAGAGGTAGCTGTCTCGGGCAAAACTACCTGGCTGACATGATAAAACATAATGATTACATTTTTATATATTTCAATAGATGATAAATAATGAGAAAGTCATCTGTGCAAGTCCCTTACCTTGCAAAATGCCAACCAAAACTCATGGCAACAGAACCAATAAGCGAAACCTAAAAGTGTACTTTAAAACTTCATTCTGCATGAGGACCCAGATTGAATCCCCAGTCTCTGTTAGGATTACAGGTCTCTGCTGGTTGGTGTGCAACACCTCATGACAGTAATCTGGGTGAGAGACAAATTGCTTCTAGAAATGCAACTATGAATTACGGGTGAGAGCAGGGTCAGGGGATACCTGTAACCCTCAGGTATCCTACTGGAAAACACTGTCAAAACTCAGAGAAAACTCACACGTGAATAATGGACATCAGGGCAATGAATGAGAGAATGATGGCAGCTGTTTATGAATTATGCTCCAGTGACAAGTGGAGGAGCAGAGGAAGGTGAAATGTCAAAAGAAAACTTGTGATTGGTGCCATGCATTCACAAATATTTTTAACAATAGCTTTAACATTTTTGAAAAATGATAACAGCTATAAACAGAAATTGCGTTTTGAATTATGTAGCTAATGGTACATATATTTCTCTAGTCTTTCAGGCTGTCCCCGAGCAAAGAAAAGTGGAATCAAAATTGCTCAAAGCAAGGATGACAAAGAAGATCAGGAGCCCATCAAGTGAGTACAGCTTTCGTCAGCGATAATGGCTCAACAACATCAGCTTCAAACCATTAGAAGTACGAGCGACTGTCCAATCAAACCAAACATTTAGTACTAATTTTGAGCAACTTCAGATTCATATCAATACAAGCATGTGGTACACACCTCGGTGCTTTGGTATGTTAGATTAGATTAAATTCCCTACAATGTGGAAACAGGCCCTTCAGCCCAACAAGTCCACACCAACCCTCCAAAGAGTAACCCACCCAGACCCATTTCCCTCTTACTAATGCACCTAAAACTATGGGCAATATAGCATGGCCAATTCACCTGACCTGCACATCTTTGATTTGTGGGAGGAAACCAGAGCACCCGGAGGAAACCCACAGAGACACGGGGAGAATGTGCAAACTCCACACAGACAGTCACCCGAGGCTGGAATTGAACCTGGGACCCTGGTGCTGTGAAGCAGCACTGCTAACCACTGAGTCATTGTGCCACCCCGTGATCTTGAACTAGAAGTTTGGTTCTGTCTTCATAAGAAGACACAGGTAATCCCCCAGGAATGTTAATGATCCAAAGTTCTAGTGAGAGAGTGAAATTGAAGGAAATCAGTCTTACTAAGAAAATGGTGGTAAGTAGACCTGGAAATGTTGGATTCTAAAATGCTGTAGACCCTGGAGCTGATCCCATAGTTTGAAGGGTGGCAGATTAATCCACAATTTTAAAAAGGAGAGAGAGAAAAAACAGAATTATAGGCCAGTTAGCCTAACGTCAGTAATGGGGAAAATGCTAGAACCTATTATATAGGACAGAACAATTGGAAAGTATTATCAGAATTGGACAAAGCCAGCATAGCATTATGGAAAGCAAATCATACTTTTAAAATCTACTGGAATTTTATTTGAAGATGTAACTAGTGGGATAGATAAAGGAGAATTGGGGACGTGATGTCTTTGGATTTTCAAACGTACTTTGATAAGATCCCTTATAAGAGGTTGGTAGGCAAAGCTAAAGCACGTGGGACAGGAGGTAATATAGGCAAGGATCAGGAATCGGTTGGCAGATACAAAACAGAGGGCATGAATTGGTAATTTTCTGAACAGCAGGTTGTGACACTTGGAATACTGCAAGGATCAGTGCCTGGGCCCCAGCCATTCACAAGATATATAAATGACCTGGATGAGGGAACCAAATGTAAGATTTCCAAGTTTGCCGATGACTCAAAACTGAATGGGATTATATGGGGATGCAAGGAAGTTTTGTGGTAGTGTAGTCAAGGTGAGTGAATGGGCAAACACGCGGCAGGTGCACACATCCTGGCTAAATGTGAGGTTAAACATTTCGGTGTAAAAAATAGAAAGGAACGGAATCACTTAAATCACTTAAATGGTCATAGATTGGGAAGTGTGGATGTATAAAGGGATCTGGCTAAGTCACTGAATGTATTCAAAAAGGAGATAGGTAATTCTTTTTATCTTAAATGCATCAAGGGGTACAGGCAGAAAGTGGGAGTATGATATTAAGACAGAGGATCAGCCATGATCATATTGAATGACGGAACAGGCTCAAAGGGCTGAATGGCCCACTCCTGCTCCTAGTTTCTATGTTTCTGTGATTCTATTTGCAAATTCTCCTGTTGTCGTGATTAAAACTGGAATGAGAGAGCACCTGGAGCCGGGAATCTCACATCACTCTGGTTCCACACCAGTGGGAATTGCAATCGATGGAAAGAAAATTTTAAAATGTTCTGAGGACAGCCTTCATTTTTCACACATCAGCAAAGTTTCAGACCATTTGACACCATCAGTGTAAATCTGCCTGTTAGGACATGCCAGAAAAGATTTAAAAGATAACCCAGAGTGATGAACTTCAGCACACTTGATGACCTTCTCCTTCTTTCATGCGATCTCTATCATTTCACATTCAAGTGGGAGGCTGAGAGGCGACCTTATAGAGGTTTATAATATCGTGGGGGGGTATAAGTAGGATTAATGGTACATGTCTTTTCCCTAAAATGGGAATTCCAAGATTAGGGGACACATTTTTAAGGTGGGAGGAAAGAGATTTTAAAAAGACAATTTTGTTTTACACAGAGGATGGTTTGCTTGTGGAATCAACCTCCTGAGGAAGTGGTGAATGACAGCAGAGTTCCAATATCTCAAAGACAATTGGTTATGTACGTGAACAGGAAAGATTTGGAGGGATGTGGGCCAGGAGCAGGCGGGTGGGACTAAGTTAGTTTGGAATTATGTTTGGCATGGACAGGTTGGACTGCAGGGTCTGTTTCTATGCTGTCTGCTTCTAAGTCAGCTGAGTGTGATTGTAACTTGTGGGCAGTTTTGATTTGTGGAGATGAACCCGCTGGAAGCTAAATTAAAACTGATTAAGTTGGTTCACATGGGTCCCTCCCAGCTGAGAATCACAATCAAGGAAACAAAAAGGTGATCAGCAACATATACAATCACAATTATTTGGACCGTATCTTTTACCTGCTTGTATTCAGAGCTGTTTGTTCCCTTGTTCACGCTGTGTGGGTTTTAAATATGTAAAGTGAGACAAGAATGCTGATTGTTATTGTCTTACTGCAGATGTCCTGTTCCTGGATGTGATGGTCAAGGGCATGTGACTGGGAAATATGCATCTCATCGGAGTGCGTCAGGGTGCCCGCTCGCTGCTAAGCGACAAAAGGATGGCTACCTGAACGGCTCACAGTTTTCATGGAAGTCTGGGAAAACGGAAGGCATGTCCTGTCCGACTCCGGGATGTGATGGTTCGGGACACGTAAGCGGCAGCTTCCTTACCCATCGCAGGTGAGAAATCAGGTAACAGTCTCTCGAACACAAAAGCCATCTTTTGCAGATGCTGGACATCTGAAATTTTTTAATAAGTAGATAAATTTTTTAAAAAGAATGATAAAAGCACTCAGCTGGTCTGGCAGCATCTGTGGAGAGAGAAAGACAGAGTTAATGTTTCAGTCCAACAATCTTCTCGTGCAAGGTCAGCAACCTGAAATCTGAATTCTGTTTATCGCTCAACAGTTTCTCAAAACGGTTGTTTCAAAGTTAAGGCTGCAGTAGGTTTATTTTTACATTTCTGGAATTAATTAGGGAAAAAAAATCATTTTAAAGCTCAAACACTTGTATCTAACCATCTCATCTTGCATATGGTATGTGAGGTGCAGGGTTGCCACGTGCCCCGGATTGTCCTGGGAGATTCCAAGAATTAGATCCTCAGCTTTCTAAACCCTGAAGTAGAGAATGCAGACGTCAAAATGTCATCTTAAAAAAAAACAATGTATTTTAAATTTAATTTTTGTTGAATTCCTTTGTTTATTAATTATAAAAACATTAGTAACAGGCAGAAAGTCTTTTTGACTAGACAGGGTGGCTGGAAGGAAAGGATTATTGTAGAATCCTTTCAGTATGGAAGCTGGCCATTCGAGTCCTCATTAACCCTCCAAAGAGGCTTCCACCCCATCCCACATTTTCCATGGTTAATTCACCCAGCCTGCACGTCCCTAGACAATTTAGCATGGCCAATCCACCTGACCTGCCCATCTTTGGATTGTGGGAGGTAACTGGAGCACCCAGAGGAAACCCATACAAGCAAGGGGAGAACATGCCAACTCCACACAGACAGTCGCCCAAGGCTGGAATCAAACCCATGACCCTGGCACTGTGAGGTAGCTGTGCTAGCCACTGTGCCACCCAGTTACAGGATGAAACTCCCACAAATATGTTTAATTGGAGTTGGAAAATTTAATTGGGATGAAATCAAATGCACCTTCTCTCGCAGTATAAAATGTTTGCCTTGCTGAATGATGGAAGATAACTCGGCCTGCTGTCTGAGCAATGTAGAATGTTTGCAGTCACTCATCAGTAAGATCACAATATTTTTCAGAATATTTATTGTATTAGTGAATTATCTTGAGGGAAACCAAGATTGGAAATTATGGTTTAATCACAGGGTGGACAGCATTAATTCAGTCCTCATTTTAAATGTGCTTAAAACTTCCTTAATTTAATGTAGTGCTTTCATTTTACTTTTCACAGTGAAGCAGAAAGACTGATGGTAATTTGGAAAGGGCTAACATAGAATTGGTTGGAGCAGAGGAGCTTTGCTGCAGTATAAGCTAAGGAACTAGAAGTCATGAAACTGGGGTCATAAAAAACCACTGCTAGCAGGAGGATGTGACTATAAGTATAGCATCTTTTGTAAAGTTGCATATAGGAATCTATAACAGAAGACTTGACAGTCAGAAGTAAGATTTATAAATGGGAATTTCTCACAGCTTTGTTTTTCCTTAAAAAAATCTTTGGAGTTAGATTAAGGTAATATTTCGGAAAAAAAACAAATATGTAGAGTTCTACAACCCTGGAGAAACTTATTGTGTAAGGTAATGGTTCTGAAAGGGTTAATGTTAGAGACCGCATTAAGCTCCACACAATCTGTTGACATCACAAAGACAGATTGGGAAAGTCAGAACATCTTAGGATCTTATAGATGAAGACCTACATTGTCAGGTTTCTCAATAGTCTTTAGAACAATGTCTAACTTATTAATCTAATATGTGTCTGTTTGCTGTTATTGAGTGAATGTTTATCATGTTTAAGACAAGAGCCTTTCCTCATGGAGAGTCAATGGTGGGGTTTTTCCACCACTGTAAAGTAATTAGGCCCTTAGATAGTCACAGGGAGAGGATGTTGGCAGCAAACCATAAAATTAATAGTGGTTGTTTCCAAAGTATACAAAAGAAAACCTCCCATTGAATCAGCACTCTCACTCCATGGAACTTTGTTAGTTTTGCCACAGAAATTGAGGTGGCCCCAAATTCTAAGGACCCTGAATGTATCTGTAAACATCGTTCATCAGAGCAGGGCATCTTAGTCAGCTATGTCTATTCATTCAGTTCCTGCATTCTGCAGCTCAAAATGTTCTGACCACAAAGCTCCTGGAATTGTGGACTAGTAATACCACAGTGAGGGCAACAGGCTCACTGGAACCTGAGGGAATGAATAGCAAGACAATTGATGCGCCTTGTTGATTGATGAAATTGAAGTGTCGAGAAATAACCAGTGGAAGAATTGGGAAAGGTGAATTGAATCAAGTACAGGAAAAGATATAAAGAGAAGGGAAAGAAAGGATCGGGTTAACAGGCAGAGGGAAAAGCTGAACAAATACATGCATAGATTCTTGGAAAGGGCAACAAAAATTGATAGTGCAACATTCTCCTTCAAATCACACCAAAATTATACCATGGAAACAGCTCTCTGAGTCCAATAAGCCTTTTTTAGTGTTTCTCCTCCAACTTTTGGCAGTTTATTGTAAAAGTATAATGGTAAATGAAATAAAGTATTGATAAAACAATTATTTTTTGGCAACTAATTTTTTTTTAAGAACTGGAAGTAATTATGTGACTACATGAGCAGTTAGCTGCTGCACTTCAATTCTTTTGTGCAATATGAGGAAAACAGTTTTTCCCCTTTGTTCTACTCATGGGGACAGACAACATCACATGGGGATCAGTTCTTGACCACTCACAACCATAATGCCAAGAGAAGAGTTAAAGTGTGATGCCTGAAGTCTAAACCATATTCATATGAAATGAGGATGAATGGTTTATACTTTACACACCTAGCTACCAGTGAACTTTATGGAGAAGATTAGGCAAGTGGGTCAAATTGTATTGCTTTATGAAAGAGCCCACATCGATTTACTTGACCAAATAATCTCTTTCTGGCCTGAACTGTTCAATGAGACAGAAAAGAAAGATAAATAAATAATACTTTGAAGTTTACCTTTTTAAAGTCTACAACAACAATTCACTATCTGAAGGAATAAGAGTGCATTCTTTTAATTTTTCACCTTTTGGACAAGAGAGATTAATTGGCAAAGTTGACAATACCTGTTCCTCACCACAAGTTCCTGGCTTTGCACATTGTATGTGGCTCATACGCCACTGTTTCTTCATGAAATTCCTGATCAGTTTTCGGAAGGATTTATTTAAGGTGTCCAATTTGATCAATTTTGATGTATGATTTTGAATGAGGTGTATTTTGTGGAGCTGAAAATACACAATGTGACAAGGTATCGCTAAGATAATCATGAGCAATGATGATCAATTATTTGCTAGCGTGCAAACTTTCTGTATGTGCAACTTGTACATCTGTCGATTTTTATTGCTAACGTATCTGTTTGTTTGACTGTTTCTTTCATAAATATACTGTCACATTACAGAACCTAGAGACTGCATTTTGTTCAAATCTAAATCTGGATGATGGGATTAAAAAGTGGCAACAGTCAAAAAACAGATGTGCAATTATCATTATTTCTACCTATGTAAAATCACTCTCAATTATACATGATTAGAATTTTAAAAGGCTATTTGTTTTTAGAACTAACTTCAGCTGGTTAATGTTCAATCAGTAAAAAGATTTCACCATTCGGAACTCTAGCCCAGTAAATATTGTATCTGCATTACCTAAAAATAATCAGCAGGGAGTCTTGGAGTTTTAAACACAAAGGATGGAAAAACATCACCTTAGGTTTTTGTCAGGAGCCAGGACCATTTCCAACTCTGATAGTCTTTGAGGTCTGCACACTGGCATGTTCAAACTGGCATAAGCCAGATAAGATGATGGCTTGGGGAACATTGTCCAATTAAAGATGGCTGGGTTGGTTGTACAGGTGGTAAGACCAATGGGAGGACCAGGCAGTCCATAGGTGAGACAGCTACTGTTAATGTAGGAAAGAGACTCTGAATGTGCTTTAATATGGAGAAGACAGTGAAAACAAAATTTAAAATTAACTGTGGGCACAGCTGCCAGGCTGTTGGTATGGAAAGAGGAGCCCTCCATGACATGGCCTGCAATCACAGTTGTGGTTCTCTGCACTAAGGCACTGGGAATGGTGCACAGTTACATGAGGCTGGTCCGGCCATTGAGAAGCTGGTTTCCATCAGCAGGGCACCTATCTGCTCAGGGTTTCCAATTCAAGTGCCAATCTATCATAATAATTTTTATTATTCTGCATGCAGTTATCCACATTTTGTTTTGTGGTTGTGCCTGTGATAAACTTTGATTTGATAAATCATGACTATTCCAACATAATTTAAAAGATTGGATGAAAATGATCACTTGTGTTAAGTGTTTTGAGCCCATCTCTGTCATTTTGTTAATTTAGTTTGTTTCACTTTCCTGCATTTTCTTGGATCCAGTCTGTCGGGATGTCCAAGAGCGACTTCTGCAATGAAGAAAGCAAGGTTGTCGGGAGAGGACATGTTGACGATAAAGCAACGAGCCAGTAATGGTAAAGAGATTTTGCCTATCTTGCAGAACAGTGCAATGTATGACATAAGTTCAATGTATGATATAAAGCAGACTTTCTTCATACACATTTTCTCATACATTCTGTAGAAGCACAAAAGATAGTCTTGTGCTTCCTTGCCAGTTAACCACATGAAGTATGCTACAATTAAATGGTTTCTTGTTTAAAATAGCTCTATTAATCAACAAAACTGTCATTCATGATTTTTTGTTTGAAAAGAAAATACTTGGAGGGGGGACATGCATGAAAAAATGTTTGCTTATTAGAATTAGACACAAAGGTTGTTAAAGCTCAAAATAACACTTGGAAAATGACATTCTGCTCTGCAAGAACTGTTATGCAAAATGTTTGGACTGTCCTTTAAATATACAGTGGACCTGAAATTGAAAGTAAATTTAACTGCTATGATCAGTATCAAAAAGTGTGGCACTAGAAAAGCACAGCAAGTCAGACAGCATCCAAGGAGCAGGAGGGTCGACGTTTCGGGCATAAGCTCTTCATCAGGAATGTGGGGGAGGGGGGCTGTGAGATAAATAGGAGGGTGGGTGGGGCTGAGAGAAGTGGCTGGAAAGGCGATAGGTGGATGCAGATGAGTGGTGATGGTGATAGGTCGGAGCAATGGGTGGAGCATATACTTGGGAAGGAAGATAGCACAGTGCAAGAGGGCAGCTGGAGGATTGGGTCTGGGATGTGGTGGTGGGTGAGGGGAAATGAGGAAACCGGTGAAATCCACATTAATCCCGTGGGGTTGGAGAGTCCCAATATGGAAAATGAAGTGTTTTTCCTTCAGGCATTGGGTGGCTTGGATTTGGCGGAAGGGGCGGCCCAGGAATTGCATGTCGTTGGTGGATGGGAGGGGGAACTGAAGTAGTCGGCCACAAGACGGTGGGGTTGTTTGGTGCGTCTGTCCCAGAGATGTTCTCTGAAATGTTCCGCAAGTTGGAGTCCTGTCTCCTCAATGTAGAGGAGACCACATCACGATCAATGTGGTGCTGGAAAAGCACAGCCAGTCAGGCAGCAACTGAGGAGCAGGAGAATCAACATTTTGAGCACAAGCTCTTCATCAGGAATGAGGGTGTGGCCCAAGGGGGCTGAGAGATAAATGGGAGGGGGTGGGCCTGGGGGAAGGTAAATGGGAATGCTGTAGGCCAATGAAGTTGGGGGTAAAGGCGATAAGTTGGACAGGAAGGTAGAGCAGATCGGTGGGAAGGAAGATGGACAGGAAGGACAGGTCAAGAGGGTGGTGCCGATTAGAAGGTTAGATCTGGGATAAGGTGGGAGGGAAGGGAAATGATGAAACTGGTGAAATCCACATTAATCCTGTGGGTTTGGAGGGTCCCAAGGCAGAAAATGAGGCGTTCTTCCTCCAAGCATCGGTTGGTAAAGATTTGGCAGTGGAGGAGGCCCAGGACTTGTGTGTCATCGGGGGTGTGGGAGGGGGGGAGTTGAAGTGGTCAGCCACAGCTTCCTACGTGTGTCCCAGACGTGTTCTCTGATGCGTTCTTCAAGTAGGCAGCCTGACTCCCCAATGTACAGCAGACGGACAGAGTAGATGACGTGTGTAGAAGTGCGAGTAAATCTCTGATGGATGTGGAAGGCTCCTATGGGTCCTTGGATGGAGGTAAGCGGGGAGGTGTGGGGGCAGATTTTGCAATTCTTGCAGTGGCAGGGGAAGGTACTGTGAGGGGAGGGTGGGTTGGTTGGTGGGGGGGAGGGAGGTTGTTGGTGGTGGCCGTGGACCTAACAAGTGAGTCACAGAGGAAATGGTCTTTACAGAACACAGATAGGGTCAGGGAGGGAAATATATCCCTGGTGGTGGGGTCTGGTTATAGGTGGCGGAGATGGTGGAGAATAATGCGATGTGTCCGGAGGATGGTGGGGTGGAAGATGAGGACTAGGGGTTTCAGTCCTTGTTGCAGTTGGAAGGGTGGAGTTTGAGGGTGGAGGTGAAGGAAGTGGATGAGATGCACTGGAGGGCATCATAGACCATGTGAAAGTGGAAATTGCGGTCTTTGAAGGAGGCGTGTGTTCTATGGTGGAACTGGTTCTCCTGGGAGCAGATGCAGTGGAGGCAGAGAATTGGAAATAAGGGATAGCATTTTTACAGGAGGCAAAGTTGGAGCAGGTGTAGTCCAGGTAGCTGTGGGAGTCAGTGGATTTGTAGTTGATGTCCATGTTGAATCGGTCACTGTTAATGGAGATCCAGGAAGGGGAGTGAGGTGTCCGAATTGGTCCAGGTAAAATTACGGTCAGGATGGAATGTGTTAGTGAAGTTGATAAACTGTTCAACCTCCTTGTGGGAGCATGAGGTGGCACCAATACAGTTATCGGTGTAGTGGAGGAAAAGGTGGGGAATGATGCTGGTGTAACTGCGGATTGGATGGAGGTGTGGACATAGATTTTACACCACTTTTGGGGCTTGGGAAGGTGCTGAGAGTGGAGGGTGGCTTGGTGGGGAGGGAAGGTGGGGGTGTGGACCTAACAAGAGAATCACAGAGGAAATGGTCTCTGCGGAATGCTGATAGGGGTTGGTTGGGAACAATATCTCTGGTGATGGGGTCTGACTTTAGGTGGTGGAAATGGTAGAAGATGATGCGCTGTACCTGGACAGAGGTGTAGGATGTTATAATCAGTGTGACAACTAACCAGAAAATACTTTAGTGAGAAGCTTTGAAACAAGTTATGGGGATGTAATACAATTCATATTGTAGAAAAGAATTGCATTGGACTCAGAATCAACCTTCTGTTGAAATGCTCTAGGTATTAAGTTCCATAAAACAGGTTGGAAGAAATTATGTTGTACCATGTGTGTGCCAAAGATTTTATTAATAGAAAAGTTCCTGGAAATCTTGCTGATGTTTTATGCAGATGTAACGCACTTGGTAAATGAATGAGGTGATGGTATACAACATCAATCAGTGGATAGTTCAGTACAATGGATCAGGCGATTTTGGAAGTAAAAGGATTTCTGAAGCTATCTATTATGCTGTGGGGGTTGGGGTTAGTTGTCAACGGTTGTTTTGAATTCAGAATGACACCAACAGCATGGGTTCAATTCCCACCCTGGCTGAGGTTACCATGAAGGACTCTCCTTCTCAATCTCTCCCCTCACCTAAGACGTGGCGATCCTCAGGTTAACCCACAACGAGTCATCGGTGTCTAATAAGAGAGCAGCCCTGTGGTCTGGTAAGACTCTGGTGACTTTTTCTCGGCCTGTGCTGGGTTAAATGTGAATTGATTTGTAGCATGGTGATAGTGGTGCATTGGTAATGTCACTGCACCAGGAACGCAGAATCCCAGGGTAGTCTTCTGGGGAAGTGTGTTCAAATCCCACTTTGGTAGATGGTGAAATTTGAATCCAATAAAGATCTAGAATAGAATGACCATAACCACTGTTGATTGTTATAAAAAGCCCTATAGTGCACAGTGTCCTTGAGGGAAGAAAATCTTCCAAGATTTTCCACACACATGACTCCAGATTCACAGTAATTCACACGGCTTTAACTGCCCTCTGGGAGTTAGGGGTGGGCAATAAATGCTGACAATGACTCCCACATCCCATGAATGTTTTTATAAAGCAGCAAAATTTAAAAAAAACTACAAGATATAAAATGACTAAAGCCTGAATATTTTGAAGAGACAGAAATGTTCTCTAACTCGGAATGATGCCAAGGCCAGACCTTACTGACCCTACCATTTTTGCTGGTTATAAGGAGTTGAGTGGGGGTGGATTGCATTTTGCATATCTGTGGATCACAGAGACAATTGCACATGTTAAAGTATAGTTGCCTTCAGTCAGGTCCAAATTTCATGAATGGGATATGCAAAACACAATGTGTGCTCTTTTGACCTCTCAGGAGATGGTGTAAAGTTTGCAAAGTTCTCCCAAAAGGTATGGTGCCTTTTGGGGAGGCAAGGTACTGTTTTGGATATGGTCACATGGGAGGGGTCACATGGGACAGGAAAGGGAAAGTGTCCATTGAGAGAGGTACTAGGTACCCTGTGATTCTAAAAAGTAGACGGGTATGTACATAAAAAGTGGACAAACTCATTAAAGCTTTCAAGCAAGCTATCATTGGGGCTGTCGAGGATACTGTCAAGCTGTCATGGCATTTGAACATCTGGCCTTTAAATGAAAGAAAACACCATCTGCAGTGTTAAACGTATCAATGTTTTCCATTTCATTGCATCTGTCCACATGGACCTCAGGGCTAAGTTTAATGGATCGGTGCTCTATAAATCATTTCATAACCCATGATTATCACAGTGCGGTACCTGTCAGTTTTGATTGACAGCTTCAAGTCTTTCTAGAGTTGTTCAAGTGGAAATATGAAAGGAAATTCTTTTTTGAAATGGATTAAATAGTTGAAAGAAGAAAAATATGGCTAATGATTTTCATCAATGAGAGTGTTTTTAACACAGTGAATTAAGCAATAGACACTTAGAAATTTATCAAATTTCATCTCAGCATGGGTCCAGAGGTGTACACATGGTGGGCACTAAAGGAGTTGGTTTGGAACATAAAAGGCAAATGAGTTGACATTAACTTGCTGTAGAGATTCTGAATGGTCATTGGGTGTGGGTAAGTGCTGCATTGTTTGACTTGCAGGATATGAGGCCCTATTGGGGGGGGAGGCGGGGGCAGAAAGGGTAGAGGCAGGAACTGACGTAGGTTGACAAGGATGGTGCATGAGGTGTGTATGGTGGGGGCTGATGGATGGCAAGAGCCCAAGGGCTGTGATTTGTTTTTGTTGTCTTTATTTTGCAGCCAGGGTAAAGTTCTGGATCATTGAGGCACTCCTTTTTCATAGCCCTTCAGTGAACCGGACAAGCTCTGTGTGGCTGCCTCGAAGCTCTTTATGGGGTTACAACAACAAAAATTTCTGGAGAGAAAGCTGAGTTAACCTTTTGGGTCCAGTGGCCCTTCTTCAGATGCTGCCAAGTTTCTCACATTACTTCTGGTTTTGTTTCAGATTTCCAGAATCCACATTTATTTTTTTTCTATCTTTGCAATGTTAACTGATCAAACTCCCTAGCACTTTCTCTCTCTCCCAACCAACATTTGCTTTCAGCGCAATGCCACTGAGAAGATCTGAACTGGCACGTTAGCTTACACTTACGGAAGCCCCTGATGTCCATGAAATTTGAAGGTCTGTGCAGTGCGAAACAAAATCACAGGAAACATTACTCCTAAACTCATCCCTACCACCAAGTAAATAAAAATTGAAATATCGGAGACCCTTTTACACAGGTCAGATTTGCAGAACCAGCAATTTTCCCAAATTTGTCTGTGCTTCTGGCTTGGAAATGAAAATCCAGACCAGCTTATAACTTGCCAAAAGAGGTGTAACAGATTTTGCACCTTCTTAAATCTCATGTCTGGCTCTTGCAGTTTTGAAGCCTGTAAACTCTGCATAAGTAATATATTAAATCATGCAATAACAACAATGGTAAAACTGTTGTCATTTTAATGAGCTGTGATATATGAAAAAGGTGCAGATATTCAATTCTTTCTCCCACACCCTGTCCCATCTACGTTAAGCTCTGAGCTTGTCTGAGCATCTGTATTGGTTTGAAGGAGAATCTGATTTTTTTGTACAGTGGGTGGTAGAGGAAGGGAATCAGAGGTCAAATAATTTCCTGCAGGTTTCTCTCATACACATTTGATGGTTTGTTACAGGCTTATAAACCAGCCCGAAGAAATACAAAATTGTGTTTAGGGCATCGAAAAGAGAAAAGGGTGGCACAGAGCATTGGAATAGGAACATGGCATGAATTTAGAAATTTAATACTTACATAGTGTTAGTATTAATTGTAACAGCATGTCAAAAATATGTGCTGGTGTGGTCCTAATTCTCCTAAACTGTGGTGGAATTGTCATGGTTCGTATTACATTCTGGTTAATAACTTAATTTTCTCAAAGTCTCTCTACTTTGCTTCCCATACACTATGACTTTTCAATTCTGTCGATCTACTTTGTATCAATATGTAGAGCATGTGGTTAATGCACACGTGGAAAATATTTGCAATCCTGAACAAAATTACCCAGGAATCGTTTTAAATGCAATAGATTTAAGCATTGCTTTAAAGACTGTAAGACCATCAGATCAAGTTGTAATGATTTTTATCGATGGGTTATGAGAGCAACTCATAACTCATTATTGTTTTGATTCTCATTTCTATCCATCTATATATATAAACCATCCCTGATAACCCTAAGGTATCTCAAAGTACTTCACTCTAAAGTCTATTTTTGATGTCTAGTGACTATTATGGATTCATAGAGGAGGAACTGGGCATTGGTGTTAAAGGCATCTTCCATTTGCTGCAAGCCCATTTTGCACCACTGCTAATGACCACAGAGTCATAGCATCATGCAGCATGGAAACAGACACTTCAGTCCAACCAGTGTACACCAGCCATGTCCCCAAACTAAACTTGTCCCACCAGCCTTCGCTTGGCCCATATCCCTCCAAACCTTTCCTATTCAAGAACTTATACAAACATCATTTAAATGTTGTAACTGTACCTGCAACATTTCTTCTGGCAGTTTACTCCACACACAAATCACACGAAGTTGCCCATTGTCCTTTTCAAATCTTTGTCCTCTAACTTTAAAAATGTGCCCCCTAGTTTTGAACTCCCCCACCCGAGGGAAAAGAACCTTGCTATTTGCCTTATCAATGTCCCACATGATTTCACTAACCTCAATAAGGTCACCCTCAACGTCCTGCGCTTTAGTGAAAAAAGTCCCAGTCGTATTATGTGCAGTTTTGGTCGCCATACTATAGGAAGGATGTGGAGGCACTGGAATGGGTGCAGAGGAGGTTTACCAGGATGTTGCCTGGTATGGTATGAAGATCGTATGAGGAAAGGCTGAGGCACTTGGGGCTGTTTTCATTGGAGAAAAGAAGGTTTAGGGGTGACTTGATAGAGGTGTACAAGATGATTAGGGGTTTAGATAGGGTTGACCATGACAACCTTTTTACACGTATGGAGTCAGCTATTACGAGGGGGCATAGCTTTAAATTAAGGGGTGGTAGGTATAGGACAGATGTTAGGGGTAGATTCTTTACTCAGCGAGTCGTGAGTTCATGGAATGCCCTGCCAGTCGCAGTGGTGGACTCTCCCTCTTTATGAGCATTTAAACAGGCATTGGATAGGCATATGGAGGATAGTGGGCTAGTATAGGTTAGGTGGGCTTGGATCGGCGCAACATCAATACTGCACTGTATTTTTCTATGTTCTATGTTCTTTCCAGTCTATCTTTATATCTCAAACCCTCCATTCCCAGCAACATCCTGGTAAATATTTTCTGAGCTTTCTCCCGTTTAATAATAGCCTTCCTGTAACAGGGCCACCAGAACTGCACACTGTACTCCAGAAGAGGCCTCATCAATGTCCTGTACAACTTCAACATGATGTCCATGTCCCAATATTCCAAGGTCTGAACAATGAAGCAAGTGTGCTCAATGCCTTCTTAACCATCCTGTTTACCTGTGATGCAAATTTCAAAGAATCATGCACCTGAACTCCTCGGTCTCTCTGTTCTCCAACAATACCCAAGGTCCGACCATTAATTATTTAAGTCCTGCCCTTATTTGTATTACCAAACTGCAAACCTCACATTTATCCAAATTAAACTCCATCTGCCACTCCTCAGCCCATTAGCCGAATTGATCAAGTTCTCTTTGTAATCTTAGATAATCTTCTTCACTGTCCACTATACCACCAACTTTAGTGTCATCTGCAAACCAACTAACCATGCTTCCTATAGTCTCATCTGAATCATTTATATAAATGACAAACAAATCAATCCCTGAAGAACACCATTGGTCACAGGCCTCCATTCCGACAAACAAGCCACCACCTTCTATCTCCTACCCTAAAGCCAATTTTGTCCCAGTTGTGATTTATCTATTCTAACTGCAATGGATAGAAAGCTAATAACTTCAGTTGTAGTTCACTTTGTAACATTTTAGCAGTCTTACTGGCACAGGCCTTGCTTAACCATGGCTTAGCTACAATCATAGAGTCATAGAGATGCACAGCATGGAAACAGACCTTTTCGTCCAACATGTTCATGCCAACCAGATATCCCAACCTAATGTAGTCCCACTTGCCAGCACTTGGCCCATTGCCCTATGGCTTTACACCTAACTGGTCAAGTAATGGCCAAGGATGTAGCGGTGTTATGTAGAGGGAGAAATTGCAGGAAATTAAATTTACATTTTTTTTCAAAAAGGAATTAAATAGGCAAAGAATATTTGCTTAAATTTAATATGTTTATTTTGAGCAGAAGGAAACAAAATGCATGAGGCTCAACTAATTATGAGCTCATGTTTTGCAAAGTTACAAAATCATCATTTGAAAAGTGGTAGGCAGCTCCTGGATTCAGAAGATTTCGAACATATCCCATTTTTTTGAGTAGGGAAAAATAGGCAGAGTATGATTCACACATAAAGGAAACCTGAATTCATTTGAATTCCATGCTATTGATCCCATTTTCACCAAGGATTTCAACCTGCAATGAGGGAGCTGGACATTTTAAAGTAGATATAGTGAGAATCTAAAATATGGATTTAGGCTGTTGTCAGGAGCAACCATTTAATGCATGTTTTTACTAACTACAAAATGGCTACTTAATACAAGTAACATAAAATAACATAACAAAATGGCTTCTAGGAGCAATGGCATCTAACTCTGCTGAAAACTGCATTCCTGACCTTATTGAAAGAGATTAGCAAACAATGCCCTGTTCATAGTATGAATTAATTAAGATATGACATTATTAAAGTATCCTAATTGACCTTGGAAACCAGGTGTCCCGGAGATAAAGAAGCGCAAAACAAGTCAGTTCCCAGGAAATATCATTGGCTTAATTTTTTGTCTATTTGTCATATCATTACATTTCATTGGATTAATTTTGCAATGAAGGCAGTTCTGTTTGTTAAGAGACCTATGAAAGTTGTCTGTGTTTTAAGATTGTGGGCAGCTTTTCCAGAGTACACAGAGATTCTTAACCCCTGTGTTGCTGGATAACCTATACCTGGCATCGTAATAAATTGTTAAATCTTGCTGAAATCAGACTGCGCTGCTCGTATTTATTTGACCGATCGCAGAACCGAGAGGTTCCTCTCGGGGGACCAGATCTTCAGTAATTCAAAAAGGGCAGATACTGCTTGTGGAATTGTCAAGCTGGGAAGCTATTTAAATCGTATGTCTCTTGAAATTTAAAAAAATCTCAATGATGTAGGCAGTTTATTTTACAAAGTAAGCAGTTTTTTAAAAAAATCTCAATCTGTGAAATTATTTACATCCTCAGACCTTTAAAAGTTTGAAAAGAAATTGCCTGTGTTAAAATTGGAAAAAGCCTGGTCGAGCTGTTTGCTGTCATTATCCTAAGATAATCATGGTGGCATTATTAATACTTGGCAATTTTCTACAACCTACCATTATCTCGGGATAAAAGTTCATAATTTGATTGCAACTTAAAGTTGTTCTGAGAGGATTGTCAGCCTTTGATGTAAGCTTATGAAGTCTTTTTCTCATAAGGAAATAAATACTTGAGTTTTTTTATTATTTTGAATGGACTTTTCATAAATGGAAGGTTTTTTAAACATTTAGTGTAATCTATAGTAACTGTTTAGAGTTTTTTTAAAGATGGATGGAAGGCATTGTTTTGCATGGAAAATATGAAGTTCCTTTGGGGCTGGTGACAGCATGAGTTAGCTTGTGAGGGAGTTGGTGAGTGGATGTAAGGGCAGGGGGTGCTAGCGGGCATACTTATTTAACAATGTAACTAGGATAAAGACAAAGAGAACCAAAGTGAACCTTTCAATCAGTCACCCTGATTGGTCAACGTTCACGTGGCTTCTTCAATCTGTATCCCGCGTGGAGTCCAAAATCTATCTCTCACCTACACCTCCCTCCCACCTCCTTGTAATATAAGGTAATTGCTCTGAAAGAGCATTTATATAAATGATTTAGATGAGATTATAGAAGGCGTGGTTAGTAAGTTTGTGGATGACACTAAAGTTAGTGGTATAGTAGATAGTGAAGAAGGTTATCTCAGATTACAAAGAGATATTGATTGATTGGGTCAATGGACTAGGGAGTGACAGATGCAGTTTAATTTGCATAAATGTGAGGTTTTGTGTTTTAGCAAAGCAAACAAGGGCAGGACCTATACATTTAAAAGTAGAGCCTTGGATAGTATTGTAGAACAGAGAAACCTACGGGTTCAGGTAAATAACATAAATGAAGTTTGTGTCACATGTACATAGGTGGTTAAGAAAGCGTTTAGCATGCTTCATTGCTCAGACCTTTGAGATTTAGGAGTTGGGAAGTCATGCTGAGGTTTTACAGTGAGTGAGGCCTCTTCTGGTATATTGTGTCCAATTCTGGTTGCCTTATTTTAGGAAAGATATTATTAAGCTGGAGGGGGTTCAGAAAAGATTTACCAGGGTGTTGCTGGGAATGGAAGGTTTGAGTTATAGAGAGAGGCTGGACAGTCTGGGACTCTTCACTGGAGTGTATGAGGTTATAGAGGTTATATCATCATGATAAGGTAAATGGCAGGTGTCTTCTGCTTCTGGTGGGGGATTTCAAGACTAAGGTACATATTTTTAAGATGAAAGGAGAAAAATTTAAAAAAAACATAAGGGGCAATTTTTTTACACAAAGAGTGGGTTGTTTGCATAATGAACTTCCAGAGGAAGTGGTGGGTGAGAGTATGTTTAAAAGACATTTGGATAAGTCCATGAATAAGAAATATTTGGAAGGATATGGGCCAAGCACAAGCAGGTGGGAGTAGTTTAGTTGGGAATTATGGTTGACATGGAGTGGTTAGACCAAAGGGTCTGTTTCAATGCTATATGACTCTATTATGACTTTATGATGTCATACAGTCTTTGGCTGAAGAAGAGTCAGTGTATCATCCCAATGGAGACAGACAGCCTCCCTTGATCCTGACACTCTTTGTAACTATGTCTGACTGGACAGTGTAACTTGTACCTATTGCTGTCATGCAATAAACTACATCTTGTCTTCTGGTTAAGACCTCCATAGTGCTTTAACCTCTGCCACTGCTAATTAAAAAGTCCCTTAGGTGCAGCACATAAAGGAGGATTGGTGACCACATGCTACCTCTAGTGTTTAGTACTGCAATGTACAACACTCTCACTCCAGTTCAAAGAAACAACCTTGACACTGGGGGGGGGGGGGGGGGGGGGGAGTTTGTTTCAAGGAAGCCACTGAGAGCAGGGGAGTTTTCTGCTCTGCCTTTCCTAATTCAGGAATGAAATTCCAAGCGGTGACCTCAAATTGGTTTCCCAAGTAACCGTTGTGATGATGATCCCAGTATGGACAAGTGTGAAGAAAATTAGTTATGTTTCCGTTTTTATTCAGTTCAGGAAATAATCTGATAATCTGACATTGATTGATTATGGACAAAACAATTTGATTTATGATAGTGTTAAAGAACTTCATATTCAGCAGTTTATTTTAACTTGCAAACACGTCTTGTCAATCTAAAAGGTTGTTTCGTTGCACCATCAATATTGTATTTTCTGCTGTTGAGTGAATATCTTTACATCATCCAAGTTAAATTGCCATTTCAATATATTAAAGGCACTATAGTTGGCTAATAAAGAGAAAATCAGCAAGATTTCTATTCCTGATTACTATCCAGTGAATCTACGAGGACAAGCTCACAGATCCCAGCCCAGATCCCACAGGTTTTGAATTTCCCACCATGATTCAAGAAGGCCATCATTGTACCTGCTTAAATGTCCTCAACTGGAAATGGATAGCAAGAAATTGCAAATTAACTCTGAATATTTCCACCACAGAAATAAACTAGTCATTCCAATAGATCTATCTCGGTCTCACATTATTAGGACAGTCAACTTACTTCATTCTCGATCACCATTTCTGGTTGGATAGATATAATGAATGGTATGCTACAGGGATCAATGTGAGTCCACAACCTTTTACAATTTAACTCAATGGCTTGGCTGAAGCGACCAAATGTATGATTGCTAAATTTGCTGTTGACACAGCGACAAGTAGGAGGATGTAAGAAATCTACAAAGGGCTATAGGTAGGTTAAGTGAGTGGGCAAATATCTGGCAAATGGAATGTAATGTGGGAAAATGTGAAATTGTCCAAATTGGCAGGAAACATTAAAAAAGAAATATATTAATTAAGCGGAGAGAAATAGCAGAGATCTGAGATGGAGAGAGATCTGGTGTCCTGATGCTTGAATTGCAGATGGTTAGTTGGCAGGTACAGCAGGTAATCAGGAAACATAAGAAAATATTTTTTGCAAGGAGAATTGAATGCAGGAGTAGGGAGGTTATGCTTCAGTTGTACAGGGCATTGGTGAGACTGCATCTGGAATACTGTGTAAAGTATTGGTCACCATACTTGGAGAAGGATACAAGTGCATTCAGAGAAGGTTTACAAAACTAATATCTGGAGTGAATGAATTGTCTTATGAGGAAAAGCGAGACAGGCTAGATCTGACTGTCCTAGTACATGAACTGCAAAAGATTAGCATGCATATACAGCAAATAATTTGGAAAGCTAATAGTATGTTATTATTTATTGCAACTGAATGCAAAAGTAGGAAGGTTATACTGCAGCTATACAGGGCATTTGTGAGCATTGTGTATTGTAATGGTCTCTTTATTTAAGGTGGGATATAAATATGTTTGAAGCAGTTCAGAAAAAGTTTGTTATTTTAATATCTGGAATGGGCTGGTTGTTTGATGAGTAAATTGGACAGTATGGGCTTATTTCACTGGACTTTAGAAGGCGAGGAGAGAACTTGATTTGAAACATAAAGCATCCTTTGGGTTCTTGACATCGTGAATGACACAAAGATGTTTCTTCTTGCAAGACAATCTCAAACTGGAGGGCACTGTTTAAGAATGAGGCATCAACCATTTAAAACCAAGATAAGGAATTTTTTTCCCTCTCAAAGAGCTTGAGTCTCTTCCTTAAAAAAGGCAATGGAAGCAGAGACTTGAATGTTTTTAAGTCAGAGGTAATTAGATTTTTGATAAGTGAGGGATTGAAAGATAATCATGGGTTGCCAGGGATGTGGAGTAACTAGATTGGCTACAATCTTATTGAATAGCTGAGCACTCAAGGGACTGAGTGCTCTTAATTGATATATTCAGACATAACCTCGTATGCCTTTGTCCATCTTATGTTTAATTAGCTTCCCTCTAAATGTTACTTGCCTCCACGACTCCATGTGCAAATGAGTCAAGCATTTTAATGGTCTGAGTGCAGAGTCTCTTCTTGATCTGTCTGCAGTTGTGACAAATTCAGCCACACCATCATCCCCAATGCCTCTCCACTGTCATCTCCTCTGTATGTGCTCCTCTAACTGTAGCCAGAACGTCACTTGAAATCTTAATGGAGGGCTGATGCCTGAAACGTTGACTCTCCTGCACTTCAGGATGCTGCCTGACCTGCTGTGCTTTTCCAGTGCCACACGTTTTGACTCTGTCCCTTGCATTGTCTTCTCTTTGTGTTCCTGCACTGTTGCCTGTGTTATCCGCTGAAAGTTTTGGACTTTAACATTATGCAACCATTGTAAAGGCTCATACTTAGAGGTGCAGGTATTTGGCAATTTACGTATCCAAGCAGTGATTTATCTCCTTACCGAAGTTCATTACCAACTAACTGCAACATGAATCATACATGATGCCATCAGAATTGTCAGGCAGTTGGTGGCTGAACCAGGTGCTGTGAAGGTATCACTGGAAGTTGCCTCCCTAAAGTATTTATTTTACATCTCTCATTGAGGAACTCAAAGATACCAATCACTCGATCCTCCCTGTTTCATCCTCAGCACTACTTACTACCTCAGCTAACATTGGACCAGGCTAGCCTTTGACCTTGGGGTATGCAAACTATGTGAAAAATGCCCATGGTTCATGGAAATAAATTAGGCTAGCAAATAAATTCTGTGCAGCAGCATTAGGCATATGTGGCAGTTTCTAGGCCAGAGTTTATTAGTGTAACATATTTGAGTAAGTCCAAATCCAGAAGATGAATTATCCTGGTAATTCACCATCTTAGTAATGGAAAAAATTCCAATTTCCAAGTTTAGTAAATGATTCTGATGTTTTTGAATGACTGTTGCTGTCAGTGGCAAAAGAACAACAGAGTCTGTATTGGCTTAGAGCAGAAATTCTTCAAATCCAGCATTTGATCCAGCACAATGTACTTCAACAAGGCATCTATAAGCAAACAAAACACACCTAGGTTCTTCAATCAGGCAGTTTAAGAATCCTCACTGAGTCACCGAGGCCCCAATCTGAATTCTGTGCAAGGCAGCAGGTTCTGCAGGAGTTAACATCTCACCCACAGATTCCAGGTTAATTAGAAAAAGGAAGTCATAAATTAAATTTAAATGATGTACATAAAGCAAAATGATATTTGGAAAAGCAGATGGAATTAGAAGAACATGAGAACATATGTTTTTGATACAATTTTGAAATCCAAAACATTCTTTAACTCCTGAAGGAATGGTACTCCCAATTGTAAAACAGAATTTTCAAAGCCACTAATTATCACTTTAACACAATGTTAAAAATTTGCTTACTTCAGAACGTATCAGTCCTATTTTAATTCTACTATGTTTACTGGGAAGTCAATGGGCAACTGCCCAATATCATGCCATTGCATTGAGTAACATGCACTGTTGAGTAACTGGCCATCTTTGACAGCAACTTTCAAATTTCTGGATATAACGGTGCATGTGCAGATGCCTGAAGTTTAAAAATAAGGCATCACCCATTTAAAAACAAGATAAGGAATTCTTTTCCCTCTCAAAGGTCGTGAGTCTCTTCCTTAGAAAGGGCAATGGAAGCAGAGACTTTGAATGTTTTTAAGTCAAAGGTAATTAGATTTTTGTCCAATTTACTGTTATAACAGTGAGTACTGTTTGCTTCGTTATTCTTTTCCAGGCAAAAATCCAGGCCTGTATACTTTTGGTTAGTAGAGTGCTTGCTGTTGCAAGCAATCTGGTCTGCTTCAAAATATATGCTAATTATTTGTTGATATTTGTACAATCCCATCAAAAGGAGCATAGTAAAATGTTTTGTTTCCGAAACATTCACTTGTCACTGCTGGGGGAGACATGGGAAGGAAGGAGAGGGCTACAAAGTGTTTTCAAATCTTTCTCGCAGTTTAACTTTTTAAAAAATGTTCATGGCATTAACAATACTTTGGGCTGATGTTGATTGAAGCATAAACTTAATTGAGGTTGATGCTACTCCTAGAGAAAATAAGATTGAAAACAAAAGAAAAAAACTCACAGTAAAAAAAGAAGTTTAAATTTACAATCTTTGTTTTTTGGTTTGTTTTGATTATTCTTGAATTCGCCTGTTAAAGATAAGAAGCGAGGAAAATGGTGGAGGGTAACTCTGTTAATTAAAGATGTCATTAGTGCAATAGTGAGTGATGAGATTGTCTCAAAAAACCAAGAAAGAGATTAGAAATACGAAAGGCAAGATATCACATGGGAGCACAGTTACACTGTGGGTCAGAGCAGACAAGAAAAATTAATGGGTGGGTCATGTTAGAATGGGACCATAATAATTGTGGGTAACTTCAATCTACATTGTAGATTTGATCCACCCACATTTTCAATTTGAACACCCATGATATGGCTGAAGACACTGGATACTGCAGAGGCTACAGGGCTTGAACAACATTCTAGTAATAGTACTGAAGACTTGTGCTTCAGAATGCGCTACACACCTACCCAAGCTATTCCACTGCTATACTAGCATTTGCCTGCCATTGTGGAAAATTATCCAGGAATGCCCTGTGTTGAAAAAGCAGGACAAATCCGACACAGCCACTTCCTGCCAATCTGTCTATGCTACATCATCAACAATATTGATTGATTGAGTCATCAGCAATTCTGGTAAGTGGCACTTGCAAAGGATTGACCTGCTCACTGTCACTCAGTTTTGATTCCGCAAGGCCCATTCAGCTTCTGACCTCATTGCAGTCTTGATCCAAACGTGAACAAAAAGAGCTGAGCTGCAGAGATGAGGTGTGAATGAATGCTCTTATTATCAAAACCACATTTTTCTGGGTGTAATGTCAAGGAGCCTGAGTAAAACTAGATTCAGTGGTAATCAGACGGAAACTTCTCAACCAATTGGAGTTGAATGTGGCACAAAGGAAGACAGTGTGGTTGTTGGAGATCAAGCATCTCAGCTCCTGGACATCCAACCACCTTCAGCTGCTTTATCAATATCCTTGTCTCCATCATAAAGTCATAAGTGGGAATGTTTGGTGGTGATTGCTCAACATTCAGTACTAATCGCATTGTCTCAGATACTGAAACCATCTGTGTCCATGTGCAGAAAGACCTGGACAACACCCAGACTTGGGCTAATAACTGACGGGTAATGTTCTCATCACATAATTGCCAGTCACTGACCATCACGATGAAAACAGAATCTAACTATTGCCTCTTGATGTTCAATGGCATTGCTATCATTGGTTACCCATTATCAAAACTCTGAGGGTTCCATTGACAAGTAACTGCACTGGACCAGCTAAATATGCATTGTGGCTACAAGAGCAAGTCAGAGACTAGGAATTGTGTGGCAATTAACATGCCTCCTGTTTTCCCACTGTCTCTCCACTTTCTGTAAGACACAAGAGTGTTGTGGAATTCTCTCTACTTACCTGTATGATTGCAGCACTTATAAGATTCAAAAAGCTTAAAACAGTGCAAGTCCACACAGCTGGCTTGATCAGCACTCACATCCACCACCTTCAACATTCACTTCCTTCACCATCGACACATTGTGGCAGCAGCGTGTATCATTTACAAGATGCACTTCAATAACCCACCCAGGCTCCCTAGGAAGCACCTTCCAACCTGTAACTTCTACTACCTACTACAAGGGCAGCAGATGCATGGTAACGTCATCAGCTGCAAGTTCCCCTCCAAGGCACATAGAATCCTAAGAAGGAACTTCACTGTTTCTTCATTGTCACTGGGTTAAAATCTTGGAACCCTCATCCTAACAGCACTGTAGGTGTCCTCATATCCCAACTATTCGAGAAGGAAGCTCATCACCACCTTCTTCAGGGAAGTCAGTGTGGGCAGTAAGTGCTGGCCTAAGCAGCAGCACCACATTACCATGAACAAAAATAAAATTATTGAGAAAATTATGTTTGCAAGCATAGCCTGATATATGAGTTCATAAAGCAGCAATGGTAGAATGAAGAGAGGCTTTGTTACTAAGTCATGCCTATGGTCTACTACCAACTTAAATACTCTGGTGTCTTAGAAATTAATTCTTTCCTTGTCTGTCATAGTTTAATTTTAATGGATTATTGGTAATTATTGAGGATCTTGATGAATTCTTCTAATCCCCCTAAATCCTCAAATGATAACACAAATACAGAAGGCATTTTCACAATGTGAGTATATCACATAATAAATGAGTTAGTGAGAGAGCAAAAAGGAACCCTCATAATCAAAAAAACAGCCTCTGAGAAAGTCTCGAGGACACCCCTCAAAGACAAAAGGAACTTTTGTGCCCCGTGTAGGGAACATAGTCGCGTTCATAAAGAATTGTTTAGCCTTCAAGAAGCTGAGACCCATGATAAATTCATCCTTTTCGAGTTGACTAGCTGTAAGTAGAAAGTGCCACGGGGATCAGTGCAGAGATCTAAACTATTTATAATCTGTATCAATAACTTGGATATGGCAAGCCTATGCACGGTAGCTAAATTTGCCAATTACATCAAGATAATTAGGAAAGTAAGTTTCCAAGATTTGGCAGATTGATTAAAACATGGGCAAATGTGAAATTGCCCATTTTGGCAGGAAAAATAGAAAAGCAGTATAATATCTTTTATGGAAAGAGATTGACACAGATGGATCTGGGTATACTGGTACATGAGTCACATAAAGTTAATAGTTGGTCCAGAAAATAACTAGGAAGCCAAATGGAATGTCCAGGCTTATTGCAAGAGGAATGGAATATAAAACAAAGAACATTTTACAGCAGCTGCCAGGGCACAGGTGAGACTAATCTGAAGCGCTAATTCAATTTTTGTCTCCTTATTTGAAAAAAAATGATACAGTTGTATCAAAAGCTGTTCAGGGAAAGTTCACTCATATATAAGGCTCATATTATGTTGGCTGTTTGAATTGGTTGGGTCTAATATCCATGGCAGTGTCGGAGAATGAGAGGTAATCTTATTGAATGATCCACACAAAACACAAATATGAAGGAACTTGAAAGGGTGAACATAGATGATGTATCATTTTGTGGAGGACAGTAGAATTAGGGTACATGGTTTAGAATGAAGTCTCTTTTTAATATAGAAATAATGACAATGATTTTGCCTCAAAGGGTCGTTAATATGTGGAATTCTCTTTCCCAGAATGCATTGGTTGATGGTCATTGAATTTATTCAAGACAGTTAGATTTTTGATAGACAAGGAAGTTAAGGGTTATAGGGGCAAATAGGAAAGTTGAGTTGAGACCACAGCTGAGCATAATTTCATTATTGCTGGAGCAGCTTCAAAGGACTGAATGACTTACTACTGCTGTTCGGACCGACATTCCTGTGTAACTAACACTGACACTGAATAAGAATTCACAAATCAGATTATGGTTTTTAAGAGAATTCATCAGTAATTTCCATCTAAAAGCTTAGAGTTTCAAAAGTTTCAGTCAATACTACCTCTCTCATAAACACAGTGCCATGTTAACATTAAATGAGAAAACTGAAGATGATGTTTTCATTTTATTTGATGGCTAATATTTGCAGTTAATACCTCAATGAATAAAAATGTAAATTCTGAACTGTGCTCAAATAATTCAACAATTATCTGTGATTTTTTTTAGCTTTTATTTTTATTCCCTAGGGATAGAGAATGATGAAGAAATCAAGCAGCTGGATGAAGAAATTAAGGAATTAAGTGAATCTAATTCTCAAGTGGAAGCAGACATGATCAAACTTAGAACCCAGGTAGCATGTCTTTAAAGTCACAGTGTGTGTGCATGCCCAGAAAGTCATGCAGCCCTTCTGGTAAAGGTGCTGTATATTATCATCGCAATAAAAGAATCAAATTGGATCCAGCTTTCTGGGTCTCTTCATCATTAACCCATTCATTGCTGCCAAACCCTAAAGTAGGCACGTTCTTGGGTTTCCTCCTAGCCACAGCCCGTCATTGTACCCAACTAGCAATAGCCATGTCCTGCTGTTTGGTCAAAGAGAAAAGAGACGGTATTTTTAAAAGATTGGCACAGTCCGGAGGCAGAACCAGGAATCTGGTTTAAAAATCCAGCCTCAGCTCCTACCTACTGCAGCCCATTACTCCTAATGTTTTATATACCAAAAGGGGTGTACTATACTTCAACCATCACAAATGGACCAGTGCACAGTGCTGGCACTGAACTATCCAGTGGTAACATTGGTTAGTAGACAGAAATAGGCACTGCAGAGTGTAATTTGCAACTATCAGTGCCTGAGTTACAATGAATGCATCTCCTAGCTTCAGAATGTTGTTTTGCTCCTGGTCAGTGAATTTCCACTGTTTGGAATTTGATCTATGTGATTAGGACCATTAACTTTCTTAAAATTTGTGTATGTTTCCTTTTAAAACTGCTCAGAAAGTGCCACTGAGCTCTTTTAAAACCCAAAATGACTCCACACTGGAGTAAAGTTAATATGCTATCAAGCCCAAGTATTAAGTTTATACACTGGTGAAATGAACATTCCTGAGTCAGATCAGAGCCTGGCCTGACAATAATATTGTCACTTTAGTGTCACTGCAAAGGGGAAGCTGCTTCACAGTGACATAAAAGAGACAAAATAACAGTACCCTTGTGGATCAGCACAAGTGGATACCACCATCCCTTCATGAAATAATCTCCAAGCATATTTGGTTCCCAACTCACTACAAACTCTCTCACAATCACAATGTATGGTTCCATCATGTTAATGTCAAACAAATGTATGAGGTGTTGTAGCCAAAACAAGAATCTCAACGTGCTCTTCAGATGAAGTTCTCTATAGTAAATTTCTTGAATTCTTTATAATAGAAAGCATTTATTCATTTATATTTTCCCTTCTTTAGGTCCCCCACACCATGCATCAATCCCTGGCTGAGAGGGGGGTAGGTGATCTGCTGTCTTTGCCACTTTGTAACAGGCTACTCAGAGCTCTTCCGGAGTGTCCCAGGTTGACTTGCATGATGGCGTTATAAGTCTGAGCCGGTGGGGAAGCATCTGCTGGCCTTTGCTCTGCAATTCTCACAGTTACCTGGCTGAGATCACCAGATGTGAACCCACTTACTACCACTCAGCAGTTTAGTGAATTACTAAACCAGCACCAAATATATATCCTTATCAATATTTAGAAAATCTGCTAAAAAGAAGGAAAGGTGGGTTTTTGAACTTAAAAGGAGTAAAGAACTTCTAAGTAGTTAGGATAACCTTCAGTGTATGCAGCTTCCTAGGCCGCTGACAAACAAGAATGTACATGTAAAATTCTCCAACCACCCCATCCCTTATTATATTTTATAGAGATAAAAAACAAGTGTATCACTATTTTTGTACAACCTGGGACTGGATGCAGCATTATCAGCCCATCAGCATTACCAGACAAATTGGATACATCATCCATTAGGTAATTATGAATGGGATACTCCAACTGCCAAATTGCCATTGATTAGATTCCAGTGCTAAACTGTCTGAAATTGAAGCCCTTCCATTGGACAATGAATCAATTATCAGACTCCAGATACAGGCACGCACTTTTCATTTTAAGTAGTTATGTTGGGAAGCTGATGGCCTGATTTTCACAAAGCTGGCATAGACACAAGCTTTGAAATTACTGTTGGTGATATTAGCAGATCAGAGTTAATATGGAAGTATGATGTTCCTTTGTCTATTATCTTACCAGGGCATTAATCTATTTATTCCAAGTGGATTAATGCAGCTGATGGAATAGTGGATTTAGGAATGTCCTAGAGAGGGGTTAATATTGCCAACACTTATTTCCAGGCTATGGAGGAGTAGATTTTAAATGACAGGCCTCCCAAACACAAAATCTAGTTGACAATTTATCAATTACCCCTAGATTATTCAATTCAATTTGTCTTGGCCTTGTGATTGTACTGGACAAAGATTAAAATCTGAACATTTAATATTTTTGTTTTTTGTCAAAGAAGTTACATGCAATTCCTTTATTGCTAACTCAAATAAAAATGTTAAGTGATTCACAGTAAAGGAATTATTTAGGAGAGTGCAAGACTTTATTACATTAATCTTCACACAGTAGAATTTCAAGGCCTCTGGTTCTGAATTTGGTACAGAACATTTCCCTAATTTTCAGTCCTTCAGAATTAATCTTGATGTATTTTAATTGGTATTGTATGTTACTTTTCAGATTACTAATTGGCATTGCACATTTTACATATAGATTCTTAATTGTGTTTCTAGGTAGTTAATAATTAATAATTGCTGTTGTATTCTTTTTATTAGTACCTAGTTTTGTATGCTTTACCTTTAAGTTCCTAATTGATGTTGTGCGTGTGTTACCATAAAGATTAGTAATTGATGTTGTATAATTTAACTTCAAGGTTAAGACTTGGTGTTGCATGTTTTGCTTTGCAGATCACAACAATGGAAAATAACTTAAAAACGATAGAAGAGGAAAACAAAGTAATTGAACAACAGAACGAATCCCTTCTGCATGAGTTGGCCAATCTCAGTCAGTCTTTGATCCACAGTTTAGCCAACATTCAATTGCCACACATGGTAAGGTCAAAAATAAAAATACTTACATGATGCATTTGTCAAAACCATGGCATGACAGAACTGTGATCATCTGCCCTGTGAATTACTCAGATGTATCTTTCAGTGATATCTTGTTCAATCTATTTAAAATCTACAATATCACCATAAGAGTTTGCACTTGCCAGAGAAAATATCCTTTTCCAAGAATATCGGGTTGACTTAATCCTTAAAGAGGATTTGGGTGGAACAAATACAAAATGCTGCGCTGGGTGTATTTTCATTCACATAAATCAATTAGATGCCTTTGAGCAATAAGTGAGAAAGGCTGTCTGCTGCCATGGAAACATTTGTTACTCAAGATGAAGAGCAGCAGGAGTTTGAGGAAGTTTCCCAAGGTTGGAGATGGTTATCCAGGTGGGGGAGGCAACAGATTTCCTTGAGGGTTCCACAAGAAGACTTTTTTCTTGTGTTATAAATGGAAATTTCAGTGCCCCCATGCAGGGATTCAATCTGCAGATCTGCTTCAGCTGCAAGGAAACCATTAGGTTTCCATGCTTGGGTTGCACTTGAGGATTACATTAATGTATTAGGAACTCAGTCTCTACTTGTTCATTATCCTCCGCCCTGCTTCTCCTGCTTTTGATGAGTAATTCACCTGCCCACAAACCATTTCAGGTTAAGATTGAAAATAGCACAGAAGGATCAAGTTTCCCAGGGGTAAGTACTCTGCTTATTTGGAGCTGCCCACACTTCTAATTTCATAGCTGATCTATCCAAATATTTCTGGAAGGAAACTAACAGAGAATTGTAATCCTTCTAATGTACCATTCACACCCACGACTTGCCTTCTTGCAGTGGCTAGAGATAATTTCTCAGTCAATACTGTGTATTTCCTGATGCAGAGGCATACAGCTCCCCTTCCACTGCCAGTCTATAAAATCCACCATAAAGCCAATCCGCCCACCCAAGACTTGATTGCCCTCAGTAATATTACACTGGGAACAACCTTAATTCATTTAGCCCCCATCTGAGAAGAGGTCATACATTAGAGAGCTGCTGACCAATCAGATTTACCCAAAGCTCATAGTCACAGCAGCATATGGTCGGATTGGTCGTCACTGCTGGCATTATTCATTTAAGAATGTTCACTCATATCAAAATATTTCCAAATTTTCCAACTCCATCTTCAACTTTCTCATTTGTAGGTGCATCCAAATATTGTAGCAAAATGCATGAGATAAGGAAAATAAGGAAAAGATTGAGACAGAGTCTGGTCTCAGTCAGTTAACTCTGGTAAACATGTTGATTCTATGTTCAACTCTTATATATTGAGTCTGTGTCAGTAGTGAACCTGGGTCACCTGGAGTACATGTTACAAATTCAGTTGCCCACTGCAACATCTTTCCAGTCACAATGACCATTTGGTAGTCTCGGGAGGGAGTGCAGTCTCAACAGGTAGCACATATCAGAAAATCAGCAACTCATGTGAAGTTTATAATCTGACAGTCAGTATGCACCAAGTGCTTGTTCCCTAACAAAGTACAGATTCATAAAATAATCATCAAGTATTAATTAAAGGCTAATGGAAGACTGACAGGATTTCTCATTTGATCATTTTCAAAGATTCGGGTTAATTCTCGGTGTTGTTTGCCAAAGCATAAACAGGGTTGTAAAGACTTGAAGTGGTCTGAGCTCACATACAGCCACATTTGCAATGACACTTTGGTTGCTGCTATCTTAGAATGCTTGATCTGAGTTCAGAGCAATATTCACTGCCTGCTGCCAGCCCAGGATTCCTTTGCAACCACCTCTGTCTCAGCTCCAACTACTAGCTTACTTCCTTTAGAAAACAATTTACTCAATAGCATCTGCACACACAAGTTCTGGGAAATGATCATTTCCAACAAGATGGAATCCAACCATCAACCCTTGACATTTAGTGGCATAACTGTAGCTGAATTCCCCCCCCCTCCCCCATCCATAACCTGGGGATTGTCATTCATCAGAAACTGAAATGGAACCAGCCATTTAAGTGCTGTGAGATTAGGTCAGAGGCTGAGATTTCTGTGATGAAAAACTTACCTCATGACTCCTGAAAGCCTGTCCACCATCTACAAGGCACAAGTCAGGAGTGTGATGGGATACTCTGAAGCTGCCTGGATGAGTGCAGCTCCAAACACTCAAGAAGGTCAACACCAAACAGAACAAAGCAGCCTGCTCAATTAGCACCCTATCTAATACCCTCGACATGCACTCTGTTCACTCCTGAAGTACAGCATCATCAGTGTGTACCAACTATGAAAGAATTGCAGGAACTCAACTGGCTCTTAAACTACATCTTACAAACATATATTGAGAGAGGGTTTTTTTATAGGACAGAAAATACCCTTAACCCCTCATGTCCACATTGGTCATCAAGCATCTAATTGTTCTAATCCCATTTTCTAACACTTGGCCCATAGCCTTGTCTGCTCTGACATTTCAAATGCTCATCTTAATATTTCACAAATGTCTTGACCATTCCTTTTAAGTAATGAGTGCCCGAAACCCTCAATTCTCTGGGTGAAAAATGATTTCCTCAAATGCCTTCAAAGCTTCCTGCTGCTTACCTTAAAGCAGTGTCCCCTTGTTCTCAACCCCTTGAGCAAAGGTAAAAGTTTCTCCCTATCTACCCGACCTATGCTCCTCATAACTTTGTACACCTCAAACAGATGTAGGCCCCACCCCATCCCTGCCCCCCTCGATTTTCTCTGCTCCAAGAGAAACAACTCTATGTGGTCTCCCTTCAAAGCTAAGTCATTCCAGTCCAGGGACTATCAAGGTGAATCCTCTCTCTGGATTCTCTAGTGCAACTCCAATCCTTCCGATGGTGTGGCAGCCAGAACTACACACAGTATGCCAGCTATTGCCTAACTAATGTCTTACACAGTCCCAGTCAAATGCAGTATCCCACAGGCTTTCGTAAACACCTTATCTACCAGTCCTGCCACTTCCAAGGACAATTGGAAATGCAACCCAAATTTCTCTGAACGTCTGCACTTGTTAGGGTCTTGCCATTCAACATCTACTCTCTTGTTTTATTTGTTCTCCCATCACCTCATATGTTTCAGGAACAAATTCCATTTCCTATTGTTCAGCCCATCTGACCAGTCCATCTATACCATCCTGTAACCTCAGGCTTGTCTCCTCACTGTTAACTACACCACCAAGTTTTGTGTCATCTCCAGCTTTATTGATCACATCTCCTATATTCATTATAGATCATTAATGTACACAGCAAACAGCAAGTGATCCAGCACTGAATGCTATGATAACATCACTGACCATAGGCTTCCAGTCACAGAAACACCCTTCAAGCATCACTCTCATCTGCCTTATGGTCATGGCAAAAAAAAACACAGGAGGATCTTTCTTTCTGGATGTTAAATGGATCAGTAGATCCGGTGGACTTGCTGCTCAAGACTAAAAGAATCGACTCGATGAGGCCAATGATGCAGAAAAATGTAGCATCCAAGTTCAGTGTGGGAAACAGAAAAAGCAAATGAAGCATTAGTCTTTCTTTCAAAGAGGTTGGAGTTTGAAAATGTTGAGGTCTTGCTAAATCTCTACAAGGAACTAGTCTGACCACACCTAGAATAATGTGAAAAGCTATGGTTCCTTTATCGAAGGAATGATAAAATGACATTGGAGGCAGCCCGGAGAAAGTTCAGGAGGTAGGATTTGAGATATAGGGAGAGGCTGAACAGGCTGGGGATGTTTTCCCTGGAGCGTCGGAGGCTGAGGGGTATGGATACGGTAAATAGACAAAGTCTTTTCACTGGGGTCGGGGAGTCCAGAACTAGAGGGCATAGGTTTAGGGTGAGAGGGGAAAGATATAAAAGAAACCTAAGGGGCAACTTTTTCACACAGAGGGTGGTACGTGTATGGAATGAGCTGCCAAAGGAAGTGGTGGAGGCTGGTACAATTGCAACATTTAAGAGGCATTTAGATGGGTATATAAATAGGAAGGGTTTGGAGGGATAGGGGGCGGGTGCTGGCAGGTGGGACTAGATTGGGTTGGGATATCTGGTCAGCATGGACGGGTTGGACCAAAGGGTCTGTTTCCATGCTGTACATCTTGATGACTCTATGACTCTAGAGGGATTTTCTTATGGGGTGAGGTTGGGTCAATAAGGCCTGTAAGCATTGAAGTTTAGAAGGATAGGAAATGTTATCGAAACACAAGATTCTTTCAGGGCCTTGACAGATGTTGAGAGGTTGTTTGTTCTGTGAGAGAGTCTGGGAACAGAGGGCATCAGTAAGGGATCAGTCATTTAAAACACGGTTGTGAAGGAATTTTTCCTCAGAGAGAGGAAATAATCTGTGGAATCCTTTACCACAGAATGCTACCGAGGACGAGTTGTTATATATACGTAAGGCAGAAGTACACAAATCTTTAATCAATAGGGAATCAAAGTTTATGGGGATTGGTTAGGAAAGTGGATTTGAGAATTGTCAGATCAGTAATGATCTCTTTGCATTATCAATGTTTCCTACTTAGCTGACAGTAACATGTGCCGACTTGGAAAGATGGTCATATGCAACTTCCACACTCAGAATCATCTATTTCTGTTTTCTTTTCAATTCATAAGTTCATTGTGAACCATGTGCAGTCATAACTACAATAAAAATAAAACCCAAGTAGCACTAATAATAGAGGGCTGGATTTTACAGGACTTCACATTCCACATAACCACAACCATCCTCCCTCCTAGAACTTCATAGTCAGTCAGCAATCCATGCGTAAAAAATCCTGCCATTTTGATACTGAGTAGGGAATCGATTTGCCCAGAGCGAGATTTCCATCCCCAAGTGGGAGGAAGCCCTGCCTTAGAGAGCCCCCAGCCAGTCAGTTTGGCCACAGGTCTATACTCCTCGCAAGACCAGGCCACACGTCTATACTCCTCGCATGGCCAGGTATGAGTGGTGGCCAATGTTGGGACTATAGCCAGTCCCCAAAGAAGAGGGTTTGGAGTATGCTGAAGGTGGCAGGGCCCAGTGAGAAGAATCTGGGAGGGGTGTCAGGTTCAAAAGGACAGCAATGGGGTTGTTGAAAAGCATGTATGATCTGCGGTGGAGAGATTGGGATGTTTGTTACCTTTGATGGGTCTCCCAATGGAAGATTCCCTCCGTACCTAACACCAGCCCATTCTGTAAAAGCAGCCAGGCCTGAATAGCATGGGTTTCTCCTATTGCAAGTAAAATCAGTGAGATGAAGCACATCAGTGGCTCAATGTGCCTAAGGGCAGTCAGGTCACAACGTCTTTCAACCCCATCTCCCTTCCATTCCTCTATAAATTGTCCGGAGCAGAGGAAAAGGCAGTGGGCAAAATTCATGCTGCATTTTACAAGCCCCTCCCTTCAAAGTTGCCAATGAATGGCTATGAAATTCTACCCTTCCTTTACAAAGATTACAATGGCTTAATAACAACTATGGGCATCGGAAAATGTGTAGGAAAATTAGTCCACTAAGCTAGCCCTGCAATACCATCACATTTGATCTATACTGCAACTGGACGTCAGTTAGCTCATTGGCTGGATGACCAATTCACAGTGCAGAGTGATGCCAACAGCATGTGTTTGATTCCTGCACCAGCTTAGGTTGCCAGGGAGGACTGTCCTTCTCAGCCTGAGGCATGGTGACCCTCAAGTTAAAACACCACCAGATGTCTGTCTCTAATAAAAGACCACTCCTACAGTAGGACGATGAGTGCTTTATACCTCAACTCCATTTAACCACCTTTGTTGCAGAGACCTTGCAGCTCTCACGAAAATCTATCAATCTCAACATCAATAATTTACAATGTTCACAACTTTGTGAGGCAACAAGTTGCAGATTTCATTACTCTATCTGTGGTGTATCGCTCGCTTCCAGCTTTCACTCTTAAATGTACTTAAAAATTTTGGCCTCTTCAGAATATTCCACATTTTTCTGCCAAAAGAAATATTTTTCCTTTATTACCTTATTGACTCCCTAATTTACTTTTCGACACCTCAGTTACATCAGGCCCTCAATCTGATAAATTCACATCCATACAACACATATTTGTCTATCTGTTCTTCAAATTTAATCATTCAATCCATGTGTTTCTTCAGTAAATCTGTGCTGTGCATCCTGGATCAGTATATACCTCCTGAGCTCTCAATCCTAAATGCTATCCTCCAAATCGTGTTTGACCAAAGTCCTATTCAACTGAACGTCACTTCTTTAATTTCCAACACCTTGGACTTTTTGATGACTTTTTGTACATATATTTTCAGTGATTTGCATGGTCTGAAACCAAAGCTTCTTTGGTCCTCCACAGCTGCCATGGTTTTTACCCCATTTACTTTGAAATCTAAAATAACCTTTTGAGTTCAGGTCTGATGACTACACATTATGAGCCCAGCTGTCTTAAGGCAGCACTCTGTAGATGTTAAAGGATTAAGCCAATAAATTATGCTGTACAATATTTGTACTTAATTGTGTTTCATTATTATAAGTCCACAACCTGAATGGACATAATATGCTCTTTATAATAAATAGCATAAACCAAATAGAATATGCAAAGATTACTTCATTAATGTTCAAATGAACGAAGCTGTGTTTATCAAATATTTTTGATCATCAAGGAGATTCAATCCACGTCAAAGCCAATCTTGCATAAATTTCATTATACTATAATCTCGAAGACCAATTGTATTTATTCATCCTGTCAAATAGTTGAGTGTAGTGAACGGAGAGTACAGATGGGCACTCCTAGTAAAAGCTTTACAATTTATGCAGAGGGTACAGCAGATCGATCCACTGTCCTTTTGCCTCAGGAACCTGAGTTTCAATCTGACACTAGTTAGAATCATACAATCACTAAAAGGTACCCTACAAAAGAGGTCCTTCGGCCCATCAAGTCTGCACTACAAAAAAATACTGTAAATCTGCTTGGCCCATAGCCTTGAGTGTTATACTGTTTCAAATGCTCATCCAAGTACTTTTTGAAGGTTGAGTTTTACCAACTTAACTATCCTCTTCGGCAATGTCTTGCAGATTGCCACTACTTTCTGGATGAAATAAATTTTCCTCAAATTCTCCTTTAAGCTTTTAGTTAAAATTAAGCCTCCTTGTTATTGACCTTTCAACTAAGGGGATTAGCTGCTTTCAATCCACCCTGACCATGCCCCTCATATTTCTGTACACCTCAATCAGATCCCCTCTCAGCCTTACCCTCTCTAAAGAAAACAAGCCAAACTTTCTTTCTAGCTTATAGCTATGTAATAGCGAAACTGTTGCACTCTTAGCAACATCCTGGTGAATGTCCTCTACACACCATCCAATGCAATCACATCCTTCCTTTAGTGCAGTGACCAGAACTGCACACTGTACTCCAGATGTGGCCAAACCAATGTTTTCTCAGCTGCAATGTAATCTCCCTGCTGTTATAATCTATGACCCAGCTGGTAAGTGAAGTATGCCACATGCCTTTGTAACTACCATATTAACCTGTCTTGCCACCTCAAGAATCTGTGGACCACACCACAAGATCCCTTTGTTCCTCTGAGCTTCCCAGTGACAGAAAGCCATTTACTGAGTATCCCTTTGCCTTGTTACTTCATCTGTATCACCTCACACTTATCAGGATTAAATTCCATCTGCCCTTCTCACCAATCCACCAATATACTCCAGGAGCCTAAGACTTCTCATTGTCAACTACCTGGGCAAGTTACATGTCATCCACCAACTTACTTATCGTTCGCCCATATTCTAATCTATCTCCTTTATATATTATCACAAAGTATAAGATGTCCAACAACGAGCCCTGTGGTATGCCACTGGGCACTATCCTCGGTCACACAAACAGCCTTCTGCCACCACCCTTTGGATCCAACTTGTCAAGCTACCCTGGATCCCATGTGCTTTAACCTTCCTTAACAGTCTCCCTTGTTGGACCTTGTCAAAGGATTTGCTGAAATCCATGGAACTTACACCAACTGCAGTACCATCACTGACATACTTGGTCACTTTCTTGAGAAATTCAATCCAAAATTTGTTAGGCATAACCTTTCTCTGACAAAGCCATGTTGATGATCTCTGATTGCACCATGGCTGTCCTAGGGGAAAAAAATTCTCTCCTTCAGAATTTTTTTCAATCATTTTCCTACCAATGATGTGAGATTCACAGTCTGTAATTCCCTGGTTTATCTCTACCACCCTTCTTGAAAAGTGGAACCACAATAGCTGTCATCCAGTCTTCCTGTACTTCTCCTGTGGCTAGAGAGGAGCTAAAAAATTATATTATAGGCCCTGTAATTTCATCCCTCATCTCCAATAGCAGTCTGAGGTACCACTCATCAAGACCTAGGGATTGGTCCAATTTTAAGTCTGCCAAAACCTCCAATATCTTCTCACTCCCTATCTCAAACTGCTGAAGAAACCCACTTCCTGAAACTGTACCGAAATCCTCCTTCTCCCTGGTGAAGATAGATATGAAGTATTCATTTAACAACCTAACAGTGTCCTCCAGCATCAAGTGCAAATTACACTCCTGATCCCTAAAGGTCCCTACTCTATCCTTGGTTATCCTCTTACCTTGACACACTTATACAATATCTTTGGATTCTCCCTAATTTTATGCACCAATGTTTCTTCATGTGTCTTATTTTCTTTCCGAATTGCTTTCTGAAGCTTCCCCCTGCGCTTTCTATATTCCTCGAGGGTCTGTGCTAATTTGTTTCCTTTGTCCCTGTTAGTAATATAAAAACCACTTTCTGATGGCAGTGCTAAATAATATTGGTTTGAACAGCAAAACTCTTGTCACTATTGGGTGAATACCCAAAAAAGAAGTTGATTATTTTACCTTATTATAAAAAAAATGTGCAATCCTTAAGTTAATTTGGATGTGGAACATTAAGACATAATGTGGCAATCATGGGATTTTTTTTTCTGGGGTCAAAGTCAAAGCCCAATTCCAGGACAGGTTAGAAATCATTTGTCTGACATTAACTTAATGTAAATTGGAAATTTGAAAGGTAATGCTCCCAACGCTTACATTGTTCAAACAAAATAAAGATCCAAATAATCAGTGTTGCAAGCTACATTTTTTTCCTCATCCTTTATGAGTTAGGGAGCTTCACTGTCCATTACCATGCAGTGTTTACTTGATATTTCCTGTATAGATATGCTACAATTTGATAATGCGCTTGAATTAGCAAATGTAAATGATACACAAACGCATTGATGTATCGATAAACTGGTGGCTTAAAATTGCATGTGTGAGGATGAAGCGTAACTTTGCATGGCATTTTACAGTTCAGAAAATTAATCAGGTTCATTGAAAAATTAACTGATTGCCAAAGGATTAAAGAGTTATTACAGATTGCTTTGCAATGTTTATTAGAGATTGGTTGATGTTACTAAATCAAAGGTGTCACATAGGGTGCACCACTCCTCATGACCACCAGCCAAACTTGAAGGCAAGTTGCAGAGACATTTTTTGGATTTGCAAAGAGGTGATAACCTGACCAGCATTGTGTGTGATAGGATTTGTCCTTACGGCTCATCGCATCCTTGCATGTATGAACTACACAAAGTGATATTCCTTTTCACAACTTATGTGGTACTGATGAAATGGTGTGTGATGCATTCATTTAAACTATTCCTACTTGATGCGTGAAGGATATTTTTCACAAGATGTCTGACATTTGTTTTCTATTGTGTAGGATCCAATAAACGAACAGAATTTTGATGCCTATGTGACGACTTTAACGGACATGTATACAAATCAAGATCGTTACCAGAGCCCAGAAAACAAAGCCCTTCTGGAAAACATAAAGCAAGCTGTGAAAGGAATTCAGGTCTAAGGACCGCTTTCTGGTTTAAAAAGAGATCTTGCTAGGATGCCTCACGTTTTTGCTGCTCTAATTTACCAGACAGTGTTGAATATCAAAACTTTATTTCTGTTACAAAAGGTGTTATGCTTAGGAGACTTCATAATGATTTTATGTCCTGCTTTGAAAATAGTAATTGCATTTAATATATAGTTTTTAAAAACATTCACATTTTGTACGTTTTCATATGAGATGACATAGTGTAATATGCCATGTAATGTTTATAGCTGCCAACGTATGCACTTTTTTTTTGAGTGTATACTCTTGAATGGTTGACGGAACAAAAAATGAATAGGATACGAATTCTTTCAAATGCTTTACAAAAATGGGAAGAATTCAATGTAACAAATTGACTTTGACAGACAACAGAAAGCTTGGGAGCATGTGAGCTATGATCTGACTATGTATCGCTATCACTTGGATACTCTGATTTTGTGTCTCATATGGGAGATTGTGTTTTACAGAATTTAAAAAAAAAGAATTTATGTGCATATTGTTTAATAGACAAGGATTGGTAGCGAAAATGCTCTAGTTTTGAACAACGCTTTAAAAATATTATGCGCTTTAGTTTTAAAAGGATTACAGTTAGGTAGGGACACTCAAATGAAATTATTGTTTTGAGGATTTTAGAACAATGATTGAAATAATGAGTAGCTTTAAGACTGTTTTAGTTTAAGGTTTGGTGAATTAGCCCTATGTCCTCACTGTCCTGCATTCCTTCGAGTTAAAGAGAAAAGCAGTGGGGTTCATGCTTAAAACAAAAGTAGCCCAGTGAGGGCCCAGGGCTAAGCTCCAAGACAAGATAACTTGACAGGAGGATTACTTACATACTGCACTGATTGGTGCTGTGACTTCAGCAGCCTTCTAGGCCATAAGATGCTTACAGCAATGCACTTCAATGAACATAGGATGGCCACTGAATGCCACAGCACACTTTCTGTGAAGTTAATTTGTCTTGAAGTTTACAGTACATGTTAATCTGTACTATGGGTCTCTGTAGAAGGAAGTATGGGTTTTATACCTTATTAATAATTTCATCTGACTGGAACTTACAGGGTCACCGTCCCTCGAAACCTGCCAGTTCTACTTTGCACTTACCTTGTCCTATATCCACAGTGTAATAAGGTGTGCAATTGCTGATTGTCATCAGTCACATGACACAAATCGCATGAGTCTGAACAAATGAAACACAGAAGCCTGCGTGGCCACCGTTGCGGCAATAGCCATAATGGAAACTACTGGGTACAATGCTGTCATAACAGGAATATGATACAATGTTCAATGTGAATACGTAGTCCCAGCAGCACTTTATTCATAGTCGTTGTGCAAAACTTGCAAAGTTTTCCCAATGGACAAATTCTTAACTAGCTGGGAAAAAGATTCTGTAATTATTATGGGTCTGTGCGGCATTGAGCCTGCACGGTGCCCACTTTCTGTTGTGCTATTAGTTGTAGCTGCCATGTTCAGAATTGCCTTTTTGAGAGCTAAAGCAAGGTGCTTGTCTTTCACCTTATGCCATATATATACATATATACTTGCCCTAGCCTCTTTTAGGGCTTTGTTCTTCATTGATTGCATACGCCTTTTTTTCCACTGCATTGTGTCTGCAGCTTCTATGCCAATATAGTAATGCTTTTAATAGAGTAAGAGCTAGTTTGACTTTTGGATTATTACTGTTCTCACCTATGTAAATGGAAAAGGGATTTTAAGCACAAATCTGCTGCTCATCTAATGTTGGTACATAATATCGAATCAAAACGTACCTGTGACTCCGACATAGTGAACACAGACGTGTCACGTATTAGAATGCTAACATTTCATAAGGATTATTGCAGATTCGTCAGAGTTTATTTATAATAACTTATTGTTCATATTCATTTCTAAGTTAATTTAAGTGATATTCATTTATTAAGACAGGATTTTGTATAAACTATTTATTGTGCTCTCTGTGGAACTGAAGTTTGATTTATTTTTGTACAACACAGCATGGATTTGTTGACATTTTAATTTTGCTATAAATGTGTAAAATCACAAGTTGCTGTGATGATTCATTTTTAAATTGTGAACTTTGTACAATTTTGTCATGCTGGATGTTGACACATCTTACTATAAATAAAATTGTGTTGCCACATTTGTAGCACAGTGGTTCTCTGATCAGTGTTAACATTTTAACTTTAATGTATGTACTGGCAGCTGTGGCAAATAAATATTCAGCTAATATAATAAGTATTTCATGAACTCTGCCCTCTTATTGTCATACTTTTGCATGCCACGCCTTATCAGGCATGGACCTCGCTTATGCATGCAATCTTGTAGTCTTGGGGCTTACTGGCCTTCGAGGGAGTTACGCCCTTGATATCACCTCGAAAGAAAGCACCAGGAGTTAGACAAGAGGACGCAGAATTTAGTTAAAGGCTATCGCTTTTGTTCCCAAACATAATGAAAATAGGATAATGGAAAACCCGACTTGACCTGAGGGCAGCCTTCTCAGTGCAAAGTCAAATTAAATTAAAATAAACCTCCAAACAAGAAATGCTTTCCTGCTGGCACCGCAGGTGGTTACAATGGCCTGGATGTCTCTCTGACAGCCTCGTATCACCGCCTGGCCGTGAGAGTCTATCATTTCACTGCAAATCTTCCCTTTTACTGAAAGAGGGGCAAACCCACAAAGATGTAAACAAATGTTTAATACTTTGCACATTGCAGCAGCTTGGCAAGTAAATACTGTTAGGTGAAATAATGCACTTAATTATTCAGTTAATGGCAAAGAAATGATGGATTTAAGACATCAACTGCTTTGATGAAGAACGTAGGGTGGGCAAACTCCAGGCTGATTGGAAGCCTGTTGCTCTGATAATTAAACCAGATGTTTAGTGGATGTGGATTCTCAGTGAGGCATCACTATTTTGAACTGCTTCATTGCTACGTATATCAAGATTTCATTTGTGTTCATTAAGTAAGCTATAATATCTATGTTGTGTTCAAGTCTTAGTTATGCAGAGGCACAGATGTTCAGGAAATAATGTACCAGGCATTTTTTTTAAATACACATGCAAGTAAAGACTATTAATTCCAGCATACCTGCTCCATCCAGACCATTCATGCACCATTTAATCATTCAACCTCAGGAAGAGGCATAAAAGGAAAGGAAGGTATTTGGGAAAGCTCAAAGCGAAGATGTGGGGAGAGCAGTGTAGGACACCTAAATAAAGAAAATAAATGAATGGAATTCTTTGTTAATTGGTTGCAAAAAATGTTAAGTTTGCTGAAAAGACACATTTTGTCAAAGCTTTCTTCTTGCACCAATCAGGACATTTGCAAGCATATTAATATAAATTGGAACAGGATTTTTATGTTGCAGAGTCATACAGCATGGAAATAGACCCTTTGGTCTAACCAGTCCATGCTCAACATAAGCTCAAACTGAACTAGTCCCACCTGCTTGCTCCTGGCCCAAATCCCTCTAAACCTTTCCTATTCATATATCCATCAAGCGACTTACAAATGTTGTAATTTTATCCACGTCCACCACTTCCTCAGGATGTTCATTCCACATGTGAACCATCCTCTGTGTAAAACATTTTTCTCATATTATTTTTAAATCTCTCTGCTCTCAACTTATAAATGTGCCCCTAATCTGGAAATACCCCATTGTGGGGAAAGGACAACTACCATCAACTCTATACCTCTATAGAGGTATATATATTTTATAAACTTCTATCAGGTCACCACTCGACCTCCCACACTAACCAGCCTCTCCAGTCCTCCTTATAACTCAAACTTTCCATTCTCAACAATATCCAGGTAAATCTGTTCCGAACCCTCTCCAGCTAGATAATATCCTTCCTATAACTGAGTGACCAGAATTGGACACAGTATTCCAGAAGAGGCCAATGTCTTGTGCAACCTCAAAATAACGTCCCAACTCCTATTCTCGAGGGACTGAGCAATGAAGGCAAGTGTGCCAAATGCCTTTTTAACCATCCTGTTTATGTGTGATAGAAACTTTAAAGAATTATGTACCCGCACCCATAGATTCCTCTCTTCTACAACACTAACCCAGGCTCTGCCATTAATTGTATAAGCCCTCCCCATCGAAGAAGAGCATTGTAATTAGATTAGATTAGATTACTTACAGTGTGGAAACAGGCCCTTTGGCCCAACAAGTCCACACCGCCCCGCCGAAGCGCAACCCACCCATACCCCTACATCTACCCCTTACCTAACACTACGGGCAATTTAGCATGGCCAATTCACCTGACCTGCACATCTTTGGACTGTGGGAGGAAACCGGAGCACCCGGAGAAAACCCACGCAGACACGGGGAGAATGTGCAAACTCCACACAGTCAGTCGCCTGAGGCAGGAATTGAACCCAGGTCTCTGGCGCTGTGAGGCAGCAGTGCTAACCACTTTGCCACCGTGCTGTAATGGTTGGCAAATGAACTCAACATGCTCTTTGCATATCATATGAAAATGTTCTTCCCCTTGATATTGTCAATTATGCAAAATCTTGATGAGTGCAAGACGAGCTTTAAAAAAACTGGGTTGTTTTTTTCAACAGCCACCACATCCTGTATTGTTCAGTGATTCATTTTAATTTTGATGAAAATATAGAGTTAGTTAATTTTTTAAATGTTTGATACTGTTAATTTTCATAGCTTTTCTCATATAAACAGCCAAGCCTTGGATTATCATTACAGCAATATGGAATTTAGGATCGTTTCGATTCAAGCTGCACAGGGAGCTGGTGATGCTGAGGAGAGTGTCAGGATCACATGAGGCCCAGTTACATTTCTGTAGGTGAATGAAGCAACTGCTGGGACTCAGGATGTTGAGGAGATGTTCACTGAATGGGTAGGCAACATCGGACCTGGCGCAGCTTTTATAAGTAAACTAGCATTTTGACAAATAGCATTGGTAATTCCCATTAAAAAGAAAATGCATCTCTTTTTCAGGGATAGCCCTTTGTCAAGCTTCTGGATTCGGGGTCAAGCTATTTCACAGAAGCAGGTAAGAGCCGAGTGAAGTTTAAAATTTTAGAAGGAGCCGATAGAATGAGAAGGAGTTAAAAGATTAACATTGCATGTTTTTCTTTTAAAACTAATTGAAGTGTTGACTTACCTGTAGAGAGAGAATATGCATCGCCGTTCAAACTTGAGCAAGTGAAACTTTAGTGTTGAAATATGTAGGTGGGATATATGGTCGAATGTTGTTGTAATGTCAGGGATCTCAACTTTGGGCCGGAGAGCTGGTGAGGCCACTTTTTGAGAAGATCCCAGTCAACCACAAAGTGGCAAAGCCAGTAGTGGGCATTCAGCCAGAGTCAAAACCATAGTGGTACGAAGAGCCACCAACAAATCAGAGACTGGCATCTCTTTAGCTCAGCAGCGCCACAGGGAAGGCCATGGCTGATTCAGAAGAAACACCATCAGGAGTCCAGGGTGGCAGTATACCCCAAGGTCACAGATAAGTAGCATGGGGTGAGGGCAGCAAAGGGATGTGCAGCAGGCAAACTGAAACAGCTGATGGTGATGGGGGAAACTATAAGTGCCATCACAGCCCAAATTGAAACCTTTTTGGACCTGGAAAGACTGCATCATAGTCGAGGATAACATTATTATGGAAACCAAAAGTGATCGTGCCAAAGGTCACTGCCAGATACTGGCTGAATTCTAACAGTTTCATCCAGGGGTTTCCAAAATGAAAATGTTGGCAAGAAGTTATGTCTGGTGGCCAGGATTGGATGCAGACATAACTGTGTTGGTGAGGCAGTGCCCAGAGTGCCAATAGAGAACCTAACCACCAGCAGCTCCCCCACATTCGTGGAAATGACTGGGTAAACCCTAGATTCAGTTACATGTCAACTCTGTGGGTCCTTTCATGGGCTGAATGTTCTTAGTAATTGTGGATGCCCACTCAAAGTGGCTGGACGTGCGTAAAGTTTGTTCGTCAAACATGGGGACCACGAGAAAAAAACTGCAAACATCTTTGCAATACACAGACTCCTGGAAGTGTTGGTCACAGATAATGGACCATCGTTTACCAGCAGAGAACTTGGGTATTTCCTAAAGTCACATGGTATTTGTCATATAAGAACAGCTCCGTACTATCCATCATCCAATAGCCTACAACTTCACTAGTTTTGATTATAGGACCACCCCTCATGCAACTACACAGACAGGTCCAGCAGAGTTGCTCATGGGGAGAAAACTCCTCACCAGGTTAAATCTGACCTTCCTGGATCTGTGTGTATGGAGTGGGGGGGGGGGGGGGGGGGGGGGAGGTGGGGGGGGTGGGGAGTGAAATGACATCAAGAACGCAAATACCAGACACAAGTTTTCATTAAGTGAGAGAGACAGTTTGTTGTAGGAACCATGGGAATGGCCCTTCATTGGTAAGAGTTATGGTCAACACGAGGTCAGGTCCAGTAAAATACAAACTTTGGGTAGGTGCGACAGCTTGGAATAAGCATGCGGACCTGATGAAAGCTGCAAACTCACAAACGGTGCAAGAGCAAGACCTTCCTGGCTTCTGAACTGCCTTTCCGACTGTTCCAGAATCCATGGATTCTCCCTCTCCATCCAGCATTGAAGATACCTTGGAATCTGAGATGGACACAGTAGATGTTGCAGCTTCAATGCCTTTACTGCCTGAAGAAGAGAGCGAATTTCTTCCAAGATGCTCCAGGCACAAGATGCTAGCGACTGTGTGTTATACACTGCCACATCAGAGGCAGAGCTGGACGAACTGGACCCAGTGCTAAAACACCCCAGGACGATCTATAAAATAAAGAGCCAGCCTACCTCCTCGGACACGGTTTGGGAAGGTGTTGCGATTGTCACAAGGTCAGCCGGGTGAATCTCATAGAATATGAGTTCCCCGATTGGGGCTATTAATCTGGTCCAATCAGGGAACGCTGGTTGACAGATATGAACTGGAGTGTCCGATATCCTGTTCACTCTGAGAGCTGGCTCTGAGGGAGCTAGATCAGTGTCAAGGACTCTCCACATGTAAATAAAGGGTGACTTGGTGATGGGAAACCGGCCTCTATGGAGTTATTTTGCCTTCCCTTTCTCAAATTTCAGTCCCGCAATCAGGCACCAAATGCCTTTGCTTGAAAGTCTGTGCTCCAACATCACACCCCATTAATTGACCTCCTTAGGGTTTCAATTTGCAGAGTGCATGACATTTGACCACAGGCCTTCCTGATCCGAAATTCATTCTAGTGGAGATGAGAAGATGCCTGGAACTTTAATGTACCACCATCCTGCGTAATTCCATTACTTTCCGCTTCCGAACATACCACCTGCAAGTGCAGAAAATTCCAATCAAGGCATCGCAATAGCAATACAGATCTTAGTATAGATTATCCACATTCTCCTGAATTTGATACCTCATCAATATTTTTTGTGTAGCAATATTTTTACTGGATTAGGAAAATGACAATGGAAATAGTAGGGAAAATGCTTACTTGACAGTACATGTCCCAACAATATTTAGGACTATCAGAAGTTCATTTGGATGCCTGAGAGTAAACTGCTCACAACGACTTAAGTTGGCAAATTAATTGTTGCAATCAAAACAGAAAATGCTGGATGAACTCAGAAGGTCTGGCAACAAGTGCAGAAACAGAAAGAGTTAACATTTTGAATCCAATGACTCTTCAGGACTCTGAAGCTCACTTACTACAATTTTCAGTGTTCAGATCTCTTTATCAAATATTTATCAGACAGCTCTCTCATTGATGTAGATGTAAGTGGTTTGGGTGGTTTTTTTTTAACAGCACATCAAATGAGGAAGACAATCCTGTCCAACGCAGCATAATAAACAGTATAACTGCAGTGGTGGAATCAGCACATGGACAAGATTGGGTTACACAGAAATGGGCACATAGAGAGAGAGATGTTCAGGAGAGCACGGTGAACAGGAGGAAGGAGTTGTGTACGATGATACAGAGGAGGGGATTAAGGTGCTTGAGGCATGATCTGCACAAGAGGTTTTTAGACAGAGGCTCAACTTCCATGATCTAGTGTAGGAGCAATGCATCTTTAAACTGAGGTTGTCATATCAGCTTGTAGCATGCATCTGCAATCTCATGAAAGATTCACCACATACTGGACCTGATAGACACCCGTGGCTGTAAATTTGACTTGCATTCTCAATGTTTTTTGACTCTTGACTCGGGTGCTAGAGACAAGTGACTGATGAGTTCTTTGCCAAGGATGGAAGTATACCAAATTCCCTGTGATGAGCTTCTTGGCTGATTCCCACAAGTACAGGGTGCTATCGAATACACACACACACACACACACACACACACACACACACACACACACACACACACACACACACACACACACACCAAGCCACCCAGAGATTTTAAAACCTCAAGGAAGCTTCCTCCATGTATGCAGACCTATGGAGACCAATCACAGGAGGTTTCTGCCAGATTCCTTGGCAGCCATCAGTAGACTTTTGTAGTAAGGCAGTTCATTTCTGGAAGCAGACTGAAGGACAGATGTGAAGGAAATGAGAGACAAATGCTTAATGACAGCTGTGAGCAACCCACAGTGAGGTCCGTGAGTATGACACTGAGAGACATATGATCACCAGGTTTGTCATTGAGCAAGTTATTGCAAAGCTGAAGTTATGCTTTAGGAGCTTAGCTAAGTCTATGGCGCCCTTCAGTGCCTGTCACAAAAATATATAGAAAGGGAAGGCACACCGCAGCTTAAAGTTCTGGGGCTGAGTGATGTATAAATGATGACTGATTTATTTATTGCCACTTGCATTTTACAGTGAATAATGCAGTAAAATACAGGGTGAAAAGCTTCAACAGTTGCCACCATCTGATGTCAGTTTTAATAGTTTAAGAATAATAAGGAAAGAAGTTATAACTGGAAGAGAATAGTTTAAGAATAAAAAGGATAAAAGATGTTACGGAGAGAGCCCTGAGATGGCTCATCAATGATACCTGGACTGCCATTCCCCATCCAGTATTGAACCACTACCTGCGTCAGACTTACCAAAGTCGGAGTCCCCCTCTTCAGGAGCCATCTCTTCACCGCTAGGCCCGCCTCGCTGATGCCAATGCCAATGCTGGGTCCTGCACTGAACCCACACTTGCCCCGCAACCAGGGATCCCCATTTCAATGATGGCAAGAGCCCCAGCTCTGGGCATACCATGCTGCTGCTGCTGTTGCAGCTGCCCCCTCAGCAAAACCAGGAAACCCCACTCTGGGCCTACTACAACCAAAAGTCCCTGGATCCACTGCCAGACCAGGCCCGCCGCTGCTATCTCGCCAACAGTTCCGCGCTGGCCACTGTCCTCTGAGCTGTTGCCTTGCCAGTGCTGCCATCTTGAACAGGCCGCTGCCGCTGCCACTTCCAATTGTTCTCAAATACGTTAGACTCCCAGATATAGGGACAGAGTTAGGCCATTTGGCCCATCAAGTCTGACCTGCCATGCAATCATGGCTGATATGTTTCTCAACCCCATTCTCCTGCCTCCCCCACAAAACTTTGATCCCTTTACTAATCCAAAACCTATCTATCTCCATCTTAAATACACTCAATGACTTGGTCTCCACAGGGTTCTGTGGCAATGAGTTCCACAGATTCATCACCCTTTGGCTGATGAAATTCCTCCTCATCTCAATTCTTTACGTTCATGTTTCACTCAGAGGCTATGCCCTTGCATTCTACTCTCTCCCTATGAATGAAAAGCTTTTCTTTTCTCCTCACCCACTCTATCTGGGCCTCTCAATATTCTGTAAATTTTAATGAGACTCCACCCCCCACCCCCCGCCATCCTTCTAATCTTCATCGAATACAGACCCAAAGACTTCAACCGCTCCTCATATGACAAGTAGAGTGAAAGGATGTGGGGAAGGAGGTTTAAACAACAGGATACAGGTAGTTGCAAATGTACAAAGAGTTCCCTATCTGATTAGGGCTTTGAATTTTGTCTTTAATGGATCCAAGACCAACTAGGGCACAATGCTTATCTCTTCTGCTGCATCTTCCTGGTCTATTTGGGTATTGCCTTATTTCTCTTAGCACATTGCTGGTGAAAAGTTTGTTCCATCTGCTTCTGGTTGCACCCAGCAGTATCTCCAGTTAGATTCCTTTAAATTTTGTTCAATGTGCAACCATTATAAAACCTGTCTGAAGCTTTCAATTTCTATTTGTGCAGTGTATCAGTAGGTAGAACTGAAATTGTAAGATGCAGACATAAATCACAACTGCTGGATAGCTTGGGTGGGGAGGGGGGTGGTTCACAGAATCAGAAGATTACCATTTATGGTGTCAAATTGGCAAATTCCAATCTTCAGACCTGACATTTGAATTTCAAATATGCAATTCCAACTCCCTGCACTCTGGGTTTGAAACAGCCTTTGGATGTTCACCTTACAAATTAAAAAATTGGAGGTAAAATGTTTATTTTCTTTGGCATAACAAGGTATTATGCTTTGAGGATGTACCAATGACATGTGTCAGGTAATAAGAATGTTTTGGTTTTATTAATTCAAAGACGATGGGCATCGTTGACTGGGCCAGTATTTATCATCTGTTTTTAGCTGTCCTTGATAGGAGATCAAGTGATGAAGCCTTCAGGAATGTACCCAATCAGAGTTAGCAGCACAACACACTGTCGAGTTACCAAACTCACCTGTATTAAGCTAAAACCAAATGATCGCAAACTGATAGGCCAATTCATCTGTATGAACAATACACAGCAGTGCTGATGATGCAGTGTCCTTTTGCCATTATGGCAGCAAATGATAGTGTCAAACTGCCATCTCTTCCCTTTGATTAATGCAATCATTGCCAGGAATTGCTAATGATTACTCCAGATGTATTTCATTCATGCTCTGTCCAAATACAAGACCTTAGCTCAATATAGTCAGAAAGTCATAGAGATGTACAGCACGGAAACAGACCCTTCGGTCCACCTCGTCCATGCCAACCAGTTATCCCAACTCAGTCTAGTCCCACCTGCCAGCACCCATATCCCTCCAAACTCTTCCTATTCATATACTATCTAAATACCTTTTAAATGTTGCAATTTTTGCTGATTCTTCCTCCTGAGCTGTTTCCATGGCAGTTCTTGGCAAATGGTGGCTTTCCATTGGCTTCCAGACTCAGGGCTGGGCAGGGAAACAGGTTCCAAGATAACTTCAGCTGAAACAGGAATGGAAACCATGCTGTGGCCGTTACTTTGATTGCCTCATGAATATTGGAATTATCTGCAGTAATGAACAAATTTCTCTCGATTTTCCAATCGATAAGCTATGCAGGTGACCTGCACCTACCTAGTTTGACTCCACGTTAGGCTGAAGAAGCAACAGAAGTCCTACATTTGGCAACAGGACCACCAAACAGGCAACAGGAAAGCTGGCCATCATTGCTGTTACTGGTAGTTGCTGGCTTGTGTGTTGACATGACAAATTAGATAATTGTGCTTGTCAGAAAACGACAGACTATCTTGTCAATGCTTGCTATCAAGTCACCCAGGGAATAAAACCACCTGTATGAGTCTGTGCCTAATACCATGGTAAGTGTACCTATACCAGGTATACTCTAGCATTTGAGTGGGACGCTTGCCCCTCCCTCTTATGGAGCATAAGGAATGAGCAATAAATACTGATCTGGTCAGCTATGTTCACATCCCACGGATAAAAAAATACTTTTTAAAAATACTTTGCACCAAGCAGAGGATACGTCTTCATACTTCATCTAAGGTCAGAAGTCACATGACACCAGGTTATTGTCCAACAGATTTATTTGAAATCACAAGCTTTTGGAGCGCAGCTCCTTCATCAAGTTAGATCTTCACGCAGGAGCTGCAGTCCGTAAGCTTGTGATTTCAAATAAACCTGTTGGACAATAACCTGGAGTCATGTGATTTCTGACCTTATTCACCCTGGTCCAACACTTGCACCTCCACATCATACTTCATCTAAAGCATGCGCAAAGAGTACGATCATATCACTGACAGTTTGAGTGCATGCCACTTAATTATAAATTTAAGGTGAATTTAGGTGAAGTTAAATACAGAAATAAGCAAGATTTGCTAGACTGATCTGGAAAGGCAAGGCCAGCATCATAACATCAGTTGTGTCATCATGTTAAAAGGCATCAAACAATCTCGAACTCCCAAAAAACGAATTGATGTTGCCTGAGAAAAGATCCCAGAAAAAACAAGTTGTGAAAATCTGCATATGGTACTGGAAGGTAGGCACCCCAAAATATTACTACACCAGAACTAAAAGGGAGCAATATATAATTGCAACAGAAAGTTTGTCTAAAAATGTAATTTTAATTGAAAAATGTGGTGCTAGAAAAACACAGCAGACCAGGCAGCATCCGAGGAGCAGGAGAATCGACGTTTCGGGCATAAGCCCTTCTTCAGAAGGCTTATGCCTGAAACCACGATTCTCCTGCTCCTTGGATGCTGCCTGGCCTGCTGTGTTTTTCCAGCACCACATTTTTCAACTCTGGTCTCCAGCATCTGCAGTCCTCACTTTCTCCCAATGTAATTTTAATGTCCAGTATTGAGACCCATCTATTGAAAGCCTGACACCAATGAAACATAGTCAATGGAAAAACACCAGAGAAGCAGAATTCTCAAAATTGTCATGGTGCAGCACCAAACCATGGAGACCAGAATCCAGAAACAATGACAGAGAAACATAAAACTTTGCTGCTACTCACTCTAGGCAAGACTGTACTATGCTGGCATTTTGATTTCTTCACTAATTCTAAGCGTAAGTCCATACTGAATCTCTAAACCTTATTGATGTTGATTGTTTAAAATGGCATTGAGCCCAAAGTGACACTCAAAGCAATACATTAAGAATTACATTCTAAGTAGAAATGATCTGCTTTGCATTCATCCAAACAAATAAATATAATATACATAGCTGAAGAAACCTTCAGAACCTCAGAAAATCCTAAAGCAATTTTTACAGCCAACAAAATAATTCAAAGAGATAGGGATACTGCCGCTGAGACTCTAACCTGAAGGAAAATCTTTACAAGCCTGAGTGATTAAACACAGAAATGAAATGTTTGTTTTCCCAAGTCTGTGTGATGATACTATGGCTTTCAGAAATGTAATTTGTCCTTTTTTCTCATGAAGAATGATTGAGACAGAGGTGCTGAGCTGTCTGCTCCAAAGTTAATAAAGTAAACCGTTTCTGAGGCTTTGGGGTCTTTTTAAGTTGGAACAATAGAAACAGCCTGAATGAGAAGGGTTAAGCTCCCACAGAACCAGGATTTATTTTAGTTTTAGCCTTCAGTAGCAGTTGCTGCAGTCTTGAAGCTGGATTTGGAAACTCTTATTCCTCCCTTTGTTACAGCTAAAAGCTGGGGTTCTTTTCCTGCTGCTAGAATTGCAGGTGAGACAATCTATTTTACTGAATTTGCCTTTGCCAAAGGGGTGTTTATAAGATGTTGCTATATTGGAACAGTTAATTAGCAGTTGTTCACACATATTATTTTGTTAAGGTTACAGTTAAGTCAATCCTTTTATTTTTATTTTGTCTGTATTTTAATTATAGTATAAGGATAAAATGTGTTTTGTTTCAAGCCTGATAGTTCGACCAATTGAATTGTATTTGGAACATAATGCCTTCTACTTATCTTTAAAATAAGAAAAATTAGGATCTGAACTATCTTTTTAATATATTTTGAGGGAGTTTGGTCTGGTCCATAAAATCCATGAGGTCTTTAAGTGAAATATTTGTTTTCACAAGAGATTAGTTGAAGCAATTTCAATGTATTGGATGATTGTTTGGTACTAATGAGAACATACCTTTTACAATAAGGATACCTTCTATACTCAAGTGATTTCATTTTCATTCAATGCATCCTGATTAATGCCCATAATGGATATTAGATGAGTTAACATGGAGAGGGAGGATAAAGGATGATGGATGTGAATTGGCATAGGGGCTATCAAATCCATGAGGACAATTGGAGAAAATGAGGAAACACAGAAAATTGGTATATTCAGTATGAGAGGCCATGGTGAATGGGTTCTTGAGCATAGGGTGGCAAAGGGAGTATTGTATATCATAGGGTGGGTATGGAGCACTATGTTGGCACAGGGTGTATGAGGGGCCATAAGGGTTCAGTACTGGGACAAAGATGGTACAGGGATGTGAGTAGGCTTACGAGTGCTTAAAGGGTCACAGATTGGCAGATAGGTGAATGAGGGGTTCTGGATGTGGGTACTCATTTGGCATGAATGGGGCATGGAGTGTTAGGAGATAACAGCAAGAGAGATAGTTTCTGTTTTAATCTTTATTTGTAAATTTTGAACACAATGTTCAAGTCCCTAAAAGGCATTCCAGCCAGCCTGCTTCAGCACCTGGGTAGCCATTTGGGCTCTTCCTTGGTGGACTGGCCTGATTCCCAAACCAGCCCACCACCCAGAACTAAAATCCAAGAGGTGGGCAGGCATTTTTAAAGGTATAATTTCTCCTGACTTTGTGCAACTAACCCAGGATCAAAAATCAGAGCCTTAGTTTACTATTTCATAGAAGAAAGTTATTACCTGCAGTAGTTCTTCAGTAACACACACAATTTTGTACTTAGATATTTTGAGTGGATCTTAATTGCTCATATAATATCAAATAAACAGTACACAACTATTTAACTATACATTTAAACAAATGGTCATTGATTAGGGGCGGTGTAGTGGATAGCACTGCTACCTTACAGTGCGAGGGACCCAGGTTCAATTCCAGCTTTGAGTGACAATCTGTGTGGAGTTTGCACATCCTCCCCATGTCTGAGTGCTCTGGATTCCACCACAGTCCAACGATGTGCAGGTTAGATGGATTGCCCATGCTGAATAATCCTATAATGTCCAGGGATGTGTTGGCTGAGTGGATTAGCCATGGTAAATACTAGTTACAGGAATAGGGTGAGGAGTTTATCTGGGTGGGATGCTCTTCAGAGACTTGATGCAGACTCAATGGGCTGAATGGCCTCTATCTGCGCTGTGGACTTTCTTTGATTGTGCAGAATGAAATGCTTTTTTTTCATCAACTCTAGAAATTGCTACTTAACCAATAAAACTGTAAATGTTGCAAGAGTGCTATCAACTGAACAAAACGCATCACAACAGCAACAAAGTTGAGTGTTTAAACCCTTTCAGCTGGACAAGAAAAGTAGGTCATTGTTGCAAAGTTTTGCAGTCATACCTATATTGGAGAGTGGAATAGAGTTTTGGAGTTTTGATTTTATCAACACAATTTATAAAACAGATGAGAATCAAGCTGGCTGCAAAGATAATAAACAAGATAAAAATGAAGCATTTTTCTACAGTTTAATATGGTAGTGGGTTCTTTAATTTAATCATGGTGCATTAGGGTTACAAACCAGCTTCAGGCACAGACATCATGTCCCAGCTTAACTCAATATAGTTTGACAACTAACCAGTTGTCTCCAGGCAGCGTGCTTAAGGAAATAACCAAGTCTTATAATTCAACACAGATCAATCTGCAATTTGTTTAGACATGGCTGTCCATGACAGTGCCTTTTGAATTTAACATGCAATACCTTAAATTCAAAAAACATCCACTTAACTGTTTTCAAAATATTTATTGGACTTGACCATTCCGAACAGTAAGTTCCATCTGGAGTCTTTGAGTATCCATATCACATGTCTGAATGTTATTAGTCAAGCAGCCAAGTTCTTTAGTTGATGGCAAAGAGGGGGCAATTACAATAAGTTTCGCACAGAATTGTGAGCAATTTATTTGACATCATATGAGTAATCAGCAAAAGTGAACCAGCCTTTAGAAAATAGGTTAAATGGCTGCTAAATTTGCTCGCTGTTTTATAATATATTTGTTCGGAAGTTCTAAACAAGGTGGGATTCCAGTCCATTAATTTTTGAAGACTAGATGAATCCTGTAGATATCTGGGATAGAACCAATAGGTAAAGCAGTAAAAAGAAAAGCTTGTTATCCTGAACTTGGTTAGATCTTAAGGAAAATGTAAACACTCTTAAGAAGAGATACTCACCAGTGAAAGTAGTCTGAACACAGAAGCCAAGAATAGATAAAAAGAACAAAATTGCAACAATGTAATTGAAAAAAACATGGGAAGTTTTCTTTCCATTATATGTAATCTGTTTGTTCCTTTGTATTGGTTTACAGTTTTTTTAATATGCTGAAGATATCTATTCCCATTGTTAGAAAACATTTAACAAAAGCATTACTAATTACTTTATACTTTATAGTGATTATACATTTCTTTCTTCTGTGAATTAGGAAGATTTTAAAAATAAAAATGTCAACTTCAGGATCAATTAATACCATATCCTGAGAAGCAAAAATTTAAAAAATAATGCAAAATATTTCCATTTTTATTAAGGTGTCAAAAATCAAATCTGACATTTCGACAGGCTGCAATTTTTTGCCATTGAGTGAAATGTGACAACAAAAGCAGTAATTAAATACCTCCTGTCTTGCGGGAAAATGTTTTGGACAGCTACCAAAAGTCATGAACAAGAAAGTTGATCCTACTTACACACAGCTTCTCCAATGAAAATAAAAACTGGTTGATCTCCATTGGCACAGGAATAATCATGGCCATAGGGTGAGCAATGCCAGAGGAGATATTGCCCAGGGTTTCTTTGCACACTTATTCTTTAAATTATACTCTCTTCTATCTTGTCCCATGGACCTCATTCTATATGCAATAGTATATTCCACCAGCCACTTATTTCTTTGTCCTTTCTGATCAAAAGGCCTTTCCTGATAGAATCCCAACAGTGTGGAAACAGGCCATTTGGCCCATCAAGTCCACACCAACCCTCTAAACAACATCCCACTAAGACCCAATCCCTAATCCACCTGGTATACATATCTTTGATCAGTAGGAGGAAACCAGAGCACCCAGAGGAAACCCAGGGAAGAATGTAAACTCCACATAGACAGTCACCTGAGGAATCGAACCCAGGTCCCTGGCACTGTGAGGCAGCAGTACTAACCACTGAGCCACCATGCTAACTCCCACTCTTACATTTCATGTGCTCCAAATGTGTACATTTCTCTGTCATGTCAGGAGGAGGAAGTAAGCTTTCTTACAGATGCAGCGTGACTCAATCTTTCATGCAGGTTTTAGCTCAGAGATGAGCACTAATAGGCAGTTGGTGGAGTAGACTGGAAGATGGGGCATCGTGTGTGAATCAACAGCCATAAATATCCAGCAGTGAGGATTATATGTACCTGCTCAATGAAAGGTGCAGTTGTGTTCAGTAGTACCTGCGCTGCAGAGAATTCAGCTGCTGACTTTGACAGCTCGGGTAAAGTACAGAAGGTCACTGATTACATGTGAGGAAATACATGAGATAGAATCCCTAGTGTGCCAAATGCCAACTCCATTTGCAGAAACTGTGCTTGTCTGGGCGATACACAAGTTAAGGAAACATGGCCATGGAACAAGAAGAAAGAGAGACTGATTAGCATGGTAAGCTTATTTAAGAAAGGTGGTAAGGACAAGCTAGGAAACCATAGACCAGTGAGCCTGACGTCGGTGGTGAGCAAGTTGTTGGACGGAATCCTGAGGGACAGGATGTACATGTATTTGGAAAGGCAAAGACTGATTAGGGAAATCATGTGCGTGGGAAATCATGTCTCATAAAATTGATTGAGGTTTTTGAAGAAGTAACAAAGAGCATTGATGAGGACAGAGTGGTAGATGTGATCTATATATACTTCAGTAAGGCGTTTGACAAGGTTCCCCATGGGAGACTGGTTAGCAATGTGAAATCTCATGGATAACAGAGAGAACTAGCCATTTGGAAACACAACTGGTTCAAAGGTAGAAGACAGAGGGTGGTGATGGAGGGGAGTGCCACAAGGATCGGTGCTGGGTCCTCTACTTTTTGTCATTTGCATAAATGATTTGGCTGTGAACTTAAAAGGTACAGTTAGTTTGTAGATGGCACCAAAATTGGAGGTGTAGTAGACAGCGAAGAAGGTTACCTCAGATTACAATGGGATCTTGATCAGATGGGTCAATGGGCTGAGGAGTGGCAGATGGAGTTTATAAAAATACAAGGTGCTGCATTTTGGGAAAGCAAATCTTAACAGAACTTATACACTTAACGGTAAGGTCCTTGGGAGTGTTGCTGAACAAAAAGAACTTGGTTCATAGCTCCTTGAAAGTAGAGTTGCAGATAGATAAGGTAGTGAAGAAGGCATTTGGTATGCTTTCCTTTATTGGTCAGAGTATTGAGTACAGGAGTTGGGAGCTGAAAATGTGTTGCTGGAAAAGCGCAGCAGGTCAGGCAGCATCCAAGGAACAGGAGAATCGACGTTTCGGGGAAGGGCTGATGCCCGAAACGTTGATTCTCCTGTTCCTTGGATGCTGCCTAACCTGCTGTGCTTTTCCAGCAACACATTTTCAGCTCTGATGTCCAGCAGCTGCAGTCCTCACTTTCTCCTACAGGAGTTGGGAGGTCATGTTACGGCTGTACAGGATATTGGTTAGGCCACTTTTGAAATATTGTGTGCAATTCTGGTCTCTTTCCTATTGGAAGGATGTTGTGAAACTTGAAAAGGTTCAGAAAAGATTTACAAGGATGTTTCCAAGGGTTGGAAGACTTGAGCTATAGGGAGAGGCTGAACAGGCTGGGGCTGTTTTCCCTGGAGCGTCAGAGGTTGAGGGTTGACCTTATCGAGGTTTATAAAACTATGAGGGGCATAGATAGGATAAATAGACAAGGTCTTTTCCATAGGGTGGGGAGTCCAGAACTAGAGGGCATAGGTTTAGTGTGACAAGGGAAAAGATATAAAAGGGATCTAGGGGGCAACTTTTTCATGCAGAGGGTGGTACGTGTATGGAATGAGCTGCCAGAGGATGTGGTGGATGCTGGTACAATTGCAACATTTAAAAGGCATCTGGAGGGGTATATGAATAGGAAGGGTTTGGAGGGATATGGGCCAAGTGCTGGCAGGTGGGACTAGATTGTGTTGGGATATCTGGTCGGCATGGACAGATTGGACTGAAGGGTCTGTTTCCATGCTGTACATCTCAATGACTCTAAGTCCTACAAGCAGAATTTAGGGAGGTAGGTTGGAAATTGAAAAGCAGAACATCAAAGTTAGAAACTTCTGGGTTACTTACATTACCATGAAGAAGTGAGAAGTGGAATAAAAGGACAGAGCAGGTGAGTGTGTGGCTGAAGAGAACATGCAGGAGAGATGGCTTTAGATTCCTGAGGGATTGGGACTGTTTCCAGAGGAGGTGGGAAGCATGCGAGTTTGATGGATTTCATCTGAACAGGATCAGGATCAACATCATTGTGAGAGGTTTGCTAATGCTGCTGGGAGGATTTAAATTAGATGAGCAGGGGACGGAATCCTGACAAGTAGATCAGGAGGGAGAGAAGCTGATACTGAAATAAAAGGTAAATGCGACTGAGTCTGGAAAGCAGACAAAACATAGATTAGTTAACAAAAACGTGAGTCTAGCAAGGCTAAGTAGAATAAACTTTAATGCAAGGAGCCTAAGGAATTAAATAGAGGAACTGAGGGCACAGATAGGCGTAGATGGTTATGAATAAGAGTCCACTAAAAGATGGGCAGGTTTGCCAGCTCAACATTCCTGGTTATTGGATATTCAGATGAGGTAAAAAGGGAAGTGGAAGAGTGGAGAAGATTTATTAAATATTGAACAATGAATTAATTAACGAGGAGGGATAATAGATTGGAAGAATCACCAAATGAGATCTTATGGGTAGAAGTAAAAACACAAAAGGGCCAACATATTGATGGATTTGTACCATAGACTCCCAAACAGTCAGGGAGAGAGATCAAATTTGTAAGCAAACTTCAGAGAAGTATAAAAATATTAAGGTACTAACACGGATGCTCCGAATTACATCCCATCCCATAACCGTGCAATTCCCATGGGTAATCCACCTCACCTGTGCATCTTTGGACTGTAGGAGGAAACCCACGCTGACAAAGGGAGAATATGCAAACTCCACCAGACTGTCGCCTGAGGGTGGAATCAAACCCAAGGCCGTAGCACTATAAGGCAGCAGTGCTAACCACTGTGACAACATGGCTGATCATTTAAATGATCATGCCAAACATTCAACTCAATATGTTGATCCCGCCTCCTCCCCATACCCTTTGATTCCTTTAACCTTAAGAACTATGTACTCATTGAGTCATAGAGCTGTACAGCACGGAAACAGACCCTTCGGTCCAAATCATCCATGCCAACCAGATATCCTAAATTAATCTAGCCCCATTTGCCAGCATTTGGCCCATATCCCTCTAAACCCTTCCTATTCATATACCCATCCAGATGCCTTTTAAATGTTGTAATTGTAACAGCATCCACCACTTCCTCTGGTAGCTCATTCCATACACTCACCACCTTCTGCGTGAAAAAGTTTCCCTTTCGGTCCCTTGTAAATCTTTCCCCTCTCACCTTAAATCGGTCCCCTTTAATTTTGGACTTCCTCACTCCAGGGATAAGACCTTGTCTTTTCACTGCATCCATGCCCCTCATGATTTTATAAACCTCTATAAGGTTACCCCTCCACCTCCAACACTCCAGGGAAAACAGCATCAATCTATTCAGCCTCTCCCTGTTACTCAAGTTTCACAACATCCTTCCTATAGGAGGGAGACCAGAATTGCACACGATATTCCAAAAATGGCCTAGCCAAATGTCCTGTGCAGCTGCAACATGGCCTCCCAACTCCTGTATTCAATACTCTGATCAATACACGAAAGCATACCAAATGCCATCTTCACTGTCCTAACTACCTGCAACTCCACTTTCAAGGAGCTATGAACCTGCACTCCAAGGTCTCTTTGTTCAGCAACACGCCCCAGGACCTTACCATTAAGTGTATAAGTCATGCTCTGATTTGCCTTTCCAAAATACAGCACCTCGCATTTATCTAAATTAAACTCCATCTGCCACTCTTCGGTCCATTGGCCCATCTGTTTAAGGTCCTGTTCTACTGTGAGGTAATTTTCTTCACTGTGCAGTACACCTCCAGTTTTGATGTCATGTGGAAATTTACTCAAAAAAGTGAGAGAATGTACTGAAGGATTTGACAGCCTTAAGCAGGTCTGTGGGGAAGATAGGAGAGGAGACATCAGGGGTTCTGGCAGTAATTTACAAATCCTCTTTCACAACACGTGAAGTACTAGAGGACTGGAGAACCGATAATGTCCTGCCATTGTTTAAAAAAAGAAGGGATGTACAAGAACAAACAAAGGGCCAGTTTTATAGAGTCTGGATTAGTGGTGCTGGAAGAGCACAGCAGTTCAGGCAGCATCCAAGGAGCATCGAAATTGACGTTTCAGGCAAAAGCCCTTCATCAGGAATAAAGGCAGTGACCCTGAAGCATGGAGAGATAAGCTAGAGCAGGGTGGGGGTGGGGAGAAAGTAGCATAGAGTACAATGGGTGAATGGGGGAGGGGATGAAGGTGATAGGTCAGGGAGGAGAGGGTGGAGTGGATAGGTGGAAAAGGAGATAGGCAGGTAGGACAAGTCCGGACAAGTTATGGGGACAGTGCTGAGCTGGAAGTTTAGAACTAGGGTGAGGTGGGGGAAGGGGAAATGAGGAAACTGTTGAAGTCCACATTGATGCCCTGGGGTTGAAGTGTTCCGAGGCAGAAGATGAGGCAATTTTCCTCCAGGGTGGAGGTGCGGGATGTGGGCAGAGGTGCGGGATATAGAGGAGATGCGTTGGAGGGCATCTTTAACCAACGCATCTCGTCTACAGCCCGCACCTCTGCCCTCAGACCCCACTCCTCCAACCGTAACAAGGACAGAACGCCCCTGGTGCTCACCTTCCACCCTACCAACCTTCGCATAAACCAAATCATCTGCCGACATTTCTGCCACCTCCAAACAGACCCCACCACCAGGGATATATTTCCCTCCCCACTCCTTTCCGCCTTCCGCAAAGACCGTTCCCTCCGTGACTACCTGGTCAGGTCCACGCCCCCCTCCAACCCACCCTCCCATCCTGGCATTTTCCCCTACCACCGCAGGAACTGTAAAACCTGCGCCCACACCTCCTCCCTCACCTCTATCAAAGGCCCTCAAGGAGCCTTCCACATCCATCAAAGTTTTACTTGCACATCCACCAATATCATTTATTGTATCCGTTGCTCCCGATGCGATCTCCTCTACATTGGGGAGACTGGGCGCCTCCAAGCAGACCGTTTTATGGAACATTTCTGGGACACCCGCACCAATCAACCACACTGCCCCGTGGCCCAACATTTCAACTCCCCCTCCTATTCTGCCGAGGACATGGAGGTCCTGGGCCTCCTCCACCGCTGCTGCCTCACCACCAGACGCCTGGAGGAAGAACGCCTCATCTTCCGCCTCGGAACACTTCAACCCCAGGGCATCAATGTGGACTTCAACAGTTTCCTCATTTCCCCTTCCCCCACCTCACCCTAGTTCCAAACTTCCAGCTCAGCACTGTCTCCTTGACTTGTCCGGACTTAGCCTATCTCCTTTTCTACTTATCTACTCCACCCTCTCCTCCCTGACCTATCACCTTCATCCCCTCCCCCACTCACCCATTGTACTCTATGCTACTTTCTCCCCACCCCCAACCTCCTCTAGCTTATCTCTCCACACTTCAGGCTCACTGCCTTTATTCCTGATGAAGGGGCTTTGCGCGAAACGTCGATTTCGAAACTCCTTGGATGCTGCCTGAACTGCTGTGCTCTTCCAGCACCACTAATCCCAGAATCTGGTTTCCAGCATCTGCAGTCATTGTTTTTACCAGTTTTATAGAGTGTCAGGCTATGAGAAGCATAGTTAGGGTTCATAGGAAAGCACTTATTACAGTAGTAGAGGCGTAAATAACCAAGGAGCACTGAATTTAGGTAAGAGATCAAAAGCTAACTGAGAGTTGAGAATTTGTATTCACTTAGAATGTGGCAGGGGTTTGGAACTCATGGCCAAAAAGGCTGGTTCAGTCAGAAAGACTTGTAACATTAAAGCAGTATTTAGATCTTAACTTCTGTTGCCATAGCCTTCAGGGCGATGGTACAAAAACTGGATAATAGGATTAATGTAGTCAGATCTTGACTGGTGTGGACACGATCGGTTGAATGACCTCTTTCAGTGCTGTTAATGTTGAACTGATAATAGTAATAGGCCACTTGGCCCTTTGTGCTGGATCCACTATTCAATAAGATCATTATTGTTCTCATTGTGTATTCAATGCACTTTACTGGTTTGCACACCACATTCTTTTACTCACTGTGCTTCCTGTCACTAATACGGCTGGGAAATAGATACAGAGACTTATTACACCCTGACCTTCAGCCATTGGTAGCACAAATGGAAAAGTGGCCTATGCAAGCATTTTCAGAGTTCCAGAATGCGGAGGAAAATATTACATTTACAGTTTGCCCACCCTGGTTGTCTCTTTATGCTCCTTATGATAGATCTCTGATTACTGCAGCTTCCTAACCATGCACAGGGGACTTCTCTTCCCACATGATGTTGACCCCATGGCCAGAATATTGGCCAGGTCACAGAGACATTTCTGAGGAAGGCACAATACATCTCTATTGATGGAGAAAGCCTTAATAATTTCACACCTTTGCTAACTGCTCCATGTTCTTCAAATAAAAACAAAGAACTGTAGATGCTGGACATCTGAAAGCAAACCAAAACAGAAATTGCTGGAGAAATTCAGCAGGTCTAGCACCTGTGGAGAGAAAACAGAGTTAACATTTTGAGTCCAGTGGCCATTTCAGAATGGTTCCATGTTCCTGCCTGATTTTCCAAAGACTATCTCATTTCCTTTCTTAGAATTTTGATGTTACTGCATCCCATTTTGTTTTTATAGTGTTTCTTTATGATGAGTGAAATAATCTTTGTTTAGTGAGGGGATTAAGACCCTGGAGGAACTTTATGATGATGTAATGGAGGTAGACACTACACTGAGTATAAATATCATAATGTGGGCAGAATTAGAACACACTTGCAATTTAGAGATTAGAAGGATCACTCTGGAAAACGCGAGAGTCAGACTCTCTGGAAGAAACACAGATTACTTGGAATTAAATGTATGAAGAAGAGAAATTAGTGACTGCGTAATGTAACCATAACTATATATTTTAAGGTCTATGAGCATATACCAAGACAGCAATTCTGTATTATCCAAATGACCACTGGGTGGCAACAGTCAGCACCGTAAAACTTTAAAGAGAAACACAAATAAAGCACTAGATGGCAGCATCAAATGTGTCAAAATAAGCTTCAATTAAAAGTAAATAAAAATTATATTTAGTCAATGGTTTGGTTAAATCTGAGAGAAAAGCAATAGGTCCGATGAACTATGATTGTGACTATATTTATAATGTGCATCACTGTCAATGTCAATCTTCTGAAGTCAAACAGTAAGATTTGTTATGTCAACTTTCAACTCGTTAATGAAGTCCGTAGCTTTGAGGAGCTCTTCGTGAGTAGAGAGCAGCAACTAGTTATTGATAGTCATCAACACATAGTTTTCTACACGGAACAGCCCACAAAAGCCAAATTGGTCACTTTCCTGAACATTCCCACTGTAGCTATCTCAAGAGTCCTTCGAGTTAGTGTAAAAAATTAAATGCAAAATGTGAGAGCTTAATAAGTGTCATTCAGTCTGAAGATTGTTTAGCATTTAGGAGTTTGTATTGAAAGAGATATGAATTGAAATTGATGTAAACGTTATTTTTAACTGGAGACAGACAGAAAACTTGGTGAAAGATGCTCTAGATCTGCCCGAAACTTGCTGATCTTCCAGTATATGCAGTTGTCCTTCACCAAATGCAGCAGACTGGCGCATTCTAAGGTCCAGGATTACCTATAGAAAGATGCAGTAAAGCTTGGAATAGCCTCTGCAGGGGCACAATGGGGAATGGTCACTTACTAAGACCATTCACACAACACCAGGTTATAGTCCAACAGGTTTCATTGGAAGCACTAGGTTTCAGAGTGCCACTCCTTCATCACAACCACCTGATGAAGGAGCGTCGCTCCAAAAGCTAGTGTGCTTCCAATGAAACCTGTTGGACTATAACCTGGTGTGGTGTGATTTTTAACTTTGTACACTCCAGTCCAACACCGGCATCTCCAAATTAAGGCCATTCAGCTAGAGAACATTGAAAGACTGGGAACTGTAATACCACTTACACTGTGTGCCGAACAAAGAATGCATAGTGTAAATTAAGAGTGTCCAAGATGTATTGGGGCATATCAGAGTGAAGCATGTGCAGAGAACTTGATTTTGATTTTACTTTCTATCAGTTTGTTATTTGAAATGTTTTCCCCTCAGGCTGGTTACCTGATGTGGAATATATTTGCGAAATATAAAACTATTACAATTGCACATGTTAAGTTTGTTTGCAAGCTCTCCATTATTCAAGTTAAAATGTTTCTGTATAGTTTTTAATTTGCAAGTTGTATGAATAAAAGGTATACTTTTAGAAGAAAGTCCTTAGCATTCTCACTTCTGTGTCAGGTCCCAATCAAGAATCATAAGTTCTTCATTTGATTCCCTACAGAGTGGAAACAGGCCCT